>NC_067486.1:71759252-74399252 GCF_947179515.1 Apodemus sylvaticus | reverse complement strand
GCAGCACCCCCACATCAGCTCCACATCAGCTCCTGCCTTCAGGTTCCTACACTGCTTGAGTTCCTGCTCTGACTTTCCTCAACGATGATGGACTATTACCTGAAAGTAAAAGCAAAATAAACTCTTTCCTCCCCAGATTGCTCTTGGTCATGGCATTTAGTCAGAGTAATAGAAAACCTAATACAAAGATATTTGACAACACTTAATACTTGTCTATAATTTGAAAATATATTAGACAAATAATAACGGAAAATTTGTTCAACTTGCAAGGTGTATATCTCAGGGATAGATTGCTTGCCTACTATGTATGAGATGCTGGATTCAATTCCCAACACACACACACACACACACACACACACACACACACACACACAAATAATAATTAATGATGAATGAATATAAATCTACAGTAATATTATACTACATAATGAATAAATTAAATACTTTCTTTTTAAAATTTAGGAGTGTGGGAGTTTCTGATTATGTAATATACTGTTAGAATTCTAGTCAATGTAAGAGTTAGAGGTGGGGAAAGACACAGGAAGTATTAAACATTCACTCTTTGTAGCTTATTGTCTCCACAGAACAAAGTATCTATAAAACTGTCTTCAAGCTCACAAGTAAACTCAGTGAAGTTATAGTCTGTAAAGTAATTAAACAGAAATACAATTCTATATTCTTAGAATAAACATGTAAACACAAACACATATAACACAATGACTTCATCTTGTCTGGCCTCAGTGTAAGAGGATGTGCCTACTCTTGCAGTGACTTGATGTGTTAGGTAGGTGATACCCAGGGGGCTTCCCCCATCTCAGAGGAGAAGCAGAATGAAACTGTATGAGTTTCATTGCATACAGGAGGAGGAGTTGTATGGGGAGTGATAGAAGGGGGCTCCAATTGGGATGTTAAGTGAATAGATAAATAAATTAATGGAAAAAAGAATAAAATACTTAGATATTGTTAGGGTTAGTATTAATCTTAACAGAAACTAGATGCAGCTAGGAGATAAGATTATGTCATGCCTGTAGCAACCAGTGTGATTACTTTAATTATTGTGGAAAGACTCATCTTAATTGTGGGCAGAACCATTCCCTGGGCAGGAAATTCTGGACCGTGGAAATGGAGGAAAGGAACCAAATTGCAAACAAGCATGTCCTCCTTCTGCCCTTTAGTTCTGGTGGTAGACATAATGTGAGCAACAGCATCGAGCCCTTGCTGCCTTGGCTCCGTCATGGGAATGGTCTGCAGCTAGAACTGCAAACCAAAGTGCACTTTTCCTTTAAGTTGCTCTGTCCCATCCCGGCAGCTGAAGATATTCGTGCAGAAATGAAACCGTCAGAACACATAAGAGTATTTATATGTTGAAAACTCCCCAGTGCTGAGAGAAGAAGACTGTGAAAATAAACACAGCGATTTGTCATATTTGTGAATTATAAACTCAACAGAGTCAAAGGCCAAGTTTCCTCTGACTGTGGATGCAGGTTCAGATTCACTTGTCTTACATCCCAGGATGACAGCTGTGTATTTTGCCAAAATGATTTCAAGATTCATGTGGAAAACAGAAGATAAGCTAAAGGAATTCCACAAAGAATAAGGCAGAAAGGATAAAGGCTTAATTCATTTTTTTCTGTGGCAATTAGGCAACAAGATAAAAGAGCAACCTCAACTTGTCTCATCTGTGCCTAAAAAACAAACTCAGACTAAAGTATAGGCAATCAGAGGGAAGAATAAGAGAATTTTCTTATCTTAGAATTTGGAGTCAGAGGTAAGGTCTCAGATATCATACATAAAGCACATCTCAGAACAAGAAAGCTGACGCTAACTAAAATCGGAGACCAATACTCTCTGCCAAGGAAATCAGAAGACAATCCGATGGAGTGAAAACAAATAGAAAAGTGTGGATCTGGGAGGAAAAGTAGGATCCGTGGCTAAAATCATTCCTGCTTTTCCAAAGGACCTGCGTTGAGTTCCCAGAACTCAGGTCAGGCTGCTCACAACCACCTGTCCTCCAGCTCCAGGGGATCTAATGTCCTCTGCTGTTTTCTGGCCTTTTCTGCTCCCCTACCCCTGGTATACATTCAGATGCAAGCAAAGGCGTGCGCGTGCACACACACACACACATACACACACACACATACGCACACACATGCACACGTACACACATACACACACACACACAGTACATGTGAACGCACACACGTAAAGTTTAAAAAAATCTTAGAAAAAGAAAACCTATGTATCCTACAAAAGACTGTTGTTTAGAACATGTAACTAACCCCCAAATACAGTAGCAAAATTCACAATCTGGATGGTACTCCGCAGCGTAGTCACAAGGTGATGTCATCCATCCGCATAAGCTACCCATGGGCCTATTAGTATTCTTAGATTGAACAACAATAAAGGAATGTAGTGAAATCATGTGATAAAAATGCAGAGGGTTTGACTAACTGGAAGGAATGTGGGGAACTAGAGGGAGAGAGGAAGGAGTAGAGAAGGGGTTAAAGAGAAAAGTCTTAAGACACACATGTAGGAAGATGGCATGACAGAGCCCATTACTTTGCATGCTAAATGAAAAGTTTGGTAATTTACTAAAACACTGTGTTGGCAGCCAGTGTTGGAGGTGCAGAGAAAGTGGCTCACACACATTGTTCCTGAGATGCACAGTTGTTCAGTCATCCTCAGCCATCCTTAGACTGCTTCTGCAAAGCAAGACTGCTCGCCTGGCATTTTCTCCAGAGAAATGAAAGCACATGTGCAGGAATGTTTATAGAAGCTTTTGAATGACAGTTGGAACGGAAGCTTTCCAGATGTCCTTCACCAGGTGGACACACTGGAGTTGTTGTCTGGGTGGTATACTTTTTCACTTGGCATCGGGTCTCCACACAGTGTCTGTACTGTTCTCTGAGATATAGCTTCTATACTCCTGGGCTGACCTGACTCACATGCTAATGCACACATACCACTTTCCTTACTTGCTCCGAAGCTCTGGGTATTTAGTTCCTTCTCCTCATTTGTCCGCTGTGGCTGAACATGGGCATAGACTTAGCTCCCTGAGGCTCTATTGTCCTCCACATTTTCCATCTTGTCTCCCACTTCCTAGGAATATATTTGTTTCTGTTTCCAAAAGAACTGGACTTGTTTGGGGGATAGAAAGAGTTAGTTGATAGGGGACATTCCTTCATGTTCAACGAATAAGCAACAATTCTTTTGTGAGCACCATGAGGTTGCTGGGAATTGAATTCAGGAGCGCTGGAAGAACATTGGTATTCTTAATCACTGAGCCATCTCTTCAGCCCCTACAATTCTTAGGTTTTTAATTTTACTACCTTTTGGGTTTTTTTAATAAAGCAAACAGCAGATTTCCATTATGAATTGGTATTGTGTTTTGAAGTCAAATGAGAAAATTAAAATTATTAATGTATGTAAAATAACAATACCAAGATCACATGTTAGAAACAATATGATTATTTTTTTTTAAATCTATTTTGTTCAACAAATATAGTCAGGGAAAGTACCATGTCTTCTAGGTATATAAATCTCTTTAGAAGACATCTGGATTCCAGCTATTCTAGCAGTCATTCAGCTACAATGTGATTTTTTGTTTGAAATATATGAAACCCAAAACAGAACCACTGTCCAATGTAGCTTAACAAAAGGGAAAGTATTTCATAGCCGTTTTATATTAGATACTGTTGTAATACATTGGAGATACTGTTCTTTGATAGTAAACCAATAACCTGACAATTTCATAAAGATTAACTGGAATATGGGTTATGAGGCTATATCAATATCTTTTTATACTTGTATTCTTTCACACAAAATCCATTACTCAATTTTATATTCTGTTTGGATATTTCCTGCATATGATATATTGATCATTTGTAATATATTGATTTACTGAGCTAAATAAATCCCAACAATGGATCATTTTGTCCTGTAATATTAACATTCAATCCTGTAATATTAAATTATCGTTGTTAATGTTACCTGTCTTATCAGGAAGAAGCAGTTCTGTCAAGGTTTGGGTGGGGAAACTACATTTCCCAGAGAAGCATTTGTGTGTGTGTGTGTGTGTGTGTGTGTGTGTGTGTGTGTGTGTGTTATAAATGTTATCATGGGCTGCAGAGACTCTTGACTATTTTTCTTGCAGTGATAACCTCTCTTCATTTAAGTGCTCAAGCAAACATCTATCAAGCAAAGCAGTCAAAATAATGATGGGTATTCTTCTGATTATCCTTTCAAGGTAAACCAGTGTTCCACGGATACAGCAGAAGTTTTGACACATCACTCAGACAATCCACAAGTCCTTCTTGGAAGACAACCATCATATTTTGATATGCAGCAAATATGTGGTAGGGAGGCAAGTTGATATGTAACAACATTAACAGCTTCCTACTGCCCCATGAGGGCCTTCTGTAATGAATGAAACTGGTGTGGTGAGGAGCACACAGTGACGTCACTATGCAGAGCCAGCAGTCTCGCCTCCAGGACTTTTGTATTCTCACTGTGAGTGGGGCAGATAGGAATGTTCTGAGAACAGTGTTGACGTCATGCAACCACTGCACAGGCCTTAGTGTGACCCCGGAAGACAGAGTGTGGCCATCTAGCCTTAACATGATTAAATTTTTGTAATTGTGGTAGAGATCAGGAAAATGCAGTGATTTGTGATTCCTTTCATCACGAGTACAAGACTATTTTGTATGCTCAATAAAACTTTTATTATATCCAAGAGACATAGCTTTACCCAGGGTGATATACAATGAAAAAATAGCAGAAAACATTAAGGTATATTGAAATTATCAAAATATCCGCGTAACTGAAGAAAAATCTTTTTATTTTAAGTGACATTTGCTAACTGAGATGTCTTAAGGTACTTGACTATGTGTTACTAGAATGTGATGTTTTCTAACAAATTCCACCTGATCGATACAATCCCCACTTTTAAAACTGACCTGTGTATATTTACAGTTACTTTTATCTAGATGCTTTCATTGAACACAATACAAAAAATATCATAAGCTGTATATTTCCACTCCAGAATACTAGGAGATCAATCTAGAGTCTATATTCTCCCTGTGCTGACATTATGAAACACTACCTAGTGGCCACCATGACTGGAAATCTTTGCTATCTATTCACAGTAACAATAATCAACCATTACCTCCTTATTAAAGCAAAGAAAAGTGAGACGCAGAGAGAACTCATCCCATTGCCAAAGTTAAGAGTACTAAGAATTAAGAAACTAACTATGATGAATTCTAGAACTGACCAGAGAGTGTGGGGACCACACAAATCAACATAGATAGCTCCCGTCTTTAATCTGTAGCTGCTGTTACGGTTTATTGGTATGGACAAGCCTCTCTAATGAACTGAGGTTGCATGAGAAACTGACAAAAGAATGTCTGAGATGTGGGTATCTCTGTGCGCGGTCTGTAAGCTGAGTCATGAGGACAGATAGCCTGACACTCTTGCAGAGCGCAGAGAGCAAAGCTTGACAGTGAACGTCAGCGTCTGTGACAGCTCTTACCCTTGTTCAGTATTGTGACTGACAGGGGACCTGGAAGGAGCTTCTGGAAACTTGACAGGGGTGACTTGTAGGGATAAGTGATATAACCGTCAGAATATGTTGAAAGATCCTTGAGATTTGGAAACCTGGAAATTGCAGTATGTCTGCAGCCTTGAATTTCTGTGATTCACTCATCTTGAAGGTAAATGGCCATTTTTTTCCAGGATCTTGGAAAAAGAATCAAGCCTAGTCTAAATTATATCAAGAACACACTTAACCTTACCGAAGGAGAATTTTCAGAAAAGAACACTGCTTTTTCTTTTGCACTGGTCTCATTTATGAAATTTTCCTGCTAGTATCATATGGGGAAACCCTGCTGCTAAGATCAAAGTCTTGACATTACTGGAAAGTCCCATTTGGTGTAAAATGGCGGTCTCCATTTGCCAATGTGATTTCCTCTTCTCAATCTAATGAAGGAACTCAGTACCTTAGCTTTCAGTCAATGACCTTTGCCCTCCCGCTTCCCTCAAACTATATAACTCTTGGTTCAACCTGAATAAAAGTATATGCATACAAGCCCACCCTGAATAAAGAAATATGCTAAGATAGTCTCAGAGAGCTGCTTCATTGAAGATCATCAGAGAAGGCTTTTGTCTAAAAGACCTATAATGCTAAGAGAAACCCCACCCCGGCCGCACCCTAGCAGTCACTCCCAGCTGAACTGGGATCCCACAGAACTCCACCTGATCTGGGCTCCTCTGCTTCATCCTTCCAGCCAGATGTGCAGTGAT
The DNA here is from genome assembly GCF_947179515.1 of Apodemus sylvaticus. Lineage (NCBI taxonomy): Eukaryota > Metazoa > Chordata > Mammalia > Rodentia > Muridae > Apodemus > Apodemus sylvaticus. The sequence continues at coordinate 74,392,952 of NC_067486.1, read as the reverse complement.
GTCTGGACACCCTGAGAGGGAAGAAGTGAAGGACAAAGAACCACAGCTAAACACCAAAACGCGTACTATAGAACTTCTCGATCCATAAGATTCTAGGAAAAACACTAGCTTTCCAGCTCCCTGCTGCATCAGACTTGGTGTGTGTATCCGTGTGTGTGTGTGTGTGTGTGTGTGTGTGTGTGTGTAGGGGGTGTTTGTGTACAAATGTATGCCACAGCTGGCATGGGAAAGTCAAAGAATATAGGTAGAAGTAGTGTCTCTGTTTCCACTATCTGAGTCCTGGGAATTGAATTCATGTCATTAGATTTGCCGGTTGGTACCCTTACCAATGGAGAAATAATCTTGATATATTCCCAGGCTAGCCCTGAGTCCTCAATCACCATGTTTCAGATTCGGAAATAGCTGGTGATATGTTTTGTAATGTGGTGACATGATGCATTATGCGGCGGGAGGGGGTGCCTCAGTGACCCACATGCTTGAGGTATACTCCCATTCCTTGCCCCTAGGAATCTGCCACATGACAGGTGTAGTATAAAATTAAGTTTATTTGGGACATGAGAAGTGTGGATAATAAGAGAGTGGAGAAGAGAAAGAAAGGAGACAGAGAAGTATAGAAAGAGAAAGAAGGAAAGAGGACAGACAGGAACATGTGGAGGGGGAATGGGAAAGGGGGGGTTGGAGAGGGGGAAGCATTCCTTTTATAGCAAGCCAGGCTTATACCTGGCTGTTGCTAGGTAACTGTTGGGCAGAGCCTAGGAGAAATGCTAACAGCTGCGATTACAGACTTGTACAACAGCACATTTGTCTGTCTCAGACAAGAATGTAGAGAAATCAGGTCCAAGTAATTGTTACATTTCTAGCTGCTGGGGACCTGCAATACAGTTTTGTGAGTGTTTAGAAAAGAGAGGAAGATTTAATCATGTTTCAATTGTTTAATAAATGCTTATCCTAAGTCAAGCAAAGTTCTAGAAACTGCAAGTACAACAGTGAAAAAAACATGTAGAACTTTCATATTTCATTTAAAATACAAAAATATGTAAACATAAGTCGGTATGTATGCTTGTGATAAGAATTATGGGTTAAAAAAACTAAGCTGCAACAGATTGCTGAAGGGCAAGTTTTATAAATATTTGGTGGTCAAGTTACTTTCTGAAGAAGAGATGAGGTTAAGACTAGAGATCTATCGTGGGAGAGAAGATCAGTGGGGGCTGCTGGTAGAGTATTAGGGGGCTGTGGAGGCTGCTGGTATAGTATTGGGGGCTGTGGAGGCTGCTGGTAGAGTATTGTGGGACTGTGGAGGCTGCTGGTAGAGTATTGGGGACTGTGGAGGCTGCTGGTAGAGTATTGTGGGACTGTGGAGGCTGCTGGTAGAGTATTGGGGGCTGTGGAGGCTGCTGGTAGAGTATTAGGGGGCTGTGGACGTTGCTGGTAGAGTATTGGGGGCTGTGGAGGCTGCTGGTAGAGCATTAGGGGGCTGTGGAGGCTGCTGGTAGAGTATTGGGGACTGTGGAGGCTGCCAATAAGATGCTGGTAATCCCAAGGTGGTTATCCAGTGAGGAATCTGGCCTGCATTGGGAGTGTGATCTCCTTGTGTAAGGAAACACCAAAAGCTCAATCCAGCTGCTATATAGAAACAGGCAAGGTAAAGCAACTAAGGCATACAATGTATAGGAGCCCTGCAGACCAAGGTTCACCATGTGGAATTTAAGCTTTATTCCTAGAGTAAAATCCTCAGAAGGTTTTGAGCAGAAAAATGGTGCATATGAGATGAATTTTTTAAAAAACCTAGTGTTCTCAAGAAATCAATGTCCAGTGTCCAGTGAAAAGGTAAATAAGACTCCAATGATGGCATGGGAGATTTTACTGTGGGAAGAAATGAAATTTGTGAGGAAATTTAGACTTAACAGGATTACATAACCCGATGTAATGAATGGATGTTAGAATTTAAGGGTATTGTGGACACTTTGTCCAGGAGAATGAAGAAAGCATGCAGCTGAAGATGGTTTGTTTTGTCTTGGTGATGTTGATGAGGAAGGGTCAGAGGAGGAAGGACATTTTCATTGGAGCTTCCAATTAGCAATCGAATGTACAGACAGGATGAGCAGCTCTGTGTCAGCCATGGACTTCTGGTGACAGACTGAGCTGCACCTGAAGCCCAGGGTGGTTTTAGGTGGTAAACATCAATGGAGCTGAGTAAGAGCAGGAGAAACACAAGGAGGCAGCCTCCTGTTCCTGTTGTTCGCTTTGCGATTTTCCTCATGTGTCTGGACTGTTTTAGAACCAGGGTAGTTTCTCCAACTGGAGACTCTCCTGCAATCTGTTTAAAATCTCTATCACATCTACTCATTGTGCATGGTCAGTGTTGGCATTATGACTGTGTCAGAATAGACAATTCAGCTTAAACATGAAGTAAGGTAAGTGGTTAGCATTAGGCAAGTGCTGAGAGCCTGCTTTATACCATTTTTTGCTATGAGCACTTAATTCATAATTTGGACTAGTATAGAAGGATAATGAATTGATGTTTAACGTGATAAAGTGCACCATAAGATTCCAATATATATGCAAATTGAATCAACTCTTAACTTTCAAATATATTTGCTCTAAATTGTTATCCTTTTAGAAAAGAGGATTAAAAAACAGTTAATAATTTTCAACATAGGATTTAGTTAATTAACTAAATTTTTTCAAATGCTCAATTATTTACAGCACAGTTTAATACAAATGAATGACATATCCAATAAGCATGATTTTTATATTTTAATTTTAAAATAGTTCCATTGAGAGAGAAATAAAAAGCTTTCTGACACATTATTGTGAGTGGCTCAGGATGGCCACAAACTCTCTGTGTAGCTGAAGCTGGCAACTGATCCTCTTGCTTCTGACTCCTAAGTGCTGAGATTTTGGACATTTGTCACAACAACCTGAACACTAAATCTACTTCAAATATCAAGTTATTAGTTCTGGCAGAGCCAGGCAGAGCCCACATTATTTTTGGTTGTATTACAAAACTTAATATAAACTGCTAGCCACAATGCATATAAAAATTGGCTTAAGTAGAATTGTGAAGCATCTCAACAACCCAGTAAGAACATAACTGTGAGAATTAAAACACTCAGCACACCTTTGATCCCAGCACACAGGAGGCAGAGGCAGGCAGATGTCTGTGAGTTTGAGGCCAGTCTGGTCTGCAGGGCAAATTCCAGGACTACACAGATTAACTTGTCTTGAAAAAACTATAAGTACATAAGTAAGAAAGGAAAGAAAGAAAGAAAGAAAGAAAGAAAGAAAGAAAGAAAGAAAGAAAGAAAGAAAGAAAGAACAAACAAGCAAACAAAGAATTAAATAGAAAGTCTGTCAGGAAATGCTTGTCTTTTCTGGTAAGCTTAAAACACAATGTGGAGGCACTCACCCTTCTTAGCTTTATTTTAATCATCTTCTGATACATAATATAATGAAAGCCTGCAGAATCTGATACATGCACATCAGAGCTTCAAATTTATGAATATGGTCACTCTCATACAGACTTTCGCTATTGTCTCTAAGTCACAGAAGTTATGGAATGTCTCCTTGTACTTTATGCTCTTTATACTATATTGTGATGACTTTCAACTAACCCAACAATGGGCAGCTATGAGTAAGAAGTCCAAGGATCAAGTAGTTGCTCAAATCCATGAGGCTAAGTGTTTAAGCTGGAATCCTGAAGAAGTAGGTTCCAACAGATGTTTGGCAGGTGAGTGCAAGCAGGTGAAGAAGTGTGAGTTTTCCTTCTTACAATATCCTTATGTAGGCCTCCAATAGAGTTATGGCTCAGATTACAGGTGTGTACCACTACGCATGGATCTAAAAGTTGCTTTGTCCCAGGCTGACCTTGAACTCAGAGATCCGCAGTTGGCTATCTTGCTTGGGCCTAAGATTTTCATGGCCACTATCCCTCAAGATCTTCTTATCAAAATCCAGGTAAGAAACCTGTCTTCTAACCTCAAGCTCTGGATCACAAATGTGCCCTCCATTTCTGGATTGTAGTTCATTCTAGATGGAATCAAGGCGACAACCAGGAGCAGCCATCACAGCTGTATACAAATTCTAAGCATTTGGTTTTCATATTCACTGAATGTGACATACTCACTGGCTACAGTACCAAGGAATTGAACAAGAAACTCCCTTGTAGTTCTCTAGTGGTCTATGATGATCCTGTAAAGGCTGTTAGGTGGTGCACAATAGTGGTCAGATACAATGACTGGCCCATGTTCATCAACATGCAGGCATATAAAGGACATATGGCTTGCAAAAAGAAGGAAAGAAAGAAAGAAAGAAAGAAAGAAAGAAAGAAAGAAAGAAAGAAAGAAAGAAAGAAAGAAAGAAAGAAAGAAAGAAAGAAAGACCCAAGACAAAGCAAAAATGTAACAAAATTTGGGGGTAAAAAATCCCAAATCTTTATTTTTAAAAAAAGCTATTTTCTTTCCCTAGTAAACCTGTATCTTAAGTAAGACTGAGAGGATTAAACCTGGCATTTTCTTTGCTGGAAGACACTTTTTCTTTTTTTTCTAAGTTTGTTCTCCTACAGTGAGGTAGCAGTTTAGATTTTAAAAGATGAAATAATTCTGGATACTTTGTCTCAATCTACTTAGTTTCCTAGGATTCCTGGCTAGGAAACAATGTTGTTTCTTAAACACATACCCAGAGTTCAGAGGATAACCTGAATCCATGCTCTAGCTAAGCAGCAGAGTGGAAAAGCTACGGCTCAGGCTCACAAGTGCCAAACTTGGATTTGAGTGCATCAAGAATTTTGTGAATATGGGTTTTTCCCTGGTCCCAGTCTACTTACTGTTGGAGAGCAATGAGTATATCAGGCAAGATTCTTGGGGAATTATCTGGCAGACACGCAAACTGAAGCACATTTAAGAACATTCACAGCTTAGTCTTGCACATAATTGAAAACATCAGGGTTCCAAATGCCTCTAGATGTACTGGATCATTTACTCTCATCCTCAAGCTGTTCCGCACTCCTTAGGAGAAAAGTACCAAGTGTATACAGAAAACATCTGTATGAGAGTGGCTTTAGGTCTTATAACAAAAGCTCCAATATGCCTGCACTGGACCTTCTGGGCTTTCTGTATATTACGTGTTAAAAGATGATTAAAAGAACCCTGGTTCTTTCTTACCTGCACAGATGATCTCCTTTGGGTCTGTTACTACCTTTGCTTTGTTTTGTTTTGACTAGGTCTCTCTCTCTCTCTCTCTCTCCCTCCCTCCCTCTCTCTGACTTACTTATTTGTTTTATTTTATGCTCATTTGTGTTCTTCCTAAATGTATGTCTGTGGGATAGCATCAGATCCCCTGGAACTGGAAGGTTAGATAGCTGTGAGACACCATGTAGGTGCTAGGAATTGAACCCTAGTCCTTTAGAAAAGGAGCCAGGCTCTTAACTGCTGAGCCACTCTTCAGCCCCTGGCTTTCTCTTTTAATCCAGTAAGTTCTAAGCAGAGAAACATTCCTTTCTTAATACTTATCTTAATAAGAGATCTCGAATGTAATTTCATTCGTTCAAGCTTGTTATATGCTTATATTAACATAATCAATGCTCATTAATTTATTATAAATCATTATTTTGTCTCTACTAGGTGGCAGACCTTGTTCTAGACATGCTACAATAAGAACTAAAAGTAAAAAAAAATTGAAGTCCCTTGTTTATAAAATCTTCATTCTCATGGGACAATCAGGCATAGCCTTGCATGTGATTAAAAAACTAATATTTATGCTTATCATATTACACAGATAAGAAAGCAGGGGGATGGAGTAGAGTGTGCTGAGGGGATATTTTGTATGATCAGTCTTTGCTGATACACAATGTTTGGGATTCTCTTGGGAGGAAAAGGGGAAGTTTAGGAGACTTGCTTTCTTCTCAGGGTGGAGAACACTGGCATAGGAGGAGACAAGAGATATAAGACTGAAGAATGGGGAGGTAAATAGATGGATCTTATTTTAACTCAGTTGGAAATACGGAGACTAGGGATCAGCAGCGTGATGAAAGAATCATCTAAGCTAAATCTACAAAGGTTGATGCTGTTGTTGCATAGACAAAAGGCTCTGGGAGCTATGACTGAAAGTGTAAGATCCCTTGAGAATTGTTCTAATGGCCCAGGTGGGGTGTGTCATGATTCCACAGAATTACCAAAGAGAAATGGTCAGATTCGTAAGAAATTCCAAAGGCAGAGTCAACAGCATCTGCTGACGGAGTAAATGTCCTTTAGAAAGAAGAACAAAAGTCAAAATAGTCTAGTTGCAATGAAATAAAGGTGTAAAACTGTATGCTGATCCATAAGGACACTCTTTCCCTATATGGCACAGCTATATTGGTAAAGATTTCTGTAATTCTGCTCGGAATAAGAGATAAACTAAAGCTGTTGTGGCAGAGCTAGGGATGAACGGTAGAGGTACCATCCTAACCACACTTACAAAAGTGAAGCAGGTAGGGTATCTCAGACAAACCACAGTGTTTCCATTGAAGGGGGAAGTAGACACTAGACACACAAGATTGCAGAAGTTGCAATCAGAAAGCAAAAACTTTCTGAAGTTTCCCTTCAGCTCTGTAAGTATTGTTTTTTTCCCTTAGAAAAAAAACTGAAACAAGGAGTCTGGCAACTTAGCCAGGAATGGTGGTATGATTGGGGGACCGGGAACAGGAAGGGCAAGGTCACCCTCAGCTACATGGCCAATCCAATCAAACCTGGATTATATGAGACCTCTTTTTTAAAAAATGAAACAAATAAACAACCCATGCAATTTTTTCACTTAATGCTTTAACTGTCAGGCATAGGAAGTGTATATATGGGGTTCTCTCCAGGTTTCAAAATAAGCCTGACTTCCAGTCAAATTCTTTTTGGGATTACTGTCCCTAGTTCCAGGATTGGTGTTAAATATTAACAAGAGTGTGGTGGGAGAGTCAGTGAAAGGGTTGAGACTATTAGGTTATTTTCTATCAGTGACCAAATCTCTGTGTCTGTGTCTGTGTCTGTGTCTGTATCTGAATCTGTCTGTCTGTCTGTCTGTCTGTCTGTCTGTCTGTCTGTCTGTCTTTCTGTCTGTCTCTCTCCTCCACACCCCCCTCAGCTAGCCTGTGGTATTCCCTGCTTTGGAGTGGGCTTAGATTGTTCTGTCTGGAATTTCCTTTCTTCTATCAATCTCTGCATCTGCAAGTTTTATAAGATGTGAGTCTAGCACTAGAAGCTCTTTAGGTGTTTCCCTGAATATTCTATACATAACAGAGTTTCCTGAATGTTCCATACATAACAGAGTTTCCTCAAGGGGATTCACATGTGCTTGTCAAGGATCCAGTTCTTTGAATCTACTTCCTTCTTTACAACATGCTCAGTGTCAGCATACATCCATGGAAATCTTTTTTTTTTTTTTTTTTTTTTTTTTTTTTGGTCTAGTCCTTCAAAGAATTAAAGACACCCTTTTTTTTTTTAATTTTAAAGTTTATAATTAATTCTTTGGGAATTTCATACAATGTATTTTGGTCCCATTCATTCCCCATAACTCCTTCCAGATCTATCCCGTCATCCTCCATACCAACCAAGCCCTACTTTGTGTCTGTTTAAATTCATTTTCTTTGCTTTTAAACAACATCCACATCCTCCCCAGCATGCACTGTCCTGGATTTTTCATCTTAGCCATTCTGACTGACGTGAGGTGAAATCTCAGGGTTGTTTTGATTTGCATTTCCCTGATGACTATGGATGTTGAACACTTCTTTAGGTGCTTCTCAGCCCTTCGAGTTTCCTCAGTTGAGGATTCTGTTTAGCTCCATTCCCCATTTTCTAATAGGGTTATTTGATTCTCTGGAGTCTAGAACTTCTTGAATCCTTTGTACACATGATTAGAATAGATTAATTTGCATTCTTCTACATGTTGCTCACCAGTTGAACCAGCACTATTTGTTGAAAGTGCTATCTTTTTTCCACTGGATGATTTTAGTCCCTTTGTCAAAGATCAAGTGACCGTAGGTGTTGGACATCAGTGGGAGGAGAGGCCCTTGGCCTGAAGGCGTTCAATGCCCCAATCTATGGGAAGGGCAGGGTGGAGGGATATTACTGAATGGATCGGGGAATGCCCTCATAGGGGCAGGGGGGGCAAGAGAGATGGGATATGGGGTTTCAGAAGAGGAGACTTAGAAAGGGGAAAACATTTGAAATGTAAATAAACTATCCAATCAAATAAATATAGAAAGTAGAAAGAAGAGTATTGAGTGTGGAAATAGTTAGGCAAGGATGTGGATCCACGCTACTCAAAGAGTTATAAAAAGCCCTATGGAAACTGACTTTGTAAGCCAATTTTACTCCAAAAGTAAATTTCAGATGTGAATAGTACTTCTCTGTGTTACCAATTTTTCCTTGTTCACTTTCTGCTAAAAGTGTGCTCTTGATATTGGAGAAATCAAGTTTGTACTTGCTGCTGGCTATCTTTCATAATATTGACAGGTGATATATAAGCTGTTGTAAGAGCAATAGTCATTAATAATCTTACCCATCTAAGTGGTAAGATATAGGTTACAATAGTAACACAGATGTTACTGTGAAAAATCCATGGCTTTCGAATCAGACATTATGTCCTCTTAACATTTGCCTGGCACTGTAAATCTAGCCAAGAACACATGATTGGAGAGCTGACAATGCCCAGGGGATTTTCTCCTGAACGGACATAGTGTTAACGTGCCCTCTGAATTTGTCTCTCTCATAGATTAGTGCAGCTCTGAGATCCCATCAGAGAAGGTTCCTTGTGTAACAGATAACAGCTGATGGAGAAATTTCCAACTGTTCAATGTGCAGAGAATAAGTGTCAGCAGAGTAATCAGCCAGAAATTGAATGTTAATATTATGCCATTGCCCTCGAGGCTCAGGAAACATCACAGAAGAGGCAGCAGAAAGATCAGAAACATTGTGAGAGCCAGAGATAAGGGCTGAAGCCAAATGGGGCTTTCTGGCCCTGGCAGGGCCACTGATTGTTTTCACCAACTTACAGCATTTGTGGTTGCATGCTAGCTAGTTTTTTTGTCAACTTGACTCAAGCTAAAGTCATCTGAGAGAAGGGAGCCTCAGTTGAGAAAACGCCTCCGTAATATCGGGCTACAGTCAAGCCTGAAGGGCATTTTCTTATTTAGCTATCAGTGGGGGAGCTTCCAGCCCATAGTGGATGTGTCATCCCTGGGTCTGTGGTCCTGGGTTCTATGAGAACACAGGCTGAACAAGGAATAAAGAGAGTGAACCAGTAAGCATCACTTTCCCACAGCTCTGCGTTGGCGTCTGCCTGCAAGTTCCTGTTCTAGTTGAGTTTCTGCCCTGAATTCCTTCAGTGATACTGTACAAGTGTATCATTTTCTCTGACTTCCTTTTGGTTATAGTGCTTCAGCACAACAATAGAATGAAGATCTAGGACAAGTTGCTTGCATGAGACCTACAGAAGATCAAGCCTATAAACATGGAATGGGAGGAGATCATGACCCCCATCACCACTAACAGAGGAACTTTGGGCACTTGACGGTGTTTTGAAGAAAAAGGAGTCAGTTTTCTTTAAGGATGTGGCTCCTGATCAAACACGGTCAGTGGTTGGCAAACACCCCAGAAATATATAGGCAGAACAAAATTGAATGCAATTAAATTGGGGGGAAAGTGTATTTTTTATTTTTTTATTAGATATTTGTTTTATTTACATTTCAAATGATATCTGCTTTCCTCATTATCCCTCAAAAACTTCTATCGCCTCCCTCCTCCCCCTGTTTACCAACCCCTCCGGCCATTTTCCTTACCTGGCATTCCCATACACTGGGACATCAAGCCTTCATAGGACCAGTGGCCTCTCCTCTCACTGATGTGTCAAAAAGCCATCCTCTGCTACATATGTAGTTGGAGTCATTGGTCCCTCTATGTGTAGTCTGTTGGTGGTTTAATCCCTAGGAGTTCTGGGAGTACTAGTTGGTACTTATTATTGTTCCTTCTATGGGGCTGCAAACCTCTTCAGCTCCTTGGGTCTTTCCTCTAGCTCTTCCATTGGGGATGTTATGCTCAGTCTATTGGTTGGCTCTGAGCCATGGGTATTTTGATCACCCTTCTAAGAAGGATCAAAGTATCCACACTTTGGACTTCCTTCTTGAGCATCATGTGGTCTGTGAATTGTATCTTGGGTTTCTGAGCTTTAGGGCTAATAGCCACTTATCAGTGAGTGCATACCATGTGTGTTCTTGTGTGTTAACTCACCCAGGATGATATTTTGTAGTTCCATCCATTTGTCTAAGAATTTCATGAATTCATTGTTTTTACTAGCTGAGTAGTACTCCATTGTGTAAATATACTACAATTTCTGTATCCACTCCTCTGCTGAAGGACATCTGTGTTCTTTCCAGTTTTTGGCTATTATAAATAAGGCTGCAATGAATATAGTGAAGCATGTGTCCTTATTACATGTTGGAGCATTTTCTAGGTATATACCCAGGAGTAGTATAGCTGGGTCCTCAGGTAGTGCTATGTCCAATTTTCTGAGGAACTGTCAAATTGATTTATAGAGTGGTTTTACCAGCTTCTAATCCTACCAGCAATGGAAGACTGTTCCTTTTTCTCCACATCCTCACCAGTACCTGTTGCCTCTTGAGTTTTTGAACTTATTCATTCTTACTGGTGTGAAGTGAAATCTCAGGGTTGTTTTGACTTGCATTTCCCTGATGATTAAGGCTGTTGAACATTTCTTTAGAAGAATGGTTCTCAGCCACCGACTATTCCTCAGTCTAGAATTCTTTGTTTAGCTCTCTGTGCTCCATTTTTAATAGGGTTACTTGGGTCTCTGGAGTCTAATTTCTTGAGTATATATTGTATATATTGGATATTAGCCCTCTGTCAGATGTAGGATTGATAAAGACTTTTCCCAATATGTTGGTTGCCATTTTGTTTTGTCCTGTTGAGAGTGTTCTTTGCTTTACAGAAGCTTTGCAGTTGAATGAGGTCCCATTTGTCAATTCTTCATCTTAGAGTATAAGACATTGGTGTTCTGTTAAGGAAACTTTCCACTGTGCCCATGCGCTCCAGGCTCTTACCCACTTTCTCTTCTATTAGATTCAGTTCATCTGATTTTATGTGGAGAACTTTGATACATGGAGATAAGAATAGATCAATTTTCATTATTCTATATGTTGACTGCCAGTTGAACCAGCAACATTTGTTGAAAATGCTGTCTTTTCCCCACTGGATGGTTTTAGTTCTTTTGTCAAGGATCAAGTGACCATAGGTGTTTGGTTTGTTTCTGGGCCATCAATTCTATTCCGTTGATCTCCCCACCTGTCATTGTACCAATACCATGCATTTTTTATCATCATTGCTCTGCAGTATAGCTTGAGGTCAGGAATGTTGATTCTGCCAGAGGTTCTTTTATTGTTGGGAATAGTTTTTGCTATCCTGGTTTTTTTGTTATTCCAGATAAATTTGGAAAATGCTCTTTCTAACTCTATGAAGAATTGAGTTCGAATTTTGATGGGGAATGCATTGAATCTGTAGATTGCTTTGGGCAAGATGGCCATTTTTACTACTCCCCTGCCAATCCATGAGCATGGGAGATGTTTCCATCTTCTGAGACCTTCTTCAATTCCTTTCTTCAGAGACTTGAAGTTCTTGTCATACATATTTTTAACTGGCTTGATGAGAGTCACACCAAGGTATTTTATATTATTTGTGACTATTGTGAAGGGTGTCATTTCCTTAATTTCTTTCTCAGCCTCTTTATTTGTTTGAGTTAATTTTATATCCAGCCACTTTGCTGAAGTTGTTTATCAGGTTTAGGAGTTCTCTGGTGGAATTTTTGGGGTCACTTAAGTGTACAATCATACCATCTGCAAATAGTGATACTTTGACTTCTTCCTTTCCAATTTGTATCCCTTTCACCTCCTTTTGTTGTCTAATTGCTCTGGCTAGGAATTCGAGTACTATATTGAACAAGTAGGGAGAGAGTGAACAGCCTTGTCTAGTCCCTGATTTCAGTGGAATTGCTTCAAGTTTCTCGCCATTTAGTTTAATGTTGACTACTGGTTTGCTGTATATTGCTTTTACTATGTTTAGGTACAGACCTTGAATTCCTGATCTTTCCAAGACTTTTATCATGAAGGTGTGTTGGATTTTGTCAAATGCTTTCTCATCATTAAATTAAATAATTATGGGTTATTTTCCTTGAGTTTGTTTGTGTAGTTGATTACATTGATGGATTTCTGTATATTGAACCATCCTTACATCCCTGAGATGAAGCCTCCTTAATCATGGTGGATGATCATTTTGATGTGTTCTTGGAATCAGTTGGCAAAAATTTTATTGAGTATTTTTGCAACAATATTCATAAGGGAAATTGGTCTAAAGTTCTCTTTCTTTACTGGGTCTTTGTGTGGTTTAGGTATCTGAGTAATTGTGGCTTTATAGAATGAACTTCCTGGCATCCACAATAGCATCTGGGTTTGGTGACTGTATATGGGATGGATCCCTAGGTGGAGCAGTCATTGGATGGCCTTTCCTTTAGTCTCTGCTCCACACTTTGTCACCATATTTCTTCCTTTGAGTATTTTGTTTCCCCTTCTAAGAAGCACTGGTCTTCCTTCTTCTTGGGCTTCAAATGGTTGTGAGTTTAATCTTGGATATTCCAAACTTTTGGGCTAATATCCATTTATCAGTGAGTGTATACCATGTATGTTCTTTTGTGATTGGGTTACCTCACTCAGAATATTTTCAAGTTCCATCATTTGCCTGTGAATTTCATAAAGTCATTGTTTTTAATATGTGAGTAGTATTCCATTGTGTAAATGTACAACATTTTATGTATCCATTCCTCCATTGAGGGACATCTGTGTACTTTTCAGCTTCTGCCTATTATAAATAAGGCTGCTATGAACATAGTGGAACATGTGTCCTTATTACATGTTAGAGCATTTTCTGGCTATGTGCTCAGGAGTGATATAGCTAGGTCCTCACGTAGTACTATGTCCAGTTTTCTGAGGAACTACTAGACTGATTTCCAGAGTGGCTGTACCAGCTTGCAATACAACTCCTACGGTCACTTGATTTTTGTCATATCAGCTAAAACCATCCAGTGGAAAAAAGACAGCATTTTCAACAAATGGTGCTGATTCAACATGTAGAAGAATTCAAATTGATCCATTCTTTCCCTTGTACAAAGCTCAAGTCCAAATGGATCAAGGATCTCCATATGAAATCAGACACACTGAATCTAATAAAAGAGAAAGTGGGGGAAAAACTCAAACACATGTGCACAGGAGAAAAGGTCTTGAACAGGACACCGATGGCTTAAGCTCTAAGATAAAGAATAGAAAAATGAGACCTCATAAAAATGAAAAGCTTCTGTAAGGCAAAAAGCACTGTCAATAGGACAAAATGGTGACCAATAGATTCGGAAAAGATCTTTATCAATCCTACATCCAATAGAGTGCTAATATCTTGTCTACTTTCATATCATCTGTGTTCTTGTATTAGCCACCCCAGTGGCTTCCACAAAACATCCAAGTTAAATACATAGATCTATCAATTCAAAACTAGGATATATTCATGTGAGAGAGAGTATATCATTTGTATTTATGTGGCTGGCTTATCTCACTCAGGTTGATCTTTACAGTCATCTTATTTACTTACAAATTCTATACTTTTTACACATGAATAAAATTCTTGGTCCATATGTATGTATGTATGTATGTATGTATGTATGTATGTATGGTTGTATTTAGGAATGTAACGTGTTTTCATCATGAATTTACCAGTTGAATCTAGGCTGATTTTATGTCCTGGCCATTGTGATTAGAACTGTAACATATAAATCTGGGACAGAATACAGAATCCTTTTAGAATGTGCCCAAGAACAATGCAATTGATCATATGGTAGCTCTATTTATAGCTTTCTAAAGATCTTCCAGACTTAATTCCAAAGTGGCAGCCCCAGCTTACACATTCATCAACAATAGATAGGTGTTCCTATTTCTCCAGATCCTCATAAGCATTTGTTGATCTCATGATGACAGTCATTTCTGACTGGGATGAAAGAGATCTCAGTGTAATTCAATGTACATTTCCCTGATGGCTAATGAGGTTGAACATTTAAAAAAAAGTGTTCTTAACCATTTTTCATTTTGTTTTGTGAACTCTCTCTTTGGTTGTATAGACATTTTTAAAAAATCTTTTATTGGTTCCTTGTGAGTTTCAAATCATGCATCCCAGTCCCATCTCCTCATATCCTTCCTTTATCCTTGGAACATACACCACCCCCAAGTAAATACCACACAAAGGAAAAAAACCAAAGCATAGAAAACATCTCATCATGGAAGCTGCAGCATGTCACAGTGTGTCCCACAGTATATACTTCTGTCTTATAAATCTTCACTTGTAAATGTTCATTGCAACGAATCATTGGTCTGGTTCATGATCTTTGGATTCTTTGACAACATCAATATTGGATCTGATCAGGACTCCTCCCAGTTATCCTGTGTCATGGAGATAATGCATTTGTGGATCAGCAGGACTGGCCCATTCATAAATACATACAAAATCATAATATAGATTTTGGGATCGGCCTTCTCAGAACCCTGGATCTGCGTCTGGGTGGTAGCAGACTGCTTAGCCCACTTGATCCATCTCCCTTATCTGTACCACCAGGGTGAGCTTTCTAATCCTGCTCTAGGTAGAGCACCCAATGTCTCCATCAGCTGGACGCATCTTGCTCTTGGGGGGCTAATCTGCACTCATACCTCCAGAGCCAGCTCCACTGTGCTACCCAGTGAGGCCACAGAGCCCACTCTTCTAAGTGCTGGAGCCTGTGAAAGGCTGGGACAGCTCTCTAGCTCTTAGTTCCTCATGGCTTGCTCACCTGTGCTATTACCATCAGTGCCTAGTGTGATGTCCATAGCAGGTGTAGGGCCTGCTCTCCTGAGTACTATAGCCAGTGAGAGGGCAGGGCTAGCCATCCATCTATAATGCCCTAGGGCTAGCTCTCCTGACTATCACAGATGGCAAAGTGAGGGCATCACCCCCATATCCATTTCACCTCATAGCATATGACTCAATTTTTTTAAAAATTGACCTGTTTTCTTGATCTTGTTTTTTAGTTGTTTGTATATTCAGGAAATTAACCTCTGTTAGGTGCATTGGCAAAGAACGATGTTTTTCCCATTCTCTAGTCTACCTCTTCACTTAGTTGTCTGTTTTCCTTCAACTAACAGAGGTTGATTGTTAAATTTATTTCCAGAGAAAACAATCCTATTTGGAAAGCACTTAACTTTGTGTCACTGCTTACCCCTGTCTTCTGTTCTAGTGACTTCAAAGTTTCTGGTTTTTTAAGGAGATCCTTGATGCATCGGGAGCTCATTTTTAATTCCAAATGGGAGATAATGAATGTGATGGTTTGTATATGCTCTGCCAAGGGAGTGACACTATTAAAAAGTATGTCCCTGTTGGAGTCACTGTGGGTGGGGGCTTTAAGACCCTCATCCTAGCTGTCTGGAAGTCAGTATTCTGCTAGCAGCCTTCAGATGAAGATGTAGAACTCTCAGCTCTGCCTGTACCATACCTCCTGTCATGCTTCGGACTTGATGATACTGGACTGAACCTCTGAACTTGTAAGCCAGCCCCAATTAAATGTTGTCCTTATAAGACTTGCTTTGGTCACGGTATTTGTTCACAGCAGTAAAACCCTAGCTAAGACAGTGATTCTAGTTTCACTTTTCTACATGAAGAAGCCTAGTCATTCTATCATTTTTTAAAGATGCCATCTTTTCTCCTGCATGTATTTTTTGCATCTTCTTCAAACTGTAGGCAACTGTAATTACGTGGATTTACAACTAGATCTTATGGCCCATTAATCTGCACATTTACTTTTCTGTTAATATTATGCTGCTTTCATTACTGTAGTTCTGCCATATAACTAGAGATTGGGCATGCTGATGCCGATAGCAGTGTTCTTGCTCAGGATGGCTTTGGCTGTCAGGTCCCTGTTGTTCCTACATATGAATTTGAAGGTTGGTTTTTTTTTTTTCTATTTCTGTGATTTCTGATATGAGGATTTTATTGGTTTTGGATTAAATTTGTAAATAGCTTTTGGTGTGATGGTCATTTTCACAGTATATATTTTTCCAGTATATTGACTCGTGATCTTTCCATATTCTCCTGTCTTTTTCAATTTCTTCAGAATTATAAAGTATAATTCTTACCCTTCATTTGTAATATTTATTAAAAGGGTTTTGTTTGTATATGACTTTTCAGCTATTTTGATAGGATCATTTCTTATTTCTGTCTCAATGTGTTTGTAATATGTATATAGAAAGTTTACTAATTTTTTAGGTTAATTTTGTATCTGCTACTTTTATTAAAGTATTTATAAGTCTTAACAGTTTTATGGTGGAATATTTAGGGTCTATAATAGGCAAAATTCCATTGGCAAACAGTGATACTTTAAATTCTTCTTTTCCTACTTGTATCCCTTATGTTTCCTTCTCTTGTCTTATTGCTGAAGCTAAACCTTAGAGTATCATATTTAACAGAAGTGGAAAAATAGACAACCTTGCCATACAATAAATTTCAATAGGATTTTCTCATTTTTTTCTCCATTTAGCACAATGTTGACTCTGTCTTTGTCTACATATAGCTTTCACTTTTGAGGTACATTTCCTCCATCCCTGTTCTCTCTGGAGACTTTATCATGACTGGGTATTGAAGGGAGAAATACTACATGGCTGGATATTGCTGCTTCTAACCATGGGTTATTGATTAAAAATCTCATGCCAGATGTCAGAGACCTTCCTAAATATTACTGGTTACTGAGGCCTCAAAGGCCCTTAAAAAAACAATAAAACAAAACAAAACAAAAAGTAAAACAATACAACAGTCCTTTCCTATTTGTCTTAGTCAGGGTTTCTATTCCTGCACAAAACATCATGACCAAGAAGCAAGTTGGGGAAGACACCATTCCTCCTTGATACACACCAGGAGTATACACACCAATTGGTCAGTTAAGAGTTGATTGTTGAAGAACTCACCCCTTTGTTGCAAGATATAAAAAATTCAAGCTGAGACCAAGCTGGAAGCTTCTTTCTTGTTGGTTAATTTTTCTAGTGGCTGAAAGTCCTGTGCAGGTTGCTAAGTGAGAAAAGATAGTATCAAGGATTATGTATAACTGTGAACTCTACTTATTATAATATCGACCTGCCAGGCAGAATGGGCCCACTAGTGCAATAGTGTTATGCCTGTAATAGAGGTAACCAACCTCTCTTTGGTTGGATTTGAGGTGTGCTCCAAAACAGAAAACATATGTGGTATTGTAAATAGAGTCAGAAACCTCTGGTCATGAAGCTCCCATTGTTGTTTAAATTGACATGGTACTGTCATCTGGGCATGACTGAGTCATTGAAATCATGATCTCATAGAAACTACTTTTGCTTGCACTATGATTACCCAAGATTTGGCCTGTCAACGCTCAATTATGGAGCAGGGAGGGGATCCTGAAGTTCTATCTCTCCATATGGAACTATTGACTACTGATGGGTTCTAAGGGAGATGCTGTCATTGTCTTCTGTTGTGTACCCACTGATGAGCACTCTATGCGCCAATGGATAGTTCCAACCTCATGATCACAGAGATAGCCCTGGTTAAAAATTAATCATGCCACAAAACAAAACAAAATGGCTGGGATGTGGGAAAGAGATGGAAGGGATATGTGAAAAGATGTGAGTACTTAGAACGCATTTTATACATGTGTAAAATTGCTAAAAACACATTTAGTAAAAGTAGTTTAAAAAGTAAAGTTACTTATAGACAGATAAGCAGTGAGAATGTATAAGGATAAAATCTATGAAATACTTATCCAAAAGATTTTTATATTTTTATTTTTCTTTATTCATAGTTCATATTTTACTTTCCCCCTTTTTCTCTTGGCTCGTTCACTCTAACTTAGAATCTTACTGTGTCACCCAAGCTGTCCTCAAACTGATCATGATTCTTCTAACCTCCTGCTTCTATATATATGCTAAATAATGTTTTAAAACTATAAATGACAGGAATAATGATGGGTACTTACATGACGTGGCTTCTAGGAACACACTAAAAACATAGTGGATCTGTTTCATAGACTCCCCCACATCTTTGGGGGGCATCTTCTCTTAGTCTAGTCAAAGCCAATGTTCTCATAGTGGCTCCCATTTAATCCCATTGCTTTATACAGCCATGATTTCTTTATGTTAAAAATTCAGAATCTTCTCTTCTAGCTATTTTGAAACATTTAGTTCAATATTTACAACCTCTCCACCCTCTGGTCATTAGCCAACTTTCCTACCAGATCCCCAAATTTTACAGCCCTCATACGATTTCAATGCTTTGTAGAAACATGGGTGTCCTTGGAAGACACTTTATTTGGTAAAATAATCCAAACCCAGAAAGAAAATACTTTTCCAGAGATATAATTGCTAATGCTGGGATCAAAAGGCCCACCTGGCAAGCAGTGAACTTCATGTTCATGTGTTGGAGTTGCTCCAGTAAACTCTGGGCAAACAAACAGCAAGGAGTCTTTACCCAAGCTCTGGTCCACTGGTGAATATTTAGGCCTCCATGTGCTTAGATTCTCTATAACTTTGTTGCAGTCTCAGTGTCTAGCCACTAAACACACTACAGATGCTGAGGGAGAAGCTTGGCTTTCAGCCTGAGGCATGAGTTCGAATCCCTCTGAGCTTGTTTCAAAAGAACCTTAGCTGCAGAAGAAAGGTTAAGGTTGCTGTGATGAAACACTAAATCTCAGATACTGTAGTGTTCTGCATCATGCTTACTAGAGAAGGTACCAGAAAAGCAAAAGCAAAACTAAACCAAACCAACCAAAACAAACTTCCAAGAATAGTCTACAGTGCATAAGGATTTTGCTGTTGTTGACATTTAGCCATCTTGTACTTTCACATGCATTCCACTTTAAAACCTAAAGTTGCCTAGCATTTAACTGATGATACTAATATTATCAACTGATATTAATAGATGATAGATAATAGTGGCTAAGTACTAATAATTGCTAAATGTCAGGAGATCTCTTTCCTTTACTGTCTGATCGTTTTCTTGGTAAAGAGCTAGCACATTTATGCTTGAAACTATTCATAAACTCAGTCTTTAGACATTATTATTTGATTTTCTATTTATGTTTTTCCATCTTTCCTGAAGTCATATTATCTGGAAATGTGTTGTATATTGTGACACCAAGCATTGGAATTATACAATATGGAACTCAATATTCAGCTCACATATTAATCTTGTCCGAAAGGCAAGCACTGAAGGATGATACCCCAAATTAGTGAGAGGACTCTACCGAAAGAACTGAATTTGTAAAATACAAAATTTTTTGCTTCACAAAAAATATACCTGAGAAATATAATGGATATGTGGTATTTTCGGTATACAAAACCCACTCATAAACATTATACATCATTTACCTTTAATCAGAATTTGTGAATTAAACTGGACACATATTGTTGTTGTTAGATAGGTGAATTGGTGTTATTTAGTCACAGTCTCACAGCTGGTGAGGCTAGCAGAGGCTGACTGGGAAATATAGCTCTGTGGCTACTTTTGAAATGCAATGTCCTAACTTTGCCTGTGGCCAAACATAAGGAGGAAGCTGTTCTACTCACAGAAATGTAAAACTGAAAGCTTTCTGAATGTTTATTTTATTTTTATTTGATATATTCTTTATTTACATTTCAAGTGATTTTCCCTTTCCTGGATCCTCCCTCCCCGAAAGTCCCATAAGCTCTCTTCCCTCCCCCTGTTCCCTAATCTACCCCTTCCCACTTTGCTGATCTGGTATTCCTCTACACGGCTGCACTGAGCCTTTCCACGACCAAGGGCCACTCCTTCCTTCTCTTTGGGCATCATTTGATATGTTCATTGTGTTTTGGGTATTCTAAGCTTCTAGGCTAATATCCGTTTATCAGTGAGTACACACCATGAGTGTTCTTTAAGACTGGGTTACCTCACTTAGGATGATGTTCTCCAGTTCCATCCATTTGTCTAAGAATTTCATGAATTCATTGTTTCTAATGGCTGAATAGTACTCCATTGTGTATATATATACCACATTTTCTGTATCCATTCCTCCAGTGAAGGACATCTGGGTTCTTTCCAGCTTCTGGCTATTATAAATAGGGCTGCTATGAACATAGTGGAACATGTATCCTTATTACATGCTAGGGAATCCTCTGGGTATATGGAGTGGTATAGAGGGGTCCTCTGGAAGTATCATTCCCAGTTTTCTGAGGAACCATCAGACTGATTTCCAGAGTGGTAGTACCAGCTTGCAACCCCACCAGTAGTGGAGGAGTGTTCCTCTTTCTCCACATCCTTGCCAGCACCTATTTTCTCCTGACTTTTTGATCTTAGCCATTCTGCCTGGTGTGAGGTGAAATCTCAGGGTTGTTTTGATTTGCATTTCCCTGATGACTAAGGATGTTGAACATTTCTTTAGGTGCTTCTCAACCATTTGATATTCCTCAGGTGAAAATTCTTTGTTTAGCTCTGTACCCCATTTTTTAAGGTGGATATTTGGCTCTCTCCAGTCTACCTTCTTGAGTTCTTTGTATATGCTAGATATAAACCCTCTGTCAGATGTAGTGTTGGCGAAGATCTTTTCCCAATTTCTTGGTTGCCATTTTGTCCTTTGCCTTACCAAAACTTTGTAGTTTTATGAGGTCCCATTTGTCAATTCTTGATCTTAAAGCATAAGGTATTGGTGTTCTGTTGAGGAAATTTTCCCCTGTACCCATGTCCTTGGAATGTTTATTTTAAAAGTAAATTTTATTACCTTTTTCATACTACATTTAATAAGAGAGAGAGAGAGAAAGAGAGAGAGAGAGACAGAGACAGAGACAGAGAGAGACAGAGAGAGAGTCTGTCTTTGTGTGCTTGTGACAGAGAGACAGAGAGAAGGCCCGAGGGAGGAAAGGAGGAAGGGAGAAATTTAAAGAGAGAACAATTATAAAATGTGTGCCCATAAACTCACTATAAACTCATGGACTCCGATAAGGATAAGGATGGTCCATTCTTATGTGTATAAGATTTTTATACATCTCTATCTTCCAGAGGTGATTCCGATTTTTAGAGATGAGATGCTACATTCAGTATGCTATCACATTAGACAGAACTGAGTTTTACAACACCCATTGTCCTGCCTTTTCTTTTCAAAAGTTTCATTATTCCAATTTCTAACCATGCTACTTAGTCAACAATACAACCTATTTCTTCTTTTCTGAGTGCAGATTTATAAATTGTTATGTTCAATGTATCCTTCTGGAACTTTCTTTTTCCCTCCTCATCTATGTCTCTAGAAGACATCTCTTATATATCTGTAATTATTTCACCCTCACTATAAGATATTCCATTGTATAAATCAACTCTTAACAATCATCCCGTGACCATAAAAATGTTTCCACTTTTCTTGCCATTAAATTATTTTTTGGGGGACAGAGCAATGGTTCAGCACTTAAACACACTGCCTTATATTCCAGGGGATTCAGGATTGATTCCCAACACACACACACACACACACACACACACACATATTGGATCACAACATCTGTAATTACAGTCTAGGAGGTCTACCATTCATTTATTGTCTCTTCTGACACTTCAGACATGTGGTGCACAGATATACATGCATAGAAACACCCAAATACATAAACATTTAAAATACTTTGTCATTCCTATAATGTTTTCTACTTGGATATAAATGTTCTGTGATAGATTGATCTATTATCACTTTTTAATATGAACTGAGTCTTTATAGTATAATATTATTATGCTTTTAAAATTTTTGGAGCAATTGAAATACCAGTATTTGTGTGTGTGTGTGTGTGTGTGTGTGTGTGTGCATGTGTACGTGCACAAGCTTAGGAATGTGTGTAGGTGCATGTGGATTTATGTATGCATGAATGCATGTGGAAGCCAATAATCAATACCTGGTGTCTATCTTGATTGTTCTCTATTTAATTTTTTGATACAGGGTGTCACACTGCCCTGGAGCTTTGCCAGTTCAACAAGCCTGGCTGGCTGGCTGCCTGTAGAATCCTCTCTACTTTCCGTGCACTTGGATTATATGTCCACACCAATACACCCAGCTTTTTTAGCCTGGGTATGGGAGGTCAATTTAAGTCCTCATACTTGTACAGTGAGCACTTTACTAAACGAGCTATCTTCCCAGGCCTGAGAAACTATTATCCTTAATTTATTTTCCCTATGAACATTGTAGTATCAGATTTCTTAACTCTCATCAGTCTAGTAGAAATATGATTCCTGGTCAAAATACACAATTATGTACATTTTTATTTTTATGAATAAGATAGAGCATATTTTCACATTTTAGTGTCCTTGTACCATTTATCCTTTGTGAAATGTCTGATTTTCATTGCTTTTTCTTCTTAATGTGTTACAGTTTTAGATTGTTTCCTTGAGGTTCTATTTATGTTCTATATAGCCAGCATTTGTTTATCATATGCTACTTGGCGATTTTCCTCATGATTTCCAATGGCTTTTTTCTGTTTCTATTTTATTTTCCATAAACAGGAGCTCTTCTTTTGTTCTTACTTATGTCTAATTTCCCTTTAAATGATTTTTGTGCCTTTTTTACTGAGAAAAATTCTCTACTCCACATGAAGGAATCTATTCTCTCATAATCTGAAATTTTTAAGGGTTTGTTTTCTTATTTAAGTTCTTCATCCATATGTTGTTGAATCCAGTTAACTCTACTCAAATACCCCTGGTGGTGGTGGTGACAGTATTCCTTGCTACCCATCCCAATATCCTAAATTCCTGAAAGAAAGATACACATAGTTTTTATATGGTAATATATTTTTAAAAGTTTAATAATAGAACCACTTCCAAATTTTCACATGGCTAACCTTTTCCCCTCCGATATTCCTGAATTATTATTTACTAAAACCCGCATTCCTTCTTGACTGCCCTGGGCCCAGACCTGCAGCCCTCCTGGGCTAAGTACCCCAGCTCTTACATGACGGTGATGTTCTCTGCCTAGCATCTCTTTAAACTCCTTTCTCACATGGCAGTTCTGTCTCCTTCCTCCTCCCTCAGTCGTTTGCCTGGGAATCCTAAATTTCAGCTTCTGTCCAGCCACTGGCCACTGGCAACTTTATTTACCTATCAAAACCTACTGAAGTCAGGGTTTCTCAGTAACTTACATCCAGATGTGTGGGTTCTCATGCAATTTGGGGGACCAAATTAACATAATACATGCAACATTAGACCAAATCCACAACATGCATACAACATTGATTTTTGCATATGATCCTTAGTAGGTTCCATTATTTTACCAAGATACTCAATTGCTCCAAGCTTTACTTAGGGGACAATGCACATTTCCTAATTGACCCATATACTCTCTGGTACACAGCTCAATGTAAGCTTGAGCTATTTAGACTATTCTATTCCATTGTCTCACTCTATCCTTTGTGAAAGTCTTTGAGAAATTAAGTGCTTTTTGAATTATTACTTATTCCTCTGTGCTTTCTCTGTGATCATCTTCTTCCACTGTATAAAGAGTTAGAGTTTATTTATCTATTTTCTTATTTCTTTGTTTTTGTTTTGGTTGTGGGCCTAGCCAAAGAGCATACATGAGGCAAACCTAGGCCTGCTACACATATTAACAGATGTGCAACTTGGTCTTCATGTAGAATGCCTAACAACTGGAGCAGAGGCTTTCTCTAACATTGTTGCCTGCCTTTGGACCCTTTATCCCTTACTGAGCTGCCTGTATAGGCTCAATAGGAGAAGATAGACCTAGTCCTTCTGCAACTTGACATGGCAAGGCTGGTTGATATTGGTGGTAAGGCTTCCCTTCTCTGAGGAGAAAGGATGGGGGTTAGGGAGAGGAGATGTAAGAGGGAGGGATAGAGAGGAAAGGAGGGACGGGAAGGTGTGATCTGGAGGTAAAGTAAATTAATTTTTTAAAAAGACAGAGAGTCAAGGTAGAGTAGCTTTCCCTAAGTAGCTACAAAAATGAAACCCATAAACTGAGCATGACAAAGTAAAAGCATGGAAGATGTCCAAGCTTTGATGTTATTATGACATTCTGATCTCATCATCCCTATATTAGCTAGGCTAGATCACCTGACAAGGTGGAAAAACCCACCTCTACGTGGTTGATTCTGCATGCTTTCATGTGAGATTGCCAGGAGGTGACTGGCTTACATTACTATTTAGCTAAGAATCTGGATAGACCGCTCACAGCTTTATGGTATGATACTGCTGGTATCAGCTCTAGCTTTCTGTTGGAAGGAATTCAACAGCTGGAATATATGGGCCTGGTAATTTCAGCCTAATGCATGACACTGTAGATATCCTTTAAACTAGTCCCTAGGTTGTCTCCAGAACTCGCAGAGTTCTTTGCCAGTCCTACATAAGCGTCCATTCTTCCAAATTTTTCTCACATCTGCCTATGTCATGTTGATTATTCAGAGCCTGTGGTACAAACCTGGACTTCAGCAAGTTCTACTATGGGCTATAAACTAAGGATTCTTTTTATACTTTAAATCAGTGGTTCTCAACCTTCCTAATGCTGTGACGCTTTAGTATAGTTCTTTATGTTATGGTGACCCTGAGCCATGTCTTTTGTTGCTACTTCTTGGCTATAATATTGCTACTATTATGAATCATAATGTAAATATCTGTCTGTGTTTTCCTATGATCTTAGATGAACCCTCTGAAAGATTCATTTGACCCCTCAAAAGGATTTTGACCCACAGGTTGTGACCCACTGCTTTAAGTGGTGATTAAAACAAACAAAAGAACAATCTGTGAGGCCTATAAGACCTGCAATATTAGGTTATGTCTATTTATAGTAAACCAACCAAACAAACAAAACCAATGCTTGGGAAGGTTCTTACTCCTAGCTTCTGTGTTTTCACAGACATTCACATCAGTCTCTATCTTGGCTTCCCCCAAATACCTTGATGGACATATTTAGTTTCTGCCATATTAAATTATTAAAGCAGAGTTTTAAAAGGTAGAGCTAGTCTAAGGCAAAACAAGGTCCACATCTGGGACAAGTCTATCTTAGAAACATCAGTGTCTTCAAGGAACTTCTTAGGAGAAAAATGGAAATAAAGAAAAGATGGATTCAATAATGGGCAATAGAGTTTATATCTCTACCCTATTGAGTTTTTAACCTGAAAAACTCTCTTTTTTGCTCTCTGCACTCTTGTCTTAGGCTTTGAATTATATGGATGCATAATATACATCACAAACTCAACAAGCTCAAAATTAATCTTCTGACTTTCTCTTCAAAACCCACTCCTCCACAGCACTTTCTACCATGACGACTGTTCCATATCAATTGCACAAGTGCCACGTTTGGAAATCATTGTTTTAAAATTTCATGACTCATATCCAGTAAATCAGCCATATCTCTTGGGCTTGCTTTAAATTATTGTCCAGATTCTAACCACTTCTTCCTTCTATCTGTAACTGACCCAAGCCACCTTTCCCATGGATAATTGCAACCACCTTCAGCCTGGACTCACTGAGGCTGTCTTGATTTGTATTAATTTCAACAGAACAAGAAAAATGGTGCTATAACATTTTGGTGTATGCTGGCTTTCATTTCCTCTGCACAAAACCTAACAGTATTTTTCCATGTGAATTAAAACGGAAGGTGAAGCCCTTAGAATGTTTGCCATATCTTCTACAGTCTATATTGGTCTTCCATTTTTTCACTTCACCTCCTTACCACCCCTGGCTTAATCCAGATGAGCTGCCCTGGCAACTACTTTTTGTAGAACATTTTGTAGGATGTTTCTACTTCAGGACATTTGTGCATACTGTATTTAGAATGTTGTTTTCTATAATACAATGGCTGGATTTCCTTATTTGTCTTCTTTAAATGATTTTTTAGAGCCTCGTAGAATGGTTCATCTGGGAAAGGTCCATGATGCCAAGCCTGAGGATCTGAGTTTGATTCTCAGGCTCCAGATCACCAGATGCTGCAAGGTGTCTGTGATGGCTATTCCTGGTTGTCAGCTTGACTACATCTGGGGTGAACTACAATTCAAAAATGGAGGGCACATCTGTGATCCAGATATTGAGGCTGGAAGACACAGGCTTTGAATCCATATGTTGACATGGGGTGACACAAGCTTTTGATCTGGATCTTGAGGCACAGTGGCTATGAAAAACTTAGGCCCAGGCATGGTTGTACATGCCTTTAGTCCCCGGAGACAAAAGCAAGCAGATATCTGAGTTCAAGGCCAGTCTAGGATATCCCAAATTCCAAGTAAAGAAAAGCTTAGGTCCAGGCATGGTGGTACACACCTTTAATCTGGGCCATACCTTCTGGTGGAGGCCTACATAAGGACGACGAAAAAGGAAAGGTTCGTTCAGCTGCTTGTACTTACTCAAGAGGAGTCTGCCTCTTGAGGATTCCAGGTTTTAGAGACCATCTGAAACACCTAGCCTCATGGGACTGAGCAAGTGCTAGATTCTTTTTATTATTATTATTATTATTATTTATTTTCTATATTCTATGTTTACATTCAAAATGATTTTTCCTTTCCCAGTTCCCCCTCCCCATAAGTTCCCTAAGCCCTATTTCCTCTGCCCATTCTCCTATCAACCCCCTCCTAATTCTCGGTCCTGGTACTCCCCTACAATGCTGGAACAAGTATTTTCAGGATCCGGGACCTCTTCTTCCATCTTCTTCTTGGAAGTCAAGAAGGTGATATGTGAATTGTGTCTTGGGTATTCAGAGTTTCTGAGCTAATATCCACTTATCAGTAACTGTATTCCATGTGTGTTCTTTTGTGATTGGGTTACCTCACTTAGGATGATATTTTCCAGATCCAACCATCTGCCTAAGAATTTCATGAATTCATGTTTTTTAATTGCTGAGTAGTATTCCATTGTGTAAATATACGACATTTTCTGTATCCATTCCTCCATTGAGGGACATCTAGGTTCTTTCCAGCTTCTGGCTATTATAAATAGAGCTGCTATGAACATAGTGGATCATGTGTCCTTATTGCATGCCAGGGAATCCTCTGGGTTTATGTCCAGGAGTGATATTACAGGATCCTCTGGAAGGATTGTGCCCAGTTTTCTGAGGAACAGCCAGACTGATTTCCAGAGTGGTTGTACCAACTTGCATTCCCACCAGCAGTGGAGGAGTGTTCCTCTTTTTCCACATCCTCACCAACACATACTGTCTCCTAAGTTTTTAATCTTAGCCATTCTAACTGGTATAAGGTAAAATCTGAGGGTTGTTTTGATTTGCATTTCCCTAATGACTAATGATGTTGAACATTTTTTGAGGTGCTTCTCAGCCATTCGAAGTTCTTCAGGTAAAAATTATTTGTTTAGCACTGTACCCCATTTTTAATAGGGTTATTTGATTCTCTGGGGTCTAACTTCTTGAGTTCTTTGTATATATTGGATATTAGCCCTCTGTTGTAGGGTTGGTAAAGATCCTTTCCCAATTTGTTGGTTGCCATTTTGTCCTTTTGGAAGTGTCCTTTGCCTTACAAAAACTTTGTAATTTTATGAAGTCCCATTTGTCAATTCTTGATCTTAGAGCATAAGCTATTGGCGTTCTATTCAGGAACTTTTCTCCTATGCCCATGTCCGCAAGGTTCTTTCCTAGTTTCTTTTCTGTTAGTTTCAGTGTGTCTGGTTTTATGTGGAGGTCCTTGATCCACTTGGAGTTGAGCTTAGTACAAGGGGATAAGAATGGATCAATTCGAATTCTTCTGCAGGTTGACTTCCAGGTGAACCAGCACCATTGTTGAAAAGGCTATCTTTTTTCCACTGGATGGTTTCAGCTCCTTTGTCAAAGATCAAGTGACCATAGGTATGTGGGTTCATTTCTGGGTCTTCAATCCTATTCCATTCATCTATCTGCCTGTCACAGTACCAATACCATGTAGTTCTTAACAGTATTGCTCTCTAGTACTGCTTGAGGTCTGGTTTAACGATTCCCCCGGAAATTCTTTTACTGTTGAGAATGGTTTTAGCTATCCTGGTTTTCTTGTTATTCCAGATGAATTTAAGAATTGCTCTTTCTAACTCTATGAAGAACTGAGTTGGGATTTTGATGGGGATTGAATTAAATCTGTAGATTGCTTTTGGTAAGATGGCCATTTTTGCCGCAGTGGCTCCAGTAAACTCTGTAAATAAAGTTTTACAGACTGAGGTGAGAAATGTCTCCTGGAGCCCTCCAGAACACCTCTATTCAGAAGCCGAAAATCTCACTTGGCAATTTGCTTTTCTCATAGACTCTCTCCCTTCTTAGTAGCCAGAACTAAGAAAAAACAAGCAAATTAAGTAAGTCACTAGCCAGAAAATTCTGCAATGCTTTGCTCCAGTTTTTTACATAATTACATTTGCCGCCCAACAGTGTATAAATGAAGTATGGCTCTGACACTATGCTATGAAAAGCATTAATAGCAGGTAGTAGAATTTTTCCAGGAACCCTAAAATTACAGGTTCCTTTTGTTATTTGACCCTCATACAATGTGCTTGTAGGACAGGTGGATTTGGGTCTGGTCTTAGACAATAGGCTCATATTATAAGATATTTACATTTGAGGAACCTTATACAATGTCCTTGCTGAACAAGTGGGTGTTGGGCAAATTAGAAAGAATTTACAATTGAGGTGTTGCAAAGCTCCGAGCTGCCTCAAAGGAAGCTTATGAGGAACTGCTTTTGTCTTGCAGACCTGACCTAGGGAGTCTTTGGCCAAAACAAAATTCTGAACTTATCTAGGTGTGGTTTGCCTCAATGGAAGCTTGTAAGGAACTGCTTTTGTCTTGCAGACCCCACCTAGGGAGTCTTTGGCAAAAGCAACATTCTTAACTTATCTAGGTGTGATTCAGGATGCAGTTAATACTTATTACTCACAAAGACTCATTTACACTCAGGGAGTTTGACAAAATGTCCTTTAAAGGCTCTTTAAAAGTATATATCAAGAAGATTGATGTCGCCTGTGTTCGAGCTTCTAAATCTGTTTGTTACATAGGAAAACATTTTATCTGGTTGATTTTATACTTCCTTGTGCCAAATGGTTATGCTAATTGTTCCTTGTGCCTGCTTTACTGGATACATCTTTTGATACGTAAATGTCAATCCCTCATGCTTAAAGAATGATGCCCTAAAACAGAAAAATACAGATTCAAACCACCTCCATGTGTGGCTGATTCTGCCCGTCATCTCGCTGAACCTGTGCCTTTTCCTAAAATGCAAAGTTCCCCCTCGGATATAAAGCTTCTCAGATGGGACCGTCCATGCCACATTTTTACTATGTTAATCCTGCCAATCCTTGAGCATGGAAGATTTTTCCATTCTCTGAGATCTTCAATTTCCTTCTTCAGAGACCTGAAGTTCTTCTCATACAGTTCTTTTACTTGTTTGGTTAGAGTCACACCAAGATACTTTATATTGTTTGTGGCTATTGTGAATGATGTTATTTCCCTAATTTCTTTCTCAGTCTGCTTATCCTTTGCATATAGGAAGGCTACTGATTTGCTTGAGTTGATTTTACAGCCAGTCACTTTGCTGAAGTTGTTTATCAGCTGTAGGAGTTCTCTGGTGGAGTTTTTTGGGTCACTTAAGTATACTATCATATCATCTGCAAATAGTGCTAGTTTGACTTCTTCCTTTCCAATTTATATCCCTTTGACCTCCTTATGTTGTCTAATTGCTCAAGCTAGAACTTCAAGTACTATATTAAAAAGATATGGAGAGAGGGGGCATCTTTGTCTAGTCCCTGATTTTAGTGGGATTGTTTCAAGTTTCTCTCTATTTAGTTTGATGTTGGTGACCAGTTTGCTATATATTGCTTTTACTATGTTTAGATATTGGCCTTGAATTCCTATTCTTTCCAAGACTTTTAGCCTGAAAGGATGCTGAATTTTGTCAAAACCTTTTTCAGCATTTAGTGAAATGACCATGTGGTTTTTTTCTTTGAATTTGTTTATGCAGTGGATTGCATTGATGGATTTCCTTATATTGAACCATCCCTGCATCCCTGGGATGAAGCCTACTTGTTCCTGGTGGATGATCATTTTGATGTGTTCTTGGTTTAGTGGGCAAGAATTTTATTGATTATTTTTGCATCTATATTCATAAGGGATATTGGCCTGTAGTTCTCCTTTGCTGGATCTTTGTGTGGTTTTGGGATCAGTGTAATTGTGGCTCCGTAGAACGAATTGAGTAGTGTTCCTTCTGTTTCTATTTTGCGGAATAATTTGAAGAGTATTCGTGTTAGGTGTTTCTTGATGGTTTGATAGAATTCTACACTAAAACTATCTAGTCCTGTGGTTTTTTTTTTTTTTTTTTTTTTTTTTTTTGGTTAGAAGACTTTCTATGACCCCCCTTTTATTTCTTTAGGGGTTATGGACTGTTTAGCTATCTATTTGATCCTGATTTAATTTTGGTATTTGGTATCTGTCTAGGAAATTGCCCATTTCCTCCAGATTTACCAGTTGTGTTGAGTATAGACTATTGTAGTAGGATCTGATGATTCTTTGAATTTCCTCCATTTCTGTTGTTATATCTCCCTTTTCATTTCTAATTTTGTTAATTTGTATACTGTCTCTGTGCCCTTTGGTTAGTCTGGCTAAGGGTTTGTCTATCTTGTTGATTTTCTCAAAGAACCAGCTCCTGGTTTTGTTGATTCTTTGTATTGTTCTCTTTGTTTCTACTTGATTGATTTCAGCCCTGAGTTTGATGATTTCCTGCTTTCTACTCCTCCTGGGTGAATTAGCTTCTTTTTGTTCCAGGGCTTTCAGGTGTGCCATTAAGCTGCTAGTGTATGCTCTCTCCAGTTTCTTTTTGGAGGAGCTCAGGGCTATGAATTTTCCTCTTAGTACTGCTTTCATTGTGTCCCATAGATTTGGGTATGTTGTTCCTTCATTTTCATTAAATTCTAAAAAGTCTTTGATTTCTTTCTTTATTTCTTCTTTGACCAAGCTATCATTGAGTAGAGTGTTGTTCAGCTTCCATGTGTATGTGGACTTTCTGATGTTTTTGTTGCTATTGAAGACCACTCTTATTCCATAGTGATTTGACAGGAGGCATGGGATTATTTGATCTTATATTTGTTGAGGTCTGTCTTGTGTCCAATTATATGATTTATTTTGGAGAAGGTACCATGAGATGCTGAGAAAAAGGTATATTCTTTTGCTTTAGGATGAAATATTCTATATTTATCTGTTAAATCCAGTTGATCCAATGCTTCAATTAGTTTCACTGTGTCCCTGTTTAGTTTCTGTTTTCTTGATCTGTCCATTGAGGAGAGTGGAGTATTGAAGTTACCCCCAATTATTGTGTAAGGTGCAATGTGTGCTTTGAGCTTTAGTAAAGTTTCTTTTATGAATGAGGGTGCCCTTGCATTTGGAGCATAGATGTTCAGAATGGAGAGTTCTTCTTGGTGTATTTTCCTTTGACCAGTAAGAAGTATCTTTCTGTGTCTCTTTTGCTACTTTAGGTTGAAAGTCAATTTTATTTGATATTAGAATGGCTACTCCAGCTTGTTTCCTGAGACCATTTGCTTATAAAATTGTTTTCCAGCCTTTTACTCTGAGGTAGTGATTGTCTTTCGCCCTGAGGTGTGTTTCCTGTAAGCAGCAAAATGTATGGTCCTGTTTATGTATCCAGTCTGTTAGTCTATGTCTTTTTATTGGGGAATTGAGGCTATTGATGTTAAGAAATATTAAGGAGTAGTGATTATTACTTTCTGTTATTTTTGATGTTATATTTATATTTGAGTGGTTATCTTCTTTTGGGCTTGATGAAAGAAGTTTACTATCTTGCTTTTTCCAGGGCGTAGTTTCCCTTCTTGTATTGGTGTTTTCCACTTATTATCCTTTGTAGGGGAGGGTTTGTTGAAAGATATTCTATAAACTTGGTTTTATCATGAAATATCTTGGTTTCTCCATCTATGGTGAGTGAGAGTTTTGCTGGGTATAGTAATCTTGGCTGGCATTTGTGTTCTCTTAGAGTCTGCATGAGATCTGCCCAGGATCTTCTAGCTTTCATGGTCTCTGGTGAGAAGTTTGGTGTAATCCTAATTGTTCTTCCTTTATATGTTACTTGGCCTTTTTCTCTTACTGCTCTTAACATTCTTTCTTTGTTTAGTACATTTGGGGTTTTAATTATTATGTGATGGGAGGTATTTCTGTTCTGGTCCAGTCTGTTTGGAGTTCTGTAGGCTTCTTGTATATTCATGAGCAACTCTCTCTTTAGGTTAGGGAAGTTTTCTTCCATAATTTTGTTAAAGATATTTGCTGGCCCTTTTAGTTGTAAATCTTCATGCTCATCTATACTTATAATCCTTAGGTTTGATCTTCTAATTGTGTCCTGGATTTCTTGGATGTTTTGGGTTACAAGCTTTTTGCTTTCGCATTTTCTTTCACTGTTGAGTCGATGGTTTCTATGGTATCTTCTGCATCTGAGATTCTTTCTTCCATCTCTTGTATTCTGTTGTTGATATTTGCGTCTATGGCCCCTGATTTCGTCCCAAGATTTTCTGTCTCCAAAGTTATCTCCTTTTGTGATTTCTTAGTTGTTTCTACTTTTGTTTTTATATCCTGGATGGTTTTGCTCAGTTCCTTCACTTGTTTGCTTGTATTTTCTTGTATTTCTTTAATATATTTTGTGTTTCCCCTTTCATGACTTCTGCCTGTTGACTCAATTTCTCCTGCATTTCTTTAAGTGATTTTTGTGTTTTATCTTTACTGGCTTCTGTCTGTTGACCCATATTCTCCTAAATTTCTTTAAGTGATTTTTATCTTTCCATTGTAAGGGCTTCTAACTTATTCGTGTTTCCCTGTCTTTCTTTAAGAGATTTATTTATATCCTTCTTGTATTCCTCTAACAGCATCATGACCAGTGATTTTTAAATCCAAATCTTGTTTTTCTGGTGTCTTGGGGTATCTAGGACTTGCTGTTGTTGGAGAATTGCATTCAGATGCTGCCATATTGCCTTGATTTCTGTTAGTAATGTTCCTGTGTTTGCCTTTTGCCATCTGTTCATCTCTGGTGTTAGTGAGTCCTATTGTCACTGGCTGGTGCTTGAACCTCCTGTGGGCCTGGTTAAGCTGCCTGGTTGAACTGCCTGTGTCAAGATGGTGGCTGGTGACCTCAGACCATGGGGCTTCATCTAACTGTGGGACTCCCTGCAGGTCAGACACTTCCCTGGCTTAACTGGTTGAGCTGCCTTTGCCAGGAGGGTGGCTGGTGACCTTGGACCATGGGGCTCCATCTAACTGCAGGACTCCCTGCAGGTCAGATGCTCCCTGCAGGATATGTGCCCAGGCAGCTGTAGAACTGCCCAGCTCCCTGGTAGGGAAGGAACCCAGGTAGGCTGTGTCCTGGGCAATCCTTTACTCTGGTGCCCTCTGCGTACCTGGTTGAGCTGCCTGTGCAAAGATGGTGTCTAGTGAACTCAGACCCCAGGGGCTCGTCTAACCATGGGACTCCCTGTAGGTCAGGCACTTCCCTGGCTGAGCTCCCAGAGCCAAAATGGTGGCTAAGTACTAGATTCTTGTATTTCCCATTCACAGCTTCCAACTGTTGAGTTGTTTAAACTGCAGATGGTAAGTTATTCCAATGGACTTCATTAATGTATAGACATATTCCAGAAGTACTGTGACTTCTGAGAAGCCTGACTAATATAGTATCTTTTCACTTTCATGTATGAATCATGGTACAAACTCCCAAATACATACATACATACATACATACATACATACATACATACATACATACATTTTAAAAGCCTGGTCATAAACCAGGTGTGATGGTCAGGAGGCTGCCTTTAATCTTATTTTAGGGACAGAGGCAGGTGGGTCTCTGTTAGTCTGCGGCCAGCTGTGGAGACTATATTGATAATGAAAACAGGAAAAATAAATGACAAACACCACGAAGAGAGTCCACGAAGAGAGTAGAGGGCCCTTGTGGTGAAACTAGGAGACAGAAACTAGTCAGGTAGGCCAGGAATCCCAATGCACCAGTGATGACAGAAGAAGGTTCTGGTTCATGGTTCCTTCTTATCACTTCTCCTAAATAAACACCCTGGCTGGAGGCTGTTCATGAGGATGTGGCACCCTAACTAGAAACCTCATGGGTAGTCCAACTGGAAAGACTACTTCCCCATGCCTGACCCTAGTTTTAGGCCCCAGTTTACCAGCTCAACAGCTTCCCATTTCCCAGGAACTGCTCTTGCACACAGGGTCTCTGTCTTTTCACCCCTTTGTAAATTGCCACCTACAAATCTGTAATCCTTTCTGAAATTTAACATCTATGATCATTTAATTATTTGGATTCAGAGACAAAACTTTTGAGCCCACAGACTAAGTGGACTTGTATGACAGCAAGCATCTGGCACCATAACCCCGAGCTAGAGGCCATGGGAGGCAAGGGAAAAGGACACCACTGAACTCAGAGACACCCTTCCTCCCTGTATTACTTGGAGTAATGTATACTGTAAGTCAGATCATGCAAGAAATGATGGTTTCAAACTATAACTTTTTACCAATGAGAGTGTGTTCTGTGTCTATGTGTATGTGTGTCTGTCTATGCGTATATATGCTTGTATATATATATATATATATATATATATATATATATATGTGTGTGTGTGTGTGTGTGTGTGTGTGTGTGTGTGTGTGTGTGTTAGTGTGTGTGTTTTCTTTTTTCTTTTTTTTTTGAGTAGGGAAGATCAAGGCAATTGTTCACAGAAATGATGAAATATGTAAATTAAAACATAAATGCTATTCACTTAAAAATGAAGCAAGGCTAATGCTTAAGAGCTTCGTTGAAATAACTACATAAAATAAAAATAATTCAGGCTCCTTTTGTACTTACACTAGAGTACACATTGATGTTAAATAGAAAGTTGATCTTCAATACAGTATTTGCTTTGTATGAGTGATTGTGGGCATAAATTTTAAATAAAGGACACCAGCTAGGAAGGAGGCTGTGTACAAAGAAATATAGCAAACAGTTCTGGGTTCTGTGGGTCTTTAATCCTTTAATCTCCTACATCAAACACAAGCAAAGCCCAACACCAGAAAATTAAAAGGTGACCTTAGAGAAAGGATGAAAGGTAGCAGTGCAAACTACCAAGTCCCTACATGCATGTTGACACAGAATAGTGGACTAGATGGGACTTAAGATATTGGGCACACACTTGTCTCATGGCAGCTGTTATTTGGGAATGTCCAGACTAGCTCAAATAGGACTCCTTCTGAGAGTTTCTGGGCTACTGATTTGAAGAATCAAAACAGTGTTAAAGGTTAGAAAGGTATGAAAGCTCTCACATGACTCTAAAGTGCTTTTATTGAGAAGAGCTACTGTGGAAACCTATGGAGCAGAGGGTGAGGAACTTCCACACTCCCATGGCTATCAGGAGTAGAATGAGAGCTACCCTTGCAGCCCATGTCTCTAGGCACCTTTGATGTTACTCAGGCTCAAGATGATGCCTAATTTATTTAAGACATTCTTTAGGCTTTCTGTATTTAATGGAACTAGCCCCATAATAGGGATTCAGTAAATATTAATTAATTGAATCTATATTTAGTTTCTGA
Source organism: Apodemus sylvaticus (assembly GCF_947179515.1). Classification (NCBI taxonomy): domain Eukaryota; kingdom Metazoa; phylum Chordata; class Mammalia; order Rodentia; family Muridae; genus Apodemus; species Apodemus sylvaticus. The sequence goes on along the minus strand of NC_067486.1, from coordinate 74,357,314 downwards.
TTGCCAATATTGGCTTCCTTGGGACACTGTCATTGAAAGGGAGATGTACAAATTGCCACAATATGGAGGTTCAATCTCACCATGCTGTTCCCATGTAACCCAGGAGTCCCAGAATGCCTTCTTTCACAGTTTCTAACCAGCTACATAAAACATTTTTTAATGGTCATGTGTAAATGAGGTTGAGAAGGATGGGAAAGGAGAAATCTTTTACATGCAAATAGAAACCGAGGTGAAGTCCATAATGAGATCATAATAGGATACTAACACCAGGCCAAATAATATGGGAGTTTCCCAGTGTTGGATATGGGAGTATGCCAGGATGCTAAAATAATTACAGGAGGAAAGGATTAGTTGTGCAAGCCAAAGGACCCCAGATGTAGACAGGCTTCTGGAAGTAAGAATCTACAGAGGTGATTTGTAACCTCTTTTTTCCTCAAATTCTTGGTATTTTATTTCTTCAAAGTTCATTAGCCTGGAACTCATCTTATGGAACTTAAATTCTGTGCAAGCAAGACATTGATGCTGCTCAGTTTAAGGGGGATATTGATTGGACAGGCAAAAGTTTTTATCCATTCTCCATCATAGACTGCCAGAGACTGCCCAGTAAATTGAAATATCTACATACACCCATGATCACATTTATATAAAAATTAACCAGGAAGAGGCCATGAAGCTATTCTCATCCACAGATACTTTAAGATAAAAATGGAACAATCTTATCACTTGCATTCCTAAGAGATAGCTTTCATGATATCTATCAAATAATAAATAAATAAATAAATAAATAAATAAATAAATAAATTCCCAGACTATGTCTTTTACTCTTCATTCATCACTGTTCGCCTTTCTGTGGATGAAAAGAAGGAATTAAATACAATGTCCAGGTATTTATGTCATTGTCCTAGAGAGAAGCCCCATTTGAGAATGATACATAGTCTTGTGAGAAGAGCAACACAAGTGTATGAAAGGTAGGTCAGAGTGAACACTGGTGAGTGCAAGAGATAGGAGCAGGTCTCATAGTTTAGGGAGAACTCGCTGCAAGAAGCATCTCATTCCTTGTCCTTGCTCAGAAGGTGGAAATGATCTCTATCATGTGTGGGCTTCAGGCCAGAGATGTCAGCACATAGCTTCGGTTTCTGAGCTGTGTTCCTATTATCTCTCTTCTCTGAAATGAGCTCTTCTCCCTGGAGGCTCATGATGAGGGTGTGACTGAAACCACAGTCCAGATGCTAGTTCCTCCTGGTGAACTGAATTTTAACCTATTCAAAAACTAAATGCATTTAGGATCTTGAGTTTTGATTAGAGGAAGCTATAGTCGTAGAGGCCATTAAGGATGGGTATCAGAGCTTTGTTGAGGTCCATTAAGGAAAAGTTATTTCTTCATGTTCAAAAGACCAGAATCTATTTCTGGCCCAGGGTGGAGACACGGCATTCTGATCTGCTCCAAAGATTAGAACATTGCATACTATTGTCTCCTCCCTTAAAAGTTAATCCAATTGGGACTAGCAGTCACCTTGCCAAGAGACCACCCCTCAGGAAAGATGATTCACCTAAAGGCATGCAATAGAGATGGGAGGAATAATTATTCCTTGAATGAGCTCATGTTCTTATCCTCAGCAGCTCCTCCCCTGTGTAGTAGCTTGCAGGACCCACATTATATAGCACTGGTGTGGTCTGCCCACTTTTCTGACTCATTCTAGGACACTCTGGGATTTGTCACTCTTTCTCTGAAGACCCCATCTTCTACTGGCAGTGCAGTTACTAATCTGTCATGTGACTGCTTGCTGACCTCCATCATTGACTTATCCTGTCTGCTTCCTTAAAGGCTTAGCACTTCTCCTTCTCCCTCTTCTGGGCTTGTGTGAGGATTTGCAGCTTGTGTGATTGTTTTTCTCACAAACAAACAAATAAGATGCCCTTCCAGGTCTGTTTCTACATCATTTTACTAATGAGGCTGAACCCCAAGAGGGACCCCCAATTTCCCTGGTAACCTGGTGAGCAGGATTTTATCTCATATATTCCTCTCTTGCACACATCAACAGCCTTGAATTCCATGATTGAAAAAAACCCACGAAGCTCTTCTTTTTAATTAAAAAACAATTTATTGAAAAAGAGTAGTGCTTTATACAAATTCCCATCTCAGCCCCCAAATATCATTTGATCTCTTTCCAGATTTGGTAGTAGGGTATAAAAATATCAAAGCTAGATAAATTCTGACATAAGATTTCTATGGGATTATTTTGGAAAACAGAGCTTTGTATAGTTTAGCACGTATTATTTCTATGCATTTACATTACATATTAGACACAGTAACTGTGGCTTCACATGTCTTCACATGATTACTTTACACACACAAATACAGTAAAACTTACCTAGTACAAATTCACACAAGACTCCATTCTTTCTATAACTTCCTCTGTGTGGTTTTATAATGTATTATAATTCTTAGCCTTTCCTAGAACTGCTAGCTTCCATTGAACATTGAAAGTATCACTTCACAAAGAGCACTTTATATACCTTTAGAGTATACATACACTTTCGCCATTATATTTGCTTAGCAACAGAAATACCAGGCCAAACTACTGAGACGGGTGTAACAGTGGGAGGGGCTCATGGCCGTCATCTCAACAGTTGGGAGGCTGAGGAAGAAGGATCCTTGGGTAAGACAAGAGCTCTTGGCCAGCTTGGACAATAGGTTGAAACACTGACTCCCAACCAAAAGCCTTTAAGACTTAAGATCAGTTTACCTTAGTAAGCTTTAGGAACTCCTTATTTGAGAGAGTTCTTAAGGAAAGAAACCCATTTAACATTTTTCTCTTTCCAGTTTTTTGAAAAAATAAACACAAAGCCCATTAATTTATAGAGTAACATGTTTTCCAATATAAAACCATGTTTGCCTTTGTCCTCTCTTGACTTATGCGCCATAGGCAAGTCAGAAGTTAATGAACCCGTTGTCTAGATGCAGCAAGCAATACATGTAGGGCAACCAAGTGCCTTTGCCCAAGCTCGGTAATTAAGTGATAGCACCAAGATACAAATCCAGGCCTACCAATGTCAATGGCAACACCCTTTGTATTACAACACCTTGCTCTGCTGAAGGGCCTTTCCTACAGATGAGAATAGGAAGAGCACTGGTCAAAATTAAACAGCACCAACTAGAGGCCATGCACAGCTGGATGGGAGGAAATCAACTCATGACAAAGATACAAAACAGCATTGAAGGCATGTGTGTAGATTTTATTCAGTGACTTCAAAACTGCTAATTGAGCAAGGAAGAACACTACTTAGGCATATTTCATGTTCAAAGAATGAGAGTCATATCAACTAATTAATACTCGCATTACCACTACCAGCTGCTTAAGTGTAATTATCCCAATTTGACAGATGGGAAAATGAGGTATAAAGATTGTAAATTGTCCACTGCTACAGAGGGAATATTTGTCACTAGATTACCACTCTGGCAAGTCTAGCAGTTTGTGTAGATAAACAGGCCACACCTATCTGAAAAGAGCTAAACCGTAGGATAATTATATGTGGGGAAACGAGATAGCTGAGAAGGGAAGGGGAGAACTGTAGTTTGCAGGATCTGGAATGGAAAATAAGTACCTAAAAAATACAGTCAATAAAACTGTTTTAACAACAGGGTTAGCAGCACAGCTACTCGGGGAAACAAATATTTTTAAAGCAAACAAGACAGCTCCAGACCAAAGTGCAAGGATTGTGTGGAAAGGTCATCAGAAAACCATCATCTGTCTAGAACATTCACCCCCACAGCTCAGAAACAGAAGTAATATGTGATTCTTACTGGTTTTAAACTTCAAAATATGGGCTCAAAATTCATTATTAGATTTGGGAGTTAGAATCAAGCCTCAGAATAACAGTATGAAAAAGCAGTTGTTAGAGTAAAAAAAAATGAATATTTTGGTGTAAAGAAGACACTTGGGAAAAAAAAGAACATAGTCTGAGTTCATAAGGAAGTCTGGTCTTATGGCAAAGATACAAAATTCTGATCAAAGGGGTGATATTTCACTGATCACATATGTTCAGAGATAAAAAAGAATAATACATCAAAAAGGCTTATTTAATCAATACAGAATTGTATATATTTTAGAGTCATTTAAAGTATGCTGGTACAGTATGAGGAGAATAAGAGATTGTTAACTGTCTATTTTTAATAGAAAATATGTATATGTACATATCTATACACACATATGGAGCACCCTTCTCCCCATTTGAGTGTGATTTCTCAGTGGGAAGCAGCAGTTCAAGGTAAAAGGCTTCCCTCCTGTACTCAGGAAAGATGGTAAGGCACTGCCAAGCCTCTCAGAGCCATGGGGATGTATAAAAACATGCTTCCTTTTGTTTTACCACAGTTCAGATAACCATCATCAGCAGTCTAAGGCCTTAATGTCAATCCTAGTTTCAATGTCCATTTTGTATTTGCTCCACGAGGATCTCTTCCTTTGCCTCTGTCACACATAGTCTTTCCCACTAGAAGGTGTTGGCTTGGGATAAGGCCGTGGTGTTGGGTAAGAGGTTGTTTTCCGGGGACAGGAGCAGGAAAGTAGGGCACCACCCAGGAGGCAGAGGGAGGCAGCGGCCCAGCCAGTAAAGAGGGCTTGGCCAAATTCATACCTGAAAGAAAAGACAGCAACAGGCTGCTATGAGGACCATTGGCAAGAGCAAAACTCAATAGCACGCGTGTGTATACACACACACACACACACACACAAAACCCCATGATCACTCAGTAGCTACAGCTGTTTGAGCACATACATAAAATAACGTTTACATTGTAATTATAGATAAGTTGTAATTGGATATGCAATATATCAGTTTAATTACACAAATATTTCCAAAGACCTTTCTAATCAAAGAAGGCTTGGAAGGGATGTGTAGGCACTTGAGAAATGAAGACCAGGCCAGAGTCCTTGGCTACCACTTACAAAGTCTGCTACCCTTGAACAGTAATCATTTCTGTAACAAGAATGGTTACCGATCCATGAACCTAGTTAAAATAAAATATACAATCTCTATTTTGAAAGAAGACACCTGAATATCACAGGGCTGACTCCCACCTTCCTGAGATGAGGAGTCTGTGGCTGACCATGGACATAAAATAGAGAAAATGGCTGGATGTAGAAGTGCCAGGGCTTGAGTCCAGACTCCAGCTCAGCTGCTGCAGTTCTGGACGGAAGCTTTACCTCTCAGCTATGGTTTCCTCTTTTAGAAGCAGATTGTCCACTCATTTCCCTGGAGGGTGTTCAGGGCAATGTGCCATCCTATGATGACAAGGGCACGGAGCCTGACAAGTTATAAAATGCTTGCTCGTGTTCTCCTAATATTATCACTCTGCCGCAAATGGGGCCCACTGACCTCCAGCAGTTTCTGTCTCTACATTATACATCTTACAGGATGGGCAAGACTCCATCAACCACTGTAGCCTATGTTCTTCTGTATGTGGGTGACTGTATAAAAAGGCACACACTTATCTCTGCAAACTCTGGGATTTTTCATTCACTCGCCCTAGCACTCACAAACAGTAATTATGTCTTCACATTCTACCTTTGAATGTAGTTATTAAACTTTAAAGATGGGAAGACAGTGAGACAGTAGGTCTTGTCTCTGATCAAAGAGCATTGTTACCTGAGAGCCAAGACTCAGGTCCTGAACTTGTAAAACTTGAACTGTTAAGAAAGGTGACCTTTGTCAAGTCCATTTTATGGTTGTAATGTAAGACAAAATTTTAAAGTGGCTTTTAAATGTACTAGGAAAATACATCATGGTTTCATGTTGAAATTTTAGGGAATGAAATATTGTTTGTTAACCACTATGGTGGTAAACTTTTTTTATTGATAAGCCATGAATCTGTATATTAGTTCTGAACAATCACAGGAATTAGATAGAAACATCAAGATAGGGCTCAAGAAGATGTCCAACACATTAGCATTTTTGTTCATATTGGGGGACAAAATAAAAGAAGACGCGATAAATTGTTGGCTAGAATCCAGCTTAGAACATTTCTCCTTTGAAGTGCATTTTGTCATCAGTACTGGCTGTTAAAGCAATTATCCAATTCATTTTAACATGAGTCACAGGTCATTTAAACTGTTTGCAAGTTTGACATAAATTTCCATACAATTCTTGAAAGCAAATCTGAGAAACTAAAGCTCTGGCAGAAGTCTGCTGAACACAAAAAGAGTTTTTTTCCCCCCAGAGAATAAACTATTTTATACGTGACTAGAAGTACCTGGCATTGACGGGGGTCATGGGGTCATAGAATTCTTGAACAATTCTGTTTCCATACCATGCTGTGGCCACTAATGTCGCCAGACCTACAGAAATTCAAAGCAAGGACATTAATCACTATGGGACACTGAGCACAAAAACACAGACTATTAAACCTAATTGTATGCTATAAGAATTGAATCTCATCAACAGTGCTGACATTTTATTTTATTATTATGGAAATCAATTTGACTTAGATATGATTTATGCCAACCATTCTGCAAGGAATTACAAAGATATTAGATTGAAGTTGGGCCTAGATTATGTTGTTTATGACATCTTATTTATTTATAGACCAAGGCCACTGGCAAAAATACTGTTACTCAGAAAGAGCCGGCTATATCCATCTTATTCAAAATCTCTGTCAATGGTTTGCAGTACTGTAGTTTTGTATATGAAAATACTTTTGGGGAAAAAAAGTTCATATCAGCAGAGAATGACTTACAAAACCTAAGATAAAAATCTTCCTGCATTCTTCTTGACAAACTCAAAATCAACTTCTTACTTTCTTGTCTTACAGGAAAACCAGAGCTAGCAAACTATTGCAGGGAGTAGAGTATTCTGATTCCTCCTCCCCCAGGTCTAAAGCAATCCCCAGAACTGGGATCATCTACTGAGGTGACACTCTAGGCTGATTTGCATAACTGAACCCAATTGCTCATGGTATTTTTGTAGTCAATAATGAAAGGAAATGAGTTTGTTGTTACACTCATTCAACATCTCTCTGATGTCTAAATTATAACTCTTATTTTTATCCAAAGAGATGTTTGTCAAAACACTCATACTTTCAAGTAGAACGTAAGATAAGATCAAGAGGTTTCCTGTACAATATAGTGACTAAAGAGTCCTTAACAATGCTAGAAAGTAGCCAGGCAATGGTGGCACACATTTTTAATCCCAGCACTTTGGAGGCAGAGACAAGCAGATCTTTGCTAGTTTGAAGCAAACCTGGAACACAGTGAGTTCTAGGGCATCTAGGGCTGCACAGGGAAACCCTATCTTAAAACTACCCACCCTCTAAAAAATAATGAAAAAGAAAAGAAATGAAGAAAGAAATGCTAGAGAGTAGATGTAAAGTGTTATTCCCAAAAACCAGTGTCTGACAAAAAATACATTAATCATCCTAAATTATTTATTGTATAATATATATACACTTCAAAATACCACAATTTATGTAATAAATGTGCAGAAAACTGTCGAATAGAAAACAATTTTAAAAAGAAAACAAATAATTCTTCTATAGTACGTAAGACCATTCTGGTTGACCATGCAAATTGATCATGCATGCACTCTTGAACTGGCCACCTAGGCTTCTGAAACCATTCCAGATTGAACTAGGATATATGTATGTCTGCAGCACTTACAGGAGTCGCAGGGGTGGGTATGGTATGATACTACAGGCTTTGATAAAGTCTTTGTAATGCGTGTCTTCTCTGCAACACCTAGTCTATTTTGTCAGAAGCTTTCAAATCCTTTTCGGTACTGTTTTCTTTCTTAGCTCAGGTAACTTTACATCCTACCTTGTTAATACTCCACCTGTACCCCTGGACTGGTCCATGGGTACATAGTGTTTATTGTGAAATTAGCTCTGTCCATCTACAATGTTACCTCCTTCTAGCTTTCTCCACTAGCTCCAATCCCATTTTTCCCAATCCAATACCATTCACATATTATGTATATCACATAGTATATATACTTTCTTGAGGCTGGCCTTGAACTCCACATTTCCCTGTTCTCGTCGTTCTCATGCTAGGATCTCAGCCATGCACCATCACAACCAAACAGCATTTTCTGAATCACATCAAATTGGTCCAGACTCTTTTACTAAGTATCAAAATATCTTCTGGATCTGAATAGACTGGATCAAGAAACTAGTAGGCACCTGAGTCCTTCGTGGTTGTACTTGACATAAGTGTACAGAAGTCAAATTTCCACTGGTCCTTACTGAGAAGATGAAAGCCAACTGACTGTAAGGCTCATGTTTTCAGATGGCACAATATTTTAAAAATTTTTCAGATTCAGTGAATAGAGTATAAACCAAAGAAACTAAAAATTAGAAAACTAGATTTCAAACCATACTCGAGAAAAGTAGATAAGGGAGAAGGGGGAGCCTCTCTTACCTGAAATTAAAAATATTATGCCCCCAATGACAGCCATCCACATCTTTTGCACCTGATCATCTTCCAAGCACTTCATGCACTTCATGCCAATAGTGGACACGAAGATTGCGATCAGCCCCAGCAGGATGCCAATTACCATCAAGGCTCGTGTTGCCTGCAAAGTACCTGGTGGGAAACATTTAAGACGTGTAAAAACCATGCCTAGAGCAATCAGAGGAGAGGGGCGGGAGATGAGATATATTTCAGTATTTTGGGGGGAGGGATAAATATGAACAATGTGTTCAAAGGAAAATGAACTCTAGTGACATTTCTGGTGTACCCACTGGGATGGTTGCTAGGAAGACATAAACAGAGAGTCAAGGATAGCTGGTACTTCAGTTATGAAATCCAAAATCAACTTGAAAGTTATTAATAAATCAGTTGAATAGGTCTCACTGAATTGAATATATAATCATTACCATTGGGTATTTAGAGTCTGAACTAACAGTCATACATATTATCTTTAAAGTTCATCATTTGTAACTCAAAGGATTAAAATACATATTTAGTACTAATCACTAATTTTAGGCTACAGTCTCTGGGATTCAGAAACAGTAAGTGACCATGGCAAGCAAAAGAGTTCTTCAGAGGTGATAATGGCTAGATAAGCAATATTGTATTTCTAGTTACAAGAGGCTGAATGGGGGAAGGGTACAACCTTCTAGATTTTGGTGTTAAGGCAAAATTTAAGAAGATAGCTTGGAACATGGCAGTAGCTTCATAGGAGATAATACTACCAGTTTTTAAAACCACAAAAGCATTATGCTACATAATGTTGGCGATAACCCAAACTCACATTTCTCAGGTTTCTACAAATTTTCTAAAGGCCTCTTTGTTATCTTAGTTGTGTTAAATTATCACCAGAGACAGGATCAGGATCAGATTTGAGAAACTGTACCAGTGTGTTTCCTAAAGAATAAAAGCTGAAAGTCAACATTATGGTATAACAATATAGCGTGTGTGTGTGTGTGTGTGTGTGTGTGTATGTGTGTGCGTGTGTGTGTGTGTATGTGTGTGTGTGTGTGTGTGTGTGTGTGTGTTATGGTACCCTGTTTAGAATATATTTAAATTACAACTTAATTTCCTCTTTCAACCCTTAATAAGTAAAGTGGAAGTTTTTCATATGGAGTCATTTACACTGCAAGCAATTAGGATCTTTAAAAAATTACTTTGGGACTATGTTTGTATTTTGTAAAATATAAGGTACAACATCTCTATCCAGGGAGTTAGAACAGTTTGCTCCTTTCTAGTTTTCAGGAGTGACAAGATGATGATTTCCCCAATATTTAGAGGATACGTAGGGTTAGTCTCACATGTTCAAGATTGAGAAGTGACCAATCTTAATCCAAAACAGACATCTCTGGAATACTGCTACATTTTTAACTTCTATCCTTGGTATTACAGTCCATAACAGAATCACACTATGCCTTTCTAAGCAGTATTGAATGTATTTTCACAGCATTCAGTGATATTTGGAAGCAAATTTTACTCTTTCATCAAAATACTAAATTGTACACTCTCTTTCTCTTTCTTCTGCCATACTCTTTGGCTTATAAGTGTACCACGAGCATATGCACACCTCTCCTGCACACTCATCGCAGGGTTCCAGGGTAAGGAAGGAACTACTGGATCAGAGCCATGTTCCATGGTCCATGGCTTTACTAGGAACGGAAGCTGCTCAGGTGACCATTAGACAACTTTCCTTGGAGTCACAAACCATACTGTGGTTTAAAGAGGAAAGTCCCGGGGACTCCCAGGTAATGTGTACACATACACTTCCTTCTGAGTTATGAGCAATATTTTGAAGGGTGGCTGTTATTTCTTAGGAAAATAAACAACTAAATAATTGTGTTCTTACAAAACAGACTTGAAGTTTTCCTCAGATAGAAAACATTTTGGGAAGATGCTACAGGCAGTGATGGGATCCATGTGCCCTGAGGAGAGGGTGACCATTCCTGCCAGTTTGCCAAAGGGTGCTCCATATTTTAAGTGAAAAATCTAGCATCTTAAGAAAGTTCTGTATCCTGACTAAAGTAGGCCATCTGCCTATCTAACAGATGAATAACAAATGGTAGGAAATGGAACGAAGTAAATTAAGGTTGGTGGGAGGAAAACATACATATGTGTATATTACATATATATATATATATATATATATATATATATATATGTGTGTGTGTGTGTGTGTACACACACACACACACACACACACATATTCCCATACTGATTCACATATACATATATACATAGGCATACATAAATACATGTATATGTATTACAATATATATACATACTACAATACATACACACACATATATATATGTATATACATATATATACACACATATACACTAAAACTTTGTAGGCAGGGTCAGGAGTTCAGAGTCTGTCGCAAATGTAATGAAAAGTCATTAGAGAATTCTAAGGCAGAGTGACCCGAGTTTACTCTTAGAGAAGAAAACAATATAATTAAAAAGCATTAATGATATGGTAGCCCTTAACAAACATATATAGCTTCTTCTGTCTTAGACACCTCTTTATTTTATTACAATTCATTCATCAGCTTTCTATGAATGACTTCTGTTGGTGTCTTTGATATCTCTGGATGGCGTGCTTGTTATACAACAACTTAGTTTGTATAATAGTCATTCCACTCTACTCATGAAGTCAAAACACAGGCCATTAGCACGACAGGTCTGAACATGGCACACAGCATCCTTCAGGTGTGTTCTGAACACCAGACTCATAAATCAGGTTTAAAATGGACCACCAGGGTATAGCCTATGGCTGTGCCATCTCTACCCACTGACAATCATCAAATATTCACAAACGTTTCATCTTTAAATTATGAAGAAGTCATCTATGCTTCATGTCTTTCCTTTCTTAGTTATTACTCTTTCAAAGTTAAGGAGAAATGACAGATACTCTGTCACATGCTTGGTAACAACCCTACAATGCTTCATTTCCTTATAGAACAGTGTCATTTGTCTAACACACAGACCTGGAGTCAATGGACAATATACTCTGTAACACAAGATCATAGAGACTAGGAGCCTGATTTCCATTTAAAAACATGGTAAAGCAGTACAGAACAAGAATGTTTTGACAAGCAACATTTTCCATTTACACCCAGAAGCCACTGAGTTATGAATTATCTTCTGCTTTATATTAGACTGGAATCAAATAGAGACATAGGACAATGTCTAACTGTAATGACATATGCAGGGAGCATACAAAATAATGCAAGCTTTCCTGCACACCATTGACAATGATAGAAAATGGAAACAGCAAGAAAACTTACTAGTCAGGCGCATGTAGTGATGGATTACAAGTCAGACTAAGAAACGACTCTTTGTGATGATTTGGAGTAAGGATTCATTCTGAACCAGAGCTTTCATCTGGAGTAGCTTAATTTTTTTTCCAATAAAGGTCTTGTGGAAGCCATTGGAGTTAGAGCCATGGACTGTGTACTCATGAGCGGCTAGAGGGCTGCCCCGGAGTGGTATCAGTCTGAATCACTGTTCATACTTCCTGACTGCGCCTCTGTGCCATTCAATGTGTTCCCAGTGAGCTAGGACCAGAGGGATGCCTTGCTCCTTAAAACTGTGAATAATGTGACAAAAGAAGCACACCCATGTGTTTAGCTACATCTTTTTATTATTATTATTATTATTATTATTATTATTATTATTATTTTAGCTAAATCTTTGAAATAATACTTCTCAGATAAATACCTCCTTTGAGGGGCTGGATGCTAAAGTTTTGCTACATAACCCTGGGCTTAAATGGGTTACAAAATGCTAGAAATATATGCAGATGGGGAAAACCACACTTTTCCTTTAACCTGATAGAGGTTTTAAAAGTTGTGTATTCAGTGAACTTTCATGATGGGGTTTCTCTTCAGTTCCCTCTCAGCAGAATGAGGAAGGCAGAGCACAGAATGTGATAGTGAAGCCTGGATGCTACAAAATAATATTTGAACCAGAAATCCATCCATTGACTCTTGCACTGCCCCTAGGATCACTTTTCTTACATCTTTAAATTTGTAGCTAGTTTTATAACATTGTAGATAAAGCTGTGTGTGAAGAAGGGAGTTAGCAAATACTGCAAAAGTTACATGATTGTTTCTGAAAGTTCTCCAGCAATAAACAGGAAGGCAGCCTTTTAATAAAGCCCAGCCAGATTGAAAATCTGCAGCTTAAAGACCCCCTAAGGAGTCCTCATCACTCTCAACCGGAAAGTATAATTAAAAAAATACTTACAAAGGTCTCTGCTTATAAGACAAGAAATGAGTTAGACAGTATCCTTCCACCACAGTTATTTTAATCAGTGTTTGCAGAGACAAGCATAGACAGGCAGAGGATTTTTTTTCTCTCTCTCCAAACTTTAAAGACATGCCCTCTAAGCAGGAGAATTCCCATAAATTCCTGGCACTGCGCATGCCCCATACTGTAGGCCATTACCATTCCTACCCTATGTTCTATATTCCATGAGCAAGTCTGATTTTAATGCTGTTTCTGCTCTCACACAGTCCTTCTTTATTATAGTCTGTGCTAATAAGTCTCAGGGGATAAAATAACTGCCCGCTGTGTGGCCCACAGAATGCCCTTTCTCTTTCACAGCTAGATGAGCTTATTTAGATTACCAGAGAGCATGGCTGCACAGTTTTCAATTATCAAGGCATTCTTTTTAGTCGGTGTGTGGTTTCACAAGTGCCTTCCTTGTTGCCTTTCTATTTTACAGGTGCTGGAGCTGGTGGGCTGAGTGCGACTCAGCGCCCAAGGGTCAATCAGCAGTTCATGACAGAAGATGAGGGACCACCACCACTCAGGGGACCCTGAGACGTTTTGCTATCTCTTTTTGAAAACATACTATTCATTTTTACGTTGCCTCATTATTAAGTGTATGTCATATGTTACCATTTCCGTGGCACTCATTTTTACTAAAATATAACTACGTCATCTCTTCACTTTCCTTTCCTCCCCCAAACCTCTCCGTTCTCTACCTCAAATAACCTTTTCTGTGACAATGATCACTGCAATCTAGGAAGCCTGTGCTGTGCCACTTGCCTTCTACTCTGTAGTCACCGAAGTTGGCGACAACAGAAGTTGTCACAAGCTAGAGCCTTACAAATGACCTTTGCTGCATTCCAACAAGCGAGAATAGGGCCAAGCTCAGGTTTGTTAAATAGGCCAGTGGACGTTGATTCATCCCTCTCCTCCTCCCTCTCTGCCCTATGTTACACATGGTGAATCCACCTTAGTCCGTGGAGAGCAAGCCGCTCTCTCTGGACAGGACAAACTGGGGTAAGAACTCCATACGTTTTCACTTCAGACGTTGGCTCTTCTTTAACTGTGCACACCCATGGTGTTTCTGGATGTATTAGCAGCAGAAAGGAGTCTGGAGAGCCCTGAGTACTTGCCCTCCACTCTGCCTGTGCTGCATAGATATCCCAACCAGGGCTCGTGCTCCCCCCGCCGAGGTTGACATCACGGCAAGAGTCCTGGGAACCTTCACACCAACCAATGCTCATTAAGCACACCCCCACACATGTGGATTCATGCAGAGCAAGTTCAACAGGCCAGGGTAGCGTATAAACAAATTACAGCAGTTCAGGGCTGGATGAGACTTAGAGTCTAGCATAACCTCCCATTTGTCTGGTGCTTGAATCTTCACAACTGCCTTCCACGAAAATGCTTACTTCTCTGCCTTCACACCTCCCAGCACGCAGCAGCCTCTGAGGAAAGCCCTGTCTTTGGACAGTGCTGGTTATTAAAGTGGAGCAAGAAGAAGCAATTAGCTAAGTACATGGAACAGACAACTGGATTTCCACAATGTTGGGAATTAAATCAAAACCAAGAAAGATGTGTAAATTAGACGAAGAAATTTCTACCACTCTACTTAGCCGTCCACTTTGTATGTCCAAATTTCAGCTATAAGGATCATCACGCTAAATTATCATAAGCAGGGACTACTTGGCAATGATCTCTGCTGTTGTGGGCTATAATTCACAGTGTAGTTATTGTTTCTCCAGGAAATTATTCAGTTACATTTTCATAAACTGTTTGGCAAAAACTCTGTACAATATGGCCTCTTTATGCTATGTATGGTGGTTCTATTCTATATGGGACGTGATAATACTGCACTCACTGTACATATTGTGTAAAGGTCGTGTGTCTTACACAACTGATACCAGATATGACAGAAGTAGGCTTTAAGGTCTGGTTACAAAACACTGACACACTCTTTTACCTTTTACTTTGGCGAAGTGGGCTCACATGTACAATATTAGGAAACCCATAGCTGCGCTTCTCACCTCAAAGCATCTCACGAAAGGTAAACTTCAGGAGAAACACACACACATACACACACACACACACACAAGAGAGAGAGAGAGAGAGAGAGAGAGAGAGAGAGAGAGAGAGAGAGAGAGAGAGAAACCTTTTCATCTCTAGGCGTCATGGAACTACACCAAAACCAGTGAGTGAATCACCAACCAGATCTCTACATTAGGTAGGCGTGAACACCACAGCTCAGGTGGAGAAACAGAGACGAGTTTTCTGGGCCTGGTCCAAAGGCGCCTACTGAATCACTGCTCAGCTGGGAGAGATGTGTGAGTCAAGGCTCAGGCTTCTGGGAATTGGTTTGAGGAGAGAGGCTACTGGGCTCCATCTTGAATAAACTATATAGCTTTAACCAGAACAGAAGATGGAAGCTATTCTCCATTGAAACAAATCAACAAACAAGCCATTGCTTAAAAGTCCTTGCAATGGAAGGATAGTCAATGCATTTATCAGAGTTTTGGGAAATATAATAACCATATTTAAAAGGCATATAACCATTTAATGCATTATTCTGGATAAGGGTGACCTGAATATTTGATGCATGAACCATTATTCTATCTAGCCATTTGGGAAAATTAAGCCTGATAAAATAAAGAATTTGTATTAGAGGAATAAAATTGATAGGGAAGGACTCTCTGGACTTGCTGTAGCATACATATCTCACCTGCCAAGTCCACAACATGGTTCTGAAAATGCCTGGCACAGTTTTCTTAAATGCATTTCTCTTTCCATGGTACAAGTTCACTATTTCCCAATTGCCAACAGCCTGAGTGTCTCCCAGGAGGGTAGTAAATAGGATATACTTTCCAAATGCATAGATTACTTTTGATAGAGGAGTCCAGATGTGGAGATACACCCAAGCCAGATGACCGCACTACACAGTGCTCAAGGTGTCAAGCTGATTTGTGGCAGGTCTCGTAACTGTAAAGTGAAGTGCTTTTGTTGGGACAGATGAAGAGCTTCACTCTCATGGGACAGGGACAATGCCAGCACTGTTCACACCAACATTCCCAGAGGACTGTGGAATAGCTAGCTTTGTTTAGGCAAAGGCTAAGGAAACTTCCTCCTGTGAGTTAAAAGGTAAGACAGACCCACAGAACACAACCAATGTGATTTCTTCAGGAAAATAGCCTGTAGGAATTTAATGGCTTTCTCTCAAAGCATTGAAAAAGTTTTAGCTGAAAGTGAAGGCTTTTCAATAAGTAGAAATATTTCTGTCTATATGTGCCTTTCTCACTTTACGTATGAGGAGCAATGCATCAATACATAGAGATTCCTTTACAGAAGGGAAAGCATGGGGATACCCTTTCTGTTTCCTCACAGCCTTCTTCCCAGCTGGTGACCTCAACTAGGCTGCCTCCTTCGGTGCCTTCACTCTTGCTGCCATGCTGCTGAAGTTAATCAGAACTGTTCTCTTCAGTGACCCACTCACCAGATGCCAACAGCCCTTCTTATTCTAAACTTGTACTGCACAAGTTGATGCTCCTACAGATCCCAGGCTGGAAAGCCAATGTTTGGGGGGAATCTCAAGAGGTTCTTCAAGGAGGAAAACCAGAAGACCCAACGTGGAAACCTTAGCTGTGCGGAGGAAACGCCACAAGTCAGAAAGCTTCTTATTTGATATTTCAGAATTATCTACTTAAGGCTTGAAAACCCACCCAAAGTGTGCCGCTTTCTTGTCCAAACCTTAATAGAATGAATGTGCACAAGAGGTCCAAGAATTTAAGTTCCACGGTGGTCTTCATTCTCCCAATCTCCACCCACCTTGATTGGAATTTGAGACAAAAAAAAAATCACACCTAAAAGGGCAGAAGGTGCCAAGCAGAGAGGCAAATCTATGACTGTGACCTGAGGTTCCGGTTCTCTCTGCTTTCTCATGACAGAGCACATGCTGGGAAGCCTTGACCAACTTCGAGGGTATAATCCCAGGACAGCTCTGGGCTGAATGAAGCTACTACAACAGAGGACAGGGGCTCTGAGGCTGGGGAGTTAGAGTAGAGAGAGAGTGGGGAGAGTCGGGAATGGGGGTGAAGGTGCACTCACTGTTGAGATTCAGCAAGGAGTCGAAGACTTTGCACTGTATCTGCCCGGTGCTTTGCGAAACGCAGGACATCCACAGTCCCTCGTAGATGGCCTGGGCGGTCACGATGTTGTCCCCAGCATAGGAGTAAATCTTCCACTGGGGCAGGGCAGTGCTGACGATGGAGCCGATCCATCCCAGAGAAGCCAGGATGAAACCCAGCAGCTGCAGCCCCGCGTTGGCCATGGCTCTTTCCGAGGCTCCCGCCGGCTCAGTGGCAGGTGCAGAAAGCGGAGTTTGCAAGGTGCGCACCTGAGCTCCCCGAAGGTGATGGGGTCTCGGCAAACAAGTTAGTGCTGATAACCCTGCTCTCTGAGCGGCTGAGGGCGAGGTTCCTGGTTTCTGGTCCGGGTTGGCGGTGGAGTCTGGAAGTGAGAAGTGGCAGAGTTCTCTGAGAGGCTGAACCGCCAGGCGCGGTGATTTAAAGCAGCTCCGCCCCTCCCGGCATGCCGCGCCCCCTGGTGGTTTCGTGACTGAATCTCCGCAAAGGCCCCCGTGAGGCAGCGGGGATACCCTGTGGGGTACCTGGGGACCACGTCAAGAGAACCAGGCATCCCTACCCTCTATCCTTCACGTCTCTCCTAGAACTTGATAGGCATTTTTTTCATTTCATTCTGTAGTTAATACAAAAATTACCGTATCTGTGTAAATGGAAAAAATGCATAAAGATAAAAAAAAAAACTGGAGGGAGCTAGAAATCTATTTTTAATATATCCCCAGTATTTTATTCAGAAACGTGTCTAACTCAATACTTCCGTATTCCCTTCCCCCTCGGTCATCTCTTGTTTGATTAGCTTCCTTCTCTTTTGCGGGTTCTCTGTTCCTCAAGATCATTCCATTAGATGTCTCCCATTTCTCCCATGGGTCTCAGAGATGTTGAAACTTTATAGATTAGGGAAGAGCTATCTTGAGTGCCACGGGGCAAGTTTCTAGTTCTTCAGATCTGCATGCTTTCCACTGCATTTTTAGTTGAAGGGAAATATAATATATACATAAATATACGTATAATATATTACACATATAATATATAAATATATATTATGTGCGTATATTATATATAATATATATAAACATATGCATATATTTGTATATTAAAATATATACATTTATGTATTTATACATTATATATATTTTTTTGAGGTATTATTTTCCCTTTGAAAATGCAGCCCACTATCTGATACACCCAATACAGTGCGTGAGAACACTCTCTCTCTCTCTCTCTCTCTCACACACACACACACACACACACACACCTACCTTTTCCTTAAAGAAATTTGCTTAGCGTAGTGACTCTTTATCTGAGATGCCTGGCCAGTGAAGACTTATCAGATGGAATTCAGCACGTTCCCCCACAGGCTCTCCCAGGTAAAAGAGAGACACTTGGATGTATCATAGCTGTATCATAGAGGAGCCTGGCCTCTGCCTTTGGACCCAGCTGTCACGGTTACGCCAGGCGTTGATCTAGGCAGCCCCTAGCTGCCCTCCCTGGCTCTGGACAGCTTTCTTGTTTGCTGCTACTCAGAAGCCCACATTGCGGTTGAGAATAATTAAAGTGTTTTCTCAGCTGTTATTTTTGTCTGTGGTGTGAGCATGGTGGAAAAAGCTTCTATGGATTCAGTAAAAACAGGAGAATTGAAGGCAGAAATAAACATATGAAAGAAAACAAGGGATGCTCCCATGCATGCTAAGGAAAGCACTAGATGGCCCCACAAGGAAGAAATGTTAAAAACAAAATAAAACAACAAACAAACAAAGCCTTCCCAGCCCCACTCCCATCTGCTCATCTCAGACCAACTTTGTCGCACTTAGGGATAAAGACCCGGATCTGGAGGTGTCAGGGACTTACAGAGTAGTAATGACAACAGAACTCAGATGGGAGATAGCAAGAGCTGAACAAGTGCTCATTGTGTCTCCTGCTCCCAGCTCTTTCCAAACACAAAGGATCTCTAAATAAGATCAGTAGGCAGGCAGGGCCCTGGCTGGCTTGTGCCTTGAGCTCTCAGCCTGCAGGCAGCACTGCTCCGTGAGTTCAGAGGAGCATTCCCCTGGTGTCTAGTGTCTGTCCAGTCAGAGGAAATGTCAATCATGCTTGAAGCAGAGTTCCCCGAAGACCTGCACTGTGTGAGATCATATGATCAATTGTATCCATATCTGCTGCAGTTTTCCAGAGCCCCTTTCAAAAAATAAGATTTGAATTCATCTATGTAGCTGTGCCTTAGGGCCCATTTCTAACAAGCTACAGTTGGTAGGGAATTAGAGGCATGGCTTCTGTTTTGTTTTGTTTTGTTTTGTTTTGTTTTGTTTTGAATCCAGGTCTGTGCGAGGCTGACTATTTCGCTGCCCACAACTGTGTTTGGGAGGCTGCGGTGAGCCTCCCACTGTGCAGCTCTGGGCTCACTGCATAATCCCGTCTAGTTTTCTGTCCCTAGCCTCAGAGGAGCAACAGATGAGATAAGAGCTCAGCCTAAATCCATTAATTTGAGAAGAAAAACAACGCACACACATCAGCTTTTCATATATAAAGCCTAAATAACACAGACGATAACATGACCCAGACGACTCTAGAAAGGCTGCTGGCAGTGTGATCAAAGTCCTCGGGCAGCCCAGGAAATAAATCTGCCGTGCTACTGCATGTAAATTCTTCCTTCTTTCTGCCTCAGTTTTGCAATCAGCAAGAGTAGGGATTGACCTCTCAGTCATCACCTGCCTACAGAGTACACTTGTGAGCAGGACAACCTCTAAGGGCTAAGCTCTCTTCAGCGCTACCTTATCTGTATGTGAAGGGACAAAGTAAGAGGGCACATTGCTTACCTAAGGATCACATTTGTTAACGTGCAGGGTTGACACCCGGCATGGCAACTCTGCTCTAGAGGCCAAGTCTTGAGCCTGGGCTCTATACAGTTTCTCCAGAAGTACCAAGCACACTGAGCACAAGTAGAGTTTTCCTCTGCCTCCTATTTTGTGCATCTTGGTCCAGGCAGTGAGAGATATACTGTTTCATGACAGTCCCTTCCTAGTCTCTGTTGCTTCCCAATGGAGGCTATTTCTGGAGTGTGATGAGTCTCGAATGGAGAGTTGTTGGTGCTGCAGAGGGAGGTGTATAAGCGAACATCAGAGTCCTCTGGCTACTGCACATACTTACATGATTGATGCTTGGGCTCAGTGACCCCGAGGACCAGCAGAAAACACATATACAGACACACACACACAGAGACACATACACGCAGAGACACACAGAGACACACATCACACCCAAACAGACACACAGAGATACACATACCACATACAAACAGAAACACACAGACACATACATACACAAATGAAACACACACACATAGACAGATACACATGCCACATACACGCAGACACACACAGACACATACATAAACATTGACCCACACACATAGACAGACACACATAGATACAGACAGACAGTCAGACAGACACACACACACACACACACACACACACACACACACACACACAGAAGCTAGAGACCAATGATGCAGAAGAGAACATTGACAGAGTAAGACACTGACAAAGTAAGACAGGGGCACTGTAATGTTCTCAGGTTGCTGAAAAGACAAACATTGGGATGCCACCTGTTGGCTTAGGGATGGTGTGTGTTCAGGCTCACTGCTCACTTTAGAATGGTTTGGGAAGGAAATACAGAATGGATAGACACACCGCCAAACAATCTGCTCTGTCAAAGAGGATGATATTCAAATGAAAATATAGCACGAATTCTAGTATTAGGATATGAAGGTTACTAACCCTACAGACCATTGTTTCATGTCTAAAAATTTGTCAAAACAGCCTTTGAAAAACTAATAGCTTTTGAGATGGTAGTGAAGGGTTGTAGTTTAAAAGCATCAGCTGTTTGGGATATATAGTTACCTGTCTGTATATAATTACAAGGTTGATCACACAGTATTAAATAACCAATTGGAGCATTTTTGACAATCCTATGAGACGTAATCTCGCAGTAGACACCACAATCCCCTGGCTCTTGCAATCTTTCCGCCCCATCTTTTGTGAGGTTCCCTGAGCCTTAGGTTCAGAAGTTATTTTGTAGATGGAACAGTTGGGACTGGCCACCACCTGATCAGTTGTTCTCTACCTTCTGATCAGCTGTAGTTTTCAGTAATTGTTATCTTTATACATTAAGTACTGCAAGTGTGTGTGTGTGTGTGTGTGTGTGTGCGTGTGTATGTATCTGTGTGTGTCTGTGTGTGTATGTGTGTAACAGCAATAAAAAAAGAAATTATGAATTTGAGAGAGAACATGGGAGGGGAGATACACGCAAGGGGCTGGAGAAGGAAAGGAAAAGGAAAAGTGAGGCAATTATATTTTAATTTCAAAAATGTTTTTCAAGCATCAACTTTGTGAACCCTGATTCACTAGTAGAGGAACTTGAGAAATCCATACAACATCCTTGTCCTCTTTTAAATGAATCAAAGTCTAGGGTAGAAGTAGGTGTTGAAAAGGCTAATCCATGGGAATTGCCTAGTGTATGATAAACAAATGAAAACTGGCAGTTCTTACTACTTACAAAGATCACCCTGTCATTTGTAAATGATCCTCAGAGTTGTTCAGAAAAACCCCGTCCTGCCTTGGGCCTATTAAAGTCCCATTTAATGACTGAGTATTTATGATGGCATAATATGGAGGTCTGAGGCCTGTTGGATGGCTCAGCATAAATGTGATTGTTGTCAATTCTGATGGCCTGAGTTTAATTCCCTACAACCACAGGATGGAAGAAGAGAACTACTTCAGCCCATTTTCCTCTGATTTCCATGTGTTGGTCATGGTACAAATGCACCTACACAAATATACATGTTACACACTAGTAGGCATAAGATTCATAGATAGATAGATGGATGGATAGATAGATGGATGATAGGAACATGGAGTTTTGTGGTTTGCAGTCACATCTACACAAATTCATATATATCACACATTGATATATGAATAATGGTAGGAAATAGATTAAAAAAGCATTGGGTTTGGTGGTTTTCAGATGCATCTATATAAATTCACACACATCACATAGATTGATGATAGATGGACAGGTCAATAGACAGATGATAGATAGGTGATAGATAGGTAGTTAGATAGATAGATAGATAGATAGATAGATAGATAGATAGATAGACAGACAGACAGATAGATTAAAAACATAAGACACCAGTCTATATTCAGAAACAGAAGGGGCAGACAGAAATGGAGCTATGGTATTAAAGGAAATTTCTAATCACCTCCAGGCTCTATATAGTTTTACTGAGAGCTGTTTACTTCCCATGACTAGGATAAGAATCTGAAGCATTCTTTGTGTGAGCTGAGAAATGTGGATATAATCACTGAGGATGTTAAGCGGGGGACACTAAAATGCTTAGGCTGTGAGCTTCATGATCTAATATTTGTACTCTGTACTATTGTCCAAGCCTTAGCTTCTCCTTAGGCTTCCCCTCTATTCCTGACTAGGATATCTCTTGTCAGCCAGATAGAGAGACAAGAGTTGGATTCCAGTGGCAAAAGCTATTTCAATCCTGAATACACAGTTTGAAGCCTGTTGGTAGAGATCTGAAATCTCTGTACCTTGCTTGTATTACCCAGAAAAAAAATGTTCTTTGAATCGAAGGAGGTGCCAGTAACATCTAATTAATTTGATCATGGCGATATTATTTCACTTTGTGTCTCATAATGCAAGACCATCTATATGTCAGTGTACTTCAGAAAAACAAGCCTCTGGGGTGCAAATATGTGGTAGTGGAGATAGAGTGTGTTTGTGTATATTGAGGACAGAGGCAGGGGTGGGGGAAGGAGTTTAAGACATAGAGAGAGAGCAAGAGAGAGCCAGAGAGCATGGGTGGGGGGAAACTGGGGGTGGGGGTGGGGAAGCACTGGAAATCATTGATCTTATAGTTCAGAAGAGAATTCTTTTCCTTTCTGGTTGGATGAAGCCCACAACATCAGCCAGTGTGACAAGCCTCACTCAGTCTTCTGACTTAAAAGTCAATCATATGTAAACAAACCTTTGACAGCCATATCTAGGCAAGTGGTCATCAAACAAGAAGTCACCACAGCCTGACCACGTGGAAACACAAAAGTTAACCATCACCCTACATAGTGTGTATGGAAAGGTTAGTTCTAAGAATTTTGCTCAATCCATAAAGAAGCCAACAAGTGGGGGAGCTGTCACTAACAACAAGGAAGCTGTAGCCTAGGTAGGTAAAGTACTTTGTGTCAAATGAACTGTTAAAGGGCAGAATTGGCATCCTATCTCAGCTGACATGGTGAGCAGCTCATTCTAGCACCTAAGGCAGAAGCTATCCTCCAGTTCCCCCCAGGACCAAGTTGAGTCCCTAAACGATAAAGGAATTGCATCAGAATGGAGAATAGGACTGTTTAACTTTTGGGTGCCTGTGGTAATGTGTGCCGACCCAAGGGATGGAACTGACAGAGGAAGAATGACAGTCCCTGATTATGAGGATTCTGAAAGACCAGAAAATCATTAAGGAATGAAAATAACTTCGACCCTTAAAGATGCTCTGCATTGTGTGTGTGTGTGTGTGTGGGGGGGGAAATCCACAAGTCAACAATGTGATAAGAATCATTCATTTTCATACCTTTGTCTATGCAACAAGACCATCTGGGATGCAGAGTTGCTTTTTCCCTGTGGTGAGCCCATTAAACAGGTTTTGTCATCTCTGTGCTTTCCTGCCTCACCTGTTTAACTAAGATATAAACGATGCACAGCATTCTCTAAGATGCACAATGTTGCTTCAGGCAACTCTGCAATTCTGTACCTTGAACAATGATCTGTGATGTTTATGCTGTGAGCTTCCGTGTAGAGATATGCCTCCAGGTAGAGCTAAGGATGTTTGAACTGACCTCCTTGTTATGGAAAAGGCTACTCAAAGCACACACCTACAAAGGTGTAAGGAGCATGTCAAATTTGCCTGCACGTATGTCCTTTTTAAGAATGTGTTAAAAATGCAGATTGTGGATCTACAATAGTCATAATAGTGGCAACACTGTGCAGATTGAGATGTGTGCTCTTCTATTCCCCCTTGTACCACAAGGTCTGCTCCTCCTGCCTTTATGACTTCTCTTAGCCCCATAGGCATTTGGTGCCTGTGTAGGAATAGGTATTACATGATGCAGTGACTTTATCAAGTAAAGACATGGGGATAACCAAGTTTCAAGAGAAGTTGAACAGATTTTTTATTTTATTTTATTTTATTTTTATTTTATTTTATTTTATTTTATTTTATTTTATTTTATTTTATTTTATTTTATTTTATTTTATTTTATTTTATTTTATTTTATTTTATTTTGGAGAAAGGATTTCTTTGGGTAGACCTGGTTGTCATTTAATGTGCCTGTTGAGATCCACCTGCCTCTGCCTCTGCCTCTGCCTCTGCCTCTGCCTCTGCCTCTCTGCCCATGCCCCTGCCCCTGCCCCTGCCCCTGCCCCTGCCTCCGTCTCCGCCTCCGCCTCCGCCTCCGCCTCCGCCTCTGCCTCCAGAGTACTGAGATTAAAGGCATGCACTACCAATGACCTGGTAAATTTTTAATTTTATTTTTAGAATTATTAATGCAATGTGTTTGAGTGTACTTTTCTTGCATGTATGTCGGAGTGCCTGAAATGTGAATATCTGGTGCCTGAGGAAGTCAGAAGAAAGCCTTGGATCTCCTGGAACTACAGTTGTGGGCACTCTGGAGAAGATCCTTGATTGAGAAAATACTCCTATCACAATGGCCTGTTGACACATCTGTGGGACATTTTCTTGATTAATGATTGATGGGGAATGGTCCAGCCCATGTGAGCAGTGGTGTTCCTTGGCAGTGGTCCTAGGTTGTATATAACAGAGCAAACTGAGTGAGCTGTGTGGAGCTGCTGAGTAACCAGCATTGTGAGTCTCTGCTTCAGTTCCTGCCTCCAGGTTCTTGTCTTCTGTCCCTATACTGACTTCCTTCAATGATGGACAGTGATCATTAAGTAGAAGCCAAATAACACATCACCCACCCCCAAGTTGATTTTGGTCAGTGTTTTATCACAGCAATAGAAAAACTTGAACACGAACCAATTGGCTGGTATTCATCCTATTGCTGATGGTCACTGGGTTACCTCATAATAAAGTTCAGAAAGTCTGAAGGCCAAATGGCCAAGAAGGTCTTAGTTCTGGAACCACATCTTCCTAGCTCTGTAATCTTGGCACATTATTTATATTCTGAGCGCCTCTATTTCTCTCCTAAAAGTTAAGATAATGGTATTATCGATGTTATTAGTGGTTGGTGTCAGGGCTGGGTGTTTTCAGCTTCTTGACCTCTTACTTGTGCAAGGATTTGAAATAAAAGCTCACAGATTTGAAGCAGGAGAAAGGAAACTTTATTTTAAGCAAAGCAATAGAAAAGTCAGACTCGACTGCAAGGGAACATCAGACCACTTGAGCAAGGGTACTCAAGAGCTCTGACTACTGATTGGGGTTTCCTTTTATGGGGTATAAGAGAAAGAGAGGTTGGGCTGTTAAATGGCATGCAAAGGACAGTTCTCTATTTTGATTGATAGACTCAGTCACATAACCATGTTACTACTATACTGCCTGTCCCATCGCAAACACACCTAATTTTAATCACATGCACAGCTGCAGTGGTTTGAATTAGAATCATCCCTATAGACTCAGACATTGAACTCTTAGCTCCCAGTTGGTGGAGATGTTTGGGAAGTATTAGGAGGTATGATGTTGTTGGGAGAGGTATGTCACTAGGGTAGGCTTTGAGATTTCAAAATCTCATGCTATTCCCAGTTAGTTCTCTCTGTGTCTGTCCAACTATCTATAGTGCATGTATGTGGCTCAGAGTTAAACTCTCAGCTACTGCTTTAGTACCATGTCTGCCTGCCTGCTATTAGGTTCCCTACCATGATGTTTATGTTGTCTAACCTTCTGGAACCATGAACCTAATAAACTCTTCTGTAAATTGACTTAGTCCTGGTGTTTTGTCACAGCAATCAAAAAGACCAAGACAACATCCAGTGATGCATAGGTGCAAGGCAGTGAAATAGAGTCTCCCTTAGTTTGCTGGAGGACACAGGTTTGCCCTGCCCCATGTGGCTGCAGAAGTAGGGTTGGGGTGGGGAGTAGCTGCAACAGGAGGCATTGAGAATAGCTTTGAGTAGCAACTATCTAAGTTTGTTTGTAGGGGAGGAGAAACTTATCCTATTGTTCAGAGAGAGGTGTGTGTACAGTTTGATTCAGATAAGGACCCAAGGTTCCTAGGAGCACTGTTTGGCAGGAAATATAAAGGAGTTACACTGCCAATGATGTTATTAGAAAATCAAGTTTTCCCCGGGGTGAGCCCCTCTCAGTTATCCAATATGAAATGTTCAATGTTAAAGTCAAAAACGTATAACTGCACTACATTCACCAGGTCATAGTTTGTATTTAGTGTATGTGAGAGCATGTGTGTGTGTGTGTGTGTGTGTGTGTGTAAAGAAACAAACATTAAAAAAAGGAAGCCAAGATTTAATGGGGTGGGAAGATTTAGAGGAAAGAAAAGGAATGAGGTATTTATATTTTAATGGAAATTTTCAAGAGGAAAATAAAGGGGTATCCATAACTCAATCCAGTTGGACTAAGCAATCCGTGTTATTGTCAGCCTCACTTGCAACATGTGATGTTTAGTGACAAGGAGTGGGTTATTACATGCTTAGTGAAGGGCCTGGCAAAAACTAACTGTTCTGCCGTCTTAACGTCTGTGATTGGTGTAGGTAATCCATGAGAATATGAGTCAGGATGTGATTATGAGGATGGGGAGCAGACTAAAGGTGAGAGACTTGGCAGTGAGGGAAGCTTCATTATTATACCGCCAATGAGGTGGAAATAACATTCCACGGTCACCAGAAAATTCATAGGAAGGAACAGGACTTAATTGTCTAATGACAAATATGTACAGGTGTATTTTGAACTTCTAATTAAAATCTAAACGCTCTGGAAGCACTGTTGAACATACTTGTAATCTCAGCTCATTGGAGGTAGAGACAGGAGCATAAGGTGGTCAAGGTTATTTCCAGCTATGTAGGAAGTTTTAGGCCAGCCTGGCTATGAGAATCTGTCCCCTGAACAAAATCTAGTCTGTGGCTGTTTCACTCTTATTCCTCCTTTTTTTTTTTAATTATTTTTTTTTCTGTGAAAATAGGGGTTAAGTTAAATAAAATGGTGATGAATTAGTAAATGTGATAAATATTACAAGAGCAAAAAACAGAACATTATAAAAGTCCCATGGTTCAGCGGTTCAGAATAAACAGGAGGTTGCTTTTCTGGTAATCGCACCTGTTATGACTTCAGTGTCTGGGGTCAGATCTGGTTTCATTGAAAGTAGTTTGCAGGCTCAAATCATTGCCTTCTCTGCCTTGCAGGCAGAGTAGACTGAATTCAGAGGCAGGTCGGGTTCTCACTGGTGGCTGTCTTTCCTCTGCTGTGTCATATTGACGGATTCCTACACCACATCCTCACCAGCTTCATTAAATATTGACTGAGCAAACAGTTTACTAAACACAGTTCTGGGTCTTCGATCGGGCAGACACTTGTCGCTGGTTTTGTTCAGTATTATCTTGTGAATCTTGGATAAGGTTACAGGGAAAAATATTTAAGTGTGATCTAGACTGTGCTGCATGGAATTTGATAAACAGTAGTCAGATGTGGATTTTGTTGTTAGTGGTGTTTTTGTTTATGTTGTTGTTGTTGTTTTTTGTTTGGCTTTTTTTTTTTTGGAGTTCTGATATGGATTTCTCCAAATACAACATCTTCATATCTTTGGAAATTTTCTGTTTATAGCTGTAAATATAAGCTCATTGGTTTTCTGTGGCTATTGTAATAACCACTACTTTACTCATGTAAAAGAATACATATTACAATCATAATAAATATTACATATTTACATAATCTAAAACACTTATTGTGTTAAATGTGATTTTTTTTAATTTATTTTCTAAATTCTTTGTTTACATTCCAAATGCTTTCCCCTTTTCCCGGTCCCCCCCTCCCCATATGTCCCATAAACCCTCTTCTCTCTACCCAATTCTCCAATCACCCCACTCCCTTTTCTCTGTCCTGGTACTCCTCTACAATGCTGGGTCAAGCCTATCCAGGATCTGGGCCCTCTCCTTACATCTTTTTTTTTTATTCGATATAATTTATTTACATTTCAAATGATTTCCCCTTTTCTAGCCCCCCACTCCCCGAAAGTCCCGTAAGCCCCCTTCTCTTCCCCTGTCCTCCCACCCACCCCTTCCCACTTCCCCGTTCTGGTTTTGCTGAATACTGTTTCACTGAGTCTTTCCAGAACCAGGGGCCACTCCTCCTTTCTTGTACCTCATTTGATGTGTGGATTATGTTTTGGGTATTCCAGTTTTCTAGGTTAATATCCACTTATTAGTGAGTGCATACCATGATTCACCTTTTGAGTCTGGGTTACCTCACTTAGTATGATATTCTCTAGCTCCATCCATTTGCCTAAGAATTTCATGAATTCATTGTTTCTAATGGCTGAATAGTACTCCATTGTGTAGATATACCACATTTTTTGCATCCACTCTTCTGTTGAGGGATACCTGGGTTCTTTCCAGCATCTGGCAATTATAAATAGGGCTGCTATGAACTTAGTAGAACATGTATCCTTATTACATGGTGGGGAGTCTTCTGGGTATATGCCCAGGAGTGGTATAGCAGGATCTTCTGGAAGTGAGGTGCCCAGTTTTCGGAGGAACCGCCAGACTGATTTCCAGAGTGGTTGTACCAATTTGCAACCCCACCAGCAGTGGAGGAGTGTTCCTCTTTCTCCATACCCTCTCCAACACCTGCTGTCTCCTGAATTTTTTTTATTTGATATAATTTATTTACATTTCAAATGATTTCCCCTTTTCTAGCCCCCCACTCCCCGAAAGTCCCTTAAGTCCCCTTCTCTTTCCCTGTCCTCCCACCCACCCCTTCCCACTTCCCTGTTCTGGTTTTGCCTAATACTGTTTCACTGAGTCTCTCCAGAACCAGGGGCCAGTCCTCCTTTCTCCTTGTACCTCATTTGATGATCGTTTTGATGTGTTCTTGGATTCGGTTGGCAAGAATTTTATTGAGTATTTTTGCATCGATGTTCATAAGGGAAATTGGTCTGAAGTTCTCTTTCTTTGTTGGATCTTTGTGTGGCTTTGGTATCAGCGTAATTGTGGCTTCGTAGAAGGAATTGGGTAGTGTTCCTTCTGTTTCTATTTTGTGGAATAGTTTGAAGAGTATTGGTGTTAACTCTTCTTTGAAGGTCTGGTAGAATTCTGCACTGAAGCCATCTGGTCCTGTGCTTTTTTTGGTTGGAAGACTTTCTATGACTCCTTCTATTTCTTTAGGCATTATGGGACTGTTTAGATGGTCTAGTTGGTCCTGATTTAATTTTGGTATTTGGTATCTGTCAAGGAAATTGTCCATTTCCTCCAGATTCTCCAGTTGTGTTGAGTACAGGCTCTTGTAGTAGGATCTGATGATTTTTTGGATTTCCTCAGTTTCCGTTGTTATATCTCCCTTTTCATTTCTAAGTTTGTTAATTTGGATACTTTCTCTGTGCCCTTTGGTCAGTCTGGCTAAGGGTTTATCTATCTTGTTGATTTTCTCAAAGAACCAGCTCCTGGTTTTGTTGATTTTTTGTATGGTTCTCTTTGTTTCTACTTGATTGATTTCGGCCCTGAGTTTGATGATTTCCTGCCTTCTACTCCTCCTGGGTGAAATAGCTTCTTTTTGTTCTAGGGCTTTCAGGTGTGTCATTAAGCTGGTAATGTATGCTCTCTCCATTTTCTTTTTGGAGGCACTCAGGGCTATGAGTTTTCCTCTTAGCACTGCTTTCATTGTGTCCCATAGATTTGGGTATGTTGTGTTTTCATTTTCATTGTGTTCTAAAAAGTCTTTAATTTCTTTCTTTATTTCTTCCTTGACCAAGGTATCATTGAGTAGAGTATTGTTCAGTTTTCACGTGTATGTGGGTTTTCTGTTGTTTCTGTTGCTATTGAAGACCACTTTTACTCCATAGTGATCAGATAGGAGGCATGGGATTAGTTCTATCTTCTTATATTTGTTGAGGTCTCTCTTGTGACCAATTATATGGTCGATTTTGGAGAAGGTACCATGAGGTGCTGAGAAAAAGGTATATTCTTTTGTTTTAGGATAGAATGTTCTATATATATCTGTTAAATCTAATTGGTCCAAAGCTTCAATTAGTTTCATTGTGTCCCTGTTTAGTTTCTGTTTTCCTGATTGGTCCATTGAGGAAATTGCAATGTTGAAGTCACCCACAATTATTGTGTTAGGTGCAATGTGTGCTTTTAGTTTTAATAAAGTTTCTTTTATGAAAGCGGGTGCCCTTGCATTTGGGGCATAGATGTTCAGGATTGACAGTTCTTCTTTTTGTATTTTCCCTTTGACCAGCAAGAAGTGTCCCTCAGGGTCTCTTTTGATGACTTTGGGTTGAAAGTCAATTTTATCTGATATTAAAATGGCTACTCCAGCTTGTTTCCTGAGACCATTTGCTTGTAAAATTGTCCTCCAGCCTTTTACTCTAAGGTAGTGTTTGTCTTTGACCCTGAGGTGTGTTTCCTGTAAGCAGCAAAATGTAGGGTCCTGTTTACGTATCCATTCAGTTAGTCTGTGTCTTTTTATTGGGGCATTAAGTCTATTGATTTTTTTTTTAAAAAAAAAAAACCCTAAATTTGTTTCATTGGGTCAAAGTTATCAGCAAGGTCACATATTTTTTTGGACCTTTTTGTATTTTTCCTTGCCAGATTTTAGAAATGATAATATTTTTGGCTCATAACTGTTTCTTGCTGCTTTCAAGGTTGGAAGCTTAAAATCAGTGTTTTTAAAGAAATGACATCAACTTCTTTAAAAACATTTTTTATAGGTATAGATTGTATATTGAGCCTATTCTCTGGCATCCCTTGTCTCTCTTTCTCTCTTAAAAACTCCTGTTATAGAGCATTGTGTTCTCACAGATAACCAGAGATGACTGATGAGAAATTTTAATTCTATCTGTAAGCTTAGCTCTCTGTTTCCCATGTAGTATAGTTTCTTCCCTGTGTTAGGTACTTAGATGTGAGCATCTCCAGGCCAGCGAATTTATTACACTGTCTACTAAGATGAATCAATACTTTACAATGTACAATGAATGATCTTTCTTAAGACAAACTACATAAATACATTACAGATATTACAAGCTACTGTTTGTATTTTAATATAATACAAATATAATATAGTGGTAAAATAATCTAAATTACTAATTTTAAGAAAAGTAAGATATCAATAATTTATTCTTAATATGAAGATGCTATAGGCTTATATCATAAGCAGCTAGTTATATGAGGAATCTCACGCATGCATGCGGTTACCTGTGCCTGAAGTGACAGTTTGCAATAAATGGACACACAGGAAGAATCTCATTAGAAAAACAGAATTTTCTTCCTGGCATGATAACTTAGTCATCTGTGGAATCTCTGATTTTAAGATTTTTATCTACTTAGGAGACCAGATTAAATGTTCCCTATGGCACAACTCATAAATATTTTCTTTCTGACTTAAGACAGCAGAAAAGGTAAGGTTGCAAAACTACAAAATTGAGCAACTGAGACATAGTCTATATTTCTTGAAAATAAAAGAAGACTCTATGTCCTAGAAGATTAAAAAGAGATGACTTAAGATACACCGTGGCTGAACAGTCATTGATTTGCGTAAAAATAGTAGAACAGCCCGGCAGGCAATGGGGATAGCAACCACTATTGAGATCAAGTCTGAAAGAGATGGGCCTGAGAGATAGCAAAGCAGGCCCTATCTGCCAGGGCTAAGGATCAGAGTTCAGTTTCAATAACTCACATGGCAGAAAGAAAAGAACTGACTCCTGGGGCTTTCTTTCTGAAACACACACACACACACACACACACACACACAAACAGAGGTGGGGAGGGAAAGACGTGTAAAACCTACTCATATTTCTGGTTGGGCTAGAATATTAATTATTAATTCTAAACATGTTTCAACACTGTTTCATCTCTCTGCTCTGTTTTAGTTGGATGTCTTAAAGGAGAATATGGTTGTCATCAGAAGAGCTAGCTGGTCGGTGAAAACAAATAAACTTTTGTACCTGAGGAGGCCTGTGAACACTTCCCATGCATGACATTAGAGCCCATGTTACACAATAGGGCTGAAGGGCATCCCACAGAGTGGAATAGATAAGAGCTTTCCCTCCAAAACATTAGGAAAGAAGGCTTTTGCATGAAAGAAACATTGAGAATTCCAAGAAGGGTATTCGTTCAGAAAAATATATTCTTAAAAATCTTTAGTCTGTGCTGGGTGTGGCAGCTCAAACTTTCAATGCCATCATTTTAGAGACAAAAGCAGGTGGGTCTCTGGGAGTTCAAGAGTAGTGCAGTCTACACAGCAAGTTCCAGGATAAATAGCCCAAACCAAATCCAAACAGAAGAAAATCTTTGGGCCCGTATTATTCTAAATATGTTAACAAACTAGCAATAATGAGCATCTTAAAATACTCTACTTTCATGGATATATCTTTATTTTAAAAGAACTCTGGGTGTAGTTACATTTATTACCAGTGAGAAATTTTCACTTACAATAATTTGTATATATATATATATATATGTAACTTGCTTGCATCTATCCACTGGTATGTCATTTGTCTATGATACTGTCCTAGTCAAAGTTCTGTTGCTGTGTGGAGACATCATGACCACACAACTCTTGTGAAGAAAAGCGTTAATACAGGCTTGCTTACAGTTTCAGAGGTTCAGTTCCTTATCATGGCTGGCAGCATGGCAGCTTGCAGACAGACATGGTGATGGAGAAGAAGCCTAGAGTTCTACATCTGGATCCACAGGACACTTGTCCTAGTCCTTTTAAACAGTGACACCCCCCATGAACACATAGGGCACTCTTATTCAAACCACCACAGATACTCTGCTTAACACTGCTTAGCCTTCACATTGCATGACGTTCCTAATGTGCAGCCTTATTGAAAACAGCAGACTTTCTTACAGTCCCCTTATAATTTGGGGGATATATATTTTCTGATGCTAGGAAAGTGACATGAGTTTCCCCTTTACATAGATGCTTTAGTTTTTCACTGTTTGGTGTATTCATGTATTCTGTTATTTAGTTTTTCATAGTTTTCAAAGATTCATTCTTTGTGAGGGGCCAGAAATGTAATAACGAAAGGTTCACTTTCAAGTGGAATTTACAAACACTCGAAAGAACTATTGTAATAAAACCATGAAAGTGCTACAAAATGTAAATAAGGCTATTTATTTGTTTATTTATTTATTTTGTTTTTGTATGTGTGTGTTTTGTCTTGATTTTTTTTTTAGACAAACTTGATGGCTTATCTGGTAAGATTATTTGCTACTAAACCAAGAGGTCCTGATTTCAAATCCCCTTAGAATTCACAAAACAAACCTGTGTGGTTGTGTGCAGCACCTGATGATCCAGTTCTGGGAGGAGGGAAGAGACAGGAGGCTCCCAGGAGCTTGCTATAGACAACTGTCATATTTAGGTTTCCATTGTGATGATGAAAGGCCATGACCAAAAACAAACTGGGGAAGAAAGAGGTTATTTTGGTTTATACTTCCACAGCACTGTTCATCATTGAAAGAAATTAGGACAAGCATTAAATCAAGCAAGGCAGGTATCTGGAGGCAGGAGCTAATGCAGAGGCAATGGAGGAGTGGTGCTTACTAGCTTGCTCAACATGACTTGCTCAACCTGCTTTCTTAAAGAACCCAGGACCCCTAGCCCAGGAGTGTGATCCCAACAATCACTAATTTAAGAAATGCTTTATAGACTTGCCCACAGTCCGGTTTTATGGAAGCATTTTCACAGTGGAGACTTCCTCCTCTCCAGCGATGCTAGCCTGTGTTAAATTGACATAAAACAAGCAATCACACCAGCCTACCTCCAGGGTCAGTGAGTGACCATGTCTCAAGGACATAAGACAGACTGTGACAGGCAGCACACCTGACTTCCCTCCTTGTGTATGTGTAGGTATAGTGAATTTTGTTGATTATTGATAAACGTAGGTGGGACCTGTTGTTAACATTCTGTCTAAACTCTACCTCACAATTACCCAGCAACAGCCAGGTATGCCTAACCTGTTAAAGGGGCTGCTTGCCCCCTCTTCCTTCTCTTGTTCTCTTGCTCTCTTGCCTTCTTGCTCTCTTCCCTTCCTCTTTCTCTCCCCATTCCTTTCTTCTCTCGCTCTGTGCTCATGGCCAGCCTTTACTCCTCCATGCTCTCTGCCTTTCTCTGTCTCTACTCCCCTCCTGACCCCCCTCCCCATAGCCTGAATAAACTCTAGTCTATACTATGCCATTGTTGACATGTGGATAGTCCCTCAGGGAAAAGGATGCCTCAGCATGGGCCCACTAAGACACTCCCTACCACCATTTGTCACCACACCTCCATAAAACATATCCCCTTTCTTTTTATTTTTGATAAATATATCATCTGCCATTTGGGGGTGGGAGGAGTGCCATTCCTAGGCAGGTAGAATCATAGAGTGTTTTGGGTCGGACCTAGATCCTCTGAATATATGTGTAGCTGTTGGCATTAAATTTTGGGGGAAGTCCTGGTAGTGGGGAATAGGGGTATCTCTGATTCTTTGGCCTGTTCTTGAGATCCATTTCCTACAACTGGGCTCTGTCCTCCAAGCTTGATGTAAGGGATTGTGTAAAGGTTTTTTTAATTGTATCTTTGTGTGTATGTGGTGTGTGTGTGTGTGTGTGTGTGTGTGTGTGTGTGTGTGTGTGATGTATTCAGTTGATGTCCCTCTGAGACTTGCTGTTTTCTAGGAACAGACAGGTGTGGAACAAGGAGGAGAGGACAGAGGGGAAGCTGAATAAGGATATACTGAATGAGAGAAAAATAAATACAAATTTAAAAAGAAAGAAAGAAATTGCGGTTAACAAGCATGAGATGCTAGACAGTAAGCAGCACTCCTCCATGGCTTTGGGTCCAGCTTCTGCTTCCAGATTCTGCCCCAACGCCCAGAAGGATAAGATATAATAACACCTTTCCACCTTTGGTTGCTTGGGGTTCTGGCATTCATCACCAGAAGAACCCTAAGAAAGTACTCTCTGCCCATTTGTCTTTTATTGGGATGCTATACCATTCCAGAGATAATACATATGTTGACTGCTAAGAAAACAAACAAGCAAACAGGCAAACAAACAAAGCCCTCATTACTGAGACATTCAGAACTGCTCTGTAATCCAAACAAGACAGTACGCACTGGTCAGCTTTCCACCTGTGACAGGTCAGCCTCTGTGTGCAGTCAGTGAGACCCCAGGACAACTGACCCTGAAGTTTCCACAGCTTCATACTGAAACCCAATTTCCTTCTAACTGCACCAGTGTCTAGACTCTTGCTTTGTTCAGCCTTGGTTTCATTTCCCCCTTCAAAAGCTTACTTTGATAACACACATGAACTGTCCTAGACTTTGATTCTAGAACAACTCAATTTATGACAGCTGTCAGAAGCACACTACAGAACCGACTCTGAGATTATGATTTTGTGGTCTGTGATGAACCAACTGCAGGGAAATTAAGACCTCATCCACCAGTTAAAGGAATGCAAACTGCTGTTTTCATGTTTTAGCAGTATAAATACTGTAGCAGAGATGAATTGATAACTAGTGTAGTAGAGTTGAGAAAGAGCGGTTAACTTAAGGAGTAGCTATTGGTGAGGGAATTTGGGTACATTCCCTAGAGAAAATAGCCTATTATTTATTGAAAACTGGGGTGCTAAAAGGTCCTCCCTAGCAATCTTTGAAGTGATTCTTATCACTTGCACATAGAGATCATATCAACTGGTGAGAAGCTCCATCTAAACTTAATTGTGAGACCAGCAGAACTTCACAGAAGTTTAATTTACAGTTCACAAAGTAAAACTGGATGTCAGGATAAGAAGTGTGCTTGCTTCAGAGAACAGGGGTATGTCTTGCATAGCCTTAGTTTCTCCTCACATCTGTGGTACTCCTGGTTATTCAGTATTCTTGGTCACACAGGGCAAACTGTTCCAAAGTAAAGAATAAAGCAATTGCATTCTGCACATCAAACCATTAAAAACAAAGTAGATCACAGAGAATACCACATTGGAATATAGAACTGAAGTATTTAGCAAGTGATGAGGAAAATTTCAGTCGGAGCTAGAACAAGAAAGGGCATGTCAGGCTACATATGTGTAGTAAGGTCTCTTGCCAAGTGTCTCATGTGAGCTCCCATATACTATACGACAGTGGCACAAGGGTTATTTCTTGAGATGGGGTATCCTGTAGAGTCTCTACCAAGCTCTATCAGAAGATGGTAAAAACATCTACGCCATTGGCATCCATGTGCATTGGAGAACACTCAAAACATACGGAGGTGGATATCAGGCACGAAATAAACTAGACACTGCACAAGCCTGAGGAAAGCAGCTTACTCTGACCTGGGGACAAGCTTATGTGTAGAATCATAAACTCGGCAGCCTGCCACGGTGACTACAAAACAAAGGGAGACATTTTACATAACCATTAAGCAGGTCCAACAGGATTAGGAAAATTGGATTAGCAAGTGTCTCAGACTCCCATCTCTCCCCATTCAGCTCAGGCTCACTCTAGTACAAGAAGGAAACTGTGGTGGCTCTCCTTAGATTGTCCAGCTCAGAAGGTAGGCGGTGCACCCAAAATGACCCGCTGTAACAATATAGCCCCAGGCAAGCCTGTTGAATTCTGGTGATGCTACATACAAAATGGAGAAAGTTCTGGTCAGTGTCACTGATTTGTAATGAGAAACAAATCGTTCAAAATAAATATACAATTTTCCTTGGCACACAGAAGTATACATAATATACAAAGTTTGTGCAAATTTAAAGCCTTTTTAAGTTGACAAAGAATTTATTAGGAACCATAATTTAATCTTGATAATTTCAGGCATGATAGCAAACATAGTAAGGCTTTTTTCTTTCCTTATAAATTCAGGAATAAATTTGACCTAATCACATACTTGCAGCCATGACATGTGAGGTTTTTTTTCCTTATAAATAACTGCCTCCTTTCATTTAATGGAAGAACATTATTGCTGTTCTTTGGCACATTCAAATGGCAACATTACTGCTTGTGTTCTGTGAATATATTGTATTCTGTGACTATATATGTATTGCTTCTACATGGGTTATATACTTGCCTGCGTGTATGATGACCAAAGATAGTTACTAAGTTACATGTACACTGCTGTGCTGAAAGAGAAGATTTGTATCGTGAGCAAGCTAATGTGAGGTTTTTATCGTGATAGTCAGTATGGTGTTCAGTTGTTTTCTGACATCTAAAATGTAATAGTATTGACGAAGTAGCATGTAATACTCAATGCATGCTTGCATTCATGTCCAAATTCATTTTAACACATTTCCTCAAAGGCTGATTTTTTTTTAAATAGAAACTTTCCAATCCTCTCTCTAGGTTTAAGAACAGTACAAAATAATGATCGACAGTGACTTTACAAGGAGAGTTTCTTACTCTTATCTGACTATGACTCAGGGCAAAAGGACAGCTAACTTAATCAGGAACGATGAATTCTTGGTTTTGCATTTCTATATTTGGCCATTTTGGATCTTAACTAGACACTGCTATGTTGGGAATCTGAAATGATCTGCATGAGCTCACATTTGAAAGTTTGCTTCTCACAGAAGAAACTACCTTGGGATGCTGTAGAACCATGTAGGATACAGCTCTAAATTGTAGAATTAACATTAAATGAAGGCTTGATGGTCCAGCATCACTGCTGGCTTCCTGGTCTACCATGATGGGATTCATTGCACTGCATCCCTGTTTGGCTTTTAAGACAGGGTATCTCTGTGTCATTCTGGCAGTCCTAGAACTCCCTCTGTAGACCAGGTTGGCCTTGAACTCACTGAGATTGGCCTGCCTCTGCCTCCCAAGTGTTAGGATTAAAGTGTCACGGTCACCTGACTGGTTGTCTTCTCCCAAAGATTATGGGCACTTTTAATTTAGAAAAGGTAGTAAGAAATGCGGGCACTATCCCTTAGCAAGCAGGATGTTCAATCTAAACTCAGGTATGCTGCATAATGTTTATTCTACAACAGATAGATTAATCAATTCCAAAATGGAAAAAAAAACACAGAGAAACTGACTATCTTTCCGTACCACCTCAGGGCTTGGTGCAGAACTTTAATGCCTCTGCCTCTTCATCTTTGATCCTGTGGGTCCAGGGAAATCTACTTCTCAGGAACCAATAGTTTGAGTCGTGACCTATGGTTAGTGTTGGGCAACTTGACACAAATTGGAGTCATCTGGGAAGGAAAGTCAGTCCATCCAATTGTGGATATGTCTGTGAAGCATTTTCTTGATTAATGGTTGTTGTGGGACATGCCACCCCTTGTGCAGGTGATCTTGCCTTTTATTAGAAAGCAGACTGAGCAAGCAGAGAAAATGAACCTGTAAGTGGCTTTCCTCCATGTTCTGCATCTGCTTCTGCTCCACTTCCTGACATCTCTAGATAATGGAGTGCAACAAAGACAGGTAAGACAACAACCCTTCCCTCCCCCAAGGACTGGGCTTTAGTCACTGTTTTATCATAGCAACAGAGATGCAAACTGGGACACACCAAGAGTTTTTCTAAATTTGAAAACATGACTGATTCCTGACACTTAAAGTTCTTCAATAGACTGACAAACAGAAAGGGCAGTTTGGGTTATACTGACATGTTTTAATATGAACATTGTTATTTAGCCAGATTATCTAAGGTGATCTGGCTGCTGATACTAAATAGGAGTCTGGAAGAATATTTTTGGTTTTCAGGTGAACCACAGGTATGTCTTGGAACTGCCGGACTTTAATTATAAATTAAAAAGTATAGTAATCATTGTCTGAGACAAACGCAGTAACTAGGAAATAAAGCTTCTTGGAAATAAAGATCTGAGTTACCGCTCCAGACAAGCCACCTGGAACATCTGCAGGTAAGAGAAATCAAGAATTGTGGGTGAAAGAGAAGATGAGTATCATTTGCAGGCCTGAGACTAATTGCAGCGGAGAGAACTATAATTTCTCCTGCTAATGCCTCTCTTACAAGCGTCTCCGGGAAGTGAGACCAACAGGATTGCAAAGAAGCTGAGACCAAATGGGAAAACCTAGATTCTAAAAGCAAATGCACTAAGAAATAGAAATTGTCAACATGGCAGAAGTTCTTGGGGCCTTGTTTCTCTCCATGGCTGGGATGATGGAGTTAGCATTTATTCAACTGCACAGTTGCTTTTACAGCTGCTCCCTAGATCAATTCTCTATAAGATTTCTCTCAAAAAATTGAAAGTATTTCACCAGAAATGTTTATGAATTTTTGTTTTTCCTTTTTGTAAGAGTTATCCTGTAGTCAATGGCCAACAGGGAAGGACAAACAGTGCTGGTCCCTTTGCTGTGAATAGAAAATTCTTTGGGTACCACCTGTGCTTCATAGTTATACATGGAGTTATATTGAGCAGTCCAAGACTCTACTGAAGTCATTCTTGTACAATTCCACCCTTTTCCTTTGTCTGCTTGCCTTAATCTCTCACAGATTTCTGGTTAGACCTTTCCCTCAATAAGTCATTTACACATCTCTTCCTATTTGATGCTCTGTTTCAGAGGTCCCTTTCCTGAGTCAATAGGGCACAGCAATGGCTGTTAATCTTGGAAGACTGGCCACTGTTTTATTTGGTGGCCATTTTTCATCTGTCGACCTCACACTGCAGACTTTGGTAGAGGCTTCCTCCTACTTCCATTTGCTTTGCTTGATTTTGGTTTTTGAAAGGGTCTTAAAGTATAGTCCGGGTGGCACTGGCTTCAGTGTTCACATGTTCTACCTTAGCTCCTTGAGTACTGGGATTGTGAGCACGTACCATGCAGTCCAGCTTCTCATTTCTTTCCTAAGAAGATCAACAGTAGTATGCTTTCCTCTATATAGCCTTGGGAGCATTTGCATTCCCTTAATTTTGCTCCTATCTTCCAAAGGAAGCTTTCATTTCCTAGCTCTCAGTTCTCCACCTGCAGTGTTGGCTTCAGGTCACGATCCTGATGAGGAAAGCAAGAGCAGGGAAGAGTAGTATGGACCCAGCAGCTCTGAGCAGAAAGACAAATCAAGCAAATCCCCTCCCTCCCCACAAACCATAGAACAGGTACAGGAACAATCCAGATAAACACAAAGTAGGTTATGGTAATAAACCAGAAACTGAACAAAACAGACCAAAAGCCAGCTACCCATAAGGATAGTATGTTGGGGTGAATTCAGAAAGCTGGAAGGTAGTAAGCTGTGGAACCCAAGGAAAGACTAAACTTTTTACTTCTCTATGAGGATAAAATTAAGCAGGTGGCTTTATGAGTGTTTTCTTCCAGACTGAAATATTCATTTCTGCCCCTGGTGAATTTATAGTCTATAGTGAAGCATAACTAATATGACTATTGTTTTAGAGGGCATTGCAAGCATGACTCTCTCTCTCTCTCTCTCTCTCTCTCTCTCTGTGTGTGTGTGTGTGTGTGTGTGTGAGTGTGTGTGTGTGTCTCTCTCTGTCATTCATATATATATATAAATAATATATATATATGTGTGTGTGTGTGTGTATGTGTGTGTGTGCATGTGTGTGTGTGTTAGTACTATGACAACAAGAAAATAAGAGGTTGATATCTTATGTTAACATCAGCTAAATGTTAGTAAAGAGACTGCAATGAGTTTCAAATTTAAAACTGATTTTAAAAAATCCTGCTACTTCAAATTTAAAAGCTGGTCCTCAGGGTTGGGACATTCAGGTCAGCTCCAGCTCAGGGTTCTCTGGTTCTATTTCTGAAAGGCATGGTGTTCTCAGAAATAGGGATCTAACTTGTACCTCTGGGGATAGGATAACCAAGGGTAATAGTCATGCATTATGTGTTTTGAAAGTCTCTTGTCTGCCCTGGACAACAAGTAAAAAGAGGGCTTCTCATGTTTGTAAGATATGAAAAAGTATTTCAGTAAAGTTAAATAATATTAAACCAACAAATAAAAATTCATGGCATTTCTGTGATGGTTTGAAGGAGGGTATCCTCATATGCTCATATATTTAACTGTTTGATCCCCAGTTATTGAAACTGTGTGGGAAGTAGTAGGAGGTTTGGCCTTCTGGGAGCAAGTGTGACTTTGTTGGAGATAGTGTGTAATCGGGGAAGCCCACACTAGGCCCTGTCACTTTCTCCCTCCGCTGCCTGAGGATCAGAATATAAAGCTCCACATCTGTGTGCTTCCCACCATGAGGATTATGGACTAACTTAAAACTATAAGCCAGAACTCACTTAAATACTTTCTCTTAAATGTTATCATAGTCTGTTGTTACCTCATCGCAATAGTAACTATAATGGTGATAATAGTAATGTAACTTAAAAATTAAAAATTTCATTTACAAAACAACCAAAAGAGAACTAGTATAAGTGGTTGTTAGCCATAAAAGACAGATACCCTGTGATACACATCACAGACTCAAAAAGCTCAACAAGAAGAAAAGCTCAAGAAAGGAAGCTTCAGTCTCACTTAGACGTGGGAATCATACAATCCTAAGAGGCAGATAAAGGAAGGCAACTGGGCGGAGGGAGGAGAGATGGGGAGGGAAGACAGAGACCTGGTTTAAGGGTGGTGCCCAAGAATCAATAGGGGTGACTTTAGCTGTGACTCACTATATTGGGGATATGGAACTTGAAGAAACTACCTCCTATAAATAGGCAGGAACCCCAGTAGAGTAATAAAGACACCAAGCCACCCAAAAAATCTTCAACACTAAATTTACCCTGTTTACAAGAAATGCAGGCATGAGGGATGGAGCAGAGACTGAAGAAATGACTAATAACAGGCTCAACTTAAAACCCATCCCATGGGCAATCATCAATCCCTAACACTACTAATGATACTCTGTTATGCTTACAGGCAGGAGTATGCTGTCCTCTGGGAGGCTGCACCCATCAGCTGACCCAGACAGATACAGATACCCACAGACAAACAGTGGATGGAGTTTGGAGACTCTTATGGAAGAATAGGATAAAGGATTGTGGGCCCTGAAGGGGAAAGAAACTCCACAGGAAGACTGACAGAGTGAACTAACCTTGATCATCAGAGATTGAACTACCACTGAAAGAACATATACTGGCTGAACCTAGGCTGTTCCCACACATATGTAGTAGATGTGCAGCTTGGTCTTCATGTAGGTCCTAAACAACTGGAGCAGAGACTGTCACAAAAGCTGTTTCCTGTGTGTGGGATGTGTTCTTCTAGCTGTGTTGCCTTGTCTGGCTTCAGTAGGAGAGGGAGAGCCTAGACTTGAAGAGACTTGAAGTGCCAGGGTTGAGAGACACAGAAGGGGTCCCCACCAACTCAGAGAAGGAGATGGGGAAAGAGGTTTGGAACAGAATTGTGGGGAGCAGTGACTGGAAGTGGGAATGAATGGGATGTAAAGTGAATAAGTAAAAAAAAATTAAACTAAATAAAAAACAATTTTAAAAAGAAAGAAGCTAACTAAACTATCCTAAAAACCTCTATTAAACATTGTACAAATATGAATTTAAGTGTCTTAGCTTTTATATATTCATGCAGAATAATAAATACCTCAGTATATGCAACTCTTACAGTTTTTATTGGATATTTTCTTTATTTACATCTCAAATGTTATCCCCTTTCCCAGTATCTCCCTGCTCCGGAAACCCCGTATTCCATTCTCCCTCCCTTTGCTTCTATGAGGGTGTTCCTCCTAGAAGGAAACTCCCACCTCCCTGCCCTTGATTCCCCTACACTGGAGCATCTATTGAGCCTTCCTAAGACCAAGGACCTCTCCTTCCATTGATATCTGACAAGGCAATCCTCTACATATGCATCTGGAGCCATGTGTACTCCTTAGTTGATAGTTTAGTCCCTGGGAGCTCTGGGGGGTGTCTGGTTGGTTGATACTGTTCTTCCTCTGAGGTGGCAAACCCCTTCAGCTCCTCAGTCCTTTCTCTAACTCCTCCATTGGGCGCCCTGCACTCAGTACAATGGTTGGATGCTAGCATCTGCCTCTGTATTTGTAAGGCTCTGGAAGGGACTCTCAGGAGACAGCCATATCAGTCTCCTTTCAGCAAGCATTTCTTTGCATCCACAATAGTGTCAGGGTTTGGTGACTGTATATGGGATGAATTCCCAAGTGGGACAGGCTCTGGATGGCCTTTCAGTCTCTGCTCTACACTTTGTCTCCATATTTACTCCTGTGAGTGTTTTGTTCCCCTTCTCAGAAGAACCGAATCACCCACACTTTG
This sequence comes from Apodemus sylvaticus, assembly GCF_947179515.1. NCBI lineage: Eukaryota > Metazoa > Chordata > Mammalia > Rodentia > Muridae > Apodemus > Apodemus sylvaticus. Next base: position 74,314,070 of record NC_067486.1, on the reverse strand, counting down.
CTCTTCCTTCTTGTACATCATGTGGTCTGGGAATTGTATCTTGGGTATTCCGAGCTTTTGGGCTAATATCCACTTATCCACTTAGTAAATGCATACCATATGTGTTCTTTTGTGACTGGGTTACCTTACTCAGAATTATATTTTCTAGTTCCATCCATTTGCCTAAGAATTTCATGAATTCATCTTTTTTTTTTAATAGCTGAGTAGTACTCCATTGAGTAACTATACCATATTTTTTTTATCCATTCCTCAGATGAAGGGAATCTGAGTTCTTTTCAGCTTCTGGTGATGATAAATAAGGCTTCTATGAGCATAGTGGAACATGTGTTCTTATTGCATGTTGGAAAATCTTCTGGGTATATGCCCAAGAGGGGTATAGCTGGGTCCTCAGGTAGTATTATGTCCAATTTTCTGAGGAACCGCCAAACTGATTTCCAGAGTTGTTATACCAGCTTGCAGTTGGTATTACTAGCAGTTGAGGAGTATTCTTTCTCCACATCTTCGCCAGCACCTGCTGTCTCCTGAGTTTTGATCTTAGCCATTCTGACTGGTGTGAGGTGGAATCTCAGGGTTGTTTTGATTTGCTTTACCCTGATAGCTAGGGATGTTGCATAGTTCTTTAGGTGCTTCTTGGCCATTTGGTATTCCTTGGTTGAGAATTCTTTGTTTACCTCTGTATTCTATTTTTTAATACGGTTATTTGATTCTCTGGAGTCTAACTTGAGTTCTTGGTATATATTGGGTATTAGCCCTCTATTGAATGTAGATTGGTAAAGGTCTTTTCCCAATCTGTTGGTTACCTTTTTGTCCTATTAACAGTGTCCTTTTCCTTACAGAAGCTTTGCAATTTTCTGAATAAGCCATTGGTGTTCTGTTCAGGAACTTTCCACTGTGCCCACATGTTCAAGGCTCTTCCTCAATTTCTCTTCTATTAGTTTCAGTATATCTGGTTTTATTTGAAGGTACTTGATCTACTTGGACTTGATCTTTGTACAAGGAGGTAAGAATGGGTCGATTTTCATTTTTCTAATTGCTGACCACCAGTTGACCCAGCACCATTTGTTGAAAAGGCTGTCTTGTTTCCACTGGATGGTTTTAGCTGCTTTGTCAAAGATCAAGTGATCATAGGGGCATGAATTCATTTCTAAGTCTTTAATTCTATTCCATTGATCTACCAGGATATCTCTGTACCAATACCATACAGTTTTATTTATCATTATTGTTCTGTAATAAAGCTTGAGATCATGGATGGTGAGTCCCCAGAATTTCTTTTATTGTTCCAAATAGTTTTTGATAACCTAGGTTTTTTTGTTATTCCAAATGAATTTGTAGATTGCTTTTTCTAGCTCTGTGAATAATTGATTTGGAATGTTGTTGGTGGTTACATTGAATCTGTAGATTGCTCTTGGCTAGATTGCCATTTTTACTATATTTAATCCTGCCAATCCATGAACATGGGAGATCTTTCTATCTTCTGAGATCTTTGCTTGCTTTCTTTAGAGACATGAAGTTCTCGTCATACAGATCTTTCACTTGCTTGGTAAGAGTCACACCAATGTATGCAATATTATTTGTGACTATTGTAAAGGGAGTTGTTTCCCTAATTTCTTTCTTAGCCTGTTTATCCTTTGAGTAGAGGAAGGCTACTGATTTATTTGAGTTATGTTTTATAATTTTTAAAAATTTATGTTGCTTTTAGCTGTGTGTGTGTGGGGGGGTGTGTGCGTGCATGCGTGCATGTGGAAGCACAGGTAGTAGAGGAGGCCAGAGGCATCATGTTTCCTTAGAGCTGTAGTTATATCTGATTGCGAGAGACACATGACCTGGGCCCAGGAAAAGCTATTGACTGCTCATCCATGTCTTCACAGGCCCAGGTTCATAGTTGTGGACAGCTAATAGTGATATCAAGTAGTGTGTGTGTCTGTGTGTGTGTGTGTGTGCATGTGTTTGTAGAATATATTACAATGTATTATTAAAATTGTATATGATGAAATGTTATAATGCAACTTACTCTTTTATAGAAACCCATTACTTCATTTAAAATGAACTAATAAGTTAAGCAAAGAGGGAACATTGTGGATCCTTGTCATTCCTTCTGCTGGGCCTGGTCTCCTGGGAAGGCAGAATGCAGGGTGTTGACTGCTGTGCCAGGCAGATGACAGACTTCAGGGAAGAACTGAGACAGGATTCCTGGGGTCGCCTGAGATGTGGGAACACTAGAACTGGTTAGAGGCCCCTGGACCTTTGACAAGTCTCGGGCCAAGGGGATTCTCTGACTCTTGGATAGCTAGGAGTCTCATTGAGAATGAAGTGGTGGGGGGAGCATCCCTCAGGCTGGGAATGGTGTCTAGCTCCCCAGGGCGAGGACAAAGGGGAGCTCTGGCTTGTCCAGGAGTGATTGTCCTTAGCTTGGTGGAGGCAGGCTTGGTGGAGGCAGGCTTGGTGGAGGCAGGCTTGATGGAGGCAGGCTTGGTGGAGGCAGGCTTGGTAGAGGCAGGCTTGGTGGAGGCAGGCTTGGTGGAGGCAGGCTTGGTGGAGGCAGGCTTGGTAGCAGTTGTGGCTGGTAGTGCAGAGAGGCCTTCTACAGAAAAATTAAGCTGTGACTCCATAGGCAGATGTCTTCTCCATGGATCCCCACAGTGGCTTTTGATGAAAGAGACAGTATATGATTCTAAACAGTTTATTGGCTGTTCATGGCAGAAAATGGATACATACCATACCATACCATACCCATTTCTTAAGGTAGACCTGAGATTAAATACCTTTTGCAGGGAGGAATGTCTCAGAAGGGAAGCTTATTTTCTAAGCCCCCCGGGCCTCTAGGTTCCTCATTAATGTGGAGAACTCTGCTTTGGGACTATGTAGCCATAGGGCACTTTTTTTTTTTTTTAAATATGAGGAATATAGCACGTGTTCTAGGCCAGGAATCCAGCAGGGAGAGGGGAGTCGCCCAAGTCTCAGGAATGTGCCCACTGAGTCTCTGAGTCTCAACCTTCTCTATCTTATCCAATTTCCTGGTATAATTTTACTGTCCAAAGAACATCTTATATTTGAATGTATAGCATTAGTTTCTATTTTGTCTCTGTGTGTGTATTGTATGTATATATGTTATATGTGTGTGCCTGTCCTGTGTATGTATATATGTTGTATATGTGTGCCTGTCCATTTGCATGTGGAAGTCATGGACATTCTTTAGTCATTCTCCATATTAAGTTTTGAGGATCTCTTACTGAACCTGCAATTTACCAGTTTAGTTAGATTTTCTGTCTAGCAAGCCCACATCCTCTTGTTTCCACTCACCTATCTTCAGTGCTGATATTACAAAGAACACACACACACACACCCATACATGCATGTACGCACATACAAACACACTTACACACTTAGACACATGAATACACACACACATGCATGCATGCACATACACACATATTTACATACACAAATACACACACATATACATACAAACACACACACATACACACACAAACACACACACACACAGTTTTCCATGAGTTCTGGGGATTCAAATTCAGGTCCTTAGATCTGTAGAGCAAACAGTGAGGTACCCCATCACCCCAAAGTCCCTAGTCGCAGTTTTTATTTTGACAAAATATCCCAATTTAAATCACTATTTTCCCTTGTCCTCAGTAAGCAAATAGAATAAGCAATGGTGTAAAAATGTAAAAAATAACTAATGCTCTCAGAAGTCCAGGATATTAGGGCACATGCTACATTAACATAGGTGTCTGGAGAAAGCTCACAAGGCCAGCTGCAGCCACACCCTAAGGCCTCCTTCCCTCCATGCTCAGATTTGGTTAGGACTTAGTGAATCACAATCTACTGAAGGAAGAAGGGTGGGTCAGTATGAACATTCAAGTTTATGAACAGAAGTGATTCTTTGTACCTAGAAGGATAAAAGGGAGGAACTGCAAGTTCTCACTCAGAACGGAGAATGAAAGCATAGAATTCTGGGCTATTGATCTGAGTTGACACTGGCAGGAGGAAGGAGTCCAGCACGAATGCCTGTCTGCTGATTCTGATATGCCCAGTCCTGTCTCTTTTTGGTGAGCTGTGCCATTTCGTTGTTCTCATCTTAATTGCCTGTGATAGCAACCAGAGAGAGAATCGGAGTTGGCTGGCATTCCGAAGGCAGGCTGGAAGGATTTGGGCTTGGTGGGAAACTCCCTGTTCCTTCTGTGGTGTGTCTCAGTTCAGGAAATTCTTCTTCTCCTCCCCTGGCCCCACGCTCACTGCACTTGAGGAATTTACTTCTCCTCCCTTGGTTACACATTCTCTCACTGAACCCACAGAGGCCGAGAAACTACCTATCAGTCAGACTTGCTCTTCGGCAAGCCTGGGATTTTTTGGTAAATGCTCTCATCTTTTTGTTCTCTTTAAGCAGGCCCAGAGGTTGCTGTAGGTTTATTGGTCCTGTTATTTCATTTGCTTACTGTACACATCTCCTCTTCATATAAGCAGAACAATGCCATGGGAGGATTCTTTTTCTTTTTCTTTTTAAGGAAAATACACATTTTTCCAGATAAAGGAAGGTTTCAGAAGAAAGAGGAAAACTTGCTGAGGCTGTGCCACCCAAGGAACATTTTCTTAGAATGGATATAAGGGTTTAGCACCCAAAAATAGATCTGGGATAAGTCATCAGAAAGCAGAGTCAGAATCATTCATGCATCAAGTATTTATGTGACCTCCCCATGTGTCAGCCACTATCATAGGCACAAGGACACAGCTGGGAACAGACAGGCTAAGTTCCTGCTTTTATGAAATACATCTGGATAGAGGAGACTAGCAATAAACCATAAAATAACACAGTTTAGAAAAGAAGCAGGTATCGAGAAGCCTATAAGAAAAGATATGGTGTAAAGGACAGAACTGGCAAATACCTTGTACTTCAGATGGGATTCCAAGGAGGTGGCACTGAGAGTTTAAGAGACTAGGTGCTCATGAATATAAGTGAGCATATGCTCTGGAGTAGGAACACCCATCATGTAAAGTACAACAAAGGTTAGTGGCTGTATTACAGGGAGCCAAGGCGAAGAAGTGGCACTCATGTGAGTCAGGCCCTGATACTAACTATAGGTCAATGCAAATTTCATTGCAAAATGTCTCCTTATAAATGCTCACACACACACACACACACACACACACACATACACACACACACAAAATCACACATATACATGCCCCCATACACATGCCCATATACACAGACAGCACACATACCCACACACAAATCCACTTACACATACAGCACATACACACACATACATCACATATATATGTGCCCACACACACACACACACACACACACAGGAGGAAGATGGAGACGGGGAGTTTTATTTTAGTTGAGGCTCTGAAGTTGCCTAGGAAGACAACAGTGTGAGGAATACCATGCCACAAACCAGAGATCTATGATTACTTTAACCTTATGGAGGAAAGACAGACCAAAACTGAAGCATTCTCCACCTTTGTAATGTTTTTATTTATTTATTTTTTATTGAATATCATCTTCATTTACATTGCCAATGGTAAAACCTTTCCATATTCCCCCCTCCCCAAAGACCACTAGCCCTTCCTCCCACCCCTGCTTCCACGTATATGCCCCTCCACCCGACCCACTCCCACCTCCCCCCACGCCCCCCACCCCTGCTCAATTTCCCTTTGTTGGGGCATCTATTGAGCCTTCCCTGGACCAAGGACCATTCCTTCCACTGATGCCCAACAAGGCATTCCTCTGGCATATTTTTGGCTGGAAACATGTGTACCCTTTGGTTGATGGTTTAGTCTTGGGGCATCTGGGTGGCCAAATTCATTGTTCTTCTCATAGGGCTATAAACCCCTTCAGCTACTCCAGACCACCCTCCAGCTCCTCCATTAGGGGCTCCATGCCCAGTCCAATGGTTGGCTGCTAGCATCTGCCTCTGCATTTGTAAGTCTCTGGCAGGGCTCCTCTGGAGACAACCATGGCATGCTCCTTTTGGTATACACTTCTTGTCGTCCATAGTAGTGTCTGGGTTTGGTGACTGTTTATAGGATGAAACCCCAGGTAGGACAGTCTCTGGGTGGCCTTTACTTCAGTTTATGCTCCACACATTGTCTCCTTTATTGCTCCTGTGAGTAGTTTGTTCCCCTTCTCAGAGGAACCAGAGCACCCTCACTTAAGTCCTTCTTACTCTTGAGCTTCCTGTGCTGGGTGAATTATAACTTGTTTATTTTGAGCTTTTGGGCTAACATCCACTTATTAGTGAGTGCATACCATGTGCATTCTATTGTGATTGGGTTGCCTTGCTCAGGATGACACTTTCTAGTTCCATTCATTTTTCTAAGAATTTCATGTACTCATTGTTTTTAATAGCTGAATAGTACTCCATTGTGTGTATATATATCACAGTTTCTGTATCCATTCCTCTGTTTAAGGACATCTGATTTCTTTTCAGCTTCTGGCTATTATAAATAAGGCAGCTATGAACATAGTGGAGCATGTGTCCTTATTACATGTAGGAGCATTTTCTGGGTATATGCCCAGGAGTGGTATAGCTGGGCCCTCAGGTAGATTTATGTCTAATTTTCTGAGAAATCGCCAAACTGATTTCCAGAGTGGTTTTACCAGCTTGCAAACCCACCAAGAATGGAGAAGTGTTCCTTTTCCCCCACATCCTCTCCAGCATCTGTTGTCCCCTGAGTTTTTCATCTTAGCCATTCTGACTGGTGTGAGGTGGACTCTCAGTGTTGTTTTGATTTGCATTTCCGTGATAACGAAGGATGATGAACATTTCTTTAGGTACTTTAGAGCCATTCAAGTTTCCTCAGTTGAGAATTCCCTGTTTAGCCCTGTACCCCATTTTTAATAGGGTTATTTGACTCTCTGGAGACTAACTTCTTGAGTTCTTTGTATACATTGGATATTAGTTCTCTATCGGATGTAGGGTTAGTACAGATCTTTTCCCAATTTGTTGGCTGTTGTTTTGTCCTATTGACTGTGTCCTTTGCCTTACAGAAGCTTTGCAGTTTTATGAGGTCCCATTTATCAATTATTGTTCTTAGAGCCTAAGCCATTGGTGTTCTGTCCACGAATTTTCCCCTGTACCCATGTGTTCAAGATTCATTCCCACTTTCTCCTCTATATGCTTCAGTGTGTCTGGTTTTATGTGTAGATCCTTGATCCAATTGGACTTGAGCTTTGTACAAGGAGCTAAGAATGGGTTGATTTGCATTTTTCTGCATGTAGACTCCAGTTTATCCAGCACCATTTGTTAAAAATGCTGTATTTTTTCCACTGGATGTTTTTAACTCCTTTGTCAAATATCAAGTGACTGTACGTGTGTGGGTTCTTTTCTGGGTCTTCAATTCTACTCTATTGATCTTCCTGCCAGTCTGTATATCAATATCAAACAGTTTTTATCACTATTGCTCTGGAGTAGAGCTTGAGGTAAGGGATGGTGATTCCCCCAGAAGATCTTTTGTTGTGGAGATTAGGTTTTGCTATCCTGGGTTTTTTGTTATTCCAGATGAATTTGAAAATTGCTCTTTCTAAATCTATGAATAATTGATTTGGGATTTTGATGAGGATTGCACTGAATGTGTAGATTGCTTTCAGCAGGATGGCCATTTTTATTGTATTGAGCCTGCCAATCCATGAACATGGGAGATCTTTCCATCTTCTGACATCTTCTTCAATTTCTTTCTTCAGAGGCTTGAAGTTCTTGTCATACAGATCTTTCACTTGTTTCCTTAGGGTCACACTTAGGTTTGAAATATTATTTGGGACTATTGTGAAGGGTGTCATTTCCCTAATTTCTTTCTCAACCTGTTTATCCTTTGAGAAGGCTACGGATTTGCTTGAGTTAATTTTATATCCAGCCACTTTGCTGAAGTTGTTTATCAGCTTTAAGAGTTCTCTGGTGGAAGTCTTGAGCTTGCTTAAGTATACTATCATATCATCTGCAAATAGTGATGTTTTAACTTCTTCCTTTCCAATTTTTATACCTTTGACCTCCTTTTGTTGCATGATTGCTCTGGCTAGGACTTCAAGTACTATATTGAATAGATAGGGAGAGAATGGGAAGCCTTGTCTGGTCCCCAATTAATGGGATTGCTTCAAGTTTCTCTCCGTTTAACTTGATGTTGGCTACCGGTTTGCAGTATATTTCTTTCACTATGTTTAGGTATGGTCCTTGGATTCCTGATCTCTCCAAGACTTTTATCATGAAGGGACTCTGAATTTTGTCAAAAGCCTTTTCAGCATCAAATGAAATGACCATGAGGTTTTTTCCCCTTAGTTTGTTTATGTAGTGGATTACATTGATGGGTTTCTATATATTGAACCATCCCTGTTTCCCTAGGATAAAACCTACATAATCATGGTGAATTATAGTTTTGATGCAATCTTGGGTTCAGTTGGCCAGGATTTTGCTCAATGTTCATGAGGGAGATTAGTCTGAAGTTCTCTTTCCTTGTTTGGTCTTAGTTTGGTTTAGGTATAAACATTATTGTGGCTTCATAGAATGAGTTGAGGAGTGTTCCTTGAGTTTCTATTTTGTGGAATAGTTTGAAGTGTATTGGTATTAACTCTTCTTTGAAAATCTGATAGAATTTCCCTCCAAACGCATCTGGTCCTGGGCTTTATTTATTTATTTATTTATTTATTTATTTATTTTTGATGGGAGACTATTAATGACTACTTTTATTTTCTCAGGACTTACAGGATTATTTAGATGGTTTATCTGATCCTGTTTTAAAGTTGGCACATGGTATTTATCTAGAAAGTTTTCCATTTCATCCAGATTTTCAAACTTTGTTGAGTATAAACTCTTATAGTACGATCTGATGATTTCTTTTGGATTTCCACAGTTTCTGTTCTTATGTCTCCCTTTTCATTTCAGATTTTATTAATTTGGATATTATCTCTGTGCCCTCTGGTTGGTTTGGCTAAGGGTTTATCTATCTTGTTGATTTTTTCATAGAACCAGCTCCTTGTTTTGTTGATTCTTTGTATTTTTTTTTTTTGTTTGTTTCTGTTTGGTTAATTTCGGCCCTAAGTTTGATTATTTCCTGCCATTATTTCCTCTTGGGGGATATTTGCTTCTTTTTCTTCCAGAGCTTTCAAGTGCACTGTCAAGCTGTGAGTGTAAGTTTTCTTTATTCTCTTTTTGGAGGCACTCAGAGCTATGAGTTCTCCTCTTAGCACTGCTTTCATTGTGTCCCATAAATTTTGGTATGATGTGTCTTCATTTTCATTGAATTCTAAAAAGTCTTTAATTTCTTTCTTTATTTCTTCCTTGACCAAGTTATCATTGAGAAGAGCGTTGTTCAAAGTCCATGTGTATCTGTGTTTTCCATTGCTTTTGTTTGAGCTTAAGACCAGCCTTAGGCCATGATGATCTGATAAGGTACATGGAATAATTTCAATATCACTATATCTGTTGAGGCCCATTTTGTGACCAATTATATGGTCAATTTTGGAGAAGATACCATGAGGTGCTGAGAAGAAGGTATATTCTTTTGCTTTAGGGTGGAATGTTCTATAAATATCTGTTAGATCCATTTGGTCCATAACTTCAGTTAGTTTCACTGTATCTGTTTAATTTCTGATTTCATGATTTTTGAGTGTTGAAGTCTCCCACTATTATTGTGTGGGGTGCAATGTGTGCTTTGAGCTTTATTAAAGTTTCTTTTATGAATGTGGGTGCCCTTGGGTTCAGAGCATAGATGTTCAGAATTGAGAGTTCATCTTGGTAGAGTTTTCCTTTGATGAGTATTAAGTGTCCTTCTGTATCTTTTTTGACAACTTTTGGTTGAAGTCAATTTTATCCTGTATAAGAATGGCCACTCCAGCTTGTTTCTTGGGACCATTTGCTTGGAAAATTATTTTCCAAACTTTGACTCTTAAATAGTGACTGTCTTTGTCTTTAAGGTGGGTTTCTTTTATGCAGCAAAACATTGGGTCCTGTTTACGTATCTAGTCTGTTAGTATATGTCTTTTTATAGGCAAATTGAGACCACTGACATTAAGTGATATTAAGGAAACATGATTGTTGCTTACTGTTAGTTAAAGGTGAAATTCTGGTTGTGTAGCTATCTTCTATTGGGTTTGCTAAAAGAGTACCTTATTGGTTTTTCTACAGTGTGATTTGCTGCCTTGTATTGGTATTTTCCACCCATATCCTTTGCAGAGCTGGATTTCTGGAAAAATATTGTGTAAATTTGCTTTTGTCATGGAATGTCTTGTTTTCACCGTCTATGGTAATTGAAAGTTTTGCTGGGTATAGTAGTCTGGGCTGACATTTATGTTCTCTTAGTGTCTGTATGAGATATGCCCAGGACCTTCTGGCTTTCATATTCTCTGGTAAGAAATCTGGTGTAATTCTGACAGGTCTCCCTTTATATGTTATTTGACCTTTTTCTCTTACTGCTTTTAATATTCTTTCTTTGTTTAGTTCATTTGGTGTTTTGATTATTGTATGAAAGGAGGAATTTCTGCTGTGGTCCAATCTATTTGGAGTTCTGTAGGCTTTTTGTATGTTAATGGGCATCTCTTTCTTTAGGTTAGGGAAGTTTTCCTCCATAATTTTCTTGAAGATACTTACTGGCCCCTTAAAATGTAAATCTTTGCTTTCTTCTATACCTATAATCATTAGGTTTGGTCTTCTCATTGTGTCTTGAATTTCCTGGATGTTTAGGGTTACAAGCTTTTTGCTTTTTGCATTTTCTTTGACTGTTGAGCCAATGTTTTGTATGGAATCTTCAGCATCAGAGATTCGTTCTTGCATCTCCTGTATTCTGTTGTTGATGCTTGCATCTATGATTCCTGAATTCTTGCCAAAGATTTCTATCTTCAGAGATGTCTCACTTTGTGATTTCTTTATTGTTTCTACTCCCACTTTTAGATGCTGGATGGTTTTGTTCAGTTCCTTCACTTGATTGTTTATGTTTTCCTGTAATTCTTTAAGGGATTTTTGTGTTTCTTCTTTAAGGACTTCTACCTGTTGACCCATGTTATCCTGTGTTTCTTTTATGGATTTTTTGTGATTCTTATTTAAGGGCTTCTGTATGTTGACCCATGTTCTGTCATAATTCCCTATGGGATTTTTGTGTTGTCTCTTTAAGGGCTTCTACCTGTTGACCCCTGTTCTCCTGTAATTCTTTAAGGGAGTTATTTATGTCCTTCTTGAAGTCCTTCATCAGCCATATGGGATGTGATTTTCAAATCTAGCTCTTGCTTTGCTGAAGTGTTAAAGGACCCAGGATTTACTGTTGTTCTGGGGTCTGATGGTGCCATGTTGCCTTGGTTTCTATTGGTAATGGCCGTGCATTTGCCTTTGGCCATCTTGTTAGCTCTGGTGTTAGCTGGTCTTGCTGTCTCTAACTTCTTTGTTCTGCAGGCCTGTGTTTCTGTACTCCTTGGATTCCCTTTCTCTCAAATGCCCTGAAAACAGCCGGTTCTCCAGGAAGTATCAAGTAATGGGGTAAGCCTTGTGGCAGACTTGGCAAGGGTCGCATGCCTTGCAGGCTGCTAGTTCTCAAATGTTCTGCTGCTGCTAGATCTCGAATGCCCTGCTTCTGCCAGTTTGAATGCCCTGCTGCTGCCAGTTCTGTAGAAATTATCAGGAATTAGGATCCTCCCCATGGCAGAAGTGGCACAGGTCTACCACATCGGATGGAATGGGGCAGTGGCAGGGAAGGAGTGAGGGGTAGAAGGAATGGAAGGGGAGTGGTGACTGGAGGTTGCTGGGTAGTAAGTCCCAGAGTGGCTCTGTGCCTCTAGGGGTGGGGGGTGGTTCTTACCGAATGCCCTGCTCCCGCCAGTTCTCTAGAAAGTATCAGCTTTTGTTTATTTTTGATATTGTATTTTGATTACAACATGTTCCCTTCCCTCTCCTCCCTCCAATATACATCTTCCACAATCTTTTAAATTCATGGCCCACTTTTCCAGTAATTATTATAGCATGCTTAAGTACATTTGTAGGTACAAATATATTCCTCAGTACAACCTATTGAGTCCATATGCTGTTCCTTATCTTTATGTGTTCTAGAGCTGTCTGTTTGGTACTGGGCAACAAATTAGTATGGTCTTCCCTGAGTAGGACCACCTCTCGTTGCCAGCCTTACTCAGCTGCCTGTAGTTCTTTGTGTAGGGTTGAGGCCTCCCATGTTTTGCCCCATCCACCTTGGCATTTTTGTTGGCTTTAACCTTCAGCTCTTGCATAGGTTGTTATTTTGGTGAGATTTTTGTGGCTATGGCTTCTGACATTACCAGGAGACACAATCTCACAGCAATTTCCCTTATCCTCTGGATTTTACAATCTTTCTGCACCCTCTTTAGGAATGTTCCCTGAGATTCAGGAATGGGAGTGGTTGTAGATGTGTCTACAGAGACTGGCTCCACTTACTCTACATTTTGATAGATCTTAGGTTTCTGTAATGATCTTCATCGATTAAAAAAAGAAATTTTTTTGTTATAGGGTAAAGACTGAAGATTTGTTAAGGATTAATTGCTGGTTTAGTTTTTAAGCCCTTTACTCTGAGGTAGTGTTTGTCTTTGACACTAAGGTGTGTTTTCTGTATGCAGCAAATGCTGGGTCCTGTTTACACATCCAGTCTGTTAGTTTATGTCTTTTTATTGGGGAATAAAGTGCATTGATGTTAAGAGATATTAAGGAATAGTGATTTTTTGCTTCCTGTTATTTTTGATGTTATTTTTATGATTGCGTGGCTATCTTCTTTTGGGTTTGTTAAAACAAGATTACTTTCTTTCAAACTAACCTGCTAGTCTTCTCTTCCTGGGTCCTTCATTCGGGCCAGATTCTTGCAGCCTTGTTTCCCTTTCCTGCCTTTTCTAGTTTCCTCTCTACTTTCTTCCATATGGTGTTTCTCGTAGTTATTATTTTCTACAAACATTGAATCTCATCTTGGAATCTGCTCTTGAGAATCCTGTTTGACATGTGAGCCTCTCTGAGTCTTGGTTTCACTGTGTGAAAGAAAAGCTACTCTGTTAGTTGGTTGTGATTCATTACAGTGAACCAATGAGTTTAAAGCTTAATTGCATAGCAGTATCTAACAATGTTTCAGTTAATGAGTAGAATTGCTTTTATTATTATTATTATTTTTAATGAATAATTTTCAGTTTTAATTGAATATTTTGATCAATATTATCTAAATGAAAACAAATAAAACTAGGCTAATTTATTTTTAAAACATTCATTGGTGGCCTGCACAGGGTAGGGAGACTCATGCACATACAGGAGGAGAACTTTTCTCTATAAAAAATGGTGGCAAACATATTAATGTGTAATAAGTAAGGAAAGATAATTAAAGAACAATACCAATGATGGGTATGTATGGAATGATTCTTTTTTTATTCGATTTTTTTATTTATATTTCAAATTATTTCCCCTTTCCTGGCTCCCCACTCCCTGAAAGTCCCATAAGCCCTCTTCCCTCCCCTTGTTCCCCCATCCACCCCTTCTCACTTCCCTGTTCTGGTATTGCCCTATACTGCTGCACTGAGCCTTATTATTATTATTATTATTACAATATATTAATGATTTTATTCTGCCCTTTGAAAAACTAATAGCTTAGTAGTTTCTGGGCTTGCCTACCACTAGGGCAGCATAGGATAAAATCAAGGTGAATAGATTAAAAACTCTATCAACCATTGATAATATTTAGCAGTAAAAATTCACAGACTTACAATTATCTTACCCATTACTCATTTAATGTGGAAGGCATTACTGATTATCATTAGCTCATCTGGCCTTCACATTACAGGGAGGATTGAGATTCAGTTCTCCTTTGAATGTAGAGAAATTCAAAAGTTTTCAGTTAAACTGAACCAGCTTCACACAGATAAAAAAAAAAAAAAAAAACAAATGTTACTAAGGAGTCTAGAAAGATACCAAAGTATTTTAATTGCTTTAAATTTCCTAGTTATTGCATTTATTCTATAATAAGACTCAGGGCATGGAATTGATGATGATAGTTCAACATGGATTATAATTTGGGAGTTATACTTAATATTCTTTCCCCAACTAAAACAGGAGAATAACAAAAAAAATCACCTTTAAAAATGGGAATTAGAATTATTTAATACAAATAAAACAGGACAGGAATTAAGAATTGCATCCTATAAAATTGAAATATAACTTTAAAATATAAAAAATAATAAAGGGATACCAAACGAATTTCTATCTATCTATCATCTATCTATCTATCAATCAATCTATCTATCTATCTATCTATCTATCTATCTATCTTTTATTTGTTTTGTATCCTGCTCCTGGCACTCTGAATAGATACTTTTTTATTTTTTCCTACATGAACAGTTTACATTCATATAGAATATGTTGTTAGACTCATTTATCTGGATCTGTCTTAACATAAAAGAACAACTTAATATTCAAGGTCATGTGATGTTTCTGGTGCTATGTGTGGATATTTAGTCTGACAGTAAGTTCTGCTTTGCCTAATAAGGTTCTGTGTGATCCTCTCATTCAGCCATGCTTTGGATCAGTCAGTGTTAAATCATCTTTCCTATGCTTGAGAACAGCACAGATGAAGCTGCCACCTAAGTGTGTGATGCTTTTCTCTTTCTTATCAGGTCAGCAGTATAAACCAAGCTCTATTTCCAGGATTCCAAAAGAACCTTGCAATGTTTCTGTAACTTTCAGAAGGCTTAGGTCAATCTGTCATGTCTTAGAGTTCATAAGGGCAGTGCTGTTTTCTCAGAAGGATAAGCTGGCTCTCTTGGTGGTGTGATGAGCACAGAGCTGCTTTGAGCAGTGTTCAGTTACTTCATGTGTTTCTCTCCCCTGTCTCTGCTCTTTCAGAAGCAAACACAGAGCAGACATGGATGCATGAGGGACTAGCTCAGTTTCTAGACTTGCATAGCTTCAGTGGGCCCTTGACCATGTGAGCACTGATAGAACGTTGGGAAGACCACACCCAGCTGGCAATCCCAAGTGGCGCTCATCTCACATCAACCTTACTCACTGTACGACTATGTTACCTTCATCGGAAGGCCAATCTCAGGGAAGAGTGCAAGTGGTCTACTTAGGTCAACCTTTGTTTGCAAAACATTTTCCTTCCCTTTCTTCCCCTTTCTTCCTGTTTCTTCATCCCCTTCCCCCTTCCATTCTCTTTTCCTTCCTTTCTTCCTTCCTTCCTTCCTTCTTTCCTTCCTTCCTTCCTTCCTTCCTTCCTTCCTTCCTTCCTTCCTTCCTTCCTCCTTCTTCCCTTCCTTCCTTCCTTCCTTCCTTCCTTTCTCCTCCCTTCCTCCCTTCCTTCCTTCCTTCTTTCCTTCCTTCTTTCCTCCTTCCCTCCATCCTTTCTTTCCCTCCCTCCCTCACTCCCTTCTTTCCTTTGTATCTCTCTTTTCTTGAGCCAGCACAGATGCTAAGGCTTTCACTGTGGTGTTTTCATGTGCGCCCTTTTCTTATTCACCCCTCTCCTTGTACCAGTCTTACTGATCTCCTTCTTTCTCCTCCTGCCTTCTCATGTTGAAGCGTCTCATTACCCTATCTGTTTGTCCCCTTTCCATGATGGCACCTTCCTTCCCTCTTATCCATCCCTTTCTCCATGCATAGCACATGAATCCAATAATCTCTTAACTGGCCTCCTTCCTTTCTGTGTTTTCTCTCCAATTGACTTCCGACATAGCACCCAACAATCTTATTTTTATCATGAACTTAGAGTTCTGTTATCTTTTTTTGTTGTTGTATTTTATGGTTGTGACCTTCAAGCTTTTTTGAATACCCCATCCTAATAGAAAATTAGGCATACTCCTCTATTACTGTGTCATTTTATTTGTTATCCTTATAGATTACAATATTGCTCTATTTCTTATGTTATAGACATCCAACTACAAACCTTAAAAGGTTATAATACAGATGACATAAATAACACTGTAAACATCATGGTAATATTTTGTATCAAATATACACTTAGGTTAAGGCACAACTTAACAATTGAAATTTTGTATGGTCCTTTTGAATTTACTTATTCATCTTTCATTTATGGTTAAATTTATAACATGTGTACTCTAAGAGGGCTCAGGATCTAACACAGGGCCTTAAGGAAGCCAGGCAAACATTCTACCACTGAGCTACACTCTCAGTTCACTAGACCTGTTTGTGTTACGAATTTTATTCATAAATTTATAATAAAGATCTGGCTGTTGTCATATACTTAATTGCCTCCTCTTCCCATGAACTTTGCCGGTTTTGACATTTGTTATCATTAGTCCATTGTCAATATAAGTTGTATTTGTTTTCATAACAAAATTCTAGTAATTTAGGAGTTTAAAAACACAAAATTTATCTCACAATTCTGAAGGCCATGTATCCCAAAACAGTACCATAGAGCTCGATTTGCTCAAGATAGAGTTCCTAGGAGTGTTTAGAGGAACAATCATTATTTTTGGATTCTACTGTGTGCTAGTAACACTTGCCCAGCACCTCTGCTCTCTAACCTCTACTTCTGAGATTCTCTTGCTTTCTTTTTAGTCTAAATCACATATGCAACTGTTTAGCTCACTGATTATATAAATTGACAATATAGGAAAACCTAGAATATTTTCTATTACCTATCTAGGAAAATATGGGACATAATAGGATGGCAAGATAGAATAATCTATCTCACAGTTTTAGTCATTACTCAATGCCTTGTCATATATATTCATGTATGTGTATGTATGTAATATGCATGTATTAATACTACATGCTTATTATAAATATGCTAGAATATTTCTGTAATAAGTCTGGAGATACCACTGGGAGTTTACCATTCAGCCCTTTTACTTTATATGCAGATACATTTAATTACAATAGAACGAATTCTGAAATAACACCTGAGATTATTGAACACTGTAACTATACCTTCTTTGTGAATATCTGTTAAGTGTGTGTGGAATGACCTAAAGACAAGTTTCAGCCTTTTCTTCTTTTCATTAGATATTTTCTTTATTTACATTTTAAATGTTATCCTCTTTCTGGTTTCCCCTCCAAAAACACCCTACCCCATCCTCCCCTTCACACTGCTCACCAACTCACCCACTCCTGCTTCGCTGTCCTGGTATTCCCCTTTACTGGGGCATCAAACTTCCTCAAGGCCAAGGGCCTTTCCTCACTTTGATGTCCAACAAGGCCAACCTCTGCTATATATGCAGCTGGAGCCCTGGGTCCCTCCACCTATATTCTTTGGTTGGTAGTTTAGTCCCTGGGAGCTCTGGGGGTACTGGTTGGTTCATAATCTTGTGCCTCCTATGGGGCTGACAGCTCCTTCGGCTCCATGGGTCCTTTCTCTAGCTCCTCCATTAGGAACGTTGTTCTCAGTCCAGTGGTTGGCTGGGAGTACCCACCTCTGTATTTGTGGGGTACTGGCAAAGCCTCCCAGGAGACAGCTATATCAGGCTCCTGTCAGCAAGCACTTGTTGGCATCCACATTAGTGTCTGGGTTTGGTTACAGTATAGGGGACGGATCCCCAGGTAGGGCAGTCTCTGGATGGCCTTTCCTCCCACCTCTGCTTCATATGTTGTCTATGTATCTCCTCCCATGGCTGTTTTGTTCCCCCTTCTAAGAAGGACCATAGTAACATACTTTTGTCTTCCTTCTCTTGAGTTTCAATTGATCTGTGAATTTTATCTTGGTTATTTGGAGTTTTTAAATTTTTCCTTTCCAATTTGTATCCCTTTGACATCTTTTTATTTTCTAATTGTTTTAGGATAACTTCAAGTACTATATTGAATGGATATGGAGAGAGAGGGCAGCCTTTTCTAGTCCCTGATTTTAGTGGGATTGCTTCAAGGTTCTCTCCATTTAGTTTGATGCTGGCTACTGGTTTGCTGTATATTGCTTTTACTATGTTTAGGTGGGGGCCTTGAATTCCTAATCTCTCCAAGACTTTTAACATGAAGGGATACTGAATTTTGTCACATGATTTTTAGCATCTAATGAAATGACCATTTGTTTTTTGTTCTTTGAGTTTATATAGTGGATTACATTGATAGGTTTCTGTATATTGAATCACCTCTGTATCCCTGGGATGAAGCCTACTTGATCATGGTGAATAATCATTTTGATGTGTTCTTGGATTCAGTTGGCAAGCATTTTATTGAGTATTTTTACATCAGTATTCATAAAGAAAATTGGTCTGAAGTTCTCTTTCTCTGTTGGATCTTTGTGTGCTTTTGCTATCAGTGTAATTGTGGCTTCATAGAACGAGTTCGGTAGTGTTCTTTCTATATCAATTTTGTGGAATAGTTTGAAGAGTATTGGTATTACATCTTCTTTGAAGGTCTCATAGGATTCTGCATTATAAACATCTGGTCCTGTGCTTTTTTTTGGTTAGGAGACTTTCAATGACTGCTTCCATTTCTTTAGGGGTTATGGGAATGTTTATATGTTCTATCTGATCCTGATTTAATTTTGATATTTGGTATCTATCTAGAAAATTATCCGTTTCATCCAGATTTTCCAGTTGTGTTGAGTATAGGCTTTTGTAGTAGGGTCTGATGATTTTTTTTGAATTCTCTCAGTTTCTGTTGTTATATCTCCCTTATATATTATAAGGGAGAATAATGTTATATCATTTCTGATTTTGTTAATTTGGATACTGTGTCTCTGCCCTCTGGTTAGTCTGGCTAAGGGTTTATCTATCTTGTTGGTTTTCTTAAAGAAGCAGCTCCTGGTTTCATTGATTTTTTTTGTATAGTTCTTTTTGTTTCTATTTGGTTGATTTCAGCCCTGAGCTTGATTATTTCCTGCCATCTACTCTTCTTGGGTGTATTGGCTTCTTTTTGTTCTAGAAATTTCTGGTGTGCTGTTAAGCTGTTAGTGTATGCTCTCTTCAGCTTCTTTTTGGAGGCACTCAGATCTGTGAGTTTTCATCTTAGCACTGCTTTTATTGTGTCTTGTAAGTTTGGGTATATTGTACATTCATTTTCATCAAATTCTAAAAAATCTTTGATTCCTTTCCTTATTTCTTCCTTGACCAAAGTGTCATTGAGCAGAACATTGTTCAGCCTCCGTGTGTATGTGGGTTTTCTGTTGTTTTTGTTGCTATTGAAGACCAGCCTTAATCTGTAGTGATATCATAGGAGGCACAATATTATTTCAATCTTCTTAAATCTTTTGATGTCTGTTTCATGACCAATAATGTGGTCTATTTTGGAAAAAGTACCATGAGGTGCTGAGAAGAAGTTATATTCCTTTGATTTAGGATGAAATGTTCTATCTGTTAAATCCATTTGGTCCATAACTTCTGTGAATTTTGCTGTGTTTGTTTAGTTTGTGTTTCCCTGATCTATCCATTGTTGAGAGTGGGGTGTTGAATTATAGTGTGAGGTGCAACATGTGCTTTCAGCTTTAGTAAAGTTTATTTTATGAATGTGCGTACCCTTACATTTGGAGTGTAGATGATCAGAACTGAGAGTACTTCTTGGTAGATTTTTCCTTTGATGAGCATGAAGTGTCCTTCCTTATCTTCTCTGGTGATTTTTGGTTGGAAGTCCTATATTAGAAGGGCTACTCCAGATTGTTTCCTGTTACTATTTTCTTGGAAAATTGTTTTCCAGTTTTTTACTATGAGGTAGTATTTTTCTTTGACACAGAGGTACATTTCCTGTATGCAGCAAAATGCTGGGTCCTGTTTATGTGTCCAATCTGTTAGACTATGACTTTTTATTGGGGACTTGAGTCCATTGATGTTGAGGTATTAAGGAATACTGATTGTTGCTTCCTGTTATTTTTGATGTTATTTTTATGTGGTTATTTTGTGTGGTTATCTTCTTTTGGGTTTGTGGAAAGAAGATTTCTTTCTTTTTTTTCTATGGTGTAGTTTCCCTCCTTGTGATGGTGTTTTCCCTCTATTATCCTTTGTAGAGTTGGATTTGTGGAAAGATATTGTGGAATTTTGGTTTTATTGTGGATTATCTAGGTTTCTACATCTATGGTATTTGAGAGTTTTGCTGGGTATAGTAGTCTGGGCTGCCCATTGTGTTCTTTTAGGGTCTATATGAGATCTGCCCAAGATATTCTGGCTTTCATGGTCTCTGGTGAGAAGTTTGGTATAATTCTGATAGGTCTGGTTTTATGTGGAGGTCCTTAATACATTTGGAGTTGAGCTTAGTACAAGGAGATAAGAATGGATCGATTCGCATTCTTCTGCATGCTGACCTCCATTTGAACCAGCACCATTTGTTGAAAAGACTATCTTTTTTCCACTGGATGCTTTCAGCTCCTTTGTCGAAGATCAAGTGACCATAGGTGTGTTGGTTCATTTCTGGGTCTTCAATCCTATTCCATTGATCCGCTTGCCTGACATTGTACCAATACCATGCAGTTTTTATCACTATTGTTCTGTAGTAAAGTTTGAGGTCTGGGATACTGAATCCCCCTGAAGTTCTTTTACTGTTGAGAATAGTTTTAGCTATCCTGGATTTTTTGTTATTCCAGATGAATTTGAGAATTGCTCTTTCCAGCTCTATGAAGAACTGGGTTGGGATTTTGATGGGGATTGCATTGAATCTGTAGATTGCCTTTGGCAAGATTTTAACTATATTAATAGTTATTTTAATAAGTCATTTTAACTATATTAATCCTGCCAATCCACGAGCATGGGAGATTTTTCCATTTTCTGAGATCTTCGATTTCCTTCTTCAGAGATCTGAAGTTCTTGTCATATAGGTCTTTCACTTGTTTGGTTAGAATCACCCCAAGATACTTTATGCTGTTTGTGGTTATTGTGAAGGGTGTCATTTCCCTAATTTCTTTCTCAGTCTGCTTATCCATTGAGTATATAAAGGCTACTGATTTGCTTGCATTGATTTTGTAGCCAGCTATTTTGCTGAAGTTGTTTATCAGCTGTAGGAGTTCTCTAGTAGAGTTTTTTGGGTCACTTAAGTATACTATCATATCATCTGCAAATAGTGATAATTTGACTTCTTCCTTTACAATTTGTATCCCTTTGACCTCCTTATATTGTCTAATTGCTCTAGCTAGGACTTCAAGAACTATATTGAAAAGATATGGAGAGAGGGGGCAGCCTTGTCTAGTCCCTGATTGCTTCAAATTTCTCTCCATTTAGTTTGATGTTGGCTACCGGATTGCTGTATATTACTTTTACTATGTTTAGATATGGGCCTTGAATTCCTGTCCTTTCCAAGACTTTTAGCATGAAAGGATGCTGAATTTTGTCAAATGCTTTTTCAGCATCTAATGAAATGATCATGTGGTTTTTTTCTTTGAGTTTGTTTATGTAGTGGATAGCATTTATGGATTTCCTTATATTGAACCATCCCTGCATCCCTGGGATGAAGCCTACTTGATCATGGTGGATCATAGTTTTGATGTGTTCTTGGATTCTGTGGGCAAGAATTTTATTGAGTATTTTTGCATCGATATTCATAAGGGAAATTGGCCTGAAATTCTCTTTCTTAGTTGGATCTTTGTGTGGTTTTGGTATCAGCGTAATAGTGGCTTTGTAGGAGTTGGGTAGTGTTCCTTCTGTTTCTATTTGGTGGAATAGTTTGAAGAGTATTGGTGTTAAGGCTTCTTTGAAGGTTTGATAGAATTCTGCACTTAAACCATCTGATCCTGTGCTTTTTTTGGTCGGAAGGCTATCTATGACCCCTTCTATTTCTTTAGGGGTTATGGGTCTGTTTAGATGGTCTATTTGATCCTGGTTTAATTTTGGTATTTGGTATCTGTCTAAGAAAATGTCCATTTCCTCCAGATTCTCCAGTTGTGGACCTCATAAAACTACAAAGTTTCTGTAAGGCAAAGGACACTGTCAAAAGGACAAAACATCAACCAACAGATTGGGAAAGGATTTTCACCAACCCTAAATCCGACAGAGGGCTAATATCTAATATATACAAAGAACTCAAGAAGGTAGAACCCAGAGAACCAAATAACCCCATTAAAAAGTGGGGAACGAGCCGGGCGGTGGTGGAGTATACCTGTAATCCCAGCACTCTGGGAGGCAGAGGCAGGTGGATTTCTGAGTTCGAGGCCAGTCTGGTCTACAGAGTGAGTTCCAGGACAGCCAGGGCTATACAGAGAAACCATGTCTCAAAAAAAAAAAAAATCCAAAAAAACCAAAAAAAAAAAAAAAAAAAAAGTGGGGAATGGAGCTAAACAAAGAATTTTCACATGAAGAACTTCGGAGGGCTGAAAAACACCTTAAGAAATGTTCAACATCATCAATCATTAGGGAAATGCAAATCAAAACAACCCTGAGATTTCACCTCACACCAGTCAGAATGGCTAAGGTCAAATACTCAGGAGACAGCAGGTGTTGGTGAGGATGTGGAGAAAGGGGAATACTCCTCCACTGCTGGTGGGATTGAAAGATGGTGCAACCACTTTGGAAATCAGTCTGGCGGTTGCTCAGAAAACTGGGCATGACACTTCCTGAGGACCCTGCTATACCACTCCTGGGCATATACCCAGAGGATTCTTCAGCATGCAATAAGGACACATGCTCCACTATGTTCATAGCAACCTTACTTGTAGTAGCCAGAAGCTGGAAAGAACCCAGGTATCCCTCAACGGAAGAATGAATACAAAAAATGTGGTATATTTACACAATGGAGTGCTATTCAGCCATTAGAAACAATGAACTCATGAAACTCTTAGACAAATGGATGGAGCTGGAGAACATCATACTACGTGAGGTAACACAGTCTCAAAAGATCAATCATGGTATGCACTCACTGATAAGTGGATATTAGCCTAGAAACTTTGAATACCCAATACATAATCCACATATTAAATGAGGTCCAAAAAGAATGGAGGAGTGGCCCCTGGTTCTGGAAAGACTCAGTCCGACAGTATAGGGGAATACCAGAACAGGGAAGTGGGAAGGGGTAGATGGAGGAACAGGGGGAGGGAAGAGGGCTTATGGGACTTGGGGGGAGTGGGGACCCAGAAAAGGGGAAACCATTTGAAATGTAAATAAAAAAATATATCAATAAAGAAAAAAATTCTGATAGGTCTGACTTTATATGTTACATGATCTTTTCTTCTTACTGCTTTTAATATTCTTTGTTTAGTGCATTTGGTGTTTTGATTACTATGTGACAGGAGGAATTTCTGTTCTGGTCCAGTCTGTTTGGAGTTCTGTAGGCTTATATGTTCATGGGCATTTCTTTCTTTAGGTTAAGCAAGTTTTCTTTTATAATTTTGTTGAAGACATTTACTGGCCCTTTGAGTTGGAAATCTTTGCTCTCTTGTACACCTAAAATCCTCAGATTTGATCTTCTCATTTTGTCCTGGATTTCCTGGATGTTTTTGGGCTACAAGCTTTTTGCATTTTACATTTTCTTTGACTATTGGGTCAATGTTTTCTATGCTATCTTCAGCACCTGAAATTCTCTCTTTTATCTCTTGTATTCAGTTGTTGATGCTTGCATCTATGACTCCTGATTTCTTTCCAAAGTTTTCTGTCTCCAGAATTGTCTCCCTTTGTGATTTCTTTATTGTTTCTACTTCCACTTTTAGATCCTGGATGGTTTTGTTCATGTCCTTCACTTGTTTGTGTTTTCCTGTAATTCTTTAAGGGGTTTTTGTGTTTTCTCTTTAAGGACTTCTACCTGTTGATCCATGTTCTCCTATATTTGTTTAAGGCACTTATGTCTTTCTTGAAGTCCTCTATTACTATCATGAGATGTGATTTTAAATCCAGATCTTGCTTTTCCAGTGTGTTGGAGTATTCAGGACATGCTATGGTGGGAGAACTGGGTTAAGATGGTGCCATGTTGCCTTGGTTTCTGTTGGTAATGTTCTTGGATTTGCCTTTCGCCATCTGGTTATCTCTGGTGTTAGTTGGTCCCACTGTTTCTGGCTGGAGCTTGTCCCTCCTGTGGGCCTGGAAGCCTGTCTCAACACCACTGGGAGACCAGCTCTCTCCTTGAACAGAGGGCTGTGTCTAATCCGAGCTCCTGAGTTCACTTGGAGCTGAGAAGTGTTTTGTACCAGCTGCTCTGCCACTCCTCTGTTCCTGCCTGCCCAGTCACGGCAAAGAAAATGGTGGTCTCATCTCCAAACCCGGAATCAAAGCACTCCCTGGAGACCCATTCTCCCTCAGCAGGATAGGTGCACAGACAGCTGTGGAGTGGCCCAGCTCCTGAGTGCAGATGGCACCCAGAAGGACCTTGTTTGAGCTCCTATGCCACTCTTGTGTTGCCTGTGCTCCTGGCCATACTCAGTTATCCAGTCACCTGAGAGAAAATGTGACGTATTTCAGTCTTTTTTTTTTTTTTTTTTTTAATATTTTTATTTTCTATATTCTTTGTTTACATTCCAAATGATTTCCCCTTTCCCAGAACCACCTCCCCATATGTCCCATAAACCTTCTTTCCACCCATTCTCCAATCACTTCTCTCCTTTTTCTCTGTCCTGATACTCCCCTCCAACACTAGATCAATCCTTTCCAAGATCAAGACCATCTCCATACTTCTTCATGGGAGTCATTTGTTATGCTGTTTGTGCCTTGGGTATTCAGAGCTTCTGGGCTAATTAATATCCACTTATCAGAGATTGCATTCCATGTGTATTCTTTTGTGATTGGGCTACCTCACTTAGGATGATGTTTTTCAGATCAAACCATTTGCCTAAAAATTTTGTGAATTCATTGTTTCTAATTGCTGAGTAGTATTCCATTGTGTAAATATACCACATTTTCTGTATCCATTTCTCCTTTGAGGGATATCTGGGTTCTTTCCAGCTTCTGGCTATTATAAATAAGGCTGCTATGAACATAATGGAACATGTGTCTTTATTGCATGCCGGGGAATCCTTTGGGTATATGCCCAGGAGAGGTATAGCAGGGTCCTCCAGAAGTGTCATGTCCAGTTTTCTGAGAAACCGCCAGACTGATTTCCAAAGTGGTTGTACCATCTTACATCCCCACCAGCAGTGGAGGAGTGTTCCTCTTTCTCCACATCCTCGCCAACACCTGCTGTTCTCTGAGTTTTTGACCTTAGCCATTCTGACTGGTGTAAGGTGAAATCTCAGGGTTGTTTTGATTTGCATTTCCCTAATGACTAATGATGTTGAGCACTTCTTAAGGTGCCTCTCGGCCATCCGAATTTCTTCAGGAGAAAATTCTTTGTTTAGATCTGTACCCCACTTTTTAAATAGGGTTATTTGGTTCCCTGGGGTCTAACTTCTTGAGTTCTTTGTATATATTGAATATTAGCCCTCTATCAGATGTAGGGTTGGTGAATATCCTTTCCCAATTTGATGGTTGCCCTTTTGTCCTTTTAGCAGTGTCCTTTGCCTTACAGAAACTTTGTAATTTTATGAGGTCCCATTTATCAATTCTTGATCTTAGAGCATAAGCTATTGGTGTTCTGTTCAGGAACTTTCCCCCTGTGCCCATGTCCTCAAGGGTTTTCCCCAGTTTCTTTTCTATTACTTTCAGTGTGTCTGGTTTTACCTGGAGGTCCTTGATCCACTTGGAGTGGAGTTTAGTACATGGAGATAAGAATGGATCAATTCGCATTCTTCTGCATGCTGACCTCCAATTGAACCAGCACCATTTGTTGAAAAGGCTATCTTTTTCCACTGGATGTTTTCGGCTCCTTTGTCAAAGATCAAGTGACCATAGGTGTGTGGATTCATTTCTGGATCTTCAATTCTAGTCCATTGGTCCACTTGTCTATCACTGTGCCAATACCATGCAGTCTTTAACACTATTGCTCTGTAGTATTGTTTGAAGTCAGGGATACTGATTCCCCCAGAATTTCTTTTTTTTTTTTTTTTTTTTTTTTTTTTTTTTTTTTTGTCTTTTTTTTTTATTTGATATAATTTATTTACATTTCAAATGATTTCCCCTTTTCTAGCCCCCCCCACTCCCCGAAAGTCCCGTAAGCCCCCTTCTCTTCCCCTGTCCTCCCTCCCACCCCTTCCCAGTTCCCCGTTCTGGTTTTGCCAAATACTGTTTCACTGAGTCTTTCCAGAACCAGGGACCACTCCTGCTTTCTTCTTGTATCTCATTTGATGTGTGGATTATGTTTTGGGTATTCCAGTTTTCTAGGTTAATAACCACTTATTAGTGAGTGCATACCATGATTCACCTTTTGAGTCTGGGTTACCTCACTTAGTATGATGTTCTCTAGCTCCATCCATTTGCCTAAGAATTTCATGAATTCATTGTTTCTAATGGCTGAATAGTACTCCATTGTGTAGATATACCACATTTTTTGTATCCACTCTTCTGTTGAGGGATACCTGGGTTCTTTCCAGCATCTGGCAATTATAAATAGGGCTGCTATGAACATAGTAGAGCATGTATCCTTATTACATGGTGGGGAATCCTCTGGGTATATGCCCAGGAGTGGTATAGCAGGATCTTCTGGAAGTGAGGTGCCCAGTTTTCGGAGGAACCGCCAGACTGCTTTCCAGAGTGGTTGTACCAATTTGCAACCCCACCAGCAGTGGAGGAGTGTTCCTCTTTCTCCGCACCCTCTCCAACACCTGCTGTCTCCTGAATTTTTAATCTTAGCCATTCTGACTGGTGTAAGATGAAATCTTAGGGTTGTTTTGATTTGCATTTCCCTAATGACTAATGAAGTGGAGCATTTTTTAAGATGCTTCTCCGCCATCCGAAGTTCTTCAGGTGAGAATTCTTTGTTTAACTCTGTACCCCATTTTTTAATAGGGTTGTTCGTTTTTCTGGAGTCTAACTTCTTGAGTTCTTTATATATATTGGATATTAGCCCTCTATCTGATGTAGGATTGGTGAAGATCTTTTCCCAATTTGTTGGTTGCCGATCTGTCCTCTTGATGGTGTCCTTTGCCTTACAGAAACTCTGTAACCTTATGAGGTCCCATTTGTCAATTCTTGCTCTTAGAGCATACGCTATTGGTGTTCTGTTCAGAAACTTTCTCCCTGTACCGATGTCCTCAAGGGTCTTCCCCAGTTTCTTTTCTATTAGCTTCAGAGTGTCTGGCTTTATGTGGAGGTCCTTGATCCATTTGGATTTGAGCTTAGTACAAGGAGACAAGGATGGATCAATTCGCATTCTTCTGCATGCTGACCTCCAGTTGAACCAGCACCATTTGTTGAAAAGGCTATCTTTTTTCCATTGGATGTTTTCAGCCTCTTTGTCGAGGATCAAGTGGCCATAGGTGTGTGGGTTCATTTCTGGATCTTCAATCCTGTTCCATTGATCCTCCTGCCTGTCACTGTACCAATACCATGCAGTTTTTAACACTATTGCTCTGTAGTATTGCTTGAGGTCAGGGATACTGATTCCCCCAGATTTTCTTTTGTTGCTGAGAATAGTTTTAGCTATCCTGGGTTTTTTGTTGTTCCAGATGAATTTGATAATTGCTCTTTCTAACTCTGTGAAGAATTGAGTTGGGATTTTGATGGGTATTGCATTGAATCTGTATAGTGCTTTAGGCAAAATGGCCATTTTAACTATATTGATTTTACCGATCCATGAGCATGGGAGGTTTTCCCATTTTTTGAGGTCTTCTTCCATTTCCTTCTTCAGAGTCTTGAAGTTCTTGCCATACAGATCTTTCGCATGTTTGGTAAGAGTCACCCCAAGATACTTTATACTGTTTGTGGCTATTGTGAAGGGGGTCATTTCCCTAATTTCTTTCTCAGCCTGCTTATCCTTTGAGTATAGGAAGGCCACTGATTTGCTTGAGTTGATTTTGTAACCTGCCACTTTGCTGAAGTTGTTAATCAGCTGTAGGAGCTCTCTAGTGGAGTTCTTTGGGTCACTTAGGTAGACGATCATGTCGTCTGCAAATAATGATAGTTTGACTTCCTCCTTTCCAATTTGTATCCCTTTGACCTCCTTATGTTGTCGAATTGCCCGAGCTAGTACCTCAAGTACAATATTGAAAAGATAAGGAGAAAGGGGGCAGCCTTGTCTGGTCCCTGATTTCAGTGGGATTGCTTCAAGTTTCTCTCCGTTTAGTTTGATGCTGGCTACCGGTTTGCTGTATATTGCTTTTACTATGTTTAGGTATGGGCCTTGAATTCCTGTTCTCTCCAAGACTTTAAGCATGAAAGGATGCTGAATTTTGTCAAATGCTTTTTCAGCATCCAATGAAATGACCATGTGGTTTTGTTCTTTGAGTTTGTTTATGTAGTGGATTGTATTGATGGATTTCCGTATATTGAACCAACCCTGCATTCCCGGGATAAAGCCTACTTGATCATGGTGGATGATCGTTTTGATGTGTTCTTGGATTCGGTTGGCAAGAATTTTGTTGAGTATTTTTGCATCGATGTTCATAAGGGAAATTGGTCTGAAGTTCTCTTTCTTTGTTGGATCTTTGTGTGGCTTTGGTATCAGCGTAATTGTGGCTTCGTAGAAGGAATTGGGTAGTGTTCCTTCTGTTTCTATTTTGTGGAATAGTTTGAAGAGTATTGGTGTTAACTCTTCTTTGAAGGTCTGGTAGAATTCTGCACTGAAACCATCTGGTCCTGTGCTTTTTTTGGTTGGAAGACTTTCTATGACTCCTTCTATTTCTTTAGGCTTTATGGGACTGTTTAGATGGTCTAGTTGGTCCTGATTTAATTTTGGTATTTGGTATCTGTCAAGGAAATTGTCCATTTCCTCCAGATTCTCCAGTTGTGTTGAGTACAGGCTCTTGTAGTAGGATCTGATGATTTTTTGGATTTCCTCAGTTTCCGTTGTTATGTCTCCCTTTTCATTTCTAAGTTTGTTAATTTGGATACTTTCTCTGTGCCCTTTGGTCAGTCTGGCTAAGGGTTTATCTATCTTGTTGATTTTCTCAAAGAACCAGCTCCTAGTTTTGTTGATTTTTTGTATGGTTCTCTTTGTTTCTACTTGATTGATTTCGGCCCTGAGTTTGATGATTTCCTGCCTTCTACTCCTCCTGGGTGAAATAGCTTCTTTTTGTTCTAGGGCTTTCAGGTGTGTCATTAAGTTGGTAATGTATGCTCTCTCCATTTTCTTTTTGGAGGCACTCAGGGCTATGAGTTTTCCTCTTAGCACTGCTTTCATTGTGTCCCATAGATTTGGGTATGTTGTGTTTTCATTTTCATTGTGTTCTAAAAAGTCTTTAATTTCTTTCTTTATTTCTTCCTTGACCAAGGTGTCATTGAGTAGAGTATTGTTCAATTTCCACGTGTATGTGGGTTTTCTGTTGTTTCTGTTGCTATTGAAGACCACTTTTATTCCATAGTGATCAGATAGGAGGCATGGGATTAGTTCTATCTTTTTATATTTGTTGAGGTCTGTCTTGTGACCAATTATATGGTCGATTTTGGAGAAGGTACCATGAGGTGCTGAAAAAAAGGTATATTCTTTTGTTTTAGGATAGAATGTTCTATATATATCAGTTAAGTCTAATTGGTCCAAAGCTTCAATTAGTTTCATTGTGTCCTTGTTTAGTTTCTGTTTTCCTGATCGGTCCATTGAGGAAAGTGCAGTGTTGAAGTCACCCACAATTATTGTGTTAGGTGTAATGTGTGCTTTGAGTTTTAATAAAGTTTCTTTTATGAAAGAGGGTGCCCTTGCATTTGGAGCATAGATGTTCAGGATTGAGAGTTCTTCTTGTTGTATTTTTCCTTTGACCAGCAAGAAGTGTCCCTCAGAGTCTCTTTTGATGACTTTGTGTTGAAAGTCAATTTTATCTGATATTAAAATGGCTACTCCAGCTTGTTTCCTGAGACCATTTGCTTGTAAAATTGTCTTCCAGCCTTTTACTCTAAGGTAGTGTTTGTCTTTGACCCTGAGGTGTGTTTCCTGTAAGCAGCAAAATGTAGGGTCCTGTTTACGTATCCAGTCAGTTAGTCTGTGTCTTTTTATTGGGGCATTGAGTCCATTGATGTTAAGAGATATTAAGGAATAGTGATTGTTACTTCCTATCATTTTTGACGTTATTTTTTAAATTTGATTGCTTAACTTCTTTTGGGTTTGATGAAAGGTTACTATCTTGCTTTTTTCAGGGTGGAGTTTCCCTCCTTGTATTGGTGTTGTCCTCCTATTATCCTTTTTAGGGCTGGGTTTGTGGATAGATATTGGGTGAACTTGGTTTTGTCGTGAAATATCTTAGTTTCTCCATCTATGGTGATTGAGAGTTTTGCTGGATATAGTAGTTTTGGTTGGCATTTGTGTTCTCTTAGAGTCTGCATGAGATCTGCCCAGGACCTTCTAGCCTTCATAGTCTCAGGTGAAAAGTCTGCTGTGATTCTGATAGGTCTTCCTTTATATGTTACTTGGCCTTTTTCTCTTACTGCCTTTAGTATTCTTTCTTTGTTTAGAACATTTGGTGTTTTGATTATTATGTGACGGGAAGTATTTCTGTTCTGGTCCAGTCTGTTTGGAGTTCTGTAGGCTTCTTGTATATTCATGGGCATCTCTCTCTTTAGGTTAGGGAAGTTTTCTTCCATAATTTTATTGAAGATATTTGCTGGCCCTTTAAGTTGTAAATCTTCACTCTCATCTATGCCTATAATCCTTAGGTTTGGTCTTCTCATTGTGTCCTGGATTTCCTGGATATTTTGGGTTACAAGCTTTTTGCACTTTGCATTTTCTTTAACTGTTGAGTCCATGGTTTCTATGGAATCTTCAGCATCTGAGATTCTTTCTTCTATCTCTTGTATTCTGTTGTTGATATTTGCATCTCTGTCCCCTGATTTCTTCCCAAGGCTTTCTATCTCCAAAGTTGTCTCCCTTTGAGTTTTCTTAGTTGTTTCTACTTCTGATTTTAGATCCTGGATGGTTTTGCTTAGCTCCTTCCCTTGCATGTTTGTGTTTTCCTGTAATTCTTTAAGAGATTTTTGTGTTTCCTCTTTCATGAGCTCAGCCTGTTGACCAAAGTTCTCCTGTATTTCTTTAAGAGATTTTTGTGTTTCGTCTTTCATGACCTCAGCCTGTTGAGCAAAGTTCTCCTGTATTTCTTTAAGTGTTTTTTGCATTTCCTCCTTGTTGGCTTTTGTATTCTCCTGGATTTCTTTCAATGATTTTTGTGTTTCCCTTGCAAGGGCTTCTAACTTTTGATCCATTTTCTCCTCAATGTCCTTCATGTGGTCCTGTACCAGCATCATGACCAGTGATTTTAAATCCAAATCTTGTTTTACTGGTGTGATGGGGTATCCAGGACTTGCTGGTAGAGGAGAATTTGGTTCAGATGTTGCCATATTGCCTTGATTTCTGTTAGTGACGTTTCTGCGTTTGCCTTTTGCCATCTAGCTCTCACTGGTGTTACTTGGTCTTGTCAGTGCTGGACTCACCAGTGCAAGCTGCCCCTTCCCCGTTGGCCTCTGGTGCACAGCTTACACTCTGCACTGCCTATAGACAGGGTGCTGTTGTCCAGGCTGTTCAGATCCCGAAGCAGGCACCTGAAGGCTCCCGTTGGGGCCCGCAGGATTTATTGGAGCACACCGACTTCTCCCAGCTGGCCGCCCGGAAGCCCCCACTAGCCTCTTGAGGGACCTGGAGATGTGGCGGCCACCCAGGCTGATCTGAAGCGGAGAGAGTTGAGCTGGGGGCTTCTGCCTGAGGCCTTGCCCCAGATTGTGTCTGTGGACCAGGTGGAACCCGTGTGCACCCCCAGGGAGCTCCGAAGGTGAATGTTGCTGTGACCTCCCCTGTGCTCCGCTCACTCCGCTGGGCAGCCGATTTCCCCAACCGGGCTGGCGCACACTAGGTTAGCCTTGTCGCCCGGGCCCTGAGTCCAGGCAAACGCCTGGGAGGCCAAGGTCCGAGCAAAGTTCCCCTAGGGCTATGTCTGTTATTTGGGTCCGCCAGGTGACCCGGATGGCGGGCGTGCGCGTCCGCGCTCCGCGAAAGCACCGGGAGAGTCTGTTGTGCTAATAACCTCCTGGGCTGGTTGACACACAGATGGCCCACCAAGCCGCCCAGTTCTTGGGGTCAGTCCTGTGCCTTTTGGGGCCTAGACCCCCGTTTTGTTAGCCTCAGGCTACGCTTGTTAGCAGTCTCTGCCCTCCCGAGCACTCTGGCTCCTGTAGGCAAAATGGCGGCGCGTGCACCGGCCGGGGCAAAAAAAAAAAAACTCCTGGCTGGGTTGGCGCCCCGATGGCCACTCGAACAGCCCAGGGCCTGGGTGCAGGCCAACGCCCGTCTGGCTCAGACCCCTGCGGTGTTGGGCCTAGGATTATGTTTGTGTACCTCAGTCTGACCGATCTCTGGAGCCCGGGATCACGATGGCGGTGAGTCTCTCCTGACTGGCGGGCAGCCGAGTTCTGAAGTGGCTTCCGTGCAGCGAAAGGCTCCGCAGAACCGCAGTTGCTTGCCGCCCGGCTGGTCAGCGAAGGTCAGTGGTCGTGGGCGCAGGGCCTAACTGGACCCTGTGTCGCCTTGGTTCCACCGCTGATGGCCCTTCAGCTGGAGCAGCCACTGCTACCGCCGCCGCCGCCGCCGCCGCCGCCGCAGCCCCCCCAGGACGTATTTCAGTCTTATGGTCAATTATGATATAGGAAAATGGCTCTCAGTGATATAGTTACTGTCCTAAAGCAATTTATTTCATCAAAATTAATTTTTTGATAGATCCAACTTGAACTCTCAGAATTCCTTATTTATTTTAAATGAGAGATTTGGACTATTCTTTTTTCTGATGGTCTTGAAGATTGTGGACACCACCAGATGTTCTAAAAATAATTGGAAGTGAGTTTGGCTAACAGGCAAACTTGGAAGAGAACTTCCACCTTCAAATGGGATGAATCTGTTTTTACTGCTTGGATAATAGCAATTTGAGTTGTGAGCAGACTAGTATGTGGGCTTCTGCCCTATGGAAACTGTTTGGGAACAAGAGGATGCTCGTCACATAGTTTATATACATTCTTAGTTATCACTAGAAAATATAGAAAAAGCAACAGGAAACTATATATATTCTCTAAAAAGTAGTCAAATAAACTCATACCCAGTTATATTCAGATACAGATTCATGTGGTGGTGATGTTTGACAATGTTGCTAATATAAGTGAATGAGAACATGCAACTACCTGACTCCCAAATTATGATCCTGTCCATTTGTCATAAAACACTTATGACATATGTACATACAAGCTTGTATATACATATTACTAGTAAACCGGGTGCTTTAATGGCACAGTACCTGCCTGATCTATCTGTGTTGGAAGTTACTATCATGATATATAAGGGTCACCTCCCCAAAGTTTTCATTCCCCTTTCTATATCTTCTTGCCTTTCCTTTGTAAGGACCATGCAGGGTGCTCATTGATCTCCAAGTACACTTAGCTTCACATGTATTAAAAACCCCATTGAAGAGCTTTATTTTTTCCCTTTAGTTGGTAAACCCTCTGCCATTATATAAGATGGCCCAGCTCAAACAGGACCTTTTCAGAAATCTTTCCTATCTGGCTCTCATCTTCCCTGCAGAGCAGTCTCTGACCATGGGTCTTTTACACCCTTCTGGATATATACATCACATACTGTTACAGTTTATTTTTACTGTACCGATTGTTAAAGCTTGTGACTACTACAGGACAAAGATTTTACCCATATCTCCTTTCCTCCCTGGGCTGGATATCTGATGGGAAGTTACCAGGGTTGCCCCCACACTTCTGATTATAAAACACTGTTTTCTTTGGAAGCATTTCTTTCTCTATGTGTTGTGTTAATCACAAAATTCTCTTTGTCCTTTATGGCAAAGCTCGTGAGCCATAGTATGTCATATTCTGATTTGTGAGGCACAGTCTAAGAACGTATGTAATCAAAACTGGTCATTAACATTTTGTAACAATAGTGCTGGTAAAGAAGAGGTCCTACACAGATTCAAGGCAGACAGTGTTACAGCACTGAACACTAAGTAGGGATGTGGATATGGGCTCTCTTCCTTAACCAAGAAGCTCTCTTCAATTGACATCCACATACAAAGGAAAAGGTGTTCTTTTCTAATGGCATCTCACTGGATATATTATACTTAATACCTAAGGGTACACAGGTAGACCCCTTGCCCAGCAGTAGATAGATAACAAAACAAACACTAGGTTTTGTTGTTGTTGTTTTGCTTTGTTTTTAATCTCAATTTGCTTTTTTAGACATTTTTATTGTCTCGGTGGTCTTTTGTTCATATATTATGGTTTCCAAATTTGTGCTTTTGTGGATGTGAGTATTTCTTCTTTATTCTGAGTGTGAGTGTATGTATGTCTGTGTGTGTGTGTGCTTAATTTTGATTTGTTTATTTATTTGAGATTTGTTTTTTTTCTAAAGAAAGACTGGGTGTGGAGTTGGATAAATGTGGATATGGGGAGGATTTGAGAAAATATAGGAGGGGAACTAGGATCAGAATATGTTGTATAAGATATTATATATCTAGATCTAAATCTAGATATAATACTAAAAATAAAAAACAAATGTTCTTCTTTGGTGTAAGGTTGCAGACAATGTAAACCCAGACAGACTTGCTTGGAAACAGACTTTCTGGAGTCATTGCTGTAAAGTTCTTTACACTATACAGATAAGGTAGGAAAACAGGTTGGAAATCCCAAATTTTTAGTGCCCTGAATGTGGTTGTCTCTGGGTCTACCTCTATCCCTGGTCTTCATGGCTCCCCTTCCATTTCACGGCACCACAGAAAGCCGTGGCTATGTTTGTTATTGTCGTGTCCACAGGGCACTTGTGTTCTTGCACAGATATAAAAGCTCTGTTCATTGCATTAAGTACCTGGCCAGAGATCCCACTTACAGTAAATAAAGAGAAACATGGTTTGTCACTTGGGAGGCTGAGGCAGGAGGAGCACTGAGAAGTCAGGATAGTTGAAAGAGACTGCCTTTAAAATGGTCTGCCCTTAAGACATATACTTTCATATACTTATATACAAGACTAAGAAGGTTGTCTTTATGGGTTTAGGAATACATATATAACTGTGTGTGTGTGTGTGTGTGTGTGTGTGTGCGCGCGCGCGCACACACACACACACAAGCATGAAATGACAAAAAAAAAAGGCCACTGATTTGAAGAAGAACAAGAAAGAGTACATTGGGACAGGGGATGGAAGGATGAAGGGGAGGAGAAAATGATGTAATTACATTATACTCTCAAAAACTATAACAAATATATTTTAAAAGTCTCTGTCCAATAAATCCACAGTATTGTAAAGACTCCCCCTCCCCCATCTTATTTTCTTTCTGATTACTGTCACACTTCTTTAAAGACTAAAACCTTTGCACCGTATGTGACTCATCTTGGGTATTTTTGAGTTCCTTTGTGATCGGTTAATCTTTCCACACAGCAGAAGCTCCCAGGAATGCAGTGTCTCTCACACACCATCATTACCCTTGTTCACAGGTAATTAAATGTCTCTGACAAACTGGATTTGTCATGGCTAGACGAAGAATCACTTACCTTTAAGTGAAACCTTTAACTCTATGGCCTTTGTATTTTAATTGCACTTGAAATATTTATTTCTGTCATCTCTTGTTAACGGATTCTTTTATTAACCAAACATTCAACAAACACTAACATGTTGCACATCCCCAGGATTCAGCCTTTTTCCTTTAAACGTCTGATTTGGGAAAACAAGGAGATCAATGAGGTTCTATTTATTCTAGTTTTCTTAAACTTTCTTATGTAATTATTTTCCATTGAACTTTTTAGTTGCTGCACACAATGCTGAGCTTCATTATGACATTTTCCTACAAAGTCTTTGTCTTTCTACATTGCTCATGTCACTACAATGTGATTGTTTTGGAGTTGCTGATGATTCAGCCTTGGGTCTGACATGCACACTAAGAGTGAGTGTGTGGCAGTATTGTCCCTAGTAGAACCACCAGCCTGCTGACAAATGCCTTAACAGTGGGCTGTCAGCCTTTATAAGAACTTCTCTCTTTGCTTTGGATTGATTTAAATTTAAGAATTAAAAAAAAAAATCAGATCTCAGATTCTGAGAAAAATGAATAGTTTTACAGTATTTTCTATAATTGTAGTTATAAAGATAATAATAATAATATTTCAACATGATATGAAATTTCTCTGAAATCCCATTTTTTAAAAAGTTTTTTCCCCTTCATAATCCTGTAAGACTTGGTATCAATGGGTGTTCTATTCATTTTGGTTTCAGTGGTGGTACACCGTCAATACCGTATCACAATGTACATAAAAAACTTTAACAAATTCTTCCAACAGCTTAGTGATAAAGAGAAAAGAAATCCCAGGCCCATGCTTAGATCCTGAATATGGGAGATTTCCTCCTTTCTTCCTATTACAGGACTACTTGTAATGTTCATTTTAGAGTTGTTCACATGAAGTGATTCAAAAGCATTAAAACCAAACCTGATTCTAAAAGAAATGGAGTGAAAGAAAAATCATTTATTTATTTCAGGTAAGATAAAATACTTTATTTTTAACAAACTGCACATTTCTTTTTCTTTCCAGCATTTAAAAGCAAACAAGTGTAAATAATACACTCATAATTATATATGTAGAGTTTGTAAAAACTTTGTTGTGGCATTAACAAAAATGCTTGAGTATGTCTTCTTTTTTAGACTGCCTGTCTATAATTACTGATAAAATACCACTTTGCTAAGCCTGATAAAACCTAAATTCTACAATCACCTTCAGAGTTAGATGATCCTTGTTTGTAATAAAATGTTTGTATGCGAGGAACATAGACAGCTCATGTCTGGACGAATCTGTAGATTTCAGACTAATTTGACCGTTGTTGGGAAGACTTTGATTTTCCAGACTCAAATAACACTGTTGTAAATTACCTATTTGTGGTTAGCCCAAGTCATGTCTATGTAAAATTATTATCTGGTTTGTCCCCAGTCTCCCTTTTAAGCCCAATGACCTTTATACTACATTGTTCAGAATAACTATATAAAAATGGTATTTGAAAGGGATAGAAAGCATATAATAAAACTACCTGTACTAAAACTTGAGGGAGCATTAGGTCTTATAAAATATATTAATCACTGACTACACTTCTGATAAAAATGTTCATTGTTTATTTAAAATGATGAACATTTTAAAATGCTAAGAGTCTGAGTGGGACACATTACTGATTTTTTTTTTAAAAAATTAAAGAAGAAATAAAATAAAATGATGTTCCTAAATGGTATTAAAATAGTGCTCTTTTTTGAAGAATAAACCCTAATGCTTTGCTTTATGTCATAATCTTCTAAAATGGCTATTTTATGCTATAAAGTTAGGAAAATGGGATCTGGAAGATAGCTGAGCTGGCATAGTGCTTTCACTGGGAATGTTGGGACCTGACTTAAACCCACATAAAAATATCTGGTAATCACAGAGGTATAGAGGCAGAGACAGGAGGCTCTATGGAGGTTACTGACCACTGGTATTTCTTAACCGGCCAGCCCAGATTCCAGTAAAATAACCTGACTCAAACAACAAATCAATAAGATAACAAACCAAACAGTAACATTGAAATGCAAGGCAAATGACATCCAAGGTTGATTCCTGGCTTTTAGACTCAGGAGCACACAGGTGCACATACTTTCACATACATGGTCACCAACACACATGCAAACACCTTTGTGTACTTGAATAAACACAAAAACACATATAGAATTGTGAGAATTACTACATCTGTGAGTCATTTATGTAGTTTTGAATTGGCAGGACAGCTCGGCGGGTCATGGTAGTTGCAGTCAAGCCTGATGACTTCTGTTCAATCTCCAGGACCCATAGAGTGGAAGAAACCAGTCTTCCAAGTTAGTCTCTGACCTCCACATGTATGCCATAGCACATGAACCCCACACATAAAAATCAATGAAAAACTAAAATAAATTGTTTTTAAAAGACAAAGACTGCGAGTACCGCTTAGGATTTAGTTTGAAAATATTATATCAAGCACTTATTGAACATTACATTCAAATTGAGAAATGAGCCAAAAAAATTAATGTACAAGAATTTTGATATACTTGCTATCTGATTCTTTGTGCTTGACTATTCCTATCCTTATATTTAACATTCTAAAAAGGTAAAAAAAAAAAAATGGTTACTCATGGTGGCTCATACTATACCATCACTTGACAGAGAGACACCTGAGAGGGCTATGTGTTCAAGGATAGCCTTGGTGGGCTTCAGAATGAAAGACTGCCTCAAATAGCAAATATAAGTATGAAATTGCTTATTATCATCAGCCATATTCAAAACACTTTTGATTATGTCCACTTTAAAAAAAATCACACTAGTCACAAAATGTTTTTCTTTTTACCACTTCCATTTTTACTGCCAATTTTCAGATGAAGTAACTACACTCCAAGTGGAGTATATCCTAATAGCTCATTTTGGAAGAATTCTATTGATGTGTTTCTAAAATCTGACATTCATCCAAAACCACGAGGAGCTGGGATTCTAACCAGGATAACAGCTTGATTCAATTTCATCACTTAGCCATGCTCACCCTTAGAACAGATGATTTCGCTTTGAAAATTGCTTCATTGTTTGTTCCTCTGTCGGGCTGTCAACGAACATAGTTCTGAGCACCCTCGTCTCTGCCTGACTAGAGTAACAAACTCATTCATTCCCCTTTTATTAATCATTTCCTCATTTCTCTCCTCTTTTGTACTTCAGCTATGAGAGATCTTCGCAGACAGTGATACTAAACATGATCTTAAGAGATTCACATTGCCCAAAGGCCAAGGGCTAGACATTTAATACAATACTTAAGCTCTCTACAAAATAATCTGAATTTGTCTTTCCTGCTCCTACTCTGTAACTGGCCTCTTCAAATATGGACTCTGCTTCCTCTATCACGTTCTCTTGTGTTACTCATTGTTTTTCTTCAGTCAAGACTGAAACTCCTCCTCTTTCTTACCCTTCATAAACCTCCACTTCATTTAATGTCCTGCTTAAAGACCATAGTCAGTTCAAAACTACCCTTGACTCTTCCTGACAGCCATGTTTCATTTTCCATCTCTCCTCAGCACTTCAGATGAGTTTAAGAGCTGGTATTCTACTTTGATCCATGTAATCATTAAGCATCTCTGCACTACTAATTATAAATTATCAATTCCTTCCAGGAAGGACTTATTCTTATGTTTGTCTTATTTTTTGGCACTCATGGGCCAAACCAACATCTATATGTTAGTAGTAGACATAAGATACATCGTGGTACACTGGGATCAGAGCACAAAATGCAATCACATTGGGATTTAAGAAATCTTATTTTTTTAAAGATTTATTTATTTATTATAAGTAAGTATACTGTAACTGTTTTCAGACACTCCAAAAGAGAGTGTCAGATCTCATTATGGATTGTTGTGAGCCACAATGTGGTTGCTTGGAGTTGAACTCAGGACCTTTGAAAGAGCAGTCAGTGTTCTTTACCGCTGAGCCATCTCTCTAGCCCGAGGTTTAAGAAATCTTATAAAATAGAAGAAATAGGAGATCGACTCTGATCTTCATATTCACCTTAGTTTCCACAAAAGAGAATGGAGATAATTTGCTTTGTTATTTGGAGAAGTTGCAAAGAAGGAGGTAGCAACTCCAATCAAAATGTCTCAAGGCAAAACTTTGCTCTTGATTGAAAGGAGTATGACTCAGGGAATCTACTTTAGCACAGGTAAAGAGTCTCTTTCTCTCATTGGCTACCTCCCTGCTTTACAGTCTTGTTCTCTGGCTAATTTTAAAAGAATCCAAGCAAAGATAATGAAGGAAAGAGTTTGTCACTTAATTCACTCAAACTCTGAATCTACTGCAGTCTCTTACTATAACTAATGTTTTTTTTCTGGCTGGTGAGGATTAAAATATTAGCATATAAGTCTTACAATATGAGAGAGACAAAAAGTTTTGATGTCCTTATAAACACACGTTTTACAGTCTTTGATGGATAAAAATAGTATGTAATGTTTCTTACACTACTAGCTTCATTTGGGTCAGTGTCTATTGAAACATTTTATGTGTGTGCTCTTATCTGCCATATCTCTGGTAAATGCAAAAGAAATATAAACCAAACAAAAATCAAATTGTTGAATAAAGATTATCCTCAGTTTTGACTTTAATGATTAAATTAACTTCAGACTGGTTTCCCTTGCACCCAGGACCCTACACTAGACTGTCCTGATGCCCATCAATGTTACTCCTCCTGTTCCTTCCAGTCAGAGTTCCAGCTGTATGTGAATAGTGAATGAACTAACATTGAATTCAGACACTAACTCCTTATAAACTTATGGCATTCTATAGTGGTAAATGATTTTAACTCTTTCTTTCCCCTTCTCCCTCTCCTCACTGTCCTCACTCTTCCTCTACCTTCTTTTATCGCTTCTCCCTCTCACTCCCTTTGCCTTTATTACAAATATTTATTATTTCTGTATGAGTGTTTAGCTTGCATGTATGTCTATAAACCTATTGGCATTCCTGGCACATGCAGAGGCCAGAAGAGGGCACCAGATTCCCCAGAACTGGAGTTATGGGCAGTTGATAGCTACTGTGTAGGTGGTGAGAATCCAAGCCTGTGTTCCAGAAGAGCAACCAGAAAGAGAAATGAGGGTCGTGAATGGGATCAAAATATAACACAGCTATAGCTTTCTGCCCATTTACAGCAATACGATTATTGTTGGGGTCTACCTCAACTGACTCTCATTAGCCCAGCATTAGTTCTATTCTGTTCTCTGCACTTTCCTCAGGCTGTCTTGTTTTGTGATGTATCTTTTAAGGGTTAACATTTATTTTTCTGCACTAGAGTTACAGTTGATTTCTTCTATCATCCTTTGACCATTTCTTTGTGATGTTTTTTTTTTTTTTCACTTATGTGTGTGTGCTCCATCCAATGCTGTGGAGACTGGGTTAGACATGAAAGTCTGGGAAGCCTTTTGTGAAGCCTGTGTATGAGGAAGTTTCTGTGAGGAACTAGATATAGCTAACTAGGCAGGTGATGCAAATTCATTGGGCAATGATAGACTCTGGCATGGGGCCTCTTGGTCCCTCTTTATATGCCTTATAGGGTGTTGAATATTTCCTGTCTCAGTCAAAGGCTTCTTTAAATACAATCAATTCACTTTTTAATTTTAGCAAAGAAGTATTCGAATTTCTCACTCTTTTCCCCTATTCTTTACTTGTAAAAATGATATTGATCCTCATAGTATCAGTGATTACTCCCAATTTGTCTTCTCTCCCTATTTCAATTTTTTGCTTGTTAAATATTATTTAGGCAACACTTATTGACTAACTATCCAGCTCACTTGTGAGTTCATTAAATGAATGTTACCATTTCTTTTTTTGGATTTCTTTCTTTCATTCATTCCTATGAGTGTTTCACCTACATGCATATATATGTACCATATACACGTCTGAAATCAGAAGAGGGTGTTGGATCCCCATGAAACTAGAGTTACAAGAAATTGTGAGCTGATATGTGGGTGCTGGGAACAAAACACATGTCTGCAGTAGCAACAGAGCTTCTAAGCATACAGCAGTGTCTCCAGTTCTACAGTCCAGTCTCTACAGTCCGGAACTATACTATTTCTGATAATGTGCTTTCAGTTTTTGAATGTCTAAAACTGTTTTCAGTGTCAGTCTGTATTTAGGACTTCCATTTCTCTGTTTCAACAGTCTGTTTATCTTCACCATTGCCTAGAAATCTTTTATCACTGTAATAATCATTATTTAAGCTTTTGTCTAGGACTAGGAATGTTGTTCAATAGTATTATTCGAAATATAGGGAAGTCATTCTCTGGTCACTACAAGACACCCTTGTAATAAAGGAAATCATAGTCCTTTTTAGGGATATTTGTCTGATAAATAAAAAGATTTAAGAACTGCTTAAAATGGAAGTTTAAGGACAATTTTATTGAAAAAAAATAGAATGCTCAAGGCAGGCAAGCCATAAATCACAGCAGCTGCCTGGAGGAGGAGAAGAGAGAGAGAGAGAGAGAGAGAGAGAGAGAGAGAGAGAGAGAGAGAGAGAGAGAGAGAGAGAGAGAGAGAAAGAGAGAGAGAGAGAAATGGAAATTAGCCAGATGGCAGCAGGCAGCTACATGATATACTGGGGGTGGAGCGTTTTAGAGGAAGAACACAGAAGCTCAAAGTACGTGAACAAATATCTGAAAGAAAGAAGAAGAAAATTTGAAACTTTAGATGGTAGAAAGAACCAGTAGACCTTCATGATTGGTAGTAAGAAACTGTACTAAGATGGAAATTTTGGAAAGGAGAAGTACATTATCTCTTTAAAAGACTAAATATTCCTCTTATATCTTGGGCACAAGTTAAAGTGAAACTGTCTTTCCTACTGTTGGTCCTATCTTGCTGAGAGCCCTTGGCCAGGTCATAGACCTTCCCAACTAAAATATTAGGTCTCCACCTAGGCTTCGGGTTTCATTCTCTTGACCAGAAGGAAATAGCTTTACCTTGGTGCTGTTGTGTCAAGACAGTGATAGCCAGCATGCACAAAAACATATGTTTCACACA
Source organism: Apodemus sylvaticus (assembly GCF_947179515.1). Classification (NCBI taxonomy): domain Eukaryota; kingdom Metazoa; phylum Chordata; class Mammalia; order Rodentia; family Muridae; genus Apodemus; species Apodemus sylvaticus. The sequence continues at coordinate 74,271,705 of NC_067486.1, read as the reverse complement.
GAGACACACACGTACACACACACACACACACACACACACACACACACACAAATGAAAAGGGAATAAAGCATTTGTCCAATAATTCTAATACATTGGAAATTAGTCTTGGTCAGCTATGAGATGTTTTTAAAACTGCCCTTTTAAATTATTACCTTAGGTGTCCCTGCTTCCTTTATTGCCATTCTTCGTCTTCCACTCGAGCTATCCTGAATGAATGACAGGACTGAGATGGGGGCCGCTGTTAATTTTTAATTTATTTTATTCCTTTGCAGTTGGATTGAGGAGCAAATCCATCAGATGTTTACAAGAGTTGATGTGATCTGTGGCAGCTCTGTAAGTACATTGCACTTGTGGTTTGTGTCAGCAGCCAATTCAGTTGTTAAGAGCGTCTTTTAGAGTCAATCATGTTTTGTCATTAGCACGTGATGTGAGGGTTATACTTTGTTCCCATCCCTATTCATACTGTCATTCCCTATACCTCACTTTCCCAGGTATCATGTCTGAAATCTTGTCTAAATCTTTCCACCGTGCTTGAGTCTGTGTATGCTTACCAGGAGACATTTCTCTTCCCACACAGGTGAAGAATCAATTTTTCTGTTTGACATTCTGCCTACTACAGTGATTCATCCCCACTCTTTACTTTTATTGCTTCCAGGAATGAGACTGTAGCTCAGAAGTGCCTTTTTAGTCTTTGGCTTACACTATACACTGGGCAAAACCAATACAGAAGCTCCCATGTGAGCAATTTGGCTGAGAGAGGAATACTTTTACGAGGGTGGCACAGAGCCTTCGCCATCTGGCAATGAGCTCTGCTCAGAGCATCCTGGGTATAGATTGCCCTAATCTTAAGACTTCACTATTCTAACAGAATACGATAAGCTCATGATGGACAACTCTGGGCCAGTGGCCCCTTGTGATCTTGTAGGTAGATTCTCTACCTCTAAGGTGGCATAATGGAAATGGTACTGTACAAGGCATTTTTCTAGAGCTCCTGTTGGGAATTTTGGGAGCATCACATTCTGGCTGGCTCAATCATCAGGGAACACCATACTATAGCCTCTGCTTAGTCATTCATTGTTGTGTACCCAGGGGCCCTCTATTCCTGCAATCTTACATGTCTGATGGCAAATAACTTAATGCATTATCTTCCAATATGTAGTGGTTCCCATCAAAGAGATTTTTGGCCATTCTCTTTCATTTTCCTTCTTTTTCTTTCTATTTATTTATTTTGGAAATAATGTCTTAGCCGAACTAACAGGATAGAGCTCCTAAATTTCACCAGTGTGCATACTCCTAAATATTTGGGGGTTACTTTCACTGGGATATGTGCTTTCTCTTCTCTGTCTAGGTTATTAGGTTGTGGTCTTTGAGAACTGACTAAGATGTGAAAACTAGCACTTTTGTCAGGATGACTGCATTCAGCTTTCTGGCAGCCAAGCTAAATTCGTTTTTCCAACAAACATTAAACAGCATGCCTTTTAAGTTCCATTTGCCAGTGCCCTTGATACTATGATCTGAAGATCATCTTTTTAACTCCATCTTTCACATCTGCTAGCTGCTATTGCAAACTTCATAGTACTTGCACATCTTGGCTTTGTGTAGAAAAATGTGAGTATAGCTATTCAGAGTCTGCTATCTAGACTACCCTTTTGTTCTTACTCCTTGCCTATGACACTAGTGTGCTAATCTTTTGTTTATTCCACATATCCTCTTCACTGGGGCCCTTTTTGCGTATGGGAGAGTGGAGTGTCATTGGAACCTTCCATAAGATTAATTGGCAAGTAGATTTGTCAGCTTTGGGATGGTATAACTATTCTGTCAAGCTCACTGTTCAGCCTTTTTCTTCTCCTCCCCCCCACCTCTGTCTCCTTTCTCTTCCCTTCTTTTTTCTTTCTTCTTCTCTTCACTTTTTATTCCTTCCACCTTCCTTCCTTTCTTCCATCTCTTTTTCATTGAAAGGATCAAATCTAGGACTTTGTGCATGATACATGTAATTGAGCTATGTCTGTACCCTTCCCAGCCTTGAGCAGGATGAATAGATGTTGAGTGTTTGCCACTTTGAACCTTAACAACCTAGGTGGAGTCATCCTCCTTGGGTGCACATGCAACTTTCTACAGGAACTTAGAAGAATGAACGACCCACTGATTTTGCTTTGCAACATAACCCAGCTAAAACAAAGGATGGGTCTGTGAGCTCTCCCTATATATACACAATGCTGAATATTAAACTTGGAGCCGTGATCAGGATCTTGTTTTGACATCATTCTTCTCTCACCCCCTGTCTTTTTCATTTCTAGCCCCCTTTCAGGTAAACCCAGTTGGTCCATGGCCGCTGGATGGCTACAGCTGGCATCCAAAAAAGAGGCCTGAAAAGGGGTGGGGGGGGCAGGAGGGGGATTGGGAGGTCCACAGAGAAACACTGTCTTGGGGGAGCATCACAGAAAATAGAAGAAAAGTAATAGTATCCTGCATGGTAAGCAATGAACAGCATTAATGCTAGTACTGATAAAGTTAATTTTTGAAGGCTGTTGTTGCAGGAGGTTCATTAAAGGGATACAGGCTAGGCTGAAGAGGTGTTGACTGGATGCTGGCTTCACCTAGGGGTAACAACACAATGGAACAGGGGAATTTAAACAGGCATTTGTCCACAGTCAAAAAAAAAAAAAAGCTGCTTCAGGTAAGAGGAGTAGGATTTAAAAAACATATGTTAGAAAAATTCTTAGCTCAAGCAGATTTATGCTTTCCATGGTTTCCAGAAGTAAGAATGGTAAAAGCTACTTCAGAGCTCTCCTAGGGACAGGATGAAATTGGGAGACATCTTGATGTCTCTCCGGCTCCTACTGAAGATATCCTTAGTTCTGGGTCTCTTAGGTAGGATATCTGGGTTCCTTTGGGACATCAAGTTCTCTTCCCTTTCTGTCTGTTGTCCTTGGTGCACCAATCTGTCCATGTCTGTCAATTTATGTATTCTTTGTTTGAATTATTGTTGTTCTGTGTTTCATGTTCAAAAGAAAAAATGGTTAAAACTTTATCTGCTGTCTGTCCACCACTTGACTTAGTTTAACTTGTTTAAAACATAGTCTCAATTTGCACAGAAGAAACTGATAAGTTACCATGTGAAAAATCTCTGTGACTGTATTTATTGGGTTCATCAGTGACAGTGTGCTCTCTTCTTGAAATTACAGCTTGAAAACGCAAGAAAATTTTGTGTGGTCTAAATATATAAGATGTGTGTAGCCACTTCATTTTTGTTTACGAATGGTTTTAAAAGTATAAATATTTTTTGCATGCCTTGGTTATAGAGTATTGGCTTATAAGTTATTGGGTGTGATAAAAAAATTTGTAACATTGGTAACATAAAGTTAGCTTAAAACTAGTAACTCAGGGTTGGAGTCATTCTAAACAACAACACATGGTATGAGTCAACCCAGGAAAACAAGTCTTTAAAGATACATCTGAATTTGGATGATATTTTATGTAATTGTTATCTTAGAAACCAGAATAGGATATAGGGCAGTGTCACTTTGATGAGGTGTCTCTTTGGCGGCAACATAGTGCATTTGTGTGCAGAAACTGGCAGCCAAACTTTCTAGCTTGAGAGGTGATTCATTAGGTGTTGATTGTGGAGAAACTGGATTGTTTGTTGGAGGTTGAGTTTTGTATTCCAAAGATATGTTTGTGCTCTGGTGTTGCAAAGGAAATGTAAAAATTAGTTAAACTGCAGGTGTTCCATTGGCTGCAGTTTGCAGTTCTATCACAGGTTCAGGATATTAATTCACACATAGTTGTAATTAAGAAAAAAATCTGGAAGGTAGATATTCTTGCAAGGTTTGTGAAGGGTTGATGAGCCTATGGAACTTCTGAGGACATTGCAGCCTGGCTTGCATACTCCAGCTGCCATTCCAGGAAATGGATATAGAATTATTATGGATTTGGAGGATTATTTTTATACTATTACTTTGCGTCCTGATGATTGTAAAGGATTTGCTTTTAGTGAGTTTGCTTCTAATGTTAAAGAACCCGTGAAGATATATCATTGAGAAGTTTTGCCTCAAGGAATGGCTTAATAGACTTACATTATGTATTTTGTCACTGCTTCAATATAGGAGGTTAGGACTTTGAATCATTCAGTGTACATTATTCATTATATAGGTGGTATTTCATTAGCTCATCACTCTGATGGATTTTTACTATAAGCCTTTGCTTGTCTTATACAAGAAGCTTTAAAATTTTGCAGTAGTTGTTGCTCCAGAAAAATATTCAATGGCAATATCTTTTTCAATATTTGAAACCTCAGTGATATCATAATAAATTGTGGTACAGAAAAAATTCAAAAAAGGAAAGACAGTTTATTTGCTTTTAATGATTTTCAAAAGCTTCTCAGAGATATTAATTGGCTAAGACCTAATCTTAAATTTATCACAGGAGAACTTCAACCTCTGTTTGATAGTCTCAAGGTTGGTGCAGATTCTAATTCCCCTAGACAATTAACTGATGAAGGACAAATAGCATTGCAGAAAGTAGAGGCAGCTATTAGCCAACAACAGATACATTATATACACTGTGATCATTTGTTGCTGTTTCACAGCAGTTCTTTGGCAAAAGGGACCATTAATATGGATTCATCTTTCTTCATCTCTAAGTAAAATTTGAACACCCTATTTTGAAGCTGTTGCTGTGTTAATATAGAATTGTAGGATAGAATAATGAACATATTGTGGAAAGAATGTCTTTTTTTAATATTTTTATTTTCTATATTCTTTGTTTACATTCCAAATGATTTCCCCTTTTCCAGATCCCCCCTCCCCATATGTCCCATAAACCTTCTTCTCTACATCCATTCTCCAATCACCTCCCTCCTTTTTCTCTGTCCTTATATTCCCCTCCAATGCTAGATCAATCCTTTCCAGGATCAGGACCATCTCCATACTTCTTCATGGGAGTCATTTGTTATGCAATTTGTGCCTTGGGTATTCAGGGCTTCTGGGCTACTTAATATCCACTTATCAGAGATTGAATTCCATGTGTATTCTTTTGTGATTGGGTTACCTCACCTAGGACGATATTTTCCAGATCAAACCATTTGCCAAAAATTTTGTGAATTCATTGTTTCTAATTGCTGAGTAGTATTCCATTGTGTAAATATACCACATTTTCTGTATCCATTCCTACTTCGAGGGGCATCTGGGTTCTTTCCAGCTTCTGGCTATTATAAATAAGGCTGCTATGAACATAATGGAGCATGTGTCTTTATCGCCTGCCAGGGAATCATTTGGGTATATGCCCAGGAGAGGTATAGCAGGGTCCTCCGGGAGTGTCATGTCCAGTTTTCTGAGGAACCGCCAGACTGATTTCCAAAGTCATTGTACCATCTTACAGCCCCACCAGCAGTGGAGGAGTGTTCCTCTTTCTCCACATCCTTGCCAACAGCTGCTGTCTCCTGCGTTTTTGACCTTAGCCATTCTGACTGGTGTAAGGTGAAATCTCAGGGTTGTTTTGATCTGCAATTCCCTAATGACTAATGATGTTGAGCACTTCTTAAGGTGCCTCTCAGCCATCCGAATTTCTTCAGGTGAAAATTCTTTGTTTAGATCTGTACCCCATTTTTAATAGGGTTATTTGGTTCCCTGGGGTCTAACTTCTTGAGTTCCTTGTATATATTGGATATTAGCCCTCTATCAGATGTAGGGTTGGTGAATATCCTTTCCCAATTTGATGGTTGCCGTTTTGTCCTTTTAACAGTGTCCTTTGCCTTATAGAAACGTTGTAATTTTATGAGGTCCCATTTGTCAATTCTTGATCTTAGAGCATAAGCTATTGGTGATCTGTTCAGGAACTTTTCCCCTGTGCCCAGGGTCCTCAAGGGTCTTCCCCAGTTTCTTTTCTATTAGTTTCAGTGTGTCTGCTTTTACATGGAGGTCCTTGATCCACTTGGAGTGAAGTTTAGTACATGGAGATAAGAATGGATCACTTCGAATTCTTCTGCATACTGACCTCCAATTGATCCAGCACCATTTGTTGAAAAGGCTATCTTTTTTCCACTAGACGTTTTTGGCTCCTTTGTCGAAGATCAAGTGACCATAGGTGTGTGGATTCATTTCTGGACCTTCAATTCTATTCCATTGGTCCACTTATCTGTCACTGTGCCAATACCATGCAGTTTTTAACACTATTGCTCTGTAGTATTGCTTGAAGTCAGGGATACTGATTCCCCCAGAATTTCTTTTGTTGTTGAGAATAGTTTTAGCTATCCTGGGTTTCTTGTTATTCCAGATGAATTTGAGAATTGCTCTTTCTAACTCTGTGAAGAACTGTGTTGGGATTTTGATGCGGATTGCATTGAATCTGTAGATTGCTTTTGGCAAGATGGCCATTTAACTATATTAATCCTGCCAATCCACGAGCATGGCAGGTTTTTCCATTTTCTGAGGTCTTCTTCGATTTCCTTCTTCAGAGACCTGAAGTTCTTGTCATATAGATCTTTCACTTGTTTGGTTAGAGTCACACCAAGATACTTTATATTGTTTGTGGCTATTGTGAAGGGTGTCATTTCCCTAACTTCTTTCACAGCCTGCTTATCCTTTGAGTATAGGAAGGCAACTGATTTGCTTGAGTTGATTTTATAACCAGCCACTTTGCTGAAGTTGTTTATCAGCTGTAGGAGTTCTCTGGTGGAGGTTTTCAGGTCAGTTAAGTAGACTATCATGTCATCAGAAAATAGTGATAATTTGACTTCTTCCTTTCCAATTTGTATCCCCTTGACCTCCTTATGTTGTCTAATTGCTCTAGCTAGAACTTCAAGTACTATATTGAAAAGATATGGAGAGAGAGGACAGCCTGTCTAGTCCCTGATTTTAGTGGGATTGCTTCAAGTTTCTCTCTGTTTAGTTTGATGTTGGCTACTGGTTTGCTGTATATTGCTTTAATGATGTTTAGGTATGGGCCTTGAATTCCTGTTCTTTCCAGGACTTTTAGCCTGAAAGGATGTTGAATTTTGTCAAATGCTTTTTCTGCATCTAATGAGATGTTCATATGGTTTTTTTCTTTGAGTTTGTTTATATAGTGGATAGCATTGATGGATTTCCTTATATTGAACCATCCCTGCATCCCTGGGATGAAGCCTACTTGATCATGGTGGATGATCGTTTTGATGTGTTCTTGGATTTGGTTGGCAAGAATTTAATTAAGCATTTTTGCATCAAAATTCATAAGAGAAATTGGCCTGAAGTTCTCTTTCTTTGTGGGATCTTTGTGTGGTTTTGGTATCAGCGTAATTGTGGCTTCATAGAACGAGTTGGGTAGAGTTCCTTCTGTTTCTATTTTGTGGAATAGTTTGAAGAGTATTGGTGTTAGATCTTCTATGAAGGTCTGATAGAACTCTGCACTGAAGCCATCTGGTCCCGTACTTTTTTTGGTTGGGAGACTTTCTATGACCCTTTTTATTTCTTCAGGTGTTATGGGACTATTTAGTTGATCTATTTGATCCTGATTTAGTTTTGGTGTCGGATATCTGTCTAGGAAACTGTCCATTTCCTCCAGATTCTCCAGTTGTGTTGAGTATAGGCTTTTGTAGTAGGATCTAATGATTTTTTGAATTTCCTCAGTTTCTGTTGTTATATCTCCCTTTTCATTTCTAAGTTTGTTAATCTGGATGCTGTCTCTGTGCCCTTTGGTTAGTCTGGCTAAGGGTTTATCTATCTTGTTGATTTTTTCAAAGAACCAGCTCCTGGTTTTGTTGATTCTTTGTATGGTTCTTTTTGTTTCTACTTGATTGATTTTGGCCCTGAGTTTGATGATTTCCTGCCTTCCACTACTCCTGGGTGAAATAGCTTCTTTTTTTTCCAGGGCTTTCAGGTGTGTCATTAAGCTGTTCGTGTATGCTCTCTCCATTTACTTTTTGGAGACACTCAGGGCTATGTGTTTTCCTCTTAGCACTGCTTTCATTATGTCCCATAGATTTGGGTATGTTGTGTCTTCATTTTCATTAAGTTCTAAAAAGTCTTTAATTTCTTTCTTTATTTCTTCCTTGACCAAGGTATCATTGAGTAGAATATTGTTCAGTTTCCACGTGTATGTGGGTTTTCTGTTGTTTTTGTTGGGTTTTCTGTTGTTTTTGTTGCTATTGAAGACCACTATTACTCCACAGTGATCTGATAGGAGGCATGGGATTATTTCGATTTTCTTATATTTGTTGAGGTGTGTCTTGTGACCAATTATATGCTCGATTTTGGATTGGTACCATGAGGTGCTGAGAAAAAGGTATATTCTTTTGCTTTAGGATAGAATGTTCTATATATCTGTTAAATCTAATTGGTCCAAAGCTTCAATTAGTTTCATTGTGTCCCTGTTCAGTTTCTGTTTTCCTGATCGGTCCATTGAGGAAAGTGCAGTGTTGAAGTCACCCACAATCATTGTGTTAGGTGCAATGTGTGCTTTGAGCACACATCTTTTATGAATGAGGGTGCCCTTGCATTTGGAGCATAGATGTTCAGGATTGAGTGTTCTTCTTGTTGTATTTTTCCTTTGACCAGCAAGAAGTGTCCCCCAGAATCTCTTTTGATGACTTTGTGTTGAAAGTCAATTTTATCTGATATTAGAATGGCTACTCCAGCTTGTTTCCTGAGACCATTTGCTTGTAAAATTGTCTTCCAGCCTTTTACTCTACGGCAGTGTTTGTCTTTGACCCTGAGGTGTGTTTCCTGTATGCAGCAAAATGTAGGGTCCTGTTTATGTATCCAGTCAGTTGTCTATGCCCTTTTTATTGCGGCATTGAGTCCATTGATGTTAAGAGATATTAAGGAATAGTGATTGTTACTTCCTGTCATTTTTGATGTTATTTTTTAAAATTTGTTTGGTTAACTTCTTTTGGGTTTGATGAAAGAAGGTTACTATCTTGCTTTTTCCAGGGTGAAGTTTCCCTCCTTGTATTGGTGTTTTCCTCCTATTATCCTTTGTAGGGCTGGGTTTGTGGATAGATATTGGGTAAACTTGGTTTTGTCATGGAATATCTTAGTTTCTCCATCTATGGTGATTGAGAGTTTTGCTGGGTATAGTAGTTTTGGCTGGCATTTATGTTCTCTTAGAGTCTGCATGAGATCTGCCCAGGATCTTCTAGCTTTCATAGTCTCAGGTGAAAAGTCTGCTGTGATTCTGATAGGTCTACCTTTATATGTTACTTGGCCTTTTTCTCTTACTGCCTTTAATACTCTTTCTTTGTTTAGTACATTTACTGTTTTGATTATTATGTGATGAGAGGTATTTCTGTTCTGGTCCAGTCTGTTTGGAGTTCTGTAGGCTTCTTGTATATTCATGAGCATCTCTCTCTTTAGGTTAGGGAAAGTTTTCTTCCATAATTTTATTGAAAATATTTGCTGGCCCTTTAAGTTGTAAATCTTCAATTTCATCTATGCCTATAATCCTTAGGTTGGGTCTTCTCATTGTGTCCTGGATTTCCTGGATATTTTGGGTTACAAGCTTTTTGCATTTAGCATTTCCTTTAACTCTTGAGTCCATGGTTTCTATGGTATCTTAAGCATCTGAGATTCTTCCTTCTATCTCTTGTATTCTGTTGTTGATATTTGCATCTATGTCCCCTGATTTCTTCCCAAGGCTTTCTATCTCCAAAGTTGTCTCCCTTTGTGTTTTCTTAGTTGTTTGTACTTCTGATTTTAGATCCTGGATGGTTTTGCTTAGCTCCTTCACTTGCTTGTTTGTGATTTCCTGTAATTCTTTACGATATTTTCATGTTTCCTCTTTCATGACCTCAGCCTGTTGACCAAAGTTCTCATGTATTTCTTTAAGTGTTTTTTGCGTTTCCTCCTTATTGGCTTTTGTATTCTCCTAAATTTCTTTCAATGATTTTTGTGTTTTCCTTGTAAGGGCTTCTAACTTTTGATCCATTTTCTCTTGAATTTCTTTAAGTATGTCCTTTATGTGTTCCTGTACCAGCATCATGACCAGTGATTTTAAATCCAAATCTTGTTTTTCTGGTGTGATGGGGTATCCCGGTCATGCTGTTTGTTAAAGGAGAATTGGGTTCAGATGCTGCCATGTTGCCTTGATTTCTGTTAGTGACATTCCTGCGTTTGCCTTTTGCCATCTAATTCTCACTGGTGTTATTTGGTCTTGTCAATGCTGGACTCACCAGTGCAAGCTGCCTCTTCTCAGGTGGCCTCTGGTGCACAGCTGACCTCTTGCACTGCCTGGAGACAGGGTGCTGTGACCCGGGCTGTTCAGATCCTGAAGCAGACATCCGAAGGCTCCTGTCGGGGCCTGCTGGACTCACCAGAGCACACTGACTCCTCCCAGCAGGCCTCCCGGATGCCCCTCTTGCCTCTTGCAGGACCTGGAGATGTGACGTTGCAGCCCAGGCTGTTCTGGATCCAGAAGAAGAGATCTGAAGGCTCCAGCCAGAGGCCTCAGGACTGGAACCTAAGCTCCATACTACCTGAGCAAGCTGTATGCTCCCAGTCTGCTTCCAGGTGCACACCAGGCCTCTTCCACTTCCTGGAGACCAAGTGCTGTGGCCCAGGCTGTTCAGATCCCGAAGCAGACACTTGAACGCTCCCACAGGGGCCTGCTGGACTCACCAGAGCACACTGACTCCTCCCAGCTAGCCTCCCGTGTACCCCTCTGGCCTTTTACAGGACCTGGAGATGTGGCGTTGCAGCCCAGGCTGTTCTGGATCCAGAAGCAGAGATCTGAGGGCTCCTGCCAGAGGCCTCAGGACTGGAACCTAAGCTCCATGAAGCCGGAGCAAGCTGTGAGCTCTCAGTCTTGGAAAGAATGTCTTAAGAACCCAATGAAATGTTTATTTCTGATTTCAAACAGCAATTATATTGTTATTGCAGAATACTGATATTTGGCCTTCTGAATGGCAAACTTTTAGGAAAATTTGATAATTTGATCATTATCTAAAATACAAGTTGTTAGAATTTGCCTCTATACATACTTGTGTATTTCCTGTAAATTTACGCATGCAGCTGATAAAGAATTCATTTACCATATTTGTAAACAGCACATCTAATGGGAGAGAAACATATGTGATTGAATCACATGTTTATTCTTTCAAATTTCTCCCCTGCTTCACAAATAATTGAATTACATGCTGTAGCCACTTTTTTTGAAATGCTGAAAAATCAAGCTTTTAAAAAATTTCTATACTTATAGTCAATATATAGCTCATGATTTACAATTGCTTGAAATTGCTCTTCTTTCAGATACTTCTAATTCTCAAATTTTATAGTTATTTATACAAATAAAGGTTAATTTAATAAATATATAGTATTCCTTACTTTACAGGATATTTAAGAGCTCATACTAGATTGCCTAGACCCATTAGAGCAATTCTACAGCAGATTTGTATACCAGGAAGATTATAGACCTTACAGGACCAATTAGCCAAACAATCTCATTCTTTCTATCATCAAAATAATAATAGTTTGAGACAACAATTTGGCATTTCTGGAAAATATGCACACCAAATTGTGAAGACTTGTTCTCAGTGTCCTCAATTTCTTCATGTACCACATAATTGATTGACTTGAGACTCACAGCTGATCAATTATGACAAATGGATGTTACTCATATTTCATTATTATCCTAAAGGACAAGATATTGTGGAACAGATCAATGGGACTTTAAAACAATATCTTCATTTAAAAAAAAAGCAAAAAAAAAGGGCAAATTTATCCCCATATACCACAAAATTATATAAAACATGGTTTTTATTTTAAAACTTTAAAATTTCGATGCCAAGGAACTCTCTGAGTGTGGGAGGAGCAATTACTGGCACTTCTTACCTGGTTTTGCAAGAAAAAAAATTATGAGCTCCTTAGAATCGCAATAGATACAGATATAGACAGGACAGAAAGCTCTATTTACCATTTGCAAGAATCTCTAACCTCCTTTTCTGAGGTACTCCTTCAAAACAAAAGACAACTTAATCTTTTATTCCTTCAAGTATATACAGCCCTTCATGAAGAATGTTACTTTTACATCAGTTGTTCAGGAATAGTAAAGGATTATATGGCTAAAAACTGAGAAGTTCCTTTTAGTAAAAAAGAACAGAGAAAAAGGATAGAATCAGGGATGATTTGAATTCTGGTTCTCCACTTATACATCACCATAAAGAAATACATTGAGTACACAGTCATATATCCTTTGTGGCTTTGGTCTGAATGGGAAAGAGTGTGCTATAGAAGGCCTGTAGACAGAGATAGGTAAGAGTGTTCTTGATCTCCTATCAACCTAAGAAAGAGACATACATCAATGCTATGTTTGTCCTCTATGATGGATAAGAAGGAGCAATATAGACACTGACCTATGACAGGCACAGTTGCCTGGCCACTCTTCTGGATGGGATCATGGAAAATAAGTCAATCTTGTATCCTCATTCAGCTACTGTACTGTTCATCTTTTAAAAACAAAAAAAAATGAGGAATTATGCCCTTTCAAGCCTTGAGGGGCTTTTTTCCAGCCTTGAGCAGGCTGAATAGACGTTGAGAATTTGCCATATTGTACCTTAACAACCCAAATTGAATCATCCTCCTTGGTTGCACATGCAACTTCCTACAAGAATTTAGGATAGACTGCCTGCTGAACTTGCTTTGCAACATAATCCAGTTGAAACAAAGGATGAGTCTGTGGGCTCTCCCTATGTAAATGCAGTGCTGAATATTAAACTTGGAGCCTTGATGAGAATCTTGTCTTGGCTTCATTATACTTTTGCCCCCATGTCTTTTTCATTTGTAGCCACGCCCCCCTCCCGCCTTTCAGGTAAACCCAGTCCATCCATGGATGCTGGCCGGCTACATATGTCCTAAGTCTTCTATGAAACGTTTGATGTTTTCTTTAATATCATCTATGAACCACTACATCTTACATTCAGCCTTACAATCAGAGAAATGAGTTTATCAATCTTGTTTAGAATTATAGGAACACTTCAGTACATAAATAGTTAATGTAATAAAGACAAAAAAGCCTTGCCATTGGTTTAAGCTAGTATGTGGCAAACTATAGGGAAGAAAATAAATACAGACATTGAAGATTTTTAATTTCAACAGAAAATTAGAAGCCATGAGTTACTTTGAAATCCTTATCTTCAGCAAAGACTCCCTTTCATATTGCGCTTCCTTTGGAGTTGAAAACTCATTTGTCATGGTAAAAGAGATTATATTTATTTCTTCTTTACTTTATAATAACAAAATTCGATCAACTCTGGTAACTACAAAGGCTTATATTTTAAACATTTATAAAATGCACACTGAAGCTGTTGATGTGATAGAAAGAAAGATAAATATTTCATTATTGCTTCCATGAAACAATCTTCCTATCCTGTGACCTTTTCAAGAATTGCTGTGTTACATGGACAAATTATAGTAATAAATTATCTTCCCTCAGGAACTGACTCACACAATAGATGAAACTGAATGAACAAAGACACTTGGTTTTTAGGTTAGAAATTCAGTACTATTGCTTCAGTGTAAATGTCTCCAGTGAAGACATTCTATACACACATGAGGAATAAGAAAGGGGTATGGTATATACACTAGATTTAATGAGTACAAATGCTGAAACATTGTTTGGTTTTGTTTCTAAATATTTAGTTTATTCATTACTTGCACTGTGTGCTCAGAAAATAAGACCATGTAAGAAACTTATGTCTTGCCTATACTTTCTGGACATACTTCACTGTAGAAATTCCTATTAGAATTAGAAAAATTAGCTTTTCATGGTTTATTTTTAATTATATAAAGTTATGTTTATTTGTGTATGGGTACTTTATACATGAACATAACCTATAGAGGCCAGAGGAGATGGTTATGGAGACTATGGTCTAGAAATGGAGTTATAGGTGGTTCTAAGCTATCCAACATTTGTGCTGAGAAACAAACTCGACATATGTGCTCATAACTACTGAGGCATCTTGCCAGTTCTAAGTATATTTGATCTACTTCTGGATCAGTTTTAGTATTAACAACTTTCAATAACCCCAGGAAGATCACTAAACAATTTTATTCATAAATATAATGGAAGGTTTTAGGCAAGAGCAGTTACCCAATGGTTATAGTCCCAGAATCCTTCTTGTGTTTTAATATAGTATAAAACTCTGTAATTTGCTTAATTCTAAGGTCATCATGTGGCTTCTGCTTGCAAAGTAGTATGGGATGCTATGGAAACCAAGTTCCAAAGTAGAGTTCAATGGTTCCTCTTATTTTTCATATGCTATGCTGTTACCTCTCACATTTCAGTAGGGTTTGTTCATGTAACCAAAATGACAGCTGAGTTAGTTCTGTGTAATTATTGTTATTAGATAAGAAGACTGTGCCTTCACTACTAGAAGCAGTCTGTTTTGTTTTGATCATTGTCTTTGGGTAAAGTTATCTGCCCCATCAGGAGAACATCTGTGTAGTCCATGTAGATATTCATATACCACAGAGATCCATCAGCATCTATTGTGGATCAGGTTCCTACTAAAATGACAAGTGTGTATTTACTCGCTGTATTCATGTTCTGGATAGTTTTATGCCAGCTTGATACAAGCTAGAGTTACCTGAAAATAGGGAACTTCAACTAAGGAAATTGCTTCCAAAATATTCAATTGTAAAGTTTTTTGTTTTTTGTTTTTTTAATTAGCAATTGATGGTGGAGCACTCAGCCTATTGTGGGTGGTACCATCCCTGGACTGAGGTTCCTGTGTTATATAAAAAGCAGGCTAAGCAAGCCATTAGGAACAGTCCAGTTATTAGCTCTCTTCCATGGGCTTTGCATCAACTAACTGCCCCCAGGTTTCTTCCCTGTGTGAGTTCCCTGATTTTCATCAGTAATAAAGTTATCTGAAACTATAATCTAGAATAAACCCTATCTTTCCAAAGTTGCTTTGGTCATAGTGCTTCATCATCACAATAGTAACCCTAACTAAGACAATTAGCTACAGTTTTGTTTGTGTGATAAAATACCATTGCCAAGACAACTTCTAGAAGAGTTTACAGCTACAGACCAGCAAGTGTCATTCACGGCAGAAAGTATGGCAACAGTCCAGTGTGGCAGCTGGACCAGGAAGCTGAGTGCTCAGATCAATAGGAAAACAAACAAACACCCCTAAAATAAAACAAAACAACAACAGCAACAATACCTAAAGAGGAACAGAGAAGCAAATGTTCAATAAGGTGAGGTTTGAACTCTCAAAGGCTGCCTTGAGAGTTTCTTCAGCAATGGTATACCTTCCAAAATTCTCCAAGTACCACCAACTGGAGAACAAATATTCAAAAAATCTGAGTCTACTTGGAGACACTCCCATTCAAACCACTACAATCTATTTTCTTTTACTATAATGAAATATTAGAGTCTGAATATCTTCTAAAGAAATGAAATTCATTGTTATGAAAGTTCAGGAATGTAGTGTCAGCTATAGAGAACAGATGGATAACATCACAGCATGTGTAAGAAAGAAGGATAATGTGGCAAAATGAGAAGCCAGAGAAATGTCAGTGAAGGCCTAGGAATGACTTTTTTCTAGGCTCAACATCTTGAAAGTCCTATTGAGGACCTTACTGACTGCCCTTGAACCTTTATGACACACTTAAAAACCATAGCCAAACTTGAGCAGAGGGAGAGCTAATCATTCCTCCACAGGTCTCTTTAGAATCTATAGATTCAATACAACTCTCATCAAACAACAACAACTGTTCACCAGAATTGAAAAACAATCTTAAAATACTTAGGTAAAGACAATTTATCTGGGGTAGTCCAAATGACCCTAATTAATAACAAAATGTCTGCTAGAAATATCATCATCCTTTATTTCAAGTTGTACTACAATCATGCAGTAATTAAAGCAGCAGGATACTGGATATTGAATCAAATGCATTAATCAATGAATCAAAATTCACATATAAGCCCATGTTCCAACACTCACTTGACTAGGTAAAGAAACCAAAAATACACACTGGAAGAAAGATAACATTTTCAATAGATGATACTGGTCAAACTGGATAGGGATATGTAGAATTAAACTAGATTCTTATCTCTCACCCTGGATAAAACGCAACTCTGAATGGATCAAGGAACTCAGCATAAAATCTGAAACCGTGAATAGAGAAGAAAGCAAGAGATATGATTCACCTTCTAAGCACAGGAAAGGATTCAGTAGTACAGACATTAAGAACAACTGACAAATGCAACTTCATAAAACTGAAAGGCTTCAGTCTAGCAAAGACATCTAAGGGTAGAGAACCTACAGAAAAAAGAAAAGTCTCTTTACAAAATATGCATCGATGACTAAACTAAACAAGTTATCCAAAAATCTACAAACAATGGAAACAAACAAACAAAGCTGATTAAAAACTGGGACATGGAACTAAATAAAGAGTTCCCAAAAGTCATTGTTAAGAAACATTAAAATGATGTCCCACATCCTTAATCATCAGAAAAATGCAAATGAAAACTACTTTGAGATTTCACCTTCTCCCTGCCAGAATGGCTAAGGTTAAAAAAAAAAATCCTGTAGATGTGAGGAAAAGGAAATGCATATTCATTCTTGGTGGGAGTGCAAACTGGTATACCCAGTATGGAAATGTGTGTAACAATTCTTTAAAGGCAGAAATATATCTACCATATATATGATTCAGCTCTACTACTCTTTAGCACACCCCCCAAAGGACACTTTTACTTTAGTGTACTTTCAGGTATACTTTAGTATTCATTCCAAAGAACAGAGTTACTTGTTCATCCATGTTCATTATCAATAGTCAAGAAATTGAAACATCCCAGATGGCTGTCTTAGTTGGGGTGTCACTGCTGTGAAGAAACACCAGGATCAAGGCAACGCTTACAAAGAAACACATTTCATTGAGGCTGGCTTACACTTCAGAGCTTTAGTCTATTGTTATCATGGCAGCATATAGGCAGACATGGTGCTAGAGAACAAGTTAAGACTTGTGCAACTTAAGCGCAGGCAGAGGGAGAAATATTGTGCACCACAGGGCACATAGCTTGAGTATATAAGACCTCAAAGCCTGCCCCCACAGTGGCACCCTTCCTCCAAAATGTCCCACCTACTCCAATAAGGTTGAACTTCCTAATAGTGCTACTCCCTATGGGCCAAGCATCCAAACACAAGAGTTTATAAGGAATACTCTGATTTAAATCACCACAATGGCCACCAGCTAATGAATGGATAACAACAATGTGTTGCATATACACAGTGGAATACTACTCAGATATTAAAAATGTGCAGTTTTAAACTTTGTAGGTAAATCCCTGGATCTGGAAATAATAATTCTGAGTGAGGTAAACCACAAACACAAGAGCTAATGGCTCCCTTTTATGTATAGATGGTAGTTTTGAATCTTTAGATATGTGTATTTAACTTGTAATATCATAGAAGAAGCCCATATGGGATCATGCTTATGGGAGCTTTTAAGAGAAGATAGCATGCAGATGGTATGAAAGGGCGTAAAGAGTAATGGAAGAAGAAATGATAAGTGGATTAAAGGGTGGAGTGTTTGGTAGATGAAAGAACATGGAGAAGGATAACTAACATTAAAGACTTTTGCTAAAGCCAAATGGAAATCTACTACTGTAGAAATTTCCTTAAATATATACATACAAAAAAGAGTTTGAATGGAGTTATGGTTTAATGAGGAAGACAATAACTTCTCCTCATACCACAGGATATTAAATAAAAAGCTCAATGCCAGGTATTGGTCATCTCTTTGGAGTTGTTCAGTGGAATTCCACAGACCAGGCCAAACAGTACAGGCTATTACCTTTCCACATGTTTACTATCCAGAACATAATGCTAAGTCTATATTTCAAGAGACTCAATGATTCTTGGAGAAATCAAGCTGCTAGTTACCTCTAGACTCCAACTCAGCTGGTTAGCTTTGGTGGTGTTAGAAAGTGCTATGAATACCACTACAGGATAAAAGTAATAATCAGTATTACCCAGCTACAAACCCCGCAGGCTATAATAATACCATTCTGGCAAGATAGGCAAGTATATAGCAGTTTTCTCTAAGCCTAAAACATTCTTCCCAGCAGGGAAACTCCTTAAACAGTAAGATAAACAAGTAGCTTCAGGAAGTCCCTGAAACAAACCAGATTCATTAAACCCTTGCTCCCAGAATAAGCAGTAAATTTTCTGAGAATAGCTCTGAAACAAGCCAAACTTCAAAAAAAAAAAAAAAAAAAAAAAGACTCTCAGAAAAGACCAGCTGCCTAGAAGAAGCAGAAACCAGCCAAGTTCCTTAGAAGAGGTTTAGACCAACTGAGACACTTGGAAACAACACTCTGCAACCTGTTGAACTGCCTGTAGGCTGTGAAGTGTGTTCTAGGTTCATAGCTTTAATGAACTGTCATTTGTGTTCCTGTAAGTAGCCCCTCATAAGTATTCCTATAAGTAAGTCTAATAAATCCCATTGGGTTACCAAATTGGACTTTAATGACATCCATACTTTTGTTTGTCATGGACTCCCTATCTGGAATAAGCATACGTGTGTTTAGAATCTCCTAAGGAAAAGTATTGTCACTCAACATATGCGCACTAGTGCAAAAATGATACAACTTATATGAGAGTAACAAAACCCTTTCTGATTGTATTTAAGGTCCTATCCAATACACAGAACTCCTATCACGTTTACCAGGGCCAGAAACCAAGGCTGGAGAGGTCTTAGGTCATAGTTTCTAGAAAAGAACCTACTCTATTGTTCTTGTAAGTAGATACAGTGTTACAATGACCTCTAAAGAGTTATTGCCATACCTATACAACAGAACATCTCTTAACCCTCATCAGAGAAGCTTTCCTTTGCAGTAGATTGATGATTAACACAGAAACTACACAGAAATCTGTCAGGGTGCAGAGAATAAAAAATTGCAAAAATTCAATTCTAATTAGAATGTCTATATCACAAACCTCCTCCCTACAAAGACTCAGATGCCATCATGATAGTGTGTACACAAAGATTTTAAAAGCCAGAATCAATGGATGACTACGGACATAGGGTGTTTTCCAAATACAATAGAGTAATTGCATATATTAACTTAAAGTGGCTGGGACAGCATTCTGAGGACCTGCACAAGATTCAAGCCAGAGAAAAATCTCGGTGTGGAAAGTGGAGACAGTCATGAAGTCACACCACTAGCAATTGATAGTTCCTGGGAAAGTGAGTATCATTTTTTTCCAGTAATTCAGTCCCTGAGAAGCTAAGAGATTACCCATGTTCTGGTAGGTAGCCCTGTAGACAGATACATATTGGCAGTACTAAGTGGTTATCTGGAGAAATAGAGAGATGAATGAGAACAAAAGAAATTAAAAGGGAATAGTGAGTATAAAACATAGATAAGCAGACCACTTTAAAAGTTAATATGATCTAAAATGTGCACATCAGTAAAAACTTGACTAGTTAAAAAATTGACATAATTAGCCTAGACTTTAGGGGAAAGAAAAAAACAAACAAAAAATTACCTGTATATCTTTTTAAAAAGTGAGCGATATCATTAGTTACTGTTTGATCATGTGACAAAGTATTTCATGTCTACAGGCAAGTGTGTGCATTTGTGCTGCCAAGTTTGTGCTGCCATTTTTCTGGCATCATTGTCATTTGTTGTTATCTTTAGGGGAAACGGTGACATGAGTTCTCTATCATAAACTAATTCTTACAAAAGAATGGCTGGAAAATGACTAAGTCAGCTTTGTTTCTGTTGAGACTTGTTTATTGGAGGCAAGAACTAAACAGTCTTTTCTCTTGCTCAAATAAAAGTGGGTGTGGGCAGATGAAACCTTGTGAAGTCGCCACAGATTGAGTCAGAAGTAGCACGAGGTTTCCGGGCAAACTTTTACTCAGACAAAGGCCAAGATTTAGAGAGAACATTTTTAACCTCTCAGACCACTGGCATTTTTCATGTGGCTGATGTGACAATGTGGCTAGCAGAGACTTAATAAATGTGTCTTTACGACCAGGGCCCTCTAGAGAAATATCTCAGAGATACTCTGGCTTCTCCTTTTTATGAGCCATTAGGATTAGATTCAAAGATGTGTTCTTGGTTTTAAGAAGGCATGAAAAAACAGAAGTAGGTATTTTGTTAGTTTATTAGTAAATATAAATATATCAATCTACTTCTTAAATTAACTTACTTAAGTGGTTTTATTTACTTTAGTGGTTGAAAATTCATTTTAAAGAGTGACTATGGTATCATCTATTTATGGTAAACAGTAAGAACTCATTTTAATGAAGGACTTTGGTTTCATACATTGATGTTAAGAATACTACTTAACTTAAGGCAAATTATTAGAACTCCTGGTAAAAGTCTAGCTTTTTACCTACCACATGCAGGCTGTAGGTAGCGGCTTGTGGGTATTGGAAGGTATAATTCACATAGACTGTGGCCTAAATGATGAACTCTTTATGTATAATCTGAAACTACAAAATATGTAAGTCTGAGTTATAAATATACTCTTCATTGTTAACTGTCTCATATAGATAAATATAAAAGAATGAAAAAGTCTTACACACGTGTAGGTTACATTTATCCATAGCAATTTCCTGCTAATAAATAAATTAACTTTCCTGCTGCCTCACCCTGATATCCACGCTCTACATTCCATGCTCATTGCCAGTCAGGATTTTAAGACCAATTGCATTTCTGGTAATAGAGCTTAAGGAAGCTGTGCAAACAGTTAGGCACAGAGCTGAGTCTAGTTTACCCACTGACATCTGTTTTAGGTCATGCTCCTGCTTGCTACCTGAATTAGTCTTTCGTTTCCTTCCAGTATCTACAAAGGTAGGGATCTTTATCTATTTTCTTCATGGATAGAGCAAAGACTTGAATTCAATCTTAGTGTAACAGTTATTTAATCAGAATTCAATCCCAAACATCTAAAAGCTGTGTTTAGATTGCCAGTTAGCACTCTGGTAACCCTGATTCCCTGCTAAATACCCTGTCTTCTGACATTCTTCTTGGCTCTGTTCATGGCCAATTCAGTGGCAACAGAGACCACCTCTTCTAATGTATTTGAACATATGTTTGGATGCTTGTTTTCTGTCCATGGATGCCATAACCTGTGATGTATATACTCTGTATTCTGAACTGTTTTCCCAAAATTTCAGGCACTCGAATCTGCATATCTCCTTTAATGTTCAGCACACCTATCTTTCTCAGTTCTCACTCCATTTATTTGCCTTATGATACTGCACCTGAGGCTAGCTTAGTGAAAGGTTGCATTTGCTTATAAATTTTGTTTTTCCAGCATAAAGGTAAAAATTGTTGCCAAAACGGAAAGATGGGTGGCTGGAGAGATGTTTCAGTGATTAAGAGCATGTACTGCTTCTGAAGTACTTTGTATATATTGGATTCTAGACCTCTATCAGATGTAGGATTTGGTGAAAAACTTTTCCCAATCTGTTGATTGCTGTTTTGTCCTATTGACAGTGTCCTTTGTTTCACAGAAGCTTTACAACTTTATGAGGTCATAATTGTCAACTCTTGATCTTAGAGCATAAGCTATTGGTGTTATTCAATTTATACAAAGTACTCAAGAAGTTAGACTCCAGAGAACCAAATAACTCTTTTAAAAATGGGGTAGAGCTAAACAAAGAATTTTCAACTGAGCAATCTCAAATAGCTGAGAAACACCTAAAGAAATGTTCAACATCCTTAGTCATCAGGGAAATTAAAATCAAAATGACCCTAAGATTCCACCTCACACCAGTCATAACTGCTAAGATCAAAAACTCACCAGCAGATACTAGCAAGGATGTGAAGAAAGAGGAACACTCCTCCATTGATGGTGGGATTGCAAGCTGATACAACTCTGGAAATCAGTTTGGTGGTTCCTCAGAAAAGTGGACATAGTATAACCTGTAGACCCAGATATACCACTCCTGGGCATATACCCAGAAGATGCTTCAACGTGTAACAAAGACACATACACCACTATGTTCATAGCAGCCATATTTATAATAGCCAGAAGCTGGAAACAACCCAGATGTCCCTCAGCAGAGGAATGGATACAGAAAATGTGGTACATTTACACAATGGAGTACTACTCAGCTATTAAAAACAATGAATTTTTGAAATTCTTAGGTAAATGGAAGGAACTAGAATATATTATACTGAGTGAGGTGACCTAATCACAAAAGAACACACATGGTATGCACTTATTTATAAGTGGATATTAACCCAGAAGCTTGGAATACCCAAGATATTGTTGCATTCTGTAGCTGTCTGCAGTTACTACAAACTGGGTTTCTGGAACAGAAACTGAGGGATAGATGGGGGAAATGGCGAAAAGAAAGAGGGCCAGGATGATAGTTTATCGATCAAGGCCCCAACTTTAATGGCCGTCACACCATTTAACAGTTTGGGCAAGTCGCTCCCCCAAAACTCCGGGCTGAGTTCCAGGGAAGTTCTTTGGTGGGTCTTGGCTCCACTGCTCAGGCAGCTGGGTGGGTCACCTGCTTAATTCAGGAATTCGTAGACCTGGAGGAACAATGAACTTCATCTTTACTCTGAGCACTCCACCCTAGGTAGAGCAGGATCCTGAATAGCACAGGAATCCCTGCTCAACAAAGTCTGGGAGAGGACATTCACCTTGATCAATGTGGAGTTCCTACCAAGTGGCATGACACCCCAATATGGCTCTGTACAAGATATAATTCACAGAACACATGAAGCTCAAGAAGAAGAAAGTATGGATACTTTGGTCCTTCTTAGAATGAGGAACCAAATACCCACAGGAGGAGATACTGGAACAAAGTATAGAGCAGAGACTGGAGGAAAGGCTATCCAGAGACTGCCCCACCTGGGGATCTACCCCATATAGTTACCAAACCCAGACACAAATAAGTGATGGCAACAAATGCTTGCTGTCAGGATCCTGATATAGTTGTCTCCTGAGAGGCTCTACCAGTACCTGACAAATATAGAGGTGGCTGCTCTCAGTCAACCACTGGACTGAGCACAGGGTTCCCAATGGAAGAGCTAGGGAAAGGACCCAAGGAACTGAAGGTATTTGCAGCCTTGTAGGAGGAACACATTTGAACCAACCAGAGTTCCCAGGGTCTAAACCACCAACCAAAGAGTATACATGGAGGGACCCAATCATTTGCATAATAGAGAATGGCCATCATGAGAATGGACATCAATGAGAGGAGAGACCACTAGTCCTGTGAAGGCTTGTTGCCCCAGTGTAAGGGAAAGCCAAGACAGGGAAGTAAGAGTGGGTGGATTAGTAGCAGGGGGAGGAGGACTTACCCAAGGTACGACTGTGTTCCTAAAGCACGGGTTTCAAACCTCCACATGAACAGCTTTCCCTGGCCTGTTGGGTTAGCACCCCTATGTCCAGTTCCTGCTTCCTGAATTCAGGCCCCTGCTCCTATATATCTTCTACTCTGTGGTACATCTCTCTTCTGCTTTCTGTGGTATATCTGCCAGACAGTTTTTGATCCCTGACAAAACTAGTCTGATTTTCTCTGTCTCTAAGATCAACTTTATTTGCTATATGTAAAGTTCAGGCGATCCAATTAGAGTGAGACTTTTAAGAGGTGAGACTTCCTCCTTTGTTCCCCTCCACACCCACCCCTTCAGGTCTAAGCAATGAGAGGAACACTGGGTTAAAACTCTGTGAACTAAAGCAATGTGAAGATGTCTCAGTTGGGGTTGAGAATCTCAAATGTGCAGAATTAAGTTTTTCATACCATTTGAAAGCATGGATTGCAAACAGCTTTCAACTCCATTTTGAGCAGGCTCTGCATCTTGGTGGATGTGTGTGGTGGTCTGAAAGAAAATGGTTCCCACGGGTCCACAGCAAACAGTACTATTAAGAGATATAGCCTTGTTGGAGTAGGTGTAGTCTTTTTGGAAGAAGTGAACACTGGGGGAGGGCTTTCAGATCTCAGATGTTCAAGCCACACCCAGTGTGGCAGTTCACTTCTTGCTGTAGATCCTGATTTAAAATTCTCACTTTCTTCTTCAGCACCATATCTGACAGCACACCACCAAGCTTCTCACCATTATAATAATAGATCTAACCTCTGAACTATAAGCCAGCCTCAGCTGAGTGTTTTCCTTTATAAGAGTTGCCATGGTCATGGCTGTATCTTCACAGCAGTGGAAACCCTAACAACACATGTGTTCAGCACTATGGGTTTGGCATCACCCACACAGAAAGCTTTACAGATGACTTATTACTGGGAGTATAAAGGGGACAGATGGAGTCAGTGGGCACACTGAAATATTGAAATATCAGGTTCAAAAACCTACCAGACACACTAGACCAAGAAAACTTGCAACTGCTTTGCTTGGAACCAATAAAGAGGTTGACACAGCACTGCAATGGTAATCATCCCCAAAACTTGCCATATGACCACCTAGCATGTATATCAAAGGACACAAAGGTAGAGAACACCCGTCTATAGCAGGAATTTCTGAGAGTTTACATTAATAATTAAGATATGGGTGGATATGCCACCTGCCTGGAAAGGAAAATTAGACTACTTGGAAAATCCTCGCTAATGAAATAGCTACATCATGTGAACTTGTTACTTAATAAATTCTGACATTTTGGAAAGAGAAGAATGGTATTCAGATAGCATGCTGTCAGTGACTGGTATAAAATCTAGGTCTTCTAGCACCTCCGTCCGTTAGTTCAACTCATCCATAACCCTTTTTCCTCTCCAGGGTGCTATTGTGCTTGCAGCTAACAAAAGTTTTACTTCTTACCTGTGATGATAAAAGTAGTTTCATGACTATTTCTGCCAACCACACAGACTAAGAATGAATTCCATGTTTATGAGTGACTAGGTTACCACATGAAATAGGTTCTCTGAATTCTAATCTGCTTAAAATGCTTAAAAGGTTTTACTTAATTCTACTTTTCTGCCTAAAGGTTCTGAGAAAAATTATCCTTTCTTGAACTTAATAAGTGTGAAGAGTGCGCATGACTGAAATATAGTTGTCATGCATTGCATTGAACTAATTTACATCACCTTAAATAATGCTATTGTGCTCAGGATAGTCTATGCTCTCAGAGCACAGACTCTTAATCATTTCTAATTAGTCCAGATCTAGCTTCCTGCTTAGGCAGCACTTCTGCCTTATGCATAAATTCCTGAGAAGCAATCAATGACATAGAAAATATATTTGACAGTGATGTGTACTTTAAATTATTCAGAATGTGCCCATAATTCTTAAACTCTGTGACAAGACAGTATTGTTGGGAAGTCTGGCAAGAACCTGTGGGATTCTCATACATTTCTCTTGCAATTAAAAACTTATCTCACTGTTAGAGACCCCCCTCCCTCTCCCTCTCCCTCTCCCTCTCCCTCTTCTCTCTCTCTCTCTCTCTCTCTCTCTCTCTCTCTCTCTCTCTCTCTCTCCTCTCTCTCTCTTCCCTCTCTCTTTTCTTTTTGGAAGGAAGGTTCCCACGAGTTGAGATTTAGGTGAGATGTTTCTCCTCCCTCTGAGTAATAAAGTCTGGAACCATCAAGCAGATGCACATGAATGTCTTAGGCTATAGTCCCTATTTTTTAGATCATGAGACCTGAAGAATAGAATGATTCCAGAGAACAAAAGGGAGATGCCCTGATTCTAGACTTCTCTGTCATGAGATAGGTGAGAGTAGCAGTTTGTGGACACAATGGTAAATGACTTTCTAGCTTCCAACATTTCAAGGTGTGTGTGTGTGTGTGTGTGTGTGTGTTCCAGAGACAGGCAAACAAGAGTTTAATGTTCACAAGGGAAAATATATGTGTTATCAATGAGTTTCATGAATTTCTCAGCCAAGGTAAATTAAAAATATGAAAAAATCTAATAAATCCATCTCACGCCTTGTCAAGGATGCCTTCTGAAGGAGTGACGAGCTGTTTACCACTTCTTTGTCCTCCCACTCTTTCTAGCACCCTGCAATGCTCCATTCTTCTTCACCTTACAAGACTGGACTTGCTGTTGCATCTGCTTGTAAAGGAATTTTCTTGTGGTTGGTCCTAACTCAGATGGCACACGGAGTTCAATATGTGAGTGTTAATGTATGTTCCTACTATAAATACCAGTGTAAGTCACTAGATTCAGGCATGCAGTTGATTCGTTTTAGTTTTTCTAGTCAGATTCATTTTGTTTTTAAAAAGTAAAAGACATTTTTGTTAAAATAAAAAGGAAACCTTAAAACACCCTAAAGAATACAATACTTCAATAAAGATTTTTTTCAATCTTCCATGTAATGTTTGTGGATTTTTAATATCAAATTTGCTCCAGGCTAAAGTATTATTAATGAGAATATAGCAGTATACTTATTTTGATCATAGAATAAGACAAATTCAAAGTAAGCTCATTAAGATAGGAGCTATTTTAAAAATGTTTATATAGAATTAGATTTGAGCACTTGGTATTTATATTAAAACTGTTTTTATAAAATGGGCCTTACAAGTTTTAATCAGTGTCTTGTATGTTATGGTGATGTATTGTCTTTTTATTCCCCTTCTTCTTGTACCTTACCTGTGCTATTTTTATTTACTCAACTATATGTTTAAACTTGTTAGTGATGTGTGCTTTAGGATAAATGATACCCAGGACTGCTTTTTCCTTTCATAATGTAAGTCTTGAAGGTCAGAGAAATCATGTTTGTTTAATTACTTACTGACAGCATTTTGGCAAATGTTAACTGACCAAGGGATTTAGGCTGTTTCATTTTGGTTTTTTCTGACATGACATTTAGTTTTTCTTTGTCTTTTTGAGCTCAAAACAGCCCAAGAGCTCTGAGTGTAGTATTTAGTGTTCAGTTCTCACTGTAGTTCTGAGCCAAGTAGCATTTTAAAAAGCTGTTGTGTTTTGCTAGGTTGATAGGGTGCTTATTTAACATGCACAAAAAATAATGATTTTCAGTTCCAGTTCTGTATAACCAGGGTATCTTGGTGCATATCCCAGAAGATGGAGGCAGGAAGATTAGTAGTTCAATGTCATCTTTGACTACACAGTGAGTTCAAGTTCAAAGCCAGTGTAGGGTTCATGAGAACATTTCTCAAAAGAAAGAGAGCATAGGGAAAGAAAGAAGAGAAGAGGGAAGGGAAGTGAGGGAAGCGAAAAAGAAGGGAAGGGAACAGCCCTAAAAGCCTCTTCAGGGACATAGGCAGAAAGAAAAACTACATGACCTGATAGGAATATAGCAAAATGCTACATTGGTGACCATGGATCATGAAAGAGAGCCTAGTTATAACTGAGATATTTGGGTATTTCTCAATAGAAAATAGCAAGGGTAAGATATCTGGCCAGCAAGATTGCTAAGGGGTTAAAGACACAGGCTGTCAAGCCATATGATCTGACTTTGACTCCTTAGGCACACATGGTTGAAGAAGAGAAGCAAATTCTCTAGCGTCCACATGTGCATTATACTATGTATGGAACATAACTCTTCTGCACTCAAACACACTCTCAGATACACAAACAAATGTGATGAAATTTTAAAAGAATAAGTTACAGTAGCTCTTTTGGCCATCAGCAAATGCAAATCCATGCCTTTGTTCATTTTCCAGGCATTCTATTTAGCCATCATTTATAATTGATTCTACTTTATTGATTGAGGAATCTTCCCTTTACCCATAATATATTTTGTTAGCACAAAATGAGAACCCTTAAAGTGTCCTATTTTTAGAAGACTTGGTTTCTTCAATAATTTATATAATTACTTTCTACTGACCCTTTATTTTCATTCTTTAAAAATTGGACTGTCCAGCTAGCTCCAAATTTATGTCTTCTCTTAAGAATCTGGAACTCAGATCAGCATATCTGTCATTAAAATTTTACTAACAGCATTTATTTTCCGGAGCATTGCAACTATTCTCACATATTATTTTTTTTCTTTTTTTTTTATTCGATATAATTTATTTACATTTCAAATGATTTCCCCTTTTCTAGCCCCCCCACTCCCCGAAAGTCCCGTAAGCCCCCTTCTCTTCCCCTGTCCTCCCACCCACCCCTTCCCACTTCCCCGTTCTGGTTTTGCTGAATACTGTTTCACTGAGTCTTTCCAGAACCAGGGGCCACTCCTCCTTTCTTCTTGTACCTCATTTGATGTGTGGATTATGTTTTGGGTATTCCAGTTTTCTAGGTTAATATCCACTTATTAGTGAGTGCATACCATGATTCACCTTTTGAGTCTGGGTTACCTCACTGAGTATGATATTCTCTAGCTCCATCCATTTGCCTAAGAATTTCATGAATTCGTTGTTTCTAATGGCTGAATAGTACTCCATTGTGTAGATATACCACATTTTTTGCATCCACTCTTCTGTTGAGGGATACCTGGGTTCTTTCCAGCATCTGGCAATTATAAATAGGGCTGCTATGAACATAGTAGAACATGTATCCTTATTACATGGTGGGGAGTCTTCTGGGTATATGCCCAGGAGTGGTATAGCAGGATCTTCTGGAAGTGAGGTGCCCAGTTTTCGGAGGAACCGCCAGACTGATTTCCAGAGTGGTTGTACCAATTTGCAACCCCACCAGCAGTGGAGGAGTGTTCCTCTTTCTCCACACCCTCTCCAACACCTGCTGTCTCCTGAATTTTTAATCTTAGCCATTCTGACTGGTGTAAGATGAAATCTTAGGTTTGTTTTGATTTGCATTTCCCTAATGACTAATGAAGTTGAGCATTTTTTAAGATGCTTCTCCGCCATCCGAAGTTCTTCAGGTGAGAATTCTTTGTTTAACTCTGTACCCCATTTTTTAATAGTGTTGTTTGGTTTTCTGGAGTCTAACTTCTTGAGTTCCTTATATATATTGGATATTAGCCCTCTATCTGATGTAGGATTGGTGAAGATCTTTTCACATATTATTTTTTTAACTAGTGGTCATACAGAACTTACTTTGTAACTATCAAAAGATTATGGCTGGAGACTTAAAGCACAATTTGCAAACAAGTTTAGATCACTGCCTTCAGAACAAATAGTGTTGAAAACATCACTTGTGGATTTACTAATTATTAATAACTTTCTATGATATAAGTATCATGGCCTTTTCTGTATTCCCAGCTACCTGTACAACCAAGAATTGTTACAGCACAGGAATTTGAGTCCTGTCTGTGTACCATAGTAAGACTGTATTAAAAAAGTGTAAACAAAAACCAAACACTTTGTGCCTAATTTAATCATACAAAAAGTTCACAGCTTGTGCACAATTTACTTATAACTATGTAGAATATTAAATTGTTAATGAAGAATTTATTTTGGAAGTCTTGGTGATATGAGTGATTCTAAAATGAAGGTAATAATTTAGCAACAGATATAAATATATGTCTTAATATGATATATTCACAAAATTGATTAAATACTTAAATTCTGATTTCAAGGCCTCAGAACTGAGTGAAAGAGATACACAAACACATAAATATAAAGTCAAAAGAGTCCTAAGAGAAAGGACCTAAGAGAAAGGTGAACAAAAATATTTGCCACAAGAATATATAATAGGAAGATATTAAGAGACCCTGGAAAGTGTTTAGGAAAATAAAAGAACAGTCATGGTCCTATTGTAGACTGGGGAAGCATTTTGAATAAACCAAGTAATGATTTCTCCAACCTCACCATTGAATTCTTCTTTTGAATTTCATAGCATATTATAAGAGTTTGAATATAAAATATGTTCCATAAGTTTATGTACAGGGTCTTGGTTACCTACCAGTTGATAAAGTTTTGGGAGGTGATTGGACCTAAGGGCTCTTGGAAGACTAATACTATAATGACTTTACTAGCAGGCAGTGAAGGTAGGGGCCAGTGCCTCATTTAAGGGGATAGATCACTGGAGGCTTATTCTTTGGGACTTTATTTTGTTCAGATCACTTCTTATCCTGCCTATCTCTGCTTTCTAGATCCCACAAGGTGAATAGCATCCACAACATAAAACCAATACCATAATATTCTACCATTCTACCAGAATCACTGATCCAATGACTGCACTAAAACTCATGAAGTTAGTGCTAAAATAAATATTTTCTCTTTCTTCAAGTTTCTCTTATCAGATATTTGCTCATACAAACACATAGTCTGATGGAATTAGGGTCATCTCTGTGACTAAACCTGACCCCATTGGTGGTTATTAAGCCACTGGAGGTGGTTTGTGGGAGGAATCTAGAAGTTTGGACACATGAATCAGAGAAGACTTAGGACTAGAAACTCAGCTGTAGGTGATGGAGAGGGCCTGTTTTTTTTTTTTTTGTTTTTTTTTGTTTTGCTTGTTTAGTTGTTTGTTTTTGTTTCTCTACATTGCAGTGAAAATCAGGAGAAAATCCAGAACAGAAAGAGTTTAAATTCTTTGCAGCCGAGGAAAAAAAAAGTTAGGATTCAGGGAGGCAAAGTTCCAGGAGAGATTAGTGCTGTCAGAAAGAAACCAACTACTTTTTCATTGGAACAATAAGAGATTTTTAAGGATGAGGACGAATAGGGAACTTGCTTGAACTCAGCCACCACAAGTTCAAGGGTAGAAAGGGACAAGCTCATTGAAAAGGCTTTCTCTTGAAAAGAGCATGTTCTTTTTCACAGGGATACTAAAGAAGCTGTTGTTTCAGTGGACTGAGCTGCACAGGCCAGAAGACGTCCATGCAGTTGTGGTCAAGGGAGCCTGGCTACTGCTTTAACTGGCAACACACCTTAACATGGCCTATGTGATACAGGTAGTGCAGACAGAGCAAAATGCAAGATTTCTAGGAGTTGTGGATGTTTCCACCTAAACTTTAAAGGGAAAGCCCATGAGCAAAACAATGTGTGACTGGGCCAGAGTTTGAATGTAGCCACCATCATGGTGATCCAAAAGCTACAAGAGTGAAGACTAAAGTAGAATGAAGACCTCAGGCTGCTACAGATGCCAGGAACATAAAATATTTCCAGAGAAAGTCTTCCAGAAAAGTGTAGAGCAGCTAGAAATTCCATGTGGACTGAAAGTGGAAAGGTTAAAAGGCTTAGGCTGCTAAACCAGATGGAAATCAGGCACCACAGATGCTGTGTTTGGCACTAAAGGGTTGAATGTCTGTCCTCTTGAGGCTTAGTCTTCCTTTGGCCTAATATGCCCTTGCTACATAGCATTCCTTATTTTACAATTGGAAGGTCTTCCATATGCTACCTCCATGTGTGTGGGGGTTGTGTGTGTGTGTGTGTGTGTGTGCAGTGTGTATGTGAACTTATGTGTGTATTTATGTGTGCCTTTCTGTATTGTGTCTGTGTATTTGTGTATGTGTATTTGAGTGTGTGTTAGTTATGTGTCTTCATATGTGTAATTTGTGTAAATAAGAGATATGTGCATGCATTTGTGTGTGTGATGTTTGTGCATTATGGTGTTTACGTGTCCTTTTGTGTGTGATATTTGTGTGTTTCCTCTGTATTAGCAGCAAGGGTACTTAACCACTGAAACATCTCTCCAGTATTGAGTGTTGACATTTTAAAGGGACTCTTGGAGACAAATTAAATGTATCTTGAAGAGATGACTATGAGCATTTGAGAGTAAATGATAAGGTGTTACAAGTTTATTATAAACTGTCCCTGGCAGGATCTTGTGTTGAATATTTGGTCTCTAGTAAAAATTTTAGGAGTTTGGACTAGCTGAAGGAATCATGTTACTGAGAGTACAACTTGTTCCTGGCTCCTGGTTACTTCTCCTAATTCCCTCTGCCATCCATTTGCCATGATATGAACCACCTTCTCGGCTCTCTCCACCACAGTGGACTGAGATGATGCTCTAAATAAATATTCCCTCCTTGTAAATTTGTTTCTGCCATTCATTGTTTCGAAGTTATAAGAAATATGCCTTATACTTGGATCTAATGCTAAAGTTGGAGAGATAAGAGGAACATTCCCATCTTAAGGGAATTCTCAACTAGATAGGGAAGAAAGACACAGAGAATAGTCTTTTTCACAGTTATATGATAAGACAGAAAGTACCCAGAGAGTTGTCCCCTGGAGTAGCTTTCCAGAACCTTCTAATGATTTAATTTCAAGAATTTGTGTTATCTGGAACTGACAGTCTCTATGAAAAACTGACATTTAATAGCAACTTCTAGAAGATTCTGATGAGCAAGTAGATTTTGATATAGATTAGCTATGAGGTGATACATGCAGAATATAGAAGAAGGAAGATGTGTTTGCTCAGAAATGATGAGAAGTGAACAGATATTTTAGTTAAGTGGAGATTTCCAAGCACCAGGATTGTGTTGTTGGTTTAAAATAATGGGTGAATTTCAGACTGTCAACCAATAGGGCTTGTCTGGGGCCTCATAAAGTGTAGATCCAGAGAAGCAGGAAGGGTCTTCACATATGCTTTATACCTTTTCTTGATAGTGACAACAATATTTTTAAAAGGCAAGGGAGAAGCTAGGTTTGCTGGAACAACTCTGAAAGCCAGCACTGGGGAAGTTGAGAGGGGGGATTGTGAGTCTCAGGTTTACATGGACTACCTTGGGGAGCCTCTGCATCAAAATACAAGGTGTATTTAATAGCTGAACAATTCCATATTGTGTAAATGTACCACATTTTCTCTATTCTTTGGTTGAGCAACATCTAGTTTGTGTCCAGTTTCTGCCTATTATGAATACAGCTGTTATGAACATAGTTGAGGAAGTATTCTTGTGGTATTGTGGGGCAACTTTCTTGTAAATGTCCAGGAGTGGTATAGCTGGGTCTTAAGATAAATCTATTCCAGATTTTCTGAGAAACCACAAATTTGATTTCCAAAGTGGTTATACAATTTTATGTCCCCACAATCAAAGGAGGAGTTTTCTCCTTGTTCCACATCCTCACACGCATGAGCTATTGCTTGAAATTTTTATCTTAGCCATTCTGGCAAATGTAAGATTGAATATCAGAGTCATTTTTATTTGCATTTCCCAGGAATTTATGAAGATGACCCTAGCTAAGACTCCTAGCAATAAAGGATAGGGACTCTGAACTGGCTATCTCCTGCAACTAGACAAGACTTCCAATGGAGAGATTGCGGCATCAACCCAGCCACAAAAAAAAAAAAAAAAAAAAAAAAAAAAAAAAAAAAAAAAAAAAAAAAAACCTTAGATCTACAATTTGTCCTGCCTACAAGATGTGCAAGGGTAAAAGGTGGAACAGAAGTTGAGGGATGGGCCAACCAATGACTGATCCAGCTTGTGACCTGTGCCATAAGAGGAGGCCCACCACTGACACTATTGAAGACATTCTGCTATACTTCCAGAAAGGCACCTAGCATAAGAGTCATCTGAGAGGCTTCACCCAGCAACTTATGGAAACAGATACAGAGACCCACAGCAAAACATTAAGCAGAGCTTGGGGAATCCAGGGGAAGAGGAAGAGGATGGATGGAAAGTACCAGTGGGGTCAAGTGCATGACAAGAAAACCTAAAGAATTAACTAACTTGGGCCCATAGGAGCTCACAGAGACTGAACTACCAACCAGAGAACATGCAGCATGGATGCCAGCACATATATAACAGTTGTACAGCTGGGTATTCATGTAGGACTTCTAAAGCAAGAGCAGGGGATGCCTCTGACTACATGGCCTGCTTATGGATCCCTTCTCTGTAACTGGTCTGATTTGTCTAGCCTCAATAGAAGATGTACTGAGTCTTATTGCAACTTGATGTCAAGGTTGGTTGATATTAATGAGAGGCCTCCCCTTTTCTGAGGAAGGTGAAGGAGTAGTTGTGGAAGGGAGATGAGGTTAGAAGGAGGGACTGGGAGGAGAGGAGAGGAGCGACGGGAAGCTGGGGTTGGAATATAAAATAAACAAATAACCCATTAAAAATAGAGGGCATAAAGCAACAGAATCACTGTTAGAGTATTTACACCCACCAACACTTTTTATAGTCCCATATAAATTCTGTGGTGTTGACATTTCACTAAAGTGGGTTGAGGAAGCTATGGGGTTAATGACTTCTACTGTAAAAATTTGTTTGGAGTACTAATTTGAATTTTATCACTCTTTTTTGTTCTATCTCTATAAATAAAATTTAGTTCAGTGCATCTTAGTCTCTGACAAGAAAGCAAGCAAAATAATAATTTATAAATAATAAAACTAAATGCAATACAGTGAGTTCCTCTCTGCAGCCTCAGTCAGTCTCCAAGTCAGTGACTAGAGTTGAGTTATAAGCAAGGCCAAAATCTTCCTATATTTTGTTTTGTTTTGTGTGAAAACAAAATGTTCAGTGAAATTCAGTTTTTGTATTCATGTGTGAGACATGTGTGAAGTGATTGCTATCTGATGCCCTCACTGTTCATGACTCTTCCAGGCAATGCCAAGCACAAAGGAGCCAAGGTTTGAGGTTTACCCATGTTATTAGCAGCTTCTTCTCTTAGTTAAGATACTTTCCTGGAGACTTGGTTTATTCATTTATAAAGTGTGGGAGCTAGACAAGATGCTATCAAAGGTTCCTTCAAAATTTTGGTAATAGTAAAAGGTAGAATACTATACTATAAAGTGGTCCTATAATTTTATCCTATGAAGTAAGACCTGGGTTTGGATGTTTGCTCTAAATAGTTTCTCAAGAAGAGGACATGAGTTTGAAATGAGGGATGGTAGGGACACAGGAAGAGGTGGAGGAATGGACATGCAATGTACTTCCATATCTGAATTCCAAAATAAACTTAAAAATGGAATAAAGTATGAGGAACTGCCTCCAATGTGATTATTGTGATAGGCAAAAAGTTAATATTAATTCCAAGGAAACATTACATATGAGTGGTGATCAAATACAGTCATAAGAAGGCAACAGGTGAGAAAATGAAAGAGGGACTCAACTTTCAGGACCAGAGAATGAGAAAGATGAGTATCTAGAGGCAGAAGTTCTTCTTAAAGGAAGGAAAGAAGGAAGACTGTATGCACTGCTTTTACATCACATGCAAGGCAGGATATAAAATACAATCACAGCTTCTACATTTCATGAGTAATGTATTCCAGAGGGCAAACTAGTTGAAACTATTTAACTGATTTAGTCAAGGAATAAAGCAGCTTGCTTCATAGTTTCACCAGAACGCTTTGTGGAATTAGAATGATAATCCACATGTCATTATTTCCAGGTACTAACTCCTTCTGCTCAATGGTCAATGTGGACAATGTACTGAATGCTGGCTGAGGATCTCAGTGAGTCAGAAATGTGGGCAGGTATCAGTGGAAGTGGAAGCCTCTATCTGAACAGCATTGGTTTGAGTAGGCTCTGGTTTCCTTGGGCAGACTTCCACCTGTCTGACTCACAGGGCTGACTATGCTCTGTTCTGATTCTGTTTCCCTATAACTCTTTCAGACTGACAATAATACCTAGCAAACATTCCCCGTTGTTCTTATCTGAAAAATAGTCATGTATTTCCACGTAGATCTTGCCCCCCCAAAAGAAAACAAAATAAATAAAAACATCTGTTTATTTCAGTTGTATGTGACTAACAAGGGAAAATTTAAGAACTGACGTATAGGTGGCATGGTGTTGCTTGCTGATAGTCCTAACACTTGGGAGGTAGAAACATGGCCAGTAGCAGTTCAAGGTCAATCACAGCCAAATTGTGAGTTTAATACCAACTAAGTGAGATCTGTCTCAGAATAACAAAAATAGGTCAGTGAGATGGCCCAGTGCTAAAGTTACTTGATGTCAAGCTTACTGAGCTGATTTCAGTCCTCACATGGGAAGGAAGGAACTCACTCACTATAGCAAGCTAAGTCAGAGGACACACACATGCCATGGTACAACTCCCTCACTACACATATACATGCTTAAAAATTATAAAAACAACAGTGACAGAGAACTGAAGTACATGGGGCATGTACTTCACTTACTCAAGGCATTGGTAAAGAAATTTACTTGACCATTTTTTTAATTGCTTGTTTCAAACCTTAGGGTTATACAGGGTTATTATCTACCGTGATCAAACTTACTAAAGAACTGTCAAAAGTTTCACTTCTCATAATATCATTGAATACAGTTCATGAAAATCAGAATTCTAGCCCATTGATACATTCTATCAACATGCCTTCCATTTTGAAAGTCAAATATATGCCAAACAAATGGTTTGAAACCAGCGTTACTTTAGAACCTTCTCCATGGGATTTTTACACTCAGGGTGTCTCATGTCACAATAGCAAATATCAGAAGAGATCCTGAGCATGACTAGCCCTTTCTGTTTCTTACTCACCAGTAACTCTCTAGTAAATAGCACAATACCCAGAACATGGAATCTCCCTTTCATGTATGCAGTGTGTATGTACTGAAACCTGGCATTCAATAGACCTAGTTGCACAATCCCTATTTCCTTGGTGTTCAGATTCTTAAACAAACCACCTCGGTATGTGAACTTCTATAATTACACAATCCCTGTTCTTGGCATTGACAGATAATTTCATGATCAAGCCAGATAAAAGCATCTCTGATCTTAAATTGCACATAGATGCTTATTACAAACTCATTCCTCAATAATACAATGTACTCCCTTTTCACTTTAGCTGAATAATTGTCATTCCAAGCAAACTCTTTTCTTGTTTACCAACTCCTACATCAGAATTGAGCCAATCTCAGTCTGAGGCCTGGAGTTGTCCTTGGTGGGCAGCAGCCAACAGTTCTGGAAAATTAACTGTGGGAAGATAGGGAGCAGAGACAGAACCAAACAGTGCAAGAGGTAACTACAAAAGGGGTCACAAGGATAAGTAGTAACTTGTGCCCTGTATAATAGTAATGGTAAATCCAGAAGATTCATAATTAACTTTTGAATCTGGAGATCCAGTAGAGATACTTAAATAATACACCAATATCCAAATCCTAGAAAGCACTGGAAGCCAGAATATTGGTGCAGGATGATGCAGGGTGAAGAGCAAGAAGGAAGGTAGAGAAGGTAACCCAAGACTCTTTCCTCAAATATAGATACTTCTACACTTAAGGAAGTAGTTTCAGACAAGCCTTTTTATTGTTAGCTGAAATATCTATAGCAAAAGATGCATCTAATATTTTACCAAGCATCATAGCTTACCAACAAAGGGTAATATCTATAGATAGAGCATCCTTGGCTTAGCTCTGTGACCATGTGTGGTAGCTAGATACCAGTACTACAATGTTTGTTCCAGCCTTGGTACAGAATACATTGCAGTCTTGTACTAGTCTAGGAAAAGATCAGCTCAAAAAATGGAATCCAGTTTGCATGCCACTATAAGGTCAATGTAATCAGTCACACTGTAGCATCTTGACAATTATATAAATTATTAGGGATGATATTTATCAACATCCTAAGCTTGGTTATGGGGTGTTAGTTTAAAGCTTAAAGTGTGAGGGCAAAGAAGAGTTATATTTTTAATTAGTAGGAACATCTGATGGATGCTACTTTGTCAGATATTGGGTAACTCTATTTCTTCTTCTTCTTCTTCTTCTTCTTCTTCTTCTTCTTCTTCTTCTTCTTCTTCTACTACTACTACTACTTCTTCTCCTCCTCCTCCTCCTCCGCCTCCTCCTCCTCCTCCTCCTCCTCCTCCTTCTTCTTCTTCTTCTTCTTCTTCTTCTTCTTCTTCTTCTTCTTCCTTGTATCAGGGCTAGAATATATGGCTTTGTAGAAGGCATTTACTGTGGAGAAGAACTTCTGGGGGAATTAGTATCCCAGACCTCAAGCAATACTACAGAGCAATAGTGCTAAAAACTGCACGGTATTGGCACAGGGACAGGCAAGTGGAACAATGGAATAGAATTGAAGACCCAGAAATGAATCCACACACCTATGGTCACATGATCTTCGACAAAGGAGCTGAAAACAAAGGAAAAAAGATAGCCTTTTCAACAAATGGTGCTGGTTCAACTGGAGGTCAGCATGCAGGAGAATGCGAATTGATCCATTCTTATCTCCTTGTACTAAGCTCAACTCCAAGTGGATCAAGGACCTCCACATAAAACCAGTCACACTGAAACTAATAGAAAAGAAACTGGGGAAAACCCTTGAGGACATGGGCACAGGGGAAATGTTTCTGAACAGAACACCAATAGCTTATGCTCTAAGATCAAGAATTGACAAATGGGATCTCATAAAATTACAAAGTTTCTGTAAGGCAAAGGACACCGTCAAAAGGACAAAACAGCAACCAACAAATTGGGAAAAGATCTTCACCAACCCTACATCTGATAGAGGGCTAATATCCAATATATACAAAGAACTCAAGAAGTTGGACCTCAGGGAACCAAATAACTCTATTAAAAATGGGGTACAGACTTAAACAAAGAATTTTCACCTGTAGATATTCGGATGGCCGAGAAGCACCTTAAGAAATGTTCGGCATCATTAATCAGTAGGGAAATGCAAATCAAAACAACCCTGATATTTCACCTCACACCAGTCAGAATGGCTAAAGTTGAAAACTCAGGAGACAGCAGGTGTTGGCGAAGATGTGGAGAAAGAGCAATACTCCTTCACTGCTGGTGGGATTGTAAGATGGTACAACCACTATGGAAATCAGTCTGGTGGTTCCTAAGAAAACTGGACATGACACTTCTAGAGGACCCTGCTATACTTCTCCTGGACATATACCCTGAGGATTCCCCAGCATGCAATAAGGACACATGCTCCACTATGTTCATAGGAGCCTTATTTTATAATAGCCAGAAGCTGGAAAGAACCCAGATATCCCTCAATGGAGGAATGGATACAGAAAATGTGGTATATATACACAATGGAGTACTATTCAGCAATTAAAAACAATGAATTCATGAATATTTTAGGCAAATGGATGGAACTGGAAAATATCATCCTAAGCGAGGTAATGCAATCACAAAAGAATACACATGGAATGCAATCATTGATAAGTGGATATTAATTAGCCCTGAAGCTCTGAATACTGAAGATACAATTAGCATATCAAATGATTCCCATGAAGAAGGAAGAAGAGGGCCCTAATCCTGGAACAACGGCTTGATTCAGCATTGTAGGGGTGTACCAGGACAGAGAAAAGGGAGGGGGAAAGATAGAAGAATGGATGGACAGAAGAGAACTTATGAGACATATGGGGAGGGGGGATCTGGGAAAGGGGAAAGCTTTTGGATTGTAAACAAAGAATATAGAAAAAAATATATATATAAAGAAAACAAAGCAAAACAAAAAACCTCAAATGTTCCAGCATTCAAAAAGAAAAAAAAGAAGGCATTTAAGCCCTCTGTCACTGACTTATATTTTCTGTCTTTGTCTAGTGTCTAAACTCTTAAGTGTCTCTCAGTAATAAGGTCATATCAATTCTAGATAAAACTGAGAAACTTCTATTAACGCAAAATGAGCATAATTTTATACTTCAACTTCACAGTCCTCTATTGTCTAAATACATGCTTTGGATGTGCCAGAAAACATATTGCTGCTTAATTTTATACTTTGTCTCTTTACTTATTGACTCTAGAAAATAATGTTACCTGTATTTCCTGATACAATTTTGCTGTGTGAATAAACCAGTTAGTCATCCACTGTTACAAGCAGAAACTCTCTTGGCATGCTTGAAATTCCCAGGTGTTTAGACAAGTTTAGATGAGCTAAGAATTTATCAGCTGAGAAGACAACTTGCATTGTGAAGTGGATTTGAGAGCTGAGATTAGTGCACAAACACTCAGTCTGGTAGTGCGTCTCTTGACAATCTCAGTGTGTCTTTGTACACTGTGAATTAAGTATAGCCAAAGCATTCACCGTTTTACTGACCTTTGCTGTAGCACAGAAGACAAAATCTCAAGGTGGAGGTAGGGGCCTTAGGGTTTGTGTAGCCTCAGAAATGGAGTCTGTCCTATCTTCTCTTCCTTTCCTGTCTTACAGCCCTCCTCCGCTGCCAAGGTTAATCCGAGAAGTTCCAATTTCCTTCTCCAAGATGGATCATAAAAAACAAGGGCCATTTTCTTGAAGCCAGCCTCAAAATGTGAATATGTTGCTCTAAACCTCCGCCAGAGTTGGCTTCAAATTCTCTGACCTGCCTTGTTTGAGTTCAGTTTACATGACAACAATTCTGGGAACTGCCCTTACCCCCACACTCAGAAGGAAGACTAGCAGCAAAGAAAGGTCTGGAAGGAGCCCTTACAGGGAACTGTTACAAACCTGCCCTCTGGCTCCCCATTCAATATTTTATTGTTTGCTTATATCGATGATCATATCATGTTTCTTTGTGAACTTGCATGCATGTGTGGGTGAGGGGGAGGTGTTTTATGTATGTGAAGTTGTATAAGTAGCCTGGATGTGTGTGTGTGTGTGTGGGGGGGGGGGGTGTTCCATGTATGTGAGGTTGTATAAGTAGCCTGGATGTGTGTGTGTGTGTGTGTGTGTGGGTGTTCCATGTATATGAGGTTGTATAAGTA
The DNA here is from genome assembly GCF_947179515.1 of Apodemus sylvaticus. Taxonomy (NCBI): domain Eukaryota; kingdom Metazoa; phylum Chordata; class Mammalia; order Rodentia; family Muridae; genus Apodemus; species Apodemus sylvaticus. The sequence continues at coordinate 74,231,408 of NC_067486.1, read as the reverse complement.
GTCTAGATGTGTGTGTGTGTGGGGGGGGGGGGTTCCATGTATGTGAGGTTGTATAAGTAGCCTGGATGTGTATGTGGGGGGGGTTCCATGTATGTGAGGTTGTATAAGTAGTCTGGATGTGTGTGTGTGTGTGTGGGGGGGGTGTTCCATGTATGTGAGGTTGTATAAGTAGTCTGGATGTGTGTGTGTGGGGGGGGGGTGTTCCATGTATGTGAGGTTGTATAAGTAGTCTGGATGTGTGTGTGTGGGGGGGGTGTTCCATGTATGTGAGGTTGTATAAGTAGTCTAGATGTGTGTGTGTGGGGGGGTGTTCCATGTATGTGAGGTTGTATAAGTAGCCTGGATGAGATAAGAACATTCTAAAAGATACTCCAGGCTGACATACTATTGAAAGAGAAAGAGAGAGAGAGAGAGAGAGAGAGAGAGAGAGAGAGAGAGAGAGAGAGAGAGAGAGAGAGAAAAGAGAAAGAGTAGATTGAGAGGGAAGAGAGAGAGGGAAAGGGGAGGAGAGGAGAGGGGAGAGGAGAGGAGAGGAGAGGAGAGGAGAGGAGAGGAGAGGAGAGGAGAGGAGAGGAGAGGAGAGGAGAGGAGAGGAGAGGAGAGGAGAGAGGATGGGAGGGGAGGGGAGGGGAGGGACAGGGAGAGGGACAGGGAGAGGATCAGGGGCAAGGGCAGGGAGGGGAGAGAGAGAGGGAAGGGAGAGGAGAGGGAAGAGAGAGAAGGAGAGAAGAGAAGAGGGAGAGAGAGCCCAAAGAAATGAGAATTTCTCCAGGGAGACTATGTTGTGAGAAGGAAAAGGTGGAAAGTGGAAAGGGAACTTTTCTCACAGAAAGAGATCTAGGGGTGAGATTGAACCTCACACAAAGATAGGTCAATGGTGGCTAGGACCACACCTTAACTGAGACCACTTAGATATGTATATCCCTTGTGTTCTACCTAAACCTGCATTTTACTCCAGGATCTGAAAGAGGGATTTAAAGAAATTCCTGGGTTGTTTTTTTTTTTTTTTTTTGTTGTTGTTGTTGTTGTTCTGCTTCCCAAAATGGCCACACTGAATAGATCTATTTCTGTTTTCTACCATTAATTTATTTGTTTTAATTGGCTTATCAAGAATAAGTGACCAAACATGGCTGCTTTGGGATGTGACTCCAGGTTCAGTAGCAGACGTACACAGACATGCACAGGTATGCTCAGGTGTGTGTGTGTGTGTGTGTGTGTGTGTATGTGTGTGTGTGAGTATGTGTGGGTGTGGGTGTGGGTGTGGGTGGGTGTATGTGAGGTGTGGGTGTGGGTGTGGGTAGGTGTACATGCCATGGTATGTGTGCAACATGTTTTGAGATAGCTCCCTCTACAGCTCTTCGGGACTCTCATGATGACCAAGTTATATATCTGCTACACATGTTTTGGGAGGCCTAGGTCCAGCCTGTGTATATTCTTTGGTTGAAAAAGAGTCATTTTTGTGCCAATTGAAAATTTGGTCTCAGGAACAGGAATTTCTCCAGGAATCTCATGCTGATGAGGTAAAAGGCTGAGGTCCCAGGGTTGGTTAAGCTACAGTAGAAATTACTTTGCAGAAATAGATTACACATACTGCTAACAACTTTTTGATAGCATTACAGGAGAAACTTTAGCTAATTCAACAAGCTAGGCAGATGATAGGCAGACAGAGCCATATCTCTGCCAGGACTCCATAGTTATACATATCTGTTGCTCTTCATTTAAACCTTAGTCTCATGTCGGGTCCCCAAAAGTGGACTTGGAGGGTCATTGGGTGTCTTGGTTCTTCATACCAATGTGGTCACATTGAAGAAATTCCTCTTCTCTACTTTCAAGAACCACTTTTCTGCTTAATTCGTCTGCTACAGGAAGCCAAGCCTGCCTGTTTGACTGCTAGAGCCCAGACTTTGGCCCTAACAGCTTTGATCACAGTTGAAGCATGTAAATCATAGTAACTATAATTTGATGGTTATTTATTGTACTTTGTATACTATATAGAACATTTGTAAATACTAATTATTTCCCATTACCTCATGAAACAGTTCATAATTCTTATTTTGCAGACAAGGAGGCCACCCCATGGGACATGCTTAATAGCTTACTGAAGACCTGGCATTATTAATTAGAATGGCCTGAGCTGAGATTACTGTGGCTCTGCAGTCAGACCTATAAACCAATGATTTATTTTGCCATTAGTTATAGCAAACATAGGTTTTTTTTTTCAACAACAGCAATTGATTATTATTGTGTAGATGTTCCTGCCAAACTCTATACATTAAAAAGGGTGAGGAGATTATTCTCCTCATACCACTATTTTCATGAACACAGAAGTGTCTTGTGACACCGTGGAAACATGAGTCAGCACACAAACATCTTGTTATGCTCAACTGAAAATGCAGGGCTGCTTCCACCTGCAGACGGAAAGGCCAACTGCAGTATTTCCAGTTTCACAGTTATGTCCGTTCACAGAACCAGTGTGGGGACAGACTGCAGGTATCCACAGCTGTCTTCGACACCTCAGCCAGGATTTTCTGAGTGACTCAGTCAACACTGAGTGATGAGATACTAGGAAAGTAGTGACTACCCGGAGTGATCATCTTAATGATGTCAGAGGCAATCTGGCTCCGAAGATTCAAAGGTGCCAAGTTGCTTCCACAGCTTAGGGGACTGGACATTTCAGGATAGAAAATCCAATGCTGCTTCACCTGTCCTGTCAAATGTGGGAATGTTCAGGATTATAGAAAATTGCATACATATCTTTTGAGAGCTTGCCATGTGTCAGGCATAGCTTTCAGTGTGAGGGCTGCGCTAGAAAATGAAACCAAGATGTTATCTTCATGCAACTTGGACAAGATAATGAGTCTAAAAATATTTTTGTAAATGCCATTCACAGACTATCATCGTGGTATTTATGCTTCATGTTTATAATAAATTGAGGCATTGCATATTTCTTACTGGTGTCCTTAGTACCATTATAAGCACAGTATTAGAAATTGAGGTGGTAGCTCATGCCTTTAATTCCAGTACTCACACAGATCTTTGTGAGTTCTAAACTAGCTTCAGGGTCTTAGGAAAGCCAGGATTATGGAGAGATACCTTGCCTCAAAACTAACACAACTAAGTAATTAAGTAAGTAATTAAGTAAGCATGTAAGTAAACCAAGTCAGTCAGTCAGCCAGTCAGTCAACCAGCCAGTCAATCAGTCAGTCAGTCAGTCAGTCAGTCAGTCAGTCAGTCAGTCAGTCAGACAGTCAGTCAAGGCTGATGTCAGTTACCTGTATGGAGCACTTGCTTTATCTCAGTGCCTTGTCTACTCTTTCACAACAAGGCACACTTCTCAAGGGCTGAGAAAATTCTTCAGTTTTCATTCTTTCTGTTGCCTCCACACCCACCATCATCCTTTGTGCAAAGTCAGCTGTCCCGAGGGGAGTGCTGAGTGGAAGTGGAACCTCCCTGTGTTCAAGCTGCGAACACACCATGATGGACTGTGGAGAAGAGCCAGACGGCATAGACCCAGGATTCCTTATGTCTGAATCCTCCATGGTCCCTGCTGCCTCCCATCTGCCTCTCCCTTAACCAGGCACCGTCATGTCACCTATGGAATCTATGTCACTTTGGTGAGCCCAATCTTAAACCCTGTCCTACTGTCTTCTGAACTTAACATTGAAGCAGGACCATTAATTTTCCATTCTTTAAAAATGGTGAACTTCAATCTAGAGTCAGCAGTACAGTTGCCTGAAAAACTTTCCACCACATACAACTCCAATGAATAATGACAATAAAGTATACATTACATACTAGATTTTTTTCTTATGGAAGAATGCTTGATATTATATATATATTCAATTTTTTACCTTTTTCCTCTCTATCAGGTACTAGAATTTGACTTTGGGACCTGCTAATGGCATCTGTCAGGGAAAAGTTGAGGCAAATGATGTAGTACTGATATCCCCTCTCCCGCAGCTTAGTTTAGAATCTTCAAGTTTCAGCTCTGGAATGTAGTGTGCTTGCTACATTGCTGCTGCTTGGTTTGTTTCTCTGAACCAGTCTCTGAAAGCATGAAGAGTTTATATTAAGCACTGATAAAACATGCATTCCTGGCACCCACTTCTAATTTCCTGAATCCAGGTCTCCGGGTGTGATACTTCCTGGTCTGTATTTATAGCCACTGGCCCTGGAGATTCCAGTGTCCACTGAAGCTGAAGAACCACTGCCCTAGGGAATGCAGTTAGCAGGAGAAATACCCTGTGAAAAGTCCCCAGGCAGGAAGCTAGCAGCTGAAGCCAGGCCTTTCCTGTACGGGGCACACATTTTTGGAATTAGTTTACTCCCTCAGATCAGTAGAGCATGAGCATTCAAGATTTTGGGGCACAAGGAAAGATTCATTTGTGACTCACCAAAGCTGCATGGTTTGTTGTATTACACAATAGGCAATCCCTTCCTGTTTGGTTGTTAAATGAAATAAAACAAATAAAATAAATAGCATGCAATAAGTAGAATAAACGACAGCTATAATGCACTTAGGGATGTGTGAAAATCACCATGCACACTTCCTATTTATGACAAAGAACTATATTCTGTTAGGTCTTCACATCGAGCTTTGCATTTAAATTAAAATGTTATAAAACAGAGTAAGAAGAATTAAATTAGAAATAATAGTGTTTAGTGTTGAGTTTATCATTCATATACCTTTTCTGTCTATCTTTTATTTTTTATTGAAAATTGTTTTGTTCATATACTATATTCTGGTTATGGTTGCCTCTGTCCCAAATATTCCCAAATTGTCTCCACCTTTTTTTAATTTGATATATTTTTTATTTACATTTCAAATGATTTCCCCTTTTCTGGCCCCCACTCCTCCAAAGTCACATAAGCCCCTTTCCCTCCCCCTGTTCTCCCATCCACCAGTTCCCACTTCCCTGCTCTGGTTTTGCCCTATACTGCTACAATGAGTCTTTCCAGAACCAGGGGCCACTCCTCCATTCTTCTTGTACCTCATATGATGTGTGGATTATGTTTTGGGTATTCCAGTTTTCTAGGTTAATATCCACTTATTAGTGAGTGCATACCATGATTGATCTTTTGAGACTGGGTTATCTCACTTAGTATGATGTTCTCCAGCTCCATCCATTTGTCTAAGAATTTCATGAATTCATTGTTTCTAATGGCTGAATAGTACTCCATTGTGTATACATACCACAGTTTTTGCATCCATTCTTCCATTGAGGGACATCTGGGTTCTTTTCAGCTTCTGGCTATTATAAATAGGGCTGTTATGAACATAGTGGAGCACGGATCCTTATTACATGCTGGGGAATTCTCTGGGTATATGCCCAGGAATGGTATAGCAGGATCCTCCGGAAGTGACGTGCCCAGTTTTCTGAGGAACCGCCAGACTGATTTCCAGAGTGGTTGCACCAATTTGCAACCCCACCAGCAGTTGTCTCCACCTTTCAATCCACCTAAAATCATATCCTTTCATGGTCTGTCTAATTAGAAAACCAAAAATAAATAAATAAATAAAAGAAACAATAAAATAAGACAAAAATAAAAACAAGCAAACCTAAATAACACAAAACAAGGTATTTCTTGTGCATTTTCTTTGTTTCTTTGTTTTTTTTCTTTTCATTTTTCTCTTTTGTACATTTACTTTTTTAAAAATAAATTTTTTTCAGACAGAACCCCATCTATCACAGACTGGCATCCAACTCTCCCAGTAGTGAGGATTACCTTGAACTCCAGATCTTGTCTCTGCCTCCTAAGCCCTACAATGACAGGTGTGTGTCACTATGAACAGTTTATGTGGATGGGCATCGTACCCAGAGTTCTGTATATATTAAGCAAGAGCTCCACCATCTGAGCTATCACCCTAGACCTATTTTAACATATTCTTGAAGACCTTTCTCACCAATTCTTGTTTTCCCTTTTAGCCTTTTAGTTTTTACGGAATTAACACTATTAAATGAGAAATAAGGTAATCCAGCCTTGAGGTGTTATCTCAATATTCTGGCATCTCAGTGACTGTTTACATGACCTGTTGAGAATCATTCTCCACCCTTCCTTCACTATCTCTTTCCAAGTCTCACTTACAATTGCAGTGTAACTATATATAATACAGCTTCCCTATCATAACTCAGAATAGAATTATGAAATGTTTCTAAAGTTATTTTTAAAACATAATGACTATAAATCACTGAAAACCATATAGGCTACCCACTCAGATACAGGTAAAACTCCACTTGTCCCCACCTCAGCAGAATGCTTTTCAAAAAACAAACAGACATTGTTCTTCTGTGGTTGATTCAGTAGACACATTTTCTAACATCAATACATGAGATATTATAAGGAATTTTTACCACTATTGTTATCAATCTCTATTCCTTTTTGGATTTATCATCTGAATGAGAAGAGACAAAATCATTGTAAATTCCCTTCTCTGTGTGTGGGTATTCTGCCTGGTATGTTTGTTTACCAAGTATACATCTGGTGTTGGAGGAAGTCAGAATCGAACTTCGCATCACCTGGGACTGGAATCATTGTACGCTACCATGTAGTTGCTGCGAATTAAACCCTTATCCTCTGGAAAACCAGCCAGTGCTCTTACCCTCTGGGTAATCTCTCTAGGCACCTGTAAAACAATCATTTACTCTTAATTACCGTGCATATTATCATGTGTGCTTTATTTTTTAAAAACAGGCTCTCACTCTATAGCCCTAGCTGGCCTGCCCTGCAAAGTACAAAGTTCTTCCTGCTTCTGCCTCCTGCATGTTGGGATTAAAGGTGTGTGCCACCACACCTAGTCCAAACAGTAATTCCCCCCCAAAACTTAAAAATATAGAGCAAGATATAAACCTGTTATTGGTACAAGTAATATGGGATGGGGAATACAATATTTCTTCAGGATTTATATAAGTCAGTATTTATCCCTAAATATCTTAATGGGTATGGCTGGAAGTATGGCTCTTATGGAGAAAAAATGAGATTAGGAATGAGAACAGAAGAGGATTCTTGCAAATATATTTTGGTGGTATTGTTTATATTGTCTTTCCAATTTGGCTTTCTGAAAGTCAAATTTCAATGAGACAAATTCAAACCATCCCTAAAGAACTGATTAATGAAAGATAAGAAAAGGTGTATTTATCACATTAACTTTATCATTGCAAATACATATGTCTGTCAAAAAGATTTAAACCTTAAAAAGGTTTAAAGAGAAAAACTCTCAATTATGAGGGCAAAAGTCAAATAGATTTCGGGGAGTGGGGGGGCTAGAAAAGGGGAAATCATTTGAAATGTAAATAAATTATATCGAATAAAAAAAAGAAAAGAAAAAAATAAATTAAACAAAACAAACAAACAAACAAACAAACAAACAAAAAAGAACTCAAGAAGTTAGACTCCAGAGAACCAAATAACCCTATTTAAAAATGGTGAACAGAGCAAATGAGAGAATTCTCAACTGAGAAAACTCAAAGGGCTGAGAAGCATCAAAAGAAATGTTCAACCTCCTTAGTCATCAGGGAAATTAAAATCAAAACAACCCTGAGATTCCACCTCACACCCATCAGAATGGCTAAGATCAAAAAACTCAGATGACAGCAGATGCTGGCAAGGCTGTGAAGAAAGTAGAACACTCCTCCATTGCTGGTGGGATTGCAAGGTGGTACAACCACTCTGGAAATTGGAAAATTGGACATAGTACTACCTGAGGACCCAGCTATGCCATATACCCACAAGATGCTCCAACATGTAAAAGGACACATACTCCATATTCATGGCAGCTTTAGTTATAACAGCCAGAAGCTGGAAACAACCCAGGTATCCCTCAACAGAAGAATGGATCCAGAAAATGTGGTACATTTACACAATAGATTACTACTTAGCTATTAAAAGAAATGACTTCATGAAATTCAAAAGCAAATGGATGGCTCTAGAAAATATCATCCTGAGTGAGGTAACCCAGTCACGAAAGAACACACATGGTATACACTCACTGAGAAGTAGATATTGGGCAAAGAGCGATGAATACCCATGATACAACTCGTGGACCACATGAAGCTCAAGAGGAAGGAAGACCAAAGAGTAGATGCTTCAGTCCTATTTAGAAATGGGAACAAAATAATCAAGGGAAAAAGGGTGGGAGGGACTTTGGAGAAGTGAAGAGGGAGGGGGGAAAGAGGTGAAGAATCAGGTATGAGAGGAGATGGAGGAGATGTACAGAGGGTCAGGAAATTGAAAAGAGGTATGTAGCAATGAGGGTAAGGATTTGGGGGTAGCATTCAGAAAGTCCCAGATGCTAGGAAAGCAAGAGCCTCCCAGGACCCTATGGGGATAACATTAGGTGACAAATACCCTACAAAGTGGAGGGAGAACCTGTGGAGACCTTACCTAGAGGGTAGGCATGGCTCTCCACTGAACAGTTGGGGGATGGGGCCACCCACACATCTCTAAAATTTTACTCCTAAAGGAAATACAGGGACAAAGAGTGGAGCAGAGACTGAAGGAAAGGCCATCCACAGACTGCCTCACCTAGGTATCCATCCCATATACAGACACCAAACCTAGACACTATTGAGGAAGCCAAGAAGTGCTTGCTGACAGGAGTCTGATACAGCTGTCTCCTGAGAAGCTCTGACAGATCCTGACCAATACAGATGCAAATACTCACAGCCAACCATCAGACTGAGCACAGGAACCCCAATGGAAGACTTAGGGAAAGGACTGAAGGAGCTGAAGGGATATTATCTGGTATCAATGGGAGGGGAGGCCCATGGTCTATGAAGGCTTGATGCCCCAGTGTAGAGGAATGCTAGGACAGTGAGGCAGGAGTGGGTAGGTGGGTGGGGGAGCACCCTCATAGAAGAAGGGTAAGGGGGATGAGTTGAAGGGTTTGCAGAGAGGAAACCAGGAAGGGGAACAGCATTTGAAATGTAAATAAATAAAATATCCAATTTAAAAAAAAGGAAAGAAATGTCACAGGACAAGCAGGATGGCTCAGGAGGTAAGAGCAGTTGCAGGGTGAGTATGGATACCTGAATCCCACCCTTAGGAAACCCATGTTTGATGGTGGAATTGGCTCCTGAAAATTATCTACTAACTTGCACACACACACACTCAAACCTAACCATGCACACATACATACAGCACACACACATAGATACACAACAAACAACACACACACATATACACACAAACACAATCATATACAACACACATACATACATACACACAAACCACACATACATGCATAGACCCGACACACATAGATACTATACAAATATACATACAACACATACCTATACTGAACACACACAGACCCAACAAACAATGCACATAGAGACACATACAAACAGAGACAACACACATGGACACATACAATAAATAACATGCACAGAGATACATAGAATATACACGCTCAAAAATAGACATATGCACACCACACACATAGAGACACATACACACTCATATATACATATACACCTCACACACATACACACACAAAATCACATACACACAATAAACAACACAGAGACACATATAACACACACATGAACACATATGCTCAAACATGTACATACACACACCACACACACATATACACAATTCTCAAACATGTGCATACACACGCATACACAGAGAGACATACACATACAACGTAGACACACATGCACTCACACACACTATTAAAAGTAAAATATTTGAAAGAAAAGTTAAAATAACCTCTAATGCTCACATCTGAGTAAGTACCACGGGCACGATACTCAACAGTCATCATTTTTCTGTGACAAGAACCCTAAAACAACTCATTTCTAGGTATTTTGAAATATGTGTTACTATAGCTGTAGTCACTCTGCTGTACAATAGACAACCAGAATTTATTCCAACTGTTTGAAGCCTTGTCTTAAACTCTTGCAAACTTCCCTGCTGCGTTGCCAAGCCTGGATTACTACCCATCCACTTCTCCCATCTTTGAAAGCCACTGTTTTGGATCCCTCGAACAAATGTCATGCCGCGTCATGACACTTCTCCTTCTGAACCAGGATTATTTCACTCAATGCCCTCCTGTTCTATCCGTGCCACTGCAAATGGTAGGATTTCATCGTTTTTGGGCCCGAGGGGTAGCACATTGTATGTGGATAGCACAGTTTCTCTACGTAGTCACAAGCTAGTGAACACTTAGGCTTTATCCATCTCAACCAAAATGAAGGAGCAAGTGCAAAAGTCAGTTCAAGATCTTGACCAAATATTTTTTTGATTGTATACCTAGGAGTGAGGGTACAGGATTATAGTCTTATACTATCAGTTTTTGAGGAACCTCCATTGTCTCCCACAGTGTCTGTACTGACTTATAACTGAGCATTTAAGCTAGACAAAAAACATGTAAATTTTCTAAGGCAACAGCTCTCACCAGTTCCTCACACTGCAGTGAGCCCCAACCATAAAACTATTTTCATTGGTGCCCCATAACTCTAGTTTAGCTACTGCTATGAATTACTTAATGTAAATATCTATGAGGAATACTTCTGAGGAAGAAAAGATTATTTGATAACGCTCCCCCTTGGGTCCTGACCCACGGGTTGAGAGTCGCCACTCTAAGGTTTCCAGACTAGGAGCCCCCAGCTATGGATCTGAGTACAATGGGAACTTTAATGTTTTCTTAAGATTTGATGGCCTGGTATCATATCTGTGAGTCATTTAATATGACTTTATGACTATATTTTAGGGTAAGTAAAGAGTAGACCAGTAAAACCAAACACACACACACACTCACACACAACTCACACTTACTCAGGAAGACCCTATCTTGCATTAAGAAAGAAAATCCTGAAATACTTCAATTTTGTATTCATTGTACATTTGGGAGTTACAGAAAATTGTTAGGGCTTTACTTCTCGTGATTTACACATGTGCTTGAGGTTTCATTTAGCTGACAAGTTAATGAGCCACGCTCTTCTCCATAATTATGTTCAAATGTTATATGTCAATAAAAAATAAAACAATAATTCACATATGCACACTTGTTCCCAGCCTGGATCTGAAAGGTTAGGGTCCTTGGCCCTGCCTCCTGCCAAGTGTTCTGCCCAACACTTTGGAATGTGAACTTGCTTGAGCTAGTACTAGTTTAGCATAATTTCACTGGTGGCTTGTCTGTCTAAGGTAGTCAGGGGATATTAAAATAGTCTAACAATAAAATCGCAACCAGTCAACCATACAACCACCTTCCAAGGGGGAGGAGAACAGCTCCCTCTCCCAAGGGCCTGAGAGAGATCAGTTTACAGGCTCCAGCCCTGCCTAGGATCCTTCCCCCGTCCTCCATCTTGTTACAGCCACAGGCCTCTGCGACTATCATTTCACATTAGCACACAGCCAGGGCTGTTTCTCCCACGCACCATGATATGCTCAGTTCATGCCCTGCCCTGGCTCCCGATTGGGAGCCTGGCCGCTGGGTAGTGACCTCCAGGACCCTCGCTCTGGTACAACCTGCTTATATAATTCTTTTTGCAATTTAAGGTGCCTGCAAGAGGTGTGCGAGGAAACGTAAAAGACTGGGCACTATCATCCCCAGGTACCAGCAACTGAGGCCGATAGCAACAGAAGCCAATAGCATCAGAAGCCAATAGCATCAGAAGCCAATAGCATTCCAGCTGAACTGGCATCTGCCCATGTGTCCCTTCCCAACAGGCTGCTAGTTACCATGAAGAATCTTCTTCAGTACGCTGCCTGCTTCTTGGCCCTTTTCTCCACTGGGTTTTTGATCTTGGCTACCTGGACGGACTGTTGGATGGTGAACGCCGATGACTCTCTGGAGGTAAGAGGCCAGAAACCTCAATTTTGCTGTGAGATTTACAGCCAAACACAGACTTCAGTGCTGCCGGACAATGGCAGCAAAGATAGCCAGCAAGGGAGTAAACTGATCCTTAATGAATCTTAACACTGTTAGCTTATTTAACCCTGACACTAATCTATGAAGTGAGTACTGTTGTCCCATTTCACAGATGAGGTAATTAAATTATCTATTTTTCTAAGGTAACATTTTCAAAATTATGTAATGCCTGCCACAGAATGTTCCAGGAGTTCACTGCTTCCCTTACTACATATCATGCAGAGTCTTGGTAGAGTCATAACCTTTCTTTTTAACATAAGTGTGTTAACCTTGATGGCAGAATCCAGAGTTCTGTTAGACATTTTAAAGCTAATCAGCTGAGGAGTGTTGAGCAGTTGGACTCTGGGAAAGCCGTTCTAAAAGACAGCTAATAATCCCAGGCCTTAGGGAGAGTGAAATCAAAAGTATATAGAACCTACAGGGCTGGTGTGTCAATGGGGGATGTATGACTGTAAATGGGAGAAAACACTCAGGCCAAAAGTCTTCCAAGAGCACCTCAGCGCTCAGGAACCGGCATGGACTTAAGAACTCCAGTTTTAATAACGGGTTATACAGCAGGACTGCTGCTCATGAGGGAGGGACACTGGGTGAACTTACACTTGAGAATGCAATGCAAGTCAATGATAAAAATTTAAAAGGTGAAGTTCATAATCTTTTGCTGTGGAAATAATAGAGATAGGAGTCAGACAGAGCTGAACAAGATTCAAATCTTCAGAATTATCTGCTGTTCCTATGTAAGGCTGAGAAAAATGCAAGTCAGATAAAGATCATGGAGTGAGCAATTCAGAGGAGTCAAAGACAGCTCTATCTCTTCGAAATAGCTTGAGTGAATGGTCTCCACACACTAACGCTGTAGTATCTAGGAAGGTTAAGGAAGATCTGAGGAGGCAGGAAGCTTGCCATCTTTATTATAACTCTGTTTACAAATTCCCAAGTTGTAGTAGAAGTGAAACTCACAATTTTAGTATCTTGTTCTGGAATCTTTTGCAATTTCTGTGTGTGTGTGTGTGTGTGTGTGTGTGTGTGTGCTTAAATTTCCTCTGACTCCTACATAACATTTTAAAGGTAATGGAGTTATAAATTCCTTTGTAATGCTGAGAGTTTATATTTCTAAAAACTGTTACTGAATGGAAGTACTCTGGATTATCTGTTTTGCAGTGAGTCTGGGGATGGGACTCATCTAAGCAATAATGCATATATATATTCATTATATTATTATTTATATATAAATCTAAAACTGTGCCCCTTGCACAGTGCTCAGGGAAAGTGTGGCTCAAACCCTGTGAAGCCATTAGTTTCTCATTATCCAGGCTGCCAGTCAGAAGTGATCAATATAAAATAATGTTGCACTTGAGCACACTTTAAATTGAGTTTTCAAAAATGTTTTTTTAAAAAAATATGTAAAAACCTATCCAATGTCATTGGTTAAATATTTTCTAAGACAGCTTGAAAGTCTTCTTGCTTCAAGTGACAGTTGTCACTCAGTCAAGGAATAGAGTTTTAAGAAGAGCCGGGCTTGCTGAGAGGGTAGGAACCTCAGCCTGAAGCACCATGTTCCTTTTATTTTAGCTTCTCAATCAATTTGCTTCCAAACAGCACAAGAAAATCACTAGTTGAGATGAATGAAATGAATACTAAAAATTATTCACTTTAAATAAATTCTTCCTAACCTCACACAGATATTTTCTTTGTCCATTTTCTTTGGTTAGTCGGTTATTCTCAATACATCCCAACTGCAGTTTGCCTTCTCTCAGCTCCTCCCAGTCTACCACACCCTGTCTCCTAAACCCACTGATCCTTTTCCTCCCTTCAGAAAAGAGCAAGCCTCCTAGAGATATTAACTGGACATAGCAAAACAAGATGCAGTCAGACTAGACATAAACTCTCATATTAAGGCTGGATGAGGCAATTGGAATAGGAGAAAAAGAGCCCCAAGAACAGGCAAAAGAATCAGAGACAGTCCCACTCCCACTGCTAGGAGTCTCACAGAAACACCAAGCTCAGCAAACACAGCCTGCTTGCAGAAGAGCTAGGTCACGCCAATGCAGACTCTGTGATTGCAGCTTCACTCTCTGATTCCCTATGATCCCTACTTAGTTGATTCTGTGGGCCATGTTCTTCTGGCCAAGCCCTCTGGCTCCTACAATTTTCCTCTTCCTCAGGGGTTCCCTGAACAACAAGTGGAGAGAATCAATAAAGGCCTCCAATTTGGGTGCTCTCTCTGCCTAAGGTTTGGCTATGAGTCTCCTCACCTGTAATACCTTGTCTATTTCATCTCGGTGAAATGTGTTCTCCAAAAAGCCTGCTTGTGGAAACTATCCTGTAAGCATTAACCCCCTCCTGCCACTTCTCTTTGAACAATCTCCATCAATATGTTTTAAAAGGACATCAATCTGTTATAATAATTTCTTTAATTAGGATAAAAATTTATTATTTTGTGCAAAAGATTGAAGGTTTTCATAATCACTGGCCCTTTTTTAGGCTCTTTTGCATGTCACCCCTATCTACATTAGCAATTCACTTTCCTTAAACAATTGTTGGGGGAAAAGTAAATGAAATAAAAATGTGTAAATAACAACATTTGAAGAGGCAGAATTATTCTGGCTCAGATCTTTGTTAATATAAGCATATAGGTTGGAAAATTGGTTCTTTGGTTGAGTTCCACTTGGCAAATATGTAGAATGTAGGTCACAAAGAAACACTGTGCCTACAACACTAAAAGAGGCAAGGAAAAAGAAGGAGTGCATCTTGTCATTCAGGAAGGGACATTGAGTGCATAAAAAAATGATGAGCATGAACTATAACAAATGACACAGATCAGTTCATATTTGAGGAGTAAATGAGCAGAATATCACTAGAGCAGAGATGATAAAGCTGTCATTCTCCATTAGGCGTATTGAAATAGGTCTCATCGAAGAAAGGGCTGTCAAGCTAAGCCTCCAAATGATGCAATTTCAAAGGGTAGAAATGGCAGCAGGGAGTTTGGATGAAAAGACACTGAGTCAGAGAGAGAGAGAGAGAGAGAGAGAGAGAGAGAGAGAGAGAGAGAGAGAGAGGTTCTTGGGTTTTTAAAAGGATATAACTCAAAGGAAGAGGAATAAAGAATTCAGATACTCTAGCATTTCACTTTCTTTGAACAATTCTTGGGAAAAGCAACTGCAATAAAAATACATAAATAAAGCATTCTTAGGTTTTACTACCATATACCTGCCTTGAGGAGTAAAATCCTTTGTATTTAGTAGGGGTATTGAAAGAGAAAGACACACACACACACACACACACACACACAGAGAGAGAGAGAGAGAGAGAGAGAGAGAGAGAGAGAGAGAGAGAGCACCTTGAGAGCACCCTTAGTGGGCATGACCCTAAATAATAGGCTGAGCAGCTCTCCTGTCCTCACTGTCCTTGAGTCTGTTGCTCCTGGGAAGATTTGGGTGCTCAAGAGAATGGGTTGGACGTTTTTAAAGACAGTGGGTAATCAGCTCTTAGTCCATGTTAACTGACTTCTCTGGGGGTGGTGGAGGGGGCTCACATCCTATGTCTTCTATTCTCTTCCCTCAAGTGTAAGAAGGAATTTGATTCAGTTGCACTTTTATCACCTCTAACTTTACCATCAGGGTGCTCTGAGTGCCTCAAACCCCTGAGCAATGGCTACTTGTTGAGGGATCAAGGACGCTCACAGCTTCCCAAGAGAAAAACTTCCACTGGGAGTTTCATAGGAATGTGCATTCACTTCATTCTTGTTCCGTATACTCACCCTCCTGTCCTCAAGCTTGTCACCATCTCCCTTTACCTCCCCCTTTACCTCTCCCTCCCTCCTTCCTCCTTTCCTTTATGTTCTTATTCTTCTCTTCCAACCCCCTTCTCTTTGTTCTTCTCTCCTCTCACCCCACAAACACTCCTTAGCACCCACAGTATGGCTGTCACAATGGTGGGTTCCTGGTTATGTGAGTTGTATATTCTGAAACATCTTGAGGTGATTCTCAGTATAGTAAAGGATGCAAATTGGTGAACACACAGCCACAGTTCAGTGTCTCAAGTCCTATGCCTGCAGGTGAGCAATCATAAGTAGACATCTTACTCTGTCTTTGGTAACTAGTGGAGTCTTCCTAGAAGTTACTGCTAGACTAAGATTTGAAAATCAAGTGAATAAACAGAAGCAAAGAACCAAACTAATAAGTGTACAGAGATATAGGCATGATTGTGCTGTATGTTCACTGTATTATAGATATTTTCTGATGTAGACAGGAAATTATAGGGGCTAGGTAATCAAAGGCTTAAAGTATTATGCAAAATATAGGTCCAACCCCATAGGCAAGAATGAGACAAATACATACATGCCTTTTAGAAATTTCAGCCTTTCTGGCTGCTCTTGGTGGGTGGCTCAAGGGGGTAAAATGATATGAAGAGACATTTTAAAGGACATTTGCATAAACGAGGAGGAAAAATGCTCGTGTAAATGATAGTGTTAGTAAGCCTAGAACAGTGCAGATAGAAATGGGAAACTAACTCAGATGGGTGGGGGTGAGTGATTGCCTGCATCCAGAAGGTTATAGGGAGAGGGAAGCCAAGAATAAAGCCACCTCACTGACTTGGGGTGACTTGTGAAATCACTCATCCAGTGGTCAAATGGAAATGGGAATTTCTATACTAAACTCCCTGGAGCATGCTCCCTGGAACAGTTTAGTAGTAGTAGTAGTAGTAGTAGTAGTAGTAGTAGTAGTAGTAGTAGCAGTAGCAGTAGTAGTAGTAGTAGTAGTAGTAGTTTTGTTTGTCTATTTTTCCTAGTTTAGCTTAGCAAGGTGGCAGAAACTGTTCGTCAGTGAGGAAGTATATAGACTATACCTTAATCCAGAGGCTCCTGGCTAAATTTCATTTGTCTCCCCTATACAAGGAGAATGGTAATGCATATGACCTAGCTTTCTGTGAGAATTGAATGATCTTGTGTACACCAAGTATTAACCACAGCACCTGGTGAACAGGAATCAGCCAATAAATGTCAGATATATTATGATTAATTCATAGTCCATTGTTTTGTTTTGTTCTGGGGGAGGAAGTGACATTTTGTATAATGCACACCAATTTGAGAGATTGACGAATGAAGTTCCGGTCTTATTTTTGCTATCGATCCTCTTAGAGAAATGTTGTTTATTTCTCTGGGCAATGATTTGACCAGCTTTGTACTCGTGAGTGATTATTGCTTGACTCAAGGAGCAGAAAATGGAGTCCCAGAGCAGGAGTTATCTATCTACCAGTGGACTCTCACAATGCACTAGGGTTAGGAGGCTTAATCACATTATTATGACACTAACTAGCTTGTAGGATATGTAGTTATTTATTTTTCTTGCAGGGGTAGAAACAATACTTACTTATGAGCGTTGCTGGCCTCTCCATTATTAGAAGGGAAAAAATGTTTGCTTAGGATGATTCAATTTCCAGTTAATTTTTTGTTAATTATTTCCTGGAAATTGCTATACTCTGAGCACCATTATGATTAAATTTTTATTACCTCAAAAGAAGGTTGTTCACAGTAGAATTTATTTTATCCTCATAATCAGGTTTTCTCCTAGGATTTCTATTTGCCTTACTCATGCTATAATTCTCTCAGACATAGAGTATGTATTAAGATTATTGTGTATAATATGTGCTCTGATTATTTATGTACCAATTTTTGGTTCTGTTTGATTTTAAGTTCTTTTAGCAAACATTTGAGACTGTGAGTGGACTCCAATTTGTCTCATGATTTCTTACTGCACCGAGGTCCATGTCACAGGAGCTTAGGATGCATTCAGGCACATGAATTCATGGAGAAGTTGTTACAGTATTTTCCATGCTGCTGAAAGAATGAACAAAAGATGATCTTTGAAGATTCATGTTAAACCCTGAATAAGAAGTATGATATAGTGACATAAGTGACCATCTTTTAAAAGGCCTGATCTCATACCTTGCTACAATATAAAGAATTAATACATGCATTTGACCATCTTTTTAATTAGAAAAAAATTAAAAAAATATCTAACCCCCTAAAGTGTTTAATAAAACTAGTGAAAATGTGCACTTGGTCTAAATGGTGAGGCTTTTCTGCTTTGTTCTTTAAAGAGAAAAGCTTTTATAAAGAAAGGCAAAGGCATATGATCATTATTGAAATACAATTTGTGACCTCTGACCTGGGTCAGTTAGCACTACTGACTGTGATGCTCTGCTCTCTTATGACAGCATTGTAATGCATTCAACAAGAGAATTATATCAAAATCTAAGTGTTTACATAGGTTCTGCAGTGTATGTCAAGTCCTTTAGCCACAAGAGTTCTGGTGGCCAGTGTTGTAGAAGACAGAAGTCTTAAGGGGCAACTGCTTTGAGATTCCAAATAGACAATTCCAGGATTAAGTACTAGTTTATGACACTACAGCTCCCTGAGGAGAGTCTTTATTGATATGACTTCTAAGAGATTTTAGAGTGATGTCAGGGCAGTATAAACTCTCCATTTTGAATAGTTATTCCAGCTCATGGAATTTGTAATTGTTTGATTCTGCTTAAAAGCACATGCGCACGCAGGCATTATGGTCCATCTTTGTAACGCCAGAGCTCATGAGTTTGAGACCTGAGAATTGATACAGGTTCTAGGGTAGTTTGGGCTACTGATTCTCTGTTGCATGTAACCAGGAGAAAAAAATTAATTAATAACTGAACATACAGACATTTGAAGCAAAAATTCATAGTGTCATATTGACCACATTACACTTCAAATCAAAGCAGAGTTTATGTGGATTGACAAAAAATCTATAGACTTTGTCTCCAATAAGTAACTTTTGAGCATCTATTGTTTATCAAGATGGGGGATGATGAAATCCTTAAAGCAGAGAGCCATATCTACCCTGCTTGCTGCTGTATTCTCAGCATTAATTGGCATACAATTTAAAACTCGACAAGCATTCAGTGACACAGATAAGAATATAGTGTTGAAGACAAATTCCTGTCGCATCACACGTTGGAGAAGACAAACTTCTGCTAGAAAGAGTGTAGAGAGATGTCTTACAGAAGAAGGAATGCCTTTGAAATGAGTTCCAGGTAGAAATTTAACAAGTTAAGAGCAAGAACATTGTTTTTAGTAGACAAGGTTTGAATAGCTCAGTGACCTGTATGTGCATGTATGAAGTGGTCTTTGCAGGGGTAGTGAGTGATATAGTGAAAACATCCACATCTAGATGCAAGCAGACACTCTGTGGCTAAGGGTTATCATCCATTAAGAGATCAGGAGACAAAGGTGACTAAGTAGACAAGGGAAGAAGGAAAGCCAGGTGTCTGGATTGTCTGTGTTATCTCTCTACTTGGAGTATCAGCGAGCAGTCAGGAGATGTGCTTTAGGCTTTGTTGATGTTTTGGAAAACTTGTGTGGGGAATGATCCATGTCTCACTCTCTGGTGAAATGACATCACTGGAATATAAATCCCTTCAATATTGCTGGCTGTGTTATTCATACACATCCCAATTGCATGCTAAAAAACAAACAAGCAAAAACCTCAAAATTAGAATTTTCTATTTTAAATGGCTCTGTGAGATTAAAATTATGAGTTCTCGTTTTACAGTTTTTGCCCTTTCAGAAAGGTTAGCCACACTGCTTAAGCACTAGTTAGCCTTTAAAGAACCTTATTAAGACTTCCAAGAACTTCCGTTGGCTTGCCTTGCAAAACAGTTCCTAATAAGCCATTTTTATCACAGGCAGCAAGGTTGACCAAAAGCAATAGATTATAACATGGGGGACTTTCCGAAAATGACAACTTAAAAATCTTTTAACCTTGTATTTTGTGCACAAAGGCACCTTTAAGGGTGTCTACAGTAAGTGCTGTATTAAACACAGAAGTTGAGTTAATTACAGCCACTCGTCTCACGTATCTTAGCTGAGTGTGAATACCAAGCGATTTAATAGTGTGCCCCTGGGCATTAATACCTAATGAAATTGGATTCCTTGTTTCCTCTAATGACCTCATTGCTTTTTGAAATATGGTCATGGCAGGTAAATGATCAATAGCCTTGAAATTGACACCCATTTCGTCTGGACCATAGCGGAATATCCTTGTTATTAAGGACTGTGTATGAGTTACATCATGTATAGCAGGAATGGTCACTGATTGTAATGTAACAAGAACAAGAAAATATGAACCATCATTGTTTGATTAGAGAGCCACGGTGCACCATTCTAACTAGGATAAACTGGATTTATGAGCTGAGAGACCGAGGACATGGGTACTAACCAACCCTGCTTTTCTTCATAGTATAGTGGATCTATATGTACCCTAAGTTTATCAGTTTCCTAAGACTGCCATATCAAATGACCAGAAGAAAATTATTCTCTCATAGTCCTGAAGGCCCGAACTTTAAGATCAAGATCTCTGCAAGGTTCCATTCATTGTCTCTGATGCTCCAGGAAGAACTGCTCTGCTCCTTCCAGATTCTCGTGACTGTGGGTTGTCCATGACTTGTGACTGTGTGACTCCCAACACTCCAGTGGACCTATGGCCCCATTCCCATCTGCCTGTGCTTTTTCCTTGTGAAAATATCATGATCTATTAGTTCAGAATCCCCTTGTACAGCTGATGTGATGCCCTCTTCTCAGGCCTGTAACTCAGGTGTATCTACAAACAGGGCCATAGCCACAGGTTCTGGAGATTAAGATGGGCTTGAGACTTTCAGAAGGCTGTCATTCATTTCATTTTGTCCTTAATTTTTATCACCATCACTTTTAGTGAAATCCAGTGTGCCAGTACTTAAGTCATGGTATTTAGAAAGTTACCATCATTTTCATTTAAACTAATAATTTATAGTATAATAGCAATTTTTAATATTTTAAACCACCCTGTCATTTTCTTCCTTATACAGATGAGGAGACTGAAATTCAAATCAGGGAAGATCTTGCCAAAGGTTATTACATAGCCATTAAAAATGTCAATCCGTGTTTTAAATTATGATCACATGTGTGTATGTATGTGCATATCTTGCTTTGAAAATCAATGTGTCAGGCAGGTTATATAAGATGGATTTTCCTCATTAGAGTTTTGACCTCTGTATTTTTCTAGGGCTGATAATCTTCCATAAAATCAAGAGCATTATTTTCAGATTTAACAGTAGGGATAGTCCGCCA
Organism: Apodemus sylvaticus; assembly: GCF_947179515.1. NCBI lineage: Eukaryota > Metazoa > Chordata > Mammalia > Rodentia > Muridae > Apodemus > Apodemus sylvaticus. The sequence continues at coordinate 74,210,391 of NC_067486.1, read as the reverse complement.
AAGTGGTGATTTAAATAATAAGAGCCTAGGCATGAGAATTGAGTTAGGACCACGTCACTGAAGGTTGTCTTCCAACATCCAAGTACCAAGTACAAGATACCTTAGCCTGAGATAGAGTTCTGAAATGAGTTGTAAGTACACCATGAGCAAGACTTGGGGATACACACATGGATGGCTTCGTTGGAGCCTTGTCTTCTGCATTATTATTGACTGTGCTGTAATAGTATTTTTCCTTCCTCATGCCTCTGTTTTCTTGTTTGTAAATAGATGATAGCAGTTCATGAATGATCTCTAAGAAACAAATGACATAATAACATACTTAGATGGCAGGTAGTTCAAAGTATAGACTCAATATAATGGGTAATAATTACCAATTGCAAATATTTTACATGCAAGGCAATGATGAGAGTATCAGGAGCGAGTCGGCAAGCCCCAAATATAGCATAAGGGATTCGGAGCACTCATGTTACTATGTTCATGTTAATATGATTTTCTCTTTGAAAAGTGTTTTATTCTCCTTCCCCCTCCCTCTGGACAATGATGTAACACCTCTCCCTTTGCAACTCTTTCCTACTCTACTATCTTATTTTTTCTTTGGGTATGGGGTTTAAAAATTGACTTTCCACAATAACTGGGAAGATTTTCTAAGCTAGCTTCAGATTTCCAAGGTAATGAAATCTGTCATTGAGTCTGAAGAAACAATGATATTGCCTCCGCTCCATATTCATGAGCTCTGTCAAAAATATTTGAAACTATTGTTTTCTGAGATGTTTACTATTGCTTTTAAAAAGGTTGTAGTGACTTACAGCCCACCAATAAAGGATTAGAATGATCAAGACACTGGTACCTTTTTAGCTCTAAGTGGACATCGTCATCTGCATGCCAATTCCAAGCTTTCCAACTGTCTAATTATATTAGATTACTTCTCAGTCCCTTTACGCTCCTGTCATAACTTAAAGGTTTGTAATATGTCAGTATAGCAGAGAGAAAGACAATTGGAGATGCTCCGTCATTTATTGCTGCCCCTTTTCATTTATTGGTTTTCTTTGCTAATTTTAAATTTATGAACCTCATATAAAACAGCATTTTTCTTCATGAAAGTCAATGTCTGTAATGAAGATGAATTAATGTGCACTGCTGATAGACTTGAGACATTAACATTATCATCTATTGTTTTATAGATTTATTTATGAGTAAATGTTAGCACAGGGAAGTGAAATGGATCGCCTTTCTGTTGAAGCATGACTCAATGACAGAAGAATACATTCAGTTCTGGTTTTATCCCTCTCAACAATGACTTATTTTTCCACAAGCCCCTTCCAATCATGAAGTAAATTTACTTCTTGGCCCAGAAAGCCTTTAATTGTCAGTGTCTAAGAGAATGTATCCTACTGTCATTGCTTTATATAAGTAGACTTCTATCTATGCTTGTAACCACTATACTTTATCAAAACAAAACAAACATAGCTGAGTGTTCATTTGACTAAGAGGAAATGGAGTCGATTTTGCAAGGTGTTTTACATGGTGTCTTTTCCAACTTCCAGGTGAGCACTAAATGCAGAGGCCTGTGGTGGGAGTGTGTCACAAACGCTTTTGATGGGATTCGAACCTGTGATGAGTATGACTCCATATATGCAGAACATCCCTGTATGTATACTGTAAACCTTTCTGTTTGCCAGGAAGAGTGTGCCAAGATATACTGAGCTCAGATATCCATTTGTCTGTTGTGTGGTGTTAAGGTTTTTAATGTGAAGTGTTGGCAATTAGAATTGGGTATCATTTTTGAAATGTGAATTGAAATATATTGTATTATATTTCACCTTTCCTCCTGATTTTTCAAATTCCTTTATAGTAAAAGTATTGTCACAAGGGACCGTACAAAATACCTTATTCATAGTAGGCTAATAGTAAATATTTCAATAATTGGAAACTTACCCTTTGGTATTGTGATTTTATCAATAGAATTGATAGGCTACACGAATAGCATTCATTGATGTGTTTCAACTGTGACTTAGCTAAAGTAGAAAGGTTACTACTCTTTTTTCATTTGAAGATTTCCTAAGATAGAGTAACAAAGGCAGAGAGGGAGAGAGAGAGAGAGAGAGAGAGAGAGAGAGAGAGAGAGAGAGAGAGAGAGAGAGAGAGAGAGAGAGAGAATATGGGATCCATAGGTGAGAACGCCCGCACATGTGAGGAATCATTAGCCTCAATGTTGGAGACAACTCCTTCATCTTTCTCTCATTTAGCTCTCAATCCCACCTAGATATTAGCAAAGCCATGTGCCTTTAAATAAGGCAATCTTTTAAATTAACAATCCATTGTTAATACCCTCAACCCTTCTTCACAGCACTGACTTATTTATTTACTTAGACCTTTGAACCATACCAAGAAATACCAGTCATGCTATTAAAAGAAAATGCTTTTATGCTTTTCAAAGCCAGTGATGGGTGCTAGTGCCACACAGCATCAAGATAAATTAAAAGGGGGTCCTGTGGAATGTGCCTTTCCCCCAAGACATCTATTTTTAGTTCAGAAAAAAACACACTATAAAACAAAAACAATCTTCAAATCATCTTCATCTGCAATTTGGGAGTTCGGTGTCTGAGATAATTTTTGCCAAAATTTATAAGGACTTTTAATTAAATTTTTGCTTAGAAATTTTTACAACTTTCCATTTTCCTCACTATATTCAGCTCATTCTATCTACACACACACACACACACACACACACACACAAGATATCCTGATTTGATGAAAAGGATAAAATATATGCCTGGTTCTCATTGTCTTTTATAAATGTAATGTGTAGACCAAGCTAGAAAATAAACTTTATTTATTTATTTTCTTATTTCTTTGTTTACTTATTTCTGTATGTATATGTGCGGGCATGGCATGCCCAGGTGCAATTGTGGAAGTCAGAAAATCAGTTCTTTCCTTCTTCCTGGGTTCTGGAATTTGAACTCAGATCTTCTGGCTTGGGAACAGAACTTTTTGTGCTGAGTCATCTTCTGGGTTTAGGAAGTCAAACAAAAGTTAAAGTTTTTGAAATGTAAATATTGCTATACACAGTCACAGAAGAAGAACTGGAACTATTCGTTAGGGAAACAAATGTCGATATTTTAATATGCTCCTGTTAAGGCTTCACCTGTACTATCCCATTTGTCCATTGTTTTTACATATTGCTTTCAAATAGTAAAGAACTTTCTTTTGTATGTAAACATACATTTAGAGACAACAATAATAAGGATGTGTTCTAGAAAACAATATATCTCTAGGTCCTCTTAGTTACAAGGCTAGTTCCAAGGTGTAGAGATTTCAGTTTATTTTCTACTAAATTCATAGAACCAATGTAGATAACATTTGCGATTTCTCCTGTATACCCAGGGTGTGTGGCATCTAATAGATATTTGTGCTATGGAGCTTCTTTTCTTAAAAGTAGTTTGAGCAACTCCAAGTAAGGATGCCAACTCTGTTCTGAAGTCAGAATTCAACCCTTGGAAAGAAGAAATTCTTCTATAAGTTACTTGAGCATTTTGCTTGTAACAGATCTGCCCTCCTGGAACCAGTCTGAAAATGGGGCTCAAGTCCTAGGGCTTCATAGAAACCGTCCATCTGAAACAGAACATGTAAGCCTCTATAGGAAGAGGAAAGCAGCGCCAACATAGATATGCATGAGTATCTCATCCTGACAGCATTAATGACTTTGGGTGTGCCAAAGTTTGCTCATTAGTAGAAATCCCACTTATGTATTGAATATTGAATTAAAGAAAAATTAAAACAATCTAGTATATAAAGTTTAATCTTCATAATGTTTCTTTTATATTATTTTTGGAAAATATATGTATACATTTGATTTTTTAGAAATAATGACAATTTTTAGATAGATATTCCAAGACTTAGGATAAATACATACTCATGTATTGATAATTGTCTTGGTTTCTATTATAGTTGCTGTGAGAACAAGTTCTGAAAAAAATACTGTAGAGGAGAAAAAGCTTTCTTTCGGCTCACAGTTAAAGGGTTCAGCCCATGGTGGCAGGAAAGTCAAAGTAACAGGGACTTGAAGCAGCTGCTCACATTGGGAAGCAGAGAAGGGTGAATGCTGCGGTCAGACCACTTTATCCTTTCTAATATAGACCATGACCCAAGCCCAGGGAACAGCACTACACACTTTTAGCATGGGATTTTCCATCTCAATTTATTTAATTGATGAATGCTTCACAGGCATGCCTAGAAGTCTAACAATCCCTTGAAGATATGTCTAGGGTCTGTATCCTAGGTGCTTCTCGATCCTATCATATGGACAATTAGCAGTAACATCATAATAATACATGGACCTATACAGTGTATTCACCTGCTGATAAGATAGGAAGAATTTCAAACATTAAATTATTTTCTTCTGCAAGTGTATCATAAATCTTAACATTTTGAACAGGAAAAATTGCCTATATTTCTCACAAACATAAGCCAGAATTTTATCTTCTCATTGAAAAAAAAAACATAAAACCAAGAATGTCCCAGACTATTATGAAAATAAAATATAATTAGTATATAATGAAAGAAAGATACATCAATATTTTCTATGACCTAGGTAATATAACAGTAGTTCATACTCTATGATATAATTTTCTTTCTTTTTAGTATTTTGTGTCAAACCCCAATCCTTCTTCTGTAGAACTCTGTGTAACTGCCATTCGGAGTTTTAATTTCACAACTATAGTTGCATTATGATAGTTTTGAATTTCATGAGAAATTATAGCCACCCATATTGAAGCTTGTATAGATATAAATTGTGAATTCTATGTATGGCCTTATGTTGTTGTGTCTAATCTTGTCTTCTCTGACCTTCCTGAGGGAGTTAACATGTCTGTTCCTCCTCCTTTCCCCATTCCTCCTCTGTCTCATCCTCCTCCACCCCTGCTCTGACTCCATGGTCTCGCAGTGAAGCTGGTGGTGACACGAGCACTGATGATCACAGCTGACATTCTAGCTGGCTTTGGATTCATCACGCTTCTCCTTGGTCTTGACTGTGTGAAGTTCCTACCCGATGAGCCACACATTAAAGTCCGCCTCTGCTTTGTTGCAGGGACCACGTTACTCATTGCAGGTACTGGGCTTGCTTTATTTTATTCAATAACCCTGAGTCCCTAATCATCCTCAGGTTGTGCTGCACAAATTTATCATGTCTCCTCATTTAAGACAGTCTATCCACATCCTTCTTCCTAACAGTGTACGGCTCTTATATATACCAATGAGTTTATTTAACGAGCAATATATACATTTTTATAGAAAAGATCTTGAAGATCACAGAATACTTTTTTATAAATCAATAAACAAAAATTTAAATTACTGAAGGAAAAAAATCCTTGTGGGTCTTACAAAAGAGATCATCAAATTAAGTGACTTAAGATACCTAAAGGCTGAAACCATTATCTGCAATTACTCTGCCATACACAGAATTTTAAAACATGCATTCTGTTTTGTAGTTTTTTTAAAAAAAAGGTTTTGCCAAATTAGTTGGTAAATGTAACAATGTTATAAAAAGGGATGGTAACATATCTTTTTTTGTAATGGTTACATGTTTGAATACCTTAGATGAACAATTAGACTTATAAATCCAAATAATATTTAAAATAGATATTACCAATTCTCCAGAAATTGGTGACATACACTGTCCTGAGAGCATAAATATTTTTCAAGACACCCTCTCAACATATTTTATTGTCTCCTGGTTTTCACTTTTCTCTTTTAGATCTGGCCTATGTTATACAATATTTTACTTAAAATAGTGGAACCAATGTGTTATCATTACAAGTGAGTCAATCTTTGCAGAGGGTAAGCTGTGGGCTTCAGTCAAATTGTGAAAGGAATGTCACTTCTTGGCCTATGCTCAAATGCTGTGGAACATGGTATAATGAGTGTTAGAAAAGACACAGTTTTTACATAAGATTTATCTCCCTTCCCCTGACCCCAGCATACTGAATTGCACTGTACTGGACACAATTTACATGTAGATACTGACCTCATTCATAAGATAACCCAATTTACATGTGAATGTTGACTGTATGTCTGAGACAGCATGTATCGCCGCAGTTAGGCTTGCTATTGTCATGATGAAACACCACAACCGAAAGCAAGTTGGAGAGGAAAGTGTTTATTCGACTTACACTTCCATATTATAATCCATCACTGAAGGAATTCAGGACAGGAGCTCAAACAGGGCAGGGAGTTGAATCAGGAGCTTATGCAGTGATTTGTTCATAATGGCTTACTTAGTCTGTTTTCTTAGAGAACCCAGGTCCACCAGTACAGAGAGGGCACCCCCACAATTGACTGGCTCCTCCTCTGTCACTCACTAAGAAAATCCCCCAATGGAGGAGTTAGGGAAAAGACGGAAGGAGCTGAAGGGGTTTGCAACCCCAAAGGAAGGACAACAGTATCAACCAAACAGACTCCCCAGAACTCCTAGGGACTAAACCACCAACCAAAGAGTACACATGGAGGTACCATGGCTCCAGGTGCATATGTAGCAGACAACTGCCTTATGTGGCATCAATGGGAGGGGAGGCCCTTGGCCCAATGGCAGTATCAATGCCCCGGTACAGGGGGATGCTAGGGCAGTGAGGCAGGAGTATGTGGGGGGGGGAGGGGGTGGTGAGCACTCTCAGAGAAATATGGAGGTGGGAGGATGGGATAGGGGATTTGTGGAGGGGAAACTGGGAAGGGGATGACATTTGAAATGTAAATAAATAAAATAACCAATAAAAATAAAAGAAAATAAAAAGGAGATGCCCCACAGATCTTATGGAGGAATTTTCTCATTTAAGTTTCTCACTTTCAGATGACTCTAGTTTCTGTAAAATTGACATAAAACTATTTAGCATAGCATCATTACATGTTGGAATTGATTTTGTATCTAGAACAGCATAGTGCACATGTGAGTGTTAACTGTGTATTCAGGACAACATTGTATGTGGCTATTGGCCATTTATCTGGGACAGCAGCACTTATATGAAAGTATCTGGGAAACACAAAATAGTTGTGTTCTTGGAACACAAAATAGTTTTAAACATCATGTACTTTGGATAAAAAAATTAATGGAGAAAGCCCAGTCTGTGGGGGTACATGCCTTTAATCTCAGCACGCAGGATGTAGGTGGATCTCACCAACCTAATCTACATAGTAAGTTCCAGGACTGACAGTGCTATGTAAAGAAACCCTATCTCAACAAAACAAACCAAGACAAGACAAAAATGAAAAAAATAAAACAAGACTGCCCCACAAAACTTAAAATAGAAGAAGATTAATGTAGGATAAAAAAAATGTTCTATGTTACTCATGTTTCCAAGGTACTTTGTTTTCAAATTTGTTTTCAATATTTTCACTTATAAAACTGTCATGAGCCATGTACGACATTCTGTTGAGGGGCAAGCCATATATATGATGGGAACCTCATGACATCATAATGGAGCTGATGATTTCTTTTACCTGGTAAGGCAGCAACTGTCATACCATTATAACATAAGGCATTACTCATAAATTTGTGGCAATGGTGACTCAGATAAAGACACACAACTTCAGCACATGCTTTATAATGGCAATGGATGGTATGTTGCAAGAGAGTATATTAAATAGAATATATTTTATCATTTTACTTTGCATTTGATCTCATCCAAAAGGCCGAGAAGTGGTATCATTTCACTTTAAAAAGCTGTTTTCTGTAAAGCATTGTACCCTATTACAGCAGACTCCTGTTGCTCATTGGTGCTACATTTCTTAACTGCATTGTTTTTCTCTTGATATTGACCTTAATTTCATATTGTTTTGTTCACTATAGCCTTGGGAGAAATGAGCCATGCTATTTTTATATGTGTGTGTGCGCATGTGCATGCCATGTAGCTCAGGTGTACAGCATGTCAACCACACGTATTTCTCTGTTAAGTGATAAATGGCTGTACAAAAATAACTTTGGAAAAATGGGAAAGGTGTAAAGAGATATATCATAGCGATTGTTTTAAAGTTTTACAAACAGATGAACACTGTGTTGTTTCATCTCAGGGCTTTGTTTTGTGGAGAAAAGCTGGAAGGCAATGGTAGAAGCTGTCCAAATGTCTATTGTCTATGAATCACCATAGCAATATTGCTGATTTATCTGGCACCGTGCACCTTTAACAGTAAGCAGATCCTTGTGACTTAAGCTTGGAGAATGCTCTGCATCATTCCTGACCCACCCCCATGTTTCCTTCAGGTACCCCAGGAATCATTGGTTCTGTGTGGTATGCTGTGGATGTTTATGTCGAACGCTCCTCTCTGATTTTACACAATATATTTCTCGGAATCCAATATAAATTTGGTTGGTCCTGCTGGCTTGGAATGTCTGGGTCTTTGGGTTGCTTTTTGTCAGGAGCACTCCTCACCTGCTGTTTGTACCTCTTCAAAGGTAAGGACAAAAGAGAAGACGGGTCCCTTTTTTACTGTCATCTTTCCCAATCCAAAGGTAACATGTCACAACAGACCAAGTAGCTCTGACACCCTTCGCATTTTCAGTTGTTCAAAGACAACTAAATGATCAACTTGGGAGCATTTACTCAGACTGATTCTTTAGTAATAGATATCAGTGGAAAAGGAAAGCCAGAGCTGCCTTTGTCCAGTATTCCAACATGCACTTGTAGTTTATGTACAATGATCATTGTCATGCATCTAAGTTCACTAAATCAACTAAGTTTATGTTTAGGGTTAAATGAACAACTTGGCTGAGAGCCACTCAATATTTGGTGGTAAAGAATGTAACATATGGTATTAGTTTTCTAAAAATCTACCTAAAATACTAAGATCTCTTCATAATAAAACAAAGGAAATTATTCACCACAATTTCAGTATAAAGATAATTTTCAGGTTGAAATACTCAGAACTTCATCTGAGATTTAGGAATCCTACATAATTCCAACAGAGATGCCTCTGTGTGCTGTGTGTGTGTGTCTGTGTCTGTGTGTGTGCACATGCATATATGTGAAAAAGAGAGTATGTATGTGCATGTGTGTGACTCTGGGTGCATGTATACAGGTCTTTGTGTGTATGAATGTATATATGCATCTGTATGTATTTGCATCCATATACACATGCATGTGAGAGTGTGTATGTGTCTGTGTGTGTGAAAAAAGAGTGCATGTGTCCATGTATATGACAGCATGTCTTTGTGTGTGTCAATGTGTGTTTATGTATATATATATGTGTATATATATATATATATGCATTCATGCATTTGTATGAATGTGTGTGTGCACATGCATGAACATGTCTGTGTACATTGGTGCATGCATATCCTTTTCTGTCTTGGAGAAGAATATATAAAAAGACTACTTTTTTCATTGTTGAAAGTTAGCTATGTTATATGTATTTTTTCTGCATTTATCTCTTTCAAACAGATATTGGGCCTGAGAGGAACTACCCTTATGCCATGAGGAAGCCCTATTCAACTGCAGGTGTATCCATGGCCAAGTCCTACAAGGCCCCTCGGACAGAGACAGCCAAAATGTATGCTGTAGACACCAGAGTATAAAATCTGCCAAGTATTAATCTGTGTTCCTGTATGTTTAATTACTCAATCAATATGTTCAAGTTAAAAAAATAAATGATCAACTTTGGAGCATTTATTTACATTTCTGATTCAAATTAATTAATTGCTGGTTCAATCAAAATGTTAGATTCTGCTGTCTTGTCTCCCACGACTCTCTCTCCTGCATCCCCAACAGTCTCCCTGTATTTTAAGTTGACACTGATAAAATTTAGAAACATGTTTTAGGTGTCTTTATTGCTTTTGGAGATTATGGCATAGTAATATTAAAGTGAAGTGATGCTTCAGAAACACAAAGCAATTTTAAGCAAGTCCAAGGTCCTAATTTTGAAGGGATAGAGAGGCTCTTAGCTCTCCGTGACTCAAAGCACAATTTTTTATTCTCTCAGGGAATTCATCAATAACTTGAAAGAAGGTTATTGTTCTAGATTTAAACTTGTATATCAAAATCTAACCTACTCAAATATTATTAAAATGGAAAAAAGAAAATATCAGTCTCGTGTACTCACTTCCAGTGGAAAGCTGCAAATGGGAACTTCCCCTTCACACTCTAAATGTCAATGGTGAATGCTAAATTAACATTGGAGTCATGGGCGATTTCTCCTCACTAATGCAAGAGATCAGGATATAATTTTTATTGCACTCCAAATCTGCCCATGCACTGATAGATTCTTGTTTTATTGTATAATAACTTGACCAGGGAGTCACTCACAGGTAGATTGAAAGTCCAAAATGCACTACATTAGAATTTACCTGTTAAGATGCCCACACATCTCCAGATGCTCAGAATCCAGCTGCTTAACACCAAGCATATTACAAAACAGAAAACAAATATTTATTCTAATATACCAGAGTTGTTCCTCAAATCTACTGAAGAAATTTCTCATAAAATATACACAGTCTGTTTTTAGGAAAATAAAGAAGAATATAAAAACATAAATTAGCCAGTGTAGACTCTAAGTGAGACACATGCGTACAATCAACTTGAATATTCTAACTTGTTGAGTTCTTGAAAAACCTAAAAAAAAAAAATAAATCTCAAATCACCCGATTTCTTCTAATTTAGGCAGATAGCATTAATACTCTTGTACTATCCTAAAAAATATAAAATAAACTAAAATTTATCTCTTTGTAGAAAAAAAGGGGAAGGGAAGTTGTGAATTTCTGGACCCCTCCATAGAAGTGTGAGAATTCTAGGTACTACACATCTGTATAACCAAAGGCCAGAGGAAGATGTCAGTTAGAATAGTTAATTCTCAAGCTGACATAATTTAAGATCATCTGGGAGTGGTTCTCAAAGAGGGGTGGTGTAGATCAGGTTGGCCTATGGGCAGGTCTGTTGGGGTTATGCTGACTCTATTGATGGAGATGGGAAGACCACTCACTGTGGGTGACTTCATTCCCTCAGCTGGGGCTCCTGGACTGCAAAAGAGATGAGAACCAAACTGAGCTCAAGCACGCATGCACTGATTGATTGGCTTCTGCTCTTGACTATGGATATCCTGTTTCTAGCTACTCCATGATCCTCAGTCTTTCTTTCCCTACAGTGATGCACAGCAAACTTGAATTTGGAGCCAAATAAACCCTCTAATAAACTCTTTTTTTTCAGGATACTTAATGACAGTAACAGAAATTGAAGCTATGGTATCAGGTGTTCTTTCTCCATCCTATTGCATTGGAGCAGGGTCTCTTGCAGAACTTGAAGCTGGTAACCAGAAAGTCTCATCAATCTCCCCATCTCCACCTCACACTACAACACTTCCTCACTGGGGATATAGACCTGTGCGACCAGTCCCAACCTTTTACTTGGATATTGAGGACTCAAACTCAGGTCCTCATGTTTGAGCAGCAAGTGCTCTTAGCCACTGAGCAGTCAGTCTCTCAGGCCTTCAACCTTGTCATTTTTGTTTTACTTTAATTTCTTTCACACTATCTATTGTGCTTTAGATGGTGTAAGAAGTATCCTGCAAGTCTTCTGAGGAAAGAACTGGAAATTAAAGAATTCTCTAGATTATGTATGGTTTTGAATTTTACGAATTTCATTTGTATGAAACTATTTCAGAGACTGGTCATAATTCATATGCATAATTATTTTAAATTTTTTTATTAATTAAAATCTTTTGTATGGCCTAGAAGTAATATCTGCATTTTGAATTTTGAAAGTTATTAGAAATATGTGTTCTTAATATACTACACTTAAGAAAACATCACAAAACTGAACATAAATTATTTTGTGTAGTTACAAAATTAACACACACATTAAATAGTTAAGTATTAATGTGACAGATTGGTTCCTCAAAATGCCAAGAAAGAAAAGGATAACATAGGCCTTTGTGTACATACATGATACTAATGACTCAGGCATGAAAACAGTCAAGAAGATGCTGAATTCTAGCATTCAGTTGTGGCTGCTCATCACAGTAGAAAGACTGGGATAAAACTGCAGTGCTTTTCACTTCTCTCTCCACAGCCACACACACTGAAAGTAGCCTTTTATCATTATACACTTATATATATATATATATATATATATATATATATATATATATACACTATAAGACAATGTAAACTACATAAAAATTGAGGATACATTTTATTTAAATTCTGTTTTGGAATTACTTTCATTATAACCAAATAACTGAGAAAAACCACAAAGAGAGGAGCATTGTTTATCTTGGTGTTGCTCCGTGTTTATAGGTGTCAGTCTATCCTCACAGTGAAAGCAAGTCAGAGCACAGAGCCTTCATCCTGACCAGTAAGCAAACACTAGAAGGAAGGATCCAAGACAAGATGTAGATGCCAAGGAAACTCCCCGAGGGACACAATCTCTGAGACACGCCCCTTGTGATCTTCCAACAACTCATCATCCAAATTGGTACACTTTGACAGGAAACATGAATGTTGCTTATACTCAGGTGAGGATGACATGGGTAACACAGGAAAATTTGTTCTTTCATCATCTGAAAAGAGGGATGTGTATGGGGTTTCAATAATATCCATTTTAAAATATCACTGGGCACACAGAGTTTTTTTGATTGAGTCTATTTGAATTATTTTTTCTTAAATTATTATTCTTTAGTTAGTAGGAGCTTCATGAGCTACCTCAAATTTTTCTATTTATATTCCAGTTATTGATTTTTTTCAATAGGGTTAATACTGGATCACACACATAAAGAATACTTAATGGCCAGATAATCACATGTGAGTTTTCCTGTGTAGTCAAGATGATATTATGTTAGTCACTTTCATCTGAACAACAAAATACCTGAAAACATCTGTGTGCAGGAGGGTTCATTTTTGACTTTCAGTTTCAGTCCCTCCTTGTGTGGGAAGCTTCCTGGAGTGGAGTAGCTCTGGAAAGGGTAGACAGACACGTAGGGGGCAATTGCAGTATCTAGCTTTCTCCTTTCTCACCTATAGAGTAAGCCTGCCCAGATCCAGGGCAGGGTCTCCCTCCCAGTGAACCCTCTTAGAAAAACATCCTCACAGGCACACCCAGAGATGGGCCTCATGATGTCCTTGGTGCTTCTCAGTCTGATCCAGTTTCCATCAAGATAAACCATCAAGGGCCCGAGAAGAGACAATTACCCAACAAGGGGTTCTGACTCTGCCCTCCAGTCATTACAGTCTTCATTCCTGGGGTAACAATTAACCAGTTTCAAACACTGTAGAATAGTTTTATCAGTTTTTAAATAATTGTCTATCTATCACTCCTTTCTGGCTTCTTTCCCTCACTATCATACTGTGAAGTTTACAATAAATCCACATGGTTGCATGTAGCTATGTACCTAATGTAGTTTAGGCTGTTAGTTTAAAGTTGTACATTGCTACATGAACATGCTCACAAACTCCATTTTAGTAGTGAAAGATATTTGATGTGCTACCAGTATTTTCCTTCTACAAATGACGCTTGCAATGAGCATTCACAAATATAGTTTTGGCAGATGTCTGCATTCACTGTTCTTGGACACATACCTGGGAGGGAGGTTGCTCTAGCACAGGTATGTTGCATGTGCATCTATAATAAGTGAAGTAGTTTTCTAAAGTGCTGGTACCAACCTCAATTTGACAAGGTGTGAGAATTCTAGCTGCTACACATCACTATGAACACCACTGCTATCGCTTCCTATAGCCATTCTAGTGATTATTTAGTGCCACTGAAAATTAAAATTAACATTATACCTAATTTTAGTCTCCCTAGTAAGTAGTGGATTGCTGTATGTATACTTTGTAAATTTATTGGTCACTTGGCTATCATATAAATTAATTTAGTATTTAATATGTTTCCAAGTCTTTCTATTGTGTTTCTGGGTTTTGTTTCTTTCTTTAGCAGCTATTAATTTTTTGTGTTCTACTTAATTATTCTTGACTTTCTGAGGCCATTCTCCTCTGCTTTTGGATAGTCTATCTTAATAATTTTTTACTTTTTATTTAATCAAACTGCAACATGTATATAAATGTGTATAAGTCTGAAGTTCATTAAATATTACTTTTAATAAACCTGGCATACTATATAATTAGCTTTGAGATATAAAAACAATAATAGCATAAAGCTCCTGGCTTATTATTTATATATATTCTGCATAATTACTCTGTAATGTGGTTAACATCTGACTTAAATTTGAAAACTGTGTTAAATAGTTGAGAGAAGATAATTTTCATAAAATTGCATTATGCTGTACATAATGCACACTTTTCTTCTTATATTCATTGCTTTTAATTTCTGTGTTTATAGATTTATGAACATTACATTTTCAAATAATCTGAATTACAATGTAATGATGACATATATTTCACCTAAACATATTATTTAAAAAGGTGATTGACTATAAATGCATACATGCAAATGTATAAACATGCCTGTGTTACTTATTTATAATAATATTTTAAAGTATTAAGACTATACTATGAAGACAATTTCTTCAGTGTCCAGTGTTAATGCATTGATACTTTGCATTGGAGAACTTCATACATCATAGGGTCAATGTTTTATATTGTTTGAAAACACAGCTGTTTGATTTTTAAATTTTCCTTGCTATTATTACTATTAAAGGAGGAAGCATGCCATGCCACATATATGAAGGTCAGAAGACAACTTCGTAAAATCCATTTTCTCTGCCCAATTTTATGTAGGTTCTGGGTCCAAACTCAGACTGTAATTTTGCCAGTGCTGTCTCTGTTTAAGTATAGTATAAATCTCAACCATGTATTCTTTTTAACACTCAAGTATTCTGCTTGATTTCAGCATGAGTACATTTTAAAAACTTTATTTAAAGAAGAAAATGAGTGTTTCTGTGGTGGTTTGAATCATTATAGCCCCCCCATAAGCTTCTGTATTTGAATGCTTAATCATCAGGGAGTAGCACTACTTTAGAAGGATTAGGGGTGTCCATGTTGGGAGAGATGTGTCATTGGAGAGTGGGCTTTGAGGTTTCAAAGCGCACAGTAGGCCAGTGCTGCTCTGTTTATTGATAATGATGTAATTCTCAGCTTACTGTTTGGTGCCTCGAGTGCTACCATGTCCCGATATGCCCCCATGAAGATGTAAATGAACTAACCCTTGAAAACTTCACCTTAGCCCCAATTAAATTGTTTTTTTTTTTTTTGTTGTTGTTGTTTTTTTTAAAAGAGTTGCCTAGGGCATCGTGTCTCTTCACAGCAATAGAACAGTGACAAGGACAGGTTCTATAGCTGAGAGTATAGATTCTAAAATTACCTTAATCTTTTAGCTTACAAGATGGAAAAAATAAGAACATAGAAATATATAAAAAGGAAGGCACAGTTATTCTAAAACTTTTCTAATAAAAATGTAAAGGCTGAGGAACATGTGATGTGTTTATTGTCTGTTGTGAGATAGCTTAGCATCATGGCGCCTATTGTATTAAATATTTATAGCACATTCACATGATGCTTACTTAGGAAAGAAGTGATCTTCAGAGTAGGAACAAGCATCATAGGGTGCTTAACGTTCTCTTCACCGATAAACAAACAAACAAATAAACACAAATTATTAATATACATATTAATAGCATAAACAATAATAGCCAGAAATACAACTTAGAAGTATTAAATAATATTAATACAGTGGTGGGCAGAGGTTTGAGGTTCTCTTATTTAATACCCTGATTTTATAAAGGTACATTCTTGATATTTTTACAATACGATAAAATTATACACAAGATTTAAAAATCAGTAATATTATATACAATAATACTATGTCTAAATGTATATGAATCTGAATATTATAAATGAGTTACATCATTCTGTAGGCTAGAGTGCAGATACATTGTGATCAATTGGGAAAATCCAGATGTACTTCTGAATTCTGCTCTGACCTTCGTTGTCATTAACCAACAATATGGTACTATGGTGGTTTGACTATGCTTGTTAGAGGAAGTGTGTCACTGTGGGCATGGGCTTTAAGAACCTCATGCTAGCTTCCCAGAAGCCAGTCTGCTTCTGGTTTCCTTTGGATGAAGATGTAGAACTCTTAGCTCCTTCTCCCCTGCTATGCCTGCCTGGATGCTGCCATTCTCCAAACTTGATAATAATGGACTGAACTTTTGAAAACTGTAAGCCAGCCCCAATAAAATGTTGTCTTTTATAAGGGGTGCCTTGGTCATGGTGTCTGTTCACAGCACTAAAACCTTAACTAAGACAGCTATAGATTCTAACTCTATAAAATACCTACTAAATCATTTCCTAAACTCATGTCATGTTATTATTTGCATACAAACCCCAATCTTTTTCTCTTTTGTGATTGTATGCAGTAGCCTCTTTTTTCTCCCTTCCTCCAACATGCTAAATGTTGCATACAGGTTGCGTTCCATTTTTTTCTTGGCGTAAGGTAACAAAACAATAGCCTGTTCCCTTGCCTGGTCAGAAGTGGTTTAGGAGCCTCATCTGCTTCTCCCTTGACCTCTCAGTACCATTTTGCATTCCAAATGGGAGGTATATCTTCTGCTTTCCTTGTTTCTTGCTCCAGAACACCTCTCCCATTTATCTTCCATCTAACATCTGACTCATTTTTTAGTGAGTTTGCCTTCACTGGACTTGGTTAAGCAGCCACCTCTAATGGCCAAAGGCTCTCTTTGAACTTATGAGTAGCTTATTTGTGTTATATTTCAACTCTGTAATATTGTGTGAGTTTCAAGAGGACAAATCACTTTCCTTATCACTCTGTTTCATACTGTGTCTGGCATGATGCTTAATAGGCTTTCAAAACATATTTAGAATAAATGGGTAAATGAATCAATAATATACTGACTGGGATCATCTACTCTATGCATAATGACTTATTTGTTTAACGGATCATTCCTTTACCCATACATATACTTGTGAAATTGAATTGAAGCATCTATTTCTGTGTTTTCAAGCAGCCTAAACTATTGATAGAACAGAGGCACAAGCTGATTGTCATAAAGTAATTGTACTTAGATATATACAAGCTGCCACAAGACTATTCTACATGTGCTTATGTAGAAGAAGGCTTCAGAAGAAAGAGGGCTTTTATTGAACAAAGGAAGATTATAAATGTTTTCAAGGAAAAGAAGATATAGGGAAGAATTCTATGCTGAAATAACAATGCACACAAAGACACAGAAACAACAGAGGCAACTTAAAACTTATAAAACTGCCAGCAGGTCTTTTTTCTCAGAGTACGGGTAAGGGGAATGGGCTTGCCATGCACAATTAATTTGCAATGAAGACTGTGACAAAATAGTATTCCCATTCCTTCCAAAAATAAGAAAATTGAGTATTTATGTAAAACAGATCAATATCACTACCTGAATACAATCTAGAATATGTGTCTGTATTATCCATGTAGCAAATTCTTCTTAAGCCAGGCTTTCCATCAAGGATGAAACTCTGATTCTCTAGTGCCTCACTTCACTATATCCATTCCTTTCCAATTTAATCTTCTTAGAAATCAATTGTTTTATTTTTTTGTTTGTTTGTTTAACTTAACATTCTCCCAGTAAGTGAATAGCCTTGGGATTCGGCATCAAACCACCCCTGGAGTAAATTTTGAAGCCCTTTAGCTCATCAATTATTGTTCTTGTATAAGATGGACCATGGGAGTCAGTATTATACACAATCAGCATTGTTCATATTCTTATTTTTTTAAGGCTGGTGATTTAGTCATTATTAGACTTTTCTTAAGTTCTATTTATTTCCCTAAAGTAGAAAATGATAAAACACAAAGTAAATTAATCCCACCATATCAGCCTCATTAACAGGAGAAAAAATACAAACATAAGGTTGCTTAATGAGGATTGGGGCACTACAGGAGGATTATCTCTTTTACCCATGCCAAGTTTCTCCCTACACCTCTCTCTTAAGAGGTTTGCCTAGTTCTATTTTCTTCTATCCTCCCAAGAAATTGAATAAAATTACAGGACTATAGACTCTTTGAAATTGCAAATACCATATTATTACTCTATATTACCTTTAATGATGAAACTCCTAATTAAACACTTACTGAGGTCTTTTCTATTATCTTCTTTGGGGTGTGAGGATCTCTCACTTCACCTTTATTACCATTACCTATTCTGTCTACTCAGTATCTCCATCACTGAAGGATTTTACTGCTGCAAGTAATGTCACAGCAAATGTAATTTTTAATATATTCCTTCTCTTTTAAACATGAACTATGGGTCACATATTATTATATTATAATTTTTATATTTTCCATTGGAACAAATCTTTCTGAAGATCGAAAACATATATATATTGTCTTAGTCTGTGTTCTTTTGCTGTAAAGATACACTATTCCCATGCCAATTCTTATCAAAGAAAGCACTTAAATGGGGCTGATCTACAGTTCATAGGTTTAATAAATTATCCTCATATCATGCAGAGCGTAGGGTGGCCTGCAGGAAGACATGGTATCTGAGAGTTCTACATCTGGATCCAAAGACAGCAGAAAGGGAGAACAAGCCATTGGGATTTGAAGTAGAAATTTCTGGTTTCCTTGGCGACTTAGTTGTGTCATGTGATGTCTGCCTGGAAGCTGTCTTATGAGACAATGTTTTGCTGAGGCAAATATTGAGAGGATGTGTGATCTTTGGAAAGACTATCAGTAGAACCCAACAAAGAATGAACAACACTCTTGCTTGGTTCTCCTTGCAAAGCTTTGCTTGTCTTTGCTTATCTTTTAATGTTGTGACTTTGTAGAAAGAAAAGCACCAAAGAACTTCTCATGGTATTCCATATGTTCTTGGCACTTCTGTGGACTCATGCCAATTTAGCAGATTCTAGCCAGTTCTGGATTGAGGTGCTGCTACTGACTCTGGTTTGGTGATTGCAAATTAGACTGGACTGCAGCTACTGATTCATTGTTGGAATTGGCTTGAGAACTTCTTCCAAGCAGGTTCACATCCCCCTGTCCTATTAACCACCTTCCTCCACTACCTTTGGTCAGTGAGCTGGAATATAAGTTGAAGCATTTGAGAACCCTTATTAAAAATGGATATTAGCCTGGAAAACTGGAATACCCAAAACATAATCCACACATCAAATGAAGTACAAGAAGAACAGAGGAGTGGCCCCTGGTTCTGGAAAGACTCGGTGTAGCAGTATAAGGCAAAATCAGAACAGGAAAGTGGGAAGGGGTGGGTGGGAGAACAGGGGGAAGGAAGGAGGCTTATGTGACTTTTGGGGAATGGGGGGACAGAAAAAGGGGAAATCATTTGAAATGTAAATAAAAAATATATTGAATAAAAAATAATAAAAAAAGAATATAAATGAAAAAAAGAACCCTTCTTAAAGTGGGCTTTAAAAAAAATCTAAGCCTTTATAGGGCTTGACTTGATTTTCTGAAATCCCAAAGCCCAGCACCAGGAACACACTTCCTTCTACAAAGCCACATCTACTCCATTAAGACCACATGTCCTAATCTTTTCAAATAATGTCAGTGCCTATGGGCCTAGGGGAGCATCAAATCACCACATTTTTCCTATTTTTATTTCTACTCATTGCTGTGTGTTTAGTTTTAAAACATTGATCACTGAACTCTGAAAACATGTATGGGTACGGTGTTTAAAACATGTTCAGGTTGTGAGGTGTTTGGATTTTATATTCACCTATTTATTTCTATGTAATCTGAAAGAACTGCCAGGGTTTTCTTTATGATATGGCTTAGAGTCTATCTTGAAATGTATTAAAAATTGAAATGTATTAAGATATCTTTCAGTTTGCTTATGAGCACCTGAATGATGAATGTTTATTGGGTTATTTCATACTATTCTTATAAAATAACCTCTCTACAAAAATTAAGAGAGTTCATTAATTTCCATTGCTCAAATAAAGAAATACACATTAAGATTAGTATTAAAAAGTATAAAAGAGATTTATGCTGAAATTCAATGCATATCAATTATTAAGAGCCAAGAAGTAGAAAAATAAGAATATTTATTTGGTTACTTAAATCTGTTCTCAGAAAGTGTTTCATATCACACATAAATATGCCCCTCTCTTGTAGGAAGTAATAACATAGCTAGAACTTCATTGTCACTGTTAATAATGCTAACATTTAGCATTTCCTTACAAGCACTCATTTTCTCTCTTTTGTTTTTCCAAGACAGGGTTTCTCTGTGTAGCCCTGGCTGTCTTGAACTCACTCTGTAGACCAGGCTGGCCTCAAACTCAGAAATCTGCCTGCCTCTGCCTCCCAAGTGCTGTGATTAAAGGCGTGCACCACCACCGCCTAGATAAGCATTCATTTTCTCAAGTGTTTGTTCTAATCTTGGTATCTGAAAAGTACCCTTTTCATTGTATGGAAAAGTCTAATATCTAACATGGCCCATTCTTTGGAATTGATTGTATTCAAACAGTACATTATAATTTTAATCTCTGTGATTTAATTGAACTGAGACATAGTTAGCCAATTTAATGAATGCAGTGGAAAGTGAAATTTACTGAAAATAGTCACAAAAAAAGGTGAGGAAAACTAGGGATCTGTGTAGAAGAGGATGCAGAAAGATCCTAAGAGCCGAGGTGGTTGTGCAGGAATCAGCTTCTTCCAGGCATCACAGGACTGATGTACACATGAACTCACAGACTGTGGCTGCATGTATAAGACCTGTACAGGGTCAAACCAGTCAGAAGCCCAGCACAGCAAAGAGGACATTTTCCCAAAATCTCACTCTTGATAACACAATTATTTGCAACTACAAACTGCTATGAAAGAGAAACTCAGTTTTCTCCAATGGATGGCACTGCAGGCGGACAACCATGCTCCTGGAGGCACCATGCTCAGGCATTGTCGGCCAGCACAAGATGGACTCCGGTTTTTTAACATGCGTTTCTTCTTTTCTTTTGATATTTTTGTCTTACTGTCTTTGTGTGCTTACTTGCTTACATTTCTTTATCTTTCTTCTTTTTTTTCCTTTGGAGATATCTATCATATATAGATAGAGATAGAGATAGAGATAGAGATAGAGATAGAGATAGAGATAGAGATAGAGATAGAGATAGATATAGATTAGATATAGATATAGATATAGATATAGATATAGATATAGATATAGAGAGATAGAGATAGAGATAGAGATAGAGATAGAGATAGATATAGATATAGATATAGATAGATATAGATTAGATAGAGATAGATAGAGATATAGATATAGATATAGAATCTTGGTATATATATATATATATATAATATATATATATATATATTCTAGTACGACAAACTGAAAGTCTTAGACATTTGGACGCACCCTCAAGTCTGCACACAGTGTTCAGACTTGCCCTTATCAGCAATCATCTATTGTTAACCTAGAGTGTCTGTGGATGGCTATCCCTTCCTTTAGCAAATTAGCAAAATATACCTTTTATCTTCATACTCTCCTTAAGGCAACAAAACTACCATTCTAGTGTTATATACTTTTGGCACTAAAGAGCTTGGCAGAACTCTCCTAACCCATATTGCCTCATTAGTATACTTTGTTGTCCACTTTACAGATGACAATCACCACACAGACAGGTAAACACACAGTTGTCCATTACTTATTTTGGATGAAGCACTGAACGTTCCTACATTTGTCTCTCAAGATCTTATTATGGAGCATACTAGTGACAGAACTGAATGCAGAAGGCAATTTGTATAAGCTAAGACTTTGAACATCATAAATTTATCTGGATATGCATGCTTATTTTCCTACCCAGGAAAGGAAGAAACCAAGTACCATCACCACTCTTTAGTTAATATAAGTATATATTAATTGTGAGAGAAGATAAAAGTATATGACTTTGCTTTCGTACTCTCTAAATAGATTTTCAGAGTAAGACCTTCCCAACAAATGCAAAACGAAAAACAAAAAACAAAAACAAACAAGCAAACAAAATCCAAGCAACATGCATGCATTGATGAGTTCAGCAGTCCTGAGCATTGTTACTCTTCAGCTTGCTATTTCAAGATCTAACATCTTTACTGATAGGCAGTGGTTCTAAATCATCAGGCCTACTGATGTAATGGGGAAAGGCAAGAACTATTTTCCAAATCCACAAATAAATAAGTACTTTGTGTTTATCATGAAACCAACCTATTTTGTAAAGGGAAACTATTTTTATTACATTTTCTTAGAATTTCAGTAAGTGGAATCTCATGAAAAATGATATTATATTACCAAGACATAACATTGAAAATTTTTAAGTGCCAGTTCGGAGGTATTTTATATATAACCACAGAGCAAAGTTAATTTCCAAGTGAAAGTTTGTCTTGTAACATGAATTCTATCTCCTTCTTTTGTTCCTATAGAAAAAACAAAATCTCTACCACGACTAGAGTCTCGCAGCAACATGTTTTTCATTGTTTCCTTAGCTCTTACGCAATTCTAAAGGATTCCACACATTGCTTTAATGTGAGATTTGAGGCGACATTCATTTCTCAGCCCACACAAATGCTATCCAGTGCAATCAGGTCTCTATTTTATTTCCGTGAAAAATATTGAATTTTAAGGTTGCCTTTTACAAAAAGTTGCACTTCTAATACAAGTGACACAAACATGAAATTACAGAATGGAAAATGAGGAGAGTGTGTGGTCAAGTGAAGGAGGAAGGGGCGGACCCACAGTCTCATGCTGTGGTTATTGCACTGCATGGGCAGCGTACCGAGCAGTTACCCAGCCTAGGCTGGAAGCCCACACTCTGGGTCTGGCCCTCTGTGACTATTTCGAATTCTTTACTCTCTCAGCTGGCAAGCACCCACCCATACTTATTCTCAGTTTGGTATTACTCAATGTATGGCATACCTCTTATTAAATCTGAGCTTCAATGCTATTCCATTCTTTGCAAGTGTTAAGTTCATTGTTGATTCATTTTTCTTAGACTTATTAAAAGTTTTGTATCACAGCAGAATGAATGGAAATAGTAACCTAACTTCAAACTTACCGGAAAATTAAATCCAGCTAATTGGCTGCTGATTGCATGCACAGATTTTTGCCCTCTGGTGGATGCTTAAGGAACAAGTTAAACCCTTTAAGCAAAAAGAAAAACTTAACATGGGAAGAAAAGCTAAAAATATAATTCTATCCAAATTAATTATATTAATAATTAATTTAAAACGTCTATTACTGTATGTCTCAAATTAATATCTAAGACATATAGTAAATAGGCATTTTAAGGAGGCATCAAGCAATCACAATACACGGACAGATAAGACAACAGAAAAGCAATGGGGTTTTCTTTTTGAATGCTTATTTCAGGTGTTATCCCTGGTTCTAAATTAACATTATCATTTTAATGGACACCACTTTTCTATGGATCATAGAGAATATCCATCTGGAAGTTAGAATAATTTCCACTAAACCATTTGTTGTTGAAAGGAGCAGGTTCCTTCAAATTGCATTATTATGATTATACAAAGTAGTAATATTCACTGCAGATCTACTTGGAGAAAATTTGAGGCTTAACACATAGTGGGCATTCGATATCTTATACAAGTGAAAATGCCCTCCAGTATTTGTTGAGAGATTTTTATTGGAAACAAAAGCACAAAACAAACAAACAAAACCAAAAACGCCTTCTCGGAAAATAACCTTTTTTCTACCACCACAGCCCACCTGCATATGCCTAGTCTCCCACCTCCTCCCTAACTATGCCTACTCAACAATATTATAGGCCAAGCAACTCTATACCTAGTATGCATTTTGATTAAACTTGAATTGACACACATGTGTGATAGATGTGGAGCAGATTTGATAACTTCAGCGCTGGTGTTTGCTCTTAGACAAAATCCAGCTGCTGAATCATAATGTCTTATCTTCAGATCCTTCCACTATTGTCTAGATGTGATTTAACAACATTCCCTGAGATTCACACGGAATGTATTTTAAGATCCTTCTTACATAGGATATAAATAAGAATTCTTTTTCCTGAAGTTATTTACTTGAGACAAATTTATTACTCACATCCTCTGGCTTAAGTGGTAATGAATTGGTATATTATTTGTACTTGATACATCGAATTATACACATTAAAAAGATACAGAGTACCTTAACCCATGTATGACATACAGTAACCATACAGAGTCGTTGGCATGCCCATCTCTCCACATATTTCAAAGAGAACATAGAGCTTCTATTTTTTCTTCCTTTCTGTCTTCCCCTTTTGTCATTTTACGTATTTTTTTAGACAGAGGTTTGGGCTGTAGCCACGGCTGGCCTCATACCCTCTGTTGGTAATCCTGCCTTAAATGCCCAGTATCCAATTTACTGGCATGTATGATCGTATCTGCTTAAGATTTTCAATGGTATAAGTAATTATCTAGGCAATCAAACTCTTAGACAGTCCTGATGTGTGTGTAAAAGGTGGAATCGCCTATATTCCCACCTCGTAAGCTCCTGTAACATTTTGTGTTTCCGTGTATTCTGACCTCCTCTTGTGGGCTTGCAGGTGAGAATTATCACTATCCAGCTGCTTAATTCTATGTCTAAGTAAGTCAGCACATACATTTAAGTCAAATAACACCATAGACTGTAAATTAAAACCTACTAGTACTCTCTGTTCCCTGTTATCTCACACACCGTTACACTGGAGGACCATTTCTAGAAACCACAGTTTACAGTTCCCAGTGTTTTGCTGTAGATGCCCATGGCTTTACAGATGATGGGAGTGCTTTAATAATTTCATTCTGAATGCTTGTTCTTTCTCTCATGTGATACCCAGGATTAGTTCTGATGCTATAGTCTGCCACTTTATCTGAATTTCCTGTCCTTATATGGCAACTTACAGCACGCTTTAAAATACTAATAATTCTAACTTTTCTAAACGGTGTCAGTTATTTATCTATAGTCAATCATTTTAAAGTGGTATCATTTATATTAGTCATGGATTAACCATTTTTTACTTAATTCAACTTCTAGGTTTTGTGGTTTTAATAATTTTTTTTTCGTTGTTGGTTTTTGAAGACAGGGATTCTCTGTGTAGCTCTGGCTGTCCAGGAACTCTCTCTGTAGACCAGGCTGGCCTCTTAATAATTTTATACTGTTTATTTCTTATTTCCATTTTTTTTTCAGTCAGCTGCATAAGGACAGCTTTGCAGCCTATTTCTCTCCCTATCATGCCTCCAAGGTCCTTGCTGTGTGTTGCCGCCGTGCCGTGCATGTTCTCAGTGATCAGGCTGGCTGCAATGATACATCTCTTAATTATGTTAATTATAATATGTGGATGAGTGCCACACTCCTGCCTGGGTGCTTCTGTGTGACTTCAGCTGAGAGTTTGCTCACCTGCTCTCAGTTTCTTCTCTGAAGATACTGTGCAAGTGGAACATTGTGGAAGCCACAGTCAGCTCTGTGGACGGTTCTGTAGTCTTCTTTCTTATTTTCAGATACAACTATCCTATAGCCAACCCCCAACCATCATATTTTTCACTATTACTAAATTTTTCTTTTGATTTAAATACTTATTTATATATTTTTTTACACCTTACCAAATTCATAATGCATTTCTAATCACAGGCATATCTAATCTACCATGTATCACCTGAGGTTAGAAATAGGCAGGTTATAAGATTACATGGACCATAAAATGTGATGATACAAAGACAAGAGGTTCATACAGTGTGAAGTTCTCCAGATCCACTGGCCCAATCATAGGACACTGATACTTTTCTCTAGACTTGCTTTGTTAGTGGATGCAGAGGAGAGTTAGTTTATGGCACCAGATTAGTAGAGCCTGATTTCTGCCCATGCTCACACCAGTAAGATCTTGTCTCTATCACATGCCTATGCAGTTATTTCTGAGAATTTCTAGAAGCAGGAAACAAAAATTGTGCATTTTGTTAAAAATATATAGTAAGTTTCCAATAATCTGCTTTTGAAACAGTGCAAATCAGTGTTTTCCTCCATTAAGAACTTCCATTCTAGCAATAGAACAGAAGACACACATCTGTCAACTGATGTTCACTCTTAGAATGCTATTAAAATCTAGAATGTATTTGGGATGAAGAGATGTTGCTTGCCTAGGTAGAATATGGCTTCTATTAAAAGTGGGTTAATCAATGGTCGCTATTGAGGGGGTGACATTATTAAAGACAAAAAACAGTATGGGGTTGTACTCATTTTGGTATTTTGGGATGGTCAAGTCAAGCATTAGAGCCAAAAGGAGTACTTCTCAACCTCTCTAATGCTGCCACCCTTTAATACAGTTTTCCTCATGTTGTGTTTTGATCTCCAAGCATAAAATTATTATTGCTACTGCATCATAACTATAATTTTGTGACAGTTATAAACTGTAACGTAAATATCTGTGTTTTTCAATGATCTTATATGACCCCAGGTTGAGAACCTCTGGAAAAAAAGGCACAAAGAAATAGATTAACACAGCATAGCATTCATAATTGAGAACATCCAAAGGAGGGAATAGCAAGATGGGGTCAGATCTCATGGAGCATGGACTCAAAGACCTCAAGTACTTTGGCCCTATTCCCTCACTGAGTTGTGGACCAGGAAAGAATCTGATTGCTGACATTGTAAAAGATCCCTTTGTATCAAGACATGATATGAAGACCATGGATGCGTACATAAAACAATGGCACTTCCAGACACTACTACTAGTAGTACTGCTACTCTGACATACTACGCTGGCAACAAAAAAAAATGAGACAGCCATCAAGCCAGGAAAGACACAAAAGAAACTTATGAACATTTTAAAATTCCAATGAGGCAAGCTTAAAGGCCTACAACTGTATGATTTTAAATATATGCTCCATGGACAAAGCAACACAAGACCCATTAAAAAGATCACTGGTGGTCAGGAATTAGAATGGAGGACTGGGTAAAGAGAGAAAGAAGATTCTCATGAGAGTGAGTCTGCAAGGTCTCGGGAGAGAATGAGGATTTCCATGACAGTGAATCTGTAAGGTTTCAAGAGAGAATGAGGATTCTCATGACAGTGAGTCTGTAAGGTCTCCCAATGGTAGGATTTGATGCCAGAACAAATCCATCAAGCCAACAGAATATACAACAGAGCATTGAGAGGTGATGATGTACTTCTGTAGGCTCATCAGGTGAAGATTACAACCTCAGGTGAAGGGGGTTATACTATAAGACCCTGTACATGTGTGGGAACATGGAATGTGTTTCTAAATCTTTGAAAGATGACTACTGTGCTGTCAATAGAATACCTGAGAACTAAGGTAGGCCTAGTGGACCAGTTTAGATCTATCATTTGGACTCTAGAAAGGGCTGCCAGTAGTGTGTTATACCAGAGATGTGCTAATAGGAAACCTTCAGAGTCTGGAAATTCTGAAAGTAGGAACAACAACCTTTTCAGATGACATAGTAGCACAAAGACATACAAACAGAAGGCACAAGTCCATGACTGAGCTGTAGAAAATTTGGGAACTCTTTGGTAAGGCAATTGAGAAAAGACTGACACTAGATTTAGTCAAGTTAAATTGACAATCAAGTGGATATGTCTGATTTTAGGAAGCAAACTCAATAGCCAGTGTGAAATCTGGCATGGATTTTTTTTTCTTCTTTTCCCTGCCTCTGCCCCTGCCAAGGGATGCTTGGAAATCTCTCATTGCTACTTCTCCTGCCAGAGTCTTCAAGCTTAAAAAGGCATCTGTTATGGTTTGTCTATGCTCAACCGGTGTGGTACTATTAGGTGTGGCCTGTGGGAGTAGGTATACTCTTGTTAGATTAAGTATCACTGTGGGTGTGAGCTTCCTAGCTGTCTGGAAGCCTGTATTCTGCCAGGGGCCTTCAGATGAAGATGTAGAACTCTCAGCTCCTCCTGCACCGTGCCTGCCTGGGTGCTGCCGTGTTCCTGTCTTGATGATAACGGACTGAACCTCTGAACCTGTAATCCAGCCCCAATTAAATGTTGTCCTTAGACAAAGAGCATCTAAAACAGAACTTTTTCTTATGTTGGTCCAATAAATGCAGATCCTGAGGGACCTGGGATCTAGAGATCACATTCAACAAGGACAATGAGGTCCTTCCCCCTTTTTCCTCCCCACAGCATCATTTCCTACAGTTTATATCTTTAGCAGTCTTCTGATTCCAGGTACCCTTCTCTCTACTCTAGTTGGGAAATGAAACTTCTTGTGTTGTGTCTTGTGATCTTTCCTCTTTGTTTTCATTTCTTTTCCTCCATCAATTTCAAACAGGATTTTCTTCCTCTTCTCTCATTTCAACTTCAACTCAAATATTCTCCCTCTTAGCCATACACAAATCTTTGTGTGAGCCATTGTTAAATTATTTATTTTACACTGACTCTCTGGTAGAGGCTGGATGAGGGTAGAGATGTCAGGGCATCAAATAATATGATGTGAAAGACAGTGTGAGACCAGACCAATCCAAGTGTTTTCACCTATTTCTGCCTCCTTAAGAAATAAAATGACAATGTTGTCTAGTCTAAAAGTGTAGCAAAGCAATACTCCAGAATCTACTCACTCACTATTAAAACATCACGAGGGCAAATATTTCTTCCTGCCATCCACTCCATTCTTTTGTCTGCTTGCAAGTGTTCAGACATTATAGCAGGTCTCCAGGAATTTCAACTAAGCCAAAGAATTGTGCCCAAATTTGACTGTATATACAAATATAGCTACTGATTCAGCATAAAATCAGTCTGCTTTTAGAATTTCTTCATATGGAGGTGGAGGACCTAATGCACCAAAACACGGAGCAGGGCAGAGTTCAGTGTTTTGAGTAGGACGGCAGATTCCAGATGTTGGACTTCGAGCCATTTCTGCACCTAGAAAAAAAGAGCGGGGGGGGGGGGGGAGAGTGTCATCTCTCAGGTGACAGGCAGTGCACAGAGATAAAATCTGTCCTTTCTTGGATCACTGGAGCAACAGAGATTTATTTGTGCCCTTGAGAAAAAACATTTACAGCCACCTTTCCCGCCACAATGATCGCTGAGTCACTGTAAGGAGCAAATTTCCCAGAATGATCAGCTTATGCCATTACTGATTAATCTGCCTGGAAACAGTTACACTGTAGCAACTGAAACCAGAAAGGAGTATTATCTGATAGGGACCATGAATATGATTCTTCTACATATTAATGCTGTCTTTGCTGAAGGTCTCTCTCATAGGAAACCCAAGTGTCACTAGGAACATTAGGCTATTCTTAAAGCCCTGTGTCATGTTTAGATTCTCAAAATGCCATAGGACAAATAGTGCAGTGTTTCATTGCAGTAAGTAGTAAGCATGTTGAGATAAGGTGTAACAAGTTTGCACTTAAAATGCACACATACTAAAGACAAGACATTATAAATTAAAGAAAAACTTTTAAATAGATGTTCTTACAACTAGATTATATATAATACAGCCATTAAACAAGCATTTCTTTTCCTAAGTTGTAACCTTGAGAGACCTTGAATTTTTTCCAGTGGCTGTTTCAGAAATCAGTATTTCCTTGAAGGACTATTTTTGAGTCACTGGGAAAAAAGAATCAATAGTAATATTTTATAGCTCTCTCTTTTTGCATACTTATTCTTTTTATTCTGGGTATTTGTCTAACTCTGAATTTCATTGACATTTTTATATATTAACTTTAAAGGAAACACAAGCATTCCCACATATTTACATATTGATTATATCTGCTTTTGAATTATAATGGCAAGGTCATTATTTCCCCCTTGAAACTGTATAGGCTATTGAGTCAAAATTGCTTCCTCCTGTCCTCTCCCAGAAGAGGTTCACTCATCTTCCTTGAAGGCCTCAGACTTGTTAGCATCCAGAAGATGACAAAGAACATAGCATAGTTATCAATAGATTCAGAGTGCTCCACATTAGCTCACTGATAAAATCCATATGTACATTACCAAAAAGGTTACTTTGTATGGATTATGAAAACTGAAATGTATTAAATATGTGTCACTTCTTTCTCCAGTATTTTAAGAATGAATTTTTAATTAACAATCCACCCCATGCTGATATTATTATATTATATTATATTATATTATATTATATTATATTATATTATATTATATTTATTATATTTACTTAGCTCACTTTTCTCTTCTTTAGCAAAAAGGATAAGAATGATATCTATCTCTGAAAAATGAACATTAGTTATCTGAAAAAAGAAACTTAAAAGAAGTTTCTTTTTTTCTGATGTAAAAAAAAATGGTAAATAATGCATAGCGTCTAAAATGAGCCAGGGATACGGCAAAGGGTTACTTCTCTTTTGTAGCATCAAATACAGCACCATGCTAAGAACATATAGCAATTTAAATCTGTAACATTATCTTCTTATCAATGCAACTTTAATGCTTATGTAATGATTTATTAGATATGATAAAAATCACTAAGTAAAAATATAGTGAGACAAAACCTTTTGAAGAACATAAGCTTGGACGTACGTCAGCTAAACCAGTGTATGCCATCAAACAGAATTAAAGCTGTTCTCCTTACCTCAGTAATTACCTCCATGCAGAACACATGTGTGAACAGTGGTTATTTCCCTGGTAGACTGCTGCAGACTTAGCCTGCTGCCTGGGAACATTTGGCCAGTGGCTTGGCACAGGTATTATTCCCTTTAGTTTTAATTGATTTATCCTGCTGACATCAATATTGTGATCTGGGTGATGGGATTCTGACAATTGGTCCCTGTGGTGAAGAAATTGGATCTCTATACTACAATTTCCCTCTTGCTTTTATGGTTGCTATCAAAACCATAGGTGTTTTATTGATAAGCTAATTAAACCTTAGAGAACCTCAAAACCGTGTTTAAATACAAGTTCTTGTGGTTAGAAGTGGTTGGAGCAAGGGGTTATTTATTTGTTTGTGTGTGTATGCATTTGTTTATAAGGCAAGTAGGGAGGTCAGAGGACAATTTGCAGAAGTTAACTTCTTTCCCTTCCACCATGTGGATCCCCAGGGACTGAACTGGGGTCTTCAGGCTTGTCAGCAATTGCCTTTACCCAACAAGCCATCTTAGTAGCCTTATGTTCACCTTTTAACAACTTAACTCGGTTTAAATGTACTGGGAAAACCCTATGGCTTCACCAGAAAACTTGTTGGTTGAAGACTCACTTATTATTCAATTTTGTAAAACCCACACATTTATCAATGAGTTACTATAATTAGACTCCAGATTTCTTATGTGATTGATAATAATTGCAACAGATTTGACTTACTTTAACATACTTTTCATGTCTTTCTTTTCTGTCCTCATTGGGGCACTGGGAAATGGGGAAGGAGGAGATCTCACTGTCTAGCGCCCACTCTCTTAACTACTCTGTCTCCTGCTTATGTCTCCTGAGTGCTGGAATTTACAGATAGGAATCACCAGGCCTGGTCATCTTTGCCTGCTTTATCGCTCTCTCCTCACGCAGAGGAAAAGCTAGAAAACCTGAATGTGAGTTATAGCTCTCTGGTACACTAATTGGGAGGCTTCATCTTCAAATGTCTCTGTTTCTGCATCTTCAGCGTGTTGAGAATGGTAGCAACAGTTTCTCAGAGAGCTCTCTGTGTGAACAAATGGAGGAGGTGTGCACACCTGCACAGTGCTGACTCATCCGCCCGCCATTAGCAGAATTGTTCGGATGAGGTATGCTGTCATCCCTTCCTAGCATGCCATAGGGTATTTGCATGTGGTCTATAAATCGTACACAGAAACTCTAACATCCTGTAATAAAAGAACCGCCAGCCACCTACAGGGAGAAAGAGTAGGCTATGTAAAGGCTTGCTACTTGTCCAGGTCTGCACACACACACACACACACACACACACACACACACACACCACACACACACCCCTTGCTCTTCCCAACTGAAGGAACTCACATTTAATCACTGCTGGAAAAACCAGCACTTGTTTGTTTTTTGGTTTTTTTTTTTTTCCTTCTGAAAGAGGAAAAAAAAAATCTGTGAAACTGCAGAAAAGGATGAAGTCAGAGAAACTGCATAACTGGAAGGCAGGAACCTGGACCATTAGCCCTGAGGGGCTGAGGCAGAGTGAGCATCCCCGGAGGAAGCAGAGTTGGAGGTCTTTATCAGGGATGCTACATAGACTTCGTAGTAAACTAGCAATGCTCATTAACGTGTGGACAAACAGAGGTACGGTGTCTCCTCCCATCTCTTTTAATGAATGTTAGGCTCTTATCTACCCCCAGCCTTAACTGTTTTCCATTCACCATTCAATCCTCCCATTCACTTCCCATCATAACATTAAATGCTTACTTCCTTATTAAAATGGGCTTCTATTCAGCCTTTCTGCTCTACAGTCATTATTTCCCATTAGGTCACAATTTTACCCCTATTTTTAGTGAATTAATTTTGGTGTTAATACACTGTAAAACTCACTTGACATTACTTTTCAAATATAAACTAAAACAGAATCTGACAAACTAAATATATATATATATATAATTTTAAATATATTTTAAAATACGTAATTTTGAAATCACTGCAATGTCTATGTCACTGTTTTACGGTCCTCACTCTACATTATGGGTGTACTAACCATAACAGATGGGATCCTTGTCCTGCCCTTAGTTAAAACTTGCATGGATTCCTTTAAGAAGTGACTCACTGTGTGTTGTTGTTCTCCACATTTGCTGGGAAGGGGGAAAGGGAATGAGGAGAAGGAAATGGTTGCAAATCTTCTGTACTTTCTGTAGAATTACCAATTAGAGTCAAGCTTCCAAAAGATTATTAAAATAACAGGTAACATTCTGAAGCTGACAAGGAGCTCAAATAAGGTGTCATTTTACTCCTAATTCAAGTGGTAGAGGAAAAAACAAACAAACAAACAAACAAAAAACAACAACTCCATAGCACTAGGATTAAAGCCTGAGGGAAAGGGACTAGAGCAAAGGAGAAGCTGGCTCCCAGATGATCACACTTAAGAAGACCTAAGGGGCTGAATGCATTTTGTCCTGGTTTGTAGGAGAGATGTGATGCAGAGCTAGACATGGAAGGCAGTGTGGTGTAGGGATGAGAATGACAAAGAAAGGAAAACTGCCTATGCGACTCTAGCTGGATCCTGGGACAGGAGGTGAGCACGCAGCTGAACGGAAAGGGATGGTTTAAAATCTCTATAAAATGAACCGACGGGACGGCCAGGAATCTTCACACATCTCCAATACCAAACAAGATTCTGGCTCCTTATCGTCTACTTCCTTAACTCTTGACCTTCTTGAATTCCTCCTATTCTTAGGCAACCCTTCTCCTGCTGAGATTGTGAATGAGTTTGCTAGGGCTGCTGCAGAAATGTACCACAGACTGGGTGGCTTTATCAGCAGAATTCTTTGCTCATGACTCTGGAGGACATATTCAGAATCAAGAGTCAGCAGGGCTCCTGTCTCCTGAGACCGCCCTCCTTAGCTTACAGATGGTCATCTTCCCCTCCTGTCTTCACAGCAACTTCCCTCTGTTCTGTTCCTGTAACAGTCTCCATGTTAATCTCTTTTCCTGAGGAGTACCCGTCAGACTCTATTAAGAGCCTCACTGCTTACATAATTTTAATTGAGTTGGCTTTCTAAAGGCTGTAACTCCAAAGACTTTCAAGCAGTTGGACTTGATAAGATGAACTCAGTGGATACAGCACGTGACCCACAGCAGGATGTGCCAGAGGGATTATGTCTTCCTGTCCCATGAATAATAAACTTTACATTGTAAGCATGACCACCACAGGGAAGACTGATTGCATTCAATGTCAAGGTCTTCTCTGTTGGATCCACACAGGGAGGCGTCTGACTCTAGAACACCTCATGCACGTGCAAAGGTCCTAAGAAAGAAGTAGGATCCATTTATCTGAGCACTGAGTCAGCAGAGGACTGTGAAGAGATGCCTTTGCTACACCAGGCTTCTTCCACCTCATGCGTTTGGATGAGATCCCAGGGACCTTTCTCAGAGCTAAGGTCTCATCAGACATTGAGAACACCTTCCCTGTGCATGCTTTATAAGGATGCAAAGCCCTGCTCCTACTTTTTTCCTCTTTCATATTTCCAATCTAATAAATTGGTAACCCAAGCAATATTGGGTTGTAATATTGTAATATTGGCAGGAAATGCTACACATATATAAAATTGCCTATTTTATACATTTTAGTAATAGCAAAGTTCAAACAGTTCTAGCCTTTAATCATCAGTTAAAATTTTCCTCTTGGCTTTTAGTTTTTGAGGGCAATGTTTTCGAGCTCCTGAGTGTCAAATCTTTGACCCTTCATGTCAGAATAACAGAGCAATTTCAATTAATATATGCAATAAGTAGTGGTATTAAAGTGAAATAACTTTTGAAGAAATAAAGTAAAGGTCCAGGAGTAAGTGAGGGTTCATACATCAAATGGATTGCATCCACTAAGATGCTTCCAATGACCCACTTTCTGCATCCTGTGTCCTAGGGTAGGGGAACTTCCTCTGTGTGTCTGAGATCGAAGCTAGTCGGGAGCCCTATCCTATATTCTCATAGCTCATCAGTGTCACTCCAGCGATTTCTATCTATTTATTCTCCTTTCTTAACAGAAGATGTGTATACAGTTCACACATCAAACTTGCTGTGAGCACATCCTTTGGAGATGTGGAGGGAGATATAGTTCATTTTGTCTTTACAATGTTTTTCGGGAACTAGAAGATCAGGGAAGGCTCTTACTTCCTGGGATAATAAATACTTAAAAAGGAAAAGGATATGTTCAGAGTGTGTACATATAATGAAATTCTCATCTAGTATGTAAATACAGTGTGGGTCTAGGATGTGAATTGTCTTAAAATAATCTCTGGAATTTACTTCTTGAAATTATTAGCTAGCAAACCCTAAGAAGATAGAGTTTACCACTGTCTAAATTGCTCTCCTGTATTTTGTCCTAGCAAAGAGAAATAAGAATACCAAAAGGCAGGCATGCCTCTAGGTCAACATTTGCATTACAGATTGCCTTCTCTGCAGGGTAAACACCCCCAGACAGGATAGGAGAGGAGAAACAGAAGGCGGGGCTGCCTTCTGCCCTCTCCAAGTTGGTAAGGGAAGTATAGATGAGAAGAAGCACTTGAGTCACTGTCCTCCAAGATGTAGAGAAATAGAAAAGACTCTGCAAGAGGGCTAAATGGTTCTTTAAAAGTAAGAACCAGAACCTTTAACTCTAGGCTTGGAAGACAGGATGGAAAATGGCAGGAATTCAGCTCCTAGAATGAAATCCCTATTATCAGGGGTGGCCCTTTAAATATTTTAATGTTCCTAAGCAGTGCTCTGTATCATGGGACAAGGGGTCTAGGATATGAGTAGTCGCACCAGACTTTAAAAGCTCCCTACCTCCATTTAGTAGCAAAGGTCTAGTAATACATTCACTAGGGGAGAGAGGGGAGAGCCCCTGAGAGAACTGAGGAGCACTTTCCAAAGCTGACATTTATGAACTAGAGATAAGATCTGAAACATCTCAAATTATTGCTTAGGACTTGATAGATTTGAAATAAACATTACCTTTTTTTTTAAAGAAAGACAATGCCTTTCTTGCCTTTCTTATTTATTTCTTTATCTATCTATCTATCTATCTATCTATCTATCTATCTATCTATCTATCTATCTATTTATTTTATAATGGCTTCAGCCTAACTAGAGGCTGTAATTTTAAGGCCTGGATCTTAGGGCCATCTCAGCATGTTATTGATGCAATGTGTTAGATTTAATGTCTGTTTTCCCCACTCTGAGGCTATTCAGGCAAGTTTAATATCAGGTATGTGAACCACAATGCAGCAAGTAGAAAAATATTACACAACCATGGCTATAACAAGTCTTAAAATAAAATTGTAACAGAATAGTCAGGAAGTATGATATTTAAAACATAGCAAGAAACTTCTCTTAATATTTAAGGTAGCCTAGTGGAAGAATTTTCCTCACAAAGAAAGAAAGGCCAAGAAAATAAGGCTATGTGTTCTCCTTTAGAAATAAAAGGTTACTCAGAAGAAAGAAAATCACATTTTTAAGTAAGTATTTAAATAAAAAAGGAGATCAATATTTCCATGAATATCTCTTTGACAAACATGTTGTTAGGCTTAGTGACCATAATTCTCTTGATACTACATGAAAAGTGGTTTTTATTTTAGGAGAAATATCTATTTGTTGTTGAAGAATTTAATTATCCTTTCCAAACAACCATTTCTCAAATTGATAGTGGCTTATCATTGTTTAAGTAATGACTTCAAGCTGGGAACAGTATAGAAAGTAAGAATCATTATATATTTCTCTTTTTAATATATTTTTGTTAATTCTTTCAGAATCTCATTCATGTGTAAGTGATCATAATTACTTCAGTTCCTTCTGGAAACTACTTCCAGGTCCACCCCCAAATCCCCCCATTCCCAGGTCCACCTCCACTTCCCACCATTGCCAGGTCCGCCCCTACCTCCCACCATTCCCAGGTCCATCCACACCTCTCACCATTCCCAGGTCCACCTCCACCACCCACCATTCCCAGGTCCACACCCACCTCCCACCCATTCCCAGGTCCACCCCACCTCCCCTATTCCCAGATCCACTCCCACCTCCCACCATTCCCAGGTCCACCTTCACCTCCCCTAATTCCAAGATCCACCTGTACTTCCCACCCATTCCCAGCTCCATCCCCACCTCCCACCATTCCCAGCTCCACCCCCAACTCCCACCATTCCCAGATCCACCCCCACCTCCCACCATTCCCAGGTCCACCCCCACCTCCCCATCATTCCTAGGTCCACTCCCACCTCCTCACCATTCCCAGATCCACCTCTACCTCCCTACCTACTCCAAACTTCCTGTCCTCTTTGTTTACTTTTAATAACCCACTGAGTCTCATTTCTGAAGCATTGGTAGGGACCATCCATCAGAACATACTTAACCTATCAGGGGCTATAACATTAAGGAAATTTTACTCAGCCATTAATTGTCAATAGCTCCTCATCTAGGAATGGGATCTTGCATACCTCTCCCCTTTCTGTGCTGGAGTGCTAACTGCTCAGCCATAGCTGTTCCGATTCCTGGGTGCAACATCCTGTCATTTCTAAAAGACATGGTTTGTGCCATTTTCTCCCTGGCCTTTGGCTCTTACAATCTTTTGGCTCTCTCTTCTACAATGCCCCCTGAGCATTGTAAAGGGTTTGGGATAATGGTATATTTCTACCTTTTGTGACCGAATATCCCATAGACCCTTAATAGTATGTGTGGAAGTTAAACTCTCTTAAATTTTTGCTTTTGTTTTTGTTTTTTCCCCCATTAACTTAGTTGTTTACTTCTCTGTTTTAGATACTGAAAATTCCACACTGGCTCAAGTTTCTGAAAGGTAGCCAAGTTAATTTTTAATCAAGAACTCTTTGGTCAGCTGTGTGATAACATAAAACCTGGCAGGGGAAAATCTCACTATCTCTAGATAAAAGGGCAAAGCTTACAGGTGAAGAAATGATGACCAACCATAGCCACACAGAAACCCTCAAGTGTTTTTCACTCTGCTTACCCATAAGACTGACTGCTACAACCAACTCTCCCCTCCCTGTTTTCTTCCCTCCCCATTTTCTTCTCGGTGTGAAAACTGGAAAATGATGACCAGGCCATAATTTTGGATAGAACAAGCCCGAAAGAGTAAAGAGACCGCGGAAATAACATATGCCTCATGGACTTGTCATAGAGAATGACTAAATAGTCTATGCAGTTTGCTCAATCAACAAACAAATAGAAATGGGCAGAGGCAAACACTCCAAACGAGTGCGAGCTCTTTTTTGAGGATGGGCACTGGCAGAATCAGGACTCCTTAGAGGTGTTACAGGGAAAGTACTTTAGAGCTGACTGTCTTGCGCCCAATCCTTGTGGTTTCAGACTCTCCAGTGGCAACTGTTACTTCAGAAAAAGTGGTTCAGTGTTATTTGAGATGAGTTAAATGAGTTGGCAAAGGCTTAGTAATTAAGACTCTAACTACAGGGTAGGAAAGAGTGATATCAAAGCCAAGAGACACTCTTCTGAACTGTAAGAGCTCCCACTCATTTGGAGTGTTTACCTCCCCACATTTCTACTCATTTGTTGATTGAATAAACTGCTTAGGCTCTTTCACCGTTCTCTTTGATGAGTCCACGAGGCCTATGTTCTCTTTGCTGTCTTTTCAGGCTTGATCTTGTATGCTCTCTCTATAATACATACCGTTGAGTTTCCCAATAGTTACGCATTTTCTAAGTGTGTAAATCTGCTTTGCAACGATAGCTTTTCCTGATTTTGTAGAGGAACCCAGTAGGATATCAAAAACTCACCATAAACTGGATCCAAGTCTCCAACAGCATAAACAGCTATGGTGCGTCTGGGAGGATCGATTCTGCACCTTTTCAGCCAGCAGTGCAGACAGAAAAGCACTACTCCACAAAGGAGAACCACTAAGAAAATCAGCAAGAAGAACCTGGCACCAAAAGTAAGAGAGGAAAAATGAGGTGGAGCATGTAGAAGTGTATCGTCTGTCACTGTCTGGGAAGTACACAGGGTCTCAGCTATACTTAAGCTAACGAATGCAAATGAGAAGGTCAAGTTCTTAGAGGAATCTGCTATCATGTCCATTGCAGTGTCCTCAGGGAGGGCTGGTGCTGATAGCTGATGCCAATCATTTTTTTCTTGAAAACTGGAGGGGTTAATCTAAAAAGTGAAGTCACCCTGTCTTTCTCCCATTCTTTCCCCCATCTTTTCCTTCTTTTATTCAACATTCTAATCATTTGATTAGTATTTAAGCAAATGTACCTGTGTGAGATGTTGGAATTGCGGATTCAAGATAAAGAAGACAGGGTCTCTGCCTTTGAGGAATTGAATGTTGTATTAACAGAATTGTTAATGTTAAGTTTGGAAAATATGCAAGTTTTGATTTAGGGAATTAGAAGGACTGTTTTAAATTTTCTGGAGGAATATCTCATTAAAGACACATTTGGCTATGTTGGATGGCTTTTACAACCAGAAGAGGAAGAATCATTTGGAAAGTTTTCAAGAGGGAATAA
Organism: Apodemus sylvaticus; assembly: GCF_947179515.1. NCBI lineage: Eukaryota > Metazoa > Chordata > Mammalia > Rodentia > Muridae > Apodemus > Apodemus sylvaticus. The sequence continues at coordinate 74,171,424 of NC_067486.1, read as the reverse complement.
TTATTTTATCCTTAACAAACTTTAGTTATAGAATAAATTCTGAGTCTTACAAACAATAGATTCTTTATCGTAGGAGGCATTTAGCAAACACTGCCCTGAAACTGATATTTCTATAGCTATTGACTCATACTCACCCAGTTTTCTTTCAGCTGTGTTTCCCCAGGATGGTGATGTTAGTCTTAAACTAATTATTCATCAACTTGTAAAAAGAGAGACTGTAGAGTGTGCAGATCTGAGTTGGGGGCATATATCATACCTGTGTCCCTAAGGCTCAGGGATCCTTATGGAAGGGGAGAGACAGAAGAAATGCCAGAGACAGAAGGAGTGAGTGTTTGTAATGAGATACAATTTGAGGGGCTTGGCTGTTTCAAATTACCCAGATGTGTGGATAGATAGCCACATGTTTTATATAACAGTTTGAAGAGAGCCTTACCAGATATACCAGCCATCAGGATACTGCTCATCGTAATTTACACACCTAGTAATACAGAAAGAGCAGTAAGTATCTAATTTTAGACAACTGAAGACTATTCTTTGGGCCTTAAACTTTATATACAACGCATCTATTTCCCCAGAATATCCACCCACTCATTCTCCTACAGATCAGTTTCGATATACTAAGAAATAGTTACTCTCTAGGTATCATTCAAGGCACCAAGAAGACAAGTAGATTTGCACTAGATGTGTAAATAAAATTTTCCATTGTGATAGCTTTGAATCTAGAAGTAGGTATTCTGAAGCCTGGAGATGTTAGCTAGGAACATTTTAAGGACAAAATGTCAGAAGCATCAGATGATAATCACCCCACCATTCTTATTCTGCTTTTTTAGCTGTCCAGATGGAGCCCTTTGTAATTCTAATTCTTCAAGGTGGGTTTAGAATCAGGGGGACTAACTTCTTAGGTGTGAACAAACATGTGTTGTTCAACTCAGAGTTGGTATCAGGGACGAGGGTATTGCTGGAATAGACCTTACCCTGCTTTTGTTTGGAAGAATGTAGATTTTGAGACTGAGGATTTGGAAAGCAGTGGAATGCTTTAAGTGAGGCTTAAAGGGCTATTCTAGTAAGAATATGGAAAAATTTGTTGCTGAGAGTAATTTGAACTGTGCAGACTTGGTCCAAGTGAAACAGAATTTCAGCATGTGGCCCAGAGACTGTTTTGTAGCATTTTGGTAAAGACTGTGGTTGCTTTTTGCCCTTGTCTGTGCTGGGAGGCATAGTGTGCTGAACATAGAGGGTCTTTGGATATATCGACACTGTCATGTCGTCCTGGAAGTACACAGTGGTACTGGTCACTAGAGTCTGGGCAGTTTCTGAAATGGAGACATTTATAGCCATACTGTCTTCAGGCAACCTTAAAGTGATGCTGAGCATGTTATAGCTTGAAAGCATTCATAATATATGCCTGCCAGCACTCTTCAGGAGGTGGTGCACTGGAGTTCCAGGACAAAAGTCAGAAATCATATTTGACACATCATAGCTTTTGTTTGTTTGTTTGTATCTGGTTTTTTGTTTTGTGCCAAACATAGCAGACATAGAAGACAAAAAAAATCGTTTACTATAGCAAAATTTGATTTAACTTTTATTTTTTTTTTGAGCTTTGGATTTGGGGTATGTTTTTATTTGGGGATACCTACAGAGGCTAGCAATGTTCATAAATACACATAGCTGAGAGAAAACTGGACACTTGAAATTAACTTTAGAAAGGATTCTAAGAAAAGTGAGCATCAGAGAAGGAGCTTGAAAATAACCAGTGACAAATCTTATAAGGGACATGGTGTCATTGTCACCAGTTCTGAGGACCGAGCCCAGGTGCTGATGCCTGTACAAGTGGACATTTTACCAGCTGAGCACAGTGAATGACTCAGTGAGTGAGTGCACACAGAGGGTGCAGTGTGCATGTTTAAGATCAAGTAGTCAAACCATCCCAGTAAAGCAGGAACCATTGGACAAACAAGGGGCTTCATTGTTCTTGTAGAGCCTCATCTGAGTTAGTGTCATACTTTTATAATTTGAAATCATATATATATATATATATGTATGTATGAAATCATATATATATATGTATATATATATGTCTGTCTATACACATATATATGACTTGTAGTCGTGTGTGTGTGTGTGTGTGTGTGTGTATGACAAAATTCTAAAGTACTAAAATGCAAAAATCTTAAAAACATACTCTACTACTTAAGCTATGAAGAAACCAGGAACTCTTGCTTTAGATCCTTCACCTCTAAACTCTTGGCTTGGCATATGGAGCATTTCTTATTCAAATAGAAATCTCTGCCAGTATCCTTTTCCATTTTAGATGGTCCATATAACATAGTCAACCATAAAGACTGAGTACCTCATTTTGTTTGTTATTTGAAAGTGTTGAGCCATTTAACACAGATTTAAGGGTTAACACATACCCAATCTCATTTTGTTTTCTCCTTTGAGCCCTTTGCACCCCCTTGTGGAGGTTCTGTGCATTTCATTCTAATCATTCACACCTGCCATCCAGAGAATTAGGGACATCAATTCCAGCACTTGAATTCAGGAAGAACCTCCAGAGCTATTCAGAAGCTAGTCTTAAGCTAGAAGATGGGTCTTCCGACTAGAGGGACATCCTTCCTTTTTCCTGGATTTCAGTTCTTTCTCAATTGTGTTTTTCAAAAGTAACTTTTGAGCTTTTAAATACTCTAACAACATTATAATGGCTCCAATTTTAAATATTTTCAAAGTAGAGAAAGATTGTAGTCTTAAAAATAAAGTTATCATTGAATAATAGTCATCCTAGGATGCTGATGTTAATCTTAAACCAGCTACCCATCAAGTTAAAAACAAAGAGGGTGCAATGTGCACGTTTAAATATGGAGGGCAGGCAGAAAGAGAGCAAGATCAATGGTGGAACATACCTCTAGTCCCAGCACTCGGGAAGCAGAGGCAGATGGATCTCTGAGTTTGAGGTCAGCTTGGTCCACACAGTAAGTCCCAGAACAGCCTGGTCTACACGGAGAAACTCTGTCTTGAAAAACAAACAAAGACCAAAGCCAAACCAACCAACCAACCAACAACAACAAAAAGAATGTAAGAGCTAGCCGGAGTGAACATCTGTAATGTAATAGTATTTGATAGAAGTGGCAGTTGGATACAAGAACTCACAATAGCTGGGACCACATGTACAAAACCTACAAAATACTAAAACCAAACAAATTTTCGCCATGGTTAGGGAATGAGCTCATGCTGTCCCACATTGTGTGAGGAGCTATTGACTGTTGTTAGCTTTTGTTTTCTTCGCTAGAGAGGAAGAGCTATTTTTCTTGAAGCATACAAGCTGTGAGAGACAGCTCACTCCCCAGGAAATAAAGTCCCACACCCAGGCACATCAAGGCAGCACTAACTCAACTCACTGGGTATGAAAGAGTCAGGGAAACAACTAGAGGGGTAAGAGAAGTGTAAGAAGGTGGAAGAGGAAAAGGTGGGAGAAGCATTGGCAGGGGAGGCTGGAGTCAAATACATTGTATGTGTGTATGAATGCTAAAGAGATTATCTATGTGCTTCTCAAACACTTAGATGTGTAGCTTGTTCTTCTTGGGGATCCGCAACAACGGGAACAGAAGCTGTCCAGGGCTCTGCTGCCCTTCTATGGCTCCTATTCCCCTAACCGGGCTGCCTTGACTAGCTTCAGTGGAAGAGGGTGTGCACAGTCCTGCAGTGACTTGATGTGCCAGGGTGGGTTGGTACCCAGAGGGGGCCTCCCCCTTCTTAGAGGAAAAAGGGGATAGTGGGATGGGGGAGGGGTCATGTGAGTTTGGGGAGACTGGGCGGAGGATGGGCTGAGATTGGGATGTAAAGTTAATAAATAATTTAAAATTTTAATTTCAAATTTTCAAGTAAAAAGGAAAAGATGTAGAAAAAAAGAGTTACTAGTTTTTAAAATTTAAGGCTGCTGGGCAGTGGTGGCACATGCCTTTAATCCCAGCAGAGGTAGGTAGATTTCTGAGTTGGAGGCCAGCCTGGTCTACAGAGTGATTTCCAGGACAGCCAGGGCTACACAGAGAAACGCTGTCTCAAAAAACAAAACAAAGCAAAAAACAAACAAACAAAAAAAAAAGATTTAAGGAAACACTCGAAATGATTAGAAGTCTCTATGAGTAGATGTCAAAGGAAATACACTGTACACCGGAGCCCCTAGGCTCTATTTCATTTGGATGTTGTGGAATGATTCCCGCTTGCACAGATGGCTAGACTGACCCTTGTTGTTCTCCCTGGGCTGTAAATCTCTGAAGTGAAGTTGCAAATTTGTTCATATGGTGACTTCAAGAGGCACCGGGAGAGCTGCTGGGCTGCTCCTCTGTTTCCATCACTCAGTGTCTCCCACAGCAGAAACTGTTCTCGACCAGGTGCATAGCTGCATGTGAAATAATTTACTTTCAACCATCAGTGACATAAGGAGGGAGTATATTACTCTGCTTCTCTATAAAATTGAGAAACCCAGATATAGGTGAAATGAGTTGTATGGCTTAACTCTTTTATTTTGGAAGATGCAAGAGGGTAAATAAAAATAAACTAGCGATGGCCTCTTGTCCCTTAGCACTCTGTGATACTGCAACTGGGGATGGCATGCTCCGTATCTCCATATGGAGTCTACACCCAGTATTCTGTTCCAAAACACTTTAAAGAAATGCTGGAAAAGAATTAAGAAGCAAGTTCAGGGCGAGTATCTGAAAAGAAAATAGGCAAAAGTTGATATCCGTTTGCTGGCTGAATGCTGAAACTATGATGTACAACAGTGGAGCTGATTTATGCCTCTGGCCTCCTCCCCCTCCTCCTCCTCCTCCCCCTCCTCCCCCTCCTCTCCATCCTCCCCCTCCTCTTCCTCCTCCTCCTCCTCCCCCTCCTCCCTGCAGTTAACAGAAGAAAAGAAAAGTCATGTGGAAAGGAGTAGAGGAAGAAGCATTGCTCACTCATCGGAGAGCCATTACTTATATAACAACCAGTAGGAAATTCTGCTAACAAGGGAAAAAAACCCTCAGAATATTTTTAGAATAAATGAAATAACAAATTTCATGGGCTACATTTTTTGGAACAATCATTTCTCAACATGAGCCAATGTGCAATTCATCTGTAATAATTTGGAAGTGAGAGAGGAGCAACTCATGTCAGCTAGAACTTGACTGTAAATTGCATGGTCTCTACAAAAAGCACAGACTGCTTCTCGCGCAAATACTTAACCAAGTATACAAGGAACTGAATTACAAATTGGATAGGAATATGCCTTTTTTGTAGAAATACTGAGCACTGTATTCTCAGTTCTGGGCACAAGTCTAAATTTTGTCTGTTATTTGCTTTCCTATGTTATTTAGTTATGTCCTTATATCCTATGACATGGTTTTACTTCTTACCCCAAGATGGGGTATGAAGCCCAAGCCTTGAACTTGTTATGTAGCCCAAGCTGTCCTTTACTTGAGATCTTTATGCCTTCCCTCAGAGTTCTGAGATATAAGTATGTACCATAACACTTTGACTTTTCCCTAATGTTAAACAAAATGTTCAACCTACTGTGCCAAACAGATTGTTGACATCTCATTAGGAAATTTATTCTGGCAATTAATTTACAAAGTCATTTATATTTATATATCATATTCATAATTTGTTAATTACTATGTACTCTTTGACAGCATAATTGGTTATTATAGGGAGAGGAGTGAATTAAAAGTATAACTAATTAAAATGAAAGGGGGCACCAATATGTTTTATTTAATACATCAATAATAATATTTAGATGATATAAACCAGAACAATGTATTATTATTTTTTTATTTTTTAAGAGTTTTAAAAGCTGTTTATTACTATGTTCATTTATTTTTAAAATTTTTTATTCTATATATTCTTTATTTACATTTCACATGATTTCCCCTTTCCTGGATCCCCGTTCCCCGAAAGTCCCATAAGCCCTCTTCCCTCCTACATTAAACATTACACTAAAAATCCATCTAGGATTACAAAAAGAGTAATTCAAACAAAATTGCAAAAATATCCAGTGGTTAAAAGGAAATTTAAGAGGAACTAATAGTAGATCATTTTATAATGTATATAAACTGCTTGCGAAAGTCTTGAAACATAGATGATGTACTAAAACATGGCTGCCAGGTACCCAGAATGCATTTCATTTTAATCAGGCCTTCACCAGACTGATTCTGCCCCACCCCTTCCAGTTATTATCTCTCCTGGCATCCAAATATGGGTGTCCTTCTTTGTTTTCACATGAACTTTGTGCCAGTTCTTTCTCTCTTATGTTTTTTCATTTCTAAAGAATATTTAGAGTTGACCAGGTCTATGGATCTTTTTCATGAGTGGATTTGTGTTACTCTTTCACTGAAAAACTAGTAATGGATGATTCTTTTCTTTTGGTCTGTTATTTAAAACAAGGGTCTTAGATTAAAGAAATAATCCTAAATTAACTCTCCAATATATGCAGGTAGACAAAGAGAATCTTGTTTGGATGTGGCACTTCTGGTTTTTCCTAATTGTTTCCTAGCCAATAGTACATCTTTTATTACAGACTCATCAGCTAACACCATCTTGAGCATGGTATATGCCTTTTATATTATTTACCTTGAATATGGGTCATTTTTTTTTAATATTCTCTACCTCTCTTCCTTACTATTTTGAATGTTACTTGAGGCGATTTTTAAAAATTTTTACTCAGCAGAAAATAAAGGTGATGAAGGTAAATATAACAGAGATGTAAAATGGCTTCCCAAAGAAAGCTCACACCGAACCATCAGTTAAAACCAGGCTATGCACTGATTATCTCCCTTCTCTTCGCAGGCCCTTCAATATCAAGGGAAAGTAATAGCCCTTCTGTGTCTCTTTTGATGACTTTAGGCTGAAAGTCAATTTTATCTGATATTAGAATGGCTACTTCGGCTCGTTTCCCTCATTGGCTTGTAAAATTGTCTTCCAGCCTTTTATTCTAAGGTAGTTTTTGTCTTTGACACTGAGGTGTGTTTCCTGTATGCAACAAAATGTAGGGTCCTGTTTCCTTATCCAGTCTGTTAGTCTATGTCTTTTTATTGGGGAATTGAGTCCATTGATGTTAAGAGATATTAAGGAATAGTGATTATTGCTTCCTAGCCCGGAAGCTCTGTCAGGCTTCCCACTACCTTCCTTCCTCATTGTAATGATTGGAGAGTAGATTCAACATTGAAGGCTCATCTCAGGCATCAAGTGTCTATTATTCTCTGTCAAAGGGAGAAAATAAGGACACTATATGTGGGTAGCCTTGAAGCCCAGAGTCCAGTAAACACTATGAAGAATCACTCAGTCATGGCACAGAAGAGATAGAACAATGGTAGATCCAGAAATTAATACAAAGAAGCAGCAATGAAGGGGCATGCAGATGCTGAAAAGAGCAATGCTCTTTTCTGAAGAGAGCACCGCCAAGAGGATCGGAAATTGTGAATGGTTCCAGGGCTGAGGACAGCTCCCTCTTGGCCTGCTCCTGCTTCTGAAGGACTGCCCACTCACAGATAGAGGCTGAGGCAATGATAATTGAAAACAGCTGGCTGGCAGAGGACCCCACCCAGAGCACAGCGCTTGGCAGAAGCGCTTTCCTGACACTTGCGCTCAGTCACACTGCATTACAGTTCCCATTCATCATCATCAGCATTATTAATGGCAGCTCCTCATCTCCTGAATAGAATTCTGAGAACCATTAAGTCTCAAAAAGTAATGAAATGAATCAATTATTCACACAATTCGCATCCGATGCCCTTTGAAATGCACGCATCAAGCAGGATAAAATGTGGGCTCATTTAGTTACGTTTGAAAATGAACTGCTTTGAAACTGTTCATTGAAATCACCATACGTATCACTTTGGGGGTCAAGGAAGAGAACATCCCGGTTCTTCTGTGCCCTAACAGCCATGGAAACATCACACGAGGAGAAACCAAGAGAACAGAAGGGTCTGCAGATCCATGAGCACCTTCTTTATTCAATAAAGTGATCACAATGATGATTACCTTTCCTAGTGGTTTTTGTTGTTGTTGTTGTTGTTGTTTTTGGTTTGTTTGGTATTGTTTGTTTTGCTTTGATTTTAGAAATTGTGAATTTTTAAACATGATTATCTTTAGGGCTTTCAAATGACTTGAGTCTGCTGATTCTTTGAATTTTTCAAATGGTAAATGAAAACGGAGAATATTTCGTTATTTACTTACATTTTATTTTCTTCACAGGATAGATCCGAGAGCACTAGCTGAAACACATATTTAGAACAATAAAATTCAAGCAGCATTGTATTGGTCTAATCCTTTAATGAAAGTCGGGCTTGGAGACAATTTGATTTTACATCTTTTTCTTTCTTTTTTTTTTTTAATTAAAAGTTTTGCAGCATCGTTTATTGTTGGTACACAGAGCTTTAATTGAAAAGAAAATAGTCTCTGGGTGGATTCTTAAATTCAGCAGGAGCAGGAAATCTGAGATTCCTCTGCATACTACAGGAGATGGATTTGAAGAGTATATTGTTTTCTCTGTAGACTTTGCTTGATCTACAGAGCCATTGGGACCCTTGAATTTTTTTCATTATAGTGAGAGGCAGAAGGGTCATTACTTAGGTATTATTTTCATGTTAAGGAAAAACATTCCTTGTCAATGGAAACAGAACCGAATCCTATAACTTTTAATAGTAGTTAACTATACATATAAAGGGAGTGCTTCTATTTCTGAAGTAAATTTATGGTCACATGATATTCCTGTTTGGGTGAAAATAAAATAAAACCTTTTAACCTATTTATCAAAGAAAAAAAGAAATAACCTTTAAGATGTCCAAAATCCTTAGCAATCTAAGAAAATTATCTTAGGTCTAGGTGCTAAACCTTAGAGGTGACAACACTGCACACCCACAATCACAAGAAAAGATTTGTTTCTTTTTAGAGACTGTTTTTGTATGCTACTTTGACTCTATGAATTGACACTCTTTTGTACAATGAGAAGACTTTTCAAACATCACTTACAAGTAGCACTGAGGGTTGGTAAGGTCAGTTGAAGCATTTATTTTCCGGACTATCACATGTAAATATAAGCACAAATAAATTGTTACAAAATTCCGAGAGATAAGCTTGGGGATTTTGTGTTTAATATGTGCTTTCCCTTTCATTGCAAACCTGCCTTTTTTTTAGCACCTAGTATTTATGCCATATGGAGCAATGGATTGGCCATCAGAGAGCATGATAATGAACAATTTATAAGCACAGAAAATGAGTTGTATTCTCTTTTGCTAGAATGCTGCAAAGAGATTTGCATACTAACCGGGAGGAAAATGAGCATTCAAATTCTGTCTATAAAGAAACTTTGTTTATGATTAGATGTAAACCATTTGGGATCTAGCTTAACAGATAAAACAAATTAAGCCAGTCTTTCCCTTTCAAGTCACTTCCTAGTCTTCTCTGTCTGTTGTACCCTAGTAAGAAGTGTATGGTATCTCATTATCACCTCCGAAGGGCCAGTGCATGAGCTGCCAGGCCCCCAAGTTGTTATGAAATAGAGAAAGGAGATCTTAATATGCTGTATGCTTCAATCTCTCAGATGCCTTGCAATCAAGTAACAGAGATACAAGGATGCCATTATTGACTAAAAAAAGATGCTGTCACAGACTAGCCACATAAACCTAAAAATGGTTCTTTCTGCAGCAGTCAGCACTGAAAAACTGTCAAGAATCCAGGGAGTTTCAGAGATTGGTAGACATTTTAGAAATTAATACAGCCATAGATTTCTGTGTTGATAGCATTTCTGAGTTTGAAAACATACCAAAGCATAACAAAGTAAGGTATACATTTACATCACATATTTCAACAGCATTGCAGCTAGTAACAAAGAAATGAGAGTTGAGATCATGAATGTACTAGCTTTCATTTTTGGAAAATAACTAATATAAATCCTGGAGTGCTAGGAACATCTTGAAGAGAATCCTTTATATGCAGTTGTTAAATCACACAAAGGACAAATTGTCAGAGTATCAACCCCGAAGAGACCTTTAAAAGCTACCAAAAGTTATCAGTGGTTACCTGGAATAGTGGCAAACACAGGCATCCCATAGTTGGGATTTTGGAAGCGACACGGAAAGGACTGGATCTTGACATACTAAAAAGAATGATGCACCCAGATACTGTGACTCACTCACTCTTATTAACTCTCTCAGAATGTGTTAGCTGCTCAGTGCCATGTGTCCCGCTGCAGTGTGCATTAATGATGGGGTAGGTGGCCAATAAAGGGCATCCAGGGACGGAATGTTAGCTGCATGCTCACAGGAACTTGGAGCTCAAGGAGGTTAAGGTCAGAACCCAGGGACTGTTTGTTGAGGCTTTAAAATGCTGACCTGCAAAGCCAGCTGGCTGTTTGAACAACTTTCAGTATTCAAGTTCATATTTTATTCCAGGGAACAGGTGAGGGTTTTCTTTCTTTCTTTCTTTCTTTCTTTCTTTCTTTCTTTCTTTCTTTCTTTCTTTCTTTCTTTCTTTCTTTCTTCCTTCCTTCCTTCCTTCCTTCCTTCCTTCCTTCCTTTCTTTCTTTCTTTCTTTCTTTCTTTCTTTCTTTCTTTCTTTCTTTCTTTCTTTCTTTCTTTCTTTCTTTCTTTTTCTTTCTTCCTTCCTTCCTTCCTTCCTTTCTTCCTTTCTTCCTTCCTTCCTTTTCTTTCTTCCTTCTTTCTTTCTTCTTTTAATTTATTTATTGTTTAAATAACATCTTGTTCTGTAAACAGTAATTCAATCCTCAATGCTTTGAAGGCCATCTTTGCTCTTCTTTTCCTACGTATCATTTTGAGTAAGACGTTATCTTGTGTCTCCAGTGTTCAGATTAGCAAATTTAAAATTTAAAAATACAGTGGGAAGAGGTGGATAAGTAAATACACCCTTTCATATATAACTAAAAATATTAGAAGGTAATTTTTGAACAAGATCTACTAAATTAAAAAGCACCCTTTGGACACAGTTTTACTTTTCTAGAATGTATATCTTTACATTATTTAAACCCAAAAATGGTACATATAATAATTTGCAGTACTGCTCACTAAAACACCAAATGTCCAACAACATGATCAAATACAAAATGGCTACATCCATGCAGCAGAATAGGAGAAGGCTAATATGGTTATTTCCAGGAATTACTAAGGAGGAGGACAGACACAGATAGTGATGCAGAAAGGCTTTTAGTGCTATTTTTAAATACCAGGAACAAATGATAGAAGTCAGTCTATAGCATGTTACAGTTTTTATATATAAAAAAGGAAGGCATAGTTAGTGGGGTTTTCTTTTTCTGTGTAAAATATACTGCATATGTTTGTATATTTACAGAATGTGGCATAGATTGTCTAAAGTGTTTGTAAAAGAGAACTGGAAACTAAGAAAAGAAGTGTGGAAGAGAAAAGTTTTATTTTCAGTTTCTTGTCCATTTGCTACATGTACATATTGTCTACATGTCACTCAGATGTTTTATGCATTCATATTTAAAAGGCCAAATTTGAAATCAAATATCTAGAATTCAGAAGCGTGTTGCAACCTACAAGCCACAGTGGTTTACCAAATTCAATTTTAATTATTGTATAGGAACCTATTTATGATGTCATATATAGATTATGCTAGAAACAAAACTCCAGCTCTGAACTTGGAATTAAGGCTTCTGGATTATTTGCACTACATCTGGACAGGCGAAGCAGGCTCAGTGACAGCCATGGTCTGTTTAGTATGCAGACACAGACACAGCCATGAATTTCAAAGCAGAGGAAGGGCTCAGTGCCAACACCAACAGGAGAAAAGTAAACCAAGCCTACAGTATTATTTGTGCCTCAGACAGCCTCCATTTTGAGTGTCTTTGAAGCCTGTAATTAAACAGAATGAAAAATAGGCTTTTCACTGGTGAACTTATTTATTAGTCGGTCAGAAGCCTGACTTCCGTCAGCGAAGTCAATGATCTTAAGAATTTCTGGGAAGGAAGGGAAGGCCAGATGATGAGAAAAGAAATGGAATGGAAACAGGGCCTCAATGCTTGGGTTAGCTGTAGAAACTGGCACAATGACCAACCAGCTACGAGGAATAAGTAATTCTTGAAGAATGGTGCATGACTGTGCAGCAGGGGACTAGTTAGAGGCATAGCTACTGAATGGAGATGCAATCTATGGGCACAGAGATGCTGAGTACCACAGCTCCGTTTCTGCTGACATTAAAACCACGCTCATTACTCCTTTTATCTGCTTTCTCCATGAGACTCTTGAGGTCTGCATGGTCCAGGGATGGACCACGGTACTTTCTTGTGTATTTCCTCATAAGCATCAACACAGAGGTGTCTCTTGTGGAAAAATGTTGATAATGAATGACAGTTGTCCTGAATTCTTCTTAGACGTTCTATTGGAAGGTAATTGCAGAGCCATGTATTTTAAGAATCAGTATGGAGCCTGCATCTCCTTTTCACCCAGTTTCCCTAGTGGCAGCATCTCACATAACAATCTGTGGTACCACAAATATGAAACTCACTGGATCAGAATAGCCATGCACAGATTTTTTTCTTTACTATTTATGCTATATCATTAAAACATCTAACTGTGCTTATGAGCATGGACATGTATTAGGGAACTAATCACAGGGAACTCTAGTTGAACATGGACAATTGATTTTGCTACTAATGAGGTCACTTAGGTTCATATGCACTCACATTTGCATATAAGGATCCAGAAAGCAAAGATCTTGAGAAGAATGGGAGAGAAGAAAAAAGGGACACAGTGTTATTGTAAAAACAGAGGCAATTGTGCCCTTTGGAATTCCTGAGTGCTTGCATGGTGAGCTTTACTTAGATCTTTAAGTTTGTAACAAGAACACAGGCACACAGACATTTTTCTGTTTGGTTGTTTTGATTTGCCCAGGCCTTCTCTTGCTAGGGAGAATAAAAGTACACCAAAATAGGTGGAGACTATTGACTGTGAAAACCATGGCTCAAAGATTCTGAACCTAGCAAATGCCCAAATTCCCTGAAGCTCAAAAGCCATATTGATGTTTGTCTTTAAAGGGCATAGAATCCCAGCTGTTTAAAGGGAGCGAGGGACCAAAACTCAAAGGATCAAGTGGGAATAAATAAAGGGTATGAGCTCAAGTCACGTGAATAAAGGAAGGTCCAGACAACCAAAAATGGAGACACCAGCTGTTTACGTTGTTCATGGGAAGCGGGGCGTAGAGCAAGGCTCTAGCAGTAGAAACCTCAGTGGAAGTCAGCACTAACCATTGGTCTAACAGGGAAACAGTTATGTGTTTTTTAATGAGATGCTTCATCAATTTGCCAGTCATCCCTACGTGGGGGTCCCTCCAACCTTCTCTGTGTCCTTCCACATGCTTAAGCATAGGACAAAAGAGTTATTAATCTTTGTGTTTAGCTTTTACTTTCTTTCAATATATCTGATATTCCCTAGCCCTCTTGCTTTGGTTTCATGTTTATTTGATTCTTTATTGTTTGTTTGTTTTGGAAATATACCTCTTTATACCCTAAAGTGACTGACTCCCCGGTCTCTTTTGAGTGGTACTGTATCATCTACTAATGTGTCTTGGTCACTCTATGTGACATGGCAATGACATGCTAGCCAATAATCCAGATTCTTTCTGTGATCCTTATTTTCCAGAGAATTTTTGAGAACGCCAAGTCATAATACCAAAATAGATGACAATTCTTTGTTGTTTTTCTCTCTGCTCTGGAGTAGAAACTTGATAAGTGAAGGGGTGTTTTCTTGTTTTACTCAGTGTTTCTGGAGTACCTAGACAATATTAGACATGCAAAAATATTTGGTGACTATATTAACTACTTCACTGATTGTCAGTGGAATTTCCTAGAAACTGGGAGAAAGGGAGAAGAGATCCCTACTCACGTGATATCACCTTCAAGTTGATGTGAGAGGGCCAAAGGGAGCTTTAATTTTTAGGTCCCTTGTGTTGAAGTTTTATGATGCTAAAGCGATATAAATATGAGAAGATGTCAGGCATATCACACTGAAGTGCAGTAGACAACAGGGCATTGGGCTGCTATGAAGGAAAATGAGTTAGAGGAATTAAACAGCAGCTTGGGACACTGTGTGTCTCCTGCTTTTTGAGTGGAAAAGCTTGACATTGGTTTGTTCTACACTCATTACTAGATTGTACCAGCAACTCAGAGAGCATGTCTGAAATGAACCATTAAATGTAGTCCTCTGCAGATTTAACACAAATTATATCACTTTGAGAAGTGCTCTGACATAACTTAGAGTTAAACATTTGCTTCAAGTGCTGATGTTTATGGTAATAATTGACAAGCTGTGCTTAGTCTCATGGGTAAGGGTGCTTTAGTAACTCAGGACATCATTGAGTTCCTGAAAAAAAGTAAATTCTGGTTATGTTTTAAAAGCCATTGGATAAGCCTTGCTGTTGTTAAGTAGCTGAGCTGATTGATGTATTACATATTATGTGACCAACAGTAATCTCTAACTTCGAGTTCCTTGCACAGATTTCAGGGGACTTTCCTTTTTGATCAGTTATTTGAAGGATTCTAAGTTCCAAAATCGTTTTTTCACAAAACACTCCCAAAACCTTTGTGAGATCATGCTCTTGGCTTTTCACTCCTTTATCACATGGTTTTCCCCTTTAATCTCAGTTAGAGTGTTGTGTTCCTTTTTCCTCTGAAATTGTAGAGTCCCTGTTAAAGAAATATCCTGGGATAGTTTGTGACTTCTACATTGGAAGAGATAATGGATGAGTGTAGAGTTTAACAATGTTATTGTTTCCATGACACTTAGTAATGACGACACATGACTTGCTATTGACATCTATTGTTATAAAACTACCTATACTTAGATTGTGGATAAGACACAACTCCAGGAAAGTTAATTTATTTCTTGGCCCAAATTGATCTAAATAACCATGCTTTTCTGATCCAAGCAGGTCATGTTATCTACACTGGCTGTGTACTGAGTCTCTGCCACTGGGCTATGGAATTTTTTCATGCCAATTCACATGGGCTTTTCTGTTACTGATTTATGTACAGTCATTCCTATTACAGGTTGAGTGGATGCATCATGGATCTTAGACAGTGTGCCAACATTCCAGAGGTAAGGAAAAAATAGACATGGAATATATAGAAAAGACTGTATCTGTCAGAATTTATATAACAAAACATTGTCTCTTTAATTTCAACTTATTGCCTCCCACATATGGGATATACTTTGAACCATCATTTGCTTCCTGAGGATATATGGGATAAATCAATAGATTTATAGACAATTTTGGTTCCTATTGTGTATCAGATCCTAAGGATCAAGAGATGAAGTCTTATGAAGTAGTAACTGCCAGAAGTCTTCTAAGGGGATATTGAGTGTTTTAAGTGTTATTCCTATTTTACAGTGGATTTTGTAGAAGAGACAATATTGGAGATAAATTCTGAAGGACACATAAAGTTAAGAACCAGAGCAAAGTCTAGAAATATAAGACTGTTTGAAGATTGCATCCAGAGGCTATCATGTAGATATGAGTAGGGCATAAGGCTAGCTCTTGAGAACTTGCATTATCAGAATAAAAGATCAGGCACATTTTCACTTCACAAAAGACATTGTTCAGGGCATATTTTGTCTATATACTCTCTAGTTATGATTCATGCTGAAGAAAATACCTTGAAGGGTTTGCCATTATTAGCATCTCAACCAGAAAGTGGTTGACGATACTTCAGACATTATTAATAACTGATTGATAACCATTAACAATGAACAATCACATAAACAATTTAAGTAGTTAACGGATAATTAATAATGATAATCAGAATTAGTAATCAATCATAGAGTCACTTAGTATTTATTCAGATGTTAGACATACTCGTAGCTGGTCTGATTAGATAGACTTTGTACTTTAAATGTAACAAAATGTCCAAGAAGTAAAATATTTATTTTCTTATCTTTTTATTTTGCCAGAAATCCTCATGAATGATTAGTGTGAAAGGAAATGGAAGATTGACCAGTCAGTGCTCCAGGGAACAATTTCTGCTCCATGAGTTTGCAGTTCCACTGTGGCTGAGCACTTTGTCTTTGTAATTTAGACTATAATTTGGGTTGTGATAGGGTGACACTAAGTGGCTGGAAATGGAAAGGCTTTGTCAATGGAAATCAAAATAAGAACAAAAAATTACACTTGTAGTGACATTTATGACTCCCTGGTAACAACAGGAGAAAATTATAATCATAGTAACTCAGAATCATTTAAAAAATCAACAGTTAGCAACTTCCTTCCTTCTGTGAAGCTTATGACCCCTAGAAATGGGTGATAAAAACCAAGGGAAATGGAATCATACAACCTGAATTGGAAAATAAACCCTTTACTTTTAACTGGAGTGACAATATTATTCTATACTGTTCTGCTACTACAGTGAGGACATATTTTTATTGTGCTTACTCATTTTAGGAATATTTTTCAGAAATAATTACATTTGTATTCACTAAACATCAAAAATTCTTCCTATTCTAACATTCATTTGTTTATTCAATGAACATTAGCATGAATCAATAAGAATGATCACTTTTAGTTAACTTGCTTAATATTAACACTTGTGTCTTATTTAATGTTGTATTCCTTGCCCTGTAAGTATGTCTGTTGATGATGACAGGTGTATGTGCTATCTACAGATGGACCATTTCTATCAATGTAGTAGTAAATGTAGAGACTCCCACTTAACCTTTGAGTAATTTTCACAAAATGAAGACATTTTCTCCTTAAACTGGGGTTCTCTGTAGAGTTTTATACATTGGTTACAATCCTGGCCTTAGGAGTCAATAAAACACAACCATCATTACATAACAGATGCTTGATGAGTCATTAGACATTAGGCCTCGAGCTTCACCAAGATTTTTGCTCCCGCTTATGTTCTTCACATCTGGATTAACCACTTTTCTTGCCTCATCTGAAGTGTGGTAGTCGCAAATTCATAGACCAACTTGCATAGGGCAAGTTGGCCGCTCCATTTCCTCCAGTTTTTCTGATCTGCATCTCTGTCATATGTCTCTTTTGTGTTTCTTCTTGCCTCTCAGGTGTGGGTTATTATGTAGCTAACACATTCAACATAAGTGTTCTGAAGAGCCCACTGTGAATTGTCTTGGTCATTAGGTAGAACATGGATAACTTCAACCTGCTCCTACTTCAGCTGTCAGCTAGACACTAGCTGTGCTTACGGCTACCACAGGCTGAGGGCTCCCTCTCTAAGCAACAGGTTATGGCTTCATCTACTGCTGAGCTCTAGCCTTTACAAAGCAGCATGTAAACTTCCAGCAAAGCTTCCACAGGACTTTATATACAGGCAGCAGTCATTCCATATTGTCTGTGTGATATCTCTCCATTCACCTCATTATTGAACAAAGAAACATATATAATTTTCTGATAGCAGCATGTTTTGTTTTGTCAGCATATATTATCTGTATGAAATACTGTTTTGTTAATTTTCATATGCATTAATAATTTAATTTAATCATAATTTATCCATCATTTTTATTCTTAGTACATGGTCCACCAACACATGATTTTCATTGCCTCAAAAGTCTCTCAAAGCCTCCTATTTGTCCTTTTATTTATACTAATTAAGGGCTACTCTCTTTAATCATTTATTACTTTTATTATAGCTTTATTTTCTTTTTAACCTATTTTCTACTTCCTATCAATCTCTTCATCTCCCATTATAATTTCCTAGGCAGACTGAATTTTCAGAGCTTTAAAGTTGACCATATAATTCTGCTCCTTAAGAAACAGTATTGGCTTCCAACAGCTTCCAGAATTAAATTTCAGTCTCTCTAATTTTGTGCATAAAGGAAAGAAGTAGGAGGAGGCAGATCAAGTGTTTCCGGACCTTAATGAGCTAATATAATCCTTCCTAAATATGGATAAAGAAAGAATATAGCAGGAGAGGGCAAACAGGGAATGAGGGAGGGAAGGGGAGAAGGAGAGGAAGAGGGAGGGAGAAGGAGAAGCAGAGGGGGTGGGAAGGAAAGAGAGGGAGAGAGGTGAGGAAAGAGACAGTGGCAGGGAGTGTCTGTGGGGATGAGACAGCATGAAAGCAGGACACCAAGGGAAAGGGAAGAAAAGACGGGTCAGACAAAGCTAAGGGAGTCAGAGTGAATTTCTATTCCGTGTTTCTGAAAGTCTGTCATAGAGAAGAGTACTCCTCATGGCTGGAATCAATGTGTGGTCAGAGTCAACTCATCCACACACAAAGCTAAAAAATAAATTCCAGAGGCAGAGATAAATCTCTGTCCTTTTCCTCACGTGATCTCATTTCTTCCCAGGTCACTGTTACTACCTTCACATCTGTCACATGTGTCAGTGTAAATGGAGGTGAGGGCAAAGGCTGGCTTACTGGTTAGATGGAGAAAGAAAGTTTTCCTTACTGATTCCAGGCGCTTCCATTTCCAATCCAATATGGTCCTTTAAAAATTGGCAAGCGACATATCACCTATACTTTATCTATCTAATAAATCCATTTAACTGTGTAGAGTTCACACTTTTCTGTCTTGATTAAAGACTATGAAAGCTTGTGTCAAAATACACCATGACTTCATTGGATCAAACAGCTATAAAGAGTTGCTTGAAAAGTCACATCAGTTAAATTAGGAAGGACTTTAATGACTAGTTTGAATCATTCACCTTGTTTCATTTTACAAGTTTATTATAGCATATTGAGTATTCAATAACTTACAAATCATTTAAAATCCATAGTTCAATTTTTGCATATTAGGTACCTGTAACCCTATTGTAAAAAAGAAGATATTTAAAAATTCCATAGATCACCAACATTCTTGCAGCCTCTTTGTGACATCTCTGCTCCTCTGAGTCCTCAGGTTCATTCTCTGTTCTCTGATACACTGATCGCAAGAAGGCTTCAGAATCTTATATAAATGTAATCATACACCATGAGTTCATTATGTCTGACTCCTTTCACTCAGATATATACAAGTAGCTTCATATTTTAATCCTACACTTTTCCTTCCTGATTAATATCTAACTCGCCACAATTTAATGATAGTTATTCATTTGTATATAAAACTTTGTCACTCACCAGTTTTATTGATTAGAAGTAAAACTTACATAAGCATGTAGAGACGAGCTGTGTGGCGAACACGTGGTTATTTTCCATTTGTAGCAAATAGCCTAGGGTGGAACAGGTACGTGATGGGGAGGTTTGTATTTAATGACATATGAAAAATTATTCCTAACATTTTTCATAATCACAAGAAGTAGATGACTAATCACACTGATCAATATTTTTGTCAAAATTTGATGCATGTAGTTGCTTAATGATCAGCAGTTTGAAAGGGCATGTGTCGACATATTACACTTTTAAAAATTTCATTACTGTAACAACTAACGCTATTAACCACTTTTTCATATGCTTATTGACTATTTGTATACCAGTGTATACATATACTGGTTTATGTTAAGTTAAAGCAAGCTATAATCATCATAGAGGAAGAAGGCTCAATTGAGACAATGCATCCATAAGATCTGCAAGCCTGTAGGACATAGTCTTAATTAATGATTATTATAAGAGGTACTAGCCCATGGTGGGCGGGGCCACCCATAGGCCTGTGGTCCTAAGTTCTATAAGAAAGCAGTCTGAGCAAGACAGGAAGCAGTACTTACCCATGGCATCAGCATCAGCTCCTGACTGTGGATTCCTGCCCAGTTTGAGTTCCTGCCCTGACTCCCTTCAATGATGCACAGGTACGGAAGCATAAGCAAAATAAACCTCTTCGTCAAGTTGTTTTGGTGACGGTGTTTCATCACAGCAGTAGTAAACCTAACTAGGACATATACCTTTAATATGACTGTTCAAAAAAATTAACATTGTAAAGAATGAGCTGTGGTTTATATTGAATTGTGCAAGTTCTTATGTATTCTGAATATAAACAATCTGGTATGCTACAAATATCAATATTTCCTCTCAACCAGTTGCCTGCATTTTATTTTATAAACATGTGTCTTGTTTTTATAAAATCCAATAATTTTTATCTTACGGTTCATGATTTCTGTGTATTTTCCAATAAATTTTTGCCTGTTCTAACTTAGCAAAAAAGATCAATCCATGTTTTAATCTAATTTAACAGTTTGAAGAACTGCTAGAAGGTTCCCTAAAGTGGCTATGCTATTCCATGGGCCAGTCACACCAGCAGTTGATAACGGTTGAGGTTTCACTTTTTCCTTCCTTGTCTTCATTTTCATATTCCTCCTGAGTCAGGTTCTTACTTTGTAGTCCAGGCTGACATAAATGATGACCTTTCTGTCTCAGCCTCCACAGAGCTAGAACAATATGAGATGACAACCCAGTAACGGAGGGGCTGGAGTTTTCTACTACAGGATGTTTTAACTATATATTTACTTTATATTATAGACCAAAAACTGTTACAAGAAGGTCAGTTTTCACTACTGAGTTTTTCTACAAATGTAATCATTCAATTGGTCATTCAGATATTTCTGATCAAGTTGGGCACAAGAGTGCATGACTTCAGTCTGACAGTGGAAGGGCCAGAAGAATTCCTGTTAATGTGAGGCTATTTTAGTCTGCCTATTGAGTTTGAAGGGCAGCCAGAGCGGTGTTGAAACAATTCATCCTCCCAAATTTTTAAATAATGTTTATATTAGCCTTTGAGAATCTCACCAATGAGTGCATTTTGATCATGTTCATCAAGCCTAACTCTTCCTAGGTCTACATCATACCTGCCCAACTTCATTTTCTCTTTCCAACCCATGGGCTGAGTTATTTATCCTGCTAATACATTCATATTTGGGGAACATACTGTGACTATCTTTTCTTGTACTTGTGTTCTCCAAAGAAGCAGAATGAGAAGAACATATAAATGCACAGAAGAGGGGATTTATTATGCAAATCGGCTCATGACATTACAAAAGTCAGAAGACCTACTATATAAATCATTTGTAATCTATGAATTCAGTAAGGTCCCTGGTGGATTTCAGCCTACATCCAGCAGCTGATGGCCAAGCCAAGTCTGAGGGGAGATGCTTGCAAACTGTGGAGCTGCAAGGACCAAAGGCACAAGAACATCTCATATTCGGATAATCAGGCAAATTCATCATTTCTATGCTCTTTGAGTCTATCTGATGTGGGGGATAGCTGCTGTAATTCTCAGAATTGTGATTCTATTTTCTGTTTTTAGCAGGCCTTCAGTCCTGTAATAATTAATTTATAATCTTGTCTAGCCTTCTAAGAGTGTGGATGGATTCAAGTCTAGTTCTTTAACGATGGCTTCCACTGTTTGGATCAGTCCTGGGCATACAGTTAGGTGGAGACTTGTGCAGGGTCACTCTCTTCTGTGGTGAACTTTCCTCTATCTTCCTCCTGTTCCTCCTCTGCTCCCTTTTACATTTCCTATGGCCAGAAACCATGGCATGTTTTTGGAATTTGAATGATACTGGACTATTCTGGAGAAGAAGTCTGCCTTCAAATATTGGCAATGCATTAGGAGCTGAAAACTTTCTGCACGCATATATTGGTTTGTTTTTCCACATGTCAACTCCTTTCCATATAGTACTGTTGATTGTTTACTATGCTTGTGATCAAACCCAGGGCCTTGAATATTGCTAGCAAGTTCTCTGTGAGTGAAGCTACATTCTCTGTCACATCTAATTTGTTTTATTCTCTTTTCTTAAATAGTAGGTATTAAATTATGTGGAGTTTAGAATTATCACAAACTTTTGGGGGTAGTCATAGAACTACTCAGGACTAACACATTTATGGTTTGCTGTGTAAAGTGTTTCTACATTTTTTTGTCATATAGTCTGTCCATAGTTAACTACATTCTAGATTATAGGGAAAGAGAAAGGTGAAAATCAAATGTCCTCTCTGTGTGAGAAGGCTCACAGAATAGAAGAAATCTATGTTCAATTCTATTTGAAATGTGCATGTCTGAGGAAGTCACTTTGCTTCCTAAGTGTCAGTGTGCAAGGATTATATGAGCAGATCCCTCTGCGGCCATTCTCGACCGGCTTCAGACTTCTGTAGCACATTATGAATCCTACCTAAAATCCCAAGCAACAGGCTCTGTACACAATTCTGTTTGCCTCTTCAATAGTTCAGATGAATTTAGAATGAACTCAACCGTTTTTGCAAAACCAAAGGAGGTTCCTATGAAGCATGAGCAGGGCTTGAGTGTTAATTGGCCTTGCTGTCAACCCCACAGCTGAAGACAAAATAACATCTACCTGTATGCTGTGGCCCTCAGCAGTGTTTTCTTTGCCTCGAATTCAAGCCAACTTGGAAAGAATGATCTAGAGCAGAAATCATCGTATCTGATAACTAACGTATAAAACTGCTTTATTTTGTAGATAAAGCAATTAAGAATGTGATGAGCCCACAGTGAAACACTGCTGGGGAAGCCTTTTCCCATCCCCAGCACACAGAAGAATAGCTGCGCAATAAAATACAGCCGAGTGGTAGGGATTTAAAGCTTAAAACGCTGACTATAATTCTGGGTCCTAATAAGCTTTTTACTCTTCAGCAAATGAGTAAGGAGGAATTTTTAAATTACATTTGATCTTTCAAGCAGTTACTTTTAGTTCTGCCTTCCCACACCATGCCCGTTCGTGCATTAGAGTCTATACTCAGATATAGCTTGTAATTGGCATATGGAAACAAAGCTAGCAAAAATAATTTGTTTGGGATTTGAGGCTTTAAGTTCCATTTAATCCTGCAGAGGAAGGAGGAGGATGGAAGTGACTTCTAAAAACGGAAGACTTATGGTTTTTCTTCCATTTCTGAGATATTGATGGAGTTTTCGTCTGGACTTTGAAATCAGATAAGAATGGCTGGCACTTTTCATGAGGCGTTATCTAGTTGAGTTTCTTGCCAAAACCATTTAGCAATGAATACTTAAATACATTCTGCTTTGAGGTGTTTTATCAGCTAATTCATGCATAGTGTATTTGAAATTTCACATTTGTATGGTATATGAGTACAGCATGATAAATACCTAAGTGATGGTTGGAAACTGAAGAATTTCAATAGTGGTGACTAATTTATTTTCTTTTTCATTTTGAGCTTTCAAAGAACTTGTCCATAATTCTTCTGCTAATACACTTTTACCATTATTAATTGTACTAGCGGATCTTTTCTTATAAGTGCCCCTGAAAATATTACGTGTGATTGGCTACATTATTACAAACTGACATCCATTTCTACTCTTGGAAATTAGGTGATGCATGGGAAAGTACTACCAGTGAAGCCAGAAGTTCTTGAATGTTATCAATCAGAAGCCTGGGTGATACATGAGAGGGAAGGAGGGAAGGAGGGAGGGAGGGAGCAGGAGAGGGGGACAGAGGGGGAGGGGGAGGAAGGAGGGTAGAGGAGGGGGAGAGGAAAGGGGAGGGAGAGGGAGAGGGAGAGGGAGAGGGAGAGGGAGAGGGAGAGGGAGAGGGAGAGGGAGAGGGAGAGAGAGAGAGAGAGAGAGAGAGAGAGAGAGAGAGAGAGAGAGAGAACCAAGGAGAGACAGAGAGACACAAAGAGAGGTAGGGACACAGAGAGACAGAGACACAGAAAGACAGAGACAAACAGAAAGATATTGGTCTCCCAAAACTATGAAGGCTGACATGCTTCAAGATCTGTGAATTAGCCAGAGGGCTAATGTGTGAATTAGCCAGAGGGCTAATGTGGTTCCAGAAACCATCAAAATTTTAGCTTTAGAGCGAAGGAAAGACCCAAGTCCTAGACCAAAGCAGTCAAGTAGCCTCTTTTGTCTGTTCACATCTGTACCTGATTATATGTGGCCACCTACCTTGGGAGAAGAGAAGGAGGGAGGGAGGAAGGGAGGGAGGGAGAGAGGGAGGGAAGAATGAAAGCAGTGAGGGAAGGTCAGAAAGAAGGAGAGAGAGAGAGAGAGAGAGAGAGAGAGAGAGAGAGAGAGAGAGAGTTTTACTCAGTCTACTAGAGCAAATATTAAATGAAGCCAGAGGCAAAGGCAGAGGCAGAATGCTTAATCAAATGTCTAGATGTCTAGGCAATCTGTGGTCCAACAAAATTGACACATAAAATTAACTATCAGAATCCATGACTCACACACCACTGCCATTCTTTTCCTAACCAGCACAGAGTAATTGAGAGAGCTTAATTTTCTCTCATTTGGAGGAAATAAGATTTTAAACAAGTCATAACAAATTAGAAGCTGCTTGCCCTATAATAATTTTGAAAATCTGCTTTAACTACTTTGGTTAATACACTACAATTTAAAAACAAAATGCAGGACATAAATATATATTTGATAACAACATTATCTTCTACCAAAATCAGAATTTAATCATACTTACACAAAAAGGGAAGATTTCCTTGAATTTTTTTTTTCATGGCTTCTGAGTATTGCCCATAAAGTTAGCCATATCTTCTCATGATATTTAATTTTTATTTATACAATATTTTCTCCGAGATACTGTTTTCCTTCTATGGAGTTTTTGAAACTTATGTTTATTATCTCCAGTTATTATTAATATTTATTTATGTATTGATTGATTGATTGGTAAGGTTTTTCTGTGCAACTAAGCCTTGGTACAAACTCATATGCATCCATCTTAATGTTTACATATGTTAGTGATGTATATTATTAGTGTACATGTTTGTGTTCCCTAATCTTTTTCATTTTGAAAGACTTCTTTTATTTTTATTAATATTTGATTAGATATTTAGTTACTGGAATTTAGAAAGGTTTTATATAATTATGTTCATATCCTTGTTGAAAAATATGTAAAACTACATGTCAAGCCTTGCAACAATAGATGGGCTGGAGAGATGTCTCAGAGGTTAGGAGCACTGACTGCTCTTCCGAAGGTCCTGAGTTCAATTCCCACCAACCACATGGTGGCTCACAGCCATCTTAATGGAATCCAATGCCCTCTTCTGGTGTGTCTGAAGACAACAGCATAAAATAAATAAATAAATAAATAAATAAATAAATAAATAAATAAATAGACTTGCAACAATGAAAATGATGCATTATTAAGGAAATATCAATTAAATTAGTTCTAAAAATTAAAGTAAATAAACTGCTTGCAAATATTAATTTTAGTTTCATAGCTATGTTCTTTAGGTCTAATACTTATGTGGCAAATTAGATAAGTAAATACCTACAAGATACAAGAAATAAATACAAGAAATAAAAGATCAATACTATATATATATGAATTTTGATAAAACTATATTACTCTAAAATAGTTATTAAAAATAAAAGTGAAGATGACTTTGTTTCCTACCCTCTACACTAATATAGATGACAAAATATTAAAAGGTTAGAATATGAACAATAAGCCAGAAAAGAACAATGGAAAGTATACAAATTATGTAGTAGTTCATACTCCAAATTATGAACATGTGTACATGTGCACAACAAGATGGTAGGGAGAGGAGCTGTGTTCTTTCTGAAAGCCAAATACACTAATACTAGAGCAGATAAGCTTACAATTATTTAAAATTCTAAAAACTTAAGAAAATAGATAATTATCAGCCTGAGATAATTGCTGAGATAAACCCAGTCATTCAGCTTTTGCCTTGTCAACCTGTCATTTTCTACAGAGAACAAACTCCTCTTCTTGAGTGGCCTTATTCCCAGGAACTTCTCAAGCTCTGCCAATGCCCAGGAATTGACTCATCAGCTGGGTTCCCTTAGGAAGACAGAACAGAGAGAGTCCAAGGTGCCTGCCCGCCAGAAAGTTTTCCAGACTTTGTGTATTTCTTCATGACAATAAAACTGCATAGCCATACAAAAAGTTCTAAGCAATTTAATTTATATTCTAATAAATTAAACTAAAAAAAAAAAAGAGACAGAGCATTTCTTACACTGTAGGTAAAAACTGGGGTCAGTGTGAAAACCTCTGTATGATCCCATGGAAAAATCCCAGGATCAGTGTGAAGACCCCATCCATGAGCCCACTGAACAACACAGGGTCACACGGAAGAAGGCATGGTCTCTAGGAAGATACTACTGTAATCTCAAGGTGGGGTGGTGAGCTAATGGACTCTGGCTAACACAAGACCATTACTAGAGTCTACCATTGATCTGGAGTCAAAAGAAGACAAAGCTAGGGCTAGACGTTTGGGATGGGAAAGGAGAAGAAAGATTAATGTCAGGAACAGTAGGCGACACTTGAGGCTGTAACAGGGAACCTTGAGGTGTGTCTTACAGGGCGTCAGGATTGGGATGACATTTGCCCTTCATACATCATCGAGAATATTGAGATTAATCCCAGAGTGGTTAAAAGACTACTTCAGTTAATGGTAGGTGTTTTGGTTTTTATGATGGTCTGTTCAGTTTAGCCTTAACTTCAGGATATCTGAGATTAAAGGCTTATGCCACTCTGTTCAATATTTCTAACTTATTTGTCAGTAACCAGCCTGTAAGATACATGTCCATCTTTAGACAGCATTTTTATATTCTTTCTTTTGACATTACATAAATCATTATAACCATAGCCAATGCAATACAAGCTTAAGTCATATTCAGAGTTTGAAATTATTTTTAACATCATATTTTTTTAATTTGCCACCCCACTAAACTCAATTTAAACTACTGTTTTGATGCATAGTGTTTACAAACATGATGCAGCTTTGCAGAAGAACCACACAGCAAGTTTAAACCATGTAGCTAATGACATATGATGGAAGACCTGGAAACAACTATGGTCACATAGTTTGTGACAAAGGGAATGGCCTTTTTGTCAAATGGTATTGGAAGAACTGTATACCCACCTGCAGAAGGCTACAATTAAATCTACACCTCTCACTCTGTACAGAAGTCAATTCAAAGTGGATCACATACCTTAATTTAAAATTGGAAACATGGAAATATATTTATTTTACGTGTATAGGTATTTTTCTACATTGTTATCTGCATATTATATGTATATGTGGTACCCAAGGAAGACAGCAGGAATCAGATCCCTTGGACCTGAAGTTTCAGAAGGTTGTGGACTACCAGTTATGTGCTGATAATTGAACCCAGGTCCTCCAAAAGAGTAACCTGTGCTCTTAGCCATTTTACCAGTCCCAGTTTTTGTGGAAGTCCAAGTAGAAGAGAAACACACAGACACTACAAACACACAGACACTACACTACACTACACACACACACACACACACACACACACGCACGCACGCACACACACACACACACACGCACGCATGCATGTCCATTAATTATGAAAGCCTTCAAGAATAAGTGAAAAGTTGAAAACATAAGGAAGAAGCCACTCTTTCCAGAGAAGTCATAGGATTATTTCATTTATTTTTTATTCACTTTACTTCTCTATTGTGACACCCACCCCACTCCCTCCTCTCCTCCTAGTCCCATCCCAGTTCTTCCCCCTATTATTCCCCCCTCCTCATAGAAGAAGCCCCACTCCCCTTGGGTGCAACCCAACCCTGAGATATCCAGTGGTCATAGTCCTAAGTGCATCCTCCTGCTGAGACCCAACCAAGCAGTCCAACCAGGGGAATAGAATCCAGCAGCTGGCAACAGAGTCAGAGAGAACCTTAACACCAATTATGTGGGGACCCACATGAAGACCAAACTGCACATCTGCTACGAATGTGTAGCGGGCCTAAATCCAGCCCCTGCATGCCCTTTGGCCAGTAATTTAGTCCCTTTGAGCCCCCATGGGCCCAGGTTAGTTGACTCTAGGTCTTGTGGTAGCCCACCTGCTCACCCAATTTTATCGCTCACTCTTTCACAACACTCCATCTGATATTTGTCTATGGGTCTCTGTATCTGTGTCCATCCGCTGCTGGATAAAGCCTCTCAGGAGATAGTTATACTATGCTACTGTCTGTAAGCATAGCAGAGTATCACTAATAAGTGTCCGGGGTTCTCTCTCCCACATGGTTGGGGCAGTCTCTTGATGACTGTTCCCTCAGTCTCTGCTCCATCTTTATCCCTGCACATCTTGTAGGTAGGACAAATTTTAGATTGAAGGTTTTGTGGGTGGGTTGGTGTCTCCCTCCCTCCACTGGAAGTCTTGTCGGGCTACAGGAGGGGGTTCCTTCGCTCTCTATATACCCTGCTAGTAGGAATCTCAGTTAGGGTCACCCTCATAGACTCCCTGTAGCCTCCCTAGTCTCAGGCCTCCAGCTAGTCCCAGATTTTTAGCAACTTGGGAGCACATCCCATCCATCTGATGTCCTTAGGAGTTATGTGTTCTCCTTTTAAATCTTCTTCACCCTAAGCAAACCCAGGGGCATCTCTGGTTCTAAATCCAGAAGACTACAGCCCACCCACAAATAAGAAAGCTGGTGTTGAAATAATCAGATAAGGCCGTGACAGAAGCTGAGTAGTTAAGGTTCTGCTAGGTAAATAGCATGCAATCTAGGAGTTACCTTGGGGCTTGTTAGAAAGGCATAGCAATAGCAACTCCTTAAATTAGTCAGGGAACCAGGAGACTCCCTTTCTCTGGATTTTTTTGGGGGATTATCAATCATCATGCTTTTGGACACTTAGTGAAATTTTGGCATACACTGTTTTAATGAAGAATATTGACATACTATGTATAATTTATAGATAATAAAATATAGTAATTGAACAACTAATAACAGAGACCAGGCTTATTTTCTCTTAAAATATTCTGAATAGAAATGTTCTGTCTATGGCTTCCTTATTCCAGGGCAATTAAACTCAGTTCTAAAGATCAATATGAAGATTAGTATGTGTGACCCACAAATCCATTAACTATCCAACACCAGCTCAAAAGACCTCTAAAAATGCCTACAGCAGGAGACGGATATGGGGTTAGCTGAAACAAGATCTGATGGTATGAAAAATTAGGTCTTAATCCTGCAAAATCACTTATATAATTAAAGAGGTGTTAAATGTTAAAGTAGAGAATGGGAAAGTAGAGAGAAATAGAAATATAATAGAAATAGTTTTAGATATAGGGGGCATACAATTAGACACATGTAATTATAATGTTGACTTGCTAAGGGTAAAACATTTTTATCTGCATCTCTAAACATGCAGATAAAAGATGCAGAATCAGCAAGATTGTGAATCAGGTCTCGGATAGGAGGAAAGTAAATAGACATAGGGAGACTTCATAAGTAAGAGACTTCTTCAATTAAAATTGCAATGTAAACAATGAGGAAAGCATTCTCTGTGGAACCTTACCTTGAAATGACACAACTGTTTATTTCTTTGCATCAACCTGAATCAACTGCTTTGCAAAAGATCAGCAGAATAACTGGGCTCAGACGTACTTTTGAAGGTATCATGTAAGAGCTGATCTGCACAGATTTCTAATTGCTTTAACTCAAAACAGAAGTACACTGTTTAAGAAATAGAAATGAAGCTCCCTGCAAACTCTAATTGATATCCTGATAGCATTGCAGAGTAATTAAACCTTCTCTCTGCTGCAAAGCCTCCTCCACTGACACCATCCATTATCATAAGTGCTTCCAAGTCTTAGGAAAATAAATGACAGAAGATTAAAGACAGGGTGAAGAAAATCTCTTCCCTTTATAGGTAATATGAAGGAATAATTTAATGGCAGTATTCTAGAAAGTAGACATGTAATCATCTCCAAGAATTAACACATTTATCTCATGATGCAATGACTTCAAGAGAGAGTGTTTGAAGGAATGACTGAGAAAGAGCTTTGCTCTAAAAAGTACTCAGAAAAGTGAAACATTGTATCTACCTGTGATAAAACTGCGAAACTGACATTTTTCTTAATTACTTTCTAAGTGGTCTGGTTCAACTGACCGGTAATTGGTTTAAGTAACGATTTTTTAAAAGAGAAGATTCAGTAGCACAATCTTTAGAGATGAAGGTTTTGTTCTCTGCCAAATCCACATTTGTACATGTTAGACCACCAGACCAGGGCTTCAGCACCTTTGGTGTAGAAAAACAGGGCATGTCTTGTGAAGGCTACAGGAAAGGAAGGTATCTGAGAGAGAAAAGGCAGTGTTTAAATGAATGGTAATGAGCTTCAGAGGAGCAGCTTAATCATCTGCCTACCTTGGGCTTCTATGTGGATGGTACCAAAGGAACTTCATTTAATGAGAAGATTTATCTTCGATGCCTGTGTAGGGAGAGATGATCTGACATTGTTTAAACAGACAACATCAGAATGCAGGGTTTTAACACTGGTGTATTACAACAGTGCTCAAGGAATCTTTTAACAAATACATTTAAAACACATAATCTAAATCCCCTTTAAAGGGAACCTCACATTAATCCCTCAGCCGGGGTTCCTCATTTTTATAGCATCATTTATCACTTTTATGTAACATTAGTTTAGCAGATAAAAGCCGTGGCAGAAACCCTGAACCGAAGGCTGGAACATTAATGACTTAAGCAAAAAAGAAGCACTTGATAGACCAGGCAGTACTCCAGTCTTTCCCTTGGGTTATAATCACAGATGCAGAAAGCAACCACTACTGTATAAATAATGCTGTGACTTGGTTGATGTTGGCAAGACCAGACTTATTTGTAACGCTAAAGGGTAAACAACAAAAGGTTTGACAAACTGACTCAAGAGAAAAATGTGTGTCTGTGCATGGGGGCAGGGAGTTCTGAAGGAAGGAAGGGGGATCTGCAATTCTGTTTCTGCAGCAGGGTTCTCTAAAACAGAAACATAGTCACAGGGGTGGAGTGCAGAGAAACCAGGGTGCCCTAATCGTATAGATGGAAGTAGAGAATCACCACTTTCCACTGTAGCAGAGGCTGTAAATACTGCGTAAAGCACACATGGCTTTGGGTGTGGGGAAGTTGAGGGAGGCACTATATTCCATTTTGCAAAAAATCTTAGTAGCCATGAAATCTTCACTTAGCTTTCAATTTGTTTTTCACTTGACTAAATCATACACCTGCTCCCCTCCCTAACTTTCAGCATGCTGTCTGGTGAGAGTCATTGCCTTTCTGAGATCATGGCCCGCTTCTCTAAATGAGGCAGAGGCAGGGATGCTGAGGCTGGCAGTCTCCAAACGGTAACTTTACTTCTCTGTGGATTTACCTTGTTTATATTAATGGATCTGATACTTTTTTGTTTTGTTTTGTTTTTGTCTCTCCCTTGGGTTATTATCACAGATGCTATTTCAGTCTTTTTTTTTTTTTTTTTTTTTGAGACAAGGTTTCTCTGTATAGCCCTGGCTGTCATGGAACTCACTCTGTAGACCAGACTTGCCTCGAACTCAAAAATCCACCTGTCTCTTCCTCCCAAGTGCTGGGATTAAAGGCATGCACCACCACTGCCAAGCTGATCTGATACATTTTTAAGACTTTTATTTTGTGTACATGGCTGTCATGCCCGAGTGCGTATATGAAGTGTGTCCAGGAGCCTGACAAGGGCATAAAATTCTCTGAAATTGGAGTCACGGGGAGGTATGATCTGTCATGTGGTACTGGGAACTGAAATCAGGTTCCTTTGCAAGAGCAACAAGTGGTGCTCACCACCTAGCTACCCTACCAGCTTCCTCCACCCCAGACAGTTGATAATTTTTCCGTGTTCTTTGTGGTCGTGGAATCTTTTTGCTTCATATGGATGGAAATCTAGAGTAGGCAAGGAATACGTTTTATATAGGAAATAGGTCCTCAGGGGTGAAAAATTTATGTACGGGGTTAGTAGAATCAGAATTGGAGAATCTTCAAGCTCTGAAAACTAACAATTAATGAACGTGAGCTTCAGACATCAGAGATCAACAGGTCTACGTGCCAGGGCAAAATGTATTGCTCTTACCACCTATTGCCAGAGGCCAGTCCTCAACAGCTAGTCTAATCCTCAGGCTTAGGTGACATCCAGCAGCAGTACTCAGGGCCAGCTAGTGTCACAGCTGTCCAGGTTGCATGCTGTCACACTGGGCCTTTATAGTAGTTAGTGGTGACGCGTTAGACCTTTCAAGGATTGACAGCCTCCAGAAATTCTTTCAGTGAACTGGGCCATCATCCTCTGCTTGCTGCCATTTTAATTCTGTCCTTCTATATACTTCCACCTTCTTTCTCTCTTTCCCTCACCCTCAACTCCCCAAAGCGCGTGCGCACACACACACACACACCTCTAGAAGTTTCCAGTCACCCAGTCACACCCTTGTTGCTGCTGCTGCTGCTGTTTCTTATCACAAGCTCAACCTTATATATATGAAACCACTAAGCAGGTTGGAGAGATGGCTCAGTGGTTAAGAGCACTGACTGCTCTCCTAGACGCCCTGAGTTCAACTCACAGCAACCACATGGTGGCTCATAACCATCTTTAATAGGATCCAATGCCCTCTTCTGGAGTGTCTGAAGACAGTTGCAGTGTACTTAAACAAATATTTCTTTTAAAAGAATTACACTAACCATGAAAAGACTCAGTCTTTAACTGCCCTTTAATGTTACAACACCAGAGGGCAGCACAGGGTGTCTCCTGGCCGATGGAAAGCTGAATAGCTTGGCTGTACAGTGAGGAGGGGATTGTGTCATGGGTGTGGCATTCAAATGAAAGATTGTTCTTGTACCAACCGCAGAAGAACTTCGAGTTCAATCAGTACTCCTCTTATCTTGAGTGACAGTAGACAGATGAAGGTTCCCAGAAATTTCACTAAGGCCTGCCTTGCTTAGGGTGATGCCTTAGAAGACTGGCATAGGTTTTTTTGAATGGAAAGGACTCGGGCAAGCCCTCCTAGAACATGAGTGACAGCTTCCGGTGATGTGGACTTTAGAGCTAAAATGTTCTCAGAGTGATCAGAAAGAACCCCAAACCAGCAGATTGCCATGAGAGAAACCTGCTCTGCTGTCAGAGAAGAGGCACTGTGCTCACAGGTTCCCAGTCCAAGCAGCCAGGCATGACTGAGGCTCTATCTGCTGCCACACAAAGGCTTGAATAGCTTTCTCTTTAGGGTCACCCATTCACAGAAAAACAACAACAACAAAATTATAGGGTGCTTACAATAGGCTTAAAAATAGATCAACACAAAACCATCATTCTCCACAACATCCAACAATGCTTAACAGCATCTAATATCCCTTAACTGCATAACCCTGACCCCAGGGCTCTATGAGAGCTCTGTGTATTTCTCTCGGGGAAAACATGTTATCAAATGGATAATGGTGGACATCATATTTGTTAGAGTTTGGAATTTCATCAGAGGAAGAGCCATTCAGGACATTTCCAGTAACCTCAATGCCATACTGCGTAGATAATCATCTGGTTTCCCAACATCCTTTTGGTTGAAAGAAGTAAAATTCAAGCCAGCGTCTCATGCTGCATTTTATTTAGCCTGTGGTAGGCATTTCCCATCTGCCCCATTGCTTCTGTCTTTGGGGCCCATCTGGCTTTTGTTTTAATCCCTAACACAGCAGATGACATTCTCTGTCAGTGAATCCTATTTTCAGATCTCTCAGGCAAACTACAGAACATGAGCCATGACTCCAAAGTTATTCCCAGTTTTAAATCAACAACAAAAGAAATCTAACAGATAGTTAATAGGTCCCTCTAAACTAGTCAGGGTCTGAAATGCTAGGCTTTAATTTTGTTTCCTACAAAGATTTGAAAGTCTATTTCAAAAGAAATTTGTTAAATAATTGCTCAGTAGAATGTCTGGGTTTGGCTGTGAGTCTCTGAAGAGTTCTTTCTTGCCAACTTGGGGGTCTTTTCCATTGTACCTAGCATCAGTCCCTAGAGACATGGCTCAAGCCTAGAACTGTGTTAGCTGTGCCAGTTCAGATGTCTAGCCTACTCTATATAGCAGGTTTATTACCTTGCTTCTCTGTTGCTGAGATTAAAATCTGAGCAAAATCCACTTGAGGGAGAAAGTGCATGTTGCCTTAAAATTCCACAGTTCTTCACTGAACAACATTGGGACAGGGACCTAGAAGCAGGAACTAAATCAATGACCACAGAGCAATGGTACCTACTGGCTGGCTTCCAGACTTCCATTCAGCTATGTTTCTTACAGAGTACAGTCCTATGGGACTAGAGGTGACACCAACTGCAGGGGCCTAGGCACACGGATCAGTTAGTAATATGCCTCACAAATGTGTACACTGCCTAATCTGAACTGACCAATCCTTCCCTTGAGGTTCCCTCTTTCTAAGTGTGTCTGGTTGTCAACCAAGATAAGCTATCATAGCAAGGTAGATAATCTCTGCTAGCAAGTTTGAGCAGGGGGAACTCATTAACCTTAAATTAAGATAGCTAACCTTTTTCTTGCCCATAGTTTCCAGAACACAAGCAAATACTCTTTTTAATACTGTCAAATCAGTGTGTGCTCTAGAATTTTCAGTATGACTACTAAGGTTCTTTTTTCCTAAATGTCTCTAGATTAGTGGACATGAACATCCATTTTCTTCTTCTTTGTAGACTTTCAGTAGAGTAATTCTCCTCATTCTCTTTCCCCCACCACCAGACATGCCTTTCTTCTTGCCTATTCATGAGTATCTCTCCTTCATGCTTTACCTGCACCTTTCTCTTAGGCCACAGGAGATAGACACTTGCAAGCTGACCATGCCACAGCTACCTGGGCCCAGTGTACACCTGCTTCTTCTTGGTAGACTCTGAGGAAGCATTATTCTCACCTTCTCCT
The DNA here is from genome assembly GCF_947179515.1 of Apodemus sylvaticus. Lineage (NCBI taxonomy): Eukaryota > Metazoa > Chordata > Mammalia > Rodentia > Muridae > Apodemus > Apodemus sylvaticus. Next base: position 74,136,861 of record NC_067486.1, on the reverse strand, counting down.
TTGGACCACTTTAATCTTCCTGAGCCCATAGGTTTGAGAACATAAGGCCAAATTAATCTCAGATATGACTGGGAAAAAAACTGTAGAGCATGTATCTGGAAGAACAAGACAGAATTTAATTTTACCTGAGGCAACACTGTGACTGATACTGGCTGGAATTTCACTACCTCTAGGGTGACTGTAATTTCAGCTATATCTGCAGTTGGTATAGAATATGGAGAGTTAATGTATATGGAAGCCCTGCGAAGAGCCAAAGTAAAGTATTTTTGGACTATTTGACTGAAAGATACTAAAAGGATCAAATCATAACAAAGATTTAGGGGTCGCTTTTACTAAAAAGCAGTGATTCTTCACTTGGGCTTATAGACGCTGCTGGGCAACTGCACACTGAAAGCTTGCATCTTCGCATGCTCTATTTGTTTCCTTTATTGCTTTAAGACTACTAATCAGATTCTAGACTCTACTTTCCAGGTCGACATGTTAGTCATTTAAAAATGTTCATCTAAAGCTGATAATCCTCCCAACTCAATCCTTGAGATATCAAGTTAGGAGTCTAATAGATGTTCACATTTGAAGGACTACTAGGGTTTGCAGGTAGATCATTCTGTGATGAGATTGTCCATTAGTCAGGAACAGTTATCTTGTAATGGAACAAAATCACCCCACAGTGATTAAAGCATCTCCAGGAACTAGCAGAACCAAATAACAAGAATCATCAGCTTTGTCAGCCTGACCTCTGCTAAGGCTGTTGTTCATCCTCCAGAGAGACAGACATTCAGCCAATAGAGTGTTGGTTTTCTCCCCAGTGGGGCACACCAAACAGAAGTCTGGTCCCATTTTTACTACCATTCTTCCTTTAGATGCTGTTTTGGGAGACAAATTACATGGCCTACTGAACTGGACTTCCCCATGACAAACAACAAAATAAATAACAGCAGAATTAATTAATTAATATTCATATTACATGCTTCCAATAGATTTAGATATATTTGAAAATATTTAAAGATTGCAATGTATAATGGAGGGTTACAAGAAGAGTTCAGGAAATAATATGTTCTGACTTAAGGTTATTATGATTACTTTTCATCTTAAATCATCTTTGGATTGTTATATGCAACTAATAACACTTATTTTTCCAAAATAATAAAGAAGGAGGGAGTGTAAAGTTGACAAATACTTCTTTGCCAATAAAGAAAAGATAGATGGGTAGTCAGCCATGGACTGGAACTCTGGATTTGTGAACTTATTTTGTAAAGACTATTTCACCTCTCACAGCTTTCTTCCACAAAACAGGACACAGACTGAATGATTTCAGGCTGCTTCTAAGTATGACCCGACTACACAAATGACTATGGAGTCTCACAGTAAGATTCAAATTCAACATTTCCAATTTTTAAAATCACTCAAGTTATAAGAGAAGGAAATTACACCTGGGGAAGAGAGTACACTCTCAATAATAATTTGACATTTCATATTGCATTGTCATTATGGCTGATTTTGGGGGATATCTTTACCTGAAGAATATGCATATCAAAGCTCATATTTAACTCTGGGATGCTATTTTTGGCTTCTAGCTTCCATGGCTCTCTTCAGGTATTCCATGGCGGTATATAAATACTGTAAGAGACACATGCACATTTGGAAACTGAAGAAATGGAATCACAGGAGGGGATGTTTCGTAGCTCACATCTTCAGCGATTTAGTTCTCACTCATCTGCTTGCTTTTCTTTCAACATTGATGACACTTGGTGTGCACTATAGACACATTCCATATCTGGTTTTCTAAGCACCATTATGAGAAAGCAAAAGTACGGAACAAGTCCCGTCTGTGCAGGAATCTTAATGAAAATTCAATAAGGGTTTCCCCTTCACCGAGAAAAAGCATCAGAGGCAAGTAATACCCATAACTTCTTGTTGAAGAAATAGTAACCCTTCTCCATCTGAAGAGAGCTGTAAAATTTTAGGAACTTGTCTTAAAGTATAAATCAAACTGAAGACTCAGCTCTCACTTAGCTCTTTTAAACTGTAGTATTTGGTTTCTACTCCGGGCAGAACTTTGTGGTTCTTTATCTTGTACACATTAGTTATTCTTCCTAGAATCTGTTACTTCAAAGCTTAATGAATCTTGTCTCTTTGCTCTTATCCACTTGGGAAAAAAACAATATCAAGTAAAACACTAAAGCACTAAAACAATTCCCCATGTCACTCACTGAAGTGGCAGATAAGGATACAGGCCAACCATTTTGGATCTGTCACCTTATGACCTGTGGGTGGTAAGAATTTACCCAACAGTCTGATTGAACAGCCACTTTATGATCTCACAGGAACTTCAGTGGTCATTGTATCAGCTTCCTTAATGGTTGAGGGAAAGTGGATTTGAACACAAAAAAATGGCTTGTCCAAATTTGTCCAAATATGTAGTAGCGAAATGAAACCTGAGCTCTGGATACTAAAAGCTAGCAGGAGAGAATTTAAAATTAAACCATATCCTTAGACTAATAAGTGAAACGCTGTCCAGTTTGGTTTTTACTCATTTCCAGAGCTAGTAAGTAGAATAATAAGAGCAATGACTCAAGCTACACCAGAGGGGAAGGGATGATTTGTGTGCAATTAGCCAAGGGTAGTTATGCAGTTTATGTAGTCTACCTAATTTGGGATACACGAGGATTCCTGTAAAGGGACTCTTTCATCATTGGCATGCCATGTTCCTGCTCTTTCTAGAGTGAGTGTTTGGAACCCTTTCTCAAAAGCACTTTTCTCTAATTGTTTAATATACTTACCAGTTCCTAAATCCTTTCACTATTTGAGCCCTAACATTACTGTGATGTTCTCAGAGGAGAGAGCTCAGTCCAAAATGCTGGTTGCTAAGCACTGCCTATTTTTATTCTTCTTGAGCAGAATACATACCCACTGGATGGGTTTCTGCCTAAGACTAGCTTCAAAGCAGTTATTGCAGATGAGAAACTTGTTACTGTTCTTCAGTGTACTAGGAATTAAGACATAATACTGAACCCAATGACTTGTATATGTTGATAAAATAAGAAAATGTCACAAATACAGCAGTTGAGTGTTTATTGAGTACTAACCATATTTAAAGTTTTGTGCTTATGCAATTGGAATAAATGATTGAACAGATTTGTTATCTAGTTTCATAGAACTTATAATTTAGATGGAATGGGAGACAAATAACAAAAGCACCAGAAGGACCAACCATGACAAATTAACATGTTACTGAGACAGAATGGCAACAAAGGAGAACACTTATTTGAAATACTGCACCAAATGAAAGACTTTCTAAGGATTCTATATAAAGAGCAAGAGGGCAGCAGCCACAGGAAGAGGATGAGGTCATTCACAGTAAGGAAAGGCAAAGCCTGAATGCTCCCCAGGACACGTAGAAAGCTACAACTGGAATTTAGGAGGCAAGGATGTGGGCCAATCTAGCCAACACTGATTTTAGCTACACAAGTGAATGAAAAGCTACTGATAGGCTTTCTATATCAAATGATTTGGTTTTGATATTTCTTAAACAGCACAGGTTTTTACCACACTTTGATACTTTATAGTTTTCATTGCTTTTTAGTATCTACTTTTCTGACCAGCTGCATGATCCGCTGCCATACTTCCTGACCAAGCTCCCTCAGCTGTACAGGTTCTCCAGCGCAGGAGTAAAGATTGAAAAGAAAGAGATAATTAGACAAAACTGCAGTATGACCCCAGTCAATCCTGAGACTGAAGGGCAGGCTTAATAATTTTCAATCCACTTTTATACCAATTTAATTACATGCAGGAATTAAGGTCCATAATAGTACAATGAGGAACAAGCAAGATAGTAAACACAAAATTGTCAAGGCAGTAAGCAAAGTCCCACATCACTTCAGTGACAGTTGTTTCCAAGGGTGTGTAATGATGACCAAAATACGTGAGCCTACTTCCTTGTCCAAGCCCAGAATCTTGCCTGAAGCTTGCTTCTGCTGTAGCCTACTTTCTTATTATGCCCTAATGTCAGATTCCTGCTTGAAGCCCTTGTCCTTGGTCAATGTTAGGCTACTGCCAGGCAGCCAGGCACCCCAATAAGGCTCTCCACAACTTCCTTTGAATATTTCTGATTTTTTCCAAACTGCACACCCAGATCTTGTACAAACCTCATTAGAGTCTAGCCCAGACAATTAGTCTTATCCTACCCTCCACATACCCTCACTTAGCCCCGGGTGTCACATCCAGAGGCTGGTCCACAAGGCCATTCCTACATGTGATAGCCCCAGCTTTTAGGCTTCCTTCAGGATCCTGCCTGTCTACACTTAACTAACAGGGTTTCCCTAAACGACAGCCAATTTCTCTGTCCATCAAATCCTGAACATCATTTTCAAGTGTCCAGCAGGTGAGTCTACCTAACTCTGCACCCACACACTCTCCAACCCCCAGATATACTTACACACTATAGGCTTAGTTACATGCACAAGGGTGTGCCAGCTCGGCTTCTTGGACCCATCTCACCTCCTTACAGCTGAGCTTTATTGAATCTTTAGGCCCAACTTTGCCCACACATCCTGTGCTGTTCCCTAAGCTTCTTTATCCACATCAGACAAAGAACTAACAAAAGAAGTCTATGTGGCCAGACCTCATTATAAAATTCAAACATGAAAGCTCAAAGCGGTATCATGCCCCTCAAAGTGACCAGCCCTATACAAATGTTTACCAGTGAGAATTACCTAAATGAATATCAGGAAACACAATCTAAACAGCCATAAATTTCATCAAAGAATTTGAAGAGTATAAAGGTGACACAAAGAAACTGCTTAATAAATATAAAGAAAATGAACCTAAACTGAAAGGAAGGTGGAATTGAAATACACACTATCCTATCTAGAAAAGTCAATGGAAAGCCTTATGAATTAAATGAATTAATTATAATTAATAAATTATAAAATGAATTAAGCAGAATATAGATGATTAGGCCCTGAGAAGCAAGTAGCAGATTAAGAGTAACAAGCAAAGAATATAAAAAAAAATAAAATTAAAGAATAGAACCTATGGGAAATACGCAATGCCATGAAAAGACCAAACTATTGAATTATAGGTACAGATGAGTGAGAACAATCCCAGGTTAACAGTGTAGACCAGCCCATCAACAAGGTCATAGGAACTATCCAAACTAAAGAAACATATACTCACAGAGACATAAGAGGCACACAGCACACCAAATAGTCAAGCCCAGAAAAAAAACCCTCCCTATATGAAATCATTGTTAAAACACTAAGTATGTAGACCAAATAAAGAGTATTGAAAGAGGCAAGAGAAAAGCTATAAATCACAGATAAAGGAAAACCCATCAGAATAACAACTGGTTTCTCAACAAAAATTTTGAAAGCAAGAAGAACCTGGAGCACTGCATTTCAAATTTCCAAAGTCCATAAAGAGTATACCAGAAATCCTTCTATGAATCTAGTATCACTCAAATACCAAACCACATAATGGCATGATAATTCATTAGTACAGGCCAATATCCCTAATTAACATAGATTCAAAAATACTCAATAAAATACATGCAAAGCAAATACATACATAAATACATATACCAAAAAGATTATCCAACTCTAATATGCAATGCAGGGACAGCTTAAGATATGGCAAGTCAATAAATGTAATAAGCCATATAAATAGTTGTAAAGATAAAAATCACATGATCATCTTAATATATGCAATAAAAGCCTTTGGCAAAATCTAACACTGCTCCATAATAGTAATAGTAATAATAATAATAATAATAATAATAATAATAATCCCAGAGAAAGAAAAGAAGCAGAAAGAATAAAAGCTATGCATGAAAAACCTACAACCAACATAATTCTAAACAGAGAGAAACATGAAGCAATCTAACTGACATCTGCAATAAGACAGGTCTGTCCGCTATCTCCAGTCCTTTTTAATATCATTATCAAAACACTAGCTGGGGCAATAAGGCAAAAAGAATGAAGTCAAAGAGGCATAAACAGACAAACAAGAAGTTATATTATTCTTATTTGCAGATGATTTGATATCATACCCAAGGTTCTGGCAGAAAACTTCCAAAAATTATTTCACAATTTTAGAATCAATTTGAAAAAATTAGATTTTCTGATCAACCCCAACAAATATATAGAGAGATCATGGAATATTCTTGTTTATAATATCTTAAAGAAAATAAAACACCCAGGAATAAACCTAATCAAGATAGTGAAATAGGGCCACAACAAAAAATTTAAATCTCTGAAGAAAAAGTTTAAGTAATTTAATACACTAGAAAATGGAAAGATCTCATGTCCATAATTGTTAGAAGTATTAATGTAAAAATGACTAGTAAAGGCCATTTACAGATTCAATCCAATCACAGTCAGAATCCTCATTTCATTCTTTTCAGAAATAGAAAATCTAGCCTAAAATTTATATGGAACCAGAAAAGGTCTCAGATGGCTCAAACAGTCCTGAGCAAAATTAACCACGCTGGAGGGATTGCCATTCTAGATATCAAAATATATTACAGAAAAATAACAATATAAATGATATGGCAATGGCACAAAACTAGATTTTTAAACAAAAGGAAGAGAATTCAAGACTCAAACATGAGTACACCTGATTGTTAGATAGTCATCTTATTTTGGACATGCCAAAATGGACACTGGGGAAAAGAAATCATCATTAGCATGTGTTGCCCTGAAAACTGGATGCTCACATGGAAAGGAATGAACTTACCTAAAATATATTGGGTTACTGGGTGTCCAATATCCACTATGCCACGGGGCTCGGGCCACTGTGGAGGAAGGATGCAGGAGCTTTGACTGCACTAAACCCATACCAGCGTGGGGCAGGTGCCACAGGGCGAGTGTCACAGGGCAGGTCTCTGGATATGAGTAGCCACTGAAAACTGCTCTAGGTATGGGGGAGAGCAGTCTGAGGTTCCTAGGGACTGTTGGAGAGACTTGGGGGGAGGTCCCCAGGCCGCAAGGAGGGCAGGACCATCTGGTTCTCAGATTCTTAGGCACCCCAGGTACCCCTGGATTTCATGGAAGAGCTGAGAATTGAGTAGAGGCCCATGCTGGATCTAGTCCAGAGGCAAAGGGGAGAAGAGAGAACTCTGGCTTGGTCCCTGTGAGAAGGAGAGTCCTTGGTTTGTTTGGCAGGCCGCTTGTCTTGGAAAAGGCCATGGCTGGGAGTGCTGAGAGGCCTTTTGAAGGAGATTGGACAGCTGGCTCTTTACACAAAAGACTTCATCATTGCTCCCCACATTGGATCCTGATGAAAAGAGGCAGTCCATGTTTTTAAGACATTTATTGTCATGGCGGAGAGCAGTGATGAGTAAAACCGTACCCCACTTTATCAGGGCAGGCCTGAGGTTAAATACTTTTTGCAGGGAGGAGTGTTGGGAAGGGAACATTTTTGGATAATCCTCTAGGCCTTTAGGTAGCTCATTAAAATGGAGATCTGTTTTAAGGCTTTGTGCCCTGTGGTCACTTCCTCTACCTGTGAAGGGGCTTGGGGCATTGCCCTTATGTGACCGATGGCCCCAGACCTATGGAGAGTAACGGCCTCATGCTAGGAGCCTGGAGTCCAGGAGTGTGGCAAAATCCCTGCAGGGTCATGGGGGTTTCAAGCCTTAGTTCAACCAGAAACCAGGCTGCCTTTCAAGGTCCTACAAAGATATTATTATTTTGCATAAAAACTAAGGCCCAAATTCACCAAAGACCTAAATATGAAACTGACATAAGATGGCCCGGCAGTGTCCTTCAGAATATAGGTATAGAAAAGGACATTCTGATCAGGACTCCATTTGCCCAGAAATGGTGGCTAACAATGGACAAGTGGTACTTTATAAATATTGCAAAACAAACTAACTGAAAAACTGCTATAAAACTAAGGAAACAAATCAAAGTGAAAAGTCCACAAAGCAGAAGAGAATCTGCCAGTTATACATCTGACAGAGGATTAATATCCAAAATATATAAAGAACTCAAAAAAAAGTCAGAATGGCCCATTGAAAACCTGGGCTTTGGATCTAAACAGAGAGTTCTCAAAAGAAGAAATAGAAAAGGCTAGGGAATATTTTGAAAGATGTTGATCATCTCTAGTTGTTACAGAAATGCAAATTAAAACAATTTTGATATTCTACCTTTATTCCAGTTAGAATGTCAAAATGAATAGAACAGCAGTCACAAATGTTGGTGAAGACTTTGGGAAAAGGGAATACTCATATACATACTGCTAGTGGATGCAAACTGCTCCAACCACTCTGGATAATTCACAGAAAGAAAAAAATGAATGTATCATACGACCACTCCATAGTGTATGTCTACTCCATATCCTCCTCCACGGACACTTGCTTGGCAATGTTCACTAGTAGGAAATGGAAACAATTGATATCCTGTCCCGCAGGACTTAGTTATTCGGGGAGTTGAGGAGGACCTGCCTGAAAGAGAAATGGGCAGGAAAGAAGAGCGAGGCCAAGCAAAAGGGGGTGTCTTGTCAAGGCCTCTTTAATGAAAAGCTGAACGTCTGGTTTTGAATACACCGTGAGAGGAAGTAGGGAGGGGCTGAGGGGGAATGCTAAAGGCACAGAAAGAGGAAAGGTCATCTAGGGCTGATGCTGACTGCGGCTCAAAGCACCTTAGCAGTTTTTCTGGAATGCTAGTTCCGCCTAGACAACCCCAGGTGTCTAGATAAGAACCAGTTGGTCAGCCTTGTGTGAAGAAGGGGGTGTTTCAGCTGTAAACCACAAACAAGGTCAGTGGACTCTCAAGGTGAGAGCTGTTGAAAGTCTGGTTTTCCACAGTTTGGTCTCCCACAAATTGAAACATCCTTCAACTGACAAATGAGTTTTTAAAATGTCATGCATAAACACTATATAATACTAATCAGCTACAAAGAAAGGTGAAACCATAAAATATCAGGTAAGTGGGTGGGCCTAGAAATATTGGATTGAGTGGGATAGCCCACAGCTAAAGAGAACAGCATGCATGCTCTCTCATGTTTGTAGTTCCTAACACCAAATCCTCAACCGTGAGTATACAACATGGAGTAACTGGGTGATCAGCTAGCCTGGGGAGAGCAATACATGTTTTCTGAGCACTTTATGCAAAATTATACTAACCTCAGAATTCTTCTTTCTGTTCTATTCTCAACAGAATTTATTCTAGGAGATATGCTGCAGTTTATAGTTTATCTTACACAATTTGTTAAGCTTCATTAATTGTTGGAATTCAATAAATAGACTTTGTTACAACAACTTTATGTATTTAGAAAAATTAAAGATACAGTATTGAGAGCTCCTGTTTTGCTGGTACCCAGCTATTCCTCAGTTATCTGTGTTGGTTTTTTTTGGTTTATTTGTGTGTGTGTGTGTGTGTGTGTGTGTGTGTGTTTGTGTGTGTGTGAACTTGACACGCACTTGAGACATCTGCGAAGAGGAATTTGCCATTGAGTAATTGATTCCATCAGATTTGACTACATACAGTAGGTAAGTCTGTAGCAGGTTTTCTTGGTTGATGATTGATGTGGGAGAGCCCAGCCCACTGTGGGTGGAGTCACATCTGAGGTGTTCCTGGGACTAAGTAAGAAAGCAGGCAAAGGGAAGCTAGCCAATAAGCTGCCTTCATTTTGGTCTCTGCTACAGTTTCTGCCTCTAGGCTTCTGCTGTCATTGAATTTCTGTGTGTCTTTTCCTCAAGGATGGACTGTGACTGGGACATGTAAATGAAATAAATCCTTTCTGTCCCAGCAACAGAAAAACAAGCTAGGAAAGAAACTGGCTTTTTGTATAAGCCAGGATCATTTTTCCAGGGTTGACACCACCCACTCTGGGCTGGGCTTTCTCACAGCAATCATCGACCAAGAAAACCTACTACAGATTTGCTCACTGTCTGTAACCAAACCGGATAGTGGTACCAGGGAATTGGTTGTTCTTGGGACAGACCTATCTATTTTTTCTTTTGTTGTTGTTGTTGTTGTTGTTGTTTTGTTTTGTTTTGTTTGAGAAGGTTTGAGAATGTTTAGAACTTTTGGTTAGAAAATCCATTAGTGTTCAAAGTTTAATGGGTTGTTTGTCTGTGGGAGATTAAAAGACAAGGATGCTCTGGGAACAAGCAGATGGGTGCAGCCTAGATATGAACTTTCAGAGAGAAGTTTGAGTCTCTTCCTCCTCTTACTGCACTGAGAATATGATGTTGTATTATACTGCAGTGTCTTCTTTGGGGTGTTCTCAGCTAGGATTTCTGGAGTTATCCTGCTATGGTCCCCTTGCCACTTTGAAGATGCACTGATCAAAGATGTCACAAGATGCTCTGTCACTGAAAAATTTCTGGTATTTTCCTCATGATTAGAATAGGGTTATAGGTTTTGGAGGACTGCACAGGGGTAATGAGCCATCTTTGCATCAGCATGCTAAATGTGCATTCATGAATTAGGACAGTGACTTTGGCCTTCATCATTTGTCGGACCCAGTATTGGTCAGCCTTTTCTAATGTCACATTGCTTTTCTTCCCAATTTCTCCCCTCTCCCTCTCCTCACTCTCTCTCTTTGTGTGTGTGTGTGTGTCTGTGTGTGTGTCTGTGTGTGATATGAATGTTTATGTGTGTGCAGGTACACATTTGTGTAGAGGACAGAAGACAGGATTTTTCTGGTGGCTTGAAGCTTGCCAATCGGCTAGGCTGTCTGTTCAGCAAGCTCTGCAGCATTGTCTGCCTCCACCTCCTCAAGTTTCGCAATGAGCTTAGCTTCTATTTTGTAATATGAACTCTGTGGATTGAACTTCCACTCTTCCCCACTCCCCATTTTAATGGTATTCATTGAAAGGAAGTCACCATGAAAAATCAACGCTGAAGAAGTTCAAAATTGAGACTGCAAAGAAGACTTTGCAGATGAGAACATTTTCTGCTCTTGTAGAAGATCCAGGCTAGGTACCCAGCACTCACATGGTAGCACATATATGGCTACAATTCTAGTTCTAGGAATCTGATGCCCTCTTCTGGCCTCCATGTTCATTAGGTACAAATATAGACATACAGGTAAAACACTTGGGAACATAAAATAATAAAAACAAACAAGGGAGACTGTCCTCATTAAGGCAGACTGTCCTGAAAACTATTTGAGATATTAAGAATTGTTCTGCATGGAAAATTTGTTTCATCTTAGCAATTTATTTATTTATTCACCCACCATTTACTTATTAGGACATACTATGAGGACATAGATATGCATTATTCATAAAGTTCCAGCTCAATGATAGTTTATTAGGTCACACAAATTGTTTCCACTGTGGCCACTGAGAGCTTGAGAAGCCATTCCTATTATTCAACATTTCTTCACTAATTATTTTTTAGCATTTTCTTACTTCGTGATATTATGAGGTGACTCTATGCTTGTCTTATACACTTCCTGTTTCCCCCCATCCTAGGATCAACTGTTTCCCAAAGACATAGCAAAGACATTTACCTTTTTAATTATTTTCTTATTTTATATCTACTAGAACAGTCCTGGGCACAGAGAATTCACGGAATAAACCATTATTGAGTGAATAAATTAATAAATAGTGGGAGAATTGGACAGAGCAGTTCAGATCTGAATCCTGGCCCTATGTTTAACTCTTCTTTCCCTCAAAGTAAGTGGGATCCAGCATTTTGGAATTAACCTTTTCATGAGTAACATTTTAGGACCTCAATTTATTTTATTCTTAAATATTACTTTTTTGGGTGTGTGTTTGTTTGTTTGTTTGTTTGTTTGTTTGTTTTTTAAGACAGGTTTTCATTGTGTAATCTTGGCTGTCCTGGAACTAGATCTGTAAACCAGGCTGTCCTTAAACTCACAGATATATGCTTGCCTCTGCCCCCCATAAGCTTGGTCTCAAGGCATGTGCACCATTGCCAGCCAGCTCAAATATTTCTCTTCAGAAAGCTTTCACCCTATAAAAGGTATATGAAAACTTACAATTCTCCTACTCAAACATGTTTTAGCATTACTTCCTTCAGTCAGAATTAAAAACTCTACAAATACTTTCTGTCTGCCTATACTGTAATTAATTATCATATTTATCTCTGTGTTGTTCTGCACAGTCGATCTTTTTTCTGCCTATCCCTAGGCTGTGAACAACTTGACTAGAGTCGTGCCTTATTATGCGCAGCACCCGGAGCACCAAGGCAGCTGGCACTGGGGAAGCTCTCAGCAAGTGGTTAAAATAGATAGGCTGTACAAAGAGCGGCTAGGAGAATAAGGTTGTCTTTGTTTGAGTCAACAATAACTCAAGTCGCAAAGCAAGCATAAAGAAAAGCTAAGTTTTTGAGTGTAGAACAATTGTCTGGAGAGGGTACACTTCAATTTTGAACACTAGAAATGAAGAAAATTCTAAAGAATGAATCCATTCTCCAACCACTTTTCCTGAGCTCTTTCATTTCTTATTGTTTCCCGTAAATTTGGGTAAACAAGAAAATCTCTAGTGTATAGACTCAAAAACTCCTAGAATATTCCTTAGATATGGTTTCGTTTCCTTATCTTGAAGACAGAGACACTGTAGCCTATTGAGTGAAGATTATTTATTTTTGTGGCCATGTAGGACCAAAGTCTAGGTATAATTCATTGTATAGTCAGAGAAACCATGCTGCTGGTCTACAGGGAAGTCGATATGGGTAGACTTGTGTACAAAGCTCACAGGAAAATATATGTTATAAATAATGGATAATATTCAAGTAATTCAAAGGTCAAATATTTTTTCAGTATTTTAAAAATATTTGCTATGTTAAAGGTGCTTTTTAAAATCCATAAGCACAGGACTGTCAACTTTAATTATTAACAACCTACTATGTGGCATAGTATAGTGATAAAGAACTTTGATTCTATCAGTCAGGAGGCGGAGGCAAAGACAGATATATTGCTATGAGTTCAAGGCTAGCCTGATCTACATAGTGAATTCCAGGCCAGCCATGTTTATACAGTAAGACTCAATCTAAGAAAATAAAATAATGATGATAATGATATTATTATTATCATTATTAAGTTAGCACATGGTCATAACAAAATAGAAGGTATAGTAATATCTATCCAGCACTCACAAGATATAAGTTGCCAGTTGCTTAGTTTATGCTTAAGGTCTTATCTTCAACTAGGTAAGAAATGAAGTTAGGCTAACTATCTTCCAGTTGCCTGGCTAGAGAGCACATGGACTCTGTAACTCTGGACTGAAGTGATATTTGCTATCCAGAGAGCATTGCACCTCCAATTCTTGAGCCACTCTGATTAAAGATTTATACCATTGTATTGATTTAATTAATTATTAGTAGTGTCCACCATCGGATATGATTCTGAGCAGTCTTTGCTGATCAAACAGCATACTGGGCTGTGGGCACTATTGCAGATGCCGAGAAGTACTTACTGACAGGGGCCTGATATAGCTGTCTCCTCAGAGGCTCTGCCAAAGCCTGCCAAATACAGAGGCAGATGATTGCAGCCAACCATTGGACTGAACATGGGGTCCCCAATGGAGAAGTTAGAGAAAGGACTGAAGGAGCTGAAGGGGTTTACAATCCCATAGGAAGAACAACAATATCCACCAAGCAGAACTCCCAGAGCTCTCAGGGACTAAACAACTAACTAAAGAGTTCACATGGAGGAACCCATGGCTACAGCTACATATGTGGCAGAGGGTGACCTTGTTGGGCATCAATAGTAGGAGAGGCCCTTGATCCTGTGAAGGCTCGGTGCCCCAGTGTAGGGGAATTCAAAGTCAGGGAGGCAGAAGTGGGTGGGTGGGTAGGGAAGTACCCTTGTAGAAGCACGGGGAAAAAGATGGATTATGGGTTTCCAGAGAGACTGGGAAAGGGTATAACACTTGAAATATAAATAAAGAAAACATTCAATAAAAGAAAAGAAAAAAGGATTAAATAACTAAAACTACAAAGAAGAAGGAGGAGGGAAGAAGAAGAAGGAGGAGGAGGAGGAGGAGGAAGAGGAAGAGGAAGAAGAAGAAGAAGAAGAAGAACAACAACAACAGCAACAAGAAGAAGAACAAGAACAAGAAGAACAAGAAGAAGAACAAGAACAAAAAGAACAAGAAGAACAAGAGCAAGAAGAACAAGAACAAGAAGGACAAGAAGAACAACAAGAACAAGAAGAAAGAAGAAGAAGAAGAAGAAGGAGGAGAAGAAGAAGAAGAAGAAGAAGAAGAAGAAGAAGAAGAAGAAGAAGAAGAAGAAGAAGAAGAAGAAGAAGAAGAAGAAGAAGAGAAAAGAAGGATTCATCTGGACCCTAAAGGGAGGCTCATTCCCAGATTTATAGCTAAAGATTACATGAAAACTTAAACAGAAGGGCAAAGAGATATTTAAAGTGTTCTGCATGTGTATTTGTATGTCTACACACACACACACACACACACACACATACACACATACACACACACACACACACACACATATGTAACATATAAAGACAAGCACCCTGATTATACTGTTGTTTTATATTTATGTTATACATATACAAGAAATATACATAATGGTAATGTTTAATTTTGGAAGTTTCCCTACTTTCTCTGTTCTCTGCAGTTATAGAGTCTAGAATATTTGAATATGGCTTAAGGTTTTTACATCCATGATGTGTGTGTGTAGGATAGTAGATGCAATACTCCAATTGTGGTTCAAGATTTGAAAACACAATAAAAACAGAAACAGAACCAAAAAGGAAACAAAAGAGATAAAATCCTGAATGGCAAAGAAAGTTAAGGAAAAAGCTTTTCATGAGGACTTGGGATTTCTTACACATTCAGCTTTTATTTCTGACTTGGCACACTGTATAAGCAAGCATGCCTTATTTGTCAAATTCCAAATGTACAACTCTCCCTTCCTGTTCTCTTGTCTCAAACTAATTTTATCTGCTAAACCTCAGACATTGTTCTGTTTGTTCTGACATACACAAACAGTGAGGTTATAATAGTCATTTTATCCAGCCAATCTCCTCAGAATGTTTATTTTTTTTTAGTCATTGTGTAATTTACATGTAAAAGCAGGTCACTTGCAGCCTGGCCTTTAAGACTTACAGTAATGGGCTACACATTTCACTCTGAGATGCTGTTTTCTCTTCCCTGGCCTTTGTAGGAGGTGTTCAGAAGTCAGAAGTCATGAACTTGAGAACAGGCAACCAAGCAAGCTCTTCTCTCCCTGCCTTAGAAATGTAACTGTACAGATGCCAAGGTTATCATAGTGGTAAGTAAAATCTACAAAACAGCGTGTTTACCCTTCCTGCCACAGGAGAAATCTGTATATTTTAGCTATCATTAATTCAGGAAAAATCAACAAGGGTTCAGGGTTTAGTGTGGTAACAGAAAACAGTAATAACCAAAACTAAGGAATAATCATGGATACAACACACCATATGGAATCAATATGTGTGATAATACAAAATAAAATGCACACACACACACACACACACACACACACACCACTTTGCTAAATTTTATGCTTTTTCTGTGACCTTCATCTTCCTTCTTTGGGACTTATTTGAATGCTCTTAACTCTGATTATAGTTTCAAAATTTACCAAGAGCAGAAAGTGTGTCTTGTTTAGAGAAGAGTCCAATGATTATTTATTAATAGTCTGTACATAGGTGAAAAGTGTTGATGGGCCACATGTCTAATTACGGACAACAGTATGGACAAGTAGACGATGGTGCATGCTCTCCGTATCCCTGGGCGGTGCTGTCAGTCAGTTCTAGAATTACTATTGCCCCTGCTCCTTAAAGACACACCAACAGGATAAAAAAGACAGGCAGTGATTTAATATCACCCAACACATAAGGGATTCAGAAGAAATGAGCTATTGGCTTCTTGTTTCAGCTGGGCTACTCTGATGTCCAAATCACAGAAAGTGTCTTCTCATCAGATCACTGCTGTCAACAATCCTGGGAACAATACCGGCAGTTTTCCTTCCAAGACGCCAAGTTCATTTAATGACTTCGAAGACGAGACAATTTCACCTACACATTTTATACACCAATGCTCTTCGCAAACCACAGCTCTGACTTGTGGTCTTCAAGAATAAAGACTTGCAAAAGATGCTGATTCGTTAATGTCAATGGGGTATTTACATTAATGTCAATGAGGTGAAAAGGCATTTGTGGCATAGGCCACGATAAAGAATGATGGCTACAGCAATGTTGATAAAGTTGTCTTTTCTTGTCTTTCTCTGTGGGAAATCAAGTTGCTTGATTAGGTCTCCATGCAATACTTGTTGGAGGCTCAGAGCTAAATATTCCGAAGCCTGGTGATGCAAAGATGCTGGTTGACGCTGTATATCATAGCTGTACACAGGCAACAGAGGGAGGAGCCCAGGGCTCTGTGAGTCTTTGTGACAGCTGCACAACGCCTCCTGGAGAAGAGACTGGTGCAAGGCTCCCTGGCATCAGCTCCACTCCCGGATTCCCCAGTATCCCTCTCCAAGAGAAATTCATATCCTTTAACAGGAGCCTTACCTCACAGTGAGAGTAGCCCTGCTGCAGGACTGCTTCCCTTCACTGTTCAGAGTACCTGGTTTACTTTGTAAGTCAGAGTGATGTGCAGGAAGATCAAAGAGTGTAATTATTACAGTTCCAGGGAGAGTCCTCTCTAGCCTAAATATTCATGTGTAAGCTGCCTCTCTAGCCTCCCTGTTACCTTTGTGGTCTCACAATAAATCAAGGAAGCGTTTTAAGGTCATAAGTTTCCCTTTGCAGCATCGATCAATTGAAATGTGTTTATTGAGTGCCTCGGCTGATCAATGCAAGTTTATTCAACAACCTATCACAAGTAAATAATGGTATGAAAATTGTGGGGAATAAAACGACTACCATCCCTGACTCTGTGAAGCCTTCTGTGGTTCCTTAGGGGGAAAGGAGCAGTAGTGTCAGAGAATTGTGCTGTCCAGAGGGTGGGACAAAGAGTTGCATCTTCTGTCTATGTTGTCAGACATGATGGGAGATGCTTATTGCTACAAGCATCCTCATAGTAACTGGCTTTCAGAATAGAGGTTTTTTGATCCCTGCGTGGCACCCATAAACATCAAGATTTTGAGAAGTCAGAGAAATTATTTCAGAACTCTCAATCAGGGCTGAGCCGAGGCTCAATCAGTAAAGTGTTCACAAGCCTGCAAGCATAAGGGGCCTGGTTAGATCTCTAGATCGTACGTTAAAATGTAGCCTGACGTGATGGACTCTTAGTCTCAGTTAGCCTAGCTAATTTATTAGTTTTAAATCAGTGAGAGTCCTTGTCTACAAAATGATACAAAACAAAACAAAAGACCAGAAAGCAAACAAGCATTCTAAGGTGATGGTGCATAGCACCTGGGGAACGCGTGCACACACACACACACACACACACACACACACACAACCAATCAGTTCAAAGTCTGGAATACAAATGTTAAGCAGGACTGGTGTGGTACACCTGAGGTGAGTGGGTCTTCGTCCTCTTCCTGTGGCTTCCTGTGGCTTTCCATCTAGGTTCTCTTCAACTTGCATCTCTGAGAAACCTATATTTCCATTTCTTTCCCTCTTCCTCTCTTTATCCAGTCTTGTGATTCACACCAGAACCTTTCATTAAAACATGATACCAGGCATGGCTCTCACGCCAGCGCTTCATGGACTGTATCTTCACAGAAAGAGAGCTGGGCATGGTTGATAGTCAGAAGTCGATGCAGATGAATGAGGGTCCTTACTTTATATAGAGACAACGTTGAAGCACATTAAATAACTGCTCAGAAACATTGAACATCTTTGTTGCCATTCATTTTAAATATATTAACCTTACTTAGCAAAGAAAATAAGTGGCCCCCTTACTGAATAAAGTTACAATAAATACCGATATCTTTTGAAAATTACTTACAAAGGCTATGTACCACATACTTTAATGTGTTTTGAACAATTGAAAATATATTCCAATAGTGAAATCTCATAACACCACATAAAGAGCATACTTACAAGAAAAAAGTGCTAACCATATACCCCAAATGGGGAAGAAGGAACCTGTTGGGTAAAACATTAATACTGGTTGAAAAATAAATCACAAATTAGAACTGGTGAAAGAAATAAAATGAATTACATTCATGCTTTTGTAGCCTTAGGCTTTTCTGAAGCTGGTGACTAGATTTTTATTTATTTTATTTATTTACTTTATTGATGTCTTCACACTAAACTAAACACTAGGTTGACTTTTCTTTTTAAACACACAATGAATTGCTTACTTCCCCATCTTTTTATGAGAAGGAAGACTATATTTAGTCTTTTCCCATAAGAGAAAGGTTATAGCATCCCTCTTTGGAAGATACAGTGACAGTTTTTTTTTTTATTTTTGTAGTAAACTTCATTGTGAAGTAACATAAATAAACCACAGATGTTGCATACAGTCATACATTTCATATATCACATTATAGGTCACATGACTATACACACAGCTGTATTTTAACATTTAAATATAGGAATCATTATCATGTATATAGTTTCTTATGCATGAATAAGACAGTCATAAGTGGTTGAACTGAGCCAACAGAAGAACTCAGAGATACAGTCCATGCCTAGTGTGTGTGTGTGTGTATGTGTGTGTGTGTGTGTGTGTAGCCTGTTTGATCCCCAGAAAACACACACACACACACACACACACACACACACACACTTATAAAGATTTCTACCAGAATCATATTGAAATTTTAAAAACACACATTCCAGAAAATTAACTCTCTTCACCATTTTTAAAGTTTCTTAAATTATATTCATATTCTTAGACAATCAATGTTCAGGACTCTTTCACTGTACAGAACTGACATCTGAGATCCACAAAACAGAAACTCCACATTTCCTTCTCAGTGTCCCAGCTAATTTCTCCACGCTGGCCCAACACCCTTTCTTTCTTTCTTTCTTTCTTTCTTTCTTTCTTTCTTTCTTTCTTTCTTTCTTTCTTTCTTTCTTTCCTTCCTTCCTTCCTTCCTTCCTTCCTTCCTTCCTTCCTTCCTTCCTTCCTTCTTTCCTTCCTTCCTTCCTTCCTTCCTTCTTTCTTTCCTTCCTTCCTTCCTTCTTTTTATCTTTTCTTTCTTTCTTTCTTTCTTTCTTTCTTTCTTTCTTTCTTTCTTTCTTTCTTTCTTTCTTTCTTTCTTTCTTTCTTTCTTTTCTTTCTTTCTTTCTTTCCTCCCCCTTTTTTCTTCTCAGAGCAGTCATTCTAATGGGTGTGATGTGTTTCACTGTTCTCTCCTGGTTTTAATATACATTTATCCCATGACTCAGAATAGCGAGCATCTTTCACATGTTTATAGGCCACGGACATATACTTTGCAAATGAATCTCTATTCAAGTCTCTTAATTATTATTTAATTAGGTTATTTGTATTTCTGTTGTGTTGTAGCAGTTCTTTATGATTACCACTGGATTGATTTTGTTTTGTTTTATTTCCTTTCAGTATGTTTTTTTTCTTAGATAAATTTTCAGCATTAAAATTTCCATTGTTTTTTGTCACATTGCTGTTTTAAAGAATTGTGCATTAACTTTAACACTGTGAAAGTGAAATGATGTCGCCAAATTTCATTGATAAAATTTCAGCTTTTTCTTACAGTAACACATGGAAAGATGTTTTTGGCTGCCCCCCTCTGCCTTTTCTAGCTTTTGAGCATAGCTGTAGAAGAGGCCACATCTACATTTATGCTGGTTACTCTGCTCTCCTAAGTTTGCCCATTGCTGGATCATGCATTTGCCTGTTTCACTGTTGAAATTTGGGTGTGTGTCTAATCACTTTTCAATCATTCTGTAATAGTGTCCCTATGCATATTTAAATTTTAAGCTATATTGTAGTTTTTGATGTTTCAAACTATGTATCTGTATGCAACATCTTTCAGTGTTTTGAACATTGGCTCTGGGTCCTTCTGGCTGTATTTTATATTATTTCTTTTTAGAACAAGGTCATCCTGTATCAGTTTTCCTCACAATTGTCATGCTGGAGCTATGAAATTTACACAAACTGCTGCTCTTGCTCTCGTGAATGGCCACCCAAATGTCAGCGTATGCTATTACGTGGCCAGCAGAACATTTTGGTGGAGGAAAATCCATCTTTTAGAAACATAGCACCAATAAATAAAGTGGCCTTCAGCAGCAGTGAAAGTATCCTGCTGTCAGCATCAACGATCAAAGTCATATTGGATGCACGATGACCAAGGAATAAAGGAAAGGGTTCTGGTTGGGGTTGGGTATGTGTGGGGGTGGCTAAAAATTCTATCCAGTTCCCTGAATTTTACAGGAATAATAAAATTAAGGTCTCTGACCACAGAAGTCTTTATAAGTACCAGGATGAGAGGGGATATTAAATCTTAAGACCTTGGCCAAATTCCAAACTGGGTAATTGCTTTCAGGCAATTTTAAATCCCCTCTGCAACTTCTAATGCAGTCCTCACAGCATTGCTGGGGCCAGCTTTGCTGTATCCTGCTACTCCTTATTGGAAAGTCACCACTGAGCTCTGCTCTAGAGAACTCTTGACACCACCAGAGAAGATTTATTATAACTGTCATTTCTCTCTTTAACTTTTGAAGACTCCCTAAAACCTTTTATAGAAATGTCTGGATATTGTTACGTATGTTGTTTGGCTTAGGTATTCTTCAATGACTATGTTGGGTGTAGTTGAAACATGGAAAGCGTGTGTGTGTGTGTGTGTGCGTGTGTTTGTGTGAATATATGCATGTATATGTGTATATGAGACAGTGTGTGCATGTATGTGCATTTGTGCCTGTGTGTGTGTATTCCATGTATACAAATGGATGAGTGTGCAGGCACACATGTAGATGCCTGGTCAGGTGACTGGAGTCTTCTTCTATCACTCCCTAATTTATGGTCACCTCTAAAGAACACAAAAGTCTAAGCCTTGTGTTAGGCCACTGGCCAACAATCTGTCTCCATTTGCCAATGCTGGGGTCATAGGCATAAGCAGTCACGCCCATTTTTTCATGTGGATGTTGGGATTGGAACTCAAGTCATCTGTTTTAAGGGCAAGTGCTTGCTCTTCTACAGTGAGCCATCTGTCCAGAACCCAAGCTCTCTAACTGGTATTACCTGTGTGACCTGAGCAATATTCTTTTATTCATTTGCTTCTAGGGACTCCCCCTAGTTTGCTGAGCAATTCAACTTACATAGCTAGGAGGAGGGTCACCAGTTTTTTCTGTCACTACCTACTTCCTGGGTTAGAGATTTGGCCAAGGAATGAGGTCATTTCCTGCCTCTCCTTTGAGTAACTCTATATCACTTGACCTTTCCTCACCCTTTCCTACTGTTTATGTATCCTCTGCCTTCCTTCCTTCCTCCTTACAAAATCCTCTCTGTGCCCAACTCCCACATCATGGCATAGCATGATTCCTTACCTGGAAGTCACATTCTAGTTCAATGTACAATGTGAATATATCTAACAATCCCATGTAGCTTTCTTTCCAGAAATTTTTCTTTTTACATTTACTCCATATTTCTTGAGTACCGTGAAGAATTTAATATTGCTTAATTACTGAATATAATTAATAATTATAACATAGTAATGTACATAATTATTCATATTAAAAAGAAAACTTAATATTTATTTTAAGTCTTATTTCCAAAGGACAATTTGTGTGAACATCAAAACAAGTCTTAAAAAAAGTAACGAACATTATAGCTCATTTGAGATTAGTAAATAAAAAAATCCCAGGAAGCCTCTTAATTATTTTTCCTTTCTGTTAACTTTAGGTCTTATTCAATAACTATATATGTACAAAGTTTATCAAATGTACTTAGAATTCAATTGCCTCCTGTGTTTCAAATAGTGGGGTTTTCCTTTTGTGCATACATGGTCAACATCTACTTTCTAGACATGTTCTATGGAGTTAAAATAAGTAATGGTTTTTAAATTTTTCCTAATTTTTGTTTGAATTTGTGAAATATCAGGGTGATGGAGGGATGAGCAGAGCTAATCATTCTCTGCATCAAATTTCAATACTACAGGTTATTCTTATCACTCAATATTCATAACTTAAGTGACAGTCCTGGGATTGACAGCTCTCATTTTTATTACTATTACTACTTAATTATTTAATTTTTGGACACATGGCGTTACTTCCAAATTCTTATCCTCCAGCGTCAGCCTCACCAGCACAAGAATTATAGGCTGGCACCACTATAGCTGGCTTTGCACATCTCTAAAGATGTGCAAAGAATAAAATGAAATCCTCAGAAACAATACAATAAAGTAAAATTTAAAGCTCATAAGTGATTTGAGAGGTTAATGGTAACTGTGGCCCACTCTAGGGCAGTAGTAACAGTTTCTGACTTGTTCCAGGTGGTGACGCAGCTACTCCAAACCAGGCCATTCCTTCAAGAATGAGCAGCTAACCTGAGTCAGGATGCGTGCAGAAGGCTTCCCTCTAGACTTAGCAGTACCACCTGACCCATCTCTTCTAGGGCTCTTTATGCACTTAAGTTACCGACTGCTTTAACTATTTCGGATTACAGTTCTAAAGGTGCAACCAAACAATGTGCTAATTATAGATCCTTGTGAAAACTAGATGTAGAAGTTGTTCCACTGGTTCTTCTTGCTGTTTGGTATTACGAAGTAGCTAGAGTTTCCTCAGGACCTATCATCACCAGGTATGTGTCTAGTGCTGGTACTTAAGGAAGGCAAAAGAGAAGACTTCGTTCATCAATTAACTCATTTTTGGGGGAAGACATGAGTCAGTGGCTCACTAATTGCCAGGAATAGCATGTTCACAATAAGAACCATAAGGCGAAACACTTTGTACCACTAAAAATGAAGGTATTATCATACTAAGTAAAATCACATATATCATATCATACCATACATTATATCAACATGAAAGATGTTATTTATAAGATAGTCTGTTTGACATGGATTCTCTTTACATGATTGTGTTTGCTTTGCCAAAGCTTCCCACCCTGTTCTGTGGTGTCTTTGCTTTGCACTTCAAAAATGTTTCTCTAAAGTAATAAAAATTAACAGTGCAACATTGACTTAGCTTGCCATTTTGAGCAAGGCAGGGCAGAAAACAACAGGTAGGTTCTTGAGTTTTTATACAGTTTCCAGGGGTGGAATAGAGCATTAGCAACTAGGCACAATATGATTGGCAGAACAGTGTGACTTTTAAACTGATTTGCCCTTAGGGAATGAGGTAGCAAGTGCTTCCCTTATCTGTGGGTGTTCAACAGTTAGTCCCCACCCCCACCCCTGCCTGGGGTCTTTCTGAGAAATGTAAAGAGCCTCTTCCTTCCAGTGGGGAGGAGTGCCTGGTAGAATTTTCCAAATTTCCTGAACTGACCTCTTCATTTGCAATGCTTAAAGACCACCTAGGTAGATTTATCATTCATCTATCCCAAACCTTTTGTCATGTTGGGCAAAATCCTGGTACAGAAGGTCAAAGAAGTCACACTTCTTGCTGTTATAGTAGTGAAATGATGTTTTGCCTTTTCTTCCAAGCCCAGTCAAGCACAGCTGCCCAGCCTTTTTCTCTACTGCCCCCTACATGATTTCCAGCTAATGTCAAACGATCCACCATGAACAATCCTTCCCTTCTCCCCAGGATATGGGAAAGCAGCTTCCACTGGGCTTAGCCAGAGTACCACACTAACATTCCCACATTTCAAGCCAATTCTGTTGCATTTCCAGGATTCATATGTCAGATAGAGATTGCACTGAACTAATATTCTTCCCTTCTTCTCTCTGTTGAGCCACAAACCTCTCCCATACCCCCATTCACTTTTGAGATGTGTCTTGTTAAATAACCAAGACTGGGCCCAAAGTCACTTCACTCAGGCCAGCTCTGAACTTGCAATTCTCCTGCCTCAACTTCCGCTGGAAGATCGAGATGACATTAATGCTGCCACATCCCTGGAAACATAATCCCACCTGCCTGTCCAATCCAAGCTAGTGTTATCTGTTTCTCTTCTTGATCTTTTCTGAACAGAGGCCATTTTCCTAGCTCAGCATCCCAAGTATACCAAGGGCACTTGATTTGTGCTCTCTCTTGCATGTTATTGCGGTATGAAGGGAGTGTTACCTCCTGCAGCTCTTGGAGTTGGAATTTAGTGTTGGTTTCAACACTAACAGGCTGTGTAGCATTCTGTAAATCAGTTTCCGTGAGTCAGTTCTCTCCTCACTACAAGCAAGAGAAATCTCCCTTTGAACAACATAAAGTGAAGCAGATTATGCTTTGTCTTGGTTAGTTTCCTCTCTGTTGCTTTGTTTTACTTACTTGTTTCTTTGTTTTTAGTTTTGTTGGGGTTTGTTGTTATTGTTCGGTTGGTTTTCTTTTGTTCAGCTAGACTCAACGTTATCTGGGAAAAGGAACTTCAGTTGAGAAAATGCTTCCCTTATATTAATCACAGGCAATTCTGTAGTACCTTTTCTTGATCACTAGTTTATGAAGATAGGCTGAGCTCATAATAGCCTGAGCTGACACCAGCTCTAGGCAGGTTGTCCTGAGAAGAACAAGAAAACTAGATTCAAAAGTCACAAAAAACAAGTGAGTAAGTAGGGCTCCTTCATGGGCTCTGCTTCACTCCTCCCGCCAGCTTCCTGCCTCCACACTCCTGTCCTGACTTCCTGCCCTGATTTTCCTCAGATGGAGTGTAATTGGAGAGTTATAAACTCAAATAAGCCTCTCTCTCCCCAAGTTGCTTTAGGTCATGGTGTTTTATCACAGCTACAAAAAAACCCCAACTAAGACAGTATCAGGGATGTTGCTATAATGGACTTGACTATGTTGTTTAAGTGGAGAGTTTTGTTTAAGTAGAAATGTTTTGAAACTTAGGGTTGGGAAAGCCATTGACTGCTCAGAATGTATTGGGCTTTTTGGGGGCCAGGAAAGACAGGAATATTGACAACAGTGAAAGTGATGGAGGCCTGGCTTGTGAAGTTTCAGAGACTCTGTGGTCCTGGTCAGCCGGCGCTGAAGGATTTGCTCTGATAAGAAGAGAACAGAACCACGGAGGCGAAGTCTTTACTTTCTTGAGGTATTCATGTTACAAAGGCATGCCACTCTCTTACATGGAGAGATGATTTTATATTTTCATTCCAAAGTCATATGTGGCAAGGTGACACTGTAACTATTTGCTTTCTCTTCTGGCCTGTAATAAAGAAACATCTCTAAGCTATCTCAGCAATGTTCCTAGTTCCCTCAGCATACACGTTTAACTAATTCTTGGAAGGATGAATGAGCAAGTGAAAAAACCAAATCTCTCAACATTGATGCCAGAGGGAGAATCCTGCAGGGCATTGCAGATTCCCATATGACCATTTGAAAACTCTGGTGTGTAGATTAATAATATGACTTACTTTCTACCAGAGCATCAGCCAGTCTTCCTGATGCACATGGACAATACAGCTTAAGAATAAGGAAATATCAGCACTCTAACACAGTTGCTGACTGAGGGTTTTCACCAGATTGTGAGCAATATAGATAGGGTCTGCCCAAGAGAATATTGTAATGGCTTTCTGTATAGGATAACACAGGTGACAATATTTATATGGAGAACATGACTTTAATTGAGGTTAAAATTTTGTGGGTGGAAGCTGGTAATGGTGTTAACCACTTACAAGGCTAAGAAGAAGTATAATGGGGAAGTTTTCTTTCTTTGCATGCAAAGTTCTGATCTTTAAATTTCCTGCAGTAGTCAAGTGTCAACACTGCATAGTAACCACCCTCTAAGACTTTATTAAAATCCTGACCTTTCTTCAACATTCCTGTTTGGAAGGAGAAAAGCAAGGTGAGAAAATTAGGTCTTTTCTAACAGTAGCCCGAAGCTCTAGAGCAGCCCAAACCACCCAGTCTCTTCTGGAAAACCTACTTTTAACTGTTACCCTGTTCCTGACAAGCAGGCCTCTCTGGGGACACTGGAGGGCTAGCACTGAAAGACAAGTCCTCAAGAAAGGAGAGACAAAGATGGAAGAAACAGGAACTTGAAGGAGCAGGTCTGCTACTTGTCTAGGATTGCTGTAGAACTGTCTATCCTCTGGGGGTTGCAGCACTCTGCAGGTGTTGTCTCTACTCACAACTAGAGAGATAGGCAATACTGAACCCTAGAATGCCCGGTAATAGCTCAGCAGTGGTCCTATGCTGATCCAGACCCAATTGAAATGCCTGAAATCTCTATGATTCTGGGAGACTAACATGCCTGTCTAGCCAGGTCACGATAGATAATAAGCTCCGAACTCCCTTAAAATATTTTCTGAAAAGAGTTGTATATGTATGTGTGTGGGGCCAACCACTTGGGACTGAATAACGTATTAGGATCATCCCTGGAAATGACTAATTCTGTCTCTCTTGGCAGCCATTAATTGCTTGCCTGTAGCATTTCCTCTAGGGTGGGGCTTTGTAAGATTTACCCATGCACATGGGTATGTCAACTGATGATGTCACTGTGTATCAAATACTTAAAAAAACTGTTAATTAAATGTGATGACCCTTGTGAATATTAATCTCTTACCCCTCAATATTATCTCAAGGGTTGGGACCATTACTCTTAGATGTAATCACCCAGAAGAAAGTCTCCCTGTCTCTGTGAAGGGCAGAAACTGCTCCCCAACAACCATGGCCCACCTCCTCATTTCATAGTGAGCACTGTTCCCCAGATTTTAAAATTACATTTACTGATTTGTTTTCTGTGTATATCTATGTATACATGGGCATGACTCGTGTCCAGGATGGAGGATAGCTTGTAGGAGTCAGTCGTGTTCCTCTGTCTTGCAGGTCCTGAGGACTGAACTCAGGTAATCAGGCTTGGCAGCAGTTGCTGTTACTCATCTTACCTGCCCCAAACAATGTTCCTTTGCAATGTCCAGTTCTGCATCCAAAGGAATGAAATTTGCTTCATTCCCCTACTATGAGTGGTAACTGAATCAAATCTGCTTCCTTGCCTTATAATGAACAGCAGACTTCATCTTTGACAGTTTCATGTTCTTCCATTTTGGGTTCCCAACTGACCCCTGTGCACACAAATGGATTTCTAGATAAGACCCAGAAGCTCTTGTCATATAATAATTCTGGACCATATGGAACCAATCATATGGCTTAGCAGGTAAAGGTTCTTGTGCTATAGCACTCATCCCCCAAACACATGCTTTCACATACACATATACACACTCATATCCACATATATACACATACAATGAATAAATGAACAAATAAACAATAAATAAATAAATAAAACACATAAATAAATGTAATAAAAGTATTAGTAAGATGAAAGTTTTGAGTTGGGTTTATACTTCGACAGCTGCTCTTGTTAAATGATTTTTTTTGCTGCTGCTGTTGGTGGTGTTGTTGTTGTTGCTAGTTGTTTCCCTTTTGCTAGGCAGCTGCCCCTGTGAAACTTTCATTTGAGTTAGAAAGGCATTCAATACATAGAGAAATTCCAATGTAACTAACATAAGAGAATAAAGGGATTCCATGCGATCTCAGAAAAGACTTCCCTGAAGTGGCACCTGACTAAAGCAGGAAGATGTGAGTGACAGGGACACCATGTAGGAAAAGCATCTCAAGAATAAAGAACAGACGGTGTGGTGGTTTGAATATGCTTGGCGCGGGGAGTGACACTATTAGGAGGTGTGGCCTTGTTGGAGGAAGTGTGTCACTGTGGAGGCAGGGCCTCCATATATGCTCAAGCTCTGCCCAGTATGAGACAAAGTAGTCTTTTCTCCTGATTGCCTTTGGATCAAGTTGTAGAACTTTTGGTTCCTCCATCCACAAGTCTGCCTGGACACTGCCATCCTTCCGACCATGATGATAATAGACTACAACTCTGAAATTGTAAGCCAACTCCAATTAAATATTTACCTTTATAAGAGCTGCTTTGAGAAGCCTGATATGGCTGTCTCCTGAGAGGCTCTGCCAGAACCTTAAAAAGACAGAGGCAGATGCTCACAGCCAACCACTGGATTGAGCATGGGGTCCACAGTGGAGGCGTTAGAGAAAGGACTGAAGGAGCTGAAGGGGTTTGCGACCTCGAAAGAAAAGCTACAATATCAAACAACCAGACGCCCCAGAGCTCCCAGGGACTAAGCCATCAACCAAGGAGTACATAGCTCCAGCTGCATATGTAGCAGAGGATTGCCTTGTAAGGCATCAATGGGAGGAGAGGTCCTTGGTCCTGTGAAGGCTCGATCTATGCCCCAGAGTAGGAACACCCTCATAGAAACAGAGGGAAGGAGGATGGGATAGGGGGTTTCCAGGATGGGGGAAACCAGGAAAGGGGATAACATAAGAAATGTAAATAAAGAAAATATCCAATAAAAAAAAGAGTTGCTTTGGTCATGATGTCCCTTCACAGCAATAAAGCCCTAAGATCAAAGAAGCGAAAATCCCGATGTGGGAAGCATGGTAGTGGACCTGAGTAAGTGCAGAGGCCACATAGTGACAGATTTAAGAAATAGCATAGCACAGGATTACGTCACGTTATATTGGCTCTAGTGAGGACTCTGGAGGTCAGCTCAATGTGATGACAAATTGTGGAATATTTGGGAAGCAAAGATGATGTATTTCTTTTGTGTTTTTCTCGTAGTACTGGAGCTCGAACCAAGGGTCTCATGCCTGTATGCAAATGTTCCAACAGCACCACTCATATAATTTCTATAAAAATAATAATGAGTATTTATAAATAGTTTCTGTCCCAAGATCTCTGTCCTAAAATTTTTATTCTCATATGGTACTTAATTTTAAAAGAGTATTACAGTAAACATACTATTCTTCCTATTTTACGGAGCATAAAACTAAGACAAAAAGGAAGTAACATGGTGATTTTATGTCAACGTGTTACAGAATATGAAATCTGCTTCAGTCTGGCTTTAGAAACTCTGCCCTTAATGAGCTTGATTCTGAATATGTGAGGTTTGAGATGTACAGGCAATATCAAGAATGTATATGAAGAAGGCAAACAGTATGGTTAGTCTTTGGGCTGAAGATTTAAATTTGCAGGTCATTATCATATAGATATTTTAGAAAGCTGTGTGTCTAGATAAGATGCCTGAGAGAGGGAATAGAATCATTCCGTAGGCTGAGCTAGATAGTCCCTGGTTTTAGAAAGAGAGAGGTCTAATCGAAAGGCCCATGAAGTGCAGCAGATGGGGCAGAGGAAAAACAAGAGTTAAGCATGACTGAGAGTAAAGGATCAATGGGTCAAATGTATCTAATGCAGCTTGAGCGGTCAAGCAAGATGAAGACTGGAGGGTGACCTCTGAATGCTAACAAGGTCGTTAGAGACCTTCACAGTGGCATCTTAGTGATAACATCCTGATCAATGAGGTTGGAAAAATAACTATCAAACCTGTGCCCCTTCTAGCTTTGCTAAGCTAATTAAGGTTGCCTAAAGAGGCAGAAAGAGGGAAATGTGGTGACTGTCCCCAAACACCTCAATCAACTACAAGATACTTATTGTGTATCTTCTGCATGTCCAGAACTTCTGCTGTCCAGACACTGAACAACAATAAAACAGAATATTCAGTCATTCATTCATTTGCTTAGGTGACAACTATTTATGGAATATCCACTATGTGATGGATAATCGAGGACAGTTTTATTTAGAGAATGATCTTTCAATAATGAACCAAATATTTAAAGGGAAGAAAGGATGACTGTGTTTAGTATTTTTGTTTGTTTCCTTTTTCTGCTGCTGTGATACAATACCCTGACAGAAACAACCTGAGAGAGAAGGGGCTGCTTTAGCTCGCAATTCCTTATCTCAGTCAATCACGTGAGTGGAGAAGGAGACCGGAGCCCGAGAGAATGGCATTTTATCCGCAGTCCAGAGCAGAAAGCAATTGCTTAAGCCCAATCCCTCAACAGAAGAGTGGATGCAAAAAATGTGTTATATCTACACAATGGAGTACTATTCAGCCATTAGAAACAATGAATTCATGAAATTCTTAGGCAAATGGATGGACCTAGAGAACATCATACTAAGTGAGGTAACCCAGACTCAAAAGATGAATCATGGTATGCACTCACTAATAAGTGGATATTAACCTAGAAACCTGGATTACCCAAAACATAATCTACACATCAAATGAGGTACAAGAAGAAAGGAAGAATGGCCCCTTGTTCTGGAAAGACTCAATGAAGCAGTATTCAGCAAAACCAGAACGGGGAAGTGGGAAGGGGTGGGTGGGAGGACAGAGGGAGAGAAGGGGGCTTACGGGACTTTTTGGGAGGGGAGGGCTAGGAAAGGGGAAATCATTTGAAATGTAAATAAAAAATATACCGAATTAAAAAAAATTTAAAAAAGAAAAAAAAAAAAAAAAAAGACCTGCATGGCAGTGCTCAGCCCGCTCTGTGTCACCAAGTCCAGAGCACAGCCAATGAAATGGTACCTCCCACATTTGGGGTGGGTTTTCTTGTCTCAGTTAAGCCAATCACTGGACAGCTTATAGACCAACCAAGTTTAGAGTCTTCATTAAGGCTCTGTTCCCAGATGATGATACCTTATGTCATATCAACAGTCAGCACACAATCCACACTGCGTTGTTTTTCACATTCCTTTTAATTGTTATCCATATGTCTATTAACTTTTGTTTTATCCCGTTAGTTATAATCAAAGCCTTTTTTCAGATATATGCTCATGATGTAGTAAGTATGACAATAAATGCTGTATTATATGAATATATAGCTTTGGCTAACTATTTTATTTCTACTATATATGTAGAATGAAATCATAATATGCTATGTTTTTTTAATATGCCTCCTATCTCCATGTTATATGCAGCTGCTAAATGTCCAGGGTCCGTTGGCAACAGCCATACTTTTTCTGGCTTCTAGGTAACTCAAGGTATTTTTGTCTAGGTGGGTGTTTTGGAAAGTTGATGCTGGCGCTTGGGCCCTGATTTTTGCACCTTCCATTTCTAGATTTATATCATTGAGAAAATTATTTAAATTTTTTCACCTTTTTTGCATAGCACCCTATCAGTTGCTGTGAGAGTTAAGTGAATTAATATATCTGAGGCCATTGTGATTGATTTACACCTTCTATTTTGTAGGTAACTTACAAAAGCATTAGTGTAGTCCTTAATAAGTGCACTGCATTAAAAGAAAATGTTGGTGCCTGGAACACGTTTAATGAATGAGAAAGAAATCAAAGAATTTTATTTGTGCTTATCCCCAGTAACTTTAAAAATGTTCTGGATCATTTCTTCTTGGGATCAGTGACAATCTTGTGGGCATGGACTGTGTGTCGGATATCCAGATATAAAATAATAATGTAACAGTTAAATTTTCTTGAGGTCAGAATGACATGTGAGCATCTCTGTTACTTCTTTTAGGAAGATATTGCAATGTGAATATGAAATGCCACCCCTCCCATAGGTTTGTGTGTCGAATAACTGGTCTGTTTTGGGAGAGTCTGGACAGTTAGGTTCCTGCTCTAGTTGGAGCAAGCAGGTTGGTGCAGCAGAATGCGACAATTCTATCTCCTTCCTTCCCTCTGCTTCTGGTAGTCCAGAAAGTGCACAGCCTCCCCTCTTCCCACAATGCAGCACAAAGTGTATACTTGAGAGTCAAAGTCGATGTTTCCATCACTTAAGTTGTTCTTTTGGTTACGGCAAAGTAAATGTAAGCAATGCTCCACCATGTCGGGAAGTGTGTGAGGTTCCACCAGTATCTTTAGTAAGGCTGACTGACATCTCTTGGTTCCTATTTTGTTCCCCTGCACACATGCCCTTCCTTTCCTTTTACACCCCTTTCCTCATTGCTTAATTGCCTCGTCTGGGACTCAATTTCTTGAATAAACAAATTAGTAAGACACAGTTAAGTAGCTTGAGGGTGGAGAGGACTTCAAGGAGGTGCAAGGAGCAAGGCCTGTGGGAAGAGACAAGTATGTTTGGCAGATTGCCTGAGTTGGGGATACTCTGAAATGGGGCCTTGCTTTCGAGGAGGCTTTTGAACAAGGAAATTGACTTAAGGAAGACCATTATAAAGCTCCTCAGATAATTACATAACTGCAGTATACAGTGCAGATGGCAGCTAAAGCTTCTCTAAGGACCCGGAGAGAGGAAAATGAAGGAATAGAAAATTATTTTCTTCTGTAATCGATTATTCCACTCAATCACCTATGTATTCGTCTTTGTCAGCTTACTCGCCCTGAATGCTAGCTTTTTGTCTCTCATTATACTAATCGCTGATTATGAACAGTGGACCATATGATAACGTCCTACTGTCAGGATGGGTGCTCTCTTTCCAGTGTCTGCTACTTTTAGCAGAGCAAGATAGCGCTGACGCTGACTGAGGAAAAAGCTGTCCTGCTTCTGGTTCCTGTTGCTCTAGGACCTCCCGCACTTGGTGGCCTCTCTCTGGGGTGCAACCTTAATCGACTCAGGGCCGTTAGTGTGTGACAGGTGAATACACAGACCAAGGGAACCGTAGGCTAGGATCCACTTGGGTTGCAGGACCGCAATCTTGCGTGGAGCATACCCGTGAGCCTAGGTGTGCAGAGGCTCCATACCTGCTCTGAGTATTTGGTCTTGCTCCCAACCGGCTGCAGGGCTAGCCCTTCCATGCGCGTTCCGCCCCAGCCAGGGTGGCCCACGCGGGGGCACCCAGCGCAACCAGGCGGGCGGGCCCCACGCGGCTCCTCCTCGCAGCGGGCGGGACTGCCCCGCGTGCCGCCCCAGCCCCAATCTTGGGAAGCCCGGATCGCGGGCGGAGCTCGAGTCACCGCGGCGGGTGGAGCCTGTGGCCGGATCCCGGGGCCAATCGCGCGGTGGCGGGGGAGGAGCTCCGGAGGGGGAAAAAGAAAGTGCGGCGGAAAGTAAGAGGCTAGTCGGGGAAGGCTGCCAGCATCTGGCTCTCCTGGGTTCAGCTTGGAGCAGGGCTCTGAAAGAGGCAGTGGCCGGCCACCCTGCACCCATCTGGTCGCTGTCGCCTAGTAAGGTGAGTCTTACTCTGCAGGGAGGGTTGGGTTGAAATGGCCAGCCGCAGTAACTCCGGTTCTTCTTGTAGATCGGCTTCCACAACGCTTCTGTTTTACAGACCGCAAAACTGAGACACGGGGCGAGACAGAGGCCAGGCTAAACAAATCAGGCTACTAGCTATTAGGGCGGTCGGGGTTCGAACTTAGCGAACGGGAGGCTTATTTCGCCCGGGGTTGTGCGGGTTCTCAGCCTTTTTGAGGGATCCGTTCCAGTCTCCCTGTGCCTAGGGTTCTCAAGGGTGCTGGTGAAAGCTTGAGGCGAGCAGGAGGCTGTGTCCCCGCACACCCACTCCATCACGTCGCTCGCACACTCGCACACTCGCTCGCTCGCAGTCCCAGCTATGACAGCCCTGGGGAGAGGCTGCCAGCCAGCAGCCTTGCTAGCTCCTTTCCTGACCTGCTTTTTTTTTTTTTTTTCTTCTGAGGGACGCTCCTTCCTAGGGTCTCTATCAGGTGGTGAGTTCAGGAAGTGGGCAGAGACCTCAGGGACTGGTCACTACTCTCCCAGTCTTGGAGATAGCAGGGACTGTTTTCCCCTGCGGTGGTGGTGGGGGGTGGGGGGACAGAATATGGGATGCCTATCCTTTAGAACAGCTGATTTACAGTGGTCACTGAAGCCTCCTTCTACCTCTAAGTCCTGGATGGGAATACGGAAGCCGAGTTAAAGAGAAAATCAAAAACACAAAAGCAAACTTCTGCTGTTTCCATTAGGAGACAGTTGCCCCCTTCCCTCCACAAACCCACTGATTGTGAAATTGTGAACCAAGGCGCCACGGAAAACATTAGATGCTTTGCTGTGCAATACGCTATGGTTAATAATAAGCTGAAAAGGTTAGCTCTGTGTCTGTGCCTTTGCCTTGTGTTGGTTGTGTAAATAGGGGCAGTTTAGCTCACCTTTCCGAGCCTATTTCAAGGAGCAAAATGGACACTAGAATGCTCCCTGTGAGTGCTCGGGGTAGTTGAATAGAACAGTTCAAGTGATATGTTCAGAGTGGGTGCCTGGCCTGGGGACTTTGGCAAATAGTGCTCCGTACTGATATTGGATTCACTAGATTTGTGAAGGGTGATTTCCCACTACCTTGGTGTGACTTTTTTTTTTTAATCTAAAAATAGAATGATATTTACCCTTTCGAGTTTGAGCATTGAAAAAAATATTTTTTGCATTCAATTATTTGTGTGTGTATGTGTGTGCTTGTGTGTGGGGAGGGCAAAAGACAATGTGTGTGTGTGTGTGTGTGTGTGTGTGTGTGTGTGTGTGTGTGTGTGTTTGCAAGCACATGATGCACATGTATGGGGAGGTCATGTGGATGGAAGTCCTCTGGTGTTCAGGTGTGGGAGCAGGCATCATTACCTGGCAAGCCTGAGCAGTTCTCCACAGTGTTTTCTGAGCATGGTCCACAGGTAGATGTTGCTTGTAAATTTGGCATTTGAGCAATGTGAATTCCTCCTCGGTTTGAGGTCAAGCCTCCAGCCTGGGAACTGCCTTGATAGGAGGCATCCTACATTGGCAAAGAGGGTTTTTATGTTTGATAAAGGATAAAAAAGACAGCAAGAAGAAGCCTGAAGTTGTAGCAATGCCATAGATTGTGCCAAGCCTTCTGTTCCTGCTCTTAGGTCTGTCTCTACTTCATATTCTTTAGCTAGCTAGCATCAAGAAGCAAGGGGATTTTTGCATATTGTTCGGTAACACTGTTAAGTTCGGTCTCCCCTGGATACTAATTTGCTTTATTTAAGCCCAAGCACACACATGCGCTCACATGAGCCTTCCTGTGTTACTTGTCTTTTAAAATTAAGCAGCTTCCATAGATTCCTCCATCCTATGTGCATGGCAATTGATTTTATCTTGATCCATATGATTATTTACTACCATCTACTGGCCACGCTGCCCGTCCCTGAAATGAGTAGTTAGCATTTATAAGGGGCTGCCTCCTTCACAGTCCACAGCACTTGCGTGCAATATTGATGAACTCCAGGGAAGGGGCGGGATACATCTTGAGAGGAGGTGAGGGTTTGCTGATGTCCACTAGGTACCTCCTGTACCAGACATTGCTATAAGACAGGGACACATCTGTTTGTCACCTTGTTCCTTGCACTCACATTGTGTTGACTTGGCCAGGATATGTCTGAATGTGTGCCTTGGAAACCAGGGACTTGTGGGGACAAGGGAACTCTTCCAAATAAGGTCAAACAAGGAGTTGGAATGGGCATTGAAAGCAAAGTCCCTTTGCTTCTGTGTTTTTAAAGAAAGCATATTGAGTTTTATCCTTCCTGATACATGTTGTTATACCCAAAGTGTGTGTGTGTGTGTGTGTGTGTGTGTGTGTGTGTAGATGCTCACAGCAAGCATAGAAATAGTGGCAGGTCCTATGGCGTGGTCCAAGCTACTTGATTTTAAATTCTGGATCTGACCTCCCATGGGCGTTACTGGGAAAATTGTTTCAACTATCAGAGCGTCTGTTTTATCCAGTTCTGAAATGACTTAAAAATGCTTATGCTAGGCTCTCACATGAAGACGAAGCTTTGTGCATAATATCAAGTGCAGGCAGTAGAGACCTGCTCATTAAATCACACCTTCTCTTAGCTTATCTCAATTCCTGGGAAAGAAAATTAAAGTGAGATTTGCAGAAATAAGAGGTTTCCCAGGCCACATGGTTGGTGAATTTCTGCCCTAGGAACATAGTTCAGGCCCTTCCTTGAGTTCTCCTTCAGTTTCCTTCGTGCTCTTCCTTGTCACACCCTGACACCTCTCCCTTAGAACTTGAACAACAAGTCTTCATTTTTAGATTGACCTTATTTGGCTGGTAATTTCAGGTCACCATGTGCTTACTGCTTTGCTCAGAGAACAGTTCTTCAGCGAGGCTCTGTAGAGTTTGTGGGGTTGACTCCGGAGTCAACTCATGCTTCTGGAAGATTCAGGAAGAATCTCCACGGACAAATAGCTTCATTGGCTTTATTCATCTTCCACTCTCTGCCTGAAGCTATCATGTCCTACATGGAGGACAGAAGTCAACTTCGCGCTCATGCTCTGGAAGGCAGCATTCCCATCTCATCGATTTCATGGGATGCCCCTTCAGACACTAGGAGGGAAAATGCTCTCAGGTGGATCTCCCTGTTCATGATGGCTTCTTCCACCTGCCTTCCTGTGATTGGTTGGTTGCCAGCTCTGTGATTAAAGTTCAGGTGCCACAGGTGGTCCAGCGGTCTCTGGTTCTCTCCCCACGTCCTGGGACACGGTGGGATGGAGAGAACATGTAATGTGTAATCACTAATGTCAACTTGACAGAACATAGAATCACTCAGATTTGTGAGACATGCTTCGGTGCGTGTGGCAGGGGAGGGCGTTTCCAGAGAGGAATAATTGTGAATGAGGGAACCCACCCTGAATACAGACAGCATCCCATGGGATGGAGGCTTAGACAGAATAAAAGGATAAAAGAAAATATCAGCAGAACAGTTGCTTTTCCCTCTGTGTGTATGTGTGTGTGTGTGTGTGTGTGTGTGTGTGTGTGTGTTTATGTCCTCGTTAGCCATGATGTAAGCAGCAGCTCTGTGTCACAACCTTCTACCCCAGTGATCTTTTGTCCTAGAGCGCAGGCTCCAAGCAACCATGGAGTACACCTTCTCATCCAAAATTTACCCCTCCTCCATTGACGATCCCATGCTAGGTATGTTGGTTGTAAGGGCAAAAGGCTAACTATAAAGTATGCAAAAGCAGCATTTCAAGGCAACCAATCCTCACTATTACCACTAACCGCTGGTTTAGAGTTTCTGTCCTCCATGTAGGACATGATAGCTTCAGGCAGAGAGTGGAAGATGAATAAAGCCAATGGAGCTATTTGTCCGTGGAGATTCTTCCTGAGTCAGGCCTCTTTTCTTTGTAGCTAACAGGCAAGCTTATTAATTCACTTCTAGGAGAAATGTTTAGCCATTTGGGATCCCATGTTTGGCCTTGTCCCAAAGTAGATCTTACCAGATATAGTTAGGGAAGCAGAGCATGGCTAGAGGAACTCAGAGGATGGTGGTAGAGGGAAAATGAAAAGGTTATCTCCACCATACACATGGAGTCATTTGTTTCTCAACTTCTTCAGGACGTGGCTGGTGGCACAGATGTATGATCCAGTGAGTCATTGCTGCCTTGTCTGTGACATATTAAAGAGAGCCACCTACTGTGCTCTGTGCCCATTTTGGAATTTGTTCTGTAGGGGGAGAGGAAAAAAAAAGGCACCGGAGAACATGAAGGTTACAGAACACTTGGTATTTGATATTTTGGAGGCTATATGCAGGTTAGCTACTCATTTGCTCGTTTATTTGTAATGTAGAATGTCTACTCTGTTATGATGGCGTGGTTAGCAGAGCTTATCAACCCTGAGTTCTAGAGTCTGGCTGGTACCTGAAGCAAGTGATTCCTAGGCGCTCTCTCTCTCTCTCTCTCTCTCTCTCTCTCTCTCTCTCTAATTCCTTTCTTTCATTTAGTTGTTTGTTTGCTTGCTTTGTGAGATAGAGACTCATGTAGTCCAGGCTGGCCACAATTTGCTACATAGGCAAAAGTGACCTTGAATTTCTGATCATCTTATTGCTTCCCCCCCAACCCCAGCACAGTGTTTTATGGGAAATATTCTATAAACACTAATTTTTTTCTGTTCACAATTTCTTCCTTATCAATCTTGTAGATTGTAGTCTTCAATATTTAACAGCTGTCTTGTATTTGCTCTACTGAGATTTGCGCAGAATTTTCTCCCCACGTTCTAATCCCTGCCATGATTCTGTGTGTTGTTTGAGGACACTGTCATGGCCCATGTCATGTAGCAGATGCTTCTGAGATCCATCATTTCATCTCATCTTAGAACAAGAAGAAACGTGAATTTTCTCACTGCTGGCTAGAGTTGAATAGCAGCACTTAGACCTGAGGCCCACCCCATCCATACACCAACACTATAATCCTGATGTTGCGTTGCCCATTTGGGGCCTACATGTGAGAGAAATTAGTAAATGGTTATTCTGCTATGTTACACCTGACACCGTCTTAACAATCAGTCCAACTCTCAAATTCTATAATCACATGGTTTTTTGTTTTGTTTAGTTCCTCCTCCTCCTCCTCTTCCTCCTCCTCCTCTTCTTCCTCCTCCTCCTCTTCCTGCTCCTCTTCCTCCTCCTCCTCGTCCTCCTCTTCTACCTCTTCCTCCTCCTCCTTCTCCTCTTCTTCCTCCTTCTCCTTCTCCTCTTCCTCCTTCTCCTTCTCCTCTTCCTCCTCCTTCTCCTTCTCCTCTTCCTCCTTCTCCTCCTTCTCCTTCTTCTCTTCCTCCTCCTCCTCCTCCTTCTCCTTCTCCTCTTCCTCCTCCTCCTTCTCCTCTTCCTCCTCCTCCTTCTCCTTCTCCTCCTCCTCCTTCTCCTCCTCCTTCTCCTCCTCCTTCTCCTCTTCATCCTCCTCCTCTTCCTCTTCCTCCTCCTTTTCCTCTTCCTCCTCTTCCTCTCCCTCTTCCTCCTCCTCCTTCTCTTCCTCCTCCTTCTCCTCCTCCTCCTTCTCCTCCTCCTCCTCCTTCTCCTCTTTCTTCTTCATCTATAGTATAATGTAATGGGGAAAAAGAAACTAAAGAGAAAACACTCTTGTTTGATGCTCTAATTTATTTTTCTACCAAAATGGAGAAAACAAGAGAAATAAGCATGTAGATGTAATCTTGTCTTTTCTTTTAGGCACAAAATAACTATTGTATTTATAACTATTATATCTTTATGTAATATGCCTATCAATCACCTATCGCCTACCTACCTATCTATCTACCTACCTATCTACCTTTCTATCTAGCATCTATACATATTTATTATCATCTATGTATCTGTTTATTTATCTAAAATTATATCACTTTTTAGCACTATAAAACCAACACAAAATTTATTTGCAAAAAATTAAGAAAACCATTTTAAAAAGAATTATATTTCATTTTACCAATAAACAAATTCATTTTATCAATAAACAAATATATAATCAAGATATCATTCCAAGTCATCAAATTAAAAGACAAAGTTTTAGCAATATAATTTTATCGTAGAACATATACATATATAAAGTAAAACTATATACTTTATGATATAAGCTATTCTGATAGGTTATAAAGAATTTCCATTTATGGTTCTAATCTTTTATACATGTACAGTGATATGTTTGTCAAATACAAACTTAATTAATGAATTTTCAACACAGCAATTTGTTACCAACATCATAAAGACAAAGGGGTTTTATTTACAAACTTATAGTATTCTCTTTGATTTCTGAAGTGTGTAAGGATTTAGACAGTTTCAAGTACTCCTTTCTTCTAACCTTGAATGAAAGTTTAAAATATACTATTATTAACAAAACATTTTCCCATTGCTATTTGTTTGATTTTTGAGACAACAGCTATAGCATTTTCTCCTTTCCTTTCCTGTCTCCAAAGCCTCCCATAGACCCTTCCTTGATCTCCTTCAAAGTCATGGCCTCTTTTTTCATTAATTGTAATTACATGCATATATCTATATGTGTAAACATACATATTCAAATGTAACTTTTTCAATCTGTTAAATGTTAGTGTAGTGAAGGAAAAGAAATGTTGCGAAGCATGCAGATTTGACCTAGATTATGTAGCCTGAAAACATCAGACCATACTACATTACAAGGTCTTTGGTCTACTTTTGCTATATTTATTAGATGATGCATTGCAGAGTCTGTAGGCCCGTGTAGCTGCTTTTATAATTCCCCCTATTGTGTCCTCAGCTGTAGTCTTGCTACTTTCACTGTCTTCTTTTCTTCCAAATCCTTTCCCAATTCAACCAAGTTCATGAAACACCACTTAAGTGCTCATAACACCTTGTATATGTATTTTCCTACTGAAAGCTGTGGGCTAATTACTTAAAATTTTGCCTCTGTCCCTGCTCAATACTTATCCTACCTTGTGCATAGCACAGTGTCTTGTCCAAACAAGAGATAAACTGAATGATTGCTAGATCAATAGTAGATGCTATAGGCCCATAATTAGCTTCCTTCTACTCCATCACAGAATTGCTTATTTTAAATGCTGCCGCTATAAGACAAATTGTTTTAAATTTTAAAAATGTTGTTATATGGCAAGTGATAAAGAGTCACAGACTCTAAGAAGTGTGGGCATCACTATCTCAGGGGTGGGAAGCTTATGGTATTTCTTTCTAATAAAGGATGTTTTTCAGTGGACAGTGAAGGGAATAGTCTTGCTTGTCCTGACCCCGAGGGTACTGTCAAGTGTAACAAACACATAACCCTGAGTGAAAGAAGAATCCATGGAAGTGGGCTACTGCAGTAAGCTTGGATCTTAATGATTTCTAAAGCTGGTGGCGGATCCATCTCCCACTATTCTTTAATGTGATGGGCCTCAGTTGAACCTAAGGATGGGTAACCCTTTTGTTTGAGCTTCTGTCCAGCAGGTGCTGCTTCTTTCTTCCCGAGTGGAACCTGTCAGGTGTCCTTATGATTTCAGTCATTGCTTAGTCTCCCAATACATTTCAAAGTGAACAGAAAAGAGAGGAAAGCATTTTAGAAATTCAGGTTTCCGAAGATGTTCATTTCATTGATGACAGCAAAATCCTTTAAGCCAGTTATTGTTGGACGCTATTGTGACTTAGATTGTGGCTCTGTGGCACAGGTGGCTTAGACATCAGATGACCTTTCGGGAATTGACTTTGGAGGGGTTATTTGCTCTGCTACTGCGTTGTTATCACTATGATCTCTACAATAGGATAATAAAACCCACCCACATCGTTGGGTATTTGGTAGGTGTCAGTCATATGCCATGATTTGTTAAAAGCCTGGTGCATGGGCGCATTGGCCTCTGATCAACAGCAGTGATAGTAATTCCCAGGCATGTCCACGTGGATACTAGATAAGACAGTAAAAGATGCTCTGTGTTTGAATACCAACAGCTTTTGTTTATATATTTCATTTCAATGTTTATTAATGTTTGTTATGGTGTTTATATATGCACACA
The DNA here is from genome assembly GCF_947179515.1 of Apodemus sylvaticus. NCBI lineage: Eukaryota > Metazoa > Chordata > Mammalia > Rodentia > Muridae > Apodemus > Apodemus sylvaticus. The sequence continues at coordinate 74,095,926 of NC_067486.1, read as the reverse complement.
GATATAAAATTATTTTGTAAAATTGAAAGTTCTGAGGTAATTGGAACAGAAGTTGCCCAAATATTTTATCTCCAGTCTTTTTTTTAAATTATTTTTTTATTTTTTTATTTTTGGTTTTTCAAGACAGAGTTTCTCTGTGTAGCCATGGCTGTCCTGGAACTCACTCTCTAGACCAGGCTGGCCTCGAACTCAGGCCTGCCTTTGCCGCCCAAGTGCTGGGATTAAAGGCGTGCACTGCCACCGCTGCTGCTGCCACAGACACCGCAGCCATCACTGCCACCACCCGGCTATCCCCAGTCTTAAAAAGACTAAACATCCTCTCCAACACCTGCTGTCTCCTGAATTTTTAATCTTAGCCATTCTGACTGGTGTAAGATGAAATCTCAGGGTTGTTTTGATTTGCATTTCCCTAATGACTAATGAAGTTGAGCATTTTTTAAGATGCTTCTCCGCCATCCGAAGTTCTTCAGGTGAGAATTCTTTGTTTAACTCTGTACCCCATTTTTTAATAGGGTTGTTTGGTTTTCTGGAGTCTAACTTCTTGAGTTCTTTATATATATTGGATATTAGCCCTCTATCTGATGTAGGATTGGTGAAGATCTTTTCCCAATTTGTTGGTTGCCGATTTGTCCTCTTGATGGTGTCCTTTGCCTTACAGAAACTTTGTAATTTTATGAGGTCCCATTTGTCAATTCTTGCTCTTAGAGCATACGCTATTGGTGTTCTGTTCAGAAACTTTCTCCCTGTACCGATGTCCTCAAGGGTCTTCCCCAGTTTCTTTTCTATTAGCTTCAGAGTGTCTGGCTTTATGTGGAGGTCCTTGATCCATTTGGATTTGAGCTTAGTACACTTCTCCACTGCTGGTGGGGTTGCAAATTGGTACAACCACTCTGGAAATCAGTCTGGCGGTTCCTCCGAAAACTGGGCATCTTACTTCCAGAAGATCCTGCTATACCACTCCTGGGCATATACCCAGAAGACTCCCCACCATGTAATAAGGATACATGTTCTACTATGTTCATAGCAGCCCTATTTGTAATTGCCAGATGCTGGAAAGAACCCAGGTATCCCTCAACAGAAGAGTGGATGCAAAAAATGTGGTATATCTACACAATGGAGTACTATTCAGCCATTAGAAACAATGAATTCATGAAATTCTTAGGCAAATGGATGGAGCTAGAGAATATCATACTAAGTGAGGTAACCCAGACTCAAAAGGTGAATCATGGTATGCACTCACTAATAAGTGGATATTAACCTAGAAAACTGGAATACCCAAAACATAATCCACACATCAAATGAGGTACAAGAAGAAAGGAGGAGTGGCCCCTGGTTCTGGAAAGACTCAGTGAAACAGTATTCAGCAAAACCAGAACGGGGAAGTGGGAAGGGGTGGGTGGGAGGACAGGGGAAGAGAAGGGGGCTTGCGGGACTTTCGGGGAGTGGGGGGGCTAGAAGAGGGGAAATCATTTGAAATGTAAATAAATTATATCGAATAATAAAAAAAAAAGTTAAAAAAAAAAGACTAAACATTACTAAGGCCTTTGGGTGCAGTAAATGTTGGAGCAGAGCCTGGGATCATCCTCCTTCCTATCTCTTAATGCATGGCCGACACCACATTCCTCCCAATCCGCAGCCAGTCAGCCCACCAGCCTGGCATGGATTTCTTCTGTAGGTCTGCTATTTGAACCTGAAGAATGAGGATGTGGACAGAACAGTCTTTTAGGTAGCTGCTTTGAATCCGTTGCTGTAGAGTAAGGTACGGGCAAGAGTGTGCAAGGCTGAGAGAAGAGCTTCATTCTTTACACAAAGTCGCCTGAACATCCCAGTCTGTGAGGTGCCATCGTCGCAGACACTTGGCAGGCTTCAGTGAGAGTCACGACGCTACAGACCCGTAAAGGTACCTCTGTGTCTAGGGGAATATGGATCCACATTAATTTTTTTACTATACACTCCTCCATGCTCTGAAATCCAGATTTGCAGATGGGAAGAGAAAGGAGTCAGCTGACTTAGGCATATGCACATTTGCTGTTTTGGAAGTAAAAAAAAGAGCCTTAAAATTATAAAGCAAACTCTGTTTCACATAGCATTTTGCAATATATATGATCCTATATAATTCTATATTATATATTTATACATAATATAATAGATATTATATATCATATTATATTATACAGTATACATAACTATATAATATAATTCAAATATGAATATAACATGTATAATGAGCATAATATATGTATAATTCTGCAATCTTTGCCTTCTGTGATTCTGGAATTATGAATGTACCTTTTTAGAGCTTTTCAAAATTGTTCATGGGAGAATCTTAGTTCTTATTAAAATAAAGTTCATTCAATTTTTGGAAATGGGTGAGATTCAAGAGTGACAGCACACACAAAGCAACGCTTCTCTGGAAAGTTTGACTTTGCTTTTCTAATTGCAGAGTGTGATTGTTGAAGACAGGACTAGAAACAGATGTTGAAAAGATGGAGGTGTTGGATGCAGGATAAGATTCAAGTCTTAGATACTGTATGCTTAGCCTGTTTAGACTCAGTTCTCTTATCTATAAATTTATAGTAACCCTATTCCATTTATCCCCTAAGTGTGTCTATCAAATTTCCACACATTATTTAATCACTGTATTTATTTTGTCTACTGTTTATTTTTATTCCAGCCCCACTTGAAAATAAAATATACATGGTCATAAGCATGTGTTTACTGTCACATTGTAGGAGGCTAGAAATATGTCTAGAGATGTTTCCCAATCATGACTCAGTGATGAACAAACAAGTATATGGGTAGATGCCAATGTGATTATTTGTCCCTGAGAGGTAGAGAGAAATATCTAGAACTGGATAAAAAAATAAGTGGTATATGTGTATATGTAATACTGAAACAATTTGAAATATGTATATACAAACATATATATATATAGTATGTGTGCCTCTGTGTGTTTGTATGTATGCATACATGAATATAAGTAGATGTGTTGAAGATTTTATATAGAATTCTTAATGATGACATATGACATATACGTATCTGTGTGTGTATATATAAATACAAATCTGATCAGCCGTAACTTTTTGAGTTGTCTAAATCTGCCACTGCAGACAAAGCATTGAATACACTCTTGTTTGGATATAGTACCCATTTGGGAGGAAGATTAAAAAGCTATGCATCTATCTATCTATCTATCTATCTATCTATCTATCTATCTATCTACCTACCTACTTACCTATTTGTAAGTAGATTACAAGAGAAGAAAGCAAAACTAGATGAATAAGGACAGTTTTAAATGAGGTGGTCAGAGAAGGCTCTGAGGAGCCAGGATAGCGCTGAGGTCAAGGCTGAGCTGTGGGCTGGGTTAGGTAGACTTTTGGAAACAAAGTTTTGTGGTAGTTTGGGGTAAGAATAGAGCCGCCCTGCTGCTGTAGTAAGGAGCATTGATGTCCCCTGAAGGACTACAGAATGTCAACACAGGGCAGGGCAGGGCAGGGCAGGGCAGGGCAGGGCAGGGAGGTAAACAGGGAATGTAGCCAAGCAAGTTATTCACCTGACAAGCTGATAAACCAGCCTGAGCTGGTACAAGCTGCTGTAAGTAGAAGAGAAAGACAATTTAGTTCTAGAGAAAGACTCATTTGAACATCTTAAAAGAAAAAAAAATTAGGTAAAATAGGCAAAACTGGGTTCCTTTGGTTTTCCTCCAATGAATCTTATCTCCTTTCCAAATGCATTAAGTAATGAAGGAAACGTTTGCATGTTGCTCAATTCAATTCAGCTGGGAATTTTACAGTTCTGTGTAGGAGTTTTATGTAATCAGTTCCCCAAAACATTGAGGCTAGGATCATTTCCTTGTAAATCTTCAACTACCAGTTTTTGAACCCTGCTGTTTTGAAGAGTGGGGATATGTAATTCCACATAGGATGAGTCTCTTTACACTGACTCCATGAGTTTAAACAATTCCTACCCTGTCTACAAGTGGCTTGCAGGTAATTTCCTTGTTGAGCCTTATGGGCCTATACATATACAGTCTCATTAATGCATCTTAATATGAGTTTCAGATAACTTGGCAATACATGCCAGGTACTGTTCCATGTGATTTATAAATATTCATTTTTTAAAAAAAGCTTAGAATTACCCTATGAGGCAGATATAGTTACAGTCAATATTCTGCAGGAGAAGAAATGAAGATCCAGCCTTGTAGACTTGGTCACTGGTCGAGCCTGTACCATGACCCTATTCCTTACTATGTAAGAGATGACCTTAATGAATAAATATTCATTTTCATTTGCCCCACCTACTTCCTGTTGCTTAATTTAAAAGAAATAGTTCAATAAGTGTGTTTAATCTAGGAATCAATATGTGGCCTGTTCTTTGAGATTACATCTCTTCATTAGCCTTTGGTGATAAAAATCTGGGTTTCAGGCTGAGATAATCTGTGTAGGGGGATCATATTAGCACCCTGGGATTGGTAAAATTATTTCACCTCTCTAAGTGTGTTTCCTCATCTGTGTTCTTGGCCGTTTTGGAGATTAAATAAAATATACATTATGAAGTACTTCACATCATGCCTGGAATGTAATTAGTACTCAGTCCATTTTTGCTGTTCTTATTCTGTTTCTGGACTAAAATGACGTGCATATGTTTCTATATACAGGGAATCTTTCAGTTGTGCTTGTTTTAATCCTGCCCGCCTTCAAAAATTAGAGCCAGAGATCCGTTCATAATCAGTGATGTTAACTTTGTTTCTGGGCCCACTCTGGCATCTTGCTCAAAGCAAACATGCCTTGTGGATTCTAAAAGGCCATCTTATTGGAAGAACAGCCAGGTTCTGGGTTGCAGGGGAGCAAAAGATGTGTTGAGACCTGTAGGCATTGCTTCCAGTCCCACCTATCCTTCTCCGCACTGGTTCTGCCAAGCTGGAAAGTTATTTTGTATTCTACCAATGACTGCAGGGCATCTGGAGTCATAAGGAAATAAAGCAGTACAAGTCCAAGACTTTTCTCCAGATAACACTTCTGGAGGTCAGTTTATGGAGTTGCAAATGTAGAACCTATGACTGGGTGGTCCAAGTCTGTATGCCTGGAGCTGTGCCCAGGGCTTTGTATCCATGACTCTATTTAACCACTGCTGCAAAGACTTTAAATATTACTGTATACCTAATTTAGAAACTAACTACCTACCTAACTAGCTAATTAACTAACTAACTAGCTAACTAACTAACTAATAATAACCAAATCAAAACAACAGCAACAAATCATTGCTATTGTTACCTCCACATATTCATTATGGGCTTTGATGATAAATAAAATCAGATATCTCTTACATTTAATTTGCTTTATTTTTTCTTAAAGATAAACTATGCAGACTAGCAGCACCAGGGGAATGCAGGGGCACCCTGTAATGAAGAGATGTTTGGCAGAGAAATGAACCACAACTAAGTCAAGAAGCTTTTCTATGCTTAGCAGTGTATGTGTGCTTGAGATGAAGCTAATGTGTCCAGCCCAGTGCTGTTAGGTAGATGCATTTGTTTAAGTCTTCTTTAGAAGCTGAGGTGTTGAGGTGTCTTCTTTAGAAGCTGCAACTCAACGCAGCAGCTCATGTTGAGTTTCTGTATGAGAATGTCTAAAACTGAAGAATGGATGAAAAACAAGAGATTTATTTCTGCTGCTTCTAGCTGTTAGGAAGTCCATGGTAGAGTGGCCATGTCTGGAAAACCATATGCTGTGTGACCTCCAGACAGAAGACAGAATGACCAGTGTGTTTCTGCACATAAGAGAAAAGGGAGCTGAACTCATCATTTTACCAGTGCATTTCCCTGGTAACAAATGCGTTCCCTGTATTGTGGTTTTAACATGTTCAGGAGTGCAGGGCGAGCTCTTCCTGGTTCATCACCACCTAAAAAGCACACCTCTCCACCTTGAACCCTGGGAGTTCAATTTTGATCCCTCCAGATTTAGGAAACCTATTGGAACTACAGCATTTGCAATCTCGTTGTTGTTGCTTTTGTGAGATGATTCAAAGGAGAAGTTTCTGTCCTCTCGCATCTGGTAAAACCCAGGTGTCTTTTTTTAAAAAAGATATTTGCTTTATTTACATTTCAAATGGTATCCCCTTTCCTCCTTTCCTCATTACCCCTCTGAAAACCCCCTATCCCTTTCCCCCTCCCAATTTCCTGACTTGCATTCCCCTATTCTGGGGAATTGAGCCTTCATAGGACTAATGGCCTGTCCTCTTATTGATGTCTGAAATGGCCATCCTCTGCTACATGTGTAGCTGGAGCCATGTCCCTCCATGTGTACTCTTTGGTGGGTGGTTTAGTCCCTGGGAGCTCTGGGGGTACTGGTTGGTACATATTATTGTTCCTCCTGCAGGGCTGCAAACCTCTTCAGGTCCTTGGGTCCTTTCTCTAGCTGCTCCATTGGGGACCTTATGCTCAGTCTATTGGTTAGGTATGAGCCTTGGGTATTTTGTTCCCTCTTCTAAGAAGGACCAAAGTATCCACACTTTGGCTTTCCTTCTTCTTGAGCTTTGTGTGGTCAGTGAATTGTATCTTGGGTATTCTGAGCTTTTGGGCAAATATCCGCTTATCAGTGAGTGTATATCATGTGTGTTCTTTTGTGATTGGGTTACCTCACTCAGGATATTTTCTGGCTCCATCTATTTGCCTAATAATTTCATGAATTCATTGTTTTTAATAGCTGAGTAGTATTCCATTGTGTAAATGTATAACATTTTTTTGTATCCATTCCTCTTTTGAGGGACATCTGGGTTCTTTCCAGTTTCTGCCTATTATAAATAAAGTTTCTATGAACATGGTGGAGCATGTGTCCTTATTACATGTTGGAGCATCTTCTGGGTATATGTCCAGGTGTGGTATAGCTAGGTCCTCAGATAGTGCTATGTCCTATTTTCTAAAGAACCACCACACTGATTTCCATAGTGGTTGTACCAGCTTGCAATCCCACCAGCAATGGAGGAGTGTTCCTCTTTCACCACATCCTCTCCAGCATTTGCTGTCCCCTGAGTTTTTGATCTTGGCCATTCTGACTGGTGTGAGGTGGAATCTCAGGGTTGTTTTGATTTGCATTTCCCTGATGATTGAGGCTGTGGAACATTTCTTTAGGAGTTTCTCAGGCATTCACTATTCCTCAGTTGAGAATTCTTTGTTTAGCTCTTTACCCCATTTTTAATAGGGTTATTTCATTCTCTGGAGTCTAACTTCTTGAGTTCTTTATATATATAGGATATTAGCCCTCTATTGGCTGTAGGATTGGGAAAGATTATTTTCCCAATCTCTTAAATCCCAGGTGTCTTAGCAAATATAGTTTGATGATTTTCTTTGAAGAACAATCTACTCTCTCTCTCTCTCTCTCTCTCTCTCTCTCTCTCTCTCTCTCTCTCACACACACACACACACACACACATGCACACACACATGCATATAAGTGCTCAGGGGGTAGAGGACCTAATTAATTTGAAAGGATAATAAATGGCCACAAAAGGGGACCACAGGGTCACAATAAAAGTCTCTTACAAAGGATCTAGTAAAGGAATTGGTACAAGAGGCTGTGCCATGACAACACTCGAAAAGAAAAGCTAGTGGTGAAGAGAAGGTGCCATGGAAGCCATGAAGACAAATTGCAGCTCTTTATTCTCTATCTATTATCCCAATAATCAGTTACCCACAGAAAGGGCTGGTATATACAGCCTTGAAGGGTCATGCCTGCCTAGTTTCGAACTTGAAAGGTCAGATCTTGCAGGCATCAGAGGAACAGTTGATGTGGTTTCCATTTAAAAAGTGAGCCAGCAGTGACCAGTGATGTGCTCATCTGGGGTGCTCCAAAGGCTCCACAGACGCTGCTCCAGGCTGCTGTAGGACACTGCCCATTGTGAACCACAGTGACGTCAACCTGCATCCTCAACTATAACAACATAACTACATAGCTATATGCCTTCTTCACAAGTCCAGGAGGATGTTTTTCTCTCACATGTGAAGAGCAGAAGTCTACACGTAGTGGAGCACCGGCTTAACCTGAACCATATTATTATCATCCTTGAGAGGACAGATCTCATAAAGAAAGTTGCCTCTTTTCATCAGTAAACCAATGCGGTTTTGGCTTCCCTAAGTGACAAAAGGAACATTTTCTGATGCATAGCCAAGAGTCTAGCAATTTACAAGATGCTCGTGTGTCTATTGTGCCACTTGACTTGATCGCAGCTCTGTCAGGTCAGTTTGTTCCCATTTGGACATGAGAATACTGTAGCTCAGAGGTTGAAATGACTATCAAGTGGCCACTCAGCCCTTGATGATTCATCTTATCTGTTGGAGTTCTGCAAGTTCCCTGAGCATCTCTCATTGCTAACCATCCATCCTCAGCACCTCTGCCCAACAGTGTTGTTGGAACACATCTTTGCTAATGTTGTGTCCCTGTTCTAAATGTGTCTACAGTATTTAGACATGGTCACTTTCAAGGTCCCTTTCCACTGAAACAGCAGGTTTCCAGTAACCTCAGTGGTACTGCTCCTTTGCCTCCCCTGTAGCGTTTTGAAAACTTCCATCAAAGGCAAGGTAAAGGGGGAAAGTCTCTTTTACAAAAATATAACCGAGCAAGGGCTCAGACGCCCTGGTGTGCACCACGGTGTCCTCCACGGAGGCATTTCCTATGTCTTCCCAGCCAGCACTTCTAGGCCACACTCTTGAATATTTACAATGTGTATTTGCTGCCATCTTACGTGTCTAGATGCAGCTGAAGTTACCCACTTGCCTTGACCCATTTAAAACAGATACTTCACATCCGGTGACACATTGCCTGACATCCAAGAAGCCAGAGATTAGATGACCCAGGAGCACTGCTCAGTGCAGAGAACTCTAGCGCAAAAGTATTGGAAGTGCCTATACAGTCCCCTCCTTCTATAGCTAACGACAGGAGTATGGAACTTCAGGGAACTGAAGGAAGTGTACAGAAAGCAACCTTGCACAGTGCCACTGTGTGGAGTATATCTCAGGCAACACTAGATTACCGGGGTTGAAAACTAATTGTCTGGCTTTGCAAATAAACTATTGCAGAATATGCCCTGTTTAGAACCAGCCAATCCTATTTATAATTACCATTCCAAGGTCTAGTATAGGTGCTTTCACTGCAATTCTCTTTTTCTTGGCTCAGTACTCACAGCAGACTCATAGTCCCACTACTATACGTGGGCTTATAACTCCTTATATTTATTACAGTGTTTTGGGAAATATATAGGAGAATCAAAGGTTAGCCTTCTAATAATGATAAGAAAAAATAATAACACTAGCACTAATAACTGAGTGCTGACTCTGTGCCAGGTGCTAAACGAGCTATACAAACACACACACACACACACACACACACACACACACACACACACCAACACTACGATGAGGCACTTCCCTGACTATTCATCTTGCTTAGACTGAGGCTTAGCATGGCTACATAGTTTGCATGGCCGTAGAAGAGATGCTGGCTCTGTGTGGCACTAATGCCAGTCTTAAAACCCTCAACCCTGCAGCAGGGCACTAAGCCTTACCCCACATCTCCAGGCTCCTCTGCAGTTTTCTTGTATGTATACCTGAGCAATTTGTTTTTGGTTTTTGGGGGTTTTTTGTTTGTTTGTTTGTTTGTTTGTTTTTTGGATTTGTTCTTTTTCGAGACAGGGTTTCCCTGTGTAGCCCTGGCTGTCCTAGAACTCACTCTGTAGACCAGGCTGGCCTTGAACTCAGAAATCTGCCTGCCTCTGCCTCCCAGAGTGCTGGGATTACAGGCGTGCGCCACCACCGCCCTGCAACCTGAGCAATTTGTAACAGAGACGTAGTTAATAAGCTGGTGTCTGACAGTTTCCTAGAAATTCACAGTGGGCTAAGCCAGCCCCACTGGCCCTTAGCACTTCTGGCCTCCTACTGCTTTTTTCTCCTCTTTATCAGTTTTGAGACTCAACCCCATGGGAGATACCTTAATGGATTGCTGACATTTTAATGACATTTCCATGTCCTGGGTATGTTTTCCTCATCCTCAGGGTTTGGAGAGGGAACTAGCCTGCTTCCTTCTCTTTGGAAAGTGAGCTTTGTGTAGATATGGAAATTCTGCATTGACAGCTGGATCCAGATGTTTCTGTTGAAGAGGGTCTCTTATCTGACCTTGTTGCCGAGATCTCAGTCAGGATAGTCATACACAGTCACACAGTGACAGAGGACCCCAGGAACCAGCTCCTTATATTAGCACTTCATTATAGAGAAGGCCGTGTGAGAATGAGGTCGGTAATGGGTTCTCTATCACAACAGATGCTTAAAGAGAGCCTAAACAGCAACTTGGCAAGGACTTTAGAGGAAATTTTGAATATTGGGGGAAAAACAAAAGAGCCTGAATCAAACTGACATTTAAGTGTCTTTCTGGGCTGGAGAGTCTGTCTTGAATTCACTTAGAAACTTTATATTGGGAATAAAGGTTTTCCCTTGTTATAATTAATACCAACTAGAGATGCCTCCCCCTCCATCCCCCGCTGTGCTGCTGCCCTCTACGGAACAACTACTCAATTTAAGAAGGGGACTTAGGATGAGGGAGGATGCTGCTCCTTCCCACTTGGCAGCACAGACTGTCAGAATGGAGGACTTGTGTCTGGACCTGGCACCGTTCCGTCAAGGCCCCCTGACCAGCCCAGTCCTGTCTGTGACCAGAGCACGTGGGAAGTGCACATCCGTGTAGAAAAGCCACCCACTGCTGCTGGCTCTGGACTTTCTTTCTTTCCTTTTTAACTTTGTATTCTTGAATGCAGCCTTGCCTAGGGCAAAGCCCTTGAAGGAACGGTGGCGTCACACCCAGAAACAAGTTCCAATCAGACCAGACAAGCAGCCCCTGAAAAAAATATTCTCCTTTGCAGCTGGCAAGAGATGAAAAAGTGTCTTTCAGAGAGGTTTCTTCTTCTTGTCATTTCAAAGGCAAGCTGCTAGCAGGCCAGGGTGTCAGGGATGGAGCTGTCGTTGTCACCCTGTTTTCTTTCAGCCTTTTTCAGTTGCTTTATTATCGGTTCCAAAGCTCCGCTGTTCAAAAATGATAATCCCCGAATGCCAGAATTCAGGCAGTTTATTCTCTCTCGATGGAAGGAATATTTCCCTGAGAGTTGTATGGTCAGTGCTTAGTTACATAAGACGATCTGGCCCGTCCTATGTACAGATGCTTCACAAGCCACTTCGACTTCATCAGATGAAATAGGCCATCTTAGGATGTTTTGTTCAAGTCTATCACACTGTGATCTCAAATGTATGAATTTCTCTCCCTTATCAGCGAGCCCCAGCATGCTTAGATAGCTTCAGTTAGGCCAGTCCAACTGTTGCCAAGAAATAAAAGTGTTACAAACTTGCTAGCTGCAGAAACTCCACAGGGATCTGTTCAGAGCTGTCTGTGAGAAGTTTGGCCAAGATTTCCCATGTGCGCCATAAATCTCAACTGGGTGATGGGAGAGAAAGACCGCTTTAGCCTCATCTGCAGCTTGCGTATATCGGGAGTCTGGAAGCTGTCTTTTCTTTTTTCTTTCTTTCTTTTTTTTTTTTTAATGCAGAAATGCAGGACCATTGCTTGTTTATTTAGAAATAAGTCTTTCTTGGCATCTAAATGGTGCGTTATTTTTAGGGGATGTTTCACAGAGCTTCGGAAGAAGCATGGTTTCATCATCTGAGAAAGGCCTGAACTGAGACTCAGAAGACATCCTCACATTTCTACTCGAAATTTATCAGCATCCTGAAAGGCATCGTGCCCGTCTCGGCTTCTGTGTCCCAACAATGTTCCTAATGACATTATTGACTTCTGAGGTCCTTACTGATTTTCCAGGGGCTATCTTGGTAGATAAGAAGGGTCAGAGAATGAAACAAAATAGCAGCAAATTACAGGATGCAAGCTTGGGAACAGGAGAGCACTGTTCTAAGTAATTCTCAGAAAGCCTTTGTTGTAACAGAGGACCTGAAAGGACATCTAGTCAGCGAGGCTTACCACAAGGATAACCCCATTTACCTTCTCTCTATTTGCTGATAGCCAGTTGCAAACAGGACTGAGAGCCTCTGGGAAGTTTAAAAGATCATTATGTTCAGTTTGTGCATTTAAAAAGCATCCGTGAGGACCTGGTCTAGTGTCCCTCAGAGAGATGATTCTAAGTTTTCTCTCTCCTTAGCCGTGTTCACTCATATGCACTGCCTTTAGTTTAGAATGACCATGACATAGAGAAAGAGTGAGCCTTCTTTTTAAAAGTTGTTTGACGCTGAATAAGGAAGGTTTGTGGCCGGAAGAATCTGCTAGCAAGATTTGCTACTGTATATGTGTAGAGCTTTGTTTTCCCATCATAAATATATAGGATATATTTTCCTCCATCTTGCCCTGTGAGCACAGAAGTCAACAGATGTCTCTTTCTGTCTTTTGGGTTTTTCATCAGTAAACGAAGCACAATGACTTAGGCTTAGCTCCTTCCCAGAGCTACTCATGTTCATATTTCTGATCACAGTGAGGAGGAAAAAAAGAGTTAAGTTTTCTGCAAACCAAGGCTGTGGGATTATGGGTCATAGGGCATTAAGGAAAGCTAAGCTATAGACCATACCTACTAATTTTGAAGTCCGGAGAAAGCATCAAAAGGTGGCATAAAATCCACGTGCCTTGCGTTATTACTCTGATTGTTTCCAGACCCTCACCGATTTAAGATCAATCTAGTGAGTTCACTCTTTTGTTCTCTTGTTCCCTGTGGCAGGTAGTCAAGGCAATGTCCTTCTCAGGTCACCTATGATTATGGATCTTGTATCTATCTAGACAAGGCTTTCCCCCCACCCCCCTCTAAAGGATGTTCTGTGCTATACTGCAGTCTTACAGCACGTTTTCCGAGAAACTGTGCATCTGTCGATACTTCTGATTCATAATTTTGAAAATCCATTACTTTTTACTTCGTATTTAATATCTCCAGAAGATACCAAAACAAATAGAACCGTAACAGTAAATGGTCATAGACAACTTACACTTTTGACTTTCTTTGGGTTTTTTTTAATTTTATTTTTATACCTTTCTGTTAAAATTATTAGTTTTGTGTATGTGTAGCATGTGTGTGCGCACATATGTGTGAGTGGTGGGTGTACAAGTTCACATACCTGCAGAGTCTAGAGTAGAATATTCCTTGAGACAAGGCTTCTTGCTGAACCTGGATTTCTACCTTTTTAGTGAGGCTGATACCCAGCATGCCTCAGCAACCCTCCTCTCTTCAACTCCTACCCTCTAGCTCTGGGCTCCCAGACACAGAAGGCTCTGGCAAGCCACACCTTTACAATGAATGCCCAAGGTGCAGACTCAGGTTTTCACACTTGCACAGCACATGATCTTTCCTTGGCTTCTCCTGCTTCTGCATTTGCTCCTCAGGCTGTTTTCTTTGTAAATAGGTGGGCTTTCCTTATGAACATGTCTACTTGTTAATGTCTTTTCATTAGTTTGCTCCTTTGCTGCTTCTGCAAGGGAACCCAGATAACTAAGTTAGAATGGGAAGCAGAGGAGTCGTACTGGACAGAAAGCTGACTTTTTAATTTTTTTCACATTGTTGCATTCTAATTTGTTGGGGGAAGGTTGGTGTGCCTAGCTGTTGGCTATTGGGCACGTATTTATATCTGATATTATTCAGTCATTGCTACTGCCTGTGGGAGGGAAACTCATACATTTCATTATGTGAGTCTTCCTTTTCTCTTGATTCAAACATTACTATCCTTGGCTAACAGGCTCATTTGAGCTATTTACCGTGTGACATTGTACAATGCTATTAGTGTTTTTGTTTTAAAGGAGAATAAGCCTCAGTGTGGTCTGTATAAAAGGTGATTTTTTTTTAAACTAATCAAAATGCTGTTAATGGAGAAATAATTGAAATACACTTTGGTGTCGTGAGGCAGTGCAATACCATTTGGTGATTAAAAGGAATAAAATACAGTTACATGAGCTGATCTGGGGAAACGTGATTGATGATTTGTTAAGTAAAAGGCAAATTTAGATCCATGCACAATTCATCCTACAACAAGGAAACGGAAAGGGTGAAAATGCAAGGCTGTGGCTCTGTTAGTTACTCTGGGAGGGAGACCTGGTGAATGCTCAGAAGAGAGATCGAAATAAATCAGAAAGTCACCACAAATTGCTCCAACATCATCTTGAACCTTTCAAAACATATAACAAAGTTGGAAATGTGTCCCAGTGACTGCATATATATTAACTCTATTCTATTATACAATGGTTGTATGTACAAAGGTTACATATCTTGTTGCCAACCAGAATTTCCTTCCGTTGTTTCCCATTTCCATGTAGAGTGAGATCCACATCAGGAGGCTCTGCATCCTGGCTCCAAGCACGCCTCTCTAGTTTTGTTCCCCTTGCCTCTTTGTCTGCTCCTTTGCAGGTTATATTTTCTCACAGTCCTTGATTTCCTCTAATATTTCATTCACTTTTCTGCATTGTAAGTTTTGATCAAATTGTTTTCTGTCTGTCTCTCTCTCTTTTTTTTAACCTTCTTTCCTCTTCATTGAGTGCTCTTTCTGGTCCCCACCTACCCACACAGACACATAGCAATCTGCTACATCTGCCTCTCTCCCCACATAGACACAGTTCTTCCTTTTAAAACACTTCTACCTATGTGCTGGGGTTGGGAGGAGCTAGGTTCAGCCAGTGCTTGCTCTTTCATTGATGGTTCAGTCTCTGGGAACCCCCAAGGGTCCAGGTTAATCTTGGTCTTCCTGTGAAATTCCTATCATCTTCAGGGCCCTCAATACTTCCCCCAAGTCTTCTATCAGTTACCAAGCTCCATCCAGTGTTTGGCTGTGGGTCTCAGTATTCACCTGAATCAGCTTCTGCATGAAGCCTCTCAGAAAACAGCCATGCTGGGCTCCTGTTTGCAAGTGTCTAAGAGAATATCATTAATAGTGTCAGGGATTGGTGCTTGTCTACAAGGTGGGTCTCTGTTTCTGTTGGGTTGGCAGGGGGGACAGCTGTCAGGATATTAAATAGATAGATAGATAGATAGATAGATAGATAGATAGATAGATAGATAGATAGATCAACCCCCTCCTGCTTCCCTGTCCTGGTATTCACCTACACTGCTGCATAAATCCTTTCCAGGACCAGGAGCCTCTCCTCCCTTTGATATCCAACAAGGCCATCCTCTGCTGCCTATGCGCCTGGAGCCATAGGTAACACCATGTGTACTATCTGGTTGATGTTTGTGTCTCTGGGAGCTCTGGGAGTACTAGGTGGCTCATATCGTTGGTGCTGCAAACCCCTTCAGCTCCTTTGGTCCTTTCTCTAGCTCCCCTATTGGGGACCCTGTGCTCAGTTCAATGGCTGGCAGAGAGTGTCCCCCTCTGTATTTGTCATGCATTAGCAGAGCCTCCCAGGTGACAGCTATATCCTGCTCCAGTCAGCAAGTACTTGTGGGTATCAATAATAGTGTCTAGGTTTTGTAACTGTATATGGGATGGATCACTAGGTGAGGTCTTTCCCTCAGACTCTGCTCCACACTTTGTCTCTGTATCTCCTTCTGAGGATATTTTGTTCCCCCTTCTAAGAAGGACCAAAGTATCCATACTCTATTCTTCCATCTTCTTGGGAATCATTTGGTATGTGAATTGCGTCTTGGGTATTCCAAGCTTCTGGGCTAATATCCACTTATCAGTGAGTGCATACCATGTATGTTCTTTTGTGATTGGGTTACTTCACTTAGGATGATATTTTCCAGTTCCACCCATTTGCCTAAGAATTTCATGAATTCATTGTTTTTAATAGCTGAGTAGTATTCTATTGTGTAAATATACCACATTTTCTGTATCCATTCCTCCGTTGAGGGACATCAGGGTTCCTTCCCGCTTCTGGTTATTATAAATAGGGCTGCTGTAAACATAGTGGAGCATGTGCCCTTGTGTGGTGGGGAATCCTCTGGGTATATGCCCAGGAAAGGACACTGTCAATAGGACAAAAAGGCAACCAACAAATTGGGAAAAGATCTTTACCAACCCTACATCCCACAGAGGGCTAATATTCAGTATATACAAAGAACTCAAGAAGTTGGACTCCAGAGAGCCAAATAACCCTATTAAAAAATGGGGTATAGAGCTAAACAAAGAATTTTCACCTGAGGAATATTGAATGGCTGAGAAGTGCCTAAAGAAAAGTTCAACATCCTTAGTTATCAGGGAAATGCAAATTACAACAATCCTGAGACTTCATCTCACACCAGTCAGAATGGCTAAGATCAAAAGCTCAGGAGACAGCAGGTGCTGGCTAGGATGTGGAAAAAGAGGAACACTCCTCCACTGCTGGTAGGATTGCAAGCTGGTACAACCACGCTGGAAATCAGTCTGGCAGTTTCTCTGAAAACTGGGCATGATACTACCAGAGGACCCTGTCATTGCTCTTTTCAATGTCTGGACTTGTGGAACAGCAAGCATAGCAGCCTCTGTGTGTTGACTAGAGACACAGAAGTCTGTCTTACCCTAGCCTCAGTGAATGCAAGTCTCCGTTCTACCCATATCTTCAGCTGTCTTCATACAGCTCCTCCATGGGCAGCAATGCCAGAGAGCATGTCTACAAATTCCATTTCCTTTGGTTACTTTTGGGTAACGGAGTCTGAAGCTGTCATATGTGATCAGAACCCATCTCTACAGCTATCTTCTGCAAGGTAAGGTGGGGTGTTACATGTTCAGTGGAGGCTGTATGTGTATGCTCATGAAAGGGAGCCAATACTTTCAGTGAGAGGGTACCGAGGACTGACCCCACTGTCAAGTGGATTTCTTCCTCTGTTATTTGAGAAAAGCTACAATTAGGTGAATATCAACACAGAAGAATAGACAATGTCAATGTTTCTGTCAGGAGAGCAGGTCTTACGCTGGTATAATCCTGGTTTTGCTTCAGGAATCAGATACCTGGACACAAATATCACAAGAATAAGAGTTGAGTGTATCTGACCACAAAGAAAGAATTTTTCCTCATGGGCTACATTTACCACCCAGGCTTGCTAATCTAACCAGGACCATTGGTTGCATTGGTTGTGGGGAAAGCAACTGTAGCACAGATCTCTATAGATGGACAAATCTCCTTGAGCTCAAACTGAATGAACCCCTTGGTGGTGGAGGGATGAGGTTCTAGAAATCAAAAATGGTATTGGAGCATCAGAGATCTCCAACCCTAGAGTAGTGAACCTTCTAGGTAATTCTATAGGCTGGGCTAACGTCTGACATCAGAATATAAACTGTCAGGTTCCACACTTGTGCTCCAGTGGTAGGCTTGGCTCTTATCCACACAGGGAAAGTCTGGTACCCACTTTCCCCTTTGATACCTTAGCCTAGGTTCCACTCTCTGAACTTCTCATTTTCTTGATGTCTGGTACTTCCTCTCTCCACAGTTGCCTCCTGTGGAAATCTTCTACTTTACTGTTGTTGTGACAAGTTGTCCCCAGGGACCCTGACTCCTGGCTGTTCTTGTTACCAGGCCCTTAGAGAATTCCAGTCTTAAGTAAGAGGTCTTTTAAGATGAAGACTGGATGCAGCCCTCTGAGACATGTAAAGTGATAACATAGACCTCCCCACTGCTGGCCTGTCTTGCCTGAGATGTCACTGCCTCACCCAAACCCCAGCTGGGTTGCAGGTTTGAGAGAGCTGCGATCACAACCTGTGGGAGGGGTTGCAAGTCTCCACTCCTCTTCCAGGGGTAACTGGAGCTGTGAGTTGCTTTTCCCCCCATGCTTGCTGGTCTATTTCTCTACACTTCTTGCCTATACTATTACTTCCTTTCTGTCTTGTGATCTGTGTTCAGTCTTACTCTCTTTAAGACCAATTTGTTCTCCTGATTTTCCCTCCCTGTCTCACACAGAGTGATATAATCCAGAGCTTTATCTCAGAAGTATTCAGTATTTTTTTTTTTGAGTTGTGCCCTGCATGTATTATTGCAATGGATAAAAGTAAGTTATTTAAAAAACCCACATAACTATTTTTGTCTTCAAACACTTAAAACTTTATATGAAATGAAAGAGCTGAGATACGCACTAATAGGCTGGCTAGGTGGTATTTTTTTTTAAAGGACAAACAAAGATAGTTATTCTGAATCAAATATAAGTGGCCATGACTTAGAGGAACAGATCTAGGTTATCCTGAATGACAACTACCACTGTGGAAGTGACTATATATACTTTCATTTTCAAGAGATAGAAATGAAGTCATAGATGAATGTACTCATAAATACGCTAGGTGTGAAAGTGAGGTAGATGAGTCGGAGCTGAGTTGAATAAGCCTGTTTTATGATTTTCAGATACTATCTGAGAGCAATAGTCTCCGCTTTAAGGTTGGTAGGACCAAGTGGGTCAAGAAGTTGGGCATTCTAAATGCTTAAAGTAATAGTCACAAAGACTTTAGGTCACTTAGGAGTCTGATAGGAAATGAATGTTAAGGAACCAAAATAGCCTAGGATAATTCTGGTTCTTGGTCAACGGCACTGCTTCTTGCAATCACAAGATTTTAATCAGTCAACCAGTATGAAAGATCTTCAACTCAGCTGTGGGTTTTGCAAGTGATTGCCATTCACACGTGCAGTGGATGATATGTTGGCATCCTAGGTGAGCTTGGCGTGATCACTCAAAAATCTAAACGCATAATCAAAAAAGGAGAAGGAGGAGGGCATAAATGTCAGCAAATGCATTGAGAGATTTTCCCCTAAGGGGCTGCCTATTCAGAAAGGATGAGAGGCAGCCCAGGAAGCCTGTTAGGGAAGAGAGAGAGAGGGAGAGAGATGGTGGAAGAGAGAGAGAGGGGGAGAGAGGGAGAGAAGAGAGAGAGGGAGACAGGGAGACAGGGAGAGAGAGGGGGAGAGAAAAGGAGAGAGAGGGAGAGAGAGGGAGAGAGAGGGAGAGAGAGGGAGAGGAGAGAAGGAGAGAGAGGGAGAGAGAGGGAAAGAGGGGGAGAGACAGATTCTTACATATTTTCACCCCGTCTCTTCCTTCCTTCCTTCCTTCCTTCCTTCCTTCCTTCCTTCCTTCCTTCCTTTATTTATTCATTCATTCATTCACTTATTTAGCCTTCTGTTTTTCTGTTTGTGTCTTCACTGGGTGGATCTTTGCATAATGCCGTCTTGAATCTGAAGTTTGCAGGCACAGAATTCCCTTGAGGGAAGTCAAGCAACTATGGACTGGTATTTTACCCCCATCGTAAGGGCATAGTCAACCATACATTTGTTTTCCTAGATGCCAACACTTATATTTTAAAACATATGTTTATGTGAGTGTGTCTGTGTGTCTGTGTATCTATGTGTGTTTGTGTGTGTATGTTTATGTGTCTGTGTGTCTATGTGTGTTTGTGTGTGTATGTTTCTTTTCTTCTACCAAGTCGATTGTGTTTTTCTGAGTGCTCTGGCTGGCTGTGCTAACAGGAAACAACCTTTCTCCTGTGTATCCACAGTCGAAGCTTTTTTATTTATTTATTTTTTTTTGGCTCCCATAAACTTTGCTTTAATGTAAATAAAAATAAAGATTGTAGGTTTAGAAAATGTTAGGTAAATAAAATTAGACACAAAAATCATTCCCATTCAACAAATTGTCTTCACAAAAGTCAGTAACAAAGTAACACATTTCTTATTAAATAAGCATTTCTGTAGAATGTGAAACAAGTTGTAAGGAATTCACTAACTGCTTGCAAAGCCAGAGTAAAACCTCACTCACTTAAAAATATAACACTTTGGTTTAGAATTAATTGTGATAGCCATTATACTAAGTAGTGAGTTTCACTGTGGTGTTTTTGTGTACATGTTTCACTATAGTGTATTCTTACTGTCTTGCCACTTCCTCTGTCCCCTCATCTGCATTCATGCCACAGATATTTCACCACTGTCTCTTGTTACCCACCCCCTCACCTGTCTTAGTTTTGTTTCTCCTTGCTGTGATAAAATGCCCTGACAGAATCAACCTAAGGGAGAAAGGCATTATTTGGATTACTAGTCCAGGTTTTAGTCCATCAGCACAGGAAGCCAGGGTGAACAGAAGGGAAGCATAGAGTCGCATTGCATCCACAGCCAAGAGCAGTTGAGCAGTTAATGCACACACACCAGCCTGTGTGTTATGCTCAGCTCTCTTGTTTTCTTCATCCTGTACAGTTCAAGCTATCCTGGTTAGGGGATGGGGCCACCCACAGTGGGCAGGGCGTCCCACCAATCAAGGTTATTTTGCATACACATGCACAGGGTTACTTAATATAGACAGTTACTCATTGAGACTTACATTGATTTCTACATTCGCTCTCATTGACACTTAAAGATAATTGCTGTACCCCTCCTCCCTCTCCTCTTATACAACCCCCTCTCTTTCCTTTCTTTCACACACACACACACACACACACACACACACACACACACCACACACCACTCCTTATATATGGTCAGTTGCTCTATCCTAATACATGTTTTAAAGATAAACAGTAGTCCCCAAATAAGAAGTTGCATCAATACCATGTCTCACATGGCAGCCGCAGTGACCCTCTCTGTTAACTACATGGCATTTTCTTGAGAAGTGATCATGCTAGTCCTGGGCGGGTGGTCCTTGTGCAGATAAGAAATCAGGTTGTGTAAGCAGTGAGGAGCAAGGCAATAAGCAGTGTTTCTCTCTGGCTTCTATTTCTGTCCCTGCCTCCAGGTTCCTGACTTGACTTCCTTTCCTGATGGCTTGTATTCTATAAACTGAAACTGTAAGCTTTCTCTCCAGGTGGCTTTGGTCTTGCTGTTTTTATCACAGTGATCAAAGCCTCACTAGGACCTGTGGCGGGCACTTCCCTGGTTACCATTTATTGCTCTGGCCCTCATCTTTGGTTCAAACCTCCATGATGGCATCTGATTTTTTAAAAAATCATAAACCTTTGAAAATTGTTACCATTTTGTTTGATAAATGATATGAATATGCTCATTACCATTTTAGCCATTGCTTTTTAAAGTCTGCTGTGGTGATAGGGACATTGGTGCTATTTTGAAGCTCTGTCTAGCTCAGTCCATCTCCAGATGTGTGTCATCTTTGCAAGTGAAACTGTAGCATATTATCACTGATTTCCTATTCCCCAGCCTGCCCAGCTCACCACCCCCACCCCACAACTGCTGTTATTAACATTTTAAACTTTATGGTAAAAACTGCCCTCCACATTTGCATATCCTGCCCGGGGGGCAGGGGTGGGGGGTGGGTAGCTAGTAGAGAGCTCTGTTTCTCTGGATTTGAAAGGCAAAGGTGTTTTCTTCAAGAGTGGGCGAGGTGGGGTACCCCAAAGCCTTTGCATGTCTTGCCTCCACTTACAGGGGTGATGCCACCCTAATTACCAGTAGTCTAAGCCTGTGCACCACTCAAAGGCATCTCATTTCTCTCATTTCTGCTATTTCATTACTTTAAAGGAATTGAAAAGCTTTCCTCCTCAAATTTATCTTTCCTTATAATTTGGTCATTTTACTAACACAGACTTGGCAGTTTCTATGACTTTTGCTCCAGTGAGTCTTTGCCGTTCTCCATTGATCTTTTGGATTATTTTGTGAAATATAGGAAACTAATATCAGGTACTTGGTGTGTAGCTTGCAGTGGGCACCGGGGAGAACATGGCGAAGAGCCAGGGCAGTCAGCCTGCTGCCCTCTCTGTTGGCCTCATGGAAACTCACTCAAAGCCAGGTGCTGCTGTTTGAGGGCTGTGATATCCTGAATTAGACACTTCACCTTTCTGCACCTAATTTCATGATCTGTAAAAGAGGAAAATTAAAATATCCTCTTCTGAATGAGCTATATGAATATCAAGCAGCAGGAGACATGAAAAGAAGTACTGTACTCTGTCATACCAGAAGTTATTTCTGCTCAGTGAGACAGGGAAGCAGACAGTAGCAATGGCAAAGTATTTATTCCCAAAGTTCTCTAATCTGGGGTTCTGTCTTCTTCAAGTGCTCCCATGAGTGGGCCCACGATCTTGCCACCATTTGCTCTCCATTTGTTCCTGATCTCCTCAGAATTGTAGGGGGGCAGACTGAAGGAGTGCTTGGGTTTCTGATAAGAGGATCCTTCTGTCTAAAATATAACTTCTTTTGTAATCCCTTTGGGAGGGTGAACTATAGTTAGGAGGAATCATCCACATAAGGAGACACCTATGGTGGGGGGAATTGTCTCCTCTCTGTCCAGTGTCTGCATGCTCTGGGCATTTCACCCCACTTGAAGATAATGTGGTGCAATAATGTTGAATCAGACATCATGAATCCAAATTAAGCAATATTGAGGGCCCAATTCCAAGAGTTCCCTGTGTGTGAACTCAGGCTCCCTGAATGACTCTTGCGCAGTGTCACCGTGCACATGATAAATGCCAAGATGGGAATTTTGAAGTATAACCAAGACCATTCTGATGGAGACAGCTGCCAACTCAACAGTATTTTGTTGAGTGTCCTTGGACCAGTTTTAGGGAGGAACTTCCTGCAGAGGAGCCAGGGCAATAAATGAGTGTGTACAGGCTAAACAAACGAAAACATTAGAAAAGAATAGAAAACAAATAAAGTATTAGATTTTTCCATACTGAGAAACAAACTGTAGAACCACTGTGTTCAGGTGATTAGCCATCTAGTTAGTAGCCCAAGTGCTCTGCATGTACCAGGCTTCATGCTAGACCTTAGGAGACAACCATGGCCCAGAGAAGTAGGTAGACCTGTCTCCAAGGTCTGAAGAGAGAAAGCCTACATATGAAGTTGTGGTGTAACAAAAATGTTATATTTCTGGTGCTCTGGAGGAAGCAATGTATAAGGTATCAGAATAAGGAAGAACTCTCCTTCCATGGATGGAAACAAGGCATCTCATGAATGGTTTAGTTTTGATAGCAGTTCTTTTCTGTTTCTTTGTTTGGTTGGTTGGTTTTTTAACTGGACATTTTCTTTATTTTCATTTCAAATTTTATCCCCTTTCAAGGTTTCCTCCCTCCTGGAAACCCCCTATCCCATCCTCTCTTCCCCTGCTTCTATGAGGGTGTTCCTCAACCTACCTGACTCCTGCCTCCCTTCCCTCAATTCCCCTGCTCTGGGGCACCTATCAAGCCTTCATTAGAACAAGGACCTCTCCTCCCATTGATGCTTGATACCAGTTCTTGAAGGACTGATAGCATTTTTTCCTGTGAAGAGGAAAGTGAGGAGCATTCTTGACGGGAGAGCCCATTAGAGGGGAAGGAAGGTACGCAAAGGACATATGGAGCCGTCTGTATGTGTACCTGTGAGGGAAATTGGGGCTGAAGAGAACGTGGAGGATCTGGAATGTCATATGAAGGACATCAGGGAAATAGCATTAGAATGTGCTGTGTGGAAAAATTACTTTGGACACCATCATCAGTCAAGTTCTTCTACAGGTGTCTCCAGTACACCTGATGCCTTACTTAAGACTTTTGTAAAAGTTCCTCTTGTGGAATTATAAACATCTCTTCCTGTGGATTTAGAGAGCAAGGTTTCAGTCTGTTTTTCATGCATTCCTGGATGGAGGGATTATTTACTGTGAAAACTATTGGATTTTAAGCCAGTCTCATTACAAAACACATTTTCTTTCTCCATTTTTCAGAATTGCCCAGCAATTTTAAAGAGTTGTGGTATCTTACAGCTTTCTGGTACATATTAGTTATGCCTGGGTTTCCTACCGTGCACTGAGAGAATTGGGAGAATAATGGCGCCGCTCTTTTTTAATGAATCTATAGTTTTGTGTTCGTATTTGGCAGTGGATTTTATTATCTATATGCTAGAAGTGGAATCGAGTTCCAACCACCCAACTATGCTAACAGCAGCGTCTCTGTGCTTACCTCCCGCCAGCATGGTTTATGTCACAGGCTCTATTGTAATTATGCCCTTCTTCCTTCCTGAGCTTTCGCTAGAAATGATTTAGCAAATGATAACATTGACTTGAAGTTGTCCATTTTTCTTTTCACCAATGAAGAATTCATGATCCTTACGCTACTCCTTTCTACCCAACCGGCATTGCTCCTCATGGGAGAATTTATAGGCACCTCCTAAACTTGGTCTGTTTTGGGGTTGTTTTAAACAGTCAAAACCTCAGCTTGTCTGAAGAATGTGCAGTCAGCATTTTTAAACTCTGCCAAGGGTTCTAATGTTTGGAGATATAAAAGGGCAATCTTTACAGTTAGTTAAGATGGAGGAATACTGCCATTTATCCCTAAGTAATTTAGTTTTATAACAGGCATCAACATTGTAAAAGGCCCCAAAATGCCCTGCAGAAATGATCTTTTCTTCACTTAATCCATCTATTATTTATAGCCTAGGAGTACATACCTAAAAAAGTGGCTCAACACCAATCAGGGACTTACCAAATAGCCATTCTGTACAAGCCTGGGCATGTGACCTCCAGAGACTCTATAGTAATTTAAGAGTAAAAATTTGAAGTATCCAGAGTTTAGTAGATGTACTCATTAGAATGTGTGTGTGTGTGTGTGTGTGTGTGTGTGTGAGAGAGAGAGAGAGAGAGAGAGAGAGAGAGAGAGAGAGAGAGAGAGTATGCATTTGGTTCTGTATCTTTCTGCTTGGATTGATTATTTCTAATGTATGCAGTTCAGTGACCCTTTACCATGCCATCTGTGTTAACAGAGCCACTACATCTGATACTATTTTCCTATGTGTGATATTATTTTCATGTATCTCAAGAAACACCAAAGAGGAGAGAAATAATAAGACATTAATTTTGACTGTGGCATACCAAGGCTGATGACCCTGTAGAGTTACTGCAGAGTGAGATTAATTATGCAGAATCTGCCACTCTAGGCTTTGGAGTGTAAGTATCCTGTTGTAATTCACTGCAGGATCATTCATGTAGCTGGTGTATTGATATGATTGTCATTCCAGCAAGGTTTCCTCTGCCCCTAGACAATTACAGACCACTTACCAGCATCTCTCATTGACTTCTTATTTAAAATTCCCAGGGCCTCTGCAGGCATGCAGGTCCTTTTGTTGGAGACAGTAGCAAATCAATGGCATAAGGCAATTGGGATGAGGGATTTTCCCTGGGACATGATGAAGCTAACAGTGTTTGTTAAGCCAAAATTAG
Organism: Apodemus sylvaticus; assembly: GCF_947179515.1. Classification (NCBI taxonomy): domain Eukaryota; kingdom Metazoa; phylum Chordata; class Mammalia; order Rodentia; family Muridae; genus Apodemus; species Apodemus sylvaticus. The sequence goes on along the minus strand of NC_067486.1, from coordinate 74,070,834 downwards.
ACATTCAGATTCTGGTTGAAAATGGTGTCTTTGTCACTCTGTCTTTAACACCAACTTTTAAATAATTACAAGAGCAGATAGGGAACATTCCCTTGGAAGGAAGGGTCACAAGCTTTAGTGTGTAGGTGTTTTAGTTTGAGCACAGACCTCTCCATTTATCATCGGTGGAACTTTGGGGAAATCACTGGTTTCATAGAAGAGTCTCAATATTAAATGACAGTCTCTTGGAAGCCTGGGGGGATTTAAATGTGCTTCTGTATGAAGAAGACTGTGTGAGACAAAGCGTTCTAAAACTACCTCTTTCTCCCATGGAAGTGGATTCATCTCAAATGGTCAGTTTTGTTTTGATCAAACATGCTTTTATGGCCCCACAGCTTAAGAAATATCCTGTCAACTCCTATACGCACTGGCAATGCTACCTAGAGCAGAACGGAGTAACTGAGCCCTGATATGATCGGCAGCTCCGAGGGGTGCTCATCCTTGTAGTTCACAGGACAAAATTCTCATTGCCCATCCACACGCCTGAAAAGAGTGCATGCACCCAATTAGCATGTCAATACGTTTCCTGTTGCCGTCTAGGATTATTGGTAAAAGTGTGGCCTGTTTTATGCTGTCCTTTGGTCCCAAGTGCTTTCTTTCTGTATGCCTGGCTGTACTTTTGGAGTGTTACATGCTTTCAGGGTCCAATAGAGTTGCATCTTCAAGAGAGCTTCAACCACTCCACCTCTGGGTTGAAACACCTTTCTATCATCTAACAAACAAGCCCCCAGTCTCCCTTGCCTATTAAAATGCAGGTAGTGCTTCTCTCACAGGCAGCCAGTGTGTTTCTTGCCCTGAATGCATGCTTACTAATAGCATAAGAAAACATAGTTAAATGACACTTAAGCACTGATAGCAAATACTCTTTTAAGCACTCTATATATTTATGTATAATATATACATTAACTGCTATCATCTCATTAATAAACAGATAAAGTATGGACTTTCATCTTCCAATTTTGCAGTTGATTATAACTAATTAGAGTCAATTTTAATCAGTTGTAATCAGTCATATTTAAGGTAGAGATTCTCTGCTAGGTTGTTAGCTCCCAGGTGCCTGAGATGTAATAAAAATCTCTGCCACCAGTAGCACCTGACACAGGAGCGCCATACTGTAAGTACTCACTCATACTAGTATTAGTTTTGCACTGGGAAAAAGGCCCCAATAATATTACAGCATAGCCACAAAATGCTGATGTTGTACATGTTCTATCTTCTTGCTTGATGTTTAAAATCTCACTTTAAACACTATGTGGATACCATTCTGCGAGGGAGGCCAGGGAATTCTTTTGCAGGTAGCTGTATAGTGAAGGTATGGCATTTCTTTAGAAATTAGAGTCAATTGAACTTTTAGTGGTTTCTAGACAGATGACAACTCTGTGCAATGCCAGCTCATTTTTATTATTGCATAAGGTAGATCACATGACCTTACTTTATGTGTAGTAAGCTCACCAGCTATCCCATGTGTAAGAAGTGAAATGTGGCTGAGAAGCCTCTCCCTTCCCTTTCAGTGTGATCTGGTGGACTGAGGTCATAGCCCAGACTCTGGGACTGGTGGGTGTTCATTGCCATCTGTCAGGATGGCCCTGGTGTCCAAAACCTCGTGAAAGGAGCCATAGAATTTTCTCAAAGGAGACACAGACTTCCTCAGTGTTAGCTCCTAGGCAGATTTTCTTTAACGCTTTAGACACAGAGTGAGGGGATCTTCTTTAAGCCTTGCTATTGCTATCCCCTTTAAAACCGCCTGATGTAAGTTACCATCAAGAGAAGGAATATTACTTTTGCATTTCAGAGACAAGATTGGGGATACGGATGGGGAGGATGCTGAGCAGACTGCTTTTTCCAGTGGTCTGACAGTGTCGGCATAGACAGCTCTGTGCTTCCCTAGTTGGCACCGTGTCAGCCTGGGATATGCTAGGTCCTCCCTGAAGGTTCTGCCTTAACTCTTGACTCTAACTCTTTCTAATAAAGCTAGTTGCAGAAGCTGAGGCATTTAACCCATAAAATTTATGGCTGACTTCACAGAGTGACTAACGACAGTCTGTATTGGGACCCAGGAGTCTCCATGTTTTCTTCTGTAATTGAGAATGATGGCTCTGTTGGTGTTGCTTGGTTTGAGAATGTTGGTGCTGTTGGGTTGAGGTTGCTGGGTGTTGCAGAATAATGGAACCTTGTCTAGGACCCTGGGGAATAGGCCAGGGGGCAGGTGAGGCTGTAGTCTGATGAATTGTCTCTAGCAACCCAGTCATCGTTTTGATAGAATTGGGGGGGGAAGTGTGTGTGAAAGGAGGACCTCAAGATCCATTCACGTCCATTTAGTATGGACAGGATTATTGCATAGGAGATGGTGACAAGCTTCAGAATTCACTAGGAGGCTCACACCTCAGACAGAACCTGTGGATACGTGTACAAAATAGAGTACTGATACCTCACCTTTTTTCACCTCTCACAATTTAGGAGGCTATTTTATGAAGATTATCTAACATTATCCTATAGTAGTCTTCAAAATAAAGATGGCTATCCTATGTTACTGATAAGGTTATACTAGTTTTTGCATAACACAGCCAAGGCCACAAATAAAAGTGATCAATGACAAATTAAAGCAGAAGTTGATTGTCTTGGAAAATGTCTCTGTACTATTTAGAACTCTCTCTCTCTCCTTCTCTGATACACACACACACACACACACACACACACACACTCACTCACACTGGATTGTATGTTATGACTGCAAACTTAAATTCCCACTTTGAACAAATTGAACCAGAGCAGAACTACCTTAAAGTACTTTGGGAAGTACAAAGACCTACTCTGATATTTTCGAAAGAGGTCAGTTTATTTCTGGAAAATGAAGAGGGAAAGGCTGGAAAGAACTGGCTTAGGCACGCACAAGTCTGTGGACAAATTTATTTCATTTCAGCATCAAGTGGGAAGGCAGCTGTATCTTAGGGACCCAGCATTGATCTGTAAAGTATGGCTTGTTGTCTTCCTTTCTTCACTAGTTAGACCTTTTATTGGCTGTGTCTGTAATTCTACTGAGACTCAGAAAGGCATTATACTTATGAAGAAGTTCATGGGCAAATACATTAAGTTGATATTTTGTTAAACAAAGCTAACGATGATATTTACTTAACAGATTGTCTCAAAACATTAAAATGCCATTAGAAATCGTGAACCTTCATGAGAGCTGTGGTACATTACTCTTGAAACACATTTTTAAAATGTTTTGCTTGACAGTCAGGGTATTTTCTAAAGATGTCTCTTAGATTTCATTATGACTTTGGTGGCATTTGTAATGAAGTTGAACACTGATTTTCTTGTTATTTTGTTTGTGTTTTCTTTTGTTTCCATTTTGTATATGTCTCTTGTTTGGCGAGATGTGAGATTCCTGGTTATAGCAACAGTATACTTCTTAATTCTGTCACTGTTGTGACAGAATATGAACAAATACAACCTAAAGAAGGGAAGGTTTATTTTGGCTCAGAGATTTGGAGCATATTCTGTCTTGGTGGGGGAAGCCTGAGATGGTGGCAACATTGATTTTGTAAGTAGAACAACAAAAGTATATACATGTAGATACTCTGCTTGCTTCTCCTTTTTGTTATGTTCAAGGTCCAGGCCCCTGGGCCAGTGGAATAACACAAATCACATTTAGGGTAGGTCTTCTCACAAAAATCCAGTCTCCAAACCCGGTTACAAACATGCCAACAGGCTTGTGCCTGGGTGAATCTAAACCTTGTCAAGTTGACCATCACTGTGTTTGTCTTTGTAAAGTTTATGGAATTGGGCTCCACAAATAATTCCATGATTTGAATAGAGTATGACGCTGGAGACTGAGAAGGTAGAGCGTGCCATGTTTTAAGCCCAACTCTATGAAAATGTTCGCTGCTTCAGCCCTTTGCAATGGTTTATGCAGGTGCCTCTCTTTTGAGTGTTCCACAGGCAGGATCGTGTCCTGTATGCCATTCTCTTTAATTAGAAGGATAATTGGTAGTCATGTCTTGACATAAAATTTAAGTAGCAGAAAACCCTCAGATGGCTAAAGAGCTTTCTATGTTGGGAAAAGTAATTAATTTCCTAACCAGCAAGTGATTGGATGTTAGTCCTAAGGTGACATGACTCTTCTGTGTCTGTGGTGGGAATAATTCCACCTATTTCCCTTCTTGAAGTTCAGGTGGCATCTAGTGCCCAGGTGGGTTGATGCAGGATTCAAGACTGTGAGCTTCTATTTGCCAAACAATTCACCTTTCATATGGATAGGACAAAAACCATTATTCCTAGTTCTTCATAAACATATACTGAGTGCAATAAAATAATTCTAAACCATAGCCTCCTTTCAAACATAAGTAAAACAAACATATTTCATAATAAAAATACATTTCTAGTGCTTAGAGTTTATATAATATTTGTAATTAGAAAGATTTTTCCATACTTTTAATAGCATCATTGTCTCCAAGTTCACATTTTATTGTAGAGAATAACATAATGGACTTGACTTTTCTACATGTAGGTATGTTCAATCTGATCCTTAACCATTTCCTTTGAAATATTTTAGAAAAACTACACTAAACTTGGGCCTGGTATACCAAAGGATTAGCCATGAAGCATTGTAACCAGAAGTTGGTTCTAGGCAAGGTCCTAGATAGTTGAGATTCATTTTGTTTCATTTTTTTTTTTTTTTACAAACCATAATCAACATAGCTTGAGTTGCAGACATGTTAGATGACTCCACAATTCCAAGTTTTAAGCCTCTGTTATCTCACTGGACAGACAATGGTTGTCAGTTTATGCGGACAACTATTTATCTTCTTGGACATGGCTAAGTTCTCTATTCAAGGATATCTATCAAAAAATGAGGTAAAATATCAATATAAATCATATGCCTTGCCTAAAATGAATGTCAAGTTATTGGAGAGTCTGCACACTGGACAGAAGGCATGTAAAACACTCCTCAGCTTCGCTTGTAATTGTCCAGGAACTTCTAGCATATCCGTCTTAAGTTGGCTCTGGAGAATGAGCAGGTAGCTGTTATCCTGAAGTGGACACCTTTTATCCCATGTTTGCCTCACCACTTTTCTCAGAGTGTCCAGAGTCAAACATACAAGCCCAGGTCTGCCATTCGGTTAAACTCTGCTTAGATCTCTCAGTGCAAACCTACTTCTATTCTCTGTGTGACACAGATAAGCCTTCAGGGTGGTGTGTCCTCCCTCACCTCTCAGAATATGTTGTTATGCAAAGCATTAAAGCCCCAGGTGATAGCCTCCTGTTCACATTCTATTCCAAGCTACCTTCAGAAGGTGGCAGGTGGTGAATTATCCATCCTCTTGAAGTGCCTGGTATTTTGAAGCTGTGGGGACACCAGTGTCCAAGAGTGTGCTAATGTTTTCTGGTGTGAACCTTGACTCTGGTTCACACACATCAGTAATGGTTAGCAGCACTGACTTGAGGTTGAGGACAGTTCTTTGATATCTTGCTTTTACATCCACTGTTGGGCTTTTCTGGACCATTCAGTACTTAATGACAAGGCTGTTATTTTGAAAGTGAATGTCAAAAATAGAATTCAATATATTTGGGTTAAAAAAAAAGCCTTTATTAAAACTGCCTAGAAGATATCACGAATCACCATTTTTTTTTTAAAAAAAGAAGAATCATGTTACTTAAAATTTATTTAATATGATAAAATTGACCTGCTTGGATGCACAGTTCTGTGGATGGGATGGTTACCATTCATCACTCACTTAAAACTTGGGGGCCATGATTCTGGCCATGACTGGAAAGGATTGCCATGAGCATGTCTGTAAGAGGTTGTACTTTTAAAATTGTATTTTGTATATGAATGATGAATGTGTGTGTGTGTGTGTGTGTGTGTGTGTGTGTGCGTGTGTGTATGTCAGACATCAACTTGAAGAGTCAGGGCACATCTGGATGTCAGAGGGCAACTTGAGGAGTCAGTTTTCCCATTCTACACATGTATGGCTGTTGGAGATTAACCAGGTGGGTAGGTTCCTGTCATCAAGTGACAAATGCTTTTAACCTTTGAGCTGTCTCCACAGCCCATTACACCATATTTATTAAATTAATCAATGTGTAGAGACTCATCTTAAATGTAGATGCAGCCATGTTTTTGGCAGAGAATTCTGGGCTGTGGAGAGTGGAGACTGGAAGCTGAGCACACCTCCAACATCTTCTGGTTGTGACTGCAGATGTAATGTGACTTAGCTGCTTAAAGTTCCTAAGGCCTTGACTGTTCTTCAGTGATGGACAGCAAGCTGGAACTGTGAGCTGAATAGACCCATTTCCCCTTAGGTTCTGTCTCTCAGGTTATTTTATCATGGTGACAAGATCAAAACCAAGACAATGGATTTTACGTTGTATCCTGGATTCTAGAGCAATTGCCCCAATCGCGTTATTCAAGTGGTTTATACCACCACTATACAGCTCATTTACAGACATGCTATTGTACGAGTCCAACCCTCAATGCTTGTCACACCATTTCCGTCTTTCTGAGAATCTCATATAAATGGAATCATTCAGTGTGTAGCCTATTCAGAGTGGCCTCTTTCATCTAGTAGAATTCCTTTGAAGTTGCCCTGAGTATCTTATAAACATACCCTGGATACCCAGGATAATGCTCATTGTTTAAAGATGCTGAACACTTTTTTTTTCCTTCTTTCTTTTTCTTTCTTTCTTTTTCTTTTTGAATGCTCCAAAGCTTATTGGTAATAGTGAAATATACATTTTCACGTACATGTGTGTGTGTAGGTGCGTGCATGTGTGTGTGTGTATGTGTGCATGTATGCATGTGTGTATGTGTGTGTGTGTGTGTGTATGTATAGTTTTTATTTCTTATGGGGAAAGACCTGAGTGCAAGACTCTGGAGTCATATAGCAGGACCATGTTTTACCTTTACAAGGATCTTCCACTCTGTTTTACAGTCTGGACTCCATACATTATTGCACACGACACTCCCAAGTACTTTCTACCTTTTTAGGCCTTAGATATTTTCAGTTTTCAAAATTAGAGTAGCTATTTTGACAAGGAGTAGTAGCGATATTAATTTATTGTGGTTTGTAATTTGTATTCCCCAAATGAGCCACGGTCTTAAAACCCTTTGATATGCTAGTTTGCCTTCTGCATATTCTTTTTGGTAAAGTTATTTTTTTATTCATTCACAGACTTGATATTCCAAGAGAAGTTTGTTTATGGTGTGATGCCTACAACTTTATTATTATTTTTAAAATTGTTTAGTATCATGGGGCCCTCCTTCTTTTCATGTAAACCTAACCTCTTTTATCTTTATCTAAAGCTATCCCTACGACAGTTGCTAGAAATTAATTAAACCTATTATGTTATTTATTCTCACTAATGGGACAAATAACCAAAATGTCCATTTATAAGATACCCACAAAGCCTTCCACACATCCATAATTCCAGCATTCTGAAAGCAGACCCAGGAGGATTAAGAATTTACAACAAGCTTGGGCTACATAAAAAGGCCCTCACCTCTCATTAGAGGAGTTTCTTTGTGATGCATGGTGGTTAACACAGAAACTCACATCTAGAGTGAGTGCAGAGAATTCAGTGTAGTGTTCAGGCACAATTGGGACATCCTTGTCCCCAGGTCTCAGGAACTGCCATGGAATAGGAGCAGAAATATTGTTAACAGAGGTTGAGAAGGCCAGACTGAAGCAGTTATTTTATGGATGGTATAGGGCTGCTGTACCCATGAACTCATATATGGCAGCTATAAGTGTCTACATAGGATCAAAGCAGCTGACGTTTCAGCATGGAGAGTGGAGGAATTAATGAGCCATGACCATTCATTCACTGAGAAACTATGGGTATTGATTCAAGGTTCTGGATGGCAAAGAGAGAGAGAGGGACGGAGGGAGGGGGAGAGAGGGAAGGAGAAAGGGAAGGAGAGAGGGGGGAAGGGAGGAGAGAGAGAGAGAGAGAGAGAGAGAGAGAGAGAGAGAGAGAGAGAGAGAGAGAGAGAGAGAGAGAATTTTCCTTAATCCTGGATCACGGTAGATTGACCATGATCTAGGCTGCAGTAGATGGTCCCACGCCCAGGAATATATGGGGGACAGAAATTAGAGTAGATTCTTTATTTTAAAAACAGAACATAAAAGGACATAAAGTTGTAGAGCGGATCACCTGGGAAGAGCTAGGGGAAGACTTGGGAGTGGCTATCATCAAAATAGGTTCTTTAATAATTGATGAAATGGAGGAAAATGCCCTGGACGCAAACATATAAACAACGCAGCAACTACACAACACCAACGTGTCATTGCATGGTTTTCTGAGAGTCAGAAGGATGGGGCAGAGCACTGGACTTGCTTCTCTGTGTTTGCTCTTAGAAGACTGACATCTAGGTACTGTCAAGGCTGTGCTCTCTCCTCACTGCTCTAGAGATGAAGGCCTTTCCCCATCTTCAGTATTTGAAGGATGAATAAGACTGTCTTTCAGTTTAGCTTCATGCTGCGAGTTTGTACCTTCTGAAAGATTGACCTGTTCCATCTATCTTATGGAGCTTATATGCCTGGTATTTATATCATCAGCATATACATTTATTGTCTCTGTGATCAGTAGCTATATTTCTTTATTACTGCTTTCTGTATTTTCTTTCTCTCCTTGCTTCACCTGGCTAGAGATCTATCAGACTTACTCTTTTCAGAGAACCCATTTGACTCCCCCCACCATTTTTCCCATTTAAAAATTCTTTGATCTCTCTCTATTCTTTCATTTTGCTTACTTGGTTTATCTTGCCATTTCTAGGATCTAAAATGGAATCTTAAACTGCTCACTTTATGTCTTTCTTTCAAGCATAATGTCTTTAATACAACAAACTGTTTTCCAAGGAGCACATCATTGGTGTGATATTTTAATCTCATTTCTTCTCTCTTGGAGATATTTCTCTTGATCCATTGGTTATTTAGATTGATATTCCTCCCTTTTCTTCCCTGGTTTTATGTCTGATTGAACCTTATGTTTAAAGATTGTCCTCTCATTTCCTTTAAAGATGCTATGGTTTGATTCCTGTCAAATGATATGACCTATCTGAGTGTTTAAATAGGGTGCTCAGTTGTTTGTATTTAGGAGGCCTCAGAGGCTGCTCTTTATTATTATTGTGTTCTTTAACGTCATTGCTAGGAGGGACAGTACTTCTTTCATATTGCCTATACTTAGTGCTTTTTATGTTGGCTTTTTAAAAGTTCCTATTTTGCTAAATATTGGCTCATGATTGTCTCACCAAGAGCCTCTTATGGCAGGATTGTGAAGCAATACCAGATGGATGAAAACATTCATTATTAATTATGCTATTTCTTAATAAACATAAACTGGCCACAGGAAGACCACCCAGCTTTTAGGGTGACCTTATAGGAGACACAAGTAAAAGGAGGAAGAAAAACTGACAATGGCCAGTCTTAAGGTCTGAGTCATCGGAGTGACCGTTCTTCAAGCATAGAGGAATGCATAGAGTCAGCCAACAGATAACCACGACTCTTCGGCTCAGGGAAATGCCACTGGGTAAAAGAGAAACTGAGAAAGTGACCTTGAGGCCTTGAGCCTAGAATGTTGGTCCAGGGAGAGAACGCCTCACAGCTGACTCAGAGCCTGGGCCATCCCATGCAGAAGCTTAGCAAGCCTTGAGAATGTGGATAATGGAAAGTTTCTGTGGAGAGGTAGGAATAGAGTGGGGAGGAGAAAGTGAATCCTTACTAACTTTTCTATGCCTATGTAGAATTAAACATGCATTTGAAATTCCTTGCTCAATGATGCATGCACCCAAGGTGGTAGGTCTATCAAGAAACAATGACATTGAGTATCTGAGAAGTACTGACATAAAAGGGGATATGATAGAAAATAGAATGGGTAAAAGGAAAGGCTGTCTCTCTCTCTCTCTCTCTCTCTCTCTCTCTCTCTCTCTCTCTCTCTTACACACACACACACACACACACACACACACACATCTGAACCTAGAACAGGATCCACTAGATACCATCACAGTAATGGAAAGCTAGTTGTAATTCAGATACTGTGAGCTACTTTTTCCATCTCTGACTCAGTGTCCTCCAAGAACCAATAATTAAAAGTATATTCCCTTTTACAATGACAAAAATTCCAAGGCTTAATGCAAGTCAGTATGAAATGAGCCATCATCCTCCACGAGCGTTCAGGCTAGCCAGCCATCTCTCACTAACCTTGGTATCTTTACTGTCAGAACGAGCTGCACAATCCAATTTCGGCTTTGCCGGCTTGATGTTTTATTCATCACAGGACAAGGTTGACCCTAGATTTGTGTTTGAACAAAGGTTATCTCTGGATTAGCTCTCTGTTGGTGACCTGACTCTCCTCCATCGTGCATAATCCAGTAACTCTTGGGACTATCAATTAAGGTCCTCAATCATGCTAATTAGAATGTCTTCTACGTGTTGCCCTAGGAACACAACAACTTATAAACAGGTAATTTGTAAAATCCAAAGAGGTATGTGTGTGCAGGTCTGTGTATGAGCCTCCCTCCAGCCCACCTCTGTGTGTGTGTGTGTGTGTGAATAGAAAAAAGCAATGAGGAAGGTCAGAATACTTTAATAAAACCAGAATACTTTAGTAGGGTTGAAACTGCTGTGCTCTGAATCTGCAGTGGAAAATCTTATTGCTCTTGCTGACAAGGATTGATGCAGAATTATTAATTACTCTTATTAATGACTTGGGTGAGGACATAGGTCGCATGCTGAGCAAGTGTGTCAATGACAAAAGTGTAGCAGGAGAGCAGTGACTATGACAACAAATTCAGGACCCCAAATGACTCCAACACAGACTTTAGTGGCCATTTTCTCCCATTAAGTGCCTGGTGGAGTGGCTTCCCTAAGTCACTCCTATGTCACTGTATCAGGTCTCCATGCAGAAAGCATCAGTTATCTAGTCTGCCATGTAAGTTGGCTTGCACGTCTTTGGCTTGCTTTTCTCGGCAGCAGTGTCTTCTCTTCCAGGCCCTTTCTGCTTTCCAACAGAATCATCCACAGTTCTCTTTCTAATACCCAGTACTTGAGCCAAACAGAAGTATCATTAGATTACTATTATGCTATTTTATATTATGTCTCTTATTTTCTTCATCTTTGAATGTTAGTCTCCAAGATCTTCTTTTCCCCATATGCTCTCCTTCTGCTTCAATTCTCAATAACCAACTAGTTCTCTCTCCTGTGAAAGCCTCGTGTTTCAGCTTCGCAGAGTCTTTAGTGGGAGCAATCTCGTATGTGCTCATCTTGAGTTGTATTGATTTCTTGCTTTCTTTTACCACATTTTACTTTGTACTCCAGTTTCTTCTTTTGGTACATATTGCACGTTTCCATAAGACTGTGCTTAATACTTACTATGTCCTCTGTCTGATAGGTCCTATTTCTAGTCTGTGTCTGCATGTATATATTTTATACATAGTTGAAGACACTGAAGTAATCTTCATGGGTTTACTTACTGTAGAGAAGTATTTATCAAAAGCTTTGCATTATTTTTACGAGAATCTACTGCAGTTAGATGAATGTAACTTATTAATAAAAAATGTGAAATATTTTGTGGAGGAAGATGGTACTGGGACTCAGGACCTGGGTATTACATATCTTTTGGAAGTGCTATACCAACAGGCTACCTCTGAAGCCTGCAACATGATTTTATTGAATGAGTGAATGAATGATAGATGGATGGATACAACTAAATTCCCCTAAGACAATGGTCTGATGATTGCATTACATCTGTCCTAGGAAAGGACATTTGATATTTGAAGCAAAATGTTTTCATGTGATACCTCTTGTGATAAACTTACCTCTGATTTTTATATAGATAACCTAAGGAATGAATTAGAAATTTTTGATTGTCTGTGGTTAAGATAAATGATAGGTATAGAAATTTGCACTTTGGGTTAGGATATACAATACACCTGAAGCTGTTTGGGTAATACCAATTTATACAATTTATTTCCATGTAGTACTCTTATAAGTGGCCATTTTGGTGTTTTATTTCAATCTATCACACATTTATTTATTTATTTTGGACGTTTTAGGTATGTGGTTTCCTGTACTTGATGAGGTTTTTGTTTGTTTGTTTTTGTTTTTGTTTTTGTTTTTTGTTTTTTGCTATCCTATCTATGTTGCTTTCTAAAAGTATCATGTGGTCAAGCTACCAGATGTCTCCATGCATGTCTGTATGAATGCTTTCATCAATGAGAAGGCAGTCATGAGCCAGGAATTTCTGAGTCATTCCATATTTCTGTATTTATAACCATGGAGACATTTTACCATTGACCAGGAAGGGCTAGAGGCATAGAAAAAGATGTACATTACAGAGTTGTTAAATTTCCTGCATAAAAGACCGTAAACCAAATATAGGAGCAGGGCCCTTGCTAGTTGGCAGTATCCTCTGGTTATCATTAGAATGCTAAAATCCATGGAGCTTCTTGCCTTGTCATTTGTCTTTGCAGTGGATAAGCAAGAACATCAGGGCAGGAAGTTTCCATATTTCCCAATGATCTAAATTCTGTGTGGTTGAGTGCAGACTATGTCTGAATCCAAGATCTCTAGACTTTCAATTTATCACTGAGATGGAACAGTACCTGGATCATAACATATTTCCCACTGAGACGAGACAAGGGGACTGAAAGAAGGGTAAAAGGGTCAAATTCATCTGCTAGAAGTTTTACTCCAGGTTAGACAATCCAGATGAACTTTTTTTTTTCATGTAGCAGTTATAGTTCAATGATTAGTGGAGAGTTCTTTAGCCTCTCAGCTGGAATTTAATGATGGCCAGACCACTTTCTAGTCAAGGGATCTCAGTTAGGTTATTTAACCTTGTTTGAGCTTATCTCTCTGTAATTTGGGGATTTAAATACAAATGGCAATGAAGAGCAAAAGCTAGCAAACTTGTTGTTTCTGACAGCAAAGCCTGGGAATATTCTAAAACCCTTGGAATGGTTCTTAACCTTTAGTTAGCACACATTCGCAGTGATTGTTATTAGAACTCTCCAGTGAAGAAGTACCTTCCCTTACTTTTTTATTTATTTTGACAGGATGAGACTTCTGTGGTGTTTGATTAGTTTGTCCTTCTATGGGATCCTGCAGACTCATGCTTCGGGTGAGTATGTGATGCTATATAAATGACTGAAATTAAGTCAACATACAGGATCATGTATATAGTGAATTTAAAAGAGTGTAACGTTGGTTTTGTTCCACAGTCTTCTGTCATTGCATAGAGCCAACTATCTGAAAGAACCATAGAATTAGGAAATAGGAGGAACTAGAAAACTTCGGAAGGGATTTGATAAACACAGGGAGGTCTCATCAACCTCATGCCCACGAGGCAAATTTTCCATATTCTCTTCTCAAGTCCTACGGAGGAAATGGCAGGTAGATGGTTCATCCTGCTTCCCCAACTTTGACCACTTGGATGCTGAAGAAACAAACAAACCAAAAATGACAGTTTTGATCAAACTGCATGTATATAGGTAACAAAGAATTGGCTTTTTTTATAAGGAGCCAAACAAGATATTTCTTGAGTTTTAATAACCAAACATTGTCACCATGATGGTGGATCACATGTAAGGCAGAGGTAGGAAAAGTTGGCTATATGCCTCTCATCTCTGAATTGCTTCTCAGTGTCACCCATGTTTGCTCTATCTAAGCATCTAATTGCAGGCGGTTACATTTTTGAGTCATAGAGTTTTTATGAAAAGTCTTGTCCATGGGACTGAAATTAGTCTCTGTCATTTCCATATATTTCTTTGATTTTTGCCTCATTATTAAAAAAAAGAAAATACCTAAAGCGCTGGCTCTTTAATTTTTACGCAGGGACTCCAGGGATCCTAATTTTAATAGGATTCCTATGTAAAATTCCTGTGAACACCATGGGCTCTGCTTTGACTGTCATCGCTTTAGTGCCTATTCTCTGTGAGAACCCTTTGGAAGTGTTAAGTCAGCATTATGTAACTGTGACCCCAGTGTTCTGCCATCCGGTGCCTTCAACTCTTCCCTTGGCATGAATTTTCAGCCCTCCTGCCATCCTGATCATCTTTGCTGGGTGCATTTCAGTTTTTCTATGCCACTTAGAGCATTGTATTAGAGACCAAAAATAACTCTAAAGACAGGGTGTAACTAGGACAGAGTAGAACTGAAAGTACAGATAATATCTAAACTTGCTGGCCCTTTGGGACTTCACAGAGGAAAGGCTGTATTCTAACCAGGCCTTCTATCCAACTGGGATGCACTAGCATACAGCTGGGCCACATTAATATACCAGCATCTATTCTGTATCTGTCTCATTTGATTGGAAGGGACTTGCTGTACTGATTCTTAAATATGCTGACGATAACCCTGGACTATAATTTATTTTCACTTGACTTATTATTAATTGAATGTTATTTTCTTACAGAGGCTTTCCTTGACTATTTTAATTACAGTAGCCCTGCTAGTCACCATCTACCCCCTTGCATTGCCTTAGCATCTCCCATCATCTGCTGATATTCCATTAACTCTTTATTGTTTATCTCCTCTGTTATTTGCCCTTCAATCCATCCTTACCCTCTTTTGCCCTGTCTTTCTTCTTCTTTAAAACCTCTCTTCCTTCCTCGTCTCCTTCTACTTCACCTTTGTCATCTCCCTCTCTCTGAATCTGATAGCACAGATTTATTTATTTTTCTTTTCATTTTTCCAGACATTTGGAATAATGATAAATGCATAGAAGAGATATAGTACAAATTCCTTCATGATAAACAAATGGGTAAATATCTCATCAGAGGAACCTTTCCTCAACTGGACCGATTCGTGTTGCTAGTGTTTAAACCCACACTAACAATTCCCATTAGCATGACAAGTACCATGCCTGGAAGTTAAAGTGAGAGATGTTCATGCTACTGCTGTTGAGAGATTAAGGCTTCCCAGTTTGGGAGGTCTCTTGCCTGCCCAGTGGTCCTGACAGTGCTGCCTTTCTGAATGACGTTCACTGTATCCTCCCACGGATCCCCTTCCCCCAAATGTTGTTGGTAAGTGTACTTTCTTCCCAGGAACTGTGACTCATAATTCTGTCAGGGGAAGCTGCCTTCTTGAATAAGATGAGTTCTCATACCAGCTCCATTGAGTCACTATGGGAGAGGAAACATGTTGTAATCCCCTCTGCCCATCTGGCACACACTCATGCCTTCCTTATGAAGAGGTGTATTGTGTCTGTGTCTCTGCTATACTTCCCCATTGGCGGGAGAGGAACAAAAAGGAAGTGTTGTTGACAAAAAAAATGAAAGGGGCAACTGGCACTGGGGATAAAAGGGATCATTGCAATCTTGAAGGATCTGCCAACCTCTCTACAGGAAGGTGTCACCTTTGATAAGGATGGAAGCATAGGCAGACTTGTTGGTCTTCCCTGAGCCTCTCTGTGGTTCAATTTCCCCTTCTACTGAAAGCACACACTAACCTAAGGAACAGAGCAGAAATATCCTGAGCGATCTATCATACTCTATAATCGTAGGACACAAGTCAAGGCTTTGGCACGCTGGACCCAGAGTTTACTGTCCTACGATGAGATTCCTGTGCAGAGAACTGGCTGTCTAGGCCTAAAATTCTGACATCAGAGTGTGGTCTTCTGCTTGGAGAACTTTGCTTTCTTCATACCTTTAAACACTGAGAAGGAATCATTTAATCTCAAATAATAATTTAAGGAAAACACAACAACAACGATGCCAATGTAATAACAAGTATTACATTAAGGAATTAAAGCTTGGATAATTATGTTAGTGGCAACATAATTAAATGTGGCTCTTTTAGAAGTCATGTAACTAATTCCTTTGCTTTAAATGCTTTCTACACTACCCAGATCATGACTATTGTAGATCTGTCTTTTTCACTAGATACTTACATCCCATATGGTTCAGTGAGTTAAATCGACAGAGCTAGTGTTCAGCAAACTGGTCTCCACTCGTTCTTTACTTCCAAAGATTCCTGTTATTTTTATTAAATATGGCTCCTCTGTGCTTCACCAAAAAATATCAATGATGTAGAGAGAAGGTTGTGGTACAAAGAGCAATGGGACACCATTGGGGGGAAGTCACTCACTCACTCTGGAAGAACTGCCTGCTCAAGATTCTGAGCTATCTACTTAAGTGGTTAGATCTTTACCATTCCCTCAAGACCATTTTCTTCAGATGGAAGATCACTGCGATTCTCATTTCAAACCTCAGTGCTGCCCCTTTTGCTTGTTATACTTCTTAACATTTCCACTATTAGCCGGAAGGAGTTCCTGCTTGCAGGAATTAAAAGGGAAAGTGTCAGCTCACATTATCATTCCACTTTGGTTCCTTTCCCATTGGCTACCTGTTAGAGGGCTGGACTGCTAAAGCTACCTCTGGGTAAGAATACATATTTGGTTGACCCCTTTGGCTCAAAGTTGGAGAGGCAGTGAAATGAGTGTCCAGGAGGATGAACTTGAAAATCTTGCCATAGCAAAAATTTGCTTTCTCTGTAGATCCTATTTTAAAATAAAATAAAAAAAAAAGCAATGCATTTGTTACATCCCCAAAATGTGTGGGCACACAAAAGATCTATGGATGTGCTTTTTTTTGGCTGTTGTTTCAAAGTCAACAGAGATACATATGGGCCATGCATAGGGTTAGATTTTGCACACATGTCCAAGGAGGGAGGAGGAATCCTTGCAATTTAGAAACTAAAGGACTTATAAGTTGGCTGAGCTACAGAATGTGGCCTGGGGATCTGCCTGTCTCCAGCTTCAAGCACCAGCTTTGCAGGAAGCCTAGGCAAGCCTGGTTCTTCCTGTTGGTGCTGGATATTTGAACTGAGGTTTTCATATTTTCTAGCAAGTACTATGACCACCCCTCCACCACACGCACACACACCAAGCCATTTCCCTAGCCCCCTACTTTTTTCTTTATACTGCATTGTCATCCTAGAACATTGTTCTCCTAAAGAAAGTTACATTCCCTTTATTGATATTTACAGAGGGTAGAGGGCTGTTGATTTATAGAGTATGAATTATTCAGGATGAAATAAATAAGTGAAAACTCCACACTTTCCTAGCAGTTGAGCCATTGGTTCCAGTTCTGAGAGCTTCATTCTGTGACTTGTTTGACACTCATCAAATAGCTAATGCATCATGTCTTGTCCCCATGCTCCTTAACTTTTTTTTTCCAACATGGAACATGAATTTTTTTTAATTTTTTTATTTACATTTCAAATGATTTCCCCTTTTCTAGCCCCCCCACTCCCCGAAAGCCCCCTTCTCTTCCCCTGTCCTCCCTCCCACCCCTTCCCACTTCCCTGTTCTGGTTTTGCCGAATACTGTTTCACTGAGTCTTTCCAGAACCAGGGGCCACTCCTCCTTTCTTCTTGTATCTCATTTGATGTGTGGATTATGTTTAAATAAACATACTTTTTTTTTCTTTTTCAAGACAGGGTTTCTCTGTGTAGCCCTGGCTGTCCTTGAACTCAGTCTGGAGACCAGGCTGGCCTTGAACTCAGAAATCCACCTGCCTCTGCCTCCCAAGTGCTGGGATTAAAGGCATGCGCCACCACCACCCAGCTTTTTTTTTTTTTTTTTTTTTTTAATGAGCAGCAGAATTCTTTTTTTTTTTTTTTTAAGATTTATTTATTATATTATATGTAAGTAAGTACACTGTAGTACACCAGAAGAGGGTGTCAGATCTTTTTACGGATGGTTGTGAGCCACCATATGGGTGCTGGGATCTGAACTCATGACCTTTGGAAGAACAGTCAGTGCTTTTACCCGCTGAGCCATCTCTCCAGCCCCGCTCCTTACCTTTAAAACAAATGAACAAAGGCTGGAGAGATGGCTTGGTGTGTGAGATCACTCACTCTTCTTCCAGAAGATCTGATTTCTTCTTCTGACATGAGAGCTCACAACAGTCTGTAGCTCCAATTCTATTTTTACCATTTTTTATATGGTTTAATCCAATGTGGACCTGACGTGATTCTTACTTTAGAGGAACTACAGTCTATTTTCAAAATTCAATAATAAAGAGCCTAAGCACTAGATAGAGTGTCACCAGGATCCAGAGAAGTTCTCAACCTCTTTAGGGGTCACCAGGAAAGACTTTAAAAGATTTTGTTCTTTAGTCTTCTACAGGAGAGGGTTTCAGGAAATCCACACCTCTGCCTGAGGAGCTAGTCAAGTTTATGTCTCTGGGTGAGTCAGTTCTTTAATGTTTCTGGTAGGATGACCACAGAACAACAGCTGGGTCCTCCACACATGGAAATATATGAGGAGCACAACTTGGAACCAGTTAGTTATTTATTACATAAACAAACAAACAAGTAAACAAAGAGAACATGAAGATGGGGTTTGGAGAGGATCTGAGAGAAGTTAGAGAGAGGGGCTGGAGGTAAATATGATCAAAGTATACAGTCTGAAATTAGAATTGCTTAACATACTTTTTAAAATTCTGTTTTCTTATAATATTTTGACTTCGTAAAATTATTTTGATAAAATAATTTGATAAAATAATTGTATTATTTGCGCATTGCAAATAAATAAAAACTCAGATACCAAAATTAACCAGATATATAATTTTCTTAATGTTCTATAATGATTCTTTTAGCTTCTTATAAGAATTCAATTTCTTGCCAGCCTCAGTGGCCTCATTTTATTTGAATAGGTATTTTGAAGCACTCAGCATTCAGATGCACTCGTGACATTCAGTCCTGTCTCTGTCACCCCCGGCTGCACATACTGTCCACTTGATTTCTATGCCATTGTCCAAACATTTGGAGAATGTATGAAGAATGCGATTTCATTGTATTCTGAGTCTTAAAGGTCATTGGAGTTGTAGAATTTCTCCTCATTCTTTAAACTCTGCTTCTGAGAGCAGTTCTCACCAGTCCTTTACAGCCAGGCTGTGTGCATTTTGAAATACACTTGGCTGCTTGTTTGTATATTTTTACTTCCTATGGGTGAGTATTACATGGACTCAGAAGAGATTTGAGCACTATTGACTGGGTTGATGCTGAGTTTGCAATAGGGAGTGTCTGTGCAGCAGTGACCATTTTATGTCAGGGAAAATGACCTGATTTTTTATTATGTTAATTACAGGAAACTAGAGGTTTTGGAGAGTTCATGGTGCCTGTGGTTGTAGACAGGAAGACTGGGTTCATAAGAATGACTGTGACCTTTCAGTCTCCATGTCTACCATGTTCTCTCTTCCCTTTCTACAGTCTATATTTCTGCCCCATGGCAATCCACTTAGAAGCTCCCAGGCCACAGTTTAGTGGCAACTTGCTGCCAGGTGGGTCTCTACCTATTTTTATTCTATGGTTTAAATGTTTCATTTTCAGTTTAGCTGACTCAATTCTTTGGGGGAATGAAATATATTTACACATGAAGAAACAACAGGATTCTTGCAGTTTAAAATCCACCAACTATTTCCAGCTTTAAGAGACATAGAAAATAGTTACATTTTCTCTTAAATGAAGAAACCACAACCAAATACCTTCAAGTATCTGCTGTACAAACCCCCAGGAGCTGATGTTTAGAATTGTGGTGCTTTATCTTTTCCTGCTTCCAAAATAGGAGGAAGATTGTGGACATAGGTGGCTGAGAAAGCGAGGAAAGAGAAACTTATTACACCTTAAGTAGTGTGACAGAACTGTGTTCTTTCTGGGGACTTCATTTTCGCTCTCTCTTTCAGGAAGAGGCGTGCTGTGGCAACCCATTCTGGAAAGTGACTCTTGCTTTCTCATAATTTTCATGGAGGTGGAGACTGGAATTCAAAGTTGTTAAATGCGAACCTGATTCTTCACCTGGAACTTTCTTGTAGTCATTGAAATGCCCTCTGAGGTAGACAGGAGAGGTCATTTTCGCATGGACACTAGGGTGCTGCCATTGGTGTTTTCCATGTAACTTAGTGATGAGATGTCACGTGACCCTTCGGAGGCTGGGGCTTGCCATGCTGTGTATACCAGTTTCTTTCACAACAGAACTTCCAGTGTCTGCTCTTCTTATAGACATTTCACAGGACACAGAAAACACAAGTGTCCATTAGTCGTTTATAACTTTTCTATATTGACATTACCAGTTATTAATTTGTTATATTGAGGTTTTGATTCCAAGTAGCATACATGTTGACTTATAGCCAACAAAAACTGTGTTTTAAAACAACATAGATATACATATTATTATTCCCAGTGAATCCCATCAATTATTGACTACTATTATTGATAGTTTGTTTTTCCTATTTTATTTGGACAACCTATCTTTAACTGTTCACCACAGATTTGTTTATGTCTCAGATACATCAACAAATTAGTTTTTAGTTCACGTACATCTTTTTCTGGATTCTCTGGGATCTCAGACTGTTCAAATGCTGATTAATGAGCTGAGTTTTGCTTTTTCTGAGAGAAAACATTAAATTTGTCCTTCTAATTTCTAATTTTCTTTGGACTTGGTTTATTTGGTCACCTAGAGAAAATGAAATTTCTCTTACATAGGATATTTTGACAGTTGTGGTTTGATAATAAGTGCCTCTTCAGAATTTTTAACTGTTCATTCAAGAAAAAGTATGATGATAGAGGGAGAGAGAAGAGAATGAAGAAGAAAAGAGAACCAAAAAACCAAAATAGGAAAAAGAAGAGGAAGAGAGAATGGGAAAAATAGATTTAAAAATAAAGATATAAGGATAGTAACCCACTAAGGAATCTGTAGATTGATTCAAATCTACCTTCATGTTTTTTTTTTCAGATTACAGAAATCATTTTAATGATACTGAAATATTACAAATTTATCCTAAGCTTTGCACTGGATAGTGTCCTTTTTGGGATGTTAAATCTTTTTAGTTTTTTTTTTTAATTTTCATTAAACATTCCTTATTTTTTCTTGTGTTAAAATTATGGGAGCATATTTATTCTGTAGATGTTACAGAAGTTTCCTAACACTGGGTGCCCCTCCAGTCGTAAGAACTGTCTTGGTCTCCAGTGAGAAGACTCTGTCTGGTCAGGCACACATTCCTTCTGATGGAAATGGATAGCAGAGATTGACAGTCCCGATAGCTCTGCATGGCCTTGGCAGTCCTAATGGAAGAGGTGACAGCAGGAGTCAGTGTAGGACCCTGAGTCATCTTTTGTCTGTTTGCATCTTAGAAGCAAAAGTAATCTGCTATTGCTTGTAGTTGATGCTGGCAATGCTGTCTTTGCTAGGGGCCATATATTGATGAACATTCTGTAGAAACTGTTTCTACTGAAGTCTAGACAGAGAATGTGGCTTTGTCTGGAGAATAGTTGAAATCCTGGAAATGGCAATGGAATAATTAGTAAATGGAAGTGTTGGAGGAAACCCTCCCTCTCATTATGTATAATGTCAGAGAGATGCTAAGGAGCTTTCAGGGGAAAAGGGAAGACAAAGTTATTGTTCTTAGCTGCTTCATTAAAGCACAAGCTCTGTTGTGGTACCTTTTGAGCTTTAAATGCCATGTTATTAAAAAGGTTCTTCCTCTCATTCAGAATGAAATGATAACTGATATTGGCAACAAGAGCTACAATAAATATGATACTGAAATGTTTAACCAGTAGAGGAAAAGAAGGTTTTGTTAAGCATGACTTTAAACATCTTTAAATAGTCTAAAAATTGGAAACAACTCTATGGTGTGTGTGTGTGTGTGTGTCTGTATCCCTCTCTGTGTGAATGTGTGTGCGTATGTGTGTGTGTATGTGTGTCAAAGAAATGGAGACAAAAGAAATAAAATTATTTGAACTACAGCATATATAAGATTATGTAAATTATACTGTTGGGATACAGGGATGTTTCTTTCTATCTTTACCCATGAGGAAGTCCATGTTCAGAAGAGCAAATTAATTATTCTAAGTTCATTACAGCTAAAGAGAAGAAAAACAGTATTTCTTTTCAAGATGCATAGACTTTGAGTATACCATGCCAGCACTGAATTCATTTAATGAAGATATTTTATTTTCAAAATATGCCAACCAAAGTTCCTGTCAATAATTGAAGACATATAAAACATGTTTGAAAAGAAATCTACCAGTGAACAAAGCAGAAAACATAGATGTGCATAAATAATACAAATTCTCTTTTAAATTAATTTGTCTAGCACATCATAGGACATACACAGCATGTTTTATTTATTCAGATTGGAGTTAATGTTTTCCAGTTGATGGACATTTCCTAAAAGAAAGACGTTCTCCACAAGAACACACTTACAGTTGTGTACATGAATGATATCTTAGTATGGACCCTGTGAGTTTATTTGGAGGTGAAACTGTTAGCCTCAGGATGCTGCACACATCCTGTGGGCTCTGGGGCTGGCCATTTCATGTCTGGGTCAACTCAAAGATGCTAATCAAGGAGCATGACCCTTCCTTACCAACTACGATAGACTCTGGCCCTCCTCCAGCTTGTTAAGGAACTTAATAAGGGATTTTAAACATGCAGCTCTGAAACTTTTTTTTTTTATTTTTAGTAAGCATATAGTTCTAGAGAACTCTTTTCATTCTAAAAATGACAGTTTCTTTCTGCAGACTTTGGCAGTGATCGCGTGTGAATTTTCAAATTTGATTGTGGTTTCACTCCAAGTTCTAGGTTATTTCTGATGGAGTTGGAATAGTTTATGCTTCTCAGAAACTGTCATTTTTTATGTAGCAACAAAACAGCTAGAACAATTGTCACCTGGACTTGGACTTGGCAAATGAGCAAAACTGTGCTGGAGAGATTGCCATCTGTCTATTCACAGGTATCCGATTTCATTTACAAGTTTCCCAAATTGAAATCCCAGCTTATTAGTGCATAATTCTTTTTCAGCCTCAAAAACTCACTTTCCCTTTAGCCCATCCATTCATTTCAAAGCATGTATTATTAGTAGAAATAGACTGAATATCTGTGGACCCCGATCTGTGCACACACACCCCTCTGTTCTCCTTACCCCCACCTCTAGGGTGGCTGGAACTTAATGAAATGTCAATCTCTTCTGTTCACCAGGTGTTTTCAGACCACCAATACATGATAAAATACAAAAGCTTTGTATAATGGAATTGAGAAAACAATGAAGGCATTTTGAATAATCCATCCTTCCATCCTTCCATCCATCCATCCATCCTTCCAGTTCTGCTTATTTGTACTAATTAGTAAGGCAGGAGTTTTCTCTTTCTTCATTGTGTTTACAGTCTTGGGGATAAGTTGAGGCTGGAGGAATGAAGTAAATAAAGAATTTATAAAAGTTTCCCAGAAGTCATCCGTAGAGCATCATCTTGATGGAAAGTCAGCTGTAAATCATACTTTACTTGACTGGTCACCAGGATAGAAAGAGTCCTTTAAGAAGACACCATTCTTCTATTAAGGGTTTCAGGATGACAAAGATCTGCTGTGTGCAATACACAAGGAGTAGCAGTGAGCCAGCAGCATGTGTGGAGTTAGATGCCATGATTTATTGGCTTACTTGGTCATTGTTGCTGGAGCTTCAGGAATCAGGGGTAAAGAGTATGGGTTGAAAAGGAAGTAGCTAGGACCCAGGAAATATCAGAGATACACTTGCAATTTCCTTCAACAAAATAATAATTGAGACAACTTAGGTCATATCACTGACCTAAGTTATTGAGGATTTCTGCCGATATTATATAAAAGATGGATTAGACAATATTTGGGGTTTACCTCAACATGGTGGACAACATAATTTAAATAACTCTTTTGGCAATTGAAAATGTTTAGAAATACTGAATTTTAAAATAAACATATTTCCCAATGAATTCCTGAATACATTAGAATACCTCAGAGGCCCAAATTGAAGTCAATGCAGGAATCCAAAAAGAAAAGAAGCTAGCTCTGTGGCTGGTTGATGCCTGATTAACTTTTAGTCAATGGCAAAGTATATATTTGGACATTTAGATAGTTTTCCTCCAAATAAAATTCATACCTTAAAGTTTATACCCAAACTGAACTCAATTGCATTACATTTCAAAAGTGAATATATAAATTCTTAAGTGTACTGGAATCAAGCATTTTATGAAGTTGAACTGGAGAAAGAAAAGCTTTCATAAGTATATCATCAAAGTTAGATAACAATTTAATATAACTAACAATGTAAAGATTTGTAAATAGTGAGTCTGGCATCAAAATAGTATGACCTAGGGCTGGAGAGATGGCTCAGCAGTTGAGAACACTGGCTGCTCCTTGAGAGCACTTGGCTTCAGTTCCCAGTACACACACATAGCAGCGCACAATGATCAGTAATTTCAACTCTAGAGAACCCAGTGCTTGCTCTCTTCTGCATGCCGTAGTCACCAGATTTACATCTGATATGGACCTGCATGGATCCAAAACACACATACACACCTAATGATAAAAGATTTAAAAGTACCATGGTCTGTATTTCAAGCTAAACGTAAGCAAATATAGATATGTTCAAATTAAACAAAAATTTATGGCATCATAAAACAAGGATTTTTACACCAAAGAGTAATTCCTCTAATATAAAGCACACCCTAGATTTTTTATAAAATGATTTGAATGGATGTTCATAAGAACTGGATCACCTAGAATAAATTTTATTTTGATTTAATTTGAAGGGAAAGCAGCAATAAGGTGACACTGTTGTTGTTGTTTGGTTTTTGTTGTTGTTTTATTTTTTAACTCCTAAGGTTGTCAAAATTTTATGAATACAGTCCTAGGTATGCCTTCATGTCAGGATGAGCCACACACAGAGGATAATGTGACTGATGACTGAGGTGGCTCCAGAGGACACCTTGTTCTTTGCATCAAAGATGTCACCAGAATGCCTCCCTTTAACCTTGAAATGAATCTTTCCATACTAAAAGAAGCAAAGAAAGGTGCATTCACATGAAGGATTTCCTAGGATGTATAAATCGAACTCTATGCAAAGAATACAAATATTAATCAATAGAGTAAAGTATGATGATTTAGAGCCATTCAAGAAATAGTCTACACATATATTAGCTGATGTGGTAGTCATTTTTGTTCCTTATAAACAATTCTGCTTTAAAACAGCAATGATAAAGCAGAAGACTTTAACATCTTTATCAGTTCTTTTCTAGAGTTGTGTAAATAATATTGCTGTGTTCCAATTGTTAATTTTTCAGATATTTTTGATCCAGTTATCAACATTCTGAAATTGTGTTCTTTGAAACTATTAGTTATATAGAAATGGGTAAAACCATGCTTCAAATTACCCCTCTTCTCTTCCCAGCTGTGCTATCAGCCCACCACAAAGGCGTGTGTGCAAAAGCATGAAATTGCAGAAAGCCTTTAGCAGGATTCTTCCTCAGCCCCTGATATTTTTCTATTATTAATTTATTTCTTGAGAATTTAAGACATGCATATAATGTGTTCTGGTTAAATTCATCTCCTACGTTCATCACTCCAGCACCGGTGGATGCAATAGCATGAGCATTGAGAGAGGAATCAGATGTGGGACACCATTCAGTTCAGTTTCATGAGAGACAGGACAGAGAGGAAGCACATCCCAGTATGACTTGACCTACTCTGACAAACTGTGTCTCTCACAGGCTGAATTTATACATAAAATCATTTTCTCAAAAACTTTATTCATTGACAGCTTTTCAATACTTTTAAACTCTTCCTTGATTATATAATATTAAAAGAGGAACAAAGCAAACAATTTTATGAGAACTAAAAAATTAACATTATTATGAAAATCAATTTTTTTTTAGCTCAAAGTCTTCTTCCTTAAGATTGATGTTGTAAAGCCTTGCAGTTATGGCAATGCTAGACAGGATGACTATTTGAATTTGATTCTGTTTTAGTTTGGCGCAGAATTAATAGATCAAAAGTTATTTCCTATTACCCGTTATATCAAACTTGGATTTCTACAAAAAGTTCAAACTCTCTGACCCCTGTTAGATTTTTCCTTTCCTTTCTCTATATTTCTTTCATATTTGACATAAGACCACCATCCTTTTTCTTTTAGACTTAAAATGTTGTACAACCCCTTCCTGACACAAAGGTGTTCTGGTCATTGTTTTTCTTTAAGATTGGAATTTTAGTCTGACAAATCTGTTCAGGAAGATTATGTAGTTCACTTAGCCAAAATAATTTCCTCTGTGTCTCTGTCATGAACATTTGTTTCAGTATAATTCCCATTTTTATTACAATTTGGTAAAGAATGGAGGAACATCAGGATTCCAAAACCTATTTACTTTTACCTTCAGGAAGGCACCAAATCTTGTCATTTACTGTCTTATCAAAACATCTTCTTACTCATGCTAGCTCCTTATTTCAGAAGCTGAACATATAGGCTGACTGATTCATTTATAGTTCATCAGCTTCTAGAATTTATCTAAGTTCTTCTTCTTTAATAAGTTTCCTCAAATTCTCTGTCTAATGCTCATCATTAACATACATTAATAATCTAATTGTATATCTAAGTAATAAGTTCTTAAGAAAGACTCAGTTTTCTGAGTAACTGGTTTCCTGGGGACCTTTCATTGCTTTCATTCTTGTTTAGGCCAGCTTTTTGTTATCCCAGCTCTAGCATTGGGAGCAAAGCCTTTAATAGTGAGAAAGATACGTATAAGTGAAAGGTGTGTGGCAAATTTCCACCAAGGGCAGTGAAGGTTCAGTCCAGGTCATCCAAGCACTGGGGCTTTGTCAAAAGCTCCTTCAGGATGCTTGGTACCACCACATGGTCTTTTAAAAAACCCAGTTAGTTCACTCAGCGCAGGTAGTATATTCATGGGCATAGAGCCTAATGTTACTTCATTTAGGACACAGAATTAAATTGCAGTTGGTTTCCCTACTTACATAATTTTACTTATTGTCCTAATAAAATCATGCTTCTATTTTACTTATCATTAAAATAAAGACTGATATGATCTATAATATGGTGAAGAGAAATGTACCCCTTAGTAATTAAGCTGTGCAATAGACCTTGTGTAAAAGTGGTTTCTTGCAGAGAGGTGGGGGAGTGAAGGTTCTAGAAATGGGTAGAGGCAGACAAGTGGACAGGTAGACAGAGAGTAGCAGAGCCATGAGGGCAGAGATCATGTGGGCAGGAAGGAAGCATGAGAGGACACCAGTGGTGGAGAGGGAGAGCTGTGGTGGTAGGTGGGTCCTTCTATCCATCTGTATACACCTGGAGCACCACGCAGTCACAGGTGATGACATAAGCACGTTGTAGGTCCCTGGGGGCAGGCCAGGGAAGAATCACCTGTGCTAACAAAGACTAATTTTATTTTTACAAATAGAAAATCATGAAGCTCTGAATGGTTGAGTCAGGATGGCATAACTCCAGTCTTTCTGGTGAATACATTGGTAGACTACTAAGTAATATGCTCTGTGAGGAACAAGAGCGATTTCTCTTGATATTTATGCCCTATACTGATGCCTATTTGTGTATCTGTTACGCATATATAGTCATAACATTTGATATTAACTATTCAAACACTTAGAAGTTACAATTAGTGAGTTTTCACTTTTTTGTTCATCAACATTTGCTAACTTGGAGTTCTTGGTTTCCAAAATACTTAGCTTCTTCCCTCACTTATTTAAACTTGTAAACATTCCTTTTGATTACAAGTAGATTTTAGTTTGGCTTGTTTATTTGTTTGTTTGTTTGCTTTGTTGGTTAGCTGGCTGTTTTTGTACTGTGTAGACAAAAATCAGACTGCACATTATGCTCAGCCAACTGCCAACATTTCAATTTCTGTAGGCATTGATTATGTATGAGTTAAACAAATGACTTCTTTTTCCTTCATCTGTCAGCCTTCCTGAATCTCTTTCTCCATTGCAACAAACATATGTAATGTTGCTTTTTTTTTTACCATGTGCCAGAGATACTCACATTCTTTTATATCCACTAATTGTCAAAGTCATAAATAACACAAGTTAGTGTTTTTCAGTTCAAAAATAGTTGATCCTTTTATAATTTTGTGAAATATAATATGATCCTGAGTAGGAAGTACACACTTGCAGAGGTTCAAAGGTTCAACCCTGGACACACAGATAGTCAATGGAAGAGGAATACCATACACACCCTTGCTAGGCCCATTGAACTTTTTCCTGACAGGTCTTTGGGATTCCATACCATTTGTTGACTAAGGACATCATCTATTTTCCATATATTGTAAACATTAAAATCAGCCATGTTGTTCTTATGGTTCCTAGCACAATCTAACCATAGAATATCCCATGATTGTAAGAAACCTTCCAGTTATAAAACACTAGTACTTCTTCACAAGTGTTCCCCTCCCCTTATCCATAGCTAATCTAATTAATCTAATTTCTATCTCTATAGATTTTCCAATTCTGGATTGTTTTATAAATGCTGTCATATTCTATGTGACTTTTGTGATAGATTTATGAAGTATAATGTTTACACTTAATGAAAAAATCTCTCAGATAAATAATGCTTCACACCTTTTTATTAGCAGATAATATTCTACAGTATTGTCATTGCTAAGCCTCAGGGTTGCCTCTGCTATGAGCACTGTCTAAGCTTCCCTGGAGACATGCACTCTTATTTCCCTTGGAGAACTGCTGGGCCATGACAACTTCAGCGTTAACATTGGAATAACTATCAAATTTTTCACCAAGTTGACTGTACTACTCTGTATGCAGGGTTTTTTAATTTTTTCTTTTGAGACACAATCTCAATATCTCAGCATTATAGGATGGTCTGGAACTTTCCATGAACCCCAGGCTCACTTAACACTCATGGCAATCCTATGTCTTATTTTCCCAAGTGTTGGAAAAATAAGCCACCATGATCAGTTTTTTTTTTCTGTTATTATTGCTGTATGCACTATGTTTAACTAATGAAATAGTTAATATCAAGCCATAGAATGGGACCTTAATGTAAACTACATTGCACAAAAAGACAAGGTATGGAAAGGATGTGCATCTTACTGTTGTTGTTGGCTATGATGATGCATGTTACCCTGAACAGGATCCTGCTTTCCATTCCCATGTTTGTGAACTCAGATATATATGTATACTTATCAAAAAAAAATATAGCAGAGACTGGTTGCACTGGTTTGGCAGGCTTGTCATTAAGATCTCAGGAGATATGTCTGAATGTTTTCACTTACCAACAAAAAGCATCAGATGCTCAGGTTACTGAGTTAGGAGTTAGACATCACACACTTGGGAGATGGTAGATAAGTCAGTACCAACCATCTTGGGTCGAGATTGCAGCTGAGAGTTTGCAGTGTATTTAATGAGAGGCATCCACTTTTCTGATTATTATTAAATCATAACCCAGAAAGGACTTGTGTTCTTTCTAAGTATTTCTTTACTTAGCACTGTTCTAAGAGTTCAAGGGTAAGAGGTAGTACCTTCCCACTCAGTTGCCTAGTGCACTTCTGGCCCCCTTGTTCTCTGCCACTCATTCTTCTCTGGAGGACTTCACGTCAATTCCGACATACATTTCTTCAGCTGTGACTTTAGTACAATTGCAAAAGACCCAGGTATTTACTAAGACAGGAAACAAAGTAAGCAGAGAGATGGAGCTCTGTGACTACTCTCCAGTGCTTTTTTCTTTCTTTTTTTCTATTCGAATGTCTTCTGTTGTTCACCATGATTCATGAGTAACACCATTACTGCTATTGTATTCACTTTAAAAATGGAGAGCACAAATGTAAATATGGACAACCATAAGGAACATAACATACCTAATGTGAAAGTTTAAGTCTGACAGTGATTTACTAAGTGTCCTCGCGTAAGCTACTTAGCCTACCAGAATCCATGTGTCTTTGTCTGTGAAGTTATTCAACTCCTTCTGACGCCACCTCTCTAGGATGATAAAACTGAAATGTTGTTGAGGTGTAAGAGCTGATCAGATGGCTCAGGGGATGAAATCACTTGTCCTCATGACTGTGCTCAATTCCTAGATCCAAGAAGATAGAAGGAAAGACCCAACTGGAACATCTGTCCTCTGACTTCCACATGCAGTTGCCATGACATGCTTCCCACCCAATCACAAAATAAGAAGGTAGAAGAGAAAAGGAAGAGCCGCTGAACAAAGTCCCTTTCTCATTTCTTTCTCTTCTCCTCAGCTTGTCACTTCTCTCATGTGACTCCATCCTCATCTTAACGCCTTAACTCATCCTAGTACAAACCATACCGTTTTGCTCTTTGATTAAATTTCTGCAATACTTTCACATGCTTGCTTTCTTCTTCCTTACAATCCATCTTTACACAACAAACCAGATTATCACCTAGTCAAAATATTTTAGATGAACCGTGTCTACTGATGACAATTCTGGTAGTGTTCTTGCTATTCTCAGAATTTTATTTCCATTACCTCTGGCTCTTGTGGCTGTGTGTTCAGATTCTTATCTGGCATGTCAATAACTTTGTTTTACTGTATATTTTTTCTAAATCATACTCTCTCTCTCTCTCTCTCTCTCTCTCTCTCTGTGTGTGTGTGTGTGTGTTTGTGTGTGATGTTTGTATCTCTGTGTGAGTGTGTATCCATGCATGGTACACATAAGGGGACACTTCCCAGAGGACAAGTGAGCTTGTCAGGCTTTGCATCAAGTGCCTTACTGACTGACTGATCCATCTCTCCAGCCTCCTTCTGCTCATTCTGTCCCGTGGGCTTCTTTTAGACATCCCAATACACCACTTAATTCTTGTTGTAAGTTGTTCCTTCACATCTTCACATACATTCCTTTAAACATTGTTTCTCACACTTAGCTGCCTTAGGAAACACATGCTGTACCAATGAACACTAAAAGGTCAAAATGTATGGGGTCCTTGTGTGAAGCCCTTCAGACTGCCAACTATATCCTCATGATATCCATTCAAACAGCAATTGGTTATTGATTGCCTAGGTTTTCCTTATTTGGTTAATTTGTTACATAAAGTCAGTCATTTATTGAATGAAAGTCCACGGGACACAAGCTCAGTTTATCCACCTTTAGTGATAAGCAGAGGCTTTGCTCTGTAAGTGTTTAGTAAATACTTCACCAGTGAATTCATTGATATAATGTATGGCATTGATTTCCTTTTTTTGTGCCAGTATGAGATTATTTTGTATGGGAATACATGGCAGACCTGGCAGGCCATTATGAGAGAGCATGGACTTCCATTTCTGTGCAGTTGTTGATCTCTGCTTTCGGGTGGACTCACTCAGGCCACCCCACACTGACACATATTATCTCTTAGACTCTGTGCTGAGCACTGTGCAGAGTGAGCTGCACCTGATCCTTGGCTTTGAGTTCACAGTCTAGCTGGGGATCAGCCACATCCACAAATAGCAATTATACCAGGTAGAAATTGGTCGGGGTTATAGTAGGTCCAGAGGAAACACTGTAGAGGTTTTGAAGTGAGAGAAATTACTTCCAACTGAGAACAGACAGCTATGTCTGGAGGTGTAGTGTCCAATTGAGGCTTTAAATGATGGTTACAATTTTACTCTTTGGAGATTGTGGGGAATAAGGCATTGAAAAATGTCCAAGAGCAAATCCTTGCCCCATTCTAGTTTTTACAATTAATACCAAGTCTTGAAATGTACTTTGAAATTTTGTTTTTCTTCTCTTTATGAATTAATATTTACATGGAATTAGGAATTTTGTGTATGGAGTCTAGGGATTTTGACAAATTAACAATCCTAACAACTACTACTACAATTGTGATCGTGATAACTTTCAGTACTTTCCTGAAGTGGTTTCATTCTTCCATTTGATCACCTATCCCTATCCCCAGTCCACAGAAGCCTTAGATCTATTTTCTGTCCCTATGATTTGGGCTTTTCACAATCTCAGCTAGATGAGCTTCTGTTGGTTTTGTTTGACCTAGCAGAATGTACTGAATGTAGATCCGCAGTGCTGTGTCTCTTTGAAGGTCATTGTTGAGCAGTATTTCATAGTTTGGTGAAGTGTCCACTGAAATCATTTCACTTTTTCTGATGATTTACTTTCATTGAATTTTGAGATTTTTTTTAACAGATTCTTGATATCAAACCTTTATCACATTGGTGACTTGCTGATATTTCCTTTTGTGTTTTCCTGGTTAATTTTAGTCTTGTCCTATGTATATCAGTGGATCATTTACTATTCTGTTTTCTATTCCTTATGTTTGAATAACTTCAAGTATTTCTTTAAATGTACAGTCACGAGCAGAGAGGGGATTCAGAAAATGAAAAGGGCAATTGTTTTGTTAACAAGGAACTTTAAGGTGCTTGGCAAGAGAATATACACGTTCAAATATCTGTAGCCAAAGAGGTGATTTCTGAATGTCATATAAATATACAGACAGTGGGCTATGCCACTGCTACAGCTCCAATGTTCAGTGAAGTTTAGATGTTTTTGTGTGTTTTGTTTTATTTGTTTGTTTGGTAATTTTAAGTTAAGTTTCACTAGAAAGGAAGAACAAGAACTCCAGCTAGCTAGATTTTGATAATAATGATAAAGTGATAACCTAGTGTTGCTGAAGTTGATAGGGACTGGGGGATGGTAAGAGAACAGGCCAAGGAACCCAGTGTTTCCCTCTTCATAAATCCCAATTCCTCATGCTGACTGTGGAGCAAAAGAACTTCCTCATAAGTTATCCTTGTAACAGTATTTTCAGTCCCAGTTGCTGTAATTTGTCTCTTGACTTCATTTGTGGTAGCATATGAATGCCACACATGTGCATGGTTTTGTACATGGTACTGGTCAAAGAACCTTATGAGAGAAACATATTTCTTAAGCCATGTTTGACATTGGGCCCATAGTTAGTATGTGGTACTTCATCCTTGACTCTCATTTCTATGACAATATTCCACAGTGTCTGAGAGATTTACTAAATGTTCCACAGTCTGAAATCCCACTATAGGGCCTGAACAAGAGTCTGTCTTCCTTCTATTGTTATCTGTCTGTCAGGGTATATCTGTCTACTTTCCAGGTTTAAATCAAGAGAAGAAAAGAGATGACTTATGTTGACATTGCTTTTAGGAAGGCTGTATTGAACTCTTCCTCACTGACAGTTAGAACCAAGAGTTCTATCTGTCCTCTCATGACATGTTGTGTCATTTCTCTTTGGAGCACTTGCTTTATGCTATTTTTTCTAACAGTGTTTACCTAGGTTTTCATTCCAGATATTGAGATCTTTGAAAGGAATGCTGTGTCTTCCTCATATCTTTGTCTCCCGTTATAAACTGTCAGGTGTGGTAGGTTCTCCGATTGGGTTTACCGATTGAAAGACGTGACATAACCTGCCTTTCACCCTGCTTTGTGACCCAGACAGATGAGGTGTCTGCGTGCCTGATAGTCATAACTGAAAGTGACAGGATGATTTGATGTGTTCAAGCAGAGACAGTCCTGTTTTCCTATTGGCTATAATTTTTATTTCCTGTCTAGAAGAGGAAAAGGGTGATTTGATTTTGAGTAATAGGCATCCTGCCTCTAACAGTGTACCTTTGCTGCCTTCTATTGTTCTGCTTTAGGTGATTTTCTTTCTACCAGCATGAGATGTTCTTCCCAGACAATTGATGGAGGTGCTGAGTCATGTCTGACTGTACTTAATGAGACAAAGATAACTCCATCGAGGGAGCTGCCTCTGAGGATGGGCTGACATTTCCAACTCCTCTGCTTTTTTAAAAGTGGATTTTATAAAGGATACTTGAGAATGAAGATAACTTTGGAGCCTCCTCTGGAGGCTGTAGTGACATTCTAATTCAGACAGATGTGACTGGCTCTGCTACCACTTGCTGTGACATGTGCTGCCCAGTGCTGGGAGTTGCTCATCAAGAGTTCTGTGCTTCTTAGTAAAGAAACTCACTTTGTCCCAGTTTTGGTTAACTTGTGATTTTCCCCAGTTCCTGCTGCAATACACAATCAGTGTCTTTCCCCCTTTGAAAAATTTTGATTTTGCACTTAACCTTCAAGCTGAGGTGGACTCTTAGTGTCAGAGTTGATTATAAACCCCTCTTATTAAAGAGAATGGGGGTGGGGAGGTTATTTGATTAAACTGGCGACATGAGAATGCCAGAGTATTAACATTATTTGGCCGGTGCACAGTAGATGTTGGTCTTTCTCATGAGAGCCCCTCTAGATTAGACTCTCTGCCTTCTGGCTACTTTTATGTCATTGTGTAGGTGTCCCTTATCTTTGGGTTTTTCTTACTCATTCTTTTAAAGTGGCAAATACAAGGAAGGGTATTATGAAGAATAGCCATGCATGATATTGCATGATAAAGACTAGAATCTGAAGAGTTGCCTTACTGGATAAGATGGCTTGCTGTGCAAGCAAAGCTCTGGGTTCAGTGCTACTTCAGGTCACTCACATAAAGCTCACAGTGGTTTGCAACTGTAGCTCTAGTAGGCCTGAGGGCATCAGCCACACACTTAATGGCAAACACTGAAAAATGTTTTTCTTATCTTAATATTAAAAAGGTGGAGAACAATAAAGACACCTGGCATCCACCTTTAGCCACCATAGGCATACACACATGCGTGCACTATACACATACGCGCAAAGTTAAGTACTTAATAGTTGCCATATGAAAAATGTTAAAGTTAGGTTCCACTAGAAAGGGAAAGCAAGCACTCCAGCTTGTTAGATTTCGAAAACTATGATAAGATGATAATCTCATCTGGTGTTGTGAAGTTAATGGGGAATGTTTGTAACCATAAGAATTAGGTGAAAAAGCTACATTTTATGACTCAAAGATATTGTTCTCTATAGAGATTCCCATACAATATACCTCAGGAATACTGATTGACTGCAATGTTTAAGTTAATTTCTCTAATGATTAATTATTATAGTCAAATAAATCCTTAAACTAAAGATAGAGGGACCTGCCAGAAATATTAATACTTGATATGCTGAAGCAGAAGGATATTGAGGTGAAGGCCAGCTTGGAGTTCATAATTAGATCCTGTCTAAAACAGAAAAATAATTGACAATGATAGAAAAATAATAATCAATAGGTAGTTTACTATAGGAGAGAAAGGAAGGGACATGGTCACACTGTTTCTTAAGATAAGGAATCTAAAGGTATGGCATCTTTGAAGGAAGACATTTTATATGAGCTCTGAGAATTGGAAACCAAGAGGCTGGGTGGGTCCTGGAAACTGAGGAGGTATGAGTGTTTGTTCTGTTGTCAGGAAACTCTACTGCTCATTGGCTCTCTGAACCCCCAGGTTGACCCAGTAGCTTCTTTCCAAATCCCAAAGTGGAACAGGGCCCACACTAGAAACTGACTTCAAACTGTAGGCTTCATAGACCCGTTAGCAATGACAAACTTATAGACTTTGCTGAAGACTGATCTAAGAAAGAAGAGAATCAATCCTAAGTGATGAGTTTGGGACAGTTTCCTCCTTTAGTCAAAGGTTGTAGAAATTAAACTCTGTGTCTGATGCTTCTAAAACAGCCAACTTCACTGTTATTTTTTCATGAAGCAGGGGGATATAACTCTGGGAGGCTTGGGGGTGCCTCTGTTGCTTTGAGATATGTACAAAGATCTACACACCCACTCACACACAGTCACACAAAGTATATTGATTTACACTTACATATAGATTCAGGCTGTTATTGCTCTACCTCAGAGCTTCTAAAAGCCCTCTTCAAATGACTTCCAGTCTTTCTTTCTGCCCCAGAACCTATTTTTGTTCCCTCATTTTAATTTTTCCATTTCCTGGAAGTTGTTTTGCTTTTCTTCAGTGGCAGTGTATTGTTGGGTTAGCCAGTGGGAGGGGATGTCATGAATGGATAGGGAAAGTAGCTGGCAACAGAAGTGACTCTGTCTGCTATGAGAATTTGGTGCTTTATAGTGCTGTCTTCTTCTGACTTGTGAAGCAAATCGTAGAGCTACCTCTTGGTTTATTTACTTTCGTGTGTCTTAAAAGCTATGGAATTTAGATAAGTCACAGCTTCTGATTTCTCTTCAGGAATGACATGTAGGAGACAACATTCTCAACTTTGTGTGTGTGTGTGTGTGTGTGTGTGTGTGTGTGTGTGTATTAGAGAGAGGACACATACTGAGTCAAACTGCTGAATATAAGCATGGGTTAGATAGTTCACCCTCCAACCTGCAAGGAGAAAAGGAAGCCAGACTGATAAGGCCTGTAGGGTGAATATTGGTTAATAGAAGACTACGCTAGGCTCCGCCCAGGGACTTGGGCTTGTGACATCACCCTCCAAGAGTGAGGCAGGAGTGAGGCAGGTGTGAGGCAGGTGTGAGGCAGATAAGAAGCAGGTATGAGCCAGCTGCAAGGCAGTTGAAGCAGCAACAGCATATAAAGAGGACTGCCAGCTACCCCAGCCCCACTTCTCTTTCTTTCTTTCTCTGTTTTCACATGTTCTTGGCTGACCTCTCTTTCTGCCCTTCTCTGTCCCTCCTTTCTCTGCCTGCACCTCTTTTTCAGGTCCCCACTCCCTTCCCTTCCTCTACAGTAAATTTCCCACAAATCAGGTCTGTCCATGCTGTAATTCCTCAGAGGAGCATCTTGGCACAGGCCTTCCAGATACAGTGAACTCTCTTTTGTGTCTGGTTTTACCTGGAGCAGGAGATGGAGCAGACAATTGGAAGTCCAGGGGCCATTCACCCTGTCCTTGTTGCTAGCCTGTTCTTTAACCTCACATGTTTTCTCAGCGTATTGGGCTCAGAAACAGACTGGTACAGTATGTTTGAGGCCACACAATTTCTGAGGTTCTTTCCAGCTCTGTTTTGCAGCAGGGTTACATCGTTTCTAAGATGCACATAGAGTTACAAGTAACTTGCATTTAGAAACCTAGATGGGAACTTTACAGTAGCATGCCCAGCCAGCTGCCTCTGTTCTTTAGGTGACTGACCACTGAAAAACTAGCCCCTCTTAAGCCCCGCCTTTTGAGATCTTCTGACCACCATGTTGTCACTTGCAGGCATTTTCAAGCCCCATTTTTTCTTATGAGCTCAGCCTTCAATGCTCCCTTCACCTGAGTATCTCTTTGAATCTTTTGTTTGCTGCTTGTCACTTCCAGACCTCAAGGAAAATCTGCGCGTTTGACACGTTATTAAAATTGGCTGAGACCACAGTGATATGCATAGGCGATGGCTCTGTTAAAGGCAGTGTCAGGATTGGAGCCTACATCTCTTGCCCTGGCAGGTGATTGCAGCAGTAGGGCTTCTTTTGCTCCTGGCAATTCTCTCAGAATTGGTGGAGGCTGCTGGCAGGGCTCACAAGTTGTGCTTTCCCCTCTGATCTTTGTCTTTTTAAGTAGAGAATAGCTGCATATTCATCAGTGGGGGAATCACATGTTCCCCAAATTAAACCTGAAGGTATCTACTTGCTTTGATGGAATGCATCCCCTGCCCCGACTGAGAAGTGAAACACATATAGGCTCCAGAGACCTCGGTACCTGGAAGATGTTCAGTTTCCATTCTCCTGTTGAGTGGTATGTGAAGTGCCTTCTTTTTTTTTTAAGATTTTATTTATTATTATATGTACATACACTGTAGCTGTCTTCAGACACTTCAGAAGAGGGAGTCAAATCTTGTTATGGATGGTTTGTAAGCCACCATGTGGTTCCTGGGATTTGAACTCAGGACCTTTGGAAGAGCAGTCGGTGCTCTTAACTGCTGAGCCATCTCTCCAGGCCGTGAGGTGCCTTCTTAAGTGAGTTGGTAGCCTGCTTGCCATATCTTAAAACTCAAATGTTTTAGCCACAAGTCCCTAATACTGATACAAATTCAGACGTAGATTTACAAGATAGTTCACGTTTTTCTGTCTGTCTTTTAAGTCTTTCAAGGTCTTAGTATCATAATTTGTAAAGCTATGCACAATGGGAGGCCATACTCGGTAAATTTTTACCACACTCCAGGTGCTAAGTGAACTTCTTATTTCTGGTCTCATTCCAGCCTACTCACACCTCAATATGACAGGTACTTTAATTAGCTTCCTTGTTCATTCTTGTAGTTTTCATGGGAGCAGACAGAGTTTCTGGATCTTTCTTTATGGGCACAACTCTTATGGGAAGCATGGTAAAGGCCTAGCCATCAGTGTTTTCACTTGGTAAATAAGCATAAGAACACGTGCTTAGGTGGTGTGATCAAATAAATACTTAAGTTATGGTCTATGTTCCACTATTGTGTATATCAGCTTTTTCTGTGAAGTTTTAAAGACTTTACTTTTATTTAGATTAGTTGAGCTTTGTTTTCTTGAATGTAGGATTTTACTGTCTAATCCTGGCTGGCCTAGAACTCTCTATGTGCACCAATCTGGTTCATATTGCCGGAGATCCTCCTTGCCTGGGATTTAAGACGTGTTTAACCTTGTCTGATATTCATTTTTATTTTAGTTGTGACTGTGTGTCTGTGTGTCTCTGTGTTGGTATGTGCTCATGTGTGAAAAGTACCTATGGACGTCATTGCTCATTATAGCTGGCCATGAATTTGGATCCTGTACTAGAGTAGTTAGTGCCCATAACCAATTAGCCCCATCTCTACTGTCTCCCGCTATGGAAGCTAGTGGTCATCATAGGTGCTCATGAACTTGGATCCTCTTCTAGAGCAGTAAATGTACTTAACCACTGAGCCCTATCTCTGTGTCTCCTCTCTTTGGAAGACAGTGTTTCATATAGCCCAGGTTGGCCTCAAATTCACTAGGTAGATGAGGATGACATTGAATTTTTGAACTTCTTGCTTCCGTATTCAAGAACTGGGATTAACAGATGCACACTACATTCACTTTTGTCTACCATTTTTGAAGGAGAGTCTGCAGTTTATACCCTTTTCCAACACTGAGAATGCTTACATTGGTATTTATCTAAAATAATAAGGTGAAAAAGAAAGATTCAATGCTTGCCTCTCGTGAGCTATGAGCTAACTCATAACTCTGGGCTAACTCCGAAGCTTGCAACCTATTTGTAAGATAATAAGACTTCTCTAAGTATTTTTAACACTCCTTTGTAATATTATACTCTTAAGCATGTTGTTGCTGTTCAGTCACCATAAATTAACAACCATTACTATTCATGGAACATTACTTAGTCTGAAACTGGCTGTCATGAGTTTGGAGTGCAGAGAGAAGTAGGTACCAATGTTTATCTCAAGGCCTAAATGAGTTGCTGTCTGCTAACCATGATTCAAAGGGTTGTCACATTTTTGTCTACCAAAGGAAATGCTTTTACACATGGAAGCATTAACTTCTTTATGCATGCTCTGTGGGTTAAGAAGGAGTAGAATGAAAAACAGAATAGAGGCTGTCTGAGACTTGCCACTGTACCCTTCACTGTGGTCTAGGGATATGAAGGGCTTACTTTGTCCTTCCCCATCTTTAATACATATTATTATATTGTTAAAGCATCTCCTTTGGCTGTATTTATTTCATCTGTGGAGTAGGATATTATAGGTATCCTGCTGGAGCTAGATGCTTTCTTTATATTGACAACCCATATATTCAGGAAATCAACAATGATAAGTTAAATACCATTCCTTTCTTTTTTAAAAAAAAATTATTAGATATTTGCTTTATTTACATTTCAAATGGTATCCCCTTTCCAAGTTACCCCTCCAAAAACCCCCTATCCCATTCTCCCTACCCCTGCTCACCCCTTCCCCCCATTTCCTGACTTGCATTCCCCTATTCTGGGGAATTGAGCCTTCACAGAACCAATGGCCTCCTCTCTAATGTCTGAAATGGTCATATTCCACTACACATGTAGCTGGAGCCATGGATCCCTCCATGTGTACTCTTTGGTTGGTGGTTTAGACCCTTGGAGCTCCGGGGGTACTTAGGCAAATGGATGGAACTAGAAAATATCCTGAGTGACATAACCCAGTCACAAAAGAACACACAGAGTATGCACTCGCTGATAAGTTGATATTAGCCCAAAATCTTGGAATACCCAAGATACAACTCACAGACCACATTTAGCTCAAGAAGAAAGAATACCAAAGTATAGATACTTTGATGCTTATTGAAAAGTGGATCAAAATACCCATGGCTCACAGCCTACCAATAGAATGAGCATAGGGTCCCCAATGGAGCAGCTAGAGAAAGGACCCAAGGAGCTGAAGAGGTTTGCGACCCTGCTGGAGGAACAATACCATTTCTTTCAATGCACATAATTTGTTTCTTGAAGGGAAATTTGAAGGCAGATTCATGTTTCTCTGACTTTCTTTAGAGTTCCCCAGTACTCATAAGATCTAGAATAAATCTCATATCATACTGAACATACACAAAGTGGACTTGATGCTGCTTGATGATTCCACTGGAGTAGTATTTGGATTTTTATGTCTTAATTGTGGATTAGAAAAGATTGCTAGGGAGAGAACAAAAGAAGTGCAGAGCCCAGCTAATGACTGCTTAGACGCTCCCTAGTGTACTGTGCCACACTTGACATAAGTCAGCTTATTTACTGTCACAACAGCACTGCAAAGAAAGGCATTCCTTTAAGCCACACAAAGACACTCATTACAGGAATTTTTGTAAAGAAAATAATGGATCCGTGGTACAGAAACATCACACCCTTCATCCATTCTCTAGCTACTGCATCTGCTACTCTGCTGCCTCAGGATGGGAGCTACAGAACCTTTCTAGGTACCATTGCATGATCTCTCCCACCTTGCTTCTTATTATACACAACTGCAGGCAGGGCGGCTCTGGACCCTTTATGGGTATTCAAGCCCGATAGTCCAGGGTCTGTTTTCTGGTGCTTCAAATCCACCTGTGAAATGATTTTTGTGGCAACTATAAAAAAGCCTGGAGACCTTGAGCAGCTTGTCTAGATCTATGAGCATGAAAATTCTCTAGGTGTCCAAGGTTGTCAGAGTCCTCTGCCATCAGGAAAACAGCAGAAAGTGTCCCTTGTGCTCACGAAGTTAAGGAGGGTCCCTCAGCTTAACATCGAAAGAAAAAGCAACCATTTTTAGATCTCTCCCTCTCTCTCTCTCTCTCTCTCTCTCTCTCTCTCTCTCTCTCTCTCTCTCTCTGTGTGTGTGTGTGTGTGTGTGTGTGTATTGACTCAGTAGT
This sequence comes from Apodemus sylvaticus, assembly GCF_947179515.1. Lineage (NCBI taxonomy): Eukaryota > Metazoa > Chordata > Mammalia > Rodentia > Muridae > Apodemus > Apodemus sylvaticus. The sequence continues at coordinate 74,029,877 of NC_067486.1, read as the reverse complement.
AGGGGGAAGTCTGAAAGACCTGGACTCTGTGGATAATTTCATTTGGTGACTTCAGGTATTAGCTACTGCAATTCTGAATTTAAACATTATAAATGGTTGTTCTCATATGTGTATTCCTTTTCTGTTCCCCCTCCTTGTCTTCCTTTACCTTTCTGTGTGTTTTTCTGTATGGCTGCCCATCACATCTTCTGGTTTTTTTTCTTTGAACCAGACAAGTCTGCCACTTCCAATTGATATAGAACGACAGCCATTAGAACCTCAGAAAGAAAAATTGCTGGTGTTACCCAGAGGACCAGCCCACCTTTCCCTTGAGCTTGTTCTGCAGTAGTCGCTAACTCTCTGAAAGTTGCCTTGTGGACTTCCCTCCCAGCCTGAGCCTTTTTCTCAATCTGGCATCTGTCCAACCTCTGGCAAATCTTATCATCCTCGATCATCTGTCCAGGGCTATTTTCTATTTTCTTTAAATTACTCAATCAAGAAAATTCCCCCATTTTTTGGTGGGAGTAAGGTATTTCTAATTATCTGGTCCAGGAAAGCCATCTGCCAAGTTATTAGCCGAGTACTATTGAACAGCCCAAGTGACATGAGGATGGATGACAGATGCTCGCAGCCCCTCAGCTCCCCTCCTGTCTCTCACTTCCATCTTTTTCCTTTTGATGCTTTAGTTGACAAATAAGAATTTTTTCAGGGGCATTTTTTATTACCTCTGTTAGAGACTTTTCTTTTACTCCCTGTCAAATAAATAACATTCAAGTTTTAGGATTTTTATCAATATCACATATCATATTCTTTACACATGTGATTTGTGAAATTTTGAAAATTGTTCCTATTATAAGACAGTGATAGTGAAATGCTAGATGCTACACATGTTTTTATTAAAGGACAAATATGTTTTAAGTCTAAGTATCAATGGAAGAGCTATAGACCCATGGAAGTGGTAAAGCCTTAGGAGCTGTTTGGTTACTCAGGATAGAAGGTGAAATGAGACCCTCAATATTAGTGATAATACATTGGTGACCAGTAAGAAGTCTCAAAATAAAAGTGTGTTCGTGTGGATGAACTTCCAACTCTAATGAGGCCTAGGATCAGCACAGCATCTTTAAAATGGGAATTCTGGCGCCATTAGATTCCAGTGGGGGTCTGAAGTCTTCAATCCTGTCTGGCTCCTCCTGAGAGACTGGTAAGTTGAGGACAACTCTTTGAAAAAGATATAAAAAGAATACAATATAAAAGTGTTTATCATTCGTGGAAAATTTAGAGGTAGGAAATTCAAGACGGGAAAAAGAGCTGTATCAGCTTTGCAAAATCCTGCCTTGTTTCAGCAACTCTAGAGTGTGACCTCCATTCTATTAGACATATGATGGAACCCCAATGCCCATGCCCATGTTCCAGGCAGTTAGGTATAGGGACTGATATAGCAGGAGCTGCAGGAGCTGCAGGAGCTGTTCCATGTATTAGTGTGTCTCAAGAAAAGTCTCTACCCTAGGATATTTTCAGACATCCCATTGGCTGGAACTTTCTTTCCTCATCACATGTAAGTGAATGGCAAGCTGGGAAATGTCACCTTTATTCTGAGTAGCTGTGAGTCAAACTTAAAATTCCAAAACTCTAAAAGTAGGGGAGCTGTTGCCATAGAAGGGCAGTAGAAGAGACATGCAGAAACAGGGTCTGGAGATCTGCCATACCCAAGAATAACAACTCACAGGTTAATTTTAACTAGTACTTACAATTTTAACCAGAAACTTCCCAGTATACAGAAGATATATAAAGTCATACATATCAATCATGCTGCATAGGAATTCTGCATTATTAGGAGTCTCGATTCTTAGATGTGAAATAGGTGATGAAAATATTGACAGACATCATTGATCTCATTGACTACTCTGGCTATCATTGATAGTGTTGGGTACCTCTGCTTCACTTTTCCTGTTTCCTCTACCACCATCTCTGACCCACCGATCTTATCACCTGTTAAATTGACTTGTCAATCTCTAACATGGAATATATATATATATATATATTATGTGTGTATATATATATATATATATATATATATATATATATTAGCATGTTATTTCTTGCAAGTTAGTAGGTTTTTTAGTGCTAATACTCAAGTTTAGTATATACATGGTGAGATGCTTAACATGTTGATTAACCATTAATGAATAAAGCTGGTAGGTGTCGGAGCTTGCCTATGAATCATGTCTTTCTTTAATTCACCAACTGTGATGTTTTGCACTCTGCCACAGGTCTGCTTTGCTGGGAGACTTGTTTAAATTCTGAAAGTCCCATATTTGTCATACAACCCTACCTGTACTTATTGATGTATCCTTGATTTTCATGATACTCAATGGATGTGGCTTCCTTATCAATGGCTCCCACCTTGAGTCACACACATATCGCTTGAAAACACAAACTTAAGCTATTAGAAGGAATGTAAAGCCAGTGCTTCTGTTTCAGTTACTCTCTGACTTCCATTCCCAATAGTAGTACTATAAGATTCTGAAGGCAAGATTTTCGAGGTGACCTAATCAACATTTGATTGCACTTTGGAATGCAGAACTAGATTGATAATAATCCCAATGTAGTCTCAGCACTACCACCACCATCCTGTACTCTCTCTTTTTCTAATACAAAATAAGAAAATCATGTATTACCAAGCTTATTTTTAGATATTAATTTTTAATTAGTATTACAAGAGGTATAATATAGTAAGACCTCTGAGGTGAGGGTGTCCCAGCAAATGAGGTCTGACCTTTCACTCTAAAAGCTAAGGGGAATAATAATGGTGAAATCCAGAAGTTAATTTAGTATTCAATTTAGTTATATTGGGTAGATATGGGCATTAGTGTCTTCAGAAGTACTGACTTTCAGGTTTAACAGAGTGAGAGGGAGAGAGAGAGAGAGAGACAGAGAAAGAGAGAGAGAGAGAGAGAGAGACAGAGACAGAGACAGAGAGACAGAGAGAGAGAGAGTTGGAGTAGGCATGAGAAGTATGCTGTGAAGTAGCTTTGGCTACACATTGAACTGATTGCTTATTAGCTCATTCTAGTCCCACAAGTTCTTCCAGTCATATTGATTTAGGGATCAGTCTTACCATCATGAGCTGATTTTCCTACGGAGAGGTTAAACCTTAGTTCCTGTCATGGAACAATTATTCTATGTGGGACAGTCTCATCCTACAGAGATCTACTTTCAAGGTTCACCATTCCTGAAATCTCGAAAACCTTGTGCTTTCTCTTTTCTAGGTGATTTCATCATAAAAGGCAGATAAGAGAAGTTAGGTAAATTTAGGACCAATAACTACCTGTATAAATCAACGTTATACTACCATTCATTAGATGGACACATGACTAATGTATTTGTGACAGAGTTGAGTAAAAATCTTTTTCTAAAATTGATCCTTAGAGAGGTTAAAGATGATGGCATAGATGCCAAACTTCTAATCTGCTTTGAGATGCTTGTTAATTAGCATGCTAGAAGGAAGAGACACTGTGTGTGATTTAACAAAAGCAGCTTGCTTCATTTGGCTAATTCTGTATCAGTTCTAGCTTTGCTAAAGCCAGTAACTTCATTATAGGCTAGCACCAATCCAAATTTGTCTTGTAGATTAAGCTAATATACTGCTATAGTTTGAATCTTGAATGCTTTCCAAGGCATGAGCCTTGATGGCTTCTACCAGCTTGTGACACTAGAACACTGTAGAGCTTTTAAGGGTGGATCCTACTCAGAGGAATTTAGGTTCCTCTGGGAATGGATGGGGATACTGGAACCCTGGACCTGTCCTTTTTCTGTTTCCTTCTGTTTTCTAGGATTTTGAGGATGCCTCCTCCATCACAGAAACCCACAAAAAAAAAATCCACAAAATCATGGGCTGACAGTTCTATAACCTAGAGTCAAAATTTACTCTAAAATTCATTTACCTCATTTATCTGTTACATTACACAAACACATACACATACACACACACACACACACACACACACACACACACAAATTTCAATTCTGTTGCTATATAGCTAAGTTATGTATGCAGAAACTGAGATGAAAGAAAGTATTTTATCTGGGGTCATATCAAAAGTAAATTTTATGTGGAAAATAAGTCCATTTTGAATGTAAGTCTATCACATGCCTTCTACAAAGCAGATCTTTGTTCTTGCTTTTCTGTGTCTGAGCATCCAGCATCCTTATATGCCTCAACCCTCAGCTCAGTGCCACAGCAGGTTCTTAATAAATATTTCATAAATACAAATATATGAACAGCTTTCCTATGGGGACTATCCTGCTTTGAATGTGTGTGCATAGATTTGGAACAAGTGTCCTGGATCTATGTTCAGGCTGTTCTTATTCGTGCTACCACTCCAGCAAAAGGAAGCCTGTGAATCTCTCTGTCTCCATTTCCTGGCATGTAATGTGGGAATGGGCATGAGGCCCGAGAGGGTGTTGTGAGATTAATTAGTTAAAATGTATACCCTGCTATATAAATGCTAATTGCTGTCAGGAGCGTGGGCTGGATTTTCCAGTGACTTGGCTTTGCACAGCTTTTCCATTACTCCTGTGTGTCATCCGGGCTCAGCCTTAAGAAACCCTTTGACTGAGAGAAATGATGAGTTTTGTGTCTCCCTCACGATGAAGGGCCAATTTAGACAGGACTTCTACTGTGGAGTAAACTGTATAAGAAAAGGCATTTTAGACAAAAAGTAGCACACTGAACCAGTAATTTGATATGTTCCCTTTTCTAGGATCAGAAATGACTCTATTTACACAACAGCCTTTCCCTGCCTGGAGTAAATTATATAATTAATTTGATCTTACACAACATTGGAGTCTGTTGCCATAGATTCCATTTTTATTTGTTCATTGAATAATTTTAAAAATGCCCTAAAAAATATCCTCAGGTAACAACTAGAGAAACTTAAAAATTCACAGAGTAAATTTCAAATGGATACATACCCCAAAGGAAAAACCTCAACAATAATAGCATTTTCGTTAATGTTCATGAATACCAATATGCATATTCTCAAGCTCTGTGGCAAAGGAGTCTAGTTTACTTTTTAGTCTTACTCATATGAAATATAATACAAGGGAGACACTGAACAGATAGAGTAATGCCTCCTTCCATTAAAATGTACTAACTAAATGTAACTAAAAGTACATGTACTTTAGTCAACAATGTATTAAACGACTGGACTCAGGTGAATATTTCTTATATAGTCTTTATTTAGATGTCATCATATAGAGACCTTCACTAAATACTACTTGCTTATTACATATAATATATATGTGTGTATATATATATACACATATATATTTTCTTATTACATATATATGTATATATACGTGTATATATATATACACACACACACATACCCCATATATATATATATATATATATATATATATATATATATATATAATTTCTTTGAGAATTTATACATTGTATTTTGGTAATATTAACTCTTCCCCAACTTATCTCACATCTACTCTGTTCTAATCCTCCAACTTTGTGTTCTCTCTCTACTTTTTTTTCTTTAAAAAAAAAAAAACCATTGAGTCCAATCTTTACTGTCACCATAGTCTTGCGTGTATATCCATCCACTGGAGCACAGTTGATCATACCCTTAAAGAAAACTAACTCTCCCTCTCCTGGCTGCTATCAGTTAGCAATGACTCTTCATAGAGTTCTCAGCCCCCAATGGGACATCTACATCAAACACTCCTCTGCCGAGTCAAAGTGATTGGGAAGAGGGAGCAAAAAGAGCATAAGAGTCACAAGTAGAAGATGACACAACAGCAACAACAACAACAACCAGCCAGTATTTAATGGACACAACAGGGCATTTTGCACATATAAACTCACAGTGTCCCTGATTATGTGCATAAGATCTGAGTAAGCACAAACCACACAAATTCCAGTATAGGAGTCAGGGGGAGGTGGGCACAAAGTCTTACTATTCCTTGCATAGCTACTTCTCTTATACTATTATACTACTATACTATGTTTAAAAGTATCTCTTTTTGAATTATTTATGCTAGGAAACAAAACTCTCAACATTATTCATGATAGGTAATGTTGGCTTTTATGATAAATCTCAATGCCTTAATACAATAGAGAGTTTTTTTTTAATGTGTTTATTCCCTTCATGTCTAAGTTCCTGGAAAGATTAAGGTGGCATTCCTGGGAAGCTCTACTCCAAGTGGGAGGGATACTGGAACACATCTTGGGATACTTCTCCTTTAGATCATTACAGAAAAAAAAAACAGTCAGTAAAAAGAGAGAGAACAGATGCTCATTGAGTACCCAGCCTCATTTATACATTTACTGTATAACTCCTGTTCCTAAGCCTTAGGGAACATAGTGAAAGAGGGAGAAGAAATATTGTGGGAGCCAGAGAACCATGAAGTCTACTGTGAGAGTGTCTTCTAGAAATGTCACAGAAGCTACAAACACGAAGCCCTCACAATTTGGCTACCTAACCTAAACCAGACTATTTAGGCTAATATGGAAGAGGGAAATCTCAAGGAACCCACCCACAGAAAAAGGCATACATGTAGGCAATTAAGAATTGCCGAGAATGGGAGAAATATGTCTACCCAGGAATGAGCTCTGTAGTTGGTTTTCCAATACCATTTGATAAGACCTGAAATCATATGGATACAGGTAATACTAGACATGTTGACATGTATGTTTTTGTTCATACATACACTTATATATATGATATTAATTACATATGATATTAATAGATAAGAAGAAGTGATGCTTTTGAAAGGAAGCATGGGAGAGTTTGGGGAGAAACGATATAATTATATTTCAATTTAAAAATAAAAATAAAATTGCTTTTTTTTAAATCTTTTTCTCTTCTTCAAAATGTCCATATAGGGCTAGAGGAGGCCTCAAAGATTATGGATAATGTTTCGGACACATTATTTACACTCTTATTTCTTTGACTGCATCAAATCACATGCCCTAAACCTAAGATTTAGGTATCTATGACCTTCCCATGGTTCTGGGAGGAGAACACAGTATTGAGAAGCATCTATTCAGTGTCTACCACAGACCATACTGTGATCACCAAAGATCTACTTGATATCCATCTGCTTGAGTTTCTGTCTGGGACTTTATGCTGGATCTTCTTTTCTCCTATCTCCTTTCTATAAATCTTTACTATTGGCTGTAAAGACCTCCAGGTACCAAGGTGCCAGGTTATAATATTAAAGAGTTTCATTAATGAAGTTGTAATTGACTCTCAACAAGGTGTTCAATTTCTCTCCAATTTCCCAATGATAATCCTATGGTCTGTTATCCCAGACTGGGGCTTTGTGAATGAGAGAGATTGCAGAACGTGTCTCTGCAAAATGACAACTGGTTGCTGAGTCTGGAGTGAGGGATAAGGGACAGTGGCCAAAACCTTAATGGAAATATTCTACAACCATGAATACTCTCTGAGAAAATAAAGCTTTGCATGAGAGTCCAGAACACATATAATCTTCCCCAAATCCCCAACAGTTATAACTGACTGTTCTAACAACTGTCTGGCATTCTTTCAAAGATGTGGCAATTGAGCAAATACTAAGAATACCATGGTCTCAAAGATACCACTACAGCCACCTCAATACTGTCAACATAACTACAAAACTCTTGATACAACATGCATGCATGAGCAATTTTAATATGATTGGCACCATTCATTATTATGAAATTGGTCAGACAATTAAAGAAGCTCCTTGGCCCTCCCTGGTGCAGCAGCCTTTGCTCTTCAGAGTTACTCAAGTTCTGTATTTCCACCTCCTCTTCTAAAGAAAACTTGCCATTGCTAATGCGCTGTGTCTTTTAGTTTTGAAACCTACACTATCAGACTTCCCCGGCATCAAAATGATAATTTTCATGTTAGAGTCTTGCCTTTGCCAGCATCTATTTGTAATGAAAGCAGAGCCTCAATAAAGCCACCCGTGGGAGCATCAGTAGACTGTGAGTGCCTTTAGGAAGCAGAAGGCTGTGGTTCCTAAGTTCGTCCAGACAACAGGCACACCACGTTGAAGTTCCAGCCTCACTCAGCTGTTCTAACCTTCTGTCTCTTTGTCTTTTAAAAATATGTACTTTATAATTATACAATGAACTGACTGTTACATCCATTCATAGGAACACAATTAAGACATAAAACAAAGATATTTTCTAAAAGAAAGTATGTGCCTTTCAGATGATATGGCAATGGTGAAGGCTTTGTCAATTGGATTAGATAATTTATCTTTCCTCTCTCCCTCCTTGCCATCTTCCCTTCCTCCATTCTTACTTCCTTTCCTCCATTTCTTCTTTCATTCATTATTTCCTTCCTTTCTTCTTTCCTTCCTTCCTTTGAATTTTTGTAACCTTTCCAATTACCTTATAGAAAATCATACAATTATTTTGTCAATTATTGTAAGACATTTTATGACATTCCTTACCCCACCAGTTGCCCTCCTCAGAGGCACTTCTCACTATTTTATTTATTTCTTCAGCTTTGTTCCATCTGCCCTTTGCTAATCAATTTATGTATATTGCTATTTTCTTACTCAACGCAATGCATTCTATTTTTATTTTTATGTTAATAAAATAAAAGTTATTTTATTGCTTTGCTATCTTCCCATTTTTTCCTATCTATTCCTCACTACACGATACCATTGCATATTTAATGGAATTACAACCATTTAAATAATGAGACCCAACATTGCAATAGACTATTTTTTAGGTTACTTTTCTAACTTTTGAATCTATTAATTGTGTTTTCCATGTGCTCTGAATTGTCTTTTCTTAATCATTTTCTTTCTTTTCCTTGCTTTTCTGAAAATGTTTTTTTTTCTTCATTTTTTTTTACAGTGATAATGTCATTGTAACCCACCAGGCACATGATTACTTCTCCCTATCTTTGATTTACACTCTCTGGATTGTTCTTCCCTGAACTCTGCCACAAGGCTGTTATCCTGAGACCTGTCCAGTCACATCTGTGGATTGGTACTTTGCTGACTTAAATTGAATCTCCCGATCATGACCCTGGGTGTCCCTTTGTACTTTTATTTATCACTATCATGACATGCATACCCCCGAGGCTTTCTGATAGAGAGTATGGGGAATAACATGTGTAAGTTTGATGTGTCTGCAAATAGGACCTTAACACTTGATTGTGCCATTAAAGTGAGGGCAGGAAATCCTTTTTCTTCCTGTATGCCTAATATTTATCTTCTAATCTTCAGTTTCAATGTGGAGGCTTCTCTAGCATTGTTATTTCTGACATTATTTCAGTGTGAAGTTTTTTTTTTCACTCCTACTTCTTTGTAGTTTATAGAATCATCTCTTTCATTCTAATGTTTTCAGAATGCCAGGTTGGCATGGGTCTATTTTCACTGCCTGTGGTGGGGCACAACGGGCATAATGATAGGGCCCTGTGCATCAGTATGCTCTGTATTTCCACCCTGGAACTTTTTCCTTTAAGTGACTGAATTGAAAGTTTTCTTCTTTCTCTTTAATTCCTTTCCTTTTGTGCTTTGTTATCATGAAATGCTGCACTTACTGGTCTGGCTTTCTAATTTCACTTCTATTTTCTATATGTGCCTCTTTTTTACTTTATCTTTAAGAAAACTTCAATTTTAACTTCCTAGCAAACCATCTATTACAGTTTTACATTTGCAGTTACACTCGATTTTTAGTTAGTCTTCATCTCTCTGAATATTCCTTTGTTACAAGATCTTGTTCTGCAGGACTGTGACTGATTCCTTACCTCTCTAAAGACTAGAATCACAACACCTTTAAAATGTTTTCCTTGAATAATCTGAGTTTTTCCAAAATTCCTTTACTTTCTGTCAATGAAAAGTATACTTTTGTAGAAAATTTTCTCAGAATCTTCCTGGATTTCACAATTACATCTAAGAAGCTGATTAAAAATTCTAGATGGGAATGTGAGGTTCGATTTTGGAACACTCCTTTGGGTGATGTTGCTGTACAATGAATTCAAGAGCCCCCAAATTCAACAATTTGGCTTTTTGCTGAAGATTCTTTCATTCTCCTGCTTAGGGTCTGTACTGAAAGTCTGAATGACAGAAGGAGGACATGCCTTTAATCCCAGCACTGGGGAGCAGAGGTACACAGATCTCTGGTCTATATGGCAAGTCCTAGGTCCAGCCAGAGCTACATAGTATTCACCCTGTCTTAAAAATAATCTGGATGCCCTTACCTTGGAGTTGTGTGTAGGATGCTGCTCAGTGCAGGAAGTGGACATGGAACAGAGGATATAATCTTCATTAGTAGTTTTTCTGACCTTCATTGATAGTTTCTGACCTTCATTGATAGTTTTCATCTAGCCCTTTTTATTTTACCACTCCCCACAGAAACAGAATCTCTTTAGTGTTTGGAATACTGGGTTCATTTTCCAGGTCAGAATATAGTGATGGTAGTGGAAATGAGAAAATCTCAATTTTTATCACCCAAAAGACCCTCTTGCTATACATGAAGGGACCCAAACAAGGAAGGCTCAGTCTTTGCGTCGTATTTCACAAGACAGAAGAGAGCTTGATGAAATACAACCTAGCCATTAAAATACCCACTACAAGTGGCATTTGTTTACTGACCCAAGTCACATGCCTCTTCTTACTTGAATTGTCTATAATATGTGAGGAGGAGGAGGAGGGCGGGTATGTAGGGTGAACAGCATGCTTTGTATTGGTGCTGATGGTTTCTAGGTCTTGGCCACATTCAGAACAGCAGCTCAGTTTGTTTTCCAATATTTTCTTGCTGGCTTAATTAAGGTTTATGTTTTGAAATCTGCTCAATTGGTTAGTTTGTATCTTTCTAATATTGACATAGTCATCTCTCTTATTCCTGTTGATACTTTTGATCATGTCTTAGAAAAATATTTTTGTTTTAGTGGAGCTTGAGAAAGTACTGGGACTAGGCTCACATATTAAAACTGTTCAGTTTATCAGAGAAGCTGTTGTAAGTTTCTGTACACTAAATGATTTTATTTGGCAGCTTCATGGCACTAAGGAAAATGTAATGAGTGTGAACAAATTTTTTTAAAAGGTAATATTGGACAGTTATCATAAATGCATATTGATACAAACAGCTTTTGAACTTTTTAGTTCTTGCATGCTGAATAAAAAAGCAAAGCTAAGGAAAGAGAATTAAATGTTACTTATCATTGAGTCTTGGAAAGTAATGTATGTAATTTCCTGCAGAACTATTTAGAAGTCAAATATTTTTCTTTTTTCTGAGATAGAAAGATGTATTTTTTGGCTTTTGTCAAAAGTAAAATAATTGTTGACATTGTTGTATTGACTGTTAGTTACTGCTGCAAACAGTTTGTAGAATAATCCTGAAATTTTATGGCAAGTTTTCACCTTAACAGTTACATAAATGGCTGTGCTCATGAGTCTGTAGATTGCCTTGGGCATTTACTCTGGGCTGCCTTTGGGCGTTTATAGGTTTGGGATTTGGCCAGACAATTGTCCTTTTAGATATGTCCTATATTTCCTAGATGTCCTATATGGTGCTCAGTTTAACTCTGAGTTGAACCAGATTTATTCTTATAGTTATAAGAGGATTACAAGAAAACAAAATTGTTGTAAGTTGTAAGGTCTGTGGCTGCATTGTATCTGTATAAAAATCTCAGAATTAGCTCATATTTATGAGGATCAATATAGCAGTCTCAATGGAAAGAATTATAGTTTCCCTTTACAGAGGTGGACAATGCAGAGTAGAAAAAGAATACAGACTAGTTTTGAATACTAATTTGAGAGTTGTCAAATGATGATTAAAAATTAATTTTTCTTTTTTTGAGAATTAATTTTTTATTAGATAGATTCTTAATTTACATTTCAAATGATTTCCCCTTTCTTGGTTCCCCCTCCCCGAAAGTCCCATAAGCCATCTCCCTTTCCCCTGTTCCCTAATCAGTCCCCTCCTGTTGGATCAAACTTTTCCAGGACCAGGGGCCTCTCCTCTCAATGATGTCTGTACTGGCTAGTTTCGTGTGTCAACTTGACACAGGCTGGAGTTATCAGTTGGGAAAGTGCCTCCATGAGATCCAGTTGTGGGGCATTTTCTCAATTAGTGATCAAGTGGGGAGGGCCCCTTGTGGGTGGTACACCTTTGGGTTGGTGTTCTTGGGTTCTATAAGAGAACAGGCTGAGCAAGCCAGGGGAAGCAAGCCAGTAAGAAACATCCCTCCATGGCCTCTGCATCAGCTCCTGCTTCCTGACCTGCTTGAGTTCCAGTCCTGACTTCCTTTAGTGATGAACTGCAACATGGAAGTGTAAGCTCAATAAACCCTTTCCTCCCCAACTTGCTTCTTGGTCAAGATGTTTGTGCAGGAATAGAAACCCTGACTAAGACAGTGTCCAATAAGGCCATTCTCTGCTGCCTATGAGTCTGGAACCATGAGTAATACCAAGTGTACTATTTGGTTGCTGTCTTTGTCCCTAGGAGCTCTGGGAGTACTGGATGGCTCATATCATTAAAAAAAGAGTTAAACAAAGAAGTTTCACCTGAGGAATATCGAATGACTGAGAAGCACCTAAAGAAATGTTCAACATCCTAAATGCAAATCACAACAACCATGAGATTTCACCTCACACCAGTCAGAATGGCTAAGATCAAAAACTCAGGAGACAGCAGGTGCTGGCGAGGATATGGAGAAAGAGGAACACACTTCCACTGCTGGTGGGATTGCAAGCTGGTACAACCACTCTAGAAATCAGTCTGGCGGTTCCTCAAAAAACTAGGCATGATACTACCAGTGGACCCCTCTCTATACTACTTTGGGCATATGCCCAGAGGATTCCCCAGCATGTAATAAGGGCACATGCTTCACTATGTTCATCAAAGCCTTACGTATAATAGCCAGAAGCTGGAAAGAACCCAGATGTCTCTCAACATAGGGATGGAAACAGAAAATGGTATATTTACACAATGGAATACTACTCGGCTCTTAAAAACAATGACTTCATGAAATTTTTAGGCAAATTGGTGGAACTGGAAAATATCATCCTAAGTGAGGCAACCCAATCACAAAAGAACACACACAGTATGCACTCACTGCATAATAACTGGATATTAGCCCAGAAGCTTGGAATACCCAAGACAGAATTCACATATCAAATGATGCCCAAGAAAAAGGAAGAACAAAGTATTGATACTCTGGTCCTTCTTAGAAGGGGGAAGAAAATACCCACAAAGGAGATACAGAGACAAATTATGGAGCAGAGACTGAGGGAAAGACCATCCAGACACTACCCCACCCAGGGATCCATCCCATATACAGTTACAAAACCCAGACACTATTATCCATGCCCACAAGTACTTGCTGACTGGAGCCGGATATAGCTGTCACCTGGGAGGCTCTGCTAGTGCATGACAAATACAGGGGCGGGGGGGGGGGGGGCTCTCAGCCAACCATTGAACTGAGCACAGGGTCCCCAGTGGGGGAGCTAGAGGACGGACCCAAGAAGCTGAAGGGGTTTGCAGCACCATAAAAATAATTTTTATGTTCATATATAAGCATCTTAAAGAACGAATTTAAAATTTGTGTGATGTTTAATTTTTTGAAAGAAGAGTCCTAAGTGGTGATATATAAAGAAAGATTGCCAGCTAAGACTTTACCCTTCTCACTCAGAAGTAGATGGTTCAGCTTATTGAGACAGGATTTGGGGACTGCAGCAATGCTCCAGCTCTTCTAGTTCCCAGTACCCACATTGTATCTTACAGCTTTCTGTCATTCCAGTTCCGAGAGAATTCTCTGTCCTCTGAGGAAAACACACAAGTATGTGTTACACATACATACATGGAGGCAAAATACTCCAACATACCAAATAAGCATGAATAAAGTCTATCTTGAACATACATGAGTTCAATGTAATTTTATATTTAACAATTGCTTATAAAACCAAGATATACATTATTTAGATGGTATATGTCATAATCCTAATTAACCATTCTAGAAAAAATATCTTTCGCACTTTGAGGAAATTGTACAGGAAGATGTTATAATGAAAATTTAAATGCTATAAAATAGTAACAGTCGAGTATATTATAATTAATACAACTTCAAAAAGAAAAACAAATATGGTTAGACAGGGAGAAGAGAGAGTGATGGCGAGAGAACTTGAAGTTGGGTGGATAGGGAGATGGGGAAGGTTGTGGAGGAATTTTGGTGGAGGATGACTGATCAAAAGACATTCTGTAAAATTCTCAAGAAGTTAATAAAAGCATTGTTTACAAATAAAAAAGCTTGCTTATGTAAGTACAGCTGCAGTGCCTGGGCATGCAGAATCATTCCATTACTTGTGATTAAAAGTGAGATGTGTAAAACTATTAAAAAGGAAGTAATCATATTACTACTCAATTTACATTATAGTGATTTTTCATGTATACAATATATCTTGGTTATCTCCACCACTTATTCCTCTTGGCTTGATCTTGTGCATGTCTTGTGTGGGTAACCACTGCTGTTGTTCATGAGTTCGTGAGTACAACAGTCAAGTCATGTCAAAAAGACAGCTTTTTGAAGCCCTCTGACATTCTCTGCCTCTCATCTTCTTTCAGCCCCATCTACTATTATGTTCTGTCAGTGTTGAGTATAGGAAGATTGCTGATAGGACTGAACACTCAGTAGTCATTGTTCCCAGCATCTTGGTGATTGATGAGTCTTGGCACTGACTGCTGAGCACTGCAAAGCAAGAACAACAACAAAACAAAAGAACAAAAACAGCAAAGCAAATAAAAATCAAGTTCTTCTGACCAAAGTGAAGGGAACACTAGTATATGGATCGAAACACCAATATTTACAACACAAATCGAGACTATATATATTTTACGAAACAATAATAATAAGTTGTCTTACACCAAGGATGACTACCTCCAACTCCCCAGCTATAGGACTTTGACCACGTAGATTTACAGTACAAAGCATGAATTCTTTGCTGTGGAACAGGACTAAAACATAATGAGAAAGTAGTTGCTTTCTCTTATAACATGCACTGTTCTATTTTATGAATGGATACATCTTTCTGGGCAGATCAGTATTCTATCAGGCAAAGTCTACCATTGAATAAAATCATTGATAATCTTTTTCCTTCTGTGTCCTATATGGCACATTCCATCACTGTAGGAGCTAGCCAGCATACAGAAACTTTCCTGTCCATTCCAGCTTAATTTGTGTGTTTTCTAACTGAACTGTGGTGTGTTCAGGAATAAGGTCATATCATCTAGTTATGGTGGACATTCAAGAGCAATAACAATAGCCTATGTTCTTTAAGAGGCCTCTAGAGTCTCCCTGGCCAACAACTTGCAGGAATGTATCCCACACTAGGCACTGAGATTTTAATTTAGTAATATATTTCTTCTGTAAGAAACATTATTCATCTGTGGAAAGGCACTTTGTTCAAATTCCTTGTTTTGGTTGTTGTTGTTGTTGTTTAATCATGTTTTTAATTAGCTCACAAAATAGTGGATTTCCATAAAGCTTGTTCAAATCTTGTTAGTTTTGATTGATTGACAGATGACATGCTTTTCTTCCCCATCTCCCTGCTCCAACTCCTGCTTAAACTTAAACCTCTCAACGTTCTTCACCATCTATGCTGTCTCATGCCCTATTCTTCTCCCCATTGCCTCTTCACCCTCTACCTCTCATGGATCATTAATAGCTTACAGACCTCTACAAATACACCAAAGTCAACACCCAAATTACAAATTGTAAACTTAGATTCACTTCTGAGAGACCGTGAAATTTGTCTTTCTGCACCTGGGTTACCTCCCTCAGTATAATGTTCTCCAGTTCCATCCATTTTTCTGTCTAATTTATTTTTTCTTTACAGTGGAATACAAGTCCATAGTGTGTGTGTGTGTGTGTGTGTGTGTGTCACATTTAACTTATCCTTTGGTCGGTTAATGAATGCCTAAGCTGATTCTAGTTCCTAGATATTGTGAATAGAGTTTCAGTGACCATGATGAGCTGTTATCTCTGTAGTAAGGTATAGGATCCTTTGGATGTAAGACCAAGATGGGTATTTCTGAGTCATGTAGTAGTCCTGTTCGTAGCTTTTTGAGATCCATTCACACTGATTTCCATGATTAATTTATGGGCATATCAATAGTAGATAAGGCTTCCCTTTTCCTCAAATATTTACCATCATTAGCTCCCACTTTATGATGAGGAGGAAGAAGAAGAGGAAGATGAGGAAGAAGAGAAGGAGGAAAAGGAGGAGGAGGAAGAGGAGGAGTGTTGTGGTGGTGGTGGTTGTGGTGGTAATAATGACAGTAATTCTAACTTGGTGAGACAGAATCAGTACCACAGTGCCTTTTTGATTGTGTTGTTTGATTTCTTGACATTACATTTTTGGAGGTTCTTTGTATAATATAGACACCAATCACATGTTTGGTATGTAGTTGACAATGGTCTTCTCTGATTCTTTGGGCTGCTTCTCCATTCAATCAGCAGTTTTCTTTGTTGGACCCACCCGTTAATTGTATGAGATTCATTTTATTTGCTTGTTTGCTTGTTTCCATACCAAACCCTCCCCCTTTCCCCCTTCACTGAGTCCCTCCCCATTTCCCCTCCCCTTGAGAGAGTAAGCCCTCCTGAGTATCCCCTCAACCCTGCATACGTAGTCTTTAGTCTTTAGAACATTAGGTTTATCTTCTCCCACTGAGTCCAGACAAAGCAGCCCTGTTAAGGAACAGATTGCACAGTCTGACTGCAGCTTTAGGGATAGCACCCACTCCAGTTGCGGGAACCCACATGGAGACTGAGCTGTCCAGGGGCCTTGGTCCAGCCTGTGTATGCTCTTTTGTTCGTGGCTCAGTCTCTGAGAGCTCCCAAGTGTTTAGGTTATTTGACCCTGTTGAGCTTCTCAGGCAGTTACTATGCCCTTTAGGATCTTCAGCCCTTCCCCAACTCTTCCATTACAGTCCTCCACCTCCATCCAATGTTTAACTATGGGTTTCTGAATCTCTTTCCATTGGCTGCTGGGAAGAGCCTCTCAGCAGACAATTATGCTAGTCTCCTCTGCAAGCATAACAGAGTATCATTAATAGTGTCAGGGATTGGTGCTTGCCCATGGAGTGGCTTCCAAATTGGGCCAGTCACTGGTCAGCTATTCCTTCAGTGTCTTCTCCATCTTTGTTCCTGAATTACTTTTAGAAAGGACAAATTTGGGGTCAAAAATTTTGTGGGTGGGTTGGTGTTCTTATCCTTCCATTGGGGTTGGGGGATCCTGTTGGGCTACAGGACAGGAGAAAGGACCAGAAGATCATGAAAGTGAATGGAAATCCTCAGCTACTTAGGGTGGAAGAATTGGCGGGATCTCTAGAAAATCTCAGAGACCAGGGAAGTGGAGGCTCCCAGGAGTCATGCGAACAGCTGGGCCATGGAACCTGAAGAGGCCTCTTCCTGTAGCCACCAGATCCTCTTTTCAATTGCTAGTATTGTTTCCTGAGTGCTTAGAGTCCTCTTTAGAAAGCCCTTTCCTGTGTCTATGCCTTAAACTGCACTCCTTACTTACCTTTTAGCAGCTTCAGAGGTTCAAGGCTCACACAGATGTGCTTTGGAGTTGGTTAAGTGAAGGGAAAGAGAGAAGGAGTTACTGACATTCTTCTAATGTCTGGTTATCCCAGCATTATTTGTTGAAGATGACATCTTCCTTCCAGTGTGTGTTTTTGCCATCTTTGTCCAAAAACTCAGATGGTACTGATTATGTGGACTTCTATCTCCTTTATTGGTCTATGTTTCTATTTTTGTGCCCTTTTTTTGACCATGTCTTTGTAATATAACTTGAAATCAAGTGTTCCAATATCTCCAGCCTTTTCTTTTGCTCAGAATTTCTGTGTATATTTAGGATCATCTGTACTTCCACAACACTTTTGCAAATGTATTTAATTTTTCTATTTCTGTGAAGAACATCCATGGAATTTTGTTAGATATTCTATTGGCCCTATAAATTGGTTTTAGTACAATGGACATGTTCCTGACCTTGATAGTTTGGATAAATGAACAGGAAGGTGTTTCTATCTTTTACTGTCTTCCTGGATTTCTTTTTTAAAATAGGAACTCACTATGCAGCTGTGTGTGGCCTAGAACTTTCTATGTGGACCAGACTGGCCTCAAACTTCTAGACATCTTCATGCATCTGCCTTTTGAGTACTTCGGCAACCTTAATCACCACTTTAGAGTTTTCATGGTAGTGGTCAGTCTTTTTTGTGTTTCTATTTCTATTTCTGAAATGACACAATGTTTAAAAGAAAGTGTTAACTTGGGCTTGTTGTTGAGGGGGTTAGGGTTCAGGAAGCAGAAGAAACTCAGGAAGCAGAGTGTAACCTGGGAATCAGAGTTTTTTGAAACCTCAAAGTCTACCCTCAGTGGCACACCTCCTGTAATAAGGTCACATCCCTTAATCCTTCCCAGATAGTGACACCAACTAGAACCTATGGGGACTATTCTCATTCATATTCTTGGTTACTATTTTATTTAAAAATATCATTGTTTATAGTATGATTAAAAAACCCTGTTTCCATTTATTGTAAATTAAACGTAAAGTTTTAGGTATAAATAGGAATGTAAAGAAGCTTATACTAAGTTTAATTTTTAATGTATTTTATATATTTAAAAATATTATACCATATATATATTATATATTTATGTACTCAAATAATATATTATATATAGTCATGATATATATGACTATTAGGAGTACAAGAAATAAATTAAACTGTTGTCAAGTGGTTTGGCTGGTCCACACAGGATCCTTATCATCCCTGGAAATATTTTCTCTCTTCTTATGGTACCTTCTGTATTGCACCATTCTGATATCACTCTCAGGAATAAATATTATATCTTTTCTTTCCTGCATACACCAGTGATTACTTTCCAGTATGAAATAAGTTGTAAAGAACATTAACAGTTTCTTTTTTTCACTGAAGTGCTAGCAGATTTTCCCCCTATGTTCTGCAAGTCTATTTGCATAGTATGGTCATTCCTTGACATGCATAAACAGCCTAGCTTGAGGTATATTACAACTGTAAAATACACTGAATTCTAAGATTTTCCTCCACAAAATGTAAATGTATAAAATACCATTAATGCTTTGGGCTTATTGAATTCATTAGTTAACAAAATATAATATTTCTATTCATTCTCCTGCTTCATTTCATCCTCTTAAGGTGGCAGAGAGTTACAATGAGTTTGTGGCACGCATTATATTTTTGCTGAAAACTACAGGTCTGGCTTCAGATGCAGGAGTCCTGGTAAAAACTAGAAGTCTTCTCTCCATCTAGACTCGAGTTGGCTTTTCAATTACAATCTCAGCATCCAGACCTTATCTCTGCTGTCTAATAAAGCTATGTCTTCTTTAAAAGATAATGATTCTCTAGTCCATGAAAGATTCCACAGTACCAAGACACAGATAACTGGCACCAAAAAATACAACACGACACTGTAAAGGACTGGCAGTAGTAATTCCTTCGCACTGCCAGTGTTTATTATGTATGTATTTCAGAGGGAAATTATTGGTGATGACTGGAGAAAGAAGTACCTAGAAAAGGTCAGTGTTCTGGAGTGTTCTCTGAGGCGGTTCACCCATCCTTTCTTTTTTCTTTTTTTTTCCTAGAACGCTGTGATGACTGGGGACTAGATACCATGCGACAAGTCCAAGTGTTTGAAGATGAGCCAGCTCGCATCAAGTGCCCCCTCTTTGAACACTTCCTGAAGTACAACTACAGCACTGCCCATTCCTCTGGCCTTACCCTGATCTGGTACTGGACCAGGCAAGACCGGGACCTGGAGGAGCCCATTAACTTCCGCCTCCCAGAGAATCGCATCAGTAAAGAGAAAGATGTGCTCTGGTTCCGGCCCACCCTCCTCAATGACACGGGCAATTACACCTGCATGTTGAGGTAGGCTGCTTCTCTGCCTTGACTTTTCTTTGTCCTTGTAGTCCAATTGTATTAGTTTAATGATTATATGTCATGACAGCTGGGGAGGGGATGGGCATATGCAGATGGGATATCCCTTACCTCCATGGCTTAGCAGAAATGGAAGGAAGGAGGGGGTATGTAAAGAGGGTCTGTCTTTGAGAATATTCTTCACAGGTGGTTCCTTTTCAGAAGGGATATATAGCAGTATTGTCTAAAGATGAGGTTGGGTGTATTGGCTTCCTTCTATGGCTCTAGATACTTCCTGCACATTTGCCTTGCCTGGAACCATTTTTCCCTAGTAAATGAACAATGAAGAGTATATCTGTTATGTTATGTTTATCCTGTCTTTAATGTACCTGGCAGAGACAACACATTCGGGGTATGTTTATAGAAGAAAGACTATTTGGGATAAGTCAATATATTTAGCACAGTGCTTTTACATTTTCAACCAAAATTCTCCTCAAAAGTGAGAGAATACTGTAGCCCTTGGAATCTAAAACTACAATCTACAGCAGCAGCCAACCAAACTTTATCAAATCTATCTTTGTTCTTAAAATACCTATGGGGCTTTATTGTTATTTCCATTAAAGTTCCCATTTCTACATATAAATGCAGATGTTTGCACAAAAAATTAAAATACCTAAATCCACAACTGGGCTAGTTTTCACAGTCCTCTTTTGTCACCAAGCCATGATTTGTTTCCTAAAGTCATATATAGGGCATGGATTTTTTTGTTTGTTGGTTGTTTGGACTTTTTTCTTTATTTAACACAATTTTCTACTGTTTATTGGGGATGTTGGTATCAGTTTTAGAGGCTACAATGCTGAAAATATAGTCAGCAGGGTGGAGTTTCATCCCCACTGCTTGCCTTACATACACCCATCTTCTCTCCATTCTTTCTTCTTCCATCCTGTGTCCTACCCTTCACTTATAATGGAGTAGCTGTTTTGGATGAAGGTCCTTGTATATGACCTAGTGTGCCTTAATGATATCTTTACCATTTAAGCACCTTTTGCAAGGATAATAGAGCCCCAAGTTTCTCTGAGCTAAAAACTTAACATTTGAATTAATGGAGGCTATTAACACACTTCATCCTTTAATAATTAGTAAGCCTGATTTCTTTCTCTATTATGGATGTAAACTCTTCTTTGACAGAGACCTAAAACAAAGTTTTGATAAATGTATGTTATTTTATTAGGTGAAAAGTGTCTCATCTCTATTTAAAAAAAAACAAAACAACTTTGGATCTTTGGAGCATCCATGTAGTCAGGGAAGTCTCCTTTGTAATAATAATCTTAATGAAAGAAACTTCAGATTTATTCATGGGCTTCTAATGAGCATCAGATTTCCATGTTCTTATTATCTCTATCCAAAAAAAATGCTATAGATATGGGCATAATGCTGATTGTATTGGAAAGAACATTGGGTGAGAGAGAGAAGAATAAAACCTTTGCTACTGTTTAGCTGGTGCACTAAGGTAGGTTGTGTACAAAGCTAGAGCTTTGGTATCTCTCCAGGATCCATGTTCACTGAGCTCTTTTTCATCTTTAACAATTGCTAATCCTTTAACATTTCCCAGGTGAACATTGGCAAAACTTTGGTAAGGAGCCATTGCGTTTCTGCTTGGCATTTGTCTTTGCTGTGCACCTGGTACTACTGATGTCTCTGCCATGCACCTAGGGATGCAGAATCTATATTCGTCTTTCACTGACTATATTCACCGCTCTGACTAGAATGGACTGTTAAGCCCTACTTACAGCATTCAATAGCCTTCCTAGCCCAGAAACGCAAAAGATTCCACATTCTTCCACAAAACAGCATGACCAAGCCTGTCTTAACAATAGCCTTTATCTTGTACTAACTTCTGTCTAGTTACTTACCTATGAGAAATGGTAAAACACATGACCAAGGAAACTTAAAAAAGGACACATTCAATTTGGGGATCACGGTTCCAGATGAGAACCATGACAGCAGGACATGAGGGCATCATGGTGAATCAGTAGCTGAGAATTACTGTCTTGAGATCAGAACCACGAGACAGAAAGCTCTGAATAGTGGGGGCTTTTGGGGCCTCAAAGCTCACCCCCATTGAGACACCTCCTCCAGTACACCTCACTTCTTAGTCCTATCTAAATAGGTCTATAAACTGAAGCCAAGCGTGTGAATGTAGGAGGCTATGAGGTCCTTCTCATTCAAGCTTCTAGATAGGTTAGGGCATGTTTAAGGCTTTGGATTAGATGCATTTCCCTGTATTTTATTGCTCATATTCTCATATTCAAATGGCAATGTTGAAGTTACATCTTACCAAGATTACACATGATTATTATAATAAGGTAATTTTGAATTATTATACATTTAATTAAAGAATATCTAAGGTGCTCACTATCTAGGGGGACTAGTGCAGAAGTACAAGCTAGGGTTTAGAGAAACAGAGCCTGGCAGAGATATGGCTCGGTCTGGACAAACACTGTGTGCTTCCTACTCTATGTGAGATGTTTCCTCTGCTGGTCTCTGACTTTCACATTTGCCTGAAGGTACATTCTACAGTTTTGAAAACTATGTTATAGTTTTCTTTATGACTCTTTTGTTTGCTTTTGCTATTAATCTCCCTATTTTCCTGACTGAGACAACACTGGATAGACATTTGGGGTTGGAATTGGCTCTATTTCTCCTTTATAGATGTCTAATCTTGTAAAACAACAACAATTCTAAAACTTACTGACCAGAAGCAAAAATCCTGGAAACATGTAATTTTCAAAGGTTGGTTGTACCCTTAAACATGCCATCCTTACCTTTGCCTTAATAAAAATGTCACTACTGACAGTGTTCTGAATAAATGCTTTCAGTATACATTGGAGGTCATGGATAGAGTATACAAACTTTAATGCATTAACAGGAGACATTTATGTTTGCTTTTTAGTGTATGGTGCTATGCGGTATAGGAAATGTCTCAGTGAGTCACTTAATAATCACAAGAATCCACACATATAAAGAAGTCCCAGCTATACTAAATCAAATAATTGATTTGGAGGCAGATTGATCAGGGAGGCAATTTAGCCTCCCTGATCATTGCGTGTTTGTCTTTTCAGGAACACAACTTACTGCAGCAAAGTTGCATTTCCCCTGGAAGTTGTTCAGAAGGACAGCTGTTTCAATTCCCCCATGAGACTCCCAGTGCACAAGATGTATATTGAACATGGTATTCATAAGATCACATGTCCAAATGTAGATGGGTACTTTCCTTCCAATGTCAAACCAACAGTCACTTGGTATAAGGTAAGAATACTAAGACACATTGGTTTTGTTGTTTTTTTTTAATGGTAATGTCTAAATGCCTGTGAGTTAAATGGTAACATTAATAACACTGATTTTTTTTTTATTCTTGAACCTTTTGATTTCTCCATTAATACCTTTATACAATTTTTTGCCACTTTCTTGTTTTGTTCTGTTTCAGAAGGAGTGGTGTGGGTTGCTTTGCCTCAGGTTCCTGTTTCTCAACTGATGTTCTTCAGAGTCCCAGAACTAACTACTCAATTTCTGTTAACTCTTGAGGAACATATTTTGAGTAATGCTGCCCACTTCCACTCACTGCCTTGTGAAGTCAGAAGGTGCTGATTCGTGACGTGAATCTCAGCTCTTTGATGAGTCAATACTGCAATTTATCCATTATGTGCACTCTGTTGATTGCCCTCATTTGTGGGTATTATCCCTCTGTGATCTCTCCCACATCTGACTATTTGGAAAGTGTTTTATCCAAAAATGTGAATATTGGAAGCGGACACCTGTGGGGGCTGCATAGCCTTTGACTCTCATGGACTATCCATAGATACCAAACTGGAAAACTCAAGCACAGTGTACAGAAAACTGTATAGGATGAGTTCTCAGCAAACTAAGTGAGACAAACAATAGCCTATGGGCATCTATAGATTCAGTGTTTGGACAGAGGTACAGAAGAAAACCATTGTTGGTCAGACTTCTGAGCATGATTTCCTCAGAAGAAACACACATTGGAGGTCATGTATAAATATTTTAGTACCTTAAAACAGATATTGCTGTTTGCTTTTTAGAGTGTCCTAATTGGTGTAAGAAATGTCTAAGTAAGTCACTTAATATTCACACGAATTCACACATATATAGAAGTTGCAGCTATATTAAATCAAATGCAATGAGCCTGACTGATCATTGTGAAAAGATAGTGAGTGGAACTTAGGGCATGCCTTTGCAGAATCAGCAACTAAAGGCAGAAGAAATTTTATTCCCTGAGACGAGTCACAGTCCTTTAGCAAGAAGTTCTGCTAGGCTAGAGTGGTTTCACTGTATTTTAGAAATAGCCAGAGCAACAAGAACTAGAGTGCAAGGCTAGAAAGATGCCTGTCTACAATGCCTGAGGCCTTGAAGTTTAATGCCTGGCCTATTGGCCTTGGGGGAGAAAGCCAGTGGAATTATAACAGTACAGGGAAAGAATAAAAACAGACTTGACATGAGGGAAGAAAAAAGTGGGAACAACTCAGGGTGGAAACATTTTGAAGACTCTCTCTTAGTATGAATATGAAACCATACTCTAAAGTACAAAAAGGCTATTTTTACCTAAAAACAATCAATAAGAAATTCAAGTTCTATTTAAGTTTCATGAAATAGTTCTATTTAAGTTTCATGAATAAAACAATAATATTTTTGCAGCAAGGAAAGTTTTCCAGAAAGCTGTACTATTGGTGATTCTTAAAAAGCAGGCATGCATCAGGAAAAATAAGATATATGAATAAACAGGATGCAGAAATAGAATTAAAATGTCCTAAAGTTACATCACTTATTGAAAATTTAAAGGGAAGAAAATTATTTTACATGTGAAGCCAAAGTAAGAGGGAAAATAGCAGCAAACACAGGCGTGCATACATGTATTCACATACACATAGAAATATACATATGCATACACACACCACATGTACACTGAGTGGCACAATACACAGGCACATATATGCATACACATTCACATATGAATACACATAAGCATAACCCCACATATATGCACATGTACTCATGTACATACCACATACATACATATGCATGCCCAGCATACACACTAGTATATACACACATATGCACAGGCACATGGACAAACACCACATAATCGCAGAAAAACACACACATACATGCATACGTACATGTGTACACACAGACATGCACAGCCAGATATAGATGTAAGCACATGCACCCATACAGACCCATAATAGGCACACAAGAATGCATATGAACACACATGTATATACATGACCAAATAAATGTGCATACAATCATATACACACATGCACATAAACACACATGTACACCTGTTCCCATGCTCAGAGAATGTACAGCAGCTAAAGATTGGCAGAAGGTAAAAGAAGGAAATTTAAAAAATAAAGAGATAACAGAAACAGGAAGGCTAGAGTGGTTACACAAATACATGAGAAAGAAGATTTTAAATCAGTATTACACAGAGAAAATGGACAGTTCATAATAGGGAAAAGATCACGTATCCAGAAGACATGCAACAGCAGAAGGATTTCTGCATTATAATAAAGTTTCAGAACTACAAGACGTTCTTAAGAATTGTCAGAAATCGAAGGGCAGATAGACAAATTCCCAACGACAATTCATCTGTTTAAATTCTCTTTCCTGATCAATTGTTAGTAAAATGACTTGGTAACTAACTATAAAAGCCTCCTGTGAGTTATAGACAACCTGAAATTTAATGATGGTAAAACTTTTAGTGGATTTAGTCCAACAAAGTAATAATGATAGTTTCACATTTTAACTAGTTAACTGGGGAAATCAGAGTAAGATCTTGAAAACTAATAAAGAGAAATGAGAATTATTCTCTTTCTGAAGGTAATAATATTGACATGGGTTTACAAAATAGAACAGACAAAAATGATTTAATAGAAGCAGTTCTACTAATAAATTAACTAATCATGGTAGCTTTTAAATATAACTCTGCAAAATCCAGTTGATAAATTCAAGCATAAAGCATCCATTACCACCAGCATCACAACGTGATTGACAATAGCAGTCTTCCTTCTGATCAGAGAACAATACTACTTAGGGTGTTGCAAATAGGATAAACCTGAGGCAGATCACTGCTGTTTAAAAATACAGAGAACATAGGAAGGCCCGGTACTACATCATGAGTTTGAAGTGAGCAAAAAGAAAAAAAAGTATGAGTTTATAGTCCTCGTGCAGGGTTCTCCTGATGCACAAGGGGAAAGTACAGAATTCAAGAAAACACATAAAGCTTTTTAAAAGAAAATGAATCTATATATCTAAGGATGGACCTACACAGACATGTTAAAATTATAACTGAAAGTGAGATAATTTTTGGAGAGTTTAAATAGTGTCTACTTGGGTGGGAAATAGTGAAGGAGCTGTGATTGACAAGGGCTGTGTGGAAGGCTAACAAGTGAGGTTTGCAGTAGTATATTCCTGGTCTTGCTTCTGCTTGCAACGGTATAGACTCTTAAAGAACCCAGCTAATTCATATAGTTATACAGGGGTTTCCCTATGTTTTGTTGTCTGCTAAAAATAACTAGGAAAATAAGGGAGAAATGGAGGGATTGAGTGAAGGAGAAAAGAAAGAAGAGACGAGGGGAAGAAAGTGAATGGGAAGAGGAAATTAGGAGGAAGAGAGACAGAGAGACTGAAGACAGGACAACCAATCGCAAAGCACATGCCTCAGCTGAACAGTGTTCCACATACTTCATAAAAGAGAGCAAGAGAACATCAAAATATTCTCAGTGTGGGATGCAGATGATATCAACAAATTAGAACTTTTAAGTGGGGCAATGGAACTTTACTTACATTGCAGAGAGGGACTGGGATTAGTTTAGAGATACACACAGAATTCTTTACAAATGAGAGCATTAGTGGGATAATTTTAACAGGTTCACATCGATAAATTAAACCTCCCCGTGGCTCTTGTGGAATTGTCCACTCACCTGCCTGCTTCCCTAGTTCTTTTCTTATTCACAATCTACCATTTCTTCTTTTCCTATTCTCCACACATTGCCTTGGCCTAGGAATCTCTCTTAGAACAGACCAAAATTTACTGTCATGAATTGTTCTCTCATTTATCGCTGTAGACCCTTACCTATTCTTTCATGCCTAGTTTAATGTCACTTTTTACTAAATTCTTTTGTTGTCGTCTTCTAGTCACATACATATACACCAGATAAACATAGATCAGTTCACTGGAGTATTCATAGAATTGGGTTTAATGTGATAAATGAGATATAATCTTAGTTTGGTGAAATTTCAAAAGGAAGACACAATTCAACACAGATGCCATGTAGGCATGTAGTACAATAGGCCACATGTAGGCAAACACTCAACATGTAAATAAGATTAAATATTTTTAGTTATAATGTTGAATTGCATAAAGTGGAAGAGAAAAATTGCTCTGATTTTAATAAGGAGAGCTTCTGTCCTATGAGACAGACCACTTGACTCTTGAGTACTTCATATCAAATTATTCAAATTTTTGGGTTTCCTCTCCTCATGAATGGAGGTAGTATTAACCAAGGTATGAGTAAAGGGGGAAACTGGAGGAGTCAGTGGTGGTCTTAGTAGCTGTCACAAGAATCTAAGGTTGTCTAAGACATCAGGGTAGCAGACAGATAAGCAGGCAGTGGTTGTACAAATAAGGATCTGAAACTTAACAGTTCCACTCTGCATAAAGAGATGGATGCATCTTTGTGACAGTTGGAGCATCAAGAAGATGAAACACACTGAGAAAGGGTCTGAATCAGTCTTCAGAGAGTCTGCATGCAGTGAGTGAAGGTATAATGTCTGGGTATTGAAGAAAAAGTCAATAATGCATAATGATTTCTGAGGCAGACTCCTCCCATTCTGTACATCACTCAAAAGATAAACATAGGTCACAGGAGATAGCTAAGTGGGTAAGCTTTGCAATCATGGGGGCTTGCTGTGGATCCCCAATACCCACATGAAGTGCTGCTTGTATCATGAGCTCACAGATCAGAAGTGCTGCTCCCCATCTGTGAGCTCATCGGGACTGGTATAATCTGTAGTCTTACAGGGAAACCAGGCTAGGTAAAATGGTGGGCTTTACATTTAGTGCAAACATATTTCAATGAATAGGGAGAGACTTGCACACAGGCAAGTGCATCTCTCATACATACATGTACAAGATTATGTGTACACACACATATAAAATGTACACACAAATATGAATAACTACAAACGCATGCAAACATCCACATACACACAATACACACAAAACATACTTGTAAATACACACACATATACAAACACACATACACACACACACACACACACACAGTGCAAACTACCTGCTTTCAAAGAGAAAAGACAACTAGACCACAGCTATCCTTTCTATAGTTTGGTTATGGCAAACCTTCTGCTAATGTGTGTTGCACTTTTCTGTTTTTGTTGTTCATTTCTCTGCCTGTGACTGGCACCTTTGATCTCAAGAATTCTGCTAACTTGGGAGCAAAGATTGAGTTTGGGAAAGATATATTCTCCTACTCTGGCAGCAAGACTGAGATTTGGGATGGGTTGATTCTCCTACTGTTCGATAGGAATCCTGATGTTTTTGTTTTCTCTACCTTCTGCAGATATCCTCAAATGTCTATAGAAATTCATTCCTCAGTGGAACTCTGTAACCTGATTTTATTTTATTTTTTTAAAAAAAATGTCTTCTTAGGTAATAGAAATACATCTTTGAGGCTTAAAAGTTACATAATTATAATCAGTTTCACTAACTTGCTTCCCTAACACCTGCAAGTTGAAGAATGTCCAACAGAGAAGGGGAAATGGGTAGCTTCCACTTTAGTAATAATATTTGTATGTTAAGTACGCTGTTACCATGTTCAGTACCCATCACAACCCCAAAAGATAGACCCATAGACACAGCTAATAGCTAGGAAATAGAGGGCTAGGGTACAGGGTCTGTTTCCAAGAGCTTGTATTTTATTCTCCCAATGCTCTAAGAGTGTACAATGTGCATTTCTTGGATTTTGTAGTTAAGAACTATGTTAGTCAACATTTCTGAGCTGTTATGGCGTTCCTCATCTAGGCATCTTAAAGGAGCAAGGTATTAATTGTGGCTCATGGGTTCTGTGGTTTGAATTCACTATTCATGAGCATTATTGCTTAGGTGTGTGACAAGGATAAGACAGCATGACTGAAAGGCAGGGCAGAGGAAAGGTGCTTAATATGTCACCCAGGTAGTAGATGGAAAGACAAGAAGGGATCTGGGAAAAAATAATCTTGAAATGCAAGCTACCAGTGACTGACTGACTTCAACATAAGCCAGCTCCTGAGAAATTCATTGACGGATATATGCATTGATGAAGTTAGAGTTCTTGTGAGCCAAACACCTGTCGTCAGCCCATCACCTGACAACCAAGTCTTAACACATGAGGATTTGTGGGATATTTTTATGTAAAAAGCCTAAGCACAATGCTGTTGGGAATTGTACCAAATGTCACCAGGCTCCAAGCCAAGAATCAACCTTATGTGTCAGGAGGCCATACTTTAGCATTAAATTCCGAATTTATTCAAAAGTCCAAACTGGAAGTGGATATGCCTGGGATTTCAGTCCTGTTCTGCATGCTTTGTAAAATGGTTTCCTGTCTAAGAATGGTGTCAGAAGGGAGTCTGATCCAGTTCTGTGTGATTCTAAAATCCTTCTAAGACTGATGTAGCAAGGAAGTCTAGTCCCTTTTAGAGCTCAGGGAATTATAAAGGAAAAGACAATGTTGGAATATATATTGGTCTGTGAACTGCCTGGTGGGACTTAGCAAATTCTGGACATAACATGGATTCCGAGGGACTGATGTTAAAGGAATAGAACACCAAGTGTCTCCATTTCTGAAGTGTGCAGAAAAGGGATAAAAGCGGACCATTCCATGTCTTTCTTTGTCTGTCATCCTATTTTCTTTACTCTAAGGCCTCCCTAATTCAGGACTTCAGTGGTTCTGCCATGAACTTATTCAGTAAATTTGTCAAATGAGGCAAATTTTGTAACTCCTCATTTGGAAACTCCTCCTCAGCGCACTATGCGCTGTAAGTGATTTACTGAATTCCAAATAGCTAGCTAGTCAGAGAACTTCTGGGTGGCAGTCTGGATGGAAGTGAGAAAATGTTGGTTTAGTCACAGAGATGCCACCAGACAAATAACAAATTCAGAGATAAGTGTGCTGTACTATTATTATCATTATTATTTTATTAGATTTAAGTATAGACTTGTGTTTTCATGCCACTGTGCCTTTCATAGAGCTGAATAATCCCCCCCCCCTTTATTGTATGATTGGGTATTTCAATTTTCATTTTACAGAGACTTGGGAAAGTGAGGTCAGTTTTCCTTTCCTCCTGAGATGGGGGGGGGGGTCATTCCATTGAGTGTTTTATATGTTTGAGTAATGGTAACTGCAAAGATCGTCCCTGCCATCAAGCTGGTCAGACGTAAGTAAGATTACAGAAAGCTGAATGTCTTCATGCCCATTCTGATTAAGTTTGGCATAATACCCCCACTTCAAATTTTTTAATTGCAAAAGAAAATTTTTCCACACAATAGATTCCTTTCTCCAAACTTCTCACAAATTCAATATAAAATAAGACACTGCTGGTCATATACTATTTGGTAATGTTCCTCAGAAAATATGTAAATTATTGTCTCTTATTTCTGTTAATTTACCCTGTACTGAATTTTATATCAACTTGACATGGACTAGAGTATTTGAGGAAAATGGCCCTTAATTAAGAAAATACCCACACAGG
Organism: Apodemus sylvaticus; assembly: GCF_947179515.1. Taxonomy (NCBI): domain Eukaryota; kingdom Metazoa; phylum Chordata; class Mammalia; order Rodentia; family Muridae; genus Apodemus; species Apodemus sylvaticus. The sequence continues at coordinate 73,999,147 of NC_067486.1, read as the reverse complement.
ATTGGCCTACAAGGCCACCCTGTAGGAGATGTCCTTGACTGGTGATTGATGTGGGGTTACCTAGTTCACTGTGAGTAGTATTCCTGGGCAGGTGGTCTTGGGGTGTATAAGAAAGTAGGGTAAGTAAGCCATAGGGAGCAAGCCAGTAAGCAGAAGCCCTCCATGACCTCTGTATCAGCTCCTCCCTCCAGGTTCCTGCCCTTTTAAAATTCCTGCCCTGAATTTATTCAGCAACAGAGTGTGACTTGAAAATTGTCATCTGAAATACTCTTTCCTTCCCGAGTTGTTTACAGTCATGGTTTTTAAAACAGCAATAAAAACCCTACCTAAGACATAACTTCAGGAAAGAGCATTTATAAAAACTTGCCACACCCAGACATCTTTAGGTATGGCATATACTTTTAGGAAGTATCTGTGTGATAGATTTTGTGTTATAGAAAGATGGCATCAGTTAAAATGGTTTTTCGTCTTTTTCCTTTCTCAGTAATGTGTGTATATGGATTTTAAACCTTTGGTATGAAGTTAGCATGTTCATATTTTGAGAGCTGCACACTTAGCAATCTGTGCAAGAGTTTGTGGCAATTTTTGCATGTGGTTTTAGGACTCCTTTGGATTTAAAAATTTACTGTTTGAACTGAAAATCAATTTAAATTGATATCTTTGAAACCTTGAAGCTTAAATCAGGTCAAATGAATCATCCTCTGTGTACACTGAGGAAACCTTATTCATAACTCATCATTGTCTCTTTAGTGGTTATATCTTTGTTCTGTGCTAAGTCTCAGCTCTCTCTTCCTTCTTTTCTTTTTCTTGAACATCAATCTTAGAGCACAAGCCTGGGCCAATCCACACTGCACTTAAAAATTGATTGAGTAATGGATTTTGACTGCATTGTAAAACTTCATAAAAATGTATGCCATCTCATTTTTTATTATTATGTATCTAGCTCTTAACATTGCCTGGCACAACACAGAAGGGACATTGTAAATATTTATAAATATTGAAAGACTGAGTTCTCTTTATTGGAAATGACTGGCTTATGAAACTCTTTATAGAATCAACAAAGTACAATTATTTTATACCAAGATTTTCATGGATTCATTGCTTCCGCAGCTATTCCTAACTATTCAGAAATTGCAGCTTAAGCTCTTTTTATTTTTATTCCCATTTCCTCATGTCTTCTGGAATAACTTTCCCATATGTAATAATAATCCATATACTTACCGCCACACATTTTCTTTGAGCTTTAAACTGTAAAATATCAGTGATGACTTCATACATACTTTTGATCATGTAACATAAATATTTTGAACTCAATATGCTAAATATTGACCCTATCATGGCCATAGAAGACATAGTGCTCGTCTACCTCTCTCTGACTCAACTGGAGTTAATTACCCAGAAAAAGAGGAACACTGTAGGAAACCTGCCATGATAAAGCAAATTAAATAGTAACAAGTAGAAAAAAATACTCTGAGAATGCAGGAGAGTTCTTCACTCTTCCCTCAGTCCAGGGTGTTCTCTGTGTGTCTTCATTTCCCCCCTAATTACTGTCAATATTTTCCATATCATTTTAAGATAATGTAATGCCTCAAATTAACTTGTATGATCCACTGGTCTAAGGACCAAGTAACTTTTTGGAATGCTGGGAGTTGTAGTTCTTAGAAAATGATGCCTCATGGGAAATGCAGTGACCTATATAGTAGCCTATTAGTTTTTGTTCGTAAAAGTCCCCTAACATGTGTCTCAGGGCCACTCTGCTGGGACATCTCAGGGAGTAGTCCTGACAAAAGTCAATCTTTTGGCCAGTATTTAATATTTAATAAGAATACTTGCTTCAAATTTGACCCCAAATGACAGAATTGGTTTTTCTCTAGCAAATCTCAGGATTAACAATATAAAGCAAATCTTTCTCTAGTAAGATTTTTTTTCCCACTTTCTTACATAGGCTGAATATCTATTTTAAAAAACTCACAAACAAAGAATGCCTTTTTCCAGTCATATTTTCACATGGATCCTTTTGTGGAAAAGACATCTCAAATAGAAGCTACTCTTTTCTTGATTGTGACATCATCCTACACACAGCCTTCGCTTCCTCTGATACATATTTCCTCTCCAGGATCCCAGAGTCATTTCCTGTATTCTTTCTTACTTATATGTTGTGGTTGGTTGCCATAGCAACCATTATGTGGTTGACAGTTGCTGTTCTATTTAACTTCTTCTCTTTGAATTGAGAATGAGGAGCTGATCAGCCAGATACAAGGACAGTTTGCTAGCCACACAAGTGTTTACTCCACTGAGAAAAACATTCACTTAGTGCTAACTAGTTTCTTGTTTTTGAAAGCCCATTTTCTGTTCTTTGTGTACCCAAGTATTTGTTCATGACAGTTTTCTTTAGAATTCTAAACAAGTATGTCTGAAACCATCATAAAGATTTCTTCAGGAATAGTTTGTTTTCTATAAAAGAAAACCATCTATCTTTGGGATGCATATTGAAGAGTCTAGAGTTGGGGTTATTAGTATATATTAAAAATATCCAACTCAGCACTACAGGCTAAAATTACTATGTATTTGTAGTACAACCATGTGTCCATAGACCACACTGCACATGCACATATTTAGAATGAAAACCATTTCCTTACTTTCCCTTTATAAAATGCTATAGGCCTAACAACTGGAAGCAGATTTTGTTATATTCTCAAAGACACTTTTGTCAAATTAAGTAAAAATATCTGCCCCTTGGTGCTGAAGAGTATGCTTTTCAGTTTAGCTCTAACTGTAAAGACTGGGAACATCACCCTGTTAACTTAGGATTTACTTTGAATATGGGATAGATGCAGGGAATGACACATACACAGGAGTATGGTATAGATGCAAGGGTATGGTATAGTTGAAAGGTATGGCATACATGCAGGAATATCATAGATACAGGGCATGGCATAGATGCAAAGATATGGCACAGACACGGAATATGGCATAGGTGCAGAGGTATAGCGTAGATACAGTGTATGACATAGGAACAATGTCTAGCACAGATACACAGGTATGGCATAGATACAGGGATATGACACAGATGCAGAATATGGCACAGAGATGAGTAGAGCATAGGTACCAAGGTATGGGGTAGATGCAGAAGTATAGCATAGATATAGGGGATGTCTTGGGAACATGTGTATAGCAAAGATGCACGGGTGTGTCATAGGTACAGAGATATGGCACAGATTCAGGGTCACAGCCTAGGATGAGGACATGGAGTCATGTGGAATTAAAAGCAAAAGCTTTGAGAAAAATAGATTTTGATTCATGATTGAAACCCATAGCCCTAGGTTCAAATTCCATTCTTGGCATTCCCAAGTTGTAAGACATCATCAGTTACTTTGACAGGTCTTTGTTTCCTCATTCATAAAATAGGATAAGAACATTACGGGCTTTGTAAGTTTGGGATAAGATTCTGGTGAGATAATACAGTGCATGTAAAACACAGGTCCAGCTGTAATTTCTATAACCCCGGCTCTTGAGTGAACTTGTCATCTTTAGCTCTGATTCCAGCAAGAAGCCTTAGTTGTACAGGCTGAAAGAGTTTTCACCTTGCCCTGTGCAGGCTAGTATGCCTCTTTATCTACCTCATTTCTATTTCTATCAGCAAAACTGGAGCACATTCAGCCTGATCTGCCCACTTCACGGGGATTTAAGAACAGCTAAGTCAACAAAGGAAGGAGCGCTATCTTGCTACAGTTCTAATGAAATGTGCGGCCCAGTCAAATAGAGTCCTAGAGACATATTAAACTCAGCCAAAACCACATCTGACATGAATTGATTATAAGGTGTCAGCCTTTATGACTTCCTACTTTGTGGTAACCTTGTGGTGCTGACGTGCCAATTCTCCAGACAGGCTGCTTACCCAGCAGGAGAAATTGATTGAGAAAACGTCTTACCTGAGCCAGTATCAGTTTCCTTTGATCTACATGAAGCAAAACTGTATTTCCTGTGACAAAGTCTTACAAAATATATTTCTTATGGTAAATGTCACCTTTCAAAATGTACCTTCCAGGAATTGAAGTTAAATAAACATAAGCACACAGGACTTCAGGTGTTACGATGTGAAATATAAGAAAATGAAAATAATCAATAGAAGCCCTAAAATGTAGACTTCATATCCTTAAAAATAATACAATATTTTGTTATTTATAAATTATTAATTTTTAAAGGAAAAACCAAACAAATTTGTAAAGCAAATATTTAAAGTGGATTTTGTTACGTATAATATATTGACTTTTTGATAAAATAAAGCTTCATACCCAGAGACTAAGCTATAAAACAGGACTGTGTTTATTTTGTACAAAACAGTCAAGTTTTATATTTTAAACATCAGCTGCTTTATATGGAAATATGAGTTAGAAGCAGACATGTTTTGTTGAGTCTTTATAAGGTTCATACATTTTGGGATGACAGATAAAAGTAGGGATGTAATAAATTCCTTTTTGAGAAAAAAAATGCAATAAAGAGAAGAACACAAAATGTATTTGAAAATGACTAACAGAGAAATTCAGTAGAATGACCAAGAATACCAAAATTAGTTGTCAAAACTGATGTGAGGTATCCCAAAGTGACTAGATTCCTGACTGAACTGAGTCAGGGAGGAGCTACAGGAAAGGCCCATGATTACTTCTTAAGGCAGGTCTTGCAGTCATTCATGTTCTCAGTCACTGTTGCAACATCTTAACTGTGCTGTATTATGAAAGAACTCGAAAAATGAACCCAAGACAAGAGGAAGCTTGATTTTGAGGTCGTATCTTGACTTAGAATTTCAATTTCTCCTCTGCATGAAAATTAATTGTACTTAATCCTCATATCTTTGAAAACTAGGAAACAAAGTAATATTGTCCAGAGTCTTTACTCAATAGTTTTGGATTTTTAAGATGTTCTGTGAAAAATAAGATGTAATTTATTTTTGCTCGTGTTATGTGTGCACTTGTATATAAACAGTGAACTGCATTTCCTTCCCTAGGGTTGTACTGAAATCGTGGATTTTCATAATGTACTACCTGAGGGCATGAACTTGAGTTTTTTCATCCCCTTGGTTTCAAATAACGGAAATTATACGTGTGTGGTTACATATCCTGAAAACGGACGCCTCTTTCACCTCACCAGGACTGTGACTGTACAGGTGGTAGGTAAGCATGGCGTGTCATTCACAAGTGTGTGACACAAGGACACTGAGTTAGTTCAGGCTCTTAATGGCTTATCATACATAAGTATGAAAATTCTATTGTAAAAAAGATACAGAATTTATTCACACTCTATCCCCAGAGCCCGTAAGCATGTCCATGTGAACAGAAACCATCGAGTAACTGCTGGTAAACTTAGTGCAAACATGAATGAATGGCGAATGTGCCAGGCAATGAGAACACAATGGAATAGATGGATATTCGTATTCTACCATGGCCATCAGTTGGTCACATGACTTTGATTCAGGTTTCAGTCTTAGTTGCATAACAAGACAGAGAGAGAAAGAGAAGAAATGGTGGACTATTTTTGAACAGGTTTAAGTATGCTTAAGTATATTTGACCATATTTCTCCATACCCCATCTTTTATTATATGGGAACACCACTTAGAAGTCCTATAAAAGTTAGTTAAGAGATTCTAAGTCCCAACCTCTGTTCATAAATTTTTCCTCTAGTAAATCTGCTACCAGATTCTAGATAAATTACCAAAAACAAGAAAAGAAATAGAAAATTACAAGCTTTTAACACAACACAAATAAAACCTAGACTGACCAATTATATAGCCACTTTGCTTGATTACTTTTGAGTTGGTAATTAATTCACACGGAAAAAAGAATAGATTTAGAATCTGTTTTAGGGCCAGGCAGTGGTGGTGCATGCCTTTAATCCCAGCATTTGGAAGGCAGAAGCAGGTGGATTTCTGAGTTTGAGGCCAGACTGGACTACAGAGTAAGTTCCAGGACAGTCAGGGCTACACAGAGAAACCCTGTCTCAAAAAACCAAAAACCAAAACAAAACAAAACAAAAACAAACAAACAAAAAATAAAAAAAAGAATGTTTTAGAAGCCAGATAAATTATATAGCATTATATTCACATCAGCAGTTGTTTGAAATTTATTTGCTTATAGTATGTAGTTTTATCTGTATTTGCTAAGATAATAATGGGTATTGTTAGTCACTGATTTATAGATATAAAAGTTGACAGACATAGACAGATTGTAGAAGTCATTCTAAAGTAATTTTCAAATGATATGAGTTCACTTTTTAAAACCACAACACGTTGAGTATTTATTTAACTTCACTAAGAGGTTCTTGAGTATAATTTACTTAATTTGTATTATGTAATTTATTCCTAACAATTGTGACATAAATTTTATTTACCATATTTAGAGTCATTTAAAAATTATGTTTAAAAGTGAAATATACTCATGTATATATGATTAATATATGGAGAAATCTGAGTAAGAACTTGATCAGTCTATATGCTTTGAAATATTCTACTAGGTTGGAAGAGATAGCTTAGAGCTTCAAACCACAGGACCCAAGCCATATGACACCCTTTTCTGGTCTTCATAGGCACCAAACATGCATGTGATGCACAGGCACACCTGCAGACAAAATATTTATATGCATAAAATAAAAAATAATACATTTTTAGCAGCACTCCGCCACAAAAGTCTTTCAAGGTACTTTAACATATATGTACAAAACTTACAAACAGCAGCATTTTCATGCATGGACATTTGTCTAGTAATCCAATATCAATAAGTCAGACATATTATTAAGAAGAGGAGTGTCCTTAAACTTTTCATGGAGGTAAGCATTCACTTACTATTGTTCAAGTCCCATACTAGACTTTATGAACATTTGGGGGAAGAAATACTTGGATAATAAGGGTGACTGATCAGCATGGTTTACAAGTTGATAACAGGTAGTTCCACCTGTCAAATACTGAAATAAAAGTAGCTTAGAGATTAAAAGAGGAATTAAAAGAGAATAAGATATAAAAGCACTAAGATGGCAAGAGAAGTCTATGTCACAAGAGCATAGGAAATCAAGAACACTGATAAGACAATCTACCTTTCTGAAAAAATCAGGCAATTCAATATATTTTGTTGGGATTCTTGCAAAAGAAAACCTGTTTTTCTGTGCTCACAACACATCTGTCATGAATTATGTGACGCGTCCACACCAAGCAATTCTTCAGTTCTTTGAGATGCTATCTGTTTCCTGCAGTTTGATTCATTTTGATGCTAACTGCCTGGAGTTAGCACAGACCCCACAAACTAAGAGCTTCATCTTCAGAGAGTCAGAGGAGCTTACATGCTCTTGGATCAGGAACTGGGGACTAAGAGTAAACAACAGGGCACTGTCATGAAAGATGCTCGCACCACCCAGTAATATAAAGGGCACCCATGAGTTCAATGTTAGCAATAAGTAATAGCGTCGAATACAAACTTTCTATTACATCATGTTTTGTTTATTTTCAATGAGTGAAGTCCAGGAATTAAGTGTATATTAGACTGTAGGCCTTCACAAGAATTGACAAACTATGCCAGGAAGTTGAACAAGTCAGCCTCAGAGCTTCACATAAGCCTAAATGATTTAATACCCTTGTTTTGCATTTCCTATCATAGGCTCACCAAAGGATGCGTTACCACCCCAGATCTATTCTCCGAATGACCGCATTGTCTATGAGAAAGAACCAGGTAACTATAGGTGTGCTTCTGAGTTCTGGTTAGATTCTCTTGATTACAAGAAGGAAAACAAAGCTTGGTATGAGACAGTAAAGATTAAATGTAAGGAAATGCTCAGATTTAAAGTGAAGCATGATCGAAAGCCACAGCATACGAGGATCAGCTCGCCATCAATCTCAAGGCGGCCTGGGAGGTTTCGCTTCTCTCTCAGGGTCACATCCTTTATTCTCTGCTCCTCGTCTTCCTCTGTGATCATTGTAAACCTGACTTTACTGAGGGCTGCGGTTTGCTGAGGCTGTAATAATAGCACAAGGCAGCTTTTAAACCTCTGCTTCCTCTCCCAAGCATGGAACAGGGAATCAAACCTGGGGGCATTATGTTAAAAACATTTCCAGGAACACAGGATTTAGGACACTGTCTTAATGATCCTCATGCTTCCCTGGGCCACCAATAAGATTTTCGTAACCTTTTAATCTAAAAAGAAATCATAAGTTACCAAGGAAGAGACTATTTTTGTTCTTTTGACTGAAAGCCTCCTCCAGGAGAGTAGAAAAGTCGCAGGAAATTCTAACACATTGATATCATCTTCTGTACAGTAAAACCATCCTAGACACAATGAGAAATGTCGAAGTGTGGACTGAATGTTATAGAGCCAGAGAATGTGTGGCCAGATTGCCAAAAACTGAAAGTTCTCATGTATAATTTACCTTGTAAAGAGTACAGGGCATGTTAAGAGGGTTGTTCAACCTCAGGTAGACTGCACTTTTTAGCGTTACTATGGGATTTAGTTCAGTGTAGTAATCTGAACATTTTTGCCACTGCTAAAGTGGAATCTGTCAGTCTCCCAAGTATGCTACTTCTACTTAGCATGTCACATATCCCAGCACTCTGAGAGGCAGAGGCAGGCGGGTTTCTGAGTTCAGGGCCAGCCTGGTCTTCAGAATGAGTTCCAGGACAGCCAGGGCTATACAGAGAAACCCTGTCTCGAAAAAAAACACAAATCCAAAAAAAAAAAAAAAAAACCAAAGAAAAACAAACAAAACAAAACAAATCATCCTGAACTCATGTTGATTTTCTCTTTCTTAGTGAAACAATAGTTTCAAAGTCTATAGGGAGGAGTTAGAGAAGCCACACATTGGAGTAGGTCTGGAGTAAATGTCAGTCTGTCAAACCCAAGATAATTAGAGGTGTCTTCAGAGTCCAGGTGATGGTGAACCAAGAATATTAGCAGAAAGCAGAAATATTCCCAGCAGGCTGGCATGAAAATTCCAATCCAGGCCAAATACTTACTTAGTTCTTACTAACAATTTGATCTACAAATAATCTTTAATATGTAGAACTGTCAGCTTTTGCTTCTGTAGGGCATTAATTTTTAAAAGACTTTGTGGTATTTGGTTAAGAATAAATACCTAGGCAAAGAAAAACTTCCTTGGGAAAGAGGGAAGCTAGAGGACCTTAGGATATTTTTTAAAGTTGTAGGTACTAATTACATATATATATACACATATATATATAGTAGGTACTAAATATGTGTGTGTGTGTGTGTATGTGTGTGTGTGTGTGTGTGTGTGTGTGTGTGTTATGCCACTTGGGATAAAAACGCTCCTCATACCAAAAAAAAGCATAGACTATTTAATAAAAACCCAAGTATCAGGCATGAGAAATCTCACAATTCAAGTTGTTGGGCAGGAGAGTCCAAAAAACTCCCCATACAATTCAGGCTTTTGCTGGTTTCCTTGGTCCATCTCAGAAATTGAAAGTCAGGCCTTATCACTGACCATAAAGCACACTTGGGACTGAGAACTTAAAGGAATCAATCTAAATCTAGCCTAGACATTTCTTTCCTGAAATCTAGCTCTAATAATATGGGAAGGAGATACTCAAGTATCCAATAGAGAGAAGGGATCAATAGCCCTATCAATCGGTAAAGCCCATGAACTATAATAGCAGAATAGCAAGATCTAAAAGTACACTAATGGTACTTATTTGATAAGGCTAAGTAATGGCCACCTAAATTAGACTTAAAGCCTCCTCAAGAGGTAGGAATATGCCTGGCTCTGTAGACATAGGCAACTGGCAAAGCCATCTAATGTAGAGGGAAACCTATTACTACTGCCATGTGCCTAAACCAGTATAGTTTGTAACTTCTGTCTAAATACTCACAGCTAGATGTAGCAATTGGCTCTCATCATAGAAGCTTGTTTGTATAGCAGACAAGGACATACTGATCCAAATGTAGAGGACAACTGAACATGGGTTGCCCATTGCCAGTTGATACATCTACAACACAGTCTCTTCATATAAGGCTCAAGGAACACATACACATATAATGATACATCTTTAGCTTTACGTAGCTGTTTTGTAGACTCCTCTACATCTCCTGGCTCTTATGCCCTTTCTGCTTTACCTCCATCAATATTTTCTGAGCTTGAAGGGGAGATGCAGATTTCTCATTTAGGGCTAGACACACTCATCGGTCATTTATATTCTTCAGTGCTGCAGTCATTGATAAGTTGCCCAATATTTCAGAAAATAACATCTACATCCATACTCATTCAAACAATCATGATTAAATTCAGGAGCCCATGATAAAAAGTAGGATGGGAATTGTTTGGGAAAAGGTATTACAGAGAGTAGAGGGGTGGTGTTCATGGCAGAATGGAAAGAAACAAACTTCATTACATAAGTATATATGATTTTGGAAGGACACAAAAGGAATACAGGAAAACCTGGACAGGTATTTATTTATACCAAGTTTACAGTAATTATGCTGATCCTGACCCAATTGTTAGCACTATTATCCCTGTTGTAAAACATCCTAGTGACCTAAACCACTTCAGCCACCTAGCTTATAATTGCTATTTTAAACTAAGCTTCTGAGGGTTTGGAGAGGAGGATTCCCTGGCCAGTTATCTTAGCGAATAAAATCACTCTATCCTCTTTGGACAAGGACCCATCATCTACAGACCTTTATTGGTCAATGCGGTACTTAGAAGGAGAATAGCCACCACTCCAATAGGCTCATATATTTGAATTCCTAGGACCCAGTTTGTGGAACTCTTTGGAAAGAATGAGGAAACGGGATTATGAGCTATGGCTGGAGGTGGGCTTTGAGTTTTCAAAAATCCTATGCAATTCCCAGTTAGCTTTCTCTGCCTCATGTTTTTCCATGAGAAATAATCTCTCAGGCACTGCTCCAGCACAATGCCTGTTGGCCTGACACCATGCTCCCTCTTACGACGATCATTCACTTTAACCCTCTGGAACTATGAACCCCAAATAACTTGCCTTGGTCATGGTGTTTTATAATGGCCGAAAAAAATATAAAAGAAAGACACAATTTGTTAATGCCTTCATAACAAAATAGCAGAATGCGAAGAGGTTTGGCCTGAAAAGAATATAGTCAGAGTCCTTCTGACATTTTAAAAGACACATATTTAGTTTTAAAAATAGGTGCCCTTGTAATTTCATGTGCATTTGTTGACTTCTCTTCTTGGGTTTATCCTTTCATGTGTTTGGTGTTATGGTAGGTTGCCTTACATTAGAGAATCAAGCATATATAATCACATGAAATATACAGATTGATGGATTAATATAGGTTAACTTCATCTACTAATTTGTTTTAGGAGAGGAGCTGGTTATCCCATGTAAAGTCTACTTCAGTTTCATTATGGACTCCCACAATGAGGTCTGGTGGACCATTGATGGAAAGAAACCTGATGACATCACTGTTGACATCACTATTAATGAAAGGTATCTTAGCTGCATTCAGGGGCTCCAGTCTGTCAGTCTAAGGTCTTGATAAATACTATTCAATGTACAAGATTCTTATTTTTCTTTTAAAAATTTAGCAAGATTTTTAAATCTTCAGGGGCTGCAGTATCAGTAAACTTGCAACCCAATTTCACACACTTATCAGATTGTGTGCCAAGGCTTAGAATTACATCTCCAGGCTAGATATCTTCATCACAATGAAGCCACAGAACAGGCACCAGATTGTCTTAAGCTCAACAAACTTCCCATGTTTCTGATTCTCACTTAGAAACATAAGGAGTGTATCTTTCACATGAACAAGTTGAAGAAGAAGGAGAAATGTTGATTCCATGAAAGTATAGTGTTATCTTTCTCAGTCCTTGAGTGTGGGTCTAAATACTTTGTCTTACATATATATGTTTGTCTCTTCTATGAAACTAACCATGCTTTTCTTATCTTCCCCTGATACTTGAGAATCACTTATTAAATATTAACTAACTACATTCTTATTCTTTAAATTTCACTTTTAAAAGCAAATGTTCAGAAATCCCAAAGAGCTAATTTTCAAAAGCCAAATGGGTTTTGAAATACATACCTCTCTTGATATAACAAATTGAGTCATTTTATTCTTAAGTAAACTTGATATTTGTAAGAATTTAAGAAAGAAGAATGTACAGGTCTCTGGAGACAAAAGATTTCTCTATAAGTACAGTATAAATTGCTAGAGAGAATTGGTTTGCTCCAGAAACTAATAAATCACAGTGGTCACAAATGTGACAGAATAGTTTTTAAGACCCTAAGTTTGGTCACCTTGTGCAAACAGATCTTAAGCTAATTGAATTTGTACAATTGAAACCTATTTCTTTCCTAATAGTAATGAAAGGTTTTGTAGAAATTATAAAATGTCTACTTTGAACAGCCTCTTTCCTTATTTAGCTAGCCCTCATTAGGTAGACTGTGACAGACAGATCTGGTGTCTAAACAGTGTCTGATAAATAAGTAATAGAGGAGGAGAGGTCATTACAGGAGGAATTCTTAGGAGATTCCTTCAGTTCAGGGGCATTAATGGATACTCCACAAAAGAAACAGCATTCAAATTAAACTTGCTTAGTTAAGACAGGCATGGAAAGCTGGAAAAAGGAACATTGTATACATAGAATTGGATGTTTGAGAAACACAGAAGAATTGATGACAATTTTAGCTTGAAGTCTCAAGAGACAATTATTGGTCATTTCAGGAATGCTGAGAATTGTGATTCTCATCTTTATAATAAATGAATGTTTAAGATAGTCAAAACTTGTGAGTCTACCTTGCTGTTAGTGAGAAATATTTGCAGTATTCCAAAGAGCCGGAAATTAGCATGGAAGAAAACAACTGAACCTCTAAGCCAATTTTTATGAATGACAATAGGTCTAATCTAAAGGAAAATAAGGATATTGGTCAACTAAGGGAGGGATTTGTTTAGATCCCACCCAGACAATTAATTCAAAGGGGATTAAATAAAGTCTTACTCTTAAAACACAAAATACTTGGTCTTAGAGTTACTGGAGTTTGGATATATTTATTTCACAGTTCAGTTTTCTCATTCTGAGTTATTTCTTCTCTTCCTGTGTTAGGATTCAACTCTACAGTCTCCACATCTCACAAAACCTTCTGCCAGTGTTTGCAAGTCAAACTTCTAGTGACTCTGCACTGCAACAGTTACTATGGGGTTAAAATAGCTCACAGGAGCACTCATCGAGTATTGCTTCAGCGCAGATGCCTGTTCAGCCTTCCAAGTATTCCCGTAAATTATTCATATAATACGCTCCTTCACAAAACAGTTACGATGTGCAAAGTTATTTGACATTGCCCAAAGTACATAGCACTAAATGGCAAAACATGCATCAAAGCCTAAATGAGTCTGATCCAAGACCATTCTTTGCAAGCTGATACAGGCATTGCACCTTAGCATCTAGGTCAAAGATTTAGCTCAGAAGAAAGAGGTGTAGTGAGATTCTAGCATTGGGTTTGTCCAGTGCATGGTAGGACGAGATCCTTGCCAGCACCCCATATGCCCTCCCTCAGGCTTCTAGAGTCCTTTACTTCTGATTAAGAGAGAGAGCATATGCACTGCATGTATCTCACATATATTTTTGATTTGCTTCTCCTTGTGTGTAGTATAAGTTATTCTCCAACTGAAGATGAAACAAGAACTCAGATTTTGAGCATCAAGAAAGTCACCCCTGAGGATCTCAGGCGCAACTATGTCTGTCATGCTCGAAATACCAAAGGGGAAGCTGAGCGAGCAGCCAAGGTGAAACAGAAAGGTAATGGATGCACCCAGCCGATGACTCTGTGAACCCTCAAAATAACACAGTGATGAATAGGAGATAAAGGAGAGAATTCCTGCACCAACATCAGACACAAAGCACTGAGTCAGTTATATGAAAAACCCTAAGAGAAGGCTTCCATCTCTGTGATGATGCTCAGTATGTCGTTCTGATACTGTCAATGCTTTTGTTTCTGAATGTTGGTTGAAAAAATTCCATGAATGCAAGAGTACCATAATAAGCGACAATTCACATCTTAGATAATCATGAAAAATGAAAATATTCCAAGTGAACAAAGATGTAAACAAATTGCTAGCATTGCACATGCTTAGTGAAGCACAAAGATGCCTTTGGAAGTAACTGGAAGCAGAATTCAAGAGTCACAAGAATGATTGTGCCAGATGACCTAATCATTTGGGAATTTTTCCTGAATTATGCACCCACGGCTATTCTTAGAAGTATATAAGAGACTGAAACATGATTAGGAGCCATCTATTTGTGTAGAAAAAGTTAAAGAGGGCAGAGAATACCAATATTAATTAATTAATATTAATTCTCAGAGAATTTAAAATTCACTTCTTAAACATGTGTCAGTGCTTAGGCAGTTTCATTATGTTATAATTGATAAAATAAAACTTACTAAAATATGATTTGGTTTGATAAAATCATTTCTTCATTAACATCTGTATTTTCAACAATAAGAAAAATTATAAATCTTTCTTGTGTAAGATGTTGCTCCTAAAACATATTGCCTAAATTTGTCTTGCTCCTAACACATATCTCAACCAACTGATCTCTTCCAGAGTATTCTCCAGTGGCATGGAGTAAAGTTAACAGTAGCATCACATAGTAATTATGTCATTCTAAAACATCTAAACTCCTCACATTTGATACAATTTATAACATTTATGTAGAAAAAGAAAAGGCTGACATTGTTGCATTTGCATTGGGCTTGAATCCCCTTTTATTATTATTTTTTAAGCCGAGCAATAAGCAAGACACTACCTTGAGCCTTTTGCTCAGATTAGAAAGGAATTGTATGTGGTTCTTAAGAAGTCTTCCAGAGTTTGTTCAGGATGCTCCACTGCTTCCACTCCTTAGAAATCCCTGTAGGGATGGAAGCACAGGATGCCCACAGCTTCACTGTTGGGTGCTGTGGGTACCACAGTATCACTACTGTCTTACCACAGTGGATTACGTGTGTTCTCGCATCATACAGTCCGATGAAACCCTAGTTTCCATGCAGCCTAACTCTCTGATGTCGAAAAAGGCAAACACTGACTGTGTCTTATTGTTTTTTTCATAAAAATGGACAAGCCAATACTAGCACCCCTCAGGTTGTTAAAAAATGTTCAGAAATAGCATTGTTATTAATCTGTGCTATCAACTGTTCAATACATGCTAGCTCTTATTTCTCCAAAGGTTTCATAGGCATTAATTGGCAAAAACCACCGTGTAATCAAATAAATATTATATAGTCTACGTTATGATATAAATCAATTACTTTACTCAAGATCCCTTAGAGTCCTTGATATTTAACATTCCAAATAAAGGTCTTCGGGGGTTTAGATTGCTGCAGGCTGGGTATTTTCAATTGTATTAGAACCCAGATTGCTTAAGTAGAGGGAATTTGGGAGCTTTCTTCTCAGGCATGTATTCTGCAGAGCAGTAATAGATGATGACTTATGTTGATAACTTATCAAAGCCTGGGGTGTAAACGCACACAAAAATAAAGTTTCAGGTGGAGGACATGCACAAGCCTGTCTGCCAGCCTACCTGGGTAGCTACAGTAGCACAGAGTCACTGGCTCTGAGTGTAACTGGACAGCAGTGGGGACAGGATAGAGGCTGTGAAGGGTCACATGACCCACTTGTTCAATGAGTCCTGACACTTGTATTTTACATCTGTACTTCATCAAAACAATGACAAAAAGCACAAACTTGTGGCCCAGGCTTGTTATCCTGCTGTGTGGGAGACTGAGGCAGAAAGTTTAGGAGTTTAGCTCAGCCTTAGCACATTCAGAATTAGCCTTCACTACCTGAAAACCTGTCTCTAAAAACACAAAGAACCAAACAAAAACCATGACATAGGATTAGCCATGAGATAGGTTAATACAGGAATGAGAAGAGTTCATTGGAACTGTCTTTGTCGACAGCACATTTCATTTATTTAGTTACAGTGCTACATAAACATATGAGAGAGCTAAAGCAAGCATGTCACATACAAATGTGCAGTTTTATGATCAGAGAGTGGCAAGGGCTAAGGAGATGTGTGCTTAATCATATGAAAAACCACCAAGCCAGCTGCCAAGGAGGTTTGCTGTTTCACACGGCCACCCACAGTAAGCAGAACCTTCACGTGCTCCCTTTTCTCATCAGTGTGTGGAACTGTCAACTGTTAAACTCTAGCTGTCATAGTATATGAATATTTGCAACTCATTGCAGTTGGTCTCTGAGGCATTGGTGATGCAGAAGGCTTTGGTGTAAGTTCATTGATCAGTAATCATTCTTTCTGCAAGGCCATTAAAAGCCTTCAGTCATGTTCATCCAGATCATTTGCTTTAAATTTAATGTGATATACAACTCATACTATCCACGTACATAGAATACATACAAACACATATGCCTACCCACACATACAAGCACCAACTGCCATCCTTTGTTAACTATAACATTTTTAAATGTTTCCATCCAGCTTGTGAATTTATTTATTTTTTGAAAGACATGTTTTTGCCTATGAACATGAGTGTCTTGCCTGTATAAATATACACATAAAAACACATATATCTAGGTACCATGTTTGGTGTGTGTGTGTGTGTGTGTGTGTGTGTGTGTGTGCCTTCAGAGACCAAAATAAAACCATCAGATACCCTGGAACTGGAGTTAAAGCAGCTGTAAACTACCAGGTAGGT
Organism: Apodemus sylvaticus; assembly: GCF_947179515.1. Lineage (NCBI taxonomy): Eukaryota > Metazoa > Chordata > Mammalia > Rodentia > Muridae > Apodemus > Apodemus sylvaticus. Next base: position 73,982,470 of record NC_067486.1, on the reverse strand, counting down.
CCTGGGAAATGAACTTCAGTCATATGTGAACCACAGTGCTCTTAAACTACTGGGCCCCGTGAGTTGATGTTTTGATAATCAAAATTCTTAATAATTTGAGGAAGCTCATTTTACTGGTCTCTTTTTTTATGAATTGGGAATTTCTGAATTATGTACTTACCATTCTTTGTTGTGTTAGTTCAAAAGAGATTATGCTCTTTTCAGAGATTTCTCTCTTCTGTTTCGGCTGTGTTCCATCTCAGTCTATTGTTTTTGAGGGCCTGGGTTGCAGATTGACATTTGAGATTGGTGTTGTTCTCTTTCTCCACAGAAATGTTTGTTCTGACATCGTGTTGGACATGCTTCACTTTTTCTTCTTTAATTGTCTTGAAATTTGTTCAAAAAACAAAACAACAAACAACCAATGGGTCTATGACTTTCTGCATCTCTTAAGCAATTGCTTTTATCATCTAGTCTCTAGTCTGTGTTTTGTCTAACACCATTTTTATTAATATTGCTTTAAATTTTTAAATCAGGAATACTGTGCCCCCTCTTTTCTTTTTCAAGATAATTTCACTATTTTAGAAACTACATGATTTTCTTGCATATATCACTACCAACTTAACCAACTTCTAAATAAAATTCTGTTGGGATCTTGATTAGGACTCTATTAAATTTGTGAGGAATATTGATTACAACAATATTGGTTCTACCAATCCAAAAGATAACAGATCTCTGTATATAGTCTTAGTAATTTATTTCATCAATTCAGAAAATATTTTAGTGTACAGAACTTTATTGAATATTATCAAATTTGTCTCTAAATATTTTAATTTTAGCTGTCAGGATATTTTTAAGGTTTCTTCTCTTAATTGCTTATTAATAAAGCACAGAAATACAGCCAATTGATTTTTATATGCTGATCTTCATCTGATCTTCCCAAATTAGGCAGTTGTAACACGGTTTTGCTTGTCTCCTTCCTCTTCTTTTTCCATAAGACAGTGCTTTAGTGTACCACTTTTCTGGTTGTTCTCAAGGATGATCCATCTTTCTCCTAAGGTGGGATGCATGCTCATGGACTGTGTGCATTATTTCCTTGCAATCTTTTCAGAACCTACTGAGACTTTGGTGCCTTACTCTGTCATACGTGATTCATACTAATTTTGAAGAATGCATTTTTTTTCAGATTTTATATTTCTACTTCACTAGAGGGTCGCCATTGGTACTTCCTCTTTACTCTTCACAGTGTTCATTTTTGAAAATATCCACAGTGCTTAACTGGTCATTAAGTCATCTCTGTCAATTCTGGATTCTATTTATACTTGATATTTCTTTAGAAGTTTGGTCCTTTTATTTTTCTCCTAGCCTGTTTTGTCATTATTCTGAGCCAATAGATATATTTTGGAGGAATGTTGAATTGTATTGCAGCCAGTGGTTAACTTGTTAACAATATATATCTGCCTCTTTGGCATCACTGGCTAGCCACTGTCTCTTTGCTCCAATACTGAGGCTCTCACTTCCCCCTAGAACTGCATGTGCTCCTGTGGTTGTTCATTGCCTAGATACTCTCTCTAGAATACAGTAAATGTAAATCCAAGTATCCACAGCTTTGCATTTGGCCACAGACTGAAGTTAACTTCATGCAGATTTCTAGAGTTTATTTTCCACTTAGTTCTCTTCTTTCTGCTACTTAGTCCTTGAAATTCAAAATTCAACATAGTTGGCTTTACTCTTGTATCTCTCCCTAGTTAAAAGCAACTTCCACCTTCTCATGACCAAAATATAAAAAATAACTTCAGTAATTTTTAGAAAAAGAAAGATGTAGTAGCCATGGGCTTATCTTACTCTTACCAGTTATCCAATGTGGAAAGCAAAACAACATTATTTTAGATACTCTGGAGGGAAGACCAGTTCTGTATCAATTACTTCTATTACCAACAGTACGGTCAGAGGTTGTCAGACTCATCAGAGTCTCAGGTTAATTCAGTTTTCTGTTTTGATTTTCATTTAAATCAAGTACTCTTTTGTTAACATTTCAGACAATGGTCATCACCACAATTTCCAAACTTATGGTGAATTTAGCACTGACTAGCCTTGGGCTCTCCAACAGGGGACATTTGAAAGTCCAGGCTGCTGCCTTGTGGAGGGAGATTACAAGCCAACTGCAGCAGTGAAGATAAATAACATGGGTTGCCAAGGACAAAGATGATTATAGAGCCAGAACCCCAAAGGGGACAGGACTGCATTCTTAGGGTTCTGCATTCTTTTAACAACAATGGCTAGCTGGGCATATGGGTTTTAGAGCCAATTTCTAATACAAAACTACAAAGTGAATTCTCATTTGGAGAGTAAAAATAAGCAAATGTCGGCATTTGGCTGTGTTCTAATTGAGACTTTAGTGGAATCGATGAGAGTGGGAGTCCAGCATGGGCAGATTGCATCACTCCTTCCTGTTCTTAAACCTTTTTGTCTGAAATTGCATCAGCGCACAATCATTGTGCTGAATGCCAAGACCTGCAGGGGAAGGACACAAACTGTAGGCTAAGGGTCACTTTTCCCTATAAGGTCACTCTGTTTTACAAGTCAGCTCTGTAGAACACAGCCTGTACATAGTCCCAGACCTTTAAAACAGGAAGCCTGGTGGATTATTTATTTTAAGGGCCAACTATTATGTAATGTTAGGGGATCTTCATTAACAAAATGACTATGGAAAATATAATCTGTAAGTATGATGCATATCACAAGTTTGGAAAAACCAAAATAAAAGATGCAATAGAAATATGAGGTGCCAGAGAGAAATTGATGGGGTAATTGATCCTTCAGTCATTAGCAAGACCTCTATTGGTATTTAGAAAAACACCAAAACTATTTAAAAAATCTTTATCTTGGGGCCAGCATGGGAGCACACCTGACAACAATATTCTACTGGCCAGTTCCAGAGTGTTCCCTGTACTAAATATGTAAATATGCTGGAGTTAGGTCATTGAACTTGAAAGTCAAGGATTTATCCCTAAATTGGGCAACTTTGGACTCAGGTCCACGCTGTTGACCATGTTTTCATAGGAATAAAATATTGTCATCCCCATCCCCACCAAATAACCAATAATCTAACACCTTGACTCTATTACAGCAGGATATACATACTTTTGGAGAACCTGGATGGCAGTCCAGCTCTGGAGAAAATTCTCCCACACCTTGTCCTAGCAGACTCTTGGAATCTACAGTGTTCAGATGCTCACAGCAGCTTTCTTTATGCTTGTTCTCCACTATTAGAGCCTGCCTGCCACAGTCTTGCTCCTTAATCAACCCATCGCACCATCTCCTTTAAATAAAGCATCCGTAAGACTATAAATTAACCAAATGAATTACTCCCTTATTTCCTTACATCCCTGAATCACATTTTTAGCCCTTCCTGTCTCCTCACAGTACTTCTCCCAAGCTTCTGTCAAATACTTGCCAAGGAAGTCATTAGCAAGCCAACCAATACTAACTCCCACTTCATATCCAGCAAACACTGTGTATCTTCTTCAAAGTCTTCAACTGCAGGACCATAGCCAATATAGGAAGTGCATGATGCTTCTGTCATTGATTGGAACACTGGGCTTCTTTGGTTCTCCTAGTGAGAGAAAAACACATAAACAAATAGAGAGTAATAGGCTGCTTCTGGGAAAGTTCTTCGAGCATCAAAGTGACCCAGAGATAGGATGTTCAAAATGGTTTCCCCACAGGAGAACAAGGTCCAGTTTAGCTGGGAGTAGGACGGAGTGCGGAAGCAGGCCCGTTGACAAACAGTTTGATAAATGCTGAAATAAAATCATAAAAAGCATAGACATGTCTGTGCACAAATCTCAGGCCAAAAAGAACTGTTCTGTTGGTTGAAGATGATAGAAAATAAAGACATACACAAATGAACTTGAAAAATAAAGAAAGGAAAGACATATTCTGGCCAGAAGTCATACCCTAGTCACAGCACGTTGCTGGCTTTCTCTGATACCTTTGAGAAAAGGGGGATTGGAATGAAGTGGGTAGTGACTGGAGAATGGTTAATAAAACATGAGGCAGTGTTGAGAGGGCTTATGAATTAATACCTCATTTTAAATAAATTGAGTATTGTCTCACTCTATCTCTGATACTTCCATAAAGCCTCTCTGATGCCCACCATGTAAAAAGTAAGTAGATAATGAGGAAACAGTCAAAGCTCAGAGAATGAAAGTCAGTCTCTATAGTGGTTTGTCATAGAACTGTGAACTTGGCAAATACTCGAGCCAAATAATACTCGCCATTATTTAGACTGACCCATTTCTACCCAGTGAAAATACTAGGTTTGAAGCTTCTTTTTAAATTAAAGGAAGGAATCAACTTTTTCTGATACTGATATTAGACAGATGGTGGCATCAAAACTAATAGACACATTATGATTGTTTTTGCCAAGTTGCTTTCTTTTTTTTTTAATTCTTTTTTTTTAATTTTTTTATTCGATATAATTTATTTATTCGATAACATTTCAAATGATTTCCCCTTTTCTAGCCCCCCACTCCCCAAACTTCCCGTAAGCCCCCTTCTCTTCCCCTGTCCTCCCACCCACCCCTTCCCACTTCCCCGTTCTGGTTTTGCCGCATACTGTTTCACTGAGTCTTTCCAGAATAAGGGGCCACTCCTCCTTTCTTCTTGTACCTCATTTGATGTGTGGATTATGTTTTGGGTATTCCAGTTTTCTAGGTTAATAACCACTTATTAGTGAGTGCATACCATGAATCACCTTTTGAGTCTGGGTTACCTCACTTAGTATGATGTTCTCTAGCTCCATCCATTTGCCTAAGAATTTCATGAATTCATTGTTTCTAATGGCTGAATAGTACTCCATTGTGTAGATATACCACATTTGCTGATGGGCCTTCTAATGTTTCTCGGGAGCACACTGCAGGAAGTGATCGGTCACAAGATATAATACTCTCAAAGCTATCGTTGACCCAGAACTGTGGCACATTGCTGCAGCCTCTGTACACAGGTGGCTGAAGCAGGACAATGGTAACTTGGTGCCATATAGCAAGAGCATCTCCATTTATATATGGCTGGGCATATTCCTCAGTGGCAGAGCATTCGCCTAGCATGATCAAGGCCCTATGGTGAGTTGAATTTGATAACCTTCCTGGAAATCTTTCCCAATGATAAGATCCTATATAATTTTGTATGCATGTAGTATCTATTCAAATCACTGAATAATCTAAAGCACTTTCTGTGATAGAATCAATAAACAACAATGAAAATGAGTAAAGAAGTAAGGATGCCTAATCTATTGTCACATGGCCTCATTAACATGTGTGCATGACTTAGCTGCATGGCTGATCCAGCCATTAAGAATATGGTGGGTAACTGACCACTAAATGGAAGTTCATTATCATCATTATTTTTATCTTGTCATTTGCTGTAGTCATACCTCCAAGGTACACAGTAGAACTTGCCTGTGGTTTTGGAGCCACGGTCTTTCTGGTAGTGGTTCTCATCGTGGTCTACCATGTTTACTGGCTGGAGATGGTCCTCTTTTACCGGGCTCATTTTGGAACAGATGAAACAATTCTTGGTAAGTAATGGAAGTGTCCTACAAATCACTTGTATCACTGTCTTCAGAAAGCATGTTTTCTTAATAAATGAACCATTAAGATCAAGAATCATATTGTCTCTTATTTCAGCTCTTACTAGTAAGAATAAATCTTTCCAAGGGTACACTGTTGACCATTCTTGATAGATATGTGATTTAATCTAGATTAGCATTGTCCATATAAAAAATGTGATGTATATCATGCATGAAATTTAAAATTTTACCCAGTGATTCAAAGAGTACAAGCCAAAATAAATATTTGATTTAATATTCTCACATTATTATTTCAGAATTAAAATTATTTTTAGAAGTTAATGAGCTATTATTCTACAGCCTTTTTGGCACTGAAAGTACTGAAAACTCAGAACATTGCTTTGCAATCATGGCACATCGCCATCCCAACAGCTGCGTTCCAACGGTCAACAGACACATGTGATTCTTGGGTACTGATAGGACAGTTCAAATTCACAGTCTTTTGTTTTGCTTTGTTTGCCCCTTTGTGTTTTGACACAGTGTCTCATTGTATAGCCCGGGCTGAACACAATCCTGAGTGCTGGGATTGTAGCCATGAACCACCACTTCCAGATGTAGGTTCAGATGCTGTATTCAAGGGCAGACCCGTGGATCTACAGCATCCTGGTCATCCAAAGCATGTTTAACTGTAGAACCAAAGCCTGACTTAACCTGAACCAGAACTTACACTTTAACAATGCCTCCAAGTGACCCACCCATACATTAGAGTTTTAAATTATCTTTTACTTTGGCTCTCACTATTTAAAAAAAAAAAAAACTTTCTATTGTGTATTCCTTGCAGAAATTTTCTTGGCAGTATAAATGAGGTATTTGAGTCTATACTGACAGAGAAGGAGAAATAGACCATGCTGTAAGATTTTATCTAATTCACCATGCTTTGGGAATAAACACATAATCTATATTTTTAATGACTCATGAATTTTATTAAGCAGGTTTAGCAATGATCAATATATTGAACCTAAACATAACTTAATTCTAGTTCTTTTAAGGTATAATTTAGTCAGTTTCAAAGTCTTTCTCAATTTAGGTTCTAATGTATTAGTGGGTATTTTTCTAGAACACTGAGTAGAAATTTCTTGCCTGACATTAGCCACTGGTGCTTTTGATGTTCATCCCTGTTCACTTAAGTCAAAAGGCAGTCTTCACCTGCTACAGTGTCAGCTCCCTGAGATGAGAGTAGAAGATACAGCAGACACTGTTTGAATTTCCATAGCCATTTGCCATGAGTACTGTCAACACTACAAAAGCGGAGAGATGGCTCAGTGGTTAAGAGCACTGACTGCTCTTCCAGAGGTCCTGAGTTCAAATCCCAGCAACCACGTGGTGGCTCACAACCATCCATAATGAGATCTGACCCCCTCTTCTGGATTGTCTGAAGACAGTTATGGTGTACTTACATATAATAAACAAATCTTTAAAAAAAAATTGAAACAGGAGAGAGAGGGGGGAAAGAGATAAAAGAAGGTAAAAAGAGGAAAGAACATGTCTAACACCCAGAAGTTAGATTTAAGAAAGCAAAAGAACAGTTTGAGAAGTTTTTCTAATTTACATTGGCTATGTGTTTCCTTTTGCTAGATGGAAAGGAGTATGATATTTATGTTTCCTATGCAAGAAATGCGGAAGAAGAGGAGTTTGTGTTATTGACACTACGAGGAGTTTTGGAGAATGAGTTTGGATACAAGCTGTGCATCTTCGACAGAGACAGCCTGCCAGGGGGAAGTAAGTATTTCTGAGGAGCAACAGTGGTCCCATCCTGAACAGACAGTGGATCCTGAGCTTTGGTGCACGCATGGGTTGTAGCTCAGTGTTGGTATTCAGATACTGAACATACAATTCCTTCAATAATACAGTCTTCTATAGAGAAGTGGGAAGGTTCCAACCCCAGTGTTAGGTGTACACTGCTCAGTTATGGCTTAAAAACATTCCCTTGCAATCTTTAAGTACTCCTTGTCAGAAAGGAGCCAGTCCTTAGGAAGTCTATCTCACTGGAAGGCAGATGTTTAAGAAGTGTCAGGCTGATGTGCATTAGGGTTATTTTTTTTTTTAATATTTTCTTTTACAAACCGAAAGTATAGAAAATGCTACTTTACAAAGACTGAGATTTCCTCAGTTTAAATGGAACTGAGTTACAGGACAGAGAGCGTGAAGCATTTCCCTGTTGATACAGCATGCCCAGTGCTCTTCTTCAACATATTCTTTCATCTGTGCAAACAAGCTAGTGCCACTCAAATCTGCCTTTCTTTGTTTGCATCTCTTTTTCTATCAGTGTGTATGTTTGAGTTTTAGCTTAAAACATGCAAGGCCATTGCGTTCTAGCAAGTTTTACAAGGAAAAGCTTTAACTACTGAATATTTTTACAAAATCAATGCCTCCTCTTTTGAAGTCCAAATGGTAGCAAAGTCATGGTTCATTTGGGGGATTTGTAGCAAGCTCATCTCATCGGCAACCATGTTTGATCTCTCACACGCCTCTGCTGTTCAGATTGAGTGCACTGCCTCCCATCTGGAGCATCTTTTTGGTTTTTGATTTTTACCCCTCCCCCTTGGTAATAAGTTTACATTAGCTAGTTTATGGTTTTTTTTTTTTTTCGTTTTGTTTTTTGGGTGTGGATAGTTGATACCTGGGATAGTCATAGTTTTTTTTTCTCATTTTTGAGCTAGTGAATTAGCCACCTTATTTGCCTAAACATCCCTCACTCAAAGACTATGCTTATGTTCCACAGATGATTCTCCTTGAGTGTTATTACATCATGAATTGATCGCCTACATGGTTAAAGGCAAAATTACACTCATATTAATACTTAATTTGCCCAACTCATTCATGTTCCTATTCCTATTTATTCCTCCACAAAGCTGATCATAATATCTACTATGTGAAAAGGGATGAAAAGCTCTGTAGTACATAGCTGGGTAAGACCTTCCACAGGGTGCTGACAGTCCTTTGAAGAATGCATAATTATTCTTGCATCTTGTAGGGCCTGTTCCCTTTAGATCCTTTTTGCTGCTCTTGCTGAGGCCATTTTGCCTTTGGACCTCTTTCTGTGCTTATACATGGTCAGTCACCAGTGGAAATGTTTAGAGTAAACACATCCCCATCCCTGGATTCTCCCCAGAGCTGCACATGTTAGATTTTAATTGGCAAGTCTTTCCCCGTTACTTCTGCACTTGTGAAGATTAAGAATGGAAATGAGTGTTGGGGGTGGGAGGTGGAGTGTGCTATAGGTTTCCACATCACCACTGCACTGCCTGGAGCTAGTGAACGTCTCTCCTCTGGATGAAGGATTATGTGGGTCTCCCTCTGCATCTGTGAGGAGATAGATTTGTCCCAAGAATTTAGTGACAGGAATTAATCAGAGCCCTTGAATACAATTAGGCTGTATTTCCATTTTCTGAACTTATTTTTCAACTTGGAGAAAGCAATTGAAAGTTAGTAAATGCAAAACACATCAGCTAGCAGTAGCTGATGAAGGACTGCCCAGTGAGAACTGGAGGTTAAAGAGAAATGTGCATGTTTTACTTTCATCTCCACAACAGAGAAAACTGAGGAGCTGATGGGGGAATACACTCTTGCCAAGATGCCGTTTGCGTCAGTCACTAATTTAGCAACAGTGACATCAGTTGGCATCAGGAAAGTACACATCAGCACACACACACACATGCGTGCGCGCGCACACACACACACACACACAGAGAGAGAGAGAGAGAGAGAGAGAGAGAGAGAGAGAGAAAGAGAAAGAGAGAAAGAAAGAGAAAGGAAGAGAGAGTGTGTGTCAAATTCATCTTTCTGACATTTCCTTGTGTCCTTGGTTAGCTGCAGCTGCAACTTGGGGGCTGCGACTCTGCAGTCAAAGTATTCTGCTTGAATACTTTTCATAAAAGATAGTTCATTCTTTCAGGAGCCTCTTTGTCTGGGCTACAACACTATTTGAAGAAACTGATGTCACTACAATATATCTATTCCATCTGGTTCAAATAGTGCCTTTGAGGACTGTGTGACAGCAATCTACCATATTCCAACATACTTTGATTTTAGTTATTTGGAAATGTTTTGGGAGTGGGGCATTTATATATGGCTCCATTTTTCCTCAGCAGAGTGACATTCTGGAGACAGTGTGGTTAGATTGAAGAGGAAGTCACTAGGGGTGTCGCTGAAAGAGCTGTTTCAGCCTTGAGTCCCAGGCTGTCGGTCCAAGTTCCCTGCCTTCCAACCTTCAGCTCAGTGTGTCAGGTAGATCTTGGCCAACACTAATCCCCATGGTGTTTTCTTTCCCAGTTGTCACAGATGAGACCCTGAGCTTCATTCAGAAAAGCAGACGACTCCTGGTTGTCCTAAGCCCCAACTACGTGCTCCAGGGAACACAAGCCCTCCTGGAGCTCAAGGCTGGCCTAGAAAATATGGCCTCCCGGGGCAACATCAACGTCATTTTAGTGCAGTACAAAGCTGTGAAGGACATGAAGGTGAAAGAGCTGAAGCGGGCTAAGACGGTGCTCACGGTCATTAAATGGAAAGGGGAGAAATCCAAGTATCCTCAGGGCAGGTTCTGGAAGCAGCTGCAGGTGGCCATGCCAGTGAAGAAGAGTCCCCGGTGGTCTAGCAGTGACAAGCAGGGTCTCTCCTACTCATCCCTGAAAAACGTATGAAAGGGAAAGTGAGGGGGTGAAAAGAACAAAGGTGTTCATGGGAGGAAGGGCCCCCTCTTCCCTCCTAGGATGTGGCTTCATAGACAGAAAAAGAGTCCTGTCTAAGCCCCCTCGGAGGAAACCATTCTGGTACTGTTACAGTTGGCAGCTCTGTTTCTCAGCAATACTAAGGGTTACAGTGATGGACTCCACAGTCCATCGCCAGTTCTAAAAGCCATTATGTCTTTACAAGTAAAGATGTGTCTCATGCATCCTCCCCCTCTGTTCTCCCCTCTTTTCGAATCTCTTTGTAAAAATCTCACCGTTTGGGAGCTACTTTGTCCAGTGACTCAAAACTCCGTTTAAAGATACGTTACCTGCTGACAGGAGTATTGCCTGTTTCTCAGTAGGACTCTCCTTTAATTTTCTTTTCTTTTCCGTTATCCATTAAGCATGTAATCAGGGACTAAACCTGTGTGTGCTGAGGCTATTTCAATCCTTTGCTTCTGTGTCTGTTGCATCTACCACCTCAGCAAGACTAACAGTCAAACTACAGCTGTTCTTCATGACTGATTAAGTGGCATACTGCCTTCCTGCTACTAAACCCCATTTTCTCTCATCTCAGGTAATGGATGTCATATTTATAAACTTGAAAAAGCCATGGCTTTTGTTTTTATCATAGTAATTTCTCAACTGTCTACAGATAGACAGGTCTGTACTTGTCCCTTTATCTCCCGACCTATTGCATCTATCATTCATATCTCATAGGCAGTGCCACACTTGGTGCAGTCTGAGGGGAAGCTTTTAATGGTGCTAATGGAGAGTGAGAAAATGCACAAAATGCTCTCTGGGCAGTTTTCCCATGGGAAGAGAGCAGAGACGAGAATGCTTGCCGTTTGTTTGTTAATTCAGACCTTACTAATGGGAAAACCAGGAAAGTGGTTAATCCTCACTCATTCACACACCTCTTCATTATGAAGTGGAGGTGAGAGGTACTGAGTTTCCTTTTGGCATTACTATACCAAAAGAATGACTATTCATGATAATTAATTGTCTAGTACCTGTTGTACCTTGCGACAAATGAGTCACTCTGCAAGTCATTAATAATGAAGTGGTTTTATTAGTTTCAAGCAGAATTTCACTATTGCTAAGACTTGTAAAAGTGAAAACCAAGTACAAAATTTACATTTAAAGAGGCCAATTTCTATTTCATATCTAACATGTGTATATCTGTATATACACATATACATATATATGATCTCTGTACACATGAATTTTATATGTTTATGTATATAGAAGTGTCCACAAATTACATGTATGTGTGTATATCCACCTGCCTATAAATTATCTATGTGTATTATTTTGGGCTATACATAATCACACACATACATCTTTCAATAGCCATTGGCAAACTATTAAAAGCCAGTAGAACTAGTGTTCAGTCTTTAAATTATGTTAATAATGTTATGGTTTTGTGTTGATGTTTTCATTTCATTCCTGTTCCATTTGTGAATTCCTGGCTCTCTGTATATAGTTGTCATAGTTCCTGCCTCCCCTAAATTAATATGAACGAATTAGCGCCTCAACAGTTGTTCTGGGTTGCAGGGGAATCTCTTGTCTGTCAACCTCCCATTGCCACTGCTCGTCAGTGGTCATCTGATATTGCTTCTGGTTCCACTTTATTCCCTGAAGACACATTTAGAATCAAAGTTATATTAAACTATGAGGACCCATGAAGAAAAACAGATATACTTATTAAGGAGTCTGAGTATCCTATGACGCATGACTCATAATTTAAGGAAGACCTTATCCAAGTTTTGTTAATAATGTTAATAAGCAATTCTAAAATTATCTATTAATTATTTGTCAGTACTGAAGTCCACAGTTAACTATTGCTTTATGTTAGAATTATTGAGTACTTTAAATTGAAAAGAGTTCCCCTCTGATCCTTGACTCAAAACGATGATATAGTATCGTTCTTGCATCTAACCTTTTAGAAGTGCTAATGCTTTTTTTGGTATTTCAAATAATTGCCATTTCTACTAATAACCCTTTAAGCACAGTACCAGAGAAGTTCTACATAAGCTTTGAATGTTAACTCCATAGGTTATGGGAAAGCTCATCACCACAGGTGGTTCCCTCTGTACTGTGTAGTTTTTGCACAGTTGGACTCTATATTCATCCCAGCCACAATTATGTCACCTCCATGTTTTTCTATTTATGGTCCCTTCTTATTCTGAGCCCACTCTAGTGCTATAGTGTAAAGTATATCATATACAAATAGCCTATCTCATTCTAAGTGAACTTAATTTCAAGGCTCTTCTTGTCTGTGTTTCAGAAGATGCTCCAAACAGAACAGCAGACTGGGGGTGGGGGAGGGGAGGAAGGCTCACACTAGTATTTTAGAGGACAAGAAAACACATCATGTCTCTTGTTTATAAAAATAAAAAAGTCATGGTTTTAAATTTATGATAATGAGAACTTCTGTACCCAGGTAAACAAAGAACCCTGCTATACAGAGTATATACTTATACAGCCACATGTGATTTAATTCTCTTTTGTACCTTAGATGAGTCCCAGAAATTCTAATAATAAAAAGTACTGTTTTGTATTGAGAAACAAAAGGATCACTCCACTTGTTAACTACCCATTTGTTTCCATAGGTTTTAGTACTTTAAGACCATTTTTTTCATTTTATTCATAAGCATGTGTATTTTCCATTTTCATTTGATTTGTATATTTACATATTTTTGCAATAAACCATTTATTTTCACCTTTGAATTTTATTTTGTGCATGTGTTTTGTGTCCTTATCTTTATGTTTGGGCTTAAGAAATAAGAGTAAAAGGAATGATAATATTTATAAAAATGAAATAAAATAAAAGACATTATAGTAGTTAACTATTTATTGAGGAAAGGCTAAAGAAAATGTGAACTTTATATAAAGAGTATTCCTTTGCATATAAGTAAAGAACTGCTTAAACACAATGACTTGTTCAGTGCTCTAGGATGGGGTATACATGTATGGATTGAGGGATACAGAAACCACAGTTGGTGGTGCTTTAAAACAAAAGCACACTTATGTCTCTGGTTGTAGTTTCAACCTCTGGTAATGTACAGACAACTCTTTCCAATCACAAAAGGATGGAGCCCAGATGCATGGACCAAACTCATGAGCAAACAGGTTTCTACTTAATTAATAAACAACTGTCAGGCAGGGTTGAATGATAACAGAACTCTCTACTGTGCACATATAGATGCCCCATTACAGGAAATATACATGGTATTCCATTTTGTGTTTGGATGTTTTACATTGGATGAATGGTAACCAGTCTTAAGTGGTTCACTCTTCAGTGGTGACCATATAGAAGACTCAATAATGGCATTGCATGAGTGTCATCAACCTGTCTATCATTTGCTTAATTAAATTTCTTAAGACACTTTCTCCATCCAGTTGTGTACAACACTAACTAGATATTTTATGCAAGCAAGATTTGAAGCATGGTATGGAAGATGTGGTCAGCACCTGATCTTCTTTAATCAAGTATTCTTTTTAAGGATTTAAAAAATTAAATTGTTCCATGTTTATTTTCTATCCCCATGCGTGGGTGTGTGGGGTAAGTATGAGTGGAGGGTGGGGACAGCTCCCAGGAATCAGTTTTCATGCCCTGCATAGGGATTGAACACAGATTGACAGGCACCTTTACCTGCCAACCCAACCTTACAATCACACTGTCCTCTTTCAAATGGAAATCTTCCACTTTCTTGAAAGGTATGGGGTTTTTTGGTTGTTTTTTGGTTGTTTGTTTGTTTGTTTGGGTTTTTGTTTTGTTTTGTTTTGTTTTTTTGCAATCCGAAAGTCCCAAGACAATGTTTAAGATATGTGTTTTATTTTCATTCATGGCTATCCCATTGAAAAGAACAGTCGTTTTCCTAACATAATCATTGTGATGCTGTTACATACACACTTACGGGATTTGATTGCTTAAGTTTGTTGAATATCTAGCCATTGGATCCTAAAATTTCTCTTGATGCAGGGAGAGCAGCAGAACCCTCACACATGTGTTCTCTAATGTATTAAAGGCGATTTCATAAAACCTAAGTCAAGCGAGCTACCAAAGTACATATGTACCCATGTATGCATGGCTGCATACACACACGTGACTCTTGAGAACTGAAAACATTATGTTTATCTTTCAACATCAGAACAGCAACAGGGAAAGCCTTCCAATTCTCAGTTCAACAAGTTAAATTCACTCATTACAGAGTGACTCAGGAATAAGGATCCTAGCTTCCTCATTCCTGTATAGTTCATGAATACCAAACTCACTGCAAACTCTCAGGGTCTCCATATACTGAAGAAAAGTAAACAGAGATTCAATAATGGCGGGAATACTGGCTGGCATATGTTGTAACACTTTGGGCACTAAGAGTCACATGGGTGGACTTTCTTTCCCTTAATTATATTTTCTAAGCCGCTGCATCTCACAGTTAGTTAGTGCTGCATTAATTTGAAGACCCCGCCCTCTTTGGGGTCCATCTATATATCCCACCAGCAAACTTTAGAATGGAATGCTCTGCCAGAAGTCTTAATTAATTGATTGATTCTTAACCACAATAGTGGTATTCGGCTCTTTAACTGACCCAGGCCTCTTCTTTACACACACACACATACACACGCAAAAGACAAAAGAAAATTGAAGCAACAAAGAAGTGAGGATGTGAAGGAAGGATCAAGATCAGAAAGAAATTTTGGTTGATAAAAGACCAGTACTGTGTCCAATGTCCAACGTGTTTTTGGTTTTTTGTTTTGTTTTGTTTTTGTGGGTTTTCCTTGTTTGGTTGTTTTTTGTTTTTTGGGAGTTTTTTGGTTTTTGTTTTTTTTGGGGGGGGGGGGGGCTTTGGCTTTTGGTTTCAAGACAGGGTTTCTCTGTATAGCCCTGGCTCTCCTGAAACTCACTCTGTAGACCAGGCTGACCTCAAAGTCAGACATCCACCTGCCTGCCTCTGCCTCCCAAGTGCTGAGATTAAAGGTGTGCACCACCACTGCCCAGCCTAAAGTGTTAGTTGAATACCTCTGGCCAGTTGTAACTGAGGATGTAGGGAGGCAGTAATTCCCTTAATATTCTGCCAATCAAAGGTTCTCAAGAAGTAGCAATGTTCATTGTTATTCAAAATATTATCCTAGAAGACATATATACAAATGAAATTACTCTTCACAGGCATGTGATAAGGGATGGTAGTTCTTGAAATCAAGTCTTTTACAGAGTAAGAGGAGATAGCTGAAGTCACTTAACACAGTGGTAAGAAAAAAGTTCAGTAACATCACAATAGTGCGCAGATCTTTGGGACATTAGAAGATATAGGATCTAAGACCACCAGATAAAACTTATGGAAATAAAAAATCCAAAACAAGAAATGATTTACAAGCTAAGAAAAAGAGAGTAAGTCAGCTTTTTTTTTTTTTTTTAATAGTTCATTTAATTCAAAGTTATGATAGGGGACGATCTTCTCATGAAGACAACATCTTCAATGGAAGGGGTGTATTCTGTAGGGAAAGACATTAAATTAAAGATATCCCTCTTCCCTTTTTTCTTTTCATATGCTAATTGACCATTAGTTTTTCTCTCTTCCCCTCATTATTTTCCTATTCTTCTTATATCCAAATTGCAGCTCCCTTCTCCTCCCAGCTCCCACTCACACACACCCTCCCTCAGCACATCCTCTTCACCTCTGAGAAGGGGGAAGTGCCTTTGGGCTCCAACCGACCCTGGCACTTCAAGCCTCTGCAGGACTAGGCATATCCTCTCACAGTGAGCACACACTGAGGCTAGGGGAACAGGATCCACAGGCAGGCAACAGGTTCAGGGACAGTGGTGGAAGGACTAGCATCAAAACCAAGCTGCACATCTGTTACAAATATGTGCAGGGGAGGTAGGCCCAGCCATTGTGTGCTCTGTGGTTGGTGGTTCAGTCTCTGAGTCCTCAGTACCCAGGTTAGTAGATTCTTTTGGTCTTCTTGTAGAATCCCTATCTCTTCTGGATTCCTCCGTTCTTCCCCCTAACCTTTCCACAGATTTCCCACCTCTGTCTAATGTTTACATGTGGTTCTCAGCATCTGTTGCAGTTAGTGGCTGGGTGAAGCCTCTCTCAGGACAGCTATGCAGGGCTCCTGTCTTCAAGCATAACAGTGTATCATTAATAGTGTTAGGGGTTGGGTTTTGCCCGTGTGGGACTGGTCTCAAGTCAGGCTAGTAGTCATTGCTTGCCATTCCTTGAGTCCCTGCTCTGTCTTTGTCCCTGCACTTCTTGAAGGCAGGATACATACTGGGTCGAAGGTTTTGTGGGTAGATTAGTGTCCTTGTCCTGACACTACAAGTTCTGCCCGGCTATAGGTTGTCCACCTCAGGCTCCAAATTCCTACTTCTAGGAGTCTCAGCTAGAGTCCTCCTAGACTCCCTGGAGCCTCTCCCATCCTAGGTCTCTGGAATATCCTAGAGATGCCCCCTCCAGGCCAACTTCCATGTACTCCCTACATTCCTGCCTAACTCCCCAGCTATCCCTATACCTGATACCCACTTCCCTCACCCATCCCCTCGCGGTTATCTCTCAGTTCCCTCCATCCACCTTCGACGACTGTTTTATTTCTCCTTCTGAGCGAGATTCAAGCATTCTCTCTTAAAGGCCCCTCCTTCTTTCTTACAAGAAACAAAATCTTCCCAATTGTCAGTACAGGCGGTGTGGATGAGATTACTTGATTTCTCAACTTTGATAGATTAGTAATAATACCCTATATTTTCAAAACTGTTCACGCCCGTCTTTTGTAAACAGGACAATGACTAACTGGGCATGGAGTCATCAATACCAGATGCTATGCTATCTTTCCATTTCCCTGTAGATACCGTGGAAGCAGTGTTTGATTTCATTCAGCGGAGCCGAAGGATGATTGTTGTCCTGAGCCCGGACTATGTGACAGAAAAGAGCATCAGCATGTTGGAGTTTAAACTGGGTGTCATGTGCCAGAACTCCATCTCCACTAAGCTCATCGTGGTGGAATATCGTCCGCTTGAGCAACCCCACCCGGGCATCACGCAGCTGAAGGAGTCTGTGTCTTTTGTAAGCTGGAAGGGAGAAAAGTCCAAACATTCTGGCTCCAAGTTCTGGAAGGCCTTGCGCTTGGCTCTTCCCCTGAGAAGTCTGAGTGCCAGCTCGGGCTGGAATGAGAGCTGTTCGTCTCAGTCTGACATCAGTCTGGATCACGTTCAGAGGAGAAGTCGTTTGAAAGAGCCCCCAGAACTCCGAAGCACAGAGAGGGCGTCTGGAGCAGGGCCAGCCCCAGGCACCATGTCCAAGCACCGAGGGAAGCCCTCGGCAGCCTGTCGCTGCTGTGTCACCTACTGTGAAGGAGAAAGTCACCTCAGGAGCAAGAGCCGGGCAGAGATGCACACTCATCCCCAGTGGGAAACACACCTCTGTAAGCCTGCTCTCCAAGAGTCTCAAAGTCAGTGGATACAAAATGGCACCCGATCCGAACCCGCTCCCCAGATCTCAGCGCTTACACTCCACCACTTTACAGATTTATCCAATAACAACGACTTTTATATCCTATAATCATTTTATTTGGAGGGTAGTGGCTGCTATTTCTACCAACTCTCTTTGGGTCACAAACTTTTGGGAATAATTGACATTTTTAATCATTTAATAGACTATCAGATTTGTGTCCCTCTTTTATTGATTTTTTTTTAAAAACTATTTATTTCTAGGAGACAAAAGACCTGAAGCACCTGTATCCAGTTATTGCCTCTAACGGCCTTGGAAGAGCACACTCTTCTCGGGCCCTAGAAGGTCAGTATTTAAAGTTGCTTAGAGTCTGATCTTGCCACGTGGTTCAAAGGTAGCTAAGAACTCGTGTCTCCTTGTGATATGGGCCAGTGAAGTTTACTTGGGCTTTGATACTCACAGGGCTTGTGCACCAAAAAGACCAGGGCTTTGACACTCACAGGGTGCGTAAACCCCAAGGAGTGATTTGAAAACGAGCAGGTTCTGGCGGACAAGAGCTCAACCGCAAACCTACAGCACATATTGTTCCCAGGGACCAAATCTCCCCGTAGGAATCCCTGCTTCCCATTGCCCCCTGTAAATAGTATGCTTTTGTTGTTGGTCTCAATAAAGGTATATTTTTATGCCATGTCTTTTGTACTAACATATTTTTAATGTCCTCTCCTCAATTTTCATTTTCTGGTGTTACTATTCACATCCAAAGAACATTACATTTCAGAAAATTGAGATTTATATTAGATAGGAAAGGTGAGGGGATATTTGTTGTAGTAGTTGTTTTTTTCTTTTTTTCTGACATGAACTGGAAAATCTATGGAAGTACCAAAGTCAGTGAGTTAGAATTCTACGACAAGTTTGGCTTAAGTAAGAATCAGCAGAAGAACCCAGTCGTGGCAAGGTGCTGCAGGTAGAGCTTGATGCCTACTGCCTTCCTTCACAATCCTGAAAAATGGGTGTTGAGTTCAATTTCTTCCAGGGGCCAGAAGGTAAGGGAAAGGGAGAAAGGGGGAGCAGATGGAAATTTAACACCCGGGGACTTCGTTTAACTCCAACACAGAGTGCAGCTTCAGACAAGTAGGGTCTTTCAGTGGACAGTGACATGCCAATTAAAGATAACTGGCCCTTGGCCTGCAGGACAGGGACCTCTCTGGAGCCCTAGAGCTGCCGATTACTAAAGAGCACATGAGTGCTTTCCCACTTCTGTTTGGTTGCTGCCACTGGATTAGCCTCTGCATGACAAATTGCCCAGTTTCTTTTATGAGTTTCCAAATATTACTATTGGAATGTATGCTTTCAATTAAATACTGGCTTAAATTTGTAAAATAAAGTCAAAGAATCAAAACAAACAAACATAAAAAACTCTTCATATATGGGATCTATTCATTCTGAGGGTCACTGGTATATAATCTCAGGCAAAAGTACTCAGCCAAAGAATATATGCTGAAATAGGGTCCAGGTGCCTTGGGCAACTCTGACCTCGGGACAACTCAAAAGAGCGTATATGGGAAACCTATATTCCTTCTCCAAGCTGAAAACATCTGGCCTTCATAATAGTGTTGGTCTTATGAATCCTCCAGCCCAGGAGACAGCTGAGAATCCTGTATCCTTTTTCAGCTCTATATGTTGCCTGCTTATTATAAGAAAGTTATGAGCACAAAACCCAATGTTTCTGAACAGAAGCAGATCTAAAACAGTAGTAGACTACATTAGACAGAAGGCATCACCTTCAGTACCACAGTCTTTACTGCTAGTGAGCTTGGTCCAGAGCCAACCTCTCAACCAAAGAGGAGTTGTACAGAGATAAAACACATGTGAAAATCCTTCATGTTATCTGTTTAACTAGAACTCCCACTGTCTAAAACATTCCTTACGATGGACTATGTAGTTAGCTGTTATGCTCAGCAGAAATGACTCAGCTCAATGCAGAGTTCTCATGTCATGCTGCATTACTTGTGAAGAGATGTTCAAAGGCTTCATGTTAGGCATCAGAAAGTGGATAATATGCATTGCTTCAAATTCTATGAGGGAAGACAAGGTTGTGGCTCACAACTGTCTGTAACTCACATTCTAGAGAATCCAATTACTTTTTACTTCTGGGGACTCCAACACACAAGCTGTACACAGATACACACACACACACACATACACACACACATGCATTCACAGACACACATACACACACATACACACAAAATAAAAGTAAATAATTATCTAAAGTATTAGTAGATAAAGAAAAGAAAAATTTATGTATGTATACAATAAAAGATATCTACCACTAGTCATTTTCTTTAACCTGCTCTCCATTGATCCTAACAAGTCCCTGTCCCAACTTCAAGTCTTAAAAATATATCACACACAATGTACAGCTACCAATATGAATGTAGAGCCATCCACTGGAGCAGAAGCCACCAGTACCACTGTCCCAAATAAGTATGATTCTGCCTAAATCCTGGGAGTTCAAAAGCTTGTTCACCATCATGCTAGAATTTAGTTGGATTTTGCCATAAAAATTGCGATGAGTTTTAAGTGTAATAGATATGCCATGTCTAAAACAAAGCATGTCACACCAATCTCTCTCATATATATATATATATTCTGCTTTTTCTTCCATAGTGATGCCTAAGTTTCAGCAGGGCTATTGATAAAGGTGCCCTATTTAGAGTTAAGTATTTCCAATCATTTTTCTTATCAATTTGAGTAGTTATGATGATCTGCACAGACTCCATCCTGCTATTAAAAGGAGCTTTTCTGATCAAAGCTGAAAACATGACAGGTCTATTGTTTTAAATATATAGTTGGTTTCACAACCTGACCATTTAACAATATAACAATGGTAAGTTCCGCAAATGCATCTCCCCAGCCATGGAACTTGATCATATTTTAAATACTAGAAATGTATTAAATAACAGTCATGTAATAGGCCTCAGATGCAATCAGAAAATAGTTGGTTGCCCCATAAGCACCATGCCTCTATTCAAAAGTGGATATGTCTTGCCTGGGAGGCTGGTATTGTATCATCAGGGTTCAGTGCTGAGTAAGACAATTGCGATGTCTCTTCTTTCTAGCAGCCTGCAATAGCACCTTCTGACCCTATTAAAGCTAGGCATCAGGGAAAGAGGTTCCTAGTATGTGTGAGATTGATTTCTCTAGGTCCTCAAAGGTATTTAAACTCAGCTTCTTAGGAGATAAAAATAAAATAAAGAACTAAAGCAAGAGGTATGAATATGAAATATAAGTTCTCTTAAATAACTATGCAATTTTGGTACTCTCAAAGCTAAATTTTGATATTGATTTTCTTTGAAGATGTTAAGTACAGATTTTCTTTGAAGATGTTAAGTACAGGTTTAGCAACATAAAGTCATATTTGGGAGCATTTGGCTATATAAGAGTCTGAAAGATAATGATCTATATATTCAGCATATGAAGAAAGACTCAGAAATTAATGTGATTATTCCTTAACCATCATTGCATAATAAAGTTATATTCATTGTCATATACTTCAACAGTGCAAATGATAAGATTTTTTTCTCATGGGCTATGACTACTTATCACTGAAGTGGCATAATTATTGGTTAAATATACATGCCAATATGGACGAAATGTTGTC
Source organism: Apodemus sylvaticus (assembly GCF_947179515.1). Lineage (NCBI taxonomy): Eukaryota > Metazoa > Chordata > Mammalia > Rodentia > Muridae > Apodemus > Apodemus sylvaticus. Next base: position 73,961,077 of record NC_067486.1, on the reverse strand, counting down.
TATTTAGGAGCATGAATTTAAAGTCAAATACTGCCTTCCTTCTTTCTCTTTTCTCTTGGAGTATGATCTTTCTGAGCCTTGATGTTCTGCTATCTAAAATGGAACTAATATTATTGATCTCACTGGATGTTTTTCAGCAACAAATGACATGCTATAAGCTTAATACATATGCAACACTCTTTTTATTTCTCTAAAATATCCTTATTCAACACAGAACAAGAAAGTATGCAGGGTAAGTGGTTTTCCCAATGGTGCTCAGTCTGTTCTCCATATACTCAGGCCTCTAATTTAGGCTTTTTACATACTTTCCAGTAGCAACTCTGAAACTAGCCCTGGTGGATTCGTGTGAAAGAAAAAAGTCGTAAGTGGAACTATCTATCACAACCGTGTATATCACAATAGAAGAAGCAGGTAGCTTATAGATCTCCATGGAAACGGAACAAATGGAATGAAGTTTATGTGTGGGGGAGGGTTCTATTATAGAGGCTTAGAGGGTGTAGTCCAGGAAGTCCAGCAATGACAGTCTCCCAGTGGAAAGTCTAAAAATGTCAAAGGTGTTCAGTCCACAATACTGGATGTCTCAGTAGTCTCAATATATTTCTAGAAAATTCCTAGAGAGGTGCTAATATTTTTTATTAATGTCTTAAATAAATAGCTTCTACTACCAATGAGAAAATGCTTCAGCAATATAGAATAGACAAGAATTTGTCTGTAGGAATGTGGTCAAGCAGTCAAAAATCAAATGCTTTTTTCCTTCAATATACTTTTTTTGTAGATTACAACCAAAAGGTATGGCCCAGACTTTTTGTAGGTATTTCTACTTCGAATGATCTAATTATGAAAATCCCTCTGTGGCATGCCCAGGTGCTTGGGTTTTAGCTAATGTTGCATGTGTTCAAGTTAATAACTAAGATTAGCCATCATAAGAAAGCTCTATACACAGAGGCATGTTATATCAAGTGTCTAGTGGATCATCTAACCTTATGATTTTATACAAGTTGTTTACATACATATAACTTTAAAAGCTATAATTGTTATAATAGTTTCTCTAGATTCTCCCATCATATTTGAACTTTCCCAAATAGATAAATACAAAAATGTATTAACTTAAAAATAAGATACATTTTATTCATTTTATCTTAAAAATAAAATGTAATTTTTTGAAGTTGTGATACACACTATGAGTTCTAGAGTGTCTTCCTTTTACAACTACTAGAACCTCTAGCTATGAGATATTTACTTCCAGATAGGTGATTTAAAGTGTTTGGATAAACTCAGATTCTATTTTAGAAATAACTTCAATTAATCATTAAAATATTCACAGGATAAATAACCCCTGTGATAATGGTTGTAAACTTTGGTGTATTTAAGTGTCACTTTTAGGACACTTCTACACTAAAGACAGGAATGCAGGTCTAACCAGGCAGTGGTGGGTGCATGCCTTTCATCTCAGAACATGGGAGGCAGAGCCAGGTGTATTTCTGAGTTTGAGGCCAACCTGGTCTATACAGTGAGTTGCAGGACATCCAGGGCTATACAGAGAAAACCTGTCTCAAAAAAACAAACTAACTAACAAACAAATAAACGAATGCAGGTATTTTAGTACAATGGTTCTTGCAGAAGTTTGGTATTCCAGTTCAGCAATTTACCTTATTTGAGTATGCCATTTGTAATTTGAGTAAGGTAGGTATCCCATGAGTCACACTTGGAAAATTACTACCTATAATACTCTTTAACACTTTCATATTTCCAAGAGTGTTGTTCAGATTGTAAGAAGGAAAGATTGATCTTGCCCTAACCTTGAGAAGCTGTATTGCTTGAATCATTCATATCACAGCCATTTATACTCATATGGAAATGCACATTTCTTGCTGTTACTACAATAAACTAAATGAACTTCAAAAAGACTGGGCAGAGCTCCACGTAAACTTCTTGGGTGATTCTGGTGCACAAATTGTTTAAGAACCATTAATTTTTACCTCTCTTTTACCCTTGTAGGCTCTGATTTTCTCCAGCCAAGGAGGACCACAAATCATCCTTTTAACAGTGTTTGCAGGCAATAGCTGAAAATGAAGGGCCTGTTTGGTCCTTGGAATTGTCTCACCATAAGCAAATAATCGAATAGAGTGGTTGGTAGAATGTATTTATAATCTATGAACTATCTAACACTGCTCTTTGGAATTTGGTAGGAGTGTTCCAGCCATTGTCTGTATTAGAGTAAGATAAATTATGCTGGACTAATACTTCAATAACTTCCCATTTCACATCTTATTTTTGCTGATGCTAGGGGTCCAACTTAGGGGCTTGCAGTTCTGTGTCCTTGCCAAGTGAAATGTGTAGCTTGTAGTTGTCTTATACTTCAACTTAAATTGACACTCCTTATTTTCTTTCTCTGATATTTTATTAATTACAACTATCTCCAGGATTCTGGAGTCACAGAGAAGGCTACAAAATATATTCTAGTATCACTGGGAAGGGAAGATGACATTGAATTTTATGAACACATGGCATAGACTTCTTGTAAAAATGAAATGAGGATGAGATAGTTATGTAAGATGATGCAGCTAGGAAGGGCCGTCAATCTTCTATTACTCCATATAATAAAATAGACAAAAGACTTCAATGTTCACATCAAATCTCAGTGTGCCAAGATATCAAGATGAAACCCCATGCAGAAAAGAATAAAGCTTGCACATAAATGCTCCCTAAATGAAAGTTGTTGACAAACTGTGTTATAATAATTACAGTTCCTGTAAAGTTAGTTGACAAAAGTTGAAAGTTGCCATATTTAGTTACATCCTATTTAGTGGCTTAGGTAAGTACTCCAAGAATGTGATGCTTAAACTGTCTGCAAATGAGCCATTTCATTTTGGAAATTCAGGGAGCCTCAGTAGAATTGAAGGCATTTCGAACACAGCAGAGCATGTAACATGGCTATTAGGAAGCAACATTGATCCATTTATCTGAAGACTTAAACGGGGAATAGCTCAGATGAAGAAGGAGACCAGTACCCATGTGGGTGTTGTGTGGAGTCTGTGACTCTCCTTGTGACTTCTCTCTTTCTGACTGGGTTCAATTGCCATTAAATATTTTAACTTTTATATGGATTTTTCTAATATAAACAGTATTATTTGGTAAAATGTAAAACTCTTCTTGTTTAGGTAAAGATTAATATTTCAGAGTCTTGAGACATGAGAACAGGCTACAGTGCTGAACAAAGAAGGACTTTGTTTCTTGGTGTCTTGAGGAAATTACTCACCATCTAAAACCCTTCTAAGAATAGCTCGCATAGTTTCCCTTGAATATTTCAAACATTTCAAAATTTGAAAATGTAGAGAACGGTTTTCTGAAAAGTTTGCATGGATAGAGAGGTGGATGTTTGCGAACGATGTCTGCCATCAGATCATGAGCTGCACGTCTCTCTCCCTGGATAACAGTAATTTGAATACTTCTTGAATATATGGTAAAAGCAATTTTGAAGTGTGTGTGGCGGAGCATCCTTGCAGTTCCAACACTAGATCGTTCTGTGTGTCAGAGTAAGCTAAGTTATAGGTCAGCCTGGGATAAAGAGTGAAATCACCCACTTCAAAGCAGGATTAAAATAACCCATGATTTTCATTTATTTAACTCATTGATTTATTTTAAATTGTGATAGCTGTGTAACAGGCTTATCTTGTTTTAAATACAGGAACAAGTGGTTCTGAGACAAAAGTGAACTTAGTCTTTGAGGCCAATTGTACATACCTGTGGTGTGCCACAGACAAACAATCCTCTCCCAAATGATTTAGATCTTTGATCTTGTTAAAGATGACTGCTTTAAGGACCTTTATAATTTCTGAACAGGAGTCAATGAAAATTCAGTAATGATACTTTGGCATAGGGAATGAAAGTGAAAATAAATATTAATATCATGGATAGTATTCTTCCTCCTTAAAATATAAAACTTGAAGTTCATTGCCAATTTCTGGAACTGAATTATTTGTTTAAAGGAAAGGATAAAAAAATATTTTAGCATTTTTAGTTCTTGGCTTTCATATTGTTTCACATTGATTATGAGATAGTGAGAAAATAGCATTAAAGAACATAGGATTACCAAAGTAAATAGAGTTGCTGATTTGAATAGCCAAAGAAGACAAGAGTCTTAGTGTTTATTATTTTCCTATGATTAGTCCCCTAAAGCAGTTACTTGTTCATTGGCAAATTGTATTAAATGATGTCTAAGAAGGTCCTGAGGACCAGGAAGCCCTATTTTCCTACTTCTAAGCAACAAGATAAAAGGAAAAATGTGTAAAATCACCTCGGTGGTAGACACTAGATTAAGATGTATGGATTTCAGGGCTTAGGAAACAAAGGTAGACTGTCATTTCCATTGTAAGCTTTATAGTGTATACAATATTACTTTGAGTCAGGACATATGCTTTGGGATAACAGTTACTATAGTGAATGTGCATTTCAATAGCACATGTTTGCTCTTAAATTCTCAGTTTCTTCATGTTAAGTGGAAATAATATCTACCTCATTGAATTGTTGTAAGGGTAAAATTATACAATAAATGTGAACTTCTGAAATCTGTAATTACGCATGTGGTGGTATTGTTTTGTCGTCGTTATCATCATCCCATCATCATCACCATTGTTGTCACTGTCACCGTCATTGTCATCATCACCACTACCATCATCATCTCTGTCATTGTCCTCACCATCATCGTCATTGTCATCATCATCATCATCATCATCATCATCATCCGCAGCAGCGTGATCATCATGAGGTTTCATTATAATAGGAACCTGAAGGAAATTAAGAACGCTGGGGGTACTTTCCAGAACACATCATCCAACTGTAATCTTTCATGTAACAGAGTAGAAAAATCTAGCTCCATAGTGTCATATTGATATAAGCACTAAAGACTACATAAGTAGTATCTACAAAGTAAGAAATAGGACAAGAATTGTATTTTGTGTTTCTTTATAACAGGAATTACACTATAGAAACTTAAGTCTATGAATACTCATTACATTAAAGTTCTGTGGGCCAGAAATGTGACAGAACCTTGATTCTCTGATTCATGTTCAGCATCACGGTTGAAGAAATAAACTCTCTGCCAAATCTGTGGTTATTGGAGGCTCGAGTGGGGCTCAAGGACCCACTTTCAAAGATGGTCATATAAATCACAAGGAATCCCCTGTGCCATCTGCATGACCCCATAGGAACTTCCACAATAAGGATGCTTATATGTCTTAATGACACCTCAGCAGGCTTCCGATAGAATATGTGACCAGGAATAACAACAAAGAAGAGTTCAGCATGCCCTCCATGGCTTGTTCTGCTAAGGGACTGTATTTCAGCTGGTGCCCATTCTCTGTGTTACAAAAAAACCTAAATGATGTGGTTGAGCCTAGAACAGGAATGAGCTTTCTTTGTCCTACATTATTCCTCTCTGTCTTCCTCTGTCTTCCTGTGCCTTCTTCTCCCCCCCTCGCCCCGTGTGTGTGTGTGTGTGTGTGTGTGTGTGTGTGTGTGTTTATGTCTGTTTATGTCTCTTTGTCTCTCTTTATGTGTCTCTGTTTGTCTATTTTCGTGTGTGTGTGTGTGTGTGTGTGTGTGTGTGTGTGCTCCAACCTCTTCTTCCTTTTCTCCTAATTAAGAAATAGGAAACATAGGATGTGAAACTAGGTCTGAATTATATGAATGGGCCTGTTAAGCCAAATTCTTGGTCTGGAATCCAAGGACTAAAATATAACTTATTGTAGGCTTACTTATTGAGATATTGAAAATGAGCATTTATTCCAAAGATATTAATCACTAAGAAAAAAAGGCATGCAATTGCTTTCTTTCACATCACTTAGGATTTCATCATACTTTGAAATAAAATGGATATATATCCATAACCAAGACATTTCTCTTTTCTCTAGCTTAGAATTCTGAATCATCAAAATGAGGGACGTTAGAGTGGTAATTAGTTGGATACCATCCTTCTGGTTTATTGAGTTATAGTAAATCAATTCCTTCCCATTTTTACATATACTCTGTCAGTAGCACTTCACATGTGGTGATATGGGAAAACATTTAAGAAGAGTGGGGATTCTTCTCTAACAGGAATTATATTCAGTATTCCTATTCTCTATGGCACGCACTTCTCAGTGCAACTCTGAGCTACTAACTATTGTCTGTCATCTCCTGAAACTCCACTAGCTCCAAGCAGAAGTTCTCCATTATGTGAGGCTTACTCAAAAATCAACACCAGAACTGTACATTTTTTTTTGTCATTTTACATCTCAGGATTTAAGGTTTCTTGTTTATAAATTTGTTTAAACATGTTATATCTTTCTTTCCTTGACAGTGTCAGCTCACTCTGTCTTATCCATATGAATTCCTAGAGACCCTTCTGCTGGGCTTTAAACTCTATGTATGTCATGGCCCAAAGCTTTCAGAGCATGGTTTTAAAATCACATAATGTATCAGTAATAGCATCCCCAGAGTTAGGAACTCTAGGTTCAGATCCTATCTGTAAGCCCTTTATTATAATGATTTGAAGAAATACTAACTGCAATTTGACCATGATGCTCTGTGAAAAGGAGCAAAGTTGACAAAGGGACTTTTCTGTAAGTATCAAGACTCATCCTGGTGATCCTAATCCAGACAGCCCAAAAATGTGTATAGGAGCTCTTACAGGGAAGTCACTGCAAAGTCATTGCATCCCCACAAAGTCACTTAAAATCTTCTTTCCTATTCTCTTCAAAATGGCAACAATTTAAGTTATGTAACACAATTGATTATATTTCTATAACATGCTTTCATAGGATGGTTATATCTATCTGCATTTCTAACAAAAAGTTTAGACTGTCTACTCCATTTCTTCCATATATAAGGGCTCATAGAATGCTGCAGGTTGAGTTCAAAGGCTAGCAAATCTATGAATTTTTCTCCAAGGCAAGCAGAATGCTACTCCTTACACATGTATAATTCATAATACTCCTGATACTGAAATATAAACATCCCAGTGCCTACTTTGCCCACTGTCTTCTAGTTTCACTGAGAAGAAATTCTATTAGGTCTCTAATTTGAGCACTTAGCATAGTGACTAACATACACAATTTTTCCACTAATGTTCCTGTGAATTAAATACCATTACAATTATCATTGAGAGAAAAATCAAAGAGCCTTGCCTATTTCTTTCTGCCACTTCCCTTTCATTACAGATGCAGTGTTTTATCAAAGGCACTGCTTCGGGCTTTTGTTCATCACGGTGTGAAATGAATTCCAATATTGGAATCCTGGGGCTTCCTATACCATATCCAGCACCAGTAAATTCGGTTCTCGGTGGAACTTGAGGACAGATGATCCATGGCCAAGCAAAAGTGGAAAGATGACCAGCTGTGTTTTGACTGGCCTGGGTGCCTCCTCACATTAGGATGGCCAAGCTGCTCCTTTTCATCTACAGTAACAACTGATGCAGGGCCCAGTATCAGGCTCATCAGCAGATGTTCTGCCTGTGATCTTGCTATTAAATAGCTCAAAATGACAGTACATTGAGTTGTGATAGCTACTTTTCTACCTAGAGTGTATATAGAGCTTCTCAGGCTAATGACCTGAAGCCATAATCGTTAAACCTGTCTGTTACTTCTAAGTCCAGATTGCGATGGCAAAGTGAAATAGAGTACTGTGTTGATGTAGATCAAGAGAAAATGAAGAGATGTGTTCTATACACCTTGTATTGTCCTCTAAGGGTAAAAACTTTCAAGATAGTCCATCTTATAGCTGCTCTTTATATTCCCAGCAAGTGCTGAGGGCAGAAGCTTTGGTATTACCTCAGTAACCTTGTAGCTTTTCCCTAACTTTGCCATAAATCCACCACAAAATGAATTGAGCATCCTAGCATGGAACTTCCAGACTAATAGTTGACCCATTTTGGTTTATTTGATTTTGCATTCCATAGCCTCAACCCAGTGTCAGAAAAGGATTTTCTTCTGTGTTCATATATATACACCCAACACTCAATATTAAATTATTTTGCATCAGGGTGAAAATATTAAAGATGTTATTATGGTCTGAGGAAATATATTCATTTCAGATGTCTATTTTCAAAGTGACGTTTAAATGCCATTTTGGCATTACCAGTAGAAACTATTTTCTTCTATTTAACTGCACATAGTATTCTTCTGAATGTGTACTATCTCATTCATTCAACGTTGTGAATTGGACATCTACTCTGAGCTCTCAGCTCTTATAAAATAAAGAACATGAAAGAACAAATCAGAAAAGTTTCTACATTCTAGTGGCAAGGGTTAAAAAAAACAAAATAAAACAAAATAGGGAGAGGTGCAAAGTGCTTGTTACACAGGCAAGTCCCCAGAAGCCATGTAAGGGTGGATGTGACAGTATATGTCTGTGTTCCCAGTGTCCCAAAACTAAGATGAGAGATAGAAATAAGAATGTACCCAGAAACTCAAGGGGTAGCTAGTATAGGCCAGGGCAAATGAGGCCTGTCTCAAATAAGGTAAGGATGGAAATGGACACCTGAGCTACATGTGTGTCCACACTCACACACATGAATGTACAAATATACACATTCTACACATACAAGCATATACAATGACTTTTGTAAAAAGTCATCATCATATAGGACACACCACATAATGATGATGAATGATGATTATAATTCATAATGATAATGAATCAACCACATGGATGGGATAATAAGATAGAACTTGAAATTTTGAAGAGTGTTTATGGATGACTGCTCTAAAAAGACAGCTTTTGAATGGAGATATGGTTAAAATGGGAGATGGGACAGATTTAATAGATAATGTAAAACCCCTAAGACATCAAGAGAAAGAGCAAAGATCCGTGTGTTCGGAATACAATAGAGAAGTAAAAAACTATGCCAGGAAGCTTAGATACTGAGAAGAGATAACCTTAATGAATTATTTATGGGACATCGTAATAGTGTTTTCTGTGTTCCTCATTAAATAAAAATGGTATCATCCATAGTCCCAGCAGAAGGAAATGCAAAAGATACTGAAACTGGAAATTTAAGGCTAGTTCAAAGCAGGTTTGGAGGTGTATACCTTTAGTCACTTCAGGGAGCTCTGTGAATATGAGTCTTAGCCTATTTTACATAGTGATTTCCAGGCCACTCAGTGCATAGTGAGACTTTATGTTCTATTTAGAGCTCTACTGCTGGGAAGAGACACTCTGACCACAGCAACTTTCATAAAGGAAAACATTTAACTGAGTCTAACTTACAGTTCAGAAGTTTAGTCATTATAGTCATGGTGGGAAGCATGGCAGCACACAGGAAGACATGGTATTGGAGAGGTAGCTGAGAGTTCTTTATCTGGATAGGCAGGCAGCAGGACGAGTCAGTTATACTGGTCCTGACTTGAGCTTCTGAAATCTCAAAGTCCACCTCAGTGATATACTTCCTCTAACAAGGCCACTCCTGCTCCAAGATGACTGTACCTCCTCATAGTTAGTATCACTCACATGGAGTCCATCAGATCCATTTATATTCAGATAGCCATATATTGTCTTTAAAAAAGTAAAATAAAGGAAAAGCAAGAAAATATCCACAAGCAGATCAACAGAGTAAACTAATCTGGACACTTGCTGGCTCTTAGAGACTGAACCCCCAACCAAAGAGCATACGAGGATTGGACTTAGGCTCCCCACACATATTTAGCAGATGTGCAGCTTGATCTTCATGCAAGTCCCCCAACAACTGGAGCAGGAAATGTCCCTGACTCAGTTTCCTGCCTGTGGATCTTGTCCCTCTAACCATGTTGCCTTGTTTAGCCTCAGTGGGAGAGGATGTGTCTAGTTCTACAGTAAGTTGATATGCTTTCGTATGTTGGTATCCATTGAAAGGCCTCCTCCTTTTTAGAGGAGAGGGGAATTGACAGGAGGAGGAGATAGAGGAGGGAGGAACTATGTGAGGGAGCGCTGGGTGTGCCTGTGATATAAAGTGAATTAATAAGCAAATTATTGGAGAAAAAGAAGAAAGAAAGGAATAGAGAGGGAGGAGGAACAAGGGAGGGAAAGGTCAGTCTATCAAAAGTTCTATTTACTGATATGTGGGAAAACAGCAAAGCTGGTATGTTATACTACAGTAACTAGTACTTGAAACAGCAAAAGGGCCACAAACCCAGACCTAGAGAGACAAGGCACAGCAGTAGTTACAGGAGCTGAATGAAAAATAGACAGAGCTGTGAGGCAGAAGATGCAGCTTTCAGTGTGGGGCATCACCAGCACCTGTTGACAGTATAGAAACAAAGAGACTTTCTAGACCCCACTTTCCCTTTGCCCATGAATTCCTGGATAAAGTCTTTCCTTAATGAATCTAAACCGATCTGGAGACCAAGGAATCCTATATAATAGTCCAGCATATCAGGGAATAAACACAGAGGCGTAGAAAGGATCTAGAGAGATGGTGATCTCGTGGCTAGATTGAAGCAGAAGAATATGGTGTTCTTTGTATTTTAGTAAGCTAGCTCTCCTTGTTTTGTGGACAGCCAAGTTACAGGCAGGATACTGGAGTTGAGACAAAGCGTGAGATAGTAGAGAACTGAATCACATGCTACCAGGGGAGCAGTGAGATGTCCCTGTGGTGAGATATGCCTGAAGATTATAGTTGTGAATGTTAAACTGACATGATCTTCTGACAGATGCGATCAGTGACAGGAAAGCAGAAGAGGCTCCAGAATGACGTCATACCTTGGTCTGAGCAAACAGAAATAACTATCTTTTTGATTGGAAGAGAGAGCTTTTGTTTGCTGTTAGTTTAAGATGCATTGGATCTGAAAATGGTAGTGTCCAAGAGTGAACTTACTGATGCAAACATGCCATTTAATAGAAACGTTGGAGAAGGATAAAGTCATATTTAATTCATCAGAAATGATCAGAAAACCATTAGTCATAGTGCCCAAGAGGTAGCACTAAAGCATAAAAGTAATGTGAGGGGAGGATAATGAGAAGAATCTTACAAGTGTCTAGAAGGAGAAGATGCCTGAGAATGCAGAGCCTGGAAACGAACAAAGGTACAAGGATGATGAGGATCAATATGCCGGAGGCAAGGTCTGGATCGATGTTAGTTCTCTGTTGAGATTTGACTACTGGTTTCAGCATTAGGGACCAGAGGCAAAATTGACAAGAAGAGCTTTGTGGAATGATGGTAGTAAATTCCCAAGGGGAGTATTTCAAAAAAAGTAGAGAAGGAAAAGGAGGTTTCAAGAAATTTGAAGTACTCTAGGAAAAAGGGGAACCAGAAAAATTAAATGGCTAGAGGTGCAAAAGGTTATCAAAAAGGATGTTTTCTGCTTTCCATTCTTCTGGGAATAAGTGTACTCCACTTCTGAATCACAATCTGATTCAGATTTGGTGCAAAAATATTTACCACACTCATGTGTTTCCCCTTAGAGTTGCAGGCAGATAGAAAGACAGATAGAAAGGGGTGAAATTTAAGCTGCAGGATCGAGAGAAAACTGTTGAGAAAATAATATAGAGTGAGTGAGAATCCCATGTACAATTTCAGAAAGTGTCAGTCAATACCACACAGTTGAAAGAAGTGAGAGTCATGGTAGAATGTATGTAGACACTATGCTAAGAATTTGAGGGCAAACTCTTCTGGTTTTGTTCTGTTTTTTTTTGTTTGTTTGTTTTTTTTTTTATGGATCTCTAAATTTCAAAACAGAAGAATCAGTCTAGAGTGGGAGGTAGAAATGAGATGATGGTTGGTGGTTGTGAGAGAGTCTAGAGCGAAGAACCATATTTGAAAGGTAAGAGAGTTGATAACTGAGAGCTATATGGCAAGATTTAGAAAGAGCAATAGCAGTCTACACTGGAATTTTAGTTATGAGATTTATAAAAGCAGTCAGCATATTAGTTTGCCTTATCATGTGAGCTGTGCATGTACAGAAGGTGAGAGGGTGAAGAATGGGTTACTAAGTAGGGACCGAGAATGCATGCCAAATTATGATTGCATTCTTTGGCTATCAAATCTAAATCTCATACATGTTGAAACTGGCGCATGGGTTTAGGAGTAGAGACTTGTTGTAAGAACAATAAGCCAATGATCATGTTAAGAAAAATTAAATGTTGGAGTTGCATAGATTGGAAGTGAGGTCGGAAAAAACGAAATCCAGAACATGTGTGAATTATAGTGCTAGTCATTGTAGGCTTGGTTTCATGAGTGACTACTAATGATGCCAGCAGAAATATGGTTGGAGATTGGGTCACACTGAGAGAAGTGAAGGGTCACATAGGAACAGATTTTAGTATTTTAGGGCTGACTGCAGAACATCTATTTTTTATCATAGTTAATGAAATAAAGACATAGCATGATGGGATTATTAGTTAGAATATTCTCGAAGTGAAAAAGCAAAAGGAGCGCGACATGGCTGTCTCCAGAGGGGTCCTGCCAGAGCCTTACAAATTCAGAGGCAGAAACTAACAACCAACTATTGGACTGAGCTTGGGGTCCCCAACGGAGGATCTGGAGGGTGGTCCAGAGGAGCTGAAGGGGTATATAGCCACATGGGAAGAACACACCCAGACACCTCAAGACTCCCAGGGACTAAACCATCAACCAAGGGGTACACATGATTCCAGCCAAAAATGTGGCAGAGGAAGGCCTTTTTGGGCATCAGTGGGAGGAGTGGTCTTTGGTCAGGTAAAGGCTCAAGAGAGGCTACAACAAAGGGAAACAGATGGGGGCGGAAGTTAGGGGGAAGGTGGGACTGTGTTGGGTAGAGGGGCATATACATGGAGGCAGGGGGTGGGAGGAGGGGTAGGGAATCATTGGGGAGGGGGCTTTTTGGAAGGGGGGAAATTGGGAAAGGTTTTACCATTGATAATGTAAATGAAGAAGATACTCAATAAAAAAAAGAAAAAGCACAATGAGGCTGTGAATCTGCAACAGAGAGAACTGAAGCATGGGTGCAGTTCTGGGCCTACTCGTGAGCCACGTGATGCTAGTGAGTGAGATAAGAATGAGACTCTGCTTCCTCACCTGCGCCGAGTGATTGATTTTCATGGTCCACAGTCCCTTGCAATAGTTTTTACAACATATAGTTGTGTAAATAGTCCCTAAATCGTAACTGATGCAGTTTTGTTTAAGGCCTCCATACCATCCCATGTCACACATAGAAAATACTTCAAAAACCATTTTTGTATAAAGGTCAAGCTCTTCTTCTTAATGAAAAGCAACATTCTATTCCTCCCAAACTTTGTGCGTGTATATAAATATGTTTAAATGTTTATCTTGAGATTCCTATATGCTTGAGTGTCCTACTTATGAAGGGCTGATCCTGCATAATGAGTCATAAAACTTAAGCACAAATATGTTTTACTTCTCCAAGTAATTAGAGCTCTAGACATATCTAAGTATTGAGATACCCTTTGCCTGTAATGCTCACTGCTTGATTACCATATAAACTTTTGCTGAGTAACTGTTGGTAAACATAATCATCATATTCTTGACAAAACCTGACAACAGAATTTTATAACTCAATGCCCATTCCTTCGTTTCAAAATAACAGTCTAATTTTATGGAATCCAGGTCTTCCCAGAAAACAAAAGGCTTAAGTTCATTCTGTAAGTGGACTATTCCGGGCCATGGTAATAAGTTCACAGTAGGAAAGTCATCCCAACTAATTCAAAGAAATTCTACTAGGTTTACTCTTTCAAGTATGGAAAGAAAACTACATTTTCATGAGGTTTCTTGGAGAATAAACTCTGCTAAGTCATTCTTTACTATGTAGCAGGGTACCATCTAATTAAGGCAGGGGGAAAAACAAAATATGAAGAGGGTGACCTAAAATATGTTGTTGAGCCCCTTAACTAAACACTATATAAAGCAACTTCTGTCTTTGGATGTGTAAAACATATATATCAGTAAATTTTCCATTTTTCTTAAAGCAATCAGAATGGGTATCTCATGTTCATAAATAGTTGGCCATGATTAGCATAATAATTTTGATCTATTATGAATCAGAAGTCCTGAGTCAATTAATCAAAACCCCAGATTTGGAGAGTTTTTGACCTTGCAGGACCCATTTATAGGAACATTAAGTGTCTTTGACAGTGGGAAGAAAAGACCTTGTCTAGGGGTGCGCTCTTCGGCTCTAGCCTTCTCTTTATGTGATGGATAACAGCAGTCAGGCCATTAATGTAGAGATAATTAACCAAAGATAATTAAAGGGAGATGATTCTTTCTTTCCAAAGCCATGCAAAGTCTACAATTAAAGATTCATTCAATTATGACGGGACCCATATTCAACACAAGTCACATAGTCTTAAAACAAAACCTGCCCTTGAAAGAAACAGAGCAAAGTTTAAAATCAAAACATGTCAAAGGACATCTGCTTCCTACTGCATTTCATCAAGCCACATGCCTGGAGGAAGAATTTCCAGCATATTTCATTCATGAATTTCAAACTTTTATTCAAAACTATGAGTCAATTAATTAATTAACAATCATTAATTCAAAAACAACCCAGACTAGATCAATAAAAGGCTACAAAAGGTACAGAGAACACTTCTCTGAGTGCATTTTGAATATACTTTGAAACTTTGAAAAACAGATCAAAGGCATATTCTACTAGCTGATTTGGGGAGACATTTTATCTTTTGAAGAATTACTAGAGAAGAAAGAAGAGAAATGCAGGCTGCCTCCACTTGTGAAAAGTGACAGAGTCATATCTACAGCATGTCTATAACAGGTGACATCATTTTCTCGTCATACATCCCTTGATCAGACATTTTTTTTTCAGAGAACAGCATAACTGCAGGAACCAGGTCATAGTGATTAGCAGCAAGTCCAGTTCCAGGTTGGTAGTGGTCTGCCCCTAAGAGCATGCATGATTGCTTACATAGAAAAGAACATCATGAAAAGGGTCTAAACACTGCACTAATTAGTGATGCTTTTTAAATTAATTTCATATGTGTATGTTGTAATACATTTTAAATTCAAATATCATTACAATATTTTCCCTTGGCTCTTTTCTTCCTCTAGCACTTCCCAAATCTCCTCCTCCAACTTATTTAATGTACCCATAAGTCTCAAATAGATAGCCTCTTTTTCTTCTGGTTTTGCATATGTTTGTGTATGTCTGCGTGTGTTTGTGTCTGTGAATGTGTATGTGTATGTATGTATAAGAATACACAAATATAAGTAGAACCTGCTGCGTCTATTTTTGTTGCTTATTTGTATGTATATGGCTTCAGCATTGAAGGGCCTGATTCCTTGGAGAGTCTAATACCCCCTCTTTAGGAAATTATTTGTTTCTTGCAGCTCTTGGTTTAGGAGTGAGATTTTACCTTTTCACTTTATCATATCTACTGATGTTGCCATTGTTTCAGTCTTGTTTCTGCAGCTATTTCTAGGAGAGACTGCTTTAGACTAGAAGTCCGTCTTTTCTGGATCTTTTTATCTTTTCATCCCTTCTTTTGCAATGATCCTTGAGCCATAGATACAGAAGATGTCATGTGTGTTGTATTCTTCATCTGGGCTGAGCTCTCTTCAAGCCACTGATCTCTACATGGTATCCAGTTATGGTTTTCTGTGATGGTCTTTGCTTGCTATAAAGAGATGTTTCTTCAATGAGGAGTGAAATCTGCACTCATCCATCAAACATGACTCTCAAACCCATATGAGTATGCATAATGCATGCATATATGTTCATTATCTGCATAAGTGATGGCTACAGATGCAGAAGAGTGTCAGATACCCTGAAACTTGTGTTACAGACAGTTGTCAGCCACTATGTGTGTGCTAGCAACTGAACCTGGTCCTTTGTAAGAGCATCAGGTGCTCTTAACCACTGTGCCATCTTTCTAGTTCCTTATTTATATTTACAGACAGCCTTTCTTTAAAAATAAATATTCTCTTCCAACTGCATAGTTCTTTTCTATCTTTCTTACACTGAAAGTTCCTGGAAAGAATTGTGTGTGGAGTGGCTGTAGGAACTGGCTGAAGAGGGGAAGATGAAAAGTGCCTAGGACTACTATATTCCTGTATAGTATACTATAAGGGAACAGAGCTGTCTTCCCTTCATAGGCATGGAAAAGTAGAATCAGAAAAACAACTAACTTATTCAAAGAGCAAAAATCCATTAGAAACTAGATAAATCTCCATCCAACGTCTAAATCCTCCCCACAAATCAATCTGTCTCATGACATTGCAAACCAAATAGGTTCTTATGTAGTTGTCTACATTTTGGCAATGATGACATATTGTGATGTTATCAGGATTGGCTTCATCATTCCTAAGCCTTACTATTTCACCATTACAGACTATCATAATAAGACTGCCTAAATAGTCTTGTGAGATAAAATATAGTTTTTGCTTGCTGTTATGGCAATAGCAATAAATCACATTCACATGCCATTTTACAGTTTCACAATATTTCCACACGTTATGTCTCTTTTTGCCTCCATTTTTATAACAGCCTGTGAAGTAAGCAGAGCCAATATTATTGTCTCTGCTTTATAGTTGGAAAGCTGAAGTATAGACGGGAAGTTTATCCCAATAAAATGAAGAGGCTATATAAAACATGGGTTATTTATTCATCTATGCATTTAGTCTTTCAGCAAATATTTTTACAGATCCGTTGTATAAATCAAACTGTTATTTTTTTTTTAGGTGACATCCAGGTTGATACTGTTCCAGTTTGCTTTCTACTGCTATTATAAACACCATGACCAAAAGCAAATTGGGAATGAAAGGGTTTATTTGGCTAACATCCCAATCATAGTCAATCCGTGAGAGAAGTTGTGCAGGAACTCAAATGTGAGCAGAGACAGGGACCTCAGAGGAGTGCTGCTTATTGACTTGCTCCTGTGACTTGCTCAGCTTTCTTTCTTATTCAGTTCAAGACTATCTGCCCAGCATGGTATCTTCTGCATTGGATATTGTCCTCTGACATCAGTCACTAATCAAGAAAACACCCAGGGACTTGACTACAGGTCAATATGTTGGAGATCCTTTCCTTAGTTGAGATGACCTTTCTCTGGTCACTAACAAAAAATGGCCCAGTTCAAATCCTTACTTTATTAATTCAAACAATGCGTTAGAAATCATATTGCATATGTTAATAGTGGTGCTACAATAGTAACACATTTTCTAATTCCAACATAATCTATCAAAGGAAGGTCTTTTTGAGTATAACCAAACTATGTTTTCACTGCCAAGAAGAGCCAATTACCAAGTTAGCTGTAATTGTTTGATGGGGTCTAACATGAAATGTCTGCTCATAGGACAATGGTGTTAGATAGGTCAGTCAGATACTTTTCCTCTGGAAATCAAGTAGGGAAATACTGAAAAAAGCAAAGTGCTTTATAGGATGAAAGCAAAGAAGAAGGCATTGAAGAAGGGGGAGGGGCAACTGGGAAAACAAGAGATAGACATTTGGGCAAAACAGAAGAGCTAATAAAGAAAAACTTTGCCTGTTATAATGAACAAAAATCACTTCTGGATCATGTTTTTGAAATGGATGAAAAGAGTGTGTGAAGATATGAAACAAAAAAGAGAAACATTCTTGTGAAAGAAAGGAAAAATTGTCTCAGGGCAATGAGTTGAAGCCATATTGCCTCTGGGAAAATATAGCATTGCCCATTACTATAGTTTGCTTTAAAAAAATATGTTTGCAGAAATTATGCAGAGGTTTCTTTAACCATGTGATAGATGAAAGTTCACTATAAGTCAGAAGCCAAAATCAGTGCTGCTTTAGATATGTCAGGGTAATAATTTTCTATTTCTCTGTTTACTAACCAATGACAATCAAGATCATTGGCATGCAAAAAGTTACAAGCAAGAAAATGGTTTCCCTCCCAGACTGAAAATGCCTGTATCAACAGAGCCCATGTTTGCATGTATATAAATATTTAACAGAGAAATGATTAGAAAATTTCTGAGGAAAAATTGAACTGGCCTACGCCATAGATACCAAGACAGGCATCTACATAATTACTTTCAGAGATAAAATCTCATTACTTAAAATTTGCAAGACTTTCTAAAATTTGACCATGGATTTTGTGCTTAGAGATGTAACAAGTAACTAGACAACAGGCTTATCAAGGAGAAAAATTCATTTGATTATGACTACAGGAAAGGGAAGAGATAAGAAAGAGAATTTGAAATAAGTATGCTGTTACATTTCAGATGCTCATCAGGATGAAAGGAGAAAATCTATAAAAAAGAAAGAATAAAAGATTATGATATGAAAATAAATACATTTGGCTGTCAGTGAACTTTGTAACAGCAAAATTTGATGCTAGTCAACTTTTGGAATAATATTATGAAAATACTGAGGAAAAATAAATAAGACTGTCAGACTAAAATTTATATCCAGCTAAGCGATAATTCATAACCACAGGGAAGTAATGACAGTCCACAATAATAAATGTAAAAAAATGGTAAGTAAAAAAGTCCTACACATAGAATTAATAAACAGACAATATATCAAAGAGAAAAGGCAGACTCAGCAGGAAGGAGACGTGTGGGAGAAATATATACTGGCCAAAAATTATCTAAACATAAGCAAAGAAAGCAAATTTAAAATAATCATTCTTTTCATTACAAAAAATGAAGTGTAATTGAAATGTAAAATTACAGAAAATCCAAATAAGGGATCATTATGACAGCCATTAAAGTAGGCTTGTCTTTTTCGATGTTGCTCAGGACAAAAATATATCTGGGCATTCAGAAATTTTCAGTAGGTATATTGTAGAGACTATTAACATAATATAATTATTTAGCTTAAAAACAATAGACAAAGAGAAAAAGAGAGAGTAATACAGAGAGAAAAGGACAGCTTCACCTGTCCACCTAAGAGATGAAAAGGAGGGAGCAAATTAGCATGACAGGAGGCAAGGGCCAGTTCAATTACGGAGTGGTTGTGCTGCATGTATAACCCTACAGCACCACACACATGCACACACACACACACACACACAGACACACTTACACACACCAGTAGTATATAGGAAGAAATAGAAAACAATGGGGAGGGGTTCTTTAACTGCAGAGCATGGAGAAAGGTAAATACAGAAAAGCAAAGGGAGGATAAACAAATAATTCAACAGGGACTCAAGGAATCATGTTATTTTATATTTACTTAAATTATACATACTACATATAAGTGCATGTGTGTAAGTGTATTCATAAAATAAGCAAGAGCCACTAACTAACACAAATCCCAATACCCAGCATGAGAAACCTTCTGAGTTGTTGGTTAGAGTAATCTAAGAAACCACTGGGGCTACTGGTACTGACTTTGGTTGTCTCTCAGAGGATGAAAGTAAGTTCCTGTTGCTGAGGACACCACACTTAGCACAAAGGACTCAGGTGATTTGATCTGGATCAAACCTAAAGACCTCCTTTATGTGGTCTGGATTATGTAATACCAGAGTGCAGTATACAAGCTGCTAAGGAAGGCGGAAAATGGCTAGTGCTATCGATCTGTAATATGTATAAATCACAATAACCAGCATGAAAAGATAGCCCAAAAGGTACAGTAATGGCACTCATATATTCACAGTGATCATCTGCTGTCTAATTGGATTTAATCCATACCCAACAAGAGAGAAATCATACCTGGTATTCAAAACCTACCCATTTACCTGAGGCTGGTGAGGTCATGGGTCTTAGGAAAGAATCTAATATCACTGCCTTACAAGACCAATGGCTAACTGCTTTCTAAAACATATCTTATGCCCAGAGGTGAGTGTAGCTCTCTAAAAAGATTCTCTTTACAGCAAATAAAGACCATCACTGTAACCAACAGCTACATAAAATGCACAGGTCAACTGACCTTTTGAAGTCCAGCACCAAAGGCTACAATACAGCCCCTGAATGAACATGTCAAGGAACATGGTCAAAAAGAAAGCAGAAAGATTTTAAGAACCAAAGGGCAAAGGGATCTGCTGTAAGAGTGTTTGGTAGAAATGGCTGCATAAACAAGACCTCAAAAGTGACACTATCAATAAATATGTTAATACAGAAATGGTTAAATCTCATGAGGGTCCTACTAATGACTGATGAGGGAGGAAGAATTAGTCTCTCTCAGGGATGAGACTCCTAATTGGTTATCCAATACAAAGTAGTCATCCATATATTCACATATACACAAGCAACAAAAATGGACTTAGAGGGTTGTATTTGTATATTGTACATATATAATATATGTATATGTATACATATACGTATACATATATAAAATTATCAATGGAAAAAGTTGCCGTCAAAGAGAGAGGGTAGGAGGATAGATTTGGGAGGGGTTGGAGGGAAGAAAGAAAAGGAAAGAAGTGAGGTAATAATATTTTAGTTGAAAAACTTTTAAAAATAAATCTGTGTTATACTTTAGACATGACTTGGTATCTCTTTCCAGGATCTATGTATTAATATGTAGTGCCCATTCAGAGGTTTTAAGAGAGGAGAAAGTTAATTTGGCCATGGTGTTGGGAGGGGAACTTCATGAGATAATTAAGATTAAAGAAGGAGCTTCATGATTGGATTCTGGTGGCTTTATCGGAAGAGAGAGTCAAGTATTCACACACACATTCTTATATTCTCTTTTGATGTTCTGGGCTACCTTGGAACTTTGCCAGCCACAAGATCAGTATCAAACATTGCCCTCAATGCTGGGCCAGCCCTATGAGTGAGCCAAAATAAAGTTCCTTTATGACATTACTCAACTTCAGATATTTTAATATAGTAAGAAAAACTTTAACTAGTTCAAACTGATTTCAGATATATTAGTAATTGATAAAATTTAGAACCCTAAAGTGCTTGGAATATGAAGTATGAATTTTGGATAGAGATGTGAGTGAAAACATAGAAAATGGCCCATTCTGGCTGCATACCACTGCTTACTTCTGCCAAGGAAGAAGGAGGGCAGAGAGGACTGGCAGTGGATCAACCAGAAGGGGCTTCACTAGTGTTGGGGCTGGGGGTATACAGTAAGGGCCTCCACTTCAGTCACAGCTCTCTGTTTCTTTTAGAAAAATTCCGGAAGAAAATATGGCACCATCCATGGTCATTTCTGAGTGGTGAATATAGGCTAAGTTTTAATTGAAAATATTTTTTCATACAATGTATTTTGATGAAAGTTTTTCCTTCCTCACCTCATCCTCAATCCTCCTTTCTTCCCCATCCTTTTAATTCCACATCTTCTCTCCTCCCCCTCTCAAGAAAACAGACAAGTGAAGAAATGAACAACAAAAAGGAAACAACATTAAAAAGACTATCAGAAATGCATACACAGGCAGACATACACACACACAAATAAAACCCAAAATACCCAAAATCAGGAGTGGTAATAAACATGCAACAGGCCAGTAAGGTGAAAGAAAAAACCCAAACAAAGCAACATGAGAACAACAAATCTCCAAAAATACCTTGGGTTCATTTTATATTGACTGTTTACTAATGGGCATGGGGCCAGTCCCTAATTGTAATTTAGTTTGTATAGCAAATGAAGCTCCCTGGGAGAATCAAATTTTTCCTGGGTGACTCTTATTAATTGGAGATAGATTCTTAGTTAGGAATAGCTGCTTGTAACTAGGTTCACATATCAGCCCTGGAACCCTGTCTGGTTTGGATCTGTGCAGGTCCTAAGCATACTGACACAGTCTCTATGAGTTCATATGTGCATCAGTCCTATTGTATCTGAAAGACAACATTTCTTTGGTATCAACTATCCCCTCTGCCTCCTCTTCTGCATAGTTCCCCTGAGGGAGGTATATTACTTAGGGTTCTCTGGAGTATCATAGACCATCAGAAAACACAGATATTTTACATTGTAATCCATGACAGTAGTAAAATTATAGTTAAGAAGTAGCAACAAAAACAATTTTATGGTTGCAGATGACTATAACATGAGGTTGAGAACTACTGTTCTAGAAGAATATAACTTGCAGAATAGAATTGCCAGCCAGTGTGAGGGTGAGAAGGCAAAGAGGGAAAGCATCCTTCTTTCATATCCTTTACATAGGCTGACAGCAGAAGGTGTGGCCTTGATTAAATGTGGAGCTCCCCCCCCCAATAAAACATCTATATTAATGGCAGGTCTTTCCCCAAAACGACATGCATGGTATGAATGTACTCACTTATAAGTGGATAGATATCAGCCACAAAACACAGGATGCTCACCCTCTACTCCACAGACCCAAAAAAAGTTAAACAAGGAAAGCCCAAGTAAGGAAGATTGAATCTCACTTAGAAGGGGCCCGAAAGCATCCTGAGAGGAACAGAAAGGACAAGGATGGTAAACTCCACTTGATTCTGTTAGCAGAATTCACCAGTTGTCTCAATACTATAAGACTAAGTGGGTGTTCCCACCCAATTGGAAATATGAGTTGTCCATAGCCTCTGCTCTACTGGCATAAATGCTGTTGTGTACACAAGCAATAAAATCACGTTGGGTTAAAAAAAAAAAGCAGATGGTTGGAGAGAGGATGGGAGGAAAATGGGGAGATGGTTTAGGATCAGGTGTGGGGAGGAACAGGAGAAATGACCTTACGAGCATGAGAATGAATGGAAATCTGAAACTTGTGGGAGTGGGGAGGAGGGAGGCACCTCAAAGACCTGCCAGAGACCTGGTATAGATAGGCAATGCACCTAGGAATGAATGGGGTGAATTTAGCTGTGACTCACAGCATTGAGGATATGGAACCTGAAGAGGCTACCCCACCTGTAGCCAGAGAAGAACCCCAGTGGAAAGATAGGGACACCAACCCATTCACGAAACTTCCTACCTCAAATCTATTCTGTCTACAGGAAATGCAGGGACAGGATAGATCAGAGCCTAAGAGACTGGCCATCCAAACAATTTACCCATCTCATTGGCAAGCATCAGTCCCTGACACTATTAATGATACTCTGTTATGCTTGCAGACAGGAGCCCAGCAAGGTTGTCCTCTGAGAAGGTCCACACAGCAGCTGACTCAGATGGATGCAGAGATTCACAGCCAAACAGTGGATAGAGTTTGGGGACTCTTATGGAAGAGTTGGGGGAAGGATTGAGCACCCTAGTAGGGGTAGGAATTTCACAAGAAGACCAACAGAATCAACTAACTTGGGCCCTTAGGTTTACCTGTACCTGTACCCTCAACCAAGAGCATGTGTGGGCTAGACTTAGGACCCTGACATTTATGTAGCAAATGTGCAGCTCAATCTTCAAGCAAGTCCAACAACTTCATGTGTGTCCCAAACAACTCCAGGGGAGGCTATCCCAAAAGCTGTTACTGGCCTGTGGGAAACATTCTTCTAGCTGAGCTTCTGTCTGGACTCAGTGGCAGAGGATCCACATAGACTTGCAGAAACTTTGTAGTTTTATGAGGTCCCATTTGTCAATTCTTGATCTTAGAGTGTAAGCTATTGGTGTTCTATTCAGGAACTTTTCCCCTGTGCCCATGTCCTCCAGGGTCTTCCCCAGTTTCTTTTCAATTAGTTTCAGTGTGTCAGGTTTTATGTGGAGGTCCTTGATCCATTTGGAGTTGAGCTTGGTAAAAGGAGATAAGAATGGATCAATGTACATTCTTCTGCATGCTGACCTCCAATTGAACCAGCACCATTTGTTGAAAAGACTTTTTTTTATCTGGTCCCTGATTTTAGTGGGATTGCTTCAAGTTTCTCTCCATTTAGTTTGATGCTGGCTACCGGTTTGCTGTATATTGCTTTTACTATGTTTAGGTATGGGCCTTGAATTCCTGTTCTCTCCAAGACTTTAAGCGTGAAAGGATGCTGAATTTTGTCAAATGCTTTTTCAGCATCCAATGAAATGATCATGTGGTTTTGTTCTTTGAGTTTGTTTATGTAGTGGATTGCATTGATGGATTTCCGTATATTGAACCAACCCTGCATTCCTGGGATAAAGCCTACTTGATCATGGTGGATGATTGTTTTGATGTGTTCTTGGATTCGGTTGGCAAGAATTTTATTGAGTATTTTTGCACCGATGTTCATAAGGGAAATTGGTCTGAAGTTCTCTTTCTTTGTTGGATCTTTGTGTGGCTTTGGTATCAGTGTAATTGTGGCTTCGTAGAAGGAATTGGGTAGTATTCCTTCTGTTTCTATTTTGTGGAATAGTTTGAAGAGTATTGGTGTTAACTCTTCTTTGAAGGTCTGATAGAATTCTGCACTGAAACCATCTGGTCCTGTGCTCTTTTTGGTTGGAAGACTTTCTATGACTCCTTAGATATGGGCCTTGAATTCCTGTTCTTTCCAAAACCTTTAGCATGAAAGGATGCTGAATTTTGCCAAATGCTTTTTCAGCATCTAATGAAATGATCATGATGTGTCAGAGTAGGGGGATATCCAGGAGGTGCTTCCATTGTGGAGGAGATGACAGGGAGTGGGGGAAGAAATTGGGATGGAAAGTGAATTTAAAAACCAGTGGGTCATTCTCACTTCAGATGATTTATTAGGATAAAATCCCTCACAGGTGTACCCAGCATTTAGGTTTTAGTTGATTCTAGTTGTAGTCAAGTTGAAAACCAAGAATATTCATCTTGGGTAAATTCCATGGTCTTGCTTTAAGGTTTTTTTTTTTTAATGCACCTATTTAAAACTTGATTTAAGCTGGGCAGTGGTGGCACACGCCTTTAATCCCAGCACTTGGGATGCAGAGGCAGGTGGATTTCTGACTTCAAGGCAAGCCTGGTCTACAAAGTGAGTTCAGGACAGCCAGAGCTACCCAGAGAAACCCTGTCTCAAAAAAACCAAAATAAATAAATAAATAAATAAATAAATAAATAAATAAAACTTGAATTAATAATTCCATGTTACTATGTCACTGTATTAGATTGAGAACTCTTGTTTCTACCTGAGGTCAACAAGTTAACTCCAGCCTAGAGCATTCAAGAAAAAGAGCAGTGAACATTCTTGGGTTCTTCTGAGATAGAAACACAAATGTCTCTAGAATCTATTTTACATAAATCAGATTAAAAATGAGCCACTTTTCATTTAAACAATGTTATAATATTCACACATATGTAAGCTCAAGAAAATCTAAGAAAGGACATTTTAGTGTTAAATATACAATGGAGGTGTTTCCAATCACAAACAAGAATGAAATTGTTTCATTTTAAGGAAACAAAATAATAGAATAGGACCGGAGTCATGATGTTAAGTGAAATAAGCCAGAGTCTCAAGGGCAAATATATTTTCTCTCATATTCAGAAACCAGAACATACACATATATTCATAACAAAAATGGGGGATTTCAGAAAAGAATGGGATGAAAGGGGAAAAAGGTAGTAGGAAGTAAAGGTGATCACAGGTGTGAATATTTCAAAATGAAATCTATTGTTTTGAGGCAGGATCTCATGTAGTTATACCAACTTCAGCTTTTCTATGTTCTTAAGAATTGTATGCAAGGGGTTACAGTAAAGAGACTATAGACAAGACCATTCTATTATTAGTAGGGCATTTTTATTATAGATGAGAAGGAAGAGTAAGCAGGAGGAAGAGAACATTCAGAGGCATCTGGGAGAATATGACCTGGCTCCTCCTCAGAGACAGAGAGGAGAAGAGAAAAAAAGGTCAAGGGAGAAACAGACTGGCAAGTTTTAGGGCTACAGAAGCAAAAGGTATAGCAAAGACATTGGGAGAGTCCTGCCCACTAGAGGGGGCTCTGTTGCCATAGAAGGCTGGCCCGTTAGCTGGAACAACTGGAATCTATCATGGGGCTCTGATATGTTGGAGGGTTGATTAAATTAACACAGAACTAGATGCTGGCTCTGGATATTGGGAGTGGGGGCCTGAAGAAGCAAATACGAATATGATAGCTTTCTCAGTCAAACAGAATCCTACTTTACAAGGTCGCTGAAACATATGGAGTGTTTACCCAGTCAGTGTCCAGTCTAAACTGAGTCCAAATCATATGGGGATTTAAGGAATTTGTGACCTGATGAGAATGACATATCCCCTTCCTGATTCCATCTCACAAGGGCTGGGTTGACAGGCATGTGCCATTACATCTGCTTGGAGATACAGGTAAGTCTGACACTAAGATCTATTTTACCTATGAAGATCATGATTCAGAAAACCCATGATCTACCACCTGTAAGCTCATCAAAATGGGTGATACAATTATGCTTGAGTTCAAAGACTTTAAAACAGAGACCCCAGATAGATGAACTTGATTCTGAGGGTAGAACATGATGGGGCAGACTGTCCTAGCTCCAATGGTGAGGGAGAAGAAAGGGTAAATTCTTCCTTGCTCTGCTTCCTGTCCTATTCCAACCCTAAGTACAGTGAAGGAACTGTGACCAACAAGGAGAGAATCCTAACTCTATCTGGAAACATCTTTACATATCCCTAAATAGTACTTAATCTGGGTATTTTGTCTTTCAACTTGATATTGTAATTTTAACCACAACACTTACTAGACAATTTGGTATCACCTTTTTCAGTGTTAGCATTCAGAGGAAGTGAAATTGGTGTCTGCTTAGCTGTATACATGTGTTGGGAATATTAGTGTGTTCTTTATTTTTAAATATGTTTTTTATTTTATTTTTACACATTTTTATTTTTAATATTAGTAATCTCAGTTTTCAAGATGATCTTAGTCAGTGTTCTGCTGCTAAGAACATGGCGTTCAAGGCATGAAAGCAGACAAAATAGCTTAGAGGGTTGATATCTGCCCAGGTCCAGTGCTTTAAAGATTTTTGTAACCCTCAAGGTCTCTGTGTCTTTTATTTGGATAATAACTGGTTAGAAGGTAACTACTACTGCATTGATTTCCAGAATTATTTATTAACTCCATAATATTTAAACCAGTACAACATACCATCGTATCAAAGCTGGACATAGCAACTCAGTAGGAGGTAAAGGGTCCCACAAATAGGCAAGAGTCAAACAAAAGAAGACACAACATGACAAATTCTGTCTTTCTTTTTTCAATCCTCTCATATCCTGGATGCAGTTAATCTTCCTTTTCTGCCAGCCCTCTTACCTCCCCTCAGAAAAAAAAAAGCATGCTTCTCAGGGACTTTAACCAAATATGCTATAACAAGCTACAATAAGATAGGGCATATACTGTTGGGTTTTAGTCTGTTGCTATGTATTCAAATGCTAAATTCTGTATCCCAAGATCTGGCTGCCCCAAGACAAGCAGATTCTTATGTGCACCAGCCTTTGTTGTATAAAATTTGCCTCCCAATTATCCCTAATTACTTAATAAAAGTTGCTGACAGTCTGCAAAAGAGCTGGACAGAAAAAAAGGTAAGCAAGGGAAAGGGTCCCAGGCTTGGGGTCTCTGGTAAGGATCCTCACAAAAGAAAGAGATGAAAGAAGGAGGAAGTTACCATGGGGTAATACGGACCATGAGCATGTGTCCAGGAGGGCTGGACTGAAGAAGTAGGAGCAGCACAAACAAAATATATGGCAAGTAATACATTGGCGTTCAAGGCATGAAAGCAGACAAAATAGCTTAGAGGGTTGATATCTGCCCAGGTCCAGTGCTTTAAAGATTTTTGTAACCCTCAAGGTCTCTGTGTCTTTTATTTGGATAATAACTGGTTAAAAGGTAACTACTACTGCATTGATTTCCAGAATTATTTATTAACTACATAATATTTAAACAAGTACAGCATACCATCATATCAAAGCTGGATATAGCAACTCAGTAGGAGGTAAAGGGTCCCACAAATAGGCAAAAGAGTCAAAGACAGCCCCTGTTCTTACTGTTCTGCCATCAAGGAGAACAGCGAGACTTCATTCAGCAATAAATAGGAGCAGATGCAGAGCAGCACAATGACTCTTACAAAGGAAGGCTTTAACTGGGGGCTTGCTCTCAGTTTACTCATTGCCATTATGGTGGGATGCATGGCGGCATGCAAGAAGACATGGTACTGGAGCTGAGAGTTCTACATCCAGATCCACAAACAACAGGAAGAGAGAGCCACTCGGCCTGGATTAGGCTCCTGAAAACATGTCCACCTTCACTAACATACTTCCTAACAAGATCATACAGTCTAATCCTTTCAAATAGCATTATTGCCTATTGACCAAGCATTCAAATATATGAGCCTGTGGAGACAATTTTCATTAAAACTACCACAGGGATTATAATGTCATTACATCATTAGTTCCCTTACCTTTACTCCACTCAATGCCTTCCATGTGGCCACTCATGCTCCCTTTAAAACCTGTGACCTTTTTGTTTCTTTAACTGTATGTATGATGTGTGTGTGTGTTAGTATATACATGTGTGTATATGTATATATGCATACATGTGTGTATACACATATTAAATTTATAAATATAATATGCTTAACCCATATAATGTTGCTTGTATTATATGTATTCTGGACTGATCATTTGTTATATAGTAGTAAATTGGTGTCTTCTACCTTGAGAAGGTTATATCAGAAAAGGTATATCCATGAGTTCTCACCAATATGGCTGCCTAAATCCATCCCTCACAAAGAAAATACCAATAGACATCCTGACATCAGTGGACAACACTTGGATAATTCAAGCCTAGACAAAGAACTATGGGCAACTAAAGAATGCAGAATGTGTGAGGAATAGTCTTTCTCGTGTCTTCGTAATGTGCTGTTTTTTGTTTTGTGCTGTTTTTTCTCTCTCATTCAATGTGACCTTCATCTGTAGCATACTTCGTATCTTAAATCATGCTTCAATATTTGAGGATAAATACATTAGCCTTCTCTTGTTTTATGTATTCTTCTCATTTTACTCTAACATTTAAGACCGTCTGTGTTCTATATTTAAGGTATGTCTTTGGTAAAAAGCATATGGTTAGATCTTTTCTTAATCTACTTTCACAATGTTCTGTTGTTTAATTGAAGTACAATCATTATGTGGTCTAAATTTTCCTCTTTCTTAATTACTCTGTTCAGTTGCTTACTGAACTTCTTTAGGAATAATGGACCAGTATTACTAGCATCCCTTTTCATCCTCTGAATTGGTTTTCAGCTAAATTATGCTTACATTTTTATATTTGAATTCTTGTGTTAGAAAGTAAAATAAATATTCTTTAAACTATGACATGATACATTAAAGGAATATATTGAATTACCTGATGACATTTTAAACTATATAATTGGTCTTATGCCCTCCATCTATTATGTATTAGTTTGGGTTCTCTAGAGTCACAGAACGTATGGATAGTCTTTATATAGTTAGGGAATTTGTCGATGACTTAAAGTCTATAGTCCAACTCCCCAACAATGGTCAGCAGCAGCTGTGGATGGAAGTCCAAGGATCTAGCAGTTTCTCAGTCCCACGAGGCAAGCAGGCAAGGAAGATTGAGTAAATCTTCCTTCTTCCAATGTCCTTATATATCTCCAGCAGAGGATGTAGCCCAGATTAAAGGCTGTAGGTCTCCAACAGAGGGTGTGTCCCAGATTACAGGCATGTGGATCTCCAGCAGAGGGTGTGGCCCAGATTAATGGCATGTGCCTCCACGCCTTTAATCCCAGATGATCTTGAACTCAGAGATCTCCTTGTCTTAACCTTCTGAAATTCATAGCCACTATACTTCAAGATCTCCATGCCAAGATCCAGGTCAGAAACTTATATCTCTGAGCCTCCAGATTAGGATCATAGGTGAGCCTTCCAATTCTAGATTGTAGTTCATTCCAGATATAGTCAAGTTGACAACCAGGAATAGCCACTACAATCCACCCCTGGTCAACTTGACACAAATAATATCCCATGTCCACATGAAACAATAACAAGGTCATGAATACGCCTAACATGATATAACTATTCCTCGTACAATCACAAACGCATTGGTAAATTTACAAAGGGGCAATGTCCCTTGGGAACATTCTTTTAGTGTTTCAATACCAATTGATGTTGAAGTAATTGGAAGAAAGACAAATGTATCCTTAACACAATAAGATAGAAGCATTCATATTACTTATAATCCTCATTTCTGCAACTGGTTACGTGGTCTTAGCTGGTGTTTATAACTACCTTCCTCTGCTACCCATTCTGTATTTCCTTCACCTTCAGCAAGCACCTCAGCAGGTCTTGGCCCTTTCCTGGAGGATTGACCCATACCTTCATTCCTGATGGGTCATCCTTTATCATCCTGCTTGGATTAGGCTGTTGTAGTTTCCCATTGACTTTAATCACAGAACATGGTAGTACTAAGAGACGCCCTAGGAGATCTCCTGCACTCCAGACATAATCCTGCTCACCTCTATTGTGGAGAGACAATCCAATTTCCCCATGGTAATCTGGATCTATCACCCCTCCTAACACTGTTATTCCTTTCTTAGCCTGTTGGTTTAAGGGCATTAGAAGCTCATAATGGCCAGGGGAAAATCTGAGCTTCCAGTTCAATGGAATGTTTGTTGTGGCTCCTGGTAGGAGCACTCCCCCCTCTGGAACCAAAACTTCTAGGCCAGCAGAATCTTAAGTTGTGGGGACAGGAAGCAAAAATTTTCCTAGAGGGTCACTAGGAGTGATAGTGAGTAGAACTATTCCCTTTTCCACCCCTTGATTCCTGGACCCATGGATCCTGGCTATGGGAGAAACTGTACAATATATTGAATACTGATTCAAAGCACATACTGCCTTCTGAAGAACTCTGCTCCAGCCCTCCATGCTGTTGCCACCTAATTGGCACCGTAACTGTGTCTTCAAAAGTCCATTCCATCTTTCTATCAGACCAGCTGCTTCAGGATGATGGGGAACATGGTAAGACCAGTGAATTCCATAATCGTGAGCCCACTGTCACACTTCTCTGGCTGTGAAATGAGTTCCTTGGTCAGAAGCAATACTGTGTGGAATACAATGATGATAGATAAGTCTTTCTGTGAGTCCACGGATGGTGGTTTTGACAGAAGCATTACGTGCAGGAAAGGCAAATCCATAACCAGAATAAGTATCTACTCGAGTAAGAACAAAACGCTGTCCTTTCCACGGGGGAAGTGGTCCAATATAGTCAACCTGCCACCAGGTTGCTGGCTGGTCACCTCAAGGAATGGTGCCATATCTGGGGTTCAGTGTTGGTTTCTGCTGTTGGCAGATCT
This sequence comes from Apodemus sylvaticus, assembly GCF_947179515.1. Lineage (NCBI taxonomy): Eukaryota > Metazoa > Chordata > Mammalia > Rodentia > Muridae > Apodemus > Apodemus sylvaticus. The sequence goes on along the minus strand of NC_067486.1, from coordinate 73,930,069 downwards.
GGCATTCAGCAGCAGCTATAGCCAGGTCAGCCTTGGTGAGTGGAAGTCCGAGTTGCTGAGGACAATCATAACCTCCATCTCAGCCACCATGGCCACTTTGTTCATGTGCCCACTAGGCAATAACTGGGATGGCTGGAGAGAGAGGCTGACTGTCCACAGAACGGGTCATCTTATCCACTTGATTACTGAACTCCTCCTCAGCTGAAGTCACCTTTTGGTGAGCATTTACATGGGACACAAATATCTTCACATCCTTTGCCCATTTGGAGAGATCTATCCACATACTTCTTTCCCAGATGTCTTTATCACCAATTTTCCAATTGTGATCTTTCCACGTCCCTGACCATCCAGCCAATCCATTGGCTACAGCCCATGAGTCAGTGAACAATCGTACATCTGGCCATTTCTTCTTCCAAACAAACTGTAATACCATATGTACTGCCCGAAGTTCTGCCCACTGTGAAGATTTTCCTTTACCTGTATCTTTCAGGGTTGTCCCAGAAAGGGGTTGGAATGCTGCAGCTGTCCACTTCTGGGTGGTGCCTGCATAACATGCAGAGCCATCAGTAAACCAGGTCCTAGTCTTCTCTTCTTCAGTCAACTGGTCATAGGGAACACCCCATGAGGCTATAGGAGCATGCTTGGCAGCAGATCACATTGTAACAGGGGTAGAAGCCATAGACATCTGAGCAACTTCTTCATGTAACTTGCTTGTGCCTTCAGGACATGCTCTGGCCCAATCACGTATATACCACTTTCATTTAATAGTAGACTGCTGTTGTACACTCCCTACTTTATGACTTGAGGTTGGATAACACCCAGCTCATGATGGGCAGTTCAGGTTGCATGGTAACTTGGTGTCCTATTGTCAAATGTTCAGTTTCCACTAAGGCCCAATAGCAGGCCAAGAGCTGTTTTTCAAAGGGAGAGTAGTTGTCTGCAGATGATGGTAGAGCTTTGCTCCAAAATCCCAAAGGTCTCTTCTGTGATTCCCCTCAGGGGTCTGCCAGAGGCTCCAAACAGCATCTCTATCTGCCACTGACACCTCAAGTACCATTGGGTCTGCTGGATCATATGGTCCAAGTGGTAGAGCAGCCTGCACAGCAGCCTGGACCTGTTGAAGAGCCTTCTCCTGTTCTGGGCCCCACAAAAAACTAGCAGCTTTCTGAGTCACTTGGTAAATAGGCCTGAGTAACACACCTAAGTGAGGAATGTGCTGTCTCCAGAATCCAAATAGACCCACTAAATGTTGTGCTTCTTTCTTGGTGGTGGGAGGGGCCAGGTGCAATAACTTATCTTTCACCTTAGAAGGAATATCTCTGCATGCCCCACACCACTGTACTCCTAAGAATTTCATTGAAACAGATGGTCCTTGAATCTTGGTTGGATTTATTTCCCATCCTCATATACGCATATGTGTTACCAATGAATCCAAAGTGGTTGCTACTTCCTGCTCACTTGGTCCAATCAGCATAATGTCATCAATATAGTGCACCAAGGTGATACTTTGTGGAAGAGACAAACGATCAAGGTCCCTTCTAACTAAGTTATGACACAGGGCAGGAGAGTTAATATATCCTTGAGGCAAAACTGTAAAGGTATACTGCTGGCCTTGCCAACTGAAAGCAAATTGCTTCTGGTGGTCCTTATGGACAGGAACTGAGAAGGAGGCATTTGCCAGGTTAATAACTGCATACCAGGTTCCAGGAGATGTGTTAATTTGTTCAAGAAACAAAACTACATCTGGTACAGCAGCTGCAATTGGAGTTATTACCTGATTTAATTTTCGATAGTCAACTGTCATCCTCCATGATCCATCTGTCTTCTGCACTGGCCAGATGGGAGAGTTAAAGGGAGATGTGGTGGGAACCACCACCTCTGCATTTTCAAATCCTTGATTGTGGCAGTAATTTCTGCAATTCCTCCAGGAAGATGATATTGTTTTTGATTCACTATTTTCTTTGGCAGAGGCAGCTCTAAAGGCTTCCATTTTGCCTTTCCAACCATAATAGTCCTCACTCTCCAGGTCAGAGAAACAATGTGAGAATTCTGCCAATTTCTGAGTATACCTATCCCAATTATACATTCTGGAACTGGGGAAATGACCACAGGATGTGTTTGGGGACCCACTGGACCTACTGTGAGTTGCACATTAGTCAAAACTCCATTAATCACCGGTCCTCCATAAGCCCCTACTCTAACTGGAGGGCCACAATGTTTCTTGGGATCTCCTGGGATCAGTGTCAATTCAGAACCAGTATCCAATAGCCCCGGAAAGTCTGATTGTTTCCTTTCCCCCAGTGTACAGTTACCCTTGTAAAAGGCTGTAGGTCCCTCTGGGGAAGAATTGGAGAAAGACTAACAGCAAAACTTTTAGGTGTCTTATCAAGATCCTTCCTTGGGGGAACCCAGCCACCCCTTCATTCAAGGGGTTCTGGATCTGTAAACAATGTAGTAGTCTCATATTTTACTTCTGTATCCTCAAAACATACACCATAATATATTGTTATTATGTTATTTTGAATAGCAAGTAGTATTTTGATAGTGCAGTTCTCCTGCAAACAAATTGTTTCACATATTTTTTCATTTTAATGGGATGATTTTTTACTGATCTAGAACCAAACCAGTAAATATTTGCCAATCATTTATTTCACTATTATCCTCAGTAAAAATCTAACTCTTTTATTGGATGCAAAAAGATTAATTTCAGATTTTTATGATTTATAAGAATTGATACACACACACACACACACACACACACACACACACACACACACGTAAATTACATTGGCCTACCTGTATATCTACCAGTCTCATCAAGGTATATATTTCTATTATCTTCTGATTATTCCTCCGATCTTTTCTCAATGTGTATACATGCCTCTATTCCTAGTTTGCTTCTCTGTTGTGGTAACATATTCAATGACCCAAAGAAACTTGAGAAAGAAAGGATTTATTTCACATTACAAGCTATATTCCATTATAGAAAGACACCAGGTCAGGAGCCTTTGGCAGGAACTTAAGTAGAGACCTTGTACGGTGGTTTGTGGTTTGAATGACAATGGCTCCAGTGTACTCCTATGCTTGAAGAGTTGGTTTCCTAGTTGGTGGAATTATTAGAGAATGATTATGCAGAGTGGTCTTGTCAATGTAAATGTGTCACTTGTGGAATGTGAGGTTTTAAGAGGAGCATGCCATCTCCACTGTTTTCTGTCTGCTTCCTGCTGTCGAACAAGATGTGAACTGTCAGCTGTTCCTGCCTATATTCCTTTGTTAAACCATCATAGACTTCAAATCTCTAAACCATCAGATCATTTAAACTCACATATATATGCATATATATATATATATATATATATATATATATATGTGTGTGTGTTTGTGTATGTATATGTGTGTGTATGTGTGTGTGTGTTTGTGTGTGTGTGTGTGTGTGTGTGTGTGTGTGTGTTCGTGTATCTTGCTTTGGTCATGGTATTTTGTTACAACAATAGAAAAGTAACTAATACACAATGGGAGGGAACTTACCAGTACAAGGGACCCCTTGACTTCTTGGTACATAAATACATCACTGTTAAAACATAACCTGTTTTGTCTTGTTTACTTTCAAGATCTAATGTTAAGATCACCAATAAAACATTCTAGCTTAAAAGCTCTTTTTTAAAAATCTAGTATCTCAAGTATGGCCTCTTATAAAGTAAGAAACTTAGTTATGCATTTTCTTATTTCAAAAGAGAAGAACCAGGCAGTTGAATCACCAAAACCATGGTGGGAAAATGCTATAAATAAATGGCAGGCATCTGGGACTCACTCACAATTTTCCAGACATGGGCAACTCTACCTATCTCAATCGTCTGCTATAAACAGTTTCTTTCAGGTCTAGGCTGGCTCCACTCCACGCCTGACACTGCCCTTGATGCTTGTTTCACAATAACAGCATCTCTAATATCCTGGAGACTCCATGGAAACTGAACAGGCATGTTCACCAAAGGTCTTGCATAGCCCTTTTAGGGACTATGATCTTGATAGATGGTACCAAGTCTCAGTCTCTCTCATGAGTCTCTCATTCCTGGAACCCCCACTCTAACTAAGGCTTCTCAGTTTATCAGTGGCTTTCTGAACACATTGATCCAAGCATCAGCTACTTTTCATTACCCTTTCATGCCTACAAAAGCAATACCATGTGGGAAACTTATATATCATCTAGATTTGTTCCTAGCTTGAGGGGTAACCTTAGACCACCCTGGACCACAATTTCTGTGTGTTGACTGTGAGGAACTACAATATTTCACCTCCATGATTCTGGACTTTTATTAGTCACTGTTTATTTTTCATTCCAGCCTAATACAGTATTGATGTTCCAGCAAAATAGAAGTTCATTTTTCTATATTTCTAATTCCAATATGTCACACACATAGCCTTTAATAATCTTTGAGACTCTCAAACATTCCATAGAAACTTCATAAGTCAGTCCATCATCTATTGCCAGATATTTGATCACACTGTGATCCTCACAATTGTGTTGTTTACTGGATATACCTGTTTTTAGTTGTGGTGTGGCTCAGCCTTAGCACACATCCTTAATACTTCTGGCTGGAATATAGACATACTCTTAGTACACACCTTTAATTCCAAACAATAAAGGTCAATTTAGTTTGTAGAAGGAAGCAGCCTTGTTTGAATGCGATGTCTAATTGAATGGTGTAAAAAGTCATGAATCAAAGAAAGATTTGACAGAATAGATATACTTAACTCTCACAATAAGAGAGAGAAAAGGGAAGATACTTGAGGGGCAGTGCATAGAAAGAGAGAGGAGACAGTTTTACCAGTGTACTTATAGAGAGGCAGGTTGTGGAGAAAACAAGCTACACACAGATGAAGACAGAAACAATTAGAGAATGAGAAGGAGCCATAATAGTGAAGTGTTGAAGAAGATCAGAGCATTACCAAAAGCAAAGCTGCTTTGGCCCTGATTACAGCTGACTCCATATCCTTTGCTCTTCTCCTCAGTATATTGTTCTTTCTGAATTCTAGCTGGCTGATTCAACTCAGCTCTTCAGTCTCAAACTCCTGTTCAAGCTGACAGATTGGATCTGTTTTCTCTCTCAACAGCTGATTGAATCACTCTCCTTGATCATTATAAGTTTAAAGCAAAACTTTTTATGTCTTCCCATTAGGGTGGGCTGCCCAGGAATCATTAGGCTATCTAATAATGACAGGAAAAGGCATTCCAGCAGCAAGAAACAATATTAGGATAAAGTTTCTCAGGACTTTGCATCTCAGAGCTTATCCATCACAGGCATACCAATTGGTGGGCCATCTCCAGAAAACCCACTTGTTTGACATAGCCTTTCCTAGATGGCTTCTGACATCTATATATTTACATAAATGTATGTATACTTTTACATGCATACTGATTTGTGACAGAGTTTTGCTGAGGAAAACACAACACATATATGTCAACTCATCCCAGGAAGGCAGCCCACAGAACACCAAGATAATGATTACACCGGTGTCCAGTTTGGAGAATAATTGAGTTTTTAAAAAAAAGTGTTTAAAGAAATTTAAAATTAAAATGTAATTTTTATATTTTTTCCTCTCCCTGTCTTTAACCCCTTCTCTGTACCCTTCCTCCTTATTCCAATTCAAAACCATGGCCTCTATTTTTATTTTATCTTATTTTTCAGTTGATAGATATAAGCTGTTGATTTAGTGTTACTTGTTCGTATGACTTCGGTGTTGTTCATTTGGTATTGAGTAACCAATCCAGAGCTTATCCCTGGGGAAGACTATATATATTTCTCCAGGGTTCAGCATTCCTAATTCGTCTATAGCCCTTTGTGTTTAGATAGGGTCCTCTGGGATTTCTCCCTTCCATGTTAAGAATCAGTTCTTTGTTTTTTTTTTTTTTTGCTTTTTGTTTTTATTTGGGGTTACAAACAAAATGATGTCTGAGGAGTTACTTAAGGGGCAGGGATAACTCAGAAACCATTGTGAAATCAGTAAGTTTACCCAACATGAGTGATAACTTCTTCAAACTCCCAAAGCTTTCTATGAAGTTTGCCCACAGACTTGCACAATCCAAACGTCTTGTCTTTCATTTTCTCCTTTGGCTGATCAGAGTGGGTGGCCACACTCAGCATCTGTTTACCACCAATCCAGGGTGATGACGCTAAAAAACTGAAGCTCTCTTTGCAGCTTGAAGGCAGGCTCCACAGGCTAAACTCTTCTTTTTGTCCTTTGGCTGGTCAGAACCCCCTCCCCCCACCCATCAGCTGTTTACTTCCACCAGTATGAAAAGCTACTGTTGGTTATGGACATCAAGAATGCAAGTTATTCTTCTCCAGGACATACAGCCAGCCATTGACTCATTTCCTGTTTACCACCCTCGGCTAGTGAGCTTCCTGTTTTCCTCCTGAAGAAAAACTTGAAATTTGGAAAGTTTCAATCCAGGAGAACATGTCATTTTTATGATTTATAAGAATTTATACACACACACACACACCACACACACACACACTCACCACACACACACACACACACACACACACACACACTGCTATACTCAGGTACTCTTGTGAAAAGATGATGTAAAAATTAATACTTTATCTCTCTAGTCACTCTCTTTAGTCTCATAATATTTCCAACAGAGAGGTAAACTCAAAGAGATGGAAAACAAATGTATGTAAAAATCAAACCTATAATGTGCTCCTTAGTGGTATCAAGGTCTTAACCAAGAAATCTAAGAGAGTGACACTAGCCATTCTGAGGAGAGTGAAATATCTCATCATGGTTCTTTCTGTTCATTTCTCTAATATTTAGGGACAGTGAGCAATTTGTTAGATGCTTAGTGGCTATTGTCATATGTTCTTTGGAGACATGCTTATTTGAAGTCTGTATGTCTTGATAATCAAATGTTGGAATTGGTCATTGAAAGTGATGGAATTATAAGAAAAGATAATTAGCTCATAAAGAACATTCATGATGAGATTAAAGTTCTCATAAAAGAGACATTAGCGAACTATTAATTCTTTCTTCATTTGAGGGCACAGAGAGAGCTCTACCTACAATCTAGAAAGGTTGTTCTATTCCTAAGAAAACTCCTGGTGCCTTGGTCTTGAACTTCACATTTCCTGGAATATGAGAAATCAATGTTAGCTTTCTTATAAGTTGCCCAGTTTATGCTGTTGCTATTGGCTTACCGACAATTAATTAATCTAGGCTCCACCCAACAACTATCTACATAGCTTGTGTCAATCACCTACCACCTTTACTACCTTGGCCACTGTGTCAGCCAGGTACAACAGTGTATAAAAGGACTGCTTGCTACCCCACCACACCCCACTCTTCTTCCTCTTTCATTCTCTCTCCCCCAATTCCCCCACCTCTGTTCCCATATGTCTTAGAGTTTTGCTGCTGTGAACAGACACCATGACCACTGTAAGTCATATAAAGGACACCATTTAATTGTGCCTGGGTTATAGGTCAGAAATTCACTCCTTAATATATTTTAAGCTAATTTGTGTATATGGAGAGCAGTCAGGATCCAGTTCATTCAGATAATGTGTGTTCTTCCATTACTCTTTGTAGAAGATCATCCACTGGTCTATTGTGTAAAGCTAGCATTCTTGAGAATCATGTGGTATATAAACAAGGCTTATTTCTGAGTCATTCATTCCATGGCATTTACTTATCTGTGTTCTCTATCTTTTTGCTGTTTGATAGCTGTTTGGTAAACAGATTAGAAATCAAGACATATGAAGATTCCAACTTTATTCTTTTCTCTCAAGATTGCTTTTGATCTTGAATCCCTTGAGTTCCCATGAAGATTTTAGGACTTTCTTTCTTTCTTTCTTTCTTTCTTTCTTTCTTTCTTTCTTTCTTTCTTTCTTTCTTTCTTTCTTTCTTTCTTTCTTTCTTTCTTTCTTTCCCTTTCTTTGTTTCTTTGTTTCTTTGTTTCTTTGTTTTTCTTTGTTTCTTTGTTTCTTTGTTTCTTTGTTTCTTTGTTTCTTTGTTTCTTTGTTTCTTTCTTGCTTTCTTGCTTTCTTGCTTTCTTGCTTTCTTGCTTTCTTGCTTTCTTGCTTTCTTGCTTTCTTCCTTTCTTGCTTTCTTTTCCTTTCTTGCTTTCTTTTCCTTTCTTGCTTTCTTGCTTTCTTGCTGAAAACATTCCTTTACAATTGTAATAGAAAGTATATTAAATCTGTAAATCATGTAATAGAAATACTTCCACAATTAACCAGAGATATTCATTTTGTTCTATCAATGTTTGATAGTGTAAGGGTACCTGGTTAGCAGAAAAATGATCCCGTTGACTCAAATAGTATGTAAATGCCAAGACTATTTTATTCTGCAGAAGTCCAGCATTCTGCGGTCTCCCAATTACCAAGATAGAGAGACAACCAAGTGATCAACCAGGCTTGATTTAAAGCACATAGGGGAATTCAGGGATAGGTGACCTCTATGTTAATCTTTTGGGTCCATCTCTGCAGACTTTACATTAGTAGTGTGTGGGGGCTGAAACTTCCTGGGGAGGTCTGTAGATTGCTGAGGAAATCTAGAAAATGCTGCTGACTTATTGTCCTTGCCTCGGGCCAGGTGGCAGGGCAGCTTCTGAGTCCTGAACTTGCCTGGACTTGCCCAGTTCTTGGAAACAGAGATTTAGACCTAGTCTCCTTAAACTGCTAATTTGAAACCTCTCATGGAATCAGCCTAGTCATCTCATTTCCCGCTTTCAGTAATGGGCCATCTTGAATCCTTGGAATATTTCTGAGGCTCTATACTAGAGCCATGCCCATGACAAGGTGAGAAACTAGTAACAAAGTATATATGGCCACGCTTTTAACCAGATTGTTTGGGGGTGCTAACTGTTTGAAGATATACTCCCCAGAGTAATAGTTTACTCAGGGTACAAGCTGAACAGAACATAAAATCCTCAGTTATATTTACAACCAGGGCATTAAGGCATGTGGTAACCCCAACAAGCATTATCTGGGGAGGGGGACAGCATGTATCCTGTAACAGTAGGGGTTACAGTGCAGTTGTAGAGGTGGGAATAGGCTATGGGGTACCCTATTTCCAATGCAGAGTCCCTTTCCAGTAATTAGTAGTTCTGTGTTAAGTCTGGGGAGAGAGGAACTAAGAACCTGCAATCCAATGGTCTTCTTGCCAGCCACTGTGAACTTGATAATAAGCTCATTGCATTGCCCCCTGGGGGTACCCAGATAATAAGGGGACTAGTACCCGGTGCATTGAAGTGTAAGGAGCAAGCAAGGAGGATCAGGAGCATTGGACTATCAGTTTCTGTGTACTAACAGGGTGTGGAGTGACCTTTCGTCATCATTCCTGTGGTGGTTCTCCTGGAAGTATCCTTCACTGGGACCTCAACTGCTGGATTATCTCTCCTGGCAGGGTTAACATGGAGGAGTGGTGTATCCATGCCCTGATTCCATTCCTTTTAACAGACATAGGTATTCATATCTTCCACGCAGAAAACAATTTTTAGGACAATGTAGTTGATGAATTAGGGCTAAGAGTAAGACAGGCGCCCAGAAAACAGTAAAACAGCAGGAAGTGCAAATGTGGGCTTCTCCTAGAAGAATCTCAGACAAGATGGTCTACCCTAGTATGGATCTGGGCTCAAAAGGGAAAGTGGTAATTATGTGTCTTAGCATTACTGATATTCCTTTTAGTAGTACTCCATTCACCTGTCCAAAGGTTGTTAAGAAAGGTTTCATTCTTTTTCTCTTTTAATATACAAGACTATAAATCAGATACTTCCAACAGTACAATATTATAATCAAGTAAAACCAGAAGCCACTGGGTAACACAAGAGTAAGTCTGTAGTCCTCCCCTTGGAACCTTGGTGAGATTCCTAATTTTTCACCCTTCTTTCCTGCTTTGGTTTATTACTGTTACTAACTGATTAAGGGTCTTTATCTAGATAAAGTACTTGCTATTGTCAAACGTTCTTTCTGCATAAATGGAGATGCTCTTATGCTTTTTCTCCCCACTTTGTCTTATTAGTGTGTTTTAGTATGTTGATTGAATATCCTAAGTTAAGACATCATTATATTCTGAGTATAAATTCCACTTAATCATGCAATATAATACTTCCACTGCGTGGTTAAATTTGGTTAAATAGAGTTTGTACAATAATAGTTATCAGGAATTCTAGTTTATGGTTTTATTTCATGATGTCCTTGGTTTTGAACTCAGGGAATGCTGACTTTCTAGATAGTCTTTTGAGTATTGCATGATTACTGGGAAGAGTTTAGGGAGCACTGAGTCTTAGCTCTTCTATAGATGTTTAGTTTTTATTGCAAAGCCTTCTCCTTGTAAGGACAGTGTATCATTGTTTCATCATCCTCACTGAGTTGTAAGCTTAGTCAATTTTTTATGATTCAGTATTGATTGTATATTTCAAAACATTGACCATATTTCCTTTGTTATCCAACTAGCAGATACATGATTTTCTATTGGTCTCTACCCATCCTTCTTACTTTGTAACATGCATTGAGGTGATTCATCTTTGTTCCTAATTTTAGTTGTCTTAAGTTTTAGTCTTATAGTTTATGAATTCAGTTGATCTCTTAAAAGGTGCACACTCTTAGTTGCACTGATTAATTATTGGCTTACTATTTATAATTATCCTATTTGTATTGTTTACTTCTGCTAGCTTAGAGTTTAGTTTGTTCTTCCTATTCCAGTTCCTTGAGCTAAGAAGCTGGTTGCTGATTTAAGATTTATTTTTCAAGTATTTACCATTGTGAGTTTCCCTTTGCTGTTTTATTCTGCATCCTACAGCTTCACAAACTTTTTTCCATTTACATTTGTCTCCAGGAGTTCTAGGTTCTATTGTGACTCCTTCTTTGAAATAGATTATATAAGAGGATGTTTGATTTCCATCTCTTTAAGAATTTCCCTATTTTCTGTCTGTGACTGGTTTCTAATTTCTAGAAAACAAAACAAAAATCAACCAAAAAAAAAAAATCCTGGATATGATTTCAATCTCTTAAACTGGTAGCACTCCTTTTCTGACTTCACCAGTGTACTATTGTAGCAAGCATGCCATGTGTGAACCAGTGGAGTTGTGTATTGCGCCATATCAAGTGCTCTGTTTTGTTCTGTTTGTTTATTTTGGTTTTTTTCCTCCAGGTCTTTTCACCTATGGTGTGATTCATCTCCACTCCAGCACAGTTTCTGTTTAGTTAATCTATACAGAATTTATAACGGGATATTGAAATAGGCTACAATTTTTGTATTGTTACCCACTTCATCATTTTTATCAATCTGTGATATAGTGGAATCTGTAATGTTAAGTGCATATCTTCTTATAGTTGGGTCTTCCTTTGATCACTGTGCAGTATTCTTTTGTCTTGTCACCATTTTTTTTAATATTAACTTATGTGTTTGATGTGTATATACTTAAAGAAGGTATTGCTATAGGATTACTTATAATTGCATTTTCTTGTTTTCTGCCTTTGTTATACTTTTCTTTCTTCTTACAATTTTTATGTCTCATTAATGTTTACATTCATTTTGTATTAATTTTATGTACAGGCTGTTTTTCTTGCATGTGTATCTGTATACCACATGTGCACATGATGTCTCTGGAAAACAGAACAGGGCATCAGATCCTCAAGTGCTAGAGATAATCAAGAGTACCATTAGGGAACTGCAGCCAGTCCTCTTAACCACTGAGCCATCATCACTCTAACTCCATCTTACTATAATTTTTGTAGATGCTTAATTTGATTGGTTTCTCATTTTTCTCTCTCTCTGTTTATATGTATGTATTATATCCTTATATATCATCTTTCTAAATATATTGCAATTCTATTAAATATTTTATAGTAGCATGGTCAGACTTTTTCTGACAGTTAATATCAATTGCTCATGAAATTCTACTTCTTTTAAATTGTACTTTCACCCACATTGTAATTAAGGACGAAACTTATTTGATATTTTACACGTTTGCATTAAAAATATTTTATCTATATTTTTCTATATATCTATTTATTTTTTACTTATGTTTATATTTTAAGCATATCTATTATGTTTTTCTTTTTCAGGAAATAATATATTCTACATGTTTTTTTTCACTCAGTTAAGAACATAAAGTAATTATGGTATTCCAACTTCTGCATGTCTTAATTTCTTAATTCTAAAGAATACTTTTGCCAGATAGAAAATTATTGAGTAGATGATTCTTTTTCTTTTTGTACTTTTAATATATTATTTCTGCCAGCCTCAGAAAGTCCTATTAAGAACTCTATGTATAAGTTGATGGTAAGTCATTTTCTCTCAATGATTTTTTTAACTGTCTCTGTTCTTGTTGCATTAGCAGACCATAATGTGACCTACATATTGTCCTCTTATATTTGTCATAGTGAATGTTTTCTGAGGGTATTGAACTTGTAAGTCCATTTCTTCTAGGATGTAGGAAACATCTGACCATTACTTACTCAAAGAAATTACTTGTACCATTTCGCTTTACTTCCCTTCTGAATTGTACTGCTCAATTCAAAAACTGGAATGTTAGGATGGTGTTTCTGGCTGATTCCTCTTCACATTTCTTGATTTGTTTATGGATCTTTTTCTGGCTTTATCTGTTTACTCATTTAATTGACTGGGTATCTTTGTAATTGTATCTTGATTCTTTGCTGGGTTACTATTTCTCTCAGGTATCTGGGCTTTGAATTCATTTCTTTAAATATGCCATGACTGGTTTTTGTATGTTTCTGATTATTTGAAATGTGGGCTCCCCAATTTTACAGTCAGGTTTCATGCATGAAAAGCTTTCTTGACTTAGCTTGGTTGGGTATTCAGTAGGTTTAGCAAGCCACTTCTGGAAGCAGTTTCTCTGGCTTTGTGTCTTTAAGCTCGATGGAATAAGTTGGCCTATTTGTTCACAGAAGGGACACCCTGGTGCCTCTCTGTACTATTGTGACAACGTTGGTAATGGATTGTAAAATGTTCCTGGCACTCCATCTTGTTGCATGTCAGTGGTACTGCCTACTCCTGTTTACATTTAATTAACCATTCCTGGACATGCTCAAAATACAGCTCCAATTCTAGTCCATGCAGTCGAGGTAGAAACTAATTTACATATCTCCCTTTCTTCAGGAAGGAAGAATATAAGACTCTGACTACAGGAAAAGGGATTATCACACATGTTCATACCTATCTGATTTCATTGACTTATCCTTGTATGTAAAATTTCTATTTTAACTGGTTTCTGGATTTTTGCAGAAGCATTTGTTGTATTTACTACATTTTCCATTTACTTTATCAAGGAAGACCTACATCATTTTACTATATTATTTTTATTCTATTATAATTCTCAAGTACTTTATAAAAGCAGAACATTATCTTTCTACACAGAATATAAAAATTCTCACCTTATAGTGGTTGAGTTTAGAAGTTTACTCTTGGCAGGGGTATAAAATAAAGAATGGTGACAAAAACCTTTACTCTGAGCACTTGGGAAACTAGAAAAGATGGATCTGTATAAGTCTGAGGACACCCTAGTTAATGTAGCAAGTTTGAGGCCCTTGGGTCAAAAACAAAAACAAACACAAATCAATGGTACAAACTTGTGTCTACTCTATGATTCTGCCTTTTCACTTTCAATAAAGCAAGTAATAAATTTAATAAGATAATATTTTATTGTAAAATTGATTTGTGGTGGGTAGTTTTGTCCAGTTATAGGCTAATGTAAGTGTTCTGATTATTTTTAAGATAGTAGAAGCTAACTTATTAAAAAGTCTTTAGATTATAATTCTCTGAGATTCATGGTTTTAAGTGGATTTTTAATTTGCATTATTTTAATATGTTTATTGATATTAACTCCTTACATGCAGAGATGCATCTTTATCACCAGCATAAGGCCTCAAGAAGCACAACACAGGAAACAATTAAGTTGTGAAATGTAGTAGTTTGATTTGTTACAGAAGTGTGGAGATGGAACTGAGCAACCTCCACAGTAGGAGTATCAGCACCACCTACTCCATGCTATGGTAGGTGTACTGTGTTATCCAGAAAATTTGATTTGATTTCATAGGTTGGTGTGGCTATCACATGAAATATGAAGGAAGAACCAAATTAGTTTTAAAATAAATAACTTTGTGACTTATTATAAAAAATAGGTTGTATATATTAATGGTTGGTCAGGTCATACAGAGTTTTATGAACTATGAATATTTGGAGCATTAATTTAAGTGCAAAGGGGAATTTTTTTTGGACAAGAAAGATGCATGATGTGACTACTTTTTTGTAAAGATCATTTTGGATGCAGGAAGAACGAGTATAGATAGAGATATGAATAAGAAAGAGAGGCCAGCTGGGAGGCTATTTTGGTAATGGTGCAAGTGAAAGCTGACAGCAATTTAGACTAGCTGGGGTTTGTGCTGTAACAAAATGCAAAGATTTAAGGACCATTAGGTGGTACAGATGTAGGGAGCTGATGGATATGGTGTATATAGATATGTCTATGAACAAAGATAATTATATTCCTTCATGTGGATGGAAATTTTCATGTTTGATTTGATGTTCTTCTAAACATAAAAAGCAGTGTCTGGCACCAGGGCTCATTAGTGTGTGAAAGCATTTATATGACATGATTGAATGAATGATCCTGAATTCTATTACAACAGGGATCACTGAGAAACACTGACAAAATGGACCTTTTCAAATTGGGGTGCTTGAGAACAACAAGGACATCCAAATGACTATTTCTTTGGTAGATGGCTTTATCATACTACAATTCATGGGACAGTGGAGACGGCTCTACAGTTAAGAGCTCTACTAGATGCTCTTTCAGAGAACCCTGGCTTTAATTCCTAGAACTTACATGGTGACTTACAACCAATTACAATTTCAGTTCCAGGGGATAAAATAACCTTTTCTGATGCCCTCTGAAGGTGTCACACACACACACAAATGGTATATAGAAATACATGAGGAAAAAACAGTCTCACACATTAAATCAATCAATAAATGAAAGTTTAAAAAAGAATACCGAAGTTGAGAGGAAAATTTGGGGTAAATGTGCTATGTATTGTCTTCAATCAATGGCGACTAAGCCTGTGTGTTAAAAACTAAATCAAGTGGGAAGGGGTAGGTGGGAGGACAGGGGGAGAGAAGGGGGCTTATGGGACTTTCGGGGAGTGGGGGGGGCTAGAAAAGGGGAAATTATTTGAAATATAAATAAAAATATATCAAATAAAAAAATTAAAAAAAAACCTAAATCACTGCCGCCTGTAATCCCAGCACTCTGGGAGGCAGAGGCAGGTGGATTTCTGAGTTCGAGGCCAGCCTGGTCTACAGAGTTCCAGGACAGCCAGGGCTACACAGAGAAAGCCTGTCTCGAAAAAGCCAAATCCAAAAAACCAAAAAACCAAAAAAAAAAAAAAAAAAAACCTAAATCACTTAAAATGCATGGTTTTGGGAAATGAGGATGTATGTTTCAAACTAAGATATCTTAATTTTATATACTAAAAAAGGGAGGACAAACTAAATCAAACAAACAGAAGGGTTGATTCTTCCAGGCTATGAGTAAAATGAGCAGAGTGTGCCTGTCCAAAAGTCAGACAGATATGCTATTTTGAGAATGAAGCTAAAGATGGACATGTACACGTTGTGTTATATATCAATTATTGTGGTGTAACTGAACCATATTTTACCCTTTCCCAAAGTTCACTTATACCTCATGGTA
Source organism: Apodemus sylvaticus (assembly GCF_947179515.1). Taxonomy (NCBI): domain Eukaryota; kingdom Metazoa; phylum Chordata; class Mammalia; order Rodentia; family Muridae; genus Apodemus; species Apodemus sylvaticus. The sequence goes on along the minus strand of NC_067486.1, from coordinate 73,914,354 downwards.
TTCTAATTTCTAAAGTAGTGTTGAGACTTGGGAAATAACATCCTGTCAGGGGCCATGTAAGTTAAACTAAGGCTAGCAGGAGGCCTTCCTAGGCACAGGACACCATTTTTGCATGGTCTACTATGGGTGAGTTCAATAGCAAGGATCTAAAGAGACATCATCTCAGGATTGCTTTGTGTAGCTGATATTCCTTTCCTGTAATTATTAAATTGATATAATAATCCCCGGGCATTATCCTGCCCTATAATCAGATTTTCTGCAGATGAGCAAATGTATGGACTTTCATAAATTAATGATGTTTAGATGAATTAATGTATCTATAGAGTTTTTAATTTAATTGGAATAATTTTAGAAAGAAAGTTTTAAGAGATAGTCTTAGTTGCTTTGCTAGACATATTTAATACAGTTAGAATCCAGAATAGAATGTACCCACTCCTTATATAGTGAGTGAAGGCTACATATTAAGAAAAACAATGAGCTTTCATAATTACACTAAAAATATAAATTGGGACAAATTTGTGTTCAAGGAAAACATTTTAGGTTCAATGATAAAGCCACAGGTATGTCCTGTGATAAGGTAACTAAAAGGCCATGACAAGGCCATGTAAAAACTGATGTTTTGAACTTATAACAAGCATATAAAATGAAACACTGCTTTGAACAAACTATCAACATCCTTCTGTGACTCCCATTTTATCTAACATTTCATCTCTGAGATGATTATTTAGAGAACTTTTTTGTCTAAGAATATATAGAAATAGAAATAAAGTTGTTGGTGGGATGGTTTGGCTTAGAGAGCTCTATTCCATCTATTTACCCATCTATCCATCCATCCAAATGCATATGTCTCTGTAGGTATGCATGTAGGTATGTAAGTATGCATGAGTACTTGTGGAGTTGACAATGACAGTCTGTTGGGCCTGACCAGAGTGTGGGTGTATGAAAGTATATGTTTCTGTGCATACTTGCTTGTACAAGCATTTTGATTCTTTTCCTTTTCTTCATCCTTGGTTCACAAACAGGTAAACAGCCTAACCAGAGAGACTTCTGGATGCCTGGACAGAAAAAGGAGCACTAGCGATAAATCCCTTTATTTAATTCCCTACTTCTAAGGGACATACATACATACATACATACACACACACATACATGCACATATGCACATACACACATACATACATACATATATTCATACATACATAAGATATTAGCACTTAGTAAAACACTAGTAATGGAGAGTTAATAAAGAGTTAATTTCCCCAGTGCTTAATGAAGCACAGAACAGTAAGATTAAGTTTTCAGTGCTTAATGAAGCATAGCAGAGTAAGAATGAGCTAAGTTTTTAGCACAGAACAGTAAGAATTAGCTTTTCCTAGCATGTATTTAAGCATAAAGAGTTAAATAAAGCGCAGAGAGTTATAAAGCAGAACAAAGAGTTATGACCTTATAAAACATGGAATGAAAAAGAAAAGAAACCAGCAGTTTTTAACCATAGAATAAACAAGAAAGATTTTAGGATATGTTAGAAGTTTCCTGCAAACATTCAGTAGAGTTAGTTAAAAGGCTAGAGACCATCAGTCTTCAGCAGTCTTCAGCAGTCTCCGCCCTGTGCTGTGTCCCACTTCAAACCACTTCAGGCTGAGCTGACTGCCAGCACCATCCCAAAACATTACTACAAAAATATGCTTCTTTGTGGGCTAAAAATTATTTTAGGAAACTATAAAAATAAATGTAGTTTGAGTAGGTGCCTTTCTATAAAAAGAAAATCTATATTACTGTTTGTATTTGTACCCAGATGAGGCAGAACAGAGACAATGTTTTTGTCTGCACAAAGAGGAGGCACTTATTCTCAATGCCTTTTCCTTTCTACCTCTCCTGCCTTGTCTCCAAGCTCATTCAGGAAGCCCAAAGCCCTGCCTCCTATCTGAGAGTCCACAGCGCTATATTAGCTTTAGTCAGTTGTCCTTTGAGCCACACACTTTTTGAGACTCCTGGGTAAATGTGTGTGACTAAGCATAGTTTTTGTCTTTTTAAATTGTCTACCCCAATTTAATTTGTAGCCCAGGCAAAGAACATAGGAAGGAGAGGAGAGCTGTTTTTCTCTTCTTTATAGTGGAAACATGTTTAACATGTGTGTGGGTGTATATACATATATATACACATATACTCATATACATACATGTATGTGAATGTGAACATATGTATATACATATTATGCATATATACATACATATAAACATATGTTTACATAATATAATGTAAATACATTATACACATTTATACAAATATAAATACACATTTGAAAATAATTCAAATATATTTTTTACTTTTTTCTTTTATTAAAATAGATTCTTTTCTCAAAAAATATGTTCTGGTTGAAGTTTCCCCTATCTGTACTCCTCCTGGTTCCTTCCCACCTTCCTTCTCCTCCAAAAGCATTTCCTTTTTGTCTTTCATTAGAGAAGAACAGGCTTTAGATACACTAATACTTTGTTTTAAATTATCCAAACAGATACTTGGAAATACAAAAATTATTACAGTGATTATGTTTATGAAAGGAAGTGAATTTTCTACTCATTTTTTCACAGTTTCTTCTCTCTCCTTCCAGTCTCAACCAATATAAATTTTCATAGTATTTGTTAATGAAAGACATGAAAGTTAACATACTTGCTTAACAACTATTTTTACAATATTCTCAGTTCAAATCAGCTGTAGTTTATCATGCTTAAAGAGAGTTTGGATTTTTAATAAAGAAGTGATAAATGAAGAAAATATTCTATAATTTAGTAGGTCTGTCCTCCTGGGCTAAAGCTATCCCCCAAAGTCTTGGTAATTTTAGGATCCCAGAGTAGTAATGGAAAAAGTATTTTTGGTCTAAAGAGCTTTTGAAAATGAACTTTTTACTTCAACATAGTTATTGATAGCTCAAGGAGACAATTATGTATCTGTAATCTGCTTCACTAAATAAGATGAAGAATAAACACCTCTTCAAACAAGAAAGTGTTGACTAGGAATGACAGAGATCATATTAATATCACAGGGATATTGATCTTCCTCATCATGGTTAATAAAGTACTTCCACAAGTATTCCCTTGATGATCTTTACTGCATCTGTGTAAGGAGTGTGAAGAGGATCATTTTACACATGGAGATTGAGACTCGTAGCAGTTAATAGAATTTCAGAGAGTTGGGAGAAAGAGAGAGAGAGAGAGAGAGAGAGAGAAAGCAAATCTTTAAATTCTCAAATTTCATGTCCTTTTTCCCATCTCCTTTGAGAGTCTATAAACAGAGGCCAAGGATTCTGGATCAATAACCATACCTATGTAGACATTTACCTGTCATGAGGCCTTCACTATCATTAGAGGTATAAGATCTTTTACCATGATCTCCTCTGGTTTTTTGATAATGATAATGATGTTCTAACTTGAGAATCGTGTAGGGTAGCTGAGGTCCTCACATCACCAGAAAACACCTAGCTGATGACTCAGGTTGGGAGGAATGGCACTGTTCCATCACTTCCCAACTCTCAGCATTTAGTTTCTCTGACTGTGCTATGTTATATAGAGTGGCCTCTCTCCAGGCTTTCCTCTTTGCTTGAGTCTCCCTCCTTTTCCATTTTTAATTTTCTCATCTGTGGTTCTAGATGAGATGTCAATCAAATGCATTTTATGAAACAATTTGAAGAAGAGACTTACTGGTCAATGTGAAGATCATGGTTTTCATGATGAATTGAGTCAATGATCAATTGTGTTGAGTCGGTGTCAAAAAGATGTTTAGAAATAAGTGTGCCCATCTGAAGGCTCCAAAGCTCTCTGAGTGTGAGTAGTATTAATCTTTCAACTATTGTTTATAGAAATTGACTGAAAGTACTCTCCACAAAGCTTGGATTGAATTTCTTGGAAACCTCAGGCAAATGTTACAAAGTTAAATATGTTATCATACACTTCTACCAAAGAAGTAGAGTCCAAGCAGCAGCAAATGATAAGAGATGTAAGGCATGAAGGAAAAGGGAAGGAGGGTGTGCTAATCCCAGGAGTAGTCATAATACAAGACGGTGTGCTACTGAATAAACTATGAAATATGGCTGATAACCAAAGAATATCACCAAGAAACTCCACAAATTACACATCAGTCTATCTTCAGGAGAAAAGGGTCATTATATGTTGGAAGCATGAAGGTCTCTGCCTACAAATAACACTAAGACCAGGAATGTTAACTTTTCAGAGACTTCTACTTGATGGAGAAGATAAAATAATTTTCCCACCCAGAAAGCTTGAGTGGGTAGTGATAACATCCTGGTGTCCATTTACTATCTCAGGTGGCAGACTTAATCCAAGTCCTTCAGTATGTTTCTCTCAGGCTTTACCACCCTGGACCTTTCTCTTGAGTTCCCAGTTAATAAAATCTGTTCTTTAGAGTATATGTCACATGTACCTTATAGCCTGGTGGCATCTATGCTGGCTTAATCATAGACCACACACAGTGGTTTGAATAGATGTGCCACTGAAAGACTCTGATGTTTGAATACTTGACCCATAGGGTGAAGCATTATTAGGAGGCATAGCCTTCTTGGAGGTAGGTGTGGCCTTGTTGTAGGAAGCATGTCACTGTGGAGGAAAACCCTCAGGTCTCATGTCTTCAAGCTCTGTCCAGTATGAAACACATCCAGTATCCTCCTGGCTGCCTTCAGATCAAGATGTATACTTCTGAGTTCTTTCAGAATTATATTATGTCTGCCTGCATGCTGCGATCCTTCCCAACATGATGATAATGGACTAAATCTCTGAAGTTGTAAGCCATCCCCAAATTAAATGTTGGCCTTTATAAGAGTTGTCTTGGCCATGGTGTCCCTTCATAGCAACAAAACCCTTACTAAAACACCACATTAGATCATAGACTCTTGAGATATAAAACCTATCTTTAAGGAGGGTACCAAAGGAATTTCTATGTAGTCACAGTTTAAACTTTAAAGTAAACCTGGAATTGTACTTTTTCTTACATTCTACTGTGTTTATACAGTTTGCTAATAAAGCCCCTAGAAAATGACTGGCCAAAGTTTGATCCAGGTTAATAAAGTCAACATGAATGATGTTTTCCTTCTCACCTCTTCGTGGATCACTGCCTGTCCTGACACCTACAGGACATCATTAATTATGTATATTCTCTCTTGGCCAGCTGTTTACCAGATAAGTTTTTAAGTTGCTCACATTTTGCTGTATACTTGTTTGGATTCAAGAATTGTCTCCCAGCTTCCTATTTCCATCACTGAAAATATACCTCTAAATGAACCTGCAGAGATGCCTTAGTAGTTAAGATCATGTACTACAATTTGAGTAGACATTTTGCTTCTACATAATCACGTTTAGTAGCTCACAACTGCAGCTCACAACAGTGTATAACTCAAGCTCCAAGGAACTATGACATCTTCTTCTAACTCTGTGGGCATTTGTACTCATTCATACATATACTCTTCTCTTCCCCAAACATGTTCTTGTAATTAAAAATCAAAGAGAAGTGTCCTTAGTTGGGAAGAAGATATACTATAGAAATATGAGATTATAAGACATTTTAGTGGCATGGGGACACTGTCCATGGGGGACAGCTGCTCCTGGAGCAAGAGCAGGTGAGACTGAATGGCACTAAATGGCCCATGCAGGGTACCTGATAAAGTCATTTCTCTGTTTTTCACCTTCTTTGCCATAGCTAGTTGCTTGCTCCAAGTGTCTTATTTTTGTTAGAGCAGTTGTACTGTCACCTTTGTCAGCCTGTCACCACATATGTCTCTACAGGTTGGCTACTGAAGAGCTTTAGATGGAAAGATTGTTACCAACAGAGTTCCTAGAATATATTTCATGGTCTTCTACTATATCCACTAATGAGATAATTATCAGCAAATGCATCCTTATCATCTTTCTACTTTTTATTTTATCTCTCCTTCTTTAGATAACATAGTAGCTAAAATACATTGCTGGCATAGTGAGATCTAAACCTTTCATTGTCTTCTGGGTCTGTAGAAATGTGACTGCTCATTCCCTAGTATGAAACTGTCATAGCAATTCCAAACATTTCATCTGTCAATGTGTAGCAGGAGAAACATCATGGGTCCTAGTAAATTGGGCTGATTATGGCTTGCCACCTCAATTGCTTTCTTAACCTACTGGTCTCCAGGATTGAGGAGCAAGGAAAAGCGCAAGGTAGGTGAAATTTCAAATTCATAAAAAAATCCTCACTGGTAGAAATGTTTAACTTCCTGAGATCCAGACATTCTAATTGGAAAGGTTTAAGAATGCATTGTCATCCTTCCAAAATTATTCAACTGGGACTGCCTGGTGATGAGAAGGGGATGGTCATCTTTCTTACCTTAGTTCCCCGGATGCATATATATTTTGATATTGATTCCCGGAAAATTATATATCAGCATTTTCTTTTTAAAGGAAAATGAGAGGTGTGGGTAGGAGGAATTACTGAATGAGTGAACAAATACATGTGCCTTGGGAGCACTTACCTTTGCTTTTATTTTGGCCCAAATAAATCTAGCTATTATTAGTTTTGGTAAATTATAAGAAAAGAAAAAATGCAATAGAAGAATGTGTGTATGTGTATGCGTGTATGTATGAGAGAGAGAGAGAGAGAGAGAGAGAGAGAGAGAGAGAGAGAGAGAGAGAGAGAGAGAGAGAGAGAGACCATGCATGTGTGCATACACGTGCACACACAAAGGCACCATTTATTTATACATTTGACCATCCTTGCATCCAAATGCAATCCAAAAGTGATTCCGACAGAGTCTTGCGTGCTGGATATTCAGTGTTTCTTACTCACATTCTATCTTAAAATGCCCTGCTCTTCTGGTCTCATTTTTCCCTAGACATACTCCCATAGCACTCTGTTGCAACATCATGATCTAAAATTATATTTCATCCTTGTTATTTAAGGAATTCCCACACACACATCTGTGCATCTTCCTTAAGAAAATGTACATGGCTTTTGTTGGTGCGTGCTGTGTGGGTTTTCTAAGTGGAGTCCTGATTTGCAACACCTACAGCTTGCTCAACTCATTCTGATGCTAGGGTTGCTTCCTTCTGTGAATAAATGTCAGTGAAGTCCTCCAGGCAAATCTATTGCCCTCACAAGTTGATGAATTTAGTTTGTTCCAGGAATAGACTTTCAACTCCTATATGTAAGTGAGCATTTGGAGCAGGTAAATTAGCTGAGCTACCTTTGGAAGATTAAAAGAAATGAGTCTCACTGCTAAAGGCTAACCATGTTTTGTGATACTTTAAAATGCTTCTTTGAACCAATTATATACCAACACTTCTTTAGTAGTTGCTATATGGCAGACATGGGATATTTTGTATTCTATGGATGTTCGTGACATAAATTGTGAGGCACACATTGTGCTGATACTAGACAGAAAATAAAGACATGTAAAAGATTTGTATAAATTACTAAACATGACAGGCCATGCCTAAAGAAACCCTGGCAGCTAAAATAGGGTCAGATAATTAGTATAAATTAGCAACAGTGAAATATGGGTTCTGGATTAAATAGCAGGTCTAAACCTTTGAGTACTCTGTAGCACTTGAAACACCAGCAGATTATTCTCTGGTAATATTTGGGTCAACCCTTGGCTTTCAGTTGTTATTTCTTTTTCTTTTCCCGTTCTACTCTCCACTGTAAGCTGTTTTGAATTCATAGAAAGCCAGCGTCTTTCTGAAGAAAGAAATTTTACCAGCTTGAAAACTGAAATTGTAAGCATGCTACCGTTTGTAGTTGTGCATGTGCAAATGTTATGTTTCTTCTTTAAAGCAAATGTGTTCCAATAACAGAGTCATTTCATAGAATTGTGAAATACACATATGTCCCCCTCTCTTTGCAGCTCACCCTTGTGTAAATAGCCTGAAGCTCAGGATCACAGTCTATTTTGACATGGTATGCTCCTTAAGATCATTTCATAAGCCAGAGACTAGTAATGTCTGTGGGACCACATGCATTAGAGTTACAATCTATAGGATAAACAATCTATACAGCAGTTTGCTAGCCTGGATCTGACCAAACTCTATAGTAAAACCACAAAAATGTTTTGATTTTTTTGAAACATTAAAACAAATCATATCAAAGAAAAAAGACTTATCTTCATTTGGGGCCATACAGTCTCAAATTGTCATCATCTAAGGTTGTAGGAAGTCATGGAGGAGCTGAGAAAAACTTGAAAAGAAACAAAAGTGTTAGGCTATTTCTGCAGCACAGGAGACACCATAGATAAAAATCTGATCTAGTTCCATCTAGTGGTCAATATAGAAAAGTTCTTAAGCAGCTTTCAAAATGAGCTTTACTTTTGTTACATAAATGGATGTTCAAAATAATGAACTTCACATCCATTGTCAGATATGTTATTAATTGTGTCACTTGTGTTAGCATGGGGGATATCCAGGAGGATATCCTCAGAGAAGAAAGGGGGACTCTTGTGAGAGGTAGGCAGCAATTGGGATGTAAAAAAAAAATAATCAATTAAAAAATAAAATAAATCCACTTTTGCCAAAAACAATGAACTTCATCATGACATTTTTATACATGTACTTAATCTGATTTTACCACATCCTATTACCCTTTCTGGTCCCTCTCCCAGCTGGTCCTTGCTGCTGGTTCTCTTATGCAGGGTCCTCTACCCCTTATTGCCTTTCCATTTTCTTTTAAAAATGTTACCTTGATTTTTTTGCATGAGCCAAGAAAAAAATGGAATTGCAATTTTCATAACTAGATGTTTCATAACATAATATGATATTTAATAACTAGATGTTATGAAATATCATAGGAATGATATTTCAAGTGTTCTGTATAGTAGTGATGGGTATTAGAGAAATTATAGTTTCAAAAATAACTCTTAAGACACACATAACAATGGGTTCTGTTATCACATTAGAAACAGTTTAAAATAAATTATTAATAAGTAGTAATATAGATTTATAAAGAGGCTATATGCAATTTTATTCCATAAACAAGAGTATTGTATCGTATTTTGAATATATCATGACTTATTACTTGTTTTCAATTGATCATTGTCTGTAGTTTCAGAAGTAAAATTGAGGAAGGGGTGAGGAGAAACATGGATGAGATGATGGAAAGAATTTTATTGGTCGCCTGTGAAAGATTATAGGCAAAGAAGTGGATCTCAGAGTGGCTTAGAATGGTACACAGGTTTCCTTCCACGACTTGAGAGACAGAGACAGCCTGGAACTCTGTGAGTTTCATGACTTCCAGAGCAAACAGTGAGACCCTGTCTTAAAAATGAAAGAGGAAGAGGAGGAGGAGGAGGAGGAGGAGGAGGAGGAGGAGGAGGAGGAGGAGGAGGAGGAGGAGGAGGAGGAGGAAGAGGAAAGGAAGAAAAAAAAAAAACGATGGGGCTAGAGGTGGAAGAGGAGGAAGTGATCTTAGACTACAGCAAAGCAGTCCGAGAGAGACGTGTATACTGAGACATTTCCTGTGTGCTTGGTCAGACTTTGGTTAAGGAGTGAGAGTGAGCTGAGGAGAAGAGAAGGAGGAGCCGAGAACAAAGTTTCAACCCGTGGACTCTCTGTTTAATTAGAAGCATTTTCCACCACATTCCTGTCTCTTTCCCTTTGGAAACCATTGTGACATTTCTTTTTTTCATTATTGGCTATTTTATTTATTTATATTTCAAATGTTATCCCCTTTTCTTGTTTCCTCTCCTCAGTTTTCCTATCTCATGCCCCCTCCTCCTGCCTCTATGAGGGTGCTCCCCAACCCATCCACCTGCTTTCACCTCACTGTCCTGGCATGCCCCTACACTGAGGCATTGGGTCTTCACAGGACCAAGGGCATTCCCTCCCACTGATGCCAAATAAGGTCATCCTCTGCTACACATGCAGCTGGAGCCATGAATCTCTGCATGTGTACTCTTTGATTGGTAGTTTAGTCTCTGGGAGCTCTGGGGTCTAGCTGGTTGATAATGTTGCTATTCATATGGGTTGCAAACCCCTTCACCTCCTTTAGTCCTTCCCCTAACTCCTCTATTGGGGTACCCATGCTAGTCCGATGGTTGGCTGCAAGCATCCCCATCTGTATTGGACAGGCTCTGGCAGAGCCTCTCAGGGTACAGGCATACCAAGCTCCTGTCAGAAAGCACTTTTGGCTTCTGCAATACTGTCTAGGTTTGTGGGCTGCATATGGGATGGAACAGTCTCTGAGGCAGTCTCTGGATGGCCTTTCCTTCAGTCTCTTCCCTACTCTTTGTCCTGGTATTTCCTTTAGACAGGAGCCATTCTAACTTAAAATTTTGGAAATGGGTGGGTGGCCCCATCCTTTTAAGAGGGGGCCCTGCCTAACCTCTAGATATGGTCTCTACAGATTCTCTCTTCCCTTTGTGATATTTCTATTGTGCATGGACACAGTCACTTAGCTTGGGAAATCAGGGCATTTAACATTTTAAAATATTTATCTCTGTGCACAAAAAGTATGCTTTTTTTGTTAGCATGAGTAAATTCTTCCTGAGGTATAGACAACCCAAAGCTCCCTGTATGATTTCCTTTACAGAGAGAGGACTTGTTTTTATAAATGGGCTGTGCTATGTTTTGAGATCCACTTTTAGACAAACTAGGTTTCCACCCATGATGATCACTCAAGTGCAGGGCAGGGAAGGCCAAGTGGTGAGAGCAAACATGCATTTGTAGAGGGAGAGGAACCTGGGATAAGCTTGGCCATAAAATAAAACTAAAAAATGCCAGAAAGTTCTGAACTGTTTTAAATGGCACTCCAGGAATATTCCAGAGTTTTAGACAGAGCAATTAGGTGATGGCATGTATGTTTATGAATTTCCGTGACGTTTTCAAATGTAACATAACCTGGATGGCATCATAATGAAAGGGGGACAGCGAGGAGAGTTTTCAGTGGCAGAAGCAAGAGGTAGAGATCCAGCTGACTTGACTGAGATGAAACTGGATTCAAGGTTGCAGTGCCAATAGGACTTGGAAACTGTGTTGCATCTTTGTGGGAATAGACAACAATTAAAATACCATATCTAGTCAAGAGTTATTGTGAACAGGTAGCATTATGGAATTTTTTTCAGAATATGGAGACACATGAGATTTATACTTGGGGAAATCATGGGCATGGTATAGCTTTATTCAGAGTGAGCCTTAACTAGTGACACAAGAGGGAGTGGGTAGATAACTGCCCAGTTTTATTTCCTCATGAATAGAGCCATGTATTGTAGCTTGCTGCCGTATTTTGGTTCCCCAACAAGATGTCATTGCAAGCACAGGGATACCAGGGTTCATACTGTACCCCATAAGGCAGTCCTCCATTACTGATGTCACTTCCCCACTCTCCAATAATATTTCTTGGGTTCTTGAATACCTATCTGTGTGTGTTTTAGAAAATGAAATTATGAAAACTTTCAGGGGAAAGTGGTTTCTGCTATGGAAGAATGAAGTCAAGTTTGGCAAAGATGAGTTCTAGTTTGATCTAGTTTTTATAGTCTTTTGAGTGTTACTTCCTAAGCCTGCTTCCTGAAGGTCAGTTTCCAAAGCTTTGATGCAAGGTCTAGTCTTTTTTTTTTTTTTTTTTTTTTTTTTTTTTTGCTAATAGTTGGTGTTAGACATCTAATCTTCTTTCCCTGGGAGTGCTGGATTAGTTATGGATTATGTCAACTTTTCAGGGTATAATTTAAGTCTATTAAATAATATTTTGATGTCTCTTCTTAAGTTTTCACTTATGTAAAGTAAAATATATTCTACAGATGGATTTGTGTCTTCCAAAGATTTATAAGCCGAAGTCCCACATTTCACCCTGATGTGCTATATTTAGAAATAGGGCCTTTGGGGGAGTAATGACAGCTGCAGGATATCATGAGGTTAGAGCCTGTATCCCATAGAGCTGGTATCCATATGAGAGAAGAGCCTCTTCAGAGTACACTGTATTTGGATGGGGTCCTGGAGCCTATGTGAGGACACAGCAAGAAGGCACACAAAAGAGAGGGCTCCAGAAACAGAACTGGCTGTTATCTGGATCTGGTATGTGCTGCTGAAGAAGAAGAAGAAGAGAATAACTTTCTGGGTGAGGCATCCAGCTATACCATCTGCTTTCTTACACTTGTCCCAGCTGAGTAGCTAACACACATGCACGCACACACACTCACACACACAAACATGTGCAAGCGAGCGCGCGCGCGCGCGCACACACACACACACACACACACACACACATACCGTTATTCATTTTTAACTATATATGTATCCTATGATCCTTACTACTTTTCACTAAACCCCCATATAATGCCCCTTTCAAAAGAAAGTATTCTGGATGCAGATGTTCATTACTTTACATATCAAATTGCACAATTGTCTTTAACTCAGTTTTCTCAGATGTGAACGGCAAATGCCTGTGTGCTTGTTGGATTGCTTTGCAGTTTTATCACGGTAAAGCCTCAAAAATATACATATATCCTTTTGTCACCAATTCTCTACATTTCACACGAACATAATCATCTCCCTATATTACTCTCCTATTTTCACTAGCATAGCTTTTTCCTGTCCCCAGTTCCACTTTTCTCCACTGGCAGACTGAACTCTGCAAGCTCATTTTTTCTCATAATGGGTAGCCAAACAGACCGTCCATTGAAGCTCCCAGTAGATCAATTGACAATTGATTCAATTTGGTCACCAGGCAACATATTTTGGGAAAAGCATGCTGTGAATGCTGTTTTTGGACTTATTTTCCAGGAATAAAACGTCCTGCAAATAATCTTCTGCTTTGTTCTAGGACTCATGCAAGCCCAAAATAGCATACATACTTTGTGCCTGCATTTTCCCATCTTGTCACAAGCTCTGTTTAAGCATATAAATCTATATCAAGATGGCATTGATACTGGATGCAGATTTATATGTTTGGAAGTAACAGAAAAAGAGAGAGAAGAACATTTGGAAAGAACATTAAAAGAGATGGGATATCAGAAGAACCATATTTGAAAAGGTTTATAAGCTTTAGAATTAGCTGCCCCTTCTGATCACTGCCTAGCTTGTGGCATTTGAGAACTCAGACCTTATTTCAGGCTTTTTTTTTTTTTCCAAAATGACCACTGGAGGGCATTACCAGTCAGCAGAGATGGAGGTTTCTATTAAATCACAAGCCTAAAGAAAGTTAAGTCACCAAAGTAAGATGCACAGCTATGGGACCAGACAATGTAGGAGAAAACAAAAATCACTAATGAGTAACTAAATATTTCAAGGTCTTTCCTGAAACTGAGACTGAACATAAAAATAATTATAAAATGTGGTAGGGGTTGCCGTAGTTTTAATGCTCTGCTTGTCTTACTTTGTTGAATGGAGCGGTTCCTTCCCAGGACCACAGGCCACATGTCATTACAATTCCCTAGCAATTTGCTATACATTGAGCTACTAAAAACACAAATTTGAATTTACTTATGATAGTGAGTTATCTTAATAGTCAAAGACAGCCAAGGCATGCCATTCGAAATTGGAAGCTATTTGAAAGCAGACTGACATTTTATCACATCTGTAGATTCCTCATTAAGTTGATTTAAAATGTAAACGTACCTGTGAGTTTCCAGAGGCTCGATTTGATGAACTGATAAACGAGCCAATTGTATTAGTGTCCAGGAAGCTCTTAAGCTTAGGCACTGGCCACTAATGTTTCTAAACACCTTGAGGCAAGTCAGTCTTCCACAGTACAATCTCAGCTATGCCCTTTTTTTCTATGCCCTGGAACAGATGAGGTATTCTAGATTTTGGATGTTTTTTCTTTTTTTTTTTTTTTAAAGTGTGTATGGACATTGTCTGTGTAAATTGCTATAAATTTCAACCTCAGTTGTCAGCAAGCTAGTGGCAATTGGCTCTCCTAAGGCAGAGGCAGAGAGTAAGTTGACTGTTTCAAAACTTTAGTTTACATTCCCAAACCCCATAGATCCTAAATAAATGTGTCCACCATGGGTTACATAAGCCAAGCTTTCACTTAGCTCCCTTTCCTCTCTGTTTAGGTCAGGAAAAGAGGTAGATATTATATTTTCTTCTGTGTTGTCTCACTGCCTAGTTAATTTATTTCATATCTACTCTATTTCAATGATGCCAGGTTTGTAACTTCAGACTGTATTTCTCCAATGTTCTCCAAATTCTCATATCCAAATATTTACTATACAACTCTACGTGGCTACTTATCATATCAGACGTGGTGTATCAAAAATTAAATTCCTGCCCTTTGTCCTAAATGTTTTCCCACCTCAGCTTCCAGCAGCCTGTAGCTCTTCAGGAAAGTGTCAATGTTTTTCTTGATTCTTGTTTTTCCATCATAGCCTGTATTAAACTCATAATCTGTTCCACAGTTCCTTCCTGAACTGAAACCTTTCATTTCTTCTTTGGATGTCAGCTGTCATCTTCTCTCTCAGATTATAGACTCCTATCTATATGACCAAGCCCTTTAACTGGATGGGAACCAGCGATATGGCTTGAATTATTTAACTTGCTCATTATGTGCAGTTAGCAAGACAAACCAGGGAAGCCCAAAGAGGTCTTAAGTGGAAAAGCAGGGATGGTGGTAATACAAGCAGCACATGTTGCATATTTAGCTGAAACTGAGTAAGTACTCATCTGGGATGGGAGGGTTGATGTTCTCCAACTGACCAAGACAGAGTAACTTAAAGACAGCACTGCATGCATTAATACAGATTTTTATAGTAGACAAAATATTTTCAAATATTTTTATTGGTCCTCACTCAGTTTTCTCCATCCATGTAAGCAGAGAAATAAGTGAACTGGATGTCTACACTAAGGAACACATTCAGAGAAGTATATCTAGGAGCTCACATCTTCAGGATTTTCAGTTGCAGGAAGCTTTTACTGGGAATAGATGACACACTGAACCCTGGTGACATTTCTACTAGCAACTGAGGTAAATATGAGCAATGAGTTAAATGTTCACAAAGTCTAAAGTACTCCATTTGAAGAAATAACCCCAATGTTGAGATTCAATTCATTGCAACATTTGATGCTAAAATGCCCCCTACAACAATAATGATATTCACGAATGTCTTAATTCAGCCAGCAGTTTAGGGTCTAAGTTTGGAAAATACTGTCTTCTCTAACACGCAACATTTAGGAATTACTGAGATGAGCTTTCATGTTGTAGGTAAGAGAACATGGGAACTAGACTGCTTTCTTGTCAGTATGTCTTCTAGCTATCATGCTTACTTTTGAAACTATCTAAGACAATTTGAAGTCCAAATGCAAAAATGAAGGGCTCGCAGCCCATGTTCTGTGTGCATGCTTACCATGCATAATCCATTTCCCTGGATTTTCCTTCACTCGCTATTGAGACTATAATACTTGAGAAGTATAAAACACATTCTTATTATGTTGTTAGATGAACAGTAGTAGTCACATCACTAAGCAATTCCAAGGCAGTGATTGCTTCATTTTAGAAAATTGTCTTATTCCTGGGGAGATGCTCTTGGATAGAAGCATCTTGTTTTTTAAAGTGATAGTTGGCAGCTCAGAAATATTGACAATAGTAATGGAAGTTAGGTCAGAAGAAGCTAAAATGGGAATATGCATTTCATCCAAATATGAACGTGAACAGTAGACAATAATTATCAACTAACAACACACTGTGGATTCAGAGATAAAAGCTGAGGCAATGATGGGGTGCTTGCCATAAATGAGAGCATAAAGTATCATGTGTAGCAGGATAACATGTGGTGAGAAGCTTGAGATATTTAAGCCTGCAGTTTTTAGGAATACTGTGGTAGGGAGTTTCCACATTCCAGAAATCATTCCAAGTGCTATATATCTGCTGGACCATACAATATTGAGATTAGCCCTATGATCATCATGTTAACTCATTCAGGATTTAAGAAAGATTCCATTGAGGGACATAAAAGAAGGATCTCGAAACAAGTGAGGGTGAGAGTTCAGGCTTACACTCAAAAATTCTGGGATCTCAATCAATTCTTCCTGGGATTTGAGATAGACTATCGCTCTTCTATTTCTATATAAGATGATGAATTTTACAAGGGGGGAAAGAAGAAGAAGGAGGAGGAAGAGGAGGAGAAGGAGAAGGAAGAGGAGGAGGAGGAGGGAGGAGGGAGGAGGGAGGAGGGAGGAGGAGAGAGACAGAGACAGAAAGAGACAGAGACAGAAAGAGACAGAGATAGAGAGAAGGACCAAGAGGAAGGAGGAGGAGGAAGTGGAGGAGGAAGGGAAAGGAAGGAAGAAAGGAAAGAGAAAGAAAAAGAAAGAAAGAACAAAGGAAAGAAAGAAAGCAGCTAAAGAAATAATATAACGAGAGTCAGTGGACAGAGTTGAAAGACTGTCACTTAAAATCTTGACTTGGGCTTTATGATTCTAACGTACTTCAATTTAGTTTTTGGGTGAAGTGTTTAATGGCTGCTTTTTATCTGTAAAATACAAATTGATTTTATGTCTTTTAATTTAATGCTCTTTATGTGTCTCATCCCAGATACTTAAAAACTACCCTCCTATACATGATCTCATCTAAGAAAGTGGTAACTGCCTCCCCTCCCTCACCCACATTGTCACAGTAGAGGTAAGAATCTAAATTCACTGTTTCTTCACAGTGCATTCTGATGCCTTCTTTCATGTACACAAAAAAACTGAAGTGCAAAGCTGCCAATATTAAGTTCAGTGACTAATGTAGCATTCACTAGTGATTTGAGGGTAATCTCAGCAGAAGATGGCTGAAATGAAAGGACAGTTTGGAAATTAATCTGAATCAGCCAAACTAGCTTAGGTCAAAACCAAGTACATTCTTAATTCACTTTATTCCAATCTTTATTCTCCATCCAAATGTAAAATGGATGGAGAAATATGCTGCTTCCTCATGAATCTCTGATTTCCAAAATGAAAGGACAAATATTTGAAAAGCTGCAAATTTTAGAACTGGTACTCATAACACACACACACACACACACACACACACACACACACACACACACACACACTTTTCTTCCTGGGCCATTGATTGGAGCTGTGACATAAAGAAGAATCTCTAGGTGGCATAAACATATTTCAGCTGTTTAGTTGAATGCTTTGCATGGTATAACTTTCTCCATGGGAGGCTTACCCTGACATAGGGAAGAAAAGGGAAAAATGTGAACGAACCAGATTTTATGACTTATTGTCTTACAAGCAGTTCTGAGATATTGTTTTCCATCAGGTACAAATACTCTTGCAACAATTGGGGAGTATTGAGGAGTTGAGGGTGGGGTCTTAGCTGTGCCATTGGCCCTTGAACAAATCTTTGGCTTCCTTTTTTATCTTTGTTTACTTAAGAAACCTGAATAGAAGGGTTTGCAATTTCTTATTTAACTTCTTTTTAAAGCACATGTTCTATAAATATATACTATTGTTTAGGTCTATTTAATCCACATGCAGTCACTGAAAATCCTTTCATTGATTATATATTTGAAATCTGAGAGCTCAGCTCTGTTGGTGTTCTGGGAAGTGACCTGAAAATATATAGTAGTTTCAACTTCCCCATTGTCTGAAGGAAGCTGAGGAGTGGTCTTGAATTCTTTCCTTTCTTACTAGCTCCAGTGGATGGCTTGTCCTCTGTCATACCAAATGGCATAATACACAGCTAGAATGGAACATCTGGAATTTTAGATACTATCACTACAATTATACCAGTCAAGGAAATGGAGTCCCTATAGATGCTATAAGAAATAGTCATTTATTATATATAAATAATAAATATATTTAGTCATAATTATATATTTATAAACTTTATAATAAATAATTATTTATATATACTAACATATACTTATTACACATTAATGTATATTTCTCTTATAGACTCCATTTCCCTGGTAGGTAAAAATGTGATGATAGTTTGTAAGATTATATACCCACCACATATATATTTGGAATACAAATAAACACACATATGGAATCAATACAAGAGACACTAAAAATCAGAACCAATATTACTTGATCATATAATTTTTAATAAAACTTCAATACTTTTAAGCAGAGATGCTCATTCTGACTCTCTTAGTTTTGCATGCAAAATAAACTTGCTTCCATATTTTTCCACAAATCCAGGGCATACATTCTCGTCTTCCAGGAGATTACTCAGGCATCTTCCCTGAGCACACACATTTAATACTGTTACAAAAATTATAAGAAGCTAAGGAAGACCTGCTGCAAATGTAGCTCTACTTGTTCTAGCAATATGCTTCACAGGTCTAGAACAAAAGTTAAATATATAAATCTTTTAAAATGGTCCACAAGGTCTGATAGGCTGATCTCTACCAAAATTTCCAACCTTAGAATCTGCTGAAATTACTATAATGCAACAATAATTTGTTTTTATATTCCCTTGATAATATAAAGGGATTCCCCTTTATTACATTATTGGTCTATTTTGTCTTCCTCAAATGGCATTTCTTTTCCCAATCATGCAAGACTTCTCCATTCTTCAGAATACACCTTTAGTCTCTACTAAAGAAGTCTGAAATAACTGAAACCCCAGGCTATTTCAGTCCTGTAATCTTTCTATACACAGTACCTGGGTATGGAGGTTTTGGAGAGCTTTCTGCTATGATGCAGGTTCCAGACGATTTTACTTTAAAATATATCATGCATATTTATCTGCATGCAGCAAGCTTCCTTGAGTAGGCTGATGTTTGCCATCATAAAAACATATTTTGTTTGGATATGATTTCAACACTAGAATAAAAATGTATTTCCAGAGTTCATAAGGCTGCCATGAGAGAGGAAGTTACCTAAAAATACCACGGGAACATATACACACCCACCAGGTGAGCGGCAAGGTCTATACCATGAGAAGATTTGGATGTGAAACATCTACAATGCTCTGAGCTCTGGAAAGTGTTTCTTAGATCTCTGCAGGCCACAGTATTGTGAGGCAAACTCCAGAATGACCGTACCAGGAAACAATGAAGGGGAAGAAGCAGGCAACTTTGGTTAGCCTCTTGCCTTGGTACTAGTAATCTTGCACGGACAGCTGAAGGATGACGTTGACTGGTCAGTATCATTTCATGTTTCATGACCAACAAATCTATGGGAGTTTGGATATCAATGCTTGCCTGTTTGACCTTCTAGAGCCTTCTATCTCTTCTTAATGCCAGCACAGAGAACTATGTTTAGGGAAAAAGATGGTAGGATCTGGAAACATCATATTTTACCTGGGACCCTAGTCAGAGATAAACACATATATGGGTGTGTTACAAACCCAGAAGGCCTAAATGTTGACTACTAACTCACGCTTATTGGAAAAATTCAACTATTGAAACTGAGAAAACTAATAAGAATGTAAACAAGCAAGCAAGCAAGCAACTATACCAATTAAATGTATAAGCATACCATGCCAAGGAAAACTAAAGAGCACTGTGTGTTGTTCCACAGAATATTTTTGCAGTTTTCTAAGGGACAACTTTAGGGCAGCATATGGAAGTTGGTACAATACTGACTTAAGGTTAGTGATAGATTAAAGCATACCTTAGACAGTAATAGTGCCTTACACAGGTAAACATTCGAAAGCTTTCATATGCTGTCATGACTGTTTACTATTCCATGAGGTCTCCGAGAAACATGCAAAAGGCTTAACTTGTATCTGTCTGCAGTTATGCAATATACTCTTCCACATATAAAATATGTATAACAGTAATTGATGAATGATTTAGTTCCCACAACAAACTGTGATGCATAGACAACTAATCACATCACTCTTCATATTTAGAAACATTAAAGATGCAAGGAAAATTGTAAGATATATGTTAAGTAATGGTTGAGACTTTAGTGTACAGCAGACAAATTCATAGGAGTCAAACAGATGTCTTGTCAATAACATTTGATAGAGATGTAAGTTTTTGAAAAACAGAAACTATTGAGCACTGTTATAATTTTGGGAACAAGAACTACTCCACAAAACACATTTCTTGAGTGGATAAAGAGAAGCCTGAATCCAGAACCTCTTCCTTCAATTTTTAGACATTACTGTTTATTATAACTTAGCCTTCATTTGTTTTGTTTTTTCATATCTGTTCCTAAAATGATAGCCAAGTTCTGAAGATATTATAATTATTTTATATTATACACACAATTTTATTTAGAGGTATTTAAAATTAATTTTATTATTTTTTGAATTTTAGTAATAAACATAATTTTATATAGAAATATATGAATGCCATAAGAAATAATGTAATAATATATGTATAGCTAAATCAAGGTAATATATGTATATATATATATATATATATATATATATATATATAATTACTTCAGAGACATCATTTTTTGTCACGAGTGTATCTAAGATACGCTTTTAAAAGCAATTTTTATATGTAATCTATTTATATTTTTAACTATAGTCACCATGTTGCACAAAAGTGACCTAAAACTTCTTCCTTCCATTAATCACTCTGAAAAATCCTTATCTTTCCTCAGTGAAACTTCTTTTCAAATATGGAACAATACCGTTTCTGAGACTATTCTCTGCCAGCTAAGGTTGTTTTTCTGAAGTTACTATAACAAGGCTCTCTTTTCACTGGGCACTTCCACTACTCTCTATTATATGACAAGAAGGCCAGCATATGTGGGCTGAACATTTGCCAACCTTAGGAAACCAAGTATTCACTTCATGGGCTTGCCTCTTTTCCACAGAGTCAGCTGTGATGTTTGATGTACGTTGGTGTACTTGCTACCATTTGACTCACTTTTTTCTTGCATTTATTTGACATAATTTGTGTATAACATGGAAGCATTAGAATGTTCTCCCATGACTTACTGCACTTCCCTCTAAATGAAGAAGTCCTTTTTGAGAAGCAAAAGAACTCTATCTTCTTTTATTTCTGGATACGCTAAGAGTGGGCAAACTATGTGTTAGCTGAATGACAGATTTGATGAACATGGAAGTCTATTTTACTTTTGTTTGATATCCTCTTATTGTTATAAAAATGACTATAATGCTAGATATAGACTATGAAGAATAATGAATTGCATTGTATCAGTAAAATGGCATTGAAATATTATAATTACTTCTGTTGATGTTATTAGATACATATAGAAAGATACAGACTAACATACACACATGCACACACAGAGACATACATAGACACATACAAAGGCACAGACATCAGAGACATGCACACAAACACATGTACAAGGTCACATGTGTATATAATACTCCAACCACATGTTACACTTAGAATAGTTAGTTTTCTCTTAAAGACTAGAATACCATGATGATAGTATTTTTCATAGGCCTTAGTGGGGAAGCTACAGCTATTGTGCTGCTAATGGGCAAGGCATTAGCATCAATTTCCCTCTCAATAATCATATTCACGCCTACATATTTGCTATAATTAGTTTTGGCCAGAAGAAGCTCCGTGGAATCTCACAACTGGTCAAAGTGCTAGGAACAAGAGACCATTAAGTGCTCATAAACAGGCTATGAGTCTCAAGGATCATGGAAAAAGAGGGCATAAAATTATGAGAGCCCCACCTTTTAGATATGAAGGAGCATGGCATTTTTTCAACTCCCCTTAGCTGTGATTAACTTCAGTGAACCTGTACAAAACATGGCTTCTCACACTCTGTCATGGTATGGAGACTTGAGGACCTATAGCACCATGATATCTCAGGTAGGTAATGATGAGTGTAGGCACATTCTTTGGTGGTCTTGCCACTGGTAATTTGTCCACACTCCTGAAAAAAAAAACACCTCTCATCTATGCTTCTGTAAGCAACAGGAAATTAGAGGAAGGAAGGCAGACAGCCAGGTAGCAGGAGAATCAGGAAAAAGAAGAGAAAGTGGATGAATGGAAGTTGGAGAAGCACAGGAGACCATAACGGGGTGAATGTGATGTTCGACATTATAGTATCGTAATGAAGCTCACTCTATATGACTAATATATGCTAATAAAATAAGAAGATAAAGGATGTTGTTAAGACCACAAGCATACTGAACAATCACTGAACATCAGCTTTAGTCCAGATTTGTACCAGCACAGAGAAATTTAAACATGGCTATGCAACTCCTCTTTCCCTCAAAGCACTGCAGAACAAAAGGCTTCGTAAGGAAAAGGCCTGGGGAAAGGCAATAACTGAGTAATCACAGAAATAATTTCTTTGATCTTAGCTTTATTTATCTGGCTGTCATAAGATTCAACTTTACCAGTGTTTGCATATATCTTTGTGGCTAGAGGAATGTTGTTTGGGAGAGCAAATGCATTCCTTTTAATAAAGTTTGATCATTTGAGCTCCTTTGTTAAATAATACAGTAAACATTCTTGCACTATTCATGTCAAATTTCATCAGGAGCATACAGATTTATAGTTTAGGAAAGAAAGTGAAAGGAGATATATAAATTTTATATAAATACTATACTGAAATAATCTTCCGAATCATTTTGATTAGCTACATTACCATAAAAAGGCAATGTAAAGGGCAAAAGTCCCTTAGACTTTGGGGCTGCATGAGGGACCTCTGTGTCTTTGAAAGTTAAACACACTTGCCTAAAGATAACATTAGTGTCTCCATGATGTGATTTCTCAGTCTTTTTAGAGGAATGAAAAGGTAATACTTTGTTCTGTTCACACTGTATTAAATTTCTAGAGTCAAATCCACCCAATTCTCCCAGTTAAGTATTTGACATAGAATGTTCTCGACCTTCTTTTTTATTTATTTATTTATTTATTTATTTATTTATTTATTTATTTATTTATTTATTTTTTTTTGGTTTTTTGGATTTGGCTTTTTCTTTTTTTAATTTTTATTAATTTCTTTTTTTTTGAAATTCTCTCTATGTAGCTTTATTTCAACTTTTAACATCCATATGAAAAAAGAATGAGGCGGTTCTCTGGAAGACTCCTTATAGGCTCACTGAGTAGACAGGCATGCGACTGTGACCATACTGCCACACTTAGGTTTCTCAAGCTCTTCTTTCTTTTTTTTTGTTTTTTGTTTTTTGGTTTTTTTTTGTTTGTTTGTTTGTTTGTTTTTTGTTTGGTTTTTTTTGCTCTTCGTTTTTATTATTTGACATAATTTTTTATTTACATTTCAAATGATTTCCCCTTTTCTAGCCCCCGACTCCCCAAAAGTCCCGTAAGCCCCTTCTCTCCCCCTGTCCTCCCACCCACCCCTTCCCACTTCCCTGTTCTGGTTTTGCCGAATACTGCTTCACTGAGTCTTTCCATAACAAGGGGCCACTCTTCCTTTCTTCTTGTACCTCATTTGATGTGTGGATTATGTTTTGGGTATTCCAGTTTTCTAGGTTAATATCCACTTATTAGTGAGTGCATACCATGATTCACCTTAATTTTTTATAAATACTAATTTTGGTTTTGATCCTTTTTATTCAATATATTCTTTATTTACATTTCAAATGATTTCCCCTTTTCTGGCTCTCCATTCTCCGAAAGTCCCATAAGCCCTCTTCCCTCCTCCTGTCCCCCCTTTTACCCCTTCCCACTTCCCTATCCTGGTATTCCCCTATACTGCTGCATTGAGTCTTTCCAGAACCAGGGGATTTGTTTTTTTCAAAACAGGGTTTCTCTGTATAGCCCTGGCTGTCCTGGAACTCACTCTGTGGACCAGGCTGGCCTCGAACTCAGAATCTGCCTGCCTCTGTCTCCCAAAGTGCTGGGATTACAGACGTGCGCCACCACCCAGCTTGTTCTTGACCTTCTAAGATAAGATTTTTGCAAGGATGTTGTCATTCTATGCCTTTATTTAACATATGATTCCTTCAGAAATTAGTAGACGTAGGCATATTTAATTAGTAGATATACTCATAACTCCAATTAAGATCTGTCTTTGTTAAACCCATCACAGCATGTTAAGCCAAGCCAAACATTTTGACCACAGCAATGTAGTATTAGTACCACACAGACCAGCATTAAACCATTTATGTTACTCTTGGTTGTATGCTGGTTTGAAGTTAAGACCTATAAAAGCCTCATTTTCTATTCATGCACATATAAGCTTCTTATGCACCTAGATACAGAGGGGTGACTAGAAATATTAGGATGCTTTGCTAAACTGCAAATACTCACATTTGCTGACTCAAGTTTCACTGGAAAGTAGTGGTAGATCATGTATGAAATGTTTCCCATAAATGTATAATATATATTCATAGTAGAATGTTCATTAGCTTCCTGGGACAGCAAACCAGCTACAGCAAGTAATTATTTGTATATACTTAAAAGTGAGAGACCCTTGGATTTTTTTAATAGAATAAAAAATGTCTAGATAATCATGTATATATTTAACCATGCAACAGAAGCAAAATCTATTAGAATACTGTACCTAGAGCTTGATTTATATTTTGTGTCTGGCCTCAGCTGTCAAAAAGCTATCGTGGCTGTCTGGTTTCAAGTGTGTCTAATCCATTAAAGCCCCTTTCACAGCTTCTGACAGCTTCCTTTCTTCTGTGGGACTCACTGTATACATGGCAGCCATCTCTAGATGACATATCCATGTATGTGATATATGTCTTTTTATTTCTTTTGCTTAAAGATAACATTAGTGTCTCCATGATGTGATTTCTCAGTCTTTACTTGTTGGCTTGTTAATTTTTCACCATTATGAAACAATTCGAAAGGTAGATTTTCAAGGCTTTGCTTCTGTTTTCTAACATGTCTTTAATTGTGTGTCTAATCCATTAAAGCCCCTTTCACAGCTTCTGACAGCTTCCTTTCTTCTGTGGGACTCACTGTATACATGGCAGCCATCTCTAGATGACATATCCATGTATGTGATATATGTCTTTTTATTTCTTTTGCTTAAGTTACATTTGAGTGTTTTTGCGTCAGAACAGAATGCCAACATGGTCGGTATCTGGAAAGGCCTCAAGTTTTCATGTCAAGAAGCAGCCTAGGAAACTCCATCTTTCCCTCCTGTCTTTTCTTCCTGTGGTATCAGGTATACAATTAAAGACATGTTAGAAAACAGAAGCAAAGCCTTGAAAATCTACCTTTCGAATTGTTTCATAATGGTGAAAAATTAACAAGCCAACAAGTAAACCCAGGGAATGAAAAGCAACAATTTTTATATAGGTCTATTTAAACAATATTATTATGAACCAGATTGTAAAATTCTCCTTCTTCCTGGGTTGCCTTTATATGAATTTTCATTTTAAAGTGTTGGCTTCATTGAACTTTTAAAGTATTTGTCACCTATGAGAGTCATTGTTTATAAAACAACAGCAGCAACACCAAAACTGGAGTGAAGGTTTGCATATATGAAGACAGTCTTTTCAAAGTTATGAATTTTTTAAAGTCTTGCCTAAGTGTACTATTACAGAACATTTAATCTTCTGGGTAGCACTTTGGCATAATTTTCAGGCTTGTAGAGAAAATTATCAGAGAGAGTGCTGAAGGCTACAGACAAGATTTAGAAGAAAGGGCTAAGGAGCACTGTTTGCAGTGCTGTATCTAAAGCAGGCCAGTCATTACATCAAACTGATGATGTGAGTAGACTTAAGCATCCTTCCCATGTTAAAATGACAAGCATGAATATGAAATGAATTAGTAGAAAAATAATAATAGCAAGTAGCTAGTAATGCCTACTGTTTACCAGATTATGTTTCAAGAGCATAATCACAATGATTCGTTGTATTTGTACTAAAGTTCTCTGGGTAGCCATTATTTTTATTTCAATATTAAGATAATGGAAAGCTGTTGAGGGGTAGCCTCAGCTAATAGGAGGTGAAGTGTCAGGTTCCTTAGCCAATCCTCTCTCCTCTGCTTCTCTACCTGTGCAATTAACTCAAGGAGTTACAGTGGTTAATGGCAATGATGGACCTGGATTCCTTTTTTTATTTTATTTTTTTCATAACATTTGTTAAACCATTCTCAACCATTCTCAGGTGCATAGACCCTTTTCCATCCATGCTTTTTTGTTCCATTGTGTGACTCATTGAGTTTAACATTGGCCTTCTGTGTGATCATAAGTTTGGCATTATCTATCAGTAACTGGTAGTTAGGGAGCATGTCTGCCCCTCCCCAGAATCATCAATAGTCAGTAGTTCAAAGGGGAGAGTAGGGACCCAAAAAACTCTTTTCAATGTACATGCTGCTGCACCCTTTCTTGTGCTGGTCTCTGGCAGACAGCTACACCTATTGTAAAGGTGTGACTGCATTAGTTCATGGAGTTCTTCCTATCTCCCAGTCTGACATTCTTTCTGCTTCCTTCTTGATGTTCCCTGATCCTGAGAGGGGGTGGTATACATACCTGGTTTAGAGCTGCACATCCAAGCACCAGTTATCCTCAGAACCTTGAGTAACCATATGTCACTATATTCACTGCCATTCATTCATAAGAGAAACTTCTCTGATTAAGGCTGAGAGTTGCATTGGTGTGCAGTAGCAAAGAGATAGTTTGAAAGCAGCATGCCATACAGACAATTTATCTAAGCAACAGTAATAAATTACCCCTCAGGGTCTAAGATGTCCTCAGGCATGGGAGTTTTTAATGTGTTTACATTATCATGCATGATTCCCCTCTTGTGGAATGTGCTTGGTATCCAAGTTGAAAATAGTTGGTTACTCCCATGATAGCTGTGACAGTATTGAGTCAGTGATGGCGTCTTATCTAGAAATCATGGTAACATTCTTGATGTTGTTCCTTCTCTTCTCTCCAGAACATGACTGAGACCATGCAGCATCATTAAACCTAGGCAGAAAGAGGGAAGCTCCAATTTAATCACAGCTTGTTTTTTCAGAATTCTTAAATCAAGGCATATGGCATTGTCAACAAAAATATCTCATCAGCATGTTCTGGTGGGAAACCAAGAGAAATGCTAAGATGCTGAATTGTTTGTGGGGCATCTGGGGCCTTCCTGACCAACAGCTCATAATAAGTTTCCTCAGCCTTGGCACTGAATTTTTTTTTAAGTAATTGTCTTAGTTGGAGTTATTAGTGCTGTGCTGGAATATGTGAACTGAAACCACTTGGGTGGCAAGGGTTTATTTGGTTTATACTTCTACACTGTAGTCCATCACTGAAGGAAGTAGAGCAGGGCAGGAACCTGGAAGTAGGGACTTATGCAGAAGCTGCAGAGGGATGCTGCTTACTGGTTTGCTCCTCATGGCTTACTCAACCTGCTTTCTCTTTGAACCCCAGACTACCAGCCCAGGAATAACACAACCTACAATGACCTGGATCCTGTCCTGTTGATCAGCAATTAAGAAAATGCTTTAAATCTTTATCTTATGAAGGAATTTTCTCATGTGAGGTTTCCTTCTTACAGATAAATCCAGCTTGTGTCAAGTTGACATAAAACTAGCCAGCACAAAAATACATGCTTTATATTATCACATTATCAGCCATGAAGGATACTTTGATTCTCCCTTTTGCAACTCTGTGCTAATTTTTAAAGTAAAGATTTCGTTTTCTTTTCTTTCCTTCCTTCCTTTCCTTTCTTTCCTTCCTTCCTTGTTTTCTTTCTTTCTTTCTTTTTCTTTCTTCCTTCCTTCCTTTCTTCCTTTCTTCCTTCCTTCCTTCCTTCCTTCCTTCCTTCCTTCCTTCCTTCCTTTCTTTCTTTCTTTCTTTCTTTCTTTCTTTCTTTCTTTCTTTCTTTCTTTCTTTCTTTCTTTCTTTCTTTCTTTCTTTCTTTCTTTCCTTTCTCTGTCCTTCCTTCCTTCCTTTTGAGACAAGGTCTCTCTTTATAGCCCTAACTGTCCTGGAACATGACCTCATAGGGACCTTCTTGCCTTCGATTTGCTAGTATTAAAGGCATGCATGACCACATCTGGCTAGATTTGCTTATTTTTATTTTATTTCTGAGTAATTTCCTGAATGCATGACTGTGCACCATGTGTGTACAGTGCCCATAGAGGTAGACAAGTGTGTCAGAAGATCTGGAAATAGAGTTAGAGACAGTATTTTATCTCTCTTGTAGTAAAGTATAAAAAATATAAACAGTAGGACATAATACCCTTAATAAATACCAATAACTTACAAATGAAAAGTTCGGTGCCAGGACTGAGCTGCTTTTGTGAGATTATTGGCATGTGAAGTCCCATAGACGCCACCCTTAAAACCAGTACAGCTTATTGCTCGTGCTCTTGACTACTCTGTGTTTAGGGTTTTTATTGTTTTGATAAAATACCATGACCAAGGAAACCTTGGAAGGAGAGAATTTATTTGGTGTAGACGCACTGAATAATGAGTCCACTGAGTGAAAGCAAAGCAAAAACTCAAACTGGGCAGAAACCTGGAGTCAGGAGCTGATGCTGAGGCCATGGAACAGTCCATCTTGCCATCTTGCTCTGCATGGCTTGCTCAGCCTGCTTTCTTATAGAATATAGGACCACTTGCTCAGGAACAGCCTCAGCCACAATGGGTTAGACTCTCTTCATCAATCACTAAGCCAAAAAAACAAACAAACAAACAAAAATACCCTAAAGGTTTGTTTGCTTACAGTCTGATCCGGAGGCATTTTCTAAATTGAGATTTCCTCCTCTCAGATGAATATAGCATGTATTAAGTTGACATAAAACTATCTAGCACAGCAACCTATGAGAACTTAGTACTTAAAGCTTACTGCTGAAAATACCACATGCTTGAGACACAGGATATGAATAAATCAAACAGGTTCTCACATGGAAGATTCATTCCTACTCTCTATCTTTCACAGTGCTAGAAGATGATATTCCCTCTATCAGATGAAAGGAATAATAATCAGTCCAATCCAGCTATACACCCAGTGACTTCCCTGGCATGACATACCCCGGCATGGCATAGATATATGCAGGGCATGTGCAATAGTCTCATGGTCTTCACAGGAATAACAAACCACTTTCTAATTAGGTGTATACCATGCTATACAAGATGAAACCCATACCTGCTAACATTGTCAGACAAAGAGTCTATAGCTAGAAACATCATGGAGCTTTGGAGACAACCTATTACTATTACGCTGTTAACTGAATGTAAACCAACTACTAAAGATATACCATTATATTGATAGATCAGTGTATCTATCTTAACCCTCATCTGAGAAGGTTCTATTTATAGTAGATTGTGATTAACATAGAGATTAATAACTGGCCCAAGTACAGAAAATAAGAACCTGAAGAACACTGAATTCTAAATGAATTTATATTCATTTTTATGCACTGTGCTTCTTCCCCTCCTGGCTCAGGTATTACTGCAGAAGAAGGGGTTTTAAAAGAAAAGGGGTCTTTAGATTTAGTAAAAGCTAAAGATGGTGGATGCTACATGGAAACAATATCTTTGGGACACAGCAGGGAAGGTACACATATGAATTCACATTATTTATTACTGAAAGCATGAGACCTGTGCAAGCTCTAGATATACCAAACCCAATTTGAAGAGGAACGTGGGGCATGAATTTTCACTAATAGCTATGCAACTATGAGTACCTGTTAGCTTTTGCAAGAAGGAAAAAATGTTTTCCCTAAATGTAGTCACAACTAATTTGACCATGCCCCAGTGGAGGGGTCCATACAGCAGAATATTTTGGCAACACAAATTGCTCCTTTTATATGTGGCATGTTGGGTGTTGGAGGAAATCTCAAAAATATTAATACATTTTAACATGCAGACCTTTTATATATTTGTGACTAATAACATGATAGATATTGTGAAGAAATGATGCATATAAGGAATATATGACTAAGGGTCATTGCTTCTTTGGAATTTCAAGATTTATTCTTATAGATTAAATATCATTGTATTTAGAATATTACACTGTCTATAAACAATAAAACTCCTCTCCTACACCTCCCCTTAGTTCCTTTTCTAAGGTCTGACATTTCCTACCATTCACCTGAGCTATTATATCATTATAATACTTTATGCAAGTTCACGTTAAACTATTTCAGGGTTGGGAATTTGAATTACCACTCTTTGTTACCCCTAGTCTATGCCTAAGTTATTGTGCAGTCATTATTGATGGATTACAATAAGCCCTTTATTAAAAAGAAATTCCTGTAAAAGTAATACTTTTAAGACATACCAGAAGAGTTCAAGCATTATTTACCTAGCAATGAATAGTAACTAGATTTAATAAGAAAGTTCACCACATACATTCAATTGTGCCTAATTACAGAAATTCAAATATGATTATGGATACAATTACTGAGATGATACCCAGTCAACACAGCTTGAAGTCTGCATAATCACAGAAACCCCTTTCCATGAGCTTGGGGCATTGACATTTTCATTAACTGATGGGTTCACATTGTTAGTCATATGGGAAATAGCTAATGTCTTTTGGTGATTTCTCAAACAAATGAAAGCTAGACACTAGATCTGGTTTGGTATGGCCAGAAAGAATGGAATTGTAAATCTATTTCATCTGATAAAGTTCACTTTCTCATTTCCCTGTGAACTTAGCAAGAATAATTGTAACCTACTTTCTGGAATATGATAGACAATAAATCAATATAGTTTAAAATTTTACTTAACATACTTAGAGAGGAAGCAACACAATATTGATTCTGGAGATCATATTTGTGGCACTGGCTCACTGTGACACTGGTAAACAGTATCTGCCTAGCATCTTCTAAAAACAGCAATATGCCGTTCCAAGATGTGAGCTTTGTATTCTTCTACCTAGGTCCACAAGTTTTCATTTGTCTTCAATCCAGGAGCATTACTTTTCTATCTAAGTGTTTCTCACTCTGGAATGAAAATTTCAAGGTTCTAAAGAAAACAATCTACAGTTGAAATAGCCTGTGGTGCTGTAAACAGCTGTAGAGCCCCAAGAGACGCAAAGTGACCTGCAATGAATGATCTTGGCAGGTTAGGTGTCAGATGGTTAAGTAGCTCTATGTGGATGGTTATATTTCATTCTGTTTGCCAATTTTCTGTTTGTGCAATTGTATTAGTTTTGGACAAGTTCTTAATACACTCAATGTCTGGCCTTAAATATCAAAGTTCTGCCTGTTTCTTAATGCTCCCATTATGTTAGATGAGCATTTGTTTTCAATGCTAAAATAAGAATAATAATATTTAGCTCACAATATTTTTTATAAATATTTAACAAACACCTATCTAAGAACATTTTTATACTGTAGAATATTTTCTGACCTACTGTTCTAAGTAAAATATATATTAAATATTTCTAAATTGTTGCATATTTCTTATACTGGGTCTTGAATCTGTGGCATTATTCATGTATGTAATTACTGTACACTGGATTCTAATTCCCAAGCCTCCTTGCCACTCCCTTTTATTTTGAGGCAGGGTCTTCCTAAATTGCCTAGGGTGGATTTGGAATCACTGTGTACTTCAGGTAAACTTTGAGTTCTAGATCCTTCTGCCTCAATTTCCCAAATAGGTTGGGTCACAGGTTACCACCACCAGTCCCAGTTTAAAGGCTTATTATCAAACATGAATATCATCAAGGTTTGTTTCACACATAATCATTGTCTTAATGCAATTTATTTGGTTTTGTAAATAACCAATTTTTAGCACTACTACTAAGTACCATATAACAAAGTTTTGACAAGACAACATCAAATAGTAAGGCTAGGCTTGCTGTCCAGATTCATTGGGCATTAGGAATTTTGTTTTCCTAAGAACATGTTTATTACAAAGTAAGAAATGGTCATTACCTGAACCTTAGAGATGTTTTGAAATAGGGTAAAAGAGTTATTCTTTCCCCCCAAAACAGAAACTAGACATTTAGAGTAATCTAGGATAAATGAGTGTCTACTGAGATGGGAGAAAGAAAGAAGAAACAGCTAAGTAAGTACAGAGAGAGTTTTTATTTTCATCTGAAATGAAACTTTATTCATCATCAAAGGAGAATCAAGCCTATCACAAACCTGGCTCTGAAGAGGAACTTCAACAAAATATCTAAATACTTTTTGATACATTTTCCGACCTCTTCTGAAATCACTTTAATAAGTTAAGGATAATCTATAAAATGTTTGGATTATTATTTCCACAGTTTTATTAGTGCCACATACTCCCAGGACAAATCAGCCAAGGAGAGGGATACTCACTTCTTTTTGTGGATACCTGAGCAGTCATTTCATTGTAACCCGTGTTGGGCACTGTCTTTATGAACAACCTTCATGACTGAATTGCATGACCATAGCTCTAAGACACTTGTGGAAGTAAATGATGTCAAAACAGTTAAGGATATTAGAGAGATAAGCTAAGGAATTTGTTCTTGGCTTCTTGAAGATGGCTATTAGCATCACTAAATGATAATTGGTTACTCTGAGGTCTGTGGTTAGAGCCTTTAGAGGTACTGTACCATTTTAATTGTATTAAACACTACTGACAGGCATAAACAATTAAACTCTGTACTGTGTGTTTATGAACTGTGGTTCAGGTCAAAATAATGAGAGTGAAATATTCAATAAAGAGCTTAAATAATAAAGCATAAAATGAAGCAAAATCCAGTTTATGATTACTCAACCAACTCATCTTAAAAGGTTAAGTAATTAAATATAATGCCTGACTTCCTATTTTAGAGTATTTTCATAGGTGATTAGTACATGTAATAATATAGTATGTTAGATGTCTTTGTAAGACAGAAAGCTTGTTTATTTAAGCAGCATGATTGATAAATATGTGATTGCTTATCTAAAAATGATTGTTAGCAGAATCAGGAGAAAATGAACAAGATATATTAAGAGAGAAACCTAAGTGAATCTATAAAAACTTGTTCTTATAGCCACACATAAGTGTAGTCTTCAACCTTCATTAAGGAAGTTTCTCTTTGCAACACTTGAGATCACCACAAAAACCATAACCAACCATAATGCAGAGTTGTGGTTCCAAGTACCCTTGAATGCATCTATAAAACACTCCTGTACCTAAAGCTCAGTGAACATTGGGGAGAGGAAAGATTATAAGATCCAGAGGATCAAGAAGTTTGCTGTGAGATTGTATCTCCTAGTAATAGCAGAAGCTTACATCCTAAAGTGTCACAAGTATGATGTTCAAATGTGAGCTTCACAAGGATAACATCAGTGGACATGCCAAAGTGGACAAAAAGAAATGTGTGAGGCTTCAACCCTGCACTAAGAACTAAAGGCAGTTGAAGAAAACTGGGAAGAGGAGCAGGTTTCTGAAACAGGATATATATATATATATATATATATATATATATATATATATATATATATATATATATATATACTTCTATACTTCTACATAGGCAATATATGCAATAAAAATTAGTGAAAAGAGAGACATGAATTTGCAGGAGAGTAGGAAAGGTATATGGAAGAGGATAAATGGAAGAAAAGGAAGGAGGAATGTAATTATAATTGTGTAGGAAGCTGCTAAGTGCTGCACCTTAAAGTTTTCGCCTTCTGCCCCCTCGCTGGCAGAAGGCCCCTGAGATGAACAACACACTATTTAGAAAGCCTGCTGCTTCTTGCTCCTTCCACATAGAGACAGCCTACCAGCAGTTCCCACGGGGCCTAACCTGATTTGATCTTGGGACAGCATAAAAAGGGTTGGTGGGCACTCCACTAAAGAAGAAGAAGCTTTGTTCAAGATTCTAGAATAAACTGTTAGAAGAAGAAACTCCCTGGTGTCGCGTTATCTCTTGCTGGACAAGGGGGGTCGTGACAATTGGTGGCCTGTACGGGGATACGTTTTCAGAACCTCCTACAGTTGGGGTAGCCCGCTGGTCAGTTCCCGGGTAAGTGGGACGAGGTAAAGTTCTCAATATTAAGAGACGATAAAGTTCCCAGGTAAGGAGGGATAAAAGAGGCCACAAAGCATATACCCAGAGGATTCCCCAGCATGTAATAAGGATACATGCTCTACTATGTTCATAGCAGCCCTATTTATAATTGCCAGATGCTGGAAAGAACCCAGGTATCCCTCAACAGAAGAGTGGATGGAAAAAATGTGGTATATATACACAATGGAGTACTATTCAGCCATTAGAAACAATGAATTCATGAAATTCTTAGGCAAATGGATGGAGCTAGAGAACACCATACTAAGTGAGGTAACCCAGACTCAAAAGATGAATCATGGTATGCACTCACTAATAAGTGGTTATTAACCTAGAAAACTGGAATACCCAAAACATAATCCACACATCAAATGAGGTACAAGAAGAAAGGAGGAGTGGCCCCTGGTTCTGGAAAGACTCAGTGAAGCAGTATTCGGGAAAACCAGAACGGGGAAGTGGGAAAGGGTGGGTGGGAGGACAGGGGAAGAGAAGGGGGCTTACTGGACTTTCGGGGAGTGGGGGGCTAGAAAAGGGGAAATCATTTGAAATGTAAATAACTTATACTGAATAAAAAAAAAAAAAAGAGGCCACAAAGGCTCTGGTGTGGAGCAATACAAGTTCCCAAGATAAGGTGAGACAATAAGGACCGCTGAGAGTGTGGCTAGTTAGCTCTGCCCTACAGATTAAGGGCGAGCGAAACAAAAGCAAAAGGGGATTTGCATAGTAATGAACTAAAAGTAAACTGCGAGAGTTAAAAAACCGTAAAAAATTGCAAGATGCTGGAAAGAACCCAGGTATCCCTCAACAGAAGAGTGGATGCAAAAAATGTGGTATATCTACACAATGGAGTACTATTTCAGCCATTAGAAACAATGAATTCATGAAATTCTTAGGCAAATGGATGGAGCTGGAGAACATCATACTAAGTGAGGTAACCCAGACTCAAAAGGTGAATCAGGGTATGCACTCACTAATAAGTGGATATTAACCTAGAAAACTGGAATACCCAAAACATAATCCACACATCAAATGAGGTACAAGAAGAAAGGAGGAGTGGCTCCTGGTTCTGGAAAGACTCAGTGAAGCAGTATTTGGCAAAACCAGAACGGGGAAGTGGGAAGGGGTGGGTGGGAGGACAGGGGAAGAGAAGGGGGCTTATGGGACTTTCGGGGAGTGGGGGGCTAGAAAAGGGGAAATCATTTGAAATGTAAATAAATTATATCGAATAAAAAAAACCGTAAAATATAAAAAATAAATAAGAAAGAAATATTAAAATGTTCTAATCTTGACTATTTGGCTAGATTTAAATTTTGTTAAATAAGTATTATGGTAAAATTTGTATTTTTTGAAAATACCTAAAGTGACCTAACTGTGCCTGTAGAAGATCCTTGGTATGTGGTTGGAACTCTAGGTTCAGCCCTTCTGGTTTGCTGGAAATTATCCAGCTGTCCATCAACTGTTTCTTCTACAGTTAGGGGAGTTTGTCATCATGACAGCTCTAGATGTCTTAAATGCTTTGTGCCTGGTCATAGAGACTTCAATCTAAATAAATAAGACAGGGAACATGAGGAGCAGAAACCAATGCCGGTGTTAAGGCGGCTGCAGAAACTCAGTCTCTGTTCCGAGGAACTAGAGTTAAACAGTTGTAGAGAAAGGGGAGTCCTCTTTGACTTCGTGCAATCTCAGTGACACTAGATAAGACTTTTTTCAGGCAGCAGCTTGAGATAAACCCTAGATTATTCAACCCAGAAGATACAGCAATTTTACAGCACAAATAGGAGAGACGCATCTCCTGCACCCATGGCAGCCTTGCCAGCACTGTGAAATGAAGCAAAAGGACTGCACTGGCTATTTGAGAAACCTTCACACTCTGCTCTGCTTAGTCCAGACATCAAATGCCGTACCCCTTTATGACAGCAGCCTAGGTTCCGATAGATAGCCCTAATTCCTATGATTTTGTTGTGAGCTGGTGGGTAGCCAGACTGAATAAATTGAAGTGGGGACACAAAGGACAGGTGACTCCTGGGGCTCTTAGCCCAAGGCACACCCACAAGGTCCACCTGGAAGGTGGCTAAAGAGTTCCCAACGAGTGTTTGAGTACAAAGATATGGCGACCTGGGGAACTGTTGATGGCAAGGTTCTGTGAAGACCTAAGACCGCCTGCTGGCTGCTAGAATTGCTGTTAAGAGCCACTTAGAGTCAGAGTTAGAGCATCTCATATCTGAGGGCCGTCTGTGCTCAAAACTGAAAGCTGAAATAATACAAACGGGAGGCTGCTGGGATCTAAGTCTATCACCTGCAACCCTGAGAGCTAAAGGCCGCTGAAGCTGTCCTCGCCTGTTCATATCAAAGAACCCCCAGCTGACTGGAACAAATCAGCAGATGCTAACTGCTTGAGCAAATAGAGACATCCTTGTTTCATTTTTAAGTGAGAAAATGGTTCTGATTAGTAAGTTATTACATTTTTCTCTGGCTTTCAACTAGATAGCATATTTGATTAAATTACCTATGCAATCAAATCATAAAGAATTCGAGGAAAAACCTTGCTTTCAGGAGGTATTCTTACTTAAAACTGTTTAGCTAAGATCTAGAAATACTCCATTTAAAACCAAGTCATTCACTTCATAGCACCTTTAACTATAGATAAATAAGGACATTTCTTCTGGGCTACATTTGTCCACATACTACTTTATGTTATCCACACTCTGAATCAGAATCAATTAATTTTCTTGGTGTTCTCATGGTATTTGAAACATGTATCTACCATGTAAGAACCCATATAAGAACTCCATTAGCATGTAAGAGAGGCACTTGCATAGTAATACTTACTATACTACTATTCCCAGTAAATTATGAAACAATGCTAGTTGTCCAAGAATGGAAGGATGGATAATGAAAATGCAGTAGGTATATGTGTATATAAAACTGACTAGGAAAGTGGTTCTCAACCTTCCTGATGCTATGACCCTTTAATAAGTCCCTCCTGTTGTTGTGATCTCATAAAATTATTTTGCTGTACTTTGCAGCTGTAATTTGCTACTTTTATGAATTTTAATATAAATATCTTATATATGAAATGTCTGATATATAATCCTTATAAAAATAATTTGATCCCCAAAGGAGACATGATCCACAGTTTGAGAATCCCTAGTCTTTGAGACAAGAGGAGTAAAGAGAGAATATGGGAGTAAAGAAAGGAAGGATATTATGCGCACTTTGAACCCTACCTCCTGATTCTGAATTATTTTAAAACATCTGTAGACAGGTAGAAGGCCGAAAGAAAGAAGCTTGGTCTGGCCATGTGTATTCATGGTAAAGGAGCACTTTTATTATCTACGGATGGTTAAAATGCTATAGAAGATTGGATGCAGCCCCTTATATGAGTAAAAAAAAATACTCTTGTAGTTCTCAAGGGAAGCTGGAAAGTGAAATCTTTCAGCAGGAAATTATTATTCCTATCTTTGAAGTAATATAAAAAAATTCAGGGTGGCAGAGGGGGGTGTGGTAGGAATTTTTATTGTCATTGAGGAGGTCTGTATCAGAAGTGTTGTGGGCACATTGAAGAGGGTGTCCTCTGGTAATGATTGTGCTTATATTCCTGAAGAGAATTGGAAAAATAATTATTAAAGTGTTGTAAGTCAATGATTTGCTTACAGAGTAGAACTTAGAGATTTTCTGCAAAGGATGGAGGAGGAAGAGGAGCAGAGTGGTGAGAAGCACAGCAGATCAGTGAGAAAAAGTGGGCATAGAGTTGATTCAGAGTAACAGTGACTGATCTAATGTCAAAACTGTTACACCATAATGAGCTAGCACAAGTAACAGAGAGCTGCAAAGTATCAAAGGAAGGAAAAGGAAGAAAGACAATACAATCCTAAAGAATTGTACCTGGCAGAGAGTCAAAAGGATGAGGGCCCCTTTCAGCCTGTTCCTCCACAGCAATTCTAAAAGACATTTTGAAAATGCACCAGGAACACATGGAGCTGTTGTAGGGTAAGAGCTATTCAGAGAGCTTATGTGGAATCTTTTGCTTAGATACAGGGTGAAAAGTAAAATATTTAAGAGACAGGCTAAAGACATAAGTATGATGATAGTAAGGAGGAAAGGAGAAAATGGGACCTCATGAAACCCAGAAGTTTCTGTAAGACAAAGAACAATAGGACAATATGGCAATCCTATAGATTGGGAAAAGAACGTTACCAACCCTACATCTGATAGAGGGCGAATTTCCAAAATATACAAAGAACACAAGAAAACTCCAGAAAACGAGATAACCCAACTTAAAAAATGAGGTACAGAGCTAAACAAAGAATTCTCAACTGAGGAATCTTGAATGACAGAGAAGCACCCAAAGAAATGTTCAACATCCTTAGCCATCAGGGAAATGCAAATCTAAACAACCCTGAGATTCCACCTTACACCAATCAGAATGGGTAAGAACAAAAACTCAGGTGAGAACAGATGCTAGTATGTGGAGAAAGGGAACACTCCTCCTTTGTGAGTGGGACTGCAAGCTGGTACAACCACTCTGATCATCAGTCTGGTGGTTCCTCAAAAAATTGGAAATATCTGTTCCTGAAGACTCAACTCTACCACTCCTTGGCATATACCCAAAAGATGCCCCAACACATAACTAAGATACATGCTCAGTATGTTCATATTGTCTTATTTATAATAGCCAGAAGCTGAAAACAGCCTGGATGTCCCTTAATTGAAGAATAGGTACAGAAAATATGATACATTTACACAATAGAATACTACCTAGCTATTAAAAATAACTACTTAATGAACTTTGTAGGCAAATGGAGGAAACTTGAAAATATCATGCTGAGTGAGACAACCCAGATCCAAAAGGCCATACTTGGTTTGTACTCATTGGTGAGTGGACATTACACACAATACAACTCACAGACCATATAAAGCTTAACAAGAAGGAAGACCAAAATGTAGAGGCATCAAACACACTTAGAAGGGAGATCAAAATGATATTTGGAGGCAGACAGTGAGAGGGACTTGGGTAGGAGAGGGTAGGGGAGGAAAAAAAGTGGGTCAGGACCAGGTATGGGAAGAGAGAGGAGAGAAGTCCAGAGGACCAGGAGAATAAATAGAAATAGGTAGTAGTACAGGTTCAGGAATTTAGGGAACCACTAGAATATCCCAGACACCAGGGATGTAAGAGGCTTCCAGGACCCAGTGGGGATGACATTAGCCAAAATTCGCAAAACAGCAGGGAGATAGAACCTGAAATGACTGCCTCCAGTAGCTAGATATGGAACCCCGTAGAGGGGTGGGGCCACACACCCATCTAAAATTTTTTAACACAGAATTTTGTCCCTGTCTAAAGGAAATTCAGGGACAAAAGTGGAGCAGTGGCTGACGGAAAGGCAATCAAGATACTGCCCCACTGTGCGAACTATTCTCTCTGGAGACCCCAAACCCCTACTCTATTGCTGATGCCAAAGTGTGTTTGCAGACAGGAGCCTGGTATGGTTGTCCTCCGAGGAGCTCTGCCAGCGTCTGACTAAGCCAGATGTAGACACTCACAGCCAACCATTGGACTGAGCCTGGGAACCCAATACTTAATTCATAGACCACATGAAGCTCAAAAGGAAGGAAGACCAAAGTGTGGATACATTGGTCCTTTTTAGAAGGGAGAACAAAGTACCCATGGGAGGAAATACAGAGACAAAGTATGGAGCAGAGACTGAAGGAAAGGCCATCCAGAAACTGCCCCACCTGGGGATCCTTCCTATATACTGTCACCAAACCCAGACAGTAATGTGGATGCCAACAAGTGCTTGTTGACAGGAGCCTCAGATAGTTGTCTCCTGAGAAGCCCTGCCAGTGCTTGACAAAAACAGAGGGGTATGCTCTCAACCAACCATTGAACTGAGCACAGGTTCCCCAATGGAGGAGCTAGAGAAAGGAACCAAAGAGCTGAAGGGGTTTGCAGCCCCATAGGAGGAACACCAATATGAACCAACCATTACTCCCAGAGCTCCCAGGGACTTAATCACCATTCAAAGAGTACACATGGAGGGGCCCATGGCTCCAGCTGCATGTGTAGCAGAGGATGGCCTTGTCAGTCACCAATGAGAGGAGAGGCCCTTGGACCTGTGAAGGCCTGTTGCCCTAGTGTAGAGGAATGCCAGGAGAGTGGGTGGATTAGTAAGCTGGGAGAGGGAGGATTGCATAGAAGGTTTTCGGAGGAGAAACCAAGGAATGGCATAACATTGAAATGTAAATAAAGAAAATATCTGATAAAAACCATAAAACAAAACAAAACAAAAAAAAACAAAAAGAAGAATTAGTAGAAGGGCTGAAGGAGCTATAGGGGATTGTAACCTCATAGGAAGAACAACGGTATCAATTAACCAGAACCCTCAGAAGTCCCAGGGACTAAACTAGCAATCAAAGAGGCCAGTCCATGGCTCCTGCTACACATGTAGCCGAGGACTGCCTCACCTGGCTTCAGTGGGAAGGGAGGCACTTGGTCCTGTGGAGACCTGATGCCCCAGAGAAGGGAGATGCTAGAAGCTTGAGGCAGGAGTAGGTGGATGGTTGGGGGGAACATTCTCTTAGAGGCAAATGGGAGGGGAATATTTTAGGGGTTCTGTGAAGGGAAGACTGGGAAGGGGATAACATTTGAAATGTAAACAAATAAAATGATAAAAAAAAAAAAAAGAGGCAGAGTCACAGTGGGAGGTAACTAGAAACCTGTATGTAGGAGGAGGCTTAAGATTGCATTTTCTGCATGGCCTGTGTCCCTAGGCCCCTTTCAAACCAGTTAGGAATTAATTGCTGGCTTGGAAACAGCATGCTTGCTGATAAGAGCACAAATCCCATTCCACTATAAGATTTAGTCCTTTTGAATACTGGAATCAAGGAGTTGAGTTGGTCCTGAGGATTTGAGCTGGTGGGACAGAGATCTAATTGATAAAGGAGGGCTTTAGGTTAGTTGTTTTAGTTTGGAGTCCCCCATTCAGAATAGCAAGAAGAGGGATGCCTTAGATGGCCCATGGCCAATTGGTCCCCTTTTGAAGTCAGTTGAACTGCTTTTAGAGGATTGGGGGACATCGATCTCAGTAATTGATTCAAAGCTGACAGAGGGTGAAGAGGGCAGCAGCAGTTAGAGTGCCTCAGCAGAGGGTCCATCCGTGGGGGCCATGATAAAGCTTAACAATTGGCAAAGATCCAGAATATAAATTAGGTAATAATTGTACATTCTGGGGGGAATTAAAAGACAAAGGTACATAAGGAAGTCTTTTACATAACATAGAGTTAAATGCAATTATATACTTGTCCGGACTATTAATTAGCTTATGTCAGGCTCCTATATAAAAAACAAATGCCTAGCAGACAAATAACCAGAAATTTTTTTTAATTTACCCTATAAAATTCACTACAACATTTTCATTCCATTCACCCAGAAAACCCGAAGAGGATAGCAGTCAGTCATGCTAAATGTACAATAAATAACTTATTACCATAGACTGAATTAACATAGGCTAAACAAATTTAACTCTTAACTCTTTTGTTGAAGAACCAATCTCTAGGTCACCACATACTGACAGCAGTATGAAAATCTGTTAATATCATTCTGTTTTAAAATGGATAGTTTGTTTAGAGGCATAATTTGTAAAGTCAGATAACCAAATTAAAAGAGCTTTAGCAAATACTAGCTTTTGGAATTTCTTAAAAAACATTCATGAGTATTGCTAACAGTCTTAGTGTTCTGTTGCTCTGAAAAGACAGCATGACCACATCAACTCTTATAAGAGAGTAATAAATTAGGGCTTGCTTACAGTCCAGAGTTTTAATTCTTTCTTATCATGGTGACAAGCATGGCAGCAAGCAGACAGACTCGAAGCTGGAGAAGGATCTGAGAGTTTTATAGTAAGATCTGCAGGTAGCACGATGAGAGAGACACGGCCTGGCTTGGACTTTTGAAACCTTATAGGCCAACCCCTGTGACATACTTCCACCATCAATGTCACACCCCTAATCCTTTTCAAACAGTCCCAGTCTTTTTCTTTTTTTCTCTCATATATTTTGTCCTGACTACATTCCACCCCTCACGCTCATCCACATCTGTTTCTTTTCAGAAAAGGGCAGGCCTCTCAAGAATATCAAACATGGCATATCAAGTTTCAATAACACTGGGCAAATGCCCTTGTATTAAGTATGGATAGGGAAGCTCAGTGGGAGGTAAGGGTCTCAACATCAGGCAGAAGGGTCAGAGACAGCACCTGTTTCTACTGTTATTAGTCCCACAAGAAGAACAAGCTACAGAAGTGCAGCGTATCTGCAGAGAGCCTAGATAAGACCTGTGCAAGCTCACTGATTGCTTAGTCTCCGTGAGCCCCTATAAATCCATTTTAGTTCATTTTTTGGGTATCTTGTATCCTTGTCCCTTCTGCCTTCTATAGTACTTCCTAGTTCCGTCCATTTGCTGGAAAATTTCATGATTTTTTTTTAACAGCTCAGTAATACTACATTGTGTAAATACACCACATTTTCTTTAACCATTTTTTCAGTTGAGGGGCATCTAGATTGTTCCTAGTTTCTGGGTATTACAAATAAAGCTGCTATGAATCTTGTTGAGCAAGTGTCCTAAAGGTATAGTGGAGCATCCTTTGGATATGTGCCCAGGAGTAGTATAACTGGATCTTGAGTTAAATCAATTCCCAATTTCCTGAGAAACAACCATATTGATTTTCATAGTGTCTGTGTGTTTTCACTCTCAGCAACAATGGAGGAATGTCCCCCCTTCTTCACGCCCTCACCAGCATGAACTGGCACTTGTGCTTCTGTTCTTATCCATTCTGACAGATATGTAATGGTATCTCAGAGCCATTTTTATTTGCATTTATTTGCATTCCCCTATTGGCTAAGGATGTTGTACTTATCAGCTATTTGAGATTCCTTTGTGAAGAAATCCCTGATTAGTTCTGTATCGCATTTCTAATTGAATTATTTGGATTGTTTAACTCTAAGTTCTTAAATTTGTTACACATTTTTTGAATTTTGTCTTGGGTGGAGCAAGGGACCTCTGTTCTTTTGACTTGTGTGGCCTATAATTGGGTACAGGGTGTCTGCCCATGTGGTGGGTTGGTGGCAGAAAGGGCAGGCTTGGGTTGGGGTGTCAACAGCTTGGGCTTTTGGCTCCAAATCCAGAGAAAAAGAAGGCTTAGAAGGCAGGTGGGTACTTTACCTCTTCTAGTTAGTGAGCCCTGTACCTGAAATCCACTCTATGTAGGGGTAGAGGTATGGCAGGATAGGGCATGGGAAAGAATGTCTTCTGGTAGGATTTTAAATTTGGAACAAGAGAATGGAAGGGTTTCAAGTGCATATGGAACTTTTATCTGTTGTGACTGGTGTAGCTGGGTTGGGGTGGGGTGGGGTTGGATGGGAGTATAGGGTGTCAGAGGCTTGGGTTCTTGGGCTCAAAACCAATGCAGTAGGGTGGTTCAGATGTCAGTCAGGCTTTTACCTGTTCTGGCTGGCATGACCTGCACCTGAGCAGAGATTGTCAATCACTCTCTGCTCACTAAGTATTCAAATATATGAGTCTATGGGGATCATTCCCTCTCAGTTCACCACACTGCCGACGCCTCTGTACTCCTTCTAAGCTGTAAGCTTCTCTTGAGCAGGCACTGGCGCTTGATAGCTGTGTAGAGACTGGATTCTATTCTCAAAGCACACAGGCAAGCCCAAGTTTTAGAGAATCTCCCTCTTCTAAGTCATCTCCTCATGATGAATCTAAAGGCCTTGGATATCACTTAATAGAACCATCTGTTGACTCTACAGATGCAAAAGCCAACTGCCAAAGCCTCTGCTTGGATGTTCTGAATAAATTTTCAAAGCTGTAAGTTTAATCTGGGATCCTCATTTAATGAGGGAACATGGGTGGTTATGGTATAGACACTGAAATTAGCTTTTACTAAGAGGAAGAAATAAATGCCAAGGTAAGGGACATGATTGATTGACTTGGCATACAGTTCCCATAGCAATAGGGTGGTAGGCTTAACTTCGAGGTTCTCCTGTCCACAGAATTCTCTTATGACAATTCCGGAGATGCTGAGTGGAGAGTGATTGTTGTTTGCCTCCCTGTTGTTTGATGAATTTTAGGATGTAGGTGGATACTATGAGATCCTGCTTTGGTCAAAAGAATCCATCCCCCTCTCCTGTGAAACATGGAGAGTAATTCATCTTTAGATAATAAGGAAGTTTCTTCATGGTTTGGTCGACATGGATGAAGCTG
Organism: Apodemus sylvaticus; assembly: GCF_947179515.1. Taxonomy (NCBI): domain Eukaryota; kingdom Metazoa; phylum Chordata; class Mammalia; order Rodentia; family Muridae; genus Apodemus; species Apodemus sylvaticus. The sequence continues at coordinate 73,870,403 of NC_067486.1, read as the reverse complement.
CCACACTCAGAGACAGACGCAGCAGACTTCTGACAGGCTATATGTACTTACATGCAACTTATGCTGGTGGGATGGTGTTCCATCCAACTTCTGTAGCCTTGGGACTTCTTGTCATGTAGGTGTGTTAGGCACAACCATGTTTACTTATCACAAGGGGTCGCTTTTATTATTCATGTGTGCAGATGGCCAAAATAACTCTAAGCCAATGGTTTTTAACCTTCCTAGTGCCGTGACCCTTTAATATGGCTTCTTATGTGGTGCTGACCCCAACCATAAAATTATTTTTGTTGCTACTTCATAACTGCAATTTTGGTACAATTATGAGTCACATTGTAAACATCTGTGCTTTCTAATGGCCTTAGGTGATTCCTGTGGAAGAGGACCAGAGCTTTTGAGTGACTGAGTGGTGGATCAGAGAGGAATGTATACAAAATATAAAATATAGCTTGGCAAAGTGTTTTTAAAGGACTTTGTAAAGTTCACAAGCTATGCTATATATCGATATATTCAATTTCTTTGAATTTTGGACCCTGGTTTGTGAGCAAATTACCAACTTTTCATTTTTAACCTCATCTTAATGTGATTTGGTTATTGTTAATTCCCGCTAAAATAATTTCCAGACTTCTCAGCTATGTGAGCTAAAATCTAGCCTCTATCCATTACCAGTTCCTAAATGGATGAAACTAATGCCTGGCAGCATAAGGTAACAACTATCTTACATGTAACCTTAACTTTCTGATGATTCTGATCAATCCTTTCATTGGATGAAAGCCAGGAGAAACTGTGGCTTCAGTAGGAATAATTTGATTAGAGTAATGAGGAAATTTGTGGAAAAGCCAGATGTAACTTCCAGGTCTTAATATATAACTTCAATGACTCTGATTTATAACAGGGTCTTTTCTGACTAAGAAATAGCTTGGAATGAACCATAAAGAATAATGTTAAACAACTGTGTTTCTCCTTTCCACCCTTCTGACCTTTAGATTTCATGCTGAGTGATTTCCTGGATGTGAGTCCTACCATAGCAAATACATTTTCCCCCCTAAAAGTCATTAACTTGTTCTGCCTTTTGAATTCATCATGGAGTCATAGGCTTAAAAGCCCCTTGAGGGATTACTAAATGTCTCAGACATTTCAAAGATGTTCTGGGTCAAATTATCATTTAGAAAGAGGACGCCTAAATTAGAGGTGAACAAAAGATTTGAAAAATCAACTGATTTAGTCCTTGATGTAAGTGGGGATGTCTCAATTATATGCAATAGCAGGTCAGGGCTCTCTGGAGATTTTATAGTGATATATGATTTCAGTGCCCCTGAAAATCAAACCTTTACAGATGACCTAATTTACTTATAAAAATAATTGCTGTAAAGGGCAGTGTTCACTTTGCATTAGACCGAAGCATAGGCTTTTCCAATTCATGAGTTTATTTGATCCACTTAGAAAGTGGATGACTTCCCTGTTATTCAGGCCCTATTTATTTTCTCATTTTCTTTTCCTGCCTCAATTTCTGTTTAACCTTCTATTTCTAAGTTCACAAGCTCTGATCTACCAAGGAAGGGTCTGCCTAGAATTCTACCTCTTCTTTATAACTGTCAAGATGGGAGAATTACGGTTAAGACAGCCTGGAGTACATAACAAATTCCAGGCTAGCTTGGATTTCACTGTGAGATGCAGTTTCTTCTTTTTTTTAATATTTTTATTTTCTATATTCTTTGTTTACATTACAAATGATTTCCCCTTTCCCGGACCCCCCCTCCCCATATGTCCCATAAACCTTCTTCTCTCCATCCCTTCTCCAATCACCTCCCTCCTTATTCTCTGTCCTTATATTCCCTTCCAATGCTAGATCGATCCTTTCCAGGATCAGGACCCTCTCCATACTTCTTCATGGGTGTCATTTGATATGCAATTTGTGCCTTGGGTATTCAGGGCTTCTGGGCTAATTAATATCCACTTATCGGAGATTGCATTCCATGTGTATTCTTTTGTGATTGGGTTACCTCACTTAGGATGATATGTTCCAGATCAAACCATTTGCCTAAAAATTTTGTGAATTGATTGTTTCTAATTGCTGAGTAGTATTCCATTGTGTAAATATACCACATTTTCTGTATCCATTCCTCCTTTGAGGGGCATCTGGGTTCTTTCCAGCTTCTGGCTATTATAAATAAGGCTGCTATGAACATAATGGAGCATGTGTCTTTATTGCATGCCAGGGAATCCTTTGGCTATATGCCCAGGAGAGGTATAGCAGGGTCCTCTGGAAGTCTCATGTCCCATTTTGTGAGGAACCTCCAGACTGATTTCCACAGTGGTTGTACCATCTTACAGCCCCACCAGCAGTGGAGGAATGTTCCTCTTTCTCCACATCCTCGCCAACACCTGCTGTCTCCTGAGTTTTTGACCTTAGCCATTCTGACTGGTGTAAGGTGAAATCTCAGGGTTGTTTTGATCTGCTAATGATGTTGAGCACTTCTTAAGGTGCCTCTCAGCCATCCAAATTTCTTCAGGTGAGAATTATTTGTTAAGATCTGTACCCCATTTTTAATAGGGTTATTTGGTTTTCTGGGGTCTAACTTCTTGAGTTCTTTGTATATATTGGATATTAGCCCTCTATCAGATGTAGGGTTGGTGAATATCCTTTCCCAGTTTGATGGTTGCCATTTTGTCTTTTTAACAGTGTCCTTTGCCTTACAGAAACTTTGTAATTTTATGAGGTCCCATTTGTTAATTCTTGATCTTAGAGCATAAGCTATTGGTGATCTATTCAGGAAATTTTCCCTTATGCCCATGTCCTCAAGGGTCTTCCCCAGTTTCTTTTCTATTAGTTTCAGTGTGTCTGGTTTTACATGGAGGTCCTTGATCCACTTGGAGTGAAATTTAGTACATGGAGATAAGAATGGATCAATTCGAATTCTTCTGCATGCTGACCTCCAATTGATCCAGCACCATTTGTTGAAAAGGCTATCTTTTTTCCACTGTATGTTTTTGGCTCCTTTGTCGAAGATCAAGGGACCATAGGTGTGTGGATTCATGTCTGGATCTTTAATTCTATTCCATTGGGCCACTTGTCTGTCACTGTGCCAATACCATGCAGTTTTTTAACACTATTGCTCTGTAGTCAGGGATACTGATTCCCCCAGAATTTCTTTTGTTGTTGAGAATAGTTTTAGCTATCCTGGGTTTCTTGTTATTCCAGATGAATTTGAGAATTGCTTTTTCTAACTCTGTGAAGAACTGAGTTGGGATTTTGATGGGGATTGCATTGAATCTGTAGATCGCTTTTGGAAAGATGGCCATTTTAACTATATTAACCCTGCCAATCCACGAGCATGGCAGATTTTTCCATTTTCTGAGGTCGTCTTTGATTTCCTTCTTCAGAGACCTGAAGTTCTTGTCATATAGATCTTTCACTTGTTTGGTTAGAGTCATACCAAGATACTTTATATTGTTTGTGGCTATTTTGAAGGATGTCATTTCCCTAACTTCTTTCTCAGCCTGCTTATCCTTTGAGTATAGGAAGGCAACTGATATTCTTGAGTTGATTTTATAACCAGCCACTTTGCTGAAGTTGTTTATCAGCTGTAGGAGTTCTCTGGTGGAGGTTTTCGGGTCACTTAAGATGACATGACTTATCATGTCATCTGCAAATAGTGATAATTTGACTTCTTCCTTTCCAATTTGTATCCCCTTGACCTCCTTATGTTGTCTAATTGCTCTAGCTAGAACTTCACGTACTATATTAAAAAGATATGGAGAGAGAGGACAGCCTTGTCTAGTCCCTGATTTTAGTGGGATTGCTTCAAGTTTCTCTCCATTTAGTTTGATGTTGGCTACCGGTTTGCTGTATGACACCTTGGTCAAGGAAGAAATAAAGAAAGAAATTAAAGACTTTTTAGAACACAATGAAAATGAAGACACAACATACCCAAATCTATGGGACACAATGAAAGCAGTGCTAAGACGAAAACTCATAGCCCTGAGTGCCTCCACAAAGAAAATGGAGAGAGCATACCCTACCAGCTTAATGACACACCTGAAAGCCCTGGAAAAAAAAAGCTATTTCACCCAGGAGGAGTAGAAGGCAGGGAAATCATCAAACTCAGGGCCGAAATCAATCAAGTAGAAACAAAGAGAACCATACACAGAATCAACAAAACCAGGAGCTGGTTCTTTGAGAAAATCAACAAGATAGATAAACCCTTAGCCAGACTAACCAAAGGGCACAGAGACAGTATCCAGATTAAGAAACTTAGAAATGAAAAGGGAGACATAACAACAGAAACTGAGGAAATTAAAAAAAATCATTAGATCCTACTACAAAAGCCTATACTCAACACAACTGGAGAATCTGGAGGAAATGGACAGTTTCCTAGACAGATATCCAACACCAAAACTAAATCAGGATCAAATAGATCAACTAAACAGTCCCATAACACCTGAAGAAATAAAAAGGGTCATAGAAAGTCTCCCAACCAAAAAAAGCGCGGGATCAGATGGCTTCAGTGCAGAGTTCTATCAGACCTTCTTAAAAGACCTAACACCAATACTCTTCAAACTATTCCACAAAATAGAAACAGAAGGAACTCTACCCAACTCGTTCTATGAAGCCACAATTACGCTGATACCAAAACCACACAAAGATTCCACAAAGAAAGAGAACTTCAGGCCAATTTCTCTTATGAATATTGATGCAAAAATACTTAATAAAATTCTTGCCAACCGAATCCAAGAACACATCAAAACGATCATCCACCATGATCAAGTAGGCTTCATCCCAGGGATGCAGGGATGGTGCAATATAAGGACATCCATCAATGCTATCCACTACATAAACAAACTCAAAGAAAAAAACCATATGATCATCTCATTAGATGCAGAAAAAGCATTTGACAAAATCCAGCATCCTTTCATGCTAAAAGTATTTGAAAGAACAGGAATTCAAGGCCCATACCTAAACATCGTTAAAGCAATATACAGCAAACCGAGATGCAGTTTCAAACCACTCTAACTTAGCTGAGTATGGTGGGCATCCCAGCATTAGAAGAGGCAGAGACAAGTGGATCTCTGTTAATTTAAAACTAACCTGGTCTATAGAGATAGTTCCAGACCAGCTAGTATAAGAGTAAAACACACACACACACACACACACACACACACACACACACACACACACACACACACACGGGAGGTAGGAGAGAGAGAAAGAGAGAGAGAGATAGGAGAAAGAGAGAGAGAGATAGAGAGATAGAGAGACAGAGACAGAGAGAGAAAGAGAGACAGAGAGAAAGAAAACTTATGGTTTTTAAATTTTTTTTCAAAAATGTTTTTAATTAAAATAAAAGTACTTTGCTTCCAATGATTTTTTTCTTCCTCCAATCCCTCCTATAAGCCACCCCACTCTTAAATTGATAGCCTGTCTTTCTTTGATTATTATTGTTACATATATACATACACATATGAGGAAAACCTGTTGTGTCTGTTTTTTGTTGTTTTGTAGTGTATATAGTTTCACAGCTGACCACCCATTGAACAACTACTAAGGGCTCATCTTCTTCTAGCAGTCAATACTTGCTTGTAGGTCTTTGTCTCGTCCAGAGAGCCTGTGAAACTTCCCCCCTCAATGTTAGTATGTTTACTGGTATTGCTAATGTTCTAGATTTATTTATCTAGCCATTTCTAGGAGAGTTTGTTACACTGCAGACTTCCTGGTATTCTGCCTCTTAGAATCTTTCAACCCCTTCCCTTTGATGTCCTGCGCCCTATAGATGTAAGAGCTGTACTATGAGTCAATCCACTGGGGTTAGACTCATCAAGATCTGTTGATTTTTCACATTGTGTCCAGTTGACAATGTGTGTTAGCAACATTTATCTGTATGTAAAGGATAAGATTTTGAATGTAATAAGGACTTGTGTTGGTTTAGCAAAGATCAGGTACTAGACTATTTCCTCACATCCATGATCTCTACTATCTCTAGAATATGGCTGTGTCCAGAATTGGACATAATTTCCTTCTTGTTAAGTGGGCCTTAAGTCCAATTAGATAGTTATTTACTAGGACTGACACACAGGTGCCACTTATTACACCTTGAAGAACATCATGTCACACTGTCATGGTTCTTAGGTTGCATGTTGCAGTTGAGTAGTGTTCTTTCATCGCTTTTCATCCTAGGCAGCTTTCATAGTATTTTCTGGAACCATGTAAGACAGACCACAGGAAAAGGACTTTTAAATCAGACCAAGCATTTGTCTTTCTGGGTCTGGATTACTTCATTCAATATGTTTTCTCTAGATGCATCAATTTTCCTGCACATTTCGTAATATCTTTTTTAACACCCAAATAGTATTCTATTGTGTATATAAGGCATTTTTATCATTCATTCATCGTTGAAGGACATTTAGGTTGTCTACATTTTCTAGCTATTATAAATAGAGTGGCTATGAACATTGATGATCAAGTACCTGTAAACTGGGATCCTAAGTCCTCTGGGCGTATGCCAAGGAGTAGTAGAGCTTGGTCCTGTGCTCATATTTATATTAGTTTTGTTGAGGATTCCACGTACTGATTTCCAAATATCTATGCCAATATGCATGCCAACAATGAGGAGTCTTCTTTCCCCCGAACATGGACAACATGCAGTGTTAGTTGTTTTGCTCATCATAGCCATTTTAACAAGAGTGGAATGAAAATGTCAAAGTTATGTTAATTTGAATTTTCCTAATTGCTAAGGATGCTGAACAGTTTTTGAGAAATTTCTTAGCCTTTTCTTTTATTGAGAACTCTCTGCAAAAATTCCTGGCTTATTTTTAACAATTGGTTCATTTGTTTTCTTGACAGTACTATTTTTGAGTTCTTCATATATTCTTTTGTCAGGTGTATAGCTGGTAAATACTATCTCCATTTTTTTTTCTTCTCAGCTGTGTAGATTGTTTTCTTAGTTGTAAAGAAAGTTGGTGGTTTTATGAGGTCATAGCACTCAGCCTTAGCTCTTGAGCAAATGGAATCCTGTTCAGAAATTTTTCTACAATTATATCTTGTAAAGTCTTTCCTGTACTTTCTTCTAGCAGTTTTAGTGTTTCATGATTCCAATTGAAGTCTTTAACTCATATCGATTTACAGGCTAATAGATATGACTCTAATTTCATTCTATAGGTCAGCACCCAGTTTCCCCAGAGTCATTTGTTGAAGATACTTTCTTTAAAAAACAAAAACAGAATATGTTTTGTGCCTCTGTGTCAGTATCACATGGCTATAAATATGAGCGCTCATGTTTTAGTCTTTTATTTTATTCCAGTGGTTTATATGTATATTTTTGTGACAGTACCATATTTGTTTTATTACTCTACCACTATAATCTTGTAACTTTATATCTTGAAGCTCTAATCTCTATTATTATTATTATTATTATTATTATTATTATTATTATTATTTATTTCTCAGGATTCATTTACCTTTCTGAGATTTTTTCTCATTCCTAATGAATTATAGGCCGTTCTTTTCTATTTCTGTAAAGAATATATTGGGCATTTTGACCATGGTTGCATTGTTTATAAATTGCTTTTGGTATGATGTTTATTTTCAAAATATTAATTTTGTTCCATGAGTATGGGATGTCTTTTCATTTTCTAGTGTTTTTCTTAATCTTTTTCTTCAGGGATTAGAGGTTTTTCTTAAGAAGATATATAACCTCCTTGGATAGTTTATTCCACAATGTTTACTGTTTGTGATGTTATTGAAAATGAAAGTGCCCATAATGTCTTTCTCAGTGTGTTTGCTGGTGATGTATTGAAAACATACTAATGTTTATAGATTGATTTTGTATCCTGACACTTTGCTTTTTTCCCCATTATTATGTATTTACTCACTTTGTATCAGAATCACAATTCCTCTCTCCCAGTCTCCCCTTACACAGGTCCTCCACCACCACCCCCATTCCCTATTCCCCTTCCCTTTCTCCTCTGAGAAGGTGAAGGTCTCTACTTGGTAAAAACAAGTCACCTCAATTCACTGCAGGACTAGGTTCATCCTCTCCCACTGAGGTCCGACAAGACAGTCTAGCTAGGGGAACAGGATCCACAGCCAGACCACAGAGTCTGGGACAGCCCTACTCCACTACTGGAGGACCCACATGAAAACCAAACTGCAAACCTGCTACATATGTGCAGAGGCCTGGATCCAGTCCATATCTACTCTTTGGTTGGGGGTTCAGTCTCTTGTAGCCCTTTTTCAGATATTGTTGATTTTCCTAGATTATTCCTTTGGGATTTTTTGGGGAGGCTCTTATATATAATATCACCTGGCAATAGGGATAATTTGACTTCTTTTTCTAGCTGTATCTGTTTTATCAGGAATTTAAACAGAGAGATCTCACTACAAGCAATAAAAAGGACTAAGAAATATCTCAAAAAATGTTCAGCATCCTTTGCAGTTAGGAAAATTCAAATTAAAACAACTTTGAGATTTTTATTCCACCCTAGTTAAAATGGAAAAGATGAACACCCTCATTGACTCTTGGAGCCCTCCTTTATCCCAGGTCTCTGTCATATTCTTGTGACCACCCCCTCCCCCACATTCCTACCCCTGTCAGTTCCAGACTTCCATTCATTCTCATGGCTATCTGGCCATCCTTCCTGTCCCTCCACACATCTGATCCTGAACACCACCATTTTCCTCAAGATCCCCTCTTTCACTGAGTTCCCTCTCTCCATGTGCCTCTTTTTTTTAAACAAAAAACCCCCACCTTTTTTCTTTTATTGAAAATAATTTTTTCATACTATATTCTGTTAAAAATTTTCCCCTAATTCTTTTCTTTTAAAATATTTTTATTCGATATATTCTTTATTTACATCTCAAATGATCTCCCCTTTCCAGGATCCCCCCCCCCCCCCGAAAGTCTTATAAGCCCTCTTCCCTCCCCCTGTCTCCCTCCCAATCAACCCCTTCCCACTTCCCTCTCCTGGTATTTTCCTACACTGTTTCACTGAGGCTTTCTAGGACCAGCACCCTTCCCTTCCTTCTTCTTGGGCATCATTTGATATGTGAATTGTTTCCTGGGTACTCCAAGCTTTTGGGCTAATATCTGCTTATCAGCGAGTCCATAACATGTGTGTTCTTTTGTGATTGGGTCACCTCACGTAGGATGACATTCTCCAGTTACACCCACTTGCCTAAGAATATCATGAATTCATTGTTTTTAATAGCAGAGTAGTATTCTATAGTATAAACATACCACATTTTCTGTATCCATTCCTCCGTTGAGGGACATCTGGGTTCTTTCCAGCTTCTGGCTATTATAAATAGGGCTGCTATGAACATAGTGGAGCATGTATCCTTATTACATGCTGGGGAATCCTCTGAGTATATGCCCAGGAGTGGTATAGCAGGGTCCTCTGGTAGTATTATGCACAGTTTTCTGAGGAACTCCCAGACTGATTTCCAGAGTGGTTGTACCAGCTTGCAGCCCCACCAGCAGTGGAGGAGTGTTCCTCTTTCTCCACATCATCACCAGCACCTGTTTTCTCCTGAATTTTTGATCTTAGTCATTCTGACTGGTGTGAGGTGAAATCTCAGGGTTGTTTTGATTTGCATTTCCCTGATGACTAAGGATGTTGAACATTTCTTCAGGTGTTTCTCAGTCATTTGATATTCTTTGTTTAGCTCTGTACCCCATTTTTAATAGGGTTATTTGGCTCTCTGGAGTCTACCTTCTTGCATTCTTTAAAAACTCAGGATAGCTAAAACTATTCTCAACAGTAAAAGAACTTCTGGGGGAAATCAGTATCCCTGACCTCAAGAAGTACTACAGAGCAATAGTGTTAAAAACTGCATGGTATTGGTACAGTGACAGGCAGGTATATCAGTGGTATAGAATTAAAGACCCAGAAATGAACCAACACACCTATGGTCACTTGATCTTTGACAAAGGAGCTAAAACCATGTAGTGGAAAAAAGATAGCCTTTTCAACAAATGGTGCTGGTTCAACTGGAGGTCAGCATGCGGAAGAATGCAAATCAATCCATTCTTATCTCCTTGTACTAAACTCAAGTCCAAGTAGATCAAGGATGTCCACATAATAACAGACACACTGAAACTAATAGAAAAGAAACTGGGGAAGAGCCTTGAGCACATGGGCACACTGGAAAATTTCCTGAACAGAACACCAATAGCTTATGCTCTCAGATCAAGAATTGACAAATGGGACCTCATAAAATTACAAAGTTTCTGTAAAGCAAAGGACACTGTCAAAAGGACAAAATGGCAACCAACAAATTGGGAAAATATCTTTACCAAGCCTATATCCGACAGAGGGTTAATCTCCATCTGCCTCTTATGACTATTTTATTTCCCCTTCTAAGTGAGATGCAAACATCCTTGCTTGTGCCTCCCTTCTGGTTCAGCTTCTTTGGGTCTGTGGATTATAGCATGATTGTCCTCTTATAGCTAATATCCACTTACTGCTCCAGCTAATTCATCAGTAATATATTGAAAAGCAATATAGATAGTGGCTGCCTTATTCCTGATTTTAATGGGATCCCTCAAGGATTTTCTCTTTTTGGTTTGATGTTGACTGTGGATTGCCCTATCATACTGAGGTACATTTCTTTCAGCACTATTTTCTCTAGGAATTTTATCATCAAACCATAATGATGTTGTTTAAGTCTTTTCTGTCACTATTGTGATGATTATATGCTATTTTGTCTTTAAGTCTACTCAAATAATTTATTATATTTATTGCCTTACATGTGTTGGGTTCAACCCTGAATTTCTTGAATAAGGTCAACTTGATTATGGTGGATGGTTTTCTTAGAATTTTACTTGCTAGAATTCTATTCTAGACTGAACCACCATCAAAAAACATACAGGGGCTGGACCTAGGCTCCCTCACATATGTAGTAGATGTGCAGTTTGGTCGTCATGTGGGTCCCCCCCCAAACTGGAGCTGACTCTGGTACCTACCTGTAAATCCTGGTGACCTAACTGGGCTGCCTTGTCTGGCCTCAGTGGGAAGAGATATGCCTAATCCTTCAGTGACTTGAGGTGACAGCATGGTCAGAGTTGGTTCCCTGGGAGAAGTGGTGATGCAGGGGCTATGTTAGGAGAGAATGGGAGAATGGGGGGGGGGCTGTGATTAAGATGTAAAATGAATAAATAAATTAATGGAGAAAAAGGAATGTATTTAGTTTTGTTTTGGCTTTGATTTTGGATGTGGTACCTGAAGAGAACACCTCCTATGACCAAGCAGGATCTCCAGTAGAGTGACAGGGACACTAACCTACCCACAAATCTTTTCAACTCAATTTATACTGACTATAAGAAGTGCAGGAACATGGGATGGAACAGAGACTGAAGGAATGGCTGGCTAACCAATGACTGGCCCAAGTTGAAACTCAACCCAGGGGCACACACCAACCCCTCACACTATCAAAGGTAAATTTATAATAAAAGAAAACAAGAAACTTAAATGAATCTCTAGTCCCAGATAACAATATAGAACCTGTCATTAAAATAGGCTTCAACAGATACTCAGGTTTTACTGGGAGAAGGCAATTATGAATTTTGTTGTATTTGTCACACTTCCTGTAGAAAGGCTTGGTAATGGATAGGATGATAGTAATTATAAAATTTGGTTTCCTTAAAATCTGGGTTAAGATCTTCAGACTGCACTAGCTGCACTCAAAGGAATGGGAGGAATTAGTTTTGAATAGGAGAGCAAAACTGAGTCATGTGACTCAGTAGAGGAAACAAAATCATAAACCATTTAAACCACTCAACCGAAACACAAACAGCAGTGGGCTGCTGGGTATTGACAATAGTCTTAACATTTATTTCTTTAAATGAGGAACAAGCCTTAACTCTGCTTCCAAAAAGTGATAATTTACCAGAAACCGTGTTTGCTTGCATGGCAACAGACTTGGCAGTACTTAGAAGAGGGGTAAACAAAGAGAGAAGAATAAATTGGCCAAAGTGTCAACCCCAACCTATTTATTTGGCTTAATCAATCTTCTGGCCCTTTCCACTTCCTCAACAAATAAAAGCACAAAAGTTGTTAGGTCAGTCATCCTTCTTCGGTTTTGTCTTAGGGGATTTATTTTGCTCACATGCAAAGGAATGTAAAGTTGGCTTTTCCAATTTGTATTAATGCAGCTCACAATGTGAATCAAGTCCATCAAACATCTGCTGAAACCATTTGCTCTAAGATAAACTCTGAAGGAATTCAAATAAAGGCTGTGTCCTCAAATTTTCTCCTGGGTAACAGGTGCAATTTCACATTTGCCAACAAAATGCCTCTGTACTGTGGGCTGAAACTTTGCCGTCACGGGAATGCATATCTTTCAGAACTGCTAAGATTATAAAGCTTGTGTAGAGGATTAGGAGAACATTAAAATGAGGAATAAATGAACTACAAGGTAAGTTCTACTAAACTACTACTGAACAATGTCTAAAACAATACTGTAAGCATCTCTTTTGATTCACATATTTTCCTCTAGTGACTACAGGTTTCTCCATAGTTTTATATACTACATTCGTTTTCAGAGATACCACTGGAATTTTTAGATGAATTTATTTTAAATTTTGATACATGTTGCAAATCTATTTCTTTTGACTGAAATACTATTCAGTACACATGCAAAATTTTACCATACAAAACATAATTGCTTATGGGCTGGAGAGATGACTTAGTAAAAATGTTTGTTAGACTATCATGAGGACCTGAGTTCAAGTAAACACAACCTACATAGAAAACTACATGTAGTCATGCATGCTTATAACCTTAGCACTTTGTGTGTGTGTGTGTGTGTGTGTGTGTGTGTGTGTGGTGTGCACACAGGCATGTGTGCCTGCAGGTTCAGAAGGCAGCCCTGTTTCTAGGGAATAAAGTGGCAAGAAAACAGATTTTTGAACTCTGTATACAGGAACATGTGACCCTCCCCCTGTGCATATCCAATGGTGCACACAACTTCTCATCAGTTTGAGCTAGCCATTACATTCATTTCTTTATGTGATAGCAAAAGACATTCACTATTATTATTTTTCTTCCTTCCCACACATATCTATTTTTGAACAGATCAGGTATACAAAGTACCACACAGTTTTCTATAATTTATATCTGGTTTGCAATAATGACTGATATTTTCTTATAAATATATGATTATTAATTAATATGTATTGCACTGGTAAATGTAATAATATAGAATTTAGGTTAGCATCATGAAAACATGCATAGTTCTTATACAATAGAACAAGCTGAATATATAAAATAAATACTAATATTTTTATAGTGAAAATACTAATTATTGGAGAGTATTTAAAGTTTTCAAAGTTATTTATAGTTACAATTTAAAAATTGTATCTCTCAAGACTTTCTAAAACTATTTAATGCAAAATGTATCTAGATATGTAAATAAAAATATCAAAGGAGAATTTAAAAGAAAACATGAATTACAGTTAAATACTTTTATAAATTAAAGAATATAGTACTTGGTAATTAGATATGGGAAGTGGAGTAGAGACAGTACCACAAGCAAAATGAACATATTTCAGAAAATAATGTTTCTGAAAATCATTAGCGAGCTTGGATATTAAAAGGAGATCTAAAGTAAATGCTTTAAAATTTCGGTGGAAAAAAAAATCCCAAATTCTCAAGGCACACTGCAAATGAATGATGTTAGATTAAAGGGCTAGATACTTGAAAAGAAGTATCATTTCTTTTCTAAAGTCTAACATTTTTATGATTTAAAAATTACAGAAAGATTCTAAAGGCACCTTTATCTCTCTCCTGTTCATGTCTAGTGAACATGATCGGTCAATACAGTAGACTACTCTATAAACTCAATGCTATATGAAGTTTAAGGCCATCGGGATCCTTGACAAAGTCTGTAATGTGAGGGAGAGCAGGAAAATGAACACATGGTAGGGTCATCCAAGTGGGCACAGCATTCTCTTCGTTTACTGCTGGAGATGGAAAACAGCACATCATTGCTATCTGTCATGGGACAGGAGTAACCCGTCTGTCTTGATTTGTCACGATATGGAGCCACAGCTGATACAGCCACAGTTAATTCTATCTCCTTCTGAAGTTCACCATACTGCCCTGTTTATGCCATGGCACATCTAACTCTGAAGACACATAATATGAAGTAAATAGGCATGGCTCAGACCTTCGTAGTTCTTCCTAGGATGTAGCATTAATGCTGATTTACTCTCCTGATAATGTTGGAAACTTTCAGGACATTCACTTGGCCACTGGTTCCATAAAATCATTTATTCCAGTCACAGCAGCGCCATGTTTCTGTCATCTGGTATATATTGATCCCAGTTATATATTTGTGACCAAGGAATGAATAGTAACATGACTGTAGATCAGTGCACTCGGTCAGTTAGATTTAATCCCCCCTTTTGTATATCACCTGACCTCTACTAGTCTCCATCTAGAGGAGAAAACATTATCTTTTACAACTTTTAAGTCAAGATTTCAATCAATCTGTCCTGGAATTATCTGTGAACTCCTACTCAGAAATGGCTATTGTTTGGATCTTTTATTTGGGGGGAGGAGAGGATTAAGAACTGGGAATATTTGTGGCCTTTTGTTTTGTTGTTTTGTTTTGTTTTAGCTAAGTGAAAGCATTTCAGATCTTTGTTCTAAGAGATTTTTACTGGTGGGCTCTGGTTTTCAGAATTGTTTTCCATGAAAGGAGTGGCTGGAAGATCACCGTTTTCCTTGATATCCACTGCCTTCTCCTTTCTATTTTCCAGTGTTTTATTTTTCTGGTTACAGACTTGAAAAGCCAATCTACTTCTCAGTTATGATCACCGTGGTGAACTGCTGATGGACAGTGCTTCTGATCATTTAAATGCCTTTGTCACCACACCAAACCTGTAGTTCAATTCAGGTTTCCTATAGAGATGCTTTCTTCACACATGCATTCCCATTGCTTAAGTGGAGAGTGAACGCTCCAAACCAGCTCAGGGGATACAAGACCTATGATTTGTTCACTATTCTTACAAAGAATTCATTTCTTACAAAACAGTTCTTACACTTATGCCTCATTGACTTTTCTGTAATGTTCACTATGCTCAAGTTCTAGGAAGCATTGTAATAATGTTAAATGACCATCTATAAGCATCCTTACTACCATTATGCTAAATCTACAGTCAAGGACACATTCTCCCACTGAATGAATTATTTCCCTATGTTCTAGTGTGGCCCTTCATTCTAGCCAGATGCTTTTAGGGGATTGTTTTCTCATATATTAATTTAAACTTGAATCATTTTAGTAAGAATAAAACTTACTCTTTGACCAGGGAATCCATTTTTCTTTCAACCTATTCAAAACAGAAAATAGCACTAGTAATTGAGCAACAGACAATCAGAGGCAGGATCAGATTTAAGGGAAGATAATCTTTATCCTACAAGTTCTTCACTTCAAATATGGCATCTGTATAGTCTGCAGGCAAGGAAAGGATACATTTTTCTCTAGTAAGGATATAGGCAATTCTAATTAGGCAGTCTTTAATCTAGAGTTTGTTGCTTCTTTAACACATATATCAAAATATTCAGGCATTACTCATGTCCTACCTCAGCCAGAAAGTCAACAGAAGAGATTTATTTTTATCTCTTTCATAATTCTCCCACCCCAATAACTAAATTCTCAGCCACATTCTTATATGACTCCATCATTTGACATCATGGATGAGAATAACTTCACACAACACCATTTGAGGCACCCCAGCTTTCATAGTTTTCCCAAATTGACTATAACCTGAGTAAATTACAGCTTCTTTTTTCTTAAATGACAATGAATGTGTTATACCAATTCCATAAAACCACTATTTTTCTTGTTGATGTGCAAGTAATATTTTGTTGCACAGTTCATTCATGTTTAGCAATGCTGATTCACAAGAGTATAGCACTTCAGTAGCCATAACCATTTCTTTACCTCCATTTACAGTCCTGGTGACCATGTAACTGAAGAGCACAGGGCCCAATCACAAATTCTATCTCATACTTATCATTTTGAGCCATTTCTTTTGTGATTTTTTTTTCAATTTGAGCTTTCCTAAAGTGAACCCTAAAGCAAGCCCTTTGCAAATCCCAGGAAGCAAGAGTGAAGAGGCAAAACAAAATGGAGAAGGAGCAAAGAGAACAATAAGTCAACGAGGTTTGCTAATCTTCACACCTAGAAGCTGCATGTGAACATGCCACAAGATCTTTCTCTGTTTTTCCAGAAACAGATAGTGAGCCTTCTGAACTAAGCACATAAGGAGTCCATCACAGTCACACTGAAATCAGATGGACAACATGATAGTTAGTCATCAGCATTAACATGTCGCACAAGCATCAGCTGAAAATGTTGATTGGCTCAATCTTAATTTGTAAAACTAGCATTTGGGTCCAAATTTATGCAAATCACATAACATATTCTTTAGCAAATCATACATAGCCATTTTAAATTAACTTCTACTCTCTTGTCAAGCCTCAGATATGAGGAAATCCACTCTTTAAATAATTCACCATCTATTTTTACAAACCGTCATGTCCACAAATGTCTGTTCTTTTGCAACTTCCTGACATCACATATGTTAGCATCCCTACGTGACATATGTTAAATTTTGACACATTCTCTACACAGATTAAGCTTAAAATTTCTTGACATTGCAGCCAAGCTCTCACATCCAACATGTTTCTTGCTTCATCGCCATGGTACTTTTTTTCAAAAACATCTTAGAAACCCCTCATTACTTAGTTTTTTAAACTTCAGAAAAATGATTGATCACACACATGTGGATGATTCTTCATGACTGTCAGGGATGAGCTATTCATCTTCATCTTCAAGTAATTCTATAGGTTGAATTGCGACACTTACTGTGTCATAGTGGTATAACCTCTCTTATACAGTAAACCTTGTGCTGACAGGAGTATTGCATATCATATAACTTATATATCTTTAATACTAGTCCATTAGTTGAGTGGTAAATCAGTAAAAAAATGAGATTTTTATATATCTTTGGAAATAAAGAAAAATGAACCATCTCTGTGACAGACTACTTAGTTGATGTAAGACTGCTTAAAAAGAGATTAACATTGAGTTAAAATATGATTTACATACAAGTATATAATACAGTATAGTTAATCAATTGATCAAATTATACATTTTATAAAATGTCAGTGAAAATATAGATAAATTCCAAAAGACATGTAGCAAAGTATTATGTAATTCATTTACTATTTTTGGAAATGAAAACTAAAGTATTTGGATTATAAAGCAATAGAAAAAATCAAGACAGTTTTTAAAAAATTAATTCCATTTGTGAACTGAAAGAAACACATATACAAACACACACACACACACACACACACATGCACACACAGTAAATACACTACATTGCTGATGGATTAGAACTTGCATGATTGTACAGAACTAGAACATTAGAGTGTTCAGATTAGGCTGTTCTACCAAGTTATTCCATACTGTGTAAAATAGGGTTTTTTTTTTTCCAATGCTGTGCAATGCTTCAAAAGATTCCATTTTACCAGCTGTTTTCTAATAAAGTCCAATGACTTGATGTTAATCATATTTTAAAATGTCTTAATATCTAGGATTGTGTTTGACTAAATATCTGAGGGCCACAGCTTAGCTAGTGGCATTTTAAAGAAACTATCACAGCCTCTTTCCTTGGTCCTCTATCACCATATGGCTCCTGTCTAGTTCTTCTGCCCAAAACATTCCCCTTGAAAGGATTCTGGTTATTGTTTCAGTTCTTCTAGGCAAACAAAGGTACTTCCTTCATCTCATAATCTTTTACTTCATCATACCTTTAATGTCACTGTCATGTTAGCTAACATTCACAAGTTATGGGAAATTATGGTATGGGCACTATCCCACGTTATTTGAGCCTATCATAATGACAATCCTCAAATCACATGCCCAGATTCTGAGCATGATTCATACCATAGACCTATGAAGCTAGAAAATAATTTAACTGTTCCCAAAATATGGGAAAGGCACACAGCTAAAGACACGCCATTTCCAAAACTGAAATAATGGGAGTATGCAGAGACATCTTGGCCCTTTTATTTACATATCTCACACAATCCACATGGGTTAAGCTTTAAGTCTTGAAAATAATCCACTGTGTCTTTTGACTTTTGCCTCTTGATCCATTGATTCACCTTCTGAATCTACTGTGATTTAAATGAATCTCACCAAGCTCGCTATGTGGTATACAGGCTTTTTATTTTGGACTTTACTATAGAGATCATAGACTCCTCAAGATTCAGATGGAAGTGGTAGATTCTGTAGTAGTCCTTGTCTCCTACTCTTCTGGTTGTTCTGTGTCATGGGCATAGGTTCAATGGATTTCTTTTGTTTCCATGAAGATGTATTGCTCTTGAAAGAGGCCAGCTCCAGAGACACTTGATCTCTAAAATCATGAATCCCCAAATCATTTCTTTTTAAGTTATCTCAGACATTGTATCCCCCTATGGGATGTTTTCTAGTGTTAACTTTAAAAATTGTTAATTTTCCCATGTTTATGAGACTGCTACAATTATTCAATATATGTGTTTGATCTTGAAATACAGGAATTAGTATTTCTGTTTTAAAAAAATATAATTTTGGGATGATGTTATTTTTGAAACACTTCTCTTTTAGTTCTAAAATAAGTAATAACTTATTATTGATTAATAACCAGTGTGTTATGCAATGAAGCCTTTGGAATACAGTAGATAACTCTATTTCTATGTTCCTTATCCATCTTCTCTCAATTTCCCTATTCTCCATCCTTCCCAGTCTCAAGTGTTAATGTCTATACTGTCTACTTTATGAAAATATTTTAAGATTTCACATGTAATTGGTAACTTGCATTATTTGTTACTAGTGTATTCCACTTAATATTGGCTTTATTTTAAAAGCAGTCATAATTACAATGAAATAGAGTGGAATGTAGAGCCTTGCTATCTATGTCCTTTTGGCACACATAAACAGCCTAGGCATAATCAACTTTAGGTGATAAATCAGTTACAGTTCTTGAGTCTATTATTAAAACCTCTTTATCACCCACCGCCTATCATTGAGATTAGAGTTCACAATTGATGTTGTAAATACATGATCCCCCTGTGATAGCAACATACGAAACGGTTTCATTGACACAAAGATCATCTCTGTCCCCCGACCATTCATTCCTCCCTCATTATTCAAGGAGCATACAAGTCCTTGTGGAGTCTCTGCAGTTATGAGTCTGATGGTGTTAATATGCACATTTTCAAGCAGGTAAAACTAGTTTATTGGGGGTGTTGTTTATTTCATTCACTAATAAGCATTTGAGTTTTACCTATTGTTTTGTGACCTGATAGCTTGAGCCATTGAACAATGAATACTATTTTACAGTCTGCTACAACTTATCATTCCTTTATCCTGTTTTTCCCAAATAGTGACATTCAGCAATGCAGCTGCCACAGAAGCTGTACACTGGTTTTGTATAGATGTGTTCAGTTCGATTGAGTTCCAAGAAGTGTGATTGCTAGACAATATGAGAAAAAATGCTAAGTTTTATTGGAAGTTATAAATTGTCTTTTATTTTGCCTGCATCATTTTTCAGCTTCACAGTGAGTGAGTTTTCACTGTACCCACTCATCTGTGTGTTTTACAACTGTGGCTTTCCCTTGAGAGGAGAGGACAATTTGCTCATGGTGAATCTTGCCTTTACCTTTCGATTTCATTTGAGATATGGATAGAAAGGATAGTCTTTTGTCTTGGTTCCACATGGATAGTTTCCCTCACATTTTCTCTTCCTGTCACACAAACAATATTATAAAGGGAAGAGTCACCTGTGTCCTTGAATATCCTTGGCAAACCTCACTGTCTTGGCTCATATTTTAGCTTTCCACATATAATGTGATCCATCATTGTATGCCAGAGAAAAGGGTGTTTTCTATATTGAAAGACTCATCTTTCTTCCAGTTCATGACAACACACCCCACGTTTCCTTCCAAGTGTTCTCTGGCAGCACTCTGAGGTCTCTTTTTCTATCAGTACTTTACAAAGATCAGATTTTCCCTTGGAGTGCAGACTTCCTCTGTGACTTCCAGATTCTTCAATATTCTATTCATTACCCAAGAACTTCACTTCCCACACTTATTAACTTGTAGGGGCATCTTTCTGTGCTGTCAATAGTTCCCCATTGTGCCCATTGCACAGTGAACAGACTTGATGGCTTGAAGCAACAAAAAGGTTTTGTTTTCCTTTTTCTTAAGAGTTCTGGACCACAAGTCTTATATCAGCATCTTACAAGATCAGCATCTTCCATGTAAAATCAAGGTGTCCGTAGGGAACCCCTGTTCCCTAAAAGAGGATCTGGGTCCCCCACCTTCTTAGGATCTATAGATCCTGTGGATCTTGATTTGTAGCATCTTCTTCTGCCATCAAAGTACACCATGTGATCTGCTGTTTTCTGCACATAATTTTCTATCAGTTGTTCTCCACTTTGCCCTTCCTTTTCCCCCAAACCCCTCTAAGGACTCAAGTTGTCACTGTACTACGAAGATAATCTCTTTGTCTCAGAACCTTTGATCTTATGATATCATCAAAGTTTCTACTGACATATAAGGAAACATTTATGGAATCTGGAAATCAGAACATGAGTGTATTGGTGAGTAGAGAGGAAATATTAACCTACCACATGTGCCAGAGCTACAAGTACACTTTAGAGTGTCACCTTGGGACCAGCCTCTATTTTTCAGTTATGTAGATTGAGGTAGACCAGTGGTTCTCAACATTTCTCATATGACCCCTGTCATACAGTTCCTCGTGGTGTGTGACTCTCAATTATAAAATTCCTTGACCCTACTAAAGGGGTTACGACCCACAGGTAAAGAACTGAAGATTTAGATTTCATCATACAGTAGATTTCATTCAACATCTTCAAGGTTTACAAAAATATTTTAATTACTTTGCGTTGTGTTTTCTAGGCCCACTCATACTGAGGTGTATATACATACATATATATATATATATATATATATATATATATATAAAGAGTAAAGTGATTACTTCAGAGAACATTATTAGCTGGTCAATCATCCCACATGGTTACTCTTTGTGAAAGAAGCAGGTAAACTCTACATATTTAACAAAACCCTTAATACTTTGAGTTTCATTAACTCTGGTTCTAATGTATATAGAAAGTCTAGACTTGACAGTACAGCACACCCAGCATCGTTTATCTTTTGAATTGCATTTTTACAATTTTTCCCCTCATTAAAGCTTCCTTGAATCCATTGTTTAATTTTCTCTGTCTCTCTGTCTCTCTCTGTCTCTCTGTCTCTCTCTGTCTCTATCTCTCTGTCTCTCTCTTTGTCTCTGTCTCTCTGTCTCTCTGTCTCTCTCCTTTTACATTTCATATGGGAAATCATGTAACAGTTTGCTAACTGTGTATGAATAACCCTCTTAGCATTGTGTCTTTCAGGTCTATTCATACTGTGCCATGAGAGCAAGATCTCCTTTTTATGGCAGAATAATATTCCATTATCTCTATAGCATTGTTTATTTATCTATTCATCTATTCTGCCAGACATTTCTGTTGTTTCCATACCTTAGATAACATGACTATTGTTGACATGGTGATAGATTTGAAAATATGTTCATGTTAGAGGGATGGCTCAGTGGTAAAGAACACTGACTACTCTTCCAGAGGTCCTGAGTTCAATTTCCAGCAACCACATGGTGGCTCACAATCATCTTTAATGGGATCTGTTGCCCTATTTTGGTGTCTCTGAAGAAAGCGACAGTGTCCTCACATACATAAAATAAATAAATCAAACAAAACAGTATCAACCAACCAGACCCCGATAGCTCCCAGGGACTAAACTACCAACCAAGGAGCACACATGGCTCCAGCTGCATATGTAGCAGAGGATGGCCTTCTCAGGCATTGATGGGAGGAGAAGTCTTTGGTCCTATGAAGGCTAGATATATGGCCCAGTGTAGGGAATCGAGGGCAGAGAGGTGGGGGTAGGTAGGTAGGTGGAGGAACACCCTTACAGTATCAGGGGGAGGGAGTAATGGGATAAGGAGTTTCTGGGAGGTAGGGAAACTTGGAAAGGGGTTAACATTTGAAATGTAAATAAAGAAAATATCCAATAAAAATTTAGAAAAAGATTTAGAAAAAGAAAATATGTTGATGGTTGCTGGGGTCTTTCATATCATTTAAATACATCCCCAGAAGAAACAATTGCTGAATGTTCTAGTTTTAGTTATTTTAGAAAGCTCTTTTCTCTTCTTACTCTCTTATTCTCTCTCTCTTGCTTCTTTCCCCTTGTTCCCCTTGCTCTCCCTCTCTCCCCATTCCCTCCCCCACTCCATGGGGTTCATGGCTGGCTACTACTTCTCTACTCTCTCCTTCTCTCTGCCTTTCTTTGCCTCTACTACTTGCTTAACTCCCCTCCCCATGCCCTAAATAAACTCTATTCTATACTAAAAAAAGAAAAAAAGAAAAAAGTTCCTTTCTTTTTCCTTATAGAATATGGCTATAGTCTATATTCTATCAACAGGTTATTCTTTCTTTCTTTCTTTCTTTCTTTCTTTCTTTCTTTCTTTCTTTCTTTCTTTCTTTCTTTCTTTCTTTCTTTCTTTCTTTCTTTCTTTCTTTCTTCAAAATAGCCCTTGTGTTGGAGGTAAGATGGTATCTAATAACTTTGATTCATGCTTTTCTGGTATTGGGAACTTTTCCATTGATGATTTATGCCTTCGGAGAACTGTTGTCTCATACTCTTTGTTTTTATTTTAAAGTTGTGTTAACTGTCTTTCTGCTATTAACTTGTAAGGTCCTGAATTCTGTCTCTTAACTCTTTCTCAGATAGGCACTCTCCTTGTATGGCTTTTTGGTTGGCGAATACTCACACTTCAATTATTATCTGGTTTGTCATTTCTGATTTGTTCTCTCAGCTTTGAGTCATTACCATGTTTAATATCTAGGAGCATTTTTCTATTTTCTCTAGATAATTATTTTATTTTATCTAAATCTCTACATATTTTCTGTGATTCCTCAGGTATAAGTATGAGCAGAAGACACAGGATAACCTGTTAAAAAGGAGTTGTGTAGTTTACATGAGGATTATAACACACCATGGATAGCCATGCCTTTTGAGAACCATGCTCAACTTTAGATTGGGAATTTTTTTCTTTTTGACACTTGGAGAAAGAAGACAGTCTTCACAGTCTGCTGATGCTATAGAGAGTACCATCCACACAAAAACTTATTTTTCAGCAAATTTTGAAGATATAATCTGGTATTTTGGTGAGTCTCTATAGTATTTATTATAATTGAAATCATGTGCTCATTTTCCATTCCTTAATATTTGACTTACCTTGATTCTTTACTTAAATTAAGGATAAAATGAAAATATATTTTTATAATATTAAGATCACATCATATTTTTAAAAAAATGACTGAGAAGTTTCCATTTTAGCTTGAGTTAAGTTTTACTGAGCCTGTTTATTGGGGAACTAGAGCATAGTATCAGCAGGGAAGGGAACAGAGTGAGGCAATCATTAGGCATAGGGATTATTCTAGTAAAAGTAGAAAGAAACTCCTAACCTTCCCCAGGACTGTTCACACTGGGAAGGGAGAAGGTGTGTGTGTGTGTGTGTGTGTGTATGTGTGTGTGTGTGTGTGTGTGTGTGTGTGTGTGTGATGGGTTTTCTTGGTTATCAACTTGACCACATCTGAAATTAACTAATATCCAAGCAGTTGGGTATCCCTTTGAGAAAATTTTCTTAATTAAATTTTCTGACGTGGGAAGGCATCCCATAAATTAGGATCTTTAGTGAACTATGCTGTCTAGGGAGCAGCTTATGTAAAGGGCATAGAAGATGGAAGCTTTTGCCCTTTGCCTGATTATCATCCCCAATGCTGAAAAGTCATTAGAGCCTATTTTCTTAGGATTCTTCCATACGCTAAAGACCAACTGAGACATCCAGCCTCATAGACTAGACAACTACTAGATTCTTGGACCTTCCATTGGTAGATGGCCATTAGTGGAGTAGAGGGACCACAACACATATACATACATGTATTCATATAGTCATTGATAAGCGCTATAATAATATATATGCAAATACATGCATATATTTAAAACATATTTTTCATTTGTCAAAGTTTCCCTCACAGCCTGGTGCATTAGAATTGTTTCACAGTTCTTAGCTGTGTTCATTTGTTTCCAAGCCTTTCAACCAATAAGGGATGCCCCAGAGCTAGGAACAAAAGCTGTGGTTGGCACAAGGCAAGATTCTGCAGAATTTGGGAGCAATGCAAATTATATTGGTAAATTGTTACATGCTGTTTCGGCAATTTGTAAGTAGAGTCTGGGAGTGAAGTAGGTCTTTTTGTCCCAGGCTCTAGAACATTCAGTTCAAGTATTCGCCAAAGTACCTTTTTTTTTCTGGGACAAGCTGATCTCTACTTCCATGCCAGGATGAAAGAAAACAGCAAGAAACTAAGGGTATAAAAAGCAACGTGTTCTGGAGATCAGCTAGCAGCAAATAATTCCCAATAGTGGTTGGTATGTTTACTTCATGATATAAAAATTGCACTATGAGAAAGAGAAGCCAGAAGCAGCCCGGCCATGGGAAGCTCAACCGTAGGAAGCTGATTTGGGAACTCAAGTCTCAACTTCCATAGCTGATTTCTGCTCTGTAACTGCTCTGACTGGCAGATACCATCCATCTGCTACTATTTGTTCTCTTACTTAGAAGCTTTACTCAAGGGGCATTCTAGCCTGCAGGACCCCCTGTTGGCTACCATAATCATCAAGACTCCGCCAGTCTATTTCTACAGGATATTTGTAAGCCCCTGATTTGATGATGCTATCTTTTGTTTGCTCTCAATTATACACCAATTCTGTAATTTATGTTGGATGTTGTGAGTGTCCCACTAGATCATGTTTTTTATTTATCTGTTATATTTCTCTAGCTGCTACTTCATCTTTATTCTATACACTTGATTGCTTTGTACTTAAGAGACTCACACACTCAAAACCAAAACCATAGTGGTCAGAGATATCATATGAATCATACCAAAAAAGAAAATTGGTGTACTTCCAGTATGTGTGTGCAAGAGAGAGGGGGGAGGAAGAGGGAGAGGAGAGAGGTAGAGGGGAGGAGAAAGGGAAAAGGAGAGTTAGAGGGAGGAGAAAGGGAAAAGGAGAGGGAGAGGGAGAGGGAGAGAGGGAGAGAAGGCCAAGCAGTTATAAAGCAGAATTTAACAGGACTTAATATGGACTTTATGATTGGTATCCAATTGTAAAATCAAACCAATATCTGTTATCCTGGTAATGTGTTAAATGTAGCACACAAAATATGTCTACTTAAGTGGATATTAGGAAATATGTAGGAGACATTAGATTTGTCCAAAGGTGCTCATTAATCTCCTCACTAATATTTTGTGGAATAGAGAGAATTAATATTTATTATGAGTTATTCAGAAGCTCTAGAATCCATATCTTTTCCATTTAGCTGTTCAGCAGCAAATCATCTTGACATTTGCATAAAGATTTGAAGAAAAAGTAGTTGAGAATTTGTTTAATTATAGAGATAGAATTTAATCCCAGAAATTGAATATCAACCAATGGGTGTTTTTTTACAAATAGTTTGCATGCAGCAAGAATTGTTCACACACACACACACACACACACACACGAGAGAGAGAGAGAGAGAGAGAGAGAGAGAGAGAGAGAGAGAGAGAGAGAGAGAGAGAGGTCGGTCAAATCTGTTTCTATTTCAATTAGTGTCCATATTTTCCTCCTTTTCAATTTTCCCCCTGAGAGCCATTACCTATTTCTGCTGAATATTCTACACTGAAAACACTTATAACCAAGATTTTACATAAAACATTTCTTCCTGTGCCATTCAAAGAAGTTTCTTTTCAAGTATACATATACAGATCTTCAGATGGTAGAGATTTACGTGGTAGACTGCACTGTGGGAATTTCAGTGGGAGAATTATGCAATGATATAATTCATTCTTCATGGAATATGTGTTAATTTACTCTGTAGAAGCTAGGTGTGAGGAGCACTATATAATTTTACTTCGTAGCTGTATATTAAACAACAGTCTAAGATTTTGTTACTCAAAGTAGCAGGGTATCAATAATGGCTCATTATGCAGTGTTTCAGCACACCACACCCCCCCGTGTTAATTAGAGTAATACAGAAATATGTAGTCTTCTTCCTCCTCCATCTGTAAGATGACACTGTTGAATGCTAATCTTTTGCTCTTTAGTGCTTCATGGTCAGGCATCCAGTTAGTACCTCTGGGCTTTACAAGGTGTGAGAGGAAGCCTCCATATGTTTGAGCTTGTATCTCTCCAGGTGCCTTCTCAGTTTTCTGTGGGGAAACTGTGTTCAAGCTCCTGTTATTGCAATACCTCTGACAGCTGAATGGATCAGAAGAGAGAGCAGTGCTTCACTTGTGACCAGATTTTTCTTGGTCCTTCTCCCTACATGTTTATCAATACTCCTTAATTTCTTTCTCCAAACACTAGATAGGATTCTGTTTCTTGTAGACCTTAAAACACATTATTAATTTCTTCCAAATAGTAAGGAATGGGACATCACAAATGAGTTGGAGGTCCTGACACAGAAGCAATTCTTTATTTTGCCTATAAAAAGTTGCACCCAGTCTCAGCCATAGTAGCTACCACTGATTTGGATTCCTTTTTTTTCCTCACCTAGCCTCAGTCTCTTCCCTCAGTCACTTTTTGTTTTTTTTACTGGCTAATATGTCTTTCATTAAAAGGTCCTGATTTTTCTCTTACAGTATAAGGTTTAACAAAGGAAGGACTAATTGAGAAACAAGTATTCGACTTATATATTCTGAAATATTTCTTCAAAAGAAACTAAAGAATTCTTTCAAATTTTACTTTATTTTATTTTATTTTTTTCTAGACAGTGTTTCTCTGTGTAGCCCTGGCTATCCTGGAACTCACTCTGTAGACCAGGCTGGCCTTGAACTCAGAAATCCTCCTGTTTCTGCCTCCCAAGTGCTGGGATTACAGGTGTGCACCACCACCACCCAGCTTTTTTGTTTTGTTTTGTTTTGTTTTGTTTTGTTTTGTTTTTTTAAATGACCAGTACTTCTAGTTTCCACTTAGTAACCTTTCAGTTCTATATTCAGTGTATATTCATGAATTATCTCTTAACATGCACATGTTTATGTGCATATGTGTACCCATGTGTATAGGCATTTATATTGATCTATTTTTGATTGAAAAGTTAGCAAACAAATATAAATATATAGTCAAAGTTTATCCAGGTGGGGTACTGGTTGCTATTAATACAATTCAAAAACATAAAATGACACATTCCAAAATCAGTGCAAAACAGGTAAGCAATTACTAATGAGAAAATTGACTAACAACCCAGAACAAAACATCCATGGTAGTAGAGCAAAGACTGAATAGTCCTACAACCAGTCAATAATGCAGGAAATCAAAGGTTTCCACTGAAATTCTATTTTACAGAATAAAGTTACATCCACTTTGCCTTTACTTTCTTTTTAAAATATTTGTATTAATCATTCCATCCATTTACATCTCAAATGATAACCTCCTTCCCAGTTACCACTCCACAAACGTCCCCATCCCACATCTGCCCATTCTCCCTTCATTTTGCCTCTGTGAGGATGCTCCCTCACCAACCTACCTACTCCCACCACACTGCTCCAGCATCGCCATATGCTAGGGCATCAAATCTTCAGAAGACTTACGGCCTTCCCTCCATTAATGTCAGACAAGGCCATCCTCTGATACATATGTATCTGGAGCCATGGATCCCTCCTTGTACACTCCTTGGTTGGTGGTCTAGACCCTAGGAGCAGTGGATGGTCCGGCCAGCCTATGTTGTTCTTCCTATGGGGTTGCAACGCCCCGCTGCTTCTCCAGTCTTTCGGCCAGCTCCCCCACCTCAGTCCCCAGCTCAGTCAGATGGTTAGCTCCAAGCATCCACATCTGAATTGGTCACTTGCTGGCAGAACCTCCCAAGGAAGAGCCACAGCAGGTTCCTGTCAGCAAGCACCTCTTGGCAACATCAACAGTGCCCTATTGGTACTTGGTGTCTGCAGACAGGATGGATTCCCTGGTGGGGCAGTCCCTTTACTTTCTTTCTTTCTTTTTTTTATTCGATATATTTTTTATTTACATTTCAAATGATTTCTCCTTTCCTAGCCCACCCACTCCCAGAAAGTCCCGTAAGTCCCCTTCTCTCCCCCTGTCCTCCCACCCACCCCTTCCTACTTCCCCGTTCTGGTTTTGCTGAATACTGCTTCACTGAGTCTTTCCAGAACAGGGGGCCACTCTTCCTTTCTTCTTGTACCTCATTTGATGTGTGGATTATGTTTTGAGTATTCCAGGTTTCTAGGTTAATATCCACTTATTAGTGAGTGCATACCAAGATTCACCTTTTGAGTCTGGGTTACCTCACTTAGTATGATGTTCTCTAGCTCCATCCATTTGCCTAAGAATTTCATGAATTCATGTTTTCTAATGGCTGAATAGTACTCCATTGTGTAGATATACCACATTTTTTGCATCCACTCTTCTGTTGAGGGATACCTCGGTTCTTTCCAGCATCTGGCAATTATAAATAGGGCTGCTATGAACATAGTAGAGCATGTATCCTTATTACATGGTGGGGAATCCTCTGGGTATATGCCCAGGAGTGGTATAGCAGGATCTTCTGGAAGTGAGGTGCCCAGTTTTCGGAGGAACCGCCAGACTGATTTCCAGAGTGGTTGTACCAATTTGCAACCCCACCAGCAGTGGAGGAGTGTTCCTCTTTCTCCACACCCTCTCCAATACCTGCTGTCTCCTGAACTTTTAATCTAAGCCATTCTGACTGGTGTAAGAGGAAATCTCAGGGTTGTTTTGATTTGCATTTCCCTAATGACTAATGAAGTTGAGCATTTTTTAAGATGCTTCTCCACCATCCGAAGTTCTTCAGGTGAGAATTCTTTGTTTAACTCTGTACCCCATTTTTTAATAGGGTTGTTTGGTTTTCTGGAGTCTAACTTCTTGAGTTCTTTATATATATTGGATATGAGCCCTCTATCTGATGTAGGATTGGTGAAGATCTTTTCACAATTTTTTGGTTGCCGATTTGTCCTCTTGATGGTGTCCTTTGCCTTACAGAAACTTTGTAATTTTATGAGGTCCCATTTGTCAATTCTTGCTCTTAGAGCATGCGCTATTGGTGTTCTGTTCAGAAACTTTCTCCCTGTACCGATGTCCTCAAGGGTCTTCCCCAGTTTCTTTTCTATTAGCTTCAGAGTGTCTGGCTTTAAGTGGAGGTCCTTGATCCATTTGGATTTGAGCTTAGTACAAGGAGACAAGGATGGATCAATTTGCATTCTTCTGCATGCTGACCTCCAGTTGAACCAGCACCATTTGTTGAAAAGGCTATCTTTTTTCCATTGGATGTTTTCAGCCTCTTTGTCAAGGATCAAGTGGCCATAGGTGTGTGGGTTCATTTCTGGATCTTCAATCTTGTTCCATTGATCCTCCTGCCTGTCACTGTACCAATACCAGGCAGTTTTTAACACTATTGCTCTGTAGTATTGCTTGAGGTCAGGGATACTGATTCCCCCAGATTTTCTTTTTTTGCTGAGAAAAGTTTTAGCTATCCTGGGTTTTTTGTTGTTCCAGATGAATTTGATAATTGCTCTTTCTAACTCTGTGAAGAATTGAGTTGGGATTTTGATGGGTATTGCATTGAATCTGTATATTGCTTTTGGCAAAATGGCCATTTTAACTATATTGATTCTACCGATCCATGAGCATGGGAGGTTTTCCCATTTTTTGAGGTCTTCTTCCATTTACTTCTTCAGAGTCTTGAAGTTCTTGTCATACAGATCTTTCACATGTTTGGTAATAGTCAACCCAAGATACTTTATACTGTTTGTGGCTATTGTGAAGGGGGTCATTTCCCTAACAAACCGGTAGCCAGCATCAAACTAAATGGAGAGAAACTTGAAGCAATCCCACTGAAATCAGGGACCAGACAAGGCTGCCCCCTTTTTCCTTATCTTTTCAATATTGTACTTGAGGTACTAGCTCGGGCAATTCGACAACATAAGGAGGTCAAATGGATACAAATTGGAAAGAAAGAAGTCAAACTATCATTATTTGCAGAGGACATGATAGTCTACCTAAGTGACCCAAAAAAACTCCACTAGAGAGCTCCTACAGCTGATAAACAACTTCAGCAAAGTGGCAGGTTATAAAATCAACACAAGCAAATCAGTGGCCTTCCTATACTCAAAGGATAAGCAGGCTGAGAAAGAAATTAGGGAAATGACCCCCTAATTATTTATTGAAAAGGGCAGTGTAGGGCAATACCAGAACAGGGAAGTGGGAAGGGATGGATGGAGAAAACAGGGGGAGGGAAGAGGGCTTATGGGGCTTTTGGGGAGTGGGAAGCCAGGAAAGGAGAAATCATATGAAATGTAAATAAAAAATATATCAAATAAAAAAGAAAAGGGAAGTAAAGGAAAATAAAAGCACTTTATGATAAAATTAATAATTTACATGGAAAATATTTCAGATAAACACATTACAAATGACAATTTTCATGGAAAATTGAGTAAAATGGTAGGCAAGTAAAACATTATTAAATTAATTGTAATATGGGATAGAAACATTTTATGATAGAATTGAAGATTTACATGGAAAATATTTCTGATAAAATTGGAGAAAATATAGAAAAACATCTTAGAATTGAAGATCATCATGGAAAATTTTATATAGATATAATAATAGTAGGCATAAAGTATTCCTAAGTTGATTAAAAGTGGAATTATAAACATTTTCTGATAAACTTGAAGATTTACATGGAAAATGTTTGTGATAAAATTGTAGAAATATATAGAAAAACATGTTAAAATTAAAGATTATCATGGAAATTATATACATAAAATGATAGGTATAAAGGTAATTCTAAGTTGATTGAAGGTAGAATTATAAAAATTTTCAGATAGCATTGAAGATTTACTTTTTTTATTGATATATTTATTTACATTTCAAATGATTTCCCCTTTTATGGACCCCCACTCCCCGAAAGTTCCATCAGTCCCCTTCCCTCCCCCTGTTTTCCCACCCAACCCTTCCCACTTCCCTGTTCTGATTTTGTTCTATACTGCTTCACTGAGTCTTTCCAGAACAAGGGGCAACTCCTCCGTTCTTCTTGTACCTCATTTGATGTGTGGATTATGTTTTGGGTATTCCAGTTTTCTAGGTTAATATCCACTTATTAGTGAGTGCATACCATGATTCATGGAAAATACTTCTGGTAAAATTCAAGAAATAAATAGACAAACACATTAAAATTGACTATTTCATGGAAAATTTTACATAAAGAACGGTTGATTTAAAAACTCTTTCTAAATTAATTGAAGGTGTAATTAAAAACTTTTGTGATAAACTCAAAGATTTACATTGAAAACATTTCTGATAAAATAGAGGAAGTATATAGAAAGACATATTAAAATTAAAGATTATCATAAAAACAATGCAGATAAAATGTTAGACATAAAAGAAATTACTTAATTAATTAAAAAAGGAATTGCAAACATTTTCGGATAAAATTGAAGAGTTACATGAGAAATATTTAGTTAGTCTATGTCTTTTTATTGGGGCATTGAGTCCATAGTTATTAAGAGATATTAGGGAATAGTGACTGTTGCTTCATGTTATTTTTGATGTTATTTTTATGTTTGCATGGGTATCTTCCTTTAGGCTTGTTGGAAGAAGATAACTTTGTTGCTTTTTCTAGGGTGTAGTTTCCCTCCTTGGATTGGCATTTTCCATCAATTATCCTTTGTAGGGCTGGATTTGTGGACATATATTGTGTAAATTTGGTTTTATCATGGAATATCTTGCTAGCACTGCTGGGAGATCTCTCTCTCTCCTGGCAGGCTATGCACAGAAGACTGTGGAGTTTCCTGGCTCCTGGTGGAAAGACTTCCATCCCAGCTGCTCCACTGATCTTAGGCCCTGTGTGCTCCTAGCTGGGTCCCCTCCAGAGAGAAGGTGGAGATCTCACCTATGAGTTCAAAAGTAAAAGCCTTTCCAGAACCAGGGACCACTCCTTCCTTCTTCTTGGAGTGGGGAGCCAGGAAAGGGGAAATCATTTGAAATGCAAATAAAGAATATATTGAATAAAATAAGGTGACAGCCTGCTGGGAGATCACTCCCTCCTGGCAGGCTATGCATATAAGGCTGTGGGGTCTCCCAGCTCCTTCAGCTAAAATAGCCCCTTTACTTTCAATACTCACTGATACTGAAATTTCATCAGTGGCCAGTGCTTATATTGGATAATGATGATGACTAATGAAAGAAGGATTTATCTTAGGTTAGATTTATAGCAAGTAGGGTGCCTGTGTTTGGGGAAGATATGAAGAAAGAGTGTTTATTTTTGTACCCACTAAAATACTGAGTTCCTCAAAGATTGTAGTATTGTTTAAAGGTAAGAAGGCAACCTAACCTTTCCAGATAAGGTTAAACTACAAATAACTGAGCTTATTTCTATTGGTCCCTGGGGTTGTTCCACCAAGAAAAAAGAGACCTATTTTGCTTTTTTAACAGATGATGGTGTCCGTGCTATCAAATATGAATTAGGTAAAACCCAGCTAAGGCTCATAAGAAGAAAATCAAACACCTAAGGGTATTACCATAAAAGCAGCTTAAGAAGGAGTTTGGACAGAGTTACTATTTTCTGAATTAATCATTAGAATTTAGAGGCATGTACTTTATAATTCTAAGTGAACACAAAAAATTCAAATAAAAATGATACATTCTCTTTACTTGGCATTTTAACTTAGAAATGTTTTAACTGAAGATAGCAGAACTTGAATTTAGCCAAGTTTAAGCTACTCAGCTTGGTTTTGTTCACTTGCAGTTTCCATCTGGGAATATGAGCTGCCAGAGCCGGCCTATGAAGGCGGTCTGTATCAGTTTCCCATCTGGACCTCTGATAGCAGGCCAGCAATCTCCTGGGAGACCTTGTGTTGGGATCCAGCCAGATTTAGGGTTGTTTTGAATAGTTAATATTAACAAGAAAACAACATGAAGTTAAGTGAGGTGGGGACTATTTAACAAATGGACAATGACTACTTAGAGAACAACCTTTGGAAACGGATTTGTTGATTAGCTTTAGTCACATTTATGTATGCTGCTTTTGGAAAGCTTTATTTCTCTGAAATTTAAGGTCAATATATGAAGATATTGTAGAGATAAAAAGGGGAAGTATAAAGGTATTGATAACAATAATTAATAAGGGTCCAATAAATATTATCCTTACAAACATATCTAATCTTTAATGCCAATGAGGTCAGGGTAACAGAAAGATAAGGGAACACTGCAGAGCTATTACAGGGAGAAAGAAACTCTTACCCTGAAATCTGGTTGTGGTGATCTGTCAGTAGAGAAATAATAATTTCAGCAGTTAGCAACTGTTTAAAGCCTTTCTTCCTTCCCAGCCAAGAGCTTGGAATTTTCTAGAAACCCTATTTAGGGGAAAAGTCATACAGTAAACCTGAAGTGCAAGCCTAGTTTACCTGATAGATTAGAACTCCATCCAAGGCATCTCCAGAGTCACCCACACCTTGTGTGTGTGTGTATGTGTGTGTGTGTGTGTGTGTGTTAATTTCTTCTAATCACCTTCTTTCTCCTAATCCAAAAGCATAAGATATTTTATGTAAAATCTCTAAGAAAACTTCATCATTATGGTGACAAGTCTCAAAATTCTTTTCAGTATGGAGGTCAGGGGTTCTGATTTGGCCTGAGCCCAAGTTGCTAAGATACTTGGGCTGCTGAGAGTGGCAGTGTAGAGTTGTGTTTCTTTCCATCTCCACTGAAAGACTGAGCAATCATTTATGAATTTTATTCTGTGACTCTCTGGCCATGTAAATACTTTAATTGAAAATTTTAATCAATTTATATTCAAGTTGTTTTAATAATCAATCATTTGTTGCTGTCAGTTTAGTATTTTTTTATTATTTTTGCTCATGTTTTGTGGTTTTGTAGCTTTCTGTTTGGATAAAGTTCGAATCTTTTTTCATAATTTTTAAAAATCATCATTTTATTTCATATATGCAAGTGTTCTGTCTGCATTCATGTCTTCAGCATGTATATGCCTGGTGTCTACAGATACTAGAAGAGACCTTCAGATTATGGAACTATAGTTATGGATGGTTGTGAGATGCTATGTGGGTGCTGAATTTCTGGGTCTTGTGAAAGAACATCAAATTTATCTTAACTACTGAGCCATGTCTGCAGCCCCAATCCTTTTCATTTAATTATTTTTTTTTGTGTAGTCTGAGCTACTCCAAGGTTTTTGTTGTTGTTGTTGTTGTTATTGTTGTTGGTCTTACCTTCATAAATATGTTATGTCTATAAGTAATTCTCCAAAACATTTCTTATAAGGTTAGTCAAGACCTAACTCACTTTTTTTTAAATGTAAGACTTTAAGCATCTCTTTCCTTTCCTTTCCTTTCCTTTCCTTTCCTTTCCTTTCCTTTCCTTTCCTTTCCTTTCCTTTCCTTTCCTTTCCTTTCCTTTCCTTTCCTTTCCTTTCCTTTCCTTTCCTTTCCTTTCCTTTCCTTTCTTTTCC
Organism: Apodemus sylvaticus; assembly: GCF_947179515.1. Lineage (NCBI taxonomy): Eukaryota > Metazoa > Chordata > Mammalia > Rodentia > Muridae > Apodemus > Apodemus sylvaticus. Next base: position 73,835,743 of record NC_067486.1, on the reverse strand, counting down.
TTTTTTTTCTTTTCTTTTCAGTCTCTGCTGTAAGCCTCCTAATGATTCCCTTTAATATCACTTCATACTTTCTTTGGGCTCTTCATTACCCCAGGCTTAGACAGTTTGACTGACTAGGCTTCAAAGAATCACTTTGCTTTGATGAATTTACTGAGGGTACTTTAAGTTTGGTGGATTCCATTTGGTTAAGCCGCTTAAAGCTGTTTCTAAAACTATGGGAACAGGAGCTGAGCTATCCTGCAACTTTATTTTGTAAATCTGAGCTACTCTAAGTGTGTTGTTTGTTGTTGTTGTTGTGGATGGTGATGGTGGGGTAGTGGTTTTACTTTCAGAGCTCTCTGGCAACTTCTTTGCTGTTCTTAGTCGAAGATACTGAAAACATACTTTCCTCTGTTCATGGATTGATGGGTAGATCTGCTTGATTGCTTCTTAGTGCCTTGGGTCAGTGAGTTCCTATGTTTCCATTTCAGTAAGACTTTGGACAGAGTTAATGCAGTGGCATATATTCGCTGACAGTTTCATGAACTGGACTCATGAGAGATTCAGACTTCTTTACCAGCAAATGCCTCAGTTGTTGTTATGTTGGCTGGCTTTCGGGGGTTGGGGGGACTGCTGAATCCCATATGAAACACTTTATTCAACAGGGAAAAATGGCACAGTGGATCCCACGTGGTTCAGCTCCTTCTTTAAAATGCCAGTTGAGTACTCATTCAAACATTCTTGTTGAGTACCTGTTGTGTTTTATTTACCTCCTCTACTTTTGTGGAGAGATGTCCATTAGGCATATTTGACAAATCTTCTTTTTCATACTACCTCTACACATGGCTATAATTTGTTCAATTTTCAGGAACAGCACACCTTATCCTTTCCCAGAATTATGCTCTTGTACAGTTTGAAGTCCTTACTTCTGGATAATTTGACCTCTAAGCTTTCTAAAACACTGTTTATATATGTTAGCAATACTCTCAGAGTGATTTAATCTCCATTTGAAACTATGAACTATAAAATAGCAACTAATTATTTCTTTTTTTTTCTTTTTTTTTCTTTTTTTTTCTTCGATATAATTTATTTACATTTCAAATGATTTCCCCTTTATTAGCCCCCCCACTCCCCGAAAGTCCCATAAGCCCCCTTCTCTTCCCCTGTCCTCCCATCCACCCCTTCCAACTTCCCCGTTCTGGTTTTGCTGAATACTGTTTCACTGAGTCTTTCCAGAACCAGGGGCCACTCCTCCTTTCTTCTTGTACCTCATTTGATGTGTGGATTATGTTTTGGGTATTCCAGTTTTCTAGGTTAATATCCACTTATTAGTGAGTGCATACCATGATTCACCTTTTGAGTCTGGGTTACCTCACTGAGTATGATATTCTCTAGCTCCATCCATTTGCCTAAGAATTTCATGAATTCATTGTTTCTAATGGCTGAATAGTACTCCATTGTGTAGATATACCACATTTTTTGCATCCACTCTTCTGTTGAGGGATACCTGGGTTCTTTCCAGCATCTGGCAATTATAAATAGGGCTGCTATGAACATAGTAGAACATGTATCCTTATTACATGGTGGGGAGTCTTCTGGGTATATGCCCAGGAGTGGTATAGCAGGATCTTCTGGAAGTGAGGTGCCCAGTTTTCAGAGGAACCGCCAGACTGCTTTCCAGAGTGGTTGTACCAATTTGCAACCCCACCAGCAGTGGAGGAGTGTTCCTCTTTCTCCACACCCTCTCCAACACCTGCTGTCTCCTGAATTTTTAATCTTAGCCATTCTGACTGGTGTAAGATGAAATCTTAGGGTTGTTTTGATTTGCATTTCCCTAATGACTAATGAAGTTGAGCATTTTTTAAGATGCTTCTCCGCCATCCGAAGTTCTTCAGGTGAGAATTCTTTGTTTAACTCTGTACCCCATTTTTTAATAAGGTTGTTTGGTTTTCTGGAGTCTAACTTCTTGAGTTCTTTATATATATTGGATATTAGCCCTCTATCTGATGTAGGATTGGTGAAGATCTTTTCCCAATTTGTTGGTTGCCGATTTGTCCTCTTGATGGTGTCCTTTGCCTTACAGAAACTTTGTAATTTTATGAGGTCCCATTTGTCAATTCTTGCTCTTAGAGCATACGCTATTGGTGTTCTGTTCAGAAACTTTCTCCCTGTACCGATGTCCTCAAGGGTCTTCCCCAGTTTCTTTTCTATTAGCTTCAGAGTGTCTGGCTTTATGTGGAGGTCCTTGATCCATTTGGATTTGAGCTTAGTACAAGGAGACAAGGATGGATCAATTCGCATTCTTCTGCATGCTGACCTCCAGTTGAACCAGCACCATTTGTTGAAAAGGCTATCTTTTTTCCATTGGATGTTTTCAGCCTCTTTGTCGAGGATCAAGTGGCCATAGGTGTGTGGGTTCATTTCTGGATCTTCAATCCTGTTCCATTGATCCTCCTGCCTGTCACTGTACCAATACCATGCAGTTTTTAACACTATTGCTCTGTAGTATTGCTTGAGTTCAGGGATACTGATTCCCCCAGATTTTCTTTTGTTGCTGAGAATAGTTTTAGCTATCCTGGGTTTTTTGTTGTTCCAGATGAATTTGATAATTGCTCTTTCTAACTTTGTGAAGAATTGAGTTGGGATTTTGATGGGTATTGCACTGAATCTGTATAGTGCTTTAGGCAAAATGGCCATTTTAACTACATTGATTCTACCGATCCATGAGCATGGGAGGTTTTCCCATTTTTTGAGGTCTTCTTCCATTTCCTTCTTCAGAGTCTTGAAGTTCTTGTCATACAGATCTTTCACATGTTTGGTAAGAGTCACCCCAAGATACTTTATACTGTTTGAGGCTATTGTGAAGGGGGTCCTTTCCCTAATTTCTTTCTCAGCCTGCTTATCCTTTGAGTATAGGAAGGCCACTGATTTGCTTGAGTTGATTTTATAACCTGCCACTTTGCTGAAGTTGTTTATCAGCTGTAGGAGCTCTCTAGTGGAGTTCTTTGGGTCACTTAGGTAGACGATCATGTCGTCTGCAAATAATGATAGTTTGACTTCTTCCTTTCCAATTTGTATCCCTTTGACCTCCTTATGTTGTCGAATTGCCCGAGCTAGTACCTCAAGTACAATATTGAAAAGATAAGGAGAAAGGGGGCAGCCTTGTCTGGTCCCTGATTTCAGTGGGATTGCTTCAAGTTTCTCTCCATTTAGTTTGATGCTGGCTACCGGTTTGCTGTATATTGCTTTTACTATGTTTAGGTATGGGCCTTGAATTCCTGTTCTCTCCAAGACTTTAAGCATGAAGGGATGCTGAATTTTGTCAAATGCTTTTTCAGCATCCAATGAAATGACCATGTGGTTTTGTTCTTTGAGTTTGTTTATGTAGTGGATTGTATTGATGGATTTCCGTATATTGAACCAACCCTGCATTCCCGGGATAAAGCCTACTTGATCATGGTGGATGATCGTTTTGATGTGTTCTTGGATTCGGTTGGCAAGAATTTTATTGAGTATTTTTGCATCGATGCTCATAAGGGAAATTGGTCTGAAGTTCTCTTTCTTTGTTGGATCTTTGTGTGGCTTTGGTATCAGCGTAATTGTGGCTTCGTAGAAGGAATTGGGTAGTGTTCCTTCTGTTTCTATTTTGTGGAATAGTTTGAAGAGTATTGGTGTTAACTCTTCTTTGAAGGTCTGGTAGAATTCTGCACTGAAGCCATCTGGTCCTGTGCTTTTTTTGGTTGGAAGACTTTCTATGACTCCTTCTATTTCTTTAGGCATTATGGGACTGTTTAGATGGTCTAGTTGGTCCTGATTTAATTTTGGTATTTGGTATCTGTCAAGGAAATTGTCCATTTCCTCCAGATTCTCCAGTTGTGTTGAGTACAGGCTCTTGTAGTAGGATCTGATGATTTTTTGGATTTCCTCAGTTTCCGTTGTTATATCTCCCTTTTCATTTCTAAGTTTGTTAATTTGGATACTTTCTCTGTGCCCTTTGGTCAGTCTGGCTAAGGGTTTATCTATCTTGTTGATTTTCTCAAAGAACCAGCTCCTAGTTTTGTTGATTTTTTCTATGGTTCTCTTTGTTTCTACTTGATTGATTTCGGCCCTGAGTTTGATGATTTCCTGACTTCTACTCCTCCTGGGCGAAGTAGCTTCTTTTTGTTCTAGGGCTTTCAGGTGTGTCATTAAGCTGGTAATGTATGCTCTCTCCATTTTCTTTTTGGAGGCACTCAGGGCTATGAGTTTTCCTCTTAGCACTGCTTTCATTGTGTCCCATAGGTTTGGGTATGTTGTGTTTTCATTTTCATTGTGTTCTAAAAAGTCTTTAATTTCTTTCTTTATTTCTTCCTTGACCAAGGTATCATTGAGTAGAGTATTGTTCAGTTTCCACGTGTATGTGGGTTTTCTGTTGTTTCTGTTGCTATTGAAGACCACTTTTACTCCATAGTGATCAGATAGGAGGCATGGGATTAGTTCTATCTTCTTATATTTGTTGAGGTCTGTCTTGTGACCAATTATATGGTCGATTTTGGAGAAGGTACCATGAGGTGCTGAGAAAAAGGTATATTCTTTTGTTTTAGGATAGAATGTTCTATATATATCTGTTAAATCTAATTGGTCCAAAGCTTCAATTAGTTTCATTGTGTCCCTGTTTAGTTTCTGTTTTCCTGATCGGTCCATTGAGGAAAGTGCAGTGTTGAAGTCACCCACAATTATTGTGTTAGGTGCAATGTGTGCTTTTAGTTTTAATAGAGTTTCTTTTATGAAAGAGGGTGCCCTTGCATTTGGGGCATAGATGTTCAGGATTGACAGTTCTTCTTTTTGTATTTTTCCTTTGACCAGCAAGAAGTGTCCCTCAGGGTCTCTTTTGATGACTTTGGGTTGAAAGTCAATTTTATCTGATATTAAAATGGCTACTCCAGCTTGTTTCCTGAGACCATTTGCTTGTAAAATTGTCTTCCAGCCTTTTACTCTAAGGTAGTGTTTGTCTTTGACCCTGAGGTGTGTTTCCTGTAAGCAGCAAAATGTAGGGTCCTGTTTACGTATCCAGTCAGTTAGTCTGTGTCTTTTTATTGGGGCATTAAGTCCATTGATGTTAAGAGATATTAAGGAATAGTGATTGTTACTTCCTATCATTTTTGACGTTATTTTTTAAATTTGAATGCTTAACTTCTTTTGGGTTTGATGAAAGGTTACTATCTTGCTTTTTCCAGGGTGAAGTTTCCCTCCTTGTATTGGTGTTGTCCTCCTATTATCCTTTTTAGGGCCGGGTTTGTGGATAGATATTGGGTAAACTTGGTTTTGTCATGAAATATCTTAGTTTCTCCATCTATGGTGATTGAGAGTTTTGCTGGATATAGTAGTTTTGGTTGGCATTTGTGTTCTCTTAGAGTCTGCATGAGATCTGCCCAGGACCTTCTAGCCTTCATAGTCTCAGGTGAAAAGTCTGCTGTGATTCTGATAGGTCTTCCTTTATATGTTACTTGGCCTTTTTCTCTTACTGCCTTTAGTATTCTTTCTTTGTTTAGAACATTTGGTGTTTTGATTATTGTGTGACGGGAAGTATTTCTGTTCTGGTCCAGTCTGTTTGGAGTTCTGTAGGCTTCTTGTATATTCATGGGCATCTCTCTCTTTAGGTTAGGGAAGTTTTCTTCCATAATTTTATTGAAGATATTTGCTGGCCCTTTAAGTTGTAAATCTTCACTCTCATCTATGCCTATAATCCTTAGGTTTGGTCTTCTCATTGTGTCCTGGATTTCCTGGATATTTTGGGTTACAAGCTTTTTGCATTTTGCATTTTCTTTAACTGTTGAGTCCATGGTTTCTATGGAATCTTCAGCATCTGAGATTCTTTCTTCTATCTCTTGTATTCTGTTGTTGATATTTGCATCTCTGTCCCCTGATTTCTTCCCAAGGCTTTCTATCTCCAAAGTTGTCTCCCTTTGAGTTTTCTTAGTTGTTTCTACTTCTGATTTTAGATCCTGGATGGTTTTGCTTAGCTCCTTCACTTGCATGTTTGTGTTTTCCTGTAATTCTTTAAGAGATTTTTGTGTTTCGTCTTTCATGACCTCAGCCTGTTGACCAAAGTTCTCCTGTATTTCTTTAAGAGATTTTTGTGTTTTGTCTTTCATGACCTCAGCCTGTTGACCAAAGTTCTCCTGTATTTCTTTAAGTGTTTTTTGCATTTCCTCCTTGTTGGCTTTTGTATTCTCCTGGATTTCTTTCAATGATTTTTGTGTTTCCCTTGCAAGGGCTTCTAACTTTTGATCCATTTTCTCCTGAATTTCTTTAAGTATGTCCTTCATGTGTTCCTGTACCAGCATCATGACCAGTGATTTTAAATCCAAATCTTGTTTTACTGGTCTGATGGGGTATCCAGGACATGTTGGTAGAGGAGAATTGGGTTCAGATGTTGCCATATTGCCTTGATTTCTGTTAGTGACGTTCCTGCGTTTGCCTTTTGCCATCTAGTTCTCACTGGTGTTAGTTTTTCTTGTCAGTGCTGGACTCACCAGTGCAAGCTGCCCCTTCCCAGTTGGCCTCTGGTGCACAGCTTACCTCCTGCGCTGCTTGTAGACAGGGTGCTGCTGCCCAGGCTGTTCAGATCCCAAAGCAGGCACCCGAAGGCTCCCGCTGGGGTCCGCTGGATTCACTGGAGCACACTGACTTCTCCCAGCTGGCCGCCCGGAAACCCAGCTAGCCACTTGCAGGACTTGGAGTTGTGGTGCTGCCGCCCAGGCTGATCTGGGCAGCAGAACTCCCAACCGGGTTGGTGCACACAAGGCTAGCCTAGCTGCTCAGGCCCTGAGTCTAGGCAAAAGCCTGGCAGGCCAATGTCAGTACAAAGTTCCCCTCAGCTGTGGGTGTTAATTGGGTGTGTCAGGTGGCTAGGATGGTGGCGTGCGCGAGTTCCCTGAGAGTGCTGGGAGAGTCTGCTGGGCTAACAACCTCCTGGCTGGGTCAGCACACAGATGGCCCAATGAGCAGCCTAGGGCCTGAGGGCAGTCCAGGGCCTGACCGTCTGAGACCCCTGCTATGTCCTCCTTGGGCTATGCCTGTTAGCTGGTTTGGTTTTGCCTGCTAGGTCTCTCTGGCTTCCCGTAGGCAAAATGGCGGCGGTGCGCGCAGGCCCAGGCAAACAAGCTCCTGGCTGGGTCGGCACACAGATGGCCTGCCGAGAAGCCCAGGACCTGGGGGCAGTTCAGGGCCTGACTGTCTGAGACCCCTGCTATGTCCGCCTCGGGCTATGCCTGTTAGCCGGTTTGGTTTTGCCTGCTAGGTCTCCCTGGCTTCCCTTAGGCAAAATGGTGTGGTGCGCGCGCCGGCCCGGGAGGAAAAAAACCTCCTGGCCGGGTTTGCACCCCGGTGGACCCCCGATCAGCCCAGGGCCTGGGTGCAGGCCAACGCCCGTCGGGCTTAGACCCCCGCGATGTTGGTCTCGGGTTATTTTTGCGTACCTCAGTCTGATTTCTCTGGCGACCGAGAACCAATATGGAGCCCTCGTAACTGACTGGCGGGAGGCAGAGTTCTGATCAACTAATTATTTCTTATGGAACAAGTATATAAAAATCTAAGACCTATTTAGTCTTTGTTCCTGGTTGGTACAATATCAAAGAAATGAGAGATGTTTTCTTTCTTTGCTTAGAAACATGACAATAATTAATAAATAAAAGATAAAGTTCTCATGATGTGATATAATGTATTATATTGGCAACATGAATTGAAGCATTAGAAAGCTTTATATTCCAAATTGAAAGAAAATAAGTCTTTACACAATAATTTGACATTTTAGATCATGAAATAACTTTGACGGTTATGACTATAGTTGCATTTTTAATTAAAAAATAGAAGGAAACATTATATGTAGTTTGAATGAGGATTTAGTAGAGAGAGGTAGGGTTCTAAAAAGTTTGATAATGGATAGAGTGCAAGATAAAAGGGACATTACTGATTGACTAAAAAATATTTGTGCTATAAATTGAAATTTGTAACTGCAGAAAGAAAGAAATACAAAAGAGACCACATGGACAGAGGAGCCAGGGAAAGGGGAAGAGCAGAAAATTAGTGATTTAAAGGAGGAAAAGGAATAATAGGGATAGCAGGGGTTACTTAGAAATGGAAGAAGGAGATGCCTAGGAGAAGAGAGGAGGGTAAAATAGCCTCAAGGAGGCCTGAAAGGTTTTAAGGAAGCATATGACTAGTTATTTACCAACACTACATATTTACATATAAGTCTGTTTATACACACAAATTTAAATGAGATTTTACCATCTAAGCTGACAGTGATCCCCCAAAAGACATAGACAAATATACTTAACAAAATCCTCTACAAGAGGCCCAAGACTTGTTGCTTAGGGTTCTGGAACAAAGTCCCCAAACACCATGGGCTGTTACTATTTTCCTTATTTACTTCTCAAAAGCTGAGGATGCGTCTCTATTGCTAGAGACACTGTGTACTTTGGATGAAAGTCTCTGAGAATCCAAGTGAATCTGGCCTTTTCCCTGAGGACTAGCTATCATGGTACCAGAAGGTATAAACAATCTTCCAAGGGAGGAAAACAACCAATAATCCTACCCAATCATGATGTCTATGACCTAGGAAAATTACCACAACATCATACTATCCCTAGGTGTATAATACTGCTAAGCATAACATAGCAATTGCCAAGTATGGGAGGTTTACTTTTAAGGTTTCTTTTGGGTTCTTCACATTGATTTCAAGAGTTGTAACATCAGTTTGCAATTTCACCAACTATGAATGTGAATCCCCCTTTTACCACAGTGTCTCCAGCATTTTATGTCAGTTGTTTGTTTCATTTTATTTTATTTTTGGCATTATGACTAGGGTAAGATGAAATCCCAAATTGGTGTTAATTTCATTTCCATTAATGGTAGAGACACTGTACATTTTTCAGGATATTTGTTAGACATTTCTTTTTCTTTGAGAACTCACTGGTCAAATCTGTAGGCTATTTTTAAGTGGGCATTTATTTTTTAAGTTTTTTTTTTTGCATTCTGGACAGTAATACCCTACCAGGTAGAGTAGCCAGCAAACATTATTTCAAAGGCTATGGGCTTCCTCTTCACTTCCTTTAGGTGTCCTGAGACTTTTAGAGTCATGAATTCTGTCTTAGGGTTTTACAGTTGTGGGCAGACACTTTGATCAAGGTAACTCTTCTAAGGACAACATTTAATTTGGGTTGGCATACAGGTTCAGAGGTTCAGTCCATTATCATCATGGTGGGAAGTATGAGAGTATCCAGGCAGGCATGGCATTGAAGGAGCTGAGAGTTCTACAACTTGTTCTGAAGGCAAACAGAAGGTGGCTCTCAAGTGGCTAGGAGGAGGGTCACTAAGACCACACCCACAGTAACACACTTTCTCCACCATGACCATTCCTACTTACAGTGCCACTCCCTGGGCCAAACATATTCAAACCACTGAAAAGTCCCATTGTCAGTATTTGCCTTATTTTGTTGGAAACAGAGTCCTATTCGGCAAGTGCTTTCCTGTGTAGTATTCCATATATGTTTTTTTTCTAGCAGTTTCATTTAGGCCACTAGATTGAATTATTCTGTGATGTGATAAATATAGATCTAATTTCTTTCTTCTACATATGCACATGTTTTGCCAGCAATATATTTGTTGAAGATCCTGTATTTTTAATTTTTGATTTCTATTTATTTATTTATTTTATTTACTTATTTATTATACCTTGTCAGATATTAGATGCTGCATTACTTGTTTCTTTGACTCTTGTTTGGATCCTCAGTTTTATTCCATTTGTCTCTGTTTCTGTTCTTGTTCCAGTAGTATGCTGGACTTATAACTATGCCTCTAGAATCCCTGTACAATTGCTCCTTTTGCTCAGAATTGCTTTGGCTATTAGAGGTCTTTTGTGGAATCATCTCAATTTTAGAATTATTCTTTTCTAATTCTGTGAAGAATAAAATTGGGATTTTGATTGCTAGTTCATTGAGTCTTAAGCTGTAAATGGATTTTGTATAATGTGTTTTTTAAACAGTATTATTTCTACCAATCTGTCATCCTGAGACATTTTTCCATTAGTGTCGCTCAATCTCTTTCTTTAGAGATATAAAGTCTTCACTCTTGATGTCTTAGGGTTTTATTTCTGTGAACAGACACCATGACCAAGGCAACTATTATAAGACCAACACTTAATTGGGATTGAGGGTGTCTTACAGGTTCAGAGGTTCAGTCCATTATCTTCAAGGCAGGGACATGCCAGCATCCGGGTTGGCACAGCAAGGGAGGAACTCCAGAGTTCTACAGCTTCACCTGAAGGTTGCTAGCAGAATACTGACTTCCAGGCAGCTAGGATGAGGGTACTAAAGCCCCCCCCCCCAGTGACACACCTACTGCAAAAGGGCCACAACTATTCCAACAGGGCCATACCTTCTAAAATTACCACTCCCAGGACTGAGCATATATAAATAATCACACTTGGTTAGGTTTATTTCTACATAAGATATTTTCTTTGAGAGTATTGTGAATAGGAGTGTATCTATAATCTCTTTTTCTTTATGGTTTAATTGTTGCTTTTGAAAGATTTTTAAGTATCTGGCCATACTGCAAAAACTTTTATCCATCTCTAAGTGTTTTCTGGTAGAATGTTTAGGTAAGGATAGTTTGATTACTTTACCCATCTGTTTACCTTTCACTTTCTTTTCTTGCCTTATTTATCTAACTAGTGCTTCAAGCACAGTATTGAACAGCAGTGGAAACAGTAGACAGTTCCATTTTGTTCCTTATTTCAGTGTAATTACTTCAAGATTTTCTCCATTTGGCTAATATTGACTGTTGGTTTTTCAAATATAATTTTTATTCTGTTGAGGTATACTCGGTCTTCAGGATGTTATCACAAAAGCATGCTGGACATTGTCAGAGGAATTTTACATGAAATTATCATGGGCTTTTTCTTTTTAAGCCATCTATACACTGTAGTACACCTATTGACTTGTGTATGTTAAGCTTTGCCCACGCCCATTATTGGAATTAAGTGAATGTATATAAACTTATTGATGCATGTTTATATTCTCCTTGTAAATTTTTCACTAAGTATTATTAAAAGTGTTCATTGGAAAGTCTTGTCTATACTTTTCTTCTTTCATGTGATGTTATCTGCTTACTCCTGTTATTCAATTCTCTATCTAAATGGTTAACATATCCCCAATATGCTTCTATATAGAAACACATTTTCCATAGTAAAAGCAATATACAGCAAACCGGTAGGTAGCCAGCATCAAACTAAATGGAAAGAAACTTGAAGCAATCCCACTAAAATCAGGGACTAGACAGGGCTGCCCACTTTCTCCTTATCTTTTCAATATTGCACTTAAGGTACTAGCTGGGGCAATTAAAAAACATAAGAAGGTCAAAGGGATACAAATTGGAAAGGAAGAAGTCAAACTATCATTATTTGCAGATGATATGATAGTCTAACTAAGTGATCCAAAAAACTCCACTAGAGAACTCCTACAGCTGATAAACAGCTTCAGCAAAGTGGCAGGTTATAAAATCAACTCAAGCAAATCAGTAGTCTTTCTATACTCAAAAAATAAGCAGGCTGAGAAAGAAATTAGGGAAATGACACCCTTCACAATAGCCACAAACAGTATAAAGTACCTTGGGGTGAATCTTACCAAACATGTGAAAGATCTGTATGACAAGAACTTCAAAACTCTGAAGAAGGAAATAGAAGAAGACCTAAAAAATTGGAAAAATCTCCCATGCTCATGGATCGGCAGGATTAATATAGTTAAAATGGCCTTTTTGCCGAAAGCAATATACAGATTCAACACAATACCCATCAAAATCCCAACTCAGTTCTTCATAGAGTTAGAAAGAGCTCAAATTCATCTGGAATAACAAAAAAACCCAGGTTGGTTAAAACTATTCTCAACCACAAAAGAAATTCTGGGGGAATCAGTATGCCTGACATCAAGCAATACTACGGAGCAATAGTGTTAAAACTGCATGGTATTGGTACAGTGACAGGCAGGCAGATCAATGGAATAGGATTGAAGATCCAGAAATGAACCCACATACCTATGACCACTTGATCCTCGACAAAGGAGCTGAAAACATCCAGTGGAAAAAAGATAGCCTTTTCAACAAATGGTGCTGGTTCAACTGGAGGTCTGCATGCAGAAGAATGCGAATTGATCCACCTTTATCTCCTTGTACTAAGCTCAACTACAAATGGTTCAAGGACCTCTACATAAAGCCAGACACTCTGAAGCTAATAGAAAAGAAACTGGGGAAGACCCTTGAGGACATCAGTACAAGGGGAAAGTTCCTGAATAGAACACCAATAGCTTATCCTCTAAGATCAAGAATTGACAAATGGGACCTCATAAAATTACAAAGTTTCTGTAAGGCAAAGGACACCATCAAAAGGACAAATCAGCAACTAACAAATTGGGAAAAGATCTTCACCAACCCCACATCAGATAGAGGGATAATATCCAATATATACAAAAAACTCAAGAAGTTAGACCCCAGAAAACCAAATAACCCTATTAAAAATGGGGTTCAGATCTAAACAAAGAATTTTCATCTGAATAACTTCAGATGGCTGAGAAGCATCTTAAAAAATGCTCAGCTTCATTAGTCATTAGGGAAATGCAAATCAAAAACAACCCTGAGATTTCACCTTACACCAGTCAGAATGGCTAAGATTAAAAATTCAGGAGACAGCAGGTGTTGGCAAGGATGTGGAGAAAGAGGAACACTCCTCCACTGCTGGTGGGGTTGCAAACTGGTACAACCACTCTGGAAATCAGTCTGGCGGTTCCTCAGAAAACTGGGCACATCACTTCCGAACGATCCTGCTATACCACTCCTGGGCATATACCCAGAGGATTCCCCAGCATGTAATAAGGATACGTGCTCCACTATGTTCATAGCAGCCCTATTTATAATAGCCAGAAGATGGAAAGAACCCAGGTATCCCTCAACAGAAGAATGGATGCAAAAAAATGTGGTATATATACACAATGGAGTATTATTCAGCCATTAGAAACAATGAATTCATAAAATTCTTAGACAAATGGAATTTGTCTTATCAAATATCCACTTAGTTTGAGAACATCATACTAAGTGAGGTAACCCAGTCTCAAAAGATCAATAATGGTATGCACTCACTAATAAGTGGATATTAGCCTAGAAAATTGGAATACCCAAAACATAATCCACACATCAAATGAGGTACAAGAAGAATGTAGGAGTGGCCCCTGGTTCTGGAAAGACTCAGTGTAGCAGTATAGGGCAAAACCAGAACAGGGAAGTGGGAAGGGGTGGATGGGAGAACAGAGGGAGGGAAGGGGGCTTATGTGACTTTCAGGGAGTGGGGGGCCTGAAAGGGGAAATCATTTGAAATATAAATAAAAATATATTGAATAAAAAAAAAAGAAAAAGAAAGAAACATGTTTTCCCTATGTGGCTTGTCTTTGTGATTATATGTAGTTTGAACTCATGAGGAAGTTACTCATGTGATTCTTCATTTATATTTATTAAATTTTAATTGGATATTTTCTTTTTATTATTATTATTATTTTCTAAAGTCTTTGTTTACATTCCAAATGCTTTCCCCTTTCCTGGTTCCCCCTTCCCCTTATGTACTATAAGCCTTCTCTACACCCATTCTCCAATCACCTCCCTCCTTTTTCTCTGTCCTAGTACTCCTCTACAATGCTGGATCAGGCCTTTCCAAGATCAGGGCCCTCTCCTTACTTCTTCATGGGAGTCATTTGATATGCTACTTATGTCTTGGGTATTCAGAACTTCTGTGCTAATTAATATCCACTTATCAATGATTACATTCCATGTGTATTTTTTTGTTATTGGGTTACCTCACTTAGGATGATATTTTCCATTTGCCTAAAAAGTTCATGAATTCATTGTTTTTAATTGCTGAATAGTACTCCATTGTGTATATATACCACATTTTCTGTATCCATTCCTCCATTGAGGGACATGACGGTTCTTTCCAGCTTCTGGCTATTATAAATAAGGCTGCTATGAACATAGTGATGCATGTGTCCTTATTGCATGCTGGGGAATCCTCTGCATATATGCCCGGGAGTGGTATAGAAGGGTCCTCAAGAAGTGTCAGGTTCAGTTTTCTGAGGAACCAGCAGACTGATTTCCAAAGAGGTTGCACCATTTTGCAATCCCACCAGCAGTGGAGGAGTGTTCCTCTTTCTCCACATCCTCGCGAACACCAGCTGTCTCCTGAGTTTTTAGCCATTCTGACTGGTGTGAGGTAAAATCTCAGGGTTGTTTTGATTTGCATTTCCCTAATGACTAATGATGCTGAACATTTCTTAAGGTGCTTCTCGGCCATCTGAATTTCTTCAGGTGAGAATTCTTTGTTTAGATCTGCACCCCATTTTTAATAGGGTTATTTGATTCTCTCGGGTCTAACTTCTTGAGTTCTTTGTATATATTGGATGTTAGCCCTCTATTGGATGTAGGGTTGGTGAAGATCTTTTCCCAATTTGTTGATTGCCGTTTTGCCCTTTTGACAGTGTCCTTTGCCTTACAGAAACTTTGTAATTTTATGAGGTCCCATTTGTCAATTCTTGATCTTAGAGCATAAGATACCGGTGTTCTGTTCAGGAACATTTCCCCTGTGCCCATGTCCTCAATGGTGTTCCCCAGTTTCTTTTCTATTAGTTTCAGTGTGTCTGGTTTTATGTGGAGGTCCTTGATCCACTTGGAGTTGAGCTTAGTACAAGGAGATAAGAATGGATCAATTCTCAATCTTTTGCATGCTGACCTCCAGTTGAACCAGCACCATTTGTTGAAAAGGCTATCTTTTTTCCACTGGATGTTTTCGGCTCCTTTGTCGAAGATCAAGTGACCATAGGTGTGTGGATTCAATTCTGGGTCTTCAATTCTATTCCATTGGCCACTTGCCTGTTGCTGTGCCCATACCATGCAGTTTTTAACATGATTGCTCTGTAGTGTTGCTTGAGGTCTGGGATACTGATTCCCACAGAAGTTCTTTTACTGTTGAGAATAGTTTTAGCTATCCTGGGTTTTTTGTTATTCCAGATGAATTTGAGAATTGCTTTTTCTAACTCTATGAAGAACTGAGGTGGGATTTTTTTTAAATCCGGTATATTCTTTATTTACATTTCAAATGATTTCCCCTTTTCTGGTGCCCCACTCCCGGAAAGTCCCATAAGCCCCCTGCCCTCCCATTGTTCCCCCATCTACTCCTTCCCACTTCCCTTTTCTGGTATTCCCCTATACTGCTGCACTGAGTCTTTCCAGAACCAGGGGCCACTCCTCCATTCTTCTTGGACATCATTTAATACGTGGATTATGTCTTGGGTATTCAAAGTTTCTAGGCTAATATCTACTTATCAGTGAGTGCATACCATGATGGATCTTTTGAGACTGGGTTACCTCACTTAGTATGATGTTCTCCAGCTCCATCCATTTGTCTAAGAATTTCATGAATTCATTGTTTCTAATAGCTAAATAGTACTCCATTGTGTAAATATACCACATTTTTTGTATCCATTACTAAGCCTAACTCCAAATGAATCAAGGACCTCCACATAAAACCTGACACACTGAAACTAATAGAAAAGAAACTGGGGAAGGCCCTTGAGGACATGGGCACAGGGGAAAAGTTCCTGAATAGAACACCAATAGGTTATGCTCTAAGATCAAGAATAGACAAATGGGAACTCATAAAACTACAAAGTTTCTGTAAGGCAAAGGACACTATCAAAAGGACAAAACATCAGTCAACAGATTGGGAAAGGATCTTCACCAACCCTAAATCTGACAGAGGGCTAATATCTAATATATACAAAGAACTCAAGAATGTAGAACCCAGAGAACAAAATAACCCCATTAAAAAGTGGAGTACAGAGCTAAACAAAGAATTTTCACATGAAGAACCTCAGAGGGCTGAGAAGCACCTTAAGAAATGTTCAACATCATTAATCATTCGGTAAATGCAAATCAAAACAACCCTGAGATTTCACCTCAGACCAGTCAGAATGGCTAAGATCAAAAACTCAGGAGACAGCAGGTGTTGGCAAGGATGTGGAGAAAGAGGAACACTCCTCCACTGCTGGTGGGGTTGCAAGATGGTGCAGCCACTTTGGAAATCAGTCTGGCAGTTCCTCAGAAATCTAGGTATGACACTTCCAGAGGACCGTGCTATACTACTCCTGGGCATATACCCAGAGGATTCCCTGGCATGCAATAAGGACACATGCTCCACTATGTTCATAGCAGCCCTATTTGTTGTAGCCAGGAGCTGGAAAGAACTGAGTTGGGATTTTCATGGGGATTGCATTGAATATGTATATTGCTTTTGACAAGATGGCCATTTTAACTATATCAATCCTGCCAATCCAAAAGCATGGAAGATTTTTCCATTTTCTGAGGTCTTCTTCGATTTCCTTCTTCAGAGACCTGAAGTTCTTGTCATATAGATCTTTCACTTGTTTGGTTAGAGTCACACCAAGATAATTTATATTGTTCGTGGCTATTGTGAAGGGTTTCATTTCCCTAACTTCTTTCTCAGCCTGTTTATCCTTTGAGAATAAAAAGGCTACTGATTTTCTTGAGTTGATTTTATAACCAGCCACTTTGCTGATGTTGCTTATCAGCTGTAGGAGTTCTCTGGTGGAGTTTTTTGGGTCACTTAAGTATACTATCATATCATCTGCAAATAGTGATAATTTGATTTCTTCCTTTCCAATTTGTATCCCTTTGACCTCCTTATGTTGTCTAATTGCTCTAGCTAGAACTTCAAGTACTATATTGAAATGATATATATAGAGAGGGCAGTCTTGTCTAGTCCCTGATTTTAGTGGAATGGCTTCAAGTTTCTCTCCATTTAGTTAAATGTTGACTACCGGTTTGCTGTATATTGCTTTAACTATGTTTAGATATGGGCCTTGGATTCCTGTTCTTTCCAAGACTTTTACAGTGAAAGGATGCTGAATTTTGTCAAATGCTTTTTCAGCTTCTAATGAAATGATCATATGGTTTTTTTCTTTGAGTTTCTTTATGTAGTGTATTGCCTTATATTGAACCATCCCTGCATTTCTGGGATGAAGCCTACTTGATCATGGTGAATGATCATTTTCATGTGTTCTAGGATTCAGTTGGCAAGAATTTTATTGAGTATTTTTGCATCGATATTCATAAGGGAAATTGGCCTGAAGTTCTCTTTCTTTGTTGGATCTTTGTGTGGTTTTATTATCAGCGTAATTGAGGCTTTGTAGAACGAGTTGGGTAGTGTTCCTTCTGTTTCTATTTTGTGAAATAGTTTGAAGGGTATTGGTGTTAGGTGTTCTTTGAAGGACTGATAGAATTCTGCACCAAAACCATCTGGTCTGTGCTTTTTTTGTTTGGGAGACTTTCTATGTCCCCTTTTTATTTCTTTAGGGGCTATGGGACTGCTTAGATGATCTGTTTGATCCTGATTTAATTTTGGTGCTTGATATCTGTCTAGGAAACTGTCCATTTCCTCCAGATTCTCCAGTTGTGTTGAGTATAGGCTTTTGTAGTAAGATCTGATGAGTTTTTTTGAATTTCCTCAGTTTTTCTTGTTATATCTCCATTTTCATTTCTAATTTTGTTAATCTGGATACTGTCTCTGTGCCCTTTGGATAGTTTGGCTAAGGGTTTATCTATCTTGTTGATTTTCTCAAAGAACTAGCTCCTGTTTTTGTTGATTCTTTGTATGGTTCTCTTTGTTTCTACTTGATTGATTTCAGCCCTGAGTTTGATGATTTCCTGTCTTCTACTCCTCCTGGGTGAATTAGCTTCGTTTTGTTCCAGGGCTTTCAGTTGCGCCATTAAGCTTCTAGTGTGTGCTCTCTCCAGTTTCTTTTTGGAGGCACTCAGGGCTATGAGTTTTCCTCTTACCACTGATTTCATTGTGTCCCATAGATTTGGGTATGTTGTGTCTTCATTTTCATTCAATTCTAAAAAGTCTTTGATTTCTTTCTTTATTTCTTCCTTGACCAAGGTATCATTGAGTAGAGTACTGTTCTGTTTCCATGTTTATGTGGGCTTTCTGTTGTTTTTGTTGCTATTGAAGACCACTTTTACTCCATAGTGATCTAATAAAAGGCATGGGATTATTTCGATCTTCTTATACTTGTTGAGGTGTGTCTTGTGACCGATTATATGATCCATTTGGAGAAGGTACCATGAGGTGCTGAGAAAAAATATATTCTTTTGCTTTAGGATGAAATCTTCTATATATATATATATCTGTTATCTCTAATTGGTCCAAAGCTTCAATTAATTTCACCGTGTCCCTGTTTATTTTCTGTTTTCCTGATTGGTACATTGTGGAGAGTGGAGTGTTTAAGTCACCCACAATTATTGTGTTAGGTGCAATGTGTGCTTTAAGCTTTAGTAAAGTTTCTTTTATGAATGAGGGTGCCCTTGAATTTGGAGCATAGATCTTCAGGATTGAGAGTTCTTCTTGGTGTATATTTCTTTGACCAGCAAGAAGTGTCCCTCAGTGTCTCTTTTGATGACTTTGGGTTGAAAGTCAATTTTATCTGATATTAGAATGGCTACTCAGGCTTGTTTCCTGAGACCATTTGCTTGTAAAATTGTCTTCCAGCCTTTTACTCTAAGGTAGTGTTTGTCTTTGAGACTGAGGTGTGTTTCCTGTATGCAGCAAAATGTAAGGTCCTGTTTACTTATCCAGTCTCTTAGTCTATGTCTTTTTATTGGGGAATTGAGTCCATTGATGTTAAGAGATATTAAGGAATAGTGATTATTACTTCCTGTCATTTTTGATGTTATTATTTATATTTGATTGGTTATCTTCTTTTGGGTTTGATGAAAGAAGGTTACTATCTTGCTTTTTCCAGGTTGAAGTTTCCCACCTTGTATTGGTGTTTTCTTCCTATTGTCCTTTGTAGGACTGGTTTTGTGGAAATATGTTGGGTAAACTTGGTTTTGTCATGGAATATCTTGGTTTCTCCATATATGGTGATTGAGAGTTTTGCTGGGTATATTAGTTTTGGCTGGCATTGTGTTCTCTTAGATCTGCCCAGGATCATCTAGCTTTCATGGTCTCTGGTGAGCTATTTGGTGTGATTCTGATATGTCTTCCTTTATATGTTACTTGGCCTTTTTCTCTTACTGCCTTTAACATTCTTTCTTTGTTTGGTACATTTTGGGTTTTGATTATTATGTGATGTATGTGATGTCTTTCTGTTCTGGTCCAGTCTGTTTGGACTTCTGTAGGCTTCTTGTATATTCATGGGCATCTCTTTCTTTAGGTTAGGGAAGTTTTCTTCCATAATTTTATTGAAGATATTTGCTGGCCCTTTAAGTCGTAAATCTTCACTCTCATCTATGCCTATTATCCTTAGGTTTGGCCTTCTCATTGTGTCCTGGATTTCCTGGATGTTTTGGATTACAAGCTTTTTGCATTTTGCATTTTCTTTGACAGTTGAGTTCATGGTTTCTATGGTATCTTCGGCATCTGAGATTCTTTCTTCTATTTCTTGTATTCTGTTGTTGATATTTGCATCTATGGCCCCTGATTTCTTCCCAAGGTTTTCTATCTGCAAAGTTGTCTCCCTTTGTGATTTCTTAGTTGTTTCTACTTCTGTTTTTAGATCCTGTATGGTTTTGCTCAGCTCCTTCATTTGTTTGTTTGTGTTTTCCAGTAATTCTTTAAGAGATTTTTGTGTTTCCTCTTTCGTGACCTCAGCTTGTTGACCCAGGTTCTCCTGTATTTCTTTAAGTGATTTTTGTGTTTCCTCCTTACTGGCTTCTATCTCATGACCCGTATTCTCCTGAATTTCTTTTAATGATTTTTGTGTTTCCCTTGTAAGGGCTTCTAACTTTTCGCCCATTTTCCCCTGAATTTCTCTAAGAGATTGATTTATGTCCTTCATGTGTTTCTGTAACAGCATCAAGACCAGTGATTTAAAATCCAAATCTTGTTTTTCTGGTGTGTTGGTGTATCCAGGACTTGCTGTTAATGGAGAATTGGGTTCAGATGCTGCCCATATTGCCTTGATTTCTGTTAGTAACTTTCCTAAGTTTGCCTTTTGCCATCTAGTTCTCACTGGTGTTAGTTGGTCTTATTGTCACTGGCTGGCACTTCAATCTCCTTTGAGTCTATAAGGGTATTTCCACAATACTGGATGACTGGGTTTCCCCCGGCACAGATTGCTGATGTGCTGCCCTCCTCTTGGGAGCTGTTGGAGCCCTGGTGTGTCCTGCCCCAAGCAATGTTATACTTGTGTTGTCTTTGTGGACTGAACCTGGTGCTACCCGTTAACTTTGTTAGGGAGCGAAGAAAGCGCAGGGCACCAGCCCTATGCCTGGCTGGCACACAGACAAACCTCTGCTCTCCCAGGTCCTGGGTGTGGGCAGCAGCCTGCAGCTAGGTGGTCTGTGTCCCCAGAGGTCTTAGGCTCAGGATAATTCAGTACCTGGGGTTGCCTGTCCCGTATGGCTGGGGGCAAATGTGGCGGCTTCCAACCTCTCCACAGCAGAGTACCCGTGCCTGGCTGGCACACAGACGAACCGCTGCTCTCCCAGGTCCTGGGCACAGGTAGCAGCCTGCAGCTCCGTGTTCTAGATATTTTCTTTATTTACATTTCAAATGTTTCCCCCTTTCCAGGTCTCTCCTTCAGAACCCTCCTATCGCATCACCCTGCCTCTATGAGGGTGCTCCCCCACGACCCACCCAATCCTGCCTCTCCACCCTGGCATTCCACTACAATGGAGCATCAAAAACCCTCAGGCCCAAGGGCCTCTCCTCCCACTAATGTCTAACAATGCCATCCTCTGTCACATATTGGCCTTGAGACATGGGTCCCTACATGCGTACTCTTTGATTGGCAGTCCAGTCCCTGGGAGCTCTGGGAGGTCTGACCAGTTGACACTGTTGCTACCCCCCCCCTTGACCTGCAACCCTTCTCAGCTCCTTCAGTCCCTTCTACAACACCTCCATCAGGGACCCCTTGATTGGGGTCCAGTGGCAGTCTGTGAGCATCTGCCTCTGTTTTTGTTCTGGCAGATCCTCTCAGGAGACAGCCATATCGGGCTCCTATCAGCAATTACTTTCCAGCATCCATAATAGTATCTGGGTTTGGTGACTGTATATGGGATATATCCCCAGATGGGGCAGTCATGGGCTGACCATTCCTTCAGTCTCTGGCTCCACACTTTGTCTCCTTATTTCCTCCTGTGAGTATTTTGTTCCCCCTTCTAAGATGCACTAAAACATCCACTCTTTGGTTTTCCTTCTTTTTGGGCTTCGTATGGTTTGTGAATTATTATCATGGATATTCCAAACTTTTGGGCTAATATCCACTTATCAGTGAATGCATATCATATGTGTTCTTTTGAGACTGAGTTACCTCACTCAGGATGATATTTTCAAGATCCAACCATCTGCCTTCAAATTTCATGAAGCCATTGATTTTTTTAAATTTTATTTATTGAATATCATCTTCATTTATATTTCCAATGGTAAAACCTTTCCCAATTTCCCCTGTCCCCAAAGACCCAACCCCTTCTTCCACCCCCTGCTTCCAGGTATATGCTCCTCCACCTAACACACTCCTACCTCGCACCCCCTCGATTTCCCTTTATTGGGGCATCTATTGAGCCTTCACCTGGCCAAGGACCACTCCTCCCACAGATGCCCAACAAGGCATTCCTCTGCCACACTTGTGGCTGGAACCATGTGTACCCCTTGGTTGATGGTTTAGTCCCTGGGAGTCCTCAGGCATCTGGGTTGCCGACATCGTTGTTCTTCCCATGAGGCTGTAAACCCCTTCAGCTCCTCTGGATCACCCTCCAGCTCCTCCATTGGGGACCTCATGCCTAGACAAATGGTTGGCTGCTAGCATATGCCTCATTTGTAAAGCTCTGACAGGGCCACTCCGCAGACAACCATGACATGCTCCTTTTGGTATACACTTCTTGCTCTCCATAGTAGTGTTGGGGTTTGGTGACTGCTTATAGGATTAATGCCCAGGTAGAGCAGTCTCTGGATGGCCTTTACTCCAGTCTCTGCTTTCTGAGAAAGGGAACAAAATACTCACAGGATCAATAAAGGAAGGCATTGTTTTTAATAGCTGAGTAGTATTCTATTGTGTAAATGTACCACATTTTCTGTATCCATTCCTCTCTTGAGAGACATCTGGGTTGTTTCCAGCTTCTGGCTATTACAAATGTGGCTGCTATGAACATAGTTGTAGCATCTTTGGAGTATATGCCCAGGAGGGGTATATCTGGGTCCTCAGGTAGTACTATGTACAATTTTCTGAGGAACCACCAGACTGATTTCCAGAGTGGATGTACCAGCTTGCAATCCCACCAGC
Source organism: Apodemus sylvaticus (assembly GCF_947179515.1). Classification (NCBI taxonomy): domain Eukaryota; kingdom Metazoa; phylum Chordata; class Mammalia; order Rodentia; family Muridae; genus Apodemus; species Apodemus sylvaticus. The sequence continues at coordinate 73,813,385 of NC_067486.1, read as the reverse complement.
AATGGAGGAGAGTTCCTGTTTCTCCACATCCTTGCCAGCATCTGTGGCCACCAAGTTTTTGATCTTAGCCATTCTGACTGGTGTGAGATGTGAGCCATGTGATTCTTCTTAAATCTCAGAGTATAAATTATCTGAGGCTATGAATAAAGTTGGCTATTTCATAAGACTGGTCTGCTGCATTTATCAACTCCATTCTCCCAGGTGCCACCACCTCAGGAATGGTGACTTGGAACTTTTTAAAAATCTGGTAGAATTATGTTATAAGTCTTTGTGTGTCTGGATTTTTTTTTTAGTTGGAAGACTTTTTATTAATATCATATATTCTAATTTGTTATATTTTTCTCTTGGTTTAATTTTTGTGGTTTGTGTGAATCTAGAAATGCATGAATTCCTTTTAGATTTTTCTGACTTAACAAAGTACAATTCTTTAGTACATTTTTTATAATATTTATTCTTGTTGTCAGAGTTGGGCTTATTGACTATGTAACCTTGGAGAGGAGCTACACTATATAGGCAAGGAAAGACTAGGGGGAGGAGTGGTATGGAGAATTCTTTATTTGGGAAAAAGATTATGTCTAGGTGTAGGCTATGGAGGAAGGGGCATGTGTAAGTAGCTCTCACCTATGCTGACAATAGAAAGGATTATTTAAGTAGACAGAAATAGTCCTAAAAATACCCAGTCTAAATTTAATTCATACTTTTGTCATCTTTCAGCATATAATTTTTTTAAAATATTCAGATCCTTACACATTGCACATTTTGAGGATCATAAATATACTATGCATTTCCAAACATTTAAAATGAAGTGTTTTCTGTCTAAGGGTAATACTCACATGACCAAGATCTACATCAGAAGCTGGGAACAAAACCAAGGATGCAGACACATTACTCAGTCAACGACCTGCTCATTGTTAACTCTTTTCTGGATTATGTTAAACATGCTACTATTAAATAAATGGGAGAAACCTCTTAGAGGAGAAGGGCAAGGGGATGGAAAGGTTGTGGGAGGTGACTGGGATGGGGGCAGTGAGAAGAATTTAAAGTGAATAAATCAGGGAGGGGGGGATCCAGGAAAGGGGAAATGATTTGAAATGTAAATAAAGACTATATCAAATAAAAATTAAAATAAAATTAAATTAATATTTAAAAACCAGAGGAAATAAATATCACAATCTGTAGTGTACTTTTTACTTCCCTACATTAAGCTCTGGGCAGACCACACTACAAGGCCACACCCATATTCCCTTGAATCTGCAGATGAAAAACACACACACTAGCTTATTTTTAATATGCTTTTAATTCAATGGCTGGGTTCTTCTAAGCCTCCTTCTGCTGGTGCGCCCTTCACTTGTAGCTCCACACCTGTAAATCTGTCTTCAGCTTAGTGGCTCAGTTACCTTTAGTTCTTGCTCAACACCTCTAAAGTTGTCCTCAACTTAGTTGCCCATTAACTTCTCCTCCTCCTTAGCACTCTAAATCTGCCCTCAGCTTAGTTATGCTTCTAATCTGTCTGATATCCCAGGCCTGGTCAGGAAAGTGCCAGTAGCTACTCCACCTGAGATCTCACATGGCTGGTGGCTCTCTCCCTTCAGAACATGTCAAACCCTCTTTCCTCTTCCTGTGCTTCTTAGCCTGCCTGCTCACAAATCATTCAACCTCGTTGAGTTTACCTAACAGTGCTAAAATTTCTAAAAAATAGATTATAGAATGGGAAGAATAGGGGTGAGTCTCAATAAACAGAGGATGGATTTTTTAATTGGATATTTTCTTTATTTATATTTCAAATGTAATCCCCTTTCCTGGTTTCCCCTCCAACAACACCCTATCCCATCCTCCCTACTCCTGCTCACCAACCCACTCACTCCTGCTTCCCTGTCCTGGTATTCCCCTATATTGGGGCATTGAACCTTCTAGGGACCAAGAGCCTCTCCTTTGATGTCCAATAAGTCTCAGAAGATGGATTTTATTGGTGCATACAATGCCTGCATTAAAATTTTGCTATAACTCAACAACAATATTATTAATTATATATATATCAAAGATGTAAAAAATAATAAAACATGGAACACACAGTTGACTATTATCCTGCTTTTGAAAAAGAGGAAAATAGAAAAAAGATAATTTGACAGATTATTCTTTTTGGTTGATTGGTTCTTATTGTTTTGTGGCTTTTTGAGAAAGAGAGAGGGTCTCACTTAGTAATCTTGCCTGGCCTAGTACTCACTGAGTAGAACGAGCTGCCCTTGTTTTCACAGAGGTGCATGTGTCTCTGCCTCCTAAGGATAGAAAATACATCTGTGAATCACCTTGTTGGCTTTGCTTAGGAATTTTACTTATAGACTTCTTATCTTATAAAAATAGAGACTATTTTATTTCTTTCTGTAATACTTGTAACTTTTTAACTTATTGATTTGACTATAACTTCCACACAGAAAGTGTGGTATGAGAAGGCACTCTTATCTTGCCCTAATGCTGAAGCAAGATTATTCAATGTTTTACCTTTAGGGATGGTATTGTTGGATGCTTTGGTAGATCCTCTTTGTTAAAATGAAGAAATTCTAGTTGTCATAAGTTGTATAATAAGAGTCTTCTGTTTTGTATGATGAACTAATAGAATTTTATGAGTTTATAATCTGTGCTAATTGATATAATTACATACTCATTAATTATTACTTGTTGATAAAGTAAATTAAAGTGATTGATTTTTAAATGTCAAAACAGACTTCCACATTTAGAAAAAGTTGTTGAGGATTTTTATATACAATTGCATGAGAAACATTAGTCTTTTTTCCTCCTTATTTTTAATTTATAATGTCTTTTCTGATTTTGGTATCACTAACAAATCCTTTAAATATGTACTGATAAATGGTCACTCCTGTTTTATAGACTTTAAATGACTACTTGGAATTGACATCTGTTCTATAATGGTTTGGTAAGACTCTTCAGGGAAAGCTACAAGGATGGTTTCTCTGGAGAATACATAATTTTATTTATAATAGATTTTGAACAATCATAGTTCTTGGTTTGATACTAATAATTTGTTCATTTCATATAAATACCTCTAATACTGAGCTATACCCCTATCCTAGAGAAATTTTAAAGTGACAGCTCCAATTTCTATAAGTTATAGAACTCAAGCTAATTAATGCATCTTTACTGACTTTGATAATTTTTGCTTTTAAAGAAAATTGTCAATTTATTCTCAATCGAATTCATGTTAGTGTCTCAGTTACCTTTCTAATGCTTGGTAAATAACCTAATCAAGGAAACAAGATAAAGAATTTAATTTGGCTTATGATTTCAGAGGATTAGAGTCCATAGGATGGCAGAGTAAGGCCATAGTGGTAGAAACAGCTGAGAGCTTACATTTTGATCCCCAAGTAGGAGGCAGAAAGAAGCACATATCGGGAATGGTAAAAGCCCTTTGAAACTTAAATTCCACCAAGGCCACACCTCCTACTCCTTTCCAAACAGTTCCCAATTGGTGATAAAGTATTTGAACATGAGTTCATGTGGACCATCTTCATGAAACCACCACAGCTAAAAGATTTATAGTATCCTTTTATTTTTATTTTGATTGCTACAATGTCTCTAGTGGAATCCCATATTTCATTCTTAATATTAGCAATTTATGCCTACTCTGATTATTTTATTTATCCATCTTGCTAGATATTTGCAAATCATATTTTATTTTTTCACCAATGAACCTTAATTCTCCTTAGTTCATTCTTTGCATTGTGTTCAGGCTACTAAATATTACCTACTGCTTATAATATCTTTATTCTCTTCTTTCTTGTCTTGAAGTAACAACTGAGATTTAAATCTCTATCTACAATGCACATGGAAGATATATCATGTTTTATATTTTATTCAGTTTTATTTATTGTTTTCTTTTTTGGCATCTACTTTTAACCCTCCATGCTTTCAACTATTATTTTCTAAATCTGCATATATGTTTTGAATTAATAACTTTTAGTTTGATTCATTCTTGTCACAGAAAAATATTCATTTACACATTTTGAGTACCTATAATCTATCTTACGACTTGGCAGAATCTTTCTTTGTGAAGGTCCAATGAAAAATGGAAGAAAACTTTTATACACTGACATTGTTGTTTCAGTAACTACTAAGTTTGATTATAATAGGTGTGTGCTTAAGACATACTCCCTACTCTCAAGTAGCTAATAAATTTGTTTAAGAAACTGAGGGGTTTATTCGATAGGATTTTTTTACTTGATTGGGTTAAGAGAGTTAGTATAGGAAAACAGTTTGTTAGTTATCAAGGCATGGGCAAGGTGGAAACTAAAAAGATTTGAAAGAAAAATGTCCTCATTTTCCTTAAAGAACAGGAATAGGTGTTTGACTGCCTACCTCTTTAGAAAATATGTTTCATTAGTGGAAAACATATTTTGACATGGACTGAAAGTTTATTCCTTTTACAGTTTAATTCATGGTTTGACATTCGAATTCCCAATGTGATGGCTGTAAGAGAAAAGGCCTTTGGAAGGAAATGAGTGATGAGTCCATGAGTGGAGAGTGTCCGTCCATGATGAGTTTGATGCCCTTACAGGAAGTAAGAGACACTAACAGATCTCTCTCCCTTCCTTCCTCCCAACTTCCTCTTTTCCTACCAGCTGTTGGCACTCCATGAAAGCAGCTGTCTGAAATACAGAGCTCATCATGCGGTATCTTGACATTAGGATTTACCATTTTTAAAATGAGTGACAGAAATAGTTTCTTCTTAATCAGCCTGGATTATATAAAAGGAAAGGGAAATGTCACACACTGGAACTCCATTTTTATTTCAGGACTTACCCAAGTCTACCAGTGTTATTGGTTTATATACTGGAGATATAGGTTTAGGCCGTGGGCCATTTAGGATTTTCAGTAAGTTTATTTTCATTTGAAAAAAGAGGGAAGCTTGTTACAAATTATACAAAGTACAATTGGATAGAACAGGTAAGAGGTAAAAAATGAAAGCATTTAAGTTACAAATTTAAAGCACTTACTTCTGGTAAACAAAAATGACAATGCACAAATTCTCCTGGAAGTTAAACACGTAATGAGTTATTGAACATACCATATAATTTCTTCTACCAGGACAAACAAGCTGAACTATGAGGAAGTTGATATATATATATATATATATATATATATATATATATATATAGCCTTGAACTCACAGAGATCTAGCTCTCTCTGTCTCTCCAGGGTTGGGATTAGAGGCTGTGTGCCATATGTAACAATGTTTAGAATGATGTCAGATTTCTTGAACTCACTTCCCAATACCAGGTAAACATCTACATTCATTTTTCTCATTTCCATAAAATATTTATCTTTTTAAAAATGATTTCATGTTAAATTACATTAGCTATTTTGGGGCCTTTTCATTCTCATGATTTCTCATTACTAATCCTGACCATTTCTCCTACCTCAATTTTCATTGCTACCTTGGAAATTTTAATTCATTTATTTCCCTTTTGTGGTAACCTAAATGCCTCATCTTCTACTTGCTAACTGTGTGACATTTACTATAAGATTTTTCTTTAAAATAAACTGAGATTTTTAAAGGCCTGCAGTGAGAGGGCAGAAGAGTAACTTATGACCTTTTCAAAGTTACCCTTTGCTCAGCTTCCTGCAATCCCGTCTTTACTTGCAAAGGACTTTAATTATGGACCACTTTTTAAAATGAAGAACATAATGAAATATGAAACCTCATGTTGGATTATATGAAGTCACAAGTTAACTAGTCTAAAATAATAAACAGGTTTCTAATGTAACAGAAAAATATAACAATGAACCATAGAATTAGGTGCACCTCAATGACACCTAAATAAATATTGTGAGACAAATTGCTCAATATTAATTTATGCTTTGAGTAGCTCATTGAATGGTACAAAGGCCCAAGAAACAGGTTATCATTCACAGACTACCTTCAAAGAGGATCCATAACTGGATTATTTAGACCCAGAAAGTCATAAGGAATATGTTGAAAAATTTGGATTAGACTTCTTTGTGTGTGTGTGTGTGTTTTATTATTTTTATTATTTTCCCTTATCTTTCATGATTATTGTTTTTTAATATTTTTATTTTCTATATTCTTTGTTTACATTCCAAATGATTTCCCCTTTCCTGGATCCCTCCCTCCCCATATGTCCCATAAACCTTCTTCTCTCCATCCATTCTCCAATCACCTCCCTCCTTTTTTTCTCTGTCCTTATATTCCCCTCCAATGTTAGATCAATCCTTTCCAGGATCAGGAGCCTCTCCATACTTCTTCATAAGAGTCATTTGTTATGCGATTTGTGCCTTGGGTATTCAGGGCTTCTGGGCTAATTAATATCCACTTATCAGAGATTGCATTCCATGTGTATTCTTTTGTGACTGGGTTACCTCACTTAGGATGATATTTTCCAGATCAAACCATTTGCCTAAAATTTTTGTGAATTCATTGTTTCTAATTGCTGAGTAGTATTCCATTGTGTAAATATACCACATTTTCTGTATCCATTCTTCCTTTGAGGGGCATCTGGGTTCTTTCCAGCTTCTGGCTATTATAAATAAGGCAGCTATGAACATAATGGACTTCTAATTTCACAAATTATCATCAAACTTTATTTTTGTGTATGAGTAATTGTAACCACAAATGGAAAAAGGATTTGTATCGTTACCCTATATTCAAAAAGAAATCACATGGACAATTAATTATACATATATACTATTATTTATTTGAGAATTATGTTATGAATATTAACAATTGACTGCCCTATTTTGAATGGCTAATATGGTGCATAGACAATACAAAATACTGAGCTTCATAACTTTAATTTTTTCCATTTCTTCATGTGTATACGGTACTTATGCATATATGAATGTGTATGGGCATGTGTGCATGTGAACATATGTATATATTCATTTGAAAACTTGATATTGCTATCAAGAATCATTCTTGATTCATTGAGACAGAGTAGTCCAATTGAGCTTAAGAGATCCCCTTCTGAGAATAGGATTACAGGTAATTCCCTAAGTCAACCCAGCATTTATTTGAGTTTTTTAGGATCTCAGCTCAGTTCTTATACATCTTAGCCATCTCCCTAGCAACATATGCTTATCTTTAAAAGAATGTTTCTTCAACATCTGTTGTTTAAATATAATAATCTTATTTATTTGTCTATGCTTAGCTGATTTACCAGTTACTCATGCAGTGGTTTTTATTATCACTTATGCTAGCACTCAAATGTTCCTAGGTATGTGCAGAACTCAGTAACTTTTTGTTGTGCACTGTCTTCATTGTAATCATTCTTGTTTAGGGATTTGTTTACAATGTGTCATAGAAACTTTTTCTAGGATTCTTTTGAATACATACTGTCTCAACCATAGAGCTAGGCTTTCTCTGTGGGTTCCTTTCCCTTTTATGGGACCAAAAGGCTTAGGATCCAAAATCTGTGTGATGACAGGTACAATACTGTTAAGTGTTTTTAGAAAGATGCCTATGGTGTGTCTACTGAGCATGTTACATGAATCTAATCTGAGTAAGCATTGCACAAGCCTAAGCCAAGAACCATTTCACAAAATAAATACCTCACATTCTTCAAAACTACTAAGGTCATTCAAGGAAGAAAAGACTTAGGGAAAGCATAGAAACAGTAAATAAAGGCAAGGTAATCTTGAGAAATCCTGCCACAGTGGGGGTAAAACCAATAGTACATTGCTATTTAAAATAAAGTATGACTAGTGATTACATTCAGAATAGAAAGGTGCAGTTCTCATGTGAAATGCAGAATAGCAAAGTGAACTTTTCTTACTATATGGAATTCCCTGACAGTCTGGCATGATCGAGTAAATGTCAGAACTGTGTGTGTGTGTGTGTGTGTGTGCGTGCGCGCGCGCGCGCGCACGCACACGCATGAGTGCACACACTGTGTGCATGTGAGAGTGTGGATGCATATTACCATTAGTGCTTATGCAGAGTCCAGATCAGGATATCAAGTGATCTTCTCTGTCATTCACTACCTTCTTAAGACAAATTCTTGAGACAAGGTCTCTCAGTGAACTCAAGGCTCACATTTTGCTAGGCTTCCTGACCAGAATGATTTTGGGATCCACCAGATTCTTGTTCCCAATGCTGTGATTATAGGCACACACAGCTCTATCTAATCTTCCATGGGTACTGTAAATTTGAACTCTGAATCCCTTGATTCCAAAGCAAGTACTCTTACTCACAGAACCATTTTCTCCCAGCCCTTTAATAATTTTAATGAAAAGACACAAGTTTAATTCCTAGCCCTTTCAAATATTAGCTAGCTTCTCTTTTAATATGAGGCCACTTAGTTACACTGATTCTCATATGCATGATAGTTATAAGCATATGATTTTGAAAGGTGAAGTGACATTTAAAATAGGAGTTAATACTTATTCTTAATTCTGGTATCTATAAAATATGTCTCTTGTAACTTTGCTACTCTGTACAACAGACATTAATTACTATATGTATCAATGTAATATAGTAGCATTTTGATGAAGCTATGTTGTCATTTTCCCCACAACTTTACAGAACAAATCATGATACTGCAAAACAAAGATTGACTCAATGATGTTTGCTGAGAGAATAATAAACATTGATATTTAGGAAAGGTTGCTGTATTTGACTCCCAAGTTTCTCATAATACCATTTTAGAAGTCAACACTTTACCTTGTTTTTTCTTGTTGCTGATAACACCATAAACCCTGTCTTGAATTATATTTTTGGGTCAGTGGAAGTAGCACACTCAGTGGTGAACTGTCACCACTCTAGATGCAGTAGGACCTGGGAGCACATAGCTAATGAATGAGGCAGATTAAAGTGTCATGCTGTCGGTCTACATCGTATGAAGGTATAGTTAAGTTTCTAGAAGCAGAGAGCTAAATGCTGGCAGGATCTTGGTATTGTTATTTCTATGAACCATCATCTCATATTTTGTAAATACTCATCCTTCTTCACTAGCCTAAAGTCAATCTAGATTTGTATCAGATTGGTTATAATAAAGAGCTAATAGCCACTAGCTGGATAGGAAGTGAAGACCAGAACGTCTAAGAGAAAGAGTGATGTTGGGAGAAGAAATAAGACTGGAGACACAGAAATGAACTGACAGACCAGAGCAGAGCAGAGAGGTAGATCTAGCCACAGGGTGGTATATAAGACCAGAAAGAGTTGGGTTACACTAGGTGGTTGGATGAGAAACTGTCTGAATTAAATAACCTAAGCTTTAAAATAACAAAAAGCTTCTATGTCATTATGGACATCACTGGTGGTTAGAGTAAGTCCTGCTATACATACAATAGCCAACTTTATTCAGAGCATCAGATAATCAATACTCTGAGGGTTAAGAGGTCACCTGAGTAAAGGTCCCATGAGTTCAAGTCATATGCAATCACAACGGCAAGCTACAGAGGCAAAAAATACATTTCTCCATAAAGCCATATTAACAAATAACAATAGGAAGTTATAATGAATTATCTGGATTAAACTCATTACTATCCACTATACATGGGAGGAGCATGAAAACATAGTGCAAGAACATTGTTTTAAAGAAACTGAGGTCACAAGATTCTAGTCTTGGTTTCTTGGAGTTTTTTCACAAGCATTCAGAATTCTTTATTTAATTCTGGAAACATGTTCTTACAATACATATTAGGTACAGTCTATGTTAACAAGTTATCCCAAACCTGATGACTTTCAATAACAGGTGATAAATATTCGTTCTGCTATAGATTTGGAGTCCCAAAATGCAGGAGTTTTCAGACTTAGTTCTTTGCAACGCTTCAGAGAGTATTTTATGTTCTTCCCTCCTAACTTATAGGAGCTTCAACCAATCCCTGCTGTTAATTCAGTCTCTGTCTTAACCTTCTCATGAATTTTTTTCTCTGTGTTTGTCTACATGTCTATGTAAAATGATGTCATTTGACTTAGAATAGTTTTAAGAAGAGAAAGATGAGTTCTCTCATTTCCTGGTTAGAAGAGTTTGTTTTAAGAACTAGTATAACCAACCTGTGTAAAATCCATTTTTCTTTTAGTCTCAAATTCTCCATAATAGGAAGTGCATATACCCAGAAATGACAGTCTTTACCCATGTCAAGCTGGACTATAAAATGATTTCTGGCTGTTTGAGAAAAGCTAGCACTCCTCAGAAACATGTGAAATAGGTTCCTACCTCACAGAAGGAATCACTTTCCTTACTTCTGGCAGGAAGTATATGTAGTTCCATTCCTAAACACCCATGGTTCCATATGGAAGTGCATGCTGGCCTCCAGCTTCCTGCAGTCCCTATTCACTAGCACCCATCATACACCCCAAAGCACACATACTGGCACCTTGGCACTTTTTCGGCAGGCCATGGTCTGTTTATAAAGCCAAGGTTAGAGGCTCTTCTCTTACTCTGCCCCTCTGTGCCCTACCTTGCTCTTCTTTCCCTCTCTCTCTCTCTCTCTCTCTCTCTCTCTCTCTCACACACACACACACACACACACACACACACCTACACACAATAAAACACCTCCTATTAACCATGGGGTGGCCATTTCAATTATTAGCTTCCCCCTCCAATAACTCCATGTTTTATAGGTCTTAGCTTTATTTTTAATAGGAAAATAAATCAAACACAAACATAACAATATTTACAAAAGTACTCATGTTCATTCACATATTCATTTCTACATCTTTCAAAACAAGCATGTTTATAATCTTAACTTTCAATGACCAATGAATTCAGAAATTAAAAAGACAAAACTAAATTGGTTAGAGATTTCTTGCTCAATGCTTTCAGATTCCAAAGCAGAGGTTGGTTTTGCCAATCACTCTCTTAAGTTCTTTACAGATTATTCAACTCTAATTCTCCACAAGAGAATAATTTGTGGTTACACAAATCATAGCAGAAATCTCAACACCCTCATTTCTCTGTTTTAATTGCTCTACAAAACTAATGACTCAATAGAGCCCCAGACTTTCCTCTTATATAGTGGATATCTAAAATATCTTGAAAGAGTTTTCAACCTGACGAAGTCTGCCCTACACATAGTTCAACAAAGACAAAGTCTATTAGAAAATGGCTCAAAAGAGTCAAAACAACAAAGAGGAAAGTGAAGCAAATAAAAACTTACACATAAATGATAAACTTATCAAAGACCCCATGTTCTTGAGAATCCAAACAAAAATCTAAATATTCATTTTTTCTTCTTCACCAAATAGAATAAAAAAGCAGCTGTTACTAGTGGAAATGGAAAGAGGAAAAACACCCCAGAAGTAGATGTTTTTGCTCTTACTTTGTTGAGACATCCATCTTTTCTTTCCATCCCAAACCAGCTTCCTGCTGTTGATAGACCCTTTAACATGTCTCTTTCAATCACTTTGTGTTTGCCACATTATTAGCAAATTTGTGGTCATACTCTATACTTAAAGCAGGCCAAGTGTTGTCATAGTTCTTTCAAAAAATCAATCAAAGCTGTTAAGGCAATAATAAAGCAATAATATAGGGATGTATTTAGTGTGTCCACATTAGAAAGAGGCATAAGGAGATCCAATGACCACCTGCCTGAATCCATCCAGGATTGTGCACATCTAAGCAGTCCTGGTCAAGGTGTGGTCCCTCCCATCATTGACTCATCGTTGTCTGGGCCCCAGTCTCTCCAGTAAGGTGGTATGACAAGTTGAATCTCTGTTTGAAATTTATTTCTGGGAGGCAAGCTGCATAAGTAACTAACTGAGGCTTCAAAGGGGGAGCTAGTGAGAAACCAACGAGAGAAAGTTGCTGGCTTTAGTCCATATGAAAGTAAGTAACTAAGACTTAGAGAACATAGTTCTTATGCACAGCTATCTGGCACAAACAAATGTGTTCTAAACTTAATCCTGCTTCAACTGCTTATGGTATTTGTTTCAGTCATAGGCATATGTTTCCTCAAGATTATGTTGTTAAAACAGAAGTTAGGGAGTAAACCACCTGGCAAAGATGAAGCTATTTTTAAGACACCTGAACACACACACACACACACACACACACACATGCACACACGCACACACGCACACATGCACACATGCACGCACACACACACACGCAGAGACAGAGACAAACAGAGAGAGAGAGAGAGAGAGAGAGAGAGAGAGAGAAAGGTAGAAAAGTTAGCTGGTTGCTGGATTGTTGTTGTGGTTGCTGATCATGATGACGATCCTGATGATCATGATGATCATGATGATCATGATGTTACTGATTGATTGTCAACTTGACACAAGCTAGTTATTTCTGAGGAGAGGAAAAAATGTGCTCAAGAGATTGGATGACAGTTTCTAAGAGTCAGAGGTGGTGACCAGCTTCAACAAGAAGTATTTTGTTAGCACATCAGAGTAGTTGTGCATATGAATGCATAGTGATTGTGAAAGCATGCACAAGAACTGGACAAATTCAAACTGGAGAAACTCCCTTTATGGGGATGGGAAGGATTATCCATGAAATTTTAACACTAACTGAGAAGTTGTTGGACTTTGATGGATGCTTGGGCTATACAGTCTGAATTAGATTGCAAGTTTGAGCACAGCTTAGGCTATGCAGTAAATGTGAGGTGATACTGACCTACATCATGAAATTCTCTTCTAAAGATAAGGAAAAGTGGGTGGAGGCAAGAGTGAGAGAGCACGATTAAAAACAAAGAGAGCAAAAGAGTGTGCGAGAGAGAAGCAAAAAGAGATGAGAAACAGAGAGTATGTGTGAAAGAAAGAATGACAGAGACAGAAAGAGAACAGGAAAAGGAGAGAAACAGGAAAAAAAGAAAGTTCAAAGAAAGGAAGGCTCGCTCTAATTGAAAGTGTTGGCATTCATTCAATAATTGTAAGTTAATAATAGTAACAGAACAAGAACCTGGAAAGGGATAACTTTATTTTTCCACTCAGACCTTTTGTGGGTCAGAGGAGAGACAGATAATCATATATTTTTTTGTGATTTATGTGCTTATACTTTTAATCATCATTTACATTATTATTATCATGAGCTTTCAAATACGTTGTTTACTCTTTTGCTATAAAAATAAATTCTGTGGCATATGCTTTGTAATGTATTGTTGTTAAGTGTATCCTCATTTTTAAATGTCACTTTGACAGCTTGACAGGGCCCTAACAGATGAATCTCTCCAAGTGTCCTCTACATACACAAGTTCCAGTTGCAAGATCCACTTGCAGGCTCCACACTCAATACCTAGGCATACTATCATCTCATTATTCCCACAACCTGCAGGCTTTGGAAGAGAGGCACATCTAGAGTATCCAACAGCTCTTCAACTAGGCTTAAGGCTTGCTCAACAGGAGGAAAGTCATGCTTCCAACTAGAAACCCTTCCAGATACCTGGGGGGGGGGCTGTAATGGTCAGGAGAAGCTACAACTGCCACCTTACCAAGACAGCATAATTCCTGCCATAATTCCTAAGTGCTTGTCTTAATTCCCATCAATAAGTGTGGCTCTTTGCTGTCATCAAAGAAACTTCATTGCACCAGACAGAGACCATTACAGAAACTACAGCTGGTTAAATACTGAGAACAAGTGACTGTGGCAATTTCCACCTCAAGCTATAACTCAACTCTGGCACCTAAGGTTCAGGAAACATTGTCAAGCCAGAGGGACCACAGGGGCCAGAAAGACTGTAAGAGCCAGAGCATCAAGAAATCTGCTGTGAGATTCTGTCTCCTAAAAATGACAGAAAAGCTTCATCCAATATACTTTAATAATAGCAGCCTAAATATCAAGTACATAGCAATAGGCATGTTAACATGGAATACGAGATTCCACACAGGAACATAGAACTAAAGGCCATGAAGAATTGAAAGAGCTAAAGAATTAGTCTTACATTGGAATGAGTCCACTATTGGTTATCCAATATCAGTGGTCAGCCCTGCAATCATATATATGTATATATTTATGTATATGCAATCATGGATATATACACACATATATTCTTGTATCTATACATTTATGATGTCATCATATAGAAATACATGTACATATATGTACACATGTCACATACATATATACATATATGCAAACATACATATACACATATATATTCACATATACATACACATATACCATATAGATATAGATATAGATATAGATATAGATATAGATATAGATATAGATATAGATATAGAGATATATACTTACATGAAACACTAAACAGTCTGAACAGGCTGTATTTATATACTTAGACATTTATGTATATGTATATGTGTATATGTATATGTATATCATGTATACTCTAATGAAATTTTACTAATATTCTTTAAAGAGAAAGGAATAATAAAAGGCAGAAAGGATTCTGAAAATGCAATTATGACCTCTTAGTAATAATGAATTTAACTTGAAACAATGTATTGCAGTCATCAAGCTCCAAACAGAGTAGCAAAGCATCCAGAGTTTGAGAGAAACAGATCTTACTGTGTTTGAAAACAGGACACACTTCCACTGTTGAACATCCCTTCCATATCTTGTCTATCCAGCAAAGAACAAAAATCCTTTGGCCAGAGAGGACATGTTTAAGGAACTGAGGACATGTTCCTCAGTCCAGGAATAGTGATGGGGTTGATATGAAGAAGCAATCACTTAGATAGTAACCCAGGCATGATTTACTGACTGAAGCTTCTAGACATTGGAATGTCTTTTGTCAGTATCTAATGTTTCCTGTCATCTCTCTCTAGTCTGAATTAACCCAGTCTTAGGAAGTCATAGGAGGAAACATCTACAAGTTCAAGTTCACTGTTCTTCCAGTCACAGTCAGCGGCATCCTTCTCCCTGAGAATCACCGACATTTCTACTAAATAATTTTTAAATATTGTAAACAGAAAAATAATTTTGGAATGATTGGATTCAGATAAAATAATAATAATGTCCTTATAATTATTATAGTTATATATTATAAAGTTTATTATTATCATATATCACCATTTGCATGGTGCCATAACACAAGATTTTACTTCCATCTATCTTATGAAATACCACCTATAATCTATCATTTTTTATATTTTCACCCAATAGTGAATAGCTGCAGAAAATCTCTGTGATATGAATGTCAAATAAAATAATACAAAATATTATGTATAGTATGATACCAAGCGTGGAAAAGAGTGATTTTCCACACCTACTAATCTGAATGTACAGTCTATGCAGTCATAAAGTACATACACATGCACATAAACTCACACACATGTCACCACAAAAGGTGCATTGCACATTGTCACAACCTCTGACTTTGGATCTTGTTGGCTTCTTCATGTTTTTTTTCTTAGATTCATTAGATTTCTTAAATTATCTAACAGATAAACATTACTTTCAAATATAGAGAGTGAGTACAAGGTTGTGGATTATAGAGCTAATTAAGAAAACATCCTCAAGATGGCAGGGAGAATCAATGGTAGGACTCCGCAACACTTCTTACCACAGGGGAGTCAAGGCAAGGGCATCTTTGCTTGTCTGTGCTCAGAACTTGGGTTGTTCCATGGGTCAGTATTTTTCTTCTCTGTTATGAACTTGTAGTCAGGAGAAGGAAGACTAGCCCATTCACTTAATGATGACAAATTGGCTGCTTGGGTCCTTACCTGGCAGGCTGCAATAACCTGGGTCTGCGTTTCATGTATGCCTGTGGGCCGCAGGCGAGAATTCTTCTGGTTGCTGGATGCTGGCGGGGCTCCCGTTTGGCGTGTGTCTGACATTGTCTGGGGAACACTCTGTGCCTGTTGAGGCACACTCCTCTCCCAGGGCCTCCAGCTATGAAAACAAAAGCTCTTGATGGTAAGGCTGCCAGCCTTATCTGTAAATCACTTCTCTTTTTGTCTTTTCAAGGGCACGCTGACCTTAGCACAGAGTTTGGCCAAGCAGCTCATCAACTTTTTTACTGACAACTTAAAAGATCAAAGGGATTTGGCTTTCCTACTCCTTGAGTCTTCCAGGTTTTGTATGTGAGTATCATTTTCAGTGGCTCGGTCACTAGCACCTCCAAGAATGTGCGTGTGCAGCGCACACTGACATGTGTGTACCTGCATTCATAGCTACCTGTAAATGATTATTCATTTAAAATATATGTAATAAGCCTGCTTGATTGTTTGAGAAATCTTAATTTCAACCACATTAGTACATTTAAGCCTATTAGCATTTACTATGTGACAGTATCAACAAAATGATTAAGGAAGATAATAGGGCTTGGTCTCTAACTTTTACTTTTAGTATTTTTACATTTATGAAAGGCAATAATATTGAATAAAAAAAAACATTCAAGCCAAAAAAAGCCTGCTTGTGGCTAAACAGAGTAAAACCTTACTTTGATCTCCTAATGTTTTAGTACCATACACCAAATCTTTCAGAAGCAGCTGCGTTGTTCATACACAGTGTATGAAAGAATACAATCCATACAAGTGTGAGCATATTAATAATCTCATCAGTAAAAAATCATCAGACATGTTAATTAGAACCATCATCACAGTTGGACATTGGTGGTGATTTTTATCATCTTCACTATTTGAATTTTAAAAAAAATTTCATTTTAAACAGTTGCATCTTCCTGATGGCTGTACTCTGGCACACATGCTAGTCAACATGTATGCAGTGCTGTTCTGGGCAAGTCACATGAATGAGCTGGCTGTAGATCCTTATAGCCAAGCTCAGGAATCAGTTTGTATAAATAGTACTGAATATAGCAGAGTCTAGTGTCAGGGCTTAATCTAAACCATTCATTTTCTTCGAGAATTATTCTTAAGAAATGTGTCAGGATAACATCATTTTAGTGTCATTCAAGAGAGGAATCAAAGGTTCTAAGAAACCTGTAATGTTCTTAAGCAGAAGCTTCTTCTTCTGAGACAGTCTAGACTGCCTCCAGGTCACTGACCAGAGACATTTACCCCACAGGGTTCACAAAGAGGAAACACAGTGCCTACTTTAAAAATCTGCATGAATAACCAGTCTGAAAATAATCAACTACAGTTGTTCCCACTAAATGTTGCATGAAAGACTCCAAAATGACCACCTAAAGTGGAGGAATGTTGATCACTTCAGACTTTTTCTGAGTTAGTAAGATGCACTTCACCATCTCTGACCTGCTGTCTGACGCATGGCCCAAATTATACTTGAACAGCAGTAGAAAACTAGTGGCTTATTGGGCCCCCAGAGAGCAGCCAACGTTATTAATTAACACTGCAGAGTGACAGTCCCTCACACAGACCTACACAGGTTTTGTCTGAAACAGGAAGGGATGGGACTCTGGGTATGGAATTCTTCTCAAGCTCATGTTTTGCAGCAGAGAATTTAGTGACAGCTATGGACATATCTTGTTTTCCCAAAGTTAAAATCCAGATTCCTCTCTGAATAGTTTTCTGAAACACTTCTCGAGTTTACTGGCCAGGTTTTGCCCCCAGGACAACAAGATTTGTGTTTAGTTCTTTAATATTGTTTGTCTTAACAACTCATGCCTTCATAATGCTTTCTGGGATGGTATCAGTTCAAATTTAATTGTATGTTGGCAAACAGTATCTAATTCAGTGTCTAGCCATTTCTGCGGGTATTTCTGCATGATCTACTTCACTTTGTTTTCCTTAGACTTTTACACCAAGGCAGGAAAGGGGGGAAATATTATTTAACTTGAGGAATCTGAGATTCAGTGAAATCAAAGATGTCTACCCAAATTCATACACCCCAGACCCACATTTCTCCTATTCTTCATGAAGACTTGATCTCAATATGGACAGCTATGCTATTGATGGTCAGAGTGCTACCAGTTCATATGCATGGCTTTTATTGGTCACCTAGTATAAATCAATAGCATGACCCTTATGCTATCACACAGGGTTCATCCATCCAATAGAAAGCACTGGTGTTCATCTCTTATGAAGGAGGGTCCTTCCTGACTTTTACCATAGTTTCCTAATACCATTATGTCAGAAAAAATCTGTCTATTAAACTCCATCTTTAGTTATACTAGTTTCATACTGAACACATTTTTTGCTTGAGGAGAAAGGGGGAAAAAGAAGTTTGTTATGAAGTTCAGTTGTAATTCACATACCTTTATTCTTCCAAGTCAGTTGTGATTCAATCACCCCTGCGAATTATTCTAATATTTAGTAATTTCTCAGAGAGAACCCACATGAATGGAAAAACAGATATCTTCATGGAAGTGTTGGAACGATCAAAAGAAGCAGATCCCATGACTTCACCTATGTCTTTTCCCAGAAAAAAAAAAGACAATAATATTTGAGCAATTCCATTATTGATTGCAAAATATACCAGTAGATGGTGCTGTGCATTAGCAAACATCCTGTCCTAGAACCGCCAGGGCTCCCGGGAGTCATTCCCTGAGGAAATGAAAGTGAGATAGCATTATCCCAGGGAGCAGTATTGAATAGCTGATGCAGTCAAAAGGCACACCTGTGTGATAGGAACATAAAATCATTAGTTTTTACATAATGCATGTGAAAAAAATCCTTACTTAGGACTGTTAGAATAATTTTGGCAACACAAATCTAACAAAAATTCTATGCAGCCCAACAAAGAGCAGTGAGCTCATACAGGAAAATGTTTGCATCCTCTTGACATCTATCTAGCTTGGCAAGGGTTAACATGAATGTCCAGATAGTTCCAGCCAGGGTGCTGCTCTCTATGTCACAATTAATCACCAGTTCTCACATTCAGTCCTTCCTGCTTCACAAGCTCTCCTCTAAAACCACATGCCTATGAATTGTATGTATTCTGACAATCTTAGCTACCTTAAGTTTTAATTTTTTCTCTTGATAGCTGTGGAACAATAAAAACATATCAGTTGTTGCAATGGGCATGGTGGCTCACTTCTTTAATCCCAACATTGAGGGGGCAGAGACAGGCAGAACTCCATGAGGTCTTGGTCTACATATGGAGTTCCAGGCCAGACAGGGTTATATAGTGAGAGCCTTTTTCAGCACAAGAATCTACTTACTTTATGTCAATACTACTCATACTTGGCTTTGTGCTCAATACAGGTTTATTGATTGGTTCATAGTGACGCACATTATTCTGAGTTTTCTATACACTCAATCACCCATTTCAAAACTAAAATTATTCTGGCCAAAATGTATAGAGCAAATTGTGTTTGTCTTGAAGTCAATGGGGAGAACATGCTGCAGTAGTGAAAGCTGGAGCCGAACAGGAAACCACTGACAAATTACAAGTGTGAAATGATGCATCTGCTGCTGCTGCTGCTACTAGGACAGTGTGAAGACCTAAGCATTAAGGAGGACCAGCCAGACAGCTTGCGAGATGTCTGACTCAGAAGTTAAATAAAATATTACTACTATGAAGAAATCTTACTAGGAATGTAAGTTAATGGAGGCATTGACAATTTTTAATGTTCTTTCCTGGGAAAACACAGTACATGCTTCAAATAAAATATCAGATTGCATCTTGGCCTGATGGAGAATGCCACCAAGAAAGTTCAATTTACCGTATCTGGAAAGCAGCAGGACATTTGATGATAATAACTTTTATATTTGCAAGTTTGGAGACAGAGATGAACTGGTTAAACAAGCAAAGGAGAGGAAAGCTGTACTTTCCAGATGTCTTTCTTTCTTCCTCTTTTCAAAGTAATTATTGAAAGGACATATGAAGAACATGTGTTCAGTGGTACACCAACTAATTAGCCTTCACAGAGGGATTGCTCCACTGAGATTTCTTTATGGCTAAGGGATTAATTTTGGAGTAGTTGACATCAGTGTGAAGAGTAAAATGATAGATGTTTGTAAATACTTTAATGTAGGAATAACTGAGAAATGGGAATAAATTAGAATATGAACACAGTGTAGACCAAAGGATTGTATTATGTCAATATCCATGGAAAAGAAAAGCGAGAGGCCAGATTTGAAAATAAATTGGTAGAAAGTGAAAAATGAGTTATTTTGTATTTGTAAAGTTGAGCTACAGGCCTGGGACAGTTCAGTCAATGGTGTGCTCACCCTGTATGTATGCAGACCTCAGTTTGATGCCCCAAACCAATGTAAAAAAAAAATCTCTTCAGACTTAGTGGTATGCCTTTGTAATCCCTTCACTGGAGAGTTAGATGTTGAAGTAATATTTTTGTGCATGTATAAAAATTATCCTTGTATTATTCAAATGTTGATTTCTGAACTAGCAGAGACCTGATCCAGAGACTAGCAAAAAGCAGAATAGTAAGGTGGGACTTCCAGAGAGGAGGGGAGGAGGGAGGGAAGGAGAGAGGGAGGGAAAGAGGGAGAGGGAGAGGGAGAGGGAGAGAGAGAGGCAGAGGGAGAGGGACAGAGAGAGAGAGAGAATATCTCTTGGAAGGAATCAGGTGGAGGAGATAAGGCTAGATGAACGCAGAGGAAGAAGCCAGCTGATAAGTAAGGAGAGGTAACAAACCAGCCATGTGGGAGAACTTAGATTAGTATGAACGGGATAATTGAGCTATGAGCTAGTGGGAAACACTGCCTAGTTAAAAGGCCAAAACTATATAAATAAATGTAGTCTCTGTGTCATTATTCAGGAAATGGGATGGGCATAGAAAATTCCATGGTTACAGTTAGATACAAGATAATCCCTGGAGCTTACTTGTGGATCTCTGTGGCCACCAAAGCCGTCAGAATACAGATCCATGGAAGTCAAGAAGGAAGTCTGGTTCAACATGACTCAGTAGCCAGTGCTGGTTCAAGATTCAAGAGTCTGACAGCAGGCACTTCGTTTTAAGTATATGTAAGTATGTAACAATTTGGAAAAAATGGTTCCTGGTGATGATCCAGCCAGTCATATATGTACTACAAAGCTTAAGATGTTACTATACTGAAACTCTTTGTAAAGTACATGTTGCATCTTTTGTAAAGAAGGGTTCTGTAGACTGACTACAAGTGACATGTAAGGATACAGGGGAGAGTCTTGGTTATATGAATAGTATAAAGATCACTGAGCTTTCTGGGCAGAAATCAAGTTATATATTTCTCCCTTTGAAAGGACAGTCCTGAATGTGTAACATTCTTGGTCTCCCTAGTGCATATTTATTTGTGAGCACAAGAATATTTATGTCTCCACGTTTATTGGATCACCAAACTCACCAAAAAGAAAAGCCCAACCCAGAGGGAGGGGACAAGCAGGCCACTCCTGCTGAGGTAGGTTAATGTCATATCCTTACTTCCCCTCCTCTTTTACAAATCTAATTCCCCAGTCTCATCCATACCACTGTAGCAGACCACCTGTTCAGCCTCAATATCCTGTGGATCACACAGATATTTCCTTCCAATCTTCTTCCCCATACAACTCATCCCTGCTCTCAGCTACAGCAGGAATTCTCTGGGGACCTTTCATGCAAGCCTGCAGGAGAAGCAAGTAGACCAGCAAGGCTTTCAGAAGCTCCTCTCCTCCAAATTCCCCCCCCCCACCCCAGTCTAATTCCCAGCTTTGAAGAAGACATTTGCTGTGTCCTCTCCTCACTCTCTTCCCCCACTTCTCGGGGACTAAGTGGACCCTGATGGAACACTGTGCTTTCCTCCTATGGAGCCTACCACCACCATCATCCCTCAACCCATGCCCATGCATCAATTTCTAATATTTAGAAAAACATGTTTCATGGAACCCCAAGTGGCCACACATATCGGGATTCTATCAGAATTTACTACCAAGAAACACAAAACTATTACACCCTCTGGAGAGTCATAGAGAGAAATGGAAATTAAAAAATGAAATAACCACCTAACAAAGCAAGACAAGGTATCAGTGCCTGAAATTACAATTATTCCAAACTCAGATGCCTAGCTTCTAGCCTCAAAATCCAATCAACAACAGCAAAAAATGTCTCTACTAGAGTCAGCAACTCTAGTATAGTAGGATTTGAGAATTACAGCATAGGTAAAGCACAAAACAGAGACCTTAAAATAGCCTTTATCAATATAAGTGAAGTCCTTACAGAGGAAATTAGAAAATCACTTAAAAAAATCTAAGAAAAGACAAAGAGTTGGAAGGAAATGGAAGAAAGAGTTGAAAGCTAAAGGTGGAAATCGAATCAACAAAACCCAAACTGAGGGAAAACTGGCAATAGCAAATTTAAGCACTTGAACAGGAAACTGAGGGCTGAAGCCACAACAGCAGAGTTAAAGACATGAAAGAAAGAGTCTCCAGCGTCAAAGACATGATAGGAGAAATGGTTTCTTCAGCCAAGGAAAATGTTAAATCGAAAACAAATTCTGGCCTAATTTATGCAGGAAATTGGAGACCCTATGAAAATACTAAATCTAAAAATAATAAGAATAGGAGAATGAGAAGAAACCTGTATCAAAGGACCAGAATGTTTTTCAGCAAAGCCATAGAAGACAATTCCCGCAACCTTAAAAAAGGGGGAGTTGGCTCTTAAATCACTAATGGCTCTCTAGAACAGAATTTATTATATAGAATTTATTATATATATATATATATATTTATATGTATGTATATATATACATATATATATACATATATATAAAGGGAGGCTCTGTGCCACTGAATAACAGACTTGCCAGTGAAAGGAAGAACAGCAAGCAAAGAGAAGGAACTTTCTTCTCCCATGTCCTTTGTATAGGCAGCCAGCAGGAGGTGTGGCCCATATTGTTGGTGGATCTTTTCCACCTCAAACTGTCTGAATAAACATGGGTCTTCTCATTTCACAAGATTCAGATTGAAAGTGTGTCTTTGACTTCAACATATTTAAATTTATTATTATTATTAGTGGTAGTAATTGATTAATAAAAACATCTCTCCCAGAATACACAGGTGATTGGCTTTTGGTTAATTCTAGATGTATTTAGGTTGAAAACCAAAAATAGTTATCACAAATCTACTCCTTGTCAACATGAAGCAAAATTATATCCTTTTATGTCATACTGAATTTCTAAATGAAAACAATGACCAGGTCATAATTATGCTTAACATGATATAAATATTCCACGTACAACCACAAATGCATTATATGTTTAACCAGGTCATTACTGGGTCTATCATCATATAACTATCCCTAGTATAAATGCATTATAAATTTTAGAATAGGTAGAACTATCCCTTGAGAGATATTCTTTGAGTATCTCAAACAAGTATGGATAACCACTGATATTCTCTTAATTGATGTTATATCACACGAGTTAAAGAATCAAGGAAAGAAATGCAAACATCTGTAGAATTACATTGTTTTCATTTATTTATCCATCTATCATCTATCTATCTATCTATCTATCTATCTATCTATTTATTTAAAACATAACATTTTATTCCTCTCCCAGTCTACCCTCTGATTGTTCCACAACCCATACCTCCTCCCCTCCTCCCTGTCTCCACAAGGATATCCTCCCACACCCCAACCCGCCATATCTCTAAACTCCCTGAGGCCTCCAGTCTCTTGAAGGTTAGGTGCATCTTCTCTGACTAAACCCAGACCCAGCAGTCCTCTTCTGTATAGGTGTTGGGGACATCATATCAACTGGTGCATGCTTCCTGGTTGGTGTTCCAGTATCTGAGAGATCTCGGTGGTCCAGGTTATTTGAGGTTGCTGGTCCTCCTACAGGGTCACCTTCCTCCTCAGCTTCTTTCAGCTTTCCCCTAATTCAACCACAGGGACCAGATGGTTCTGTACACTGGTTGAGTGAAAATATCTGCATCTGACTCTTTCAGCTGCTTGTTGGTTGTTTCAGAGGACAGTCGTTCTAGGTCTCTTTTTGTGAGTGCTCCATAGCCTCTGTAATAGTGTCAGGTCTTGGGACCTCCCCAGGAGCTGCATCCCACTTTGCGTCTGTCGCTGACCTTTCTTTTCCTAAGGCTCCTCTCATTTCCATCCCATCAGTTCTTTCAGACAGGAACAACTATAGTTGAGAATTTTAACTGGGATGGCAGCCCCATCCGTCATGTGATGCCCTGTCTTTCTGCTAGAGGTGGCCTCAACAAGTTCCTTCTCCCCATTGTAGGACATTTCATCTAAGGACCCCCTGAGTCTCTCACGTCCCAGGTCTCTGGTACATTCTAGAGTGTTCCCCCAACCTCCTACCTCCTGAGGTTGCCCGTTTCCATTCTTTCTGTTGGTTCTTAGGGATTTCAGTCCTTTCCTACTACTCAATATTATTACATTTTAAACAAAATATGGCATAAAGTCATATGTCAATTATATTCCTTAGTTTTGGAATTCCCCACATGGCCTTAACTGGTATTTTTATAACTATCCATTAATGCTATCCATTTTCTATTTCATCCAGCCACTTTAAACACCTAAGCAAGTCTTGGTTCTATTCTTGAAAGAGTAACAAATACCTTCATTCTTGAAAGCTCTATACTGTTTGTCAGCCTGTCTATATTGTTGTAGTTCCCCATTGACTGTAATCACAAGACATGGTAGCACCAAGAGATACCCTAAAGGATCTCCTGCACTCCAGAAATATTTTTTCTTAACTCCATTATGAAGAAGCAATTCAATTTCCCTTTGGCAGTATGGATCAATTGCCCATCTTAAAACCATTATTTCTTTCTTAGCCTGTTGTCTTAAGGGCTTCAAGCTGGGATAAAGCCGGGACTTGAATTTTCACTGTAATTCAGCCGACCTTACAATGAAGACCTGGGTTTGGTTTTCCACACATTGACTTCTGTTGCTGCCAGACAGAAGGATCTCTTCCAAGGCATACTTAGAAACTGTTAAAGTGTTTATGCACATCTAGAGCCAGTTAGTTTTATCACTGAGTTTAATGCTGCCCTGTATTTTATATGAAGATGCTAAAAATTGGTTAATTTTATCATGAATAACATTCCTTTCCATTGTCAATTTAATCAGAGATTCTAGGAACAACAAAACAGCCTCATCATTTTTCTACTTTTTACAAAAGTTCTCTAAAGTTTTATATTCTATACAGAGTCACCAAATCCATTGCGTCTCACAATTGGTAAGTCAGGGTAATCAAATGCACCTTTCTCTTTAAGTTTAAAAAGTAGTTTACATTATGAGCTTTTAGTAGTCTAGGAGAGGCTTCAGTAACTATAGATGCTGGGAAATTGGCAAACCTATTCCTGATACTTACAAAATTCATTCTTACATTTCTGTTATTCTAAAACCATATTTGGTACCAAAATCTGTATAAGTCAGAGTTCCTAGAGGAATATAATTGATAAAATGATAGAATGAATATATATATTAATGATTAATTAGAGTGACTTAGAGGCCGTGATCTGACTACTCCAACAACATCTATCTACCAAAGGAAGGTCTGAAAAATTAGTGGTTGTTTGCTCCTGAAGCTGGGAGTCTCAGACAGTCTTAAGCACATGTGGGAATCCTGAAGAAATGGGTTACAATTTCAGTGAAGAAATGGACTTGCCAGCAAATTGTGAAAAGGAGATAAAGAGAGTAAACTTTTTTTTATTCCATATCTGTTATATAGGTTGCCTGCAGAAATGTGACCTAGATTATAGGTTGGTCTTCCCACTTCAAAAAATCTGGATGTATCTTGTCACCTCAAAATGTCTGGATTAAAAGTGGGGTTTTCTGCTTCAAATGATTTAATTAAGAAAAATCCTTGTGGGGTGGGGGTTGGTGGAGGGGTAACCAAGAAGTGAAGTAGCATTTGCAATGTGAAGGGATGGAATGACTGATAAAAAAATTCCTCATATGTGTACATAGCCACTTGAGTTTTAGATAATTCCAGATGCAATCATGTTGACCATCAAGAATAAACACCATACCTATCAATGTCCAAAAAATATACAGAACACCAAATAGACTTGGAAAAGAATAAAAAATTTCTCCTAGCACATAATAATCAGAACATTAAATGTTCAGAACAAAGATAAAATACCAAAAGTCATAAAGAAAAAAAAAGACAAAATATAATAAGCAGGCCTATTAGAATAATGTCAGACATCTAAATGAAAACCATAAAAGTCATAAGGTCCTGTTCTCTAGCTATTAAGAGACTATGGATGCCACTCAGACTACTATACCCAGCAAAACTTTAAACTGCAATAGAAGGAGAAAATAAGATATTCCATGATAATAACAAAGTTAAGCAATATTAATCCTGCCCTATAGAAAGCACTAAAATGAAAATTTCAAGCTAGAAATTAACCAAGAAAACACAAGGAATAAATAATGCCAGATCATCAAATGATAAGAAGGGAAACATGCACATAATCACACACACACACACACACACACACACACAACTCCACATAAACAAGACATCAGGATTAAAAAAACATTGTTCCTTGATAACTCTTAACATCAATGGCCTCAGTAAATACAATTCACAGACCAACAGAAGGGTTGTGAAAACAGGATTATTATGTCTGCAATATCCAAGAAGCACCTTAATGTCGATTGTAGACATCACCTCTGGGTAAAGAGACGGAAAAGGTATTTCAAGCAAATGGACCTAGAAGCAAGCTGGTGTAGTCATTTTAATATCTAACAAAATAGTCTTCAAACCAAAAGTAATCAGTAGAGATAGGGAATGACACTACATACTCAAGGCAAAATTCAACAAGATAACACTGCAATTCATTTTTAAATTTTCACTAATTTATTTATTCATATTACATCCCAATCACAGACCTCCCTTTCCTACTGGTCCCCTCTCATACACCCACTCCCACATCCTTTTTCTTTTTCTCCTCTTAGAAGGGGGAGCCCCCTACCCTGGGGTATTAACCCTCCCTGGCACATCTAGTTACTGCAGGATTGGGTGCCTCCTTTCCAACTGAGGCCAGACAAGGCAGCCCAGATAAGGGAACAGAGTTCATAGACAGGCAACAGACTCAGAAAGAGCCCCACTTCATTTGTTGGAGAACCGGTTGGATGACAAATCTGCACAGCTACTTATGTGGAGGAACCTAGGTACAGTCCACACTTGCTCTTTACTTGGTAGTTTTTTCTCTGGGCACTCCATGAGGTACAGTTTAGTTGACTATGTTGGTCTTATTGTAGAGTCCCTAACTCCTTTGGGTTTCTCAATCCTATTTTCAAGCAAATTCTGAGTGAGGTTACCCAGACTCAAAAGCACATGCATGGTAGGTACTCAATTTTAATTAATAAAATACAGGAAAACCATGCTACATCCCATAGACCCAAAAAGTCAAATAACAAGGAGGGCCCAGGTGAGAATGCTTGCATCTTATTCAGAAGGGGAAATAATATAGACATCAGAGGTAGATGGAGTGAGGGACCTAGGTGGGATAGGAGATAGGGAAGAGAACAGGACAAGGGTATCAGGAGTAAGGAAATCAGGAGAGAGAGAAAAGAATTTGGTGATGTTCAGCAGTTGGGGGTATCATAAGACATGCCAGAGACCTGGGATATGAAAGTGTGGTCTAAAGGTTGGGTGGGAAAGCCCCAGGGAGTTCATGGATTTTTAGAGGCAATTCTAGCTGAGACTCCTAGCAGTGGGCAATATGGAACTTGAAGTGTTCACCTCCTGTAGCCAGTCAGGACTCCCATGGAAGGGATAAGAACACCAAACCATCCACAAAACCTTCGACCCAAAATTTTTCCCACCAACAAGAAGTACAGGGACAAGGATGGAGCAGAGACCAAGGAAATGGTTAAGCAAGGACTCACTGAACTTGAGTCCCACGTTATGGGCAAGAACCAATCCCTGACACTATTAATGATCCTCTGTTACACTTACAGGCAGGAACCTAAATCCTCCTCTGAGAAGCTCCATCCAAAACGCAATGGAAAAAGATGCAGAGATCCACAGACAAACATTATGGAGCTCAGAGAGTTTTGTGGAAGAAACATTCCAATTGGTAATTAATATCTATGCACTAAACAGAGTCCTGAGTTTGTTAGAGAAACAACAGCAACAAAAATGGTACAGCTAGTGGAAAGCTTCTATGTGCCACTGACACCTATAGACATGTCATTCAGACCAACAAACAAACAACAAAACCACTAAACTGAATTGTTGAATCAAACCGTCATTATAACCTTAAGTACCTAACAATATTTACAGAACATCACACACAAACACAAAAGAATATAGGTTCTTCCTGGTACTTTATGGAACTTTCTATAAAACTGGCCACATACTCAGATATAAAGCAGGTCTCAGCAGATAAAAAAAAATGAAATCCCCACTGTCCTATTGGATTACCACATATTAAAGCTGTATATCAACAACATTGGTAAGCTTACAAACTCATGAATCTGAACAACTTTTTACTGAAAGAAAAATTAGTTCAGATAGAAATCGAGAGAGATTAAAGACTTTCTAGAATTGAATGAAAATGAATGCACAGTATACAGAAACTTATGGGACACCTTGAAGGCAGTTCTAAAAGGACATTCATGTCACAAAGTACTTCCACTGATGACCCTGGGACACTTGTTCTTTCTGAAGGGAAACAGAGGAGGAGTGGATCTAGGAGAAAAATATTTGTATTTGTGTGTGTTTGTGTGTGTGTGTGTGTGCATGTGTATGTGTGTGTATGTGTGTGTGTCTGTGTGGTGGGGAGGGAGGTGCTTTAGAAGAGTGGAGAGAGTAGAAACTGCAGTCAGGATATAGATGCATATTAATAACTTAATAGCATACCTAAAAGTTCTAGACTAAAGAAGAAATCACACCCAAAAAACTAAATGGCAAGAAAATATCAAATTCACGTCTGAAATCAATATAATGGAAACAAATAACATAAAAATCAATGGAATAAAGAGTTGTTTGTTGGAGACAACTCATATGACTAAAAAACTGTTATCTAAATTGAGTAAAAGAAAGGATGCAAAATAATAAAAACAGAGATGAAAAGACAGATACTGAGGAAATGAGAGAACCAAAAAGACATGCTTTAAAAATCTATACTCCCCAAAATCAAAAAATATAATAAAAATGGTTCATTGTCTTGATACATACTACTTACCAAAGTTAAATCCAGATAAGTAACTTAAATAATCCCATACCCCTGAGTATAACAGAAGGAAACAAACACAAACAAACAAAGCAACAAAAACAACAACAAACAAAAGTCAGAACCAGAGGCTTTTAGCTCAGAATTCTACCAGATTTTTAAACAAGAGTTAATGGCAATACTCCTCCAATTATTCCACAGAAATAGAAACAGACCAAATATCTTAAAATTCATTTTACAATGCCATAGTTACCCTGAACCCCAAAACACATAAAGACCCAACAAAGAAAGAGACTGACAGGCCTATTTCCCTTGTGAATATTGTTAGGATTCTGTCTATGATCACAGCAAACATAGATACAAAAAAATCTCTGCAAAATCATGACACTAAGTTCAAGAACACATCAAAAAAGATTGTCCACTATGATCAGAGAAGCATCATCAGAAAGATGCAGGATGCTTCAACATATATAAATCAATTAATGTAATTTATTATATAATATATTGAAAGGGCAAAAAAAAATCCATGTGATCATTTATTTCATTGGAAGCAGAAAGGCCTTTGATAAAATCCAAATCCCCTTAATGATGAAAGTTCTGCATTAGGGATATGAGGGAGGCAAGGAACATAGAACCACAAAATAAAAACAGTTTAAGATATTCCATAAACAACATCAACTTAAGTAGAGAGAAATTCAGAGGAATTTCA
The DNA here is from genome assembly GCF_947179515.1 of Apodemus sylvaticus. NCBI lineage: Eukaryota > Metazoa > Chordata > Mammalia > Rodentia > Muridae > Apodemus > Apodemus sylvaticus. Next base: position 73,783,802 of record NC_067486.1, on the reverse strand, counting down.
CTAAAATGAGGAACCAGACAAGGATGTTCATTTTCACATACTCATTCACTAAAGTCCTTGAAATCTTAGCTATATGAATAAGACAACTGAAGAAAATCACGGGGATGCAAATTGAAAAGGATGAACTCAATGTATCTTTATTTGCAGATGATATGATAGTATACATAAGTGTCCCCAAAATTCCGTCAGGAAACTCCTACAACAGAAATATCTGCAGCCTTTCTATGTGTCAATGACAAATTGCCTGAGAAAGAAACAGCAGTCACTACAATAGCCTCAAATAATAAAAGAATATAGTGGGGTAACTCTAACCCAGCAAGTGAAAGGCATCCAATAAATATTTCTGAGATACTGAAGAAAGAAATTGAAAAAACTAACTGAAAATAGAAAGAACCCCGTGGAAGCAGTAGAATTAATGTAGTAATAATGTGTCATTTACTGAAAATTCTGAAATTTGTGATTTGAGAAAGTCTCACACACCAACATGAGTTTTCTTCCCTCTCCCACAGGAAAGGCAGAAGTTCTCCTAGCTGAGTTCTTTACGTTCAGGGATCTCAGGCTGGGATTGTATGCTGGTTGGTCTGTAGTTCTGGGAGGTTGGGTGTGGCTCTTTCACTGCTTTTGGAAATATTACTCTATAATGGTGGCTCTGTTGACACCTGACATTCTCTGAAACATCATGTGAAATCCAGCCACATTGCTCAGCTCCTGACTTCTGATGGTATGAGGACTTCTTACCACATGGACCAACCAAGTCTTGCAACTTGTCTCTTCCAGGGCAAAAACTAAGCACGTTGTAGGTTCACTTGAATCTAGTATGGAATGGGCAGGAATCTAGATTTGCATACTTTCCCTGGACAATAGATATGAAGGGGCCACCCAATGAAGCCAAACCACTGTTCTGAAGCTCTACAGAAGTGATGAGTGGGGAAGCCTTGATAATAGCTGAAATGCCTCCAAATTTGCACTCAAATTTTGCTGCCTTCTACCCACATTAAATTCCTAGTGACACATTGGTCCTTCTCTTAGGGCTTGCATCCCAGACCTGCCTTACATAGATTGTGAATGATCTGAATCATTCCAGTCGGTTTCCTTTAGAACTATAAATGCCATCTTTGTTATTTTTCATTTCACTCTTAGCTGATAAAAGTGGCAACACAACAGCTTGAACACATTGCTTTTAAGACACGTTTTCTTTTCTGCTGTGTGCTAAATTGAGTTCATCACTCATAAATTATGCATTATCTAAAATCTTTTTATGAATGAGGGTGCCCTTGTATTTGGAGCATAGATGTTCAGAATTGACAGTTCTACTTGGTAGACTTTTCCTTTGATGAGTATAAAGTGTCCTTGAGTGTGTGTGTGTGTGTGTGTGTGTGTGTGTGTGCGCACACACATGCGTGCATGCGCATGTATGTGTGTGTCCTTCTCTGTGTGTGTGATGACTTTTGGTTGAAAGTCTATGTTATTGGATATTAGAATAGGTACTCCAGCTTGTTTCCTAGGACCATTTGCTTGGAAAACAATTTTCCAGCCTTTTACTCTGATTTCAGCCTTTTACTCAATTCTGAATATCTATGCTCTAAATACAAGGGCACTGCGTACATAAAAGAAAACTTACTAAAGCTTAAAGCACACATTGCACCTCACAAAATAATTGTGGGTGACTTCAACACCCCACTCTCCTCAATGGACAGATCAGGGAAACACAAACTAAACAGAGACACAATGAAACTAACAGAATTTTCGGACCAAATGAGTTTAATAGATTTCTATAGAACATTTCATCCAAAATCAAAAGAATATACCTTCTTCTTAGCACCACATGGTACCTTCTCCAAAATTGACCATATAATTGGTCACAAAACAGACCTCAACAGATATAAGAAAATAGAACTAACCCCATGCCTCCTATCAAATCACTATGGAGTAAGGGTGATCTTCAATAGCAACAAAAATAACAGAAAGCCCACATACACATGGAAGCTAAACAATGTTCTACTCAATTATACATTGGTCAAAGAAGAAATAAGGAAAGAAATCAAAACCTGTTTAGAAGTTAATGAAAATGAAGGCACAACATACCCAAATTTGTGGGACATAATGAAAGCAGTGCTAAGAATGGATGCAAAAAATGTGATATATATATATATATATATATATATATATATATATATATATATATATATATATATATATATACACACACACACACAATGGAGTACTATTCAGCCATTGGAAACAATGAATTCATGAAATTCTTAGACAAATGGATGGAGCTGGAGAATATCATACTAAGTGAGGTAACCTAGTCTCAAAAGACCAATCATGGTATGCGCTCACTAATAAGGGGATATTAGCCTAGAAAATTGGAATATCCAAAACATAATCCACACATCAAATGAGGTACAAGAAGAACGGAGCAGCAGGCCCTGGTTCTGGAAAGACTCAGTGCAGCAGTATAGCGCAAAACCAAAACAGGGAAGTGGGAAGGGGTGGATGGGAGAACAGGGGGAGGAAAGGGGGCTTATGTGACTTTTGGGGAGTGGGGGGCCAGAAAAGGGGAAATCATTTGAAATGTAAATAAAAAATATATCGAATAAAAAAAAAGAAAGCAGTGCTAAGAGGAAAACTCATAGGTCTGAGTGCCTCAAAAACAAAACAAAACAAAACAAAACAAAGAAACAAAACCTGGAGAAAGAATACACTAGCAGCTTAACAGCAAACCTGAAAGCTTTAGAACAAAAAGAAGTTAATACACCCAAGAAGAGTAGAAGGCAGGAAATCATCAAACTCATCAAACTCAGGGCTAAAATCAACCAAGTTGAAACAAGAAGAACTATACAAAGAATCAACAAAACCAGGAGTTTGTTCTTTGAGAAAATCAACAAGATAGATAAACCCTTAGCCAGACTAACCAGAGGGCATAGAGGCAGCATCCAAATTAACAAAATCATAAATGAAATTGGAGAAATAACAACAGAAACTGAGGAAATCGAAAAATTTATCAGATCCTACTACAAAAACTAATACTCAACACAAATGGAAAATATGGATGAAATTTCCTAGACAGTTAACAACTACCAAAGTTTAATCAGGATCAGATAAACCATCTAAATGGTCCCACAAACCCTAAAGAAATAGAAGTGTTCAATGACATTCTCCCAACCAAAAAAAAAAAAAAAAAAAAAACACACAGGACAAGATGTGCACAGGCAAAATTCTACCAGAGCTTCACAGACCTAACAGCAATACTCTTCAAACTATTCCACAAAATAGAAACAGAAGGGACACTACCCAACTCGTTCCTAAATTTCACTGATACCAAAACCACACAACAATCCAGCAAAGAAAGAGAACTTTAGGCCAATTTCCCTTATGAATTTCGATGCAAAAATACTCAACAAAATTCTTGCCAAATGAATCCAAGAACACACCAAAACGATCATTCACCATGATCAAGTAGGTTTCATCCCAGGGATGCAGAGTTGGTTCAATATATGGTAATCCATCAATGTAATCCACTACATAAATAAACTCAAAAAAACTCACATGGTCATTTCATTAGATGCTGAAAAAGCATTTGACAAAATTCAGCATCCTTTTATGTTAAAGGTCTTGGAAAGAACAGGAATTCAAGACCCATACCTAAACATAGTAAAAGCAATATACAATAAACCAGTAGTCAACAACCAACTAAATGGAGAGAAACTTGAAGCAATCCCACTAAAATCTGGGACTAGACAAGGCTGCCCTCTCTCTCCATATTTATTCAATATAATACTCAAAGTTCTAGCTAGAGCAATTAGACAACAAAAGGAGGTCAAAGGATACAAATTGGAAAGGAAGAAGTCAAATTATCACTATTTGCAGATGATATGATAGTATGCTTAAGAGACCCAAAAAAAACTCCACCAGAGAACTCCTACAGCTGATAAACAACTTCATCAGAGTGGCTGGATATAAAATTAACTCAAGCAAATCAGTAGCCTTCCTCTACTTAAAGGATAAACAGGCTGAGAAAGAAATTAGGGAAAAGACACCCTTCACAATAACCACAAACAATATAAAGTATCTTGTTGTGACTCTGACAAAACAAGTGAAAGATCTGTACGACAGGAACTTCAAGTCTTTGAGGAAAGAAATGATACTACTGGAGGACCCTGTTATCTCACTCTTGAGCATAATATACCCAGAGGATTACCCAGCATATAAGGACACATGATTCCCTATGTTCATAGCAGCCGTATTTATAATAGCCAGAAGCTGGAAAGAACCCAGGTGTCCCTCAATGGAAGAATGGATACAAAAAATGTGCTATATTTGCACTATGGAACACTACTTAGGTATTAAAAACAATAAATTCACGAAATTTTTAGGCAAATGGGTATATCTCAAAAATATCGTCCAAAGTGAGGTAACTAAATCACAAAAGAATACACATGGAATTCACTCACTGATAAGTGGATATTATCCCAGAAGCCGGAATACCCCCCAAAAAATTCACATATCAAATGATGCCCAAGAAGGAAGGAGAGGCCCCTGATCCTGGAAAGGCTCAAAGCAGTGTAGGGGAATACCAGGACAGGGAAGCAGAAGGGGGTTGATTGGGGAACACAGTGAGGAAAGAGGGTTTATGGGACTTTTAGGGAGGGGGATCCAGGAAATGGGAAATCATTTGAAATGTAAATAAAGAATATATCTAATAAAAATAATTTAAAATAAATAAAATCCATAGGACATAGACTCACATCGTCCAACTTCTTGGCAGTCACATACTCATGTGCTCTTTATTCTGCTTCTAATGCCTTATTTCACATATCTTTCAAAGATCTTATCATATTCAATTGTATTTCCCATTTGTCTATCAACATTTTTATTGCATGTTTTCTTTATTTATGCTCCAAATGTTATCCTCTTTCCCATTTCCTGCCTCCCCGAAGCCTCCTGTCTTATCTTCTTCCCCTTGCTTCTATGAGGGTGCTCCCACACTTCCCTACCCACTCCTACACTGGGGCATCCAGCCGTCACAATCCCAAGGGCGTCTTCTTGCACTGATATCCAACAAGGCCATCGCCAGCTCTATATGCAGCTGGAGCCAAGGGTCCCTCCATGTGCACTCCTTATTTGGTGGCTTAGTCACTAGGAGCTCTGGGGGGTGGTGATTGTTTGGTTGATATTGTTGTTCTTCCTAAGAGGTTGCAAACCCCTTCAACTCCTTCATTTCTTTTTCTAACTCCTCCTTTGGGGACCCCATGCTTAGTCTAATGGTTGGCTGTGAGCATCATCCTCTCTGTATTTGTTAGGCTCTGGCAGAGCCTCTCAGGAGACAGCTATTTTAGGCTCCTGTCAGCATGCACTTCTTGGCATCCACAGTAGTGTCAACATTTTATCCATGTTCACTTTAGTAATTGCTAGGCATTTGAGAGTTTCCCTAGCGTTAGTCCATTCCTTCCCATTTTCTGAAGAGTCACCCCAATGGTCCATCTATGGAAACCTAGGCTTTTCCTAGCCCACTCCTCCAAATTCTATGTACTTTCTATCTTGTTCGAAAGCCATTTTCAGATTTGTTATGAAAAGAGCTTTGCTCTAAGCACCAATTTTCTTTCATTTTTTTCGTTTTTTGTATCCAAAATCAAATCATGAAAGCCATACTCATATTTCTGCTTCCCAGAGTTCTATAGGCTATGATGTGTAAGAGAATTTGAAAATAGACATCTGTGTTGCATTTTAACACTGTGAAGAATGAGTGAGCATAAAGTAGACAGAGAGGAAAAGTCTGGCTATATGTGTTCTTCTGAGCTACAACCTCTTCCTGTGATAATGAACTCACTCCAGTAACAAGGATGTAAGTCCACTCATAAGAGTGGAGCCCTCATAATTCAATTATCCCTGAAATTCTCCATCTTATTAATACAGTTGCAAAACAATTACATTTCGACATGAATTTTGAAGGGGAAATTTCAAACCATGGCAGACAGAATTATGGAAGAAAATTTCATAGAGATAAAATGATCAATTTTTGGATAACATAAACTAGCAGAAGAAAATAGTAAAATAGACAAATTCATAGTTATAATTAAAGCTTGTAATGATTGCAAAAGAAGCAAAAGGAAATTATTCCTCAACTTCATTGCATTGAATATCTATAACTTTCTACTAAACACTAATAATAGTTAATAATTAATGCTTAATTTTAACTTGAATATTAATCTAGTTTTTGATGTGTATATCCATGTCTTTACATGGGTTCATGTGCAACAACACATTTGGGTACTTGGTCTTATAGGTTAGATGGCATCAGATACTCTGAAACTGGAGTTAAAGATGTGAACTACTGTGTGAGTGCTAGGAAACTAACCCTGCTCCTCCACAATTTCAATAAATGGTCTTAACTGAGACATCTTTCTAACCCTTTAATCTAGTTTTAATAAATTGATGTCTGTGAAGTTCAGTATGCACATTAATCATACCTAAATATGTATGTGCCCTTATGACTATGAATATGTTATGCTTCCTGATACTGGGAAACTAAAGTTGCTAATCACCAGATCATAGACTAGTCCATATTATTGGATTGGTCCAGTACAATAAAAATGCTCTCCACAAGTGGGAGAGGTGCTGAAGATCTGTTTTCAGAAAAAGAGAAACAATGGTGTCATCACAAAACAGGCTGAGGCAGACTGATGCTGCACAGTTTCTCTGTTTGAAAACCTGAGGGACCACAACAATTTCAGGAGACTAAAAGAGGTAAATACTGGCTGGTTTTGTTATTCAACTTGACACAGGCTGGAGTTATCACAGAGAAAGGTGCTTCAGTTGGGGAAGTGCCAACATGAGATCTAGCTGTAGGGCATTTTCTTAGTTGGTGATCAAGGGGGGGAGGGCCCCTTGTGGGTGGTGCCATTCCTGGGCTGGTAGTCTTGGGTTCTATAAGAGAGCAGGTTGATCAAACCAGGAGAAGCAACCCAGTATGAAATATCCCTCCATGGCTTCTGCATCAGCTCCTGTTTCCTGACCTGCTTGAGTTCCAGTCCTGACTTCCTTTGGTGATGAACAGCAATGTGGAAGTGTAAGCTGAATAAACCCTTTCCTTCCCAATTTGCCTCTTGGTCATGATATTTGTGCAGGAATAGAAAGTCTGACTAAGACAAGGTACAAAACCTATAGTGGTATTTAGAAAATAGATCACATTAAAGATGAGTTTACTTTACTGGGTACTATACTTCTGTCTTTAAGAAAATATTCTTCATTGTGTGGGCATGGGCATTACTAATTGTGCTTGGGATTATTAATGATAAATATGTGGAAGATACAAAGGTGTGAGGATGATAACATTAGCTAGTAGGGAAATATAGAGGGAAGGAGTAGAGAATAGATGTGATCAATATGGATTATACAAACATGAAATTCTCAAAGAATTAGAATGCTATTTAATAAAAAAGAAAATGTTGAAACTAATAGAATAAATAAATACATAGAAATACAGTTTATTAAAAGAAGAATAAAAAATTTTAAAAAATAAAAAAAGAAGAGTATACTTACTACCAAGTGTTCTGGGTCAAGAAATACTTTCAGAGAATCTAAATGTCATTATGAATTTTTATACATTTCATTTTGATACAGCATGCTATTTAAATATGTTATTAACTATCTTCTATTAACACCCTTCTGGTGCCTTTTAAACATAGGAACTGGAGATGTACATTCATTAGTTGAATTTTAACACTAAAATGAGCTTATGTATTATTCTTTACGGAAATTACTTTACAATTTGAAGAACCAGCCTTCTAGTCTCCAGGATTTAAAACCAGTAATTTCCCTGCCACCATCTTCGCTGCCAGAAACAGCAGAAAAGCAGGACCAGGTACTAAGATATCCTGAGTTTAAGATCTCTGGGGGCTCAAACTGCCAGGGGTCTGCCAGCGCCCAGGACTTGGGCAGATTGGTGGTTCATCCGTGAGCCAGCCAGTCGTGGGTCCAGTGCCTTGCATGGGGATCTGCACAGGAAGTGACTCCCTGCCACCATCTTCGCTTCCTGACTGAGCAGAAGGGCAGAAGCAAGTACTGAATTATCCTGAGTTTAAGATCTCTGGGGGCACAAACCATCCAGGATCTGCCTGTGCCCAGGACCTGGGAAAATCAGCAGTTAGTCTGCGTGCTAGCTGGTGGTGGGTCCTGTGCCCTACCTGGTAATCAGCATTTGGAGTGACTCCCCACCACCATCTTCGCTCCATGACAGAGCAGACAGGGAACACCAAGTTCACTGAGACAACCCAACTATAACATTGCTTGGGGCAAGAAACAGCTGGGCTCCAATGGCACACAAGAGGAGGGCAGCACATCAGCAATCTGTGCCAGGGGAAACTAAGTCATCCAGTGTTGGGGAAATAGCCTTACAGGCTTACAGGAGGTTGAAGCACCAGCCAGTAAGAAGACCAACTAACACCAGTGAGAACTAGATGGCAAAAGACAAACGTAGGAACATTACAAAGAGATATCAAGGCAATATGGCAGCATCTGAACCCAATTCTCGAACAACAGCAAGTCCTGGATACCCCAACACACCAGAATAACAAGAGTTGAATTTAAAATCACTGGTCATAATGCTATTACAGGAACAGATGAAGGACATAAATAAATTTCTTAAAGAAATTCAGGAGAAAACGGATCGAAAGTTAGAAGCCCTTACAAGGGAAGCACAAAAATCATTTAAAGAAATTCAGGAGAATATGGGTCAAAAGATAGAAGCCAATAAGGAGGAAATGCAAAAATCACTTAAAGAAATACAGGAGAACTTGGGTCAACAGGCAGAAGTCATGAAAGACGAAACGCAAAAATCTCTTAAAGAATTACAGGAAAACACAAACAAGCAAGTGAAGGAGCTAAGCAAAACCATATAGGACCTAAAAACAGAAGTAGAAACAACTAAGAAATCACAAAGGGAGACAACTTTGGAGATAGAAAACCTTGGGAAGAAATCAGGTGACATAGATGCAAATATCAACAACAGAATACAAAAGATAGAAGAAAGAATCTCTGATGCTGAAGATAACATAAAAACCATGGAATCAACTGTCAAAGAAAATGCAAAATGCAGAAAGCTTGTAACCCAAAACATCCAGAAAATCCAGGACACAATGAGAAGACCAAACCTGAGGATTATAGGCATAGATGAAAGTGAAGATTTATAACTTAAAGAGCCAGCAAATATCTTCAACAAAATTATGGAAGAAAACTTCCCTAACCTAAAGAGAGAGATGCCCATGAATATACAAGAACTCCAAACAGACGGGACCAGAACAGAAATACCTCCTGTCACATACTAACCAAAACCCCAAATGTACTAAACAGAGAAAGAATATTAAAGGCAGTAAGAGAAAAAGGTCAAGTAACATATAAAGGAAGAACTATCAGAAATACACCAGACTTCTCTCACCAGAGACTATGAAAACGAGAAGATCCTAAGCAGATCTCATGCAGACTCTAAGAGAACACAAATGCCAGCCAAAACTACTATACTCAGCAATACTCTCAATCACTATAAATGGAGAAACCAAGATATTCCCTGACAAAACCAAATTTACACAATATCTTTCCACAAACCCAGCCCTACAAAGGATAATAGGGGGAAAACACCAATACAAGTAGGGAAAATATACCCTGAAAAAAGCAAGATAGTAACCTTCTTTCATCAAAACTAAAATAAGATAACCACTCAAATATAAAATTAAAATCAAAAATGACAGGAAGAAATAATTACTATTCCTTAATATTTCTTAACATCAATGGACTCAATTCCCCAATAAAAAGACATAGACTAACAGACTGGTTACGTAAACAGGACCCTACATTTTGCTGCATACAGGAAACACACCTCAAGGTCAAAGACAAAAACTACCTTAGAGTAAAAGGCTGGAAGACAATTCTACAAGCAAATGGTCTCAGGAAACAAGATGGAGTAGCAATTCTAGCATCAGATAAAATTGTCTTTCAACCTAAAGTCATCAAAAGAGGCACGGAAGGACACTTCTTGCTGGTCAAAGGAAAAATACACCAAGAAGAACTCTCAATTCTAAACATCTATGCTCCAAATGCAAGGTCACCCTCATTCATAAAAGATACTTTACTAAAGCTCAAAACACACATTGCACCTAACACAATAATTGTGGGTGACTTCAACACTGCATTTTCCTCAATGGACCGATCAGGAAAACAGAAATTAAACAGGGACATAGCGAAACGAATAGAAGCTTTGGAGCAATTGGATTTAACATATATATGTTAAATTCAATTTATATATTTATATATAAATCATATATATATATATACATACATATATGTGTGTATATATATATATATATAACATTTCATCCCAAAGCAAAAGAATATAACTTTATCTCAGCACCTCATGGTACCTTCTCCAAAATCGATTATATAATTGGTCGCAAGACAGACCTCAACAAATATAAGAAAATTGAAATGATCCCATGTCTCCTATTAGATCACTATGGAGCAAAAGTGGTCTTCATTAGCAACAAAAACAACAGAAAGCCCACATGCACATGGAAACTGAACAATACTCTACTCAATGAAACCTTGGTCAAGGAAGAAATAAAGAAAGAAATTAAAGACTTTTTAGAATTTAACAAAAATGAAGGCACAGCATACCCAAATCTATGGGGCACAATGAAATCAGTACTAACAGGAAATCTCATAGCCCTGAGTGCCTCCAAAAAGAAACTGGAGAGAGCACACACTAGAAGCTTAATGGCACACCTGAATGCCCTGGAACAAAAAGAAGCTAATTCACCCAGGAGGAGAAGTAGACGGGAAATCATCAAACTCAGGGCTGAAATCAATCAAGTAGAAAGAAAGAGAACCATACAAAGAATCAATAAAACCAGGAGCCGGTTCTTTGAAAAAATCAACAAGATAGATAAACCATTATCCAGACTAACAAAAGGGCGCAGAGACAGTATCCAAATTAACAAAATTAGAAATGAAAAGGGAAATATAACAATAGAAACTGAGGAAATTAAAAAAATTATCAGATCCTACTACAAAAGCCTATAGTCAACAAAATTGGAGAATCTAGAGGAAATGGACAATTTCTTGGACAGATACCAAATATCAAAATTAAACCAGGATCAAATTGATCATCTAAACAATCCCATAATCCCTAAAAAATAGAAGAGGTCATAGAAAGCCTTCCAACCTAAAAAAGCACAGGACCAGATGGTTTTAGTACAGAATATCAGACGTTCAAAGAACACTTAACACCAATACTCTCCAAACTATTCCACAAAATAGAAACAGAAGGAACACTACACAACTCGTTCTATGAAGCCACAATTTTTTTTTTTTTTTTTGATTTTCATCTATAGGTATTTTTTTTTCTTTTTTTTTTTTTATTTGATATAATTTATTTACATTTCAAATGATTTCCCCTTTTCTAGCCCCCCCCCACTCCCCGAAAGTCCCGTAAGCCCCCTTCTCTTCCCCTGTCCTCCCTCCCACCCCTTCCCAATTCCCCGTTCTGGTTTTGCCAAATACTGTTTCACTGAGTCTTTCCAGAACCAGGGACCACTCCTGCTTTCTTCTTGTATCTCATTTGATGTGTGGATTATGTTTTGGGTATTCCAGTTTTCTAGGTTAATAACCACTTATTAGTGAGTGCATACCATGATTCACCTTTTGAGTCTGGGTTACCTCACTTAGTATGATGTTCTCTAGCTCCATCCATTTGCCTAAGAATTTCATGAATTCATTGTTTCTAATGGCTGAATAGTACTCCATTGTGTAGATATACCACATTTTTTGTATCCACTCTTCTGTTGAGGGATACCTGGGTTCTTTCCAGCATCTGGCAATTATAAATAGGGCTGCTATGAACATAGTAGAGCATGTATCCTTATTACATGGTGGGGAATCCTCTGGGTATATGCCCAGGAGTGGTATAGCAGGATCTTCTGGAAGTGAGGTGCCCAGTTTTCGGAGGAACCGCCAGACTGCTTTCCAGAGTGGTTGTACCAATTTGCAACCCCACCAGCAGTGGAGGAGTGTTCCTCTTTCTCCGCACCCTCTCCAACACCTGCTGTCTCCTGAATTTTTAATCTTAGCCATTCTGACTGGTGTAAGATGAAATCTTAGGGTTGTTTTGATTTGCATTTCCCTAATGACTAATGAAGTGGAGCATTTTTTAAGATGCTTCTCCGCCATCCGAAGTTCTTCAGGTGAGAATTCTTTGTTTAACTCTGTACCCCATTTTTTAATAGGGTTGTTCGGTTTTCTGGAGTCTAACTTCTTGAGTTCTTTATATATATTGGATATTAGCCCTCTATCTGATGTAGGATTGGTGAAGATCTTTTCCCAATTTGTTGGTTGCCGATCTGTCCTCTTGATGGTGTCCTTTGCCTTACAGAAACTCTGTAACCTTATGAGGTCCCATTTGTCAATTCTTGCTCTTAGAGCATACGCTATTGGTGTTCTGTTCAGAAACTTTCTCCCTGTACCGATGTCCTCAAGGGTCTTCCCCAGTTTCTTTTCTATTAGCTTCAGAGTGTCTGGCTTTATGTGGAGGTCCTTGATCCATTTGGATTTGAGCTTAGTACAAGGAGACAAGGATGGATCAATTCGCATTCTTCTGCATGCTGACCTCCAGTTGAACCAGCACCATTTGTTGAAAAGGCTATCTTTTTTCCATTGGATGTTTTCAGCCTCTTTGTCGAGGATCAAGTGGCCATAGGTGTGTGGGTTCATTTCTGGATCTTCAATCCTGTTCCATTGATCCTCCTGCCTGTCACTGTACCAATACCATGCAGTTTTTAACACTATTGCTCTGTAGTATTGCTTGAGGTCAGGGATACTGATTCCCCCAGATTTTCTTTTGTTGCTGAGAATAGTTTTAGCTATCCTGGGTTTTTTGTTGTTCCAGATGAATTTGATAATTGCTCTTTCTAACTCTGTGAAGAATTGAGTTGGGATTTTGATGGGTATTGCATTGAATCTGTATAGTGCTTTAGGCAAAATGGCCATTTTAACTATATTGATTCTACCGATCCATGAGCATGGGAGGTTTTCCCATTTTTTGAGGTCTTCTTCCATTTCCTTCTTCAGAGTCTTGAAGTTCTTGCCATACAGATCTTTCGCATGTTTGGTAAGAGTCACCCCAAGATACTTTATACTGTTTGTGGCTATTGTGAAGGGGGTCATTTCCCTAATTTCTTTCTCAGCCTGTTTATCCTTTGAGTATAGGAAGGCCACTGATTTGCTTGAGTTGATTTTGTAACCTGCCACTTTGCTGAAGTTGTTTATCAGCTGTAGGAGCTCTCTAGTGGAGTTCTTTGGGTCACTTAGGTAGACGATCATGTCGTCTGCAAATAATGATAGTTTGACTTCCTCCTTTCCAATTTGTATCCCTTTGACCTCCTTATGCTGTCGAATTGCCCGAGCTAGTACCTCAAGTACAATATTGAAAAGATAAGGAGAAAGGGGGCAGCCTTGTCTGGTCCCTGATTTCAGTGGGATTGCTTCAAGTTTCTCTCCGTTTAGTTTGATGCTGGCTACCGGTTTGCTGTATATTGCTTTTACTATGTTTAGGTATGGGCCTTGAATTCCTGTTCTCTCCAAGACTTTAAGCATGAAAGGATGCTGAATTTTGTCAAATGCTTTTTCAGCATCCAATGAAATGACCATGTGGTTTTGTTCTTTGAGTTTGTTTATGTAGTGGATTGTATTGATGGATTTCCGTATATTGAACCAACCCTGCATTCCCGGGATAAAGCCTACTTGATCATGGTGGATGATCGTTTTGATGTGTTCTTGGATTCGGTTGGCAAGAATTTTGTTGAGTATTTTTGCATCGATGTTCATAAGGGAAATTGGTCTGAAGTTCTCTTTCTTTGTTGGATCTTTGTGTGGCTTTGGTATCAGCGTAATTGTGGCTTCATAGAAGGAATTGGGTAGTGTTCCTTCTGTTTCTATTTTGTGGAATAGTTTGAAGAGTATTGGTGTTAACTCTTCTTTGAAGGTCTGGTAGAATTCTGCACTGAAACCATCTGGTCCTGTGCTTTTTTTGGTTGGAAGACTTTCTATGACTCCTTCTATTTCTTTAGGCTTTATGGGACTGTTTAGATGGTCTAGTTGGTCCTGATTTAATTTTGGTATTTGGTATCTGTCAAGGAAATTGTCCATTTCCTCCAGATTCTCCAGTTGTGTTGAGTACAGGCTCTTGTAGTAGGATCTGATGATTTTTTGGATTTCCTCAGTTTCCGTTGTTATGTCTCCCTTTTCATTTCTAAGTTTGTTAATTTGGATACTTTCTCTGTGCCCTTTGGTCAGTCTGGCTAAGGGTTTATCTATCTTGTTGATTTTCTCAAAGAACCAGCTCCTAGTTTTGTTGATTTTTTGTATGGTTCTCTTTGTTTCTACTTGATTGATTTCGGCCCTGAGTTTGATGATTTCCTGCCTTCTACTCCTCCTGGGTGAAATAGCTTCTTTTTGTTCTAGGGCTTTCAGGTGTGTCATTAAGTTGGTAATGTATGCTCTCTCCATTTTCTTTTTGGAGGCACTCAGGGCTATGAGTTTTCCTCTTAGCACTGCTTTCATTGTGTCCCATAGATTTGGGTATGTTGTGTTTTCATTTTCATTGTGTTCTAAAAAGTCTTTAATTTCTTTCTTTATTTCTTCCTTGACCAAGGTGTCATTGAGTAGAGTATTGTTCAATTTCCACGTGTATGTGGGTTTTCTGTTGTTTCTGTTGCTATTGAAGACCACTTTTATTCCATAGTGATCAGATAGGAGGCATGGGATTAGTTCTATCTTTTTATATTTGTTGAGGTCTGTCTTGTGACCAATTATATGGTCGATTTTGGAGAAGGTACCATGAGGTGCTGAAAAAAAGGTATATTCTTTTGTTTTAGGATAGAATGTTCTATATATATCAGTTAAGTCTAATTGGTCCAAAGCTTCAATTAGTTTCATTGTGTCCTTGTTTAGTTTCTGTTTTCCTGATCGGTCCATTGAGGAAAGTGCAGTGTTGAAGTCACCCACAATTATTGTGTTAGGTGTAATGTGTGCTTTGAGTTTTAATAGAGTTTCTTTTATGAAAGAGGGTGCCCTTGCATTTGGAGCATAGATGTTCAGGATTGAGAGTTCTTCTTGTTGTATTTTTCCTTTGACCAGCAAGAAGTGTCCCTCAAAGTCTCTTTTGATGACTTTGGGTTGAAAGTCAATTTTATCTGATATTAAAATGGCTACTCCAGCTTGTTTCCTGAGACCATTTGCTTGTAAAATTGTCTTCCAGCCTTTTACTCTAAGGTAGTGTTTGTCTTTGACCCTGAGGTGTGTTTCCTGTAAGCAGCAAAATGTAGGGTCCTGTTTACGTATCCAGTCAGTTAGTCTGTGTCTTTTTATTGGGGCATTGAGTCCATTGATGTTAAGAGATATTAAGGAATAGTGATTGTTACTTCCTATCATTTTTGACGTTATTTTTTAAATTTGATTGCTTAACTTCTTTTGGGTTTGATGAAAGGTTACTATCTTGCTTTTTTCAGGGTGGAGTTTCCCTCCTTGTATTGGTGTTGTCCTCCTATTATCCTTTTTAGGGCTGGGTTTGTGGATAGATATTGGGTGAACTTGGTTTTGTCGTGAAATATCTTAGTTTCTCCATCTATGGTGATTGAGAGTTTTGCTGGATATAGTAGTTTTGGTTGGCATTTGTGTTCTCTTAGAGTCTGCATGAGATCTGCCCAGGACCTTCTAGCCTTCATAGTCTCAGGTGAAAAGTCTGCTGTGATTCTGATAGGTCTTCCTTTATATGTTACTTGGCCTTTTTCTCTTACTGCCTTTAGTATTCTTTCTTTGTTTAGAACATTTGGTGTTTTGATTATTATGTGACGGGAAGTATTTCTGTTCTGGTCCAGTCTGTTTGGAGTTCTGTAGGCTTCTTGTATATTCATGGGCATCTCTCTCTTTAGGTTAGGGAAGTTTTCTTCCATAATTTTATTGAAGATATTTGCTGGCCCTTTAAGTTGTAAATCTTCACTCTCATCTATGCCTATAATCCTTAGGTTTGGTCTTCTCATTGTGTCCTGGATTTCCTGGATATTTTGGGTTACAAGCTTTTTGCACTTTGCATTTTCTTTAACTGTTGAGTCCATGGTTTCTATGGAATCTTCAGCATCTGAGATTCTTTCTTCTATCTCTTGTATTCTGTTGTTGATATTTGCATCTCTGTCCCCTGATTTCTTCCCAAGGCTTTCTATCTCCAAAGTTGTCTCCCTTTGAGTTTTCTTAGTTGTTTCTACTTCTGATTTTAGATCCTGGATGGTTTTGCTTAGCTCCTTCCCTTGCATGTTTGTGTTTTCCTGTAATTCTTTAAGAGATTTTTGTGTTTCCTCTTTCATGAGCTCAGCCTGTTGACCAAAGTTCTCCTGTATTTCTTTAAGAGATTTTTGTGTTTCGTCTTTCATGACCTCAGCCTGTTGAGCAAAGTTCTCCTGTATTTCTTTAAGTGTTTTTTGCATTTCCTCCTTGTTGGCTTTTGTATTCTCCTGGATTTCTTTCAATGATTTTTGTGTTTCCCTTGCAAGGGCTTCTAACTTTTGATCCATTTTCTCCTCAATGCCCTTCATGTGTTCCTGTACCAGCATCATGACCAGTGATTTTAAATCCAAATCTTGTTTTACTGGTGTGATGGGGTATCCAGGACTTGCTGGTAGAGGAGAATTTGGTTCAGATGTTGCCATATTGCCTTGATTTCTGTTAGTGACGTTTCTGCGTTTGCCTTTTGCCATCTAGCTCTCACTGGTGTTACTTGTTCTTGTCAGTGCTGGACTCACCAGTGCAAGCTGCCCCTTCCCCGTTGGCCTCTGGTGCACAGCTTACACTCTGCACTGCCTATAGACAGGGTGCTGTTGCCCAGGCTGTTCAGATCCCGAAGCAGGCACCCGAAGGCTCCCGCTGGGGCCCGCAGGATTTATTGGAGCACACCGACTTCTCCCAGCTGGCCGCCCGGAAGCCCCCACTAGCCTCTTGAGGGACCTGGAGATGTGGCGGCCACCCAGGCTGATCTGAAGCGGAGAGAGTTGAGCTGGGGGCTTCTGCCTGAGGCCTTGCCCCAGATTGTGTCTGTGGACCAGGTGGAACCCGTGTGCACCCCCAGGGAGCTCCGAAGGTGAATGTTGCTGTGACCTCCCCTGTGCTCCGCTCACTCCGCTGGGCAGCCGATTTCCCCAACCGGGCTGGCGCACACTAGGTTAGCCTTGTCGCCTGGGCCCTGAGTCCAGGCAAACGCCTGGGAGGCCAAGGTCCGAGCAAAGTTCCCCTAGGGCTATGTCTGTTATTTGGGTCCGCCAGGTGACCCGGATGGTGGGCGTGCGCGTCCGCGCTCCGCGAAAGCACCGGGAGAGTCTGTTGTGCTAATAACCTCCTGGGCTGGTTGACACACAGATGGCCCACCAAGCCGCCCAGTTCTTGGGGTCAGTCCTGTGCCTTTTGGGGCCTAGACCCCCGTTTTGTTAGCCTCAGGCTACGCTTGTTAGCAGTCTCTGCCCTCCCGAGCACTCTGGCTCCTGTAGGCAAAATGGCGGCGCGTGCACCGGCCGGGGCAAAAAAAAAAAAACTCCTGGCTGGGTTGGCGCCCCGATGGCCACTCGAACAGCCCAGGGCCTGGGTGCAGGCCAACGCCCGTCTGGCTCCGACCCCTGCGGTGTTGGGCCTAGGATTATGTTTGTGTACCTCAGTCTGACGGATCTCTGGAGCCCGGGATCAAGATGGCGGTGAGTCTCTCCTGACTGGCGGGCAGCCGAGTTCTGAAGTGGCTTCCGTGCAGCGAAAGGCTCCGCAGAACCGCAGTTGCTTGCCGCCCGGCTGGTCAGCGAAGGTCAGTGGTCGTGGGCGCAGGGCCTAACTGGACCCTGTGTCGCCTTGGTTCCACCGCTGATGGCCCTTCAGCTGGAGCAGCCACTGCTACCGCCGCCGCCTCCGCCGCCGCCGCCCCACAATTATGCTGATACCAAAACCTCACATAGATCCAACAAAGAAAGAGAACTTCAGGACAATTTCCCTTGAAATCTTCCTGTCTTCCCAATGATTATCAATGCAAAAATACTAAATAAAATTTTTGTCCACCGAATGCAAGAACACATCAAATGATCATCCACCATGATCAAGTAGGCTTCATCCCAGGGATGTAGGGATGGTTCAATATATGGAAATCCATCAATGCTATCCACTACTTAAAAAAACTCAAAGAAAAAAACCACATGGTCATTTCATTAGATGCTGAAAAAGCATTTGACAAAATTCAGCATCCTTTCATGCTAAAAGTCTTGCAAAGAACAGGAATTCAAGGCCCATATCTAAGCATAGCAAAAGCAATATACAGCAAACCGGTAGCCAACATTGAACTAAATGTAGAGAAACTTGATGCAATCATACTAAAATCAGGGACTAGACAAGGCTACCCCCTCTCCCCATATCTTTTCAATATAGTTCTTGAAGTCCTAGTTAGAGAAATTAGACAACATAACGAGGTCAAAGAGATACAAATTGGAAAGGAAGAAGTCAAACTATCACTATAAGTGACCCAAAATCTCTACCTACAGCTAATAAATAATTTCAGCAAAGTGGCTGGTTACACAATGAATTCAAGCAAATCAATATCCTTCCTATACTCAAACTATAAGCATACTGAGACAGAAATTAGGGAAATGGCACCCTTCACAATAGCCACAAACAACATAAAGTATCTCGGTGTGACTCTAACCAAACAAGTAAAAGATCTATATGACAAGAACTTCAGGTCTCTGAAGAAGGAAATCGAAGAAAACCTCAGAAAATGGAAAATTTTTCCATGCTTGTGCATTGGCAGGATTAATATAGTTAAAATGGACATCTTGCTAAAAGCAATCTACAGACTCAATGCAATCCCCATCAAAACCCCAACTCAGGTCTTCATAGAGTTAGAAAGAGCAATTCTCAAATTCATGTGGAATAACAAAAAACCCAGGATAGCTAAAACTATTCTCAACAGTAAAAGAACTTTTGGGGGAATCCATATCCCAGACTTGAAACATTACTACAGAGCAATAGTGATAAAAACTGCATGGTATTGGTACAATGACAAGCAAGTGGATCAATGGAATAGGATTGAAGATCCAGAAATGAACCAACACACCTATGGTCACCTGATCTTCGACAAAGGAGCTGAATATACCCAGTGGTAAAAAGATAGCCTTTTCAAAAAATGGTGGTGGTTCAATTGGAGATCAGCATGCAGAAGAATGTGAATTGATCTATTCTTATCTCCTTGTACTAAGCTCAACTCCAAGTGGATCAAGGACCTCCATATAAAACCTAACACACTGAAACTAATAGAAAAGAAACTGGAGAAGACCCTTGAGGACATGGGCACAGAGGAAAAGTTCCTGAACAGAACACTGATTGCTTACACTCTAAGATCAAGAATTGACAAATGGTCACTGGTCATGTTGCTGTTACAGGAACACATGAAGGACATAAATAAATCTCTTAGAGATATTCAAGAGGAAGTGGATCAAAAGTTAGAAGACCTTAAAGGGAAACACAAAAATCATTTAAAGACATTCAGGAGAAATTTGGTCAACAGGCTGAGATCATGAAAATGGAAACATAAAAATCTCTTAAAGAATTACAGGAAAACACAAACAAGCAAGAGAAGGAGCTAAGCAAAACCATCCAGGATCTAAAAACACAAGGAGTAACAACTAAGAAATCACAAAGGGAGACAACTTTGGAGATAGAAAACCTTGGGAAGGCACGGAGCCTAGGTTCCAGTCCTGAGGCCTCTGGCGGGAGCCCTCAGATCTCTCCGCTTCCGGATACAGATCAGCCTGGGCAGCAACATCACATCTCCAGGTCATGCAAGAGGCAAGAGGGGCTTCCGGGAGGCGGGCTGGGAGAAGTCTGTGTGCTCTGATGAATTCAGTGGCCCTGGCAGGAGCCTTCAGGTATCTGCTTTGGGATCTGAACAGCCCAGGCAACAGCACCCTGTCTCCAGGCAGTGCAGGAGGTAAGCTGTGCACCAGAGGCCACCTGGGAAGAGGCAGCTTGCACTGGTGAGTCCAGCATTGACAAGACCAACTAACACTAGTGAGAACTAGATGGCAAAAGGCAAACGCAGGAATGTCACTAACAGAAATCAAGGCAATATGGCAACATCTGAACCCAATTCTCCTTTACCAGCATGTCCTGGATACCCCTTCACACCAGTAAAACAAGATTTGGATTTAAAATCACTGGTCATGATGCTGGTACAGGAACACATGAAGGACATACTTAAAGAAATTCAGGAGAAAATGGATCAAAAGTTAGAAACCCTTGCAAGGGAAACACAAAAACCGTTGAAAGAAATTCAGGAGAATACAAAAGCCAATAAGGAGGAAATGCAAAAAACACTTAAAGAAATACAGGAGAACTTTGGTCAACAGGCTGAGGTCAAGAAAGAGGAAACACAAAAATCTCTTAAAGAATTACAGGAAAGCACAAACAAGCAAGTGAAGGAGCTAAGCAAAACCATCCAGGATCTAAAATCAGAAGTAGAAACAATCATTCTTCTATTCTTTTTTTTTTTTTAAGATTTATTTATTTACTATATTTGCAGTATTCTGCCTATATGTATCCCAGTATACCAGAAGAGGGCACTAGTTTTGAGCCCCCATGTGGTTGCTGGGAATTGAACTCAGGACTTCTGGAAGAGTAGTCAGTGCTCTTAACCCATGGTATGCACTCACTGATAAGTGGATATTAGCCTAGAAACTTTGAATACCCAGGACATAATCCACAAATTAAATGATGTCCAAAAAGAGTGGAGGAGTGGGCCCTGGTTCTGGAAAGACTCAGTGCAAGAGTATAGGGGAATTCCAGAACAGGGAAGTGGGAAGGGGTAGATGGAAGAATAGGGGGACGGAAGAGGGCTTATGGGAATTGCGGGGAGTGGGGACCCAGAAAAGGGGAAATCATTTGCAATGTAAATAAAAATAAATAAATAAATTAATTAATTAAAAAAAAGATGAAAAGAAAAAAAAAGAAGTAGAAACAACTAAGAAAAGTCAAAGGGAGACAACTTTGGAGATAGAAAACCTTGGGAAGAAATCAGGGGACATAGATGCAAATATCAACAACAGAATACAAGAGATAGAAGAAAGAATCTCAGATGCTGAAGATACCATAGAAACCATGGACTCAACAGTTAAAGAAAATGCAAAATGCAAAAAGCTTGTAACCCAAAATATCCAGGAAATCCAGGACACAATGAGAAGACCAAACCTAAGGATTATAGGCATAGATGAGAGTGAAGATTTACAACTTAAAGGGCCAGCAAATATCTTCAATAAAATTATGGAAGAAAACTTCCCTAACCTAAAGAGAGAGATGCCCATGAATATACAAGAAGCCTACAGAACTCCAAACAGACTGGACCAGAACAGAAATACTTCCCGTCACATAATAATCAAAACACCAAATGTTCTAAACAAAGAAAGAATATTAAAGGTAGTAAGAGAAAAAGGCCAAGTAACATATAAAGGAAGACCTATCAGAATCACACCAGACTTCTCACCAGAGACTCTGAAAGCTAGAAGATCCTGGGCAGATCTCATGCAGACTCTAAGAAAACACAAATGCCAGCCAAAACTATGATATCTTGCAAAACTCTCAATCACCATAGATGGAGAAACCAAGATATTCCATGACAAAACCATGTTTAACTAATATCTTTCCACAAACCCAGACCTACAAAGGATAGTAGGAGGAAAACACCAATGCAAGGAGGGAAACTTCAACCTGGGAAAATCAAGTGAGTAACCTTCCTTCATCAAACCCAAAAAGAAGATAATCAATCAAATATAAAAAATAACATCAAAAATGACAGGAAGTAATAATCACTATTCCTTAATATCTCTTAACATCAATGGACTCAATGCTCCAATAAAAAGACATAGACTAATGGACTGGATATGTAAACAGGACCCTACATTTTGCTGCATACAGGAAATACACCTCAGTGTCAAAGACAAATACTATCTTAAAGTAAAAGTCTGGAGGACAATTTTACAAGCAAATGGTCTCAGGAACAAGCTGGAGTAGCCACTCTAATGTCAGATAAAATTGACTTTCAACCTAAAGTCATCAAAAGACACTGAGGGACACTTCTTGCTGGTCAAAGGAAAAATAAACCAAGAAGAACTCTCAATCCTGAACATCTATACTCCAAATACAAAAGCACCCTCATTCATAAAACAAACTTTACTAAAACTCAAAGCACACATTGCACCTAACACAATAATTGTGGGTGACTTCAATACTCCACTCTCCTCAATGGACTGATCAGGAAAGCAGAAACTAAACAGGGACATAGTGAAACTAATTGAAGCTTTGGACCAATTAGAGTTAACAGATATATATAGAACATTTCATCCTAAAACAAAAGTTTATACCTTTTTTTCAGCACCTCATGGTACCTTCTCCAAAGGTATATACATCTTCAGCAAAGGGGCTGGTTATAAAATCAACTCAAGCAAATCAGTAGCCTTCCTATACTCAAACGATAAATAGGCTGAGAAAGAAGTTAGGGAAATGACACCCTTCACAATAGCCACAAACAATATAAAGTATCTTGGTGTGACTATAGCCAAACACATAAAAGATCTGTATGAGAAGAACTTCAGGTCTCTGAAGAAGGACATCGAAGAAGACCTCAGAAAATGGAAAAACCTTCCATGCTCATGGATTGGCAGGATTAATATAGTTAAAATGGCCATCTTGCCAAAAGCAATATGCCAATTCAAGGCAATCCCCATCAAAATCCCAACTCAGTTCTTCATAGAGTTAGAAAAAGCAATTCTCAAATTCATCTGGAATAACAAAAAACCCAGGATAGCTAAAACTGTTCTCAACAGTAAAAGAGCTTCTGGGGGAATCAATATCCCAGACCTCAAGCAATATCACAGAGCAATAGTGTTAAAAGCTGCATGGTATTGACACAGCAACAGACAAGTAGACCAATGGAATAGAATTGAAGACACAGAAATGTATCCACACACCTATGGTCAGTTGATCAAAGGAGCAGGAAACATCCAGTGGAAAAAAAGATATCCTTTTCAACAAATGGTGCTGGTTCAACTGGAGGTCAGCATGCAGAAGATAGCGAATTGATCCATTTTTATCTCCTTGTACTAAGCTCAACTCCAAGTGGATCAAGGACCTCCACATAAAACCACACACACTGAAACTAATAGAAAAGAAACTGGGAAAACCCTTGAGGACATGGGCACAGGGGAAAAGTTCCTGAACAGAACACCAATAGCTTATGCTTTAAGATCAAGAATTGACATAAAATTACAGTTTCTGTAAGGCAAAGGACACTATCAAAAGGACAAAACTGCAACCAACAAACTGGGAAAAGATCTTCACCAACCCTACATCCATTAGAGGGCTAATATCCAATATATACAAAGAACTCAAGAACGAAGACCCCAGGGAACCAAATAACCCTATTAAAAATGGGGTGCAGATCTACACAAAGAATTTTCACCTGAAGAAATTCCGATAGCTGAGAAGCACTTTAAGAAATGCTCAACATCATTAGTCATTAGGGAAATGCAAATCAAAACAACCCTGAGATTTCACCTCACACCAGTCAGAATGGCTAAGGTTAAAAACTGAGGAGACAGCAGGTGTTGGCAAGGATGTGAAGAAAGAGAACACTCCTCCACTGCTGGTGGGATTGCAAGATGGTACAACCACTCTGGAAATCAGTCTGGCAGTTCCTCAGAAAACTTAACATGACACTTCTGGAGGACCCTGCTATACTACTCCTGGGCATATACCCAGAGGATTCCCCGGCATGCAATAAGGACATATGCTCCACTATGTTCATAGCATCCTTATTTATAATAGGTATAAGCTGGAAAGAACCCAGATGTCCCTCAATGGAGGAATGGATACAAAAAATGTGGTATATTTACACAATGGAATATTACTCAGCAATTAAAAACAATGAATTCATGAAATTTGTAGGCAAATGGTTGGAACTGGAAAATATCCTAAGTGAGGTAATCCTAATCACAAAAGAATATTCATGGAATGCAATCACTGATAAGTGGATATTAACTAGCCCCAAAGCTATGAATACCCAAGATACAAGTAAGTATATCAAATGACCCCCATGAAGAATAAGAAGAGGGCTCTGATCCTGGAAAGGCCTGATCCAGCATTTTAGGGGAGTACCAAGACAGAGAAAAAGGAGGGAGGTGATTGGAGAATGGGTGTAGAGAAGGCTTATGGGACATATGGGGTAGGGGGAACTGGGAAAGGAGAAAGTGTTTGGAATGTAAACAAAGACTTTAGAAAATAAAAAAAAGAAAAAAAAAAGAATTGACAAATGGGACCTCTTAATATTATAAAGTTTCTGTAAGGCAAAGGACACTGTCAAAAGGACAAAACGGCAACCAACAAATTGGGAAAGGATCTTCACCAACCCTAAATCCGACAGAGGGCTAATATACAATATATACAAAGAACTCAAAAAGTTAGACCCCAGAGAACCAAATAACTCAAAGGACACCATCAAGAGGATAAATCGGCAACCAATAAATTGGGAAAAGATCTTCACCAATCCTACATCAGATAGAGGGCTAATATCCAATATATATAAAGAACTCAAGAAGTTAGACTCCAGAAAACCAAACAACCCTATTAAAAAATGGGGTACAGAGTTAAACAAAGAATTCTCACCTGAAGAACTTCGGATGGTGGAGAAGCATCTTAAAAAATGCTCAACTTCATTAGTCATTAGGGAAATGCAAATCAAAACAACCCTGAGATTTCACCTTACACCAGTCAGAATGGCTAAGATTAAAAATTCAGGAGACAGCAGGTGTTGGAGAGGGTGTGGAGAAAGAGGAACACTCCTCCACTGCTGGTGGGGTTGCAAATTGGTACAACCACTCTGGAAATCAGTCTGGCGGTTCCTCCGCAAACTGGGCACCTCACTTCCAGAAGATCCTGCTATACCACTCCTGGGCATATACCCAGAGGATTCCCCACCATGTAATAAGGATACATGCTCTACTATGTTCATAGCAGCCCTATTTATAATTGCCAGATGCTGGAAAGAACCCAGGTATCCCTCAACAGAAGAGTGGATGCAAAAAATGTGGTATATCTACACAATGGAGTACTATTCAGCCATTAGAAACAATGAATTCATGAAATTCTTAGGCAAATGGATGGAGCTAGAGAACATCATACTAAGTGAGGTAACCCTGACTCAAAAGGTGAATCATGGTATGCACTCATTAATAAGTGGATATTAACCTAGAAAACTGGAATACCCAAAACATAATCCATGCATCAAATGAGGTGCAAGAAGAAAGGAAGAGTGGCCTCCTGTTCTGGAAAGACTCAGTGAAGCAGTATTCAGCAAAACCAGAACGAGGAAGTGGGAAAGGGTGGGTGGGAGGACAGGGGGAGAGAAGGGGGCTTACAGGACTTTCGGGGAGTGGGGGGCTAGAAAAGGGGAAATCATTTGAAATGTAAATAAAAATATATTGAATAAAAAATGTACTGGACATGGAAAAAAAAAGAAAGAAAATGTTACCATGTTCCTAAAAAAAAAAATGGGGTACAGAGCTAAACAAACAATTTTCACCTGAAGAACTTCAGATGGTTGAGAAGCACCTTAAGAAATGTTCAACATCATTAATCATTAGGGAAATGCAAATCAAAACAACCCTGAGATTTCACCTCACACCAGTCAGAATGGCTAAGGTTAAAAATTCAGGAGACAGCAGGTGTTGGTGAGGATGTAGAGAAAGAGGAGCACTCCTCCACTGCTGGTGGGATTTGCAAGATGGTACAACCACTTTGGAAATCAGTCTGTCTGTTCCTCAGAAAACTGGACCTGATACTTCCAGAGGACCCTACTTTATGTCTCCTGGGCATATACCCAGAGGATTCCCCGGCATGTAATAAGGACATATGCTCCACTATGTTCATAACAGCCTTATGAATAATAGCCAGAAGCTGGAAAGAACCTTCAATGGAGGAATGGATACAGAAAATGTGGTATATTTACTACTCAGCAATTAAAAACAATGAATTCATGAAATTCTTAGGCAAATGATTGGAACTGGAAAATATCCTAAGTTAGATAACCCAATCACAAAATAATACACATGGAATGCAATCACTGATAAGTGGATATTAATTAGCCCAGAAGCTCTGAATTCTCAAGACTCAATTACCATATCAAATGATACCCAAGAAGAGGGAAAGAAAGGGCCCTGGTTCTGAAAAGAGTTGATTCTCTATTGTATGGAAGTACCAGGACAGGGAAATGGGAGAGGGGTAATTGGGAAATCAGCAGAGGGAAGAGGGCTTATGAAACTGATGGGGAGGGGGCAACCGGGAAAGAGGAAAGCATTCGGAATGTAAACAAAGAATATAGAAAATAAAAAAATAGAAGTACTAACTTATTTTATACATAATACATAAGAACCTCCATCAAAAGCTTAACATTGTTAATTTCATCCAAATTTATAACTGGATTTCAACCACAAATTACATTTAATGAGGACATTCATAAACAGTATCTGTACAAAAGAGGAATAAAAATTTTGTTTTTAAAAGTGTCATTGTTAAGACTCAAGTTAGACATGGAAAACACTCTTCATATTTTTAACCATATTATTTAATGGACAGAGATGTAAAAAACAAAAAACAAAAAAAAAAAAAACCTTTCAATGGATATCTAGTTCATCCATGCAACTGTTGCTGCCCTCTGAGAAAGCATGAGAAAGCATGATGAAGGACTGTAGTACCTTTGCTTCTCTTTGACAAGTTGTGAGTCTCCATGTTAACCACAAACTACTGCTTGAGAGAAGGAATTAAAGTTGCTATGGGGAAGTTGCTCCTAGAAACAAATCTTTGTTCCAGATACCTTCATAATTATAACAATCAGACGTTAAAGCTAGTTCCCCTGGAGTTCTGGAAATTCTAAGGACAGCAGGAAAAGGGCAAGTAGATAGTCATGTTCTCCAGTGACTTAAACATGAAATAAAATTACATAAATTATTTTATAATCATCAGTATACCAAAGGCACAAGACTACTGTTCATTCGTCTAGAAGCCTTCCCTAAATATCGCTCCATATTTCCTTATCGTTTCTTGAAACCCATTTATGCCCTTAGGTTTATGTGTGGAGTGTAGAAAACATTCTCCAAGGATTTCTAAGAGTGGAGTCTTCAATCTTAGGACCTTTCTTTGTGACCCTGTTTTTTCTCTTTCTAAGGAGAAAACAGAGGGGACAGAAGAAACATCCCTCCAGAATCTTCTGCTACCACTAGTTGAACTGAAATTCTAGCTGCACTCTGAATAACTCCTGGCTAAGTCCCAGTATGCAAAATGCTACATATCTACTTACTGGAGAACTATACATGCTGCTTGAATCAATGAAAACAAAAATAAAAGTAAATCAGAAAACAATTACAGTCATGAAAAATTTACCCAAGTCTTGTCCCCTCTATTTTAAAGAAAATATTTTTACCCATGTCTGTTTAAGTATTTATAAAGTTGGGTGGGCAAATTGGCCCAAATTATGTAATTCTAACAGAGGTTCATATTAGTAGTGTCAAAGTAGAGATAATATTGTTAATCTTTAGCAAGAAGTAAATGAAGCAAATCGTATTTTAAGAGGAGAAAAGTGAGAAAAATCAATAGCCTATAGCAAAACAGAGTATATATCAATTCTTACACCCCAGCCTTCCATGACAACATTATCATTCCATGTTTCTAACATTCTTTTCAGAAGAGTTCCTTCCCAATATCCAATGGAAATGCAGTTATGGTATTACTTAAGAACATTAATTATAGTTTGAGTTCCAATCCAATATCACCTGTTTCCTTACAAATTTTAAGGGCCATTTCAGTCATCTGTGTGCATAGTATAGCTGTAATATTGCATACAATCATACTTATAAAGTTTATAAAACCACGAGGCACCTACAATAACAGTCAATAACTGCTAATGCTCTTTGAGCTTAGCAAAGAATGGAGTTTATGTTATTCTTTACTTATGTCTCTCTTACTCTATCTCTTCCTTGTGTTTTACTCTTCCTCCAATTTCCAAGCTCATTTCTTTTCTCCTTTAAGCCTGTCCTTCCCTCATTTCAAAGGTCTTCATGTATTTTCCATATATTGTGAACAAGTCTGCCTTGATGTAGGAGGCCAAGTGCCAGGGGTCTTTTGAGAATCTCTAGTGCCTGGGCTCAACTCACTTGTAAGCTCTATTGAGCTAAGAAGAATGCCAGATATGGATTTAACGAACCCTACTATAAGTAGGGCTGAATTCATTGCAACTAATACAATTATATTTTCTCTAACCATGCCAAAATTCCTTGACACCAGACATGACCTCCCATCACTTCTCAAGAAAAGCTGGCAAGCCCAACCTGGTTGGTAAAGCAAACATCCCAGCAGGCCCAACTGCTGAGTGAGTACCTCAATGCTAAAATGAACAGCACCTTCCAGAGAGATCCACAGCAGCTCAGCCAAGAAGAGAAGAAGGAAGGAAGGACCATAATCCTCTAGACTACTAATTTTGATATTTCTACGTTGAAAATCATGCATACCCTAAAATCAAAAACTGTTCCACTGAATGTTCCATGTTCTAAGATGCCGTTCTCAAGAGTCCTCCATAAGAATTTACCCTCACAAAAGAATCACAGATATTCTCCTGATGGGACGAGATTTTACAGTCCTTGAAGTTTCTGCCAGCAATACCAAAGAAAAAGCAGCATGCCATATGCTTGAGTAGGTCTAGTTACAGCTCGGCCTGGTGAGAAGTCAGTCTGCGATGACTGCTGCATTGCATGAGAAATGTGCAAGGAAATACTAAATGTAAGGAACAGGAGTTTGTTTAGTCTCAAAGGTTTTGACATTTCCTTCATACTTTTGCTGGAAAACATATTAAACTAATTTTTTGGTTAGGTGCCTTACTTTCCTATGAGCTCAAATTGAAACTTATATTTTTCTTGACTAAAATATCACATGTTTCTCCAAGTCTTTTTATGATGAAAATGTAAAGCATGTTAATGAATAACCATTAAGACACACATCTTTTAAAGCATATTAATTGGGACATATGCATATATAATGCATACACACATACACAGGAAGACAATATGATAATTTTATAATGTGTAAATTCATGAAGATAAAATTCTGGTAAACAATACTAGTGACTTTTCTCAGTATTGTGATTAAATCTTTGAATAAAAAGTATAAGGAACAAGGGATATTTTGGCTCATCGTTTGTAGCCTTTATTGTCAGGAAAGCATGGAGACAGCACCATGAGGGAGCAACATACATTACATTTCCCTCAGTCAGGATACAGAGAGGCATCAGAAAGTGGGACCAAGCTATGAAATCTCAGGCCCAAGCACAATGACCTATGCTCCCCAGCAAGGCTCTATAATCTAAACCTCCAGGCATAACCAGCCTCCAGGCATACCCAACCTCCAGTGCACAGGTTGTGTGCTTCTTGGGATAGCTATGACAATAGCCCAACATATTTGTAGACCACATGCCATATCATATTATCAACAGTTAGTCAGTGGTTCTGAGTCTTTCTAATGCTGTGACTTTTTAATACAGTTCTTCATGTTGTGGTGCTTCCCCCCCCAACCATAAACTATTTTCACTGCTACTTTATAACCGTATTGTTACTAACATTATGAATTGCGATGTAAACATTTTTGGAAACTGAGACTTGTCAAAGTGGTCATGACACACATGTTGAGAGCAGCTGAGTTAGAAGTTGCTAAGAGATTTTGCAACGATAGACACTGATACCAAGAGTCAGTCTGGGATACCAAGACACAAACTGGGGCGAGACAGTCACATTTAAACCAAAAGTAACACTTATACTGTTTGTTGATTGTGAGCCAATGAGCTCCATTTCTTTAGTATTTTCTAAAATTAATAACATATTTCTGGGGAAGACTATAATTTCCTATTGTAGAACATTACCTTGCATCCTTCTATTAGTTGTAGGCAGCTATCTGCTACTAAAACCTTTCTCTTCGTGTATCTTCTTGTTCACAAGCATTGGCGAGCACTATTCTTTCTATTTCTTTGAAGTTAACATGTTTAGCTGTTTCATGAGTTTTAATATGTACTATTAGTGCTCCAACATCTTTACTTCATTTACCATAATTAAACAGTATGGTAAATGAAGTATTCCAGATATTAGCATAGATATAGCATAGATAGGGCCAGGGAAGGATGGTGCTGAGAACTTACTTGCTCTCAGAGAACTCATACTCTAGCAAATAGGATCTGAGAAAAAATGAATTGACAACTGGAGAGAAACTCACTGAATAGGAAATGTTCCTGTTCTACAAGAGAAAAAACAGATGAAGTTAGAGAAAGGCATTCTCCAAGGTAATTCTCCAGTCCAACCTGCTAACAAAAAAAGGCACTCTGAAGACTGATATTGTTATAATGAATTACCACTTCATTGTAACGAAAACACTGCTCAAATGAAGTTCAATGAAAAGACACAGTATTCTGTGTTTAAGATCTAGTCTTTTCAGGTTCCTGTCCGCAAACACGTCTTGGCATCTGTACTAGTGTCTGGGTGTGATGCCTGTATATGGGGTGGGTTCCTAGCTGGGGCAGTCTCTGGATGGCATTTCCTTCTATCTCTGCTCTACATGTTGACTCCATATTTCCTCCCATGAGTATTTTGTTCCCCCTACTAAGAAGCACTGAAGCATCCATACTTTGGTCTTTTTCTTTTTGAGCTTCATGTGGTCTATGAATTGTTATCTGAGGTATTCTGAGCTTTTGGGCTAATATCCACTTATCGGTGAATGCATACCATATGTGTTCTTTTGTGACTGGATTACCTCACTCAGGATGATATTTTCTAGTTTCATTTGCCTAAGAATTTCAGGAAGTCATTGTTTTTAATAACTGAGGAGTATTCCATTGTATATATGTACCACATTTTTTTGTATTCATTCCTCTGTTGAGGGACATCTGGGTTGTTTCCAGCTTCTGGATATTATAAAAAAATAAAGCTGCTATGAACAGAGTGGAGCATGTGTCCTTGTTATATGCTGGAGCGTCTTTTGGGTATATGCTTAGTAGTGCTATAGCTGGGTCCTCAGGTAGTACTATGCCCAACTTTCTGAGGAACTGCCAGACTGATTTCCAGAGTGGTTGTACCAGCTTGCAATCCCAAAAATGAAGGAGTTTTCCTCTTTCTCCATATTCTTGCCAGCATATCCTGTCACTTGAGGTTTTTATCTTAGCCATTCTGACTGGTATGAGGTGGAATCTCAGGGTTGTTTTGATTTGCATTTCCCTGATGTCTAAGGATGTTGAACATTTTTCCAGGTGATGCTCAGCCATTCAATATTCCTCAGTTGAGAATCCTTTGTTTAGTTAGGTACCCCATTTTTTAATCAGCTTTAAATGTAAGAGTTTTTTTTTTAACTGAATAAGTTCTTCATTTAAATTTCAAATGTTACACAATTTCCCAGTTTCCCCTTCCCAGAAAACCCCCAACCCATCCTCCTTCCCCCTGCCTCCATGAAGATGCCCCTCCACCCAACCCACTCCCACCTATCCCCCTCTATTTCACCACACTGTGCCTTCATAGGACCAAGGACCTCTCCTTCCCTCGATGCCTGACAAGGCATTCCTCTGCAACAAATGTGGCTGGAACCATGTTGTTAACCCCTTGGTTAATGGCTTAGTCCCTGGAAGCCCTGGAGTATCTGGTTGGCCATTATCCTCATTTTTCCCACGAGGCTGCAAACCCCTTCAGCTCCTTCAGTCCTCCCTCCAACTCCTCCATTGGGACCCCACACTCAGTACAATGATTTGCTGCTAGCATCTGCATCTGCATCTGCATCTGTAAGGCTCTGGCAGGGGCCTTCAGGAGACAGCCATATCAGGCTCCTTTCATCAAGCACCTTTTGGCATCCACAATAGTGTCAAGGCTTGGTGACTGTTTATAGGATGAATCCCCAAGTAGGACAGTCTCTGGATGGCCTTTCCTACAGTCTTTGTCCCACACTTTGTCTCCATAATTTCTCCAGTGAGTATTTTGTTCCCTTTCTCAGAAAAACTGAAGCACCCACACTTTGGTCTTCCCTCTTCTTGAGCTTCATGTGGTCTTGAAGTGTACCTTGTTTATTCTGAGATTTTGAGCTAATATTCACTTATCAGTGAGTGCATCTCATGTGTGCTCTTTTGTGATTGGGATACCTCACTCAGGATTTTCTAGTTTCATCCATTTGCCTAAGAATTTCATGAAGTCATTGTTTTTAATAGCTGAGGAGTACTGCATTGTGTAAATGTACCATATTTTCTGTATCCATTCCTCTGCTGAAGGACATCTGGGTTCTTTCCAGCTTCTGGCTATTATAAAGAAGGCTGCTATGAACACTGTGGAACATGTGTCCTTATTACATGCTGGAGCATTTGCGTATAAGCCCAGGAGTGGTCTAGCTGGGTCCTCAGGTAGTACTATGTCTAATTTCCTGAGGAACTACAAAACTGATTTCTAGAGTGGTTTTACCAGCTTGCAATCCCACCAGCAATGGAAGAGTGTTCCTCTTTCTTTACATCCTTGCCAGCATCTGCTGTCCCTGAGTTTTTCATTTAGCCGTTCCAACTGGTGTGAGGTGGAATGTCAGGGTTGTTTTGATTTCCCTGATAACTAAGGATGTTGAACATTTCTTTAAGTGTTTCACAGTCATTTGGTATTCCTCAGCTGAGAATTCTCTGTTTAGTTCTGTACCCCATTTTTAATAGGGTTATTTGACTCTCTGAAATCTAACTTCTTGAGATCTTTGTATACCCCATTTTAAATAGGGTTTTTGGTTCTCTGGAGTCTAACATCTTGATTTTTTGTATAAATGGCTGTCCCCTGAGAGGCCTGACAAATACAACCATTGGACTGAGCATCAGATCCACAAGGTGGAGTTAGAGAAAGGACTGAAGGAGCTGAAGGGGGTTTGTAACCCATAGGAAGAACATCAACCAACCAGATACCCCAGAGCTCCCAGGGATTAAACCACCAATCAAGGAGTATGTATACATGGAGCGACCAATGGCTCTGGTCATATATGTAGCAGAGGATGGCCTTGTCAGATATCAATAGGAGGAGAGGCCCTTGGTGCTCTGAAGGCTTGATGCTCCAGTGTAGGGAAATGAGAGGGCAGGGAGATGTGAGTGTATGGATGGGTGGGGGAGCACCCTCATAGAGGCAGTGGTATTGGGAGGGGATAGGAGCTTTCTGGATGGGAAACCAGACAAAAGGATAAGATTTGAAAGATAAATAAATAAAATATCCAATAAATAAAAATTCAGTGCTTTTGATGGCCAAAGACACTGATCCTGTTTGTTGTGAACCTTAGCATTAACTGGAATATTGAGAGTGTAGGATAGAGTGTATGATTTAGTTACCCCAGTTATGGATTTATTGGTAATTAGTTAAAACTGAAGAGAATGTACTGAATCATTTCCCAAACCTAAAAATCAAATGTCACATAGTATCATAAACTCTAATTTTGTTTGATCTGTTTATAAGTTTTGCAAAAGCCAGGAAAAGGGAAGTTAGCCATTGGGAAGACAATGCCTTAAGGAAAGAAGAATAGGGGACCATAGGCAATAAAAAAGTTGAGAGTTGAATACTGTGGTGCAGCACAAAGGTGAAACAGGGTGGACATGTGTGTACTGGGGAGGCAAGAGGACAAGCAGGGCCACTTAATCAAAGTGAAGCTATATAAAAAAAAGCCATATGGAATGAACTATCTTGTAACCAATGCAAAAACTGTACATATAAACTACATGGAGATACATACAGGGCTATAAATCATATTTTTAAAAGCCATGGATTATTTAAAAACCCCAATGCCTAGGATGAGAGCCTTGTCATGAGTTTTCAGTCGGGGAGGTTCCAAGAATCCTCCAAAATAGTATAGGTTTTACTATTCATTTTAGTTGTCTGCCAAAAGAAGAAGATATATCTTTATTGTTTTAAACATCATAGATGTTGCTTGCATAATATAGAGAAATCAAGCCAGAACTGAGCTAGAAGTATCCATCCTGTTGGCTAGCTTTCATTGTCCTGGAACAGATGATGTAGGGTACTGGGATGATAGAAAAAAGGCAGAACAAAGTTATTTATTAAATCCATGAACTATGAAAACAACCACCAAGACAAGTTGTATGCACATGTTCAATAGTGGTATTAGCATTATGAAAGTAATTGACCTCTCCCACTGAACAGGAAGGAATTCATGCTTGGATTATAAACCTGCTCAAAATTCAAAAGCCACTAACAGGGGAGATTCTAAGGTCTGCAGAGGTGGGAGAGTATTTGTTACTATTGCTTAGGTAATTGGCATATCATAAACTATCTTATAAAACATTGATGTTTCAAAAACAATTGTTTTCAGTCTGATCATCAGCGTTTCATCATAGAAGCCTCTTTCTAGTAAATTGTGGTGATTTGAGACTTGTCATTGTGCAAGAAGCTGAGAATAAGTGATAAATGAGTGCTTAGTTCTAAGTAAGACAGACATTCTCCAAGGAGACATACTGTCTCCTCTATGCATCTGGGAACATTGGCTAAGTGGTGACAGAAAGAATATGAAATCAGCAAGGCAGGAAGAAGGGTAGAGAAATGCCATATTCTAGGTAAGAGATGCCCATCATTAATAGAAGCTCACAGCGACTGCAGCACATGCCTGACTACTGACAGGCATGGTTGATGCTCAGGGAACCCTAACGCTCCTTGTTAACCAGTTGCTACTGATAAATTCAAGCTTTAGGATGTGATTACCTTCAGTTTTGTGGTCAGGGATGACCCTACCAGCATTCAGTGGACAGTTCTAGTCCAACGGTCCCACATGTGAACCTGGTTAAACTAACCTGGCCACAAAACCAACCCAAAAGTAGTGAATCTAGCAAAGAGACTAATAAATAGGAAGGAGGGAAGTTAGTAGGGATGGGATAGAGCTATGAGACAGTCGGACAGAAGAGTCATTGGAATGCATTATATACACAGATGAACTTGTCAAAGAACTAATATAATGAATCGAATTTTAGCTACTATAAGTGACTATTATTGGACACCTGCTTAATCACTGCTACAGTTAATTTCACCAGTTGGTGTAAAGGTATGTCACTGTACACTAGTGTGCAGTGATCCATTTCGACATACATGTAAATGACATATTTTTGTACTGAGCTTCTTCAAGACAGGCACCAATTATTTATATTGCTTTCAAACGTTTCTGAAGTGCCAGCGATGATATACAGAAATTATAACACTGTGTTGGAGGCTTTCCTTCATTACTCGGGGCAGCAAGTGATGATCATTGACACATTTGAAGAAATATAGAGCCCTTTGAGGATCTCTGGGTGACTGTATCCATTTTTATCCTGGAAGTGAACACTTTCCAATGCAATGAAATCTGTGCCCAATATCCTGTTAGTTAGGCTAGCTGAGAAGAAGATGCTGTTGATCAGTTAGTTGATTTTCTAGTGATTACAAGTCTTACATTTGAGCTAAATGGAGCCAAAGGTTATGAATGGTCCAAATTAGCTCTATATTTTGAAATTAAATACGGTTATTTATGATGAAGGCCATTACTCTCAAAAAAGAAACATCCACTTCAATTTGTGCCAATTGCAGATTAACCAGTTTTAACTATTTAGTTACACACAGTTTTTGTTCATCTAATAAGTCAAGTAGTTCCACAGATGCTTGTTTTAATTCACATGCATTACACATACCCATTTAGGTAACTGAATTATATGAATTGTCAAATCCATATTAAGCTATATATCTTTGATAGAAATGGAAATTTCATATGGTTCAACCTAATAGATAGTTCTGATGATGGGAGAAGTTGGGAATGGTAACCTTTACATCTTTCATGAAAAAGTTTTGGTCTAATAGAGTCACTTAAAATAAAATTAGAGGGGTTTGAAATGTACTCCTCTCTTTTCTTCTTTTCTTCATGTAAAGAAAATCCATTTTCCTGCAATTTCAAGCTTTCATAAAGAATGATGATTATAGTAAAATATGCAGTCAATAGGTTGGGGCAAAAATTATAGGCAGACAATGGCATATATTTTCCAAAAATGTAGGAACAGGGAAAAACACAGATTAAATCTCATGTCACTAAACTTGGTAGATAAGATGCTAAATGACGATGGTTACGTGAATTGAAATTCATGTTTTGCCTACATCATCAGGTAGAATATGAACTTCAGAATCCGGAAGGAAGAGAACAGAATTTTATAGAACCAATTATTAATCACTAGGGTTTGTTTCAGTATTAGTTTTGCTTGTTAAGCTTGTTCCTTTTAAAAATGTTTAGCATGTATGTGTGTGTGTGTGTGTGTGTGCACATGTGCCATTGCATGTGCCTGTGTGAGTTATAAACACCATGTGTGTATAGTCAGTTGTGAGCTGCATGATGTGGACACTGGGAACTGAACCCATTTCCTCTGCAAGCGCACATTGTGTTCTTAATCACTGAGTCATTTCTCTAGCTCAAGGTGGTTTGGCTTTTTTGTTGAGTCTGTTTAGTTCGAGAGGTTCTGTCATGTGCAGCCCAAGATACTCTGAGCCTTACTATATTGAGCAAGTTTGCCTTGAATTTCTGATCCTCCAGTTTCTATGTCTCGGATGCTGATGTTACAGAAATGGGCCACAAGATCTGTCCTATTGTTTTGCGCTATTCTGCTTTATATCACCAAGTCACAGTTGATTGCATTTACTTCATCTTTAAAATTTTGAATATTTATCATCGTTGTACTAATTATTTATTTTCTCATATGAGAAAGTTACATTTTAACTTGACCTACATAAGTAGATCTAAGAAAGTTCCACCATTGAATTAGCAATCTCCCCTCTTCCACTCGCCTTGTGTTTGTCAGGACTCTTTCATTCAATAGCCCAGATTCGATATAATGAATAACGTTCATGAACCGGAATGAAAGCCAGTGAACCAGCAGATTAGGCAGCCCATGACCTGACTGTTCTGACCTCTCAGAGAACTCTCTGTCAACCTACTTGGCAAAATGTGTTCACTCTTTTTATTCATGCATAACAAGGGTCATTTAAATTTTAAAGGATTAAAAAAATTCCTCAAAGTTTGACTTCAGTCAAAACTAAAAATCTATTTTTTCATGATCCAGCATAAGAGAGGATTCATGGGTCCCAACACGTTTTCTTCTGGGTATTTGAGTGTGTGCCTGCCACAGAACAGTGTACATTGGCAGTGATAAACTACTTTTCAAATAGAGCCATATTTTCTGTTTCCACATTCCATACCACCAAAACACATGCAAATGGAGGACGTCAGTTTGACCTAGAATACCAACTACTGTCAATTGTCTTTTATTTATTTATTTATTTATTTATTTATTTATTTATTTATTTATTTATTTTGGGTTTTTTTTTTTTTTCCGAGACAGGGTTTCTCTGTATAGCCCTGGCTGTCCTGGAACTCACTCTGTAGACCAGGCTGTCCTTGAACTCAGAAATCTGCCTGCCTCTGCCTCCCAAGTGCTGGAATTACAGGCGTGCGCCACCATTGTCCGGCCCGTCAATTGTCTTAATGGATAATTGTAACATGAAATCCTTTTCCATACCTTAAATATATTGGTTCTTAAAAAGTTTACACAAGTATATTTTGGGTACACATAGGAAAATGTAGCCCAAAAATGTTGAGTCAAAGATGTTGATAATAAGTTATTTCTGATATATTTTAATAAAAATCCTGAAAGTTGATATGATATGTTAGTAAAATCTTTGCTGAGAGCTAAGGAAAGGATCATAGTCCATATCAAGTGAAATATAAACTATGGAAGGTGAAAGGATATTTGGGGAAGTGATCAGGTTGGCATGGGTGCATTAAGTGAGGCAAAAAAGAACAATATGAAAAAACAAACATGGCCCAGAACTCTGCTGATCATGATGAACAGTGTTTTGTTAAGAGAAAAATTGACAACCTGAAAAGTCTAGAGATGGGCATGTTTTCTGTACCCCATAGATGGTACTCATATTAGTCAATTCTGCATTAAAATAACAAAACACCTGAGGTAATCACCTTACTGGAGAGGAAGGTTATTTCAACTTACAATTCAGCACTTTGCATTTCATTGATTGTCCTATGTTGTCCTGTAGTAAGAAAGTGCATCATGATAGGAGTGTTTTATAATGGAAACTACTGAACTCTTGATGACAGGAAAATGAACTGAGAAAAGAGGAGAGTGAGAATAGCAATGTGGCCTTCAGCTGTATCCTTTCATATGACTGGAAATCTTTCAAGTATGCCCCACCCCTTAAAGTTTCCACAACTTCTTCAGAGCACCATGGGCTGAAGACTAAGCCTTTAATTTCACCCTTATGAGGACACATGCATGTCCATATCAAAGTAGTAGTAGAAAGTAGTACCTAGTAGGATTTACAGATAGAAATGAGGTTAGCATGTATAAGTCCCCAGATTCCATCTCTCCTTATTAGAGTATTATAATTTTTTTCACTATTTTTTTTATTCGATATATTTTTTATTTACATTTCAAATTATTTCCCCTTTTCTAGCCCCCCACTCCCCGAAAGTCCCATAAGCCCCCTTTTCTCCCCCTGTCCTCCCACCCACCCCTTCCCACTTCCCCATTCTGGTTTTGCCCTATACTTCTTCACTGAGTCTTTCTAGAACAAGGGGCCACTCCTCCTTTCTTCTTGTACCTCATTTGATGTATGGATTATGTTTGGGGTATTCCAGTTTTCTAGGTTAATAACCACTTATTAGTGAGTGCATACCATGATTCACCTTTTGAGTCTGGGTTACCTCACTTAGTATGATGTTCTCTAGCTCCATCCATTTGCCTAAGAATTTCATGAATTCATTGTTTCTAGTGGCTGAATAGTACTCCATTGTGTAGATATACCACATTTTTTGCATCCACTCTTCTGTTGAGGGATACCTGTGTTCTTTCCAGCATCTGGCAATTATAAATAGGGCTGCTATGAACATAGTAGAGCAGGTATCCTTATTACATGGTGGGGAATCCTCTGGGTATATGCCTAGGAGTGGTATAGGAGGATCCTCTGGAAGTGAGGTGCCCAGTTTTCAGAGGTACCGCCAGACTGATTTCCAGAGTGGTTGTACCAATTTGCAACCCCACCAGCAGTGGAGGAGTGTTCCTCTTTCTCCACATCCTCTCCAACACCTGCTGTCTCCTGAATTTTTAATCTTAGCCATTCTGACTGGTGTAAGGTGAAATCTCAGGGTTGTTTTGATTTGCATTTCCCTAATGACTAATGAAGTTGAGCATTTTTTAAGATGCTTCTCCACCATCCGAAGTTCTTCAGGTGAGAATTCCCTGTTTAACTCTGTACCCCATTTTTTAATAGGGTTGTTTGGTTTTCCCAAACCGGCTAACAGGCATAGCCCGAGGCAGACATAGCAGGGGTCAGAAGAGTATTATAATTTTAGTTCTCATGTCCAATGTAAGCCATTTTAAAGGCCTTAAATGTACTGATTTTTGAGAGGCAGAGACCTCAAAAGTGTGACTTACAGACTTGACAGCACTGGAATGTTATTATAAATATCTTAATATCATAAAAGATATTATGGGTTCCCATTTTATCAGGTAAATATACATGCTTTAAAATTTAAAACACTCTCAGATCTTGAAAATTATAAAAATCCTACATTGCGATGTCATGAATATTTGAGGTTCTAAATCATTGTCAAGATCTTATTAAAATAACTACATACAAGAATCTGCTAGTAAATTAAGTCAGACACAAGTCAAGCTAATATTCATCATGTTGTATTTATAAACATACCAGAAATTAGATCATTGGCCTTGGGTTTATGATTCAAATGACAAAATCTGGTTATTGGAAGAAATTGAAGTGTCCTTATTAGATTGTGTGGTCAAACATTTGAAATGGAGAGGACAAAAAAAAATCTTAGCTATGCACCTAGTCCTCATGGCTGCACTAGATGATTCAAAAAAATTGATCATTTCCTTTTCATGATAATATTTAAATTCTCTTCATTGTTTTGAAATTTTTTAGTATTGATAATCACAGAACACCAGCATGTGATTCTCCCTCTGATCATGACCTTTAGCAACAAGTTTTACTTGTTTTAGATTTTGCTTACTTAAGATATGCTTTTTCTGGGATTCTGTTTATGACTGACATCACATCCTGTCTCTATTTCTGTGCCTAGCTTACTTTGCTTAATGTTTGAGCCTCCAGGAGTATTGATATTACTGCAAATTATACATTTTTGTTTTAATGCTTGCATAATATTTATATATACACAATTATATATGTGTATATCTCTATCTCTATGTCTATCTCTATCTCTATGCCTATGTCTATACCTATATCTATCACTATATCTCTATATAGATATAGATATAGATATAGATATGTTGCAAGATATTTTCTATCTATTCACACTGAGGCAGTGAGAGGCCAGTAATTGGAGGGGAGAAAGGAGGAGGAGCTAAGAGAAGTGAGGGGAGGAGAGACAGAAAGGCTCAGTAGACCAGTCGAGCAGAGCAGGGGAGGCGCAGATATCCAAATGGCTTCAGATGTATTCCTGGTGTTTTGGAGAGATTAGAAATATTGGGATAAGACTTTATCATTGTAAATGGGCATTATCAAATTGGGAGTTTCTTATACATAAATGTATTTGGTTAACTATTTGAGTTTAAGAGTCATGTTTTACTGGATACTTCGGAGAAGTGGTGTAAAGGCCTGGTGGGGTGGCACACTTTTTCAATTAATTCCCTCTACATATGTGTATGTGTGTGTATATATAAATGTATATGTGTGTGTATGTATGTGTGTGTGTGATATATATATATACATATATATATGTATATATATATATGTGTGTGTGTGTGTGTGTATAGTATATATATGTACATATATTCACATCATTAATCTATCATTCATTGATGGATCTTGAGATTGATTTGGTACTTTTGTTATTTTGAATGCTTCTGAAACAAGTGTGGAACTACTGATTACTATTTCAAGATTCATTCCATTGCCTTTGAAATTATAACCAAGACTAAGATCGCAAGATCATATGGCTGTCCTGTTTTTAATACTGGATGAGTTTATATTGTTTCCTCAGTGGTTATATAAATTCATA
This sequence comes from Apodemus sylvaticus, assembly GCF_947179515.1. NCBI lineage: Eukaryota > Metazoa > Chordata > Mammalia > Rodentia > Muridae > Apodemus > Apodemus sylvaticus. The sequence continues at coordinate 73,742,531 of NC_067486.1, read as the reverse complement.
TCTCCACTACAGTATGTTAGGATCTACAGCTCTTCACACCCATGCCAAGACATTATCATTTGTATAACAGCCATGTTAATCAGGCTAAAGTGTTATCTCATTATGTTCTGCCAGCTACACATGTAACACAGAGAGTGGGTTAGCCAAGTGTTTCTTTTGATTTTATTTTTAATTATTTTATGTGTTTATGTTTTATTGGACAAATGTCATTAAATTTTATGTCAATTTATGCCAATATTCTTTGAGTATTAGTCTTAATTTTTCACAGTATTTAAAAATTCTCTCATATTTTTCATTCCATCATTGGAACTTGGTTAGCTTCTTTTAAAGTATCGTTAGTCTTTAATCGTTTAATAACCTTGCATTGTTGTCTATGCAGAGGAGGAGATAATCTTCTTGTATTTATGACCCTTCTAGGACAGCAATAATACTTAAAATTCACTCCAGCCTCTGATTTTAGAAGAACCTCCTAGTGATGACCCAGGCGAGTGAAACAAGTGAGTTCTCTAGTTTTCTGATGCATTTACCAGTATCTGATAGACATAATATCTGAGCTTGAACAACCAGTGAGAGTTCTCAAGTGGTCTGCTATCAGAAGCAGTTGTTAGCTAAATGACACCATGATTTGTACAGGTCATGGAGTTAGCCTATATGTTCTGCAGTTAGACAGGCATGTGAGCTGGCTCTTGAGTTCAGGTTAAATGAGTCACTATGTGGACAAACGGGATGAATATCCATGTTTCTTAAAAATGTTCAGTGTAAGAATTTTTGTCTGTCTGAGTAAAGAAATGGGGTACCCTTCTGGGTGATTTGAGTTGTGTGTACCCTTTTAGATCAAACAAAAATAATCCATGTAGTTCTGAAAATAAGTATGTAGATAGGAGTTTTTCCCCTGGCATCATTATGTTTAGACTGTTTGGATGTCTGTGGCTATTCTTTGCTTTCACATATATAGGCATTAGAACCCATGTCATGCTCTAAACACTACAAAGTTGAGATTCTCTTTGCCTGAACAGGAATTTTAGAGTTGGTATGATATGAAGATTATGGAATTTTAAAGCTCAGTCTCCACTCTATTTCCCATCATAGATTGTAAGGTCACCAGATATCATTTCAAGATGAGCTGTGAGCTAGGCTTGCACTTCTGCTTGGGTATCATAGCCAGAAGCAGCATGGAATACTCATAAAAGTATTTGCCTTGATCACATTGTGGGCTGAATAAAGAATTAAACCACTGCTTTTTTCTTAATGCTCCCATGAACTTAAGATGGAGTAGTATAACTTTTATTTGTGTGATGTAGTTATCATCTCAGATTACTCCTGAATAAGTTCCCTTTCTAGTCCTTTCTGAACTCTGGCTGGCTGGTTCAACTCAGCTGTTCAGGCTCAAGATCCTTGAACCTGACTGATTGAAAAATCTGGCTTTTCTCAACTTCTCACTGAATTGTTCTGTGTGGCCTCAAACTAACTGTGGCAATTTGTTCTAATTTTCTGACTCCTGGTTTTTTGGGTTTTTTTTTTTTTCTCTGCTGACCTGCATTGGCCTGCACAAAATCACAATCTAACTCATATCCACTGCACTGAACTCACAGCATAGACTCCCAACTCACTGACCAAACTGACTGAATTGCCCTCTCTCTTTCTGTATATTCTTGTAACTCTTACCTCCAACTCATTCTGTCAAATCTTTCTCTGACTCATCACTTTGTCTGGACCTCAATTAGACTCTCATTCAAACACAGCTGCTTCCTTCAATAAACTAACCTTACTTTCATTGTCTGGTATTAAAGATGTGTATACTCATCTAAGGGTGTGTTTGTATTCCAATCAGATCATAATGTAATCCAATGCATGTCTGCTTTCAGCTTGATAATGCAGACCTGGAGGGTATTTGGATGTGATCCCTTGCTAGAGCACCCATGTTGAAGGATTAAAATTCTACTACAGAGTGGACTTCCTGAGATTTCACAGGGCCAGAGAATCTGATGCCTGCTTGTGACTCTTTTGCTGTGGGAACCAAGCACTGCAGTCTGTGCTAATTTAAGGAAATGAATCTTAAACTTCTAACTCAAAATTTCATCTTGTTTTGCTCACTGTGTAAGTATTTTGTAATATTGCTACATGCCTTCAAGAGTATATTTTAGTCTATGGATAATTTTTAATTGAGCTTTCAGAAACAAGGAGATGGAGCCTAAGATTTATTTCTCTGCTCTCTTACTGATATTACTCCCAACAAAATCGTGTTATATTCTTAAATGACCTATTCCTGTCATATGTCTGTATTTGTTTTAAGGTCACTTGCATATATACTTTAAATTTGCTGTGTTTTTAAGCATTCAAAAATTTTAATAAATTGTTACATAATTTTAAGAATCACTGTCCATTCTAATGTTTAATTAGTTTCTTGATATTAGGTGCACAGAACACACTGGTATAATTTTAAAATGATCAGCCATACTCTTTGATATGATTAGAATTACAACACAGAGAAATTGCAGTACAGTTGGAATAGAATTTGAGGCTAATTTCACCTCCTTGGCTAGAGCAATGGAATTCACATTTGTTTATTTTATTCAATAGGTTAGTAATGTTTTTAAATAGCAATAAGTCTGTGTCAAAAGGTGATTGATAAAGAGATACTGCTAATCATTTTGCAAGTAACATCTACAAAAGGTGTCAGTAACTTTAGCTTTATTATCATACTTAATATTAATAAGAACCAGAGGGCTTTTGAGCTCAGTTAATCATTAAAGAGCATATAATTCAGATCCATCTCACATTATAGATGATTACTTTTGTGAATGCTTTCAATTGAGAATTTATCAATAAAGTACCATCCTCCTCATTAACATAATAATTGGACCTAATAAAAGACAGCATTTCTGGTGTAGTAAATTATTTAATGAATTTCAGGAAAACAACTTTGTACATCCATTTTTCTATGTAAAAGGAAATGACTAATATCAATATGTAAATCTAAGATTTTTATTTATGCAATGAATGTGGGACCTTTATGATTCAGATTTTATTACTGTATGTTTATTACTATTTTATAAAACTGTTACAAAGTTTGTTACTTATGACAATTGGTTAGTACAATGCCTAACATATCTTCATTTGATGCACATTATAATTTTATAAAAGCATCACAGACAAAGTATATTGTTTATGGTAGCTGATTAACATAATGACTGGCATCTCTTCGTTTGAATAGTGCACATGTTGAGTGAAGTTTGAAAATAATATCCAATAATAATTAGTTATACATTCAATGAAAAAAATTGAAGTGCTTCTAGAAACCCTAACCCCAGCCCTACTGAAATCATTTTGGTTAGCACCTAAAGAGTGAGGTCATTCAAATTTACCTCCTAAGGCTACATATTATAATGCTGACTTGGTTTACTCATAGATGAATCAAATTGTCCAGAGGGATTTAGAGGGTAGATGTTAAAATGGTAACTTCCAGATAGATACAATTCTCTCTTCCTCTCCCTCCTCATCACACTTTCTTTCCCTTACTTATAACAGCTTGGAGTAGAACAGAGATGAGTAGTATTATGAATGATAGCCATAGGAAGATAAAATGTGTGTGCTGTGGCTCAAGTCATTTTCTTCTTTTGTGTGTCTGCTTACTTTTGTTTCTCAGAATGACTTCTAAAAGTACAATGGGAAATGAAATGCTATACCATACAGTCATAAGCAATATAAAACTTATTTATGATGAATTAATACATTCAATATCTTGCAAATTTTGCATAATTGATGGTTATTTTTTTTTTAACAAATCAATGCTATGCACAAAAGAAAGCACTACTGTAATACAAGGGACAATCTTTGTAGACATTGACAACTTGATCATTTTCCTTAGAAAGAATAAATCCCTGGCAATTCTTTGCAGAATACTTACTGGTTAACATGCATAGTATAATAGTAATAAGTGAGCTATGATAATACTTTATTTTGAAAATACTCAAAATATTAGCTATTGCAGTAGTAGTGACTATATAACATGAACTATTGATACTTATTGAACTTCATGGAGTTTTCATGAAGGATCAATTTGTATTTGGAATATGTTTGGAACAATGGCCATATGTGTTGCCTCTAATTTGGTTAGTCTTAACAGACATAAGCATCCAGGACAGATCACAGTGAAGAGCAAGACCAGGAAGGACAAATATTTTATGCAACTTCCTTTTAAGATTTTAGGAGGAACTGTATCCCTGTTCACAAAAATGAGATGTTGAGTATCTCTTTGAATATATTGTGTCTCATTTCATCCCCACAATATTGCATGAACACATGTACACGAGGCCTTGTAAAATTTAATTGTGTAGATGGTGGTGGTGGTAGAGTATCTCTTGTGTGTGTGCATATATGTATATATGTATGTACGTATGTACATACTTGCATATACATAAGGGAACATATGTGCCTCAACACATCCTGTGAAAATAGCAGGCTGTGGAATTCACAGATCAACCTCAAGAGTTGGTGTTCAAATGCCACTTTGAGGCCATGCAGCTGTGTCTGCAATAGCTGTCCTGCAAACATGCAGAGAATTCTTCTGTCTCTGTTTTCACCCTAATGGAAGATTAGTAGAGTTACAGATACATATCACCACACCCAGTTTTTATATAGGTTCCAGAGATCTGATCTCAGGATTTCATACAAGTTCTTTTGCCCACTGAGACATCTCTGCAGTCCAAGGTTTTGAAGATCACATATTCTAACAAGTAGCTGTTTCTGTTTTACATCTTTTATAGTGCACATTTACATTTTCTATAATGGTTCATAATAATAGACCTTTCTACATATACACTGAAAGCCAGTTTCCCACATCATCACTTTTGCCTTTTACCTACACATAAAGTAGTATTTCAATTAAAAATATAAAAGTCTTGAGATTATGTGGTAAATTATTTTTAACCCAGGGTAGTTTAAGACTTAAGTGGACACTTGAACAGATATGACCTAAGAAAATAGGGCTGTGGTTCTGTTGATTTCCAAGTTTGAAATATCATGGTCTCAAGAAGTAAAATAACTTGAAAATTTGTTGCTCAAACATCTAATTCAGTCACGCCACCCCTTATCTCTTCGCAGGATACCACTTGCTCTTTGTTGATTTGGGAGGATGGAACTCTTCCACATGTCCATCATTCGGAGTTCTGCTCAGTTACATTTTCTGCAGCTTCTTCTGGTTTCAACATTAGGAAGGATACACACGAGAGGGGAGAAATCACCCTCACTCTCTTCTGCTCTCCAGAACTGTTTATTGTTTACTCAGTTACTTTTTATGATTTGTTCATACACAAATTATTACTTTTATGTAGTGATGTAACCCTTAGTTTTTGCTTTCATGTAACATATGTCTTCTACTTGATTTATTTAGATATAAAATTCAAAACATAAAATTTTTAATTCATATACATACAAGTAAAAGACACATTATAGGATCCCTTTATACAACTGTGATCAGAAGATGATTCAATAAAACTAAAAATACTATCAATATTTTGCATTGAACAACTTTATGACAGCCTGAATCTTTTACTAGATGAGAAACAAAAGATTCTGTGTGATGATGTAAATAATCAGTAAATAATTCTCACTGCATTACATTTCTAGATCAGCATCAACTTTCTGATCATCAATAGAATAAAGCTACAGCAAAACATGCAGGAATGTTATGATTCCTTGCTGTAGCTTTACTCTGAATACACTTAGTGAGGAAAATCACTGTCTAGTGAGATTCCCATTCTCTATCATTTTTCCACAAAATATGATTGATGTATAGCATGAATTTGCATTATACCTACAATGAGAAATTGATATGAATTGTTTATAAAAATTAGCCTCTTATATCTCAAAATTCATGAGAATTATTAATTGACAGAATCATAACTTCAAAATTCAAGGAAATTTTAGTAAAGCAATTAAAATATTAGTACTGGGGCTTGAGAGATGACTCAGTAATCGAGAGCACTGTCTTTCAGAGACCTGGGTTCAATTGCCATCTGCAAGTCCAGCATTATAAAATCTGATACCCTTACACGAACAAACATGTAGGCAAAACACCAATACACATAAACATGTATTAGTTCTCTAAGAGAACACAAATGCCAGCCAAAACTACTATATCCAGCAAAACTCTCAATCACCGTAGATGGAGAAACTAAGATATTCCATGACAAAACCAAGTTTACCCAATATCTATCCACAAACCCAGCCCTACAAAGGATAATAGGAGGAAAACACCAATACAAGGAGGGAAACTTCACCCTGGAAAAAGCAAGATAGTAACCTTTCATCAAACCCAAAAGAAGTTAACCAATCAAATTTAAAAAATAACGTCAAAAATGACAGGAAGTAACAATCACTATTCCTTAATATCTCTTAACATCAATGGACTCAATGCCCCAATAAAAAGACATAGACTAACTGACTGGATATGTAAACAGGACCCTACATTTTGCTGCTTACAGGAAACACACCTCAGGGTCAAAGACAAACACTACCTTAGAGTAAAAGGCTGGAAGACAATTTTACAAGCAAGTGGTCTCAGGAAACAAGCTGGAGTAGCCATTTTAATATCAGATAAAATTGACTTTCAACCCAAAGTCATCAAAAGAGACTCTGAGGAACACTTCTTCGTGGTCAAAGGAAAAATACAACAAGAAGAATTCTCAATCCTGACCATCTATGCTCCAAATGCAAGGGCACCCTCTTTCATAAAAGAAACTTTATTAAAGCTCAAAGCACACATTGCACCTAACACAATAATTGTGGGTGACTTCAACACTGCACTTTCCTCAATGGACCGATCAGGAAAACAGAAACTAAACAGGGACACAATGAAACTAATTGAAGCTTTGGACCAATTAGATCTAACATATATATATATATGTTACATATATATATATATGTGTTTAACATATATATATATAAAACATTTTATCCTAAAGCAAAAGAATATACCTTTTTCTCAGCACCTCATGGTACCCTCTCCAAAATTGATCATATAATTGGTCACAAGGCAGACCTCAACAAATATAAAAAGATCGAAAGACCTCCTATCAGATCACTATGGAATAAAAGTGGTCTTCAATAGCTACAAAAACAACAGAAAGCCCATATACACATGGAAACTGAACAATACTCTACTCAATGATATTCTACTCAATGATCAAGGAAGAAATAAAGAAATAATTTAAACTTTTTAGAACACAATGAAAATGAAGGCACAACATACCCAAATCTATGGGACACAATGAAAGCAGTGCTAAGAGGAAAACTCATAGCCCTGAGTGCCTCCAAAAAGAAAATGGAGAGAGCATACATTACCAGCTTAATGGCACACCTGAAAGCCCTAGAACAAAAAGAAGCTATTTCACCCAGGAGGAGTAGAAGGCAGGAAATCATCAAACTCAGGGCCGAAATCAATCAAGTAGAAACAAAGAAAACCATACAAAGAATCAACAAAACCAGGAGCTGGTTCTTTGAGAAAATCAACAAGATAGATAAACCCTTAGCCAGACTGACCAAAGGGCACAGAGAAAGTATCCAAATTAACAGTATTTACTGTTTTAAGGCCAGTGTAAACTGATGCGAATCATGACCCCTGCTGGTAAGGATGGAAACAACACATCTAAACCATTGTCTTATTGTAGATTAAGTGTCCATTATTAGCTTTCTACAAACATGGAGATTCTATTAATGGGGAAACGTTTGCTGCATTCTAGGGACATCATCATCCTTTATGAAAAGAAATCATGTAACTAACAATGATGGTTCCCATTCCTGAGAGGTCTCACACCTTGACTTGTCTGTCTTCCATTACCCTTCTGACCTAAGCCCATACTCCTTGTAATGACCACTTTGCAATCTCCTGAATGTCCCTGATATCATGCATTCAGCAAACACTTTCCTGATTTTCCTATGTTCAAAAACGTTTGGGACATGTACCATAGTCCCTAGGAGACAAGATTATATTTTGAAATAAGCACACACACGCACACACACACACACACACACACACACACACACAATTAAATAAGCAGAAATAATGTATTGCTTATTTAAATGTATTACTTATTTAATGTATTACTTATTTAAAATGACCTGTTTTGGTAATTATGAAGGCTTTTCCTGTGACAGTTTTTAAAAGGAATGTTTACCTGTGTGTGATGGGTAAGAATCTGAAGCTATACATCATCCTTTAAATAAAAACCTCTATTACCACTTACAGGTCAAAACACTGGCATGGACAAGGAGAGTTTATTCCTAAAGACACTGTGAGCAGAGAAGTCACATTCTTTTTCTATTAATCAATTTATTTATTCACTTTATACCCTGATTGCAGCTCCCTCTATTTTACCAGCCTCCTCACATGGTCCTTCCCACACACCTTTCACCTCTGAGAAGGTAGAGGGATCTGTCTGTCCATCTGTCCTTGTGTAGCACCTGCCACCCCCTGATTTCTGTCCACTCTCCTGGCCGTCTCTCCCTCGGAGCCACATAGTTTTAACTGCAAAACCCTTTCTTTGTTCACACACTCATGGCTGTAAAAGGAAGGGATATTTGAGCACATTGTGTTTTGATTTTCTCTCATAAACATATCCTTGTAATTGCTGCAGATATTAATCTGTCTGTATATAAAGGCACTGAAAAGAATGCTTCTTGTGTTCATCAGTGGGCTAGTTTAGAACCCTAGACCATTTTGGCCCCACTGTTGCTAATGAGATGGTTCACACCAAACTTGATTTGGCCTCTATCACTTCAAAAGGCTATAGACTAAAATGTTGACACAAATGTTTAGTAAGCACAGTAAGAGGGCCAGGTGGGGCTAGACATGATCCTTACACATCAAAGGAGAAAAGGCAGTCTTTGGCAAGATGTTGTTCTAACTCCCAGTGGAGGATGTGGTATTGACGTTCAAACAGCTCACCAGGCAGCTGGGCCCAGGGGAGCACATGTACAGGTGCCACATCCAGATTCCACCTGGAACCACACCCTGCTCAGCAGGGATGAAGAAGGGGAATTCTACAGCCTCTGTGAGCTATAACAAATCCCGAGAGGCTGACATGAATGGAGGGTGTGTTTTGGCCTTTTGCCTGAATGTAAGGAGAGGTTTTGACTTCTCCCAGCATCCTCATTAAATGGCAGCTCCGGCTGTCCTATTCCCTGCAAAAGAGGATCCTAAGGGACCCACTCGCTCCATAGGGTCCTGAGGTACTGATGTCTCAACCCAGCAGGGCATCCATGCCTTTCTATTTCAAATTATCAACCTGGGATTAAGATGGAGGCCAACGCCAAATACACTTATTATTTCTCTGAGAAAGAATATTGAATCCTCCATTTCCAAAGAGAGAGAGTGCACAAAGCACCTGGGGTGTATGAATGCATGGATCCCACCATCCAGCAGACTTTCAGGTGAAATATTTGTACATTTATGCTTTAGTTTTTAATATGAGCAGACATAATTGGGAAATAAATTTATTTTCCTTTTAATTTTTCTTCCTTTTGGGATAAGAAACCCATTACTATATTCAAGGGTTAGTCACTTCTTGTTACTTTGCAAACTTTGTATGTGTCTTTAACCACTATCTTACTACCTCTCTAGGATTGTGTGAAATGGCACACAAAAAAGAATAACACCAATAACTCAACGAATATGAAATCTATTTCCTGAAAGCCTTTGTGTGCCATGTGTGTGTATGTGTGGTACCATATATGCATAGATATTTACATGTATGTAAGCAGACAAGTGTTATGTAGATGTAGAGACCCAGATGATATGACATGTCTTCAATTGTTTTCCACTGTATTTATTGGGGCAAGATTTCTTCCTGAACCCAGAGACCTCAAATTCCATCCAATCTAGCTAGTCCATCTGCTGTGTTTTAAATGGATCCTGGGGATTTGCACTTTAGTGCCCTTGCTAGCTCTACAAACACTTTATTCATTTAGCAGTCCCTTGCCCACCATCCAGCAGACTTTCATGTGAAATATTTGTCCATTTATGCTTTAGGTTTTAATATGAGCAGACATAATTGGGAAATAAATTTATTTTCCTTTTAATTTTTCTTCCTTTTGGGATAAGAAACCCATTGCTATTTTCAAGGGGTAGTCACTTCATGATACGTTGCAAACATTCCATCCTCATACTAAATTTGTGAGATTTGAATGAGGTCTCTGTTGTACATGATGAGATTTTGAGTCTTCAACAAGACCAGTGGTAACGGTTGATAAAGGATTAAGAGTGCTGTCTACTTTCAGAGCATCTGTATCTAAGGTCTGGTGTATTCTGCTACAGCCATGATGCCATTTGGCTTCTATAAAATAAACATTATATATTATAGCATGAAGAACATTTCACTGGGCTTCAATTAGTTTTTGCACTTGACCAGAAAACTGGGCCTAAGCTTCCTAGTATTTCTCGTATAGACATTTGCATGATTTTTCCCATTTCCTTTTCCAGTTGCACCTCTTCCATGTGCTCCCCAAGCCCTGCCCTCTCTTCAATGTATTTTTTTCTTTAATCGTTATTATTGCATATAGGTATATGTGCATGGATATCTAAATATGGCCTGCTCAATCTGCTTGGTGTTGTTTGCATATGTATAATTATATAATTTTATGGCTGACCACTTCGTATTGAATAAGTAATTGTGGGGTTCATCTCTGAAAAAAACTAAGTCTCCCTCTTTCTCAGTAGCCATCAGCTTCCTATATTTCTTTGTCTAGGGACAGGACTACAAGAGATTTACAAGAAATGAAGCAGGTCTATCATTGTTATTGCTTAAGTCCTGTTTAGGCAATGATAGTATTGAAGCATAATGAGTATAGCCTACCTGCCGTTTGTCTCCGTTCCTTTTTTCTTGATGTTCCTTGAGACTAAGGTGGAGAAGTTATGCTGTAGTTGTATCCATTGCTTCAAAGCAACCCATGATTAGCTTTTCTTTGTATTTTGTCCAGTGTAATCTAATATCCAGCATAATGTTCACACTACAGTGGCATTCTGTAATAATCTTTGCTGCCAAAAGAAGCTTTGATGAAGGGTAAGAGGTATATTAATCTGTGGTTCTAAGGATATGTATTTAGAATTTAGTTAGGAGTTGTTTTTTGCTAGTAAAGTAGTGCTAGAAGGTTCTCCTTCAGATCCATGACATCACTAGCCCTCGGAAGTTGGGACATTTTCCAATAACAGGCATGATTTCCCTTCTGTTGAGTAGTTCTTAGTCCAACTAGAGACCTGATGGCTACCACCAAGGTACAAAGTAATACCATTGTGGTGGGGGATATGGTGCCATGCTGGTCCTTGGTGAGGTTCATAGGTGTTACAGCTGGGTGGGACTATTGGTTGCTTCCTTCCCTGGGCAGCTTGCATGCACCTTCACTGCAATGAAAGCTAGTTCCCAGGAAAGGTGTTCAGGTTAGACCCAGCATGGATCCTTAAGTTCTGTATCTGAAGTGCATGGTGTCTTAATCAATAGGGACTCACCTTCACCCAAAAACAACATCAGTAGCCTATATTGTTTGGGGAGTCTGTTCATCCTGTTTTCCCTTCAAGTCCTTTATATCCTGTTATTCCCCTAACATGTACTCATTAGCCTCAGAGTATTTATTTTCTTGATTTCTGGTGTTACTTTTGGTTGTATACTCACATCTAAGGATTTTGAGCTAAACTTACTGATGAGAGAGAATATTTGGCGTTTATATTTCTGGGCTACATATTACTATACTCAGTATATTTTCTAGTTCCACCTATTTACCTGAAAGTCATTATTTTTTATACATCTATCATAACGGCATTCATTATATTCTTATTCAAGTTTCATTAAGAGAGAAATTCAGTCATAATTTTCTCCAAGACCAAAAAAAGAATCAAATAAATCTCTATGCATTCCCTCTAGATATTAATATTCTCCTTGTGAATGATTGTCTAGAATAGATCATAGACTTGGAAAACTACTCAGTTTCCATATGCAGTTAGTCTGCTGTGCTGACTGGCCCCTTGGCACAGCCTATCTTCCTTCTATCATTTGGGGCAAGTATAGGTGAGAAGAAGATCAGAAAGTAGTTTATGAGACAAAACTTGCTTTTTATGTTCACAGAACTCCTCACAGCCCTCGTTCTTTTGGATTTCTTTGTGTAAGCACCTCTTTATCACCATTTAAGCATCTGCTCCCAATCACAGTTTCTCTTAAGATCCCAAACAAGATTCCTCTGACCACGCCTTGAACATGGATTAGTTCATGGTGGAACAGACATTCCTGTCTTGAGAGCCAGTAGATTCCCTGCTTTGATGAAACATGCCCAAGTTGTGCTTCCCATTTGCAGCTACTTTAATTTTAAAATATGTTGTATTTCAATATCCTCATTAGAGATGGTCACAGGTCATATCTATTAAACAGTTTCTCCACTGTAAATAATTGTGCTTTTTAAAAACTGATTTAAAAAGGAAAATATGTTTTATGATGTAAAATTTATAGCAGAAATAGGTACAAAAATCTATTTCTTAGTACATTGTTTCATTCACTACAAACCATTTCTAAAATAAAGAGTCAAAGGGCAATAAAATAAGTTTTCTCATTTATTAGTCATAGATTGATTACAAAGTTGACTTAGGTAATTAGAAATTGTTCCAATCAAAAATAAATCATAGTATTTATACTCCAAGTAGTAAATTGTACTTGATATTTGTAGATAGTCTTTGGAAGAATTAAAACTAAATGCTTATGTTCATCCAACAAAATAAATATTTAAAACACATTAAAAACATACCTATGCCATATATTTTAAGAACTAAACCTATCAAGTTTATTCATAAATAGCCCAAAACAAAGATGTGGGATGTGTATGGAGTTCAGGGTAGAGAGGATAGATCTGGGAGGAGTTGGAAGTACTGGTCATTAAAATACATTGTATAAAATTTTTACATAGTTAATATAATATTATTAATATATGATTAAAATGAACATTAGATTCAATTTCTCATGTGAGGCTATGCTTAAGACAGTTATATTCATTAGGAATTTGACCCTTTTTAGGCCACAAATTATTCAAAAGCCTCAGTTATATACCTGGAAAAAAGAAATAATAAGTAACCCTAAATGCCAAAAATACTAATCCAGCTATAAACATGTTACAAAATTAGTGCAAATAAAGAAGATTATGATTACAACCCAGAGGAAGCAATATCTATTGTTGGAAATCATTTGCACCATATGAAAGTGCCCATCACATTCAGAAAAAGACAGCTTTTGTTTGTCATTTTATCTAGTAAAATATTAAGAGGATTGCTGGAGAGATAAGATCAACCCTAAAAATCAGAACATATACACACGTAATAAAATTTAGAATTTCTTACACATCAACAAAATGATAGTCTATATATAACTCAAATAAATATCAAAAATTTCAAAATATAATTGCAAAAATATTTGGTAATTCCTCTGTTACCACCTTTCATATTATAAGTCTAAACAAGTCATCAACTCAATGTAACTTCTATACACCAGGCTGAGACCAAGTTGATTTGAAATGATCTCAAAAGCTGTGATATGTATGTGGCTGTTCTTTGTGCCCCAGCTCACTGTGCTGAACTTGAGTATTTCTCATGGCACACAGTATACAAGACAATGTTCGAACAATGCAACATAAATATCTTTTAGCTAATTTGGTTTTCTGTTTATTCGACTTTCAAAATAATTGCATTTTTTACTCAATTCCTAGCAGAGCAACATACAATCAATTCTAATGTTCACTTTGTTATTCTAAAATGAGATTGATGTCACCCACCAGAGATTCGGATACTAAAATGTAAAAGGCACTCCTTTGAAAAGAAAGCTTTTTAAAGTTCTATTGCTCCATAAGTTATGCAAACACCCCAGTGAGTACTAGTGCCTTCAATGATAGTAAACAAAACTGATTAGCAATAGAAATTATGAAACAGATTCTTTGATTTTTTTTAGGATCAAACTGAAACAGATAACAGGGAACAGAAATAAAAAAAGAACATCTTTCTTACAAAAAATTACAGACAGTACACATTTCAGACCTGCTTTCTGTGAATTGACAGGATGAGAAGGAATGGGGGAGAGAGAAATAGCAATGAACTTTATCTAAACAATACAGGTGTGTGTTCATGATACATCCTTAATTCTCACAGGAACAGGGTAGAAAGGAAACAAACAGATGGGAACATTTTTTTAATCTAGAAAGGATGAAGCCTTGATATCACGATTTGCATTCAAGCTATACACTGTTTGAAAAATAATCCCTATCTGTTGGAAGATGAAAATGACTATCCACTAGGCTACACTAGCACACAAAACTGGATTTTTGCTAAAGAATATCATGACAAGAACAGAATTTGTAATGCTGCACACCACACACATATACACACATACACATACACATACACATACACATACACATACATATACATATACATAGTACTTATAGCTTTTTTTCTTGTTTTGGTTGTATATAAGGTTTACTTTACATAATATCTGCATCACTTATCAAAGTTAAAGGGAAGAATAGCCTGGGATGTCATTTTTGACTAAAACTGACGCAACTCACACTCCACTAAGAATGCTAGTGATTTTCTAGCTTAATATTGACCCTGTGTTTTCTGTAGTGCCAAAGGGCAGAACCCCCATGTGTGAATATCCAGTAGCAAGCATGTGAAATAGAATTGGGACTTGTTCTACAGGCTGTCTTCAGGAAAAAAGAAAAAAGAAAAACAAGCAGAGGAGGAATAAAAGCCATGTTTAGACAATTTGATGTAAAGTGATATGATGTTAAACTGGCAATAATTGGAAAATGGCAGTTTGTCTTGAAAAACTATACAGGTAGTTAGAAAATATACTTCCAGGCCTCAGACAATGAGAGAAAGCCAACTGCAAGTATGACCTTGTAAACCGGTCAAATATGAGTAAAGGAACAGCAGATCCCTGTCAATGTCGTTTATTGACAACTATTCCCTACAAGTTTGTGTAAGTAACCTAAGGAACACTGGCAGTGGCAAGAGGCAGGCGAGACCTGCTGTGTTTTTGGTGGTCAAGTCCATACACAAGAGGTCCTTGTAGACAGAAGTCCTGGCAGTACTCTGTGATAGAAGGGAGTCACTAGGTCTGCTTAGGGACCCAGGTAAACTTCCAACCTCCCTCCTCATCTCGACGCACAAAGGCTTGTCCTTGGTGGAAGGAATGAGTTTTCACATTACAGTGAGGGCTCAAAGATGTGGAAAAGGCCACCTCTGTTTTGTTGGGTGACACATCTGCAGTGTGGTAAGGAAGAGTCTGCACCCTCACTGGAGTATTAGAAAACCTAGAAAAACTATGACAATCTTCCTGGTGAATGGTGGTGGTATTCGAGGCATGAGTTCCCTGACCTACATAGTCAAGGTGTAGATCTCTGGGGACATTTGAATAGCCAGCTGCATCATGTACAAACTGGGAGGAAATACTGGGAACTGCTCTGGGATGAGAGTCAGCGGCGGCGGCACTGTAGTTAGCTGGTAGAGTGTCATCAATGGTGTTGAGGTCTTTCAACCCAAGTGTTTGAAGAACCCATGGGTCCACATGGGGCCCAGGTTGTTCTTTACAGTTAGAAAACTCCGTGGAGAGGTTTCTCTTGGCAGTTTTGGACTGGGGAATCTCAGCAGGGGGGTGTCTGTGTTCTTTGGGTTTCCTCTTCTCTTTTCTGAGTTTCCCAAACACTTTGGAAAACTCATCTGATGACAGCAATTTCTGGAAAAGCAATATATGAAAACTATACTTTCTTCAGCTATTGACTGATAGCCCAATTGCTTAGGGAAAAAAAAAAGGGTAAATGTCTTGTGTGTTCTCACACAAGTAAAACTAATAAATTAGCTATTGGTTGTTGCATAAATATTCTTAATAAGTTTTTACTGTTAGCATTCTGTCTAAATTCCACCCCACAATTACCTGGCTCCACGAGAGGGCAAGAGGCAAGAGCAAGAGGCAAGAGCAAGAGGAGGAAGGAGAAGGCAACCCCTTTTATAATGAACCAGTTGCCAAGTAATTGTGGGGAGGAGCACACCTGGCTGTTGCCAGGTAATCGTGGGGTGGAGTTCAGACAGAATGCTAACAGTTACTTTAACTCACTTTCCTTACTCAGTTTTTAAAAGTTGAAGGAAGCAGATGACATCTGTAAGGTTTCAACTAAGAGAAGGAAAAGCAGATGTCAATCATAGGTGTCACTTATTTATAAGTAAATAAAATAGGACCATCATTTATAAACCATTGATTGCATGATTTTTTTTCTCATTGGATACAGATGCTATTAAAGTCATAAAGTAAGACACAGTCATAAGAGTGATAAAAGTACTCCTTAGTCTAGATTTAAATCTCATTCATCTGAGTCTAAGCAGAACCTCTAATATAAATACTACAAACCACCTCTTACTTTTACTATATTAACTTTCAAGACACTCCTTTGTGATGTGTTACATTATTCTAAATTTAGAAACCTGATATCGAGAGAATTAAAAATAATATCACTTAAATGGTTTTATAAAATACTTTTTAGGGATTGATAACCGATGTTAGGAATTCATAGTAGCTACTGTAAAAAAAATATGTTTTAGCCAATGCTAACTAGATTGCAAAGGAATCAAATTTAGTGGCCCTTTGAAATGAAAAAAATGGGTGGCAATCTAAATCAAATTTAGATTAATGGCATAGTTTGTCTATAAATAAGATTAATCTGATGATAGACACAGTAATGGGAGTGAGGGCAAATGCAAACTGAAATGTGAAATGAAAGGAAAAACAAAAAGTTTACAGGTGAGCTATTTATCCTTGATTTAAAGTAGTTCACTTAGAAGTGCAAGAAAAATGGGAAGAAAGAATGTTTGCATATCCCTAATCACCAGTGGAGAGTCTGGGAGGGTAGGCAGGGCGAGCACGCAGGTGCGTGTGTGTGTGTGTGTGTGTGTGTGTGTGTGTGTGTGTGTGTGTGTGTGTGTGTTTAGGCCAGAGGTTGAGTTGGGTGTTTTTATCACTTTTTACTTTTTATTTTCAGGCAGAGTCCCTTACAGATCTTTCTAGTCTAACTGGCCAGTGGGATGCAGGAATCTACTCAGTTTCCCTGTAATCTACTGGGATTGCAGATGCATACTGTTCGCTTTTAAGGGGAAATCATCAGGATCCAAATTTATTTCTTCAAGGATGCATAAACATGCTTTACTTACTTATCAGTCTCTACAAAACCCAGAGAGAATTCCATCTGGGTTCTTAGCCCATCCATTTACAAATTGAGATAACAAAGGCCTTGTTGGGGTTTGAGTAGGAATGGACTCATGAATTTGAATGGTTGGCCTATCGGAAGTGGTATAATTAGGAAGTAGGAATAGCCTTGTTGGAGGAAGTGTGTCATTGTAGGGGTGGACTTTGAGGTCTCAGATACTAGAGCAGGGCCTATTATGGCAATCTCTTCCTGCTGCCTTGAAATGCAGATGTAGAATTCTCAGCTACCTCTCCAGCACCAAGTCTGCCTATGTGCTTCAATACTCCCTGTCATGATGACAATAGATTAATTCTCTAAACTGTAAACCAGTTTTTCCTTATAATAGTTGCCATGGTCACGGTATCTCTTCATAGTCATAAAACCCTAAGACAGGCCTAAGGAAAAACTATAGCTAACATCTAATACATACTTAGAACTACTGATACTTTTTCCATTTGATTTCTTCTCCAATACTTCACATTTTATGAGCACCATAGTCATCAATTCCTCTGATGAACTGTTGTCTTTAAACAACTTCCTAAATGACAGCTAGGTAAAATCTGAAACTAGAAACTTCTGGGAAATGGTATATAGAAATCCTGTTGAAGCTATC
Organism: Apodemus sylvaticus; assembly: GCF_947179515.1. Classification (NCBI taxonomy): domain Eukaryota; kingdom Metazoa; phylum Chordata; class Mammalia; order Rodentia; family Muridae; genus Apodemus; species Apodemus sylvaticus. The sequence continues at coordinate 73,724,656 of NC_067486.1, read as the reverse complement.
TATATTGTGAAGGATAATGATCCTATTAAGTCCCATGAAGACATCTTGTTCAAGTAAACTTCATATACTTCATCATGGGATGCTAGGTAGTCATTTCCTCTGTTAACTCACTGCCTTGAACTCAGAAAACAGATAATTACATACCTTGGCCTTCTCTTCCAGACGTTTAACCAAAGTGGAATTCAGGTATTGTCTGAGGTGATTATTCTCTTCATGTAGCCTAGCAAGTTCTTCCTCCTTCTGCAGTAGAGTATCCTGGAGCTGCAGGAAGCACACAAAGGTGAAGGGTGCTGTATTGGTTTTGTAACCTAATAATAATGTCCTGCTCCCCAACCTTCTTAAACTTGAGTATTCTTGTTTGTTTTATGAACATAGTTTCAAAGAGCCTTAGTCCTCCGAGTCCTAAATTAAATCCACACTCCCTACCACCTGATTGTTCAGTTTTGTGCACCACATATTCCATTCATTGCAAAGTATTTAAAGAGATCAGATGACTCTCAAAACTGTAACCACAGGGAATCAGGTGGGTATGGAGGAAAGTGAGCCACACGGAACCGTTTAAACATAGCAAGGATAGGTAGAAGGTTTGACTGGACTCCTTCCTTACACCTTTATGAAAATAAAAACAAGAGATGTGACCTTGCTTCTGCTGTGGTCAGACTGGTCTGCCTGTGTGTCTAATAAATAAGATTGCTCCCCAGGAGGAGCCACAAACAAAACCTGGAGAAGGAGTGATCTTTGGAAAAAGTTTATCATCATCCCTCCTCTCAAAGATGAGCTATGTTTATTGTTGAAAACATCACTGTATTCCTTCATTTCTCTTGGCAGCAGCCCAGAGTAGGGCTGCAGAAACATTCCAGAAATATAATGAAAATAGCTGGTGAATCGAGAGGTCAATCATGGGTTTTCTTGGAGCCACTGTTTCTGTGACTTTGTTCATCTAACTGTTATCTCTTTGGACACACAGTACTGAGCCACTGTGATTTTAAAAAGACAAACAATATAAAACTAAAAATCAATATGAAAAAAGGGGAGACTCAGGAAAGAATGGACTTTATGGAATCAGATGGTCTCAGTATCCTCCATATATATCCGTACCTGTTTATTTCTGTAGAGCTGAGATGAGAGCTGAGCTTCTTCCCATGAACATGCGTCCAGAACAGGGAAACTTAACTCAGAGGGTGAGTCTATGTGAAAACACGGAACAAATGAATGAGCATATTTAGAACTGTGTGATTTAAAAACTCAACAAATGGCTTTGAATGTGTAATAGACTTAATTACTTCTCTTTCACACAGGAAAACAAATTTTTTAAAGGATTTCAGAAGAAGGAGGTGAGGAAATATTTATGCACTGCCTACAAAAGTGGCTACAGAGATGCCTTCTAAGGAGAGTTGAGCGACTCCTGGAATGGATATGTACATTTCTTGCTAGCTAAGAGAATAGAGGCTATCTATCTTGTCCATATCAGTACCTGTACATTCTTGCTGGCTAAGAGAATAGATAGAGGCTATCTATCTCTTCCATATCAGTACCTCATAAGAATATTTACTGACTCTGCCTTCCAGGAGGCTCAATACTTCTACTACCCCTTCCCAGCATTTATATTTTCTGATTTTTAGCATTTGATAGTGCTATCTTAGGCTCCATGATCAAATCCTATATTGTGAAACTGTCATTCCCCCTCACTCTGCTTACTTATAAAATCTGAAAGGGCAGAATTTGTTAAGAATTTTATGCCACGGTATGATAACATTTCCCAGTATTTGTTTATTTATTAGTGATGGAAATTAAAACCAGGACCTTGTACATGCTGGAGAGCCCCTCCATGGCTGAGACAAATCTCCAGCTCTTGTTACCAATGACCCCAATGACATCCTTCCTGTTTCTCTGAAGAATTTCACAGAGATTTTACTACCATATCATACATGATCTATTTTAAGTGTTAATATCTGTATATTTTAATGTTTTTTATCGAAAAGGTTTAAGTTTTTTATGACTTAATGCAACTCAAAACTCTGGCTCACTCTTAGTCTTGCTCTGGGCTGGACTTAAAATGTTGTTGTTTAAACATTTAGTATTAAATCACAATGATGGGCAAGAAAATCGAAATAAAGCTTGGGTTCACATGCTGAGATGCTCTACTTAGGCTTTTGCTTATAATCAAAGGACAAGACTGAACAACTTCCTCCACAGCATATGTGTTGGTTTTGCTTCAGCCTCTTATAAATACTCCAGTCTCCAAATACCTTGGGGCAGAATGAATGCACGGGTCTTTGATTTCGCAGTGCCTGAGAGTTTTACAGAAACTACACACTAATGTAGAATCTGTTTTAGTATGCGTGAGCTCCAGTCCAATGTTCTCTGTATAATTTCCATCGACATTAGGTATCTTTCTAAAGTTGAAGTATATATAAGAAAGAGGAATGGTTGTTCCTGTATATGTAATACTGTTCTCAGAATTTGTATTATGAAATAAACATTGTTGTTCATTCTTGATTTTCTCTCAAGGTCACAAAATATCTAACCAAATTACAAAATAAATGCTCTGCCTGATACCTTGACTCCAAAAATGTGCTGTTGGTGAAACTTTGTTAAAGACCCAAAGTTACTCCATGAATTGGAAATCTCTAAGAATTTCACAATGTAGAAAATAACATGTTATCTAACACACAAGAGGAAGGGTTTCATTTTTACTAGCTGATGAATACAGAACAACCAGACTTATCCTACAAAATGTAGGAGTTTGGGGGCTTACTTGAATTATCTACAATATCTCTATTTCTATAGAGGTTTGGCCCTGTCATGGAGGCTGTGAAAAGGCCCATTCTCCCAGGGAAGCAGAGGAGTAGAACTTACCCAGCACTTGTGGTGCTTGTTGGAGCTCAGTGTTGTCCAGGAGACCTGCAGTCCAGAAAGAGACCCAAGTCTCCTTGGAAACGTCAACACCAGATTCTGACGTCGTAGTGGAATACGGGCAATTATAACTCTGGCCTCCTACAAAATACTGATCTTGGCAAGGCAGAATGGTGTTCTGTGAAATTCAGTATGGTGGGGGTGTGGGAGAAGGCATGGCAGCAGGTGAAAAAGGGAGAGAGTAGGAGAAACATAGAGAAATTATATGCAGTGAAGCAAATAAACAAGGTGATAACTACAGGTCCATATACATATTTGAAAGGTGTAATTACAATTGCTAAAAAGGAGTAGACTTTTTGAGTTACCCAGTTCTTCCTAAGGTCTTTTCACAAAATAACTAGTGTTGGATGGACCAGGTTAGTAAATATGAGAAGAATATTTCATACTGTAGTTCCCAGGCCAACTATAAGCTACCCAGATATTAAATAAAAAGAATTTAGTTTCATGATTCAAAAATATAAGAACTATCTGTCACTCTGGAGGAGACATCTTGACTATGTTTCTAATAGCCTTGGGAGATAAAGATCACAGGCTACAATGTGTTAAGTGAACAGTTCCACATGGCATCTTATCAACAAACCTTCTAAACTGGGAATCTGAATCATGTGTGTGCCTTATACTGTAGGAAAACTCATTCAAGCTTATCCCCACAAGCTTACAAATGAATGAGACTCAGACTATGTTATTTTATTTGGCTTTGACAATTACTGTGTGTGTGTGTGGGGGGGGGGTAAACTCCTAATCTACTCTTCTAACTGCTGACCTGGCTACCTCAGGAGGAGTGTAGTTTAGATCAGTCTAAGTCCAGGCTGTTTCTCCACATGCTCATGATTCATTTCCCTTCACCGTGGCTTCCCCCTCTCCTCTCGTTCTTTTTCCCTTCTTCTCCTCAGCTCTTCTCTCTCCTCAACTAGCCATTCCAGTCCTGACCAGGTAGCTTAAAACCCTCCAGGAACTGGCAGTAGCCGATTTTATTTAGCCAATGGTTTTAAATTAAGGACACCGTTTGCACAACAAAAGCTTGTAATTTACTCATAGGGTTAGACCTTTTGGTACAGAGTTTAGCATTACAATATCTAGCAACAGTCCAAACCTCTGCATTATGGTTGGATGATATATACATGAATGGATATGCACATATAGGTATATATGTATACAGAGGCGATTACATATATTTTTCCCCTAGCTCCAGTCACTGGAGCCTAACATCACCTAAGTAAACAGTCAAAGGCTGAGAATAAAGTCAGTGGGCTCTAGTTCCCTTCATCACTAAAGCTGAGTACCCTTTATAAGTTCTCTTGCCACCAGCAGCTATCTGGCATGCTGTCTCCACTCTGTTCTGATTCAGTGAACACCTTCCTGCCCCGCCCCACTCATGCCTCAGTCCTCAGATATGGTCTTTCCAAATGTCAGTGCGGGCCAGGTAGGCTGCCTGCTAGCTTAAGTTGTCCAACAGCCCATTCTTAATTATGTGTCAATGTTTAATCAGATAAAAGACATCTGTGGCCATGGAGTTCAGGTTTGAACAAACTCTTTAAACACTGTGAGTTTGTTGCTGCCTTGAAGACTTTCTTGGACATAACGTAAATAAAGAAACCAGAAGAGAAGACAGAAAGCAGGGAGAAGAAGGGGTAGGAAGAAAAGGAGGAAGAGAAGGGGGAGGAAGAAAATAGGAATAAAAGAATAGATTTATTATCATTGAGTCACTAGACTAACACTTGGGCCCTGCTCCCAGGGAGTGAACGTTTGGAGTACAGCTTGGACAACCTAAAGAAATTCAGCCAAAAGTTTATCAAGTGCTATTTTCTTTCTTTCTTTCTTTTTTCTTTTTTTTCTAAAAGTATGTTTGTAGACTCTTTTCGGAGGTTATTATTGGAATCAGAGCTAAGCTATTATGCAATTGATACCAGAGAGGAAAACAAACCCCAAACATTCCTAAGTAGTTTAAATCTAAGTGTTTGCAAATATGTGCATCGTCTGGAGGAACAGGTGGTAGGAAAGAAAGCCTGTGCAGGGTGGGGGGAAAGGGGTGGGGAGCCGATTGTGCTCAGAAATGGAACAGAGAGTAAAAGGGGGTACGGGGCAGCAGACTCGGTTTTTAAGTACAAAGGCATCTCCCAAGGAGTATATTTTAAATGCAGTTTATTTTCTTCCTGGGACCCCGGGTCCTGGCAGCAGACCAGTTAAGGCCAGCTCCTCACTTACCATCTTGCAGAAGAAAGCGCTGCAGAACCTAGGCCCACTCAGCTTTTTCTTAAAGCCAGACTTAACTTTAAATGGGACTGCAGGGAGGAGCACGGAGGCGAGTTCTAATCCGCTGGAGCTGCTAGTGACTGGCGGCGCCGCGAGGCTCCTGGCTGGCTCGTGCTGCTCTCTGATTTAGTAGGAGGCTGTCAAACAGGTGACGTGCGTGTCTAGGGAGCCGCCCTGCCTAAGCCACTTCGGAGACACCATCACTGAGATGTGTGACCCCGCGCGTCGCCTTGCGGGTGCGGAGGCAGGATCCAAAGCCGCGCCTGGTCCAAGACGCTGCCTGTGCGAGCTGATTCTACAGAGTCTACCTGGTGCTGGGCAGCCGGCGATGGGGACTTGGCTGCCCTGCTCGCTTAGTGCCACGCGCCCAGCAGCCGGCAGGGCGGGGCTGCGCAGGGCGGCCAGCCAGCCCCCGGAGGCATCTGAAGGCCAAACCTTGGTCTCTGCGCAGCGCTAAAGAAGCCCATTCAAGGGACCCTGGTGTGAGTGGCACTCTATACATTCCTTGGGCACAGGATAACAAGTGATGTTACCTTAATAATAACGGTGACTTGATTTTATTTTTTCCTTATTTGGTGCAAGAACACAGTTCTTGCACGGTTTAGATGTGAGGAGAAAATGTATAAAATCTAGAGTGTACCTTTTCCAAGACATGTACCGTGGACAATTGCCTGCACACAATAAAATTTGTTCAAACAATGAATTAATGTTCATATTTAGGGATCTATTTGAGTTGGGAAGATGCAAATCACAATTACATAAAATGAGAAATTAAGATTAAAAAAATAACGTCTGTCAATACTTCATAGGATATTTTATTTCTCACAGGTATCTCTATAATATTCAACTAGGAGTTACAGAGAAGCAATTCCTCCTTTCAACAAACCCCAGGAGCCAGCTCTTACTTGTGCTGACCATTAGAGGATATAAAGCAGTAGATGGATGGGATCCAGTTCCAGCAAGCCTGGGAACACTCCCCTACCACCAGAAGACTCTAAGCTTGCCAGAGAAACCTGCACAACCCTGTCTATGACCGCTCAAATCACAGTATACAAGGAGTGAGAGTGCCCACCAACAGATAAACATGGGAAAATGTATAAACCAGGGAGTTTTATTCAGCTTTAAAGAATGACATTACGTCCTTTGTAGAAAAAATAATCGTAGTCTTGGATGTCATAATGCTAAGTGAAATAAGACAGACCCAGGAGAACAAATAGCTTATATATTCTTTTATATGAAGAATCTCTAAAGTGCATGTATGTACGTGTGTGTGTGTGTGTGTGTGTGTGTTTACAAAATAGAAAGGGTACTATTTAACTACTTGAGAAGAGGAAAAGGACCAGCGGGTACAAGGGACTATAGAGGGTAATGTGTGTAAATATAACCAAGGTACATGAAGTATATGCATGGCAATATGAGGAAGCCTGCTATTTTGTACAATTTGGAATTGATCCAGGGACTGAACCATCAACCAAGGGGCACACATGGTTCCAGTCAAAAATGTGCCAGAGGAAGGCCTTGTTGGACATCAGTGGGAGGAATGGTCCTTGGTCAGGTAAAGGCTCAATAGAGGCCCCAACAAAGGGAAACTGAGGGGGGGAGGTGGCAGTGTGTTGGGTGAAGGAGCATATACACGTGGAGGCAGGGGGGAGGAGGAAGGGGAGGGGTTGGGAGGTCTTAGGGGAGGGGGGATATCGGGAAATGTTTTACTATTGGCAATGTAAATGAAGATGATATTCAATATAAATAAATAAATAAATAAATAAATAAATAAATAAATAAATAAAATGGCTAAAGAGAAGCCATGTTCCACTATTCTCTCAGAGTGAAAGGAAAGCCCGGGAATAAGAAAATGAACACTTGTCAGCACAGTAAGTGAGTGTCACACTTGGGTTTTGGACTTCAGACTAAGTCAATCCAGCTTCATTGTACCTATCATAAGAACATTGCACTCAATGCTCTCACTTCTACACATAGGTAGGTGTGTGTGTGTGTGTGTGTGTAACTGCCACAGTTACAATACTGATTTGCATTTCTTTCAGATTCATAGGTTGAAGTTCTGGTGCCAGTGTTAATACATTTAAATAAAATTTACTTCAAGAACAAAGTTTAAATGTGTTCCTCATAGGAGGCCTTATGTCTGGTAGTATTACCAGAAGGAAGACACACCAGGGACCTGGGGTGCCACTCACAGAAACAAAAGGTCATAGGAGGACAGACTGAAGAGTCATCTGTTTGGGAGTCAGGAAGGGAACTGGATCACTCAATGCCAACCCATTCCAGTGTATTCTAAGGGAAAAGGGTTCCCACTCTGCTTAGGCAGTATAAAGGACAAAGCCAAAAGTTTATTTAAATCTTGTGAATAAATGGTCTTGTTCAAGTCAAAGGGCTGTTCATGCATTAGTCCTGTAAATACCTAAGCTCTTTAACAAAACCAAGTTAGTTATGTGATGAGCTACAGAGGCAAAGACAGGAGGGCTGAGTAGACTTGCCTTGGGAAACTGTCACAGTTGAGAAGTGTAAGCCTTTGCAATGACACAAAGCAGGTAAATGAGCAGATAAAGCATGATAAAAAGAAATAAAGGGCTATCAGCTTTGCATTAAAATACATGTGACCTCCTATTCCTGGTATTTTTTGAGATGAACCATGTGGGTGGCTATATCAAAGTCTCTAAATACTGGTAACCCATTTGATGAATTAGAAGCAAAATTCTTACAAGAGAGTTCAAATATGAATTGTATCTGCTAATGGTCAATAATTTCCCTATTTGCTGATTAAATATGAATAACATTTTTACTATTACTCATAGGGGGAGTTCCTACTTTGATGATGCATAAAAGTCTATTGCTCGGCTAGGCCAGTTAAATTTTCTAAAGGACATATTGATTTGCAAAATGGGTATTATTTTGAGGGCTAGATTTAAGTTTTAAAATTCTTTAGTGCATCTTTAGCAATACATGCTTTGCACATCAACTACTTTAGCACCATAGACATCGATGAATACGTGGTGATTTGGAATCACAGAACACTGGAAAGCTATTCACGATTGAGTGCAAGTCAGATCATATGTTCTTGCTGAAATTATAACACAGTGGAGATGGGCATGGTGGTCCACACACTTAACTCTAGCACTTGGGAGGTAGAAGTAGGTAGGTTTCTGAATTCGAGGCCAGTGTGGTCAACAAACTAAATTCAGGATAACAGGCCTGTCATACAGAGAAACCCCATCTCAAAAAACCAAAGGGGGGAAAAAAGAACTCCCAAAGTAAAACAAACCAAAACTGAAACCAAAATCTGAAAACCAAAAATCAAAAATTAAAAACCAACAACAAAAAGAAAACTGGAAAACCTACAGTGGCAGCACTTTAAACCCTCGACCTCTGGCTATAGCTGTTATTGTCCTAAGATTTATTGCTGAAGCAGGAGCTTGATTCCTTTTATTATTAAAAACAACTGGAATACCCAAAACATAATCCACACATCAAATGAGGTACAAGAAGAAAGGAGGAGTGGCCCCTGGTTCTGGAAAGACTCAGTGAAACAGTATTCAGCAAAACCAGAACAGGGAAGTGGGAGGGGGTGGGTGGGAGGACAGGGGAAGAGAAGGGGGCCTGCGGGACTTTCGGGGAGTGGGGGGCTAGAAAAGGGGAAATCATTGGAAATGTAAATAAATTATATCAAATAATAAAAAAAATGTTAATAAAAAAAAAACAGCAACCACAAAAACAAATACTGGATAAAGTAAACAATAACGTGAAGTCCTTTGCTATGCATATCTATGTGCACGATATAAAGGCTCAGGGTTCTTTGTGATGCAACCCATGCAAATTCTTCTCTTATGTAAGCAATGAGATCAGTTAAAAGCTGCCTTTGTATTGTGTTAGAAGAGGTGGTGTTGAAGAGGAGGCTAATAACAGTTCAGTTGTTGAATCAGGGTAAAAATATAACAAAATGGGAGGTAATTTGACCTACACAAGAACCAAGTCTACAGACAGCGGAAGGTAGTGTGATCAGAGGTGGGGCGAAGATATAAATAGATGGGCATATGGAAAGGGCTTTTCTTTCACCCCTGGAGAATGCTTTCTTCCATTTGCCCATTAGTGGATTCAGTAGCTAGCATATATAATAGAGAAGAATCATTTTTCTTTGTAAACACAGCTCCCTCCCATAGTATAGACAGCTGAGTCTCCAAGTAACAAAAGGATCATGTTTCTCCTTTCTCCTACAGGTAGAGTGTTACATGTAGAAAAATTTCAGTGCAACAGTGTTGTATTTTAAGACTTAGCATTTGCTATTCTTTAGTGTATCTGGAGAGGTGTGCTACACATTCAGCTTATGAGATACAGTTTAACTTTACTCATGAAAAGAAATATGTGGGGATCAGTATTTTATGATGGACAGAGACCTACCTATTGCTTGCCACTTGGATGTCATTGGAGATTTCTCATGGTTATGATATATAGTATACATTTTAAAATGATAAAAATTGTACAGAAACAGGATGTATGAGAATAGCCAGCATTTAATTCTGAGAACAGAAATATCACAATTGAGAAGAGTGTAGTGGTTATTAGGTAGAAAAGAGAAGTGCCTTGCATGAGATCAGGAGTGAAATGTGACAAAATAAAAAAGAATAAGTGTGTGTGTGTGTGTGTGTGTGTGTGTGTGTGTGTGTTTATGTCAGCCAGAATTTCTTTAATAGCTTTTTATCTACCATTGTGTATTTACTCATAAATTATTGCTGATAATTTAGTTATACTTGATGTATTTTGTTAAGGCAAATGACATAGCGCCGCCATTTTGAAAAATCAGAAGTTTATCATTATAAGAGCATTTCTTTCCAATATCATCTATATAGTGTGCATATGTGAGATTGTTTTCAAATGGACACAGGCCTGTATTCATTATTCAGGAAAGCTTTTCTGTTCCTGGGAGCCCTGCTCTCTGGCGTTGGCCATAATTTAACATTTCAGCATAGGATTTGAATCTAGGCAGACTGAAGCAGCTTCACCTTGCTGTCGATAGATAAGGGAGTTCCTCCTTCCCTCAGGTCCCACCTGGGAACTGGGGCAATCAATACCTTAGCTCTCTGCCACTTATTATGTGAACACTGGTGGGAAGCTCCGCTCCAAGAAAAGCTATGTATCTAAAGTGAAATAAGAAAATGTCAATAGTACTATGAAAGAACATAAAAACAAAATTGAAATTTACCTCACATTAACACAAACATTGGAGAGGAAGCATTTTAAACCCAGCAAAGAGTTCTCAGGGCTGAGGGAAGCTCTGTGATTCAGTGCTTGACTATATTGTGAGGGCCCAGAATCAATAGCCAGCAGCAGTAACAAAATACACAAGCAAGTCAATAAATCAATACAGCGTTATTCTGCACACTTTACCTCAGTGCACTGAAAAATGATTAAAATAGTTATGATGATTAATGTGTGTTAGGGATATGCTCATCTAACTTTGACATAATATAAAATTCTGCCTCATGAAAATCAATATTTTACCAACTAGATTCCAGTGCCCACATTGTTCAAGACTTCCTGTCAGGGATGCTTGGCAGGCTAGATGACAGAAAGCCAGAGCAACATTAACAGCTTGGAAGGTGAATTGGCTGTGACTATAACATTTACATTTATTGAAAATATAGAAACCAGAAAGCCTATTTCTATCAGCACAACTGGACTCATTTGATTCCAGCCTTACCTGAGAAACTAAAACAAATGTTAATTGCATCACAAAATGTATACAAAAACTGAAAAGAATCCCCTTATTTCTTAATAACACACTAATTCAACTTAGTTACAATCACATCAAAGAAAATTTAAGTCAATCAAATTTCAGTTTCTAGTCAAATTTTATTTTCCACATTTACTTTTTGAGAAAATAAAATGTAATGCCAATTTGTATGAATGTAAGCATTTACATATTTTAAAACAGTCTAAGAGAATATACCTAGTGTTTATTGCAGTGAAAGTAACATTACTCTACTCTGGAAAACACTTTAGTAAGAATACCAACCCACCATCAACTAAGGATGCATCCAAATACTCTGTGAATGCAAATGGCAAATGAGAACACAGCAGGATCTCTCTCTCTCCCTCTCTCTCTCCCTCCCTCCCTCCTTCCTTTCATCCATTTCTCCTTCCTTCCCTCTTGTTTTGCTTGCATGTGTTTATTTGTCTGTGTACTTGTGTGTGTGTGCTTGTGTGTGTTCTTCTGTTTGTGTATGTGTTTATGTTTATTCCCCTCAGTAGTTCTTTTGACAGATACACACATTTCAAAGGCTTTGTACTTGGGTAAGAGAGCAATCAGAGCAAGGTAATGGGGTGTGGCACACACCTTTGACCTCAGCACTGGGGAGGCATAGGAAGGTGGATCTCTGAGTTGGAGGCCAGCCTGATCTACAGAGAGATTCAAGAACAGACAGGTTTATAGGGAGAAACTATCTTAAAAAATAAACTGAGACATAGAGAGCATTTTCTAGGACTTAAAATGATATTTTCTTCATAAAATATTGTATCATGTGTGGGCTAGAGAGATTGCTCAATGGTTAAGAGCACCAACTGCTCTTTCATAGGTCCTGAGTTCAATTCCCAGCAACCACATGGTGGCTTATAACCATCTATAATGAGATCTGATGCCCGTCTCTCAATAGAGCAATGGTGTGCTAATATACATGAAATAAATTAATAAGTCTTTAAAAAAATTGTATCATGTGAAAACTTTCAATCTTTGCATTCTTTAGTACTCATGAATATACATCTATGTATACATATGTTTATGTATTTGTATTTGTTTATTCCTGTCCTCGAGCAATCAGTAAAGCTCAAGCCTCAAAATACTTAGAGATAAAAACATTCAGATGTTAGGCATGAGCACGTATTCTGCAGTACCAGATTCTCAGTAAAAGACAATAATCAGTCTAGACATGTTTGATTGGTGATTCTGGAAAAATGAAAGCAATATTTCTTCCCTTTACTAACATCAGTGTTTGTGTACCAATGCATCTCTACCCCTGGGGAGTACTTAGAGAGAAGCCTTTTCCCTAGGAGTGTCTTGTTGGCCCCACATTATATGGGGAAATGTGAATATATTTGCCTTCTTCTGACATGCATGCTCAGAAGCCCAGTTGGCCTATACACATACATTTTATACCTGTTAATTCACAACACTCCTTTTCCCTTGAACTGCAACAGCAACCACTTAAAAGATATGAAAGGCAACTTGTATTTCTGCATCTATATTGGATATACAGGTGGTGTTTCAGCAAGTGTTGTGAGAACTGCTGTATGGAAGGAAGCAATCGAGTGTTTCCTCAGAAATCAAATCGCTAGGAGAAAAAAAATTGTTCATTTGACATTGGGGTACATATAATAAGTTTCAAGAGCTATGCCCCCTCTTCCAGATGGAAAGGCAAAAGAAACCAACCAATAGAAATTCTTGCTCACAACTAGTTTATGACTTTGCTCACATAACAATATAAAGAGCACACATCATCCTTTTGCATTTTAGGTGCATGGTGTATTTGCACAAGTGTGACATTGGGTAGCTTCATGTCTCACTCTCCTGTATGGAGGTAGTCTCTTGCTCTACCCGAGCTTGCTGTATTTGATAGTCTATTTTCCCAGATTGCTTGCCCCTTATAACATTTAAAAAGCTGGAATAATAAGAATAGTTTCAATAAATTAGACTGTCTACAGTGTGGATTGCTGCTCCTGGGAAACAAAACTGTTTTCATTATGTTAAAATGTGTGTAAATATGTTTTCATAACCATAAAGGTGTTAATTTAGTAATATCTTAACTGTGTTTATTGCAAGATCCTGACCAATCTTGTTGTTCATCAATTCTGGGAAACAATGCACAGAAACTGCAATAATTCTGCAGTCTTTAGTGAATGCCCATTTTAAATCTGAAGCCTGGCAACATTTTATTCTTTATTTTGCAGTCATTTAGAGCTTTAAAATGTGATTCTAGTATCATTCTTTGATAATTCTTAGCATCATGAGAAACATTTATCAAATATTCTGAATTAAACTACAGTAGGAATTCGCATACTGTTTCTTTTGGTACCATATCAATAATATAGAAAGCACCATATTCTTAAAGGTGAAACAATTAATAAATTAACATGTCTAAGAAAATAAAGGAATTCTATAATTATGACAAAAATATACAGTGGGCATTAACATGCACAAAGGAAAACAAGTGGCTGCCAGTATGCAAAAATATTAAACTTACCTCTTAAGATAGGAATCCAAAGGCATGCAGAGGCTACCTGGGATAGTTGCTCTGATTGACAGCCTCCAATCTAGCCTACAGCCTATAATTAACCCTCAGCACACTCTTCCTGTCATTTCAGAGCTAGCCTTGTGCCCTGACCCACAGTGGCCAAGGTAATTTATGCATGTCCATATAATTTAATGTCCACAAGTAAATGTGTCTATAGTAAATGCACATGCAAAATATAAGACTATCTTAACAGTACTTTACAAAAAAAATGAGGGTATTATAAATATTTATTTATACATTTTTTCAGTAATATCTTGCAGAAATCAAGTAAACTGAAGCAATTTTAATGCATTCTTTCAGATTTGTTGTACCCCAAATAAATTTCCAAACGGTTACATTGGAGAGATATTACATATTGCATTCACTACTTCCTCTCTTAATGGATATGTTCAGATTTCTCCTATGCCTTTGTGTCTATAAAAAATCCCAATAGCCAGGGAGTACGACAAGAGGTTCAGGAATTTAAAGTCATCCTTAGCTCTGGAGTGAGTTTGAGGTCTGTTTCAAATAGGTAGGTAGGAAGGAAGGAAAGAAAGAGGGAGGAAAGGAGTGTGTGTGTGTGTGTGTGTAAGAGAGAGAGAGATAGAGAGAGAAAGAGAGAGAGAACAGACACAGGTAGGCACAACCTGGCATGACTAGCCCCTGAGAGGCTGTACCAGCAGCTGACTGAGACAGAAGCAGATACTTAACACCCAATCCCAATGAAGTCGGGGGACCCCATATTAGAATTAGGGAAAGGATAGAAGAAGCAGAAGGGAGAGCGACCCATAGGAAGGTCAGGATAGGAAGGCCTCAAATTATCCAGGCCCCAGGTGGCTCCCACCAACCAGGAACATATAGGGGCCAGTCCAAGGCCTCTGGCACAAGTATAGCAGAGAACTGCCTGGTCTGGCCTTAGTGGGAGAGGATACACTTAATCTTCATGAGACTTGAGGCCCCAGGGAAGGGGGAGACCTGTGGGGGGTTAGAGAGAGCAACCCCTTGGAGGCAAGGGGGAACAGGAATGGGATGAGGAATTGTGTCAGGGGGGACCAAGAGTGGGGTCAATGACTGGAATGTAAGTAAATAAAATACTGAAAATGGAAAAATAAGAGAATAAAGAAAAAAATCTAGGCCAGTTTGTTAAGTAAAATCTAGGCCATCAATGCTACATAATGAGACTCTGTATCAATAAACAAACAAAATTTACCGATTTCTTAAAAATACATCTTATATTTTTAATGAAAACTCCTAAATTAATTGTACATGATTTTTAAAGATTCCCTTCAGTTAGCTAGAATCATACCACCAGCAGGAAGAAGCAAGGCTCTTTCCCACAGTAATGTTAATCTTTTTATTTTATTTTATTTATTTTTTATTTTCTATATTCTTTGTTTACATTCCGAATGCTTTCCCCTTTCCCGGTTCCCCCTCCCCATCGGTCTCAAGCTTTATCCTAATGCTTTTACTTTCTCAGCCATCATTGAAATATAACAGCAGGCTTCCCAATTAAAAGTCCAACCTTAGATAAAGTGGTATCAAGCCTTTGAGATTTGTAAACCTAATTGCTCCTTGATTTGTGTGCACCCAAGTACTTGTCTACTTTTCCTTCACTTATCCATTTGATGTAGTTAGCAATGGCTCCTGTCTTGTGTCCTTTGCCTCTCTGGTATCACTGACTGCAGGGGGTTGATCGCTATTTCTTCGTCTCTTCATTGTCTCAGAAGCACCCGTTCTTCAGATGCTTGATTGAAAACCCTATGCCTCTACCTAAACATATTTCAATGTTTTTTTATCATATTTTCTGTTAAACTTCAATTTGAGTGGTTATATAATTTTCCCAAACCCTCCATTTATTTTCCAAAAGACCATGATAGAAATCTCATCAGGATACACATTCTTTTAAAAAAAAAAACATTATTGAATATAATCTTCATTTACATTTCAAATGCTAAAACCTTTCCCCGGTTTCCCCCCTTCCCCGAAAACCCCCGACCCCTCCTCCCACCCCCTGCCTCCAAGTATATGCCACGCCCCCCTTCACCCTCACCCTCCACCCCTGCCTCGATTTCCCTTTGTTGAGACTTCTATTGAGCCTTCACAGAACCAAGGACCTCTCCTCCCATTGACACTCTTCCTACAAAGCATTCTTCTGCAACACTTTTGGCTGGAACCATGTGTACCCTTGGGTTGATGGTTTAGTCCCTGGGAGTCCTGGGGCATCTGGGTGGCCTAGATAATTGTTCTTCCTATGGGGCTGTTAACCCCTTCAGCTCCTTCAGTCTGCCCTCGAATTCCTCCATTGGTGACCCCACACTCAGTCCAATGGTTGGCTGCTAGCATCTGTCTCTGTATGTGTAAAGCTCTGGCAGAGCCCCTCCGGAGACAAGCATAACATGCTCCTTTTGATATGCACTTCTTGTCGTCCATAATAGTGTTGGGGTTTAGTGACTGTTTATAAAATGAATCCCCAGATAGCGCAGCACAACATGCATTCTGTTCATGTCTCTGCTATTTGATTCTTTTTTTCTAATGCTTGTGAATTTTACTTTTTTTCTGTTGTCCTTGATTGGGATTTTGAGGGCATTATCACATCAAGTGTGGCTTTTCAAAGCTCTGCTGATTTGTCTTTTGTGTTTTTCCTCAGTTGTAAGCAGAAGTTACCGTAGCACCATTATATAATAATATAATATATATAACGGGTATTATGGTGATGACTGGGTTCATCTTTATGAGATGATTATTTTGCTCAAGGATGAAATGAACTACATGCAAAGTTCTTACTGTAATTGTAGTTTTATCTAGCTGCCCATGTATTAACAAGCAGTTTTCCTTTCGGTCATCATCTACTAAAGCTTTTTATACAGAGGTCAGTGACTGTGTGTCTCTCCACAAATGTGCATTTATCAATGGATCATAACCTACTTCATCTTCTAGACCGTTCTCGCTACCCTGAGTTCTACCTGTGAACCTTAGGATTGCATCTCCTTTGTTGCTGTTTTACATTCTATTGTCTCTTCAATTTTCATTGCTTTCTTTTTATTCTGATTCTTATAAATTACTCTCAGATATATTTTTCAAATTAAATAAAACAGCATAAATCTTTTTGAAGATTATAATTCACTCAACATTATAATTTGGAAAAGTGTTTACTATCTGGCATTGTACTTTAGGCTTGAGTTTATACTTTTTATCAGTTTAGTAAAATATTTCGAATATCCTTAAATCAAAACAATTTGCCTATATCTTCTTTGTGGTTAGACATCATGTATAATTCAAAAGAATAACAAAACTGTCATCATTCTTTTTGGGATTATTACAATCATATATTCATATATACATATATACTTTAAAACAGCAAATTATAAAGTTAAGCTCTACTTAACACTTTAAATTTTAAGCTATAGTTAACATAGTAGCAATTCATATATTAAAAACAAATACAAATGTTTCACATTAAATGACTGACAAGTTTACATCAATGGATGGATGTACAGGACAACACAAAAAATGCATCACTTTAAAAATTAGTAATTTTTATTTTACTTCTTTCAGCATTAAAGGAAAGTTGGATGGGAAGTATGGAATTTTATGATCTGATTTTTCATCCCTCAGTTCCTCCATTAACTAACACTCCACAATAGGAATAAATGTGTTAAATTTTCAAGAGACAATTGGAGCATTAAGAGAGCACAGTCCATGGTTGAGATTTAGGTGCACTCTTTGTGGTGTCACGCTGGGATTTTGACTGATGTGTAATTTACGAGTAAATTGTCAACAGCATTAGCTCCACTGCCACAAACCATCCTTTGTCCTTTCATTCTTCTCTTTCCCTTCATTTTCTATTTCATTTTAAACATTTATGTATCGTGTTTTTCTTTCTATTTTTGCCTTTTTGACAAAGTTGGTATTCAGCATCTTGTTAACTTGACATGTAACATACTGTCTGTTATTTATTTTACTTTTAAAGTTCAAATTTAAGACATATCTTTACAGATATTTCTCTAAAATAATATTAATATTATTTTATACATTTTATGTGCTTGCCAATTATTAATAATCAATAGTCTATGTTATCTATAGATTAGAGCTAAAAGTCTAGAAGTATCCATAGTATCTAATTCAATCTTTACACCCTTACAAGATGGGCAAAATAATAAAACACAGAGGAAAAATAAGTTTTTGTGCAAATTGTGCAGATAATATGAAATGGAGCTAGCTAGCGTTTTTGAAATCAGGTAGATTCAATTTGGGCAAAATTTGGGATGTTTTGTATATTCTTTTTTAAAATTCCTCTAAAAGGTTATTTTTAGAAATTGAAAGTATATAATGACTTAGAGATACTAAGAGAGTCATCAGAAGAAAAAATAACTATGAAATAATTTACTAATTCTTTTAGAGTCTATCTCAATTTTTTCTTTTTTATTAGATATTTTCTTTATTTACATTTCAAATGTTATTCCTTTTCTCAGGTTCCCCTCTGGAAACCTCCTATCCCATCCTCTCCCCCTGCTTCTTTGAGGGTGATCACCCACTCTACCATCCACTCTTGCCTCCCTGCTCTGGCATTCCCCTACACTGGGGCATGGAGCCTTCCCAGGACCAAGGGTCTCTCCTCTCATTGATGTCTGACAAGACCATCCTCTGCTACATTTGCGACTGGAGCCATGGGTCCCTCCATGTGTAATCTTTGGTTGGTCGTTTAGTTCCTGGGAGCATTGGGGTGTCTGGTTCTTACTTTGCGGTTGCAAACTCTTTCAGCTCCTTTAGTCCTTTCTCTAACTCCTCCATTGGGGACCTCATGTTCAGTCCAATGATTGGCTGCAAGCATCTGCCTCTGTATTTACAAGACTCTGGTAGATCTCTTGGGAGACTGCTATATCAGGCTCCTGTCAGGAAGCACTTTTTAGAATCAGCAATAGTGTCTGGGTTTGGTATCTGTATGTGGGATGGATCCCCATAACAAGATAAATTAGAATGTTTACTTGTAGATTATTTTTTTGAACAATGTTTTCCCATATCACATAGTCAAATGACATTCCATTGCTAACAGGAGCAATCAAATTAAGATCAAAGTGAATATCAAGAAATGTCTGGAGCATGCAGAATAAGTTAGTGTGGCAGTTTTGAAAAATGGTGTGTTGACAGAAATACCTTACATATTGAAAAATATTTATCCGCTCTTCCACTTGGAATTCATATCATAATTGTTCAGAAATTAAAATGTAAGTTAAATTAAAATATGTTTATTATAACACTAATATGTGATAAAATTAATCAAAAATTAATTAATCTGGATGTATTAGTAACATTTAATATTATAAAAGAATTTTATTTATCCATTAAAAATAATATGTAAAAGATAAAAAAATGACTATAAATTCAAAACAATGGTGAATGTAGAGGCAGGTAAGGGAAAGAAAAGATGAGTTAAATTGGCATCTCAAAGAATTATTAAAAATATGCAAATTATTCAAGCTAGAAATATCTTACGTATTCCTGCGAAGATAAGAAGGGAAAGCTGTATGATTTGTCAGCAAGCGTGAGTTGCTGAGAACATAAAAATGGCTGCCCTAACTTAGGAACATAAAGTGCAGTTTTATAAATCTGTAAAGATTTTATAATGATTATTTATTTATGATAATTCTGAGCCTGATGTTCTAATATTTTAAAATGCATTTGTCCATTACCACTTCCCTCTGAGCACCATTTTATTTCATACTTCTGTACATTTGATAAACATTATATTCTTTTATGTTCTGAGAATATAATATACATTATTTCTCCCTTCTTTTTCTCATAGCCCTACCATATAACTATCCTTGCTCTCTTTTGAATTCATGGCCTCTTTTTTGTTACATCCATTCATTCATACACACACACACACACACATTCCTAATTGCATAAATATGTCCTAAAATGTTGTACGTATGCTTTCATGGCTGGCCGATTGGTACTGGGTAACCTTACATAAATATTTTCAGGAAATTAAGGTGAAGGTATACTGAGTGCATTATATTCTTTACAACCAAGTAGGGTCTCTTACTTAGACAACTTGAACCATACTGCCCTCTATAGGACGTTGGCTGATTTACAGCGCTTCTATTTTTCTTTTTCCTCCCTCTTCTATTCCCTTTCTCTTCTCACATTCTCTTCCCTCCTCTGCAGATTTGTTCTTAATTACCTAGTCGCAGATTGCAGAATGAAGCTACATGAGCCAAACATATGTGTGCTCAGTGAAATTTAACATAGACTACAAATGCCAGACCGAAGTAAAGCCTGAAGATTGCACACATGCATAGACACTGGTTTGGATAAAATTTGTTCTAAAATCATAGACTGATATGTAGATCATCTATTTTTTTAGGAAATAAACAGAAGGAAAGATCAGTAAGGGCAAGTGACTTGATGCTCAGTGTTTAAAGGCTACATGTTCTGGTGCCCATAATTGATCTTCCTTCTGGAAGATTTCTGGAGAGATAATTTAATGACAGAGATGAGGAAGCAGTGAAACCACTGTGGTTTTTGTCTTAGTGACAGAGACCCTCTGAGCAGAGCTCACTCACTCTTTATCCCTTTCATGATGTTTTTTTAAAAAAATTAAATATGATTACAGAATTTTACCATCCCTTCAGCCCATCCCATTTTCCCTCTTCTCAAATTCACGGCCTCTGCCTTCCTCTATATTGTTAGATACATATTCAGTATGAAGATGTAAAGACAATCTGTTTCGTCTCTGAAATGTTGCTTGTATGTATCTCAATTCATATAGAACACTTAGCACTGGATAACTAACTGGGCAGCTCTTGTTTAGAGATGACTATTCCTCCTCTCAGAATTTCTTCGTGACCTGCAGTTAGTTCTTTGACTAGAGTTGGAACCCTGTGACAAAACCACTTTCTGTGGTATCATTTCTGTTTATGCCATCCTTATTCAGGTCTTGTTTATAGCTCTTTCTTTAACACGATTTCAGGATTTTACCCCACTGATCTCTTGCTTCACAGATAGACTGACCCAATTGGGTTTCAGGTTGTGTAAGTTCTCCTCACTCCTTTCTAGGTCTTCCTGGGTAATGCCGGATTAGTCTTTGTCTTTTTCTTTGTCTTCTGCTTTCTCCTCCTCCACTTCCTCCTCCTCCTCCTCCTCTTCTTCTCCTCCCATCTTCCTTTTCCTTTAGAGTTTCCTCAAGTCCAGTACCTGTTTGTTATAGTACCCAAGGGTTCTTTGCAATCAACATGACATTTATCCCTTTTCTAGTCATAACTTAAATTTTCTGTATATATTGAATACACCACAGAACACATCCTTTCATCTATGTGTTAAGCTGAAGGAGGCAGAATCAAGGAAGAATTATAAATTTGAAGAAAGCTTTGTCTTAAACCAGAGTCATCTCCTGTTAGAAGCAAGCATGTATGCTACTAAGTTCTCTCATGCCTTGATTTCTTTATCGCTAAAGAAACTTTATTCCCATATACTTTGTGTTAGTTTTGAAGAATAAAAGAAATACTACATGTAAAGATTCCTGTGCATATTTACTAGGCCTTTATACATTATGTGAAATGTAATTCAATACTTAATGAAGTAGAATTTAACTATCTTACATTAAAACTATTAAAAGCTTATTATTTTGTAATAAGCAAAAACATTTTCACTTATACTCTGTGTTGCCTTTGTAATCTTATTAGGATGTTTTTGTATTGGGCAATATAATTTTAAAGTGGTTCAATGAACATTTTCTTTATATTAATTATTGTCCTATATTTAATTTGTTTAGCTGCTTCAACGTCAGTTTTCTTTATTCTCTCTTTCTAAAGCTCTTATTGTTTTATCTCAGAAATTGGACTTTCTTCCAATTTTGGTCTTCAGAGTCCCCTAAAACAATACAGGCAATTGTCACTGCCATTGGTTGCCAAGCAGAAAAACCAGGGTGAGTGTAATAGTGAAGTACAGTATGACATATTTATATAAAATCAGTATATACTTAAAAAATGTAACAAAATTTGTCAAAGAGGAAAGCATACTGATACTGCAATTTGTCTGCAAGAAGCCTATCACTGTAATACTAAGATGCACAACTACACTGAGATTTAAGATGCTACTAAGACACATGATGCATGAAGTCATGTGTAAGCTAACATAACATGTAGAGCTTGTATGGAAACATCTGTGATGTAAATGGCACAGAAACAAGATTTCCACACTTTACATAGTAGTGTGGGTGAGCTGCTTATCTTTCTCCCTGCACTGGCCCACTTCCTTTTATGGAAGTGGGTCTTTCCTCAGTGAATTTTCTTATATTGCTTACAAACAATCCCCTATCTTCAGTATCTGTGTACCAACTTTATGTTGCCTGAAACAGAGGTTAAAATTCATCTTTATTAACAGATTCAAATTGTTCCAGAAACTAATCTGTAGCCCACTGCTACGTCACCATGCATATTAATTATGTGATCATATTCTGAATAAGTTTTTTTGGATGTTTTATTCCATTCTCTTCTTGTTTGTATCCTATAGTCTCACATTATCATGATCACTGTATTGTTAAAGCTATGTACTCTAATCACTTTCCTGGGCTGTTTCATTTTCAATTAATTAATTTCGGTGTCAATTTTTGCCAAAACATTCTGAGGTTTGGTTGGGAGCAAAATTAATGTATTGTGTTTTCAAAAAAAAAAAATCAGTGTGTGGAAACTGATTCTCATAAGCATGGGCATAGTGTGTCCAAGTGAAGAATTATTAATGAAGCAGGTCACCATGGAAACTGCCCTAGTATTTTCTTACCAGTATGACCCAAATACCTGATCGAACATGTAATGGAGGAAAGTTTTATTTATTAGCATTGTTTCAGAGAATTCAGCTTATGGTCATTTCTCACACAAGCTTGGACAGAAAATCATGGCTAAGGATATTATGACAGGAAAGGGCTGTTCAACACAATGATAGAAACAAAGATAAGAGGAAGGCGACATAAGATAAGATCCAGAGCGACAATCCCAAGAGGAATTGACCTTAGTAACTTACTTTCATCCAGGTAGAACGAAAACCTTAAGGTTTCCAGAATTTGCCAAAATATTTGCCACCAAGTTAGCCTAAGCTTTACAAAAGGAGTCCTAGGAGATGTTTCTTATTTAGACCAGAATCTAGTGGGTTGGGGATATTACATGTAAAGTTGTATGACAAGATATGGAAGGAGGTTTGAAATGGCATACTTTAGGAGAAAGCTGAAGAGTTTACTTGATAAGTTTAATTTTCTCTATAAAGTAGAAGATAACACATCCATTGGTAGATAAATGTAGCTTTGTGAACAGCTAGGAAGGTCATAAATGGGCACAAAAGAGACGAAAAAGGGAATTGAAGATCAGTGCAAAGGATTTTGTCAAAACAATAAGCCACAGGTGTAAGGAACTAAGGTTTATGGTGTTGAAGCACACAAACATAAGACAAGTGTTAGGATGGATTTGTGTTGGAGGATTTTTCTCAGAAGACTGAGATCTCAACTCAGACTATGTCAGGATAGGCTGATATTCATGGGAGGCCTCCCCTTCCTTCTTTGAGGAGAAGAGGATGCTAGATGGGTGGTGGTGGAGGAGGTGTGAGAGGGAAGGCCTGGGAGGAGAGGACAGAGGGGATCTGAAGGTAAAATAAATAAATAACTTAATTAGTTTTTTTCTCTCACAAAGTCATCCTCAGTGAGCTGTTACAACCTTTAAACACTAGGAGAGGCTTACTAAAGACCATTGTAATCCCCAAAACGGAAGCAAAGAACAACTCCATTAACAGGATTAATCATTCTAGATAAGGAAATGCAATTCCATTTTGCATTTTAAAGTGCATATAAATAAAGTGAATGTTGCAAACACTGCAGCAACATGTCTATTTTGTGTGACCTTGCAGTATGAAGCTCAGTAAACTTGCTTTAATCTTAGGTATGACAGTCCATACTTGTAATTCATATACTAGAGAAATAAGGACAAGAACATTGTGTGTTCAGTGTTAACCTCAGCTACAGAGTAAGTTTAAGGTCGGCCTGGGTTACAGGAGACCCAACTCAAAAACAACAAGCAAATAAACAACACAAAGAGAGAGACTAATACATCAACCTGCTCTAAATATTGATCAGATCTAGTACATTCTGTCTCCTACCTTTAGATTTGTGAATGAAAGGCATTTTTAGGAAATGAAACTAAGAATATATGCAAATATGAGAATAAAATTTATTATGTTTTCAGGTCTTGGAATTTTATACTACTGATGACTTCAAATCCACTAATTAGTGGAAACTTGGCTGGTTTATAACTTGGTATTTCCAGTAGTGTTGTGATAAAGACAGATATGCAGATGTCTCTATTATGAGGAAAATATGTACAAATGCTGGGCAGGATGGACAAGACAAGTGTTTGGATGGATTTGTGTTGGAGGATTTTTCTCAGAAGAGTGAGATCCCAACTCAGACTATGTCAGGAAAGGTTGACATCTGGGGGAGGCCTCCCCTTCCTTCACTGAGGAGACTAGGATGAGAGGTGATGGTAGGGGATGAAATAAGAAGGGAACACTGGCATTGTTGGTAGATATATAAATTTTATACGCACTAAATAAATTAGTATGGAAATTCTTAAAAAATCT
The DNA here is from genome assembly GCF_947179515.1 of Apodemus sylvaticus. Classification (NCBI taxonomy): domain Eukaryota; kingdom Metazoa; phylum Chordata; class Mammalia; order Rodentia; family Muridae; genus Apodemus; species Apodemus sylvaticus. The sequence continues at coordinate 73,700,588 of NC_067486.1, read as the reverse complement.
TAGGCTAGAACAATCATATGATCCAGTAGAATCCAATGTAACTTCCAACATGGTCATTTGACCTTTCACATATACCTTTAGATTTCAGTTTTAAAATGTATAATATATAAACATAATAATAATGTTATTTTAATCTGCATTTTACTGCTTGTGAAATATATGCATATAAAGGTATATGAAAATCAGCATCTGTGCATGTATGGTGGTGTGGTGTGTGTTTGTGTCTGTGTGCCTGTCTGTGTGTGTGTTGCATGTGTGTGTGTGTGTGTGTGTGTGAATTTGGGTGTCTTTTTTTTTATAACCTCCAATATAGGGCTCTTCTGGCAACACATAGTGTAGGAATAGACCCATGAATGAGACCTGAAATTCAAGTCTACTGAATCTTGAGTGGACAGACTTGTAGGAAAAGTTCCAAAACCATTTTTCAACTAGATACATATGATATTTTAGTAAGCCTTCTACTGTAACATGAATGGAACAGAAAGAATGAAGTAGATCCAGGTAATTAGAGTGGATTCTAATGACTGTGTGGCCAGTCAAGTGCTTTCCCCAAAAAGGTGTCCCTTCGGCAAAAGCTAAACATGAAACAAAAATAAATAAATAAAACACTTGTGTCTTACAATCATATCAATGTAAAATGTATAATTTACACTATTTCCTGCAATATCAAAATCACTATTTGAATTATTATTCATAATTCTAATGGGGACTCAGTGGGCTGAGATTTTGATTTCTATAACATGCTATCATCATGATGTTCAACCATTAGATTTCCTGGTTAATGCCATTTTCGTCAAATGATCAATTTGTACTTTCTTCAAATACTCTTTTTTCTTGACTTGATCACATGACCTGATCATTGGTATAAAGTCCTATAACTTCTTGTCTTTATTTTAAGGCTTTACTGGAGTCAAAGATTAACATTTAATCTATAGTAAATTACTGGGCTTTAAACAAATTTAGAAATCAATAATATGTTTAAATGACTAAACAATAAATTCATCAAAAAAGAAAAGTTACAATGGCTATTATAATGTATTTAGAACTATAGGAAAAGATGGATTTTTTTCATCAAAATTTGTTAGGAATAAATCTGTTAAATGTGCTTTATAGATTTAAAACTACTGAAAAGAGTTTTGGTTGCTTGGTGGTAGAGCATTTGCCTAACACATAATCATTTCCACTTCCTGCCAAACAAAATTCTCAAATGTCCGTGGAAAACAAAAAAATTGAAAATTGGCCTTATTATTTAATCTAACAAAACTAGGGAAAAAATGGTGAAAGTAGGAAAAGAAAAAGAAAAAATTGGCGACAGAATGTGAGTCATTGTAATAAAAAACTGAAAAATACTGAGCTCATTAGAAAATATCTTTAATGAGTTTTTAATAAATCTATTCAATGGGCATTCATGTAGCTATCTGGCAATGAGAAAGGATGTTAAACTGCCTGAGATACCAAGACAACTATGAAATTATAGTTACTTCTTATAATAAAAATTTATAAGGCACTCTGAATTTATTAATGCAATAACTGTGAACATTTTCTTGTTAATATTTTAGAAATATTGATATTTAAAATGTTAATTATGGAGCTGGAGAGATGGCTCAGCTATTGAAAGCGCTCCTGTGTTTCCACAGCCCCTAAGTTCAATTCCCAGCACTCCTGCTAAGCACCTCACAAATCCTCCTGACCCCAGTCTCAAGGGGCCTAAAATTCTCCTTTGGTCTCCATGGGCATACACATGTAGTGCTCACACTCATACATTGTCATACATGCACAAAAATGTGAAAAAGTAATTGAAAATAATAATACACTGTGCTTATGTGTTCTCATAATGAATGTTTAATTCTCCTTACAAAACCTCAATAATCTTATGTCGTTGGCATTAATGGTAGAGAGAGAAACTTCACATATGAAGTATTTGACAAAGTTAATGCAACATTCAGGCGAAAGCTGATTGAGAATTGTCTTAGCTATCCCAGGGTGGGGTGGTACCCAAGGGGGATACCCCTTCTCTGAGGAGAATGGGAGGGGTGGGGGGATTTGTAAGGGTAAGGTTGGGTGGAGAGGAGTAGGGGGGCTATGATGGCGATGTAAAGTGAATAAAAAATAAATTATTGAAAAATAAAAGAACTGCCTTAGAAAGGAAGACGCATTACTCAAGCTTTCCTATAATGATAGCTGCAAAGTTCCACAATCAGGAAAGCAAGCGTTGCCTTTGTCTGTGTGTTAGCCCTCCATCCTTAGCACCCATGGTTTAGAGAAGGGTTTGAAGGATACCAGTGCTTTCTGACTTTACAGCCATTTCCTCATGCTTGCTCTCTAGATTCACAAAGTACTTTTTCTCACTGTGCAGAGCCGCTACCAGAACGTTTTCCAAATATCCCCGTTTTAGGTTTGACCTCGCTCTGCAGTCCGCTCACACTCCGCACCCACTGCCTTGAGTGCACAACTCTCTTTGCAGTGATGGCTCCCATTGGAGAGCTGCCCCACTTGAGCATCAGGCATCTGGTCCTGTCAACCCTTCTGCTTCACTGTGCACTCTCCCTGATCCATTCTAATTAGACAGACAGCAAACTCAGCATGTTCTGTGTACCAACAACCGGCTTCTAATATACTCGTGTTCACCCTTTTTCTGACATTCACATTTTATTAACACGTACTGGTTTGGCATTATTAATTTCTCTCTGCCTCTTCTGCCAGAAACAGCCTTCTGAGTCAGCCCTTAGCATTTCTTGTTTCTGCCTCTTTCTAACCGGTCGTACTGGCACCACAGTGGCCATGAACCCATCACTAACCTGGAACACGGCATCTTCCATGGTCTTTCTTTGCCCTGTCCGCACTTCTCATCAACCGCTCAGTTTTGGTCAAGCATCCTGGCATCTGTGAACTCACGCGAAGTCCTTCTTCAGTGAACCACTTTTTCTTACTAAAAAAATAAAAATAAAATAAAATAAAATAAAAATAAAATAAAACGCTACAAGATTTTAAGAGCTCTCAAAATCAGTTCCCCGTGTCTAATCAATGTAATTTCCCATGTCTAATCTGCACCTCTTTATGTTCCTGGTTTTAATACCCACAATAAGTAAAATCTCACTGTACATTAATCACACTGAAAGTGAACGTAAAGACCTCCCACTATGACCTTGCAAATAAGCCTTTTGCTATGGAAACAAGATTATAGTTTGGGCCAATTAAATTTTCTTTAATTAAAACACATCAAAATAGAAATGTTGGAAAGGTTAAACTGAAAAAGTAAGTTTATTAATTTATACTTTTATTTTTAGGTTAAAATTATTTCTTGCTTAATTACAATCATAAAATATATTTTTATGATGGTAAATTGTGTTTTAAAGCAAACCTTTGGCTCTGATTGTTAACCAGTTTGCTCCACAGGGGGTAGTGAAGACGCTCTTTGCAGCTTGTCTAATAATATCCTAAAGGGCTATTAAGAAAATTGCCTGTAACTTGTACCGATCTGTGGTTTCTGCAATTTCCCATTGACTTATGTCTTTTAATTCCCTGGTCATACACCATATCAGTTGTTTTTTAATTCACCTTAAGCCACATGTCATTATGTCTGTTACTCAGAAGCCCCAAGTCCCTTGCCACCTTCAATGGTTATTTAATATGATAGCGGAGATTATGTAATCGACAATGAAACTGGATCGCAGGCTGAGGTTTAAGTTGTAAGGGACAGTAGACTATTGTCAGATTGATTTATCAGAGGATTTACAAAAATAGCAACAAAATCACAAGTCTCAAAATTAGCCTTATTTAAACAGCCAATTTCCTATTTATATTTAATTTTCTAGTTTCTTAAATTTTATATTTTAACTACTGCTTCTGTTTTCTCATATCCACCTTTATCCATCTCATAAACACCTTCTGTGTTTATATCCACCTTTCTGGCCCCATACATGTCATCAATGAAGATTATTCTTTCTAACTACAATAATATGTTCATGAATATTAATTCAAAATAAAATATTGTAACATTTAAATTATAGGAAATATATTCTCTTTTAAGTTGAGAAATATATTCCTCACAGTCATACTAGGTTTTAAAAAATAATGCTGTCAAATTCTGGTATCAAAATTAAACATTATTCGATGCTGTTGTTATTAGTGTTATTCCTTCAATAACAGCTATATTGATAAGCATGGTAGGTACAGCATACATATGTGGATGTACATGCATTCAAGTATTCAACAGCTTTCATTTATATTAAATAAGCACATTTAAAGCTATATATACATTTTCAAAATATTAGAGATTTTTTTGTGTAGTCAGTGGTAACTAAAACATTCCAGAAAGTTCTCATTTCTTCCCCACACATTATGTGACAACTATTTCCCAGAGAGATAGCCCAGACCTGCAAATATATACATTTAATTTTATATGTAGCACTCTTACCTTGAGATGAGATTTCTTAGCCAGACTCGTACACCACTGTTTCTAACGTTTAACTTCTCATTACCCTCTGGAAACCTCACTACTACTTATAAATGTGGTCCCCTGGCTCATAAACAATTATATCATCAGTCCCCTCCGTGTGTAACAAGAGACCTTAACCACAGAACTGGGAAATAAAAGGAAGAACTGTGCCAGGAGCAACAACGATGCCAAAACTCTGCTTTGCAATGATTGGCTAAATGGGCCAACCAGTTGAGTTTCATTCAGCATACTGGACTCTTGAGTTAACCTACAAGCATTCTTTTTTTTTTTTTTCTATTTTCTCTATTTTTTTTTCTTTTCTAAGGTCCCCTTTGATTTCATGCTGGCTTTTTAAATTGAGGATAAAGTTAATTCACTTAACAATGCCACAGCTGGAATTAAGTATGCCCCTTTTACTGCTGGGCTGAGCGGCTGTACAGCTTGGTTGTGCCTTATTGGACGCCCAACACCCTTGACGGCTGTTGCTGACTGAGTGGTGCCTCTAGCGACAGGAAAGAAGTTAACTAATTATGAACATATGGTTTGGCAGGCACCTTGTTAGCTTGCTGCTGCGTAGGTGTTTGGAAGCAGGAGAAGGGGAAACTTTGAGGTAGAAGGTGCGGTTAAAAGTCCCACTGATAAGCCTGGGGGAGATTTGACTGATCCTAATCTATTCTTTTTGTCAGCAGTCAGTGTGCTTCTGGCAGCAACAGCTTGGTAATAACAGAGATTTGTGGCCCTTAAGCTCTTGTGGTGATAGCCGGCACACGACCAGACCAGTCAACTGGCTGCTTAAAAGGCCTCGTATTAATTGGCCACAGTGGTGAGAACAGAAATGAGGAGTTAGGTCAAGGTAGAACACATGGTCTACCTGAAATGGCTCACCATGATCGGCTGCACAGATGTCGTCCTTTATTGATGTGATCCACAGTAGAGGAATAAGAGAATCCTCGGGGAGTGGAATACAGGAAAGCGAATATAAGAGCAGCCAAGTGTGGACTCTGTGTGCAAATTACCTCGAGGAAAACACAGGTGTATACAGGCTTGGAAGAAGACTTACCGCACTGCTTGCGGGTTATGGGATTTGGGTGTTTGCACTTTATAGAAAGGAAAATAATTAAAGCTAAACAGTAGAGAGTACTGTAGGCAGAATTGTAGACTCCTGTGACTTTTACAAATATATAAGATAAAATAGAAATTTACTCACACTTAGTATTCAACAGCAAGTCATATAAATAGGAAATTTCTCATAACTATAAGTTTGTGTGTGTGTGTGTGTGTGTATGTAATCTATATGTGTATATAAAATGTACTTTGGATGTTTCATATTTTGTTTTGTTAATTGTATGTGTGAACGTGTGTGTGTGTGTGTGTGTGTGTGTGTGTGTGTGTGTGTGTGAATGAATTTGTGCGTGTGGTACAGGTGCCCAAGGAGGCCAGAGACATTAAATCCTACTGGATTTGGAGTTTCAGTGGTTGTGAGTTTGCTGGACAGTTGGATGCTGATGCTGGAACAGAACTCTATGTGATTGTAAGGACCAAGCAAGTATCCAGTTCTCAGTATTTAAGCACAAACACTTAAACATTTCAGTACATTGTTTATTGTACTATAAAGGTTTCCAATTAATATGGGCCACAATGGGCTTATCGTTTTCATCAATAGGCTCCTTTTTGTCTAAAGTTTACAACTTTACAAGTCTAAGTTTACAAGTTTACAAGTCTAAATCTCTGTCTCTCTGTCTCTGTTTCTGTCTCTTTCTGTCTTGCTTTGGTGTGGGGCAGGATATCTTGGCTATATACTTATAATTTTCTTGCTCAGCCTCCTGAGTTCTGAGATTATAAAACTATATCTTCTCTACACTAGGCTTAGAAGAAAAATGTCTGAATAGATTTTGTTTAAAGTTTCTTGAAGTCTAACATCTGTGGCAATGCCTTACCACTGGAAATACTTTGTTTAAATGTTTTATCTTCTATGTGCTAATTTCCTTATGCTAATTTTTCAGTGCTAGACTACAGAAATATTTCTTTGCATTAGTCCTGGTAATTACATAATGTACGTATGCAGCCTCCATTATTGATCACTTAGTAATCACAGTGTTTATAGCTGACTTAGCTGGAAGGAGGATTGTTCCAGGGACCCAGGGAGGAGTATCAATGTGTACCTCAGTGCTTATTTGGAAAAGTCAACTCAGACATTCATATTTAACATGGTTACAATTTAAATTTTAATTTCAAACCTCATATCTCATTGAAAATACACACAAAATAATTTTGGAATAAGAGCATTCAGAAGAAAATATTAGGGGGCGGGGCATGAATTTTGGAACCCGGTTCCAAACCTTAGCAGATATTAGGTGATATTAGGCACACCAATGTCTTGAAGTCTCCGAGTCTTTACTTACAGATAGGATGAGGACCTTCTTGAGTTCTGAGCTATTTCAGGGGTTAGTGGAATGATGAAATGAAGTGAGAATATCGTTTACATATTGCATTCATTTTCAGAAGCCAGAAATGACCAAAAGAGAAGAATTAAAGTTGCTAAGAGGGTTATCCAGGGTCTGCATTGTTCTGTGCTACCTGCATGAGAATTCTGGAATATCCAATAGAATCAATTAACTTTCCTACTCAAATCTAGTCATTCATACTTATTTTGTATTTTATGTCTTATTCCTCCCTAATTGAGAATTGTTTCCTAAGCAATGCTTGTGGAGAAGGACTACATTGCACTGACCGTTCTCCTCACAAAGAAGCTAAAAGGAAAGTCATTTTGGGGGAAATGAAAAATTTGAAGCTATTAGTGCTTGAGCTCATATGTGATTCTTTACCTTATAAAGTGTTTTCACACACATCTGATTACATTTCCACACTGACTTTAGGATTTTAGCTTGCAGTTCTTATGAGAAAAGCTCTTATAAATTGTCCTATATGCTTCACTGCCTAAGGTGGGTGTAAGTGGGTTAAAAGTAGGAATTAAATACATAAGAGATAAAACGTTTGCTATTTACTAAATCTTCTATATCAGGCATAGATAATTGTGCCCCAGAAAATGTGAAATCAATCTATAAGGAGTTTATAACCTTTCTGACCTTGCTATGACTTGGACATTGGCAAATTTCTGTCATTTTCTGTCTTCTCAAGAACTTGCAATACTGTTCATTTCAGTTCTTTTATAAATACAATGCTCTCCTCCCACTTACTTTTTAAAATGTATACGCTGTTTAAAACTCAGCTCCGATAACTGGCCCAACTTGAGACCCAATGCATGGGCCAGTACCAATCCCTAACACTATTAATGATACTCTATTATGTTTTGCAGACAAAAGTATGTTGTTCTCTGAGAGGTTCCACCCAGCAGTTACCTCAGATAGATGCAGACACCAACAGCCCAATAGTGGATGGGCATAGGAACTCCAAAATAAGACCAATAGCATTAACTAACCTGGACCCTTGGGATTCTCAAAGACTGAACCACCAACCAAATTACGGACTGGACCTAGGCCTTCCCATACATATGTAGTACATGTGTAGTTTGGTCTTTATGTGGGTCCTGAATAACTGAAGCAGAGGCTATCCCAAAAGTTGTGGTTTGTATGTGGGATATGTTCGTCTAGCTGGGCTGCTTTCTCTGGCCTCAGTGGGAGAGGAAGTGCGTAGCCTTTCAGAGACTTGAAGTGCCAGGATGGGGGGATACCCAAGGGGGCCTGACCTGCTCAGAGGAGAAGGTGTGGGGAGATAGGGGAAGGGTGTGGCAGAGGGTGGCTGGGAGGGGGTCACTGAGTGAGATGTAAAGTGAAAAAGTGAAAAAATTAAATTTAATTTAAAAAAGGAAAGAAAAAGAAAAAAGAAAAGGAAAACTCAGGTCCATTATTTTTTCTCATGACTAAAAAGCAATAATTATTTCATCTCCTATTTCTTTCTTTCTTTCTTTTTTTTTTTTTTGATTTTTGGATTTGGTTTTTTCAAGACAGGGTTTCTCTGTGTAGCCCTGGCTGTCCTGGCACTCACTCTGTAGACCAGGCTGGCTGCGAACTCAGAGATCCACCTGCCTCTGCCTCCCAGAGTGCTGGGATTACAGGCGTGGGCCACTATTGCCCGGTTTCATCTCCTATTTCTATTGTACAATTTAAAGTATATTTGACTCTACCCACACGTGCCCATGTACATGACTTCATGCTAATTATATCACTTAATTAAGAGATAGAGAATATTCCATGCACATGGGCCTCAGGTTAGAAAAGTGACTGAGTCTAGTTCCTAACTGTGACTCTGATACTAATTAGCTCTATGACCTTGACTAAGATGCTGAGCTTTTCAAAGTTTGAAATTTATGTCCATAGAATAAGAATATGATATGCTGAGTTCTTTAAGGATGATATAATGAAAATGCAGAGTGTCAATCATATGTAAGCACCTGAATCTTAAAGTATAAAGGAAATGGCACCTGAGATAGTTTTCTTTGTGTTTTGATTACTAAGCATGTATCTGAAGTCTTGTACATGTAGAACAAATTCTTGAAGGAAGAATACAAATGTCAATGTACTTGTGTTTCCATAACCCACACATAATATGCACAATCTGATCACAATGTATTCTCACAAAATGGACTCAAACTGAGTCATCTTAACATTAAGTGACTGCTTTCAGGGAACTGAGTTATACAACCAATATTAAAACCACTCACTCAGTCATGAAAAACTCAAACAATAGACATTTATGTATCTGATATTGTCAAAGCTTGGACTTTCTGATCTTAGGTAGAAAGTACCTAGTTATCAGCACTCAGTTAGGCTGCACTGGCAAATGACAGTAAGACTGACCACACTTCACACAGCTGGGACTCAGGCAGCCACTTAGCTTCAGAATCTCTTTCTTAGATACTGAAGTATGTACAAAACCTGCAGAGATGGCGTAGACAGTAACACCACTTGCTGAAGAAGCAGGATAATCAGAATTTAAAAAATAAAAATCAGCATCCTTATAAGAAGACATGCATGGTGAGTCCATGGCCTGGAACCCTGGTACTGTAGGGAATAAAGACAGGAGTCCTGGGGCCTGATAAACCCGGTTCCAGACTTAGATCCAGCTGTCTGAAGAGTCTGAACAGTAAGAACAATCTCTGATGCCTGTATCTCTTTACCTTAGATGAGAGTTTCTCCTGTAGCTTTCCATCTAAGCCACTGGCTTATGAAATTTCACCACCAATGTATATATATATATGAAATGAACATTTATTTTATGATTATATTAATTTATTTTAAATTTTTAAAAACTTTTTTCTCCATTTTTAATTTTTTAAATTTATTTTTTAATTAATTAATTTATTCTTTTACACTCCACATTTTATTCCCCTTCCCTGTTCACTCTCCAACTGTTGTTCCACATCCCATACCTCCTCCCTAACCCCCTGTCTCTACGTGGATGTCCACAACCCCTACCCCATGGAATTTTATACATGAGTTTTAATTTTATATAATTCCCATTCCACTCTCTCCCTATTATCTCTTCCTGTGTACTCGACTACCTCTCAAATTCATAATCTCTCCTTTAATAATTATTCTCTCTCTCTCTCTCTCTCTCTCTCTCTCTCTCTCTCTCTCTCTCACACACACACACACACACACACACACACACATACACACAAACACACATATACCACACTACACACAAAGATGAATTCATTGACAGGAGACACTTAGATTACTTCATAGATTACAATATGCACTTCAGTGCATGTGATCATTTAAGTTTAAATTACTAGCTATTTCATTGTCAGAGGAACTTTTATTCTAATTTTTAAAATCAACTTTATTATTCTTTCAGTTACAGTGGAATTAAATGACTACAAAGTTGAGTGTGTGTGGGCATGTGCACACACAATATATACACACACAATAAATGTATATACATACATTATTATACATGACTAATAACTTCATTAGTCATATTCAATACTTTATATATTGTATTGATTACAAATACAAATATATATATGTATATGTACATATATATGTATATGTACACACACACATATATATATGTGTGTATATATATATATATATGTATATATATATACTTGGATGTGTTTATATGTATCAACATGTGAAAGGCCTCTTGGTGGCAATGGTTAATATTGGAAAGATAGGGTAAAGTTCTTGTAGGCCCAAGCCAAGATGGGCAGGTGGACATCTGCTGCCACCACCAACATTGTTTTCTTTATTCTGGCAAAGTCCTAATTTCCTACTGTCTAAAGTGGTTTTATCAAAACACTCCACTTTCTGAAGAATTCCAAAAACATTGCCCTTCCTGCACTCTTTTTTTTACTATTTCCTATCAAAATGTATGAATATATAATTAGAGAAATTCGTAGCTTTCTAAATATCATACTTTTTTCCTTTCTTGCATTAGGAAGTTGTCCCTGAGGCATGCCTGATGATATAGGCTTGTTATTTCTGTCATTGGCAGGTTGAAGCAGAAGAATTAGAAGTTCAATACCAGTATTGTCATTGTAGCAAGAGGCTGTGTTAAAATGAAAGAAATCATGAAATCAACAGTGTCCCTCCTTTTCTCTCTTAATCTCTATAATACTGACCTCCTTGGACGACTTCTTTTTAGGGGCTGGCTTACTTTGGACAGATTACTTGTCCCTCTAAACTATATACTTCTCAAGTGCTTGTTCATAGAGTCGTTATCATTAAAAATGAGTAACTGAATCATCAGAGATGCTGGGAACTTATGTAGACAGGAACTAATTGTTCATACCCACAATGGCACAACGTGCAGAGAGTAAGCGCTCTCTTGGAGCACTCCTTTCCCTTGGGGCTCAGGGAATCCTTCAAAACAAGAGGCAGAAAGGCTGTGAGAGCAGGTAGCGATGGGCAACACCAAGGAAACAGTGTCTTTCAGACATAACAGAACTGATGTACATATGAACTCATGGAGATAGAGGTGACTTGCACAGGTCCCAGATAGGGGATCCATCACTGAGACGGGAAGTAGACACAAGCTCACATCCTTAACGCGGAAGCTACTTCCCATCAATAACTGCTTGCCAATGAAAATTAGTTTTAACTGGAATTTCACTGGGTATGCAAACCACATTTATGTTATTTCCAGAAATAGCTGCTCAATACAATTCAAAATGAACTCAATGTTATTTTTAGGACCTTTTTCTTATATATTATTTTTTCATGGTTTTATGCTCTCTCTCTCTCTCTCTCTCTCTCTCTCTCTCTCTCTCTCTCTCTCTCTCTGTGTGTGTGTGTGTGTGTGTCAAACTATGTTTATATGAACTTCTTTTGCTTTTTCTTTTGCTTTTTTTTCCTATTTATCCTATTCTGATTTGATTCATTTAATTTAAAATGCCTGTATGAAAAAGGGCAAGAATGAGTGTGGAGTTTGGTTGGAAGCAGGTGGAGAAAATCTGGAAGCGGATGGAGATAAAAAAAATTATAATAAGAACATGTGGTATAAAAATTTAGCTTCAATTTTAAAATGCTTCTGCTATCACACAACTGGCATAGGCTCTGCTAATATGCCAAATATGTCCTGTGTTGCTAAAAGTAATTAAAATGTAAGTATTTATCTCAATGTATTTTTTTGCAAGAGTATTAGTTTGATATCCCTCACCTCTTCTGACACCTTGGAACTTTTAAATCATGTAAAACCCTAAGGCCGTGTGGAACTCTCTCCTTAGACTTGGCTCTATGCTCTCGAAGGTGTTTTCAACCATAGGCACTCACTCACCCCTGCTAACCTTTCCCTTGATACCCACTATGATTACATTGTCTCCCCAAAAAAATCAGTCCTAGGTCTTCTTATTCTTTCATTTCATTGACTGCTCCTAAACATTTTACACTCTTTCTTTTTTATAATATTCTGCTAATTTTCTTATCAACATCTGTGGATCTATTATCCAGATGGATGCAGATGAATAAAAATGGTCTCTACAGACTTTTTCTGAGGTCCTGACACAAAAATCTATAGCCTCATTGCAGCTTCATGTAGATGTTTTCCAAGTATTTGATATTTGAAATAAGCAAATCGTCTAACCACACCCCAGTTCTAACATTCATCTTTGCCCTGTTATCTGAATAGAGAGCTAATCTCCTGTGAACCTGCATTCAGCAGGTATGGAAGTCTGAACCCTTGAAACCTTTTCTCACCGTGTTGTCCTACAGAACTTATCACTTGTATTTTTTTATGTTCTACACACTTCCAAAATCCATCACATATTTTTATCTTTGCAACTTTTGCATTCCGTTGCCAACCTTACTCGAACTGCCACAATCTGTCTATCAGATACTTCTACAGATTTAGAACTGCTCCTCTAGTATCTCTCTCTTTTTTTCTATTAGATATATTCTTTATCCAGTATCTCTTAAGATTATCTTTCAATCTCAATTCCAGAAGGTAGTCAATATTTTGGTGATGTACACTTAATCCCATTATTGATCCCTACTTAAATCCATTTAATCCTTTCTATTTTTTCCTCATACCGAGGACCAAACAATGTAAGAAAGCTTATGTTCAGCATGACTGACAGACAATTTCTCTAACTCTTGGTCCCTTTATACTTTTTTTATCTCTCAATCCAGCCATACTAACCCCATACACAATAAAGACAACAAAGTAACCCATGGGCAACCCTGACCAGTTCTTCTTCACAGGCTGGAGTCTGTGGGGTATGCTGTTTTGCACATTAAACCTCTCCATTCCCTAGCAATTGGTTCTTTAATTCTGACAGTTAATCTGGATAACTAAATTTTCCAGAATAAGCCCAGGAAACCAAAATTGTATACAGAGGTGTGTGCTATTGGTAAGCAAGATATTTCTTAAAAATAAAATGTAATAGCCGCATGCACCAGACAAGCCCAAGCCCAAGAAACCCCTGCTCACAGAGATGGAAGAACAATGAGGTGTGTCAGAGCTTACCTACATTTTGCTGTAGGAAAAGAAGTAGCAGAGCCTATTGTAACAAATGCTAATTTATAGAGGCAATTACAAAACCACAAATACAACACTCTAGTCTTTCACTGAACACTTGGGAAAAAAACACCACCAAGGAAACTGTTAGACTGGAGTAAGGCGATCTGAGAAGGGCAAATGCAACATTAGGGAGAAAGCAAAACAGATACTAAATTTAGCCACACATTCAATCTGCAAAATGGCTTACAAGGATAAAATTTTCTGTTTGGGGTAAACAACGATCAGCCATGCATCCTACAGCTATAAACTCTGTGACAGCATACAGCAATTCTTGTTATTTATCCTTCCAAAGTTGAACCCATTGGTCCCTCTCCTGACAAACAGGATGTTGTCAGTAGGGTGACTTGCTTCCTGCTGAAATCACTCTATCTGGTGTGTAAGACACAAAGACATTGTTTTAAAAAGCCTATGATTTTGAACAAACTGGCCCAGCAGGGAGATTTTAACATGCCCTCCCTAACAGGCACAACAGCCTGTGTTTGTAAACAGAGCCTTATTGCACTAGTGAGAGAGACACAGAACAGTGTCAGCTCATTAATCGGGTGTCAGCGCCCTACTGAGAAGAGAGCTTAATGAGTCATCTCTTCATAAAGAATCATGGCTCAGGGGAGGCGAAGGCTTAGGAGAGGGGGGTGACTAGTCCAGCAATAACTATGGGGATAGAAAAGCTTGGGGCCCACCTGATGGGATAAAGAGAGAACAGCATTTGGGCACTGATGGTTCCTCAGTATTCTGCTATTCATAGGGGAAATCTGAGTTTATGAGTTTTTAAGGGCACCAATTATCAGTCTATACTCAAGTTGTTAGAAATATAATAAACTGCAATTATTCAAAACACACTGTATACAGATTTAGGGAGTTTTTCTTCTTCCAAATATGTATATGCTTCTGCATTTCTACATAAAATCTTCTATGAAAATGTACATTCTAACTACTGCTTCTTTAAAAACTGAATATGTCCCTGCAGTTGACTCTATCCAACATAAAAAGGTGCCTATTTTGCCTGATTGTGTTTTACAGTCACTAGACAATTTTAAGTAACAAAAACACAGCCTTAAATCTGACAATGAAACTTGTCTTTAGTTTCTTATTCAAACCTATCCCAAGACCTTAGCATGAAAAGATTTTTCAGAGTCCCTTTTTTCTAGGCTTTCATCAGGTGCCAGCTCATGATTAGGACAGGATGTTCCACATGCCCAGTCACCTTGTAAATTTACAAACATTTTAGTATTGAACACATTGCTTACACCTGTTTACTTCCCTCTTTACCTTTACCTTTATCTTTATCTTTATGCCTGCTTTGCTGCCATGCATTACATGAAGAAAATACAGTTAAGGGGGTTGAAGAGACTTTCTACAACTCCTTCTATTTCTTTAGGAGTTATGGGACTGTTTAGATGATCTGTTTGGTACTGATTTAATTTTGGTATTTGGTATCTGTCTAGGAAATTCTCCATTTCCTCCAGATTCTCCAATTGTGTTGAGTATAGGCTTTTGTATAGTAGGATCTGATGATTTTTTGAATTTCTTCAGTTTCTGCTGTTATAGCCCCCTTTTCATTTCTAATTTTGTTAATTTGGATACTGTCTCTGTGACCTTTGGTCAGTCTGGCTAAGGGTTTATCTATCTTGTTGATTTTCTCAAAGAACCAGCTCCTGGACTTGTTGATTCTTTGTGTGGTTCTCTTTCTTTCCACTTGATTGATTTCAACCCTGAGTTTGATGATTTCCTGTCTTCTTTCCTCCTGGGTGAGTTAGCTTCTTTTTGTTCCAGAGCTTTCACATGTGCCATTAAGCTGATAGTATATGCTCTCTCCTGTTTCTTTTTGGAGGCACTCAGGGCTATGAGTTTTCCTCTTAGCACTGCTTTCATTGTGTCCCAAAGATTTGGGTATGTTGTACCTTCATTTTCATTAAATTCTAAAAAGGCTTTGATTTCTTTCTTTATTTCTTCTTTGGCCAAGGTGTCATTGAGTAGAGTATTGTTCAGCCTCTATATGTATGTGGGCTTTCTGTTGTTTTTGTTGCTATTGAAGACCACTCTTACTCCATAGTGATCTGATAGGAGGCATGGGATTAGTTCGATCTTCGTATATTTGTTGAGGTCTGTCTTGTGACCAATTATATGGTCGATTTTGGAGAAGGTACCATGAGGTGCTGAGAAAAAGGTATATTACTACAGAGCAATAGTGTTAAAAACTGCATGGTATTGGTACAGTGACAGGAAGGTGAATCAATGGAATAGGAGTAAAGACCCAGAAATGAACCCACACACCTATGGCCATTTGACCATTTGACCATTTGTTGATTTCAACAAATGGTGCTGGTGCAACTGGAGATCAGCATGCAGAAGAATGCAAATTGATCCATCCTTATCTCCTTGTACTGAGCTCAACTCCAAATGGATCAAGGACCTCCACATAAAGCCAGACACTCTGAAGCTAATAGAAAAGAAACTGGGGAAGACCCTTGAGGACATCGGTACAGGGGGAAAGTTCCTGAACAGAACACCAATAGCTTATGCTCTAAGATCAGGAATTGACAAATGGGACCTCATAAAATTACAAAGTTTCTATAAGGCAAAGGACACCATCAAAAGGACAAATCAGCAACCAACAAATTGGGAAAAGGTCTTTACCAGCCCTATATCCAACAGAGGGCTAATATCCAATATATACAAAGAACTCAAAAAGTTAGACCCCAGACAACCAAATAACCCTATTAAAAAATGGGTACAGAGCTAAACAAAGAATTTTCATCCAAAGAACTTCAGATGGCTGAGATGCATCTTAAAAAATACTCAACATCATCAGTCATTATGGAAATGCAAATCAAAACAACCCTGAGATTTCACCTTATACCAGTCAGAAGGGCTAAGATTAAAAACTCAGGAGACAGTAGGTGTTGGCAAGAATGTGGAGAAAGTGGAACACTCCTCCACTGCTGGTGGGGTTGCAAATTGGTACAACCACTCTGGAAATCAGTCTGGCAGTTACTCAGAAAACTGGGCACATCACTTCCAGAGGATCCTGCTATACCACTCCTGGGAATATACCCAGAGGATTCCCCAGCATGTAATAAAGATACCTGCTCTACTATGTTCATAGCAGCACTATTTATAATAGCCAAAAGCTGGAAAGAACCCAGGTATCCCTCAAGAGAGGAATGGATTAAAAAAATGTGGTATATATACACAATGGAGTACTATTCAGCCATTAAAAACAATGAATTAATGAAATTCTTAGACAAATGGATGGAGTTGGAGAACATCATACTAAGTGAGGTAACCCAGTCTCAAAAGATCAATCATGGTATGCATTCACTAATAAGTGGATATTAGCCTAGAAAATTGGAATGCCCAAAACATAATCCACACATCAATTGATGTCCAAGAATAATGGAGGAGTGGGCCTGGTTATGGAAAGACTCAGTGTAGCAGTATAGGGGAATACCAGAACAGGGAAGTGGGAAGGGGTGGATGGGGGAACAGGGGGAGGGAAGAGGGCTTATGGGACTTTCAGGGAGTGGGAAAATCATTTCAGAAAAGGGGAAATCATTTGAAATGTAAATAAAAAATATATCGAATAAAAAAAAACAAAAATAAAAAGGGGGGGTTGAAGAGACAGTTAAGTGTTTAAATATACTCACTGATGTTGCAGAAGCCGCCAGTTTGGTTCCCACCATCCAAGTGGCTCACAGCCATCTATAAGTCCAATTTCAGGATTTCTCTAGCTTCTTTTGGCCTCTGAGGGCACTGAACGGACAAAGTGCATAAACAGGCAAGCAGGAAAATTACCCAAATACATACAATAAAACAGTAAGTTAAAAAGTGTATCTTAACTTTGCTCTAATTTCGCTGTTCCCCAAGTGCAGCAGAATCTCCACATCTCTACTCTTTGTGTTTTAATTCTCCACATTTTAATTCCTTATCAAATCACTGGTTCTTCTCATCTTTAGCCCATGTCCTTCCCCAAAAAATGTGTCAAGACTGATATATCATGTATTCTCTTGAAAATTATTCAGGGAAGTTTAGCCATCCATTTATATGTGTGTCCATTCATGTGCACAGGAATACTTTTTCGCTTCTATAAAATAAAGCCATTGTTATAGCTTTTTAAAACAGCTTCAATATTTGGAACCTCTTGCATAACATCTAAATTTCCTCCCTCTTACTTCTTTGGAGCATAGATGTAATGATACCATGTAAATGTAACAAAGGTCATGAAACTTTTTGTTTGTTTGTTTGTTGAGAGACTCCATGTGTTGATCCGACTTATGGCATAAGAAATCCAACAACAGTGGGACACTGCCTTAGTTATGTTTGCTAGATAGGCTCTGGTGTAATGTAGGTGGCAAAGTCATCTGATTCAGACCATGGTACTTCCCATGGACCTGAGGAAGCCTGCAGTGGTTACTGAGCTGTTCAAATCTTCCCAACTGAGTTTGCAGATAATATAGTGTGAAGAAGAAACCCAGAGTCCCACACTAACACCCATACTAATATTGCTGAACCATGCATGAAATCAGTTTTTTCCTGAGTACTTTTATTTGAAGCAGCAGCTAGTGAACTGTTTGTCCTCAATGAGGCTTTGTTTTGAAAAAAAAAAAAAACAGAGAACTTTATATATATATATATATATATATATATATATATATATATATATATATACTCATCAATACTGGATAACTCTTGCTAACCACTGTCTATTTTTGGTTGGCAGACAAACTTAATATTATAAGTTAATTCAACTTCCTGACTCCTGGTTTCTCAGGTACTTTTTCTACATCTTCTTATGCTCCAAATTGCTTTGAAAATGTTTGGTTTCGTGGGTCTCTCACTCATGTTGCTTGTTTCCTGTTCTGTTTCTCAATGCTATCATTACTGGGACAAAGTAATCCTCCAAAGTCTCATAATACTTCTGAATATCTTACTGTACTACAATTAGTTTGATTTCTAAATTAAACTTTTGTTTATTTCATTTTTTGTATATCTTATTATTTTAAAGACTGTCTTAGGGGATTTTTGTATTTACTGAGTAGCTATAGAGCTAGCATTAAACTAAACTCCATCATTATTGGATAAACTCACATATCTCTATACTGTGTACTCTTTAATAAAGAGTTTTATCAAGTTATAATTGATGTCAAGGAAACATCACAATACTGTGCAATTTACAACCATTCATCAATGCTTATATAATTTATATCTTTAAGCTTTTTTGCCATAAGATATATGCAGAGGAGCTAGGTCAGACTCCTACAGGGTCCCTAATCACTGTGAACACCCAAGAGTCTTGATCAGTTGATTCTGCAGGCCTTGTTCTTGTGGTGTCCTTGACCCCTCTTGTTTCCTCTCCCTCCTCCACAAGACTCCCAAACTCTACTGTGGAACTCTGCATCTGCTCCTATGAGTGGTTGGATGAAGTTTCTCTGATTATGATTACGCTAGATTTTAGTCCCAGAATACTCTGCAAGCAGGACAAACTGTAGGTCAAAGGTTTTGTGACTGTGTTGCTGTCCCAATCCCTCCACTTGAGGCCTTGACTAATTATAGAAGATGTCTTGTTCAGGCTCCCTGTTATCTATTACTAAGAGTCTGCTAGAGTTATTCTCATAGATTCCATGGAGTTTGTATTACACTAAAATTCCCCCAATTTCTGTCATTTCTTCCACCATTTTCTCCTTCCCTCTTGTCCAACAAGATGCCTCTTGTTCCCAGCTGTGGTGGTCTGGCCCAGTGAGTGGCATTATTTGAAGGTGTGTCCTTACTGGAGGAGGTGTGGCCTTGTGGAAGGAATTGTGTCACTGTGAGGGTGGGCTTTGAGAAGCTCCTGCTAGCTGCCTGGAAGACAGTCTTTTCTTGGTTCCTTTCACAACAAGATGTAGAATTCAGCTCCTCCAGCAACATTCCTTGCCTAGGTATATGCTTCCTGCCAACTTCAGAACCTATAAGCCACCCCCAATTAAACATTGTCCTTGATAAGAGATGCCTTGATTACAATATCTCGTCACAACAATGGAAACTGAAACTAAGATACAACACAACTCACCCACAGTCCACCAGAAAAAACTATTTCTCCTTATCAGGGTGATTTTTGTCTCCCATCTTAAGCCCTCCTTGTTACTAAGCATCCCTTGGTTTATGGATTGTAGCATAATTATCTTTTACTTTGGAGCTAATGTCCACTTATAAGTGAGTACATACCATGTTTGCCTTTCTGGTCTGGGCTACCTCACTCAGGATGCTTTTTTCCTTTAGATTTATCCATTTGCCTGAAAATTTTATGATGTCATGGTTGTTTACAGGTGAGTAACACTCCATTGTATAAATGTACCACATTTTATTTATCCATTCATTGCTTGAGGGACATCTAGGTTTTGTGCCTTCTGGTTAGTATGAATAAATTTGCCATGAATGTAGATAAGTAAGTGTCTTTGAGTATATGTCCAAGAGTGGTATGAATGGATTTTGAGGTAGATTGATTATAAATTTTCTGACAAGCCAGCATATTGATTTCCAAAATTGTACAAGTTTACACTCACACCAGCATTGCAAGTGTTCCCCTTTCTCTACATCCTCACTAGGATGATTTACTACTGAGTAGCTTGGTGTTCTTGTAGGATTCCTAAGAGTAGAAAAGGGGGCTCAGACTCATATGCCTCCCTGTGGGACTCATTTTGTCTTACTAGGCTGCCTCATCCAGCCTTGATGGGATGACATTTGTACCATCTTATTGTAGTTAGCTATGCCATGTTTGGTTCATATCTCTGGGAGGCCTGCTCTTTTCTGAGAAGCCCAGGGTGGCACAGGAGAGGGGAGACTGGGTGGGGAGAGCCTTGGGGAAGTGAAGGAAAGGGAAACCACTGTCAGGATCTAATATATGAGAGAAGGTTTTTAAAAGGAAAAAATAAGGACACTATTCAATGCCAACTGTGTTTAAAAAAAGATTTATTTGTTTTTAATTTAAGAGTATTTATGAATATTTGTACGTGTGTGTTTATGTTTGTATATATATATATATATATATATATATATATATATATATATATATATATATATATATATATATATATATAAAACCTATGTGTCACATGCCTGTAGAGGTCAGAAAAGGGCAACAGAGCCCCTGAAACTGGAGTTACAGGCAGTTGTAAGCTGCCTGACAGTGCTAGGAACTGAACTGAGGTTCTATGGAAGAGCAGTAAAGGTCTTAACCACTGAGCAATCTTTCCGTCTCCTATGTCTACATTTATAAAACCACCACCACACTTAAGAGAATGACTGCACCTGTTTCTGACCAGTGTGTCCTCACATCCCTTTATACTATAAAGCCTGCCCCCCATGCACGTGCTTTGCATGGGAACTACTCTTACATCATGATCAATTTTTATCTATTAGAACCCAGAAGCTGGAAGGAACCCAGATGTCCCTCAACAGAGGAATGGATACCGAAAATGTGGTACATTTACACAATGGAATACTACTCAGCTATTAAACACTATGAGTTCATGAATTACTAGGAAAATGGGTGGAACTAGAAAATATCATCCTGAGTGAGGTAACCCAATCACAAAAGAACACACACGGTATGCACTCACATAAGTGGATATTAGCCCAGAATCTTGGAATACCCAAGATAAAATTCATAGACCAAACAAAATTCAAGCAGAGGATGGCCTTGTTGGTCATCAAAGGGAGGAGAAGGCCTTGGTCCTGAGAAGGCTGGATACTCCAGTATAGGGGAATGCGAGGAAAAGGTAGAGGGACTGGGTGGGTTGGTGAGTAGTAGGAGGAGGTATGGCACAGGGTGTTTTTGGATGTAAACCATCCCTCACTTAAAATTAAATAAATGTAAGAAAAAATAAAGCATTAAAAAGATAATTTTTACATATAGAGTTATCATAATGGAAGTTTTCCTTGCTTAAGTTTTTCCAGTTTTCCTATTGAGAGAATGTTGATTTAATATGAGTTGCAGAATACACCCTCCTCTTCAGTATTAGAAGAGAGTTTCAGCAGAATTGGTATTTTTCTGAAATGTTACTCATCATTCCCCAGAAAAGCCATGTAAGTCTTAAAGTTTTGCTACTGAAAATTTTTTGACTGAAACAATGATTATTTTAATAAATACAATGCCATTTAGCCTGTCTAATTCTTTCTCGACTTGCCTATTTTTTCAATAATCTTCTTTCCTTCTACATTGCTCAGTTAGTGTTAGCAGTATTGTAAAAAAACAAAACAAAACAAAAACCAAAACACTGAGAAACTATGCTGCTAATATTAGAAATACAAATTATTTTCATATCACAATCTTACAGGGTTGTACCATTTCTCATTTTAATTGTGGACATCTTGGTATTTCTAGAGAAGCAATCGAGTGTTACTATTGATTTATGACCTTCAAAACATTTTAATTAAAAAGTTAATTGTGTGTGCGTGCACACACACGTGTACACATGGTTTCTGGTGCCTTCAGAGGCCAGAGGCACCAGATCACCCTAAATTGGAATTTTAGTGGTTTTGAACTTTCTGCTGAGGGTGCTGGAAGCTGACTTCGAGTCCTGTGAAGGAGCAGGAAAGTGCCTTTAACTGCTGAGCTGTCTCCCATCCTCCAGTTCATATTTTTAATTCAGCTTTTATTCTCCAGAAAGCTTAAATGGTTCCATGTTATAATTAGACTGTTTTAAAATTGCTTGGGTAGAGATATTTTTTTCTGATGTTTTTGCTGTTTACCAAAAAAAAAAAAATCCATTTGATTAAAATGATTTTGAATAGGGCATGATAGTCTTTATAATCAAAAATATTTTTGCTCTAAAATTTACTTTTTAAATAAGGTATCCAGTGAGCCCTCTTCAAACTGGTGATAGCATGGGGTATTCTTTTCACTTGCTCCTAGTTGGGTTTTTATATAAACCTTCTTGGTATTTCTTTAAAAGTTCAAACTTGTGTGTGTGTGTGTGTGATGTTCATATGTATTCAAGTGTCCATTAAGTCCAGAAGAGGATGTATATGTGTTTGTGTGTGTATATCCTCACATGAAGTATCCATTGAGACTGTCAGAAATCCCAGAGCAGGAGTTACAAGTGTTTGTGAGCAATTTAACATGGATACTGGAAAAAGATTTCTGTTCCTCATAAGAGCAACATGTATTCTCACTGAGCCATCTCTCTGACCGCTACTTTCTTGTATTTAAAAGTAGAGTGTTGGGTGGTTTACCGTTTGCATCCTTTCTTAAAATATCCTCTAATTGAACACTCCTCCACTGCTGGTGGGGTTGCAAATTGGTACAACCACTCTGGAAATCAGTCTGGCGGTTCCTCCGAAAACTGGGCACCTCACTTCCAGAAGATCCTGCTATACCACTCCTGGGCATATACCCAGAGGATTCCCCACCATGTAATAAGGATGCATGCTCTACTATGTTCATAGCAGCCCTATTTATAATTGCCAGATGCTGGAAAGAACCCAGGTATCCCTCAACAGAAGAGTGGATACAAAAAATGTGGTATATCTACACAATGGAGTACTATTCAGCCATTAGAAACAATGAATTCATGAAATTCTTAGGCAAATGGATGGAGCTAGAGAACATCATACTAAGTGAGGTAACCCAGACTCAAAAGGTGAATCATGGTATGCACTCACTAATAAGTGGTTATTAACCTAGAAAACTGGAATACCCAAAACATAATCCACACATCAAATGAGATACAAGAAGAAAGCAGGAGTGGTCCCTGGTTCTGGAAAGACTCAGTGAAACAGTATTTGGCAAAACCAGAACGGGGAACTGGGAAGGGGTGGGAGGGAGGACAGGGGAAGAGAAGGGGGCTTACGGGACTTTCGGGGAGGGGGGGGGCTAGAAAAGGGGAAATCATTTGAAATGTAAATAAATTATATCGAATAAAAAAAAGAATGAAAAAAAAAAGAAAAAAATATCCTCTAATTTTGGTCTTCGGGCAACATATTTAGCACAAGTGTTAATAGCAAGTTTAAATCAATCACTTTTGTATGTTTTCCAATCAGTCCCAAATACTACCCTTTCCTTTTTTGCTTTTACATTAAATAAAGGCTATTTTATTCTCCATTTTCTTTTAAATTTGCTATTTATTCTTTATTGTGTTATTATTTCATGGAGCTAACAAGAGACACCTTTCAATTAAAACATTCTACTCTAAATTGAGAATAGAACACTTCATAGATGATTTAATAACATTATAAAAATAACTGCCTTGTTTCCAGTTAGTTTTTATCTCACTTAAATTTGTCAGTTTTCTTGTGAGAAGGCATGTGCTGTTTTGCTGAAAGCAAACCCTTAAGAAAGCACATGATGTTTAGAGGTAAAATAATAACCCCACAAACAGTGAGAAGACGTTTTTTTCATTGATGGACTGTGCAATGTCTTTACTGGTCTTCGCTGAAGTTTGCTATTCTCTTGGTAGAGAGAAACATACCAGAGAACTTACAGCTTCTGCTGACTCATGTTGATTTGGCAGAGCCATGCTGTCTCTGCTCAATCCTGCTGCCACTGCTGATTCATGTTTGGTGTTTGCTATTGAACTGGACTTCTGGTATCCTGACAAGGAAAAAATGGCGTGACCCCAAGGGACTTCTGAACATGTTCACAACTCTCTTTTCCTATTAGTCTTCTTTCTCCCCTACCTCTGGTCAGTGGCCTAGAAGGGAGGTTGAAGAATTTGAGAATACTCAATAAAATAAATATTGAAAAATCTAATGCTATAAGTTAATAATATTCTATGTAGCTGAGTAGTTGCTATTCTGATGTAGAATCCTGCTCTGGACAGATCTTCCAGTCTCCCAAAGATGCTCACCTACATGTTGTACACTATAGCTCTACTGGTTTCTGTTGAGACGTTTATGTTTTTTTTTTTAAAGCCTTTCATCTTAAATTTTATAAATATTAGTATCATACAATTTCAAGTATTTTTCTTTCAGTTCTACAGAGAAGTTATCTTTCTGAACTTTGATGTGGATGATGACTTGTTTATCTAGGTTTAGCACATTGCAATTAAGAAGAACCTACTAGATAAAAGGAGTCAAGTATTAGACCCTAAAATGTTGCTCTAAGAAGTGTCTACATCCAATTGGAGTCATGATATCCTTCTTAGGGGACAGAGTATGCTGTTGACATCAGCTTCAGTACAGGTATAATATGCAAATGAAGTTCCCAGCAGATCTTTTACTGATATGAAAACCTATAACACTTAAGTTGATACAGAACAAAATAATAGAAAAACAGACATAAAGAACATTTCTCAATTTGAACATTTGTAAAGATTCATAGTACTTAGGCACTGAGTTTACAAACTTTACTTCTAAAATAAAAATATTTTAGAGTTACTGACCCACACAGTTCCCGTCACAGGACTGTAATCACCCTGACTTTCAGAAATGCCATGCCTGTAGGTGAAAGCTTTTTGTGTGTTCAGGCCCCTTATAGGTCTCTCTCAAGTTTTGATTTGCAATTAAATATTAGTAGTTACAAGAGTTGACATAGTTAATAAAGTCTATCTATATAAAGTTTAATTATAGTCTAGATTCTAATTAGGAATTTTCAGCTTTGCTATGTTGAGAAATTAGGCTTAGAGATTAATTAATATTAATAATATTAATTAATATGAACTTGTATTAAAGGCATGAAAGGAATGAGTAAATTCTACAATAAAGTGGTACTTAAACTTGATCCCAGGTACTAAAAAACAATCCTATTTTATTTTATTAGATATTTGCTTTATTTATATTTCAAATGGTATCCCCTTTTCCTGTTACCCCTCCAAAACTCTCTACCCCATGCCCCTTCCTCCTGCTTACCAACCTCCCCCTTTCCCACTTTTCTGGCCTGGCATTCTCCTACACTGGTGCATCAAGCCTTCACAGGACCAAGGGCCTCTCCTCTCATTGATGTCTGAAAAAGCCATCCTCTGCTACACGTGAAACTGGAATCCCATGTCCTTACATGTGCACTCTTTGGTTGATAGTTTAGTACCTGGGAGTTCTGGAATTACTGGTTGCTACATATTGTTGTTCCACTTATGGGACTGCAAACCTCTCCAGCTCCTTGGGTCCTTTCTCTAGCTCCTTCACTGGGGACTCTATGCTCAGTCCATTGGTTGGCTGTGAGCCATAGGTATTTTGATTCCCCCTTTTTTTATAGGGTTGTTACTTGTGGACCTGTTGCTTTTTTTATGCTGTTTTTTTTTTCAGGAGAAAGCAATATCTATTTTATTTTATTTTATTTATTCGATATATTCTTTATTTACATTTCAAGTGATTTTTCCCTTTCCTGGATCCCCCTTCCCCGAAAGTCCCATAATCCCTTTTTCCTCCCTCTGTTCCCCAATCCACCCATTCCCACTTCCCTGCCCTGATATTATCTGACACTGCTGCACTGAGCTTTTTCAGGACCAGGGGGCCACTCCTTCCTTCTTCTTGGGCATCATTTGATATGTGAATTGTGTCTTGGGTATTCCAAGCTTCTAGGCTAATATCCATTTTTCAGTGAGTGCATACCATGAGTGATCTTTTGAGACTGGGTTACCTCATTTAGGATGATGTTCTCCAGTTCCATCCATTTGTCTAAGAATTTCATGAATTCATTGTTTCTAATAGCTAAATAGTACTCCATTGTGTATATATACCACATTTTCTGTATCCATTCCTCCGTTGAGGGACGTCTGGGTTCTTTCCAGCTTCTGGCTATTATAAATAGGGCTGCTATGAACATAGTGGAGCATGTATCCGTATTACATGCTGGGGAATCCTCTGGGTATATGGATTCATCCAGAGGACGAAGAGGAGGAAGATGAGGATGATGAGGAGGAGAAGGATGAGGAGGAAGAGGCAAGGAAGCCGCGGCAGCAGCAGTAGTAACAAACAAAGACTTCTTCATTTACCCGAGCTGCGTCTTACCATAGGGATAAATTTATTGACCAGTTGAAGAGACAGTAGCTCTACTCTGTGACCTATTTACACAGCAATTCTTTTTTTTTTCTTAACTTTTTTTTTATTCGATATAATTTATTTACATTTCAAATGATTTCCCCTTTTCTAGCCCCCCCACTCCCCAAAAGTCCTGTAAGCCCCCTTCTCTTCCCCTGTCCTCCCACCCACCTCTTCCCACTTCCCCTTTCTGGTTTTGCCGAATACTGTTTCACTGAGTCTTTCCAGATCCAGGGGCCACTCCTCCTTTCTTCTTGTACCTCATTTGATGTGTGGATTATGTTTTGGGTATTTCAGTTTTCTAGGTTAATATCCACTTATTAGTGAGTGCATACCATGATTCACCTTTTGAGTCTGGGTTACCTCACTTAGTATGATGTTCTCTAGCTCCATCCATTTGCCTAAGAATTTCATGAATTCATTGTTTCTAATGGCTGAATAGTACTCCATTGTGTAGATATACCACATTTTTTGCATCCACTCTTCTGTTGAGGGATACCTGGGTTCTTTCCAGCATCTGGCAATTATAAATAGGGCTGCTATGAACATAGTAGAACATGTATCCTTATTACATGGTGGGGAGTCTTCTGGGTATATGCCCAGGAGTGGTATAGCAGGATCTTCTGGAAGTGAGGTGCCCAGTTTTCGGAGGAACCGCCAGACTGCTTTCCAGAGTGGTTGTACCAATTTGCAACCCCACCAGCAGTGGAGGAGTGTTCCTCTTTCTCCACACCCTCTCCAACACTTGCTGTCTCCTGAATTTTTAATCTTAGCCATTCTGGCTGGTGTAAGATGAAATCTTAGGGTTGTTTTGATTTGCATTTCTCTAATGACTAATGAAGTTGAGCATTTTTTAAGATGCTTCTCTGCCATCCGAAGTTCTTCAGGTGAGAATTCTTTGTTTAAGTCTGTACCCCATTTTTTAATAGGGTTGTTTGGTTTTCTGGAGTCTAACTTCTTGAGTTCTTTATATATATTGGATATTAGCCCTCTATCTGATGTAGGGTTGGTGAAGATCTTTTCCCAATTTGTTGGTTGCCGATTTGTCCTCTTGATGGTGTCCTTTGCCTTACAGAAACTTTGTAATTTTATGAGGTCCCATTTGTCAATTCTTGCTCTTAGAGCATACGCTATTGGTGTTCTGTTCAGAAACTTTCTCCCTGTACCGATGTCTTCAAGGGTCTTCCCCAGTTTCTTTTCTAGTAGCTTCAGAGTGTCTGGCTTTATGTGGAGGTCCTTGATCCATTTGGATTTGAGCTTAGAACAAGGAGACAAGGATGGATCAATTAGCATTCTTCTGCATGCTGACCTCCAGTTGAACCAGCACCATTTGTTGAAAAGGCTATCTTTTTTCCATTGGATGCTTTCAGCCTCTTTGTTGAGGATCAAGTGGCCATAGGTGTACACAACAATTCTTATCAATACCTGGTTCAGTAGTATTCCTGGAAATTAGTTCCCTGGTACTTCTCACATATGAATAAAATAGAGGTGTTTATACTTAGAAAACATTGTTGTGAAAGGAAAAGCTGGTTCTGGCCAATGAAAATGAAGAAAGTAGATATTAGAAGCTGTAAAAATGGAACAAACTGAGTGGGCTGGGTCTTTTGGCCTTATGTATGAATATAAAAAATTTTAAAAATGGTGAATTTCATTGGCATTTTCATAAAATTCTGATAGTAACTGCCCATATTACACTTCACTTTTTTCTCTCCTGTTTTTTAGTTGGCTCCCTTTCCTCTTCTAAAATAGTTTTCTTTGCAGAATACACACCTCTAGATGAGCCAAAAAAAGATATTCATATTTTGAGTCTGGCCCATTTCACATGATACTAAGTTCTACTCATTAATATGAAAATAACATCATTTGTTTTTTTTTAAGGTTTATTTATTTTACTTATATGAGTACATGGTAACTGTCTTCAAGACATAACAGAAGATGGCATGAGATCCCATTTCATGTGGTTGTGAATCACCAAGAGGTTGCTGGGAATTGAACTCATGACTTCTGGAAGAGCAGTCACTGCTCTTAACTGCTGAGCAATCTCACGAGACACCATCATTTGTTCTTATTATAACTGAATAGAACAAAAGGAATCTAAGCCCCCACACTAACAATATAATTACACATTCCTGCTTACTCCAATGTTGCTCACATAGGCATGTTGCAGGATTAGCCTGTGTGTCAGCTGTCCATACTGTTGGCTAAGACAAATTGCTGAGTGTGCGATCACCGTAGCTAGGCTTGTAGACTGTTGGTGTACCTTCTTGGAAGGAGGACATAGGAAAGGTCAGGCAACCCACACCTGAGGGTCCGGCCAGTACTCTCAATAAATTGGATACAATTCTGCCATGTGCCTTTGATGTCCCTGGGAGAGCTTTAAATATATAGATAGGAGTGGACTGAAAGGAAAGGGCCTCCCTCTACCCAGCCACAGGGACTCGTCATCCTTGCTAGGTTTAGACCTTCCAATGCAGTTATTCTAATGTTACTTATACTCTGTTCACAAGCTCTTACTCATTGCTCTGTAAGTAAGCCTGACACACTCATTTTTCAAGACGAACTCTCATGGAATTGTTCCTTGGTTTAATATAGGGACCTTAGAAGTAGTCGCTTCCCTCTCATAAAAAAAATTTCAACAACATGTACTTCAACAAATGAATAAAAAGAATTCCCCCTCCCCTTCTGAGTACTAATTCAATGCTACTGCCTTAATTCCTTAAATAAAAACTTCCAAATAACCTACAGTAATTAACACCTTGAAATGTACTTAGTCATGTTATGTGGAACTCAGAAATTTGGGAGATCCCTTTAAATCCTAAGTGACACATGTAAAAATTGTTAGTTTTGCTGTATTATATTAGTTTTAAACTATAGTTTGTAAGATATTTAAAGTCTATTGTGAAACTTTAGGTGAGTAACAAGCTGTGATAAGTCTTATGTATGCTAAGTTGGTTACTGTGGTGGTAGTACATTTTATAATTTTATTTGATTTCATCATTCATACATTCTTGCTGTAGGGTCAAATGAGACAACCACAGTGACTAGAAACTGTAGTCAGTTTCCTGTTCTGAATTTTTCATGAGGATGCAGCAGTTTGTTTCATTTACTCATACTTTAGAGTTGTATGTGAGTTGTTATTTTGTGTGTACTGCATTCTACATTGAACTTAAAAATATTTTTAAATTATGATGATTTATGTCCTGCACCTTGGCATCTTGCTTCTTGATAGCATTACTCTTAGTAGTTGCTGTTTGGTGGTTTTGGTTTAAAAATTAGTAAAGAAAATTAATATGATAACATGTAAAATTATATGTGTGTGTGTGTGTGTGTGTGTGTGTGTGTATGTGTGTGTATACTTATAATCATTCCTGGTAAGCTATATGAATATGTATGAATATGCTTACATTTAAACAAAACTATACTTTTATATTTATATTCCAAATGTAAAATATAAGAGGCATTTGTAAACAAAATATACATCAAAAGATTTTCCAGGATGGAATACTGATTGAGGAGCAATTAAATATGTTGTGGGAAACCTGAAGCAAATGTCGATGTGCATGTTGGGCTGGGTTGGCAGGTTGGTGAGAGGGTCGGCTGGGAAGGCTCTCGTATTCTCAGTGAGCTCATAGGAATGCCTTTGGGTGGGAAAAGTAGATGAAGCTAATGTATGCCCATAATAATGGAAATGAACAAT
The DNA here is from genome assembly GCF_947179515.1 of Apodemus sylvaticus. NCBI lineage: Eukaryota > Metazoa > Chordata > Mammalia > Rodentia > Muridae > Apodemus > Apodemus sylvaticus. The sequence continues at coordinate 73,670,514 of NC_067486.1, read as the reverse complement.
GACGATACATGTGAATAAACATGACTGTCATACAAAGTGATGTAAGTCTATTGTTGATATGCACTTTATTGAGTCAGCCAACAGGCAAATTGAATCTGCTAGAGAACACAGGTAAGTGGTCTATAGCCAGGAAGTACAGATTTAAAGGAAGACATTTAGTAAGAAGTCTTTCCAAAGTGAAGTCTACACAATGAATGGAAAGGACAAAGTGAAGCCATTCTTCTAAAGCAAAGACTAAGTACAGTAATAGCTTATTAGAATTTGTTCTTTAATATACTTCCATATTCACTCACCAATGGTTTTCAAATCTAAGATTAAAAAGTCAGCTTTCTTCTCTGATCCACCATCTGCCAAAGTTGAAGTGCTATCAACTTACTCTCCGAGAGAACCCGAGCAATGGTATGCGCCATCCGTATTATGCTGGACAATATAAAGTGTCTTCACAAGAATATTTCCTCATATGAGAAAAAAATCCTACATTCTCATATATACTTTATCCTCAGGCCTATGTTAAATAATGTGTGAATTTTTATGGTAATATTTGATGTCCCAAAACTACTGAATTCTAAAATGCATTTCACTTGTAAGTTTACAATAAGGGATAGTGAGTGTGTAGATATAAAATTTTGTATAGGTTAAGCAAAGCCCAAATTTCCAAGGTGTTTGGAAAGCTACAGAGACACATAGATTTGGAAGGTTTGTTTCAGTTTATATAGATTTGTTAAGGAGGATAATAGTGATGTATATATTAGAGTTAAAAATAACAGACATGCTAAAATAACTATAAACCATGAATACAATCATATTCAGAAACACTTGTAGATTATATTGCTTAAAAAGCATATTGGTAACAATGGACATTTATGTCTTTCAAAAAGTGCTATAAATGAATAGAATTGGATTTTATTGCTTTAATACCACCATTTTGATATTTTACAGCATAATTGATTCTGCAGACATTACCAAGATTTAAGGGAAAAGAATTATTAACACTAAAATACTGAGGGAATGGGTTATTTCTGTATAACCTGTACATGAGATGTACAGTTGTGATTGTGGCCTATTTTAATGACATAGTTTTATACTGTCCTGGGTTATCTGTAAATAAAAAAAAATAGTGTATTTGTAAGTAAAATTCAAGTTTCCATTGTTTGAAAAGATACATGAGTACTCTTCACCTAAAGACATGCTAATCTTTTGTCTAAAATGCACATACCTAACTTTGCACTAGATGCTAAAATCATTGCTAGCATTATCCTGAAGTGTCTGCCTGTTTTTCTACTGGTAAGTGTAGGGGAATATAATTACGTTACTTTGATGGCTAAGTAACAAGAGACTAGAGTTTTGTTGCTGCTGTCTTTTTCTACCTTGGATAATCATCAGTCTCTGCCTAGTGCTCATTTCTGTAAGCTTACTGTCTTTTTCATTATAAAACTTCTGGTATGTTATCACATTTTGAATGTTACATTTTGTGAAGTCTCTGCATGGATTTTAGAAACAATATAATTAAAATTCCCATCACGCTACACTGTTACTCTGGACACATCCTGGAATTTGGAGTCTGCTTGGAAAATCTACTTCTCTCCTTTTCATTACATAAAACTTCAAGTCCTTCTTCCGAAGCCATTTTGTTCACAATGTCTTCCTTAAAAACAATAAGAAAATTGGTTGGAAATATCTCACAGAAAGTGAACTGCATGCTCTGAAATCAAAAGCCAGACCTTAGGAGCAGGAGAGTGAACTTCGCCAGCACACAGCACACATGAACTCAGACTCTGCTCATGCTCATTTTTTTCTCCACTATAGAATATATCCTAAAGATCTTTGCAATTAAAGACATGTTTATATTTTCAAAAGTTGTGTATTAATATATAAATTACAGTAGGGTTTTCCTAGAGCCATTTGTTCCTACTGTTTACACTCATGCTAATAAAGGTCATGCAGATATATGCTTCTTGATCTACAATCTATGCAACAGCAAGTAGTACACTAGCCATATCTCGGTTATATCTGTCTGTCTTTCAGCATTTCTTGGGGGAAATTAAACTGTATATATTAGGCACTCAATTCTTTTTCAAAAATATAACATTGGTCATTTGTATCTTGTGGTCAATGTTCCAATACGAGGTCTAATTATTGTAATTATTCATGGGAAGAAGGATGTTGGTGGGGATAAGTGTAATTTTCTTTTATTTTTGGTTGTGAGCCTAACCTTTAACAGCTTAGCGATCTCTCCACGCTATACATTGAATATTCTACGAAAACATTTTAAATCATCTAAAACATATAGTCCTGAAAGTAGAAGTGATCCCCTTAAATCAACTTTCCTTTTACTCATTGAAGATTTTATCTCTTTGAACTTTTTTCTTCATTATTTAAAATATGAAAGCAATGTTCTGACTGTTTTAATATTAGTAAGTCTAGGAAAATTAGTTGCTTTACTTTCAGGGTTAAGTAACAAAAAGACTACATGTAAGCAGATTTCTTGGTCTAGTTCATTTTTATAAGTACCTTAACTTTAATCCTGTGAACATGAGAATATGCCAATTCTTAACATTTGACCTCACACTATAGTATAAAGGAAAATGATAGATAGATAGATAGATAGATAGATAGATAGATAGATAGATAGATAGGGATAGGTAAATGATTGATAGATTTTAGTTAGATCACCATAGATAGATTATATATGACAGATTGATAGAAAAAAATAGATATATGATAGACAAATGATTATATATGATATAATAATAGAAGAAAAAATTGATGATAGATGGCATGATAGTAAGATAGATGATAGAATATAGATATGATAGACTGATAGATTGATGATGGATAGATGATAGATAAATTATATATATGATGGACTGATATACAGAAGAAAAGATTGACAATAGATAGATGATAGATAGACTTGGATTTTAAATTTCTCATGCTTTACTGGTTTCATAACTCAGCCTTTTCATGCTCTCAACCTAATCTTAAGCTATTTTTTTTTAATTTTGGGTTTTTTTCTCTAGTTTCCTATTTAACTGAAAAACTGTCTAGATCCATCTTCCACTTAGCTATACATCAAGTCAATTGTTTTTATAGTTATTTTGAATAGGTTCATGCTCTTTACTAGTATAAATAGCCTACATAAATTCTTCCTCTTTCATAATCTTAAAATATTTCTGCCTATATATCTTCTTTTAAGGTGTATACAGAATAATTATATTAATGCAAGCTGCCTCATGAAAGAAAAATCACATGCACAATGCATCTATAACTATAACTTAAGTTCACACCTTCCTGTAGAGCTCTGGGTAATTGCCAGGATGAGGTGGAGATGGATTATCATGTAGCATCTGATGGCTGCCCTTATGCTGCAAAGTGTGTTTTCAGAAATAATTTCCTGCCACATTCCTGACTGCATTTGCAGGCTGAGTTGATCCCCTTCCCTGCTGTTCTGTGATCTGCCCCTGGGTTACTAACAGCCCCAACAGACAGACTGGCGGGTGCTACCTGCTGCTCAGAGGAAGATTAACTCACTACCAGCCATATGGGCTAGCAACTTCACAAATTCCTCTCCTTTTGCTTTTGGCTCTTAAGATAGTTAATGGACAGTTTTCTGGTGGGGAGAAAAACAACCTGATGGTGTGCAGTATGGGCAGTAATCACCTGCACCCCACACAACTGCCCCTTCCATCTGCCTGCCTTCAGCAGCTGTGTGTGTGAAGGGAACTGATTATTGCATTGGGGTCTCCTGTGTTGTCAGCCTCTGGTTTTGCCTGCACAAGAAACCCAAGTGCCTATTCTATACTTTAGATCATTTCTAAGCACACCCATTCTTAAATACTTCTCAAATTGTTTCCAGAGTTAAAGAAAAAGTTCCATGTGTTCTGTCATGTGTATTAAAACACTTGTTTCTTTTGGTTTGTGAGCATAGCCTTTAACAGCTGAGCCATCTCTCTTGCTTCTTTTTCTTCCTAAATGTAGAAATAAACGTCATAAAAAACTGTGCAGACCTGAAAACATCATATACGGGTCTTGTAATCTGAGTCATTTGTGACTCTCGCAACACCTTTCTTACGCATCTTAGGCATCCCAGAGCAGACTTAATGTACTTGTAATAGATAGTAGTAGCCTTTCAGACTTTTAAATAAAAGTTAGCAAACTGGTCATTTCATTCAGGAAAATGTTAACATCTGAGGTGTTTAACTTGAGGTGAATATTCAGCCCACTTTAATTTCTGTTCTTAAAAGTAGCCTTGTAGTTGGTTCTCATAAATAGAATAATTGAAATAAAATAACCTCCTCGAGACTTAATAGCAACAATATAATGTTTTATTCTATTTCCTGTCCTTGACCAGAACATAACTTTCTCAATCTGCTGATAATAAAATGCTCTATAAACCAGAGTAATGAATATTTTAGCTTTATATTGTATATGTTAGAGTTAGAAATGATATAAATGATTAAATTACTTAGAGATTATGTTGCCTTCATTAAATATTTCATTTCCTTTTGATTCCCTAGAGAGATCTAAAATTCATGTACATGATCTAAACTATTACAAAGATAACTGATTAACTTGAGTGTTTTTCCATGAAATTATGACCTGTAAAAATACTTTGAATTATTTTTCATGTTTTACTTTTACTTGAGCTAGATATTAACACTTTCTATAAGTAACATTAAAGTAACTTTATCATTGATTTTAATTGCCCAAACATTTTATCATCAAACTTTATAAATTTAACTGTTTCACACATATCATATGTGATGTGATATATTTTAAATCACAGATATTTGTTTGTATGTCCATGTGGTATATGTGTCTCTAAAAGAATATTTCCAAGGTATATGGAATTTTTAAAAACTGGTGTGTAATAAGGTTAGCTATCCTTTCTGTTTGTGAAAATGTAGTCCGCTCTTCTTTAAATTCTTTACTTTCATGATATGGAACACATCTTCACTGAATTTGTATACCACTGTATTATCAAAATAAGGATCTTTAATTACTGGAGGGTTCAATGGGAACTGCATCAATTAAGATTTTTGTGTTTTCATCTGTGTTATCGCACTTTCTTTGATCATTAAAACACACAAACAGTTAGCACATATAGGCCTGATAATAAAAAACAATATTGTGTGTAGTGAAGTGGCTGTGGCGAAAGTTTATTTGATATAGTAATGATTTATTTTTCATTTAATATCTAATGTTTAGATACTAGCTTATTATTGTACTATTGCTCTTCCCTAATAAGAACAACTATAAATCTTTCACAACTACAAAAATCAACTACAGAAAAATGCTGAGAAAGCTGAGGATGAAGGTTAATGATTCTTATCTGCCACAAAAAAGTCTACTTAGGAGTTCCCCAAACCTATTTAAGAGTCAAAGCCTCCTAGATGAATAGACAAATTGTAAGGTTACTATTACAATTAAAAATTAAAAACATCAATTATTTAAATCAATTTGTATGATTTATTACATTTTTTGACTTATGTTGAAAAAGTCTCGTCATCTCTGGGATAGAGTCAACTTGATCATCATGGATGATCGTTTAGATAAATGCCTGGATTTGGCCTGTAAAATATTTTATTGAAGATTTTTATGTCATTATTATTAGATTGTGCTGTTTCTTTACTGTGTATTTATTCATTTAAGTATGAAAATAATATTGGCTATGTCAGAGTTTGGAAGTGTTCCTTCCATCTAGTTCTTAAAAAAAAAAAAAAACAAACAAACCAAAAAACCCACAATTTATGAAGTATTGGTTGCAGGTAGAATTCTGCTGCAAGTCCATCTGAGATAGGGAATTTTTGTAATCAGAAGGCTTTTTATACATGTTTTGTCTCCTTATTTGTTATGAGTTTGTTCGTGATGTTATTAATTCTTGGTTCAAATTTGGTAGTTTGGAAAAAGTATAAACATCCATTTGTTTCATATTTTCTAGTTTAGTTAAACAGAGGATTTAAAAATATTCCCTTATGTAATTTTAATTTCTTGGTTGGCAGTGGTAATGATTCACTGTTCCTGATTTGGATCATATGTTTCTCTCTTTCCATTCGCTGGGTCAACAGTGTGTCAGTCTCAGCTATCTCCTCAAAAACATCAGTTCTTAGATTCATTGATTCTTTGCAGTTTTTCTTGTTTCTGTTTCATTAGTGTCTCAGTTGAATTTTACTATTTCTTGCTGTATATTAGATTTAAGTTTGGTTTGTTGATGATACTTTTTATGGAATTTGGTGCCCCGGAGTTTGGTTAATATACATTTAGCGCTCTGATATTCTCCTGACCCTTTGAGTAAAACCAAGTGCCCTTTCTTGTTTCTTCGGATTAGTCTTAGCTAACAGTCTATTTTGACACTTACTAGGATGGCAGTATCTGCTTCCTTCTTGGTACCATTTGCTTATAATATTTTTCCATCCTTTACTTTAAGATAGCACATATCTCTCAAGCTAAAATCAGTTTCTTGTAGACAACAAATGGATGAATTTGGATTCTTAACCAATCAGGTCTTCCTGTATCGTTGGTTTGGAGAAATGAGGTGATTAAGATTTATAATTAGTATTGAAAGGTGTATAGATTGCAGTCATTTTGGTGTTTTTGGTTTTTGGATAGTTTGTGATCTTGTGTGTATGTATTTGTGTGTGTGTGTGTGTGTGTGTGTGTGTGTGTGTGTGTGTGTGTGCGCGCGCGTGTGTGTGTGTTCTTGTTAAACTATGGCTTTATTTGCTTTCTGGAAACTCTTAGCTGTGCTTATTAATATTTTCACTTAAGTTAAATGAACTGCTTCTGTTATTCTATTTAGAGGTGTTTTCTGTTGAATATGAGAATTTTAGGTTGATTATATCATTGAAAGTTTTTCTTTTTCCTTTTACTATGACAGATAATTTTTCTAGGTTAGCATTTACATACTTTTAGAAGTTAGACTCCAGGCTCTGGATTTTCTGAGTTCCCACTGACAAATTAGGTGTTATCCTGATAGGTTTGCTTTATATATAATTTGTGCTTAATCTCTTGTAGCTTCTGATATTTTTCTTTGTTCTTTATATTTAGTGTTTTAATAATGATATGCAATAGGGAGAGGATTTTTTGGTTTGTTTGATTTGTTTCCCTCCCTTTTTATTTATTTACTTTTTTTACTTTGTTGTTTTTTTGGGGGGGGGGGCTACTTGAAGGTCTGTGTGCTTTTATCTACCTGGCTTTGTGTCTTTCATTTAGGGTCATATTATTGTATAGTTTTGTTAAAGATCTGGTCTACAGCATTGGCCTGAGATTCTTCTCTTTCTTCTATGCCTATTATTCAAATATTTGGTGTTTTAATCATGTCACAATTTTCTTATATGTTCATATCTTATGCATTTTAAAGATTTTCATTTTATTTGTTTATTTTAACTAGATGTTTGATTTATCTCCATCGCCTCATATACTTTCCTCTGGATATATCTAACTTGATTGTTGTTGAATGAAGGTCTTAATATATGACGGTATTCGTATTCTAGTATTTTATTTAGGATTGTGGTATCTATTTTCATTATAGATATTGGTCTGTAGTGTTTGGTGTTTTATGACTCTCTCTCTCTCTTTCTCTTTCTCTCTCTCTCTCTCTCTCTCTCTCTCTCTCTCTCTCTCTCTCTCTCTCTCTTGTGTGTGTGTATATTTATACATTCACATGTGTGTTTACCTGGTTTTGTATGGTATGAAGTCAGAAAACACCTTGGATAGCCAAGGAATCATAAGGAAAAAAGAAGAATACCGGAAATTTATTATTTAAGACTTCAAGACATATTATAGGGCTATAGTAATAAAACTAATGTAGTACTGGCATGATATATGCATGTAGACAAATGAGTTAAAATATAACCTCCAAACATAAGTACTCATAATTACAGCTATCAGATATTTGACAAGGAGAAAAAAAATAACACTCTGGATGAAAGACAGCATTTTCAACATATGGTACTGGGAATACTGATAAACCACACTCAAAAGAGTTACACTGGTCTTCCTGCATAAAAAATACATCCAAGTAGAAGGGGGACTTCAGTTTGAAACTTGAAACCCTAAAGTAGATAAAAGAAAACATAGGCATTACCTTACAAGATATAAGTGTAAGCAAGGAATCACTGAGCAGGACCCTATTAGCTAAGAAATTAAGGTCAATAATTGACAACAGGGACCTCATAAAATGAAATGACTTCTGTACGAGTAAAAAAAAAATAAAACAATCAAGCAAAGAAGATAAACAAAATGGGAATCTTTGCCATGTATACATCTGACAAAGGATTACTCTCCAGAATATACAAAGAACTGACACAAAACAGAACAGAACAGAACAAAACCAAACCAAATGTCTTTCTTAGTTCCACATCTTCAGATGTGAATATACAATACAGAATAGCCACAGATGAGGAGAGTACTAAGGAATTGTAGGCTGGGGTGATGATGCTTGGGAGGGGAATAAGAAGAATTCAAGGTAATATAAAATGACAAAATAATGGGGAGAGGACTCCAACTAAGCGGAGCAAGGGATGTCAAAACAGAAGGAGAAACGAAGTTACTTGGTAATTCTCAATGAATTACTTTGTATTTGCCTACAAGTATACACAAGTCACATAAAATATAATTACGTCTTGAAGGATATTAAATCACTTTTGCTGGCAATGCTCCTCACAATAACCATAGACTAACAAAAGCTGAGTTAAAGCACAGAACCATCCTCACAGGTGGTTTTAGGTTTAATAAATTCTGGCACAGAGTTGCTACACACTTCAATGGTTTATCTTCCCAAATGAAAGACACACACCATACACACACACACACACACAGACACACACACACACACGCACGCACATGCACACACACACACACGCACACGCACATACACACATTCCTTAAGCAGCACAATAACTGAGTGACTGCCTAGCCTCCATGCTGCTAGAATCCACCTCCCTCCGATAATTCCGAATTACTACTTTCTAATTTCTATGTTCCATCTTGGCCACTGCGGCCACAGTTTCTTTTTATTTGTCTTTCTTTCTGTCTTTCTTTCTGTCTTTCTTTCTTTCTTTCTTTCTCTCTTTCTTTCTTTCTTTCTTTCTTTCCTTCTTTCTTTCTTTCTTTCTTTCTTTCTTTCTTTCTTTCTTTCTTTCTTATGTTTCTTTTTTTTCTTGGATATTTTCTTTATTTATAGTCAAATATCCTCTTTCCTTATTTACCCTCTGAAAACCATCTATCTCATCTCCCCTTCCCCTGCTCACCAACCCATCCACTCATACTTCTTTGTCCTGGCATTCCCCTACACTAGGGCATCAAGCAATCACAGGACCAAGGGCCTCTTCTCTCATTGATGTTGGACAAGGCCATCCTCTGCTATATGTGCAGCTGGATCCATGGGTCCCTCCATGTGTATTCTTTGGTTGGTGGTTTAGTCCCTGGAGCTCTGGGGTTACTGGTTGGTTCATATTGCTGTTCCTTCCATGGGGCTGCAAGCCCCTTTAGCTTCTTGGATCCTTTTTCTAGCTCCTCCATTGGGGACCCTGTGCTCAGTCCAGTCCAATACTTGGCTGTGAGCATCCACCTCTGTATTTGTCAGGCACTGGCAGAGCCTCTCAGTAGACAACTATATCAGGCTCCTGTGAGGAAGCACTTGTTGGCATCTACAATAGTGCCTGGGTTTAGTAACTGTATATGGGATGGATCCCCAGGTGGGGCAGTCTCTTTTCCTTCAGTCTCTGCTCTGCAATTTGTCTCTGTACCTCCTCCCATGGGTATTTTGTTCACCCTTCTAAGAAGGACCGAAGTATCCTCCCTTTGATCTTTCTTCTTATTGAGATAATGTGGCCAGGGAATTGTATCTTGGGTATTAGGAGCTTCTGGGCTATAGCCACTTACCAGTGAGTGCATACCATGTGTGTTCTTTTGTGAATGGGCTACCTCACTCAGAATCATATTTTCATTGTTTTTAATAGCTGAGTACTGAAGAGCATCTGGGTACTTTTCAGCTTCTGCCTATTATACATAATGCTGCTATATACATATTGGAGTATGTGTCCTTATTACATGTTGGAGCATCTTCGGGGTATATGTCCAGGAGTGGAATAGCTGGGTCGTCAGGTATGACTATGTCCAATTTTCTGAGGAACTGCCAGACTGATATCCAGAGTGGTTGTATCAGCTTGCAATCCCACTAGCAATGGAGGAGTGTTCCTCTTTCTATAATCTTCTCCACATCCTTACCAGCATTTGCTGTCCCCTGAATTTTTGAACTTAGCCCTTCTGACTGGTGCAAGGTGGAATCTCAGGGTTGTTTTCATTTGCATTTCCCTGATGGCTAAGTATGGCAAGATGGCCATTTTTAGAGCCACACCAAGGTGTTTTATATTATTTTTTACTATTGTCAAAGGTGGTGTTTCCCTAATTTCTTTCTTAGCCTGTAGAGCATTTGAGTAGAGGAAGGTCACTGATTTGTTTGAGTTAATTTTATATCCAGCCACTTTGCTGAAGTTGTTTATCGGGTTTAGGACTTTTCTGGTGGAATTTTTGGGGTCACATAAGTATACTTTCATATCATCTTCAATTAATGATGTTTTGTCTTCTTCCTTTCCAATTTGTATCCCTTTGACCTCATTTTTTGTCTATTTTTTCTGGATAGGATTTCAAGTACCATATTGAACAGGTAAGGAGAGAGTGGATAGCCTTGTCTAGTCCCTGATTTTAGTGGTATTACTTCAAATTTGTCTCTATTTAGTTTGATGTTGGCTACTGTTTTGCTGTATATTGATTTTACTATGGTTAGGTATGGGCCTTGAATTCCTGATCTTTCCAAGACTTTTATTATGAAGGGTTGTTGGATTTTGTCAAATGCTTTCTCAGCATCTAATGAAATGATCATGTGGTTTTTTCTTTAAGTTTATTTATTTTGTGGATTATGATGATGGATTTCCATATATTGAGCCATCTCTGCATCCCTGGCATAAAACCTACTTGATTGGGATGGATGATCCTTTTGATATGTTCTTGGATTCAGTTTGCAAGAATTTAATTGAGTATTTTTGCAATGGTATTCATTAGGGAAGTTTGTCTTAAGTTCTCTTTCTTTGTTGGGTCTTTGTGTGGTTTAGGTATCAGAGTAATTGTGGCTTCATAAAACAAATTGGTTAATCTTCCTTCTGTTTCTATTTTGTGGAACAGTTTGAAGACTATTGGTATTAAGTCTTCTTTGAAGATCTGATAGATCTCTGCACTAAACCCATCTTGTCCTGGGCATTTTTTATTTGGGGAACTATTAATAACTGCTTCTATTTCTTTGGGGCTTATGAGACTGTTTAGATGGTATTTCTGATCCTGATTTAACTTTGGTACCTGATATCTGTCCAGAAAATTGTCCACTTCATCCATATTTTCCAGTTTTGTTGAATATAGGTTTTTCTAGTAGGATCTAATGACTTTGAGATTCCTCAATTTCTGTTGTTATGTCTCCCTTTTCATTTCTGCTTTTGTTGATTTGTATACTGTTTATGTGCCCTTTGGTAGTCTAGCTAAAGGTTTATCTATCTTGTTGATTTTCTCAAAGAACCAGTTCCTCGTTTGGTTGATTCTTCCTATAGTTCTTTTTGTTTCTCCTTGGTTGATTTCAGTCCTGAGTCTGATTATTTTCTGCTTCTACTCCTCTTGGGTGTATTTGCTTCTTTTTGTTCTAGAGCTTTCAGATGTGTTGTCAAGCTTCTAGTGCATGCTGTCTCCAGTGTCTTTATGGAGGCACTGAGAGCTATGAGTTTTTTCTCTTAGCACTGCTTTCATTGTGTTCCATAAGTTTGGATATGTTGTGCCTTCATTTTCATTAAATTCTACAAAGTCTTTAATTTCTTTATTTCTTCATTGACCAAGTTGTCACTGAGTAGAGTGTTGTTCGGCTTCCATGTATATGTGGGATTTCTATTTTTTTGATGTTACGGAATATCATCCTTAATCCATGACGATTTGATAGGATGGGTGAGATTATTTCAGTTTTTTTTTTGTATATGTTGAGGCCTGTTTTTTTTTAATAGACTATATGGTCAGTTTTGGAGAAAGTACCATGAGGTGCTGAGAAGAAGTCATAGTCTTTTATTTTAGGATAAAATTTTCTATAGATATCTGTTAAATTCATTTGGTTCATAGTTTCTGTTAGTTTCACTGTTTCTCTGTTTAGTTTCTGTTTCCATGATCTGTCTATTGATGAAAGTTGGGTATTGAAGTCTCCCACTCTTATTGTGTGAAGTACAGTGTCTGCTTTGAGCATTAGCAAAATTTCTTTCATGAAAGTGTGTGCCCTTGCATTTGGAGCATAGATTTTCAGAATTCAGAGTTCATCTTGGTAAATTTTTCCTTTGATGAGTGTGAAGTGGCCTTCCTTATCTTTTTTGATAACTTCTGTTTGAAAGCCAATTTTATCCCATATTAGAATGGCTATTCCAGCTTGTTTCTTGAGACCATTTGCTTGGGAAATTGTTTTCTACCCTTTTATTCTGAGGTAGTGTTTGTCTTTTTCACTGAAGTAGATTTCCTGTATGCAGCAATATGTTAGATCCTGTTTCTGTATCCAGTCTGTTAGTCTATATCTTTTTATTGGGGAATTGAGTCCATTGACTTTGAGAGATATTAATGAAAATTGATTGTTGCTTCCTGTTATTTTATTGTTAGATGTGCAATTATGTTTATGTGGCTATCTTCTTTTCAGTTTGTTAAAAGAAGATTATTATTTTTTATTTCTTTCTAGGGTGGAGCTTCCCACATTTGATGGTGTTTTCCATTTATTATCCTTTGAAGGGATGGATTTGTGGAAAGATATTATGTAAATTTGTGAAAACATTATTTATTTGAGCCTATCTTCCATTTTGTTCCTTGGGCTTGAAGGAAAGATTATAAACAAGCCATCCAATTTATCGCTCAGCACTCTAAAGTCTCTCATTATCTGTGAGTTGAAAAGCTATGGGTGTCTCTGTTAATTGTTCTCTTCTGCAAGAACAAGCTTTTGGATGAGAGTTGAATCTTACACTGATCTATGGGTATAATAATAGAGTTATTTCATTGATTATTCATTTAATATAATAATAGTAGTTGGTTTTCCCTTAGGGCCTATGAGCTATTTAGCCATAGTTTCTTACACATATTTACAGTATCAGGTATTGATGGGCCTTAAATCAAAAAGTGTTGATTCATACTAGAAAAATTGTGCTACTGTTGCACCAGTGGGCATGTTTTGCCAGGCTTTACATAATTAGCCCAGTCTGAAAAATATGAATGCTACATATATGATTTATCCTCTGATAGTCCTTAGATTTGTACTGATCTTGGTATAGCCATAGAAACTTAGAAAATATAAAAGGAAGCCTAGAAAGGCAGAAAGGGAACTGATTGGAGCAAAATTATGCAGCAAGTGGGAGGGAAGTCTAGACCACAGGAGAAGGTGATGACTAGCTCAAAGGAAGTTTGAAAAATTCATAGGGTAACTTACTCTCATATACACTGACACCTTAAAAAAGTATGTTAAAAAAGTTTAATTAGAAAACAAATGTAAATAAAAAATTATATCGAATTAAAAAAACATGATTTATTTTTCCATAAAAAAAGAAAACACTTCAAAAACAGTAAATATTCATACAAGAGAACTTAACAGGAACATCCCTTGTGTTTAACTCACAAACATGCAAATAAATGCCTCCTAAAGAATTATGCACAGATATATACATTAGCAGACATTCTAGTAGCAAAAATATTTTGAAAAACACAAAATATCTGAAAATTAAGCAAACAACTAATTAATTAGTGCCATATATATATATGGATTTCTTTTTAGCTGTCAAAGAGGCACCTAGTAGAGTAAAACAGAAGGACGTGATAATAGAGAGGTGAAATTTCAATAGGGAAGGAGAATGAAGAATGAGATACAAGAGGAGCTGAGAGGGAACATTTAAGGATTAACAAAAATTCAGGATGGAATAAAATAAAAACCTAGCATCTATGTCATTCTCTGTAAGTAATTTCAAAGTTGTTAAAATAATTTGCATTGTTGTACACTACCTCATTGATAATACCAATCTCAGAAATTGTCAAATTCCAGTGTCAGGTGTGGGATTTGTCTTTATAAGTTTCTACTCAGAAGACTCAGCAGCATCCTGAATAAGACAATTAATGTTAATCTTGATTGCCTGCCAGAATTAGAAAGCTAAATTCTAATTGTCAAAGGTGCCATGCATTTTAGTTGAGGTACACAGAGAAATCAAGCAGGATTTGTATGATTATCTCAGTAATCATTATCTATAAGCAACCTGATAGTTAAAGTACCTAGTACATGAAGTTGCTATGCAGATTAATGGTAAAGAAACACATCTCTATTCTTAAGGCAGTGTGAATCTTGGAAGTTAAAATATCAACCATCCAGGCAAGTAATGAAGTCTGAGAAATGACTGCATTTGTAATGACTATTGGACTTAAGGCCCACTAAAGAGTACGGAATGCATGCATGGTGATTTAAGCCTAGTCAAAACACCATGACCAAACCTAAGACTTATAGGTATAAAAGAGAGTGAAGATTCCCAACTTAAAGGGCCAGTTAATATATTCAACAAAATTATAGAAGAAAACTTGCCTAACCTAAAGAGATGCACATAAACATACAAGAAGCCTATAGAACTCCAAATAGATTAGACTAGAAAAGAAATTCCTCTTGTCACATAATAGTCAAAACACCAAATGCACAAAACAAGAAAAAAATCATTAAAAGCAGTAAGGGAAAAAGTTCATGTAATATATAAAGGCAGACCTATCAGAATTACACCAGAATTCCCACCAGAAACTATAAAAGCTAGAAGATACTGGACAGATGTGATATAGACCCTAAGAGAACACAAACACCAGCCCAGGCTACTGTGCCCAGCAAAACTCTCAATTACCATAGATAGAGAAACCAAGACATTGCTTGACAAAAACAAATTTACACAATATCTCTCCACAAATCCAGTCCTACAAAGGATAATAGACAGAAAACACCAACCCAAGGAGGAAAATTACACTCTAGAAAAAGCAAGAAAGTAAACTTCTTTCAAGATACTTTAAAGAACTTCTTTAAACTTCTATCAAGAAGATAGCCACGCAAACATAAAAATAACATCAAGAATAACAGGAAGCAACAATCACTATTCCTTAATATCTCTTAACATCAATGGGCTCACTCCACCCCCCAAATACATAGAATAATAGATTGGATATGTAAAGAGGACCCAGAATTTTGCTGCATACATAAAATACACCTCAGTGTCAAAGAAAGATGCTACCTCAGAGTAAAGTGCTAGAAAACAATTTTTCAAGCAAATGGTCCCAATAAACAAGCTAGAGTAGCCATTCTAATATCAGATAAATTTAACTTTCACCCAAAGGTTATCAAAATGGATAATGAAGGTCACTTCATACTCATCAAAATAAATATCTAACAAGAAGAACACTGAATTCTGAACATCTATGCTTCAAATGCAAGGGCATCCACATTCATAAAAGGAACTCTACTAAAGCTCAAAGCACACATTACACATCACACAATAATAGTGGAAGACATCAACACCTTACTCTTAACAGAGGCACATTGAAAGTAACAGACATTATAAACCAAATGGATTTAAAAGATATATATATATATATATATATATATATATATATATATATATATATATAGTACATTTCATCCTAAAACAAAAGAAGATACCTTCTTCTCAGCACCACATGGTGCCTTCTCCATAATTAACCATATAATCTGTCACAAAACAAGCCTCAACAGATACAAGAAGATTGAAATAATCCCATATATCCTATCAGATCACCACAAACTAATAGCAGCAAAACCAACAGAAAGCCCACATACGTATGGAAGCTGAACAACACCCTTCTCAATGATAACTTGGTCAAAGAAGAAATAAAGAAATTAAAGACTTTTTAAAATTGGATGAAAATGAAGGCACAATATACCCAAACTTATGGGACATAATGAATGCAAGGCTAAGAGGAAATATCAGGTATGAGTACCTCCAAAAAGAACTTGGAGAGAGCATATACTACCAGCCTAATAGCACACCTGAAAGCTCTAGAACAAAAAGAAGCAAATATACCCAGTAGGAGTAGATGGAAGGAAATAATCATACGAAGGGATGAATTCATCTAAGTAGAAACAAAAAGAAGTTTATAAAGATTCAACAAAACTGGGAGCTGGTTCTTTGAGAAAATGAGCAAGATAGATAAACCCTTAGCCAGATTAACGAAAGGACACAAAGACAGAATACAAATTAACAAAATCAGAAATGAAAAGAGAGAACAAACAACAGAAACTTAGGAAATTCAAAAAATTATCAGATCCTAGTAAAAAAGCCTCTATGCAAGAAAACTGGAAAATTGGGATGAAATGGTTTTAGTGCAGCATTCTATCAGACATTCAAAGAAGACCTAATACCAATACTCTTCAAACTATTCCACAATAGGAGGGTCTTAAGAACTCTCACTTCTCCCTCTAGGAACTTATTGTCTATGTTGGTGCTGGAGTGGCAATAGAAACACAAGGAACACTAGCCAATTCATTCTACGAAGTCACAGTTACATTATTTTCCCTTGGAGATGGAATGGTTTCTGTCTTTTCACAATTTCCTTTCATGGAGGACTTAGTAAGATATTTGTTTTTACTTCTATCATGTTTAATGTTTCAAATAGATTTTAAAAACTGGCTGAACGCATATTACTTTTAGCTTCAGAAGAGATCATGTATATTTAAGAGGGATTTAACTGTTATAAATTATTTTGATGACTTAAAAATGTCAATACTGTGTTGTATAGTTTAAAATAATATTTTAGTTTAATAAAAAGAAAATAAAAGATGAAAAGCAGAACTTTTGGGCATCATAGAGCCATTGGAAACATGCCTTTATAGCAATAACATGTTTTCTACACTTGGACAGTACTTGATTTTATCTTTCTGTAGTCAGTGTTAAATAAAGGAGGGCCTGAAGAACTCTCACTTCTCCCTCTAGGAACTTACTGTCTATGTTGGTGCTGGAGTGGCAAGTGTAATTGCTAGTATCACCAGATTCTGGTGAATAATGCAATACCCTAGGCCATGTGGATGTGCTTGTTAAAACAAAAGAAACAAAGACATGAATGTGGGAACAGGACTTCTAGGGAAAGAGTTTGATTGGGTGGAAGGAATATCATAGAACATGAAGGGTGGAAGTAATTATAGTGTAATTATCTATCTATCTATCTATCTATCTATCTATCTATCATCTATCTATCTATATACATCTACATCTATATCTACATCTATATCTATATCCATATCTAGATCTTTGAAGGTGTCAGAGAATACAAAACAAAAATATTTAAAAACTGTGAAGTACTAATATGTGGAATTACATAGATGGCTCTCAAAGCATACTATAACAAATAGCCAGACATACAGGATGCATCCAAGATAATGTAATTCATATAAAGTTCTAGAAAGGCAAAACTAATCAAAGATGAAGAAAATCATATCAGTGGTTAACTGGGATGGGCTAAGGATAGCCTGACTGTTAATATTATGAAGAAATTTTTCTATGATGGAGTCATGGTATATCTTACTGCAGTAAGATTTATACTGAGTACACATATAATTGCTAATATTCATTTAAATTTCATCCTTACAATGTTTTAACATTCCTTATACAATGAAAGATATTATATCTATTTATTTTAATTCATCTCACAGAGCAGTAGCTACTCAAAGGGATATTGTGTGCTCTTGGTGTCCAAGGCTGCATCATCAAGGTTGTCCAGATCTAGTCCCTTCCCACTGTAATAAAGCCCTTCATAGTCAGGTGCCAACCAGCCTAGAGAGCCAGTCTGCTACCCAGGGTGCTGAGCTCTTAATAAAACCAGAGGCTAAAAGGTGAGAACAAACTGCCCCTCAACTGCTTACTCTGGAAAAAGTGGCCAACAGCTCTCCAGGGGTAATCCTCTTAAAGATGTAAATTTGCAGGAAACACTTCTTGTAGCTTTTATTCTGCTGTTTAGACATTCCTCTTGTGTTGGTTTAACTTTTTCCTCATTCTGAGCTTTTGTTTTGTTTATAATCCTTCTCAGTATGATGATGGATTTATAGGCTAGTAAGGCGGGCAAGTAGATAGATTAATGAATTAGTTCATTCAATAAATAACAAACTTTATCAGTCCTAGAAAACTGTGTGTGGAAAGGGTAGTACACAGACAAATGGAGTTTGAAAGGGAGAGGGAAAAGCCAAGTGGGAAGCGAAGCTGGTATATCTTTTTTTTAAAACTTTTTTTCTTTATTAATATATTTTTTATTTACATTTCAAATGATTTCCCCTTTCTTGGGTCCCCATTCCCAGCAAGTCCCATAAGCCCTCTTCCCTCCCCCTGTTCCTCCATCTACCCCCTGTTTAGGAATTCCCCTATACTGTTGCACTGAGTGTTTCCAGAACCAGGGGCCACTCCTCCATTCTTTTTGGACATCATTTAATATGTGGATTATATCGTGGGTATTCAAAGTTTCTAGGCTAATATCCACTTATCAGTGAGTGCATACCTTGATTGATCTTTTGAGACTGTGTTACCTCACTTAGTATGATGTTCTCCGGCTCCATCCATTTGTCTAAGAATTTCATGAATTCATTGTTTCTAATGGCTGAATAGTACTTCATTGTATAAATATACCACATTTTTTATATCCATTCCTCCGTTGAAGGAAACCTGGGTTCTTTCCAGCTTCTGGCTACTACAAATAGGGCTGCTATGAACATAGTGGAGCATGTGTCCTTATTGCATGCTGAAGAATTCTCTGGGTATATGCCCAGGAGTGCTATAGCAGGGTCCTCAGGAAGTGACATGCCCAGTTGTTTGAGGAACCGCCAGACTGATTTCCAAAGTGGTTGCACCATCTTGCAATCCCACCAGCAGTGGAGGAGTGTTCCTCTTTCTCCACATCCTTGCCAACACCTGCTGTCTCCTGAGTTTTTGACCTTAGCCATTCTGACTGGTGTGAGGTGAAATCTCAGGGTTGTTTTGATTTGCATTTCCCTAATGATTAATGATGTTGAACATTTCTTAAGGTGTTTCTCAGCCCTCCGAAGTTCTTCATGTGAAAATTCTTTGTTTAGCTCCGTACCCCACTTTTTAATGGGATTATTTGGTTCTCTGGGTTCTACCTTCTTGAGTTCTTTGTATATATTAGATATTAGCCCTCTGTCAGATTTAGGGTTGGTGAAGATCCTTTCCCAATCTGTTGGTTAATGTTTTGTCCTTTTGACAGTGTCCTTTGCCTTACAGAAACTTTGTAGTTTTATGAGGTCCCATTTGTCAATTCTTGATCTTAGAGTGTAAGCTATTGGTATTCTATTCAGGAACTTTTCCCCTGTGCCCATGTCCTCAAGGGTTTTCTCCAGTTTCTTTTCTATTAGTTTCAGTGTGTCATGTTTTATGTGGAGGTCCTTGATTCATTTGGAGTTGAGCTTAGTACAAGGAGATAAGAATGGATCGATTCACATTCTTCTACATGCTGACCTCCAATTGAACCAGCTCCATTTGTTGAAAAGACTATCTTTTTTCCACTGTATGCTTTCAGCTCCTTTGTCGAAGATCAAGTGACCATAGGTGTGTTGGCTCATTTCTGGGTCTTCAATCCTATTCCATTAATCTGCTTGCCTGACATTGTACCAATACCATGCAGTTTTTATCACTATTGCTCTATAGTAAAGTTCAAAGTCTGGGATACTGAATCCCCCTGATGTTCTTTTACTGTTGAGAATAGTTTTAGCTATCTTGGGTTTTTTGTTATTCCAGATGAATTTGAGAATTGGTCTTTCTAGCTCTATGAAGAGCTAGAAAATGAAGAAATGGGTTGGGATTTTTATGGGGATAGCACTGAATCTGCAGATTGCCTTTGGCAAGATGGCCATTTTAACTATATTAATCCTGCCAGTCCATGAGCATAGAAGATTTTTCCATTTTCTGGGATCTTCTTCAATTTCCTTCTTCAGAGATCTGAAGTTCTTGTCATATAGGTCTTTCACTTGTTTGGTTAGAGTCATCCCAAGATACTTTATGCTGTTTGTAGCTATTGTGAAGAGAGTCATTTCCCTAATTTCTTTCTCAGTCTGCTTCTCATTTGAGTATGTAAAGGCTACTGATTTGCTTGCATTGATTTTGTAGCCAGCCACTTTGCTGAAGTTGTTTATCAGATGTACGAGTTCTCTAGTAGAATTTTTAGGGTCACTTAAGTATACTATCATATCAAGTGCAAATAGTGATAGTTTGACTTCAGCTCATTCATTTACAAAGGAAAGAAGAGAGATAGGATTTGGTCTGGGAAATTGTTAAGACTGTAGTAAGAATACTGACTGAGAAAAGAAGCCTAGTTGAGGTCAGACTCAACATAGCAGAAAGACAGGACTCAGTGGTTATGTAGGTTATAGGCAAGCTGTAGCTTTAACTAACACTTCAACAGTACTGATGTTTTGTGTGACTAGACCATAGTGTACTTGCTTCATGTTTGATTTGCTTAATGAAGAAAATGAAAGGGACTTTCAAGTCGACCTTTTACAAGGGGTTGGAAGTAAGCCAGGTGCTTTGAGTAGATTTGCACATAATGATTATTCATGATATGAACTTTTAAATGAGCAACAAAAAGAGCTAGTGAGAAGTACTCTCATCTGGGGATGTCATAAAAGTATGAACTGAGAAATTTCTAAAGTGTGAAAGATTTATCTTTTTTTTGTTTGGCAAATTTGGTTTGATTTCTGAATATTAACTTTGTCAGTATTCACAGTACCCACAATGTGGAGTCAAAATACTTTCCTAAACACATATTCTTAATGCCTTTAGGTCTTAGTTTCTTTTGCTTTTAAAAGAGCAAAGAATACTTGCATTAAATACCAGCAGAGTGCTAAAAACCATTGGCAGCATATTGATTAATGCTGTTGAAAGTGGATAAATGGAACAATTAAGGTATACGGATTTATTTTAGAGCCTTGGGTTGACATCCAACTGGCAGACATAGCAATCTATTGGGACAACTTCTACATATGCTTAGAGAGAAAACTGTGCCATTGTATTAGTGTGCACAGTGACGTATTATCTATTTTTGCTGCTACTGAGGAAGAGTTAACAGTGATGCGTAATTGAGTTAACCGAGAAGCTTAATGTGACATTTCATTTTACCCTTTGCTTCTCATTATTAGGTTACTTACTTATGTGCAATATAAACTGAGAAAAATCAAGCCACGAACCAGTCACCAGAAATCCAACAGGATCTCCTTCAACATAGGCAGTATCATCTGAAAATAATATACAATGGAGGAATAGGCCCACCATCTTTCTCACTGCTTTGAACAAAGATGTGGAAATAACTACTTCAAGGAAGAACTCTTTATGTTGGCTCCTGGTTCTAGGTAATTCCAGTTTGTAAAGGCATGTGCTGTGACAAGGTTTATCTATTGTATCTGGGCCAATCCAAGAATAGCTACATAGAACTGGAGGGAAGAATAACAATCAAAGACCCTCCAAAATCCACAAACTAGGCATCATACCCCAAAGTCTCATGGCCTCCAAAAACAGAGACTCTAGCTAAGGCCCAACTGTTCTTTCAGGTGGACCTGTGGTAGTCATTTCAGTGCACAGAGTATCCAACATTTTTAGATTGAATTTTTTGATAGTAAAGTCATGCACCTCAGTAATGATTTGATCTTTAAAGTCTAATTCTCATCTCATTTGACCAGCTTGAGAAACCTAAATCCAAGCCAAAACTTGTCTGATCCAATTTTATCAATCAGTGTTTAAATTAACCAGTGATGTATAAATTTTATTTAATAAAATAGACAAAAAAGAAAAATAAATGACATGCATTAAAAACATTCATTGGTGGAGATGAAAGATTGTTAAGTGGTTAAAAGCTCTTCTGCTATTTTTTTTATTGTTATTTTTTTTATTCGATATAATTTATTTACATTTCAAATGATTTCCCCTTTTCTAGCCCCCCCCACTCCCCGAAAGTCCCGTAAGCCCCCTTCTCTTCCCCTGTCCTCCCACCCACCCCTTCCCAGTTCCGCGTTCTGGTTTTGCCAAATACTGTTTCACTGAGTCTTTCCAGAACCAGGGACCACTCCCGCTTTCTTCTTGTATCTCATTTGATGTGTGGATTATGTTTTGGGTATTCCAGTTTTCTAGGTTAATAACCACTTATTAGTGAGTGCATACCATGATTCACCTTTTCAGTCTGGGTTACCTCACTTAGTATGATGTTCTCTAGCTCCATCCATTTGCCTAAGAATTTCATGAATTCATTGTTTCTAATGGCTGAATAGTACTCCATTGTGTAGATATACCACATTTTTTGCATCCACTCTTCTGTTGAGGGATACCTGGGTTCTTTCCTGTACAGAGCCATATTGGGGCAGTCTTGCACTTGGTCAGAGTTTGACTTTGGTCAAGGTTAACTTCTCCCAGTTAGCCAGGATTCTGCTCCACCTAGGGTGGAGTGCACGTAGTAAAGGTTAAGTTCATTGTTCTTCCTGGTATAGGGATTCCTGAATTAAACAGGTGACCCACCCAGCTGCCGGAGCAGTCAAGACGAAGACCTCCAAGAGAAGCTAGACAACTTCCACCGGAACTCAGCCTGGAGTCTGGGGGGAAGGGGTTTGCCCGAACTGTTAAAAGGTCCGGCGCCATTAAAGTTTACGGCTTTGATCAGTGAACATTGACTTAGCCGTACGGTCTTTTCGCCGCTCTTCCCTATGACCCCAAAATTCTCTCAACAGGTAACCCAGTTTACATGTAGCTGCTGGCGGCTACATAGTGGCGCCTGAACGTGGGACGACCTGGCACGAGAGAATTTCTTGAGGTAGCCCTATCCAGCGAAGCTTCGTGGAAAAGGTGAAAATTAATGGTGTCCGCACGGTAAGCAACATAGAGGGCAAAACTAGCGCTAGTGAATTCGTGTCTATGGTTGTGAGTGCAGGAATGGATACAGTTTTTCAAGCATACTGCGTGGACCCAGCGCAGGACTGCTTGGGTTGATAAGATAGGGAAATATGGGGAAGGAATTTGGTAGGCATTTGCCCAAAGCTCGTAAGAGCTGATTTCGGCGAAAAGAAAGGGGTTTTTAAAAATAGGCATATGTCCACAGCTTCTAAGAGCTGTTTAAAGAGGAAAATGGATGCAATTGCTTAACAAGCACGCTTAACTTTCTGTGTATCTTTCCGTGTTTGTCCCGGTGCACCGACTGTCTATGTGTATGTTTATGTCCTCTCTGTGTCTTTGTGTGAATGACTGTTTCATGTTAAAAAGAAAAAATTGGTAAAGATTACATCTGCTGGTAACCTTTTGAGCTAGCCACAGTTTGTGTGGGGATTGATTCAAAGCCACGCTGCGGCAGCGTAGCTCACTCACCCAAGACAGAAACATGGCTGGGGAAAAAGCCGCTCTTAAAAGCCCAGAAACCTCGAGATTTGGGAAGACCTTGGTTTGGCTTGTGAAATTCATGTAGTCGCTTTATACATGTTTCTAATTGGTTTTAATGATATAAGGCTTTACATTTCTTGACTAAAGAGTTATAAATTAATTGGTTATTATGTAAAAGGTATAGTGTTATTAAGAAAAGGTTAGTTTAAAACTGGTAATTCAGTGTTAGAGCCATCTTAACTAACTACACGTGGCCTAACGCCACTCATGCTTTGTTCTTGTTTATAATTGGATTTAAAGGTATATTTTACATGTCTTGACTATAGAGTATTGGCTTAAGTCACTGCACATGATTTAAAAGGTATAATGTTATTAACAAAAGTTAGGTTAAGGCTGGTAGTTTAGGGTAGTCGCCATTTTGAACACGTGGCATGACGATTAAGGCTGGTAGTTTAGGGTAGTCGCCATTTTGAACACCACGTGGCATGACGCAATCCAGGAAATACAGGCCTTTGGGACGCTCCTAAATTGGCATGGTGTTTCATGTGAATCTTGGCCTGGAGATTAGACTTAATGAAGATTAAGATTTAAAATATTGTCTCTTTAATAAGTTACACTGTTATACACTTGAACATAAGAACTGGCATACAAACCTTGTGCTGTAAATATGTGTTTGCCATTAATTTTAAAGAAAATAGATTGTTTAAAATTGAGATTTGCTTCCAAAATTACAATTGTGCTCTAATATTGCAAGAAAACATTGAGTTACAATAAAAATCAGTGTGTCATTGGCTACAGTTTTCAGTTTGCAGGCTCATAATTCTTAACATCTTGTAATTAAGATAATTTTAAGAGTGATACAGCTGTCTCCAAGATTAAAAAGGAGATCTCAGTGGAAATGTATTTGATATCAAGTAGGTTCCTTTGACCATGAAATTACAGGTTTCTTTTGTTTAATCCTTAAATTGTCCTTGTAGGTTTGGGTCTGGTCTTAAATAAAAGGCTCAGATTAGAAGATTTACATTTGAGGAATCTCATACAATGTCCTTGCCAAGGACTCAAGGTGGATCCTAGGGCAGATAAAAAAAATTTTACATTTGAGTTAATGCAAAGCTTAGAGCTGCCTCAGGGGAAGCTAGTGAGGAAGCTTGAGAAATTGTTTCTGCCTTACAGGCCCCACCTAGGGAGTGTTTGGTTTTAAAAAAAAAAAAAAAAAAAAAAAAAAAAAAAAAAAAAAAAGTTTTTGACTTATCCAGGTGTGGGTTAAAATGCTGTTCAAATCTATGAAAGGTCAAGGAGGCTATAAAAGCATTAACATTTGGCCTGTCTACTCCCTATAAAATTATTGTAAATTTAAAGGGTTGGTTTTTTGCTTTACATTCTGATAATTATAAAAGCATTTGCTTCTAATTTTAAAGAGACAACAAAACAATTTCATTAGAAAGTTTTGCCTCAAGGAATGGCTAACAGCCTTATGTCTTGTGAGAAAAAATGTTTGTCTCTCTTTCAATACTAGAAGTTAAGATCTTAAAATTTTCAGTGTATAATGTTCATAGAATGTTTGTTACAGGCCCTTGCTCCTATAGACTTTTAGAATTTTTAGGTAAATGGCTTTCAAAGGTTGTTAGGATATATTAATTGGCTTTATCTTATATTTACCTCATTTTAAGCTTGCCACAGAAGGTCTTAAACCTCTGTTTTCAAGGTAGGAAACGTTTGTTCCTTGCTTCAAGCAACAATCAAATTTATTATTAATGGTTGATCTATTACATGGCAAGCATTTTTAGGCAAAATTAATAATTGTTATCCAAAAGATAATTTGTACTATCAGATCACATGTTTATTCCTTTAAGTTTCTCCCTGCTTCAACACAGATACCTGAATTGGGTGCTATAGCAGCTATTTTTAAGATGTTAAAGGTCAAGCTTTTAATAATAGTAGATATACATAGCTCATGGTTTATAATTGCTTAAAATTGGTCCATTTTTAATACTGCTAATTCTTAATTTCTACAGTTTATACAAATGTGATTCAAATTTCTAAGAACAAAGGATATGTTCTCTAAATGACTGTCCTTTAGGTATTTGAAATAATTTTATATTTTGTGCACATCAAATTATAAAGATTTGTTCTTGATGTCCTCAATTTCTACCTCTACCACGTAATGGTGTTAATCCTAGAGGACTTAGTTATTACAGATAAATGATATTCATATTTCTAATTTAAAAGATTAAAAAAAATATGTACATGTGACTAATGATTCATTTTTAGGCTGTCTAGTTGCAACTGCTCTAACAGAAAAAGCAACTATATTTTATATAATTACATAGTTATTGCCTATGTTATGGTTTATACTTTGTGTTCCAACTTAAATTAATAAAACAATATCTTCTTGGAAGAAAGAAGAGAGGGGAAATTGTGTCCCTGTACATATAATTTAAATTATGCTTGCATGTTTTTAAAAAAAAAAAAAAAAAAAAAAATTTTAAAATTGGATGCCAAGAAACTCCTTGCTAAATGTATATGACATCTTGTAATTAGGCATATTGATGTCTAGGTGAAATGAAGGAATTCACTTACTAACATATGCCATGATCCTGATTTAATATTGGGGGAGAAGGCATGTCCTCTGTTTTTTCCACAGAATGCGGCAGAAGATATGCTGACTGTGCTTGCTGAATGCCCAGACCATGGTAACATAAGAGCTATATTGGGTATATGTTCTTGACTTACCTCAATTGTTAAATGTCCCAGGTTAGATAAATTGCCTAGCTTCAAGCTTTTAGACTTTGTGGGACAGAACATGGAGACTGTTATGCTAGCTTAGGAAAAATTAATTAGAGTTAAAATGACTTCTCCTTATTGTGTTCAGCTGACTCAACCATAGACTGGTCTAGAAATAATTCCAATATTGAAGATTCCAATTTTGAAGATGGCTAACAATCTTCAGCCAGCTGTGTTAATTTAACATATAGTCTCCACTTTTCCTGAGAAGTAACAGCTTAATTCTTGATTCACAAGGCTACCTCTCCTACCTCAGAGGCCAAGCTTTGTGTCCTTAAAGTTGTTAATTTACAACTGAATTGGATACTTCTGGGACAAGTTAATCCTATTCCACCTTTAACTCTTGACCTTGTCTGTTAAGCAGACTGGCTGTCTCCACCCAGGCTCACCTGGATGGAGAGATTACATGTCTGTTAAAGACACTTGCAGACCCCCCTGGCTTCAAAACTTACACAAGTGGATCTCCAAAGAGGGAGCCACATAGAACTCAGATCTATGTGTGTTTGTTTATGAACAAACATGGGTACCAGCGAGACGTGCGAGGCAAAGCACTGCATGGGGAGGTGAATTTCTGCTTCTGAGTCCCCAGGAAGTACACCTAATTGCATAGGGGTTAACGTCGAGAGGCTGTCCTTAAAATAATAAGGGAGCCTATTACCCCTCCTCTGAAAAAGACGTTATACAATATTTAAGAGGAATTACGGTCAATGCTTCCCCTCCTGGTTAAGGCCCGCCTTCTTATGAAGGATATTTATCCACTTGTTTTCTACCTCCTCGTGTTCAAATTAATAAAAAAAGGGAGGACATGTACAGAGCCATATTGGGGCAGTCTTGCACTTGGTCAGAGTTTGACTTTGGTCAAGGTTAACTTCTCCCAGTTAGCCAGGATTCTGCTCCACCTAGGGTGGAGTGCACGTAGTAAAGGTTAAGTTCATTGTTCTTCCTGGTATAGGGATTCCTGAATTAAACAGGTGACCCACCCAGCTGCCGGAGCAGTCAAGACGAAGACCTCCAAGAGAAGCTAGACAACTTCCACCGGAACTCAGCCTGGAGTCTGGGGGGAAGGGGTTTGCCCGAACTGTTAAAAGGTCCGGCGCCATTAAAGTTTACGGCTTTGATCAGTGAACATTGACTTAGCCGTACGGTCTTTTCGCCGCTCTTCCCTATGACCCCAAAATTCTCTCAACAGGTAACCCAGTTTACATGTAGCTGCTGGCGGCTACACTTTCCAGCATCTGGCAATTATAAATAGGGCTGCTATGAACATAGTAGAGCATGTATCCTTATTACATGGTGGGGAATCCTCTGGGTATATGCCCAGGAGTGGTATAGCAGGATCTTCTGGAAGTGAGGTGCCCAGTTTTCGGAGGAACCGCCAGACTGCTTTCCAGAGTGGTTGTACCAATTTGCAACCCCACCAGCAGTGGAGGAGTGTTCCTCTTTCTCCGCACCCTCTCCAACACCTGCTGTCTCCTGAATTTTTAATCTTAGCCATTCTGACTGGTGTAAGATGAAATCTTAGGGTTGTTTTGATTTGCATTTCCCTAATGACTAATGAAGTTGAGCATTTTTTAAGATGCTTCTCCGTCATCTGAAGTTCTTCAGGTGAGAATTCTTTGTTTAACTCTGTACCCCATTTTTAATAGGGTTGTTCGGTTTTCTGGAGTCTAACTTCTTGAGTTCTTTATATATATTGGATATTAGCCCTCTATCTGATGTAGGATTGGTGAAGATCTTTTCCCAATTTGTTGGTTGCCGATCTGTCCTCTTGATGGTGTCCTTTGCCTTACAGAAACTCTGTAACCTTATGAGGTCCCATTTGTCAATTCTTGCTCTTAGAGCATACGCTATTGGTGTTCTGTTCAGAAACTTTCTCCCTGTACCGATGTCCTCAAGGGTCTTCCCCAGTTTCTTTTCTATTAGCTTCAGAGTGTCTGGCTTTATGTGGAGGTCCTTGATCCATTTGGATTTGAGCTTAGTACAAGGAGACAAGGATGGATTAATTCGCATTCTTCTGCATGCTGACCTCCAGTTGAACCAGCACCATTTGTTGAAAAGGCTATCTTTTTTCCATTGGATGTTTTCAGCCTCTTTGTCGAGGATCAAGTGGCCATAGGTGTGTGGGTTCATTTCTGGATCTTCAATCCTGTTCCATTGATCCTCCTGCCTGTCACTGTACCAATACCATGCAGTTTTTAACACTATTGCTCTGTAGTATTGCTTGAGGTCAGGGATACTGATTCCCCCAGATTTTCTTTTGTTGCTGAGAATAGTTTTAGCTATCCTGGGTTTTTTGTTGTTCCAGATGAATCTGATAATTGCTCTTTCTAACTCTGTGAAGAATTGAGTTGGGATTTTGATGGGTATTGCATTGAATCTGTATAGTGCTTTAGGCAAAATGGCCATTTTAACTATATTGATTCTACCGATCCATGAGCATGAGAGGTTTTCCCATTTTTTGAGGTCTTCTTCCATTTCCTTCTTCAGAGTCTTGAAGTTCTTGTCATACAGATCTTTCACATGTTTGGTAAGAGTCACCCCAAGATACTTTATACTGTTTGTGGCTATTGTGAAGGGGGTCATTTCCCTAATTTCTTTCTCAGCCTGCTTATCCTTTGAGTATAGGAAGGCCACTGATTTGCTTGAGTTGATTTTATAACCTGCCACTTTGCTGAAGTTGTTTATCAGCTGTAGGAGCTCTCTAGTGGAGTATTTTGGGTCACTTAGGTAGACTATCATGTCGTCTGCAAATAATGATAGTTTGACTTCCTCCTTTCCAATTTGTATCCCTTTGACCTCCTTATGTTGTCGAATTGCCCGAGCTAGTACTTCAAGTACAATATTGAAAAGATAAGGAGAAAGGGGGCAGCCTTGTCTGGTCCCTGATTTCAGTGGGATTGCTTCAAGTTTCTCTCCATTTAGTTTGATGTTGGCTACCGGTTTGCTGTATATTGCTTTTACTATGTTTAGGTACGGGCCTTGAATTCCTGTTCTCTCCAAGACTTTAAGCATGAAAGGATGCTGAATTTTGTCAAATGCTTTTTCAGCATCCAATGAAATGACCATGTGGTTTTGTTCTTTGAGTTTGTTTATGTAGTGGATTGTATTGATGGATTTCCGTATATTGAACCAACCCTGCATTCCCGGGATAAAGCCTACTTGATCATGGTGGATGATCGTTTTGATGTGTTCTTGGATTCAGTTGGCAAGAATTTTATTGAGTATTTTTGTATCGATGTTCATAAGGGAAATTGGTCTGAAGTTCTCTTTCTTTGTTGGATCTTTGTGTGGCTTTGGTATCAGTGTAATTGTGGCTTCATAGAAGGAATTGGGTAGTGTTCCTTCTGTTTCTATTTTGTGGAATAGTTTGAAGAGTATTGGTGTTAACTCTTCTTTGAAGGTCTGGTAGAATTCTGCACTGAAACCTTCTGGTCCTGTGCTTTTTTTGGTTGGAAGACTTTCTATGACTCCTTGTATTTCTTTAGGCTTTATGGGACTGTTCAGATGGTCTAGTTGGTCCTGATTTAATTTTGGTATTTGGTATCTGTCAAGGAAACTGTCCATTTCCTCCAGATTCTCCAGTTGTGTTGAGTACAGGCTCTTGTAGTAGGATCTGATGATTTTTTGGATTTCCTCAGTTTCCGTTGTTATGTCTCCCTTTTCATTTCTAAGTTTGTTAATTTGGATACTTTCTCTGTGCCCTTTGGTCACTCTGGCTAAGGGTTTATCTATCTTGTTGATTTTCTCAAAGAACCAGCTCCTGGTTTTGTTGATGTTTTGTATGGTTCTCTTTGTTTCTACTTGATTGATTTCGGCCCTGAGTTTGATGATTTCCTGCCTTCTACTCCTGGGTGAAATAGCTTCTTTTTGTTCTAGGGCTTTCAGGTGTGTCATTAAGTTGGTAATGTATGCTCTCTCCATTTTCTTTTTGGAGGCACTCAGGGCTATGAGTTTTCCTCTTAGCACTGCTTTCATTGTGTCCCATAGATTTGGGTATGTTGTGTTTTCATTTTCATTGTGTTCTAAAAAGTCTTTAATTTCTTTCTTTATTTCTTCCTTGACCAAGGTATCATTGAGTAGAGTATTGTTCAATTTCCACGTGTATGTGGGTTTTCTATTGTTTCTGTTGCTATTGAAGACCACTTTTATTCCATAGTGATCAGATAGGAGGCATGGGATTAGTGCGATCTTCTTATATTTGTTGAGGTCTGTCTTGTGACCAATTATATGGTCGATTTTGGAGAAGGTACCATGAGGTGCTGAAAAAAAGGCATATTCTTTTGTTTTAGGATAGAATGTTCTATATATATCAGTTAAATCTAATTGGTCCAAAGCTTCAATTAGTTTCATTGTGTCCATGTTTAGTTTCTGTTTTCCTGATCGGTCCATTGAGGAAAGTGCAGTGTTGAAGTCACCCACAATTATTGTGTTAGGTGCAATGTGTGCTTTGAGTTTTAATAAAGTTTCTTTTATGAAAGAGGGTGCCCTTGAATTTGGAGCATAGATGTTCAGGATTGACAGTTCTTCTTGTTGTATTTTTCCTTTGACCAGCAAGAAGTGTCCCTCAGAGTCTCTTTTGATGACTTTGGGTTGAAAGTCAATTTTATCTGATATTAAAATGGCTACTCCAGCTTGTTTCCTGAGACCATTTGCTTGTAAAATTGTCTTCCAGCCTTTTACTCTAAGGTAGTGTTTGTCTTTGACCCTGAGGTGTGTTTCCTGTAAGCAGCAAAATGTAGGGTCCTGTTTACGTATCCAGTCAGTTAGTCTGTGTCTTTTTATTGGGGCATTGAGTCCATTGATGTTAAGAGATATTAAGGAATAGTGATTGTTACTTCCTGTCATTTTTGACGTTATTTTTTAAATTTCATTGCTTAACTTCTTTTGGGTTTGATGAAAGGTTACTATCTTGCTTTTTTCTGGGTGAAGTTTCCCTCCTTGTATTGGTGTTGTCCTCCTATTATCCTTTTTAGGGCTGGGTTTGTGGATAGATATTGGGTGAACTTGGTTTTGTCGTGAAATATCTTAGTTTCTCCATCTATGGTGATTGAGAGTTTTGCTGGATATAGTAGTTTTGTTTGGCATTTGTGTTCTCTTAGAGTCTGTATGAGGTCTGCCCAGGACCTTCTAGCCTTCATAGTCTCAGGTGAAAAGTCTGCTGTGATTCTGATAGGTCTTCCTTTATATGTTCCTTGGCCTTTTTCTCTTACTGCCTTTAATATTCTTTCTTTGTTTAGAACATTTGGTGTTTTGATTATTATGTGACGGGAAGTATTTCTGTTCTGGTCCAGTCTGTTTGGAGTTCTGTAGGCTTCTTGTATATTCATGGGCATCTCTCTCTTTAGGTTAGGGAAGTTTTCTTCCATAATTTTATTGAAGATATTTGCTGGCCCTTTAAGTTGTAAATCTTCACTCTCATCTATGCCTATAATCCTTAGGTTTGGTCTTCTCATTGTGTCCTGGATTTCCTGGATATTTTGGGTTACAAGCTTTTTGCATTTTGCATTTTCTTTAACTGTTGAGTCCATGGTTTCTATGGAATCTTCAGCATCTGAGATTCTTTCTTCTATTTCTTGTATTCTGTTGTTGATATTTGCATCTCTGTCCCCTGATTTCTTCCCAAGGCTTTCTATCTCCAAAGTTGTCTCCCTTTGAGTTTTCTTAGTTGTTTCTACTTCTGATTTTAGATCCTGGATGGTTTTGCTTAGCTCCTTCACTTGCTTGTTTGTGGTTTTCTGTAATTCTTTAAGAGATTTTTGTGTTTTTTCTTTCATGACCTTAGCCTGTTGACCAAAGTTCTCCTGTATTTCTTTAAGAGATTTTTGTGTTTCATCTTTCATGACCTCAACCTGTTGACCAAAGTTCTCCTGTATTTCTTTAAGCGTTTTTTTGCATTTCCTCCTTGTTGGCTTTTGTATTCTCCTGGATTTCTTTCAATGATTTTTGTGTTTCCCTTGCAAGGGCTTCTAACTTTTGATCCATTTTCTCCTGAATTTCTTTAAGTATGTCCTTCATGTGTTCCTGTACCAGCATCATGACCAGTGATTTTAAATCCAAATCTTGTTTTACTGGTGTGATGGGGTATCCAGGACATGCTGGTAGAGGAGAATTGGGTTCAGATGTTTCCATATTGCCTTGATTTCTGTTAGTGACGTTCCTGCGTTTGCCTTTTGCCATCTAGCTCTCACTGGTGTTACTTGGTCTTGTCAGTGCTGGACTCACCAGTGCAAGCTGCCCCTTCCCCGTTGGCCTCTGGTGCACAGCTTACACCCTGCACTGCCTGTAGACAGGGTGCTGCTGTCCAGGCTGTTCAGATCCCGAAGCAGGCACCTGAAGGCTCCCGCTGGGGCCCGCAGGATTTATTGGAGCACACCGACTTCTCCCAGCTGGCCGCCCGGAAGCCCCCACTAGCCTCTTGAGGGACCTGGAGATGTGGTGGGGCCACCCAGGCTGATCTGAAGCGGAGAGAGTTGACCTGAGGGCTTCTGCCTGAGGCCTTGCCCCAGATTGTGTCTGTGGACCAGATGGAACCCGTGTGCACCCCCAGGGAGCTCCGAAGGTGTATGCTGCTGTGACCTCCCCTGTGTTCCGCTCACTCCGCTGGGCAGCCGATTTCCCCAACCGTGCTGGCGCACACTAGGTTAGCCTTGTCGCCCAGGCCCTGAGTCCAGGCAAAAGGCTGGGAGGCCAAGGTCCGAGCAAAGTTCCCCTAGGGCTATGTCTGTTATTTGGGTCCGCCAGGTGACCCGGATGGCGGGCGTGCGCGTCCGCGCTCCCCGAAAGCACCGGGAGAGTCTGTTGTGCTAATAACCTCCTGGGCGGGTTGACACACAGATGGCCCTCCAAGCCGCCCAGTTCTTGGGGTCAGTCCTGTGCCTTTTGGGGCCTAGACCCCCGTTTTGTTAGCCTCAGGCTACGCTTGTTAGCCGTCTCTGCCCTCCCGAGCACTCTGGGTCCTGTAGGCAAAATGGCGGCGTGTGCGCCGGCCAGGGCAAAAAAAACTCCTGGCTGGGTTGGCGCCCCGATGGCCACTCGAACAGCCCAGGGCCTGGGTGCAGGCCAACGCCCGTCAGGCTCAGACCCCTGCGGTGTTGGGCCTAGGATTATGTTTGTGTACCTCAGTCTGTCCGATCTCTGGAGCCCGGAATCAAGATGGAGGTGAGTCTCTCCTGACTGGCGGGAAGCCGAGTTCTGAAGTGGCTTCCGTGCAGCGAAAGGCTCCGCAGAACCGCAGCTACTTGCCGCCCGGCTGGTCAGCGAAGGTCAGTGGTCGTGGGCGCAGGGCCTAACTGGACCCTGTGTCGCCTTGGTTCCACCGCTGATGGCCCTTCAGCTGGACCAGCTACTGCTGCCACCGCCGCCCGCTCTTCTGCTATTCTATAGGACCTGAGTTTGGTTTGTAGCACACTCATCATGTGCTAACAACAACCTGTAAACTCCAGCTCCAGGAATTCAACACCTTCTTCTTGCCTCAACAGCACTGCACTTACATTCATAAACACACACAGAAACACATGTACACATGCACATAAATAATTTTTTTAGTCTTAGATAAGCACACACATTTGCATTGCTGACCTGTTGTTGGTCTATATGATCTCTCTTCTGTACTTTATATAATCAGAAAACTCATACTTTTTAAGAGAAAATCTTATGTTTCTCCCTAGAATGTGGAAAAATAAAAATAAGGAAAACTGTTCCCATACTAATAAATGTGTTTTATTAATGTACATATGTATACATAGTATAATATAAAGAAATACATAGACATGCACACACACACTCACAGGTACATTCTGAGCATATACCTTAAAGAAAACATTTGAACGGAGCTGGAGAGATGCCTCAGTGGTTAAGAGCACTTCCTGCTCTTCCAGAAGTTCAATTCCCAGCAACCACATGGTGGCTTACAGCCATCTCTAATGGGATGGGATGCCCTCTTCTGGAGAGTCTGAAGACAGCGACAGTGTACTCATATAAATAAAATTATTTTTTTAAAAAGAGTGATTTAAGAAAAATTAAGAAAAC
This sequence comes from Apodemus sylvaticus, assembly GCF_947179515.1. Classification (NCBI taxonomy): domain Eukaryota; kingdom Metazoa; phylum Chordata; class Mammalia; order Rodentia; family Muridae; genus Apodemus; species Apodemus sylvaticus. The sequence goes on along the minus strand of NC_067486.1, from coordinate 73,636,240 downwards.
ATTTGAAAAATGACAATGAAGTCCTTACGAAGATGTCTTCTTGTATTCAGGTCTGTATTTCCCCCCTTCTGTGATACAGCTTCATTCAAATAACTTACAAAGAGAGTCAAATGATGTCAGTCAAAATTCATTAGCTGCTGATAAAGATCTGAATGGAAGAGGTTTATTGGCCATTGCAATTAGGAACAATGCCCCTGAGGAAAGGCTCATTTATCACAGAGATGGCAACCAAACCCTTGGGGATCTCCGGAGCAAAAATCTCCCCATGAAACTTCAAAGGAACATAAGGTTGTAGGAACATTGTAGCCCTGTTTGGACTGTTGAGACTAAAAACATGCTACCGCAGAGAGTGTATGCTTTATGAGGAACATGTCCTTTCAGGCTGGGGTAAGTGCCAGAAAGAGTGGTAGCTGTGGGCCATCAAGCAAGGAGTCCTAGGCTTATGGTAGGCAAGAGAGTGAATAAATATCTTCTGAAATTGAAGTGTGCTATACACACAAGATATCAATTTACAGTAAGCTCTTACTTAGAATCACATGCATTCTATAATTTTATCCCCATCCACATACAGTTTCTTATAACATCTGCTGTACCCATTTATTCATAAATGTATTGATAACCTGGTTAGATTTTTGTCAATATGACACAAACAAAATTTATCTGGAAAGAAGGACTTCATTTGAGAAAATAACTCCATAAGACTGGCCTGTAGGCAATCTGTGCTTTATTGTCTTGATTAAGGACCAATAAAGGGGAACTAAGCCTACTGTGGATGCACCCTGGTCAGGTGCTGCTGGTGTATAAGAAAGCAGTTTGAGCAAACTACAGAGAGAAAGCCAGTGAGTAGCATTCTTCCATGGCCTCTGCTTTAGTTCCTTCCTACCTCCAAATTCCTGCTTAAGTTTCTGCCCTGTCTTATCTCAATGATGGACTATGATGTGGAAGTGCAAGTCAAATAAACAGTTTCCTTCCTAAGTTACATTTTATCATGGCTGTTATTATAGCAGTAGAAAACAAGCTAAGACAGTTGGTAAGCAGAACATAACATTTGTTCTTATAACTGTCCTGAAGAAGAAGAAGAAGAAGAAAACTGCTCTCAAACTTACTTGGTGCTATCATTCTTCCTAGAACCCAGTGAGAAATAACACAAGCATAAGTTATAGGAATTGTGATAGATATGTAATGAACCTTGACTTTGAAATAAATGTCATAATGTGTGTTTGTGATCACCAGACACCCATGACTTTACAATGTATCAGAACCCTGGGTTTAGAGTATTTATCTAATAATTCCTAAAAAAAATCCAGCATTGTAAATCTTCCAATACATATGTTCTTCAGACTGATAAGAGTGAGGTCTTGAGGAAGTGAGGCAATACAGTGCTTTCAAAGTGGTCATATAGTCTGTGTTCTTTGAACTTTATTGCGATAAAAAGTAGAGACCTGCAATCAAAACAGGAATATATAGTATAATTGCCCATATTCTTTCCATGTTCTAGAAAAATATATGTTGTTTTTCTTTCTATAAACAGAAAAGAAGCTTTTATACTCCCATGGTGTATAACACGGAGAGAAAAAAAAACTATAATTAGTATGCTGAACAAAGATAACATGCATGCCTATCAGCTAAAATTTGTACCACTTTGGTGTTTGTTACCTGCCAGTTTTCTTCTTTTCTGGAGACAAGAATATTAAAGAAAGAAGGAAAGAAAGAAAGAAATAAAGTAGAAAGAAAGAAAAAAGAAGGAAGGAAAGAAAGAAAGAAAAAAGAAAGAAAGAAGGAAAGAAAAAAGAAAGAAAGGAAAAAAGAATGAAAGAAAAGAAGAAAGAAAGAAAGAAAGAAAGAAAGGAACGAAAAAGAATGAAAGAAAGAAAAGGAGGAAGGAAGGAAGAAAAAGAACAAACAAATGAACAAGGGGAGGTGCTGAGAAATACAAACAGTTTGATATTGTCTATGACAAACTTTCATTCCTGAAAAATAGTGACTGAGGTTGAAATTTCCAAAGGCCTTTGCCACAACCATGAGGGATCTTTATCAGACACAAGAAGAAACTAGCAGGAGATTTTTACCAGCCACCAGCTTGATTATCCATAGAACACCTGCCTAAGACTGGGCCCATTACCTTTACATCATAAAACACAGAGGGGCTGTTGATTCCTGAGACCTCTTCCAAGACTTAGACAGTTAGCAGCTTCTGGAGAAACACAGATGTTTTATTTAAGTGGAGTTACTGCCCATATGCCTATAACTGTGTCTTCACTTGTACCTCTGTAAGTAACTACAGTTGTTTGACACAGCTACACTTTGTTGTGATAATTTCTTTGTTGTTACTACCCTATTTGAGGTGAAGTGATATTTGTTCATGTTTTCTTAGAAAAATATATAATAAACCCAGTAGCATAGCACTCCATTAATTCTAGCATAGCACTCCATTAATTCTATCATATGATAGACATTATCTTTGATGGTAATGAAGGTGATGCCACTGTTGATATTCAGAGAGTAATTTATACTCAAACGTATGTCTGACATTCCTTCAGAGATTTCTTCCTTTTCATTTCATATCTTTGATATTATACTTAACTAGACTCATCATTACTGTTCAGTGTACAGTACATGAAATAGTAACATAAAATGTTGTACTTGTTGTTATAGTATCATTTCTACTATCAGTCTCACTTCATCCATGTCCAGTGGATTCTAAGGCTGAGCATTGGCAAGGGAGCCATGGTAGTGGATATGCAATAGACTAGTTTCCCCTTCAGGTCTGAGAAATTGAATCCCACAGATTTCAGGAATGTTTCCTCGTGAATGCTCACTCTAGAGTCACCCTCTAAAAATTTCTTGTAGCCAAGTAGTTGGTTTATCCAATCTTTCAGTTCCTACTCAGACATAACTCATTCCCTTTGCTGAGTTGAATTGGACACAAAGACTCCTTGGCTTCAGTTTTTGGAAACATGCTGAGGGTTGAAGGCAACTAAGCTCGGTTTCTGGCTGGATTTCTGGAGCTTGTTGCAAATATCTCTGTGCTCACATGCTTTTCTTCTTACTTCTCCAAGAATCTTGTTTGCTTTTGCTTGATTGCTTGGCTTTGTTTCTTTAACCCAATTTTACTCCTATTAAAACTTTGCCTTGTGAATCTTTCCCTTGAGTTGGTTTTCCAAAGAGTCTAAAATAAGGGATAAAATGTCCTGGAAGTAAGGCAAATAATTTTCATCACAGGGCTTTCATTCTTTGAATAGCAATTTGATTCATTTCAATTATTCACCTTTTAATTTGTTTGCATTGCTGTATATCATACAAATTAGAAAGATAAATTGTTCATCCTCTTGAATGTAAACCAACCTTGGGTTTGACCTTTACTAGCAAACATATCAAAATAATGATTTTGGTTTTATGTCAGGCCTGAAGTCAATGGGGTGGCTTGACTTTCTGTCTCTTGTAATGCAAAACTCAGAGATGCCAAAGTGATTTGAGCACAGTGTACAAAAGAGAAATAAGATACCTTGAACTCAAGGTTGGGGTGACATGTTCATAGTCAAGATACCTGCAGAGTATAAAACCCACAGGAGATACTGTTACATAACTGAGTCTTTAGGTAGCTGCAATTCTCAACATGGATTAGGATAACCAGAGGAGCCAGAAAGCATTATGAAGAATTGAATAATTATTGTTCAATGTAATTTCATTTAGATATATTTGTTATGTAGGAATAATATGAAAATTGAAACCTCAAGGGAAGGCAGTACTGTTGCTATGGATGGTGAGGTGCCTAACATTTGTAGTGTGGGAAGGTGCTCTACATTCTACAGAGGAGAAAATAATCAACTATGCCTAGATATGAATACTGCCAACTATGGTACTGGCCTGCCTTCAAAATATAAGATCTGATGCAATAAGCAGGAAAAATGTTAGAGGAACAGACAACCACTTTTTGATTGGATTTAAGGCCCATTCTAGAGATGTAACTCATACCTGATATTGTTAACAAGACCAGGAGCCTGAAACCAGAAAGGTCATGGGAATAGGGAAACACCAACTAATAATGTCTGGAATGAACATAGCAATAAAATGACTCCTAATAACACATTACCATGCCATCAGTGTATGGCTCAATCCTAATCAAAGGAACTTCTTGAGATGGATGACAATTAACATAAACACAAAACCAGACAGGGTACAGAGTGAGAAATCTTATAGCCCTCAGTCCTATATGAGATATCTTTATCACATTCTTTTTCTTGAGGTTTAGGGATTTATTCAGAAGAGGGGGCAGAAAAATTTTAAGAATGTAAGGTAGTGTACAACTTCAAGGAAATATTATTTCCCAGACACAGCAAGGAAGATCCACATTAGGGCAGATGAACTTATAGAAACTGGTAGTATGCATAACACCTGAACCAATCTAAGCCACACAAAGTTTCAGCATGGAAGAGGGGAAGTTGGCAGAAGTCAAACTCCTAGCCAAGTAACTATTTACGATTGAGGGAATAGTACACAATTGTTGCATTACCTTTAGTATTACTTGCATATAAAGAGTTTCAAGACTGACCACTGTATATTGGATAGTCAATTTAGCGGACTCTTCTCTGGGGAAGTCTTCTTTCTCCCATTTCTTTAGTTACCTGTAATTGTTTGTTTAGGATTGAGAACCAGTGAGATTTCCTCCTTCTGTGTTATCATGCCTTTAGTATCATCTTTGTCCAAATCTTACTTAGGCAACCATGTGGTTGAAACTCTATGGGTGTAGCTTCTTGGACATATCTAGGAGACACAATTTCACAGCATACATTCTGTGTTCTGGCTCTTATAATAGTTCTGCCCCCTCTCCTATGATCTTTCTAAAGCCTTAATTGGGTTGTAGATTGATTCTTTAGGGTTGGGTAATACACAATTACGTGTTTCCTGCATTTTGATAAGTGTGGTTTCCTTTAGTGGTTTTTTGTTTCAAATACAAATATCTTTGTTGAGGAAGGAGAGCTGCACTTACCTAAGTCCCTTGTCCACACTAGGCTCAAGTGGTTGATTCTGTTTTCAGTACCAAGTCTGTTTTCCCCATTGTTGAGCAGTCATTATGGCTAACTAAAAAGCTGTTGGTTATTGTTAAAATATGAGTACCACTATTGTACCCTTGGCGTTATTGCATTATAAACATCATATGTACATTGAACTATTGGTACTTCCTTCCTCTACAAGTTTTCATGGCACCTTCAGGAAGCATGAAAGTTAGTTCTCAGGAAAGGGACTTTCTGGTCACAACCAGCACAGATACTACAGGGTCCTATGTTCAAAGTGCATTGTGTTTTCAGCAATAGGGACTTACCTTCAACTTCTTAGAGTCAACCAAGGACAAAAGAAATAGATAACAATGCTTTGGAAATCTCTTGGACCCTCTGACCAACAAATTATAAGGGAGCGTCGTATGACTGTTGTTGGGGATTTATTAGATGTCTGTGATACTTGGGGTAGCATTTTGAGCCCAAATAAGAAAATCGTAGTTAAAAAATATACATATGGACATATATGTATATACTAATTTTTTATATTATATTAATTATAACATAATATAATATATAATTTAAAAGCATAAATAAGAATAATTTAAATTATATTAATTAATATACAAACCATTAATTAATATACCAATCATTAATTGTGTATTTAATAACATTATCAATAACATGTTATTTATACTATAATTTATATATCAAATGTCTTATATCATATAATATATAGTAGATCATATATCATATATAGTATAGAGTATATGGTATATAGTATATGGTACATTATAGTATATAGTATATAGAGTATACAGTATACAGTATATACAATATAATAAATTTAAGTAAATAGGTAACAGTATTATTTCTTATGACTTTATAATCTTTTAATTATAAATACATTTTATGCAAATATAGAAGGTCAAGTAAGGCAAATTCCATGTCACTTAAATTTTTTAAGCTGTAGCAAATTTTTTAAGCTTAATAAATGACCCAGAGTCTATCCTACTTAGAAGAATACATGGTAACTGAAAGATGCTGCGCTGAGATGATGGGCTATTAATACAGCAGTAACAGGAACTCAAGTGTCACTACCATGGGAAACAGCATACAATGTGAGGCTGGAAACCATCACAGATTTCACCTGTGAGATTTACTGCAGAGAGAATGCATAAAACCTCTTCGTGGTTCAGCAGTATTCAGCCAGGCTACCTAGCCTTTGTGAAGCCATGTCTTCTCTATATAATGGAAATATCCCTTCAAACTGCAAGCCAGGGCAAACCCTTTCTCCATTAGGTACTTTTGTCAGGGTATGTTATCATAGCAACAAAAAGGGACTATGAAAAGCCCTTTCAAGAGAAATATGGGTATTGACAATGCCTTGGAAAATAATCAGAGGAACAGTAACCATCGAATTATTAACTATGTCAAATTTCCCACAAAGTATAAATAAAAGTTTAAAAATCAGGAGGAAAATATTCACAACAAACTATTAAACGGTTATGTCAGTCTAAATCTACCTTTAAACTACTTGTTTGTAGAAATAAATTTCTTTTCTCTGTACAAGTTTTGCTCACTTTTATTGTCCACTTCCTGTGATCACATTGTGTTTTAAGTAATTTGTGACACTGGAGATTTAGTTGTCATATAACCATGCAACAACATCTGCATTTTAAGAAATGCTGTTAAAACCTATATGAACTCATATGGATTAGCAAAATAGCACTTGAAACAATTTGAATGAATTATATTTAATAACAGAGACTTCAGAGGCTTCCTATCTGCCTTAAAATGAAAGGAAGTACTTACTAGATACTGCCACAGTAGGAAGACTGCATGGTGTAAGGTACTAAGCCTGGATTTTCATAGCACTTGGCACTGATTTGAATTAGCATGGTATCATTTATGAATAATGGTAACAGGACCAAATTTATTAATGATTTTGTCTTAGAGCCACACCACAACTCATAATATTTTTAAAGACAATGCTGACATCAATAAGCACTAAATTTGCAATATAAAATTCAATTTCATTCTCACACAGGATTGCAATTTAATTACTGATTTCCTTTTTAAATAGAATTTGAGGACATAAATTTAATATTCTTTAATTAAATTTTCACCCATAACAATATTATTAGACAAAACCATTTATTCTCAATTCAGATAATAATAAAAGTCTCTACTGCGTATCCAATTGCCTTGCTTAAGTTTCTTTATAGAAAGAGAAGACTTCGACGAATAGCAAGTAGTAGGGAGTAAGTTTTGGGACTATAATGTGAATTTAAAATGTGAAATTGATTGGGAAGGCATAAGGATGTTTTAATCAAGAGGATGACACTGTCTTCTCACAATCCCAGACATGGTTATGATCACTTTTATTTTTTTTATTTTTTTAATCGATACATTTTTTATTTACATTTCAAATGATTTCTCCTTTTCTAGTTTCCCACTCCCCAAAAGTCCCATAAGCCCTCTTCCCTCCCCCTATTCCCCAATCCACCCCTTCCCCCTTCCCTGTTCTGGTATTCCCCTATACTGCTGCACTGAGTCTTTCCAGAACCAGGGGCCACTTCTCCGTTCCTCTTGAACATCATTTAATATGTGGATTATGTCTTGTGTATTCCATGTTTCTAGATTAATATCCATTTATAAGTGAGTGCATACCATGATTGATTTTTTGAAACTGGGTTGCCTCACTTAGTATGATGTTCTCCAACTCCATCCATTTGTCTAAGAATTTCATGAATTCATTGTTTCTGATGGCTGAATAGTACTCCACTGTGTAAATATACCACATTTTTTTGTATCCATTCCTCCGTTGAGGGACACCTGGGTTCTTTCCAGCTTCTGGCTATTACAAACAGGGCTGTTATGAACATAATAGAGCATGTGTCCTTATTGCATGCTGGGGAATCCTCTGCATATATGCCCAGGAGTGGTATAGCAGGGTCCTCTGGAAGTGTCATGTTCAGTTTTCTGAGGAACCAACAGACTGATTTCCAAAGTGATTGCACCATCTTGCAATCCCACCAGCAGTGGAGGAGTGTTCCTCTTTCTCCACATCCTCGCCAATACTTGCTGTCTCCTGAGTTTTTAACCTTACCCATTCTGACTGATGTGACGTGAAATCTCAGGTTTTGATTTGCATTTCCCTAATGACTAATGATGTTGAACATTTCTTAAGGTGCTTCTCAGACATCCGAAGTTCTTCATGTAAAAATTCTTTGTTTAGTTCCGTACCCCACTTTTTAATAGGGTTATTTGGTTTTCTGGGTTCTACTTTCTTGAGTTCTTTGTATATATTAGATGCTAGCCCTCTGTCAGATTTAGGGTTGGTGAAGATCCTTTCCCAATCTGTTGGTTGCAGTTTTGTCCTTTTGACAGTGTCTTTTGCCTTACAGAAACTTTGTAATTTTATGAGGTCCCATTCGTCAATTCTTGATCTTAGAGCATAAGCTATTGGTGTTCTGTTCAGGAACTTTTCCCCTGTGCCCATGTCCTCAAGAGTCTTCCCCACTTTCTTTTCTATTAGTTTTAGTGTGCCAGGTTTTATGTGGAGGTCCTTGATCCACTAGGAGTTGAGCTTAATACAAGGTGATAAGAATGGATCAATTCACATTCTTCTACATGCTGACCTCCAATTGAAACAGTACCATTTGTTGAAAAGGCTGTCTTTTTTTTTTCCACTGGATGTTTTCAGCTCCTTTGTTGAAAATCAAGTAACCATAGGTGTGTGGGTTCATTTCTGGGTCTTCAATCCTATTCCACTGATCCACTTGCCTGACATTGTACCAATACCATTCAGTTTTTATTACTATTGCTCTGTAGTAATGCTTGAGGTCTGGGATACTGATTCCCTCAGAAGTTCTTTTACTGTTGAGAATAGTTTTAGCTATCCTGGGATTTTTGTTATTCCAGATGAATTTGAGAATTGCTCTTTCTAACTCTATGAAGAACTGAGTTGGGATTTTGATGGGGATTGCATTGAATCTGTAGATTATTTTTGGCAAGATTGCCATTTTAACTATATTAATCCTGCCAATCCACGAGCATGGAAGATTTTTCCATTTTCTGAGGTCTTCTTCGATTTCCTTCTTCAGAGATCTGAAGTTCTTGTCATATAGGTCCCTCACTTGTTTGGTTAGAGTCACCCCAAGATACTTTATATTGTTTGTGGCTATTGTGAAGGGTGTCATTTCCCTAACTTCTTTCTCAGCCTGCTTATCCTTTGAGTATAGGAAGGCAACTGATTTTCTTGAGTTGATTTTGTAGGCAGTCACTTTGCTGAAGTTGTTTATCAGCTGTAGGAGTTCTCTAGTGGAGTTTTTTGGGTCATTTAAGTATACTATCATATCATCTGCAAATAGTGATAATTTGACTTCTTCCTTTCCAATTTGTATCCCTTTGACCTCCTTATTTTGCCTAATTGCTCTATCTAGGACTTCAAGAACTGTATTGAAAAGACATGGAGAGAGGGGGCAGCCTTGTCTAGTCCCTGATTTTAGTGGGATTGCTTCAAGTTTCTCTCCATTAGTTTGATGTTGGCTACCAGTTTGCTGCATATTGTTTTTACTATGTTTAGATAAGGGCTTTGAATTCCTGTTCTTTCCAAGACTTTTGGCATGAAAGGATGCTGAATTTTGTCAAATGCTTTTTCAGCATCTAATGAAATGATCATGTGTTTTTTTTTTCTTTGAGTTTGTTTATGTAGTGGATTGCATTGATGGATTTCCATATATGGAACCAACCCTGCATTCCTGGGATGAAGCCTACTTGTTCATGGTAGATGATCGTTTTGATGTGTTCTTGGATTCAGTGGGCAAGAATTTTATTGAGTGTTTTTGCATTGATATTCATAAGAGATGTTAGCCTGAAATTCTCTTCCTTTGTTGTATCTTTGTGTGGTTTTGGTATCAGTGTAATTGTGGCTTCCTAGAATGAATTGGGTAGTGTTTCTTCTGTTTATATTTGGTGGAATAGTTTGAAGAGTATTGTTGTTAAGTCTTCTTTGAAGATCTGATAGAATTCTACATTAGAACCATCTGGTCCTGTGCTTTTTTTTTTTGGAAGACTTTCTATGACCCCTTCTATTTCTTTAGGGGTTATAGGTCTGTTTAGATGATTTTTTGACGCTGATTTAATTTTGGTATTTGGTATCTGTCTAAGAAATTGCCCATTTCCTCCAGATTCTCCAGTTGTGTTGAGTACAGGTTTTTGTACTAGGATCTGATAATTTTTTGAATTTTCTCAATTTCTGTTGTTATATTTCCCTTTTCATTTCTAATTTTGTTAATTTGGATACTGTCTCTGTGCCCTTTGGTTAGTCTGGTTAAAGGTTTATCTATCTTGTTGATTTTTTCAAAGACCAGCTCCTGATTTTGTTGATTCTTTGTATGGTTCTCTTAGTTTCTACTTGATTGATTTCAGCCCTGAATTTGATGACTTCCTCTCTTCTTCTATTCCTGGGTGAATTCGCTTCTTTTTCTTCCAGGGCTTTCAGTTGTGCTGTTAATTTTCTAGTGTATGCTGTCTCCAATTTCTTTTTGGAGGCACTCAGGGCTATGAGTTTACTCTTAGCACTGCTTTCATTGTGTCCCATAAATTTGGGTATGTTGTGCCTTCATTTTCATTAAATTCTAAGAAGTCTTTGATTTCTTTCTTCATTTCTTCCTTGACCAAGGTATCATTGAGTAGAGTATTGTTCAGTTTCCATGTGTATGTGAGCTTTCTGTTGTTTTTGTTTTTATTAAAGACCACTTTTACTCCATAATGATCTGATAGAAGGCATGGGATTATTTCAATCTTCTTATATTTGTTGAGGTCTGTCTTGTGACCAACTATATGATTGATTTTGGAGAAGGTACCATGAGATGCTGAGAAAAAGATATATATATATATATATATATATATATATATATATATATATATATATATATATATATATTGCTTTGGGAAGAAAAGTTCTACATATATCTGTTAAATCCAATTGGTTCAAAGCTTCAAATAGTTTAATAGTTTCACTGTCTCCCTGTTTAGTTTCTGTTTTCCTGATCGGTCCATTGAGGAGAGTGGGGTGTTGAAGTCACCCAAAATAATTGTGTTAGGGGCAATGTGTGCTTTGAGCTTTAGTATAGTTTCTTTTATGAATGAGGGTGCCCTTGCATTTGGAGTATAGATGTTCAGGATTGAGAGTTCTTCTTGGTGGATTTTTCCTTTGACCATCAAGAAATGTCCTTCCATGTCTCTTTTAATGACATTAAGTTGAAAGTCAATTTTATCTGATAATAGACTGCCAACTCTGGCTTGTTTCCTCAGACCATTTGCCTGTAAAATTCTCTTCCGTCCTTTTACTCCAAGGTAGTTTTTGTCTTTGACACCGAGGTGTGTTTCCTGTATGCAGCAAAATATAGGGTCCTGTTTATGTATCCAATCTGTTAGTCTGTGTCTTTTTATTGGGGAATTGAGTCCATTGATGTTAAGAGATATTAAGGAATAGTGATTATTGCTTACTATCATTTTTGATGTTAAATTTATACTTGTGTGGTTATCTTCTTTTGGGTTTGATGAAAGAAGGTAACTATCTTGCTTTTTCCAAGGTAGTTTCCCTCCTTGTATTGGTGATTTCCCCCTATTATCCTTTGTAGGGCTGGGTTTGTGGAAAGGTATTGTGTAAATTTGGTTTTGTCATGGAGTATCTTGGTTTCTCCATCTAAGGTGATTGAGAGTTTTGCTGGGTATAGTAGTCTTAGCTGGCATTTGTGTTCTCTTAGAGTCTGCATGAGCTTTGCCCAGGATCTTCTAGCTTTCATGGTCTCTGGTGAGAAGTCTGGTGTAATTCTGATAGGTCTTCCTTTATATGTTACTTGCCCTTTTTCTCGTACTGCCTTTAGTGTCCTTTCTTTGTTTAGTACACTTGGGGTATTGATTATTATGTGATGGGAGGTATTTCTAGTCTGATCCAGTCTGTTTGGAGTTTTGTAGGCTTCTTGTATATTCATGGGCATCTCTCTCTTTAGGTTAGGGAAGTTTTCTTCTATAATTTTGTTGAAGATATTTGCTGTCCCTTTCAGTTGTAAATCTTCACTCTCATCTATACCTATAATCCTTAGGTTTGGATTTCTCATTGTGTCCTGGATTTCCTGGATGTTTTCGGTTACAAGCTTTTTGCATTTTTTGCATTTTCTTTGACTGTTGAGTTCATGGTTTCTATGGTATCTTTGGCATCTGAGATTCTTTCTTCTATCTCTTGTATTCTGTTGTTGATATTTGCGTCTATGGTCCCTGATTTCTTCCCAAGGTTTGCTATCTCCAAAGTTGTCCCCCTTTACAATTTCTTAGTTGTTTCCACTTCTGTTTTTAGATCCTGGATGTTTTTGCTCAGTTCCTTCACTTGCTTGTTTGTGTTTTCCTGTAATTCTTTGAGAGATTTTTGTGTTTCCTCTTTCATGTCTTCTGCCTGTTGATCAAATTTCTCCTGTATTTCTTTAAGTGATTTTTGCATTTTCTCCTTATTGGCTACTGTCTTTTGACCCATAATCTCCTGAATTTCTTTAAGTGATTTTTGTGTTTCCCTTGTAAAGGCTTCTAGATTTTGATCATTTTTCTCCTGAATTTCTTTAAGAGATTTATTTATGTCCTTCATGTGTTCCTGTAACAGCATCATGACCAGTGATTTTAAATCCAATTCTTGTTTTTCTGGAGTGTTGGGGTATCCAGGACTTGCTGTTGTTGGAGAATTCAGTTCAGATACTGCTATAATGCCTTGGTTTCTGTTTGTAACGTTCCTACATTTGCCTTTAGCCATTTAGTTCTCACTGGTGTTAGATGGTCTTATGGTCACTGGCTGGTGCTTCAACCTCCTGTGGACTTTAAGGCTATTTCTGACACTGGATGCCTGGGTTTCCTCTGGTCCAGATTACTGATGTGCTGCCTTCCTCTTTTTTGCAGTTGGAACCCTGTTGAGTCTTGCCCCAAGCAAGGATATACGTGGGTTGTCTCAGTGAACCAGGTGCTCCCCGACTGCTCTGTCATGGAGCTCTGTCTGTTGATCCCCACTTGGGCCATAGGCCCATGACAGGATGACTGGTAAATGAACCGCCTTTGTGCTCAGGTCCTGGGCACAGGTAGACCCCTAGTGGTTTGCACCCCCAGAGATCTTAACCTCTGGATATCTCAGCTCCTGGTGCTGCTTTTCTGCCCCAGCAGGCAGAGAAGATGGCAGTGGGGAGTCACCCCCTCTGCTGATCTCCATGTAGGACATAGGCCCCACGACAGGCCGGCTGGCAGATGAACCGCCGATGTGCTCAGGTCCTGGGCACAGGTAGACTCCTGGCGGTTTGCGCCCCCAGAGCTCTTAAACTCAGGATATCTCAGTACCTGGTGCTGCTCTTCTGCCCAGGCAGGCAGGGAAGATGGCAGCGGGGAGTCCCTCCTGTAACTAATAACTAATGCTTCACTCATCACCATGCTCATTCCAAACTGCAAATTTATGCTAGAATTAAGAAAGAAGCCCTTTCATGTATTGAATCCTACACTGGAACTCGTACTATGAAAACACCACCATAAATATTTGTAAGTACTATTTACAAAAGCTTTTCAAAAATTTAGAAATTTTATTTCTTTAGTTATGGTGATGGTAATGTAGAGATCTCATGATTGTTGGAAAAGAGAAATATCTTGAGAAGTAAAATTTCTAGTTAATTATCATTATTTTAATGGTTATCAGTTATTATTAAAATCAATATATATTTAATCCTTCTTTATGCATGAAAGACTTACCATAAATACTTATGCAATAATTTTTATTTAGAAGAATAGGTATCCTCAGTTTTTGTCTTCATTTTAGATATTTGACCTATACACTCTGCAAGTATTCCTAGAAATCTTCATAAAGTGGCCCAATAAGTTTCTAGTATTTACATTGTAATTGTGTAATTTGAAAAAGGCCACAATATCCTATAATCCTCATGTATTTAGGAAGCATGATGAAAAAGTTGGACATAAAGGTGAAAAGAGGTAAAAGAGGAGTTGGAGAGAGAGGGTTGCAAAAGGGAGAGAGGGAGAGAAATAAATGAGGGGGTAGAGGAAGAGGGAGTGGGAGAGAGAGTTCTTTCTTTTTTAAGAAAATTTTGATCAGAAAAGAGAATCTGTTCACCAAAAGGCAAACGGATGGAAATCAAATGCTTTAGACTGGATGGATGCCATGCCTTCTTTGCTTAGAGACTTCAAAGGGCCTCACTCCTCTTTTGTACCTCAGGTAAACCAATGAAACTATTGGAAAGAGAAGTAAGAGCACAAGATTGAAAACCTGGCAAGGAAACCACCCTTCTTTATGAAAGTATGGTTTTCTACATAAAATGTGTTTTGTTGCAATTTGCAAAACAGTCACTCCTTTAAATTAAATCATTGTTTATCAAGGGAAAGTTAATTGAAAAGCATGTATTTTTCTAGCTAAATGGAAACCTGCATCATGCAGGCAATAAACATTCTTACTTGAAAAGAATTCTTGTTCCTTCCCCTAAGACTGCCATGGGAATAAAGCAGGAGAAGAAAAGAAGAGGAAAAAAGTCCCATACAGCCCCAAAGTTGCGTTTGGTGAAGGAGCCAAATGGGATTTTGCAGCCTACAAGTTTCCTATTCACTTTAAATTTAGCCGCACAGAATCTCCATTTGGCTAACCATGCTTCCCAAACTGAGTGCAAGGTATTTTGGGGGTGCTAATGTCATTTGATCCTGTTGACAACCATAGCTAATCTTCACCATTGGACACTGGGCCAACGTTTATTTCTTAGTTCCTGGATGCTCATACAGTGTAAGATGAAAGTGAAAGGAAGGCCTGGTTTACTGCACAGGTTAATGAAAGAGGGAAGAAATACTTTCAGATGCATAGCATGCATAAGCTGAGGCTCCAGGCAGGTAGCCTTATTGCATAGTATATATATTCTAGGAGAAAAATATGCATAGCGTGATTTGTATATGAGCACATTCATATGTGAGTTCCTCTACTTAGGATTGATAATGAAACTGCAGGATAATCAGGAATGTTTCAAAGACAGGGTGAAAAATCTAAAATGGGCATGATGGCAGGCGGACTTTCTATTCATCCTATCGCATCCACTCCACACAGCTCAGCAACTATTGCATGACAAATAACTACTTAAAAGAATACTCCTTCAAATCCTAGTGTCTCACAATACTCTTATTAGTCAGAACAAATTTCATTTTTTATAATACTGATAATTTTAGTTTATATAAGCTTAGTGTTATACTTTCTTTTTGGGAAAAATAGAATTGGAAAAGGAGAGATAATTCAAAGATACCTAAATAGGTGCATGATTGAGAGACACAGAGAAAATACAGTTGAGAGAAAAGAGGGAGATGTGGAGGAGGGAGGGAGGGAAGGAAAATGGAGAGAAAAGGGGAAAAGGGTGAGGAAAAGGGGAGAAGGGAGAGAGAGAAAGGACACATGGAAAGATTAATTTTAATTAATCATCTGAGAACTTTTGATTCTTAAGAGAGAGGGCAAACATTCCCTACTTTGTTTAAATTTAATATGTATTTATGAATATTATATATTGATCATGTTCATTCAGATGTCATACAATTATGATAGTGGATGTGCTTTCAGATGTTAAAAAATGGATGCCCAATTACTTTGTCATTTTTACATGTTGGAGACATAGAGGGTTTTTACAAGCATTGAGGTTGAGAATTGAAATTCCTTTACACTGTGTGAGGGAGAGAGCAATAGTGGGTTAGGGTTTAGTTGCTGAGGCTCCATATTGTTCCTAATGGATGACCTGTTCTGTTGTGAAGGGAGCAACAGTATTCAGATTGAGAAAAACAGCATCAATGAGGAGACAGAAGGCAAGAGAGGGTTGTGTGACAAGTCTGACCATAGGCAAGTCTCAGACACCCAGGCAAAATTTCACTAACGCATTTTGTTCAGAAGAAGAGGAAATTTAATGTCTATTAAGAGCAAATTAGGGGCTGGAAAGATGGCTTCACTGCTAAGATGGATGCCCTTGTAGAAGACATGCATGCAGTTCCCAGCATCCAAGTGGCAGTTCATTACCATGTGTAACTCCATTTCCAGCAGATCCAAAGTCCTTTCATCACAACCACAAACAGTGGACATGAATGTGGTGCATACTCACACAGGCCAAGCCTGCAGACACATGAAATTAAAATGAATGCCTTTTAAAACAGAAAACAAAGAAGTCTGCTAAGAGAGTCTGGTGTGCAACAACATTGTCAGCACATCAGCATGAAAAAGAACCTTCCAAGGGTTAGGAGGCAAAGGTGCTGTTTTCCTGGTTGAAATACACAGTATTTTATTCAGTCACTACTTTCTTCCCATTATGCATTCCCAGTAAACTATACCCAATGATCATCTGTAATTTCCACCTAAGAACTCACCAGCTATGTTAACTTAACGTCGCTCATACCACAGGCTTGTCTTCTTCAAAATGACCGTGCTCTACTCATATGAAACCATTTGTAAACAAGCACATGGGCCACAATGGATGAGTTTAATTTGTTCTGGTGGCCATCTGAATGTATAACTGTGATCTGGTTAAAAATACTGCTTAGCCCACACCTCTTTTATTCACACATTTGAATGAGCTCTCCTAATCCTACAATTATTAAAGAAGAAAAGGGGAATAACACTTTTGATTATATAAAAAGCATATCAGGTTCTCAAATCTCCTCTACCTTCAAGCAGGCCACCTTCATAATGTGGAATTCTCACAGTGAACACAGCCCCTGAAAGATGGATGGTAAAGCCACCAGGACTGTGTAACAGGTCTCTACTTTCATTGGCATAATTTAAAGATATGGTTTTGGATGACAGTCAAGCTCTCTGTAGACAATGTATGAGATATAAGGAATGATTCTAGCACCAAAGAAACAATTTATCATCATCATCATCATCATCATTATCACTAACTGGTGTCACATGCCTATAATTTCTGCTCTCAGGAGTCAAAGGTAGAAGGGTATTGAGTTTGAGACCAGCCTGAAAAACTAAGTAAGATACTACCTCAAAAACTAAAAGGAAAGAAAGAAAATGAACAGCATTAAAATCACATAGGCACCATTCAGTGCTCCAGTTATTTCCCAGTTTCTGACCTCATGAAGTGGATTCAGCAAGTCTGCTTTATTTATTCAAAAGTAATAAGTCACAAAATAAAACAAGGAATGTTTTCTTGGACCATCAAGACTGTTTCTATAGCCATCTCCCATTGGCATCCTTGCTTTCCCATGAGTTGAAGGGCTGTGCATTGCCTCCTTTTTTTTTTAAACCATGGCTCTTTTCAGTGTAAGGCATGAAGGAATTGAACTGGTCTAAGAAGTACACTCAATTAGCTTAAGACTCTAAGCTAAATGTCTAGCCTTAATAATCACTACATAAGCTATGAGATGTTGAAGCCCATGACAGGGAAAGAAGGGAAATACAGCTCATTGCAAGGAAGCCCTCACATAAGCTTCAGAGAGCCACAGTCACTTAAAACCCATGAGGCTCCAGCTGCAGTGTGGGACATTGCCCTCAACGCCACTGCCTTATGCTCTCAGGCTGTTGATACAGCTGAATTGTTTTCACATGTTCTGTGTGCTGCAGTATAGAGCCATGGCTGACAGGTTTCTTAAATGTCTTCCCTTGCTGCTTTTATAGTGAACAATCATTTGGGCATTCAAAACTGTTTTTATTGGTAGGAGATTATTTGCCACTGGTTTATTTATGTGAAAGATGATTTCCTGTACTATTACATCCTAATTTTTACTAATTCTGTAATTAAATCAGCTAGGCAAACACAACTAAGAACTTAAATATTTTTATAGTCAGCAAATTTTAGAATTATGGTATTTTATTGGTATATTCCAATTTTTAAAATTGAAAATGAAATCCAAAGTAGATTTTTAAGTTTTTATTTTAAGACAAGGAAACACAATGTCATTCATCCAATGTAAGAGGTGATCTCAGATATTAGGCAATGCTAATATCTAAAGGCAAGGAACTTAACATATATTTGCACACAATCCTGATAAGTCATATCCAATATATGGGACATACTTAAGAGTAAAAAATGGTTTTCTATAGAGCAAAGGCCTGGGAGATTAGCATAGCTTTTAAGAAATTTCCAAGTGGCTTCCTTAGAATCTGAGCTTCCCCCCACCTCCCTTGAGTAAGCTCGCCCTTCAGGCTGTGCTGCACCTGTCTCCAGCTGCAGGGAATAATGGATCATCTTCTTGGCAATGATTGTATTATACAAAGAGTATAAGGCAATATTGTTCAGTCAGAGTAAAGAGCATCTAGGGGAATGGTTTCTGGTTTTAAAACAAAGATAAACGAAGACAATTGTTGCTCCCTGTTTCCCAGCATTTCTCTCTGCATGAAACTTACTGGAGTCTATGTGATTCCTGTGAGACAAGGTCTAAAGAGACAAGATAGTCTTGGAGCAGCAAGCACAGTCAGCCAGCCAGAGGGAGGTTATCTGAGGACCCAATCAATAAATGAATAGCTCTTCTTGTTTTCCTTAAGCCACTTTATAATCTTGATCTCTAAAGAAGTTTAAATGATTTTATGTATATGTATATATATGTATATACACACATATACACACATACACACACACACACACACACACACATATATATACTATTTGCTTATTCTTCTATTAGAGAGCTTACTAGGATAAACTCCCAGGGCTATTGTTATTATTCATGGCTGTCCTGCAAGAACATCTTAAAATCACTTTTCAATATGACTTCAATATTTACTTAGGCCTTTAAACACAAAGACTAAATAACAATAAAGACAATGACAATAATTTCATGGGTAAAAAGCTATGTTAAAATCTGTTGAGAGCTATTCATCACATATCTAGAAAGAAAACTATAATAGATAAATATCAACTCACATTATTGCTGAAAATGCCTGGGGTATACATGCTTCCTAGAGTCCATTTATTTTAGAAGCCTATTAGATAGATGAAACACTGTGACATGGAGCTAAATTTAAATAATCTAGAAAACTTCCAAAACATTTGCTTATTCTAAAGGTTGGACATTTTAACCTTTTTTCTCTTTTTATTAAAACATAATTAATAAAAAGAGAATAAAAATAAAAATTCGTCACTTCCGGAAGATCCTGCTATACCACTCCTGGGCATATACCCAGAGGATTCCCCACCATGTAATAAGGATACATGCTCTACTATGTTCATAGCAGCCCTATTTATAATTGCCAGATGCTGGAAAGAACCCAGGTATCCCTCAACAGAAGAATGGATGCAAAAAATGTGGTATATCTACACAATGGAGTACTATTCAGCCATTAAAAACAATGAATTCATGAAATTCTTAGGCAAATGGATGGAGCTAGAGAATATCATACTCAGTGAGGTAACCCAGACTCAAAAGGTGAATCATGGTATGCACTCACTAATAAGTGGATATTAACCTAGAAAACTGGAATACCCAAAACATAATCCACACATCAAATGAGGTACAAGAAGAAAGGAGGAGTGGCCTCTGGTTCTGGAAAGACTCAGTGAAACAGTATTCGGCAAAACCAGAACGGAGAAGTGGGAAGGGGTGGGTGGGAGGACAGGGGAAGAGAAGGGGGCTTACGGGACTTTCGGGGAGTGGGGGGGCTAGAAAAGGGAAATCATTTGAAATGTAAATAAATTATATCGAATAAAAAAATTAAAAAAAAAACATAATTAAGTCATTTTCCATTTTCCTTTCCTCCCTAAAACTCCTTCAATGCATCCTCTTGGCTTCCTTTAAAACTCATGACCTATCTTTAATTATTATTAAAGAAATCTTTAATTATTATAGATTATTAATTGATAATTAAAGATGCTAGTAATTATTAATAATTTAATTAATTAACAATTAATATGCATTTATATTTACATCTAATTGATAATTAGATTATTTTAATTAGTTAATTAATTAGTTAATTCATTATCATGATTGTGTGGTATTTAATTAATAATTAAAGATATTAATAATTATTTAATTATTATTAAGGATATACATATAACACAAGTAAATACATTAATACATAATTAGGACCTGCTTTGTTCATTTAACATTACTTGCATATTTATAATTTCAGAGATGGTCATTGGCATTAGATAATCAATTGAGGAACTCATTCCTGGGGAAGACTTTTTCTCATGCTTCAATATTTCTTTTTTTTTATTCAATATATTTTTTATTTACATTTCAAATGATTTCCCCTTTTCTGGCTCCCACTCCCCAAAAGTCAGATGTCTGTGGTTCTTTATTTGTGTGGGGCTTCTTGAGATTTCTTTTCCCTACAATAGCATGTCTGTGAGTGTTGTTCTTCCTCAGATCTTGTTGAGGCAGTCATATGTTTAAGTACTTGGTGTAATACCCTATTGTCTTTATTAGGAGACAGGAACATACCTTCAATTTCTGGGAGGCAAAGAAGGGCATAAACAATAACTTCAATTGTTTGGAAATCTCTTGGAGTCCTGTAAGTAATTACTAGAGAGGAGATTTCTAGCCTGCTTGGCACATAGATTTTTCTTAAATAGTCCATGGTTATTAAAGAAAGGATTATTATCTCAGGTAGGAATATTCCATTAAACTAATAACACAGCAGAGATTGTACCCACCCTAGCTCTTACATTTCTACCTCCCATGGTGTTTCTTAAATTAAAGTGCAAAAGTTTGACCATAGATGTATTACTTGGAGCTGGGCACCCCACAATAAGTTTTTCATGTATTTTAACCATTCATAATTTTCTCAATAATGTTTTCTATTGCAAATAGAAGTTTCTTTGATGAAGATGAGAGGTATACATATTTATGTATGAGGTTATGTATTTACAATGCAGTTAGGAATTATGCTGGTCTAGTAAAATGTTCTCCTCATGACCTTGCTAGCTCTGGGTAGTTGGTTAGGTTCCTCTGTTGTGTGGGCCTTAACTCAATTAGAAAGCTGCTGGTCACTACCAAGATATGAGTGCCACTATTACACCCTTGGGGATATCTTGCTGGTCATTGTTGTGGTTCCAAGCCTTTAGAGCTGGGTAGGATTATTGTTTGCTTCCATTTCTCGCCAGCGTATATGAGACCTCTAGTATGGTACAAGCTAGTCCTCAGGAAGAGCCTTTAAAGTCTGATATAGATTGGTTCTTCTACATCTACTCTTCAAAATATATGGTATTTTCCATGACAGGAACATACCTTCAATTTCTGGGAGGCAAAGAAGGGCATAAACAATAACTTCAATTGTTTGGAAATCTCTTGGAGTCCTGTAAGTAATTACTAGAGAGGAGATTTCTAGCCTGCTTGGCACATAGATTTTTCTTAAATAGTCCATGGTTATTAAAGAAAGGATTATTATCTCAGGTAGGAATATTCAATTAAACTATATATACACACAGATTCATATGTAGTTTATGTGATTTAAGGTAAGTAAACAATAATATGATTCCTTTTTTATCAGGCCTTCTGAGTGCTCCTGTCCCCATTCCTTTCTCTTTTCTGATTTAGCTTCCCTTCCCCCTTCTCAATTAAGAGTCCATGGGGGCCGAGAACATTTATTCAGTTTTTGTAGGACTGTAAACTTGTGCAGCCACTCTGGTAATCGGTGTGGAGAATGCTCAAAGGCTAAAAGTAAATGTACCTATAGCCCAGGTAAAGCACTCCTTGGCATATGCCCAAAGGATCTTACTCCCTCCCCCACAGATACTTGTGTAGCCATCTTCATTTTCTCTTTCTTGACATTACCCACAAAATAGAAGCAATAGAAATATCCTTCAACTGATGAATAAATAATGAAACTGTGGTATATTTTTATATTACAGAGCACCAGTCAGCTGTAAAGAATAAGAAATCATGATATTTGCAAATAAAAGGATAGAAATCAAAATTATTTTGGTAACTCAGAAAGACAAAGGCCAAATGTTCTTTCTTATCTGTGTTTTCCTATCTCTGAATTTTCAAAGTCTATAACTTTGAGGAATGACAGAAAGTGGAAAAGCGAAAAGCTGACAGACAAGAGACCTTGAGAAAAGAATAGCAGGATACAAGTGATACGAAGAAGAAAATGGGAAAAAAAACAAGAGCTATTTTAATCTTTATGAAAGATTATGCTATTTCTTAACCACAAATAAAGTAATTTTTATTCTACCACAAAGGACTTTGAAGTTATTGTGTTACTGTCTACCTTGCCAGATTCAATGATTGAATGCCACATCATTTCTCTTTACTGGGCTTTCTTCGACTCCCTGTTCAAAGATTCATTACGTGTATAGGGTTCTTATGATTATCTAAGACAGGCTTTCATTTAGCACAGGCTGCCCTCAAACTCTATATGTAGTTGTTGACCAGCTTGAGCTCCTGGCATTTCTGCCTCTACCTTGAGTGTTGCGATGATACTTAGACATTACCACACTGCACTGTTGGGGAATGAACTAAGTATTTCATTAATTCAGGGCAAGCGTCCTATCAGGTAAGCTATATCTCAGCCTCCTTTCCTACTGGTATCATTTTGTTTTTAGGGTAGGTCTGAAATCTTCTGCAATAAAAGTGTCTTGGAATGACTATAAGCAAATTGTTACAGAGAAAATAATGGAGTTGTTGGTGGTTAAAAACATTAATGCTGTTTAAAGAAAGTTGTGTGGGCCACTGACTTAGTTTTATTTATTAGTGCATCTAAATGACAAACAATGAAAATGTGTATCCTTAGAGGAAGTTAACTAATCCAGACCGACTTCCAGATAAGATAACAGCCTAGGAGCTTCCCCAGAGCAAGTAGATTTTTTTTCTGTTACAAAAACAGAGGTACAGAAATAGTTTGCCGTGCCATCAGGGTCCAGTATCCATTTAATCAAAATTCCAACAACTCTCCTCTACCATCAGACTTGGGTTTGTTGCTGAGACTGGAACCTTCCTACTGTATCTACAGCAGTAGAATCTAACAGACTTCAGCAGTCACTCCATTAAAAACTGGCTGAAAAACCCTCTTCACAGAAATGTACTAAAACTTCACTTGCAGGGGTTCTAGAGAAGGGGTCCATAGCCAGCATTACTGGGACCACTGTCAGTATCCTACTGAAAAACTCAGATGTTGAGAACTAAACCATGATATCAATAGTGCTTGGTTGATGTACACCTAGTGTTGAGAGAGCTTTCATATAGAGTGAATAAATAAATTAATCAATGGGCCAAAAAGAAGGCTTTGTAATGACAGAATATTTGAGTGATCAGAATAGACAACTCAGGCTAATATACCAAGCTAAAAGGTTGAAGCAAAAGGTAAAATGTTAACAATACTAAGACATTCATCAAACTGAAGGAAGACTAAAAAATTCACAAAGATTAAAAAGTAATTCAGTGACTGTAATCAATGCCTACCTTTCAATAAGTCTGAGTTTCAGTGGTCTCAATTCTTCTGTCAAAAGATACATACTGTGGCCTAGTGAGATGGTTCCATGTGGAAGAGCACTTGCTGATCTTACAGAGATTCTTTCTCTCATTATTTGCTTTTCCATCCTGACTGAAGTGTCCACTACACCATATCCTCCAAGTGCATGCCCCCATCCACTCGACTCCTGTTTGTATTCAGAAAAGAGCAGGTATCCCATGGATATCAACCAGCCATGGAATATCAAATTACAGTAAGACTAGGCACCTCCTCTCCTATTAAGGTTGAATGAGGCAACCTAGTAGAGAAAAGGGTCTCAAAAGCAAGCAACAGGGTCAGGCCCATGCAGGCTCCCTGGTTGGCGGTTTAGTCTTCTTATAGAGGTTCTTAGCATTGACATCTGGCAGCTCACAGGTAGTTCTAACTCCAGATCAAAGGGGTCTGATGCCTTCCAGTCTCAGTAAAAGAAATAGGCTATATGTGTAGACAAGCAGGCATACATGTTTGATTGTGTGTATGAGCATATACAAACATACATGTACATATAAGTAAACAAATATAAGAAGAAATTGTATTTAAAAAAAATCTCAACCAAATACTTGCAAACTGAATTGAGAAACACATAAAAAATTATCTGCAATGATTAAATTGACATCATCTCAGACATGCAGGAATGGTGCAGCACAAGTAAGCCAAGTGAGTACAATCTATCACATAAATGCATTCAAAGATAAGAATCACATGAGAATATCAATTAGGTGCAAAAATAACCTTGGAGAAATTCAACCTTCTTTCATGACAAGAACTGCAAAGAGAATATTAGTAAAAAGACACATCTCCACATTCTAAAGGCTATAAATAACACATATGTCACCATCAAGGTGAATATCTAAAAGCATTCGTGTAAGATAAAAAATAACACAATCATGAACACTCCTTGCCAGTCTTATTCAATATAGTGCTTGGCATCATGGATAGAGCATCAAGACAGAAGTAAGCAAAAGGTATTAAATAGAAAAGAAAGAAGTCAGACTACTCCTGTTTTCTGATAGAATGCTTTTATATAAGGGAAACCATAAAGATTCTCTCAGGATGTTCGTAGAGCTGATAAACACTTTTTGCAAAGTGTGTGTTATAAAATTAACTTACCAAAGTCAGTAGCTTTTATATATCCCAAACAAACATAAAAGGAAAAAAATCAGAGAAATACTCCCATTCCTAGCTATCTCTTTAAAAAGTTGGAATAAATATAACAAGTAGAAGACCTGCATGAAGGGAACTTCAAAGCACTGAAACTAAAGAAAGAAACTGAAGATGACCTCTGAAGATGAAGAGATCTCCCAAGCTCATGAAAGCGTCAAAATCACAAAAATTTCCAGTCTATTAAGAGAAATCCACTAATCCGATGTCTTATCCATCAAAGTTTTAACACATTTTCCCCCAAGAAATTGAAAAACAATCATAAAATTTATAAGGAAGCAGAAACAACCTCAAGTAGCCAGAGTGGTACTTAAACAGGGTGGGGTTACTAGAAGAAAGCTGGTGTAGAAGAAAGCAAAGGGGAATAATGATGAGGATGGTTTAAGTGTAAAGGCTAGGGTAGGGTAAGGTAGGAGAAGTAGGGTGAGGAAGGATAACTAATATTAGTGGTATTTGAAACAAGCTCTATGGATACCTTCTGTTTACATATCACATAATATATATCATATAACACATAACATATTATACATTTCCTTAAATAGTTATTTTAAATGTATGGGATAATGCTGCTCCCAGAAACTATAGGATGCTAAATAATAGGCCCAACATCAGGCATGGGATACTTTCTTTCAATTTGTGCATTAAGTGTTAGTGAATTTCCCCAAACAATATAAACTATCAATATTGTTTCTCTATTTGCACATGATAAGATCCTGTTACAGAAGAGACCACATATGTGAGTCACAGAACATAAGGAAATCATACTGGATATGATCTGAAGTCTTCCTCTATGCTGCATAGCTTGCAAAGCAGTGTGAAGGCATTACTCTGGCAGCTTGTGGAGAAAAGTCATATCATTCTTACCTAGCTATGAACCCTGTGATCTTAATACTGATGAGCCTGGAAAGATATGTCAATGAGTGTAATCCTGGAATGAATGATATAAGGATAACACATTGCTTTATGATTTAAGTCTGACTCTACTAAAAACAACTCCTGCCTAGTGCAATAGACAAGGACAAGAATTCATGGCCTTGGATTTCATAGTCCCTAAGGAAGAAGCTACTATAAATATTGTTGAGTGGATGTAGTATAAAGCTGCCTTATCAATATGCATCTCTATACAATTGAACTAGGCCAGGCTTCAATTTTAATAAATCTCTCTCTCTCTCTCTCTCTCTCTCTCTCTCTCTCTCTCTCTCTCTCTCTCTCTCTCTCTCTCTCTGTGTGTGTGTGTGTGTGTGTGTGTGCGCGCGCGCGCATATGTATGGCACAGAGGGTAGTGGTTTGTTCAGAGACTCAGAACTGACCAAGAGCATAAAACAAGTTTCTGTAGAGTGCTTGGTCATAAATGGAGCAAATACTCATGACACAAAGGCTTAGGAAACATTGAAGAAGAGGAGGATGACAGACTATAAAATCTGAAGAGAAGGGAGGATGGAAGTGATCCACTATCTCCTGAACATGACAAGTTAGGGGGACTGGCTTAAAAGGCTCCATCCCTAGCAGAGGATTTATTGAGAGTTGATGGCTGCTCTAAGCTGAAGAGCCACTTTTCTTTGGCAGTTTGGCCTCTGATATATTGACCATCCTCTAATGAGTGGCTGCACACCAGTGTGCAAATTAGACTTAGGGCAGCATTAATTAGATTTGGTGTATTATTAAAAGGAAAATGGCATGAATTTGGAAGAGAAATCCTGGTGGAGTGAAAGGTTGTCACTGAGGGATTGTGATTGGTACATTGTTTGCATGTAAAAATACTTAAAATATTTTTTATTTACCTATTTATTTATTGCTTGTGAATAAAGTCTTTGTCAGTGATGAGGAAACATACACAGCAATTACCTTAAGAGATAGTTCCTCTGTCAAGGGCATGATCAGATGTCTGAAATAATTCCAGCTTTGAGGAATGATGATTTTAAGGGTCCTTGAGGAGGTCTTCCTTCCCAATTTAAGGTTAATTCATTAGCACAAGGACAAAGAGACTTATAGCTCCATAAGTCTGGGATATATAAGTCCTGGTCTGGCCTTGAAGTGGTTGGACCCATCCAACTGGGAGGTCCTCCTAGTGGGATAAAAAAACTCAGATGATAGTTTTAAGCCACAAGACTATTCTGGAAGGTAAAAAAGGAGACCGCCATTTTAAATTTTATAATTTTTACTATGTAATCATGACCCCCTTCCTATCTATTTAACAATTAGGAAAAACTGATGATCCTGAAAGGTTACCCCAGTTGATGTTAGTAATTTGGGGGAGCAAATCATTCTTACTGCTTCCTAGCTGGTAAAGGGGTTGATATAGAAAGACAGCTGTTACAGTGCCTCGGCAGAAGGCATAATAAAATGTAATGGGTGGCAATGATCCTGAACACAATCAGCTGTATAACGACAGCATATACCTTTGGAACATGCTTTGCAACCAAGGTGACATCTGTAACATACAAAACAATGTTATCACTACTGGAATTCCTGCTGGAGTTCTCTCTAGACTAGAGTTTCAGTCATACCTCAAGTATAGCTGTAAGGGAGAAAGATAAGAAACCAGTGCTCCATTTCTCCTTCCTAGTCAAAGACAAGACCATTCTTTCTTCTAGCCAAGGACAAGAATAACTATTCACTTATGAAAGTCCCCCTCCTAAGCTCCCTAGTCCATTTCTGTCTCCTGCTTCATCATTTTGGTCTCTGGGGAGGTAACGCTAACCAGCATTAGGTAATCTGTCGATCTATCTGGTTTCTTTTAGTTGAATGGGATGGTAGGGTTTAGCAACCGCATTACTCATCCAAAAGAAGGAACTAATGCCTGATACTGTAAATCTGTCCAGGAATCAGAGCTGGGAAGCTCATAGCCAGTAGGGGAGAGCCTACCACCAATAGTCTTCTAAATACTTAGCTTTATGCCTCCAGATTTGTGTAGCTCTCAGCTCTTGTCAGTGGACAGCAGTTAATACAGAAACAACTGGTCAAAGAGGAGAAAATAAAAGTATATGTGGACCAGCCACTCCTAAACTGAATACCTATTTCACACTTTCTGCTCAGGGACTATCTTGGAAAAAAGAGAAAACCTTACAAGAGCTGCTTGCTGGGTTGTGGTGGCGAACACCTGTAATCCCAGCACTCTGGGAGGCAGAGGCAGTCCAATTTCTGAGTTTGAGACCAGCCTGGTCTACAAAGTGAGTTCCAGAACAGCCATGGCTATACAGAGAAATCCTGTCT
Source organism: Apodemus sylvaticus (assembly GCF_947179515.1). Classification (NCBI taxonomy): domain Eukaryota; kingdom Metazoa; phylum Chordata; class Mammalia; order Rodentia; family Muridae; genus Apodemus; species Apodemus sylvaticus. Next base: position 73,608,409 of record NC_067486.1, on the reverse strand, counting down.
CTAGAAAACCAAATCCAAAAACAAACAAACAAAAAAATAGAAAGACCTGCCAGGAGCATCATTTTTGAAGATAACACAGCCAACGCATGTGAGAACACACTTGCGACTTCATTTCCAGGAGATCTGATACTCTCTTCTGGCATCCATTGATGTCTGCACATGTATGATGCAGACATCATAAATGAAAATAAATCTTTAAATCTGCATATAATACCTATCTCTATTCTATACCGTAAGTCTTTAAAATGAGTTTGTGTGCCTTTTATATTTACATTTCTCTAGAAATTCCTTTCAAATTTCTTGTTTCATTATATTTTTATTGCATTCAAGGGAGTCAGTTTTCGCATATTTGTCTCTAACCTCCGGAGACTGCTTTGCCTAGTAAACTGTAGGAAAAGGATGACTACTACAAGCTGTTAATTGAGTAATCACTGTACTTGTTGAGACTCGTTTTTTGGTGTTGTCATATAGAATCTAAAAGCCACAACACAAATACTATGTTTTATACTATCTGTATGTATTAATGTTAAAATTTGCTTTTCCATAAGTTTTCAAGATGGATAGGTTTATAAACTGTCATTACTCTGTACCAGACTCTTGAAAACACAAAAAACGGCATCTTTCAATTGTTTCATATAAGTTCAAAGATTTCTGGCATTCTGAATCAGTTGGTTTAGATGTTTCTGGCTTTAATGCCAGAAGTGTCCATCAGCTGAGACTGCTGAAGCTGTGGCTTGTACCTGGGAGGGTTTCACCACAGTTATTGTCCTTCTTCTTGCCTGATTCATTTTCGGTACAATCAGGGACAGATGCTTTATACACAGTCAGTCAAGAGATAAGTTTCCAATTTCCAGAGTTTTGAATTCTTAAGACAATGTTCAACAAGTTCACTTTCTTTAAAGGAAAAGACATGCACAGCCTCCCCTCAGGCTTGCTTCTTGTCCCTTCATATTTTCAGGTTACAGAAAAGGATTTTTTTTCCTAGTTGCACTATACAGAGCCAAAAAGTACTGGTGTTTTCTGCTTGGATGCAAATCAATCATTTATGTGGACACTCCTGAAAAGATTTCATTTGCCCAACCAGTCAGTATTCTGCCTCTGTTAAAGGGTCTCTAGCATAACAGACTTTCTTTTTAACTCACGTTTCTCCCCCTAATCACCCACACAGACCACCTCCAGCATTCCTGAGTAAGAACTGCCTGCCAACCCCTCCCCTGCAAAGGCTTTCCCCTCCATCAAGTCATTGTTTAATCTCTAGTTGCCACCAGCTCTGAATCTCTCACCCAAGGCTCATATTTGCCCAAAATAAATAATAAGTTGAGGAGACAGACAACCGGTTTGTTTTGCCACCTTTCTTGACAGCATGAGGTAATGCTGACCTACTGAGCGAGTGTTCTGAATGTATGACAGACCTTCAGAGACCCTCTGTGGGGAGAGATGAGGAATGTCGGTACAGCCTGGCAGCCAGGGCCAACCTAACTCACACCAGGCTTTGGGAAAGTCCAGTGAGAAGAATGAGCAATGTTTCAATTCAGAGAAGGATTTAGCTGCTCCTGCACTACCTATCGAGATATTTGCTGTGCTTGGCACCAGGAAGTATCTTTTTCATTCCTGCATCCCTCCATTATTCTGCACACTTCAGAAGAATTTCAGTATTATTCTTCTACAGTGTTTCTACTAACATTTTATTTTCTGACCATGTGTGTGTGTGTGTGTGTGTGTGTGTTTGCATGCACATGCATGCATGTGATGTGTGCATGTGTCTGTGAGAAAACATGAGAGAAAGAATAAAATAACAAGAATGAGTTAATATGGTTAAAATACATCACATTTATTAATAAAATTGACAAGGGATAAATAAAAATCAATCACTTTAGCATACTTAAATTAATTATAAGGTATAAAGGCAGATTGTTTGTTACAGACCGTGGGTCTGCTGTGGGATAACCAGGATCCTCTGGTCCAGGAAGGCACAGGTCTGGCTGAGATGACAGACAGAACAAACCACACACACACAGAGGCGGTTTGAACTGAATGTTTTTTGGAGCTCTAAGGCAAGGATTTTTATACAGGAAGAGTTGGTATTACCATTTCAAAAGATGTAGCCAGTGAGGCAGGCACAATTGTCATAGCCATTTGGTACAAAGAAATGTAAAATCACTCAGGTACAAAGTTTCTCAAGTAACAGATATAGAAGATCAATTTACAGATGCCATCAAACTTCCTGATTAGAATACAGAGTCACTCATAGCTTACAGTAAATCTTCAAAGAGTTTGAAGTTTCTTATACCACCTGGGTCTTAGCAAGTTCTTGTGAGAAATCTTTATCTAACATTTAGCCTTCTATCTTGTGAAACAAAACTTCCTGAGTAAATCAATGCTTTCAGTACCAGAATGCCAGAGCCATCCTCATACACATACACACAGCCATAAAAACCTGCATGTGGTTGGAAGGTAGTAATTATGTAAACAACTATGAGGCAAAGCATTGCAATTCTGAAAAGGGGGTTTGGCGGGTCAGTGAGTTGACTTCAAAGACCGGATTATCAGCCAGGCCTTAGGAATCCCAGTGAAGAGAGAAAAGGAGGAAGTCAGGGCAAACTGCTACTTGAGAACTAAGGGCCCATCTTAAATAGCTAGAAAGTAAGAGAGTACAGTAAATTGCCCAGTGAGATTATCAGCTTCCAAATATACAGAAAGTTCTGTTATTCCCAGGAGACATTTCTTTTCCGCCTCTGTCTGTAAAATATCATTTTTACAGACATCACTGGGCCACTGCGGCAATTGTTGGATAGTATTCAGCCACAGTTGAAGTGTTTATATAATACATTTCAAAGAAGTTTTATTAAGTTAAATCGCTATACCTAGTGATAGAATATTGTTAACCAGGTGAGATGAGAAATAAAACACTCAAGGTGTTGTAACTTGATAGCATGTGTTACACAACACACACACACACACACACACACACACATATATACCAAAACACACACATATAATATATACAGTATATATGTGTAGTTAAATAATCTATCTAACACTGTGCCTCAGTCTCTGTGCTATAAACAGAACTGGTGAGCTCTCAGTCTACAAAGCTATTATTTGCCTTTAACTAACATGAATCTTTAGGCTTTGGATATTTCAAGTTCTATAGGTATTGCAAAGAACAGGCTGATATGAGGAGGCATGGGTAAAAAACAGTACTTTTGTGGAGGAAGAGCTCAAGTTGCTCAGGGACATCTAGAATGTTCTGGAAAAAATAGAAAAGATTTAATCTGTTAGTAGCAAACATGAAGTTAAAAATGTGTAGTTGAAGGGAGATTTATTTGGCTGTAAGAAAAACTTAAATTATTTGAAGGTAAATGGGTACAATTAGGCATCACTGGGAGGAATGGTCCTTGGCCAGATAAAGGTTTAACAGAGGCCCCAACAAAGGGAAACCGAGGGGGGGAGGTGGGAGTGTGCTGGGTGGAGGGGTATATATGTGGAGGCAGGGGGAGGGAGGAGAGGTTGGGGGTCTTAGGGGAGGGGGAAATCGGGAAAGGTCTTACATTGGCAATGTAAATGAAGACAATATTCAATAAAAAAGGGGGGGAAGAGAGAAGCCAGATGCAGAACGACAAACACCACATGTGTTCTATAACATGTGTATGTATACATATGGGTGTGTGTTTGTTTGTGTTTCTGTCATTAACATAGAAAGGAGGACATGAGCTGAGAGAAAGAGGTCTTTAACAAGTGGGAAGGAAGAATGAAAAAGAAAAGACAGAATGCTTGTGGCATGCAAATGAGGGGACAATTTGAGAAGAGGAAGGCAACAGACACAGGGGACAGAGAAATGAGGGGGTGACAGGGCAGTACTAAGTATAGTCATGATTGTGATGATATGATTAAAAATAAAACTATAAATTGGTACAACCACTCTGGAAAGCAATCTCGCAGTTCCTCCGGAAACTGGGCACCTCACTTCCAGAAGATCCTGCTATACCACTCCTGGGCATATACCCAGAGGATTCCCCACCCTGTAATAAGGATACATGCTCTACTATGTTCATAGCAGCCCTATTTATAATTGCCAGATGCTGGAAAGAACCCAGGTATCCCTCAACAGAAGAGTGGATGCAAAAAATGTGGTATATCTACACAATGGAGTACTATTCAGCCATTAGAAACAATGAATTCATGAAATTCTTAGGCAAATGGATGGAGCTAGAAAACATCATACTAAGTGAGGTAACCCAGACTCAAAAGGTGACTCATGGTATGCACTCACTAATAAGTGGATATTAACCTAGAAACCTGGATTACCCAAAACATAATCCACACATCAAATGAGGTACAAGAGGAAAGGAGGAGTGGCCCCTGGTTCTGGAAAGACTCAGTGAAGCAGTATTCGACAAAACCAGAACGGGGAAGTGGGAAGGGGTGGGTGGGAGGACAGGGGAAGAGAAGGGGGCTTATGGGACTTTCGGGGAGTGGGGGGCTAGAAAAGGGGAAATCATTTGAAATGTAAATAAATTATATCGAATAAAAAAATTAAAAAAAAGAAGAAGCTTCTGAGCTTCACATTGAAATTCAAAAAAAATAAATAAATAAAACTATCACTTGGAGGCTAGGGAGTTAGCTTCATGAGTAAAGGTTCATGTTTCATAAGTCTAAGAACCCAAGTTTGCACTCCCATTCTGGTACTCAGGCTTTTAAAAAGAAGCCTAATTGCACACAACTCTAACCCCATCTTCCAGAGTGGAGTACAGGCAGAGAGATGGCTCCTAGGGGCTTACAAGCCAGTCAGTCTAGCCAATGTGGTAAGCTCTGTATTGGAGAAAAGGACAGAGAGAGAAATGTAACAAAACACAAGCTATGGAACTCTATGACTGAGTGCACATACATGCACACACACACACACACACACACACATACACAATTTGATGCAGACCAGAGTCATTCTAAGGCACCTCAATTTGGGGATTGCCCAGGTAAAAGTGTCTTGTGAAGAACAGTCTTGATGATTGATTGATAAGAGGAAGCCAAACCTATTGTGCAGAATGCCATCCCTAATCATGGGCTGTATTTGATGTCCAGCTAGTATAGCCTGGTGAGCCAGCCATGGAACAGTCTTGCAAGTACCATCATGTTTCTTGTCACCTCACCTCCATTTGACTTTCCTCATTAATACTGTGACCTGAAAGTCTAAGGTGAAATAAATGCTTTGCTCCATTAAGTTAATTTTTGTTAGGATTCTATTTTATCACAGGGATAGGAAGAGAGCTAGAATGGTTGCTCTGTACATTAGCTTAAAAAATTGTGGCAACTAAAGGCAAAAATCTATGGTTCAATAGAATAGGTAAACCAAGTGCTTGCCACGGTAGATGAAACAACTTTCATTGTGAGTTACAAGGTGATATTAGGATTTTCCTAAGACCTGTTCCTAACACCTTCATTTTTCCAAGGAACACTTTATAATCACATTGTTCACTTGGCTAACACACTGAAATGCCAAAATTACTTTTACCTGATAGTGATAGTTTAGCTCAAGGCTACAGAATCAAAACTTCTAAGAATTCATGAACCTGAGTATCCAGGCTGCTCCATAGTTTGTCAAGTGTGAATAACTTCTTTTTCTCGTTTATTCATTCATTTAGTAAATTAGGTTATTCACTTTGCATCCTGATCTCAGCCTCTGTCCTCCAAGACCCCCTTCATGTAGCCCCATTCCTCTATCTCTTTCATCTCTGAGAAAGCTGAGGTTGCCTCTATGTACCAACCCATTCAGTCACTGCAGGTCTAGATACATCTCGCACTGAGACTAGAAAAGACAGCCCCATTAGGGTGACAGGATCCACAGGTATGCAACAGACAGGGTAAGCACCTGCTCCAGTTGTTGGCACACATGCATGAAGATCAAGCTGCATGTCTGCTACATGTATGTGAGGGCCTAGGTCCAGCCTTTGTATGTTCTTTTTGTTGGTTGTTTAGTCTCTGGGAGCCTCAAGGATCCAAGTTAATTGATTCTGTTGGTCTTCTTGTGTATTCCATATATGCTCTGGGTTCCTGAACCTTTCCCCCAACTCTTATACTAGACTTTCTGAGCTCCATCTCTTGTTTGACAATGGGTCTCTGCATCTCTTTTGGTCAGCTGTGGGGTCAAGTCTGAACAACTCTTCATGGGCTTTAACTGTACTGTATGACTCCAAATTTATTATATCTCTTTGAGAACTAGTTGCTATCTTTGCTCTGGTTTTCATTGGATCACCTCAATTTAAAAACATCAGAAGGTAAGTCTTAGGAAAAAATTGTATAGAAGTAAAGATTACCTATGTATTTAGGTCAAATTTTAGTTATAGACTAAGCTGATACAATGCTTGAAAACAAATGCTTGGGCCAGGCTTAATAATCAAACCTATAAAAATGAAAGAAGTTACAACCAAATAGCAAATAGACACAAAATGAAAGGCGCAAATGTGATATCACAGGCATGTAGAAAAAGGGATTAAATAGGAGCAGACTAAAGTGTGGCATGCACCAGTCAGCTGAGGGAGATTTTCAGACGGCCTAGTACTGCTCTTACGTGTTACCTCTACTATATTGTGGGAATTGCTTAAAAGATCTTGCAATAAACATTATATTTATAATCTATATAACAATTAGCACACATCCACTGCTTTTTTTCACACTTTGGAAGAGTAAGAGCTTCAGGGCCATTCACCTAGATTTGACAACCAATCAACACATTGAAGGGTAGATACAGAATTATCATGTCATTCTGAAGAAGTTATTTAATCGTCGTAAACAGCAATCTATGCTGACTTCCCTGGTAAAAATATTTTAGTACTAATTTAAACGGAACCTCTAGAAGGTAGAACTAAAATATGATTGTGAGCAGAAGTTCTATATTCTGCTTCATTTTTAGAGAAATTAAATAAAATACTAAATGGTGGTAGAATTATTACATGCCCATTGATTACAAACTTTAATATTGCAGAAAGTATTTATGACATTATCCGTCTATAGATATGATATAATAGTAATTCTAGCAAGTTTTCTGGCATTTAAAATTTTAAAGTTTGACTAACAAATACACACAAATACAGAAGGTCAAAAGAACTTCACCAAAAATTACTATGGTTATTGACATACTGAAATACAAGTATGCATATGTAAATTTTTAATAATTGCACTCTATGCTAAAGCAGCACATACTCTGAAAATGGAGCTATCATGTTTCCTGTAAGTGGTGCTTTACATATATGATTCTTTGGAAATGTAATTAAGCAATGAAATTTATGGGTCATACTAGTATATGATCCATTTAAATATCTGAAGAACCTTTATCTTGTGTTTTTACATAGCTCTTTCAAAATCTGTGAACTCATCTCACAATATGCCAGAATTTCACCTTGTTAAAACACCATCAAGTAATGAAGTCATGTGAGAAGAATTTCTGAGTGCTTGTGAGAACACTCAAAAACAAACAAACAAACAAACAAAACGCTTGTGACCATAGTTTCTTCAAAGCATGGAATTGTTCTTGAAATGTGTTTTCCAGGTGTAAAGGATAGAAGTGAGTTTCCTTCCTATGGTTTATTATTGTTTGCTATTGTTAGTCAATTAAGTGTTTCGAGTATCCTATATATATGCTTCTCGGGGAAAACAAGCTTTTGCCATGTATGGCTCGTCCTTGTGATTGCACACAGCTTGAGCTGCTGAGATCTTAATCATGTGACTTTTCTTTCTCCTTTATTTTCACATGCCATACACCCCAACTACAGCTTTCACTTCCCTTCTGACCCAGATCCTTCTGAGGGGAGCAGGCCTTCTAGGGACACCAACCAAATGCAGCATGACAAACTGCAATGGGACCAGACACATATCCTCACATCAAGTCTGCTTGTTACCATTCTTAACTCCCTGGCTCTAAATTGTGTGAGGCTCTGAATGAAGTTGAATATTGTATGAGAACTTTAGTTTGCCTCATGATCAGCTCCATTCTCCCAGGTCTCACCACCTCTAGGGTAGTGACACCTCACAGATAAATTTTGTATCGAAAAGCAAACAGTAAAACAACAAAAAGTCTAAAATGCAACATTTTAAAAATTTCATTTTTGGAGTAATACTTAAGCAAATTCTTTAAACACAAAATCAATGCATAAAACCGTATGAATGTTTTTCCAACTACTTTTGGTAGCATGAAAGATACAAACACTAGTATTACTTGTACTGTCATAGGTTAGATTTCCTAGTACATTAGACATGTGGAATTATACAGACAATATAAACTCATGTTTCTAATTTATTCAGTGATATTTTGACAATGAATGAGTTCATCAATATTTTAGAATTACATATACTATTCTATTTCTATTAATACGACATAATTTGGTCTCCACATCTGAACATTTTGAGTGAAACTGCTATCCATATTCCAACGTGATTGCAAACAGAAATGTTCTTATAATAGTATCTTTGTCAGTAGTTTGAGAACGCCATACAATGCATTTTGGTCATATTCAGCTGATCCAAAACATTGTATTTTGTGAATAATTTATTACATCATTTTGTCCTCTTTTCTCCCTTCTAGTTTTCCCTTGTCTTCCTGCCTCCTTCTTTACCTCCCAAATCCATTGTCTCTTCTCTTTATTATTGTTTTTTGTGTTCATACAAATCAATAAACATATAAATATGCAGCCTGAGGACTCGATTCTCAGCTATCTGCAAGCACATGTTTCTAGAATTAGTTCATATTGGATAACCAATCAGGGGGGTTATCTTTTATTTTAAAACTATTTATTCATCTCTTCGTAGTTCTTAATTGATTTTTAACTCTTCATCTACACTGATCCTCTTCAAGTTTTCCCTACTGGGTGTTGTTATTATTTAGGTATTATTTAGACAGTCCTGTTGCTGGGATTTTATGGTCATAGCTAGAAGATGCAAAATCACAGCAACATCCTGGTCCTCTGGATATCACCATCTTTTCAGTCATCTTTCCACAATGCTGCTCTGAGTAGGAGCTGTGTAATTGATGTATTGATTGGGGCTAGGTACCCTATGGTCAGTCTTTTTTCTCCAATTTGACAACCCATGGTTTCCTGTAAGGATCTCTTTCTATTGGAAAAAATGAGCTTTTTAAATGAGGGATGAGAACTACACTTTTCTATGGGCATAATGAGAAATACTTAGAATATGGTGAGAAATCAAACTGGAATATGAAAACATTAGCAGCAGGTTCTTCTCTAGGATCCATAACCTCACTAGTCATGTGCAATTGGGTAGGTTTATAATGCCAGGCATGATTTCCCTACTGTTGAAGATGTATGTCCTATATCCTCCTAGATTGTGCCTTTAGGAATATCTTGGCATGCTGTGCAATGTTGTTCCTCAGAGGCATTACAGCAGAGTAGGATTATTGACTGCTTTCCTCCCTTAATAGCTTGCATATCACCATCTGGTACTGTGAAAGCTAGTCTGCAAGAAGGAAGATTCAGGGTCTGTTCCAGTTAAAATCCTCCAAGTCCTATGGCCAAAGTATGTGGTGTTATCTTCTGCCATGTGGACTGATCTTCAGCTTCTGGGAATCACCCTAAGTGCAGTAATATTCTCTATACTGCATTCATTGTTTTTAATAGCTGAGTAGTATTCCATAGTGTAAATATACCACATTTTCCGTATCCATTCCTCTATTGAGGGACATCTGGGTTCTTTCCAGCTTCTGGCTATTATAAATAGGGCTGCTATGAACATAGTGAGGCATGTGTCCTTATTACATGCTGGGGAATCCTCTGGGTATATACCCAGGAGGGGTCCTCCAGTAGTATTATGCCCAGTTTTCTGAGGAACCGCCATTCAGATTTCCAGAGTGGTTGTGCAAGCTTACAATCCCACCAACAGTGGAGGAGTGTTCCTCTTTCTCTACATCCTCACCAGAACCTGCTGTCTCCTGAGTTTTTGATCTTAGCTATTCTGACTGGTGTGTCACTTAGGTAGACGATCATGTCGTCTGCAAATAATGATAGTTTGACTTCCTCCTTTCCAATTTGTATCCCTTTGACCTCCTTATGTTGTCGAATTGCCCGAGCTAGTACCTCAAGTACAATATTGAAAAGATAAGGAGAAAGGGGGCAGCCTTGTCTGGTCCCTGATTTCAGTGGGATTGCTTCAAGTTTCTCTCCGTTTAGTTTGATGCTGGCTACCGGTTTGCTGTATATTGCTTTTACTATGTTTAGGTATGGGCCTTGAATTCCTGTTCTCTCCAAGACTTTAAGCATGAAAGGATGCTGAATTTTGTCAAATGCTTTTTCAGCATCCAATGAAATGACCATGTGGTTTTGTTCTTTGAGTTTGTTTATGTAGTGGATTGTATTGATGGATTTCCGTATATTGAACCAACCCTGCATTCCCGGGATAAAGCCTACTTGATCATGGTGGATGATCGTTTTGATGTGTTCTTGGATTCGGTTGGCAAGAATTTTGTTGAGTATTTTTGCATCGATGTTCATAAGGGAAATTGGTCTGAAGTTCTCTTTCTTTGTTGGATCTTTGTGTGGCTTTGGTATCAGCGTAATTGTGGCTTCGTAGAAGGAATTGGGTAGTGTTCCTTCTGTTTCTATTTTGTGGAATAGTTTGAAGAGTATTGGTGTTAACTCTTCTTTGAAGGTCTGGTAGAATTCTGCACTGAAACCATCTGGTCCTGTGCTTTTTTTGGTTGGAAGACTTTCTATGACTCCTTCTATTTCTTTAGGCTTTATGGGACTGTTTAGATGGTCTAGTTGGTCCTGATTTAATTTTGGTATTTGGTATCTGTCAAGGAAATTGTCCATTTCCTCCAGATTCTCCAGTTGTGTTGAGTACAGGCTCTTGTAGTAGGATCTGATGATTTTTTGGATTTCCTCAGTTTCCGTTGTTATGTCTCCCTTTTCATTTCTAAGTTTGTTAATTTGGATACTTTCTCTGTGCCCTTTGGTCAGTCTGGCTAAGGGTTTATCTATCTTGTTGATTTTCTCAAAGAACCTGACTGGTGTGAGGTGAAATCTCAGGGTTGTTTTGATTTGCATTTCTCTGATGACTAAGGATGTTGAACATTTCCTTAGGTGCTTGTCAGTCATTCAATATTCCTCAGGTGAAAATTCTTTGTTCCTCAGGTGAAATAAACCCATTTTTAATAGAGTTACTTGGCTCTCTGGAGTATACCTTCTTGAGTTCTTTGTATATATTGGATATAAGCCCTCTGTCAGAAGTAGAGTTGGTTAAGATCTTTCCCCAATTTGTTGCTTGCCATTTTGTCCTATTGACTTTGTCCTTTGCCTTTCAGAAACTTTGTAATTTTATGAGGTTCCATTTGTCAATTCTTGGCCTGAGAGCATAAGCTATTGGTGTTCTGTTCAGGAAAATTTCCCTTGTGCCCATGTCCTCAAGGGTCTTCCCCAGTTTCTGTTCTAGTAGTTTCTGTATGTTTTTATGTTCTGTAGGTTTTATGTGGAGATCCTCGATCCACTTGGACTTGAACTTAGTACAAAGGGATAAGAATGGATCGTTTTGCATTTTTGTGCATGCTAGCCTCCAGTTGAACCAGCACCATTTGTTGAAAAGGCTATCTTTTTTTCCACTGGATGGTTTTAGCTTCTTTATCAAAAATCAAATGTCATAGGTGTGTGGGTTCATTTCTGGGTCTTCAGTTCTATTCTATTGATCTACCTGCCTGTCACTGTACCAATACCATGCAGTTTTTAACACTATTGTTCTGTAGTACTGTTTGAGGTCTGGGATACTGATTCCCCCAGAAGTTCTTTTACTGTTGAGAATAGTTTTAGCTATCCTAAGTTTTTGGGTGGAACTGGAAAATATCATCCTAAGTGAGGTAACCCAATCACAAAAGAACACACGTGGTATGCACTCACTGATAAGTGGATATTAGCCCAGAAGCTTGGAATACCCAAGACATAATTCATGTATCAAATGATACCCAAGAAGAAGGAAAGAGAGGCCCCTGGTCCTGGAAAGGCTCATTGCAGCAGTGTAGGGGAATACCAGGACAGGACAGCGGGAGGGGTTTGAATGGGGATCAGGGGCAAGGGAGAGGGCTTATTGGACTTTTGGGGAGAGGGGAACCAGGAAAGGGGAAATCATTTGAAATGTAAATAAAGAATATATCTAATAAAAAATACTCATTATATTGTTTTGGGAGTCATTTGTTCTTCCCTGATGAACAGAGATTTCTCTTACTTTGTCCTAGGGCTTTGATTAGATAGACTATGGCTCATGGGAGTGCATTAGTACCTGAAATATCATACACATACACACATATGCACACACTAACACACAGAAATACACACACACACACACACACACACACACACACAAACTCACACTTTTAGGTAAATGTAAACACTTGAGTCTTTTTCAATCATCCACAGTGTTGTTCATTTCTTCTCCTTTCACTCCCCATTTTTACTTTGGGGTACTTTGTTTTGCCCCACTCCTGCTCTAAGTAAGGCCTTCTCTGGAATGTAATCACAATAACAGATGTCACGTGAGCTATCAGGGGTCCATAGCTCCTCAAATGCTTGTGGAATATGCTCACCCCCCTAATTCCATGCTGGATTTTCCTCTGGATGAAGCTTTTCCAGGCTCCATGAATACTGTTATCATGTCTATGAGTTTATATACACAATTTCCTGTTGTGTTTGGAAAATACTGTTTCCATAAATTTACCCTACTGCTTGCTTGCCCTTACAATCCTCCCTTCGCCACTTCCATGTAGATTCCTAAGCATGAGGTAAATGGTGTGATGAGTATCAGTTAGGCCTCCAATTCTTTGCATGTTGACAAGTTTTGTGTCTCTAACTTTTGACATCTACTGCAAGGAGAAAGTACTTGGATGATTGTGAATAAGGCACTGCACCTTGGGTTTGCAATGTCATCAGTCGCAATCTTAATAATATGTTTATTTCGCTCAAAAATAGTCTATATTTCTCCCCTAGTTCCTATGGCCTATCTGGGTGCGTGCATTTGGCTCCGTCAATAGTGGAGAAGCTTCTCAGTATTAAGATTCAATATAGCTTTTACAAAAGCCCTTTGGTAGTTGTCATTCCTACCATCCTCCATCCTCCCTACTTGATCCTCACATAATCACTCCATTTAGCACTTTCTTTTTCATTATTCACCCTTTCCCTTTATAACATTACATACTCTGTCCCCTCCCTTGACATATCTTTCTATGACCCTTCTTACTTTCCTAACCTCTATTTGTATTTCAAAAGGATTAAAGCTAACATCCACAAATGAGAGAAAACATGAAGTGTTCGTCCTTTTGGATGTAGCTTAACTTATGTGGACAACTATCATCTGTTCCACCCATTTTCCTGTACATTTCAAGTTTTTGGTTTTCTTAATGACTGAATAATATTTCATCATTTAAGCGACTGTATTTTATCCATTCGTCAGTTGAAATGAACATTTATGACATTTCTATTTCTTGGCTATGGTGAATAAATCAACAATGAACAGAAAGAATACTTTCTCTGAAGTAAGATGTAGATTTTTGGGTACCTCCAAGAAAGATATAATTGAGTTCTATAATGGTTATATTTTCAGTCTTTGGAGTACCTTCTACATTGATTTCCACAGTAGCTATACATGGTTACATTGAATTATATTTCACTGAGTAAGTGTTCGTGCCATTTTGATAATATTACACCCACATTTGTTGTTCTTTTTTCTCTTTCTTCCTTCATCTCTACTTTTCCTTTTCCTTGATGGCTAATGGTGTCAATATTAGTGGTGAACTATAAATTATGTTTATACGTCACTTTCAAACTTTATTTTGTTCCTTAGTTGGGTTGGGAAACAGAAAGGATCTGGAAAGATGTGGGGAAGGTGGATAATATGATCAAAATATACTTAAATTTTAAAATTATTTTAAATAATAAAAATGAAATGCAATATAAACATTGCACAATAAATAAATGAAATATATTTATTTTCTGAATGATTAGGTTGATTTTTTTTATTTGCTTGATTTCTTGGGGTATTTGTTGCTGTTACTTATTTATTCTACCAACAAATATTCTCTCATATACATATAGTTAAAGATTTTCCATCCATTTCCTTGGATGAATTTTACTTGAATTGTTGTGACCATTGCTGCACAGAAGTTTTTAGTTTCATTTGGTACCATTTATCAATTTTTGGTCATAATGCTTCTGCTAGTAGGCTCCTGTTCACAAAGTTCTTTTGTATACTAGTGAGTTTGCTCATTTCTCTTCTTTCTCCTCTGTCAGATTCAGGTTATCAAATATTATGCTGACCTATTTTGCCTTGACTGTTTGCAGGACAAAAAAGAAAGCTTGAGTTTCGCTCTTCTACATATAGTCACATTGTGTGGCTGGTACCATTTATTAAATGTTCTGTCTTCAGTGTGTAATTTTGGCATCCTTGTTAAAATATTGACTCTGGGTTTATGGATGTATATTTGGTACCTAAATTCTGACCTATTGATTTCTGTCCCATTGATAACTGTGTCTGATATTACAGCACTACCAATATGTAATTATTGCCATAACTCTATATTATAACTTAAAGCCAAGAATGGTGATACTTCTAGATTTTTAATTGATCAGAATTATTTTGGTTATCTTAAGTTTTTGTTTTCTCCATATACAGTTTAATATTAATTTACTGAATTTTTGTAAAAATTTGTGCTAAAATTTTCATGGGAATGCATTGTATCTCTAAATTACTTTTGTAGGATGGTTATTTCTACAATGTAAATCCTACTTATTCATGAAAATATAGAAGGACTTTCTTGCGATGGCATTTTTGATTTCTTTCTTAAAAACCTTAGCAAGGTTATTAGTTGAGCCATTCATTTTCCTAGTTTTATTCATTGTAAGGTTGTTTCTAGGCCATTGCACATGAGATTGTTTCCTAATTTCTTCCTCAGTATATTTGTCATTGGTATGTAGAAATGCTCCTGGTTTTATGTGTTAATTTTGTACCCCACTGATCTGGTAATTGTGTTTATCTGCAGTAAAAATTTTCCTGAGCAGTATTTGTGTCTTTTATGTAGAGAATCATATGATCTGCAAATAATGTACTTTGAGTTCTTTTCCTTTTGCATGCCGTTTATCTCCTCCATTTGTCTTATTGCTTTAGGTGACACTTCAAGTGCTGTGTTAAAAAAGAAATGGAAAAAAATGAACATACTGGCCTTGTTCCTCACTTTAATGGAAATGCTTTTAATTTTTCTATTTATTTAGCATAATGTTGGTTTATGGGCTTATTGCATATTGCCATGATTCTGTCCTTATGTACTCATTGTATTACTAAATTCAGGAATTGTACAATGAAAATGAAGTGAGTCAGATTTTTTTTTATTTTTCACACTTCATATTTTATCACCCCCATCCAACATCTGTTCCACATCCCATACCTCCTCCCCACCCCCTGTCTCCAGGTAGATGTTCCCACCTACTACCCTGTCTGATCTCTAAACTCCTTGGGGCCTCCAGACTCTTGTGGTGCATCATCTCTGAATGAACACAGATCTGGCAGTCCTCTACTGTATGTGTGTTAGGAGACTCATGTCAGCTGGTGTATGCTGCCTGTTTGGTGATCTGGTGTTTGAGGGATCTCTTGGGTCCATATTAAGTGAGATTACTGGTCCTCCTTCAGGTTCACCCTTCTCCTCAGCTTCTTTCAGCCTTCCCTAGTTCAACAACAGGGATCAGCTGCTACTGTCCATTGCTTGGGTACAAATATCTGCATCTGATTCTTTCAGCTGCTTGTTGGGCCTTCCAGAGTGCAGTCATGCTAGGTCCCTTTTTGTGAGAGCTCCATAGTCTCAGTAATAGTGTCAGGCCTTGGAACCTCCTCTCGATTTGGATCCCACTTTGAGCTTGTCTCTGAACCTTCTTTTTCTCAGGTTCCTCTCCATTTCCATCCCTGTAATTCTTTCAGACGAGAACAATTATGGGTCAGCGTTATGACTGTGTGATGGTCCCCCTCTCCCTCATTTGATGGCCTGTCTTCCTGTTGGAGGTAGGCTCTGTAAGTTTCTTCTCCCTACTATAGGGCATTTCATTTAAGGTCCTTTCCTTTGAGTCCTTAGAGTCTCTCTCCTCCCAGGTCTCTGGTTCATTTTGGAGGGTTTCCTCAACCTTCTATCTCCCTAGGTTGCCTGTTTCCCTTCTTTCTACAGAAACTCTGGGTTTCAGTACTTTTTCCTCACCCAATACCATATAATTTGGAGACAACCAAGGGAAACAGCAATAGCCTTATATTGGTTGGGTAATTTCTTAGACTATTCTGACCAACAACCAGAAAGAAGATTTTTTGATTCTCATGATTGGAGTCACTATCTTCTTTGTCATGCAAATGCTTGGCTTTATGAGACCCCCATTGTCATTGGTTGGACATAATTCCTGGGAAAATGTCCTATTCAGAAAGTATTTTCCTGTGGTATATATACACAGTGGAGTACTATTCAGCCATTAGAAACAATGAATTCATGAAATTCTTAGGCAAATGGATGGAGCTGGAGAACATCATATTAAGTGAGGTAACCCAGTCTCAAAAGATCAATCATGGTATGCACTCACTGATAAGTAGATATTAACCTAGAAAACTGGAATACCCAAAACATAATCCACACATCAAATGAGGTACAAGAAGAATGGAGGAGTGGCCCCTTGTTCTGGAAAGACTCAGTGTAGCAGTATAGGGCAAAACTAGAACAGGGAAGTGGGAAGGGGTGGGTGGGAGAACAGGGGGAGGGAATAGGGCTTATGTGACTTTCGGGGAGGGGGGAGCAGAAAAGGGGAAATCATTTGAAATATAAATAAAAAAATATATTGAATAAAAAAAGAAAAAAAAAGGAAGACTGGAGCACTGGCAGCTAGTTCCACATTCTCACTAAATAACTCAATCATGTGCTGAAAATCAATGTCTTCGTAAATGAATTGTTCTCCAAAAAGGATAAGGTTAGTTATGTTTGAAACAGCATTTGTTATCAGTTGCTTGAGGTCAAAAGGTCTACCTTTGTATGTTTCAATAGCATCAATTAAAGACCAAGTTTCTTCTAAGATTTTAGATTCAAAAGATTTTTGGCCACTTCCAAAATAATGAAAGCTGTTAACAGCCAATCTTCTGTGATCAATCCATCCTCTGCCATATCTGGAATTGAGTAAGCCTAAAAGAAACATATTAAAAATATTGTGTAATCCAAACTTCTTTGTACTTAAAATGCTGTGGAATAAAAAAAAAAAGAAAGTATTTTCCTGTATCTATACTTTGTAGGATACTTCTGATACTTTTCCTAACCAGTTCAAGTGTCTTACTGTGGTATTTTTCCATTTGGAATGAGTCTTTGTGTGAGGTATGCGGAGCCATTCCTCATTCTCTGGGATGATGCTAGCTTTACCATGATGGGTTTTTATAATATGCTTGTGTATTGATTTTGCATGTAATTTTATTTAGAATTTTACATGTATGTTTATTAGAAAGTTTGATCTCTACTTTCCCCTTTGCTTGGATATTTGTCTGGTTTTCATATTACCATTATACTGGATTTATTTTGATTTGTCACATTCTTTTCTATTTTACAGACCAGTTGGTGGGGAGCAAAGGCTGTTTGTTCTATGGATCAGTGTATGTCTGTTCCCAGGATATTTAAGCTTAGAGACATTAAATTTCTGCTTCTCATTAGTTTGTATGGGTGTATTTTAAATTTTTAATTTGTTTTTATTTAATCTAGTAGTATATATATTAAAAATAATCAACCATTTTTTAAAAAAATTATTCCATGGTTGTTGTAGCCCTTTTGATAACAGCAAAAAAAAAAAAAAAAAAAAAAAAAAAAAAAAAAAAAAAAAAAAAAACCAGAATCAACTTGTATCCACCATTAAATGAGCAGATGCAAATAGTGATAGATACACAGCAGAAAGTTAGTTAACCCTTAAAAGAAATGAAGTTCTATCATTTATAGAAAAACTGTAGAACTTATTAGTTAAAGATATCATACACGAATGCTCAATCTTTCATGATCTTACTCATATGTGAGACAAACAAACAAACGTGGTTATGGGAACAGAGAAGGAAGGATGGAAAGTCCTGACTACAATAATTGTTATACAGAAACATTTTTCAAAAAGCTAGTAGCTTGTCAAAACACTGTTCATGAATGAAACCATGTGAGGAGGTTTCTGAGTGCTTGTGATAAAAGTCCAAGAAAACCAAAGCAAGAGTCTGGTGGTCTCAGTTGCTTCAAAGACATACAATTGATTTTGGGTTATGTGACTTGGCCACCATACACCATGCACAACTTGTCTCCCACATGTGGCTTGTGGTGATATTGAGAAATGACTCATGGAACTCTT
Source organism: Apodemus sylvaticus (assembly GCF_947179515.1). Taxonomy (NCBI): domain Eukaryota; kingdom Metazoa; phylum Chordata; class Mammalia; order Rodentia; family Muridae; genus Apodemus; species Apodemus sylvaticus. Next base: position 73,590,038 of record NC_067486.1, on the reverse strand, counting down.
CTTAACTCCCCACAGTACAAATTCTCTGATGTTTTGAATAAAGTTGTCTATTGCATGAGACTTTAATCCACCTCATTTATGGCTCCATTCCCCCAGATTGCACCATCTACAGAACAGTAAATATACTAGTTTTCTATTAGGGCATTTCAGGTTGCACAGGTCCTTGTTTGCTATGATGGGGCACACAGAATCTTTGGAGTTTTTTATTGGTATCTTATAATAAATGGAAAGGGCAACTTCAGTTCCCTATTAGGAATTTCTATTTGTGTTATTTCTACTCAGAATGGTGAGCCTTCCAAGAAATTCAATAATTTTCTGTAGACATTCAAGACAGAAATGTTCTGTGCTGTTTTTATTTAGGTTTCTATTATAGACATAGAAATTTATTTCATAGAGTTCTAGAAGTTGGCAAGTTCATGTCTAAAGTGCTAACAGATTTGATAAATGGTAAGGGTTTATTTTTTTGCAAAGGTGTCTGTATTCTAAACTCACAAGAAAAAGGGAAAGATATCTTTCTGGTTTGTTTAGTAAAGGCAACAATTGCATTCACAGGGCTCGGACTCTACAATGTATTACCTCTCAAGTATTATATGCTCTAGTCTCATCTTCGTAAGAATAAATGTTTCCATGTACAAATTTTCAGAGATTTAAAAACACTTATAGTTTAATATACTGCCCCCAGAGTTCAAATAAATTCATCCCAAGGAATTGTTTCAGCTAGCTCTGGTCTCCCTAAATAATTCTTGTGTCAGCAGCCCTTAATTCTCCCCTGTGTATGTGTGCATGTGTATATAATAGACATATATATGATATATAAGTATGTAGACATACAGATATATAAATATATAGATGATAGATAGACAGACTGATTGAACTTGTATGTAGACATAAAATATTTTTTTGACACCAAGCACAATCAAGGCATCCTTAAGATAGGGGGATGGCAAGATATTCTGTAGTAAGATGACCAAACTTTTTAGAGTTTATCATGTAGGGGAAAGTACAAATTAATACAGCTGTTGGGTAATATGTTAAGTTTATAATATTCCAACATAAACATGAACTATCTGATGAGAATTGAGAGTAATGTTTTTCTAAGACCAATAGTAAAAACTAGGTATGTTGTTGATCCATTTCAGTGAAGATGCCCCATTTACTAGAGCAGCAACTTGAAGGTTGCCGGGTCTTTTAACTAAAGAATATCTATAATGATTTTCCACAATAGATTTGACATTTGGAAGAATCAAACATAAGTAAGTTGAAATGAGTCTTTGTGTGAGGTATGCGGAGCCATTCCGCCTTCTCTGGGATGATGCTAGCTTTACCATGATGGGTCTTTATATGATGAAGATTCCAGTACAGAAACACAGATATTGATCTCTTCACATATTGGTAGGATACTTAAATTTTTCTCTTAAAATTTTGACTGTTGGGCAATGATGGGCAGAAATGAGTTTCATTTCCTTTTATTTTTTTTAATTTTTTTAAAATTTTATTCGATATATTTTTTATTTACATTTCAAATGATTTCCCTGTTTCTGGTACCCACTCCCCGAAAGTCACATAAGCCCCCTTCCCTCCCTCTATTCTCCCACCCATCCCTTCCCAGTTCCCTGTTCTGGTTTTGTTTTATACTGCTACACTGAGTCTTTCCAGAACCAGGGGCCACTCCTCCGTTCTTCTTGTACCTCATTTGATGTGTGGATTATGTTTTGGGTATTCCAGTTTTCCAGGCTAATATCCACTTATTAGTGAGTGCATACCATGATTGATCTTTTGAGACTGGGTTACCTCACTTAATATGATGTTCTCTCCAGCTCCATCCATTTGCCTAAGAATTTCATGAATTCATTGTTTCTAATGGCTGAATAGTACTCCATTGTGTATATATACCACATGTTTTGCATCCATTCTTCTTTGAGGGATACCTGTGTTCTTTCCAGCTTCTGGCTATTATAAATAGGGCTGCTATGAACATAGTAAAGCATATATCCTTATTACATGCTGGGTAATCCTCTGGATATATGCCCAGGAGTGGTATAGCAGGATCTTTCAGAAGTGACATGCCCAGTTTTCTGAGGAACCGCCAGACTGATTTCCAGAGTGGTTGTACCAATTTGCAACCCCAGCAGCAGTGGAGGAGTGTTCCTCTTTCTCCACATCCTCGCCAACACCTGCTGTCTCCTGAGTTTTTAAACTTAGGCATTCTGACTGGTGTTTGGTAAAATCTCAGGGTTGTTTTGATTTGCGTTTCCCTGATGACTAGTGAAGTTGAGCATCTTTTAAGATGTTTCTCTGCCATCTGAAGTTCTTCAGGTGAGAATTCTTTGTTTAACTCTGTACCCCATTTTTTAAATAGGGTTATTTGGTTTTCTGGGGCCTAACTTCTTGAGTTTTTTGTATATATTGTATATTAACCGTCTATCTGATGTAGGGTTGGTGAAGATCTTTTCCCAATTTGTTGTTTGCTGATTTGTCCTTTTGATGGTGTCCTTTGATTTACAGAAACTTTGTAATTTTATGAGGTCTCATTTGTCAATTCTTGATCTTAGAGCATACTCTATTGGTGTTCTGTTCAGGAACTTTCCCCCTGTACCGATGTCCTCAAGGGTCTTCCCCAGTTTCTTTTCTATTAACTTCAGAGTGTCTGGCTTTATGTGGAGGTCCTTGATCCATTTGGAGTTGAGCTTAGTCCAAGGAGACAAGGATGGATCAATTCACATTCTTTTGCATACTGACCTCCAGTTGAACCAGCACCATTTGTTGAAAAGGCTATCTTTTTTCCATTGGATGTTTTCAGCCCCTTTGTTGAGGATCAAGTGGCCATAGGTGTGTGGGTTCATTTCTAGATCTTCATTCCTGTTCCATTAATCCGCCTGACTGTCACTGTACCAATACCATGCAGATTTTAAGACTATTGCTCTGTAATATTGCTTGAGGTCAGGGATACTGATTCCCCAAGAATTTCTTTTGTTGTTGAGAATAGTTTTAGCTATCCTGAGTTTTTTGTTATTCCAGATGAATTTGAGAATTGCTCTTTCTAACTCTATGAAGAATTGAGTTGGGATTTTGATGGGTATTGCATTGAATCTGTATATTGCTTTTGGCAAAATGGCCATTTTACCTATATTAATCCTGCCAATCCATGAGCATAGGAGGTTTTTACATTTTTTGAGGTCTTCCTCTATTTCCTTCTTCAGAATCTTGAAGTTCTTGTCATACAGATCTTTCACATGTTTGGTAAGAGTCACCCCAAGGTACTTTATACTGTTTGTGGCTATTGTGAAGGGGTCATTTCCCTAATTTCTTTCTCAGCCTGCTTATCCTTTGAGTATAGGAAGGCTACTGTTTGCTTGAGTTGATTTTATAACCTGCCACTTTGCTGAAGTTGTTTATCAGCTGTAGGAGTTCTCTAGTGGAGTTTTTTGGGTCACTTAGGTAGACTATCATGTTATCTGCAAATAATGATAGTTTGACTTCTTCCTTTCCAATTTGTATCCCTTGGACCTCCTTATGTTGTCTAATTGCCTGAGCTAGTACCTCAAGTACAATATTGAAAAGATAAGGAGAAAGGGGGCAGCCCTGTCTAGTCCCTGATTTTAGTGGGATTGCTTCAAGCTTCTCTCCATTTAGTTTGATGCTGGCTACCGGTTTGCTGTATACTGCTTTTACTATGTTTAGGTATGGGCCTTGAATTCCTGTTCTTTCCAAGACTTTAAGCATGAAAGGATGCTGAATTTTGTCAAATGCTTTTTCAGCATCCAATGAAATGACCATGTGTTTTTTTTTTTGAGTTTGTTTATGTAGTGGATTGCATTGATAGATTTCCTTATATTGAACCAACCCTGCATCCCTGGAATAAAGCCTACTTGATCACGGTGGATGATCGTTTTTTATGTGTTCTTGGATTCGGTTGGCCAGAATTTTATTGAGTATTTTTGCATCGATGTTCATAAAGGAAATTGGTCTGAAGTTCTCTTTCTTTGTTTGATCTTTGTGTGGTTTGGGTATCAGCGTAATTGTGGCTTCAGAGAAGGAATTCGGTAGTGTTCTCTCCAACATCAGCAAGTCCTGATTATGCAAGCACACCAGAAAAAAACAAGATTTGGATTTAAAATCACTGTTCACGATGCTGCTAGAAGAACACAAAAAGGACATGAATGGATCTCTTAAAGAAATACAGGGGAACATGAATAAGCTAGAAACCTGATTAATGGAAACACAAAAATCACTTAAAGAAATTCAGGAGAATAAGGCTCAAGAGATAGAGGCCAAGAAAGAAGAAACACACACACACACACAAAAAAAAAAAAAAAAAACTTAAGGAAATGCAGGAGAAAGTGAGTCAAACAGCAGAAGTCATGAAAGAGGAAACACAAAAATCTCTTAAAGAATTACAGGAAAACACAAACAAGCAAGTGAAGGAGCTAAGCATAACCATCCAGGATCTAAAATCAGAAGTAGAAATAACTAAGAAATCACAAAAGGAGACAACTTTGGAGATAGAAAACCTTCAGAAGAAATCAGGGGCTATAGATGCAAATATCAACAACAGAATACAAGAGATGGAAGAAAGAATCTCAGATGCCGAAGATACCATAGAAACCATTGACTCAACAGTCAAAGAAAATGCAAAATGCAAAAGGCTTGTATCCCAGAACATCCAGGAAATCCAGGACACAATGAGAAGACCAAACCTAAGGACTATAGTTATAGATGAAAGTGAAGATTTACAGCTGAAAGGGCCAGCAAATATCTTCAACAAAATTATGGAAGAAAACTTTCCCAACATAAAGAGAGAGATGCCCATGAATATACAAGAAGCGTACAGAACTCCAAACAGACTGTATCTGAGCAGAAATACCTCTCGTCACATAATAATCAAAACCCCAAATGTACTAAACAAAGAAAAAATATTAAAGGCAGTAAGAGAAAAAGGCCAAGTAACATATAAAGGAAGACCTATCAGAATCAGACCAGACTTCTCACCAGAGACCATGAAAGCTAGAAGATCCTGGGCAGATCTCATGCAGACTCTAAGTGAACACAAATGTCAGCCAAGACTACTATATCCAGCAAAACTCTCTATCACAATAGATGGAGAAACCAAGATATTCCATGACAAAACCAAATTTGCACAATATCTTTCTACAAAACCCAGCTCTACAAAGAATAATAGGAGGAAAACTCCAAACGACACCCTGGAAAAATAAGATAGTTAGCTTCTTTCATCAAACCCAAAAGAAGATAACCACTCAAATATAAAAATAACATCAAAAATGACAGGAAGTAATGATCACTACTCCTTAATATCTTTTAATGTCAATGGACTCAACTCCCCAATAAAAAGACATAGACTAACAGACTGGATAAGGAAACAGGACCCTACATTTTGCTGCTTACAGGAAACACACCTCATTGTCAAAGACAAAAACTACCTTAGAGTAAAAGGCTGGAAGACAATTTTACAAGCCAATGGTCTCAGGAAATGAGCCGGAGTATCCATTCTAATATCAGATAAAATTGACTTTCAACCTAAAGTCATCAAAAGAGATAAAGAAGGTCACTTTTTGCTGCTCAAAGGAAAAATACAACAAGAATAACTTTCAATTCTTATCATCTATGCACCAAATGCAAGGGCACCTGCATTCGTAAAAGAAACTTTACTAAAGCTCAAAGCATACATTTCACCCAACACAATAATTGTGGGTGACTTCAACACTCCACTCTCCTCAATGGACCTATCAGGAAAACAGAAACTAAACAGGGACACAATAAAACTAATTGAAGTTTTGGACCAATTGGACTTGATTGATATTTATAGAACATTTCACCCTAAAACAAAAGAATATATCTTTTTCTCAGCACCTCATGGTACCTTCTCCAAAATCGACCATATAATTGGTCACAAGACAGACCTCAACAAATATAAAAACATCGAACTAATCCCATGCCTCCTATCGGATCACTATGGAGTAAGAGTGGCCTTCAATGGCAACAAAAACAACAGAAAGCCCACATACACATGGAGGCTGAACAATAATCTACTCAATGACACCTTGGCCAAAGAAGAAATAAAGAAAGAAATCAGAGACTTTTTAGAATTTAATGAAAATGAAGGCACAGCATACCCAAATCTTTGGGACACAATGAAAGCAGTGCTAAGAGGAAAACTCATAGCCCTGAGTGCCTCCAATAAGAAAATGGAGAGTGCATACACTAGCAGCTTCAGGACACACCTGAAAGCCCTGGAACAAAAAGAAGCCAATTCACCCAGGAGGAGTAGAAGACAGGAAATCATCAAACTCAGGGCTGAAATCAGTCAAGTGGAAACAAAGAGAACCATACAAAGAATCAATGAATCAAGAAGCTGTTTTTTTTTTTTTTTTTTTTTTTGAGAAAATCAACAAGATAGATAGACCCTTAGCCAGACTGACCAAAGGGCAGAGAGAAAGTATTCAAATTAACAAAATTAGAAATGAAAAGGGGGATATAACAACATAAATTGAGGAAATTCAAAAAATCATCAGATCTTACTACAAAAGCCTATACTCAACACAACTGGAGAATCTGGAGGAAATGGACAATTTCCTAGACAGATACCAAATAGCAAAATTAAATCAGGACCAAATAGATCATCTAAACTGTCCCATAACCCGTAAAGAAATAGAAGGGTTCATAGAAAACCTTCCAACCAAAAAAGCACAGGACCAGATGGCTTCAGTGCAGAATTCTATCAGACCTTCAAAGAAGACCTAACACCAATACTCTTCAAACTATTCATTTCCTTTTATATGACCAAACAGACAACTACACTTCCTATGTACAGGTCATAGACAGAAGGAGTAAATAAGGATCAACCTGGAAACAGAGGCATTACAAAATAATAAAAGCCTTCATTTTATATATACTTAATGTGGTTGGTTAAATAGATATGATGCCCATAGACTTATGTGCTTGAGTGCTTAGCCCATGGGGAGTGGGATTATTAGGAGGTATATCCTTGTTGGAGGAAGTGTGTCACTGTTAGGTTGGGCTTTGAGGTCTTCTATGTTCAAGTTCTGCTCAGTGTAAAAGAGTCTCCTGCTGGTGCCTGAGGATAAGTATGTAGAACGATGGGCTTCTCCAGCACCATGCCTGCCTGTAGGCTGCCATGGATCTTGTTATGATGATAATGGACTGAACTTATGATCAGTAGGCCAACCCCAATTAGGTATTTGCCTTTATAAGTGTTGCCTTGGTCATGATGTCTCTTCATAGTAATAGAACCATGACTAAGACAGTTAAAAACAAAAATTATGAGTCTTGGCAAGTGAACAGAATTGAGGATGAGAGAGAAGGTTCTAATATAGATGTTATAGCAATGAAGAGATTATTTAGATTAAAGTAAACACTGAGCACTGAAAGTAGGAAGATAAAGTTAATATGCTTTACTATTTTCAGCTTTCTCTTCTGTTGAATAGTTGTCAAACATAAGTAAATATAAGGCACACAAAAACTGATGACCTGGACAACTTAAGTTTAAAGCTGTAATAGATTACAGGACAAACATTCTGGAAATGTCCTTTAAAAAGTAATACAACAAATTTAGAAGTTAAAAAGGCTAGAGAGATATCTCAAAGGTAAAAAGTATTGCTCTTGCAGAGAACCCACATTTGGATACTTTGCATCTATGTTATACAGATGCCATAACTCAGATCCAGGGCAGCAGATACCTACTTTTGGCACAAGTACTCTCCTGCCCACATAGGCCCACACAGGCATGCAAATACATACATATTTAAAAACAAAATCACTGAAACAATTTTAAAAGAAAATTTATCAATCAAAAAGAAAAATTGTTTATAAAAGGTGTTTTACATAACAGCTCATCAACAAATGAGTAACTAAAATCAAATATTGCTTAGTACTGAGAATAATCAGAGCATACTGTATACATATATGCAACTTTCAAAAAATGCATTTCACAATGTTATTTTTAAAAATTCAAAAGTTAGATGATTTCTTGCCTTCTACTCCTCCTGGGTTAAATAGCTTCTTTTTGTTCCAGGGCTTTCAGATATGTCATTAAGCTGTTAGTGTATGCGCTCTCCATTTTCTTTTGGGAGGCACTCAGGGCTATGAGTTTTCCTCTTAGCACTGCTTTCATTGTGTCCCATAGATTTGGGTATGTTGTGTCTTCACTTTCATTAAGTTCTAAAAAGTCTTTAATTTCTTTCTTTATTTCTTCCTTGACCAGGGTATCATTGAGTAGAATATTGTTCAGTTTCCACGTGTATGTGGGTTTTCTGTTGTTTTTGTTGCTATTGAAGACCACTTTTACTCCATAGTGATCTGATAGGAGGCATGGGATTAGTTCAATCTTCTTTTATTTGTTGAGGTCTGTCTTGTGACCAATTATATGGTCGATTTTGGAGAAGGTACTATGAGGTGCTGAGAAAAAGGTATATTCTTTTGCTTTAGGATAGAATGTTCTATATATATCTATTAAATCTAATTCATCCAAAGGTTCAATTAGTTTCATTGTGTCCCTGTTCAGTTTCTGTTTTCCTGATCGGTCCATTGAGGAAATTGCAGTGTTGAAGTCACCCACAATTATTGTGTTAGGTGCAATTTGTGCTTTGAGCTTTAATAAAGTTTCTTTTATGAATGCGGGTGCCCTTGCATTTGGAGCATAGATGTTCAGGATTGAGAGTTCTTCTTGTTGTATTTTTCCTTTGACCAGCAAGAAGTGTTCCTCAGAGTCTCTTCAAAAGTTATTAGGACTGAATGATGAATTATATTGAACACTATAAATAAATATGTTTACATGTGAGGTGTAAACACCTTAAAATAAAGAAAAGTGAACATTATTTGAAAGAAAAACTTTGAATAATTATGTTTACAATGAAAAAGTAAATATTAAAGAGTTGTGCATTTAAGATTCATACCATGAGAAAGAACAAAATAATAAATCCCCAAATGATGAAGATAGTTAAGATTAAGCCAAGTGTCAGACAATCTACAGCTACGAAACTAAATGTGTAAAGAGTAACTAAGGTAATTTAAAAGAAGGAAAGCTAGCATAATTTAAAAACATTCCTGAAAATACACAAGTAGTAGATTTGACTGATAATATTTTAAAAAGCATCAAAATACTTATAGCTTTAAGCATAATATATTTGTGAAAAATTATCTGACATTCTTTCTTTTTTATTAGATATTTTCTATGTTTACATTTCACATGTTATTCCCCTTCATGGTTTTCACTCTGAAAAATATACCTTATCCTATGCCTCCTCTCCCTGATTCTATGAGGGTTTTTCCTAACCCATCCACCCACTTTCACTTCTGAGGTCTGGCATTGCCCTACACTGAGGCATCAAACATTCACAGGACCAATGGCCTCTCTTCTCATAGATGTGTGAAAAGCTCATCCTCTGCTACATATGTAGCTGGAGTCATGGGTCCCTTCTTGTGTACTCTTTGGTTGGTGGTTTATTACCTGGGAGCTCTGGGGGTACTGGTCGGTATATATTATTGTTCCTCCTATGGGGCGGCAAACCTCTTCAGGTCCTTGGATGCTTTCTCTAGCTCCTTGATTGGGGACCCTATGCTCAGTCCATTGGTTGGCTGTGAGCCATGGTTATTTTGATCCCCCTTCTAAGAAGGATCAAACTATCCACACTTTGGCCCTCCTTCTTCTAGAGTTTCATGTGGTTTGTGAATTGTATCTTGGGTATTCCGAGCTTTTGGGCTAATAACTACTTATCAGTGAGTGCATACCATGTGTATTTTTTTTGTGTGTGTGTGATTGGGTTGCCTCACTCAAGATGATATTTTCTAGTTCCACCTATCTGCCTAATAATTTCATGAATTCATTGTTTTTTAATAGATGAATAGTACTCCATTTTGTAAATGTACCACATTTTATGTATCCATTCCTCTGCTGAGGGACATCTGGGTACTTTCCAGCTTCTGGCTATCACAAATAATGCTTCTATGAACATAATGGAGTATGTGTCCTAATTATATGTTGGAGCATCTTCTGAGTATATGCTCAGGAATGGTATAGCTGAGGAACTGCCAAATTGATTTTCAGAGTAGTTTTACCAACTTGCAATCCCACCTTCTACCCAGCTTGGGTGTACTAGCTTCTTTCTGTTCTAGAGCTTTCAGGTATGCTGTTAAGTTGCTATGGTATGCTCTTTCCAGCTTATTTTTGGAGGTACTCAGAGCTATGAGTTTTCCTCTTAGCACTGTTTTCATTGTGTCCCATAAGTTTGGGTATGTCGTGCCTGTTGAAGACATTTACTGGACCTTTAAGTTGGGAATCTTTGCTCTCTTATATATGTATTATTCTTAGGTTTGGTCTTCTCATTGTTTCCTAGGTTAGGAGCTTTTTTATTTTTGCATTTTCTTTCACTGTTGTGTCAATGTTTTCTATGGTATCTTCTGTTCTTGAGATTCTCTCTTCTATCTCTTGTATTTTGTTGGTGATGCTTCTGATCTCTTTCTTAGGTTTTCAACCTTTAGTGTTTTCTTTCTTTGTGATTTCTTTATTTTCTATTTTTAGATCTTCAATGGTTTTGTTCAATTCCTTCACACTTGTTTATTTGTGCTTTCCTGTAATTCTTTAAGGGATTTCTGTGTTTCTTCTTTAAGAGTTTCTACCTGTTTACTTGTTTTCTCCATATGTCTTTAAGGGAGTTATTTATGACTTTCTTAAAGTCCTCTATCATCATCATCATCATCATGAGATGGGATTTTAAATCTGAATCTTGCTTTTCTTGTGTGTTGGAGCATCTAGGATTTGCTGTTGTGGGAGAACTGTGTTCTAAAGATGTCACTTGCCTTGGTTTCTGTTGATAAAGTTCTTGCGCTTGCCTCTTGCCCTCTGGTTATCACTGATGTTAGCTAGTCTTGCTGTCCCTTGACTGGAGCTTGTCTGTCCTGTGGGCCTCTAAGCCTATGATCATAGGCATGTCAGCACTCCTAGGTAGACCAGCTCTCTCCTGGGTGGGGTTTGTGTGCATAGGGCTGTGGAACAGCCTTAACTCCCATGTGCAAATGGGGTCTGGAAAGATCCTTTCCTCAGCTGCTCCCCTGTTCCTATGTCCTGTGCCAATACCTGACTTTCTGATTATTCATCCATTACATAGGCACTGAAGATATCCCTCAAACAGGAAATAATCTTTTTTAAAGATTTATTTAATTTTCTATGTGTGCAAGTACACTGTCACTCTCTTCAGACGTACCAGAAGTGGGTGTTGGATCCCATTACAGATGGTTGTGAGCCACAATGTGGTTGCTGGGAATTAAATTCTGGTCCTCTGGAAAAGCAGTCAGTACTGTTAACTGCTAAGCCATCTCTCCAGCCCCATGAAATAATCTTCTATAGAAGTTATAAGTGCTAAGAACTATGCAGAATGACTATTTTTTACCATCAAGTTGATTGGATTGAGTTAGGTTTGGGAGGCTTGGGAAGCACACCTTTGAGTGTGCCTCTCTTTCCAGAAATTAGGGATCATGAGAGTGCCAGTGTAATATAACATTAACAACTGTCTGGAGGTAGGGGTCTGTAATGAGAAGCATGGCTGGACAAATGGACATGTGAGTGAAATAAATGTGGTTGATACCTGAAACAAATAGAGACCCCAGAAAGACACAGCAGCCTCTGTGGTACGGATGTAGAAGAAAAAAATATTACAGACTGAGGGAATTGAATGAGAATGAGGACCAGGATAATGAGGAAAGTCAGAAACTAAGACAGGATGAAATGAAATAAATGTATAAGTGTCAGAGGACATTCATAATTTTGTTAGCTATTTTGAACTTTTTAACAAAGGCAAATAGTAAGGTATAATGAATGTGTGTGTGTGTGTGTGTGAGTGAGTAGCATAAGAGCTTGTTATTATTATAAGATATTTGATACCTTCTTTGTCCCCATACTCACTCCCATAGAAGTACACATATGTAAAAATTAAATGCTGGGATCTTCATATAAGGGAGATCATGTGATATTTGTCCTTCTGAGCCTGGTTTTACAATTTTCTCCATTTCCAATTTTTTATTTATTTATGAATTAAATACCGTATTGTGTTTCCAAAACTTATTCTACTTAGAAAAAAAAAGATCACTTTAAATCATATGACATTGACTACAGCCTAATGCATCTGTGTTTATCATGCCCCTTGATTATATAAAAGGTAAATTAAATTAGTTTACCTTTCTTGTTTAGTTAGTCTCAGTATAGTGACCACTAAATTTTTTTATTGTATATTTATAGCTTCGTCTATAGATTTCTAATTAGGTAGCAAACACATGCCATGAAGATCCACACAAATAAATGCCCAGCAATACATCTGATAGAATATATCTCTATCATTAAGTGGCACATGGCTGTACATTGTCTTACTCAGATTCAAATTGAAAAACACAGGAGATAATAATTTTACTTATACCTAAGTTCCATAAATATATGAGAAGAAAAATAATCCATTTATCAGTAACTTCTGATAATTGATTATTTGACATAGGAAGGAACGCACACTACACTGTAAATATAATATAGTGAATATGTTGCTTTTATATATCAACAAAATTTAACTCATGTATGTCCAGATAAATCAAAGAAAACTCCATGAAGTCTATTATTCCATAGAATTATGAAAGAGACAATTTTATAAACATTGTGTCATAAAAATAATCTAATCCATTGCATTACAAATCCTAAAATATATTGGTGGAGGGGAAAGAACAGTTGGAAATTTATTAAAATCTGACAATCATCACCAACTAGAAGATCCATGTTCACCAAGAACATTATCTACTAGAATATACTGAACAAACTTCCCATTCCTCCCTTTGTCTCCCATGTTCAGACATTGCTTTTATTAATGTTTATGTCACTTACTGTCCTTCACTGGTGCATGCTAATCATCTCTCTCTGTTTTCCATCATCCGAGTACCACTCCCACAGCTTGGAGGCACTCCAAGCACAATGAAATCATGAAGAGATCATCACCACCCATCCCAATTCAATACCCTTATTCACCACTGTGCCTGGCATCTCCTTTTCCTTTCTCCCTTCACACCATTCAAATTTAGTTCTAAGACAAAATAAACTTGGCATTGTACATGGGTAACCTTTCTTCCCTAGTCCCTGCCCTCCTCCACTTCACCACTGCTCCTCACCCACCCCACTTCTCCCAGCTTGCTAAGAGGCTTGTGAGAGGAGATTAAACTAATCCCATCCATCCACAGGCTCACTAAGCAGTTCCTGAGTAAAGTCCAACATTCCTGCCAAGCAAAAGAACTGAAGGGGTAGGGGAGAATTAATGCAATAGTCAGCACTCTACAATAATAACTTTTCCATGAAAATTCTTTCCTTTTTAATAATTCCAGACAAAGCAGAGAGAAAGCACAAAACAAGTGGTGTGTATGGAGAAGGGGATATAGAAAGTTTGCTTCTCCTCCTTACTCAGTAGAAATTATGAGCCTAGTTTGTTGGCAACGCCACATATTTTTAAGTAATTTAATCGACCCTCTTTCTTTCCAAAACAGGAAAGAGTTTGTAAATAGCCAATATTTAAGTGGTTTTGGATTGGCTCGTTTGCTAATTAATACTCAAGAACATAGAATTATAAAGACCGGGCAAGAGTATGGCAATGTGGAGGGGTTTGTCGGCAGCACATTGATGCCTGTGCAGGCAGCTTGAATTCTGAAAGACAAGGAAAGCATGAGAATCCTTCCTTCATCCTGGGAATCTCACCATTCCTTGCACTTTTGCTAGTCTCTACCTTTGCTCACTCACCCGGGGTACTTAGACTATAATGGGAGCCAGAGGAAGAATAGATAGCACTTGAATAAGTATTTTGGAGCCCCTTGGCTCTCTCAGTAGTTAAAGTCTATGTTTATTTTTTCCAAAAGACTGATTTGAAATGAATGTGAGTCTCAAAAGCTGAGGTAGGGAGAAGTATTCACTGCCAGGGGCTGTGTAGGGGGTAAGAAATTTCTATTCAAATAGGGGTGAATGCAACTGGTGATGTTTAAAAAAATGTGGGAGGGGGTAGTTCAGGGAAAGTTTAGCTTTGGGTGTAAAAATCCATGGTTTTTATTCTTAGCATTCATTATGCCAAGGAATTTCATGTTAAAACAAAATGAAGAAAAAAGCTTAAAATAAGGAAAAAGAAAGATCTCCAAAGACCCAGCTGAATGGCTGAAGCCACATAGAAGGCAAGACGAATACAAGTGTTAGATGGTGTCCTCTGCAATAAATAGGAGAGGGGATTAATTTACTCCTCTAGCATTTAGCAAAAAAAAAAAAGCGTTTCTGTGTACCCCACCTCTACAAGTAAGCCAAAAATGCATTGTACTCATAAAAGCATTTAAACCACAGTTATACACTGTCTGTCTTCCTAAACCTGGCAATAGATCTTCTGCAAATAGTCCAATGGTTACCTAAGAAACTTTGGAAAGAAAACATCCAAATACTTAATTTGGTTTTTATATTTGTATTTTTAGCTAGGCATACTGAAAAAAAATCAAACCATTGTGAATCATTGTTTTCTTTGGGCTATTCATAGAATCTAAAATTAAAAAAATCATTAAAATATTAACAAATGTTCCCTGGACAATTCTTAGCAAATCACTAACCTTGAGATAAAATTTCCTGAACACATAACCTACAGTTAGACAAATACTTTGTATTATACTTGATTTTAAATTTACATTTCTTCAATTTAAATATGCAACTTCTCAATCCCAGTCAAGAGAAGACAATTCCCAAGAGACAAATTTGAAAGAAAAAGAAAGACTCAATGAGCACCATAGAAGAAAGAATGGACATGTTGCTTACATTCACCAACTCACATCTAGGGAATTGAGGACTTACTCTCTGAAACAATGTAGAAATAATGAGGGGAAATGGCTAATAGAAAGAAAGGCTATTCTGATAATTTTTGAGAAATAGCAGAAATCTTCCAGGAAATTTAGGGGTACTTCATTTTCCTCCTTTTGTGTTTGGTAATTCTCACGATGTGGCTGGTAATTTCTCCAACCCCATACAGAAGAGAGACTGGCATATCTGAGTTGATATTCCTTTAAACATATATCTGGACAATGCATTTCACCAATGACCCAAAGAATAAGGCAGTGAAAGAGAAGGAACATTATGAAGACTGATGCCAATCACTTTTTTTTAAATTTTTTTTATTCGATATAATTTATTTACATTTCAAATGATTTCCCCTTTTCTAGCCCCCCCACTCCCCGAAAGTCCCGTAAGCCCCCTTCTCTTCCCCTGTCCTCCCACCCACCCCTTCCCACTTCCCCGTTCTGGTTTTGCTGAATACTGTTTCACTGAGTCTTTCCAGAACCAGGGGCCACTCCTCCTTTCTTCTTGTACCTCATTTGATGTGTGGATTATGTTTTGGGTATTCCAGTTTTCTAGGTTAATATCCACTTATTAGTGAGTGCATACCATGATTCACCTTTTGAGTCTGGGTTACCTCACTGAGTATGATATTCTCTAGCTCCATCCATTTGCCTAAGAATTTCATGAATTCATTGTTTCTAATGGCTGAATAGTACTCCATTGTGTAGATATACCACATTTTTTGCATCCACTCTTCTGTTGAGGGATACCTGGGTTCTTTCCAACATCTGGCAATTACAAATAGGGCTGCTATGAACATAGTAGAACATGTATCCTTATTACATGGTGGGGAGTCTTCTGGGTATATGCCCAGGAGTGGTATAGCAGGATCTTCTGGAAGTGAGGTGCCCAGTTTTCGGAGGAACCGCTAGACTGATTTCCAGAGTGGTTGTACCAATTTGCAACCCCACCAGCAGTGGAGGAGTGTTCCTCTTTCTCCACACCCTCTCCAACACCTGCTGTCTCCTGAATTTTTAATCTTAGCCATTCTGACTGGTGTAAGATGAAATCTTAGTGTTGTTTTGATTTGCATTTCCCTAATGACTAATGAAGTTGAGCATTTTTTAAGATGCTTCTCCGCCATCCGAAGTTCTTCAGGTGAGAATTCTTTGTTTAACTCTGTACCCCATTTTTTAATAGGGTTGTTTGGTTTTCTGGAGTCTAACTTCTTGAGTTCTTTATATATATTGGATATTAGCCCTCTATCTGATGTAGGATTGGTGAAGATCTTTTCCCAATTTGTTGGTTGCCGATCTGTCCTCTTGATGGTGTCCTTTGCCTTACAGAAACTCTGTAACCTTATGAGGTCCCATTTGTCAATTCTTGCTCTTAGAGCATACGCTATTGGTGTTCTGTTCAGAAACTTTCTCCCTGTACCGATGTCCTCAAGGGTCTTCCCCAGTTTCTTTTCTATTAGCTTCAGAGTGTCTGGCTTTATGTGGAGGTCCTTGATCCATTTGGAGTTGAGCTTAGTACAAGGAGACAAGGATGGATCAATTCGCATTCTTCTGCATGCTGACCTCCAATTGAACCAGCACCATTTGTTGAAAAGGCTATCTTTTTTCCATTGGATGTTTTCAGCCTCTTTGTCGAGGATCAAGTGGCCATAGGTGTGTGGGTTCATTTCTGGATCTTCAATCCTGTTCCATTGATCCTCCTGTCTGTCACTGTACCAATACCATGCAGTTTTTAACACTATTGCTCTGTAGTATTGCTTGAGGTCAGGGATACTGATTCCCCCAGATTTTCTTTTGTTGCTGAGAATAGTTTTAGCTATCCTGGGTTTTTTGTTGTTCCGGATGAATTTGATAATTGCTCTTTCTAACTCTGTGAAGAATTGAGTTGGGATTTTGATGGGTATTGCATTGAATCTGTATAGTGCTTTAGATGCCAATCACTTTTATCCCACTGAACTCACCAGTCAGGCATCTGCAGGCCCAAGTGAAGGACAAATAAATTATTTTACTACTGTGAAAGGCAACTGAGATGAGTATAACTCATGTGTCCCAAGAGTTGCCTATAGCACAAGGAGGCTAATATACAGGCTTCGAGTTGCATGACTTCTATAAGGTTGACTTTTTATAGTATCTAGACCTAGATATAAATCTCATGGATACCTTCCTGTTAATGGCTGTGTCTGAGTGTGTTGTTGAATGTTCCTCACAAAGAGATGGGTGACGTGTTGTAGAACTCTACTCACTGGTCACAGACATCACAGTGATACTTCCTTCTTTAGCTTTATATTCTCTCATATGTTTCCCATTTCTTCTCTCTCTGTGCTCTCCTGTGCTCACACACTCAGGGCATGCTCACTTGGACCTCCTAGGTCCAGGGCTAGCTCTAGTGTGTTGCCATGGTCACACATGGCCTCACTGGCTACACACACCCATTTGCTTCTCACTGCTCTCAAGTCTCCTTTCCATCTCTCATCATTTTGCCATCATCCATCTTTTCCCATCATTTCCTTGCTCCTCTTAGTGACACCCAGGTCTCTGAGAGTCTGGTTCCATCTTAGGAATGGACTGCTATGTCCTACTTAGGCATTATGGCATTGGGAAGTGTCCTCACACATGGTCTGCCCCTTCTACCTCCCCAACTAGGCTTGCAAGACACCAGACTGATAGTGGTATCAAGCTATCTCCCTGTCCATGACCCATGCCATTGGTTTGCTTGCTCCTTGCCTGGGACTACCTGAGTAACTACCTGTGAGTATTGTCTGTTTTGTGCTCGCATCCATCCAGGGCCTGCAGTCCCAGGCATGGGTTTACCTAGTCAATGCCTTGCTCCCTGCTCTGGGAGCTTGCCCAGACCTAGATGGTACCAGACTAGTGGTTATCTCAGACTGGCTGTTTTCCAGGAGTGTTAGACTACTAATCAGATGATCACAGGTCAAAGCACTGAGCATAGACACAACCTTTCTCCTCATTGCATCTACAGTCACACAGGTGTGTAGGACTAAGAAAGGCAGTCTGGTTCCTGGTTGAGCTAAGGTTGGAAACTATGTTCACCCTGAGGGACAGCAGGCATTTTGCCTGGTTCCCAGACACTAAGGTCCTGACAGGAGACTGCAGCCCTCCATAGATTTGTGGCCATCAGGCACATAAGGGCAGGACCTGGCCTTTGGTCATGTAGCCTCAAGACAGATTTCCATTTTAAGGAGGTACCTAAAGGACTATAGGCTTAGCCAATAAATTTTCCTTGCAAAAGGTATTTAACCTCTGGCCCTCTCTGAGAACTCAGGTACAGTTGTATTCATCTACTTTCCACCATGACAATAAATGTCTTAAAAACATGGACTGTCTCTTTTCATTGGGATCTGCCTTGGGGAACAATGGAACAGTCCTTTGCCTAAAGAGTCAGCCATCTAATCTCCTGCAGAAAGCCTCTGTGTCCTCCCAGCCACAGCAACCACCAAGCTAAGGACTCTCCATACCATGGGATCCAGCCGAAGCTCTTCCCCCTTTTCTCCTTCAGCCCCATGCTAGATCCAGACCATGGGCCTCCACTCAGTTCTCAGCTCTTCTAAGACATCCAGCGGCACCTGGGTGCCCAAGAACCTGAGGCAGCCCCACGTTCATGCAGGCACCAGAGCCCCCAAGCCAGCAGAACTTTACCCTGCTCTTCTACACCCCCAGAGCGTGTCCGTAGCTTCACCTTGGCCAATACCCTCCAGGTGCTGGAGTGGGGTAAATGCAGTCAAAGCTCTCAGGCACTGCCTCCCTTAGAGGCCCAAGCCCTGTGGCAGAGCAGACACAGGACACCACAAACCCTACACAGGTGACCCAGCAGCCATACCCACAATACCTTTAGGGGGAAGGGTAATGTCTTCTTTATTTCTTTTGCTTAAGAAGGTTACTCAGTGTTTCTGAGTACACCACATCTCTGAAATGAAGATAACAATAATGCTCAACATTAAAGATGCTGTGTTTTCATAGTTAAGTGCTTCAACTAAGGGTTTAGGGTGTGATTAAGGCCTTGGGCTCATTGTAATGAATAGTATGACTGACCTTTTAAGACGGTTAAAGGGAATGTTGTGCCTTTTGCCTTGACATTGGAAGATGCGGAATTCCTCTCTTTTACTATGAAAAGGAGCAGCAAAAAGATGAACACTAGACACTGAATGCCTTGGTGACTTAATCTTGTACATTCAACCTTGAGAACTGTGAGAAATAAATATTAACATTTTATAAATATAAGAATAAATAAGAATCATGCATTTTTTAAAGCAGTATAAGCAGATGAGAGCCAGTTTTTAGGGCAGTGCCTTACATGTAAGTGCTCTCCAGTTGGGAGTTTGCACCTCCATTTCCTCCTCATCTTCAAACAGAAGCATGTGGCGCTGTTGTGGGAATTACCAAGAGTGGTATCATATTAGAATGGAAATTTAAATTCATATGATTTGGTCGGTAGAGTATTTGCACAATACTAAAGAACCTGGCTCTAAATTAACAAATAGCAAATAAATAAATGGACAAATAAATATAAATAAATAAATAAATAAATATTTTTAAATAAAATACATTTTCTGAACCACTTGGCCTTTAGCCATAGACTATTAGTACTTTCTCAAGAAACAAATAACAATTTCCATCAAACCCATGGTTCTTGCAGTTTAAATAATCAATCATAATATAACAGCATTCTTCCAATTTAAGGACTGAAAATTAATCTCTTCTTCTAAAGCTCAAGAAGCCAACATTTATAAAAGCATACAACAAATAATGGTAGCATTTAAAAAGACTGTATTAAGAAAACTGTGTCTGAGTATTGGTTTGTTACTCTCTGTTTGCTCTAAGGAAACATCCTTAATATATATGAATCTTGGATTATTCATATATTAAGGGCTAATAATACTCTCTATCTCACATGTAATGCTACATCAAACATACAAAACTCTGTGCAGTCATTAGTATACTTGTAACTACTTCAAATAAGCTTATTTCCAACTGGTTCAAAGAAGTTATAACAAGAGCAGATGATAATATATAACAAGTCCAGTGATTACTAAAAAAAAAAAAAATGCATGTGTGAAAGCAGTCTATAAAAGAAAGGGTTTCTAAAGATTTTTAAGTAAGAAGGCAAATTTTATTTACAAAATGAAGATGTATCTGTTTATTCCATTATAATAGAAACAGCGGGAAGAAAATACCACAGTATGTTTAATGATGAAATACATCAGTTGACCAAAAGAAGAACCAATTAGATCAGGGGAGGTATTACCAAAAATAATCAGCTGAAATTAACTTCAATATACTTGATAATTCAGATGGATTTAGGACTTCACATATCACAAAGTACAATACCATGCATTTATTTACTCGGGGTTTATCATAAGGAAATGGTACCACTAAAAACTGAGGGCAGAGGCTAGACAAAGCAGAATACTGAGAACCAAGAGAGTATATTTAGTTGCAGTCTGAAGGTTCCCACTCTGAAAGCCATAAAGGAAGATGCAGAGGTGCAAGTACACAGGTAGGAAAAGCTATGTAGGCAAGATGACTGATTTTTTTCCTCAGTAGAGGAGAGTCGGTCCTTTTGTTTAATGTCTTTGAGTGAGTGGATAAGGAATACCCAGCTGAGAAAGAATAATCTGCTTTACTGAGTCCCCTCAACTGTAGCCTCTTCAAAGTGAATGAAGCTTAAGTAAATACATGAGTGCTCTGTGGGCACAAGAGATGATGCAGAAAATTAATCATCACATTATTTATTTAATTATTTTTTGGAGGATATAATATATCTTTTCTCCTTCTTTCTTTTCCTGCCTCCAAATCCTCCCATATATTCCTCCTTTCTCTCTTTTAAATCCATTGCCTATATTGTCATTACATATTACATATTAAACATTACACATTACATATTGCATATCACACATTACACATTATACATTACATACTACATACTACATAGTACATACTACATACTGCACACTGCATACTACATACTGCATACTACATATTACATATTACACATTACATATTATTTTTCATTGGGAAGATTGAAGATTTAGAACCAGAAAAGTACATTTGAAAAAAATGATCTAGAAATAAAATTATAAACTTTGAGTTCAAATTACTGATATAATGTTAAAATCATTATTATGAAAAATGTAGATGAGGTAAAATGAAATAAATCTAAAAGAGAAAAGGAACAGAGAGAATGTTCAAAGGGAAAAGACATTATGATAAATACCAAAACTCAAATATTTACATCCCTTATATAAACTGTTGTGAGACTTCCATATTGTATATTCATACCTTTCATATAATCTCTGGGTTACTTGCATAGCCAATAAAATGGGATAGGGCACCAAATACACAGGATCAAAAAAGAAATTTCTTACATCACATAATTATCATACTAAACCATTAAATGTATAGAACAAAGAAAGGATATTAAAAGAGACAAGGGAAAAAGTCACATATAAATGTAAACCCTTTGGAATAATACTTGTTTTAGAATAAATAATTTGAAAACCAGAAGGGCTTAGATGAATGTTCTATAGGTTTTTAAAGCCCCCAAAATGATAAACTATACTATTATACCCAGAAAACTAGGAGTCATAATTAAAGAAAATAGAAATTTTTCCATAAAAAACAAACAAGATTTAAGATATTTATTTCTGCTCAGACCATTCTACAAAGGACAACAAAAGATAACTTTTTTATTCTGAAGAGGTTAAAAACACCCAAGAAGGAAGAAGGAATAAATAAATAATTCCAGAAGTGTTTATCAAAAGAATCTAAGAAAATACCATCATCACAATTAATAAACAGTACTGAAAACCAATTCTCAATCATAATGATCTCAATTACCTATTTAAAAGAATCAGGCTAACAAATTTGATTAGAAAATATGGTATTGGCCCTGGAACTGAATTTGTCCTACAGTTATCAGCACCCCAATGCCTCCCTGCCCAGAGATAGTTTGTCCCTTAGGAGTGCTGAAACACCAAACCTCACAGATGAGACCACCACTACTGCCTCCAATACCTGGCCCAAGTGGAACCAGCCTAAGGATCACAGGACCCAGGAAACTAGGAGCACTCTGGGACACAATCCTTTCCATTTCAATCTGCACCACAGAAGTGACCCTGTGCCACAGCTCTCTGTACCCCAATCCCGCCCAGAAATAGCTTCTCCCACAGGGGTGCTAACACACCTAAGCTCACAGGCTCATAGTAGGGGAGAAGATCTAATCAGAGACAGAAAGACAAGCTAACACCAAAATAACCAGTTGACGAGAGGCAAGCATAAGAACATAAGCAACAGAAACCAAGGCTACTTGGCATCATCAGAACCCAGTTCTTCCAACACACCAATCCTTGGATACCCCAACACACCTAAAAATCATTATTCTGAATAAAAACCACATCTCTAAAAAGGACATAACTCATTTAAAGAAATAAAGAAAGACCAAAAGAGTGGATACTTTGGTTCTTTTTAGAAGGAGGAACAAAATACCCACCGGAGAATATACAGAGACTAGGAGTGGAACAGAGACTAAAGGGAAGGCCATCCAGACATGCCCCCACAAAGAGGATCCATGCCATGTACAGTTATCAAATCTAGACACTATTGTAGATGCCAAGAAGTGCTTACTGAAAGGAGCCTGATATAGCTGTCTCCTGAGAGGCTATTCCAGAGCCTGAGAAATAGAGAGGTGGATACTCACAGCCAGCCATTGGAATGAACAAGAGGTCCCCAATGGAGGAGTTAGATAAAGGACTGAAGGCACTGAATGGGTTTACAATCCTAAAGAAGGAACAACAATATCAAACAACCAGACACCTCAGAGCTCCCAGGGACTAAACCACTGACCAAAGAGTACACATGGAGGGACCCATGGCTCCAGCTGCATATGTAGCAAAGGATGGCCTTGTCAGACATCAATGGGAAGAAAGGCCCATGATGAGAGACCTTGATGCCCCAGTATAGAGGAATGCTAAGATGGGGAAGCAAGAGTGGGTGGGTGAGTGGGGGAACACCCTCATAGAGGCACAGGCAGGGAGAATGGGATGGAGGGTTTTCAGAGGGAAAACCAGTAAAGGGATAACCTTAGCAATGTAAATAAAGAAAATATCTAATAAAAATGAAAAATTACGATTGTAAATTAAAGAGAGCTGAGAGTAAATACAAAAAACAAAACAAACAAACAAATCAAAAAGAAATACAGAAAAACACAGGAAAACAGGTAGAAGCCCTTAAAGAGGAAACACGGAAATCACTTAAAGAAATACAGGAAAACACAACCAAACCTGTGAAGGAATTGAACAAAATCATCCAGGATCTAAAAATGGAAATAAAAACAGTCACTAAGAGAGACAGCTCTGGAGATATAAAACCTAGAAAAGAGATCAGGAGTCATAGATACAAGCATCACCAACAGAATACAAGAGAGAAGAGAGAATCTCAGGTGTAGAAGATACCATACAAAACATTGACACAACAGTAAAAAAAAAAAAAAAAAGCAAAATACAAAAAGCTCCTAACCCAAAACATCCAGTAAGTCCAGGACAATGAAAAGGCCAAACTTAAGTTAACAATAATAGATAGAGAATGGAGTAAAGATTCCCAACTCAAAGGGCCTCTAAAAATCTTCAACAAAATTATAGAAGAAAACTTTGCTCACCTAAAGAAAGAAAAGAGATGACCATAAAGATATGAGAATCCTGCAGAACCCCAAATACATTGGACTAGAAAAGAAATTCTTACTGTCACATAATAATCAAGACAAAAATGCACAGAACAGAGAAAGAATATTAAAAGACTTAAGGGAAAATGTCAAGTAATGTATAAATGCCTATCTATCAGAATTACACAAGACTTCTCAACAAAGACTCCAAAAGCCAAAAGATATGGGGCAGATGTCATACATACTCTTAGAGAATAAAAATGCCAGCCCAGGCTACTATACCCAGAAAAACTCTCAATTACCAAAGAGGGAGAAACCAAGATAGTCCATGACAAAACCAAGTTTAATCAATATCATTCTACAAACCCAACCCTATGAAAGATAATAGATGGAAAACTCCAACATGATGAGGGAAACTACAGACCAGAAAAAGCACGAAATTCACCACAGATAAACAAATCCACTAATGAAGCAGGATACAAAACTAATCCAAAACATCATTATCTTTCTTATATACAGATGACATGCATACTCAAAGAGAAATTATAGGAGGAAATTCCATTCACATTAACCTCAAAAATATTTTGGAGTATAACTAATGAAGGAAGAATAGTATAAAATATTGAAGAAGATACCACAAAATGGATATCATCATGGGACAGTAGGATTAAGATTGTGACAATAGCTACATTACTGAAATCAATTTAGAAATCTAATCCAAACCTTAATAAACTTGCAATGTAATATTCACATAGATTAAAAATTATCTTAAGCTTCATACGGAAATATAAGCAACTCTAAATATCGAAAATGATACTGAACTATAAAAACACTCTGGGAGGTATTATCTTTATTAATTTTAAGTCTTTCTATGGAGATATAGTAATAAAAACAGCATGATGCTGTCATAAAAAAAAAGCACAGTAATTATAATGGATTGAGGACCCTGATACAAGGCCATGAACCTACAGTCACCTGATTTTTTTTTAATAAAAGCATAATAAATGCACAGTGAAGAAATGAGATAATTTTCAACAAACATTGCTGGTCAAACTGGATTGGCATATATAAATAATGAAACTAGATACTTATCTCTCTGATCATGTGCAGAAATCAACTTCTTATGATGGTTCTCTATATAATACCTGATACTCTGAATTTGATATATAAGGAAGTATGGAATGTATTTAGCCTAAAGGCACCAGAACTGACTTTCAGGACCCATGTGTAAGATCAACAATTATTAAAAGGTACACATGAATCTAAAATGATTCTTACTGCAAAGGACATGATCATTCAAGTGAAGAGGCAGTCTACAGAATGGGAAAATAACTTCACCAGTTCTATACTAAAAGAGAGTTAATATCTAGAAGCTAAAAAAAAATCTAAAACTTAAAAAGATTAAAAATGAGAGATTAAAAAATCTTCTGAGCCAGAAGATTTTCAAAAGATGAAATACAAATAGCTGAGAATATTTTTGTTTATTTTTCTCTTATATAATACACCCCAACTGCAGTTTCCCCTCCATCCACTCCTTCCATTTCCATTCCCAACTCCTCTTTCTCCAGATCTATTCCTCATCCCTTTCCCTTTAGAAAGGAGCAGGCCTCAAATGGATAATGTTCAATATCCTTAGTCATAAATGAAATACTAGTTAAACTAATTGAGATTTTACCAACTTCTAGTCAGAAGAACTAAGATTCTAAAAGTAATGACATGATTGATCTTTTGAGACTGTGTTACCTCACTTAGTATGATGCTCTCCAGCTCCATCCATTTCTCTAAGAATTTCATGAATTCATTGTTTCTAATGGCTAAATAGTACTCCATTGTGTATATATACCACATTTTTTGCATCCATTCTTCCGTTGAGGGATACCTGGGTTCTTTCCAGGTTCTGACTATTATAAATAGGGCTGCTATGAACATAGTGGAGTACGTATCCTTATTACCTGCTGGGGAATCCTCTGGGTATATGCCCAGGAGTGGTATAGCAGGATCCTCCGGAAGTGACATGCCCAGTTTTCTGAGGAAGTGCCAGACTGATTTCCAGAGTGGTTGTACCAATTTGCAACCTCACCAACAGTGGAGGAGTGTTCCTCTTTCTCCACATCCTCGCCAAGACCTGCTGTTTCTAGAATTTTTAATCTTAGCCTTTCTGACTGGTGTAAGGTGAAATCTCAGGGTTGTTTTGATTTGCATTTCCCTAATGACGAATGATGTTGAGTATTTGTTAAGATGCTTCTCAGCCATCCGAAGTTCTTCAGGTGAAAATTCTTTGTTTAGGTCTGTACCCCATTTTTAATAGGGTTATTTGGTTCCCTGGGGTCTAACTTCTTGAGTTCTTTGTAAATATTGTTTATTAGCCCTCTATCTGACATAGGGTTGGTGAAGATCTTTTCCCAATTTGTTGATTGCCAATTTGTCCTTTTGATGGTGTTCTTTGCCATACAGAAACTTTGTAATTTTATGAGGTCCCATTTGTCAATTCTTGATCTTAGAGCATAAGCTATTGGTGTTCTGTTCAGGAACTTTCTGTCTGTACCAAAGTCCTCAAGGGTCTTCCCCAGTTTCTTTTCTATTAGCTTCAGAGTTTCTGGCTTTACATGGAGGCTAATTAAGTGGATATTAGCCTAGAAAATTGGAATACCCAAAACATAATCCACATATCAAATGATGTACAAGAAGAACAGAGGAGTGGCCCCTTGTTCTAGAAAGACTCCATGTAGTAGTATAGGGCAAAGCCAGAACAGGGAAGTGGGAAGGGGTGGATGGGAGAAAAGGGGGAGGGAAGAGGGCTTATGGGACTTTCAGGGAGTAGGGGCCAGAAAAGGGGAAAGCATTTGAAATGTAAATAAAAAATATATTGAATAAAAAAATAAAACTATTGACAAACTTGCATGAATTTGACAAAATTATATATACATTCATTGGGGAAGTACATACTTTTGAAGACATTCTCAATATCACTGTAGCGATTTCTTACAAATTTAGAAATAGATCTACCATATTGGGATAACTATACTGCTCTTAAGCATATAGACTCAAAGAACTATACAACTTACCACAAAGATACTTGCTCAACCGTGTTCATTAGAGATAAATCAACAATAGCTAGGAAATGGAAACAGCTTAGATGTTCATCAACTAATGAGTGAATAATAAAAAAACATATTTACATAATGGAATATTACTCATCAGTAAAGAAAAATAATATTCTCCAGTAAATATATGAATAGACATAAGACAGAGAAAAACAAACAACATGTTTTCTCTCTAAATGTTGATGCTAGCCTTGATTCTTTGGTTAGGTGTGTTTCATCTGACCATCTATAATGGTTATGGAATTAGTAAGGAGCCATGAGAGAAAGAAAGGAAGACAAAAATGTAGTGATATTAATAAGGAAAGGGGAGCAATAGAACAAGAAGCATTAAATGGAGTAGGGAAGGGGGTGCACAGTAGAGGAACCAATAAGGAGAGTGATAAGTAACACTAAAGGTTTTTTGAAAAACCCATGTAGAAACCTACTACTGTAGAATCTTCCATGTATATATATAATATATAATATATATATTGTGTATATATATATAATATGTATATATACACATTAAAGGAGTTATAGTATAGCACCATAATAATACCCAAACTAGACACTATATGCTAACAACAGCAACAACAAATCCCGTACCAAGGCAAGGTTATTTCTTCTTCAGTTGTAGGACCTAGGTTTGGAGATTTCCCCAGACAACAAAAGATCCTGGAGTTTCCCATATTATTGAGTTATAAACATGGCAAAATCATGTAGGTACTGACCCAGAAGCTTCATATTTAACTGTTAACTTTCATAATGGTGAAAAATTCTGTATACATTAAGATAGGAAAGTCATCATCAGTATTACCCAGCTGGCATCTCTGGGATGTACAATAATGTCTGTCTTGTCAAGACATGCCCACTGATGCAATAATATGAAGGATATCATGGAAATATCTAATCACCTTCTGATCAGTTTTAAGGCCTACTCATTGAGATGAAACTCATAATTGGTTTCATTATCAGGTAAAAACCCTGTATCTAGACAAATCCTACGCCCTAGGGCATAATCCTTTACTATTATTCTGATAAATGAACATTGTATTAAAAAGTCTTCTAATGATTTATTACTATATCCATAGGTCAGTGCATCACTGGAACATCATCAATAAAGCTTCTTCATTGAGTAGATGTTAAATAAAGAGAATTTGGAGTGCTCAGGCCTAAATGAGACATCTATATAATACTGCTACCACCCACAAGTCTTGCAGACCATCACAGAGGAGGTAAATCACAGAAAGATCATAAGAGCCAGAGATTCTGGACAAGTCCAAAGAATCTGTTTTCCAAACACAAGACACAAATATCCTATGGTTCACCGATGTACATAGGATCACATGTAGTGTTGTGTTTGAGTTCCATCTCATGGAAAGGACCTTGACTTAAATTGGATATTGGTTGGATAACCCCACAAATTTGTACCATGATTACACCAGTGTATCTTGTATGCAGGTCACCATTCTAGATCACAGGGTCTGCAGCTGGTTTGGTATTTATCTTCCAGAGTGTTTTCCTATATCATGAAGTAGAACATAGGGAAAAAGGCTCCATTTATGCACTGGCTCTACTTCTCCATCTTTAGTACATTTTTGTGTAGGTGTGTTTAGCAATAGGGTCTTACTGCCAGTTTGTGAAGAGCCACCAATAGCTTTGGCAAGAGCTTAGGATGTTTAAGGGTTCCAAAGGGAACACTTTGGTCAACAATTAAATTAGATTAACACAACCCCAAATAGTAGAATTCTCATCTGTGTGCAAAAGATGTCCAGGTGGGGGCTCTGTCTTTCCTGTTATTGGTGATTCTCTTTCTCCCCTCTGATCACCTCTTATCTGTTTGTCCTTTTTTTCCACCTTTGTCACTTCCCTGTTGATTCATAGCTATATATTCCATTTTCCTTTCTTTGGGAGACCCATCCTTCAATCCCAGCTGCTTACTCTCTGCATAACCTCTGTGGTTATATAGATTGTAGCTTGGTTATCATTCACTAACATCTGTATCCATATATAAGCAAATGCATCTTGTTTGTCCTTCTGAATCTAGCTAATCTCATTCAGGATGATTTTTTTGGCATTCTATCCATTTACCTGAATATTTTATTTATTTATTTTAATTTTTTGATGTTTTTTTTTTTTCCAGACAGGGTTTCTCTGTGTAGCCCTGGCTGTCCTGGAACTCACTCTATAGACCAGGCTGGCCTCAAACTCAGAAATCTGCCTGCCTCTGCCTCCCAAGTACTGAGATTAAAGGCATGTGCCACCACTGCCAAGTGAATGTTTTATTTTTAAATTGTGGAGTAATATTCCATTGTGTAAATGTACTATATTTTGTTTAACCATTCAATTTGTGGACATTTTGACAAAGTGTCCCTGTAGTAGGATGAAGTGACCTTACACTTTTCAAGGAATGCATAACTTGAGAGAAATAACCTGGAAGCAAGATTAAAGATATATATGTTTTTTAAAAGTAGTCTTTCTAGAATTGGGCTCAAAGTCTGAAATTTGACTGACAATGACTCCTTGTATTTATGATTCAGTTGAATGAACCTTTAGTTTAGTTGAAGAAAAGTGCTTTTATTATGTATGTATCAAGCAATACAATTTAGTATTCACTTCTTGCAATGCAGCAGCAGCCTGTGTGAATTATTTATTTTATTCCTATCTTATTTGGCCCTGTATTAATTATTCCATTATAACAACTGCACCTGTAGGAGATCAAGTACTGCCCCTGCATTTAGGTGTCCCCACTCAGAGGCAGCAGTTTCTTCTATAATGTTCATAGAAAACAGAAACCAAAAAGATCCCAGGATATGCTGGCTTTCTGTTCATGAATTTACTTCTGAGAAACGTATGAACCCCAAAGACTTCAGACATGGGTGAGCGGATTCTGCTTGGTAGATTCTGTAACTCTAACCTCCCCAAGATGTTGGGTTATTTTACCATTCCTGAGGGCAGATCTGTTATGTTGACTTCATTTAATGCAGGTGAACTTTTGTTCATGTCTCAGCAAATAACCTCACAAATGGTTAGAAAGTTTCTTAATCTCCAAGGTGTAATATTAAATCCAGAATATCCACTTATTTTACCCTATAGAACAAATTTAGCAGCAGTCAAAGTTATGTTTTTGCTTCCATTACCCTATACCATCAATATCCATATGCAAATATTTTAAAAATATTTCCTTTACTGTGTTAGGAGAATTTATTGTGAGACCAGTGGGGACTAATTACAGCTCTAGAATAAAATGATAAGTATAGAAATATAACAAGAAGAATCAGCAGCATGTGATACAACAACACATGGTGGAATAAGATACCTGACTCTCACAAAGTTTTCTTTTGAGATTCTCATATGCATAAGGTCACACATGCACCACACACACATGCACACACATGCATACACACACATACCATAAACACATAAACCACACATATACATGTATACACACACATGGCCACTTGATCCTCCAAAGAGGCTGAAAACATCCAATGGAAAAAAGATAGCCTTTTCAACAAATGGTGCTGGTTCAACTGGAGGTCAGCATGCAGAAGAATGCGAATTGATCCATCCTTGTCTCCTTGTACTAAGCTCAAATTCAAATGGATCAAGGACCTCCACATAAAGCCAGACACTCTGAAGCTAATAGAAAAGAAACTGGGGAAGACCCTTGAGGACATCGGTACAGGGAGAAAGTTTCTGAACAGAACACCAATAGCGTATGCTCTAAGAGCAAGAATTGACAAATGGGACCTCATAAAATTACAAAGTTTCTGTAAGGCAAAGAACACCATCAAGAGGACAGATCGGCAACCAACAAATTGGGAAAAGATCTTCACCAATCCTACATCAGATAGAGGGCTAATATCCAATATATATAAAGAACTCAAGAAGTTAGACTCCAGAAAACCGAACAACCCTATTAAAAATGGGGTACAGAGTTAAACAAAGAATTCTCACCTGAAGAACTTCGGATGGCAGAGAAGCATCTTAAAAAATGCTCAACTTCATTAGTCATCAGGGAAATGCAAATCAAAACAACCCTAAGATTTCATCTTACACCAGTCAGAATGGCTAAGATTAAAAATTCAGGAGACAGCAGGTGTTGGAGAGGATGTGGAGAAAGAGGAACACTCCTCCACTGCTGGTGGGGTTGCAAATTGGTACAACCACTGTGGAAATCAGTCTGGCGGTTCCTCCGAAAACTGGGCACCTCACTTCCAGAAGATCCTGCTATACCACTCCTGGGCATATACCCAGAGGATTCCCCACCATGTAATAAGGATACATGCTCTACTATGTTCATAGCAGCCCTATTTATAATTGCCAGATGCTGGAAAGAACCCAGGTATCCCTCAACAGAAGAGTGGATGCAAAAAATGTGGTATATCTACACAATGGAGTACTATTCAGCCATTAGAAACAACGAATTCATGAAATTCTTAGGCAAATGGATGGAGCTAGAGAACATCATACTAAGTGAGGTAACCCAGACTCAAAAGGTGAATCATGGTATGCACTCACTAATAAGTGGTTATTAACCTAGAAAACTGGAATACCCAAAACATAATCTACACATCAAATGAGATACAAGAAGAAAGGAGGAGTGGCCCCTGGTTCTGGAAAGACTCAGTGAAACAGTATTCGGCAAAACCAGAAAGGGGAAGTGGGAAGGGGTGGGAGGGAGGACAGGGGAAGAGAAGGGGGCTTACGGGACTTTCGGGGAGTGGGGGGGGCTAGAAAAGGGGAAATCATTTGAAATGTAAATAAATTATATCTAATAAAAAAAAGAGTGCAAAAAAAAAAAAAAAGGCCATAATCAGGCTATTCACAACAGACCCATCCATCCCATTACCAACTTCTGTATCTGTAGCATATAGTTTTGCTACCCTTCTTTATGCTCTCAGTGGATGGTGCTACCAGCCCTGTCCAGGTTCTCTTGAATCTTCATGGAAGATACCTATACATTAGCTTATTTTTGATATGCATTTGCTCAATGGCCTAGCTCTTCTATGCCTTTCTCAACTATCGTGTCCATATTTTCACTCCCACTTCCACATCCTAAATCTGCCCTCTGCTTAATTATGTTTCCAATATCCTGCCTGCTACCCCAGGCCCAGTTGGGGAAGGGGTGGATGGCTACTCTGCCCAAGATCTCACATGACTGATAGCCATTTCTCCCTCCTAAGCATGGAGAAATCTTCTCGTCCTCTGCATCTCTTAGCCTGCTGACAGAAAAACTGGCAGCCCTTCCTATTATGCCCAGCTCATTAGCCACTAGCATCTTTATTGATCAATCAAGAACTAACTGGAGAACAAGACCTTTGGAGTTCACAAGTATATTCAGAACCACCCCCTACATGTATTAGTTACTTTTCTGTTACTGTGACAAAATTCTGTGTCCAAGATGACTCACAGAAGGAAAACTTTGTTTGGGTTTACTGCTTATACCATGGTTATGGAGTAGGGCAGCAAGGAGTACTTAAGGTGGCAGAAAGAGGCAGCTGAGATCCCACTTCTTCAAATGCCACCATGAAGCAGAAACCGAAAACCAGAAGCAGTGTAAGGATTCCTACTTTGAAAGCCCAACTCCAGTGACTTGCTGCCTTCAGCAATGTCATACCCGCTAGACTGTCCCAAATGGTGTCACCAACTGGGGCCCAAATATACAA
This sequence comes from Apodemus sylvaticus, assembly GCF_947179515.1. NCBI lineage: Eukaryota > Metazoa > Chordata > Mammalia > Rodentia > Muridae > Apodemus > Apodemus sylvaticus. The sequence continues at coordinate 73,557,735 of NC_067486.1, read as the reverse complement.
ATATCTGAACCTATGGGGGGGGGGGGGTCATGCAAACCACCACCACAAAGGATCATTAAATCAAATAACTCAACTAAAAATGAGCTATAGATTAATCAGAGAATTCTCAAAAGAAGAAATTAAAGTATTTAAGAAATATTTTAAAATCTGTCAAATATCCTTAGCAATTAGGAAAATGCAAGTTTAAACTATTTTGAAATTTTTTAGTTAACCCAATTCAACTAACCCCAGTTGGAATGACCAAGATCAGAAAAAAAAGATGGCAAGGATTCTGGGAAAGTAGACTATTTATTCACTATTGTTAGGCTTGCAAACTGGTGCAGCTACTATAGAAATCAATATGGATGATTCTCAAAGGGATAGTAATATATCTATCATATCACCCAAGTACATTACTCCTTTTGTATATTCCCAAAGGATTTATATCTGTCACAGATACTTGCTAATCCATGTTCATTGTTGCTCAATTTGAAATACCTGAAGGATAGAAAAAAACTCTAACTTCCCTTTAACTTATGAATGGGTATGAATATGTGGTACATATTCAAGATAGGATTCCATTCACCTATAAAAATAAAATAATAAAATTTCAAGTATATGTATAGAATCACAATCTATACTGAGTGAGGTAACTCAGGTATAGAAAGACAAATTGTGTGTGTTCTCTCTCTTCAAATCTTTAGATATGAGTATATAGCCTATAATAAATTCAGATGCCAAGAAAGTAAAAGTGGGCCTTGTTGGGGGTGGATTTCTAGAGAAAAGGAAAGTGTAACATCAGTAATACAATCGTGGAAATGAGAAAAATGGTGGTGAGATGCTATAACTGGGTGGAGGGGAGAAAAAGTGATACAGAAGGAGAGAAGAGAATAATATTTAGAATAATTTAGAATATGGAAGAAACTCAATTTCATGACAAATAATTCAACCTAACTTAAAGTAGGAAATAGATTTAAACAGATGTGGATAGAAATGAATGACTGGAATTCAAGAAAGGAAGTGGATACCCAGTCCAAGACTAATTTTAAACTTTCCCCCAAGAATTAAAAATGGAAACAAAATAATGAAGAAACATAACAGCAGCATGGCATATCCAACCAAAATTAGCCTCAAAACAGTATCATAGATGTTCCCATATCCATGGTGAGAAATTACATTCAAACCACCCAAGGATGAACATTGGACAGTCAGGACTGTCTTCCTGTGCATAGTGGAAAGTGGCTACCAGAAAATCATATGCAAAATGTCATGTATGCACTTAAAGAGGGCTCCTTTGAAATGGAGACCCTGTAGATTGATGTCGTACTTGGATGCTTATTCTGTTACTTCTGTGTCTTCTGCTGCCTATGCAATATGCTAAACAAGCTTTTATCCTACTATGGTCTGATAGGTGAGTTCTTTGACCAAAACATCAAATACTCTACAACCTTAATGATATACATAGAAAGAAAGTCATAGTTTTATCTTTGCTCTTCCAGTTTGGAAGCCCCAAAGTCACATTGTGAAGCATTGGAGATGCCTGATTTCCTCACAATCTGATGCTGCCAAAGGAAGAAGACCTTCCATTCTTCTCACACTTCATAAGTGTTTCTCTGGAAACATTGTTTACATTGCACCCTTGGAAAGACTTCATGGCGGACCAGAGACATGAGTTCCCAGACCTTAGTACAACTGATATCATGATGGCAACATTCAGGCTTTGAAATCTAGCATGTAGATGGCGCTACCTGTTAAAACGAGAAAAAACATAATCCACTGAAGTACATAGTTCTAGGAAAAAAATCCCTAAATGTGTTAATCATGCTGTTTAGCTTCTCTAGTTATGTTTCTGGTTAACTCTTCATGCTAAATTATGTGTGTCAAACCAGGTTGTGAGTTTTTTGTTTTTTTACATTTTTGGTGTGCACGCATGTGTGTGTGTGTGTGTGTGTGTGTGTGTGTGTGTGTGTGTGTTTAAACGCCCAACTCTAGAAAGACTTGGGACTGTACTCAATTCCCAGCATTCACTGTAGCTGCCAACTGGCTTATAAAGACATTTTATTGGCCTAAACCTGTGTTTGTGTGGTGTTCTCTTGTGGGCACCTCATATCACTGAAAACAGATGACACACTATGTCTCTGAGATCAGAACACATGCAATGAGCTTGTTCACACACCATTGCTAAAGTGGTGTGCCACTTCTATGGTGAAAACAATGTGCTATGGAGGCTGAGATGGCTGTTCATTGGAACTTGCTTATTTAAGGAAAGAACAACAGCAGAATTGAGAAATATAGACAGGGCGATCCACTGTAATTTCTGGTTCAGTGGGAAAATTGGTTGAGAGGGAGAGAGAGAGAGAGAGAGAGAGAGAGAGAGAGAGAGAGAGAGAGAGAGAGAGAGAGAGAATTGTATAAAACTCTGGCTTCTGTTCTTACAGCTGGGTGAGGGGAGAAAAGGTGAAGAGGATAGAATTCAGACCTGGGGTCCCACCATTGGGAAACCACAATAAGAATCAGAGAGTGGGGAGAAAGGAAATAGAAGAGAAGTGACAGAAATTCTCCTCAGATCTGGTTGTTAGTAGAGAAAGGAAAATCCAGGATGAACATGGGTAGATTTGTTTATTTGACTTTTATTACTGCCCTATCTAGACAGTATATATTTGTTCATACCCCCTCAGAAGTCACATAACATGTTTTCAGTTTGTTTGTTTTTTAACAAAAATCCAGATGTCTTGGCTACTGTTTGGTCACTATGATGTGACACCATGATCAGGGCAATTTTTATTAGGAAAGTACTTAGAGCTTATACAGTGTCTTAGTCAGGGTTTCTATTCCTACACAAACATCATGACCAAGAAGCAAGTTGGGGAGGAAAGGGTTTATTGAGCTTACACTTCCACGTTCATCACTAAAGGAAGTCAGTACTGGAACTCAAGCAGGTCAGGAAGCAGGAGCTGATGCAGAGGCCAGGGAGGAATGTTTCTTATTGGCTTGCTTCCCCTGGCTTGCTCAGCTTGCTCTTATAGAACCCAAGAGCATCAGCCCAAATGTGGTACCACCCACAAGGGGCCCTCCCCACTTGATCACTAATTAATAAAATGCCCCACAGCTGTATCTCATGGAAGCACTTCCCCAACTGAAGCTCCTTTCTTTGTGATAACTCCAGCCTGTGTCAAGTTGACACACAAAATTAGCGGGTACAATTGACCCCTTGTCAACTTGACACATAAACACATCACTATTAAGCCTCAACCCTTACTTTCTTATTCATCCCCAAGATCTAAATTACTTTAAAAGTCCCACAGTCTTTACACATTAAAAGTTCAATCACCTTAAAACATCCAATATCTTTAAAATTCAAAGTCTTTAAAAATTCAAAGTCTTTTAACTGTGGGCTCCACTAAAATACTTTCTTCCTTCAAGAGGGAATCATATCAGGGCACAGTCACAACCATAAGCAAAACTCAAACTCCAATGGTTCAATGTCTGGGATACAAATCACAATCTTCCGAGCTCCTCCAAGGTGTGGGTCACTTCTCCAGCTCTGCCCTTTGTAGCACACAGCTCGTCTTCTAGGCTCCAGCTGCCTGTACTCCACTGCTGCTGCTGTGGTCTTGGTGGTCATCTCATGGCACTGGCATCTTCAAAACACTGCTGACTTCTACTGTAATTAGGCTTCACCAATAGCCTCTCATAGGCTCTCTTTATGGTGATAAGCCTCTGCTCCTATGCATGACCCCTTCAAGTCCTGGGCCATCAATTGCAACTGAGGCTGCACCTTCACCAATGGTCTTCCGTGGCCTCTCACTGTGCCAAGAGCCTCAGCTGCTCTTCATGACCCCTTCATGCCTTTGAAACCAGTACCATCTGTGTGACTCTTACACAGTACCAAGTCCAGCCACAGCACAAAATACAACTGTGGCTATCTCTAGAACACACTCTCTGTGCTCTCAGAAAACACTTCCAAGAAGATTTCATCTCAGTGATGCCTGTCTCTTCTTAATCACCGCTAATTTCTTAGCTTCAGCTAACCAGCATCAATAGTCCCAGTAACACAAAGGTTTGCTTTAGTGGTTCTGGTATCTTCTTACTCACAGCTGATTCTTCAGCCCCAGCTAACCAAAACCACAGAATCTTCACAATAAAAAACATGTCCACTGTAAGAGTCTTTAATCTTCCCTCAGAAATTTCACAAGCCAGGCCTCCATCTTTTGCACTATTCTTAACATTGTCTTCCAAGCTCCTATAGAACTTTCTACCGAGCTCTTAATATTCTAATGGCTTTTCTAGCTCAAAGTTCCAAAGTCCTTCCACAGTCCTCCCCAAAACATGGTCAGTTGTCACCGGAAAACCCCACTACACTGGTACCAATTTGTCTTAGTCAGGGTTTCTATTCCTGCACAAACATCATGACCAAGAAGCAAGTTGGGGAGGAAAGGGTTTATTGAGCTTACACTTGCACGTTGCAGTTCATCACTAAAGGAAGTCAGGACTGGAACTCAAGCAGTCAGGAAGCAGGAGCTGATGCAGAGGCCATGGAGGGATGTTTCTTACTGGCTTGCTTCCCCTGGCTTGCTCAGCCTGCCCTCTTATAGAACCCAAGAGCACCAGCCCAAATGTGGTACCACCCGTAAGGGGCCCTCCCCACTTGATCACTAATTGAGAAAATGCCCCACAGCTGTATCTCATGGAAGCACTTCCCCAACTGAAGCTCCTTTCTTTGTGATAACTCCAGCCTGTGTCAAGTTGACACAAAATTAGCCAGTACATACAGCATTTACATAGAAAGCTTATATAGAGGGTTATAGAGAGAATTTATTATATATAACACATATATGATATATATTTTACAATGTATATGTAAACACACATATAAAACTCATGCAGAGTTATATTAGAGAGGCTTTATACAGAGAGCTTATAGATCCAGAGATTGAGTCCATGATCATTATGGTTAGGAGCATGGTAGCAGACAGGCTTGATGCTGGAGCCATAGCTGAGTTACATTCTGATTCACAGGTAGCAGGCAGGGTGAGATACTGGCCTGGTATGGCCTATTGAAACCTCAATGCCTGCCTACCCTTAGTCACACATCTCCGTCCAGCCCACATCTACTCCAGGAAGACCACATCTTTTAATCTTTTCTAACCATTTCCACCATGTGGCGACTGGTCATTCAAATAGAGTCTGCAGGTGAATGGGCCCACTTTCATTCAATCTGCTGAACTACATTTATACAAAAAATTATTTTGTTAAATTTCTATTAAATGTTTCAAAACAACAAAATATTTGTTGTTTAATATGTTAAAATAATCTATGTCTTCAACAGAAACAGGTGGAGGTCCAAGTCATTGCGTGTGAAGGGGCTGGGATTCAGCCAATGTTTTACTCCTTCAAAGAGAGTTAAGTAGATAGAGCCTATATTATCATGTGATTACAAGATACCTATGAAAAGCTCCTGCAGCTCAGAAAAAAATGACCTGTCCTGTTAATCATAGATGCCAAAGAAAAACAGACACTGGACTAATCAGTGGAGACTCTTCAAAGAGGAAAATTATTACAGAAGAAAATGGACTCAGAATTTTAAAGTCAATCCATATAGCCTGAACTATCTCATCACATGACCCAATTACAAAAGCCAAGAGATTCCTCCCAGATGAGTCCCTAAGGGTAAAGCCAAAAGAGCTTTGACCTTAATAATAATAATAAAAAAAGTTAATGTTGGCTTTCTCTATATTCTTAAACACCCAGAGAAAGATAAAATAAAAAAGTAAAATAATCAGTTCTATTACAAAACAAATGTTTGCCAGCCTCCAATGAGCAGAGTCATTGTGAATAGGTTCAGGCAGGGAACCCAGTGCTTCTAAAGACTAACAAAGACACTCACCCAGTAAACTGTTTACCCAATTTAAAAAAATAACATTGCATCACTAGGCATATGGTACATATATTAATTTTCTATATCTGAACTTAGCTCTTCTCTAGATTCACTCCTGCTTTATGTGTGTTGCCCCAAACCCCAAATCTCTGTGCACATTGTCTATCAGGTTTGTGCCTTCCAGTTCTTCAGGATGATCAGACTTTCTTAGTGCCCATCTTTCTGCTATATTTTGTTTGTTCTTCTTATTGTTCAAAGACTGTCCCTGGAACTCATAAACCAAGCAAATATGCTATCCTAAACTCTTGTAGTAATAATATACAATAAGTTGATTTCACTTAAACTGAAAAACTTTTCATAAGGAAGCAGTAATTTAATTGTTAGTAATGCACATTTTCTTTTCATTTGGGGGCAAATCATTTTTCCTTTATTTGTTTATTTATTTACTTTATATCCAGATTACAGCCCTATCCTCCCTCTCCACCAGTTCCACACTCATACCCTCCGTCTCTCTTTTACCCACCCTCCTCCTTTGAGAAGGAGAAGACTCCCCTTACCCACATCTTGACACATCATGTCACAGCAGGACTAGCTGAATCCTTTCCCACTGAGGTAAGACAAGGCAGCCAAGTTAGGGTCATCACAGTCAGGTATCATTCCTATTCCAGTTGTTGGGGGACCCACATGAAGACCAAGCTGCACATCTGTTACATATGTATCAGAGGCCCTGACCCAACCAATGCATGATCTTTGGTTGGTGGTTCAGAATCTGAGAGCCTTGATTGGCCTAGGTTAGTTAACTCTGCAGGGCTTCTTGTGGTGTCCTTGACCCCTTTGGTGCCATCAATCCTTCTTCCCACTCTTCCACAAGAGCTCGGCCTAATGTTTGACTATGTGACTCTGCATGTGTTTCTATCAACTGCTGAATGAAGTTTCTCAGAATACAGTTATGCTAGACTGTGGTCTACAAGCCTGTCAAAATATCATTAGTAGTGGCAGTGGTTGTCTCTCTCCCATGGGCTGGGTCTCAAGATAGGGAGGTTATTGGTTGGTCATTCCCTCAGTCTCTGCTTCTCCTTTATCCTTGCACATCTTATAGGCATGAAAAATTTGGAGTCAAAGGTTTTGTGTGTTTTGAGGGGTTGGTGTTCCCTTCCCTCTTTCCCTCCACTGGAAATCTCACCTGGCTAAAGGAGGTAGCCATATCCACCGCTCTATTCTCCACCGTCTGCTGCCATATCCTACCCCACCCCTCATCACCACTGCTAGGAGTCTTATCTGGGGTCAGCCCTGTAGAGTCCTAGGAGCCTCCCCAATCTCAGATCTCCAACTTGTCCCAAAGATTCCTCCCACAATTTCCTTATCCCAGCCCTCTTGCCCTCCTCTTCCTACACCTGATCCCCCTATCTCTGTCCCATCTAGTACCCTCTGTCTCTAGCACATTCTATGTCCATTTTATTTCCTCTTCTGAATGAGATTTAAGCATCCTCTTTTGGTCCCTCCTTGTTATTTAGGGTTCTTTGGGTCTGTAGATTGTAGCATAATTATCCTGTACTTTATGGCCAAATGACCATGCATTGTCTGGGTTACCCCACTCAAGACGATATTTTCTGGCTCTATCCATTTGCCTGCAAAGTAAGTGAGGTCTTTGTTTTGAGGAGTATGGTTGTATTTCAGTGTGTAAATGTACCAAATTTTCTTTACCCATTCTTCGGTTGAGGGACATCTATGTTGTTTCCAATTTCTGGCTAATATGAATAAAGCTGCTATGAATATAGTTGAGCAAGTGTCGTTGTGGGATGATGGAGCATCTTTTGAATATATGCTCAGGAGTGGTATAACTGGATTTTGAGGTAGAGTTATTCCCAATTTTCTGAGAAATCACCAAATTAATTTCCAAAGTGGTTGTACAAGTTTGTTCTCTCACCAGAAATGGAGGAGTGTACATCTTCTTTTTTAAAACACATGAGCAGGTATGTAATGATGAGGCAGGATAGTGCAGTTGGACATTTGAGATATCAACAAGTTTTTGTGGGTGGGGAAGCAGGTTATCTGTATTTTTGAGATGGAAAATCAACTCTGGAAGGGTAGTAGATAGGGATAGGAAGGGGAAAGACAGTAAATGGGAATTATCTGCTCTGAGAAGGGAAAAGTGGCATTCATAACTTCCTTCCCCAACATGATAACACCAAACTTCATTCAGCATATGCTCTCTTTCTTCAGTTCCTGTTCATTGGCTTAAACATGATGTGAGAAAATGTGAAAATGTGGATAACTACTGTTTCTGACTGCTCCTCCCTCAGAGGCGTTTGTAGCCACACGCAGTTCAGCATCTATTCAGATTCTCCACATATCGTATCAGTATGCTGAGTGACCAAAAGACTGTTTCAGTGTACTGTCTACCTATCACCGAGATCATCTAATTTGGATTAACACATTCTACATTCTTTTTCCATATTACACCAACATAAGAAGTGCTCACCCTAGCACTTCATCAGCAATTCCACAGTAGTGGTGATTTTACCTTTGACATGGAATTGAAAGTGTCATTTGTCAGGTGAGTTATCTGAAAATTGGTTTAACAGCCCTGGACTTAATCACTTTACAAGGAAAAACATTATGTTAGTTGATGTTCTCTTTAGTTCATTTTCTTGAACAACAGTCAAATGGCTCCATCATGTGGTTGAAATATGCATCTTGTCCATAGAAAACCAACAGCAACAATACAAGGCACCAGCACAGTCAATGCTATTGATTGATACACTAAACAAATACTTGTGTTCAGTATGTGTCAACCTATATTTTCTATACTGGATATTCTACAACTAAAACATATAGTTCTTCACTCTGCTAATTTACAACCATCATTCAAATTTTCTAAGGCTAATCAATTCTTTGTAACATCAGAGTAAATATAAAGCCAGTCTTGATGACACAGGAGAAGTTGAGACAGGGGGATTGGAAGGCCAAGGCCTATATGTATTATTTGATGAGACCCTATCTTAAAAATCTGAAAATGTAGCAGTGTAAGTAGCTTGTCATTAGAGTACTTCTCTGACATGTGTGAGGCCCTAGATTTTGGCAGTAAGTGCTCTAAATAAAATAAATAAGTAAAGTAAGTTAAAATTTCAATTGTTTTTAATAGAAATGATATAAAATGATAATTAAGTTTTAGTTGTGTCACTGATGTATAAGAATACTCAAATTCACTCTATAGATTCTAGTTTTTAATAGATTTTCATAAGTAAGTAATCTGTGGCTCTGCAAACATTCAAGTCCTAAGGTAATTTTCTCAAGGAAAAAAAAAAGTTTATACTAACACATCCTGATTACAGGTCAGTAGGCAGAGAAGAGTGAGATGCAGCCTTCCTGTATGTCATCCAGAGCCCCTACATGTCTTATACAGGAAAAGAATCACACCTATCTCTGTTGGATTAGATCACTTCTAAGATCCCTTCAAACCGTAACAAACTTTGAACCTGATGATCAGAAAACAGTTAGTAGTATGTCAATATTATAGTCTTGGAAGGAACGATTCATCATTGTCTTGGATTTACATCTTTAACAGTCAGAAGGCAGGAATCACTTTACTAAGTGACTGTGTGACCTATGTGATCTGAACAGAAGGTTCAATTGGTAAAAACACAATGATGCTTTTGCAGAGGGCTCTAGTTCCTATGACCCAGGAGAATTGGTTCATTACAGCCTACAACTCCAATTCTTTGTGATCTGTTGTCCTCTTGTGGATTATATGGGTACTGCAATCAAACGCCCACTATTTCAATCTACCCTGGAACATCATTAAAAATAAAATAATTGTTTTAAATAAATGACACATTGGGTGGTGGTGGTACATGCCTTTAATTCCAGCACTTGGGAGGCAGAAGCAAGGGGAGATATATGATCTCAGGCAGCCTGGTCTACAGTGCAAGTTCCAGGACTGAAAAGGCTCCACAGAAAAACCCTTTCCAAGAAAACACAGGAATAAATAATCCCAGACCAGACCATAAATCAAGAGAGGGAAACATAGAAGCGCGCGCATGCGCGCGCGCATACACACACACACACACACACACACAAACACACACACCACGACCACCATCACAACAAAAACAAAATAACAACAACACCAACAACAAAAACCACTGCTCATTGATATCTCTTAGCACCTTTTTTTTTAAAAAAAAAAAAAAGATATACTCTTTATTTACACTTAAAATGTCATCCCCTTTCCTGGGTCCCCTCTTCCCTGAAAATCCCATAAGCCATCTCCCCTTCCCCAATCAACCCACCCTCGCTTCCCTGTCCAGGTATTCCTCTACACTACTGTATCAAGTCTTTCTAGGACCAAGGACCTCTCCCCGATTTAGTGTCCAGCAAGATCATTCTCTGTTGCTGATGTGCCTGGGGCCATGGGTAACTCCAAGTATACTCTTTGTTTTTTTTTTTGTTTTTTGTTTTTGTTTTGTTTTGTTTTGTTTCTCTTTGGATGATGGTTTTGTCCCTGGGAGCTCTGGGAGCACTAGGTGACTCATATTGTTGTTCCTCCTATGGTGCTGCAAATCGCTTCAGCTCCTTTAGTCCTTTCTTTATCTCATCCATTGGGGACCCTGTGCTCAGTTCAATGACTGGTTGAGAGATTCCCCCTTATATTTTTCATGCATTAGCAGAGTCTCCCTGGTGACAGCTATATCTGGCTCCTGTCAGCAAGCACTTGTGGGCATCCACAATAGTGTCTGGATTTTGTAATTGTATATGGGATGGATTCCTAGGTGGGGTACCAGATACTATCTGGTTGGTCTTTCCTTCAGACTCTGCTCCATAATTTGTCTCTGTATCTCCTTCTGTGGGTATTTTGTTTTGCCTTTAAGAAGGACTAGAATATTTATACTTAGTTCTTCCTCTTTCTTGGGCATCATTTGATATGTGAATAGTGTCTTGCATATTCCAAGCTTCTAAGCTAATATCCACTCATCAATGAGTGCATACCATGAGTGTTCTTTTGTGATTGGGTTACCTCACTCAGGATGATATTCCCCAGTTCCATCCATTTGTCTAATAATTTCATGAATTCATTGTTTTTAATGGCTGAATAGTACTCCACTGTGTATATATACCACATTTTCTATATCCATTCCTCCATTGAGGAACATCTGGGTTCTATCTAGCTTCTGGTATTAGAAATAGGGTTGCTATGAACATAGTGGAGCATGTGTCCTTATTAAATTCAGGAGAATCCACTGGGTATATGCCTAGGAGTGGTATAGCAGGGCCCTCCGGTAATATTATGCCCAGTTTTCTAAGGAACCACCAGACTGATTTCCAGAATGGTTTTACCAGCTTGTAATCCAGCAGTGGAGGAGTGTTCCTCTTTCTCCACAACCTCTCCAGTACCTACTGTCTCCTGAGTTCTCTATCTTAGCCATTCAGACTGGTGTGAGGTAAAATCTGAGGGTTGTTACGATTTGAATTTCCCTGATGACTGAGGAAGATGAACATTTCTTTAGGTGCTTCTCAGCCATTCAATATTTCTCAGGTGAAAATTCCTTCTTTAGCTCTGTACCCCATTTTTAATGGGTTTATTTGGTTCTCTGGAGTCTAACTTCTTGAGTTCTTTGTATATAGTGGATATGAGCCCTCTGACTGATGTAGGATTGGGAATAATCTTTTCCGCATTTGTTGGTTGCCATTTTGTCCTATTGACAGTATTTTTTGCTTTACAGAAACTTTGTAATTTTATGAGGTACCATTTGTCAATTCTTGATCTTAGGGTGTAGGCTATTGGTGTTCTGTTTAGAAAAATTTCCCCTGTGCATATGTGTTCAAGGCCATTCCCCAGCATTTTTCTACTAGATGCAGTGTGTCTGGTTTTATGTGGTGGTCCTTGATCCACTTTGACTTGAGCTTAGTACAAGGGGATAAAAATGGATCCATTTGCATTCTTCTGCATGCTAGCCTCCAGCTGAGCCAGCACCATTTGTTGAAGAGGCTCTCTTTTTTCCACTAGAAAAAATTAGGTCCTTTTTCAAAGATCAAGTGACCATAGATGTGTGGGTTAATTTCTGGGTCTTCAATTCTATTCCATTGATCTACCTGCCTGTCACTGTACCAATACTATGCAGTTTTTAACACCATTTCTCTGTAGTACTGCTTGAGGTAGGGGAAAATGATTCCCCCAGAAGCTCTTTTATTGTTGAGAGTAGTTTTAGCTATCCTGGGTTTTTTGTTATTCCAGATGAATTTGCAAATTGCCTTTGCTAGCTCTATGAAGAATTGAGTTGGGATTTTGACTGGGATTGCATTGAATTTGTATATTGCTTTTGGCAAGATGGCCATTTTTTTTACTATATTAGTCCTGCCAATCCACGAGTGTGAGAGATCTTTCCATTTTCTGAGGTCTTCTTACATTTCGTGACCCCAAAAAACTCCACTAGAGAACTCCTACAGCTGATAAACAACTTCAGCAAAGTAGCAGGTTATAAAATCAACTCAAGCAAATCAGTAGCCTTCCTATACTCAAAGGATAAGCAGGCTGAGAAAGAAATTAGGGAAATGACACCCTTCACAATAGCCACAAACAGTATAAAGTACCTTGGGGTGACTCTTACCAAACATGTGAAAGATCTATATGACAAGAAATTCAAGTCTATGAAGAAGGAAATGGAAGAAGACCTCAAAAAATGGAAAAAAAAAACCCATGCTCATGGATTGGCAGGATTAATATAGTTAAAATGGCCATTTTGCCAAAAGCAATATACAGATTCAACGCAATACCCACTAAAATCCCAATTCAATTCTTCACAGAGTTAGAAAGAGCAATCCTCAAATTCATCTGGAATAACAAAAAACCCAGGATAGCTAAAACTATTCTCAACAATAAAAGAAATTCTGGGGATATCAGTATCCCTGACCTCAAGCAATACTACAGAGCAATAGTGTTAAAAACTGCATGGTATTGGTACAGTAACATGCAGGCAGATCAATGAAACAGGATTGAAGATCCAGAAATGAACCCACACACCTATGGCCACTTGATCCTCAACAAAGGGGCAGAAAACATCCAATGGAAAAAGATAGCCTTTTCAACAAATGGTGCTGGGTCAATTGGAGGTCAGCATGCAGAAGAATGGGAATTGATCTATCCTTGTCTCCTTGTACTAAGCTCAAATCCAAATGGATCAAGGACCTCCACATAAAACCAGACACTCTGAAACTAATAGAAAAGAAACTTGGGAAGACCCTTGAGGATATCGGTACAGGGGGAAAGTTCCTGAACAGAACACCAATAGCTTATGCTCTAAGATCAAGAATTGACAAATGGGACCTCATAAAATTACAAAGTTTCTGTAAGGCAAAGGACACCATTAAAAGGGCAAATCGGCAACCAACAAATTGGGAAAAGATCTTCACCAACCCTACATCAGATAGAGGGCTAATATCCAATATATATATATATATAAAGAACTCAAGAAGTTAGACTCCAGAAAACCAAATAACCCCATTAAAAAAATGGAGTACAGAGTTAAACAAAGAATTTTCACCTGAAGAACTTCGGATGGCGGAGAAGCATCTTAAAAAATGCTCAACTTCATTAGTCATTAGGGAAATGCAAATCGAAACAACCCTGAGATTTCACCTTAGACCAGTCAGAATGGTTAAGATTAAAAATTCAGGAGACAGCAGATGTTGGCTAGGATGTGGATAAAGAGAAACTTATCTTAATACCAAGGAGAGACATCACCTCAGAATATAACAGAGAGAGAGAGAGAGAGAGAGAGAGAGAGAGAGAGAGAGAGAGAGGCAAGCAAATAAACATAAGAAGCAGGCTAGTGTAGCCATGTTTAACATCAGACACAATACACTTCAAACCAAAACTAATCAGAAGAGATATGAAATTATGTAAGGACACTACATATTCATGGAAATTTCTTCAAAATTAACCACTACTTAGACACAAATAAAGTCTCAATTGATAAAAAACAAAAACTATTGCTATCTTGCATCCCATCTGACCATCACAGATTAAAGCTGGATTTCATCAGCAATCACAACACCAGAAACATTAGGTGAAACTCAGGGAGTTTTGTGGGAAAGGTGAAAGAAAGATTGATTGTAGGACCCAAAGAAGACAGGAACTCCACAGGAAAACCAAGAGAATCAACTAACCTGGATACTTTGGGCGCTCTTAGAGACTGAATCATCAACCAAAGAGCAAGGACCTAGGCCCCCTGCACATATGTAGCAGATGAGCAACTTGGTATTCATGCAGGTCCCCCAAAAAATGGAGAAGGAGCTGTGCCAGAGACTTTTGCCTGCCTGCCTGCCTGCCTGCCTGCCTGTCTGCCTGCCTGCCTGCATATTGGTCCCAAACAGCTAAATGGACAGCCTTGTCTGTCCTCAGTTGGAAAGGATGTGTCTAGTCCCACAGCAACTTGACTTGAAGAGAAGATGAAATGGAGATGGGGTAATGACTTGCATGAGGGGGTAACAGTAAGAAATGAGCAGCTGATATTGCGTTGTAAAGGGACTAAATAAATTTAATTAAAAAGCCAATAAATAAGTAAATAACTAAGTAGATTTGTCTGTTCAAATAAAGAAAACTGGAGATACTTTATACTAGTAATTTAACAGAACACATCAAAGCTCTAGGACACAAAGATGAAATTACATCCAAAAGGAGTAGACAAGAATTAATCAGAGGTTCCAGTCCTGAGACCTCTGGTGGGAGCCTTCAGATCTCCGCTTCGGGATCCAGAACAGTCAGGACTGCAACACCACATCTCCAGGTCCTGCAAGAGGCCAGAGGGGCACCCGGGAGGCCGGCTGGGAGGAGTCAGTGTGCTCTGGTGAGTCTAGCAGGCCCTGGCGGGAGCCTTCAGGTGTCTGCTTCGGGATCTGAACAGCCTAGGCCACAGCACTCGGTCTCCAGGAAGTGTAAGAGGCCTGGTGTGCACCAGGAGGTAGACTGGGAGTGTACAGCTTGCTCCGGCTTCACAGAGCTTAGGTTCCATTCCTGAAGCCTCTGGCAGGAGCCTTCAGATCTCTGCTTCGGGATGCAGAACAGCCTGGGCTGCAACACCACATCTCCAGGTCCTGCAGAAGGCCAGAGGGGCACCCAGGAGGCCGGCTGGGAGGAGTCAGTGTGCTCTAGTGAGTACAGCAGGCCCTGGCGGGAGCCTTCAGGTGTCTGCTTCAAGATCTGGACAGCCTGGGCCACAGCACCCTGTCTACAGGCAGTGCAGGAGGTCAGCTGTGCACCAGAGGCCACCTGGCAAGAGGCAGCTTACCCTGGTAAGTCCAGTACTGACAAGACCAACTTACACCAGTGAGAAGTAAATGGCAAAAGGCAAACGCAGGAACGTCACTAACAGAAATCAAGGCAATATGGCAGCATCTGAATCCAATTCTCCTTTAACAGCATGTCCTGGATACCTAATCACACTAGAAAAACAAGATTTGGATTTAAAATCACTGGTCATGAGGCTGGTAGAGGAAAACATGAAGGACATACTTAAAGAAATTCAGGAGAAAATGGATCAAAAGTTAGAAGCCCTTACAAGGGAAACACAAAAATCATTGAAATAAATTCAGGAGACTACAAAAGCCAATGAGGAGGAAGCGCAAAAATCACTTAAAGAAATACAGGCTGAGGTCATAAAAGAGGAAACACAAAAAGCTCTTAAAGACTTACAGGAAAGCACAAACAAGCAAGTGAAGGAGCTAAGCAAAACCATCCAGGATCTAAAATCAGAAGTAGAAACAACTAAGAAAACTCAAAGGGAGACAACTTTGGAGATAGAAAACCTTGAGAAGAAATCAGGGGACATATATGCAAATATCAACAACAGAATACAGGAGATAGAAAAAAGAATCTCAGATGCTGAAGATACCATAGAAACCATGGAATCAACAGTTAAAGAAAATGCAAAATGCAAAAAGCTTGTAACTCAAAACATCCAAGAAATCCAGGACACAATGAGAAGACCAAACCTAAGGATTATAGGCATAGATGAAAGTGAAGATTTACAACTTAAAGGGCCAGCAAATATCTTCAATAAAAAGTATGGAAGAAAACTTCCCTAACCTAAAGAGAGAGATGCCCATGAATATACAAAAAGCCTACAGAACTCCAAACAGACTGGACCAGAACAGAAATACCTCCCATCACATAATAATCAAAACCCCAAATGTACTAAACAAAGAAAGAATATTAAAGACAGTAAGAGAAAAAGGCCAGGTAACATATAAAGGAAGACCTATCAGAATCACAGCAGACTTCTCACCTGAGACTATGAAAGCAAGAATATCCTGGGCAGATCTCATGCAGACTCTAAGAGAACACAAATGCCAGCCAAAACTACTATACCCATCAAAACTCTCAACCACCATAGATGGAGAAACTAATATATTCCATGACAAAACCAAGTTTACCCAATATCTATCCACAAACCCAGCCCTACAAAGGATAATAGGAGGAAAACAGCAATACAAGGAGAGAATCTTCACCCTGGAAAAAGCAAGATAGTAACCTTCTTTCATCAAACTCAAATGAAGTTAACCAATCAAATTTAAAAAATAACATCAAAAATGACAGGAAGTAATAATCACTATTCCTTAATATGTCTTAACATCAATGGACTCAATGCCCCAATAAAAAGACATAGACTAACCGACTGGATACTTAAACAGGACCCTACATTTTGCTGCATACAGGAAACACACCTCAGGGTCAAAGACAAACACTACCTTAGAGTAAAAGGCTGGAAGACAATTTTACAAGCAAATGGTCTCAGGAAACAAGCTGGAGTAGCCATTCTAATATCAGATAAAATTGACTTTCAACCCAAAGTCATCAAAAGAGACTCTGAGGGACACTTCTTGTTGGTCAAAGGAAAAATATAACAAGAAGAACTCTCAATCCTGAACATCTATGCTCCAAATGCAAGGGCACCCTCATTCATAAAAGAAACTTTATTAAAGCTCAGAGCACACATTGCACCTAACACAATAATTGTGGGTAACTTCAACACTACACTTTCCTCAATGGACCGATCAGGAAAACAGAAACTGAACAGGGACACAGTGAAACTAATTGAAGCTTGGACCAAATATATTTAACATATATATATATATAACATTCTATCCTAAAGCAAAAGAATATACCTTTTTCTCAGCACCTCATGGTACCTTCTCCAAAATCGACCATATAATTGGTCACAAGACAGACCTCAACAAATATAAGAAGATCAAACTAATCCCATGCTTCCTATCAGATCACTATGGAGTAAAAGTGGTCTTCAATAGCAACAACAAAAAAAAAAAAACAGAAAACCCACATACACGTGGAAACTGAACAATATTCTACTCAATGATTCCTTGGTCAAGGAAGAAATAAAAAAGGAATTAAAGACTTTTTAGAACTTAATGAAAATGAAGATACAACATACCCAAATCTATGGGACACAATGAAAGCAGTGCTAAGAGGAAAACTCATAGCCCTGAGTGCCTCCAAAAAGAAAATGGAGAGAGCATACACTAACAGCTTAATGACACACCTGAAAGCCCTGGAACAAAAAGAAGCTATTTCACCCAGGAGGAGTAGAAGGCAGGAAATCATCAAACTTAGGGCCGAAATCAATCAAGTAGAAACAAAGAGAGCCATACAAAGAATCAACAAAACCAGGAGCTGGTTCTTTGAGAAAATCAACAAGATAGATAAACCCTTAGCCAGGCTAACCAAAGGGCACAGAGACAGTATCCAGATTAACAAACTTAGAAATGAAAAGGGAGATATAACAACAGAAACTGAGGAAATTCAAAAAATCATTAGAGCCTACTACAAAAGCCTATACTCAACACAACTGGGGAATCTGGAGGAAATGGACAGTTTCCTAGAAGATATCCAACACCAAAACTAAATCAGGATCAAATAGATCAACTAAACAGTCCCATAACACCCAAAGAAATAAAAAGGGTCATAGAAAGTCTCCCAACCAAAAAAAGCATGGGACCAGATGGCTTCAGTGCAGAATTCTATCAGACCTTCATAGAAGACCTAACACCAATACTCTTCAAACTATTCCACAAAATAGAAACAGAAGGAACTCTACCCAAGTCATTCTATGAAGCCACAATTATGCTGATACCAAAACCACACAAAGAAATCCAACAAAGAAAGAGAACTTCAGGCCAATTTCTCTTATGAATATTGATGCAAAAATATTTAATAAAATTCTCGCCAACCGAATCCAAGAACACATCACAATGATCATCCACCATGATCAAGTAGGCTTCATCCCCGGGATGCAGGGGTGGTTCAATATAAGAAAATCCATCAAAGCTATCCACTGCATAAACAAACTCAAAGGAAAAAAAAAACCCATATGATCATCTCATTAGATGCAGAAAAAGCATTTGACAAAATTCAGCATCCTTTCATGCTAAAAGTCTTGGAAAAAACAGGAATTCAAGGCCCACACCTAAACATCATTAAAGCAATATACAGCAAACCAGTAGACAACATCAAACTAAACGGAGAGAAACTTGAAGCACAGAAACTAGTCCCACAAAATCAGGGACTAGACAAGGCTGTCCTCTCTCTCCATATCTTTTCATTATAGTACTTGAAGTTCTAGCTAGAGCAATTAGACAACATAAGGAGGTCAAGGGGATACAAATTAGAAAGGAAGAATTCAAATTATCACTATTTGCAGATGACATGATAGTCTACTTACATGACCCGAAAACCTCCACCAGAGAACTCCTACAGTTGATAAACAACTTCAGAAAAGTGGCTGGTTATAAAATCAACTCAAGCAAATCAATTGCCTTCCTATACTCAAAGGATAAGCAGGCTGAGAAAGAAGTTAGGGAAATGACACCCTTCACAATAGCCACAAACAATATAAAGTATCTTGGTGTGACTCTAACCAAACAAGTGAAAGATCTATACGACAAGAACTTCAGGTCTCTGAAGAAGAAAATCAAAGAAGACCTCAGAAAACGGAAAAATCTGCCATGCTCGTGGATCGGCAGGATTAATATAGGTAAAATGGCCATCTTGCCAAAAGTGATCTACAGATTCAAGGCAATCCCCATCAAAATCCCAACTCAGTTCTTCACAGAGTTAGAAAAAGAAATTCTCAAATTCATCTGGAATAACAAAAAACCCAGGATAGATTTCAACAAAAGAAATTCTGAGGGAATCACTATCCCTGACTTCAAGCAATACTGCAGAGCAATAGTATTAAAAACTGCATCGTATTGGCACAGTGACAGACAAGTGGACCAATGGAATAGAATTGAAGATCCAGAAATGAATCTACACACCTATGGTCACTTGATCTTCGACAAAGGAGTCAAAAACATCCAGTGGAAAAAAGATAGCCTTTTCAGGTGCTGGTTCAATTGGAGGTCAGCCTGCAGAAGAATGTGAATTGAACCATTCTTATCTCCATGTACTAAACTTTACTCCAAGTGGATCAAGGACCTCCATGTAAAACCAGACACACTGAAACTAATAGAAAAGAAACCGGGGAAGACCCTTGAGGACATGGGCATAGGGTAAAAGTTCCTGAACAGATCACCAATAGCTTATGCTCTAAGATCAAGAATTGACAAATGGGACCTCATAAAATTACAAAGTTTCTGTAAGGCAAAGGACACTGTTAAAAGGACAAAACGGCAACCATCAAATTGGGAAAGGATATTCACCAACCCTACATCTGATAGCAGGCTAATATCCAATATATACAAAGAACTCAAGAAATTAGACCCCAGGGAACCAAATAACCCTATTAAAAATGGGGTACAGATCTAAACAAAGAATTTTCACCTGAGGAAATTCAGATGCCCAAGAGGCACCTTAAGAAGTGCTCAACATCATTAGTCATTAGGGAAATGCAAATCAAAACAACCCTGAGATTTCACCTCACACCAGTCAGAATTGCTAAGGTCAAAAACTCAGGAGACAACAGGTGTTGGCGAGGATTTGGAGAAGGAGGAACACTCCTCCACTGCTAGTGAGGCTGTAAGATGGTACAACCACTTTGGAAATCAGTCTGGTGCTTCCTCAGAAAACTGGACATGACACTTCCTGAGGACCCTGCTATACCTCTCCTGGGCATATACTCAAAGGATTCCCTGGCATGCAATAAAGACACATGCTCCATTATGTTCATAGCAGCCTTATTTATAATAGCCAGAAGCTGGAAAGAACCCAGATGTCCCTCAAAGGAAGAATGGATACAGAAAATGCGGTATATTTATACAATGGAATACTACTCAGCAATTAGAAACAATGAATTCACAAAATTTTTAGGGAAATGGTTTGATCTGAAAAATATCATCCTAAGTGAGGTAACCCAATCACAAAAGAATACACATGGAATGCAATCTCTGATAAGTGGATATTAATTAGCCCAGAAGCCCTGAATACCCAAGGCACAAATCACATAACAAATGACTCCCATGAAGAATTATGGAGAGGCTCCTGATCCTGGAAAGGATTGACCTAGCATTGGAGGGGAAGATAAGGACAGAGAAAAAGGACAGAGAAGAAGAAGGTTTATGGGACATATGGGGAGGGGGGATCCGGGAAAGGGGAAATCATTTGAAATGTAAACAAAATATATAGAAAATAAAAATATTAAAAAAAGAATTAATCAGACTTTTTATCTACCATTTGCATTTAATTTAATTTATATACTTTTCTTTTTTATCTTTTGCCATATAGGTTGTTTGCATATGTAAATGACTTCCAGTTTAGTGTTTCTGTGGGATTCTAGTGTTTCTGTGGAAATGAGTGAGTTTCTGATTCTCGTGCCTTCTCTTTGGCACTTTTCCTTCTGATTGTTTTATTCTATTTCAGCATATAAATATAGATATTAGGTTTTTATATTCTTATCCCTTAGATACCTCTCTGTTTTGTAATAAGACAGAAATGGTATAAATCTAGATGGGAAGACTGGTGGGGAGAAAGTGGGAGGAATGGATTAAAATCACAGTCAGGATACATTATAGAAGAGAAAATTACTTTTTCAATAAAAGGAAAAATTGTAAAATGTGACTTAAAAAAGCAACCAAAAAATCTTTCCTGAAAATGATTATTTCTATTGAAAGATCTAAGGGAAATATGGCAATAGTGATTTGTCAGAAACAAAAAAGCAAAGACTTCATTTTATTAAGTTTGACTTTTCCAGCATGTGATTTATCATTTGGAAAGAAGTATTAGCATCCATAAGCTTTCAATTCAGCTAATCCTGTTGCAGACTGCTCTTAGTTATGATAATGGAATAATGTACACTGGGAAATATATACCAGTTGAGATTGTATTGAGCCCATGTTTCTACTTGCTATGAATTCATTTTTAAAGCTATGTATTTCAAGAACATGGTAAGCACACCTGTTGAGGGCCTTACAACATGGATTTGAGATATTTTGCTCTAGTTTTTAAAAAGAATATTCTTTTTCTAATTTTAATAACATATAGTATAAAATGTCTGTGATGTGTATGATGTATGGGAGAGTGTTATGTGTGATGTGGTGTGTGTTGTGTGTGGTGTGGTATGTGTGTTTGTCTACAGGTGGACAGACAAGAATAATATAGGTGTCCAAAGACACCAGAGACATTAAATTACCTGTAGCTGGATTTATAGCTCAGATTCCCTGAAATAACAACAAAGACTCCCAACCTCTGAGCTGTCTTCCAATTTCCCATAATTGCATATTTCTAGCTGTAAAACCAAAATGAATGAGAAATGCTATGGTATTTTTAATAAAATTGTCCCATCATTTCACATATCTTAATGCTTGGTTTGCAGTTGGTGGAACTGTTTGGGAAGGATTGGAAAGTATGGCCTTGTTGGAGGATGAAGAGGTATATCACTAGAGGTAGGTTTTGGAATTTCAAAAGCCTACCCCACTCTCAGTCCACCTCCCCCTTATACTTTTAAATCAGATGTAAATTCGAAGCGACTGTTCCAGTACTAGTCTGCCTGTGTGCTGCAGGGTTCTCCATTATTATATCCATGAACTCAGCCCCTGAAAATACAATACCCCAATCAATGTTTTCTTCTGTAAGTTCCCTTGCACATGGTACTTAACACTAGTAGAAGATCAACTAAAACAAGTACTTAGAACTTTTGAGTATCCATAACAATCATGAAAATGCAAATTAACCTTCAGGTTTCCCTGTACACCCAAAGCTGATCCTGTGCAACAGCACCTAGAGCTGTTCCTGTGCCACAGTGCTCCATAACCAAATACTACTAGGAGAGAACAAGTCTTCCAGGAGTACTGTCAAGCCTGACATCATAACTTCTGCTCAACTTCCAAACCCAAGAAAAACCACAAAAATCCATCAGGACAACAGAACCAAGGATTCTTCCAGGTTCCATTTGCACTCCAGAGCTGATCCTGTGCCACAGCTGTCCATATCCAAATTCCTCTTGGAGAGAACTGGTCTCCTGGAGTTCTGACACATAGGCCTGCAGTAGGGACAAACCACAATCAAAGACAACAAGACCAGCTAACACCAGAAATAACCATATGGCTAGCAGCAAGGACAAGAACATAAGAATAGGAACCAAGATTTTTTTTGGCATCATCAGAAACTAGTTCTCACACCACAGCAAGCCCTGAATACCCTAACATACCCAAATGCCAGACTTATTTAAAATCACATCTTATTAATAATGATAGAGGACTTTAATGAGTACATAAATAAAATCCCTTAAATAAAGGAGAACACAGGTAAACAGCTAGAAGCCCTTAATAAGGAAACACAAAAATCCCTTAAAGAATTACATGAAAACACAACCAAAAAGGTAAAGGAATTAAACAGAACCTCCAGGATCTAAAAATGGAAATAGAAACAATAAAGAAATCACAAAGGGAGAAAACTCTAGACATAGAAAACCTAGTTAAGAGATCAGGAATCATAAATGCAAGCATCACCAACAAAATACAAGAGATAGAAGAATCTCAAGTGCAGAAGATACCATAGAAAACATTGACACAACAGTAAAAGAAAATGCAAAAAACTCCTGACCCAAGCCATCCAGGAAATCCAGAACAAAATGAGAAAACCAAACCAAAGAATAATAGGTATAGAAGAAACTGAAGATTCCCAACTTAAAGGGCCAGTAAATATCTTTAACAAAATTATAGAAG
This sequence comes from Apodemus sylvaticus, assembly GCF_947179515.1. Classification (NCBI taxonomy): domain Eukaryota; kingdom Metazoa; phylum Chordata; class Mammalia; order Rodentia; family Muridae; genus Apodemus; species Apodemus sylvaticus. The sequence continues at coordinate 73,534,706 of NC_067486.1, read as the reverse complement.
AAAACTTTCCTATTCTAAAGAAAAAGATGCACATAAACATACAAGAGGCCTACAGTACTCCAAATAGGTTGAACCAGAAAAGAAATTCCACCTGTCACATAATAGTCATGACAAAATATGCACAAAACAAAGAAAGAATATTAAAAGCAGTAAGGGAAAAAGATCAAGTAACATATAAAGGCAGCCCTATCAGAATTAAACCAGACTTCTCACCAGAGACTAGGAAAGCTATAGAAGATCCTGGGCAGATGTTATACAGACCCTAAGAGAACACAAATGCCAGCTCAGGCTACTATATCAAGCAAAATTCTCAATTACCATAGAAGGAGAAACCAAGATATTCCATGACAAAAACAAATTTACACAATATCTTTCCACAAATCCAGCACTAAAAAAGACAATAGATAGAAACCATCAACACAAGGAGGGAAACCATACCCTAGTAAAAGTAAGAAAGTAATCTTCTTTCAACAAACCCAAAAGAAGATAGCCACACAAACAAAAATAACATCAAAAATAACTGGAAGCAACAATCACTATTCCTTTATATCTCTTAACATCAATGGACTCAATTCCCCAATAAAAGGACATAGACTAACAGACTGGATACCTAAACAGAACCCAACATTTTGCTGCATACAGGAAAGGAAAAGACAGACACTACCTCACATAAAGGTCAGGAAAACAATTTTCCAAGCTAATGGTCTGAATATACAAGCCATTCTAATATCAAATAAGAGCAACTTTCAACCAAAAATTATCAAAATGGATAAAGAAGGACACTTCATTCTAATCAAGGAAAAATTTACCAAGAACTCTCAATTCTAAAACATCTATGCTCCAAATGCAAGGGCACCCACATTCATAAAAGAAACTTTACTAAAGTTCAAATCATAAATTGTACCTCACACAATAATAGTGAGAGACTTCAACACTCCACTCCCATCAATGGAGAGTTCATGGAAGCACAAACGAAACAGAGACACATTGAAATTAACAGAAGTTGTGGACCAAATGGATTTAACAGATATCAATAAAATATTTAATCCTAAAACAAAAGATGATATCCTCTTCTCAGCACCCTATTTTACCATCTCCAAAATTGACCCTATACTCTGTCACAAAAAGGGCCTCAACAGATACAAAATAATTGAAATAATCCCATGCCTCCTATCAGATTACCAAGGACTAAGGCTGATCTTCAATAGAAAGAAAAACAAGAGAAAGCCCACATACACATAGCAGCTGAACAATGCTCTACTAAATGACAACTTGGTCAAGGAAGAAATAAAGAGAGAAATTAAAGACATTTAAAATTTAATGAAAATGAAGGCACAACATATCAAATTCACAGAACACAATGAAAGCAGTACTAAGAGGAAAACTCAGCTCTGAGTTGCTCTCAACAAACAAACAAACAAACAAACAAACTGGGGAGCACACTGAAAGTTCTAAAACAAAAAGAAATAACCAAGAGGAATAGATGGCAGTAAATAATCCATCTCAGGCATGGAATCAACAAAAAGAGCTATACAAAGATTCAACCAAACCAGGAGCTGGTTCTTTGAGAAAATCAACAAAATATATAAACCTTAGCCAACTAACCAGAGGGCAAACAATCCTACATCTAAAAGAGGGCTAATATCCAATATATACAAAGAACTCAAGATGTTAGACTTCAGAAAATTTAAAAAAAAAAAACCCTATCAAAATATGGGACACAGCTAAACAAAGAATTCTCAACTGAGGAAACTCAAGTGGCTGTGAAGCACCTAAAGAAATGTTCAACATCATTAGTCATCAGGGAAATGCAAATCAAAATAATCCTGAGATTCCATACTACTCAGAATGGCTAAGATCAAAAACAGAGGAGAGAACAGATGCTGGTGAGTATGTGGAGATTGAGGAACATTTCTCCATTGCTAGTGGGATTGCAACATGGTACAACCATTCTGGAAATAAGCTTGGCTTCTTCAGAAAATTGGACATAGTACTACCCGAGGATCTAGTTATACCACTCCTATACATATACCAGAATATGCTCTAACGTTTATTAAGGACACAGGCTCCACTATGTTCATAGCAGCTGTATTTATAATAGCCAGAAGCTAGAACCAACCCAGATGTCCCTCAACTGAAGAATGGATATCGAAAATGTGGTACATTTGCACCATATAGTACTACTCAGGTATTGAAAACAATGCCTTTACAAAATTAACAGGGAAATGGAAGGATCTAGAAAATATCATCCTGAATGGGGTAACTCAATCACAAAAGAGCACACATGGTTTGTACTCACTAATAAGTGGATATTAGGTAAAGAACAAGGAAATCCCATAATACAACTCATGATTTCTGCCCACACCCAGAACTGATCAGGGCCACAGAGCTACACACTGAAATACAACCACAAAAGAACAGGTCTTGCAGGAATACATACATACCTGTGTGCTAAGAAAGAACAGGTCTCCCAGGAGAACAGATACAGAGGCTTGCAAGAAAGATAAGCCACAATCAGAGACAACAACACCAGCTAACACCAAAGATAACCAGAAGGCAAACGGCAAATGCAAGAACATTACCAACAGAAGCCAAGGCACAGTACCATCTGAACCAACTTCTTCCACAACAGCAAATCCTGGATACCCCAATATACCAGAAAAGCAAGATTTGGATTTAAAATCACATCTCATGATTCTGATAGAGGATTTCAAGAAGAAATAAATAACTGCTTTAAAGAAATATAGGAGAACATAAGTCAACAGGTAGAAGCCCTTAAAAAGGAAAAACAAAAATCCCTTAAAGAAATACAGGAGAACATGGGTCAACAGGTAAAAGTTCTTAAAGAAGAAACACAAAATTTGCTTAAAGATTTACAGGAAAACACAAACAAGTGAAGGAACTAAACAAAACCATCCAGGATCTGAAAATGGAAGTAGAAACAACTAAGAAATCACAAAGGGAGACAACTTTGGAGATAGAAAAACTTGGAAAGAAATCAGGAGTCATAGATGCAAACATCAACAACAGAATACAAGAGATAGAAGAATATGGGGTGCTGAAGATACCATAGAAAGCATTGACTCAACAGTCAAAGAAAATGCAAAATGCAAAAAGCTTGTAACCCAAAACATCCAGGAAATCCAGGACACAATGACCAAACCTAAGGATAATAAGTATAGAAGAGAGCAAAGATTTACAACTTAAAGGGCCAGTAAATACCTTCAACAAAATTATAGAAGAAAACTTCCCTAACCTAAAGAGAGAGATGCCCATGAACACACAAGAAGCCTACAGACCTCAAAACAGACTGGACCAGAACAGAAATTCCTCCTGTCACATAATAATCAAAACACTAAATGCACTAAACAAAGAAAGAATATTAGGAGCAGTAAGAGAAAAAGGTTAAGTAACATTTAAAGGAAGACCTACCAAAATTAAACCAGACTTCTTATGAGAGACCACGTAAGCAAGAAGATCCTGGGCAGATCTCATACAGACCTTAAGAAACCTTACTAAAGCTCAAAGCACACATTGAACCTCACAAAATATTTGTGGGGAACTTCAACACCCCACTATCATCAATGGACAGATAAGAGAAGCACAAACTAAACCAAGACACAGTGAAACTAACAGAAAATTTGGACCAAATGAATTTAACAGATATCTATAGAACATTTCACCCCAAATCAAAAGAATATACCTTCTTCTCAGCACCTCATGGCACCTTCACCAAAACTGACCATATAATTGGTCACAAAACAGACCTCAATAGATATAAGAATATTGAACTAATCCCATGATAGGACTCCATGTGTCCTATCAGACCACTATGGAGTAAGGGTGGTCTTCAATAGCAACAAAAACAACAGAAAGTCCAAACAAATATGGAAGCTGATCAATGCTCTACTCAATGATACTTGGTCAAGGAAGAAATAAGGAAAGAAATCAAAGACTTTTTAGAATTTAATAAAAATGAAGGCAAACCATACCCAAATATATGGGGCACAATGAAAACAGTGCCAAGAGGAAATCTCATAGCTCAGAGTTCCTCCTAAAAGAAGCTGGAAAGAGCATACAGTAACAACTTAACAGCACACCTGAAAGCTCTAGAACAGAAAGAAGCTAATACATACAAGAGGAATAGAAGGCAGGATATCATCAAACTCAGAGCTGAAATCAACCAAGAAGAAACAAAAATAAAATCAACAAGATAGATAAACCAATCGCCAGACTAACTAGAGGGCACAGACAGTATCCCAATTAACAAAATCAGAAATGAAAATGGAGATATAACAACAGAAACTGAGTAAATTCCAAAAATCATCAGATCCTACTAGAAAAGACTATTCAACACAACTGGAAGATCTGAAAGAAATGGGCAGTTTTCTAGACAGATACCAAATACCAAATTTAAATCAGGATCAGATAGACCATCTAAACAGTCCCATATCCCCTAAAGAAATAGAAGTGCTCATTGAAAGTCTTCCAACCAAAAAAAAAAAAAAAAAAACCCATAGGACCAGATTGTTTTAATGCAGAATTCTATGAGACCTTGCAAGAAGACGTGACACCAATACTCTTTATACTATTCCACAAAATAGAAACAGAAGGAATACTACTCAACTTGTTCTATGAAGCCCCACTTATGATGATACCAAAATGACACAAAGATACAACAAAGAAAGAGAATTTCAGACCAATTTCCTTTATGAATATCAATGCTAAAATACTCAATAAAATTCTTGCCAAACAAATCCAAGAACACATCAAAATGATCATTCACCATGATCAAGTAGACTTCATCCCAGGGATGCAGGCATGGTTCAATACACAGCAATCTATCAATGTAATATAGTACATTAAAAAAAAAAAAAACTCAAAGAAAAAAAAGACCATGGTCATTTCATAGATGCTGGAAAAGCATTTGACAAAATTCAGCATCCTTTCAAATTAAAAGTCTTGGAAAGATCAGGAATTCAAGGCCCATATCTAAACATAATAAAAGTAATATACAGCAAACCAGTAGCCAACATCAAACTAAATGGAGAGAAACTTGAAGCAATCCCACTAAAATCAGGGGCTAGACAAGACTGCCCTCTCTGTCCATATTTATTCATTATAGTATTTGAAGTTCTAGCTAGAGCAAAAAAAAAAAAAAAAAAAAAAAAAAAAACAACAACAACAAAAGGATGTCAAAGGTATTCAAACTCAAAAGGAAGAACTCAAACTATCACTTTTTGTAGATGATATGATAGTATATTTAAGCAACCCAGAGAACTCCTAACCTTGATAAAGAACTTCAGCAAAGTGGATGGATATAAAATTAACTCAAACAAATCAGGAGCCTTCCTATACTCAAAGGATAAACAGGCTGAGAAAGAAATTAGGGAAATGACACCCTTCACAATAGCCACAAACAATATAAAGTATCTTGGTGTGACTCTAACCAAACAAGTGAAAGATCTGTATGACAAGAACTTCAAGTCTCTGAAGAAAGAAATTGAAGAAGATGTCAGAAGATGGAAACATCTTTCATGTTTGTGGATTGGCAGGATTAATATAGTAAAAATGGCCATCTTGCCAAAAGCAATCTACAAATTCAATGCAATCCCAATCAAAATTCCAACTCAATCCTTCAGAGTTAGAAAGAGCAATTCTCAAATTCATCTGTAACAACAAAAGAGCCAGGATAGCTAAAATTATTCTCAACAGTAAAAGAACTTCTGGGGGAATCAGTATCCAGACCTCAAGCAGTACTACAGAGCAATAGTGTTAAAAACTGCATGGTATTGGTACAGTGACAGGCAGGTAGATCAATGGAATAGAATTGAAGACCCAGAAATGAACCCACATACCTATGGTCACTCGATCTTTGACAAAGTAGCTAAAACCATCTAGTGGAAACAAGATAGCCTTTTTAACAAATGGTGCTGGTTCAACTGGTGGTTAGCATGCAGAAGAATGCAAATTGATCCATTCTTTTATTCTTGTACCAAGCTCAAGTCCAAGTGGTTCAAGGACCTCGACAAAAAAAGATACAGAGGGAGACACTCTCAGCCAGCCATTGAACTGAGCAGAGGGTCCCCAATGAAGGAGCTAGAGAAAGGACCCAAGGAGCTGAAGGGTTTTGCAGTGCCATAGGAGGAATAACAATATGAGCCACCCAGTACTCCCAGAGCTCCCAAGCACAAAATTATAAACCAAAGAGTTGATGGAGTTACCCATGGCTCCAGACAAATGGGCAACAGAGGATGGCCTTGTTGGAAATCAAAGGGATAAGAGGCCCCTGGTCTTGGGAAGGCTCAAGGGTACAGTGTAGGGAAATACCAGGACAGGGAAGTGGGAGAGGGTTGATTGGGGAACAGGAGGAGGGGATGGGTTATGGGATTTTGGGGGTTGTGGGGAAGGGAACCAGGAAAGGGGACAACATTTGAAATGCAAATAAAGAATACACAATGGAGTACTCAGCCATTAAAAGCATTGAATTCATGAAATTCTTAGACAAATGGATGGAATTAGAGAATATCATCCTGAGTGAGGTGACCCAATCACAAAAGAACACTCACAGTATGCACTCACTGATAAGTGGATATTAGCCTAGAAGCTTGGAATACCCAAGACACAATTCACATAGCAAATGTGTCCAAGAAGGAGGAAGAACAAAGTATGGATCCTTGGGTCCTTTGTAGAAGGGGGAAAAATATCCACAGAAGGAGATACAATGACAAAAGTTTGAGCAGAATCTGAGGGAAAGAGCATCCAGAGACTACCCCATCCAGGGGTGCGTTCTATATACAGTTACAAAACCCAGACACTATTATTGATGCCCACAAGTGCTGATTGACTGGAGCCAGATATAGCTATAACCTGGTTAGCTCTCCTAGTGCATGATAAATACAGAGGAGGAATCTCTCAGCCAGCCATTAAACTCCCCATTGGGGGAGCTACAGAAAAGACCCAAGGAGCTGAAGGGATTTGCAGCACCACAGGAGGAACAACAATATGATTCACCCAGTACTCCCAGAGCTCTCAGGGACAAAACCATCAACTAAAGAGTACACAAGGAGTTACCCCTGGATCTAGACACATCATTAGCAGAGAATGGTCTTGTTAGACACCAAAGGGAGGAGTGGCCTTTGGTCCTGGAAAGACTTGATGCAGTAGTGTAAAGGGATACCAGGACAGGGAAGCAGGGGTGGAGGTGGGGTGGGGTGAGGGTGTGGGTAGATTGGGGAATGCGAGTTGATTTATGGGATTTTCCGGGGAGGTAGAACCATGAAAGGGGACAACATTTGAAAGGTAATTAAGAATATACCTAATTTTAAATATATATATAAAAGAATATATCTGATAAAAAAGGGAAAAATACAAAAGAATGCAATGTACTGTGTGAATTATATAAATCCCTTATTATGTGTGGGAAGACTTTTTTTAAAATATTGGGAGAAGTAGATTTAATTTGAGCAATTATGGAATAGGCTTTGTTTTTCTTAGCCAGAATCGTCTCATCGTTCCTAAATATAGGAGGGAAAAATAACAAATGTAGAAACTTTCTCCTCTCCTCTCAAACACTTCTCTTCAAATACTGATATCCTCAGGATATTCCTCTATGTGATTCAGTCCTATGAAGGTCCCTGTAAACCAAGCCAAGTTTAGGCTCAGAAATTATTTATTGGAAACAAAAAATCTGTTTTGCAAGAAAGGTGATTAGTTGCTTGATAGTCATCCCAGCCTGTGATTTAAGGTTTACTGTGCTTTCCTGGGCTTTAACACTAAATCTTTGGTCTTTAATATCTCCTATTCATTAATTTTTTTGAAGGATGACATTACTTATCTTTAATTTGTATTGTTTCAAAGAAGACTTTTGATTGAAGTATTAAACTAGCTTCTTTAATACTGGTAAAAAATTATTCATGGATCTTCAGACGACAGAAATACCATAAATAAAAAGGTAAAAGAGAACAACTCTCACATAATGAAAAGAGTCTGTAGAAGGAATAGCAAATTATGCAGGCAGGACCAGGAAGGCAAGATAGTATGGAAAGAATTGGAAAGAGAGACTCTGAGAAGGCACGCCAGGACTGGAGTGAGAAATCACGTCCCTAGGGTTTCTAAGATGCTTTCCAGACAGAATTGGAATTTTACTTTAAAATGTTTCCAAATATACCATTTTCCAGATTTAGAGTAGAGACAGTCATTGACATCAGAAGACACATTACATTTAGGCAACAACTGCATCATAGTAGCCAGATTAAGAAACCTGTGCATATTCAGAAACAAAGTAACTACTCCTATTTCTGAATATTATTTTAATGATTTTACCTCTTTATGTTGCCCCATGTTCGTGGCTCCTCTGTAAGTCTGTGAATATACCTTGATGAAACTGGGTTAAAATGAGAGCTAACAGCATCAAAATGATACAAAGACTAGTAAATTTGGGATAATTTTTTTGTTAGCCATTTTCTGAAACAAACGCTGTGGAAAAGGAACTGAAAAAATTGCTCCATGGATCACAGGAAATGAATACTTGTACATTCTAAAATGTAACCTACCATATATGAATAGTTTAGTATCATAAAATCTTAAAATCTGAATTGGAAACGAACTTTAAAGACTCTGGATGGATGGTTAATGACATGGGTTTTTTTTCTAGACATGCACATGTGTCTGCGCGCGCACGCACTTGTGTGTGTGTGTGTGTGTGTGTGTGTGTGTGTGTGTGTGTGTGTGGTGCAGGCTCCTCGGAACCTCTAGATGCAAATTATACAATCTGCCTCCGCAAGCCTTGCTGTTGAGATGTCATCTGGATGAGGTGTTTTAGGTGTCATCTGGAATCACATCTTCTTTTATAAAAGGGATTACTATGCATGTTCCCCTGTGTGTGTGTGTGTGTGTGTGTGTGTGTGTGTGTGTGTAAAATGGATGACTGTGCATGTATCCATGCATGTGTGTATATGTACTACATGTGTTCTGTGGAAGAACACATTTTGTGCATACACAAAAGAATATCAGATGTCCTGGAACTGGAGGTACAGATGATTGTGAGTCACCTAATGATCTTAGCTTAAGTATGGGTGCTGGAAACTGAACCTAGACCATGGGAAGAACAGTCAGTGCTCTAAACTTTCTAGCCATCTCTATAGTTCCCATCTTCTTACTTTCCTGATTTTAGAAGCCATGATCCTTTGTCTTTCTCACATTTTTGCATAGAATTTTCACACATTATTGCTGTGTTACTTTCCTTGATAACTTGGTTGGGACTGTCCATAGGATATCTGATCAGACTTTTACAAACTAAGTTTCTGTAATAAAGAACTCTCCCTTTGAGTGTGTGCCTTATTTCTTTACTTGCTAAAAGTGACATTTGTGTTTGTTTCAATAGTGCCTGTGCTCTGCATCACATTTTAGACTTTGTTCTTAAAACTAAAACTGTGTGTTTATCTCTAGGTTTCATATCAAGTGTTTAGAATAGTATTGGGCGGTGACAATGACTATTTGGTAACTGAATGATGATGTACACAATATTAATCCAACAAATCACACTGTGCCTTGTAGTAGTTAGTAGAATTAATGACAAGAAAATTGATGTTTTTATAAATTTATTTGAGTGAATGCAGATGAGACAAATACTATTCAGAAGAATTTTCTGGTTATAACTTCAGTGATATTTCCATTGTGTGAAAATGCTTCTCCTCCCAGGATCATGTTATCACTTAAACTTTAGAATTAGTGGACATTAGCAATCTATTCATTGACAACTCATTTTGGCCCAAACTGTCAGGAAGGTGACAATACTAAGCAAAGTTGGTTTGTAAGCCAGCACAATGAAGAAACTTATAGACCATAAGGGATAGACCATGGGACCCCTGCTTTATTTACATAAGAGGGTAGCAGGAAATATTTGTTGCTGGATTTAAAATTCTATTCAGAGGAATTTTGAAAGGGAAGGTTGAAAGAAGTTGGTTTCAGAAAAGATAGATATATGATAATACATTTCATAAGGCTCATACATTCACAGAGAAGACTACAAAATGATAAAAACACTTGACGAAAAACAACATCCCATCCTTTAGGGCAGAAAGGTGTTGTAGATTTGGTCTAATGCTGCTTAGGTTAGTTAGGTGCCCCAAATTACATGGAAGTTTACATGCCTGCATGAAAGATGGTGAGGGACCCAGCTCCCAATTGGCTTTGATTGATAAATAAAGTTGCTGACAGCCAACAGCTGGACAAGGAAACAGCAGTGGGACTGTTGGATACCCAGGCAAGAGACTGAGGAGGAAGGAAACAGAAGTGCCATGTGGGAAAGGAGTAAGGTCCAGGCCTGAGATTGAAAAAAAAAAAAAAAAAAAAAAAAAAAAAAAAGCATACCAATCCTGTAAGAGCTGGGTCAGAGCAGCCACAGCCTCCCCTCATTTGGTCTAGGGCAGTAAAAATGTAATATTGATTTTAGTAAGTAATAACTAAGGAGTATCAGAGAGGAGGTATTAGCCACATGGAGGTCAGCAAGTAGCCCAGCCATTAAGCTGTATAAGGCATACTAAAATATAAGGCTGTGTGTGTGTGTGTGTGTGTGTGTATGCACATGTATGTGTCTTTCATTTGAGAACCCAGAACACTGGGGTAGGTGATGAGGAGTTCCTGCAGCCAACACCAGGTCAGTTTGAGTAGAGATTAATTGATAACTACAACAGAAAGGAAAACACTTGTTTGTTGTTGTTGTTGTTGTTGTTGTTTAGTTTGGTTTGGTTTTTTGGGGTTTTTTTTGTTTTTTTTTTTTAACTAGGCATACCAGTGACATTTTTCTTTTTGAAAATTTTTATTTCAAAAAATGATGAAGCATCCTAAGCTTTATTTACTTTATCATAGTCTCAGTGTAATGTTCTTGGTAAAATTGTTGAATTTTTTTTTATAGAATGATATGATAAGCTATGGATTGATGAGATCCATATCATCTTCTAAATGCTGAGGCTGTTTTTTTCCAACAAGTATTTTAAAAGCAAATGAAGGCAGAGAGAGAGAGAGAGACCCAGGAAGAGAATGGCAGTGAAGAAGGAACAAAACGTAAAGGTTCAGAAGAAGGTTTGTGGAAACATTAAGGAATGAAGTTACACATTTGAGATGAGTAATTTCAAATGAGTACCCCTTCTTTGACAAAAGAGAATAGTAGGACAGATGCCATGAAAGTACTAACTATTACATGTCATTCACCTCTAAGGTAATTCATAAAGAAAATTACAATGGGTGTTCAGAGCACTGCTATCTCTGACATCATAACTTTTTCATCTTGGAACCTAAAGAAGCTCATAAGGAAATCTCATTATCTACTAAGATATCTAAGACATAGCATTGAGAAAAATGAATTTATCACTCTTATTTATAAATGCTATTATAATAACATTTTTGCTTGTCAAAGCACTTGTGTAAGCTGAAACAGATAATGTAGCACAAGGACATGTGAATTTACCCAAGAAATCTGTTTTCAGTAATTGATAAGCAAGGACAAATAAACACGGGATTGTGCCAACCCTATTCAAGACATCGTCGAACTATCATTTACTCATTCTTAGTCCATTTCTTTTCCACAGGATTTGATATCAAGAATATCTCCAATGGATATTTGACACACTAATTGCTGTCTCATAGGAGGCTTTGTAGTCAAACTAAACTGAAAGAAGTGATGACAGAAGTGGCCAGAGAGTAGACATGGGTATGAGATCAGAGAACTGGATGTCTCCCAACCAGCTGCAAATGATGGCCATGGGCAAACAGAGGACAGATCCCTGGCACTCTGAAGCAGTACAATTATTTAACTATTATAACTATCTCTGTGGTGAGCTGGCATGTTATACTAGAGCATTCATTCTCAAACTTATTATGCTGTGACCCTTTGAAATGGGTCCTTATGTTATGTTGACTACTTTTTCTTGATACTTCATAACTGTAATGTTGCTACTATTATGAATCTCAAACTAAATATTTGACATATAGTTTATCTGATATGCACCAGTCATTTTCCTCCCAAATAGCTCAGAACCCACATATTGAGAACCACTGCATTAGAAGGAGGCAACTTCAGTGATGTCTGTAGTGTGTGCCAGACCACTCTACATTGTACAATTCTGTACAATAGAAAAGATAGAGACATGCTTAGACTTTACCCACTGAGTACTAGTAGTAGTATAATCACCATCTGCTGCTTACCTATGAGCAATGATACATTATAGGTTTGTCCAGTGTGTTTCCTATATTTTCTTCAAGACAATTACTCATGAAAATCTGCAACCTAAATGTGAATCCTTGATTTCTTTCTATTGACTTCTTGACTTCCTTTCAATCTTTTGTACAAAGAAATTCACCTAAGTTCTTGATAGATATTTAAGATATGGTGATTTTCCTGTGTCTGTATCATATATGACCTATTTAATCATAATCTCCTAAGGTCTTTGATAGCTTCAACTATATTAAAATCTGTTTTATTATAAGAGAAGACTTTCAAATACTTTCATTATAAGTATTTCAGTATTCATTAGTTGCCCCCTTTGTGAATTCTCATGAAATCAAGTCGTTTCTTTAGTCTCGACTACTTCTCAGTGCTTCTGCCACTTACAGAAAAATTCAACACCCATCCCCTCTGATGGTCATGATTTCAGCAGCTTAGTTCAGGTCAAGATTCCAGGATCCACATATTTAATATCCAAACCCAGATGTGCTATGATCCTAGAATTTAATTTATGTTGCTTGGTCCCCTTGAGCAAATACCTAACAATCTGTTAAAAATCAGATTTGCTTTTGTGACAGGATGAAAACTCATCACTGCATGTGTCTAAATGAATTAAGCATCAGTGTGCTGACTCTTGCTGGCCCAGGCCTTTCAGATTAAATACTGTGCTGTTCTCCTTGGACACACGGACAGAAACCTACCTGGGTACCGAGTTTGTCTTTTTCTTAGCATTCTTAATTTCATCCATGAACTTTTTGCTTTTGTTCCAGGGCTGGTGAATCAGAGGTTCCCTGCATCTGTTGCTTCCAGTACTTTTCTCTGATGCTTTAGGTGGCCTTGTAATAAGGTTTGTGTGATACTGAGTGATGTAATGTAGCACAGAGAAAAAGTTAAATCTGTCTGTTTGGCTCAGTGCCTTGGCTGTCATCAGTTGAAAACTTTTTTCTCAGACCATATTGTTTGACCAGACAGATGTCAAACAATACAGATGGGCTTCTATGTCAAGAACTTCCTCTCAATTCTTTCTGCCTCAAATCTATGGACTCCAATTCAAATTGGATAACAACATGGTTCACTTTTTGTTATGCTTTCTTCTCCAACATTAAAAGTAAATATATTATCTCGGAATAAAGCTTTCACAATAACTAATATATTTATTGAATTTACCTGGGGTAAATCATAAACATATTTGAACTATGAACTCATATGAACTATGACCTACATTTCATATGTGCAGATCTCTATATACAATTAGGACAATATTAGTAGATCATTCTTTAATCTTGTCTAATATTTGTGTTCAACTGTTCATAAGACTCTCAGCTTTTGACTTCTAGCCCTTATCTGTACACAGGTATTTGGCTTTTTCAATATGACAAAACTTTACTGCTATACTTTTCACACACTATAAATAATACATAAATTACTGGTTAAATGTAACCTAGAAATTCAAATGATAAACTTTGCCTTTGCATTTGGACTAAGTGACTAATTCTAAAATTATTGTGGACATAAAATATAGAAAATAGTTTGAAAAACGTTTCCCTCTATGACTTCATGCTATAGTGCTATGCAAGATCAATATATTCAAAATCACAATGAGGGGTAAGGAGTGAGCACAGAGTTCCACCCACAGTCAAATAGTCATTAATGCTGACCAATATTCGGAGGGAGAAAATAGTTTTCTTAAAGTGTGTAACCCATGATAGGTCAACCAGGTTCCATGGAATGCCTACACTCAAGAGTATTTGGGAAACACACATTGGGCTTCATTTAAAAGCAAAATCAAAACAAAAATAGCAGGATGTGGAGAGAGTAAGACAGTGGTGGTGGATTTGAGAGAAGTTGGTAGAAAAACTGAAGCTAAACATACATTATATGAAATTGTCAGAATTGATATAGTAGTATTGTGCAATATTCCCACATAAAGACTGGGATGTGTAAAATCAAACACAAATATTTCTGAAATTACAAGCAAGAAAATTTAACTCATGATGGTGTGATTTATTACATGCTTCAATATATTCATAGCGGCCCTATTTATAATAGCCAGAACCAGGAAAGAACCCAGATGTCCCACAGTGGAGGAATGGATACAGAAAATGTGCTATATTTACACTATGGAACACTACTCAGCTGTTAAAAAAAATGAATTCATGAAATTCTTAGGCAAGTGGGTGGAACTGGAGAATGCCACCCTGAGTGAAGTGACACAATCACAAAAGAACACACCTGGTCTGCACACACTGATAAGTGGATATTAGTCTAGAAGCTCAGAATACCCAAGAAACAATTTATATATCAAATGATGCCCAAGAAGAAGGAAGGAGAGACCCCTGGTCATGGGAAGGTTCTATGCAGCAATGTAGGGGAATACCAGGACAGGGAAGCAGGAAGGGGTTGATTGGGGAACAGGAGGAGAGAAGAGGGCTTATGGGACTTTCGAGGAGGGGTGATCCAGGAAAGGGGAAAAAATTAAATATTTATGTAATATGTAAATAACGTAATTGAATATATAAATAAAGAATATATCGGGAAAAATTACATAATTTAATTGAATATGTAAATAAATACTATATTGGAAAATTACATATTTAGTGAATATGTAAATAAAGAATATATCAGGAAAAATTCCTCTTTCAAAGAAAATGATGGTGTGATTTTCAACAAAAGAACAACAAATGATTTGTTCAAACTTCTTTTAAAATTTTAAATATGAACATGAAGGCCCAAATTCTCATGACTCAATTCTGACAAAAGACATGAAAAAACAAATGTAGAATTGCTACTGCCCTTCTGGTAAAGCTTGGGGGACCCTTGCATACTTAAATAAGCCTCTAATTTTGAATGATCATTCTACACTTTTTCAAACTCTGGGGGAAATTTGTTATAGAAAAGATACCAATTTTCATTATTATTTCATGTCCTAAATGACAATTTGTCAACTTTCATGCCAAATTAAGAATACATAAACCCTCCACACACCCAAATTCTACCCAGAGAGGGATGGTTTCCCAGGAGTGCTGACACAACTAGGATCACTAGTGAGACCACCACTGCTGCTCCAATACCTGTCCCAAGTGGGACCCTCCCAGAGCCCACAGGACACACAGGAATGGTGCTGCCGTCTGGGACAAGAACCTTCCAGTTACCATCTGCACCCTAGAGCTGACCCTGAGCCACATCTCTCTTTACCGAAATCCCACCCAGAGAGAGCAAATATCAACAACAGTATACAAGAGATAAAAGAATCTCAGATGCTGAAGATACCATAGAAACCATGGACTCAACAGTTAAAACCCAAAATGCAAAAAGCTTGTAACCCAAAACATCCAGGAAATCCAGGACACAATGAAAAGACCAAATCTAAGGATTATAGGCATAGATGAGAGTGAAGATTTACAACTTAAAAGGCCAGCAAATATCTTCAATAAAATTATGGAAGAAAACTTCCCTAACCTAAAGAGAGAGATGCCCATGAATATACAAGAAGCCTACAGAACTCCAAACAGACTGGACCAGAACAGAAATATCTCCCATCACATAATAATCAAAACACCAAATGTACTAAACAAAGACAGAATATTAAAGGCAGTAAGAGAAAAAGGCCAAGTAACATATAAAGGAAGAACTATCAGAATCACACGAGACTTCTCACCAGAGACTATGAAAGATAGAAGATCCTGGGCAGATCTCATGAAGAGAAGACAAATGCCAGCCAAAACTACTATACCCAACAAACCTCTCAATCACCATAGATGGAGAAACCAAGATATTCCATGACAAAACCAAGTTTACCCAATATCTATCCACAAACCCAGACCTACAAAGGATAATAGGAGGAAAACTCCAATACAAGGAGGGAAACTTCACCCTGTAAAAAGCAAGATAGTAACCTCTTTCATCAAACTCAAAAGAAGATAACCAATTAAATATAAAAAATAACATCAAAAATGACAGGAAGTAATAATCACTATTTCTTAATATCTCTTAACATCAATGGACTCAATTCCCCAATAAAAAAACATAGACTAAAAATTGGATATGCAAACATTTTGCTGCATACAGGAAACACACCTCAATGTCAAAGACAAATGCTACCTTAGAGTAAAAGGCTGAAAGACAATTTTACAAGCAAATGGTCTCAGGAAACAAGCTGGAGTAGCCATTCTAATATCAGATAAAATTGACTTTCAATCTAAAGTCATCAAAAGAAACACTGAGGGACACTTCTTGCTGATCAAAGGAAAAATACATCAGGAAGATATATATATATATATATATATATATATATATATATAACAAAGCAAAGGAATATACCTTTTTCTCAGCACCTCATGGTACCTTCTCTAAAATCAATCATATAATTGGTCACAAGACAGACCTCAATAAATATAAGAAGATCAAACTAATCCCGTGCCTCCTATCAGATCACTATGGAGTATAAGTGGTCTTCAATAGCAACAAAAACAATAGAAAGCCCACATACACATGGAAACTGAATAATACTCTACTTAATGATAGCTTGGTCAAGGAAGAAATAAAGAAATCAAAGACTTTTTAAAATGTAATGACAATGAAGACACAACATAACCAAATCTATGGGACACAATGAAAGCACTGCTAAGAGGAAAACTCATAGCCCTGAGTGCCTCCAAAAAGAAAATGGAGAGAGCATACACTAGCAGCTTAATGACACACCTGAAAGCCCTGGAACAAAAAGAATCTAATTCACCCAGGAGGAGTAGAATGCAGGAAATCATCAAACTCAGGGCTGAAATCAATCAAGTAGAAACAAAGAGAACCATACAAGGAATCAACAAAACCGGGAGCTGGTTCATTGAGAAAATCAACAAGATAGATAAACCCTTAGCCAGACTAACCAAAGGGCACAGAGACAGTATCCAGATTAATAAAATTAGAAATGAAAAAGGAGATATAACAACAGAAACTGAGGAAATTTAAAAAATCATCAGATCCTACTACAAAAGCCTATACTCAACACAACTGGAGAATCTGGAGGAAATGGAGTTTCCTAGACAGTTATCAAACACCAAAATTCAAGCAGGATCAAACAGATCATCTAAACAGTCCCATAATCCCTACCCAAATAAAAGGGGTCATAGAAACTCTCCCAACCAAGAAAAGCACGGGACCAGATGGCTTCAGTGCAGAATTCTATCAGACCTTCAAAGAAGACCTAACACCGATACTCTTCAAACTACTCCACAAAATAGAAGCAGAAGAAACACTACCCAACTGGTTCTATGAAACCACAATTACACTGATACCAAAACCACACAAAGACTCAACAAAGAAAGAGTACTTCAGGCCATTTTCTCTTATGAATATCGATGCAAAAATACTCAATAAAATTATTGTCAATGGAATCCAAGAACACATCAAAATAATGATCAAGTAGGCTTTATTCCAGAGATGCAGGGATGGTTCAATATAAGGAAATCCATCAATATAATCCACTACATAAACAAAATCAAAGAAAAAAACCATATGATCATTTCATTAGATGCTGAAAAAGCATTTGACAAAATTCAGCATCCTTTCATGCTAAAAGTCATGGAAAGAAGAGGAATTCAAGGCCCATACCTAAACATAGTTAAAGCAATATACAGCCAACCCGTAGCCAACATCAAACTAAATGGAGAGGAACTTGAAGCAATCCCACTAAAATCAGGGACTAGACAAAGCTGCCCTCTCTCCCCATATCTTTTCAATTTAGTACATGAAGTTCTAGCTAGAGCAATTAGACAACATAAGGAAGTCAAAGAGATACAAATTGGAAAGGAAGAAGTTAAATTATCACTATTTGCAGATGATACGATAGTATATTTAAGTGATACAAAAAACTCCACCAGAGAACTCCTACAGCTGATAAACAACTTCAGCACAGTGGCTGGTTATAAAATCAATTCAAGCAAATCAGTTGCCTACCTATTCTCAAAGGATAAGCCGGCTGACAAAGAAGTTAGGGAAATGATGCCCTCACAATAGCCACAAACAATATAAACTATCTTGGTGTGACTCTAACCAAACAAGTGAAAGATCTATACAACAGGAACTTCAGGTCTCTGAAGAAGGAAATCGAAGAAGACCTCAGAAAATGGAAAAATCTTCCATGCTCGTGGATTGGCAGGATTAATATAGTTAAAATGGCCATCTTGTAAAAAGCAATATACAGATTCAAAGCAATCCCCTTCAAAATACCAACTCAGTTCCTCATAGAGTTAGAAAAAGCAATTCTCAAATTCATCTGGAATAACAAAAAAACACAGAATAGCTAAAACTATTCTCAACAGTGAAAGAACTTCTTGGGGAAATCAGTATCCTAGACCTCAAACAAAACTACAGAGCAATAGTGTTGAAAACTTCCTGGTATTGGCACAGTGACAGGCAAGTGGACAAATGGAATGGAATTGAAGAGCCAGTAATGAATCCACACACCTTGATCTTCAACAAAGGAGCAGAAAACATCCAGTGGAAAAAAAAGACAACATTTTCAGCAAATGGTGCTGGTTCAACTGGAGGTCAGCATGCAGAAGAATGTGAATTGATCCATTCTTATCTCCTTGTACTAAGTTCAACTCCAAGTGGATCAAGGACCTCCACATAAAACCAGACACACTGAAACTAATAGAAAAGAAATTGGGGAAGACTCTTGAGGACATGGGCACAGGGGTAAAGTTCCTGAACAGAACACCAATTGCTTATGCTCTAAGATCAAGAATTGACAAATGGGACCTCATAAAATTACAAAGTTTCTGTAACACAAAGGACACTGTCAAAAGGACAAAACGGCAACCAACATATTGGGAAAAGATCTTCACCAACCCTACATCAGATAGAGTGCTAATATCCAATATATACAAAGAACTCAAGAAGTTAGACCCCAGGGAACCAAATAACCCTATTAAAAAATGGGGTACTCTTGTTCTGGAAAGACTCAGTGAAGCAGTATTCGGCAAAACCAGAACGGGGAAGTGGGAAGGGGTGGGTGGGAGGACAGGGGGAGAAAGGGGGGCTTACGGGACTTTCGGGGAGTGGGGGGCTAGAAAAGGGGAAATCATTTGAAATGTAAATAAAAAATATATCGAATAAAAAAAATGGGGTACAGATCTAAAAGAATTTTTACCTGAAGAAATTCAGATGGCCAAGAAGCACCTTAAGAAATACTCAACATCATTAGTCATTAGGGAAATGCAAATCAAAACAACCCTGAGATTTCACCTTCCACTAGCCAGAATGGGTAAGGTTTAAAACTCAGGAGACAGCAGGTGTTGGTGAGTATGTGGAGAAAGAGGAACACTCCTCCACTGCTGGTAGGATTGCAAGATGGTACAACCACTTTGGAAATCAGTCTGGTGGTTCCTCAGAAAACTGGACATGACATTTCTGGAGCACCCTGCTATACCTCTCCTGGGTACCCAAAGGATTCCCTGGCATGCAATAAGGACACATGCTCCATTATGTTCATAGCAGCCTTATTTATAATAGCCAGAAGCTGGAAAGAACCCAGATGTCCCTCAATGGAGGAATGGATACAGAATATGTGGTATATTTACACAATGGAATACTACTCAGCAATTAAAAACAATGAATTCATGAAATTTTAGGCAAATGGTTGGAACTGGAAAATATCATCCTAAGTGAGGTAATCCAATCACAAAATAATACACATGGAATGCAATCTCTAATAAGTGGATATTAATTAGCCCAGAAGCTCTGAATACCCAAGGCACAATTAGCATAATAAATGACTCCCGTGAAGAAGTAAGAAGAGGGTCCTAATCCTGGAAAGACTTGATCTAGCATTGTAGGGGAGTACCAGGGCAGAGAAAAAGGAGAGAGGTGATTGAGAATGGGTGGAGAAAAGAAGGCTTATGGCACACATGGGGAGGGCGGAATTGGGAAAGGAGAAATCATTTGGAATGTAAACAAAGAATATAGAAAAGAAAACCATGTTTTATTTGAAAAATTATAGTTATTTATTCATTAAAAAAAAGAAGAGAGTGAAGATTCGTAATTCAAAGGGCCAGCGAACATCTTCAACAAAATTATGGAAGAAAAATTCCCAAAACTAAAGAAAGAGATCCACAAAAATGTACAAGAAGCCTACATAACACCAAACAGATGGGATCAGAAAATAAATTCCCCCGTCACATAAAAATACACAGAACAAAGAAAGAATACTGAAAGTGGTAAGTGAAAAAGGTCAAGTAACATATAAAGGCAAACCCATCAGTATTGCACCATACTTCTCAACAGAAACTTGAAAAGACAGAATATCTTGGGCAGATGTCATACAGACCCTAAGAGAACAAAAATGCCAGCCCAGACTACTACACACAGGAAAACCCTCAATACAGTAAAGTGAAAAAAACCAAGTTATTCCATGACAAAACTAAATTTAAACAATTTGTTTTTCCACCAATCTAGCACTACAGAGGACAATAGAAGGAAAACACCAAAACAAGGACGGAAACTACACCAAAGAAAAGCAAGAAGCTAATCTCACAACAAACCCAAAAGAAGAGAACCACACAAGAAAAATTCTACCCCTAACCACAAAAATAACAAGAAGCAACAATCATTGCTCCTTAATATTTCTCAATATCCATAGACTCAATTTCCTGATAAAAGCCATAGACTAGTAGGCTGGATACATAAACAGGACCCCAGATTTTGCTGCATACAGTAAAGTGACACAAACAGTGAGTACCTCAAAGTAAAAGACTGGAAAATATTTTCATGGCAAATGGACCCAAGAATCAATCTGGAGTAGGAATTCTAGTATCCAATAAAATAAACTTTTGACCCAACATTATTTTTAAAGATGGGGAAGGATACTACATACTAATAAAAAAAAATGTCCACCAAGAGGAACTCTCAATTATGAACATTTATGCAACAAGTGTAATGGCCCCCACATTTGTAAAAGAAACATTACTGAAGCTTGAGGCACACATTGAACCTCACACAATTATAGTAGGAGACTTTAGCACAGCACTCACCAATGGACAGATCGTAGAAACAGAAACTAAACAGAGACACAGTGAAACTAACAGAAGGTATGTACCAAATGGACTTAACAGATATCTACAGAAGATTTCACCCTAAAACAAAAGAATATACCTTCTTTCAGTACCTCACATACCTTCTCCAAAACTGAGACAAGACTGTACTCCAAAAGTGGAGCGGAGACTGAAGAAAAGGCCATCCAGAGACTGCCCCATCTAGGGATCCATCCCATCTGCTGACACCAAACCCAGACACTATTGCTGATGTCAGGAAGTGCTTGCTGACAGGATCCTGGTATAACTGTCCCCTGAGAGGGTCTGCCAGAGCCTGACCAATACAGATTTGGATGCATGCAGCCAGCCATCGGACTCAGCACAGGGTTGTAATGGAGGAGGTAGTGGAAGGACTGAAGGGGCTGAAGGGGTTTGCAACCCTATAGAAACAACAACAATATCAACCAACCAGATCCCCTAGAGCTTCTAGGGACTAAAACACCATCCAAAAGTTACACATGGTGGGAGGGATCCATAGCTCCAGATAGATATGTAGCAGAGGCTTGTCTTATTGGGCATCACTGGGAGGGGAGCCCCTTGGTTCTGTGGGTAAGATTACTTGGGTACTGAGCTAGAAATTAATGGGCCCATGGGGGAAGTAGAGGCAGGGAGAGGGGGAAGGGGATGTAGGTTTGTGGAGGGCAAACTGGGAAGTGGGATACTATTTGAAATGTCAATAAATAAAATATACTGTCATTAAAGAAAACATTGAATATGAGATTATACTTCTCATGTCTCATTATGTGGAAGATACATATAGGAAACCATGGCAAAATGCATAACATAGATTCTACATTGGTGAAAGTTGTTCAATAATTTTAAGATATCATATTTTCAGTCTTTTTGACTTAAAGGATATTTATACATGCTTCTTGGTGGATCTCAAAGACATTGAATTTCTAATTCATTGACTTTTCATCTTAGCAACTTTTCTACTGTATGTCAAGACAATATAATCAAGGCAACTTACAGAAGAGAGAGTTTATGATTCCAATCTCAGAGGATGAGTCTGTGACTCTCATAGTGAGGAACATGGCAGTGGGTAGTCATGGGGATAGACAAGTAGATGATGGCTTTTTTTTAAAGTATAGAATAGAATTAATCAGGGAGTGGAGTTGAGAGAAAGCCAAAGAGAGAAAGAAGAGGAGTAGAGGAGTAGAGAGTAGCCATGAACATGAGGAAATAGAGGGGGGAGAGGAATTAGAAACAGGAGCAAGAAGACAGAACAAGAGCAAGAGAACAAGAGGAGGGCTTATATCTTATTCATAAAAACCATCCATAAAGATCTAAAAGTGCCTTTCCATCAGATGTGGTAGGCCTGCACCACATCTGGCATGGAGAAGATCCTACTTCCTGATACTTTCTAGAGAACTTACAGAAGCAGGGCATTCTGTAAGAATCACAGTCCACCCCTAGAGGTCCAGAGTCACTCTACTCTGGGACTCACTACACAGCAACCTCTAGATCATCACTCCCCTTCCAACCCTTCTACCCCTCCCTCTTCCCCCATTACCACGCCTTTCCATCTGATGTGACAGATCTTTACCACCTCAGGCAAGGAGAGGATCCTAATTCCTGATACTCTCTAGAGAATTGATAGGAGCAGAGCATTCGAGAATTGGCAGGAACAGGTCATTTTGAATAGGAAGAAGTGGGGCATTTGAGAACCAGTATCAGCAGGGCAGCCAAGCAGGGCATTCAAACAGGCAGAAGCAGGGTATTCAAGAACCAACATCAACAGGGTATTTGAGATCCATTAGCAGCAGGTCATTTGAAAACTAGCTGCCTGCAGGGTATTCGACCCTTGCCAAGTCTGCCAGAGGGGAGACCCCCATCACCTGATACTTCCTGAAGAATCAGTTATTTTCAGGGCATTGGACAGAAAGAGAATCCCAGGAGTACAGAAACACAAGCCTACAGGATAGAGAAGATAAGAGACAGCAAGACCAGCTAATACCAGAGATAATGAGACGGCCAACGGTAAATGTAAGATCAATACCAACAGAAACCAAGGCAACATGGCACCAGTTCTCTCACAACAGCAAATCCTGGATACTCCATCACATCAGAAAAGCAAGAGTTAGATTTAAAATCACATATTATATTGCTGATGGAGGATTTCAAGAAGGACATAAATAACTCCCTTAAAGAAATACAGGAAAACATGGGTCAACAGGTAGAAGCCATCAAAGAGGAAGGACAAAAATCCCTTAAAGAAATACAAGAGAATATGGATCAAAAGGTAGAAGCCCTTAAAGAAGAAACAAACAAAAAAAAATCCCTTAAAGAAATATGGGAGAACATGGGTCAACAGTTAGAAGCCCTTAAAGAGGCAACACAAAAATTCCATAGGGAATTATGAGAGAAGATGGGTCAACATGCAAAAGCACTTAAAGAGGAATCAAAAAACTTCTAAAAAAACACAGGAGAACATGGGAACATGGGTCAACAGGTAGAAGCCCTTAAAAAGGAAACACAAAAATTCTTTAAAGAATTTCATGGAAAAAACAAACAAACCAAGTGAAAGAACTGAACAAAACTATCCAGGATCTAAAAATGGAAATAGGAACAATAAAGAAATCACCAAGTGAGACATCTCTGAAAATAGAAAACCTTGGAAAGAATTCAGGAGTCATTGATACAAGGAGTCAACAGAATACAAGAGATAGAAAAAAGAATCTCAGATGCTGAAGATTCCATAGAAAACATTGACCCAACTGTCAAGGAAAATGCAAAATGCAAAAAGCTTGTAACCCAAATCATCCAGGAAATCCAAGACACAATGAGAAAACCAAACCTAAGGGTTATAAGTATAGAAGAAAGCGAGGATTTACATCTTAAAGGCCCAGTAAATATCTTCAACAAAATTATAGATGAAAACTTCCCTAAAGAGAGAGATGCCCATGAACATACAAGAAGCCTACAGAACTCCAAACAGATTGGACCAGAGCTGAAATACCTCACGTCACAACACCAAATCAAAACAAAACACCAAATGCACTAAACAAAGAAAGAATATTAAAACAGTAAGAGAAAAAGGTCAAGTACCATACAAAGGCAGACCTATCAGAATTACACCAGACTTCTCACCAGAGACTATGAAAGCCAGAAGATCCTGGCCAGATGTCATACAGACCCTAAGAGAACACAAATGATAGCCCAGATTACTATACACAGCAAAACTTTCAATTACCATGGACCTGAGAATATAAGTCATTCCATGACAAAAGCAAATTTACACAATATCTTTCCACAAATCCAGCTCTGCAAAGAATAATGGGTGGAAATTTCCAACACAAGGCAAGGAATTACACTGTAGAAAAACCAATAAGGTAATCACTCAACAAACTCAAAAGAAGATAGCTACATAACCAGAATTTCACCTTTAACTAAGAAGATAACAGTAAGCAACCATCACTTTTCCTTAATATCTCTTAATATCAATGGTTTCAATTCCCTCATAAAAAGACATAGATTAACAGACTGGATACGTAAGCAGGGTTCAACGTTTTGCTGCATACAAGAAACCCACCTCAGTGACAAAGACAGTCACTATTTAAGAACCAAGGTTGGAAAACAATTTTCTGAGCAAATGGTCCCAAGAAACAAGCTGGAGTGGCCATTCTTATATCAGATAAAATTGACTTTCAACCAAAACGTGCCAAAAAAGATAAGGAAGGACACTTCATACTGGACAAAGGAAAAGTCTACCAAGATGAATTCTCAATTCTGAACATCTATGCTTCAAACATTAGTACACCCACACTCATAAAAGAAACCTTACTAAAGCTCAAAGCACACATTGCATCCCACACAATAATAGTGAAAGACTTCAATACCCCACTTTCAAAAATAGACAGATCATGGAATCAGAAACAGAACAGAGATATAGTGAAATTAACTGAAGTTATGGACCAAATAGATATAACAGATATTTATAGAACATACCACCCTAAAGAAAAAGAATATACTTTCTTCTCAGCACTTCATGGTACCTTCTTCAAAACTAACCATATAATTAATCACAAAATACAGAAATACTAAAATTATTACATGTACTTTATCAGATCACTAAGGCCTAAGGCTGGTCTTAAGCTCAAACAAAAAGAGTGGAAAACACACATACACATGGACTTTGAACACTGCTCTTCTCAATGATAGCTTGGTCAAGGAAGAAATAAAGAAAGAAATTAAAGACTTTTTAGAATTTAATGAAAATGAAGACACGTCATACCAAAATTTATGGGACACAATGAAAGCAGTGCTAAGTGGAAAACTCATAGTTCTGAGTGCCTCCAAAAAGAGAATGGAGAGAGCTTACTCTAACAGCTTGACAATACATTTGAAAGCTCTAGAACAAAAAGAAGCAAATACACCCAAGAGGAGTAGACAGCAAGAGATAATCAAACTCAGGGCTGAAATCAACCAACAGAAACAAAAAAGAACTATACAAAGAATCAACAAAACAAGGAGCAGATTCTTTGAAAAATTCAACAAGATAGATAAACCCTTAACCAGATTAACCAGAGGGCACAGAGACAGTATCCAAATTAATAAAATCAGAAATGAAAAGGGAGACATAACAACAGAAACTGTGGAAATTAAAAAAATCATCATATCCTACTACAAGAGTTTATACTCAACAAAGTTTGAAAATCTGGATGAAATGGACAACTTTCTAGATACATACCAGCTGAAAAAT
Organism: Apodemus sylvaticus; assembly: GCF_947179515.1. Lineage (NCBI taxonomy): Eukaryota > Metazoa > Chordata > Mammalia > Rodentia > Muridae > Apodemus > Apodemus sylvaticus. Next base: position 73,508,689 of record NC_067486.1, on the reverse strand, counting down.
GTTAAAACAGGATCAGATAAACCATTTAAATAGTCCCATAAGCCCGGAGGAAATAGAAGTGGTCATTAATAGTCTCCCATTAATAAATAAATAAATACATAAAAATAAAAATAAAAAAAGTCCAGGACCAGATGGGTGTAGCCAGGAATTCTACCAGATTTTCAAAGAAGAGTTAATACCGCTACTCTTCAAACTATTTCATGAAATAGAAACTCAAGGACCACTACTCAACTCATTCTATGAAGCTACAATAACCCTTATACCTAAACCAAACAAAGAACAAACGAGGAAGGAGAACTTGACCAATCTCCCTCCTGAACATCAATTCAAAAATACTGAACAAAATCCTGGCCAACCGAATCCAAGAATGCATCAAAAGTATAATTTACCAAGATTAGGTAGGCTTCATCCCAAGGATGCAGGGATGGTTCAATATAAAGAAATCCATTAATGTAATCCACTACCTTAACAAACTCTAGGGAAAAAACCACATGGTCATTTCATTAGGTGCTAAAAAGGCTTTTAAGAAAATCTAGCATCCCTTCATGAAAAAGTCTTGGAGAGATTGGGAATCCAAGGCCCATACCTAAGCATAGTGAAAGGAATGTACTGCAAACCAGTAGCCAACATCAAGTTAAACTGAGAGAAACTTGAATCAATCCCAATAAAATCAGGGACCAGACAAGGCTGCCCACTTTCTCCCTATCTATTCAATATAGGACTTGAAGTCCTTGCCAGAGCAATCAGGTATACAAATTGGAAAGGAAGAAGTCAAAATATCACTATTTGCAGATGATATGATAGTATACTTAAGAAACCCCAAGATTTCCACAAGAGAATTCCTAGGGCTGATAAACAACTTCAGCAAAGTGGCTGGATATAAAATTAACTCAAGCAAATCAGTAGCCTTCCTCTACTCAAAGGATAAACAAGATGAGAAAGAAATCAGGGAAATGATACCCTTTACAATAGTCCCAAATAATATTTCATACCTTCGTGTGACCCTAATGAAGCAAGTGAAAGATCTGTATGACAAGAACTTTAAGTCTCAGAAGATGGAAGGATCTCCCATGTTCTTGGATTGGCAGGATCAGTATAGTAAAAATGGCTATCTTGCTGAAAGCAATCTACAGACTCAATGCAATCCCATCAAAATCCCAAATCAATTCTTCATGGATCTAGAAAGAGCAATTCTCAAATTCATCTGGAATAACAAAAAACCCAGGATATCAAAAACTATTCTCCACACACAACAAAAGAACTTCTTATGGAATCACTATCCCTGTCCTCAAGCTCTTCTACAGAGCAATAGTAATAAAAACTATTAGTGATAAAAAACTGTTTGGTATTGGTATAAAAACAGGCAGGAAGATCAATGTAATAAAATTGAAGACCCAGAAAAGAACCCACACACAATAAGGGAGAAAATGTGTGGAGCAGAGACTAAGGAAAAGGCCACCCAGAGAGTGCCCTACCTGGGGATTCATCCTATAAATAATCACCAAACCCCCAACACTACTATGGACAATAAGAAGTGTATACCAAAGGGAACATGGCATGGTTGTCTCTGGAGGGGCCCTGCAAGAGCCCTACAAATACCAAGGCAGATGCTAGCAGCCAACAATGGAGGAGCTGGAGGGTGGTCCAGAGTTGCTGAAAGGGTTTACAGCCCCATGGGAAGAACAATGATTTTGGCCACCCAAATGCCCCAAGAGTCCCAAGAACTAAAACCTTCAACCAAGGGGGTACACATGCTTCCAGCAAAAAAAAATGTGGCCAAGAAATGCCTTGTTGGGCATCAGTGGGAAGAATGGTCAGGTAAATGCTCAATAGAGGTCCCATCAAGGAATTGAGGTGGGGGGGGGAGGTGGGGGGGGTTGGGTGGAGGGGCATATACGCTTATGTGAGGCTGAGAAGAGGGGTTAGGGGTCTTTTGGGAGGGGCATATGGTGTGGTTGTTTGTATATGATTGACCCAGGGAGTGACTCTATTAGGAGGTGTGGCCTTGTTGGAGTAGGTGTGTCACTGTGGGTATGGGCTTCAGACCCTCACCCTAGTTGCCTGGAAGTCAGTCCTCCATTACCAGCATTCAGATGAAAATATAGAACTCTCAGCACATCCTGCACCATCTCAGCACATCTGCCTTGATGTTGCCATGTTTCTACCTTGATGACAATGGACTGAACCTCTGAGCCTGTATGCCAGCCCCAATTAAATGTTGTCTTTTATAAAACTTTTATGGGTCATGGTGTCTGTTCACAGCAGTAAAACCCTAAGATGGGGAAATCAGGAAAGGATTTACTATTGGCAATGTAAATGAAGACGATTGTCAATTAAAAAAAAATCTGAATAGGAGTGGTGTGACTTTTGAATCCGCGAAGCCCACCCCCTAATGAAACACCTTCTCTATCTAGGTCATACCTTCTAATCTTTCTATAAAGTTTTACCCTCAGGTGATCAATTATTCAATTATATGAGTGTTATTCAATTATATGAGTGCCATTCTTATTCAAACTACTATATTAATAGAACTTAACACCTATAAAACATCAGAATATTGAGATTTCAAAATTTAGAATTGTTGCTTTCTATACTGCAAAAATAATTATGCCAGAATGTCACAACTTGATAATAGCTTTGACATAAAACTAGATCTTTGTATAATCAGGATATGTTCCTATAGTAGTAAAATTGCAAAGGGTAAAAAAAAAATATCTGGATACCCCCCCTTTGACCAATGAAGTTAAGGTCAGAATATTTAAAGCACATGATATATGAACATTAGAGACAGACTACAGGTCTTATCTCAAAATTTGCTTACATTATTTGAGGGCTCAGTATGTGATATTTAAGGTTGTTTTAACCAAATAATTGTCATTGGGTCTAAAGAGTTAAATAGTTAATAAAGGAAATGCTGAGAGCAACATTTGCTTTCCTAGCTCCTCCTCTGAATAAATAGAGATATAAAACAAAACCATGCACTTTTTAATGCCATATGTAGCCTATTATTTAAGTTTACTGATATTTAAAATATGGTAATTTTGGCTGGTTTTATATTGATATTCATGCTAGAGATGAACTATGTAATTCCACATGTATTTGAGACTTTGGTTTTATATGTTCTTTGGCATATATACCTGAATTTGAGCATATATTGTAGGCTTTACTAATTTGATAAATAGAAACATGAATACTCTAGCTTTTAAATAATCCATTTGTATTAAATAGGATTTTCTTGAGGAACAGGATTTTCTTGAGGAATATGTATATATATTAGAATGACATATAGGCTGTAGTTCATCTACTCACACAATGTCTGTCTACCAACAGAACACAATAGTTGTCACTCTATGAGGCTGGATGTCTCAGCTGGTCTCCATTATACTCCAAAATCCAGAAGAAGTAGGTGTCAGTGAGGAAATGAACTTGCCAGTGAGAGCTAGCACATGCAGGCAAAAAAGCAAACTTACTCCTTCTGTGTCTTTTATATAGGCTGCCATATAAGAAAGTGTGGTCCACATTAAGGGGCATCCTCTCACCTCAAATGACCTGGACTAAAGATGTATCTTGCCACCTCAAATGATCCAGGTTAAAAGTGGATCTTCCCACTTCAAATGATTTACTTAGAAAAAAATGACCCACAGGTGTATCCACCTATTTAGATTTTAGTTAATTCCAGATGTAGTTAAGTAAACAGCCAAGAATAACCATAACACCATCAAAACCACAAATCAGCATATCTGGACCTGTACATTATTCATGGTCTCATTTATGTGCAAACTCAAAACAACAAAAATATAATAAATAAATTCTATGTGCCTACATTCTTTAGAGTAATAAGATTATTTTTCTAAATAAAATTTAAGTAGATTTTATTTTATTTGGAGTTAACTCATTTCAAGTTTCTTCAAGTCTGATGCATTGTTAAGTGGTCTCCAAGTGTCAGTTAAATAGTATGGCATTTCCAAATTCGTGTGCTAGTCTATTAACACAAAACAGAATAGCATACCCAAAGAAATTTTACACAAAATGGCATCTTTGAAGATAGTGATTTAGAGACTTGCTTTATTTCTTGTAATGTTAGACATTGGTAAACTAGTCAGAAGGAGAAAATTTTAGAAAAATTTGATACAAAATAATTCATATTATAATTAGAGATGTCTTTCAGAAGATTTACGTACTTTATTTTTTTACCAAAATATTCTTCTTTATACTGTTTCTATAGATATAACTACATTTATTCCCATGTCAAGGGAAGGAAAAAAGATATAATTTAAAAATATAATTTGAACATTCAAAGAAAGTAAAATTTATTTTGAATATTAATTTACTTAGAAGACAGTAATGGAGTCTTTGTGAAATACTATTAATCTGAAAATTTTTGTACAAAAAAAATTTCCATCCAGTGGGCATAAAAAAAGCGTGCTTAAGACCTTCTGACTCTCACAGTCATCTGTCATGTTTCAACAATATTCTTTGTAACTGATGTCATTATTCAAGTTGGATTTGATTCATTTGATGGATCTGTAACCTCAACACAAGGCAAGGACATATCTGATTCTTTTATGATGAATTTGTCTGACTCAGAACTCAAGAGACAGACACATTATCTCCTATCATTTTTCTTGTCTTCTCTTTCATCTACTAAAATTAACATCACCTGGAAGTAATATGAGTATTTTAAATGGGTTTAATGCTATTTTAAATTAATATGTAATTTACTATATAAATATCTTTTTATTCTCAGCATACAGACTGTGTATTTCAGGCTACACACATTTCTGTGATTTATGTCAATTTGTTATGGAATAAGTATGGGATCGACGAATGTGAACAAATCACATTGCATCAGTTTCTTTGCGTCAGACCAGTATCATAAACAGCATGGAAGAGCTCAAACAGGAAGTGTGGATTCATTGATACAAAACTGAATTTCTTCTTGGCTTTTTCATGGTGGTTTTATGAAGATAGCTTAAAATAATAAGGCAAAAAGTGATTGATGGACACTCTTTCTAAATGAATTCTCTTTCTAAATGAATTCTAGATACTCCTAATTTTTTAAGGAAGTTGGAGATAAAATTAAAGAGAACTAGAGGTTGCATAGGTTTAAGCACTATGTCCAGAATTCATATCAGTAATTATGGACAATGAATGTAGTGTTTGTCATATATAAATGCTAAAGATAAAATGCTCCATTTGAGTAAGTGAATTAAAAGATAATTTACATTAAAGGACTCAATTTATTTAGATGTAATAAGATAACATGTTCTAATCCTGACTCTAACATTTATGGCCTAGACTTTTGGGGGTTTTGTTTGTTTTTGTTTTTTCGAGATAGGGTTTCTCTGTGTAGCCCTGGCTATCCTAGAACTCACTCTGTAGACCAGGCTGGCCTTGAACTCAGAAATCCCTCCCGGTGGCCTAGACTTTTAAAATAATTAAACATTTATTTTAAGAATTTAATACATTTATATATACAAAGAAATTTAATCCTTTCTATATCTTCATTTCACTGAATAAGTTAAATTTTATTGACTAAATCCAAGGGAGATATTGTCATGCCATGCAATATAATTCTGTTTGAACTCATTTTTAAATTGCTAACTAGTGGATTTTATATGGATTGTTAGTCTTAATGAACCCATCTATTACCACCTTTCTCTTTTATCTCCCACTCCCACGGGTTCCTAATCTATACCTCTCTGTTTCTCCTTAATTTCTTTTCACACTTTTTTTTTAATCACTCAACTTATTTTAAGTTGGGTTGCGAGATAGTAGGCTTCCATGTGGCATTTTTATACCCCATGCTTTGGGTTAGACCTCCAGTCCACCCCTTTGGCTTTTCCTACTTAAACCTTTGACCCACAGTATTCCATATCACCTATACTATATCCCTCATCGTTGATGTGTTCTCATTCCTGCAAATCGTCCCATTTCTACTTCCCTTTCTACTGTGTTAAAAGGGAAATATAGAAAACACTAGATCTGAAGCTAAGACCCACATATGAAAGATAAAATATAGGATTTTTGTTTCTGGACCTAAATAGCCTAACTTAGGAAAAATTTTCAAGTTCTTCCTGTTTATATGCAAATTTCATGATTTAGTGTTTCTTTAGAGCTGAGCATATGTGCCATATATTTCTAATACATCCATTTCTTGATTGACATCTAAATTGGCCCCTTCTCCTAGCTATTGATAATAAGGCAGAAATGAATATAAATGTACAAGTGCCTCTATAGTAGGATGTAATCTGTTGTGTGTATACTAAGGGGTTGTATAGCTTGTTCATAAGGAAGCTCTATTTAGATGTTTTGAGATTGATTTCCAAATTGGCCATACTAGTAGACACTTCCAGAAAGCATGTGCAGACGTTCCCTTTCCTCCACATCCAGGGCAGTGTTGTCTATTATACATAATCCTGATCATTTGTTTAAACAAGCTTAAATCCTGAAATATAAAATATAAAAATCACCAAAAAATATAAAAAATCACCAAATATAAAAGGAAAAAAGAGATCCAGCAAAATAATTTAAAGATAACATTTTTAGTTCCCTTATATTATAACTGATAGCTGCCATCATGAATATTTTCCTATTTATTTATTTATTTATTTATTTATTTATTTATTTATTTATTTTACATCTGATTGCTGCCTCCTCCCAATTCTCCCTCACTTCCACCTGCCCACTCCCCTCCTCCTCTGAGAGGTTGAAGACATCCCCTATGTATTCTCACACTCCAGTACATTAAGTAGTTGAAGAGTTAAGCACATCCTTTCCCACTAAGACTAGACAAGGCAGCCTAGTTATGGAAATGGATTCTGAAGACAGGCAACACTATTAGAGATAGTCACTACTCAAGTTGTTCAAGGACTTGCTTGTAGACTGATCTGTACATCTGATACATATGTGCCAGGAGCCTCAGTCCAGTCCATGTATGCTCTCTGGTTAGTGGCTCATTCTCTGAGAACCACCAAGGTTCCAGGTTAGTTGACTCTGTTGGTGTTCCTGTGGAGTTTCTATTCCCTCCAGGTCCCACAATCTGTCCTCCAACTCCAATATGATTCCTTGAGATCCATCTAAATATAGGCTGTGGATATCTGCATATGTTTCTAACCTCTACTGAGTTTAGTCTCTCAGAGGACAGTTATACTAGGGTTCAGTCTGCAATCATAACAGAGTATCATTAATAGTGCCAAATATTTGTTTTCTCTCATGGAATGGATCTTAAGTTGGGCACATTATTGGTTGGCCATTTTTTCACTCTCTGTTCTATCTTTAGACCTGCATTTCTTGAAGACAGGTCATTACTCTTGGGCATATACCAAAATGGTGCTCCACCATAACACAAGGACATGTGCTCCACCATATTAGTAGCAACTTTACTCATAATATCTAGAAACTGGAAACTATACAGATAGCCCTTAACCAAAGAATTGATATAGAAAACATGGTTCCTTTACACAATGGAATACTATTCAGCTATTTAAAACAAGGAGGACCTTCCCCAGTTTCTTTTCTATTAGCTTCAGAGTATCTGGCTTTATGTGGAGGTCCTTGATCCATTTGGATTTGAGCTTAGTACAAGGAGACAAGGATGGATCAATTCGCATTCTTCTGCATGCTGGCCTCCAGTTGAACCAGCACCATTTGTTGAAAAGGCTATTTTTTTTCCATTGGATGTTTTCAGCCCCTTTGTCGAGGATCAAGTGGCCATAGGTGTGTGGGTGCATTTCTGGATCTTCAATCCTGTTCCATTGTTCTGCCTGCCTGTCACTGTACCAATACCATGCAGTTTTTAACACTATTGCTCTGTAGTGTTGCTTGAGGTCAGGGATACTGATTCCCCCAGAATTTCTTTTGTTGCTGAGAATAGTTTTAGCTATCCTGGATTTTAAATGTAAATAAATATATCAATAAATTAAATTAAAAAAATAAATAAATAAATAAATAAAATAATAAAAAAAATAAAACAAGGAGGACATCATGAATTTTGCAAGCAAATGGATGGAGCTAGAATATATTATCCAGTGTGAGGTAACAGATAACAATTGTTTAGCCAGATAATTACTCTTAATGAATAATCATGTAAATATTTACTATTGTAGACTTGTTTATTTATTTATTTTTTCAAATGTGGATATTCTTTTATTTTTCATTTTTTTAATTGAGTAACTTCTTCATTTACATTGCCAATGGTAAAATCTTTCCCAATTTCCCCCCTCCCAAATGCCCCCCTCCCAAAAGATTCCCAACCCCTCCTCCCATCCCCTGCCTCCATGTATATGCCCCTCTACCTGACACACTCCCACCTCCCACCGCCACATCCATCCGTTTCCCTTTGTTGGGGCCTCTATTGAGCATTTACCTGACCAAATACCACTCCTCCCACTGATGCCCAACAATGCATTCCTCTGCCACATTTTTGGCTGGAACCATGTGTACCCCTTGGTTGATGATTCAGTCCCTGGGAGTCTTGGGGTGTCTGGGTGTCTGAAGTCATTGTTCTTCCCATGGGGCTGTAAACCCCTTCAGCTCCTCTGGACCACCCTCTAGATCCTCCATTGGAGACCCCAAGCCCAGTCAAATAGTTGGTTGCTAGTTTCTGCCTCTGTATTTCTAGGATTCTGGCAGGGCCCCTCTGAAGACAGCCATGGCATGCTCCTTTTGGTACATGCTTCTTGTCCTAGTGTTGGGGATTGGTGACTGTTTATGGGATGAATCCCCAGGTAGGGCAGTCTCTGGGTGATCTTTACTTTAGTCTCTGCTCCACACATTGCCTCCCTTATTGCTCCTGTGAACATTATGTTCTCTTTCTCAGAGGAACCATAGCATCCTCAATTAAGTCCTCCTTCTTCTTGAGTTTTCTGTGCAAGGTGAATTGTAAATTGTTTATTTTGAGCTTTTGGACTAACATCTGCTTAATAGTGAGTGCATACCATGTGTTGTCTTTTGTGACTGTGTTACCTCACTCAGGATGACACTTTTTAGTTCCATCCATTTGCCTAAGAATTTCCTGAATTCATTGTTTTTAATAGCTGAATAGTACTCTGTTGTGTATATATACCACAGTTTCTATATCCATTCCTCTGCTGAGGGACATATGGGTGTTTTTCAGCTTCTGGCTGTTATAAATAAGGCAGCTATGAACATAGTGGAGCATGTGTCCTTATTGCATGTAGGAGAATCTTCTGGGTATATGCCCAGGAGTGGTATAGCTGGGTCCTCAGGTAGTACTATGTTTAATTTTCTGAGGAATCACCAAACTGATTTCCAGAGTGGGTTTACAAGCTTGCAATCCCACCAACAATGGAGAAGTGTTCCTCTTTCCTGACATCCTCTCCAACATCCCTGTCCCCTGAGTTTTTCATCTTAGCCATTCTGACTGGTGTAAGGTGAAATCTCAGGGTTGTTTTGATTTGCATTTCCCTGATTATTAAGGATGCTGAACATTTATTTAGGTGCTTTAGAGTCACTTGAGTTTCCTCAGTTGAGAATTCCCTGTTTAGCTCTGTACCCCATTTTTAATAGGGTATTTGATTCTCTGGAGACTAACTTCTTAAGCTCTTTGTATATGTTGGCTATTAGCCCTCAATTGGATGTAGGGTTAATAAAGATCTTTTCCCAATTTGTTGGTTGCCATTTTGTCCTATTGACTATGTCCTTTGCCTTACAGAATCTTTGCAGTTTTATGAGGTCCCAGTTGTCAATTCTTGTTCTTAGGGCATAAGCCATTGGTGTTCTGTTCAGAAACATTCCCCCTGTGCCCATGTGTTCAAGGTTTGTCCCACCTTTCTTTTTTTTTCTTTTTTTAAAATTTATCTTATTCGATATATTTTTTATTTACATTTCAAATGATTTCCACTTTTCTGGTCCCCCACTCCCCGAAAGTCACATAAGCCCCCTTTCCTTCCCCTGTTCTCCCACTCACCCCTTCCCACTTCCCTGTTCTGGTTTTGCCTTATACTGCTACACTGAGTCTTTCCAGAACCAGGGGCCACTCCTCCATTCTTCTTGTACCTCATTTGATGTGTGGATTATGTTTTGGGTATTCCAGTTTTCCAGGCTAATATTTACTTATTAGTGAGTGCATACCATGATTGATCTTTTGAGACTGGGTTACCTCACTTAGTATGATGTTCTCCAGCTCCATCCATTTGCCTAAGAATTTCATGAATTCATTGTTTCTAATGGCTCAATAGTACTCCATTGTGTATATGTACCACATTTTTTGCATCCATTCTTCTGTTGAGGGATACCTGGGTTCTTTCCAGCTTCTGGCTATTATAAATAGGGCTGCTATGAACATAGTGGAGCATATATCCTTATTACATGCTGTATAAGCTAAAGTGTGACTGATTTTATGTGTAGATCTTTGATCCACTTGGACTTGAGCTTTGTATAAGGAGATAAGAATGGGTTGATTTGCATTTTTCTGCATGCAGACCTCCAATTGATCCAGCACCATTTGTTAAAATTCTTTCTTTTTCCCACTGGATGTTTTTAGCTCCTTTGTCAAATATCAAGTGACCATATGCATGTGGGTTCTTTTCTGGGTCTTCATTTCTATTCCATTGATCTTCCGGCCTGTCTGCATACCAATACCAAACAGTTTTTATCACTATGGCTCTGTAGTAGAGCTTGAGGTCAGTGATGGTGATTCCCCCAGAATATCTTTTGTTGTGGAGAATAACTTTTGCTATCCTGGGTTTTTTGTTATTCCAGATGAATTTGAAAATTGCTCTTTCTAGATCTATGAAGAAGTGATTTAGGATTTTGATGTGGGTTGCATTGAATCTGTAGATTGCTTTCAGCAAGATGGCCATTTTTACTATATTGATCCTGCCAATCCATGAACATAGGAGATCTTACAATCTTCTGAGACTTTCTTTGATTTCTTTCTCCAGAGGCTTAAAGTTCTTGTCATGTAGACCTTTCACTTGCTTCCTCAGGGCCACACCTAGATATGAAATATTATTTGGGACTATCATTATGGGTGTCATTTCCCTAATTTCCTTGTCATCTTGTTTATCTTTTGAGTAGAGGAAGGCTACTGATTTGCTTGAGTTAATTTTATATCCAGTCACTTTGCTGAAGTTGCTTATCAGCTTTAGGTGTTCTCTGCTGGAAGTCTTGAGTAGCTTAATATACTATCATATCATCTTCAAATAGTGATAGTTTGACTTCTAACTTTCCAATTTGTATACTTTTGATCTCTTTTTGCTGCCTGATTGCTCTGGCTAGGACTTCAAGTACTATATTGAATATATAGGGAGAGAGTGGGCAGCCATGTCTGGTCCCCAATTTTAGTTGGATTGCCTCAAGTTTCTCTCCATTTAGTTTGATATTGGCTACTGGCTTGCAGTATATTGTTTTCACTATGTTTATGTATGAGCCATGGATTCCAGATCTCTCCAAGACTTTTATCATGAAGGGATGCTGAATTTTGTCAAAAGCCTTTTCGGCATCTAAGGAAATGACCATGTGGTTTTTTTTTTTTCCTTTAGTTTGTTTATGTAGTGAATTACATTGATGGATTTCCATATATAGAACCATGCCTACATCTCTGAGATGAAGCCTACCTGATGGTGCCATGTTGCCTTGGTTTCTGTTGGTAATGATCTTGCATTTGCCTTTGGCCATCTCGTTATCTATGGTGTTAGCTGGTCTTGCTTACACTATCTTCTCTATCCTGCAGGCCTGTGTTTCTGTACTCCTGGGATTCTCTTTCTGTCTAATGCCCTGCAAACAGTTGATTCTCCATGAAGTATCAGGTGATGGGATCTACCCTGTGGCAGACTTGGTAAGGGTCGAATGTCCTGCTCCTGCCAATTCTCAGATGCCCTGCTCCTATAGGTTCTCTAATATCTTCTCCTATCAGTTCTCTAGAGAGTATCAGGATGTGGGACACTCCCAGTGCCAGATGTGGGGCAGGTCTCCTACATCCGATGGAAAGGGGCGGTGACGGGGTAGGAGGGAAGGGTAGAATGGGTGGAAGGAGATAGGTGAACTAGAGGTTGCTGGGTAGTGAGTCACAGAGCAGAGGGGCTCCTGGACTCTCTGTGTTGGGCGGTGATGCTTACCAAATACCCTGCTCCTCTTGGTTTTCTAGAGAGTATCAGGTTGCAGTGTCCTCTCCGTGCCAGATGTGGTGCAGGTCTCCTTGCTTAATTTATGATTTGAATTTATGTGTAAACTTGTGGTGAACTTTTTACCATGTGATCATGTATTCAGAAAGATGTATAAGTACTGTGGACAAAGAGAAAAAAAGCTGGTCTCAAGCATTTTTAGTCAGAACTTAACAGAACTGAACTCAAGAACTTAGACGTAAAGGCATAGCATTTGGGAATAGTGATATTGAGAGCAAGGGAATTATTTTGAAATCAGAGCAGGAGGGAAGAACAAGATTAGAAGAGAGTAGCAATAACTTTTAATAAAGAACTTTTTGGAGAACTTTTGCAGAAACTTTTTGGAGAACTGAAGAACTTTGAAATAAAGGCTAAAATCACTTTTCAATGTGTCCATTTTTCTATCTGTGACAACTAGTAGTCTGGAAGTTAGAGCGCCACACTTCCTGAAGAGATAGAACAAAGACTACTTTACTTAATCCCCTGACATTTTAAGATGAGGTGCTAAATGCCAGATACTGTAGTTTCTGGCCCAAAAGAATCTCAGGCATGTCAGCCAGAGAATCACAGTAAATTAGACTTATGACAGAGAAAATTTTTGCTATTATAGGGAAACCCTAAATATCTCCTAAGCGTGGGTCTTATTATATCCACCAACACTTTTCCCCATCTTCTGCTTCAAAAAGAACCAAGAAGAAAGAAGAACAGCTGGGGCTGGCCCACAGGCACAGCCTAAAGAACAACCACAGACTTTGGTAAAGGCCAACGTTGTTGCTTTTAGTGACATTTTCTCAATAGGCAAGGTAAATGCCCTGATATCTGGCAAATGAGCCAGACCTCTGATCTTTTGTGTGTATGTGACATCATGGTATCTCCAATGACAAACAGGGCAATTTTAGGGAATTTCTAATGGAAAACTCTCAGAGTTTCATAGATACCTGAGACTAGGAAGATGGCCTCACCAGTAGCTTCCTGTATAAGCACAAGGACCTGAGTTTAGTTTTCCAACACTTATGTAAAAAGCCAAAGCTTATGTGAGAGTGTGAATATTTAATTCCAGTACAAGAATGATCCTTGGAATATGCTGATAAACCAGCCTATTCAGATGGATAAGTATCAGTTGAGAAGAGCTCACATAACAGAGAATTCATACATATGTATTTAGCCATGTATATGTATATGCATATGTATATGTTTATGTATATGTGTAGGTCTATCACATCTGTTCATTCAGGACTTTCTTCACTAAATGTTCTGATTAGTGCCAAAGCTATATAGTATAAAATTCTGATGTTATTCCGGTCTTTAAGAGAGTAGAATTTAGGTTCCATTTAACATTTTTGTTGGGCTGTATCCTTTAGCAAATAATCTTTCAAATATTTGTTGAATAAATTGAAAACTAAAATAACATTGAGAATTATTGAGATAGACACACACATACAATGCACACATGCTCTCACAGACACACAGACACAGACACACACACACACACACACACACACACACACACACATACACACACATTTATACACCAGCATACACCAGGGCAAAGAGAAGAACATGTTTATTCATAATATGCTTATAGGTTTTTTGGTTTTGTTTTATTTTGCTTTTGCTTTTGCCTTATTTTGTCAACTTGACATAATCTAGAGCTATCTAGAAAGAAGAAATTTCAGTTAAGAAAATACATAAATTATATTGACCTGTATAGAGTCTGTGGGGCATTGTTCTCCTTAATGACTGATGTGGGTGTGCCTAGTACACAGTGGGGATTTTACCCCTGCATAGAAGAAAAGAAAACAGGATTGTATAAGAAAATAGGCTGAGCAAACTATGAAAAGAACACCAGTAAACAGCATTCCTCTGTGGTCTCTGCTTGAGTTCCTGCCTCTGTATTCCTGCCTTGAATTCCTGCCCTAGCATCCCTTCATGATGTACCTTAAGCTATAAGGGGAGATGAACCTTTTCCACTACAAGTTGCTTTTGTCATGGTCTTTCTAATAGGAAAACAAACTTGTCTAGAAAACACACACACACACACACACACACTCACTCACATACACACACATGCATACACACAAACACACATCAATAAAACAGGTTTTACAGATATCACAAACTTATATTTTTGGCTGTAAGACTAGCCTCTAATAGCTGAGTCATCTCTCCAATCCAGATATCAAATTCTTGATGACAAAAGAATAAAGGAACAATTATGAGAGATTGGGTAGTTAGCAGGTAGAAGAAAAGCATCATGAAGAACTTATAGATATAATATATTATTACACTTTGTGATCATGCTTAACAACATTGAATCACAAAAATCAAAATTGCTAGGAGAAAGGATTTTTAAATTTTTATTATTGTTATTACTATTTTATGTGTATATATGTTCTCTTGCATAAATGCTATATACTGGGTTCATGTCTAGTACCTGCACAGAAAAGAACAGAACATCAAATGATCTGTAATTAGGTTTACCGATGGTTATCCACCACTAAATGGAAGCTGGAAATCTAATCTGTGTACTTTGGAAGAACAAACACTGTTTTTAATCATTGAACCATCTATACAGTTCCTAAGATTTTATTCAATTAGTTATTAAGAAGAAAGTGTTTTAATGTTTTGTCCTTTACAAAGAAATGATAAATGTTTGATAGGAAGGGCAAATGAAATATCCTGAATCAATCATCAACCAACATATTCATATGGAAATATTAGATTTCAATCACTGAATTCATAGTTCCAAAGTTTTCTGAATAATTTTCTATTAATCAGCAATCCAAGTTTGCATTTTTGAGCTTAGTTTATAGTCATACTCAGCTTGAATTACCAGCACTCTTAGAATATTTTCTAAAATAATTCTAACCCTTTACTTGATGTAACTGTATCATCTTTCCTTTGAATTTCTGTAGTTCTTTGTCATTTATCATTATTGATTCTACCATGAAATTTACCTTATGAAACTTGAACATAATTTTATTTGCATCCTTAGATATGGAAGGCTCGCAGCTTGATATACTAGACTTTTAGTACTGCCCAAAACAAACAAACAAACAAACAAACAATAAAAACTTTTTAAAAAAATGCTCATATGCCTGATTCCTAAAATGTAAAGCAGCCTGCCTGCCTTTGGTTTTATTTACCTTTTCTTCTTTCCAATGTTCTCATTACTGCCATCAGCAACACATCTACCATGACATGGAAGCCTGTACCCAATATGAATTGAAATTTCAACCAGAACACTTGTAACAGAGAATTACATAAGGATGCATTCAAAATTTTTCTCAAATGAGATTCTTGGAAAGAACAAAATATATTGTATTTAAGGTTTGTAGTGAAAGAAAATAATAAAAAAACAAAAAAATCAATGAGAACCATTATGCATTTATGGAGTGATATTTTCTGTCAGATTTTATTTCTTTCTTTTTAATTTTTCTTTTTGCTATTTTCTGTTTTTTTTTTTAAATTATACACTTGTATGTTTCCCTTCCCCAACTCCTCCAAGATCCTCCCCACCTGTCTACTCACCCAACTTCTTTTATATCTATCTATCTATCTGTCTGTCTGTCTATCTATCTATCTATTTATCTCTCCAACTTCTTTCATATCTATTTATTTATCTCTCTCTCTCTCCCTCGCTCTGTCTCTATCTATCTATCTATCTATCTATCTATCTACCAGTCTATCTATACCCATCCATACATCCAACTATCATCATCTCTCTATTTATTTGCATGTGTGTCTTCAAAAAAACTTACAAAAATAAAAATCATAATAAACAAGCCAAAAATATCAAGACAAAATTTGTCAAAAATAAAAAGATGAAACAATTTCTCCCCTACCCCCAGTAAAATTGGAGTATATTGTGTGTTGGCCTACTACTCATGAGTATGTAGTCTGGTCTGGAGTATACTTAATACACCAATAATAATCATTAGAAAACTAATTTTTCCTTTTTCAACACATATTGATTGAAAATAATTCTTGGTTAGGAGTAAGATTTTGTGTCCACTTTTACCTCTCAGGGCTGGGATTATAACTATATTTGGCTCGATCCTGTGCCAGCCTTGTGTAAACTGTGAGTTCATATTTACATTAATCATGTTGTGTCTGGAAGATAATGTTTCTTTGGAAACTTTCATCACCTCTATCACCTGTGGCTTTTAAGAGTCTTTGCACCTCCTTTTCTACATAGATCCCTGAACCCTGAGGTGAGGGGTGATGGCCATGTCCCACTTAGGATTGTGGGATCTGACTCTCTCACTCTCTGCACATGCTCCAGTGGTGATTCTCTGTATTAATTCTCATATACTACAAGAAGAAATTTCTCTGATGAGGGATAAGTGAGGCGCTGATCTTTGAGCATAGCAATTAATAGTCATTTTATTGTTGTGGTCCTTTATCAGAATAATAGTGGTAGGTTTACCTCCAGGCCTTTGGTTATCAACCTTCCTAATCCTGTGACCCTTTAATAGAGTCCACCAACCATAAAATTATTTCATTGCTACTTCATAACTCTGTAATTTTCTACTCTTATGAATTATAATGTAAATATCTGATATGCACGATACCTAATATCCAGTCCCAAAGAGGTCGTGACCACAGTTTGAAAACTACTGTTCTGGCCATTGACCTATTTAGTCTCAAGTTCTTTACCACTTTAACAGTATTATATATGGGCTAAATCTTATGGAGTAGACATTAACTCTAATCTAAAAAGTGGTTGATTACCCCTATGATAATTTAGAAATTATTACAACACTTTATTTAATTTGCCCTTCCCAACCTTGAGCAGGCTGAATAGACCTTGAGCATTTGCCTTGTTGGATCTTAATGATCTAGGTATAGTCATCGCCTTGATTGCACTTGTAACTTCCTACAGGAACTTAGAAGAATAAACTGCCTGCTAAGCTTGCTTTGCAACATAATCCAGTAGAAACAAAGGACTGGGTCTGTGGGATTGCCCTACATTAATACAGTGCTGAATATTAAACTTTGAGCCTTGATCAGAACCTCAGCTTGGCTTCATTTTTCTCCCACTCCCCCCACCTCCGTCCTTTTCATTTCCAGCCCCCCTTTCAAGTTAAACCATTTCATCCATTGCATCGATTTTTAGGTTTTTTGTTGTTGCTGTTTTGTTTTGTTTTGTTTTGTTTTTTTTGAGACAGGGTTTCTCTGCTGTTCTGCAATAGCCCTGCTGTTCTGCAACTCACTCTGTAGACCAGGATGGCCTTGAACTCAGAAATCCACCTGCCTCTGCCTCCCAAGGTCTGGGATTAAAGGTATGCGCCACCACCGCTCAGCTCATTTTTAGTTTTAAACCATGTATTTGGGGTATGAACATATTGATGTTGTTAAAGGCAAGTTTTATCAAAATAGGCAGGAATAAAAGTATTCCCAGGACAATAAAGGCCCACATGACCAAGCTATAGAAGCCATTTTTGAAGCTTAACCAAGAGGGGAATACTGACTTTAAGCCTTGAATATTTTATCAGCATCTGCAGCATTAAAACTCAATAGAGAGCATACTTTAAATTCATAATCTTGTTATGCAAAATTAAAATAACTAGAGAGGTGTTAGAATTATGGCAAATATCCTGCAAGTGTCTTTGAAATTTCTCCCAAATTTCATTATAGTGACTGTCATTGTAAATTTTAGAACTAACATAAATCCATTGGTATTTACTGTGACACTAGAGGTAGTTTCTTATTCTTAAACTCTGCACCTCCTCTCCAATAATGTAAATAGTATCATAAAGACCATCACTTCTTTGTTCCAAATAAATATTCTTGAATACTCAGAGCTTTAGTAACTTTTTTGCTCAATGATTAAAAAAAGGAGTTGTCTTAACTTCTTGTATTCAAGCAATTGTAGAGAATCTGAAACCTACTGCCCTCTTGCTTCTGCTTAAATCCTGACTCACTTCTACTATTTGTAAGCTTTTGTCAGAATACCAAGATCCTGTCATACTCACTGGCAAGAAAACAAAAGTTGGTTGATAAATCACCATAACGGATACTCAAGATTTCAATATAAAAATACCATTAGAAAGCACACAGCCAACACAACTTACATTAAATAGCATAGAAGAAACAAAAGTAATTTTAAAAATGACCAATTAATAAAAGATTAGGAGCTTTAACAAATGCACCAACAGTAGTTTTAAGTCCAGATCCTGTCCCAGTTTTTTCTATTGCTAACATAACTTCATAGAGAGCTGCAACTAACTTCCAAATTGTCTCTGAAAATGTCTAGAACCTGATGGCCAAAGACCTATGGATATCACCCTTTGTCCAATATTTGAGTGATTTCCAGACCATTCCATGATTGAGTCAGAATAACTGGTCACATTAAAGGAAAGAGAAGGGTCATTATAATATCTTCTCTATTTGATTAATTTTCAAAGGTAGTTTCCACAGTCTCCTTTTTCTCTCTTCCACAAGGTCTAAAAGCTTAAAGCAAGGCAGCTTGTCCAATCTGGAATATAGGCAAGTAAAAGTGAGTCAGGAACACATATACCCAATACAGCTTCCATTTCACTATTGCCAGGGCACTCAGCAAGTTCATGGTAAGCATCATTCTTTGTTCCGACATCAGCATGTCTCACCAATTGCTCTGAATGTCAACCATGCTCCTTCTGCATTCCATGTAAAAGAAACACAAACATGCCCTCTTCCATGTACTAATACCAGACTGGGACCTTTGCATATGCCAGTAAGCGGATCCTTTCATTTCACCTAGGCATAAGTATGCCAAGTTGTAGGGTGCCACATTCTCTCAGCAGATAGTTCCTTGGCATCCAAATTTTAAAAATCTAAAATATTTTAAAATTAAAAGATCATGATCTAAATAAATCTGTTGTGAATGAGGATATAACTCCCATTTATTTTATGAAGATATTTTTTTAAAGTTCTATGTGCCTTTTCCACAATATCTTAACCTGGAAAGTAATAAGAAATCCCAATAATATGGGTAATATTGAATTGTCAATAAAATGTCTCAAATGCTTGAATGAAATAGTTAGTTCCATTATCTGCCTTAATCTGATTTGGAATACCCAGCATAGAGAAACAATGTAGGTAATGACTAATTACATTTTTGGTTGCTTCTAATACTAAAGCAGTTGCAACAAGAAAGCCTGAGAAGATGTCAATAGTCACATGTACATATTTTAATTTTGCAAAATCAGAAATATGAGTAACATCCATCTGCTATAATTAATTAGGTATGAGTCCTTAAGGAGTGACATCATTATATGATAGATGAAGAAATTGAAGACATTGAGTACAAATCTTCACAATTTGATGAGCGATTCTCGGGAATACCAAATTGTTGTCTCAAGCTATTACTATTTTGATGATGCAAAGAATGCTGTTGTTTGGCTATTTTTGCCTGTGTAAGGCCTGTCATCTACCTGATATGAAAATTTGCTGCAACATTGTCTTCACTAAAGGGTCCAGGCAATCCAGTATAAGATTTATTTTAATCAGATATATTCTTCAGTTACATTTCAAATGCTGTTCCCTTTCCTGTTCCCCCCCCACACACACACACACTGAAAGTCTCATTACCCATCTCCTCTCCACCTGTTCCTCAATCAGCACTCACCTGCTTCCCTGTCCCAGCATTCCCCTACAGTGCAGCATCAAGCCTTTCCAGGACCGAGGGCCTCTCCTCTGTTTGATGACCAACAAGGCCATCCTCTGCTGCCTATTTGTCTGGAGCCATGGGCAATACCATGTGTACTCTCTGGTTGATGGTTTTGTCCCTGGAAGCTCTGGAAGTACTGGGTGGCTGAAATAGTTGTTCCTCCTATGGCACTGCAAATCCCTTCAGCTCCTTGGGTCCTTTCTCTAGCTCCCCCATTGGGGACCCTGTGCTCAGTTCAATGACTAGCTGAGAGTGTCCCCCTCTCTCAGTCCCCCTCTGTGTTTGCCATAAACTAGCAGACCCTCCCAAGTGACAGCTCTATCCAGCTCTCGTCAGCAAATACTTGTAGGCATCAATAATAGTGTCTGGGTTTTGTAACTGTATATGAGATGGATCACTAGGTAGGGGAGTCTCTGGATAGCCCTTCCCTCAGACTCAGCTCCATAGTTTGTCTTTGTATCTCTTTCTGTGGAAATTTCGATCCCCCTTCTAAGAAGGACCAGTGTAACCATACTTTGTTCTTCCTTCTTCTTGGGAATGATTTGATATGTGAATTATGTCTTGGGTATTCAGAGATTCTGGGCTAACATCCACTTATCAGTGACGGCATTCAATGTGTGCTCTTTTGTGATTGGGTTACCTAACTCAGGACGATATTTTCCAGATCAAACCATTTGCCTAAGAATTTCATGAATTCATTGTTTCTAATTGCTGAGTAGTATTCCATTGTGTAAATATAGCACATTTCTGTATCCATTCCTCCGCTGAGGGACATTTGGGTTCTTTCCAACTTCTGGCTATTATAAATAAGGCTGTTATGAACATAGTGAAGCATGTGTCCTAATTGCATGCCAGGTAATACTCTGGGTATATGCCCAGGAGTGGTATAGCAGGGTCATCCAGAAGTGTCATGCCCAGTTTTCTGAGGACCCACCAGATTGATTTCCAGAGTGGTTGTACCAGCTTGCATTCCCACCAGCAGTGGAGGAGTGTTCCTCTTTCTCCACATCCTCACCAAGGTGCTTCTCAGCCATTTGATATTCCTCAGGTGAAAATTCCTTGTTTAGCTCTATACCCCATTTTTAAGAGGGTTATATGAGTCTCTGGAGTCTAACTCCTTGAGTTGTTTATATATATTGGATATTAGCCCTCTATTAGATGTAAGGTTGGTAAAGATATTTTCCCAATTTGTTGGTTGCCATTTTGTCCTATTGACAGTGTCTTTTGCCTTACAGAAACTTTCTAATTTTATGAGGTCCCATTTGTCAATTCTTGACCTTCGAGCATAAGTTATTGGTGTTCTATTCAGAAAAATTTCCCCTGTGCCTATGTGTTCAAAGCTCTTCCCCAGGTTTTTTTCTGTTAGTTTCAGTGTGTCTGGTTTTATGTGGAGGTCCTTGTTCCACTTGGACTTGATCTTTGTACAAGGAGATAAAATGCATTGATTTCCATTCTTTGCATGTTAACCACCAACTGAAGTTGAATGATTCATTGAAAAGGCTATCTTCTTTTCCATTGGGTGGTTTTAGCTCCTTTGTCAAAGATCAAGTGACCATAAGTGTGTGGGTTCATTTCTGAGTCTTCAATTCTATTCCATTGATCTACCTGCCTATCACTGTACCAGGACCATGCAGTTCTTAACACTATTGCTCTGTAGCACCCCTTGAGGTCCAGCAAACTGATTCCACCACAAGTTCTTTTACTGTTGACAATAGTTTTAGCTATCCTGGTTTTTTTGTTATTACAGATAAATTTGAGAATTGCTTTTCCTAACTCTATGAAGAATTGAGTTGGAATTTTGATGGGGATTGCATTGAATTTGTAGATTGCTTTCCGCAATATGTCCATTTTTACTATATTAATCTTGCCAACCCACAAGCATGGGATATCTTTCCATATTCTGAGAACTTCTTCGATTTCTTTCTTTTTTTTTCTTTTTTTTTATTGATATATTTATTTACAATTCAAATGATTTCCCCTTTTTTGGACCCCCACTCCCCGAAAGTCCCATCAGTCCCCTTCCCTCCCCCTGTTTTCCCACCCAACCCTTCCCACTTCCCTGTTCTGATTTTGCTCTATACTGCTTCACTGAGTCTTTCCAGAACAAGGGACCACTCCTCCCATTCTTCATGTACCTCATTTGATGTGTGGATTATGTTTTGGGTATTCCAGTTTTCTAAGTTCTTAAGAGACTTGAAGTTCTTCTCATACAGATCTTTGACTTGTTTGGTTAGAGTCACACCAAGACACTTTATCTTGCTTGTGGCAATTGTGAAGGGTGTCGTTTCCCTAATTTCTTTTCAGCCTGTTTGTTCTTTGAATATAGGAAGGCTACTGATTTGTTTGAGTTAATTTTATATCCTGCAACATTGCTGAAGTAGTTTATCAGGTATAGTAGTTCTCTGGTGGAGTTCTTTGGGTCGCTTAAGTACACTATCATATCATTTGTAAATAGTGATATTTTTGACTTCTTCTTTTCCCATTTATATCCCTTTGACCTCCTTTTGTTGTCTAATATCTCTAGCTAGAACTTCAAATACTGTATTGAATAAATATGAAGAGAGAGGGTAGCCTTGTCTAATCTCTGATTTCAGTGGGATTGCTTCAAGTTTCTCTCCATTTAGTTTGATGTTTGCTACTGGCTTGCTGTATATTGTTTTTACTATGTTCAGGTGAGAGCCTTGAATTCCTGACCTTTCCAAGATTTAATATGACAGGATGCTGAATTTTGTCAAATGCTTTTCAGCATCTAATGACATGATTATGTGTTTTTTTCTTTGAGTTTGTTTATGTAGTGGATTACAGTGATGGATTTCTGTATTTTGAAACACCCCTGCAACCATGGGATGAAGCCTACTTGATCTTGATGAATGATTTTTTTTAATATTTTTGCATCAATATTAATAGGGGAAATTGGTGTGAAGTTCTCTTTCTTTGTTGGATCTTTGTGTGGTTTTGATATCAGTGTATTGTGGCTTCATAGAATGAGTTGGGTAGTGTTTCTTCTGTTTCTATTTTGTGGAATAGTTTGAACAATATTGATGTTAGGTCTTCTTTGAAGGTCTGATATAAATCTGCACTAAAACCATCTGGTCCTGTGCTTTTTGTGGTTGGGAGACTTTCATTGACTGCTTCTATTTCTCTAGGGGTTATGGTTTTTTATGGTTGTTTAGATGATATATCTGAGCCGGATTGAACTTTGGTATTTGGTATCTGTCCAGAAAACTGTCCATTTCATCCAGATTTTCCAGTTGTGTTGAGTATAGACTTTTGAAGTAGGATTGATAATTTTTTAATTTCCTCAGTTTCTATTGTTATATTTCCATTTTTATTTCTGATTTTGTTAATTTGGACACTGTCTCTGTCCCCTTTGGTTAGTCTGGCTAGAGGTTTATCTATATTGCTGATTTTCTCAAAAACCAGCTCCTGGTTTTGTTGATTCTTTGTATAGTCTTTCTGTTTCTACTTGGTTAATTTTAGCCCTGAGTTTGATGATTTCCTGCCATCTACTCCTCTTGGTGTATTAGCTTCTTTCTGTTCTAGAGCTTTCAATTATTCTGATAAGCTGCTAGTATATGATCTATCCAGCTTCTTTTTTGAGACATTCAGAGCTATGTGTTTTGCTCTTAGCACTGCTTTCCTGTCTCCCACAAATTTGGGTATGTTGTGCCTTCATTTTCATTAAATTCTATAAAGTCTTTGATTTCTTTCCTTATTTCTTCCTTGACCAAGGTATCACTGAGTAGAGCATTGTTCAGCTTCCATGTGTATATGGGCTTTCTGTTGGTTTTGTTGCTATTGAAGACCAACCTTACTCCATAGTGATCTGATAGGATTTATGGGATTAGTTCAATCTTCTTATATCTGTTGAGGTTTGTCTTGTGACCAATTAATTGTATGGTCATTTTGGAGATGGTACTAATGAGGTTCTGAGGAGAAGTTATATTCTTTTGATTTAAGATCAGTTGTTCTATAGATATTTGTTAAATCCATTTGGTCCAAAATTTCTGTTAATTTCATTGTGTCTCTGCTTAGTTTGGGCCTCCCTGATGAGTTCATTGATGAGAGTGGGGTGCTAAAGTTACCTACAATTAGTGTGTGAGGTGTAATGTGTAATTTGAGGTTTAGTAAGATTACTTTTACAAATGAGGGTACCCTTGCATTTGGAGCATAGATGTTCAGGATTGAAAGTTCTTCTTGGTATAGTTTTCCTTTGAAGTGTATGAAGTGTCCTGTGATTTTTTTTTTGATAACTTTTGGTTAAAAGTCAACTTTATCCAATATTAGAATGGCTATTCCAGCTCATTTCTTGGAAACATTTGCTTGAAAAATTGTTTTCCAGCCTTTTACTCTGAGGCAGTGTTTGTGTTTGACACTGAGGTGCATTTCCTATATGCAGCAAAATTCTGGGTCTTGTTTACATATCCATTCTGTTAGTCTATGCCTTCTTATTGGGGAATTGAGTCCATTGAGTCCATTGATGTTAAAAGATGTTAAGGAATAGTGATTGTTGCTTCCACTTATTTTTGATGTCATTTTTATGTTTGTGTGGTTATCTTCTTTTGGATTTGTTGAAGGAAGATTATTATCTTGCTTTTTCTAGGGTGTAGTTGCCCTCTTTATATTGGCGTTTTCCATCTGTTATTTTTTGTAGAACTGGATTTGTGGAAAGATGTAGTTTAAATTTGCTTTTATCATGGAATGTCTTGTTTTGTCCATCTATGGTGATTGAGAGTGTTGCTGGGGATACTAGTCTGGGCTTGCATTTGTGTTCTCTTAGGGTCTGTATGAGATCTGCCCAGGATCTTCTTGCTTTCATGGACTCTGGTGAGAAGTCTGGTGTAATTCTGATCTTTCTTTATATGTTACTTGGTCTATTTGCCTTACTGCTTTTAGTATTCTTTCTTTGTTTAGTATATTTTCTGTTTTGATTATTATATGACAGAAGGAATTTCTGTTCTGGTCCAGTCTGTTCAGAGTTCTGTAGGCTTCTTGTATGTCCATGGGCATCTCTCTCTTTAGGTTAGGAATGTTTTCTTCTATAATTTGTGGAAAATATTTTCTGGCCCTTTAAGTTGTAAATCTTCACTCTCTTTTATACCTATAATCCTTAGTACTGGTCTTCTCATTGTGTCCTGGATTTCCTGGTTGTTTTGGGTTACGAGCTTTTTGTATTTTACATTTTCTTTGACTGTTGAGTCAATGCTTTCTATGGTATCTCAAGCATCTGAGATTCCTTCTTCTATCTCTTTTATTCTGTTTATGTTTGCATCTATGACTCCTGATTTCTTTCCAAGGTTTTCTATCTTCTGTTTCCCTTTTTGATTTCTTAGTTGTTTCTACTTCTGTTTTTAGATCCTTGATGGTTTTGTTCAGTTCCTTCATGTGTTTGTTTGTGTTTTCCTGCAATTCTTTAAGGTGTTTTTGTATTTCCTCTTTAAGGTCTTCTACCTGTTGAGTAATGTTCTCCTGTATTTCTTTAAGGGATTTTTGTTTTTCCTTTTTAAGGGCTTCTACCTTTTTACTCATGTTCTCCTGTATTTCTTTAAGGGAGTTATTCATGCCCTCCTTGAAATCCTCTATCAACATCATGAGATGTGATTTTAAATCCAGATCTTGATTTTCTGGTGTGTTGGGGTATCCAGGACTTGCTGTTGTGGGAAAACTTGGTGCCATGTTGCTTTGGTTTCTGTTGGTAATATTCTTGCATTTGTCTTTTACCATTTGGTTATCTCTGGTGTCAACTGGTATTGCTGTCTCTGAAGGTGGCTTGTCTGTCATGCAAGCCTCTGTATCTGTGCTCCTGGGAATCAGTTCTCTCTCAGTACACAGGTGTGTAGGTACTCCTGTGAGACCCACTTTCTTGTGGTTGTTTTTGGGTATGTAGCTCTGTGGCCCCGATCAGTTCTGGGTGTGGGTGGAAAATAGAAGACTTCTGTCCCAGGCTGTTCTTGGGTTCTTGTGTCCTCAGAGTTTCTGGCTACTTCCTCTGAGCAGCAGGGCACGTCTCACCTGTGCTGACTGTCCTCTACAAGCTGATGGGTGGTTAAGTACCTTCCTGAACACCACTTGGATATGGCACTTTGTGGCAGAGTATGATCCCAAGGTAGAGACAGAAAGTGGATGGCTTCTGTCAGAGGGTTCTAGATGTGATCCTCTGAGTTGCAGGGCAGGTCTCACCTGTGCTGACTGTCCTCTCTGCACTGATGGGTGGTTAGCTATGTTCCTGTGCCGCTTGGATATGGCATGCTGTGGCAGAGGATGGTCCCAAGCCAGAGACAGAAACCAGGGGGCTTGTTCCAGAGGGTTCCAAACAGCATCCTCTGAGCATCAGGGCAGGTCTCACCTGTGCTGGCTGTCATCTCTGCACCACTGGGTAGTTAGCTGCCTTCCTGTGTCACTGGATATGGTGTACTGTGGCAGAAGATCCAGTATGAGTTCTTAAATGTCCTATAAAGTAAGTAATAGTAAGTTCTCTTAAATTAAGTTGTATTTGATTAAATAATTGCAAAATTTGAGAATTAGTTGTATCTAAAAAGGGAACCATTTCAAACAGTTGCAAACCATGAGCTATAAATTAGCTATCAGTATACAAATTAAAAGCTTGATTTTTTTCAGCCAGGCGGTAGTGGCACACGCCTGTAATCCCTGCACTCTGGGAGGCAGAGGCAGGCAGATTTCTGAGTTCGAGGCCAGCCTGGTCTACAAAGGGAGTTCCAGGACAGCCAGGGCAACACAGAGAAACCCTGTCTTAGGAAAAAAAAGCGTGATTTTTCAACATTTCAAAAACATAAGCTACAGTACATAATTAAATTACTTGCTTGAAGTTGGGGTGGTGGTCTTCAGGAGAATAAGCATGTGGTCCAATTACATATGGTACCTTCCCATTAGGTGAGTTAACTGTAAATGGAGTAAGTGATTCTCTATGGGCTGTATGCTCAAATTTACAGGAAATACAAAATCACACATAGAGGCAAATTGTAACAACTTGTCTTTTGTATATTGCTTACCAATATCGCCTGAAAAGTTTGTACATGCATTAGGCCAAATATCAGTATTCTGCAATAATCAATTTAATTGCTGTTTTGAATAAGGAATAAATATTGTATCAGGGTCCCTTGATTGAATTGTAAACTGCCAATGTTCCATTTTTCCACTAGCTTTACACACACACACACACACACATACACACACATGCACGCGTGCATGCACACACACACACAAACACACACACTCACACACAATTTATATATATACATATTATATATAGTATATATTATATAATTTTATGTATAATTATATATGTATATATACATAATTTTTAAAAGTTTCTTTTGCAGTATCAGAGCATAAGCATAACTTTGGAAAGCAAACCTAATTTTCAATAGTGTGAACAATCCAGTCTCTCTAAAATCAATTCCAAGTGCATTACTTTCATGTTACAAAGTTTCATTTCTAGTTCTTGAATATGACTGCATGGTGGTGCAGCTTTTAATACCTCATTAAAAAAATATCATATTAAATCCTATCCTTTATAAGTCTAGTTTCTAGCATAGGAATTACATAAAATAGTATCCCAATTTAGAGGTATCTTCAGAGACCTGTTTCCCTGGGTAGGCTCATGCCATGTGCTGTTGCCCAGAACGGCTCTAACCCTGAGTTACCAGTTCTAAGCCAACTTTCTGTTACTAGTATTAAATTTTTTAATCATATCTAATAACTTATAAGCCAGTAGTTTATAACAAAGACATGCAGAACATATTTATACATTGAAGACCAGCTAGAAATAAACATGAAGTGGCTACACACATTTGCTTATGCTTATTTAGACTAGCTAGCTGTAATTGCAAAGAATGAGTACCTTGCCATATGAAGAACCCAGTAATCACAGTCACAGGAGAAATAGTCATCAGCTTCCGTCCAGAGAAGCCAAGAAGCTGCTGGCCCCTTTAAGAGCAGCTTATATAGACAATCAGCCCCTGGCAGGTCTTCTGTAGCTTGCTAGGCTCCTAGATACAGGTGCAAGGCTTCAAGAGCTGTTCATCACTTTTTGTTCTCTTCCATTCTCTCTCCCTTTCCCTCTCCCTCTCTCTCTCTTTTCCTCTCTCTCTCATTAAACCTAAATCAAGAATTGAGTGACAAGCAGATAAAGTTTTCACCTTTTATTCTTTTGAATATGAAACACAGAGCAAGAATTAATCAATGAAATTAAACCACAGACATAAACTGAGAGACATGGACAGACTGGTGCACCAAGAACAAACAATAAACAGAAAGGGAAGAAAACTAGATGTCTCAACAAAAGGACCCAGATATCCTACCTAAGGGACCCAGAATCATAACTAGGCATTTCCCCAGTGGGAAACAGAGAGGAAGCAGGACATCTTCTGACCTTCTTTTGTCCCTAGGAGAGCTTTCCTTCTCTTTTGCCAAAGTATCCCCAGATATTCTCTCTCTCATGTCTGGGGTCTAAACTATCTCTCAGAGTTCAAAGACTGAAAGCATCTATAAAAATTAACTTCACTCCTCTAGATTAGCATTTCTTCAAGTGTATATACAAAACACATTTTATCATTACCCTGTCCCATTTTTACAGGGTTTACCCACTGTTGGCCCAAATTTTCTTTATTTTCCTTTGCATGGACTTCTTTGTCCCTTGATGTCCTTCACTAACCCTTGCACTTGAGCTTCAACATTGAGGTGTCATCTGACTAAGTCAGCTCAATCACTCAACAGAGTCTCAAGGGAGAGAGTGAGGATTTAAAAAATAAAAGACAATTAGACAGCATTAAGACATGACTCCAGCCAGTGCTAAACTGAAGCAGGTTTATTTTTTTCCTATCTGCTTTTATATCATTCTAGATACATACAAACAATATGGTCAGTCCTATGGCATAAACAAATTAGTCAAGGAATGAACAAAACACAAACAAAGATCCCATGTTAATTGTATTCAGTGTCTTAAGATCATCTGGCCCCGGGCTTTTTGATTAGAAGATTTTTGATGACAGCTTCTATTTCACAAGGGGTTAAAGGCCTATTTTAATTGTTTTTCTGATCTTGATTTAATTTGTTAAGTGGTATGTATTGAAAAATTTAACCATTTGTTTTACATCTTCCAACTTTCTAGAGTACATGTTTTCTCAGTGTCTCCCTTTTGTTTATGATTTTGTTAATTTTGGGTATTCTCATTCCATCTTTTAGTTAGTGTGAATAAATGTTTATTTATCTAATTGATTTTCTCAAATATTCAACTCTTTTTATTGATACTTATATTCTTTGTTTCTGTTTTATCAATTTCATTCATCACTTTGGGTATTTCTTGCCATCTACTCCTCTTGGTTATGCATCTTTTTGTTCTAGAGCTTTCATGTGTAAGTTACTGTTAAGTTACTTGTATAAGATCTCTCTTTTCTTTCTTTCCTTGCTTCTTTCTTTTTTCTTTCTTTCTTGCTTCCTTCCTTTCTTCTTTCTTTCTTTCTTTCTTTCTTTCTGTCTTTCTTTCATATATAGGCATTTAGGGCTATGAAATTGCCTCTTATCAATGCTTTTATTGTGTTCCATGAGTTGGAGTATGCTACATATTCATTTTCATTGAATACTAGAAAGTCTTTAATTTTTGTCTTCCTTTCTATCTTGATCCATTTTTCATTCAGTAGGTAGTTTTCATATTGTTAATATGTTGCTGTTGATATTCAGCTTTAATTCATGGTCATCTAATAAGATATGGGGAATTATTTCAATTTTCTTATATTTGTTGAGGCTTGCTTTATGTCAAGTACATTGTCAATTTTGGAGAAGATTCCATGAGTTGCTGAAAAGAAATTATACTCTTTTGTGTTGGGCAAAATGTTTTGTAACTATCTGTTAGGTCTATTTTAACATTTATTAGCTTCAGGATATCTCTTTTAAACTTCTGTCTGGATGACTTTTCCATTGGTGAGACTGATGTTGAAGTCTGCTATTATCAGTATGTAAGGATCAATATGTTATTGAAGCTGTAATGGTGTTCTTTCTATTAGCTTGGGTACCCTTATGCTTAGAGCTTATATGTTAAAAATTGAAATGTCATGTTGGTATGTTTGTTGTTGTTGCTTTGTGAGTATTGCTCTCATTCCCAATCTCTTTTTGATTACTTTTTGTTTGAAGTCTATTTTGTTAGATATTAAAATGACTATGCCAATTTGCTTCTGAGATCTATTTACTTGGAATATCCTTTTCCTAGCCTTTTTCATTAAGGTAATATCTATCCTTGATTTTTTAGTATGCTTTTTTGGATACAGTAGATGAATCCTGAGTTTGCATCTATTCTGTTAGTCTGTCTCTCTTTATTGGAGAATTGAAACTATTAATATTGAAAGATTTCAGTTATCAATGACTGTTGATTTACGTTATTTTGGTGGTTTTAGTTTTGTGTATGTGTGTGTGTGTATCTGTGTTTGTGTGTGTGTGTGTGTGTGTGTGTGTGTGTTTCTCTTCTTTCAGTTATACTGGTGTGAGATTATACATTTCTTGTGTTTTTATAAATGAACTCCACCTCATTGTATTAGAGTTTTTCTTCTACCCTTCTACAGAGCTGGGTCAACAGATACATATTGTTTAAATTTGACTGTATCACAGAACATCTTATTTTCTCCATCTATGGTGTTTGAAAGTTTTGCAGGCTACAGTAGGTCTGGACTACTGTAGTCTCTTAGAGCTTGTAGCACATCTGAAAATGCCCTTTGGCTTTTAGAGTTTCCATTTAGAAGTCAGGAGTAATTCTTATAGGTTTGCCTTCATATGTTACTTGGTACCTTCTCCTTGGAGCTTTTAATATTCTTTCTTTGTTCTGTAGGTTTAGTATTTGATAATTATATGTAGAGGAGTCTCACTTAGTTCAGTCTATTTGGTATTTTGCATAATTCTTGTACCTTTAAAGGCATGTCCTTCGTTAGGGTAGGGAATTTTTCTTCTAGAGTTTTGTTAAAAAAAATTTGGGGTCTTTGAGCTGGGATTGTTCTCCTTCTTATGTTCCTATTATTCTCAAATTTCATCTTTTCATAGTGTTGTAGATTTCCTGGATCTAATAATTTGTGTTAGGAATTATATATATTAACATTTTCTTTGACCAATATGTCCATTTCCTCAGTTTATCTTCAATGCCTAAGAGTCTTTCTTCCATCTCTTATATTCTATGGGTAAAGCTTGCCTTTATACCTCCTGTTGGAATTCCTAAATTTTTCACAACCAGAAGCAATTCCCTAACTTTGTGTATTCTTTACTGTTTATATTTCAATTTTTAGATCATCCACAGTTTTGATTTTTAAGTGGAAATTTCTGGGATTTTGGAGATGTGATGTTTTTCTGGAAACTCTTATATGAGGATATTTTGTTGAGAACAGACACGTAGCAATTTTCTGGAAGCTGTTAAAAAAAAAGCATGTGATATTTTGCTAGAAGGGATACTTGAGAGAACTCATGTTGTTTTGAAATGGTATAAATATAATACAACCATCAGTGGATGATGTTTGTGGTATTCAGTTGCCTTGCCACTCTTTGTTGGTCATCATTGTGATTTGCTGATGTTGGTCTTTGCTGACAATGCTATGTGGTATTTTTTGCCTTGCCTTCTTATCATTTGTTGTGACTTCATAGAAATAAATGCATCAAAGAGCTTATGGTGGTATTCCTGTGGCTTCTTGCTGCTTCCTTAAACTCAGCCTTATTGACAGAGCCTGAGATTTCTTCTGGATTGAACTGCTGTTGCTGATTCATGAATGGTATTTGCAAGTAGATAGAGCTACCAGTGCTGATTCATGTGACCTGAACTGCTGATATCTTGACAATGTGGAATGGATTCTCCGCAAAGAACTACTTCTAAGCAGGTGCACATCCTCTTTTGCCATATTAACATTTCCTTCCCAGTACCTCTGGTGAATGGTGGGCTACAAGGGAGGTTAAAGCATTTAAGTACCTTTATTAAACTATTTTTTGAAAATTAGGAGCTTACATTATTCATTTTCTTCAACTCTATTTTATTAGCTTTCTTTAAAAGATTTATTCATTTCTACAAATTGTTTTTCCTGTATTTCCTTAAAGGTTTTATTCATTTCTTCTTTAAACAACTCTATTATATTGTTGGTTTACAAGTCTTTCTCTTATGCTTCAGTTATGATGGAATATCCAGGGTCTATGATATTATAGCTGTGCTGTAGTAGAGACATATTGTTCTGGCTTGCTTTTTTATTCCTCTACTGTCTTCTAGACATCTGGGCTTGGGAAGATTATAGCTCTGGGTACTGATTTTGGTTTGTTCTTGTTGGGTGGGTGTTTTTTCCTTGCTTTCTGTTTCTTCTTTGAATTTGCCTAACTGCCTGCTTTGTCTGGACTCAGTGACATAGGATGTGCCTCATCCTTTAGTGATTTGGTGTGAGGAGCAGTGAATGTTGAGAAAGAGAATGAAGTGATATACATATGGGGGCTCACCTTTCTCAGAGAAGAAGGAAAGGGGGAATGGAAGAGGATCTGGTTGAAGGGATACTGGGAGAAGAGAGGTGGCAAATATTAGGATATAAAATGAATAAATAAATAAAAATTTAAAAGTAATTTAATCTGAATATCTAAAAATACTCTATTTCTCAAATATCTTAGAGTGGTAGTGTTTATAAAATAACAGGCACTAAAATATTGAAGAAAGGTATGTATAGACTTATAAATAGAAATCCAAGTAAAAAACAAAAAACAAAAAACCCAAAACAACCAAACAATCTATAAACAGAGTAGAAGACATACTGCTTCAACATTTTCGCTTTTTAGGTTTATAAGGTTAATGTCCAGGATAGCCTTTATGATGAACCACTGCTTTTTCTTATTAAGATGTC
This sequence comes from Apodemus sylvaticus, assembly GCF_947179515.1. NCBI lineage: Eukaryota > Metazoa > Chordata > Mammalia > Rodentia > Muridae > Apodemus > Apodemus sylvaticus. The sequence continues at coordinate 73,476,044 of NC_067486.1, read as the reverse complement.
TCCCCTTGTTTTTATTGCTCCTTTTATTTTACTACTGTCATAGTAGTGATTAATTTATTCACTTGAACATCATGTATCTTATTTTTATTAAACCATCATTTTTCTTCATCAGTCCACACTTTCCCTAATAAAAACAAATATGTCTCATTGAAAGAAAACATTTTATTAACAAAATATAATATGTAAATAATATTGCAACAAATATTTACTTCTAAAACCTAAAAAGAATATATAATTGGATAATTTAAAAGAATATTTCCTAAATTATGTAATTTGTTTTTTCTTCTAGTTTTTTTGAGTAACATAAATGTCTTTTGTCTGGTTTTTGTTATGGTGCAATTGTGGTATAATTAACAATATCGGTTTTTTAAATGAAAATTGTTCTTTGACTCTTTGATACATGCATACAATTCATTCTGATTACTCCTTCATGGCCCTATGGGTCTCCACTCCTCTCTACCTGTCCCCATTCTATGCTCTGGTCTTTTGGTTTGACTAATCAGAACTTTCTATAGTATTGTCCATAAAATATCTAAGTCAAATTAATGAACACCAAAACTGAAGAAGCAATGACAGCTTAGAAAGTAAGAAAAGCCAACTGATCTGATATTTGTAACAGACAAACTACATAAGGCAGTATACCAGTAGGTGGTTGTGGATGCATATAGGCATATTACATAATGACCAAATGAACTGGTGCACTCTATGTGGTTCTCCTTGGTTATATCAGTTTCTGCCAGTTCCTGAAAGACAGGCATATTAAGTGATTGCACATATTACCGTTCCTGAGTTTTCAGGTATAAGACTTCATATCTGGAAGATTAATTTAGTTCTGCATGTAGATTCTAACACAGGCTTTTAAACCAGTCATTAAAGAGTATGGTTCTCCATCATCATGAGAAATAATAGAATGAGACATTTCCTGTCACAAGATTCCATGAAAATGGTCTTAAAATGAGACAGGTCTGGAGAAAAATGCAAAAATGTGTGCAGGAAATAAGCCTTAAAAGTATGGAAATGCCCCAATTTGGGGGACAGTTTTCTACTTATGCTGACATTGTATAACATGTCTTGAACTACTTAACTAGGAGCAAGTGTGATTCCTCTAAAACAGATGCAAATGTTAATTAATTAATTAATTAATTAATTAAAACTGTTATAGCTAGAATAAATCTGCCCATTCATCTCTGAAATTCTGACTGTGTTGTTTCACTCCTGCAAGATTTTATTGCTGTATGAAATATGAAAAGGACTCAACTACTTTCCTTGAAGTCAGGATACAACATTAAACTGCGCAATGGAGACACTTTTTAACAGTATTAGGGTGTTCCATTTGTATTATTATTCTGTGTAAGTATGGTAAATATAAGAAAGCCAATGCCATTGCAAAGAGTTTGTTATGCTAACAGGTCTTCGAAGAAGTGATTATTTCATAGAGACCATGTGGACAGGCAGCAAGATGAATCAGCAGCCAGAAGAGAACTGGACAAGAGCCTTGATTGTGCTTTCCCTGAAGACATACAAAAAAAGGAGGATAAGCTAGTTTACTGTGAACCAGTACGGATAATTTCAATAGGTTCTGGGGTTTAATTTCAGTTAGCCGTTCTGTGAGGAGAGAGGAAAGAATAATATAAAAAGGAAAATACCAATGCTTCTTTACCTCATTTATGTTTTCCCCTTCTCCTGGCCAAAAAAAAATGTTCATAATTTATTTTTCTTTATATATCCTTCAGTCTGTATATTACTAATTTTGTTTGTTTTACACAATAAGTGAAACTGATGCCCCACTGTACATGTTATTCATTATCTTGCTATTTAGGCTCAACATTTTTCTGAGAATACTTACATTTTTCTGATGATCCCCTTCATTATTTATCAGGCTCTACAGGAGCTTGTATATTGATAACTCAAGTTACATTGTACTTTATTGTTACTATAACATTCAGTAATTATGTTCATTTTCATTAAGATTCTTATTTACTTCATGCAGATGACTGAGTAGAAAGAACTTGTTAGATCAGAGTGTAAGAATATCCAAGTTTTTAAATAATGTTAATTTTTCTCTATGATGTCCTTATAAAGTCATACCCAAATGATACTATATAATTTTCACTGATCTACAGTTCATCAAAATGTGACCTTTCCAGATTGCTCATATTTTATGGTTGGTTTGATTTCAGGTAAGATTGAGCATTGTGTAACTTGTTTACCAGCCACTCAGTCTCTTCTCTATGAAAGTTTATATTGGCATTTGTCCTTTTCTCCCATCAGCTTGTCTTTTCTTATGGATTAAAGCATTTGTATCATTTTAAAGAAATCATATGATCATATAATATGTTTAATCCATCTGGAATTATATTTTATATTTAAAAAAATAGAAGAAAAATTATTTTTCTTTGTCAACTATCAATTGAACAAAAAGTTACGTATTAAATAGCATCTCTTTTTACCTTCCAATTTAAAGTAACCCTACTTGTATATGTCAGGTTCTCCCTTATGCTTAGACCTCTATTACATTGTTGTAATTGTTTTCCTTATAGCTTCCCTTGCATTTATTTCAAATTGTTAACATTACAATGCCTTTATCTCTCAACTATTTGTTTATTCAACATATTTTTTAATTTTCTACATTCTTTGTTTACATTCCAAATGATTTCACCTTTCCAGGTTCCACCCTCCCCATAAGTTCCCTAAGCCCTCTTCCCTCTGCCCATTCCCCAATCACACCCCATCCCACTTCCTTGTCCTGGTAATCCCCTGCATTGCTGCATCAAGCCTTTCCAGGACCAGGGCCCTCTCCTTCCTTCTTCTTGGGAATCATTTGATAAGTGAATTGTGTCTTGGGTATTCAGAGCTTCTGGGCTAATATCCACTTATCAGTGACTGCATTCCATGTATGTTCTTTTGTAACTGGGTTACCTCATTTAGGATGATATTTCCAGTTTCAATCATTTGCCTAAGAACTTCATGAATTCATTGTTTTTAATTGCTGAGTACTATTCCATTGTGAAAATATACCACATTTCCTGTAGCCATTCTTCCATTGAGGGACAGCTGGGTTCTTTCCAGCTTCTGTCTATTATAAATAAGGCTGATATCATCATAGTGGAACATGTGTCCTTATTGCATGCTGGGGAATCCTCTGGGTATATGACCAGAAGTGGTATAGCAGGGTTCTCCGGAATGTCATGTCCAGTTTTCTGAGGAATCTCCAGACTGATTTACAGAGTGGTTGTACCATCTTGCAATCCCAACAGCAGTGGAGGGACGTTCCTCTTTCTCCACATCTTCACCAACACCTGCTGTCTCCTGAGTTTTTAATGTTAGTCATTGTGACTGATGTGAGGTGAAATCACAGAGTTGTTTTGATTCCCATTTCCCTAATGACTAATGATGTTGAACATTTCTTAAGGTGCTTTTCAGCCATCCAAAGTTCTTCAGGTGAAAATTCTTTGTTTAGCTCTGTACCCCATTTTTTAATAGGTTTATGTGGCTTTCTGGATTCTAACTTCCTGAGTTCTTTGTATATATTGGATATTAGCCCTCTGTCGGATTTAGGGTTTGTGAAGATCTTTTCCCAGTTCTTTGGTTGCCACTTTGTCCTTTGGACAGTGCCCTTTGCCTTACAGAAACTTTGTGATTTTATGAGGTCCATTTGTCAATTCTTGATCTTAGAGCATAAGCTATTGGTGTCCTGCTCAAGAACTTTTCCCCTGTGTCCATGTCCTCAAGGTTCTTATCCAGTTTCTTTTCTATTAGTTTCAGTATGTCTGGTTTTATGTGGAGGTCCTTGATCCACTTGGAGTTGAACTTAGTACAAGGAGATAAGAATGGATTCATTTGCATTCTTCCTCATGCTGATCTCCAGTTGAACCAGCAACATTTGTTGAACAGGCCATCTTTTTTCCATTGGATGGTTTTAGCTCCTTCATCAAAGATCAAGTGACCATAGGTGTGTGAGTTCATTTCTGGGTCTTCAGTACTATTCCATTGATCTACCTCCCTGTCACTGTACCAATACCATGCAGGTTTTAACACTATTGCTCTGTAGTACTGCTTGAGGTCTGGGATACTAATTCCTTGAGAAGGTCTTTTACTGATTCTCTGAGAAGTTCTTTTACTGTTGAGAATAGTTTTAGCTATCCTGGGTTTTTTGTTATTCCAGATGAATTTGAGAATTGTTCTTTCTAACTCTATAAAGAACTGAGATGGGGTTTTGATAGGGATTGCATTGAATCTGTATATTGTTTTGGGCAAGATGGCCATTTTTTGCTATATTAATCCTGCCAATCTATGAGCATGGAAGATTTTTCCATTTTCTGAGGTCTTCTTCAATTTCCTTCTTCAGAGACCTGAAGTTCTTGTCATTGACTTTTTTGGTTACTCACACCAAGATACTTTATATTGCTTGTGGCTATTGTGAAGGGTGTCATTTCCCTAATTTCCTTCTCAACCTGCTTATCCTTTGAGTATAGGAAGGCTATTGATTTGCTTGAGTTGATTTTATATCCACCCACTTTGCTGAAGTTATTTATCAACCGTAGGAGTTCTCGGGTAGAGTTTTTGGGTCACTTAAGTACAATATCATATCATCTGCGAATAGTGATAGTTTGGCTTCTTCCTTTCCAATTTGTATCCCTTTGACCTCCGTATGTTTTCTAATTGTTCTAGCTAGAACTTCAGGGATTATATTGAAACGATATGGAGAGAGGGGACAGCCTTGTCTAGTCCCTGATTTTAGTGGAATTGCTTAAAGTTTCTCTCCATTTAGTTTGATGTTGGTTACTTGTTTGCTGTATATTGCTTTTACTATGTTTAGATATGGGCCTTAGATTCCTGTTCTTTCCAAGACTTTTAGCATAAACGGCTGCTGAATTTTGTCAAATGCTATTTTATCATCTAATGAAATGACCATGTGGTTTTTTTTCTTTGAGTTTGCTTATGGAGTGGATTACATTGATGGATTTCCATATATTGAACAATCCCTGCATCCCTTGGATGAAGACAACTTGATCTGGTGAATCATCATTTTGATGTATTCTTGGATTCGGTTGGCAATAATTTTATTGAATATTTTTGCATTGATATTCATTAGGGAAGTTGATCTGAATTTCTTTTTTTTTGTTAGATATTTGTGTGATTTTGGTATCAGTGCAATTGTGGCTTCATAAAACAAGTTGAGTAGTGTTCCTTCTGTTTCTATTTTGTGGAATAGTTTGAAGAGTATTGGTGTTAGGTATTCATTGAAGATCTGATAGAAGTCTGCACTAAATCCATCTGGTCCTGTGCTTTTTTTGGTTGGAAGACTTTCTTTTGTTTTTTAATATTTATATTTTCTATATTCTTTGTTTATATTCCAAATGATTTCCCCTTTCCCAGATCCCCGCTCCCCATATGTCCCATAAACCTTCTTCTCTACATCCATTCTCCAATCACCTCCCTCCTTTTTCTCTGCCCTTATATTCCCCTCCAATGCTAGATCAATCCTTTCCAGGATCAGGACCTTCTCCATACTTCTTCCTGGGAGTCATTTGCTATGCGATTTGTGCCTTGGGTATTCAGAGCTTTTGGGCTAATTAATATCCACTTATCAGAGATTGCATTCCATGTGTATTCTTTGTGATTGGGTTAACTCACTTAGGATGATATTTCCCAGATCAAACCATTTGCCTAAAAATTTTGTGAATTCATTGTTTCTAATTGCTGAGTAGTGTTCCATTGTGTAAATATACCACATTTTCTGTAACCATTCCTCCTTGAGGGGCATCTGGGTTATTTCTAGCTTTTGGCTATTATAAATAAGGCTGCTATGAACATAATGGAGCATGTGTCTTTATTGTATGCCGGGGAATATGCCCAGGAGAGGTATAGCAGGGTCCAACGGAAGTGTCATGTCCAGTTTTCTGAGGAACAGCCAGACTGATTTCCAAAGTGGTTGTACCATCTTACAGCCCCAACAGCAGTGGAGGAGTGTTCCTCTTTCTCCACATCCTCGCCAACACCTGCTGTCTCCTGAGTTTTTGACCTTAGCCATTCTGACTGGTGAAATCTCAGGGTTGTTTTGATTTGCATTTCCCTAATGACTAATGATATTGAGTACTTCTTAAGGTGCCTTTCAGCCATCCAAATTTCTTCAGGTGAAAATTCTTTGTTTAGATCTGTACCCCATTTTTAATAGGGTTATTTGGTTCCCTGGGGTCTAATTTCTTGAGTTCTTTGTATTTATTGGATATTAGCCCTCTATCAGATGTAGGGTTGTGAATATCCTTTCCCAATTTGATGGTTGCCATTTTGTCCTTTTAACAGTGTCCCTTGCCTTACAGAAACTTTGTAATTTTATGAGGTCCCATTTGCCAATTCTTGATCTTAGAGCCTAAGCTATTGGTGATCTGTTCAGGAACTTTTCCCCTGTGTCCATGTCCTCAAGGGTCTTCCCCAGTTTCTTTTCTATTAGTTTCAGTGTGTCTGGTTTTACATGGAGGTCCTTGATCCACTTGGAGTGAAGTTTAGTACATGGAGATAAGAATGGATCAATTCGCATTATTCTGCATGCTGACCTCCAATTGAACCAGCACCATTTGTTGAAAAGGCTATCTTTTTTCCACTGGATGTTTTCGGCTCCTTTGTTGAAGATCAAGTGATCATAGGTGTGTGGATTCATTTCTGGATCTTCAATTCTATTCCATTGGTCCACTTGTCTGTCACTGTGCCAATACCATGCAGTTTTTAACACTATTGCTCTGTAGTATTGCTTGAATTCAGGGATAGTGATTCCCTCAGAATTTCTTTTGTTGTCAAGAATAGTTTTAGCTATCCTGGGTTTTTTGTTATTCCAGATGAATTTGAGAATTTCTTTTTCTAACTCTGTGAAGATCTGAGTTGGGATTTTGATGGGGATTGTGTTGAATCTGTAGATCGCTTTTGGCAAGGTGGTCATTTTAACTATATTAATCCTGCCAATCCACAAGCATGGCAGATTTTTCCATTTTCTGAGGTCTTCTTCGATTTCCTTCTTCAGAAACCTGAAGTTCTTGTCATATAGATCTTTCACTTGTTTGGATAGAGTCACACCAAGTTACTTTATATTGTTTGTGGCTATTGTGAAGGGTGTCATTTCCCTAACTTCTTTCTCAGCCTGCTTATCCTTTGAGTATAGGAAGGCAACTGATTTGCTTGAGTTGATTTTATAACCAGCCACATGGCTGAAGTTGTTTATCAGCTGTAGGAGTTCTCTAGTGGAGGTTTTCAGGTCACTTAAGTAAACTATCATGTCATCTGCAAATAGTGATAATTTGACTTCTTCCTTTCCAATTTGTATCCCCTTGACCTCCTTATGTTGTCTAATTGCTCTAGTTAGAACTTCAAGTACTATATTGAAAAGATATGGAGAGAGAGGTTAGCCTTGTCTAGTCCCTGATTTTAGTGGGATTGCATCAAGTTTCTCTCCGTTTAGTTTGACGTTGGCTTCCTGTTTGCTGTATATTGCTTTAATGATGTTTAGGTATGGGCCTTGAATTCCCATTCTTTCCAATTCTGATTTTAGATCCTGAATGGTTTTGCTTAGCTCCTTCACTTGCTTGTTTGTGCTTTCCTGTAATTCTTTAAGAGATTTTTGTGTTTCCTCTTTCATGACCTCAGCCTGTTGACCAAAGTTCTCCTGTATTTCTTTAAGTGATTTTTGCGTTTCTTCCTTATTGGCTTTTGTACTCTCCTGGATTTCTTTCATTGATTTTTGTGTTTTCCTTGTAAGGGCTTCGAACTTTTGATCCATTTTCTCCTGAATTTCTTTAAGTATGTCCTTCATGTGTTCCTCTACCAGCATCATGACCAGTGATTTTAAATCCAAATCTTGTTTTTCTGGTGTGATGCGGTATCCAGGACATGCTGCTAAAGGAGAATTGTGTTTAGATGCTGCCATATTGCCTTGATTTCTGTTAGTTTTTGGTTTCTGCACAAAAGTCCTGTCTGCTTGCTGTGCTAACTTGCGCGTACGGGCAGTGCACACCTCGGGGATGCGGTGGAGCCGTGGGCCACAATGAGATACACCAAGCCAAACAGTTCCACATGGGACTTTATTTAAGATAGGGAAGGGGTAGCAGACAGGAAGGAAGGAGAGAAAGAGAGAAGAGATACAATAGATACAATAGAGTCATCTGTCTGATGAGATCTGCAATGGACAATCCCAATAGCTTTGGGAAGATGAGAGGCCTTTAGCAAGGCTAAAATATGGTTTGCATTAGTTACTGATCCTCCTGTTGTGGTAAGTAACCCACGCTCTTTCCAGGTAGCAGCGTGGGACAGGAGGATATGGAAGGCATATTTAGAATCTGTATAGACATTGAGGGATTGTCCCTGTGCCAGTTGAAAGGCACGGGTGAGAGCTATCAGCTCAGCCTGTTAATTAGTAGTGTATACAAGAAGGGCCTGTGCCTCTACCAACTCGGTGTCTGACACTATGGCATAGCCAGCTTTTCTAGTCCCTTCATATGAAAAGGAGCTTCCATCTGTGTACCAAGTATTAATGGCTTGAGGCAATGTGTCCTCCTGTATGTGTGAAGGATGAGGTAGTAGTTGCTCTAAAGTCTCAGTGCAGGAATGAGACAGGCAGTGGTTAGTATTAGGCTGGGGGAGAAGAGTAGAAATATTAAGAGGAGGACATGATTGGAAGGTGAGCGTGGAATCTTCTATTAGCCCTACCTGGAGAGAAAAACCTCTGGAGGGAGGTAGAGTCTGCAAGCCTTTGTAAGTTAGGAGCTGTGAAAGGTTATGAGAAGAGAGCACAGTTATAGGAGACCCCAAGGTTAATTTCTTTGATTCTCGAATAAGGAGCTCAGCAGCTGCTAAGGCACGAATACAAGGTGCCCATCCCTGAATGGTTAAATCCAGTTGTTTTGACAAGTATACTACAGGTGCAAAGGAAGGTCCCAGTTGATGGCCTAAGACTCCAAGGGCAAATCCATCGTTTTCAGTTATATAGAGGGAAAAAGGGCGAGTCAGGTCAGGGAGATGTAAGGCTGGGGCCTTAAGAGGAGCCTGTTGGAGCCTCTGAAAGGGCTTGGCAACAGATATGAGAAGAGGTTTGTGGGTGGGGCCTAAGGGTGCCTCATATAAGGGTCGAGAGAGGAGGGAAAAGGAAGAAACCCAGGAACGTAAAAAGCTAGCCATTCCTAGAAATGATAAAATCTCTTCCTTTGTGGAAGGAACAGTTAAAGACTGAATCAGATTCTTTCTATCTAAGCCTTGTGGGTTCGGGTAATTGTTAATCCCAAATAAGTAACCTGAGTTGTGGTCAGTTGAACTTTAGAAGGTGAGACCCTGTTGTAGTCTCGGCTGGAAAGGAAATTTAGAAGAGCAGAGGTGTCAGCTTGGCTAATCTCTAGAGATGGGCTACAAACAAGGACGTCATCTACATAAAGAAGAATTTTAGATCTAGGGAGAGATAAAGAAAGTAAGTCAGAAGCTAGAGCCTGGCCAAATAGGTGTGGGCTGTCTCAGAATCCCTGGGGTAGAGCAGTCCAGGTAAGTTGGGTAGAAAAGTGGGTGTCAGGATCTGTCCAGGTAAAGGCAAATATGTTCTGTGGCTGGGTATCAAGAGGGCAAAAGAAAAATGTGTCCTTTAGATCTAGGACTGAGAAATCAGAAGTTCCTGAGGGGATAGTAGAAAGAAGTGTGTAAGGATTAGCTACAACATGATGGAGAGGAACCACTGCAACATTAATGTGCCTGAGGTCTTGAACCAGGCGGTAGGTACCATTAGGTTTTTTAACTGCTAGTATAGGGGTATTGAAAGGAGAAGAAGTAGGATGAAGAAGCTTTTTCCTTAAGAGGTCAGAAATGATAGGCTTAAGTCCCCTGAGGCTCTGGAGAGAGAGAGGGTATTGAGCTTGGGTGATGTACCTGGTAGGGTCCAGTAACTGGATGACAACAGGAGAATGATGTCTAGCAACAGAGGGGTTCTGGACGTCCCAAACTCTGGGGTCCACCTGAGAAGCTGGTAGAGGAAATAACATGTTAGTGTTAGTAGATTGATTGGCTAGAAGGAGAAGTAGGGGAACTGCTGGCGAGCTTGGGTTCAGGCGAGTGGGGGAAGCAAAAGAAATTGAAGCTCCCAACTTAACTAAAAGATCCCTTCCTAATAAGGGAATGGGAGAAGTTGGTACTACCAAAAAGGAATGGGTAAAGGGTATATTTCTAAAAGTGCAGCTGAATGGTGGGGTCTGATGAGGAAGGTAAGGCTGTCCTCCTATCCTGACTATGGGAAGATGCGAAGGTGAAGTGAAACCCCAAAACTCCACCAGGACTGAGTAAGTGCCCCTGGTATCCAGAAGGAGAGAGATGGGCTTCTCACATACCAGGATAGTTACCCGGGGCTCCCTGCTGGTGATGGGCAAGGTCGGGTTGAGGGAGCTCCAGCCCCTTCATTTGTCCATAGCCAAGCCTAGGAGGTCAGTTGGAGGGATTTCTGGGTGGGATGGCCCTCTGTTCTGCATGACAGGAGGACAATTGACTGCCCAGTGTCCCTCACGATGACACCTAGGACATGGTCCCCTTGGCTTGCGGGGGTTGGGGCAAGTCTTTGCCCAGTGACCTGGTTGACCACATTTATAGCAGGGAGCTGGTGGTACCCGAGCCTTGCAAGGCCAGGAGCCCAGGGTGGTAGCTGGTGCTGGTCGGACAGCTTTTGCCAGCATGTGGTACTTTTGTTTTCGGGTTTTTTCATCTCTCTCATGGTATACCTTGAAGGCCAGCCCCAAGACTTCTGCCTGTGGAGTCAGGGGCCCTCTCTCCAAGCGCCTAAATTCAGCTCTTATGTCGAGGTAGCTTTGGGAAAAGAAATAAGTCATTAAAAGTTGCTTACCTTCTGGATTCTCAGGATCTAGGTTAGTGTATTGTAACAAAGCCTTCGTGAGGCATTTTAAAAACTGAGATGGATTTTCCTGTTTGTCCTGGACAACCTCTTGAGTTTTTCAAAATTTATTGGCTTTAAAGCTGCCTTTCTGAGACCAGCCAGAAGGCATGTAACAAGCCTGTCTCTGGCTAAAATACCAGCTGTGGAATTGTAATTCCATTGAGGGTCCTGGTCAGGCACTGTCTGAGATCCAATTGGATAGCTTCTGTCTGTCTGGTGACTTTTGTCTCCATGCGTTTTTGCCTCTTTCCAAACTTGCCTGCGTTCATCAGGAAGTAAATTGTTAGTAAGAATCATATGAATATCATCGAAAGTCAAGTTGTAAGATTGAGTAATGTACTGAAACTCTTTAATAAAGTTAAAGTTAGAAGTATAAATTCAGGATCACTTCCGGATTAGGATACACCTGAGGTTGAGTGTCCTAACAAGAGTGTTAGCTGGAGAGGCACCTAGCTCCAGAAAAGGTTGGCCATATCCCCTCTGCAGTTAAGATTCCGCCCAGCCAACCGAAGCACCGTACTGTTTAAGCCGATGGTATTCGCTAAAGGGAGTGCAATCCCATATCTGGGAGTGTGGAACTGTTTGGTCTAGTGACTCAGAGGCAACCCACGTGGCAAGCCTTAGCACTGGAGTCCTTGAGTCTCGGGTTGCGTAGCGACAGTGGTGGTGGTGGTGGCAGTGCGTGTGGCAGGCAGCGGGCAGCAGTGGTGCGAGCAGGAGGGAGTGCAGCAGTGTAGCAGAAGCGATGGTGGGGCAGGAGTGCAGCAACATAAGCAGCCTTAGGTAGGATCTCCTGGCTGGGCTCGCCAAAATGTTGGTTTCTGCGCAAAAGTCCTGTCTGCTCGATGAGCTCACTTGCACCATGTACACCTCAGGGGATGCGGTGGAGCCGTGGGCTGCAATGAGATACACCAGGCCAAACAGTTACACATGGAAATTTATTTAAGAAAGGGATGCGGTAGCAGGCGGGAAGGAAGGAGAGAAAGAGAGAAGAGAAAAGAGAAGGGGGAAGAAGTGCTGCCCGGTTATATACTGGTGGTGACATAATTACAGGTAAAGGTAGGCTATGGAATTCTGGGTAAACGGCAGCTGTTGCCTTGGCAATAGACCTATACATTGCCTTAATTGTCACTTGTATGGTGTCACAAGCTTTGCAGGCCTCGGGTACCTACATTAGTGACGTTCCTGCGTTTACCTTTTGCCATCTAGTTCTCACTGGAGTGAGTTGGTCTTGTCAATGCTGGGCTCTCTAGTGCAAGCTGCCTCTTCCTAGCTGGCCTCTGGTGCACAGCTGAACTCCTGCACTGCCTGGAGACAGGGTGCTCTGGCCCAGGCTGTTCAGATCCCGAAGCAGACACCCGAAGGCTCCTGCCCGTGGCCTGCTGGATTCACCAGAGCACACTGACTCCTCCCAGCCAGCCTCCCGGGTGCCCCTCTGGCCTCTTGCAGGGCCTGGAGATGTGGTGTTGTAGCCCAGGCTGTTCTGGATCCCAAAGTGGAGATCTAAAAGCTCCCGGCAGAGGCCTCAGGACTGGAACCTAAGCTCTGTGGTGTTGACCCACCAGAGCACACTATGTACTCCCAGTCTGGCTCCGGGTCCACACCAGGCCTCTTGCACTTCCTGGAGACCAAGTGCTGTGGCCCAGGCTGTTCAGATCCCAAAGCAGGCACCTGAAGGCTCCCGACCGGGGCCTGCTGGACTCACCAGAGCACATTGACTCCTCCCATCTGGCGTCCCAGGTGCCCCTCTGGCCTCTTGCAGGGCCTGGAGATGTGGTGTTGTAGCCCAGGCTGTTCTGGATCCCAAAGAGGAGATCTGAAGGCTCCCACCAGAGGCCTCAGGACTGGAACCTAAGCTCTGTGGTGCTGACCCACCGGAGCAAGCTGTGTTGTCCCAGTCTGCCTCCAGGTGCACCTGGAAGACTTTCAGTGACCCTTTCTATTATTTTAGGGGTTATGGGACTATTTAGATAATCTATTTTTTCCGGATTTAATTTTGGCATTTTTTATCTATCTAGGAAATTGTTCATTTCCTCCACATTTTCCAGTTGTGCCGCAGTGGCCCCAGTAAACTCTGTAAGACAAAGTTTTACAGACTGAGGGGAGAAATGCCTCCAGGAGCTCTCCAGAGCACCCCTATTCAGAAGTCGAAAATCTTACTTGGCAATTTTTTTAACCTCTCCTCCTTCTTAGTATCTGGGACTAAGAAAAACTAAGCAAATTAAGATGTAAAAGAATCCATCTTTAAGTAAGTCACTAGCCAGAAAATTCTGCAATGCTTTTCTCCAGTCATTTACATAATTACATTTACCTCCCAACAGTGTATAAAAGAAGTATGGCTCTGACACTATGGTATGAAAAGCATTAACAGCAGGTAGTAGGATTTTCCCAGGAACCCTAAAATTACAGGTTCCTTTTGTTATTTGACCCTCATACAATGTCCTTGCAGGACAGGTAGATTTGTTTCTGGTCTAGGCCTGGGGCTCAGATTAGAAGATATTTAAATTTGAGGAACCTTATACAATGTCCTTGCCCAACAGGTGGGGGTTGAGCAAATTAGAAAGAATTTACATTTGAGTTGGTACAAAGCTCAGAGCTGCCTCAATGAAAGCTTGTCAGGAATAGTTTTTGTCTTCCAGACCCCACCTAGGGAGTCTTTGGCCAAAACAACATTCTTAACTTATCTAGGTGTGATTTGACTCATTGGAAGCTTATGAGGAACTGCTTTTGTCTTTCAGACCCCACCTAGGGAGTCTTTGGCCAAAAGAACATTCTTAACTTATCCAGGTAAGGCTCAGGATGCAGTTCATACTTATTACTCATGAAGACTCATTTATACTCAGGGAGTTTGACAAAATGTTCTTTAGAGTCCCTTTAAAAGTTTATATCAAGAAGAGTGATGCTTTCTGTGTTCGAGCTTCTAAATTTGTTACACTGAAAAAAATGTTTACCTGGTTGATTTTATACTTCCTTGTGCCAAATGGTTATGCTAATTTTTCCTTGGGCCTGCTTTAATGGATAAATCTTTTGATATGTAAATATCAAACCCTTTTGCTTAAAGGCTCATGCCTCAAAACAAAAAATACACTCAGATCCAAAAACCACCTCTGAGTCTGTGTGTCATTTCACTGCACCCATGCCTTCCTGGACCAAAAGAATCCTGGTTATCCCATGGCTGAGTTTAGTCTGTGGCACAGTTGTGTATATTTTCCAGTTGAGTATATGTTTTTGCAGTAGGATCTGATGATTTTTTGAATTTCCTCAGTTTCTGTTGTTTTATCTTCTTTTTCATTTCTAATTTTGTTAATTTGGATACTGTCTCTGTGCCCTCTGATTAATCTGGCTAAGGATTTATCTATCTTGTTGATTTTTCTCAAAGTACCACCTCCTGGTTTTGTTGATTCTTTGTATGATGGTTCTCTTTGTTTCTACTTGATTTATTTCAGCCTTGAGTTTGATGATTTCCTGTCTTCTACTCCTCTTGTGTCAATTAGCTTCTTTTTGTTCCAGGGTTTTCAGGTGTGTCATTAAGCTCCTAGTGTATGCTCTCTGTAGTTTCTTTTTGGAGGCACTCAGGACTATGAGTTTTCCTCTTAGAACTGCTTTCATTATGACCCATAAATTTGGGTATGTTGTGCCTTCATTTTCATTAAATTCTAAAAAGTCTTTGATTTGTTTCTTTATTTCTTCCTTGACCAAGGTATCGTTGAGTATTGTTCAGCATCCATGTGTATATGGGCTTTCTATTGTTTTTGTTGCTATTGAAGACCACTCTTACTCCATAGTGATCTGATAGGAGGCATGGAATTAATTTGATCTTCTCATATCTGTTGAGGTCTCTCTTGCAACAGATTATATGGTCAATTTTGGAGAAGGTGCCAGGAGGTGCTGAGAAAAAGGTATATTCTTTTGCTTTAGGATGAAATTTTCTATATATATCTTTTAAATCTTCTAGCTTTTATGATCTCCAGTGAGAAGTTTGATGCAATTCTTATAGGTCTTCCTTTATATGTTACTTGGCCTTTTTCTCTTACTGCCTTTAATATTCTTTCTTTGTTTAGTACATTTGGGGTTTTGATTATTATGTGACGGGAGGTTTTTCTGTTCTGGTCCAGACTGTTTGGAGTTCTGTAGGCTTCTTGTATGTTCATGGGCATCTCTCTCTTTAGGTTAGGGAAGTTTTCTTACATAATTTTGTTGAAGATATTTCCTGGCCCTTTAAGTTTTAAATCTTCACTCTCATCTATACCTATAATCCTTAGGTTTGGTCTTCTCTTTGTGTCCTGGATTTCCTGGATGTTTTGTGTTAGAAGCTTTTTGCATTTTGCATTTTCTTTGACTGTTGTGTCAATGCTTTCTGTGGTATCTTTGGCATCTGAGATTCTTTTTTCTTTCTCTTTTATTCTGTTGTTGATATTTGCATCTATGATCCCTGATTTTTTCCCAAGGTTTTCTGTCTCCAAAGTTGTCTCCCTTTGCGATGTCTTAGTTGTTTTTACTTCTGTTTTTAGATCCCGGATGGTTTTGCTCAATTCCTTCACTTGTTTGTTTGTGTTTTCTTGTAATTCTTTAAGAGATTTTTGTGTTTCCTCTTTTATGACTTCTGCCTGTTGACCCAAGTTCACCTGTATTTCTTTAAGTGATTTCTGCATTTCCACTTTATTGGCTTCTATCTGTTGACCCATATTATCTTGAAGTTCTTTAAATGACTTTTGTGTTTCCTTTGTAAGGGCTTCTACCTTTTAATTCATGTTCTCCTGTATTTCTTTAAGACATTTATTTATGTGCTTCTTGTGATCCTCTAATATCATCATGATATGTGATTTTAAATCCAGATCTTGTTTTTCTGGTGTGTTGGGGTATCCAGGACTTGGTGTTGTTAGAGAATTGGGTTTGGATGCTACCATACTGCCTTGATTTCTGTTAGTAACATTCCTATGTTTGCCTTTTGCCATCTGGTTATCTCTGGAGTTAGTTGGTCCTGTTGTCACTGGCTGGTGCTTGAACCTCCTGTGAGCCTATAAGGCTATTTCTGCACCTCTGGATGACTGGGTTTCCCCTGGCACAGATTACTCATGGTCTTCCCTACTCTTGGCTGTCGATGGAGCCCTGGTGTGCCTTGCCCCAAGCAATGTCATACTAGGGTTGTCTCTGTGTACCTGGTGTTGCCTGTCTGGTCCATCCAGGAGCAAAGATGGCTGATGCTGTGGGGACACTTTCCAAGTGCAGAACACTCTGCAGGGCAAATGGCCCAGGACAGGGCTGACACACAATTGGCCCACAGAGCTGCTCAGGCCTTAGGCACAGGCAGAAGAGTGGTGGGCTCTGTCTCGAGCGATGTTAAACTAGGGATATCTCTGTGTACCAGGTGCTGCCTGTCTGGTCTATCCTCAGCATATTATTTTTTATTTTAAGATTACATTTTCCTTCCTTCCCCTCTCTCCAAGCACTCCCATATACCATTTTCCACTCTCCTTAAAATCCTTGGCTCTTTTTCCATTAATTGATATTGAATGCATATAATTGTAATCCTAAATATAACATTCTCAGTCCACATAATATTATGTGTATGTGTGTTTTTTAGGGTTGCCATTTGGCACTGGACAACCAATTGATGTGTTTCTTTTGGGGCAGCCCATCTTTTTTGCCCACAGCTTTCCTCGGTTGCTTATGATACTTTGTGTAGGGTTGAGGCTTCACGGGCTTTCCTCCCACCTTTTGACATGTTTGTTGGTGTTATCATTGTTCAGTTCAAGTGTGTGTAATCATTTTGATGAGGCTTTATATATGTAGCTTCTGATGTTACAAGGAGACAATCTCACATCAAAATCCATGATCTTATGCCTCCTACAATCTTTCCAGGAATTCCTCTTCAGTGTTCCTGAATCTTGGTTCAGGAGTGTTTTGTAGATGTATTTATTTGGACTGGCTCCAGAACTCTATATTTCCATTGTTTTATGTTTTCTGTAGTCATCTCCGTATGTTTTAAAGAGAAGTTTTCTTGATAACAGGTGACGACTACACTTACCTGTGTGTGGACAGTTCTTAAGAGGTAGTCATTAAGGATTATGCTGGTTTAATATATAAGAAGTTGTAGATTCTCCTTCAATAGCCATGATTTCAGCACTGAGTAGTTAGCTTCATCTGCAGGACAGCTATAGTTTCCCTCTTGTTGAGTGGATCTTAAGTCCAACTAGAGAGTTGTAGGTTACTGCCAAGGTATGTGTGTCACTACTGCACATCTAGAGTTATTGTGCCTTGACTGTCTTTGATGTCCTTCAAAAGCATCATAGCTGTGCATGACTGCTGATTATCCTTTTCCTTCAGAATCTTGACGGTTACATTAAACCTCAGATAGAACACATCCATTGAAGTTCCAACTCAGGGTTCTCTGGATTATGCTGGCTTAATATATAAGAAGTTGTAGATTCTCCTCCATAAATCATGACTTTATTCTAAGTAGTTAGCTTCAAGTACTTGGTGTCTTTTGCCAGTTTCTTGAACATTCCTGGCCAACAACTCAAAAGGGTATTTATTTTGTCTGGTATTGGGGCTTTTGCTAAGTGGTCTTTTGTTCTTAAAGAGATCAAATTCAGCCCAGAAGAGAAAGGTTCATTATACATACATACATACATACATACATACATACATATACACACAAACACACACACACACACACACACACACACACATGTTTTCTTTAAGTAAATAGCATGATTTCTTTTGGCTTTTCAGATACCTGTATCGTTATTTTATGCTCATCATGCCTTTTAATATTTTTACCTCTATCACTTTCCCACAGATCATTCTTTTTCCCCATTTCTGTAATAGCTCCTTTATACTTCTTACAACTTACACTGTATTCACTTCACTTCCCCTACCTAAAGAGCCCCCTTTCCAATTGCCCTGACTGGGTCACCTTTCTAATATTTAGTTAATTGTTTTCCTCTTAAAGACATTTTAAAGTCTAAAAATTTGCAACAATAGTATGGAAAATTAATTTCTCCTTTCAGCATTTTACCACAATATTCTCTTTAATTAGCCTAATAATAAGAGTATTCAAATCAGCAGATTCGCACTTTTATCATATTAGTTGATCTACCAACACTTTCCAATTCAACTTCGTTTTGCCCTAATGTTTTTGCTTTTCCCTGAACGTCCCTGACATTCTGTGGTGCATGTATTTGCATAGACTTTCTCCTCTATTTTATTATCTTTCTTTTTGTGTTTTATGGCAATTGGTAGTTTTGTGATTGCTCATCAATCATTTTACATAATGAATCTCAACTTAAGTTTGCCTGACATTTATCATTATTCAAGAGCATGCATTTTTATATAAATAATGCATACATGTAATGTTTTACCTTCCCAATGTATTATACACTATTACAATTTTTCAAGTCTGCAATATATACACTAATCTTAAAGTCTCACATATATATTTCATTGATTTTCAATATAAAACTATACCAAAATAACTCTATTGTCAAGACAATTTTAAAATTTCAGGAAAGTTTCAAAAACAGTATAAAAGACAATATTGAGATAGTCTCTAAAGTAAGCTGCAATTTCCATTAAACCACATCATTTAATTAGGCAGTTTCAGAAGCAGGCTTTATTGAATGCAGAGGGAAATTGTATGGTTCAGTTAGAGAAGAAAAAAAGAATAAAAATGAAATGCCTTTTGTAAAACCACCACGTGAATCAATGTCCACATTATCATAATTCTATAAGGAAAAAGAGAAGAGAAGCAGGCCCACAAAAGCTTATAAAAGAAACAATATGTGGTATCTGGGGTGCTGCATGAGTGTAGTGTTTCTGTCTATGGAAGAGATCAAGAATGCAAGTGGTAGCTGTAACTGGCATAGGTGGATGGAGTTGGCTGCAAGGGTCTAGGATCTCAGCCTAGGGAACATGGGGTTAGCAGTTCCAGTCTCAGGTCCCTAACTGAAGTGGTACCAGAAGGTAGATACTGGACATGTTTTTCTCAAGCAGGACCATGAATCAAGCATGTTATAATGCTAATAGTAGCTCCTGTGTGTGTGTGTGTGTGTGTGTGTTTGTTAAAGTAAAAACTTTTGCTGTGTGTAAGACTTTTGTTCAACGAATGACTCCTTATACATCTGTCCATAATGTTTCACTTTAATTACCTTTAAAAAGGTAGAACATGATGAGGCAGAGGCATACTTGATAGAAAATTATCCATTTTATTGGTATTTTTATTGTTTGAGAATTTCACACATGCATAATTCATCTGTTCCCTACACCTCATCCCCTTTATTTCCCTGCCACAATCCCCCATCAACTTAATGGACTATTTTATTTTAAGCACTGAGTATGCTTGATACCAATTGTATGTTCATGGGTATTAGAGAATTTGCTGGAACATGAAGAGCCTCCCAGAGTCCACATTCACAAAGAAAATCTCCTCTCCCTCATCCTGTAGCTCCCAATTGCCAGTGTCTCTTGTCTACACATGGAATTCAGGAAAGCTTATTTAATGGGGGTAATCTTAGAAAAGAAGAGTAATAATGAAGAAGAGAGATTAACCCAAGACACAGCAGTGAGCTGGCTCTCCTATAGAAAACACGGGATGTCTTTCTACTTTTATCCTAAGATTCTAGAGAATTGAACTTGTGTTTTCTTCATTTCTAATCTTCAAAGATAAAACAGAATGCATTTTTTTTCAAGCCAGTTCAAAAGGGCTTGATT
This sequence comes from Apodemus sylvaticus, assembly GCF_947179515.1. Classification (NCBI taxonomy): domain Eukaryota; kingdom Metazoa; phylum Chordata; class Mammalia; order Rodentia; family Muridae; genus Apodemus; species Apodemus sylvaticus. Next base: position 73,456,423 of record NC_067486.1, on the reverse strand, counting down.
CATTGAAGCCCTTTGAAACTATAAATGCTTGTTTTATGTGTCAATATTTAAAGCAAAAATATACATTTATGAAGCACATAGATGGTTGAAGAAATACAATCTGAAGAGCAAAGATAAACACTGCAAATGAATCAGCTTTTTAACATATCTTAACAAAGACAGACCATCTACAGTCACCATGCATTTTTCCAAGTAATATTTAGACTAAAAAGGTTTGGCAAACTAAATTTCATTATTTTCCAGGCCAGGAGCTGTTGAGTTAAATCTAGGAAAACAGACACATGGGTATAATTCGAATTCCTAAGCTTTTGCTTCACGTTTCAAACTAGGCATTTTTCATTTATTATTTTAGCATAGAGGCCATACCAGCCATGTGTCCTTAAGTAACCTAATGGTTAGGTTCTTAAGTAACCTAATTGCAGCCTGCCTTGTCATGTGTACCTCCTTTCATCCCCAAATCTTTCCTTTCCTTCCCTTCCTTTGCCTGTTCTTGGTGCATTTCACTACACTTTATAAATCTCCAAATCTAAAACAAGGTTGAATCAGAACATCGGAATGGCTCCCAGCAAATAAATCAAATATAAATTTTTTTCACAAAGGAAATTTTAGTCGTGGTTTCTTTCATTGGTTAATGCTATCAAAAGTTTAATAAAATCCACTCAGAGTATACATACATTTTTTTCACTTAGTAATTTGTTTTTCACTATACATCCTGATTGCAGCCCCCTCTTCTAGTCTCCCTGACATAGACCCTCCCCCCTCCCTAGGCACATTTTTTTTCCACTGAAGCCAAACAAGGCAGTCCAGTTAGGAGGAATGGGATCCATAGGCCGGCTATAAAGTCAGGGCCAGCCCTGCCTCAGTTGTTGGGGACCTGCATGAAGACTAAACTTCACATCTATTAATATACACTTTTAAAAATAAGCTCTTATTAAATAGTTGTATTGATACAGTTCAGTGGTAGGGGGATTTACCCCATGGTAAGCACTTATTTCCATTTCTTATATTGCACACAATGACAACAAAGTGTGTGTTCCCCATCATGTTTTATGAGAATATTTCTGGCAGCAAAATCAATGAATAATATTATTGAATATTAGAGTTGAACATAGGCCAATCTATGTTGAGAGAATTTTGTCTTTCTTACTGTTTGACATACATTTTTTATTTGTTTTCAGGATATGTGTGTGTGTGTGTGTGTGTGTGTGTGTGTGTGTGTAATTAAGAAAAGTTTGTATTGCACACTATTTTACAGTGTTTCATTGTTTTACATCATGATCATTTTTCATGTCATTAAGTGTGTACTTCTACTATATCTACCTATTTATTAAGCAGGTATCATGGTTTTGTTCTACTTTTCATATTCCTAAAAATGTGAACATAAGACAGAAATATTGTAATATAAAAAATGTAAAACCTTAGTGATCCTCTTTTGTTCTCTTGTTCTAAGAAATGTAAAACTTTCCTCATTTGAAATACTATCTCCTAGCTGAAGGGGTTTGCAATCCCATAGGAAGAACAACAATACCAACCAACCAGACCCCACTCCCCCAAGCTCCCAGGTACTAAACCCCAATCAAAGTGTACACATGGAGGGACCTATGGCTCCAGCTGCTTATGTAACTGGGGATTGCCTTTTCTGGCATCGGTAGGAGGGGAGGCCCTTTATCCTGTGGGCCTCAACATAAGAGAATGCTAGGGAGGGGAGGTGGAAGTGAGTGGGGAGGAGCTCCCTCATAGAAGCAGGTGGGGGAGAGATATGGGATAGGGAGTCTCTGGAGGGGAAACTGGGAAGGGGGAATTATATTTGAAATGTAAATAAATTTAAAAAACCAAAAAAAAAAAAAGAAAGAAACAAAGAAATATTGGCTCCCAAAATACCTCAAGAGTACTTTGTATATCATAGTAACCCATGCACAACTAAGAAGGAGTTTGGGTATGGTGTAGTTAGAACTATTTTATCTGGGTATTAAAAGATGGGAAGAAGCCAAAACTGTGTAAGTTATGATACTTGGGTAAAAAAAAAAAATGTCACAGACCATGATTAGAAACTGAGAACTAGTAAACTTTTAAAGAGATTTAAATAGATTAAGTTTTTTTGGAAAGTAAATACTGATTTACTCTCATGCCATTTGTATTTATACATTATCAAGCATGTCAATGATACTTGCTGTAAGTTTGTCTGAGAGACTTTAAGGTAAGTGATTAAACATTTTTTACTAGTTCTGTACAAGCTAATAAATTACCTGTGAGTATATATTGCTCATGTAAAATTCAAAGAACATATTTAATGATATCTCACTTTTTATGTGTATTACATTTACTTACTCTCTAAAGAGATTCAAAACAACTGCTTTGATATACCTCATTAATAAAATGTTATTTAACATCAAATTTAAAACTTGTATATAAAAACATCTTTCTATTTTGTTAATTCATCATAGACTTCAGACAGATGTCCTTCCATTTTGTACATTGATAGACAGTGGTGTGAGAAAAATCAAGATGGTGCTTTGTAATTTGAGTTCATATATTGATTATGAATTCTGCAAAACAATTCACCAATCCTCATTGTTGATGAGACATGAATATGTATTTTTCATGAAAAGTTTAATAAAACATAATTTTTGAACTGCACCACAAAGGAGAAACAGCTGTGAATCCTATGGTTTGCTCTGACTAATGTAATGCTAGCCTATAATCATAGACTCCATTCTGCCCCCAAACAAATTGCACTGTGACAAAAATTGTCTGCAAACGAAAAGTCAAAATGAATATAGTACTGGACTCAGCTTCAGTGGAGTGATCCAGAATAATAGTCAGTGCAGATTAAATGGGTTCTGACAACGGGGTAAGATATGACTGTTGGAGGCAAAGAGCCGTCGTACTGCCAAAACGAAGCTGGAATCCTGTCCTGGAAAGAAGGGATGTCCAGAAGGAAACCACGCAGAGATTGAAAGCAGCCTTTTGCCCATAATGGTTAGTGATGTTAAAACCACAGAACCCTCAGATTTTCAGACTGGGTAAGTCAGTGTTCCAGAGTGGCAGGGTGGGGTGATCTGTATGGTTTTGCTGAGTGGCAGAGAACTCAGCATACTGCAGAGAGACATTTGAGGTTCTCTTCCCAGCCCTGATTCTCACCCTCCAACAAAATCAATTAGCCTCCTAACATTCACTGTCCCAGTTTTCTTCAAATATATCCACATAAATAGATTTCCTACATAGAATTTGCAAGGATGTCACCCGCTGGCATCTTAGAAAAGAAGCTAAAATGGAGCAGAACAGAAGTTGCAGAGCTGTGGGAGGCTTTTCATATACACTGATGCAATAGATCTCAGAGACAAAATTCAAATCACAGGTCTACCTAACACAGTGCCAATGTATACTTCTTAAATTTGACATTACAGACTAAGAATTATCTTTTTATTGTTTCCCTTTCTTTGAAGTTGTCTAGATAAGTGTTACTTTTTGGAGAGTTAAAACTTACATGGTAGATGGCAGATTTCACCAATGTGAAATTTTATATATGCTATGATGACATTTTTATAAAACAATGACCCCAATGTAAATAATTCTAATTAAAAATAAACAAATGCTCACATAGGAGAAATACAAGAGAGATGTGTTAGATAGTAACAGTATTCATCTCTATGATGGTATTATATCTTAATATTCATTTTTGATTTATTACTGATTTCTATTATAAGTAATATATATATATGGAATTTGTGCTGGATAAAAAGATACACTTTGTCTTAAAATGCTGAGTGTGCACAAATATGAAAATTTAGCTTTGCATGATTTATATCAATTACTCTTTCAGTCTTGGATCAGCCATACTCTAATTAATCCCCAAACTACCCATTTAGACACACAGTATTTATCCAGAATAACATAAGAAAAGTGTAAAGATTTACCTTGAGAGATAAATTTTACAAAAACATTTCAATATGTTATTAAATGTTGTATTCCAAAGTTAAAGGATTAACAAAAGATGGGCATTATGACTCACAGGCTAAGAAAGTTCCAGCCTTTCACTTAATTCCCTATATGTATCTTTACCATGTCACCTCCATTGACACTGTCTAGACTGGCTCCTACCCACAACTTTCTAGATGCCCCTGCATGTACAATCTATTTATGCATTATTTTCCTTATTCACTGTCCTGGGATGAGAGGCTGAGATTCCCCATCAGGATAATGTTTGTAGTAAAAGTGAATCAAAACACTGAGCCATGCTTAACAACTAAAAGAAAGGTAACAAGAAAGCATTTAACAAATAAAGATATCGATTTGTACTATACATTACCTTCATAAAAAGCAACAACTGGACACTGGATCTAATGACCATTATACAAAACTAATTTTTAGATAATTTAAATAAAATATTACCTGTTTTAAATTCACAGTTATATTTATTATTATTGCTCATAAAATATTTTCTTGTATTTTTCCTTCCTAATGTGGTATGAATATGTCAAAATTATATATTCTTGCTATTTTTTCCAGTAGAATTTAGGAAGTCTAAAAGATTATATCTAAATATTTGACATATAATCCTGGTTTTAATAGTGTGACCAGGAGCTATGATATCTAATTTTTTCTATGAGCCTTCAGAGTATAGAAGAGACAGGCAACAGGCTCCTTTTGAATTTGAGGGATATTTGTTAGTACAAAGAAACTAGAGAGACCCTGGGTTAGAGGTAAAGATATTTAACCTTCTAAATTAAGTAATTTAACACACTATAAAATATCATCAGTTATAAACTATGAGATATATGCTATGTTGCACCAAGGCTATCCTTTGTGAAATATTATAGCTCTAATTTACATGGGAAGGATCCTATAAAGCCTTGAGCTTTCATCCTTACAATTATTGGACAAGGAATATAAAAAAAAACCAATTAAAAATTCCTGTCTGAAAAAAAGAATTCATAATGCTTTGAGATATGTATGTGTGCACATGTATACATGTAATTAAAATGTTTCAGTGCCTATACTCTTTGTTCATCATTATGGAAGCACACGGACCTCATCAAGGTGCACACATTGTACCTTCACAACAGTCACTATATGAAGGGGATCTAGAGTTCCTATTTAGAATTACCAGGATACAGAAGGGTGCTCTGAGTTCTTCACGATGGTGCTGAAGAGGAATTTAGTTTGGATGAAATATCTTAAAATTGGAAGACTTTCATTTCCTCTAGGGACACTATATCAGCTCATTATGAAGATAACCTCAATTTAGAGTCCAGCGTCTATGAACCTGAGAGGAGCAAGAGTGGGTCCATATTCAATGTTCCAAGAAGGAAAAAAAAGTGAGAACTGGCTCGTGTGCCTGGACCACAATTGGCTTTGGCAAACCTTTAGCTGTGAGGCCTTCAATGGCTCTGAGGCCCTTACCGCAGAAAAATGATGGGTTTTAAAATACAAGAATTAAAGAACACATTGATGTAATTTTGGTTCAGGAGCATTTAGAGAAATGTATGTTTGTCTTTCAAGGTTTGCTAACCTTAGGAACACTTCAGACCTGTAATGAGACAATTTGCCTGGGAATTTGCTCTACTGTCCCTAAAGATTCTTGAATATTAACCACACCCAAATGAGCTTTAGTCATTCCCACTGTTCTGTGGCCACATGCATAAACATCTTTTCTAAATTAAGAGAGCTTTTATATACAAATTATTTATTTGAAAGTTGGAGTTATGGGAATTTTGATTCACTTAAATTTCATTGAATTTTCATTTAAATAATTATGTTAATTCTGATAAATACAAACTTTAATTTTTTTTTCGAGACAGGGTTTCTCTGTATAGCCCTGGTTGTCCTGCAACTCACTCAGGTTGGCTTCAAACTCCTCAGAAATCCGCCTGCCTCTGCCTCCCAAGTGCTGGGATTAAAGGTATGCGCCACCACCGCCTGGCCTTAAATTTTTATGATAGGCTTCTATATAATAGTCAGAGGGGGTTGTTTCTAGTTTCATGAATTCATTCTTCTTTTACTTTAAAAGCTGCAAAGAGTTATTCATGAACATGCATGTTCATGGTTCTTGTAGTCACAAAAATTAAGAAATGTAATCAGCATAGGCATCCATCAATTGATCAACAGGTAGTGAAAATGTGGTATATATATACAATGAAAGTTTAGTCAGCTGTAAAAGAAAATGAAAATACAAAATGGAACTAGACATAGTAGCAGGCTCCTCCAAAGGTTCCAAGATCTTGCTAACTATAGGTCCTTGGTCCATTCATCAGTTTCCTCTCAGATTAAAACCTCCCAATAGAGGGAAGCTTCCTGAGAAATAGAAAGTGAAAGCAATGTGAAACAATAAGATAGTTTAGGACATAAGAGGAAAACTCATAGCTCTGAGTTCCTCCCCCCACCCCACCCCAAAATAAAAACTGGAAAGAGCATACACTAGCAGCTTGGCAGCACATCTGAAAGCTCTAGAACAAAAAAAAAGCAAATACAACCAAGAGGGGTAGAAGGCTGGGAATAATAATAGATGGGACTGAAATCAACCAAGTAGAAACAACAAAAATAACCAAGAAACTATAAAAAGAATCAACCAATCTAGGATTTGATTCTTTGAGAAAAATCAGCAAGATAGAAAAATACTTGGCAAGACTAACCTGGGGGCACAATGACAGTATCTGAATTAACAAAATTAGAAATAAAAACTGAGACATAACAACAGAATTCTAAGAAATCCAAAAAAAAAAAAAAAATCATCAGATCCTACTACAAAAGCCTTTACACAACAAAACTGGAAAATTTTGATGAAATGGGCAATTTTCTAGACACATATCAGGTACCAAAGTTCAATCATGATCACATGATCAGTTAAATGATCCAAAGAGTCATCAACAGTCTCCCAATCAAGAAAAGCCCAGGAGTAAATGGGTATAGTGCTTAATTCTATCATACCTTCTAAGATAACCTAATACCAATATTCTCCAAACTGTTCCACAAAATAGAAACAGAAGGAACTCTACCCAACTTATTCTATGAAGCCACAATTATTCAGATACCTGAACCACACAAAGACCCTACAAATAAGGAGCACTTGAGACCAATTTCCCTTATTGCAAAAATACTCAATAAAATTCTTGCAAACCGAATCCAAGAACACATCAAAATGATCCTCCATCACGATCAAGTAGGGATCGTGATGGTTCAATATAAGGAAATCCAGAAATGTAATCCATTATATAAACAAAGAAACTGAAAGAAAAAACCACATTATTTCATTAAATTTTGAGAAAGCATTTGACAAAATCCAACGCCCCTACATGACAAAACACTTGGAAAGAACAGGAATTCAAGGCCTGTAGAGAGTCATATTGGGGCGCCATGTCACCTGGCAGGAACGTGAAATTGACCAAGGTGAAATTCCTCTCCCAGCCTTTGAGCAGGAACTCCTATGCTAGTCACTACCCCTCCATCTAGGGTAGAGCATTCAGACCAAGGTGAAGCCCATTATTCTCCAAGGACCTGCAGTTTCCTGAGAGGCACTAGCCACCTGACACTAGCCACCTGCAGAGCAAGCAAACCAGTTCTGTGAGAGTTTCCAGCCTTTGGGGAAAGGGTTCCACCCCCACTCCCACCTATATATTTGGAGACACTGTCAATAGGACAAAATGGCAACCAACAGATTGGAAAAAGTTCTTTACCAACCCTACATCCAACAGACGACTAATATCCAATATATACAAAGAACTCAAGTAGTTAGGTGCCAGAGAACCAAATAACCCTTTTAAAAAATGGGTACAAAGGTAAACAAAGAATTCTCACCCGAGGAATCCCAAATGGCAGAGAAGTACCTAAAGAAATGCTCAATATCCTTAGTTATGAGGGGAAAGCAAATCAAAACAACTCTGGGATTCCACATCACACCAGTCAGAATAGCTAAGGTCAAAAACTCAAGTGACAGCAGGTACTGGTGAGGATGTTGAGAAAGAGGAACACATCTCCACTGCTGGTGGAGGAAACCAAAACCAGTTGAGTTACTGGATTTACTGAGCTACTTGTAAAGATGTACTCAAATTTGTTGAGTTGCCATCAGACTACTCAGTGCACTCCACATATTCAACTTTTGTGAGCTTTCATTTTTTCCTTAGATTATGTTCAGTGATGCTGCTGTTTTTGAGACATTTCTATTTTTTATTCTACATATTCTTTATTTACATTTCAAGTGATTTTTCCCTTTCCTGGACCACCACTCCCCAAAAGTCCCTTAAGCCCTCTTCCCGCCCCCTGTTCTCCAATCCACCCTTTCCCACTTCCCTGTCCTGGTATTCCCCTACACTGCTGCACTGAGCCTTTGCAGAACCGGGGGCCACTCCTTCCTTCTTCTTGGGCATCATTTGATATGTGCATTGTGTCTTGGGTATTCCAAGTTTCTAGGCTAATATCCACTTATCAGTGAGTGCATACCATGAGTGTTCTTTTGAGACTGAGTTGCCTCACTTAGGATGATGTTCTCCAGTTCATCCATTTGTCTAAGAATTTCATGAATTCATTGTTTCTAATGGCTGAATAGTACTCCATTGTGTATATATACACAACATTTTCTCTATCCATTCCACCATGGCGGGACATGGTTCTTTTCAGCTTCTGGCTATTATAAATAGGACTATTATAAAGATAGTGGAACATGTATCCTTATTACATGCTGCGGAATCCTCTGGGTATATGCCCAGGAGTTGTATAGCAGGGTCCTCTGGAAGTATCATTCCAAGTTTTCTGAGGAACTGCCAGACTGATTTCCAGAGTGTTAGTACCAGCTTGCAACCCCACCAGCAGTGGAGGAGTATTCCTCTTTCTCCACATCCTCACTAGCACCTGTTTTCTCCTGAGTTTTTGATCTTAACCATTCTGACTGGTGTGAGGTGAAATCTCAGGGCTGTTTTGATTTGCCTTTCCCTGATGACTAAGGATGCTGAACATTTCTTTAGGTGCTTCCCCACCATTCGATATTCCTCAGGTGAAAATTCTTTTTTTAGCCCTGTACCCCATTTTTAAGGGGGATATTTGGCTCTCTGGAGTCTAGCTTCTTGGATATAAGTCCTCTGTCGGATGTAGTGTTGGTAAAGATCTTGTCCCAATTTGATGGTTACTGTTTTGTCCTTTTGACAATGTCCTTTGCTTTAATGAAACTTTGTAGTTTTATGAGGTCCCATTTGTCAAGTCTTGATCTTAGAGCTACTGGTGTTCTGTTGAGGAAATTCTCCCCTGTGCCCATGTCCTCAAGGGTCTTCCCCAGTTTCTTCTCTATTAGTTTCAGTGTGGCTGGTTTTATGAGGAGGTTCTTGATCCACTTGAACTTGAGCTTAGTACAAGGAGATAAGAGTGGATGAATTTGCAATCTTTTGCATCCTGACCTCCATTTGAACCAGGACCATTTATTGAAAAGGCTATCTTTTTTCCACTGGATGGTGGTAGCTCCTTTATCAAAGATTTTTCCATTTTCTGAGGTCCTTCTTTGATTTCTTTCTTCAAAGACTTGAAGTTCCTATCATACAGATCTATCACTTGTTTGGTTAGAGTCACACCAAGATACTTTATATTGTTTGTGGCTATTGTGAAGGGTGTCATTTCCCTAATGTCTTTCTCAGCATGTTTATCCTTTGAGTTGAGGAAGGCTACTGATTTGCTTGAGTTAATTAAATATCCACCCACTTTGCTGAAGTTGTTTATCAGCTGTAGGAGTTCTCTGGTGGAGTTTTGGGGTCACTTAAGTATACTATCATATCATCTGCAAATAGTGAAAGTTTGACTTCTTCCTTTCCAATTTGCATGCCTTTGACCTCCTTTTGTTGTCTAATTGCTCTGGCTAGAACGTCAAGTACTATATTGAGTAAATATGGAGAGAGAGGGCAGCCTTGTCTAGTCCCTGATTTTAGTGGGATTGCTTCAAGTTTCTCTCCATTTAGTTTGATGTTGGCTACTGGTTTGCTGTATATTGCTTTTATTATGTTTAGGTATGGGCCTTGAATTCCTGTTCTTTCCAAGACCTTTAACATTAAAGGATGCTGAATTTTATCAAATGGTTTTTCAGCATCTAATGAAATGACCATGTGGTTTTTTTCATTGAGTTTGTTTATGTAGTGGACTACATTGATGGATGTCCATATATTGAACCGTCCCTGCATCCCTGGGATGAAACCTACTTGATCATGGTGAATGATTGTTTTAATGTGTTCTTGTATTTGGTTGGCAAGAATTTTATTATTTTTGCATCGACATTAATAAGGGAAATTGGTCTAAGGTTCTCTTTTTTTGTTGGGTCTTTGTGTGGTTTTGGTATCAGCGAAATTGTAGCTTCATAGAATGAGTTGGGTAATGTTCCTTCTCTTTCTATTTTGTGGACTAGTTTGAAGAGTATTGGCATTAGGTCTCCTTTGAATGTCTGATAGAATTCTGAACTAAAGCCATCTGGGCCTGTGCTTTTTTTTGGGGGGGGGGGACCATTTAGATGATCTATCTGATCCTAATTAAATTTTGGTAGTTGATATCTGTCTAGGAAATTGTCCATTTCATCCAGATTTTGCAGTTTTGTTGAGTGTAGCCTTTTGTAGTAGGATATATTAATTTTTTGGATTTCCTCAGTTTCTTTTGTTATTTCACCCTTTTCATTTCTGATTTTGTTAATTTGGGTACTGACTTTGTGCCCTCTGGTTAGTCTGGCTAAAGGTTTATCTATATTGTTGATTTTTCTCAAAGAAAAAGCTCTTACTTTTGTGGATTCTTCATATAGTTTTTTTTCTTTCAACTTGGTTGATTCAACCCTGAGTTTCATGATTTCTTGCCTCCTACTCTTGGGTAGAAGACTCTTTCCAGTTCCAACCATTTGCCTAAGAATTTCATGAACTCATTGTTTTTAATTGCTGAGTAGTATTCCATTGAGTAAATATACCACATTTTCTGTATCCATTCCTCCATTGAAGGGCATCTGGGTTCTTTCCAGCTTCTGGCTATTATAAATAAGGCTGAGGGAAGAGGGCTTATGAGACCGATGGGGATGGGGGAGCCGGGAAAGGGGAAAGCATTGGGAATGTAAACAAAGAATATAGAAAAAAAGAAGACTCTTTTTGTCCTAAAGCTTTCAGGTGTTCTGTTAAACTGCTAGTGTATGCTCTCTCCAACTTCTTTTTGTAGGCACTCAGAAGTATGAGTTTTCCTCTTAGCACAGCTTTTATTGTGTCCCATAAATTTGGGTATGTTTTGCATTCATTTTCATTAAATTCTAAAAAAAGTCTTTATTTCTTTGATTATTTCTTCCTTGACTAAGGTAGAAATTTGAGTAGAGAATTGAGTAGAGAATTGTTCAGCTTCCATGTATATGTGGGCTTTTTGCTGTTTTTATTGGTATTGAAGAGCACCTTTATTCCATAGTGATCTGATAAGAGGCATGGAATTAGTTCGATCATCTTAAATCTGTTGAGGTCTGTTTAGTGACCAATTATATGGTAAGTTTTGGAGAAGGTACCAGAAGGTGCTAAGAAGAAGGTATATTTTTTTGATTTAGGATGAAATGTTCTATAGATATCTATTAAGTCCATTTGGTCCAAAACTTCTGCTAGTTTCACTGTGATTCAGTTTAGTTTGTATTTCCCTGATCTGTCCATTGAAGAGAGCAGGCTGTTTAAGTCCCCCACAATTATTGTGTGGGGTGTGATGTGTGCTTTAAGCTTTAGTATGGTTATGCAGGTGCCCTGGTATTTGAGGCATAGATGTTCAAAATTGAGAGTTCTTACTGGTAGATTTTTCCTTTGATGAGTATAAAGTGGCATTCTGTATCTTTTTTGATGACTTTTGGTTGAAAGTCTATTTTATCTGATATTAGAATGGCTACTCCGGCTTGTTTCCTGGTACCATTTGCTTGGAGAACTGTTTTCCAGCCTTTTACTCTTAGGTAGTGTTTATCTTTGGCACTGAGATGTGTTTCCTGTATGCAGTAAAATCTTGGGTTTTGTTTACAAATTCAATCTGCTAGTCTATGTCTTTTTATTGGGGAATTGAGTCCATTGATGATAAGAGATATTAAAAAATAGTGATTGTTGCTTCTTGCTGTTTTTGATATAATTTTTGTTTGTGTGGTTATCTTCTTTTGGGTTTGTTGAAAGGAGATTACTTTCTTGCTTTTTCTTGAGTGTAGTTTCCCTCCCTTTGTTGGTGTTTTCCATTCATTATCCTTTGAAGGGCTGGATTTGTGGAAAGATACTGTGCAAATTTGTTTTTGTCATGAAAAACCTTGGTTTCTCCATTTATGGTAATTGAGAGATTTGCTGGATAAAGCAGTTTGGGTTGGCATTTGTATTCCCTTAGGGTCTATATAATGTCTGCCCAGGCTCTTCTGGCTTTCATAGTCTCTGGTGAGAAAACCGGTGTAATTCTGATAGGTCTACCTTTATATGTTACTTGACCTTTTTCTCTTACTGCTTTTAATATTCTTTCTTTGCTTAGTATACTTGGTATTTTAATTTTATGTGATGGGATAAATTTCTTTTCTGGTCAAATCTATTTGGAGTTCTGTAGGCTTCTTGTATTTTCATGGGCATCTATTTCTTTAGGTTAGGGAAGTTTTCTTCTATAATTTTGTTGAAGACATTTACTGGCCCTTTAAGTTCGAAATCTTCACTCTTCTATGCCTATAATCCTTAGGTTTGGTCTTCTCATTTTGTCCTGGAGTTCCTAGATATTTTGGGTCAGGAGCATTTTGTGTTTTGCATTTTCTTTGACTATTGTATCAATGCTTTCTATGGTATCTTCTGTATCTGAGATTCTCTCTTCTATCTCTTGTATTCTGTTGTTGATGTTTGGATCCATGACTCCTGACTTCTTTCCTAGGTTTTCTATGTCCTGAGTTGTCTTTCTTTGTGATTTTGTTATTGTTTTTACCTCCTTCTTTAGATCCTGGCTTTGTTTAATTTCTTCACCTGTTTTGTTGTGTTTTCCCTTAATTCTTCAAAGGCTTCTTGCTGTTTACTTGTGTTCTCTTTTATTTCTTTAATGGAGTTATTTATGTCCTTCTTGAAGCCCTCCATGATGTCCTCTATTAGCATTATGACCTGTAATTTTAAATCCAAATCTTGCTTTCCTGGTGTGTTGCGGTATCTAGGAATTGCTATTATGGGAGAATTGGGTTCAGATGGTGCCATATTGCCTTGATTTCTGTTAGCAATGTTCCCACATTTGCCTTTTGCCATCTGGTTATCTCTGGTGTTAATTGGGCCTACTGTCACTGGCTGGAGCTTGCCCCTCCTGTGTGTGTGCCTGTAGGCCTATCTTAGGAACCCTGAGTGATCTGCTTTCTCCTGGCACAAATTGCTGTGGTGCTGCAATTTGTTCCTGGGTGCAGGTAGAGACCTGGTGCGGTGTGTCCCAAGTGATCCTCTACTCTGGTGAAGCCTGCCTACTAATCTGTTGCACAGTCACAATAGCAAAGATAGTAGCTGAGACCCACTCTCTTATAGTTGTATTTGGTTATGTACCTCTGTGGTCCCGATCAGCTCTGGATGCAGGCTGTGCTGGGTGTCTCCTCCTCACTGGCTGCTGGGTGTATAGCTGGCTTCCTGTACTGCTTGGAGATGGTACACTGTGGCCGAGGGTGTTCCCGATGTGGAGGCAGAAACCAGAAGGCTCTTGCCAGAGGCCTCTGGACTGTAGGGCCAGTCTCATCTGTGCAGGCTGCCTCTTCCTCGCTGGCTGCTGGGTGTATGGCTTCCTGCACTGCTTGGAGATGGCACTCTGTGGCCAAGGGTGTTCCCCATCCAGAGCAATATTTCTATTTTTTAAGAAACACCTTACATGTAATATCATGAGTAAACCCAATAAAATCCATTGGTTCATCAACTTGGAATTTGGCAACAGACACTGTCAAAAGGACAAAATGGCAACCAACAGAGTGGGAAAGGATCTTCACCAACCCTACATCTGATAGAAGGCTAATATCCAATATATACAAAGAACACAAGAAGTTAGACCCCAGAGAACCAAATAACCCTAATAAAAAATGAGGTACAGAGCTAAACAAAGGATTTTCACCTGAAGAACTTTGGATGGCTAAGAAGCACCTTAGGAAATGTTCAACATTATTAATCATTAGGGAAACGCAAATTAAAACAACCCTGAGATTTCACCTCACACCAGTCAGAATGCCTAAGTTTAAAAACTCAGGAGACAGCAGGTATTGGTGAGGATGTGGAGAAAGAGGAACACTCCTCCACTGCTGGTGGGATTGCAAGATGGAACAACCACTTTGGAAATCAGGCTGACAGTTCCTCAGAAAACTGGACATGATACTTCTGGAGGACCCTGCTATACCTCTCCTGGGCATATACCCAGAGGATTCCCCAGCATGCAATAAGGACACATGCTCCACTATGTTCAAAGCAGCCTTATTTATAATAGCCAGAAGCTGGAAAGAACCAAGATGTCCGTCAATGGAGGAATGGATAAAGAAAATGTGGTATATTTACACAATGGAATACTACTCAGCAATTAAAAACAATGAATTCATGAAATTCTTAGGCAAATGGTTAGAACTGGAAAATATCATCCTAAGTGAGATAACCCAATCACAAAAGAATACACATGGAATGCAAACACTGTTAAGTGGATATTAATTAGCCCAGAAGCTCTGAATTCTCAAGACACACTTAACATATCAAATGATACCCAACAAGAGGGAAAGAGGGGGCCCTGGTTCTGAAAAGAGCTGATCCAGCATTGTAGGGGAGTACCAGGACAGGGAAATGGGAGGGGGTGATTGGGATATGGTGGAGGGAAGAGGACTTATGAGACCGAAGGGGAGGGGGGAACTGCACAAGAGGAAAGCATTCGGAATATAAACAAACAATATAGAAAATAGGAAGAAAGAAAGAAAGAAAGAAAGAAAGAAAGAAAGAAAGAAAGAAAGAAAGAAAGAAAGAAAGAAAGGAAGAAGCCAAAAAAGAAAAAGAAAAAGAAAAAAGAGCCCAGTTCTCCCACAACAGCAAGTCCTAGATACCCCAGCACAACAGAAAAGCAAGATTTAGATTTAAAATCACATCTCTATCTAGATGCTGATAAAGGACTTTAAGAAGGACATAAATAACTCCCTTAAAGAAACAGGAGAACACAGGTAAAGAGGTAAAAACCCTTAAAGAGGAAACACAAAAAATCCCTTAAATAATTAAGAAGAAAACACAAGCAAACAGGTGAATGAGTTGAACAAAACCATCCAGGATCTAAAAATGGAAGTAGAAACAATAAAGAAACCACAAAGGTAGACAATCCTTGAGATTTAAAAAAAAAAAAAAACAAAAAAAAAAACAAATGGTCCCAAGAAACAAGCTGGAGTAGCCATTCTAACATTGGATAAAATTGACTTTCAACCTCAAGTTATCAAAAAAGATAATGAAGAACACTTCATACTTATCAAAGGAAATTTTTCCAGGATGAACTCTCAATTCTGAACATCTGTGCTCCAAATATAAGAGTACCCACATTCATAAAAGAAACTTTGCTAAAGCTCAAATCACATACTGCATCTCAAACAATAATAGTGGGAGATTTCAATAGCACCATCTCATGAATGGACAGGTCATGGAAACAGAAACTAAAGAGAGACATAGTAAAACTAACAGAACTTATGAACTAAATGGATTTGACAGATATGTATAGATATCTATAGAACATTCTATCCTAAGCAAAAGAATATACTTGCTTCTCAGCACCTCATATTACCTTCTCCAAAATTGACCATATAACTGGTCACAAAACAGAAATCAATAGATATAAAAAGATTGAAATAATCCCATGCATTCTATCAGATCACCAAGGATTATGGCTGGTCTTCAATAACAAGAAAAATAATAGAAAACCCACATACACATGGGGGCTGAACAGCACTCTACTCAATGATAACTTGGTTAAGGAAGAAATAAAGAAAGCAATTAAAGACTTTTTAGAATTTCATGAACTTAACAATTAATATAATAAAATCCATCAACAACATACCGAAACTTATGGAACACAATGAAAAGTACTAAGAGGAAAACACATAGCTCTGAGTGCCTCCAAAAAGAAACTCGAGAGATTATACCCTAGCAGCTTGACAGCACATCTGAAGGCTCTAGAACAAAAAGAAGCAAATACATAGGAGAGAAGAAGGCAGGAAATAATCAAACTCAGAGATTAAATCCACCAAGTAAAAACAAAAAGAGCTATACAAAGAATCAACCAAACCAGGAGCTGGTTCATTGAGAAAACCAACAAGATAGATAAACCCTTAGCCAGACTAACCAGAAGGCACAGAGACAGTATCCAAATCAAAGAAATCAGAAATGAAAAGGGAGGCAGAAGGACAGAAACAGAGGGGGAAAAAAAACAATCAGAATTTACTACAAAAGCCTATATTCAACAAAGCTTGAAAATCTGTATGAAATGGACAATTTTCTATAGAGATAAAAGGTAAAAAAGTTAAATTAGGAAAACATAAACGATCTAAACAGCCCCATAACCCCTAAAGAAATAGAAGTAGTCATTAATAGTCTTGCAAACAAACAAACCAAAAAAACCAACCAACCAAACAAACAAAAGAAAACAGGAACAGATTGTTTGGTGCAGAGTTCTTTCAGACCTTCCTAAACTATACAAAGACTCAACAAAGGAAGAGAACTTTAGACAACTTTGCCTTATGAATATTGATGCAAAACTATTCAATAAAATTCTCACAAACCGAATCCAAGAACACATCAAACTGATCATCCACCATGACCAAGTAGGCTTCATCCCAGGAATGCAGGGATGGTTCAATTTATGGAAATCCATCAACATAATCCACTATATAAATAAACTAAAAGACAAAATCCACATGATCATTCCTTAGATGCTGAGAAAGCATTTGACAAAACTCTAACACCCCTTCATGATAAAAGTCTTGGAAAATCAGGAATTAAAGGCCCAGACCTAAATATAGTCAAATCAGTATAGAGCAAATCAGTAGTCAACATCAACCTAAATGGAGAGAAACTTAAAGCAATCCCACTAAAATCAGGGAGTAGACAAGGCTGTTCACTCGTTCCCTACCTGTTCAATATAGTATTCAAAGTCTTAGCCAGAGAAACTAGAAAACAAAAGGAGGTCAAGGGGATACAAAATGGAAAGGGAAAGTCAAAATATCACTATTTTCAGATGATATGCTAGTATACTTAAGTGACCCCAAAAATTCCACCAGAGAACTCCTAAACCTAATTTAAAAAACAAATAACAAAAAACAAAACAAAACAAAAAACAAAACAAAAACAAATTCATCAAAGTTGCTAGATATAAAATTAACTCAAACAATTTCATGGCCTTCCTCTACTCAAAGGATAAACAGGATGACAGTACCCCTCACAATGCTCACAAATAATATAAAATACCTTGGTGTGACTCTAAGCAAGTAAAAGATCTGTATGACAAGAGCTTCAAGTCTCTGAAGAAAGAAATAGAAGAAGCTCTCAGAAGATGGAAAGATCTCTCATGACTTTTGGTTAGTGGAATTAGCATAGTAAAAATGGCCATCTTGCCTAAAGCAATCTACAGATTCAATGCAATCCCCATCAAAATCCCAACTCAATTCTTCAAAGAGTTAGAAAGAGCAATTTCAAAATTCAACTGGAATAACAAAAAACCCAGGATAGTAAAAACTATTTTCAGCAATAAAAGAACTTCTGGTGGAATTGCCATCCCTGACTTCAAGCTATACTACAGAGTAATTGTGATAAAAACTGCATGGTATTGGTAAAGAGACAGGCAGGTAGATCAATGTACTAGAATTGAAGACCCAGAAATGAACACACACCCCTATGGGCACTTTATCTTTGATAAAGGAGCTAAAACTATCCAGTGGAAAAAAGACAGCATTTTCAAAAAATGCTGCTGGGTAAACTGGCAATAAGTATGTTGAAGAATGCAAATCTATCCATTCTTATCTCCTTATAAGAAGTTCAAGTACAAGTGGATGAAGGACCTCCACATAAAACCAGATACCCCTAAACTAATAGAAAATAAAGGAAGACCCTGGAGCACATGAATACGGGGAAATTTTCATGAACAGAACACCAATAGCTTGTGCTCTAAGATCAAGAATTGACAAATGGGACCTCATAAAATCACAAAGCTTCTATAAGGCAAAGAACACTGTCATCGGGAATAAACAACAACCAACAGATTAGGAAAGATCTTTACCAATCCTGCATCTGATAGAGGGCTAATATCCAATATATACAAAGAACTCAAGAGGTTAGATTCCAGAGAACCGAATAACCCGATTAAAAGTGGGATATAGCTCTCTTATCCCACTCCCTTGTCTCTTCTGTCTCTCCCCATCTCTCTTCTTTTTCTCTCTTCCACGTGGTCATGGCCATCACTCATCACCCTATCTTCTTTCTCTCTTTTCTTCTCTTTCTTCTTGTCTCATTCTACTCTTTTAATAATAAAGCATAAAACTATTAAAAAAAAAAGTAGGATACAGAGCTAAACAAAATCTCAGCTGAGGTATACTGCATGGCTGAGAGGCACCTAAAGAAATGTACAACATCCTAAAGCATCAGGGAAATGCAAATCAAAATAGCTCTGAGATTCTTCCTCACACTAGTCAAAATAGCTAAGATGAAAATCTTAGGTGAGTGCAGATACTGGTGAGGATGTTTAGAAAGAGGAACACTCCGGTATTTCTGGTGGGATTGCAAGCTGGTGCAACCATTCTGGAAATCAGTTTGGTAGTTCCTCAATAAAGTGGGCATAGTACTACCTTAGGACCCAGCTATACCACTCCTGAGCATATTCCCAGAAGATCCTCTAACATGTAATAAGGACACATGCTCCACTATGTTCATAACAGCCTTATTTATAATAGCCAGAATCAGGAAAGTGTACAGAGCCATAATGGGGAGTCATTCCACATGGTACAGCAGGAATTTTTATCCGTGGGTGGAGTGCTAAGAGTGTACTTGACATTGGCCAAGGATAATCCCTGGCTTCAGGCAGGAATCTGCCATTAGGACTTAATAGGGAAGTAGGTTAAGGCACGAATTTTTATCTTAGGGTGGAGAAGCTCAGTGAAAGTTAAGTTCATTGTTCCTCCAGGTCTAGGAATGCCTGAATTAAGCAGGTGACCCACCCAGCTGCCAGAGCAGTAGAGACAAGAACCTCCAGGAGAAGCTAGACAACTTCCACTGGAACTCAACCCAGAGTCTGGGGGAAGGGTTTGCCCAAATCGTTAAAAGGTCTGACTGCCATGAAAATTTTGGCCTCGATCAGTGAAACATTGTCCTGGCTCTCCTTCCT
This sequence comes from Apodemus sylvaticus, assembly GCF_947179515.1. Lineage (NCBI taxonomy): Eukaryota > Metazoa > Chordata > Mammalia > Rodentia > Muridae > Apodemus > Apodemus sylvaticus. Next base: position 73,437,103 of record NC_067486.1, on the reverse strand, counting down.
TTCGCCCCTCTCCCATTCATCCCTCAGTTTCTGTTCCAGCAACCCAGTTCGTAATAGCTGCAGGCAGCTATGGAATACAACAGGAAAGAGCCCAGAAGCCCCTCAACAAAGGAATGGATACAGAAAATGTGGCACATTTACACAATGGTATACTTCTCAGCTATTATAAATGATGAATTCATTAAATACTTAGGCAAATGGATGGAACAAGAAAATATCATCCTGATTGAGGTAACTGAATCACAAAAGAATACACATGATATGCACTCACTGATAAGTGGATATTAGCCCAGAAGCTCAGAATACCCAAGATACAATTCACAGACCACATGAAGCTCAAGAAGAAGGAAGACCATAGTATGAATACTTTGGTCCCTCTTAAAAGGGGGAATAAAATACCCATGTGAGGAGATACAAAGACAAAGTGTGGAGCAGAGACTGAAGGAAAGACCATCCAGAGACTGCCCCACCTGAGGATCCATTCCATATAGAGTTACCAAACCCAGACACTATTCTGGATGCCATCACATCCTTCCCGACAGTAGCCTGATATAACTGTCTCTTGAGATGCTCTGCCAGTAGCTGACACATATAGAAGGGAATACTCACAGCCAACCAATGGACTGAGCACAGTTTTCCCAATGGAGGAGTTAGAAATAATACCCAAGGAGCTGAAGGGATATGCAGCCCCATAGGAGGAACAACAATATTAACCAACTGGTACCCCCAGAGCTCGCAAGGACTAAACCACCAACCAATGATTACACATGGAGGATTCTATGGCTCCGGCCACATATGTAGCAAAGGATGGCCTTGTAAGAAGGCTTGATGCCCCAGTGTAATGGAATGCCAGAACAAGTAAGCAGGAGTGGGTGGGTTGTAGGATGGGGGGGGGGAGATAGATAGGGGGTTTTCAGAGGGGAAAGAGGAAAGGGATAACATTTGAAATGTAAATAAAGGAAATATCTAATAAAAAATAAAAATAAATAAAAGTGAATGACTAAGACATGAGTCTAAAAAAAAAAAACAAAAAAAAAATGATTTCATTTACCAAAAATTCCAAAAGAGGTAACATTAGCATTACTGTCATTAAGATTTTTATTTGCTACTATGGAGCATTTTGGGGGTATTTTTTTTTTTACCCTGTTATAGAATAAGTCCTTTACCTTTAAAATTTAATGATAATAAAATTATTTTTTCAAAAACAATGATGCCACTGTTAGCCAATTATACCTCACCAAATCTGTATAAACCCTACTGACTTAAATAATACTCATTTTCTTTCTTTACCAGTTGCAAATTTTGGTAGCCTGACTAAAGACTGCTTCTTCATTCATTTTGGGATAGGTTTTCTTCACCTGCTTTTAGTCAGCTAGACTGTTCAACACTGCATCTTTTATATGACTGATATCTCAGCTAGTAGAAAGGCTGGGAATTTTCTGGATTATAGGACCTATTACATTTTGTCAGAGTGGTTCCTGTTTATTTCTGAGACCTTAGTTTTTTCCTTCTTTAAATTTATATGTATTCTCTGAGCATCTTATTTTGTATTGGTATCTGTCTCTAGAAGAAATGAAAACCTAATAACTTGAGATGTAAACTCATGCAGCCTATCAATCCAAAATAAAAATACCTATGAATAATCCCAACTAAGAAGATGAACTATTTCTAAAGGAAATATTTTTAAAAAAAGTATCAAAAAAGAAACTGCATACACTAGCAGTGAAAATACTTCCTACATTATCTCATAGGTAGGATTATTCTTAAAATGAATATATTGCCTAAAATAACAAAAAGATTCCCTGGTATGTCTATCAAAATTCTTCACAGAAATGGGAGAAAATTCATAAATGTTACAAGTAAACAAAAAAGATCCTGAATAGTCAAATTACTTTTTAGTATAAGGCATAATGCTGAAGTATCACCATATTGATCTTCCATTCTGCTGGTATAACAGTAATAACAAAAACATCACAATATTGGCATAAAATAGCCATGTGCACCAATGAAATAGTGGAACCTACAAACAAACCTGTACAGGCACAGCCATCCACTCATATGTACACAAGTATGCCAAAACATGCACCATAAAAAAGTCTCTTCAACAAATGGTCTTAGTAAATTGAATGTTTGCATATAGGAAAATGAACATAGATTCCTTGTCTCTCACCTTGTACAAATGCCAATTCTAAATATATCAAATATGTAAATGTATATCTCAAAACTTTTAAAATTTTATAAGTAACATGAGAGATATATTTCATGATATTGGCATAGGTAAGGATCTATTAAATAATAAATTATAATATCTCAAGAATAAAAAGGATTGACATATAAAATACACCACATTTCAAAAGCCTCTAAATAGCAAAACTGACTCTGAGACATCCTAGATTGTAGACATCCTAGAATCTTACAGAGGATTAACATCCAGAATATATATTAAGCTAAAATATTTAATGGCAAAAAAATAGATAATCCTATCCTAACTAGCCAAATGCTCTAGACAGACAAAGAAGGGCAAATGCCTAATCAATAGATGAAGAAACATAAAACCTCCTTAGCCATAGGAAAATTGAAAATCAAAATTATACTGATATTCTATCTCACCACAGTAAAATATGCCATTTTAATAAATAACAGCAATGAAATTGTGATAAGGAAATGGGAGTTGTCCTTATACATTATGAATGAAAATGTAAGCCAATAGAATAACATAGAAAACACTGTAAAGGTTTCAAAATTGCAAGTGCCAAATGATGCATCTGTAGACCTCCTGAGTTGTACCTTAAACAAACAAAGTCAATATACCTAAAATAAACACAAGTTCTATTTTAACTTCTTAGCTAAACCCAATATCCAAGCAATGTTTATGGATGATAAAAAATGTGTGTGCATAGGTACGCTCATGTATAATATACATACATATTTTATCAAAAGACATATAATAAATATATATAACTCTACAAATAGCATTGTACAGATACAGAGAAAGGCAAGTCATATAATTTTCATAAATATAGATCTAGTAGAGATCATCACATTGAGGGACGTAACTTAGATATAGGAAGAGGAACTTCCACCCTTGTGTAAACAAGGATTAAATACAAAATAAACTAGAAATAAGTATTTACAATCACACAATAGAATGATTATGCTTTTAGCATTCATTTACAGTACTACCTTGTAATGAATTCTTTCAGAACTTAAGTTGGAAAGAACCCAGATGTCCCTCAGTGGAGGAATGGATACAGAAAATGTGGTATATTTACACAATGGAATACTACTCAGCAATTAAAAACAATGAATTCATAAAATTTTTAGGCAAATGGTGGGAACTGGAAAGTATCATCCTAAGTAAGGTAACCCAATCACAAAAGAATACACAAGGAATGCAGTCACTGATAAGTGGATATTAATTAGCCCAGAAGCTCTGAATATGCAAGACACAATTAACATACCAAATGATTCCCAAGAAGAAGGAAAGAGAGGGCCATGATTCTGGAAAGGCTTGATGCAGCATTGTAGGGGATTACCATGACAGAGAAATGGGAGGGGGTGATTGGGGAATGGGTGGAGGGAAGAGGGCTTATGGGACTTATGGGGAGGGGGGAACCCAGAAAAGGGGAAAGCATTTAGAATGTAAACAAAGAATGTAGAAAATAAAAATAAAGAAAGAAAAAATTAATCTAATTACAACATGGAAGAAAACGAAGAAGAAAAAGAAGAAGAAGAAGAAGAAGAAGAAGAAGAAGAAGAAGAAGAAGAAGAAGAAGAAGAAGAAGAAGAAGAAGAAGAAGAAGAAGAAGAAGAAGGAAGAAGAAGAAGAACAACAACAACATCAACATCAAGAACAAGAACAAGAACAAGAACAAGAACAAGAACAAGAACAAGAACAAGAACATGAAGAACAAGAAGAAGAAGTAGTTAATAAAACAAGTCCCCTCTGAAACCTGCCAATATTCATTCTGGTTGCCTTCAATAATGTTACAGTATGACTTGTACCAGCTAGAAAGCAGAAGCGTGGGCCTCCCTTATATTCATTGCTGGTGGCTCTCTATTCCTAATGCTATGGTATAGTCTGCACCATTTACCAGTTTTTTTTCATTGAGGCATACCACCATTGCTTCCTTGATTATTCCCTCCATTGCCTGTAGTCATAATTTCCTCTAGTTATATTTAAAAGCAGGTTATAAATAATAAAGCATTTAGTGTTATAAATAATCACATCTGATATTTGTGTCTATTCTTCACCACTCCTGCCAAATGTTGCTTTTGATGTTTATATAATGGGCCTTTAGTTTTTCTGTGAAATACCATATTCAACTGAGTTTACATGTAAAAGTTGTTCCCTGTGCATTTGAGTAGATAAATAAAAGGAAGTGACCATGCAAAAGATAGCAAGCAGATGATACACATTCAATAGAATGAGTATCTTGTATAACTGTTGTTATTAGTATGTTTGCATTGCTAAATGGTAATTTGTAAAACTGAGTTTGTGGTAGTAATGACACATCATACTTCCTGCATTAGAAGGAGAAAATGTACTTTAGTTGTGGAGTTGTGAAAAACTTCACTGTCCTCTCCAGAATGGATTTTCTATTTCTATCAAAAGAAATAGATCACCATGTCAGTTTTCAGGACCTCGTGTTATTTAGTGTATTCTTGAAATCCATTATTTGATTTCATCCAGACTTTACCTAAAATGAACTTGAACAGCTGGGTCATGTCTATAGACAGAAGACAAATAAATTGCAAAGCCTAGAGCTACAAATTCTATTTAAACAGGTACAATAACTCTTTCTTGGATCTATACATATAAGTCTACATAAGAACAGAGTCTGACTGTTAAGTTCACCTTACCATAGAAATTATCTCTTTGGATTCATTATGTTGATGAATTTTTCTTCTTTAAAAGAGCTCTATTTCTCTAATATTTCTGTAGTGCTGCTACTTAAAACCCTTCTCTTAAAATATATAAAATAATTGCAAAAAGATAATTCACCTTCTGGTAGAATTTTTGGATAACTACGTTAGTGTTTTAGACATAAAATAATGTTTATTTATTAATTGAAATTATTTTGAGGTTGTATTTCCTAAAAAGGCATCCTCTCTGAAATAGTTGTGTCTACTGAAATGATATAGATATTAAATATTTTCCTTATAATTCTTTATAAGAGAAAATTATTTTAGTTATTATGATATAATACTAAATTAATTTATTCCATAAACTGAGTATTCCTATTTTAAAAAGCAGAAGAAACTGTGGGATATCTAACTTATAACTCTAAACTCACCTTTTGAAAAATACTGAAATTAAAATTTCCAAGTTACTGAACTCTGGTAGAATCAACAGCATACTTATAACTTACCATTTGTGCCAGTGGATAGACCTGAAAATTCTGTTAAACCTTTTCATACTTACGGTTTCACATTAAACTAATAAAATCATTTTTTAGACTTAAAAGCACTAACTAGCCATGTAAGATGACATAATATAAAGTTAAATCCACCTAAAGGAATGCTTTAGTTTATGGGTCACAACAATTATTGTCCAGATTCTTTTCTTTCCTTCTTTCTTTCTTTCCTTCTTTCTTTCTTTCCTTCTTTCTTTCTTTCTTTCTTTCTTTCTTTCTTTCTTTCTTTCTTTCTTTCTTTCTTTCTTTCTTTCTTTCTTTCTTTCCTTCTTTCTTTCTTTCCTTCTTTCTTTCTTTCTTTCTTTCTTTCTTTCTTTCTTTCTTTCTTTCTTTCTTTCTTTCTTTCTTGTTTCTTTCTTTCTTGTTTCTTTCTTTCTTTCCTTCCTTCCTTCCCTCCTTCCTTCCTTCTTTCTTTCTTTTTTAATTGATATTAGTTTCTTTAAAGAGGGTCTTGATGTGTCTCTCGATTCAAGATCAGTTTAAGTGATCTTCCTGCTAGAGCCTTCAAAGTAAATGTGGCTACACACAAGAACCACTATACCTGACTATGCTTAAAATTTTAAAATCCATTTGAACAAATACATCTAGGAAGAAACAATGGAATTTCCTCAGTAAATTACCTTAGACATTCACGGTATTGTCATGAGCAGCAAAAAGAACTTACCCTTGTATTAGAATTGCTCAATGGCAAGATGCCATATGCTGCATGCTGTTGCTGCCTGCAGTTACTGCAAACTGGGTTCCTGGAACAGAAGCTGAGGGATGGACGGGGAGAGTGGCGAAAAGAACAAGGGCCGGGAAGATAGTTTACCAGTAGAGGCCGAAACATTAATGGAGGTCAGGTCATTTAACAGTTTGGGCAAGCTGCTCCTCCCAGACTCTGGCCTGAGTTCTAGGGAAGTCATCTGGCAGTTCTTGGTTCCATTGCTCAGGCAGCTGGATGGGTCACCTGCTTAATTCAGGAATTCATAGACCTGGAGGAACAATGAACTTCACCTTCACTCTGAGCACTCCACCCTAGGATAAAAATTCCTGCTGTAACCTACTTCCCTATTATTCCCTAATGTCAGATTCCTGCCCAAAGCCCTTGTCCTTGGCCAATGTGAAGTTCCTACCAAGTGGCATGACACCCCAATATGGCTCTGTACAGCCATATATGAAAATACAAGTTTCTAAAAGCTTATCTCTTCATTCCTACCCCTCCAACTGTTAAGAATGTGCCAATTTTAAGGCTTATGCTTTAGAACAATACCATTCTTGGTGGAGTGTAAATTAACTTGCATAAAATTATACAATTATCTGCCTTTCTTCTGGACATCATCCTCTGAAAACAGGAAAGTGATCATTTATTTCTATTCTTGAGTGTATTATTTCATTGTAGACCAACTATAAGCAGCTTGTGGATTTCAGCTAGAGACCATTCTTTGAATAAAGGTTCTGTAGACTAGTTTTCCTCTAGCTATACCTTCCCATAGGTGAGAGGTCAGAAGAACTAGGGGGAATGCATAACCAAAATTCTACCTGAGGTCCTCCAATCCTTGGAATTGTTTCCTCAATCTCCTTGAATTCACTTGAGCTTCCTCCACAGTCTTACATAAAAAGAGTGGATCATGCCTAGTCTGCAGAGACAGCTAGGTTACATGGACTCGGCTGTACTGATTTATACAGTAAAACATCCACCAGTGAAATTACGTAAAAAGACAGAAAAGACATTAGTCATTCAAATGAGACAGACAGTTTCTTGCATATTGGTAATTTTCAAGGAATAAGACTTTCTAGAATAATGAAAAACATTCCCGAACTCTCCTCTGGGGTGCTGAAAATGCTATGAGAAATTTTGTATAAAGGAGTAATATCTATAAATGTTCTAAAATAAAATACAAATCAAAGAGGTTTTAAAACAAAGAGGTGATTTTAAATTTATACAGCTTTTGAAGGTATATTTTTATTACATTTCTCATATTCCTGTATGTAGGTATGTGAGCTTGAGTGTGGTTTCTTGAAAGACGGCCCCGTAGCTGGAGTTACAGGCTGTTGTGAGCAGTCAAATATGTGCGCAATGAACGTAACTCAGCTCCTCTACAAGTTCAGTGATTAATCTCTGCAGTTCCAAACTTACATAACTTTCTAATGCATGAACTGGTCATTCTTTATTAATGCTTGCATAAAGTACTTGAGGTTTTCAGAGTACAGATAAGATTATATTGTTTCTGACTTTATGTTCTAAGGTAAATCATGAATTCTATTATGCTATCCTAATTGTACATGTCCTTTAAACATTTTTCTACCAGCATTGATCATTTCCTCTAGTCTCTTACACCTTTTAGTGTTCAGCTTGAGTAATAAAATCATTTACTATAAACTTTCAGCTTCCAATATAGAATCCTTATTATATCATTCAGTTCATTCTCATGTGTTGAGGACATTAGTCAGTATTCTAGTCTTTCAAAATTTAATTCAGTTGACTATAGGAACATATTTATCTTTCTATCCATTTCCCTCCTATCCCCTTTTTCATGACATAGGACAATCACTGTGTCTGATCAGTATATTTCTTCAAACTACCCAAGGAAGTATCTGTCACATAGCAGATAGTAAAGGAAGGCACTGTCCTATTTAAATCAACAGTAAAAAATGAGAATCTACAGTATAAGGATAAAATTCATATCAAGAAAGCACTGACAAACTACTTGAGTTTTGTTTTATGTTTGTTTTTGTGGTGTTTGGTTGATTTTTTTTTTTTTTTTTTTTTTTGGTTTTTGAGACATGACTTTAAAAAAAGATTTATTTATTTATTATTATATGTAAGTAGCAGAAGAGGGTGTCAGATCTCATTATGGATGGTTGTGAGCCACCATGTGGTTGCTGAGATTTGAACTCAGGACCTTCAGGAGAGCAGTCAATGTTCTTAACTGCTGAGCCATCTCATGAGCCCAAGACATGGCCTTCTTTGGGCAGCCCTGGTTATCATGGAACCTACAGACTAGGCTGGTCTCAACTAAGAGATCTGCCTGCCTCTGCCTACCAAGTGCTGGGATTAAAAGCGTGTCCCACCACCACTTGTCAGAATGCTTGAGATTTTAAACCTAATTGTAATGATAAAAGTAGATTAGCAGCTAGTCTGTAAGAAGTGGAATCATTTCTTGTGGAACAGTGGAAAGCAGAATGTCAAATTAAAATGTTTGACAAAAGCTCATAGAAAACTAATAATCAAGCCCAAAGAGACCTCAGAATGGAAACTCGTTTTTGATTGATCTTGTCATTGTTTCCAGAACTGGTGTCTTCAGTTTCAAATGTGTTATTTTAAGATCTGAAGTTATCCTGAAACTGCTGAATTCTCTTTTTATGTCTGTTTGCTTCCCATTACAGCCATTATTCATTTATTCAGTTTCCATAAAAACCCTAATAACCGTTTAAGATATTTCTCTGTCCTTGGCTCTTCTGACCATCATAAATATGGGTTTGAAAACTAAACTTGATTTCTGTGCAAACAGCTCCCCACCCATGCCCATCCCCACTAATTGCTAAGGAGCAGCAACTGTCTCCATCATTTTATTTATGATGTACTCCCTTAGAAAATGAAAGAGCTGCTATCAATCAAATTGTATTGAACTATTGTGCCTAGCTCCTCTTCAGGCTAGTTCAGTATAACTTAGTGAATGTAAGAATATGAATTCCTCACCACCCTAAGATTACCCCATGCTGGGGCATTGAGCCTCCACAGGACCAAGGGCCTCCTACCCTTCTATTGATGCATGACAAGGCTGTTCTCTGCTACATATGCAGCTGGAGCCATGTGTACTCTTTGGTTGGTGGTTAAATCCATGTGATCCCTGGGGGTGGGCGGTGCTGTGTAGTTGATATTGTTGTTCTTATGGGATTGTAGTCCCCTTCAGCTCCTTCAGTCCTTCTCCTAACTCCTCCATCGGGGTCCCTGTGCTCAGTCCAATGCTTAAATGTGAGAATATGCATCTGTATTGATCAGGTTCTGGCAAAGCCCCTCAGGAGACAGCCATACCAAGCTCCTATTAGCACAGATTTCTTGGAATCAGCAATAGTGTCTGGGTTTGGTGTATGCATATGGGATGGATCCCTGGTAAAGGCCATCTCTGGATGGCCTTTCCTTCTGTCTCTGCTCCACTCTTTGTCCCTGCATTTCTTTTAGACAGGAGAAATTCTGGTTAAAAATTTTGAGATGGATGAATGACCCCATTCCTCAACCTAGAACTGTGCCTATCTACTAGATATGGTCTCTACAGACTCTCTCACCCCTTTACTGGATATTTCAGCTAAAGTCATTCCTGTTGGGTCCTGGGAACTTCTTGCTTCCCTGGCATCTGGGACTTTCTAATAGAAACTGGGGGTCGAATATCATTTGTTAGAGAAAAGCAAACCATAGTTTCAATTACTTTATTGCTTTGTATAGAAAAAGACTCTTCAGGTAAGAAAATCAAGTAGAGAGGAGCAAACAGATCATATGGGGAAGAGAGGTCAGGACAAAACAGAGAGAGTATGGGTATGAATGAAGAGACTAATAGATAATGATCATACCTAAGACCATGGCCAGTAATAATAATAATGTCTATTATGACCATGGAAATGTATATTACTTACCATGGACCTAGTACTTCATATTTATAACATTTCATTCTTATATTCAAATCCTATATGAACATATATGAACTCACATGTATATCTATTATATTAAATGTTTGTTACTTTATAAATATATGTATACCTACATTAATTAAATTAATCTCTGGAGGGTTTTTGTCATAAGATTAATAGCCAATTTTATGTTTTATTTTCTCTAATAAGAGATATTTAATCCAACAACTAATTTGCATATTTTCTTGGTTTTTTTTTTTGATACATCCTACTTACAAAACATAAAAAGAATGGAAGAAATCTGATATTTTTCTGCAGATTTTGTGTTTTGAAATTCTAAACATCATTAAAAGAACTAAACAGAATGTTCACTGGTCTTTATGCATGATGTACTTAATAACAAAAAAGAGCAGATTTGTAAATGTAAAGTGTCCATCAGAAAACCTCAGGCCAATAACAGACCTGGTTTCCAAGTCTTATGTAGGGTTCTATCTCATGAAACAGTTATTATCTGAAAATGGTGGGACAAATCTGAATACTGAAATAACTACTTTTTAAAACACAAGCTAACTTGCTTTTTCTTCCTAGTGTTTTATCTAATATCATCCTTGGATGGAAAAGAGTCATGCTTTTTTAAATACACAATTTGGATAAATTATAGGGTCTAATGTCAGCATATATCTGTGTGGTTTTGAAAGAGAAATGTCTGAATGAGGTCCTTAGCCCTCTAAACGTTGGAAAGCAAGCTACTGTATGGTGCCCAGGAGACAGTCTATTATATTCCTCTGTTGCATATTAAAACTCTGGCATGTGTCAGACAACTCAGTACAATTGAGACCAGTGTAATCAACATGAAACATAAACTTGTGTTTAATGTCACCTAGGTCTGACTCCTTTCCCATCTATTCCCCTACAATTATTCTGAGGCTTGTCATTTGTATGTCTTAAAAATATATACCTTGGTCTTTTAGTTTCATGATTTGAAAAGACTTCTATAAATAGCATTGCTAAATTCATTGCTATTCATTACATCAAATTACAAAATATTCCAAGCAAAAGAAAAGCATAGAGATTAGAATGAGCATTTTAAGCACATTTGAAAATTAGGAGGCAGTTAAACTTCATAAGCCATTGCTGGTTTAAAATAATAAAAAAATATGTACAGTCATATTAAGATTCTTTGGAAACTAATGAGAAGCATTTAATCACTTAATCAATTAGGTTTACATATTTAATGTTGTAATGAGTTAGTGTTTAGAGAGATATCTCAGCTCTGAGCAATGTGCACTGTTCTTGTGAAGGACATGTGTTCAGTTTCCTTTACTCACATGGTATACCTCACACATGCCTATAATGTAATCCAGAAGGTTGGACTGCTCTGTAATGGTGGGTACATGTAATCGAATGTACTCCAACATACACACATACACATATTCAAGTTAAATATGCAAATAAAATATCCTAATGATTTAGGCTTCAAGAGCATATGATATTGTATTTTAAGTACTTACATCTTTCTTTCCTCCTTTCTTTCTTTCCTTCCTTCTTTCTTTCTGTCTGTCAGTCTTTCTATTTTTTAGGAGAAAGAGTTTATTTTTCTCATAGGTTGACAGGGCAATCCACTCTGATGGGGACACCAGAGCAGCAGGTACATGAGACAGCTGATAACATTGCTTAAATAGGCAGGAAGCAAAGAGTGATGGATTGATGGATTCCCTTGATCAGTATTCAGGTTACTTTTTTTTTTATAGCAGTCTGGAAGTTGCTAGATTTTTTTTTAGTTTATTTTTAAAGTTTTTTTTTAATTAGGTATATTCTTTATTTATACTTTAAATGTTGTCTCCTTTCCTGGTTCCCCACCCCCCCCCCCGCCCGAAAATCCCATAGGCCATCTCCCCTTCCCCAATTAACCCACCCCTGCTTCCCTGTCCTGGTATTCCTCTACACTATGACATCAAGTCTTTCTAGAAGCAAGGACATCTCCCTCAGTTGGGTTTACAGAAGGAGATACAAAGACAAAAGGTTGAGCAGAGTCTGAGGGAAAAAGCATCCAGGGACTATACCACCCAGGAATGCATCCTATATACAGTCATTTTTAAAGTTGTATTTATGTATCACTTTTACAGTGCATACCAACTACATCTTCCCCTACCTCCACTCCCCCAGTTGCCTCCCACCTCCCTTCCCTCTCCTTAAAGTCTCCCCCCATTTCTTATCTCTCTCAGAAAAAAAGCAGACCTCTCAGGGATATCAACCATACATGACACAAGATACAATACGACTAGGCACAAAACCTCACATTAAGGCTGGGTGATGGAACTCAGTAGGAGGAAAAGAGTCCCCAGAGCAGCCAAAAGAATCAGAGATATCCCTACTCGCATTGTTAGGAGTGCCCCAAATCAAGCCAGCAACCATAACATAAATGCAGAGAACCTCTGTGCTAGATCTTTCTAATGCAGTTAATATAATTATATAAAAAAAAAAGCCTCTCATGAAAGTGAACAGAGATTTGTCTCTTTAGTTTTTCTTTCTTTTTCCCTTTATTTACTTTACATCCCAACTACAATACAGTTTCTCCTGTCCCCTGCTTCTTCTCCCACTCTTCCCCGTCTCCCAAACCTACATCCATTCCTTCTCAGTTTCTCTTCAGAAAAGACCCCGTTTCAATAGGTAGCAACCAAGCATGACATATCAAGTTGCAGTAATTCTAGACATTTTTTTTCTATTAAAGATAGACATGGAAACCCAGTAGGGAGAAAGATTCACAAAGACCAGCCAGAGAGTCAAAGACAGCACTGGCTCCCACTCTTAGTGGCCCCTCAAGAAGGCCAAGCTACTACACAATTGTAATATAGGTCAGTGGCATGCAGGCTTCCTGGTTGGTGGATCAGTCTCTGTGAGTCCCTATGGGCTCAGATTATTTGATTCTCTGTGCTATGTTTTGTTTTGTTTTGGTGTATGTCTATGTGTTGTGTGTGTGTGTGTGTGTGTGTGTGTGTGTGTGTGTGTGTGGTGTTCTTGAACTCTCTGGCTCCTATAATACTGCCCTCCTCCCTCTTCTGGGGTGCAGCCCTCTAATCTTAAAAGAAGGAATCATGGAAACAATTTACAATAGTTGAATCAGTATAATAAAAGACTCAATTAGACTATTTGAGGAACTGGTAGAAACTTCCTTTTGATTCCCTTGAGCAGAAAGTCAACACAAACAGAATTGTAATTAGTTTATGTGCTAAAGACTAAAAATGATGGTTTACTGCATATTTTTAGTTAATTGGTACAAATATTTAAAGATAGATACTTTGATTTAGAAAGTACTCCAACTTACACTGCATTGCTTTTTGCACATTGCAATTACAGATACATTTACTTCAAAAATAAAATGTCAGTTAGAATCATATACAAACTTTACTAAAATAATGAAAAATTAATTCATTCTACTAACATATTTTAAATAAAATTAAATTACATGTACTGGGTTCTCATATATTAAATCTAAATATTGAAATTTCATACTAAGTTTATGTAAATAAAGCATGTAAAAAAGTGTTTTAAAATATAAAAAATTAAATTAAATTAAATGCAATATATTTTGATAATTTTCTTTACCCATACTCAACTTCTCTAAGATCCTCCCACCATACTTCATGTTCTAATTATCTATCTATCTATCTATCTATCTATCTATCTATCTATCTATCTATCTATCTATCTATCTGTCTGTCTGTCTGTCTGTCTGTCTGTCTGTCTGTCTGTCTGTCTGTCTATATATCTATCTAAGAAATGTGAAGATAATCACATTATTTTTTTTGTTATTGGATATTTTATTTATTTAAATTTCAAATGTTATCCCCTTTCCCAGTTTCCCCTCCAGAAATCCTTTATCCCATCCTACCTCCTCCTGCTTCTATGGGGAGTTCTACGGTATCTGGTTGGCTGATATTGTTCTTCCTCCTCATGGTCAGTTCAATGTTTGTCTATGAGCATCCACCTCTGTATTTGTCAGGCTCTGGCAGAGCCTCTCAGGAATAGCTAAATGAGGCTTCTGTCAGCAAGCACACTTGGCATCCACAATAGTGTCTGGGTTTGGTGTCTGTATATGGGGTGAACCCCAGGGATGGCCTTTCCTTCAGTCTCTGCTCTACACTTTGTCTCCACGTTACCACACTTGAGGGTTTTGTTTCCCCTTCTAAGAAGGACTGAAGCAGCCACACTTGGGTCTTCCTTCTTCTTGAGCTTCATGTAGTCTGTGTATTGTATCTTGGGTATTCTGAGATCCTGTGCTAATATCTACTTATCAGCGAGTGCATACCATGAATGTTTTTTAGTGACTGGGTTACCTCACTCAGGATGGTATCTTTCTAATTCCATCCATTTGCCCAAGAATTTCATGAATTTGTTGTTTTTAATAGCTGAGTAGTACTCGATTCTGTAAATGTACAACACTTTCTGAATCCCTTCCTCTTCTGAGGGATATTTGGGTTCTTTCCAGCTTCTAGGTACTATAAATAAGACTGCTATGAACAAAACGGAACATGCGTCCTTGTTATATGTAGGAGCATCTTTTGAGTATATGCCTAGGAGGAGTATAGCTGAGTCCTCAGGTAGTGCTATGTCCAGTTTTCTGAGGAACAACCAGACTGATTATCTGAGTAGTTGTACCAGCTTGCAATCCCACCAACAATGGAGGAGTGTTCCTCTTTCTTCACATCCTCATCAGCATTGTTGTTACCTAAGTTTTTTATCTGGCATGAGGTAGATTCTCAGGGTTGTTTTGATTTCCTTGATGACTAAGGATGTTGAACATTTTTTTAGGTGCTTCTCAGCCATTTGGCATTCCACAGTTGAGAATTCTTTGTTTAGCTCTGTATCCCATTTTTAATAGGGCTATTTGGTTCTCTGGGGTCTACCTTCTTGAGTTCTTTGCATATATTGGATATTAGTTCTCTATCAGATGTAGGACTGGTAAAGATCTTTTTGCAATCTGCTTGCCATTTTGTCCTATTTACAGTGTTCTTGGCCTTACAGAACATTTGTAATTTGAAGGGGTCCTGTTTGTCAATTCATGGTTTTAGAGCATAAGCCTCTGTGTTCTGTTCAGGAAATTTTCCCCTGTGCCCATGTGTTCAAGGTTCTTCCCCACTTTCTCTTCTATTAATTTCAGTGTATCTGACTTCATGTGGGGGTTTTTGATCCCCTTGCATTTGAGCTTTGTGCAAGAAGATAATAGTGGATCAATTTGCATTCTTCTATTGCTGACCTCCAGTTGAACCAGCACCATTTGTTTAAAATGTTGTCCTTTTTCCCACTGAATGGTTTTTGCTACTTTGCCAAAGATCAAGGGCACATAGGTGTGTGGATTCATTTCTGGGTCTTCAATTCTGTTCTATTGATCTACCTGCCTGTATCTATAGCAATATGATGCAGTTTTTATCACTATTGATCCACAATATAGCTTGAAATCAGGGACGGTGAGTCCCCCAGAAATTCTTCAATTGTTGAGAATAGTTTTCATTGTCTTAGGTGTTTTGTTCTTCCAAATGAATTTGCAAATTGCTGTTTCTAACTCTATGAAGAATTGATTTGGAATTTCGATGGTGATTGCATTGAATTTGTACATTGTTTTCAGCCAGATGGCCATTTTTACTATATCAGTCCTGCCAATTCTTGAGGATAGGAGATGGTTCCATCTTCTGAAATCCTTGATTTTATTCCCAGCCCAGAGCATACCTCCTCCTGGCTCCACTTGTCTCCCTGAGGATGTCCCTCTCAACTCCCACCCCGGGAGACCTGTAAACTCCTAGGGGCCTCCAGTTTCTTCAGAGTTAGGTTCAACTTCTATGACTGAACCCAGGTCCCACAGTCCCCTGCTTTATATGTGTTGGGAGTCTTACATCAGCTGGTATATGCTGCCTGGTTGATAATGCACAGTTTGAGTGATCTCGGAAGTCCAAGTTAATTGAGACTGCTAGTTCTCTTACAGGTTCACGCTCCTCTTCAGTTTCTTCCAGCTTTTCCCAAATTCAACCACAGGGCTTCTGGTCATTGGTTGGGTGCAATTATCTGCATCTGATTCTTTCAACTGCTTTTTGGTTCTTTAGGAGAACAGTCATGATAGGTCCCTTTTTGTGAGCACTTGATAGCCTCAGTAATATTGTCAGGCCTTGGGGCCTCCTCTTGAGTTGGATCCCACTTTGGGCCTGTTACTGGACCTTCTCCATTTCTAACCCTGCAGTTGTTCCAGACAAGAACAATTATGGGTCAGAGTTGGGAGTGTGGTATAGCAACCCTATCCCTCACTTGATGCCTTGTCTTTCTGCTGGAGGTGGGCTCTACAAGTTCCCTGTGCCCACTGTAGGGCATTTCATCTAGGGACCCTCCCTTTAGTTCCTGAGGGTCTCTCACCTCCTAGGTCTCTGGTACATTCTGAAGGATTCCCCCAACCTCCTGCCTGAGGTAGTCTGTTTCCATTCTTTCTGTGGCCCTCAGGGCTTCAGTCCTTCCCCCACCCTCCCCCCAACCAATACCAGATCTTGTTTCCCTCTCCTCACTCACCCATCCCAGAGTTCCTTCTTACCTCCCTCTTTGTGGTTGTTTTCTTCTCCCTCCCAAGTGGGACTGAGGCATCCTCACTTGGGCCCTTCAGCTTGTTGGCTTTTTTTGAGTTTTGTGCACTATATCTTGGGAATTCTGTACTTTTTTGGCTAATATCTACTTATTAGCTAGTACATACAATGCATGTTCTTTGGGGTATGAGTTATCTCAACCAGGATGATATTTTCTAGTTCCATTCACTTGCCTGGGAAGCTCAGGACGTCCTGGTTTTTAATAGCTGAATAGTATTTCATTGTGTAAATGAACCACATTTTCTGTATTCATTCTTCTGTGTTGTCACCTGAGGTTTTGATCTTAGTCATTCTGATTGATGTAAGGTAGAATCTCAGGGTCGTTTTGATTTGCATTTCTCTGATCATTAAAGACTTTGAACACTTCTTTAGGTGCCTATCAGCCACTCAAGATACCTCTGTTGTAAATTATTGGTTTAGTTCTATACCCCATTTTTTTTTTATTGGGTTTAGTGTTTTGGTGGTTAGCTTCTTGAGTTCTTTATATATTTTGGATATTAGCCCTCTATTGGATGCATGGTTTAGTAAAGATTTTTTTTCCCAATCTGTATGTTGCCGATTTGTCTTATTGATTGTGTCCTTTGCCTTAAAGAATCTTTCCAATTTCATGAGATACCATGATCTAATTCTTGATATTAGAGCATGAGCCATTGGAATTCTGTTTAGGGAATTTCCCCCTGTGCCAATGAGTTCAAGCTTCTTTCCCACTTTCTCTTCCATTAGATTCAGTGTATCTGGTTCTATGTTGAGGTCCTTGATCCAGTTGAACTTGAGCTGTGTGCAAGGTGACATACAGACAGGCAGATAGACAAGCACCATTTATTGAAGATGCTTTTTTTTTTGTTTGTTTTTTGTTTTTTGTTTTTTTTTACATTTTATATCTTTGGCTTCTTTGTCAAAGATCAAGAGTCCATAACTGTGTGAGTGTGTGGCTTTATTTCAGGGTCTTCAATTCTATTCCATTGATGAACCTATCTGTCTCTATACCAATACCAGTTTTTATAACTATTGCTTTGTAGTAAAGTTGAGGCCAGTAATAGTGATTCCCTCAGATGTTATTTTATTGTTAAGAATTGTTTTCAATATTCTGTTTTTTTTCCTTTCCAGATGAATCTGAGAATTGCTTTTTCCATGTCTTTGAGTGTGGGGATTTTGACGGGCATTGCATTGATTCTGTAGATTGCCTTTGGTAGGATGGCCATTTTTACTATGTTATTTCTGCCAATCCATGGGCATGGAAGATCTCTCCATTTTTTGAGATCTTTGATTTCTTTCTTGAGAGACTTGAAGTTATTGTCATACATATTTTTCACTTGTTAGTTAGAGTTACCCCAAGATATTTTATATTGGTTATTGTCAAGGGACAATATTGTTCCCTGATATCTTGCTCAATCTGTTTATCATTTGTATAAAGGAGGACTACTAATTTGTTTGAGTTAATTTTATATCTGGCCTCTTTGCTGAAGTTGTTTATCAGAAGTTCTCTGGTAGAATTTTTGGAGTCGCTTATGTATACTATCATATTATCTGCAAATAATGATACCTTTATTTTCTTTCTCTTTTTTTTTTTTTTTTTTTGCCAGTTTGCATCACCTTGAATCATCCTTCATTGTTTTTTGGGGGGGAGTTGTTCTTTGTTTTTTATTTTCTATATTCTTTGTTTACATTCCAAATGCTTTCCCCTTTCCCGGTGACCCCATCCCCATCGGTCTCATATGCCCTCTTCCCTCCAGCCATTTCCCAATCACCCCCTCCCATTTCGCAGTCCTGGTACTCCCCTACAATGCTGGATCAAGTCTTTTCAGAACCAAGGCCCGCTCTTTCCCTCTTCTTGGGTATCATTTGATATGCTAATAGTGTTTTGAGAATTCAGAGCTTCTGGGCAAATTAATATCCACTTATCAGTGATTGCATTACATGTGTATTCTATTGTGATTGGGTTACCTCACTTAGGATGATATCTTCCAGTTCCAACCTTTAGCCTAAGAATTTCATGAATTCATTGTTTTTAATTGCTGAGTAGTATTCCATTGTGTAAATATACCACATTTTCTGTGTCCATTCCTCCATTGAGGAACATCTGGGTTCTTTCCAGCTTCTGGCTATTATAAATAAGGTTGCTATGAACATAGTAGAGCATGTGTCCTTATTGCATGCTGAAGAATCCTCTAGATATATGCCCAGGAGAAGTATAGCAGGGTCCTCCAGAAGTGTCATGTCCAATTTTCTGAGGAACTGCCAGTCTGATTTCTAAAGTGGTTGTACCGTCTTGCAATCCTACCAGCAGTGGAGGAGTGTTCCTTTTTCTCCACATCCTCGCCAAAACCTGCTGTCTCCTGAGTTTTTAAACTTAGCCATTCTGACTGGTGTGAAGTGAAATCTCCGGGGTTGTTTTGATTTGCATTTCCCTAATGATTAATAATATTGAACATTTCTTAAGGTGCTTCTCAGCCATCCAAAGTTCTTCAGGGGAAAGTTCTTTGTTTAGCTCTGAAACCCATTTATAATAGGATTATTTTGTTCTCTGGGGTCTAACTTCTTGAGTTCTTTGTATATATTGGATATTAGTCCTCTGTTGGTTGCTGTTTTGTCCTTTTGACAGTGTCCTTTGCCTTACAGAAACTTTGTAATTTTATGAGGTCCCATTTACGAATTCTTGATCTTAGAGCCTAAGCTATTGGTGTTATGTTCAGGAACTTTCCCCCTGTACCCATGTCCTCAAGGGTCTTCCCCAGTTTCTTTTCTATTAGTTTCAGTGTGTCAGGTTTTATGTGGAGGTCCTTGATTCAGTTGGAGTTGAGCTTAGTACAAGGAGATAAGAATAGATCAATTTGCATTCTTCGGTATGCTGTCCTCCAGTTGAACCAGCACCATTTGTGGAAAAGGCTATCTTTTTTTCCACTGGTTGTTTTCAGCTCCTTTGTCGAAGATCAAGTGATCATAGGTTTGTGGATTCATTTCTGGGTCTTCAATCCTATTCCATTGCTCAATTTGCCTGTCATTGTACCAATATCATGCAGGTTTTATCACTATTGCTCTGTAGTAATGTTTGAGGTCTGGGATACTGATTCCCCCAGAAGTTCTTTTACTGTTGAGAATAATTTTAGCTATCCTAGGTTTTTTGTTATTCCAGATGAATTTGAGAATTGCTCTTTCTAACTCTACGAAGAACTGAGTTGAGATTTTGATGGGGATTGCGTTGAATCTGTAGATAGATTTTGGCAGGAAGGCCATTTTAACTATATTAATCCTGCCAATCCACAAGCATGGAAGATTTTTCCATTTTCGATTTCCTGCTTCAGAGATGACCTGAAGTTCTTGTCATATAGATCTTTCACTTGTTTGGTTAGAGTAACACCAAGATACTTTATATTGTTTGTGGCTGTTGTGAAGGGTGTCATTTCCCTAATTTCTTTCTCAGTCTGCTTATCCTTTGAGTATAGGAAGGCTACTGATTTGCTCGAGTTGATTTTATACCCAGCCACTTTGCTGAAGTTGTTTATCAGCTGTAGGAGTTCTCTGGTAGAGTTTTTTGGGTCACTTAAGTATACTATCATATCTTCTACGAATAGTGATAGTTTGAATTCTTCCTTTCCAATATGTTTCCCTTTGAGCTCCTTATGTTGTCTAACTGCTCTAGCTAGGACTTCAAGTACTATATTGAAAAGATATCAAGATGCAGGCAGCCTTGTCTAGTCCCTGATTTTAGTGAGATTGCTTCAAGTTTCTCTTCATTTAGTTTAATGTTGGCTACCAGTTTGCTGTATATTGCTTTTACTATGTTTAGGTATGGGCCTTGAATTCCTGTTCTTTCCAAGACTTTTAGCATGAAAGGATGCTGAATTTTGTCAAATGCTTTTTCAGCATCCAATGTAATGAGCATATGGTTTTTTTCTTTGAGTTTGTTTATGTAGTGGAAAGTATTGATGGATTTCTGTATATTGAACCATCCCTGCATCCCTGGGATGAAGCCTACTTGGTCAGGGTGGATGATCATTTTGATGTATTCTTGCATTCCGTGAGCAAGAATTTTATTGAGTATTTTTGCATCAGTGTTCAAGAGGGAAATTGGCTTGAAGTTCTTTGTTGGATCTTTGTGTGGTTTTGGTATCAGTGTAATTGTGGTTTCCTAGAACAAGTTGGGTAGTGTTCCTTCTGTTTCTATTTTGTGGAATAGTTTGAAGAGTATTGGTGTTAAGTCTTCTTTGAAGGTTTGAAAGATTTCTGCAGTAAAACCATCTTCTGGTCCTGTGCTTTTTTTTTGGTTGGAAGACTTTCTATGACCTCTTCTATTTCTTTAGGGGTTATGGGACTGTTTAGATGATCTATTTGATCCTGATTTAATTTTGGTATTTGGTGTCTGTCTAAGAAATTGCCCATTTCCTCCAGATTCTCTAGTTGTGTTGAGTATAGACTGTTGTAGTAGTATCTGATAATTTTTTGAATTTCCTCCGTTTCTGATATTATATCTCCATTTGCATTTCTAATTTTGTTAATCTGGATACTGTCTCTGTGTCCTTTGGTTAGTCTGGCTAAGGGTTTATCTATCTTGTTGATTTTTTCAAAGAACCAGCTCCTGGTTTTGTTGATTCTTTATATGGTTCTCTTTGTTATTACTTGATTGAATTCAGCCCTGAATTTGATGATTTCCTGTCTTCTTCTCCTCCTGGGTGAATTAGGTGCTTTTTGCTTCAGGGCTTTCAGTTGTGCCATTAAGCTTCTAGTGTATGCTCTCTCCATTTTCTTTTTGGAGGCACTCAGGGCTATGAGATTTCCTCTTAGTACTGCTTTCATTGTGGCCCATAGATTTAGGTATGTTGTGCTTTCATTTTCGTTAAATTCTAAAAAGTCTTTGATTTCTTTATTTATTTCTTCCTTGACCAAGGTATCATTCAGTAGAGTAGTGTTCAGTTTCCATGTGTATGTGGGCTTTCTCTTGTTTTTGTTGCTATTGAAGACCACTTTTACTCCATAGTGATCTGATAGGAGGCATGGGATTATTTCGATCTTCTTATATTTGTTGAGGTATAAATAAATTGTCTTCCAGCCTTTTACTCTGAGGTAGTTTTTGTCTTTGACACTGAGGTGTGTTTCCTGTATGCAGCAAAATGTTGGGTCCGGTTTATATATTCAGTCTGTTAGTCTATGTCTTTTTATTTTGGAATTAAGTCCATCAATGTTAAGAGAGATTAAGCAATAGTGATTATTGCTTCCTGTCATTTTTGATGTTATTTTTATATTTGAGTGGTTATCTTCTTTGGGTTTGATGAAAGAAGGTTATTATCTTGCCTTTTCCAGGGTATAGTTTCCCTCCTTGTGTTGGTGTTTCCCCTACTATCCTTTGTAGGGCTGGTTTTGTAGAAAGATATTGTGTAAATTTGGTTTTGTCATGGAATATCTTGATTTCTCCATCTATGGTGATTGAAAGTTTTTTTGTCTTTTCCTGTAATTCTTTAAGAGATTTTTGTGTTTCCTCTTTCATGACTTCTGCCTGTTGACCAAAGTTCTCCTGTATTTCTTTAAGTAATTTTTGCATTTCCTCCTTATTGGCTTCTGTCTTTTGACCCATATTCTCTTCAATTTCTTTAAATGATTTTGTGTTTCCCTTGTAAAGGCTTCTAACTTTTGATCCATTTTCTCCTGAATTTCTTTAAGATATTTATTTATGTCCTTCATGTGTTACTCTATCAGCATCATGACCAGTGATTTTAAATCCAAATCTTGTTTTACTGGTGTGTTGGAGTATCCAGGACTTGCTGTTGTTGGAGAATTGGGTTCAGATGCTGCCATATTGCCTTGATTTCTGTTAGTAACGTTCCTACATTTGGCTTTTGCCATCTAGTTCTCACTGGTGTCAGTTGTTCTTCAATCTTCTGTAAACCTATAAGGCTATTTCTCCAACACTGGATGACTGGGTTTCCCCTGGCACAGATTGCTGATGTGCTTCCCTCCAATTGTGTGCTGTTGGATCCCTGTTGTGTCTTGCCCCAAGCAATGTTATTTTGGGGTTGTCTCAGTGAACCTGGTGTTCCCTGTCTGCTCTGTCATGGAGCGAAGATGGCGGCGGGGAGTAACTCCAAATGCTGATCACCATGTAGGTCACAGGATCCACGACCAGCTGGCACACAGACAAACCACTGATTTGCCCAGGTCCTGGGCACAGGCAGACCCCCCAGCAGTTTGCACCCCCAGAGATCTTAAACTTGGCATATCTCAGTACTTTGTGATGCCTGTCTGCTCTGTCATGAAGTGAAGATGGTGGAGGGGAGTCACTCCAAGTGCTGATCACCATGTAGAGCACAGAACCCATGACTAGCTGGCACACAGACGAACTGCTGATCTGCCCAGGTCCTGGGCACATGCTGGCGGTTTGCACCACCAGAGATCTTAACTCGGGATATCTCAATACCTGGCGATGCTCCTGTCAGAGAGAGAAGATAAAGACAGGAGTCCTCCTTTCATTGTTTTATTGTTCTAGATAGTACTATATTGAATAGGTAAGGGGAGAGTGGGCATCCGTGTGTTGTCCCAGATTTTAGCTGGATTGCTTCAAATATTAATCCATTTAATTTGATATTGGCTATTGGTTTGCAGAAAATTGCTATAATTATGTTTAGGTATGGCCCTTGAATTTCTGATCTCTCCAATACTTTTTAACATGAATGGGGTGTAATATTTTGTCAAATGTTTTTGTTGAATCTAAGGAAATGATTATGTAATTTTTCTTTGAGTTTTATGTAGTTGATTATGTTAATGGGTTTTCATATATTGAACCAACCTAGCATCACTGGGATGAAGCCTCCTTGATCGTGCTTAATGTTGGTTTTGTAGGGTTCTTGGATTCAGTTTGCAAGAATTTTATTGAGTATTTTTGCATTGATATTCATAAATGAGATTGGTCAGAAGTTCTTTTTTTTTTTTTTTTTTTTTTTTTTGGTTGGATCCTTGTGTTCAAGGATCTCATTATATATGGTTGTAAGGCCACCATGTGGCTGTTGGGAGTTGAACTCAGGACCTCTTCAACAGCAACCAGTGTTCTTAACCACTGAGCCATCTCTTTAGGCCCCTTGTGTTCTTTAGGTACCAGAGTAATTATGACTTCATAGAATGAACTAGGTAGTATTACTTCTGTTTACATTTTATGAAATTGTTTGAGGACTATTGGTATCAGGTCTTCTTTGAAGGTCTTGTAGAATTCTGCACTGGGCTTTTTGTGATTTTTTAATGACTTCTTCTATTTGTTTATGGGATATGAGCCTATTTAGATATTTCACCTGCTCTTTATTTAACTTTGGTATGTGGTATCTGTCTAGAACACCATCCATTTCATCTAGGTTTTCAAGTTTTGTTGAGTATGGGCTTTTGTAATAGCTGATGATTTTGAATTCCTCTATTTCTGTTGTTATGTCTTTCTTTTTATTTCTGTTTTTGTTACTTTGAATACTGTCTCTTAGCCCTTTAGTTAATTTGGCTAGAGTTATATCTATCTTGTTGATCCTCTCAAAGAACCAGATTTTGGTTTTGTTAATTCTTGGTATTGTTCTTTTTGTTTCTATTTTGTTGATTTGGCCCTTATTTTGCTAATTTCCTGCTGTCTACTTCTCTTGGGTGTGTTTACTTCTCTTTGTTCTATAGCTCTCAGGTGTGCTGTTAAGTTGCTAGTGTTATATCTCACCAGTTTCTTTACCAGGGCACATAGTGCTATGAATTTTCCTCTTAGCACTACTTTCATTGTGTTCCATAAGTTTGGGTATGAAGTGTCAAAATTTTCATTAAATTCCAGGAAGTCTTCAATTTCCTTTTTATTCTTTCCCTGACGCACTTATCACTGAGTCGAGATTTGTTCAGTTTCCACATGTATTTGGGCTTTCTGTTTGTTTTTGTTTTGTTATGTTTTGTTTTTTGCTGTTATTGAAGACCAGTCACAGGCCATGGTGATCTGATAGAATGCATGGGGGGTAATTTCAATCTTCTTGTATCGGTTGAGGGTTGTTTTGTCACCAATTGTATGGTCAGTTTTGAAGAAGGTACTATAATGTGCTAAGAAGGTGTAATTTTTTGTTTTAGGGTGAAATGTTCTGTAGATATCTATTAAATCCCTTTGGTTCATAACTTCTATTATTTTCACTGTCTCTCTGTTTAGTTTCTGTTTCAATGATCTGTCCATTTGTGAGAGTGGGGTTTTGAAGTTTCCCATTATTGTGTGGTTTCAATGTGTGTTTTGAGCTTAGTAAAGTTTCTTTAATAAATGTGGGTACCCTTGCACTTGGGGCATACATGTTCAGAATTAAGATTTTATCATGGTGCATTTTCACTTTGATGAATATGAATTGTCCTTCCTCATCACTCTTGAAAAGTTTTGGTTGAAAGTCTATTTTATTGGACATTAGGATGGCAACTCCAGCTTGTTTCTTGGGACTATTTGATTGGAAAGTGCTTTTCTATCCTTTTTCTCTGAAATACTATCTGTATTTCTTATTGAGGCATGTTTCTTGTATGCATCAAAATGCTGGATCTTGTTTGCATATGCTGTCTGTTAGCTTATATATTTTATAGGTGAGTTGGATCCATTAATATTGAGAGATATTAAAGACATATGATGGTTGAATCCTGTTATTTTTATTTTTGTAGGTGGCTTTATATG
Organism: Apodemus sylvaticus; assembly: GCF_947179515.1. Taxonomy (NCBI): domain Eukaryota; kingdom Metazoa; phylum Chordata; class Mammalia; order Rodentia; family Muridae; genus Apodemus; species Apodemus sylvaticus. The sequence goes on along the minus strand of NC_067486.1, from coordinate 73,411,811 downwards.
CTTGTGGTTCTCTCCTTTTGGCTTTGTTGTGAGATGCTTAATATCTTGTCTTTTCTTTGGTGTAAGTATCTTCCTTGTCTTGGTGTTTCCTTCTGGAATGCTCTGTAAGGCTGGATTGGTAGAGAGATACTCTTTGAATTTGGTTTTATCCTGGAATATTTTGGTTTCTTCATCGGTGTTGTTTGAGAGTTTTGCTGAGTATAGTATCCTGGGCTTCCATTTGTGTTCTCTTAGAGTCTATTTGATGTCTGACCAGGCTCTTCCAGCTTTCATAGTCTCTGTTGAGAAGTCTAGTGTAATTCTGATAGGTCTGCCTTTATATGTTATTGACCCTTTTTCCTTGCAACTTTTAATATTCTTTCTTTTTTTTCTGTACATTTATTGTTTTGATTATTACATGATGAGAGTATTTTCTTTTCTGGTCCCATTTGTTTGATGTTCTATAGGCTTCTTGTATCTTTATGTCCATCTCTTTCTTTAGGTTGGGAAAGTTTTCTCTTACAATTTAGTTGAAGATGTTTTCAGGTTCTTTGAGCTGGAAATCTTTGTTCTCCTCTATTCCAATTATTCTTAGATTTGGTATTTTCACTGTGTCCTGCATTTCCTGGATGTTTGGGTTAGGAGCTTTGGGCATTTTGCATTTTTTGACTATTGTGTCAATGTTTTCTATGGTATCTTCTATGTCTTCTATCTCTTGTATTCTGTTGGTGATACTTACATCTGCAATTCCTGACCTCTTTCCTGGGTTTTCCATTTCCAGATTTGCCTACATTTGTATTTTCTTTACTTTTTCTACTTACACTTTTAGGTTTTTGGACCACTTTATGCAATTCCTTCACTTGTTTGATTGCATTTTCCTGTATTTCTTTAAGGGGTTTATTTGTTTCCTCTTTAAGGGCTTCTACCTGTTTACCTTTATTTTTCTGTAATTTTTTTTTGGTGAGTTATTTATATCCTCTTTTAAGGACTCTATTATCTTCACAAGATAGGATTTTAGGTAAGCTTCCTGATTTTCAAGTGTGTTGGTGTATTCAGGGCTTGATGTGGTAGGAGAACTGTGTTGTGATGATGCCCATGTACATTAGCATCTGTTGCTTATGGACTTGCACTTTCCTCTCCCCATCTGGTTATCCCTGGTGTTTGCTGCTCTGGGTGACTGTCTGGAATCTGCCTCGTTTGTCCCTGGGTTGCTTCAGGTTTCCTGGTAGGCCTGTGGCTCTGGCCATAGCATACCTCCTGTGCTGGCTTCCAACGCGGGACAGGGGGGTCTTCAGAAGGAGAAAGAAGCTGCTGATATGTTACCCTGGCTGCAGTAGATATCCTGGGATTCTTACACTCTGTTTGGTCTTCAGAGGAACATAAAGCTTTTGTCCTATTTCGGGAAAGGGGGGGAGATATGGACTGTGGTTTCTTATTCCCTCTATGTAGCAGAACTCCAAGGAGGATTTCAGTCTGTTGGATCAGTTGCCTTGCATGCCACACAGCCCCACAACCCCCAGGAATTCTTCAGACTTGGTGTCAGTTGCTCAGTTGCTCTGTGTGCAGTGGATCTCCCATGATGCCTCAGGCTGTGGTGTCAGTTACTCTGAGTGCAGTTGACATTCTGGGATGTCTTTGGCTGTGGTTTAAGATATTCTGGGGGGAGCAGATCTCCTAAGACACATTAAGATGTGGTATTCTTTTTTTTTATTTATTGATATATTTTTTATTTACATTTCAAATGATTTCCCCTTTTCTGGGTCTCCACTCCCCGCAAGTCCCATAAGCCCTCTTCCCTCTCCCTGTTCCTCCATCTACCCCTTCCTGCTTCCCGGTTCTGGAATTCCCCTATACTCTTACACTGAGTCTTTCCAGAACCAGGGGCCACTCCTGCATTCTTTTTGGAATTCATTGAATATGTGGATTATGTCTTGGGTATTCAAAGTTACTAGGATAATATCCACTTATCAATGAGTACATACCATGATTGATCTTTTGAGACAGTGTTACCTCACTTAGTATGATGTTCTCCAGCTCCATCCATTTGTCTAAGAATTTCATGAATTCATTGTTTCTAATGGCTGAATAGTACTCCATTGTGTAAATATACCACATTTTTTGTATCCATTCCTCCGTTGAAGGACACCTGGGTTCTTTCCAGCTTCTGGCTACTACAAATAGGGCTGCTATGAACATAGTGGAGCATATGTCCTTATTGCATGCTGAAAAATCCTCTGGATATATTCCCAGGAGTGGTATAACAGGGTCCTCAGGAAGTGTCATGCCCAGTTTTCTGAGGAACCGCCAGACTGATTTCCAAAGTGGTTGCACCATCTTGCAATGCCACCAGCAGTGGAGGAGTGTTCCTCTTTCTCCACATCCTTGCCAACACCTGCTGTCTCCTGAGTTTTTAACCTTATCCATTCTGACTGGTGTGAGGTGAAATCTCAGGGATGTTTTGATTTGCATTTCCCTAATGATTAATGATGTTGAACATTTTTTTTAATTTTTTTTATTCGATATAATTCATTTACATTTCAAATGATTTCCCCTTTTCTAGCCCCCCCCTCCCCGAAAGTCCCGTAAGCCCCCTTCTCTTCCCCTGTCCTCCCTCCCACCCCTTCCCAGTTCCCCGTTCTGGTTTTGCCGAATACTGTTTCACTGAGTCTTTCCAGAACCAGGGACCACTCCTCCTTTCTTCTTGTATCTCATTTGATGTGTGGATTATGTTTTGGGTATTCCAGTTTTCTAGGTTAATAACCACTTATTAGTGAGTGCATACCATGATTCATCTTTTGAGTCTGGGTTACCTCACTGAGTATGATGTTCTCTAGCTCCATCCATTTGCCTAAGAATTTCATGAATTCATTGTTTCTAATGGCTGAATAGTACTCCATTGTGTAGATATACCACATTTTTTGCATCCACTCTTCTGTTGAGGGATACCTGGGTTCTTTCCAGCATCTGGCAATTATTAATAGGGCTGCTATGAACATAGTAGAGCATGTATCCTTATTACATGGTGGGGAATCCTCTGGGTATATGCCCAGGAGTGGTATAGCAGGATCTTCTGGAAGTGAGGTGCCCAGTTTTCAGAGGAACCGCCAGACTGATTTCCAGAGTGGTTGTACCAATTTGCAACCCCACCAGCAGTGGAGGAGTGTTCCTCTTTCTCCACACCCTCTCCAATACCTGCTGTCTCCTGAATTTTTAATCTTAGCCATTCTGACTGGTGTAAGATGAAATCTTAGGGTTGTTTTGATTTGCATTTCCCTAATGACTAATGAAGTTGAGCATTTTTTAAGATGCTTCTCTGCCATCCAAAGTTCTTCAGGTGAGAATTCTTTGTTTAACTCTGTACCCCATTTTTTAATAGGGTTGTTCGGTTTTCTGGAGTCTAACTTCTTGAGTTCTTTATATATATTGGATATTAGCCCTCTATCTGATGTAGGATTGGTGAAGATCTTTTCCCAATTTGTTGGTTGCCGATCTGTCCTCTTGATGGTGTCCTTTGCCTTACAGAAACTTTGTAATTTTATGAGGTCCCATTTGTCAATTCTTGCTCTTAGAGCATACGCTATTGGTGTTCTGTTCAGAAACTTTCTCCCTGTACCGATGTCCTCAAGGGTCTTCCCCAGTTTCTTTTCTATTAGCTTCAGAGTGTCTGGCTTTATGTGGAGGTCCTTGATCCATTTGGATTTGAGCTTAGTACAAGGAGACAAGGATGGATCAATTCGCATTCTTCTGCATGCTGACCTCCAGTTGAACCAGCACCATTTGTTAAAAAGGCTATCTTTTTTCCATTGGATGTTTTCAGCCTCTTTGTCGAGGATCAAGTGGCCATAGGTGTGTGGGTTCATTTCTGGATCTTCAATCCTGTTCCATTGATCCTCCTGCCTGTCACTGTACCAATACCATGCAGTTTTTAACACTATTGCTCTGTAGTATTGCTTGAGGTCAGGGATACTGATTCCCCCAGATTTTCTTTTGTTGCTGAGAATAGTTTTAGCTATCCTGGGTTTTTTGTTGTTCCAGATGAATTTGATAATTGCTCTTTCTAACTCTGTGAAGAATTGAGTTGGGATTTTGATGGGTATTGCATTGAATCTGTATATTGCTTTTGGCAAAATGGCCATTTTAACTATATTGATTCTACCGATCCATGAGCATGGGAGGTTTTCCCATTTTTTGAGGTCTTCTTCCATTTCCTTCTTCAGAGTCTTGAAGTTCTTGTCATACAGATCTTTCACATGTTTGGTAAGAGTCACCCCAAGATACTTTATACTGTTTGTGGCTATTGTGAAGGGGGTCATTTCCCTAATTTCTTTCTCAGCCTGCTTATCCTTTGAGTATAGGAAGGCCACTGATTTGCTTGAGTTGATTTTATAACCTGCCACTTTGCTGAAGTTGTTTATCAGCTGTAGGAGCTCTCTAGTGGAGTTTTTTGAGTCATTTAGGTAGACTATCATGTCGTCTGCAAATAATGATAGTTTGACTTCCTCCTTTCCAATTTGTAACCCTTTGACTTCCTTATGTTGTCGAATTGCCCGAGCTAGTACCTCAAGTACAATATTGAAAAGATAAGGAGAAAGGGGGCAGCCTTGTCTGGTCCCTGATTTCAGTGGGATTGCTTCAAGTTTCTCTCCATTTAGTTTGATGCTGGCTACCGGTTTGCTGTATATTGCTTTTACTATGTTTAGGTATGGGCCTTGAATTCCTGTTCTCTCCAAGACTTTAAGCATGAAGGGATGCTGAATTTTGTCAAATGCTTTTTCAGCATCCAATGAAATGACCATGTGGTTTTGTTCTTTGAGTTTGTTTATGTAGTGGATTGTATTGATGGATTTCCGTATATTGAACCACCCCTGCATTCCCGGGATAAAGCCTACTTGATCATGGTGGATGATCGTTTTGATGTGTTCTTGGATTCGGTTGGCAAGAATTTTATTGAGTATTTTTGCATCGATGTTCATAAGGGAAATTGGTCTGAAGTTCTCTTTCTTTGTTGGATCTTTGTGTGGCTTTGGTATCAGCGTAATTGTGGCTTCGTAGAAGGAATTTGGTAGTGTTCCTTCTGTTTCTATTTTGTTGAATAGTTTGAAGAGTATTGGTGTTAACTCTTCTTTGAAGGTCTGGTAGAATTCTGCACTGAAACCATCTGGTCCTGTGCTTTTTTTGGTTGGAAGACTTTCTATGACTCCTTCTATTTCTTTAGGCTTTATGGGACTGTTTAGATGGTCTAGTTGGTCCTGATTTAATTTTGGTATTTGGTATCTGTCAAGGAAATTGTCCATTTTCTCCAGATTCTCCAGTTGTGTTGAGTACAGGCTCTTGTAGTAGGATCTGATGATTTTTTGGATTTCCTCAGTTTCCGTTGTTATATCTCCCTTTTCATTTCTAAGTTTGTTAATTTGGATACTGATGTTGAACATTTTTAAGGTGTTTCTCAGCCCACCGAAGTTCCTCATGTGAAAATTCTTTGATTAGCTCCGTACTCTACTTTTTAATGGGGTTATTTGGTTTTCTGGGTTCTACCTTCTTGAGTTCTTTGTATATATTAGATATTAGCCCTCTGTCAGATTAAGGGTTGGTGAAGATCCTTTCCCAATGTGTTGGTTGACATTTTGTCCTTTTGACAGTGTCCTTTGCCTTACAGAAACTTTGTAGTTTTATGATGTCCCATTTGCAATTCTTGATCTTAGAGTGTAAGCTATTGGTGTTCTATTCAGGAACTTTTCCCCTGTGCCCATGTCCTCAAGGGTCTTCCCCAGTTTCTTTTCAATTAGCTTCAGTATGTCAGGTTTTATGTGGAGGTCTTGATCCATTTGGAGTTGAGCTTAGTACAAGGAGATAAGAATGGATCGATTCACATTCTTCTGCATGCTGACCTCCAATTGAACCAGCACCATTTGTTGAAAAGACTATCTTTTTTCCACTGGATGCTTTCAGCTCCTTTGTTGAAGATCAAGCAACCATAGGTGTGTGAGTTCATTTCTGGGTCTTCAATCCTATTCCACTGATCCGCATACCTGATATTGTACCAATACCATGCAGTTTTTATCACTATTGCTCTGTAGTAAAGTTTAAAGTCTGGGATACTGAATACCCCTGAAGTTCTTTTACTGTTGAGAACAGTTTTAGCTATCCTGGGTTTTTTGTTATTCCAGATGAATTTGAGAATTGCTCTTTCTAGCTCTATGAAGAACTGGGTTGGGATTTTTATGGGGATAGCATTGAATCTGTAGATTGCCATTGGCAAGATGGCCATTTTAACTATATTAATCCTGCCAATCCACGAGCATGGAAGATTTTTCCATTTTCTGAGGTCTTCTTCGATTTCCTTCTTCAGAAATCTGAAGTTCTTGTCATATAGGTCTTTCACTTGTTTGGTTAGAGTCACCCCAAGATACTTTATGCTGTTTGTATCTATTGTGAAGGGAGTCATTTTCCTAATTTCTTTCTCAGTCTGCTTGTCCTTTGAATATATAAAGGCTACTGATTTCCTTGCATTGATTTTGTAGCCAGCCACTTTGCTGAAGTTGTTTATCAGCTGTAGGAGTTCTCTAGTAGAGTTTTTAGGATCACTTAATTATACTATCAAATCATCTGTAATTAGTGACAGTTTGACTTCCTCCTTTCCAATTTGTATCCCTTTGACTTCCTTGTGTTGTCTAATTGCTCTAGCTAGGACTTCAAGAACTATATTGAAAAGATATGGAGAGAGGGGGCAGCCTTGTCTAGTCCCTGCTTTTAGTGGGATTGCTTCAAGTTTCTCTCCATTTAGTTTGATGTTGGCTGCTGGTTTGCTGTATATTTCTTTTACTGTGTTTAGATATGGGCCTTGAATTCCTGTCCTTTCCAAGACTTTTAGCATGAAAGGATGCTGAATTAGTCAAATGCCATTTCAGCATCTAATGAAATGATCATGTGGTTTTTTTCTTTGAGTTTGTTTATGTAGTGGATTGCATTGATGGATTGCCTTATATTGAACCATCCCTGCTTTCCTGGGATGAAGCCTACTTGATCATGGTGGATGATCGTTTTGATGTGTTCTTGGATTCGGTGGGCAAGAATATTATTGAGTATTTTTGCGTCGATATTCATAAGGGAAATTGGCCTGAAATTCTCTTTCTTAGTTGGATCTTTGTGTGGTTTTGGTATCAGCATAATAGTGGCTTCGAAGAAGGAGTTGGGTAGTGTTCTTTCTGTTTCTATTTGGTGGGAAAGTTTGAAGAGAATTGGTGTTAAGTCTTCTTTGAAGGTCCGATAGAATTCTGCACTGAAACCATCTGGTCCTGTGCTGTTTTTGGTCAGAAGCCTATCTATGACCCCTTCTACTTCTTTAGGGGTTATGGGTCTCTTTAGATGGTCTATTAGATCCTGGTTTAATTTTGGTAATTGGTATCTGTCTAAGAAAATGTCCATTTCCTCCAGATTCTCCAGTTGTGTTGAGTGCAGGTTTTTGTAGTAGGATCTGATGATTTTTTTGAACTTCCTCAGTTTCTGTTGTAATATCTCCGTTTTCATTTCTAATTTTGTTAATTTAGATACTTTCTCTGTGCCCTTTGTTTAGTCTGGCTAAGGGTTTATCTATCTTGTTGATTTTTTCAAAGAACCAGCTTTTGGTGTTGTTGATTCTTTGTATGGTTCTCTTGGTTTCTACTTGATTGATTTCAGCCCTGAGTTTGATGATTTCTGTCTTCTTCTCCTCCTGGATGAGTTAGCTTCTTTTTGTTCCAGGGCTTTCAGTTATTCCGTTAATCTTCTAGTGTATGCTCTCTTGAATTTCTTTTTGAAGGCACTCAAGCTATGAGTTTTCCTTTTAGCACTGCTTTCATTGTGTCCCATAGATTTGTGTATGTTGTGCCTTCATTTTCATTAAATTCTAAGAAATCTTTGATTTCTTTCTTTATTTATTTCTTGACCAATATATCACTGAGTAGAGTGTTGTTCATTTTCCATGTGTATGTGGACTTTCTGTTGTTTTATTGTTATTAAAGACCACTTTTACTCCATAGTGATCTCCTAGAAGGCATGGGATTATTTCAATCTTCTTATATTTGTTGAGGTCTGTCTTGTGACCAACTGTATGATCAATTTTGGAGAAGGTATCATGAGGAGCTGAGAAAAAGGTATATTCTTTTGCTTTGGGATGAAAAGTTCTATATAATTGGTCCAAAGCTTCAATTAGTTTCACTGTCTCCCTATTTAGTTTCTGTTTTCCTTATCAGTCCATTGGTGAAAGTGGAGTGTTGAAGTCACCCATAATTATTATTTTAGGTGCAATGTGTACTTTGAGCTTTAGTAAAGTTTCTTTTATGAATGAGTATGCCCTGGTATTTGGGGCATAGATGTTCAGGATTGAGAGTTCTTCTTGTTGGATTTTTCCTTTGACCAGCAAGAAGTGACCTTCCATGTCTCTTTTGATGATATTAGATTGAAAGTCAATTTTAAGATGTGGTATTCTAATGGATCAGAGTAACTAGCAGTCTGTCCCAGCGAAAAGAACTGGGTAGAAGGGAAGTAGCATTTTGCAGGCAGGAGTTTTATTGCATGATGTGTCTCCAAGTCCACTGGACTCTCAGCAGCAGCTGTGGGACTTAAGGAGTGTTCTAACCAAATGCTCTAAGTGCACTGGATCTTCTGGGATGCCTCAGAATATGTGTTTTTCAGGGGATCAGACTACCTAGCAGTCTATCCCAACAGAAAAGACCAGGTGGAAGGGTTGAAAACCAGCACTTTTTAAAAGAATAAGCTCTGCCAGTACCTGACAAATACAGAGGTGGATCAGATAATTTGCTTGAATTTCCTCTGCTTCTTTTGTTATGTCTCCTTTTTCGTTTTTACTTTTGTTAATTTGTATAGTCTCTGTGTCCTAAAGTTAGTTTGACTAAGGTTTTATCTATCTTGTTTATTTTCTCAATGACTATGCTTTTGGTTTGTTGTATCATTCTCTTTGTTTCTAATTGATTGATTTCTGTCCTGAGTTTGATTATTTCCTGCCTTCTACTCCTCCTGAGTGTGTTTGCTTCTTTTTTGTTCTAGGGCTTTCGGATATGCTGTTGAGTTGTAGGTGTAAGCTCTCTCCAGTTTCTTTATGAGCGAAGTTAGTGCTATGTATTTTCCTCGTAGCACTGCTTTCATTTTGTCCTATAAATATGGATATGCTGTGTCTTTGTTTTCACTTAGTTCTATAAAATCTTTACCTTTTTTATTTCCTCCTTTAACAAGTTATCATTGAATAGAGACTGGTTCAGTTGCCATGGGTATGTGAGCTTTCTGTTACTTTTGTGGTTACTGAAGTCAAGCCTTAGTGCATGGTAATCTGATAGATTACATGCATGGGATTCTTTCAATTTTCTTGTATCTGTTAAGGCTTGTTTAGTGACCTATTATATGGACAATTTTGGAAAAAGTACTGTGAGGTGCTGAGAAGAAGATATATTCATTTGTTTTAGGGTGAAATATTCTGTATATGCCTGCTAAGTCCATTTGACTCATAGCTTCTATTACCTTCACTGTGTCTCTGTTTAGTTTCTTTTTCGGTGACCTGTCCATTGTTGAGAGTAGGTGTTGAAGTCTCCCACTATTATTGTGTGAGGGTCCATGTGTTTTTTGAAACTTATTAACCTTTCTTTTATGATTGTGGTTGGCCTTTCATTTGGAGCATAGATTTTCATTATTGATATTTGATCTTTGAGTATATTTCCCTTGATGAATATGATGTGCCCTTCCTCAACTTATTTGATAAATTTGGCTGAAAGTCTATTTGATTGGATATTAGAATGACAACTCCCACTTGTTTCTTGGAAGCAATCACTTGAACACCTTTATTTCCAGCCTTTTACTCTGAGGTACTGTCTGTCTTTGTCATTGAGGTGTGTTTCTTGAAGGCAACAAAATCCTGGATCCTGCCTGTATATCCAGTCTGTTTGTTTATGTCTTTTTGTTGAGGAATTGAGGTCATTGATGGTGAGAGATATTAAAGATATATGATTGCTAGTTGCTGTTATATTTGTTGTTGGAGGTGGAATTACATGTGTATGATTCTTTCCTTTTGGGTTTGCTGTAGATGATTAATTTCTTGTTTTTTCTTGGTCTAGATACTCTTCTTGTGTTGGAATTTTCCTTCTAGAATCCTATGTAAAACTAGATTAATATGTATACATTGTTTTGTCATGAAATATTTTCATTTCTTCCTCTATAATGATTGAGAATTTTCCTGAACATAGAATTTTGGATTGGCATTTGTGTTCTCTTAGGGTCTGCATGATATCTGTCCAGGATCTTCTGGATTTTAGCATCTCTGTTGAGAACTCTGGTGTCATTCTGATAGGTCTGCCTTCATATTTTACTTGATATTTTCCCCTTACTTCTTTTAGTATTATTTCTTTGTTCTGTGCATTTAGTGTTTTGATTATTATATGACTAGGGGATTTTCTTTTCTGTTTCAATCTATTTGGTGTTCTGTAGGCTTCTTTTACTTTTATGGCCATCTCTTTCTTTAGTTTGGGGAAGTTTTCTTGTATGATTTTGTTGAAGATGTTTTCTAGCTCATTTGAGCTGTGAATCTTCATACTCTTCTATTCCTATTATTCTTAGGTTTGGTCTTTTCATTGTGTCCTGGAATTCTTGGATGTTTTACATTAAGATGTTTTTGCTTTGAATTTTCTTTGATTGTTTTATCAATATGTGCTATGGTATCTTCTATGCCAGAGATTCTCTTTTTTATCTCTTGTATTCTGTTGTTGATTTTCGCATCTGTTGTTCCTGGCCTCTTCCCTAGGTTTTCCATTGCCAGGGTTGCCTCTATTTTTGATTTCTTTATTGTTTCTACTTCCATTTTTATGTCTTAGACAACTTTGTTTAATTCCTTCACTTATTTGATTGTATTTTCCTATATTTCTTTAAGGGATTTATTTGTTCCCTCTGTAAGGTCTTCTACCTGTTTAAATGTGTTTTCTTGTATTTGTTTAACTGAATTATTGATATCCTCCTTAAAGATCTCTATTATCTTCATTAGATGTGATTTTTGGTCAGCAAAAATATTTTCAGATGTATTGGGTTATCCATGACTTGCTGTGGTGGGAGACCTGGGTTCTGATGGTATCAAAGTATATTGGCTTTTGTTGGTTATAATCTTGTACTTGCCTCTCACCATCTGGTTATCTTTGGTGTTAGATGGCTTGGGTGTCACTGTCTGGAGCCTGCCTTCTGTGTCCCTAGTTTGAAGCAGATCTTCTGGGTGATCTGTGTCCCTGGCTGCAGCCAATCTCCTAGAAGACTTGTAGACTATTGCCCTGTCTTCAGAAGATCTCCGGGGAGTCCTGCAGACTGCAGTATTGAGAGCAAGAAGGAGATAAACTGATCTGACCCCAAGCAGGTACAGACCAGAAGGGAAAGGAACTAAATTTTCTTTTACTTCGATTCCAACCTTTTGCAGAATCTCCACAGTGATTTCTAAAGTGGATCTACTAATTTTCATTCCCAACAACAAAATATATATTTTTTCCTTTCCCATGCATCTTTGCCAACATGAGCTGTCACTTGTTTTAATGATCTTGACCATTCTTAATGGGGTAACATAAATTTCAATGTATTGATAATTCGCATTTCTCTGATGCATAAGGATATAAGGATGCTCAACATTTTGTACATGTCTCTCAATCACTCTGTGTGTGTGTGTGTGTGTGTGTGTGTGTGTGTGTGTGTGTTTGTGTGTGTGGCAACTTTCTGCTTGGTTCTGTACCTCATTTTAAACTGGTTTATTTGTTCCATGTTCAGGTTTTTTAGTTATTATATATTCTGTATGCTAACATTTTATCAGATATGCATTTAGTATAAATTTGTTTTCTATACTGTGGGTTACCAGTAAGGCCAAATGATGGTATCCTTTGCTTTACCAAACCTCTTTAGGTTCATGAGATTCCACTTATTGTTGCCCTCAGAACCTGAGTTACTGGTGTCCTATTTAGAATTTCCTTTAATATGAAACTAGTTCAATCCAATTTTCCATCCTCTGTTTTATGAGATTGAGGGGTCTTATATTAAAATCCTTGATCCATTTTGAGTTGAGTTTTGTGCAGGGTTATATATATAAGCCTATTTTCATATTTTGGCAGCAACTATTCAATCTAACCAGCACCATTGGTTACACATGCTGTCTTCTTGTTGGTGTGTATTTTTGAAATCTTTTTTAAAACTCAGACTTCCAAAGTGTATGGAATTATGTCTGGATCTTCATATCTATTCTATTGACCTACATATTTGTTATTATGTCCATGTACTCTGATGTCTTCATACTATAATTCTGTGGTGTAACTTGATATCTAGCATAGTTTACAGAAGCAATTGTATACTTCAAGCATTTAAACTGGCCCTTTAAACACTGAGACAATTTAATCAATGACAAAGTATGTATATGAAGACAATTGTAGCTTGTACAGTGCAATTACAGTTGAGATAACATTGCACCAATGTGGATATGTAGAATGGCAAAAGATGATTAACACAGGAATCTAAGAAACTCTAAAATTAATTAAGTATGGATGTCATGAGATATGTGGGGAACACTGAATAAGCAGTGGTGTTGCCTCTTACATAAACATTCCTTGAAGAAGGCTACCCAACTTGTTCTATAAAGCAACAATTATGCTGAAACCAAAACCACACAAAGATCCAACAAAGAAAGACAACTTCAGGCCAATTTCCCTTGAATATCGATGCAAAAATACTCAATAAAATTCTTGCCCACCGAATCCAAGAACACATCAAAATGATTATCCACTATGATCAAGTAGGCTTCATCCTAGGGATGCAGGGATGGTTCAATACATGGAAATCCATCAATGCTATCCACTGTAGGTACTGAGACCTGCGAGGCTTGTGACGTCATACAAACGACAACTAAGACAATGTATAGGTCTGTTGCCAAGGCAACAGCTGCTGTTTACCCAGAATTCCATAGCCCACCTTTACCTGTAACTTCGGTCATCACCTGTATATAACCAGGCAGCGTTTCTTCCCCGTCCTCTTTTCTTTTTCTTTTCTCTCTTTCTCTCCTTCCTTCCTGCCTGCTACCCCTTCCCCCATCTTAAATAAAGGCCCACGTGGAACTGTTTGGCCTGGTGTTTCTCTTTGTGGCCCACATCTCCACCGCATCCCTGTGGTGCGCACGTGAGCTTGTGGCAAGCAAACAGGATCTTTTGTGAAGAAACCAACATTTTGGTGAGCCAGCCAGGAGATCCTACCTACAGCTGCTACACTGCTGCACTCCTGCCCGCCATCCCTTCTGCTACGCTGCTGCACTCCCTACTGCCCGCGCCGCTGCCCACATGCGCAGCTCCGTGCTGCCACCCGCATGCGCCAGCTGCTGCACACACCGCATGCACCACTGCCCTCTACCTGCCACCATTGCCACTGCACAACTGAGACTCACTGGCTTTATCACCTGGGACAGCTCTACGGCTTGCCATGTGGGTTGCCTCTGGGCCACTGGACCAAACAGTTCCACGCTCCCAGATATCAGATTGCACTCCTTTAACAAACACTACCAGCCTAATCAGTAAGGTGCTCTGGTTAGCTGGAGGGAATCTTAACTGCAGAAGGGATCTGGCCAACCTTTTCTGGAGCTAGGATTTGCCTCCCCAGCTAACACTCTTGTTAGGACACTCAACCTCAGGTGTATCCTAATCCGGAAGTGATCCTGAACTTCCCCCCTCCTCAGTGACTTTTACAGTCTCAGACAAATCCTGGACTAGGTGGGACGCTTCCTCCGGCTTTAAGGCCTCAGCTCCTAAAGGCCCTCGTGATGGCCTGGGCTCTTTGGCTTAGCTGCATTTTCGTTGTTGCTACACTCTTTAGGACACTGAATTTGTAGCCAACAACATCCGCACCCACCTGATGGGTAATAGAGTGTCTTTGTCAGTACCTCCAGGCACCCCAGTGGGATGTCGCCTGGAAAAATCTCAAGTCTCTGAAACTAACACACAATTTGAGGCGGTCAAAACTAATAAACCTCTGTAATAAGGTCTGGACTTAATATAAGCTAGACAATAATTCAAAATGGCCACCTAATGGCACCCAAGATCCAATTGTTTTAAGGGATCTTAATACATACAGTCAGCAATCCGGTAAATGGGACCAAATCCTATACGTTCAGGCCTTTATCTATCTCCAGTCTAAGCCTTCTCTTTGTGCTCCCTGCTCCCCATCTCAGCTTCTCCTAGCTATGAAACCTACTCACCCTCTGCTAGATGATGTTACTTTTGACTCTGCTGACGAACCACTACTGTCCACCCACCACAGACATACTGAGACTGCAAAATCCCAAACTTCAGCTTCAGTCTCTCCTTCTCACCAGGTCTCAGAGTCTACCAACCTGACCTCCCCAGATGCCTCCTCTCCCTCTGTGCCAGCTAAAGGTCACCACAGATGCCTTGAACTGGCACCAACCTTTACTCCTCCGATTACGCATTCTAAGGCTACAGCCAAACCCCCAAGTTCTCTTCTGAAGACACCTGACCCAGTGCCAGGCCTTCCTCTAAGGGAAATGGCTGGAACTGATAATCTGGCTAGAGTACATGTTCCTTTCTCGTTGAGTGAACTTTCTCAAAAAGAAAATAGACTGGGTTCTTATACTTCTAACTTCTCTAACTTTATTAACGAGTTTAAGTACATTAGTCAATCTTACAACTTGACTTTCCATTATATTCATATGATTCTTACTAGCAATTTACTTCCTGATGAACGCAGGTGAGTTTGGGAAGAGGCAAAAACACATGCAGACGAAATTCACCAGACAGACAGAAGCTATCCAATTGGATCTGAGACAGTGCCTGACCAGGACCCTCAATGGAATTAAATTCCACAGCTGGTATTTTAGCCAGAGACAGGTTTGTTACATGCCTTCTGGCTGGTCTCAGAAAGGCAGCTTTAAAGCCAATAAATTTTGAAAAACTCCAAGAGGTTGTCCAGGACAAACAGGAAAATCCATCTCAGTTTTTAAAACACCTCACAAAGGCTTTGTTATAATTCACTAATCTAGATCCTGAGAATACAGAAGGTAAGCAACTTTTAATGACTTATTTCTTTTCCCAAAGCTACCCCAACATAAGAGCTAAACTTAGGCGCTTGGAGAGAGGGCCCCTAACTCCAAAGGCAGAAGTCTTGGCACTGGTCTTCAAGGTATACCATGAGAGAGATGAAAAAGCCCGACAACAAAAGTACCACATGCTGGCAAAAGCTGTCCGACCAGCACCAGCTACCACCCCGGGCCCTGGCCTTCCAAGACTCAGGTACCACCAGCTCCCTGCTATAGATGTGGTCAACCAGGTCAATGGGCAAAGACTTGCCCCAACCCCCGCAAGCCAAGGGGACCATGCTCTAGGTGTCATCGTGAGGGACACTGGGCTGTCAATTGTCCTCCTGTCATGCAGAACAGAGAGCCATCCCACCCAGAAATCCCTCCAACTGACCTCCTAGGCTTGGCTATGGACGAATGAAGGGGCCGGAGCTCCCTCAGCCCGACCTTGCCCATCACCAGCAGGGAGCTCCGGGTAACTATCATGGTATGTGGGAAGCCCATCTCTTTTCTTCTGGATACCGGGGGCATTTACTCAGTCCTGGTGGACTTTTGGGGTTCCACTTCACCTTCGTGTCTTCCCATAGTCGGGATAGGAGGAAAGCCTTACCTTCCTCATCAGACCCCACCACTTAGCTGCACTTTTAGAAATAAACCCTTTACCCATTCCTTTTTGGTAGTACCAACTTCTCCCATTCCCTTAAAGGAAGGGATATTTTAGTTAAGTTTGGAGCTTCAATTTCTTTTGCTCCCCCCACTCACCTGAACCCAAGTTCACCAGCAGTTCCCCTACTTCTCCTTCTAGCCAATCAACCTACTAACACTAACATGTTATTTCCTCTACCAGCTTCTCAGGTGGACCACGGAGTTTGGGACATCCAGAACCCCTCTGTTGCTAGACATCGTTCTCCTGTTGTCATCCAGTTACTGGACCCTACCAGGCACATCACCCAAGTTCAATACCCTCTCTCTCTCCAGAGCCTCAGGGGACTTAAGCCTATCACTTCTGACCTCTTAAGGAAAAACCTCCTTCGTCCCACTTCTTCTCCTTTCAATACCCCTATACTAGCAGTTAAAAAAACCCAATGGTACCTCTCACCTGGTTCAAGACCTCAGGCACATTAATGTTACAGTGGTTCCTCTCCATCCTGTCGTAGCTAATCCTTACACACTTCTTTCTACTATCCCCTCAGAAACTTCTCATTTCTCAGTCCTAGATCTAAAGGACACATTTTTCTCTATCCCTCTTGATACCCAGTCACAGAACACATTTGCCTTTGCCTGGATGGATTCTGATACCCACTTTTCTACCTAATTTATCTGGACTGTTCTACCTCAGGGACTCTGAGACAGCCCACACCTATTTGGCCAGGCTCTAGCTTCTGACTTACTTTCTTTATCTCTCTCTAGATCTAAAATTCTTCTTTATGTAGATGACATCCTTGTCTGTAGCCCATCTCTAGAGATTAGTCAAGCAGACACCTTTGCTCTTCTAAATTTCCTTTCCAGTCGAGGTTACAGGGTCTCACCTTCTAAAGTTCAACTGTCCACTCCTCAGGTTACTTATTTGGGATTAACAATTACCCCAACCCACAAGGCTATTACCTTAGATAGAAAGAATCTGATTCAGTCTTTAACTGTTCCTTCTACAAAGGAAGAGATTTTATCATTTCTAGGAATGGCTAAGTTTTTATGTTCCTGGGTTCCTTCCTTTTCCCTCCTCTCTCGACCCTTATATGAGGCAGTGTTAGGCCCTACCCACGAACCTCTTCTCAAATATGTTGCCAAGCCCTTTCAGAGGCTTTCCTTGAGGCCCCAGCCTTACATCTCCCTGACCTGACTCACCCTTTTCCCCTCTATATAACTGAAAAGGAGGGATTTGCCCTTGGAGTCTTAGGCCATCAACTAGGACCTTCCTTTGCACTTGCAGAATACTTGTCAAAAAGACTGGATTTAAACATCCAGGGATTGGCACCTTGTATTCGGGCCTTAGCAGCTGCTGAATTCCTTTTTTGAGAATCAAAGAAATTAACCTTGGGGTCTCCTATAACTGTGCTCTCTTCTCATAACCTGTCACAGCTCCTAACTTACAAAGGCTTGCAGACTCTACCTCCCTTCAGAGTTCTTTCTCTCCAGGTAGGGTTAATAGAGGATTCCACACTCACCTTCCAATCATGTCTTCCTCTTAATATTTCTACTCTTCTCCCCTGACCTAATACTAACCACTCCCTGTCTCATTCCTGCACTGAGACTTTAGAGCAACACATACAGGAGGGCACATTGCCTCAAGCCATTTATACCTGGTACACAGGTGGAAGCTCCTTTCTATATGAAGGGACTAGAAAAGCTGGCTATGCCATAGTGTCAGACACCAAGGTGGTAGAGGCACAGGCCCTTCCTGTACACACCACTAATTAACAGGCTGAGCTGATAGCTCTCACCCGTGCCTTTCAACTGGCACAGGCACAATCCCTCAATGTCTATACAGATTCTAAATATGCTTTCCATATCCTCCTGTCTGACGCTGCTATCTGGAAAGAGCGTGACTTACTTACCACAACTGAAGGATCAGTAACTAATGCAAACCATATTTTAGCCTTGCTAAAGGCCTCCCATCTCCCCACAGCTATTGGATTGTCCACTGCAGATCCCACCGGACAGATGACTCTATTGTATCTAAGGGAAACAACTGAGCTGATGAGGCAGCTAGTGCTGCATCCCTTAGGGGGCTAAACTCATCTCACCCTCCCCAAGACATCCTTACACTACAACCCACATCTCTACCTCCACCCCCTGACACTCGCCAAACTCTATCCTATCTTCACCAGCTCTTTCATCCTAATAGCCAAGTGTTATCTTCTTTTGTTAAGACCCACTTACAGCCTACTCCTGAAGACTTAAATTTCTTAAAATCTATCACTGCTTCTTGTAAAATCTGTCAGATGTCAGATTCCAAGTCAAGGTATCATAGTACCCCTTTCCCTACCCATCAGGCTAGAGGTTCCCATCCTGGAACTGACTGGCAACTTGACTTTACCCATATGCCTACAGTTAAGCAGTCCAAGTACCTCCTGGTCTTGTTGAACACCTTCTAGGTCTGGGTAGAAGCCTTTCCTATCACTAACAAAAGGGCTCAGACAGTCTCTGATCTCCTCCTCCGAGAGATCATCCCCCGATTTGGTGTTTCAACCTCCCTTCAGTCAGACAATGGTCCTGAATTTACTTCCCAAATCTCTCAAAGTCTATCTAAGGCCTTACCATCCTCAATCTTCAGGTAAGGTAGAAAGAACCAATCGCTCATTAAAAACTACTCTTGCTAAGCTATCACAGGAACTTCACCTTGACTGGGTAAAGTCAAGCTCTTTACCTCTGGCTCTTTTCAGGCTATGAGCTCTCCCCAAGTGACCTCTTCTTTTCCCACCCATTGAACTTATATATGAATGCCCAGTTTTAACTCCTGGTCTCTCACCTAAATGCTCTCCCCTGCCAGACCACCTACTCACCCCATTGCTTTGCCACCTTCGCTCTCTCCTATGGGACTTTGCTGACCACCATCTACTGCGGCCACAGACTGTCTCCTGTCCACTATCTGTCAACATTGGAGACCAAGTCCTCTTATCCCCTCCAGATCATCATCCCTCACCCTTCTCTCCCAAATGGCAGGGCCCTTTTAAGGTGATTCTTGTGACCCCTACAGCTGCTAAACTCGAAGGATTTCCTCATTGGGTCCATTTATCTCACCTTAAACCTTTCATCCCTCCACCTAAAGATAACTCTTCTTCATACACATCAACCCTGACAGGAACATGCTCTATTAAGCTCCAGAGGACATTGAGACCATCCACCTTGTCCCCAATTCCAGAACATGAGACTCCACTCTGGCAGCCGAGCTTGACCTCATTGGATTAGACATGGGTTTCTTGTCCTACCCCTGCTGTTCTTCACTTCCATCCAGGGCAGTCCTTACATCTGGAGATTCGAGGTTCAAGAAACCCCCACAGATAACAAGCAGTCTTTCCAAATAGGGTCAGGAAACTGCTCCATAGCTGGATGTCAGGAACCAATCCAAATCGCGATCATCCCTGTATCTGTTATCCCATCTAAATATTATGATCTCTATACTTGCTTTCTCTTTGACCAGACAGAAGATTAATGTAAAAAATGGCCAGACGAATATGGGGACTGCCCATATTGGTCTTGTCAGATACATATGCTAGGATCACGGGTCAATCATTTCTTCTATAAACACTGCAAGACACTTTTCTTCTACATACAAGACCCATGGGATTCCAGGTGGGAGACAGGAGTTGTTGGTAAGCTCTATCGTAAAAACCAGCCCAGTTCCCCAGTAAGTACCATCCATATTCAGAGAAAGTATATCTCAATCGCCCAACCCCTAGATATTGGAAAAGTAGGGGAGATAATTAAACACTCCTCTGAGGTCCTTGATTCTTTGACAGCACCCCTCATAAATGGCACTGACTTGTCATTTCGCCTGTTGCTTCAAACCTTGACCTCGGCATACCAGATCCTTAATGTCACCAGGCCTGGTCACTTTAAAGATTGTTGGTTATGTGTACCCCCAGGAATTGACTCAAAGCTGTCACTTACAGCTTCTCCAGTGATACTGCCAGATAACCTTACTTCACCTTTTGTTAGCTGTCCTGACTCTGATGTCACCATGACTCCGTATCTTACCTCTCTCTGTCCCTCTCTTTGGCATGGCAAACTGTTTTAAGACCTCCGAGACACATTCTGTAGGAACACTAAGCTCCCTAGACTAATAAAACTGTAAGCCTTGATATATCATCTCTGCTACAATGCCCTGCAATCCAGAACACATCAATTCTTTGTGGCACTCAGGTATATCATCACCTACCTGCCAGCTGGTCAGGAGTTTGCACATTGGTACTCCTTTTCCCTGAGCTGGGAGTGATCCAGGGAAATGAGCCCCTGCCAATCCCAGTTGTAGATATGATAGCTGCTCAACATGAGAGAACAGTTCAGATCTTGCCACTCTTGGTCGCTACAGGAATAGCCATAGGTGTTGGTACTGGTGTGGCAGGAATAACGACTTCTCTGGCCCAATACAATACATTCACTTCCCAGTTTAAAAGTGATCTCCAGGGAATGATTGAAACTGTGCTTACTATCCAGAAGCAGATCAATTCTTTGGCAGCCGTGGTGCTTCAGAACCGATGGGGCCTAGATGTTTCGACAGCTAAGGAAGGTCCTGGTCTTTGCCTGTTCCTCCAAGAAGAATGCTGTTTCTATGTCAACCAATCCAGGATAGTGAGAAACAAAACCCAGGAGCTTCAGACAGACATAAAGAACTTCAGAGATCATGAGACCTCCAGCTCTGACATTTTCGAAAACCCTATATGGAAGTGGATACTTCCTTTTGTAACGCCTTTTCTAGTCATCTTCCTGGTGTTATTGTTTGCTCCCTGCCTAATTAATCTTGTTTCTACATTCCTCCAATGGCAAATGCAAAAAAATGTCTAACCAAACTATTAATCAGCTTCTGTTACAGAATTACCAGCCCCTGTCCACGCAAGAGCCCCCGTCCCCAGATGTACCTGATGCCAACATGTACCAAGTGGACCCTGATGATGAAAGTCAGCTACACCTCAAAATTGACAACACCCCTAGACAGCAGGAAGTAGTTTAAGAGAAACGGCACCCTCACTCCTTTTCATCATCGGCTCCCCCCTCCCCTTTTTTCTTTTCCTTTTCTTTTTAATGGAAGAAATGCAGGAATGTAGGTACCAAGACCTGCGAGGCTTGTGACGTCATACAAGTGACAACTAAGACAATTGCCAAGGCAACAGCAGCTGTTTACCCAGAATTCCATAGCCCACCTTTACCTGTAACTTCGGTCATCACCTGTATATAACCAGGCAGTGTTTCTCCCCCGTCCTCTTTTCTTTACCTTTTCTCTCTTTCTCTCCTTCCTTCCCACCCACTACCCCTTCCTCATCTTAAATAAAGTCCCACATGGAACTGTTTGGCCTGGTGTATCTCATTGTGGCCCACGTCTCTACTGCATCCCCAATGCGTGAGTGCGCAGTGAGAAAATAGGATCTTTTGCGCAGAAACCAACATCCACTACATAAACAAACTCAAAGAAAAAAAAAAACACATGATCTTTCATTAGATGCTGAAAAAGCATTTGACAAAATTCAGCATCCTTTCATGCTAAAAGTCTTGGAAGAATGCTACCTTGTACAAATTTAGTGTAAACATGACCCTGATATACGAGGTAAGTACCATTAGCCTTGGGTAAATAAAGAATATTCCATTTACCTATGGCTTCTCACATTTTTTCAACCTTCTAGTTACTGGTGACCCTCTCTCTCTTATATAGAGGTCAAAGCTCAAAATTGGCACAGTTGGCAAGATTAATTGTATGGCAGAAAGGCAGAGGTGTGAGCCCTGCAAAACCAAAAAGGGTTTCCTGACATATACTCCTGGAAAGGAGTAGAGAACTGGGAAAGTAAAACTGCCTAGTTTTTACTGTGTTGAATGTTGACAAAGAGGATTATCTGGGTTGAGAAGTCATCATGCTCAGTGAGACATACAAGGGAAAATGAAGACTTGGGCAAATGATTTAGAGTGAGTCTGCTATAAAGATAACACAGGGACATTTGTTGGATTATGCTCATAGCATCCATCATGGATCTTATGAATAGCATTCTTTGTGAGGTAACCCAGAGCCAGAAAGATATGAATGGTGTGTACGCACTTATAAGTGTACATTAGCAATAAAGTGTAGGACAACCATGCTACAATCCACAGACCAACAGAAACTGTATGATAAAGGTGTCCCAAAGGAGAATGTATGAATCTCACTCAGAAGGGTAAACCAAATACTCACCAGAGCTGGATAGAGAAAGGAACTGAGTAGGAGAGGAGGTGAGGAGGTGAATAGGAATAATGCTCAGGTGTGGGGAGATGGGGAGAGGGAGACTGAGGGAATGAGAATGTAAATCAGTGGGGGGTATCCCTGGGACTACCTGAAGGCCTGAGGCTTGCAAGAATAAACAGAGTCTATGAGCCTGACCCTAGCTGAGATTCCTTCAAGCAGGTGATATAGAGATTGGAGTGGCCACCTCTTGTAGCCAGGCAGGACTTCCGGAGGTGGTAAGAGGCATAAATCTACCACAAACCTTCAGCCCCAAATTTGTCTCACCTACAAGATGTGCAGGGATAAAGATGGAGCAGAGAATGAAGGAACAGCCAACCAATGATTGTTCCAATTTGAGACCCAACCCATATGAAAGATACAACACTTAACAATATTAATGATACTCTGCTATGCTTGCAGACAGGAACCTAACTTAACTGTTTTCTGAGAGGATTCATCCAGCAGCTGAATCTGATAGAGGCAGATTCAGAGACTCACAGCCAAACATTATGCAGAGCTCAAGGGGTCTTGTGGAAGAGTTGGGAACAGAATTGAGAAAAAGATACCACAAGAAAACCTACAGAGTTAACTACCCTGGCTACTAGCCAGAAACAATGCAGGAGCTAAACCTAGACCCTCTACACAGTTGTAGCAAATATGCAGTTTGGCCTTCATGTGAGTCCACTAAAAGTTAGGGCTGTTTCAGTTTCTGTTGCCAGAAATCAGATCCCTTTCCCCTACCTGGACACAGGCCTAGCCATGCTGGTTCTAGATTTGCCAGGTTGAGGTGGTATCCAAGGCAGGGGGGCTCTCCCTTTACTGAGCATAAGAGGAGGGAACAAGGTGGGAGGTATTTGTAAGAGTGGAGTTGGGGGGGACACGAGTCTAAAGGAACTATAATCAGGATGTAAAGTGAATAAAAATAAATTATTGAGAAAGAAAGAAAGAAAGAAAGAAAGAAAGAAAGAAAGAAAGAAAGAAAGAAAGAAAGAAAGAAAGAAAGAAAGAAAGAAAGCTCTTAAAATTATAAAAAAGTAAACAAGATACTTCCATTGGAGATTGGGCAAACTGTAAGTAAGCTGTGCCCTGTAGTGATTATCCCTCAGAAACCACTGGCTAGAATGATGAGATAACCAAACACACATCCTACTGAGAATCAGAGAAATCATGTCAGACTGAAGGGAATACTGTATGATCCTATGTACACAGGGCTACAATTGATCAGTGTTGACACAGCAGAGGTGCCCGAGGAGATAATTTGGGATAATTACATCCTGCTTTAGGAACAATGAGCCCCCAGAATGTTCAGTTTCTAGCACTGTACTGCTGCTTAGCATGCTGATGGGGCATGTACTGCCAGGGCTGTGGCGTGTGTTGCAGACATGCAGGGTTCTCCAAATACAAACCAGTCTATTCTTATACAGAACATGGAAGAATATTTGTCCAGTGATTAGGTATATATATATCCTAGGTGTGCACAACTTGCAAAGGTTGGAAACCCTTTAAACAACCTCCGGTAAGTTTAGACAGTGAGTCAGGACTACCCTAGTGGAGTGGGAATGCACATCTCCCCTACAAGTACTAACAAACCCAAGAATAATGGTTCCCATATGCGAGTGTCAGGTAAGGGGTTGAAGAAGCCATTCAGACTATTCTTCATTTAGAAATGGTTGGCACCACAGTGATAGTGCACAGCCACTACAGTGTCCCCATGGAGCCTGAATGGAACTCAAATGGCACTTGAAGAACTGTTGTGGATTTCCCAGAGCTAAGAGAAGAGCCCTACCTCCTATGCTAGTCTTGTCATTCATGAAAAATCTAATGAACTGGTTGATTCTGACTCTGGGTAGGTACCACTATGTAGTTACTAGGCCAATACTTTCTTCTCTATTTATATTTTTCAGGAGATTTAAAAAGACTTTTTTCCTTGAGAAAGTGGACAGTGTACAGTCATTATTTTCCCCAGGGATATTTACATGCATGGCCCTGTCACTTGTCATGGCATCATGGTTAGGAACTTGGCACCTTGGAATTTCTCTGACCCACTATTAAGTGCCAGTATATTGATATCATGTTAACCTCCGATTCTCTTACATAATGTTATTTAATAGCCAGGATGCCAAGGGCTTCTGTGAAATCATAGAGAGTGAATGACTCTAAAGTGCAAGTGCCTGGCTTATCTATAAAAATGAGACCAGTAAGAAATAATAGCCTATCAGCAATGACTCACAAAGTCATGGTGCCAGTCAAATATATGTGATACTTCAAGAAATTGGCCCCAAGAGGCATATCCCACTGAGCCTAGTCTCTAAAAGGAACAGACCACCCAAACCTTCAGTGCCTGGTGTACAACTAGATCCATGTGGGGTCATAGGACACATGGACAATGGCAGTAGATCAATTGTCCATTTATGTTAGTGTGCTAGATGCAGGAATTGGTCAACAAAGCCAAGGGTTGAACTGAAAGCTCTATATCTGACAGTTTTAGGTAAGTCCTCCCTCTAGTCTTCCCTCTAGTCCTGTAGACAAAGTTAAATGGTGTACTGTGGGCTAACATTATGGATTACCACATGCCATTTTCACAAGAAGCTATTGAACCCCATGAAGTTGCTATGTATGGGGAGACCTCCAAGGCAGGAGAGCTGTTGAAGATCCAGTATCCTAGAGACCCAGGATCCTAGAGACTGCCCAGGAGCAGAGAGCCTGAAGAGTATGTAAAGCTAGAGACAGAAAGTAAAGAACCTGGGGCATTTTGCACTGTCTTCAAACTGCAGAACCTAGTGTACTGGTGTAGCCAAGAGTTTTCTTTTTCTTTTTTTTATTGATATATTTTCTATTTACATTTCAAATGATTTCCCCTTTTCTGGGTCCCCACTCCCCACAAGTCCAATAAGCCTTCTTCCCTCCCCCTGTTCCTCCATCTACCCCTTCCCGCTTCCCTATTCTGGAATTCCCCTCTACTCTTGCACTGAGTCTTTCCAGAACCAGGGGCCACTCCTCCATTCTATTTGGACATCATTTAATTTGTGGATTATGTCATGGGTATTCAAAGTTTCTAGGCTAATATCCACTTATCAGTGAGTGCATACCATGGTTAATCTTTTGAGACTGGGTTACCTCACTTAGTATGATGTTCTCCAGCTCCATCCATTTGTCTAAGAATTTCATGAATTCATTGTTTCTAATGGCTGAGTAGTACTCCATTGTGTAAATATACCACATTTTTTTTTATCCATTCCTCCGTTGAAGGACACCTGGGTTCTTTCCAGCTTCTGGCTACTACAAATAGGGCCGCTATGAACACAGTGGAGCATGTGTCCTTATTGAATGCTGAAGAATACTCTGGATATATGCCCAGGAGTGATAAAACAGGGTCCTCAGGAAGTGTTATGCTCAGTTTTCTGAGGAACTGCCAGACTGATTTCCAAAGTGGTTGCACCATCTTGCAATCCCACCAGCAGTGGAGGAGTGTTCCTCTTTCTCCACATCCTCACCAACACCTGCTGTCTCCTGAGTTTTTGACCTTAGCCATTCTGACTGGTGTGAGATGAAATCTCAAGGTTGTTTTGATTTGCATTTCCCTAATGATTAATGATGTTGAGCATTTCTTAAGGTGTTTCTCAGCTCTCTGAAGTTCTTCATGTGAAAATTCTTTGTTTAGCTCCTTACCCCACTTTTTAATGGGGTTATTTGGTTCTCTGGGTTCTACCTTCTTGAATTCTGTGTATATATTAGATATTAGCCCTCTGTCAGATTTAGGGTTGGTGAAGATCCTTTCCCAATCTGTTGGTTGACGTTTTGTCCTTTTGACAGTGTACTTTGCCTTACAGAAACTTTGTAGTTTTATGAGGTCCCATTTGTCAATTCTTGATCTTAGAGCATAAGCTATTGTTGTTCTATTCAGGAACATTTCCCGTATGCCCATGTTCTCCAGGGTCTTCTTTTCGATTAGTTTCAGTGTGTCAGGTTTTATGTGGAGGTCCTTGATCCATTTGGAGTTCAGCTTAGTAAAAGGAGATAAGAATGGATCAATTCGCATTCTTCTGCATGCTGACCTCCAATTGAACCAGCACCATTTGTTGAAAAGACTTTTTTCCACTAGATGCTTTCAGCTCCTTTGTCAAAGATCAAGTGACCATAGGTGTGTTGGTTCATTTCTGGGTCTTCAATCCTATTCCATTGATCCGCATGCCTGATATTGCACCAATACCATGCAGTTTTTATCACTATTGCTCTGTAGTAAAGTTTAAAGTCTGGGATACTGAATACCCCTGAAGTGTTGAGAATAGTTTTAGCTATCCTGGGTTTTTTGTAATTCCAGAAGAATTTAAGAATTGCTCTTTCTAGCTCTATGAAGAACTGGGTTGGGAATTTTATGGGGATAGCATTGAATCTGTAGATTGCCTTTGGCAAGATGGCCATTTTAACTATATTAATCCTGCCAATCCACGAGCATGGAAGATTTTTCCATTTTCTGAGGTCTTCTTCGATTTCCTTCTTCAGAGATCTGAAGTTCTTGTCATATAGGTCTTTCACTTGTTTGGTTAGAGTCACCCCAAGATACTTTATGCTGTTTGTATCTATTGTGAAGGGAGTCATTTCCCTAATTTCTTTCTCAGTCTACTTGTCCTTTGAATATATAAAGGCTACTGATTTGCTTGCATTGATTTTGTAGCCAGCCACTTTTCTGAAGTTGTTTATCAGCTGTAGGAGTTCTCTAGTAGAGTTTTTAGGGTCACTTAATTATACTATCATATCATCTGCAAATAGTGACAGTTTGACTTCTTCCTTTCCAATTTGTATCCCTTTGACTTCCTTATGTTGTCTAATTGCTCTAGCTAGGACTTCAAGAACTATATTGAAAAGATATGGAGAGAGGGGGCAGCCTTGTCTAGTCCCTGATTTTAGTGGGATTGCTTCAAGTTTCTCTCCATTTAGTTTGATGTTGGCTGCTGGTTTGCTGTATATTGCTTTTACTATGTTTAGATATGGGCCTTGAATTCCTGTTCTTTCCAATACTTTTAGCATGAAAGGATGCTGAATTTTGTCAAATGATTTTTCAGCATCCAATGAAATGACCATGTGGTTTTTTTCTTTGAGTTTGTTTATGTAGTGTATAGCATTTATGGATTTCCTTATATTGAACCATTCCCGCATCCCTGGGATGAAGCCTACTTGATCATGGTGGATGATCGTTATTATGTGTTCTTGGATTCAGTGGGCAAGAATATTATTGAGTATTTTTGCATTGATATTCATAAGGGAAATTGGCCTGAAATTCTCTTTCTTAGTTGGATCTTTGTGTGGCTTTGTTATCAGCGTAATAGTGGCTTCAAAGAAGGAGTTGGGTAGTGTTCCTTCTGTTTCTATTTGGTGGAAAAGTTTGAAGAGTATTGGTGTTAAATCTTCTTTGAAGATCTGATAGAATTCTACACTTAAACCAACTGGTCCTGTGCTTTTTTTGATCAGAAGCCTATCTATGACCCCTTCTACTTCTTTAGGGGTTATGGGTCTGTTTAGATGGTCTTTTAGATCCTGGTTTAATTTTGGTAATTGGTACCTGTCTAAGAAAATGTCCATTCCATCCAGATTCTCCAGTTGTGTTGAGTACAGGTTTTTGTAGTAGGATCTGATGATTTTTTTGAATTTCCTCAGCTTCTGTTATAATATCTCCATTTTCATTTCTAATTTTGTTAATTTGGATACTTTCTCTGTGCCCTTTGGTTAGTCTGGCTAAGGGTTTATCTATCTTGTTGATTTTTTCAAAGAACCAGCTTTTGGTTTTGTTGATTCTTTGTATGGTTCTCTTGGTTTCTACTTGATTGATTTCAGCCCTGAGTTTGATGATTTCCTGTCTTCTTCTCCTCCTGGGTGAATTAGCTTCTTTTTGATCCAGGGCTTTCAGTTGTTCCGTTAATCTTCTAGTGTATGATCTCTCGAATTTCTTTTTGGAGGCACACAAAGCTATGAGTTTTCCTCTTAGCACTGCTTTCATTGTGTCCCATAGATTTGTGTATGTTGTGTCTTCATTTTCATTAAATTCTAAGAAATCTTTGATTTCTTTCTTTATTTCTTCCTTGACCAAAGTATCACTGAGTAGAGTATTGTTCAGTTTCCATGTGTATGTGGACTTTCTGTTGTTTTTACTGTTATTAAAGACCACTTTTACTCCATAGTGATCTGATAGGAGGCATGGGATTATTTCAATCTTCTTATATTTGTTGAGGTCTGTCTTGTGACCAACTATATGATCAATTTTGGAGAAGGTACCATGAGGTGCTGAGAAAAAGGTATACTCTTTTGCTTTGGGATGAAATGTTCTATATATATCTGTTAACTCCAATTGGTTCAAAGCTTCAATTAGTTTCACTGTCTCCCTTTTAGTTTCTGTTTTCCTGATCGGTCCATTGATGAGAGTGGAGTGTTGAAGTCACCCACAATTATTGTGTTAGGTGCAATGTGTACTTTGAGCTTTAGTAAAGTTTCTTTTATGAATGAGGGCTCCCTTGTATTTGAGGCATAGATGTTCAGGATTGAGAGTTCTTCTTGTTGGATTTTTCTTTTGACCAGCAAGTAGTGACCTTCCATGTCTCTTTTGATGACATTAGGTTGAAAGTCAATTTTATCTGAAATTAGAATGGCAACTTCGGTTTGTTTCCTAGGACCATTTGCTTGTAGAATTGTCTTCCAGCCTTTTACTCTAAGGTAGTTTTTTTCTTTGACGCTGAGGTGTGTTTCCTGTATGCAGCAAAATGTAGGGTCCTGTTTACGTAACCAGTCTGTTAGTCTATGTCATTTTATTGGGGAATTGAGTCCATTGATGTTAAGAGATATTAAAGAGTAGTGGTTATTGCTTCCTATCATTTTTGATTTTAATTTTATATGTGTTTGGTTATCTTCCAGTGTATAGTTTCCCTCGTTGTAATGGTGTTTCCCCCCTATTATCCTTTGTAGGGCTGGGTTTGTAGAAAGATATTGTGTAAATTTGGTTTTGTCATGGAATATCTTGGTTTCTCCATCTATAGTAATTGAGAGTTTCTCTAGGTATAGTAGTCTCAGCTGGCATTTGTGTTCTCTTAGAGTCTGCATGAACTCCGCCCAGGATCTTCTAGCTTTCATGGTCTCTGGTGAGAAATATGGTGTAATTCTCATAGGTCTTCCTTTATATGTTACTTGCCCTTTTTCTTTTACTGCCCTAAGTATTCTTTCTTTGTTTAGTACATTTGGGATTTTGATTATTATGTGATGGGAGGTTTTTCTATTCTGGTCCAGTCTGTTTGGAATTCTGTAGGCTTCTTGTATATTCATGGGCATCTCTCTCTTTAGGTTAGGGAAGTTTTCTTCCATAATTTTGTTGAAGATATTTGCTGGCCCTTTAAGTTGTAAATCTTCACTCTCATCAATGCCTATAATCCTTAGATTTGGCTTTCTCATTGTGTCCTGGATTTCCTGGATGTTTTGGGTTACAAGCTTTTTGCATTTTGCATTTTCTTTAACTGTTGAGTCCATGGTTTCTATGGTATCTTCGGCATCTGAGATTCTTTCTTCTATCTCTTGTATTCTGTTGTTGATATTTGCATCTATGGTCCCTGATTTCTTCCCAAGGTTTTCTATCTCCAAAGTTGTCTCCCTTTGTGCTTTCTTAGTTGTTTCTACTTCTGCTTTTAGATCCTGGAAGTTTTTGCTCAGTTCTGTCATTTGCTTGTTTGTGTTTTCCTCTAATTCTTTAAGAGATTTTTGTGTTTCCTCTTTCATGACTTCTGCCTGTTGATCAAAGTTCTCCTGTATTTCTTTAAGTGATTTTTGCGTTTCCTCCTTATTGGCTTTTGTATTCTCCTGAATTTCTTTCAATTATTTTTGTGTTTCCCTTGTACGGGCTTCTAATTTTTGATCCGTTTTCTCCTGAATTTCTTTAAGTATGTCCTTCATGTGTTCCTGTGCCAGCATCATGACCAGTGATTTTAAATCCAAATCTTGTTTTTCTGGTGTGTTGGAGTATCCAGGACTTGCTATTGTTGGAGAATTGGGTTCAGATGCTGCCATAATGCCTTGGTTTCTGTTAGTAATGTTCCTACATTTGCCTTTAGCCATCTAGTTCTCCCAGGTGTTAGATGGTCTTATTGTCACTGGCTGGTGCTTCAACCTACTATGGATCTTTAAGGTTATCTCTGCAACACTGGATGACTGGGTTTCCTCTGGCACAAATTACTGATATGCTGGCTTCCTCTTTTGTGCCTTTGGAGCCCTTCTCAGTCTTGCCTCAAGCAATGTTATACTTACATTGTCAAGGTCAGCCAGGTGTTCTCTGTCTGCTCTATTATGGAGTGAATATGTTGTGGTGGGGGTCACTCCCTCTGTTGATTCTCACATAGGACACAGGTCCCGCGATGGACTGGCTTGCAGATGAACCGCTTATGTGCTCAGTTCCTGAGTGCAGGCAGACCCCTGGTGGTTTGTACCACCAGAGATCTAAAGCTCAGGGTGATACAGTACCTAGTGACCCTTTTCTGTCCCGGCAGGCAGCGAGTATGGCCACGGGGCTTCTCTGCCAAGAGTTTTCTTAATATTGTACTCTGATTTTTCTCACTTTCAATTTGAGAGACATGGTCTGCTAACTAGTAGTATGCTGCTTTACTCTGTATTGCTGCTATGTAATACAGGTCCAAGGAGACTCTCTACGGACACATCCAAACAAGACACTAACTTGGTGGGCATAGAGGTAATAGAAGGCTGTAAAGACTTACCAAAGTTTAGACAATAAACTGCTGATATGAATGTACTGAATGGACTAAAAATGATTGACACTGGATACCCAGGGAACTCATAGCAAGCACTTATGTATGCCATTGTACAACCCTTTCTGGAAAAATGCTTTTTTTGTATGTCAGTTTTGTGTAATTAATTCTGAGATCAAAGATGAAAGCCTTCAACTAGAGTGAATAAAATATCTGTCATGATTATTCAATTTTCTTCAACCTCCTTGCTCCCTGTGGCCCTCCTTCTCTGGATTTAGGTTTTTACATGTTCATGTTAATATTAAGTGTATTTGTATATGTCCTTATGTGGGTGTGTGCATGTGTGTGTGTGTGTGTGTGTGTGTGTGTGTGTGTATGTGTGTGTGTGTATGAGGCCAATACCAGAGGCCAGAAGAGGGTATCAAATCTTCTGGATCTGAACTCACAGGTGGTAAACATCAAGATATCAGTCTGAGAACCGAATTCAGGTCTTCTAGAAGGCCAGTGAGTGCTCTTAACCAATGGCCATCTCTCTAATCTCTTCTCTGGCTCTAAATCTTGGACCTCACAGTGGAGATGTTTCAAGTAATAAAGACCATATTTCTTATAGTGAATCAGAAGCCATTATAGGCTTCTTCACATTGTGAATACATTTATGCCTCTCTCTGTCTCTCTGTCTCTGTCTCTCTGTCTCTCTGTTGCTCTCTGTCTCTGTCTTTCTCTCTCTCTCTCTCTCTCTCTCTCTCTCTCTCTCTCTCTCTCTCTCTCTGTGTGTGTGTGTGTTTCAAATTGTATATGCTACAAGGTAACAGAATACAAATCATACCATACACACAGACCCATGTGAAAGATGATAACATGGGAACACATGTAATTTGTATTAAAAAAAAAAAAACATGCATCTCCTTAGAGTTTAGGCCCTCCTGGAGTCTCTTGGAACACTTTCGATTCTTTAAGAGATAGCAATAACAGATTTCTGAGCTTTCCTTTTTATCCTGCTTACTGCAGATAGAGCTTTGGATATCTTTGGAAATAAAAGATTTATGCAGACGTACTCCCACAGTGATCATAGATAAGGCAATGCCAATTTTAAAGCTCCAACTTTCCTAGACTAGATTTACAATGTTTCTAAGAATGAGACACTATGAAGAAAGTTAGATAATCTACTATAGCTACAACACTGGAAAAATGATCTGTCTTGGTATGATTAAAACAGATGTAGAATTAAAAGATATATCCTAAATGCAGGTCCCCAGTGCCTTACATAAAGAAGACTTCTTTTTCAAAACTGCCAGGACATGATTCAACTCCAAGTAAGATCAAGCCTGCAATATTTTGTATCAGCAAATGTAAATAATATGGCTGACTCTTGAGCCAAAGACACCTCAATGTTCAAACCGGTTGTTCCAATAATGATCACCCTGCCATCCAATGCAAATAGGATTCTGAAAAGAAAAAAATTCTTCAAAAGGGCAGAGTGTAAAGTGAATGCTCTTTGCTAGTCACTTTTCGTAACGTTATTCTTGCTGATTCCTGTCCCCAGGATTCATCAATTTGTTAAAGAAATGGATTTGGGAGTGTAATCCTATCCCCACCCACTGCTGCCAGGAAGGCCACAGTTCAAACATCATAGATTGCTTGCATAAGCTTCTTCATATTTTTAGAGGGTAGAAACATCAACCTGTGCCTTTTCAGAGAAAACAGTTCATTTCAGATTATAAATCATTGGGTAAATTTTCTAAAGAAAGTTAAGTTTATTGCACAAAGTGTCTCCAAACACATCATTTACTATCAGGGACAATAGAATCAGTCAGTTCTCTGTGGAGGATTCTATGGAAGAAACTGGCAGAGAATGTTGAATCATTGTGTAGTTTAGGTATCAGCATAACTGTGGCCTCC
Source organism: Apodemus sylvaticus (assembly GCF_947179515.1). NCBI lineage: Eukaryota > Metazoa > Chordata > Mammalia > Rodentia > Muridae > Apodemus > Apodemus sylvaticus. The sequence continues at coordinate 73,379,209 of NC_067486.1, read as the reverse complement.
TAGAATGTAATCAGTTTGTTTTGTTTTGTTTTTCTTTGTGCAATATTTTCTGGAATATTGCTATTACCTCTTCTTTGAAGGTCTGGTAGAATTCTGCACTAAAATCATATGGCCCTGGGCTTTTTTTTTTTCCATTTTGGTTGGAAGACTTAATGACTGCCTCCATTTTCTTAGGGGTTATCTGAATTTTTAGATAGTTTACTTGATCTTGATATAGTTTTGGTATGTGGTATCTGTCCAGAAATTAATCAATTTTATTTAGATTTTCCCATTATGGGGAGTACAAACTTTTGAAGTAAGACCTAGTGATTTTTTGTATTTCCTCGATTTTTGTTGTTGTGTCTCCATTTCATTTCTGACTTTGTTAATTGGGATACTGTCTCTCTGCCTTTTCACTAATTTAGCTAAGAGTTTGTCTGTCTTGATTTTTATCAAAGAACCAGCTTTTCATTTTTTTTTTTTGATTCTTTGTATTGTTTTCTTTGTTTCTAGTTTATTGATTTAAGCCCTTAGATTGATTATATCCTGCTGACTACTCTTATTGGGTGTGTTTGTTTCTTTTGTCTCTAGAGCTCTCAGGTCCACTGTTAGGTTGTTAGTATGAGATCTCTCCAATTTCTTTATAAAGATATTTAGAGCTATGAATTTTCCTCTTTCTGCTTTCTTCATGTTGCATAAATTTGAGTATGTTTTGCCTTCATTTTCATTGAATTGTAGGAAGCCTTTAATTTTGTTCTTTATTTCTTGACCCAGTAAGTAGAGTTGTACAGTTTCCATGAATTTATAGGCTTTTGTTTCTACTGTTATTAAAGCCCATCCTTAACCCATGGTGATCGGATAAAATGCATGTGATTAATTCAATCTTCTTAGATCTGTTGAAGCATGCTTTGTGGCTGATTATATAGTCAATTTTGGCAAAGGTTCCATGATGTCCTGAGAAGAATGTAAACCCTTTTGTTTTGGGGTGAAAAGTTCTGTACATATCTGTTACGTCCATTTGGCTCATCACATCTGTGAGTTTCATTGTGTCTCTGTTTATTTTCTGTTTCAGTGACCTGTCCTTTGGTGAGAGTAGTGTTTTGAAGTACCCCACTATTATTGTGTGTGGTCAAATGTGTGATTAGAGTCTTAGTAGAGTTTTTTTAAAAATATTTTTATTTTCTATATTCTTTGTTTACATTCCAAATGATTTCCCCTTTCCAGGATCCCCCCTCACCATATGTCCCATAAACCTTCTTCTCTCCATCCATTCTCCAATCACCTCCCTCCTTTTTTTTCTCTGTTCTTATATTGCCCTCCAATGCTAGATCAATCTTTTCCAGGATCAGGACCTTCTCCATACTTTTTCATGGGAGTCATTTGTTTTGTGATTTGTGCCTTGGGTATTCAGGGCTTCTGGGCTAATTAATATCCACTTATCAGAGATTGCATTCCATGTGTATTCTTTTGTGACTGGGTTACCTCACTTTTTAAATGAATGTTGGTGCCCTTGCATTTGGGGCACAGATGTTCAGAGTTGAGACTTCATGTTGTTGGATTTTTCTTTGGCTTAGTATTAAGTGTCCTTCTCCATCTCTTTTGATAACTTGTTTTTGAAAGTCTATTTTAGAAGATATTAAAATGGCTGCCCTAGCTTGTTTCTTGGGTCCATTGCTTGGAAAACATTTTTCCAGGCCTTTACTGTGAGGTAGTATCTATCTTTGTTGCTGACTTGTGTTTCTTGTTTGGAGCAGAATTATGGATTCTGTTTACACATGAAGTCTGTTAACCTGTGTCTTTCTTTTCTTTTTGGTTAACTGAGCTTGTTGATGTTGAGAGATACTAATGACCAACTGTTGTTAGTTCCTGCTATTTTGATGTTGGAGATGTTATTGTGTGTGTGTTTCTCTTTTGTTTTTCTGTGAGGTGATTAATTTCTTGTGTTTTCATGTGTGGAATTACCATCTTTAAGTCAGAGTTTTTGTTTTGATAGGGCTGGACTAGTAGAAATATATTGTTTAAATTTGGTTTTGTTATTGAATATCTTGGTTTCTCCATCTATAGTGATTGAAGTTTTGCTGAGTATGTAGTCTGGGCTGATATCTGTACTCACTTTGTGTCTACAAGACATTTGCCCAGTATCTCTGCCTTTTAAAATCTTTACTAAGATGTCATGTGTAATTCTGATAGACCTATCAGACTTTATACATTACTGCACCGTATTCATTGCAGTGTTTAATATTCTTTCTTTGTTCTGAACATTTAGTGTTCTGACTATCATGAGGCAGGAGGATTTTCTTTTCTAGTCCAATACACTTGGTGTTCTGTAGGCCTCCTGTACATTTATAGCCAGCCATCTTTCTCTTTAGGTTAAGGAATTTTCTTCTATGACTTTTTGGAGATGTTTTCTGGCCCATTGACCTGGGAATCTTCACCCTCTTCTATTCTTTCTAGTCTTAGTTTTGGTCTTTTCATAGTGTCCTGAAGTTACTGGATGCTTTAAGATGTGAACTTTTTACATTTGCATTTTCTTTGATCGATGTATTTATTCTGTCTATGGTATCTTCTATGCCTATCATTCTCTTTATCTTTTGTGTTATGTTAGTGATGCTTGTGTCTGTAATTCCTGTTCTCTTTCCTAGGTTTTCCATGTCCATATGTGTCTACAATCTTTTCTTTATTGCCTCTCTTTCCATTATTAAGGACTTAGACTGTTTTATTCATCTTCTTTGCATGTTTGCTTGTATGTTTCTGTAATTTTTAAGAGACTTTATTTGTTTCTATTTAAGGGCTTCTACTTCTTTGGCTGTGTTTTACTGTATTTCTTTAAGTGAATTATTTATATCCTCCTTAAAGGTATCTATCATCTTCAAGAGATAGGTTTTTAGGCCAGAACTTGATCATCAGGTTTGTTAAGGTGTCTGGGGCTTGCTGTGGTAGAAGTGGGTAACGATGATAGCAAGTTGCATTGGCTTCTGTCAATTATCCTCTTTTGCCTGCTATTCACTATCTGGTTATCTTGGTGTTAACTGGCCTGGGTGTCTCAGATTGCAGCTATCCTCCTTAAAGGCAGGTGGAGCTGTGTGTCTCAGATTTGAGCAGGCCTCCAGTGAGACAGGAAGAGCTGTGTGTGTCAGGTTAGAGCTGGCCTCTTTGGAGTAAAGCATAGCTGTGGGGTGGAGCATGGTGTACTCCTCTGCAACCACCAAGCTACATAGTTATATTAATAATTTTAAGTAGCTGCTTTTTCCTTTGAAAATCATGTATATGAAATCAATTGTTGGGGCTCACATGATGGCTCAGTAAGTGCACTTAATGTCATGTCTGGTGGTCTAATATTAATCTCCAAGCCCCACATTATGGAAAGGGATAAATGACCCTGAAGGTTCCTTATTGACCTCCATGTGTGCTGTGGCACATGTACTCAAATGCACATATAATAAATGAATATAGCAATTCTTTTAAAACATAATTCTAACATCTCAAGGGTATCTTCAGTTTTAGTAGTAAAGAGGAAAACTATGTCCATGGTCAATAGTCAGGTATGGCTGTGAGCAGTGTTCATATAGACCCAAGCCACTCTGGTTTTGTCATTCTTTTGTTGTTTATTCTCTTCCTTCTCATTGGAAAATGTAGTCACAGCCTCAGAACATCTGCTTCTGTATAAGCTGTCATTAACACTGACACTTAAATTATAGTTACAAACACATTCTGCCCTCATCCAAAGTAATCAGCTAAAACTAAATTACTATATTTCTCTTATCTCTGAACTCTTGCCAGAAGGGCACTTGCCATTAAAATGATCCTGTTCCTTGACAATTAGGAAAATTCTGAGACCAAGTGTAGCAATGAGTCAAAGTAACAGGGATGAGCCAGGCCAAATCTTTCCTCATGAGGCGTCAGTGTTATGGATAGCTTCCGTAAGCATCATCTTTTCTCTATTGGCTTCAGTTGTATCACAGAACTCTCACCCAGTCAATTGCCAAAGCCCATCTTATTAAAATAGGATTCACTCACTGGTTGATCCAGAAGTACAGCCTTAAACTACTAAAGAATGTGTTCTGATGTGTTTGTGTGTTTGTGTGTATGTGCATGCATGCACTTGTGTGTGTGTGTGTGTGTGTGTGTGTGTGTGTGTGTGTGTGTAAGTCAAAAGTGTACTTCTTAGGATTTTAAAAACATGCTATTAAAATGCCTCTGTTGCGCAGGTGAAGACAGTCAGTGAGTAAAGGCATTTGGTGCCAAGCCTGGTGCTGTGAGTGTAACCTCCATTCTTATGTGTTATCTTCTGACATATGGGTGCATGCTACAACATGTGCATGAACATACGCACATATGCACAAAAATAAGAATGGTAAATAATAAAACCAGTAAATCAATAAAAATGATAAATGTAGTAATAAGAATGATAAATATAAAAATGTCAAGGCAATTCTTACCAGAAAAGTTTCAAATAATTCACAGACACCCTTTTGTAGACAGAAAAATTCACATTAGTTTTGTAGCTCTAAGTTGAGAGTTGTTTACATAATGTATCCTGTCAAGATTTATAAGTCACCCCTTTTTTTCATTTTGATTCACTAAAGTGACTCTTTCCTTCCCCCCAACGATGTACACTTCCTACGGGTGAGTCTCTTCATCTTGAAGCAAGATCATTTTAGAATTATCCCAAGCTTAGGTTAATGTCAAAAATCTAGTAATTTTATACAAAAACAGAATTTACCTTTACTGTCAAAGCTCCAAGTGATAAACTATTTGACATAGTTTTCTAGAGACCCCTTCCAAGCTGTGTATACCTTGAAATTAGAAACAGGGCTTACAAAAAAAAAAAAAAAAACAAAAGAAAGAAAGAAAGAAAGAAAGAAAGAAAAAAAGAAAGAAAGAAAGAAAGAAAGAAAGAAAGAAAGAAAGAAAGAAAGAAAGAAAGAAAGAAAGAAAGAAAGAAAGAAAGAAAGAAAGAAAGAAAGAAAGAAACAGGGCTTACAAATCTTGAGTGATGTTTCTTGTTCTGTTTCTAATTTAATATGTGAGTTTCTCTCTTCAAAGTTCAGTCCACACATTTGGAAGAAATGATAAGGTGATAATTCCCTATCATTTTGTTTGTATTTTATTGTAATTTAATTACAATAATTATCCCATTTTTTTTCCTTCTGAAACATCACATATACATATATTCCTTCATTCACCTTCAATTCTATGGCCTTTTCCACTACTGTTCTTTAGGCACATACCAATATGTGCACACATATGTATTTTTAAATACAGCAGTTCAGTCAGCATAGAATTACTTGTATATGTTTTCAGAGCTGGCAGTTGGTGTTATTCTTGCTTCTCTGGAAGGTCCTCATCTCCTGCTCCAGCTTTACTCAATAGGTAATAGTTCTTTGTTTTATCCAAGTGCTCCATCTTGTCTTCAAACACGGATAATCTGTTGCCAGTTACATCCACAGTGAGGCTCTCTTTTCAGTTTTTTTTGACTCACAGCATTTTTTGTTTTCAGCATTTCAATGTGGGTCTTCTTAAATATTTTCACCTTTATACTTTCCCTTCTTTATTGAATTTTATATTTATAACTTGCATTGACATTACTATTTCATTCAGTGCTTTGCTTTCCTCTACTTTAATTTATTCTAAACTTTATTCATGTCCTCTTGATTTGTTTGACATATTTAGAATTATTCATATTAATTCTGGCTCTAGAATATCATCAAAGTCAGTCCTATTTAGGCCATTACTGCAGTGTTGTTAACTTTTGGAGTAGATTTGATTTGTTTGACATATTTAGAATTATTTATATTAATTCTGGCTCTAGAATATCATCAAAGTCAGTCTTATTTAGGCCATTACTGCAGTGTTGTTAACTTTTGGAGTAGATTTGATTTGTTTGACATATTTAGAATTATTTATATTAATTCTGGCTCTAGAATATCATCAAAGTCAGTCCTATTTAGGCCATTACTGCAGTGTTGTTAACTTTTGGAGTAGATTTGATTTGTTTGACATATTTAGAATTATTCATATTAATTCTGGCTCTAGAATATCATCAAAGTCAGTCCTATTTAGGCCATTACTGCAGTGTTGTTAACTTTTGGAGTAGATTTGATTTGTTTGACATATTTAGAATTATTTATATTAATTCTGGCTCTAGAATATCATCAAAGTCAGTCTTATTTAGGCCATTACTGCAGTGTTGTTAACTTTTGGAGTAAATATGGCATCTTTCCCTTTTATTTTACCAATGATGATTTGTACATCAAAAGTTAAAATCTTGACTGAATTTCCATAAACACACCTTTCTTATTCAGGAGATTGGGGTATTATTTTCCTCTACCTGACTAATATTTAGAGCCTTGTGCTCATTTTCCAGGCATCAACACATAAAATGCTGCCAGAAATAATAGTCACTGTGTGTAAACCTACTATGAAAATAGAGTTAACTCAACTACAGAATAATCAGTTGAGTTCTAATTATTTTATGGAGTAAACCAACACTGATAATGATGAATGATAATATAATCATTTGTGAGCATGAGTGGAAAGAAAGGGAAGAGAAATAGTAAGAGATGTTATTAGTATTGATTTAACAAAAAGTATAGTATATGTATATAAATAAAAGGAAGTAGATTGTAGAAAAGCAGGAAAGCAGATAAGTGATAAAAGAGTTTTTGTTAAATCCCAATGAAATGAGGCCTAGATGTAAAGAGTAAAAGAATATTGTTTTCTTTTCTCCTACTGTATCATTCTGGTTGTTGAACTCAGTTGTTAAGCATCCATTTTATTTATTCTTGAAGAAAATTCAAAGATGGTTATACATATAAAGCAATAGCAAATGAATAAAGCTGAAGTTTCATAGGCACAGCAGATGACAAAAGGCTGTATGTGCAGCAAACCCTTTATGTATATGCTATAGATCGGTCCAGCTTCCTGTTCCATATTTTTGCACCAAACTGAAATGCTAGAGTGTTTGTCTGACTTAGCCATCACTTATTTCCATTGATGGAGGTTTAGATGTGCATTTTTTTAACCCTTTCTTGCTAATCCAACTTTCTAAAAAAGACTTTACCAATACACTTTTATCTCAGTCATCATCATCTCTAAGAGCTTGTCAGAGCAGATATTGAACACACTCTGATTAAAAATAAAATATACATGGGTTAATAATTTTCCTTTCCAAGAAGTAAGACAGACTTCATTTTTTTTTTAAGTTTTTGCATCGAATTTATCTTTTTCCAAAGACTGTAACTGAGACTGGGTTTAACACTCCATTAAACAAAGCAAAGAAAGTGTGGCCACTGCCAGAGTTTGCAAACTTACCCTTTTGCAAAAACCAAAAGGGAAATCAATCAAAAACAGCAAAATGTGGAAAAATCTGTGAACTATTTCCCCCATGTTGGTCACTGTTCTGTATCACAGAGAAAAAGCATGTCTTGGAGTTTCCCTGAGAGCAGATTTTAGAGCCAACATCTTGATGTGAATACATGGCAATCAATTAGCAGGATTTTATAGGCACAAGTAAAAGTCTCCCTCATAAATAAGAGAAAGTTAATGAGGGAGGGGACTATGATCAAAGACAGTGGATAAAACTCTCAATCATTTTTAAAGGAATGAAAAAGATTCATTAAGAAGAAGAAGACTGTGACTTAGTACTATTTTCCCAAATTAATCTTAAAATCTATAATTGAGGTTCTGCCCATGGAAAGTTTGAATGGAGTCTAGAGATAAAGCATGGTGGCACCCAAGGAAAATTGGAAGCTGCAAAATAACATTTGTTCGCTATATTCCACCCATGTGTTATGGGTGTTATAAATGCCACTTAACTATCCCAACACATGACTCTCTCTCTCTCTCTCTCTCTCTCTATATATATATATATATATATATATATATATATGTATATATAATTTTATTTGCCCAAGAGAGTTGTGGTTAGTAAGTAACAAATCTAGTGAGAACCCCAAATACATAGAGATAAATTGGATCTCGATAACTTTCTAATTAAATTAATTGGCAGCCCTCTTTCTTTTGGAGTTGATATCAGTGTAGTTAGACAGAAGTTTGTAAGATTCATCCATTTCAGAAATCTTTCAGCAGCAAAAAGCAAGTGCTTACCAAGCAAGTGATAACAGGAGACAGAGGCATTAGATGATAGGGCATTGTGACTTGCAGGGAGGCTCTTAGAAGTAACAGCACAGAAATGCTTAATTCATCTCAGATACTTGATGACACTAAAAGTTGAAGATTTTCAATGGGGCTTAGATGCATTAAAAAAGTGCTCAAAAGCTTGGGACATTGTAGGATCTTGAAAGGCAGCCTGGTTTCTGGTTGGGCTAAGGTTGGAAACCCGGATGACCCTGACGAACGGTAGGCGTTTTGCCAGACTCTTGGACACCATGCTCCTGGCACAAGGACTCAGCTCTTCATAGGTTTGTGGCCATCAATCACATTGGGCCAATGCCCCAAGCCCCTCACAGGTAAAGGACATGACCTTCGAGTCAGATCTCCAGTTTAATGAGGTACTTAAAGGCCTGGGGGCTTAGTCAATAAACGCCTCTTCCTAGACACTCCTCCCTGCAAAATGTATTTAACCTCAGGCTTTCCCTGTGAAAATGGGTATGTAAGTCACCCCTCTCAGCCATGACAATAAATGCCTTAACACCATGCACTGTCTCTTTTCATAGGGATCAGCCTTAGGGAGCAATAGAGCAGGTCTTTGCCTAAAGAACTGGCCATCTAATCTGCCTCAGGAGGCCTTTTGGCACTCACAGCCATAGCTTCCACCAAGACAAACTGCCCTCCAAACAAGCCAAGGCCTCTCCTCCCACAGGACCTAGCTGGAGCTCTCCTCTCTTTTCTCCTTTCTTTCAACTCAGGCTAGATGCAGCCACTGTCCCCACTCAGTTCTCAACTCTTCCATAGTTCCCAAGCAATTGGGTGCCCAAAAGTCTGAAAACCAGACAGCTCTGGCCTCTCTGCAGGCCCAGGGAACCCTGAACCAGCTCAGCTGTCCCAGAGACCTCAGACTGCTCCCCCATTCCCACAGTGGTGTCCTTCAACTTCACATAGCCTGACCTGCTGCCCAGTGCAGGCATGGAGTAAGTGCACTCAAAACGTCCCATCCCATCTCCTTAGCTGCCTGAGCCTCAAACACACATGGGACATCCATAAACCCACAGGACATTATGACAATGAGAACATATACCTGATCATTTTTATTTGTTTTTGCCCACACAAACAAGCACTCTATAAACAGTTGGGGTGCATACTATATGTATCTTTATGATCAGATTCATGTGATCAAGGAGAGGTTGGGATATTTTTATGTGCAGATATTTTTTTATCTTTAAACCTGTTATTGTCTATTCTTATAATTACTTCATCCATATTTACTGACTTATCATTATATTCAGGTTTTGTTTTTCTTATTGCATGAACAGCAGGAAAGTTCCAACACGATTATCACACTAAAGATGAACTGATTTTTCCAGAACTGACTCCAGTGATATTTTAGCTTATATGCAGCTCCTAAAATGGGACTTTTTAACCTGTTCCCCTGAGGTCTACAGAGGAATATAGCTATAGTAGAAAGGCTATAGCTACCAAGAAGTTGATGAATTGTGACTTAAAAGACTAGGCCATAAAAGACATGGTCTCTGTCTGAGTTTTAGGTTGTCGCATAAAGGAAGTTGAACCATCTCCCAGAAAGGTCTACATAGGGATTCAAGAGCCAGCACAGTTTTAAGTGAGCTGACTTTCAGTCTTCAATTTACAGACATGTGAATAAGCCAGGCTGAAAATACCTGACCTATCTAGTGTCATACAAAGCAGAATTCTTCCAAACTTATAGTGTTCAAATGAATTAATGGCTATTGTTTTAAATCATTCCATTCCTTAGGTGTATGAGGCAACACCCATAATTAACTAACCAGAACCCTTTTATTTCTTTCCTTCCTCCCAAACTCCCCACATTTTTGGATGCAATAAATACCTAAAATATGAAGCTTAAAAATTATGGTATACTGTCAAATTGTATATATCAATCAATATATTTTTTGAATTATTGAGATAAAAATTGTTTGTCCAATACAAACTGTTGATGATATTCTAATTACAAATTTCATCAAATATATGACATTATAGTAGTCAATATCTTTTGCAGCAGCTTCTATATTTTAAACATATATTTGCTTTTAATGATTTATTTTATATGTATGAGTGTTTTGCCTCAATGTGTATATATGCACTTTGTACATGCATGACATTTGCAGAGACCAGAAGAAGGTATTAATTTCCCTTGACCGGGAGTTACCGGTGATTGTGAACCACCAAATGGGCACTGAGACCTGAACCTAAGTCCTTTGTAAACAAGAGCTCTGAGCCTCTGATACATCTTTCCAAAACCCTTTAAACCATTTTAATGCAATTTGATGGAAATTAATTAATTATTCCAAAAGCAATGGAAAATAATGCAGTTTTATTTTCCTGTAACAATACCCTGTTAGATTCTCAGTATTTCTAATTTACAGTTACAAAAGCTTAAGCCATCATCTACAAATGTAGAGAGAAGTTCAGTAATTGGCCAAATCCCATACATCCAAGAAACAGTTGAAGTCCAAGCCCCAGTACTACCTGCAATTTAGTTGTTAAACTGCACTAGATAGAAATAAACTGGATAGAATGAAGAAGTTCAGATTTCCTGGCAAAAAAAGACATTGGACAAGATCTCCGAGGTAGTTACTGGAGGCAGAGGGCATTAGGATTAAGAGGACAGTCACACGTGTCTCTCAGATTACTCATCAAGATTCTGACATATGACTATTTGAAGTTACTTCTATTGGATTTTGAACTGAAGCCATGCTTTTTCAATGTACTCCAGCCTATGAATTTTCAAGGCAACTTTGCATTTCTGCCAAGGCAGAGTCATTTCTGCCCAACCCCGAGTTCTTCCAGGTCCTGCTGTGCTGGCAGAAGCAGTGGCAAGTCTGCATCCTGTTCATTTCTTACTTCTTCCCTTTTCCTTTTATAAGCACCACTGCCCAATAAATCTTTCCCACTCCTAATACTTAGTATTGGTATCAGGGGAAACTCACCATAACAGAAAATGAGACCAGAAAGTTAGGCAGAGCCAAAATCAACAAAAGATTTATAAGCCTACTAATGAGTTGTTTTCAGTCCTATAAGCCAACGACCTTCATAATTTAGACTGTGCATTCTTTTTCATGAAAATTAAAAAGGTATATATCTTCAACATATGTTTATATGCATTAATTTATAAAATACATAGATTTATAGAATAGTACTTATATTCATTAAACCAGGAATTCTCAACATGAGGATCATAAACCCTTTGAGAGTCAAAAGACCTTTCTACATGGGTATCCTAAAACTAGCAGAAAACACAGATACTTACATTATGATTCATAACAGTAGCAAAATTACAGTTATAAAGTACCAAAGAAAATAAATTTATTGTTAGGGTCACCAGAACATGAGAGACTGTATAAAAGCATTACAGCATTAGGAAGGTTGAGAACTACTTTTCTAAATAAACACAAAATTCAAAAATTTAACATTTAGTATGATGCATGCTTAAGTTTTGGTCATTCATTCTTTCCATTATCTCCACTACCTTGACTACCACCCCGGTTGCAACATATTTTGACAGTAATTGCTTCTAAACATATAATGATTTGAAGATACATCTTCATATTCCCTGAGTAATGTCTGCATCTAACTTGGACTGTTGCAATAGCCTCCTGATTGATCTTGATGTTCTCAAGGCTTTTTTCTTCCACCTCTGTACATCTACAGAGGTGAAGCACAAATCATGTCATGTCATTTCCCTGCTCAAGTAATTATAGAAGCCTTCCTGTAAACTTAAATGTCACATTCTTTATAGTTGGCTGCATGATCTGAAGATTCCAGGACATTTAGATACACTTACTAGTCTTTTTTGCTTTTTGCTCTTAACTCATGTTCTAGTATTTTTAGTACAACCTTCCCTTCAATGAGATAAACATGAATAACATAAGAACAGAAGCATTTATTCAACTGTCCTGATAGTTTAGAAGTATTTGTGGAACTCAAAGCACTTGATAGTACCATAGTGTGAATTTTATGGCATAGCATAGTGCCTCCTGGCTTTTAAAAATAATTCTCTCTAATAATAAATTTCCCCATTTCTGTGATCACAGGATCAAAGGATCCACTAAAAGGCGCAGATCTCCACCTGGGCTCCTGCTATGTATCCCAATTTTGCTAACCAATCTTGAATCAAGATCTAGGTGTAATATTTTTATTCTAGATATCTTATTAGTCCATATTATTCTACTATAATAATATACTTAGTATCCATTTTATTAAAAAATAGATTTTTTTCTCTCATACAATACCCATTGTTCCTCAATTTCCCTTCAGGAAAAAAAAAAAACAGACCTCCAAGAGACAAGAAAAAAAGTGATACAGTAAGACATGCCAAGAGCCCTCAAATCAAGGCTGGATAAAACAATTGACTAGGAAGAGAAGAGTTGTTAGAGTGAGCAATACATTCAGAGACATGGATTCCATGGTAATTAAGCCACAATCCACAGAGTTTATGTAAGGAATAGACACCTGGGAGGGGGAGTGCATGAACCTCCCTGGGAAGGGGAAATATAATAGATTTTTATGGGTAGACTAGGGATGGGCGGCAACAGGAGAGGGAGGGATCCAGTAACTGTGATGATAGAGGGAGAGAACTGTGGAAAGATAGATGTAATTAGAGGACATTTGATGGACAGTATGGTACATTGTGCAATGGTAGAGTGGAGACTTCCTGACACTATGAAGTTAACGCTAGTGAGAACTCCTAGTAACAGAGGATACAGAATGTGAACTGACCATCTTTTGTAGCCAGGCAAGTCTTCCAGTATGGAATTGGTTTGCGTTTGGTTGGACTGTTCGTCAGTGGGGTTCCATGAACATCCCTAAACAACCCTATCTGTTGCTAAGACTAATGGCTGCTCTCTGAAAACCAGAACTGGATTCTTCATAATAAAAAGGGATTTCATTAGCTCGGATTTGGGGGAAAATGTTAAAACAGCATTCCACTATAATGTGCACTGTTCTAATATGCACTCTAACAGATGGCACCTTTGCAGGGGTCCTGTGGATTAAAGAGACCTCATGTGATAAGACAGTTCTACTCTAGGGGTAGAAATATCACAATCAGATAATCAGAGAGCTAATACAGACTATAATAGAAACTGCATAATTCTTTCTAATAGCCATTGATCAATGTTATGCCATTAATTCTACCCCTTAGAAGTCTCAAATCTTTTTGGGATGAATTTTCTAATAGATGTATTAAATTTTTCAATTCATCCTTCATTTCATCTTAAATTCCCCTCAATATTACTATCCTTTTAGTGAATTTATTTTCAAGATTCTTTGTTATTTCATGGAGCTTTTTGTTTTCTCTCAAGCATCATCCATACCTTTATTGCTAGTCCTAATGCTGTGACCCTTTAATACTGTTCCTCATGTTGTGGTGACCTCTAACTATAAAATTAATTTCATTGCTACTTAAATAACTGTAACTTTGATACTGTTGTGAATTGTAATGTAAATATCTTTGTTTTCTGATGGTCCATTGACCCTCAAAGGGGTTGCTATCCACAGGTTGAGAAATACTGCTCTATATGTTCCATAGTCTTTTGATACACATTTTCTTTAAACTTGAATGATCTTCAATGAAGATTATGATTAATGAAAATCATAATTATTCTTTAGATTATGTGTTCTAGATTTCATCTAGATAACCTTCATTAAAGAATGTTTCTATAAGACAAGTGCATTTGGGATGAGACATACTTGGCCCTTCATATTTCTTTCATTTTTGCAATGAGATCTTTTCAAGTGGGCATCTCTCGTGGCTATGTGTATGATGTGAGACTCTAGGCTGTCTCTGTTAAGAAGAAGTTTTTGGTTTTAACTTTATTGTTTTCCATATAAGGTTGATTTCAGATTGATTATGAGGAGCTGGTAGATCAATCCTTTAGATACTCCATGTTGAGTTTTCCTTAGAGCAATTATAATTCAATGGTAAAACAAACAAACAAACAAACAAACCAAAGAAAACCCAAGTGAATGACACAAATATCTTGATCTACTGATGCTGGCATAGAATGTTCAATCAAACTATGCCTAGAAATACAAAGATGACCTGAATCGGTTTAGATTTGGAAAAATTACAAGGCAAAGCTGAGGAGTAGATTTCTATTTATCTGTAAGAAAAAATAGGTCATGAATTGTGTAGGAATTGATAAAAACTAGGAAATAATGTACTGAGTAAAGCCTTCTTTTATTTGTGGTTCCTAGCCCCAAATCCTTAGGTCTAAATATATAACCCAGAGAGTCTGCAGAAATAAGAAAAGTAGAGAGAGAGAGACCATGGTGATGAGTGGTGGTGTTAGATATATAGAGGGGAATAGTAAAATATCACAAATATCTTCTGCCTCACTCCCAATTTCTTGTCTTCTTTGGAGTTAGCAATTTGAAGGGGGAATTATGCACAGTGGTAACAAGATAAAGTTCCAGCTAAAATGTCATTCTTAAAAGTAAACAAACCAATATCATACAGTGTTCAATAGTCTAGACATAATGCCTACATTTTCTACTTAGGATACTTTCAACTTATGCCAGGTTTATCAGCACAGAACATCTATAAACATCAAGGGATATCAATACTTACCTTGAGAATTTGTAGGACCAGGACACAATTAACTGGTAGACCACTTGACTAGTATGGGCAAGGTTATAGATACACTATCCAATACCATAACAAAAGAGAACATATAGTGATAAAAAATAGCCTCCCAAGTACATAATCCAGGTTCTACAAGAAATCTTTAACTATATAATCCTGACTTATCTCAATATGATGGCTTTCAGGTTCATCTATATCTTCCAAGTGACATAGTGATTTTTCTTTATAGATAAATAGTAATTAGGTATAAATAAACAATAATTAAGTATATATTTGCAGTGCATATTTGTTATCTATTTTTCTTTAGATGAATAACCAGGATAACGTCTTCACTTAACTATGGTCAAAATTGCTCCAATTAAACAGATGTGTAATACCTCTACAGCATGCTGACCTACATTTTTTTTTAAAAAAATATATTCCCAGAAATGGCACAGTAAGATCATCCAGTAGTTCTACTTTTAGCTTTCTGAGGAGCATTCACACAAGTTTCCATAGTGCTTGGCCTCATTTCCATTTCCATTCCAGAGTATCCCTCCCACTTATTCCCCTTTCCCTTCCCTTCTTTCTTTGATTATGCAAGTCTATATCTTCACATCTAGAGATTCAGAATGAGGGTCTTCTATTGTATCCCATTGATTTACATGTCTGACCACATGCAAGGAATCACAAGCCAGAGAGAAACATGCCACATATGCCTTTCTGAGTATTGACTACTTTACACAACACAACATAAAATGTGTTAATACTTTGCAGTTACCTGAAAATTTTCACAATTTAGTTTTTCATTACAGCTGAGTGGAACTTCATTGTGTAGATACACCATTCCAGACCAAGAGAAACAGTACAGAGCTTTATTAATAAAAACAGCATTAGACTGACACAGAAGCAGACATGTAGGTTAATGGGATGCATTAAAAGACCCAAACATAAAGACCTTGTTAAATGCTAACATAACTGAACATAGAGCCTGTGAGTAACTGGAAGGAGATATAGAAGTGGATGGGATGGGAAATTTAATTTTCAGGAAAATAAATCTTAAAAGCCAGAGAGATGTAGGAGATCCAGAAAAGGAAGGAAATGTCAATAGCAAGGGAAGAAACAGAAAAAAGTAAATATTCTTCCTGTTTTAAAAATTAAGTCAAGCAGTGACTGACCGAGTGTGCCAAATCCTTTTTAAGTTATTTTGGAACTGAAGGGTGGTCAATGGATTACACATTGGCAAGTTAAAAAGAAAGGACATAGTTTGGCAGAAGATATGTTCAAGAAAAAGGTCTGTTAATCTGCTGGTCTGATATATATATAGATAGATTGTTAAGAGAGAACAGATGAATCCTGCCGATCCATGAGCATGGGAGGTTTTTCTATTTTTTGAGGTCTTCTTCCATTTCCTTCTTCATAGTCTTGAAGTTCTTGTCATACAGATCTTTCACATGTTTGGTAAGAGTAACCCCAAGGTACTTTATACTGTTTGTGGCTATTGTGAAAGGGATCATTTCCCTAATTTCTTTCTCAGCCTGCTTATCCTTTAAGTATAGGAAGGCTACTGATTTGCTTGACTTGATTTTATAACCTGCCACTTTGCTGAAGTTGTTTATCAGCTGTAGTTCTCTGGTGGAGTTTTTTGGGTCACTTAGGTAGACTATCATATCATCTGCAAATAATGATGGTTTGACTTCTTCTTTCCAATTTGTATCCCTTTGATCTCCTTATGTTGTCTAATTGCCTGAGCTAGTACCTCAAGCACAATATTGAAAAGATAAAGAGAAAGGGGGCAGCCCTGTCTACTCCCTGATTTTAGTGGGATTGCTTCAAAATTCTCTCCATTTAGTCTGATGCTGGCTACCGGTTTGCTGTATATTGCTTTTACTATGTTGAGGTATGGGCCTTGAATTCCTGTTCTTTCCAAAACTTTTAGCATGAAAGGATGCTGAATTTTGTCAAATGCTTTTTCAGCATCCAATGAAATGACCATGTGGTTTTTTCGTTGAGTTTGTTTATGTAGTGGATTGCATTGATGGATTTCCATATATTGAACCAACCCTGCATCCCTGGAATAAAGCCTACTTGATCATGATGAATGATCTTTTTGATGTGTTCTTAGATTCAGTTGGCAAGAATTTTATTGAGTATTTTTGCATCGATGTTCATAAGGGAAATTGGTCTGAAGTTTTCTTTCTTTGTTGGATCTTTGTGTGGTTTTGGTATCAGCGTAATTGTGGCTTCGTAGAAGGAATTGGGTAGTGTTCCTTCTGTTTCTATTTTGTGGAATAGTTTGAAGAGTATTGGTCTTAGGTCTTCTTTGAAAGTCTGAGCAATATACAGATTCAACGCAATACCCATCAAAATCCCAACTCAATTCTTCACAGAGTTAGAAAGAGCAATTATCAAATTCATCTGGAACAACAAAAAACCCAGGATAGCTAAAACTATTCTCAGCAACAAAAGAAAGTCTGGGGGAATCAGTATCCCTGACCTCAAGCAATACTACAGAGCAATAGTGTTAAAAACTGCATGGTATTGGTACAGTGACAGGCAGGAGGATCAATGGAAAAGGATTGAAGATCCAGAAATGAACCCACACACCTATGGCCACTTGATCCTCGACAAAGAGGCTGAAAACAGCCAATGGAAAAAAAGATAGCCTTTTCAACAAATGGTGCTGGTTCAACTGGAGGTCAGCATGCAGAAGAATGCGAATTGATCCATCCTTGTCTCCTTGTACTAAGCTCAAATCCAAATGGATCAAGGACCTCCACATAAAGCCAGACACTCTGAAGCTAATAGAAAAGAAACTGGGGAAGACCCTTGAGGACATCGGTACAGGGAGAAAGTTTCTGAACAGAACACCAATAGTGTATGCGCTGAGATCAAGAATTGACAAATGGGACCTCATAAAATTACAAAGTTTCTGTAAGGCAAAGGACACCATCAAGAGGACAAATCAGCAACCAACAAATTGGGAAAAGATCTTCACCAATCCTACATCAGATAGAGGGCTAATATCCAATATATATATATAAAGAACTCAAGAAGTTAGACTCCAGAAAACAAAACAAACCTATTAAAAACTGGGGTACAGAGTTAAACAAAGAATTCTCACCTGAAGAACTTCGGATGGCAGAGAAGCATCTTAAAAAATGCTCAACTTCATTAGTCATTAGGGAAATGCAAATCAAAACAACCCTGAGATTTCATCTTACACCAGTCAGAATGGCTAAGATTAAAAATTCAGGAGACAGCAGGTGTTGGAGAGGGTGTGGAGAAAGAGGAACACTCCTCCACTGCTGGTGGGGTTGCAAATTGGTACAACCACTCTGGAAATCAGTCTGGCGGTTCCTCCGAAAACTGGGCACCTCACTTCCACAAGATCCTGCTATACCACTCCTGGGCATATACCCAGAGGATTCCCCACCATGTAATAAGGATACATGTTCTACTATGTTCATAGCAGCCCTATTTATAATTGCCAGATGCTGGAAAGTACCCAGGTATCCCTCAACAGAAGAGTGGATGCAAAAAATGTGGTATATCTACACAATGGAGTACTATTCAGCCATTAGAAACAATGAATTCATGAAATTCTTAGGCAAATGGATGGACCTAGTGAGCATCATACTAAGTGAGGTAACCCAGACTCAAAAGGTGAATCATGGTATGCACTCACTCATAAGTGGATATTAACCTAGAAAACTGGAATACCCAAAACATAATCCACACATCAAATGAGGTACAAGAAGAAAGGAGGAGTGGCCCCTTGTTCTGGAAAGACTCAGTGAAGCAGTATTCAGCAAAACCAGAACGGGGAAGTGGGAAGGGGTGGTTGGGAGGACAGGGGAAGAGAAGGGGGCTTACGGGACATTCTGGGAATGGGGGGTTAGAAAAGGGGAAATAATTTAAAATGTAAATAAAAAATTATATCGAATAAAAAAAACATTGTAGTTTTTATAACATATTGATTAAAAGCATATTTTAATCATAAAAAAGAATGCTCAACTTCATTAGTCATTAGGGAAATGCAAATCAAAACAACCCTGAGATTTCACCTACACCAGTCAGAATGGCTAAGATTAAAAATTCAGGAGACAGCAGGTGTTGGCGAGGATGTGGAGCAAGAGGAACACTCCTCCACTGCTGGTGGGGTTGCAAATTGGTACAACCACTCTGGAAATCAGTCTGGCGGTTCCTCCGAAAACTGGGCACCTCACTTCCAGAAGATCCTGCTATACCACTCCTGGGCATATATGCAGAAGATTCCCCAGTATGTAATAAGGATACATGTTCCACTATGTTCATAGCAGTCCTATTTATAATTGCCAGAAGCTGGAAAGAACCCAGGTATCCCTCAACAGAAGAGTGGATGCAAAAAATGTGGTATATCTACACAATGGAGTACTATTCAGCCATTAGAAACAATGAATTCATGAAATTCTTAAGCAAATGGATGGAGCTGGAGAACATAATACTAAGTGAGGTAACCCAGACTCAAAAGATGAATCATGGTATGCACTCACTAATAAGTGGATACTAACCTAGAAAACTGGAATACCCAAAACATAATCCACACATCAAATGAGGTACAAGAAGAACAGAGGAGTGGCCCCTGGTTCTGGAAAGACTCAGTGAAGCAGTATAGGGCAAAACCAGGACAGGGAAGTGGGAAGGGTTGGGTGGGAAAATAGGAGGAGGGAAGGAGATTGATGGGACTTTCAGGGAGTGGGCATCTAGAAAAGGGAAAATCATTTGAAATGTAAATAAAAAATATATCGAATAAAAAAAAGAGAGAACAGATGAAAAGATACTTTGGACTTGTGCATGCTCAGGGTCCACCTATACTAATAAAGATGAAAGCAGGATATTGATATTAATAGCTTCAAGTGGTAGCTATGATACAGAAATTTCTGTTAATTCTATTTTAATTATACATTTTATATTTCCAATTAAATTGGTGTTAGCAGTGGAAAGCTCACTAGAGAAAGGGACATTTGTAGTACCTTAAAGAAGTGGAGATTTTAGAAGACTGGTAGAAAAGAAGAGAAAGAAATACGCATCTCTTTAAAGTGGACACACAGGTCAGGTGAGGACAAAATAGATGCCTGTGGGTGACTAGCGAGTATATATTATCAGTGGTGTCAATAAGTGTGCTTTCCCCCCAAGGACTTCAAGATGAGCAGGCAGGTGCATTGAACTCAGTTGCTTTTAACTTTGCAGGAAAATTTTGATGAGGGCAGTGATATGGTACATGACTAGTTTCTATGCTGGGAAGGTAGCTGTGAGATGTAAATAAAATAAGCACAAAAATACTAAGATGTTTCTATTTTTGATAATTGGTAAAGTGTAATATTCTTTAGGAGGATGATCAAAGTAGAAAAAAGAGCAGGAGAAGCAGCGGTGGCGGCAGCGGGGGCGGCAGTGCAGCAGTGGCTGGTCCAGCCGAAGGGCCATCAGCAGTGGAACCAAGGCGACACAGGGTCCAGTTAGGCCCTGTGCCCACGACCACTGACCTTCGCTGGCCAGCCGGGCTGCAAGCAGCTGCAGATTTACGGTGCCTTTCACCGCACAGAAGCCACATCAGAACTCTGCCTCCCGCCAGTCACGAGAGACTCGCCTCCATCTTGGTTTCGGGCTCCAGAGAGATCAGACAGACTGAGGTACACAAACATAACCCGAGGCCAACATTGTGGGGGTCTAAGCCCGACGGGCGTTGGCCTGCACCCAGGCCCCGGGCTGTTCAGGGGGCCATCCGGGTGCCAACCCAGCCTGGAGGGTTTTTTGCCATTTTGCCTACAGGACACCAGAGAGCTCTCGCAGGCAAAGCCGGTAACAGGCATAGCCTGAGGCTAACAAAGCAGGGGTCTAGGCCCCAACAGGCCCTGGACTGACCCCAAGAACTGGGCGGCTTGGTGGGCCATCTGTGTGTCAACCCGCCCAGGAGGTTATTAGCCCAGCAGACTCTCCCGGCACTTTCAGGGAGCCTGAGTGCACACGCCTGCCATCCTGGCCACTTGACAGACCCAATTAACAGTCATAGCCTGAGGGGAACTTTGCTCGGACCTTGGCCTCCCAGGCTTTTACCTGGACCCAGGGCCTGAGCAGCCAGGCTAGCCTTGTGTGCACCAACCCGGTTGGGAGATCGGCTGCCCAGCAGAGTGATCAGCAGGCGGAAAAGGTCCGGGCAGCATACACCATCAGCACTCCCTAAAGATGCAAATGGGCTCCATCTGCTTCACAGACACAATCTGGGGCAAAGCACACTAGAACTGCAAGGGCACCCAAGAGGAAGACAGCACATCAGCAATCAGCTACAGGGGAAACCCAGCCATATAGTGTTGCAGTAATAGCCCCAGAGCCCCTCAGGAGGCCCAAACACCAGCCAGGGACAAGACCAACTAACTCCAGAGAAGAAGATGGCAAAGGGCAAACGAAGGAACACTACTAACAGAAATCTAGGCAATATGGCAGCATCTGAACCAAACTCTCCAACATCAGCAAGTCCTGGTTATGCCAACACACCAGAGAAACAAGATTTGGATTTAAAATCACTGATCATGATGCTGCTAGAAGAACACAAAAAGGACATAAATGAATCTCTTAAAGAAATACAGGGGAACATGAATAAGCTAGATACCTGTATAATGGAAACAGAAAAATCACTTATAGAAATGCAGGAGAATAAGGCTCAAGTGACAGAAGCCAATAAAGAAGAAACACACACACACACACACACACACAAAAAAAAAAAAACTTAAAGAAATGCAGGAGAACTTGAGTCAAGAGGCAGAAGTCATGAAAGAGGAAACACAAAAATCTCTTAAAGAATTACAGGAAAACACAAACAAGCAAATGATGGAACTGAGCAAAACCATCCTGGATCTAAAAACAGAAGTAGAAACAACTAAGAAATCACAAAGGGAGACAACTTTGGAGATAGAAAACCTTGAGAAGAAATCAGGGGCCATAGATGCAAATATAAACAACAGAATACAAGAGATGGAAGAAAGAATTTCAGATGCCGAAGATACCATAGAAACCATTGACTCAACAGTCAAAGAAAATTCAAAATGCAAAAAGGTTGTATCCCAGAACATCCAGGAAATCCAGGATACAATAAGAAGACCAAACCTAAGGATTATAGGTATAGATGAGAGTGAAGATTTACAACTGAAAGGGCCAGCAAATATCTTTAAAAAAATTATGGAAGAAAACTTTCCCAACTTAAAGAGAGAGATACCTATGAATATACAAGAAGCCTACAGAACTCCAAACAGACTGGATCTGAGTAGAAATACCTCTCGCCACATAATAATTAAAACCCCAAATGCACTAAACAAAGAAAGAATATTAAAGGCAGTAAGAGAAAAAGGCCAAGTAACATATAAAGGAAGACCCATCAGAATCAGACCAGACTTCTCACCAGAGACCATGAAAGCTAGAAGATCCTGGGCAGATCTCATGCAGACTCTAAGAGAACACAAATGTCAGCTAAGACTACTATACCCAGCAAAACTCTCAATCACAATAGATGGAGAAACCAAGACATTCCATGACAAAACCAAATTTACACAATATCTTTCCACAAACCCAGCTCTACAAAGAATAATAGGAGGAAAACTCCAATACAAGGAGGGAAACTACACCCTGGAAAAAGTAAGATAGTAACCTTCCTTCATCAAACCCAAAAGAAGATAATCACTCAAATATAAAAATAACATCAAAAATGACAGGAAGTAATAATCTCTATTCCTTAATATCTCTTAACATCAATGGACTCAATTCCCCAATAAAAAGACAATAGACTAACAGACTGGATAAGGAAACAGGACCCTACATTTTGCTGCATACAGGAAACACACCTAAATGTCAAAGACAAAAACTACCTTAGAGTAAAAGGCTGGAAGACAATTTTACAAGCCAATAGTCTTGGGAAACGAGCCAGAGAAGCCATTCTAATATCAGATAAAATTGACTTTCAACCTAAAGTCATCAAAAGAGACTCTGAGGGACACTTCTTGCTGGTCAAAGGAAAAATCCACCAAGAAGAACTTTCAATTCTGAACATCTATGCTCCAAATACAAGGGCACCCTCATTCGTAAAAGAAACTTTACTAAAGCTCAAAGCACACATTGCACTTAACACAATAATTGTGGGGGACTTCAACACTCCACTCTCTTCAATGGACCGATCAGGAAAACAGAAACTAAACAAGGATACAGTAAAACTAATTGAAGCTTTGGACCAATTGGATTTGACTGATATTTATAGAACATTTCACCCTAAAGCAAAAGAATATACCTTTTTCTCAGCACCTCATGGTACCTTCTCCAAAATCAACCATATAATTGGTCACAAGACAGACCTCAACAAATACAAGAAGATCGAACTAATCCCATGCCTCCTATCACATCACTATGGTGTAAGAGTGGTTTTCAATAGCAACAAAAACAGCAGAAAGCCCACATACACTTGGAGGCTGAACAATACTCTACTCAATGACACCTTGGCCAAAGAAGAAATAAAGAAAGAAATCAGAGACTTTTTAGAATTTAATGAAAATGAAGGCACAACATACCCAAATCGTTGGGACACAATGAAAGCAGTGCTAAGAGGAAAACTCATAGCCCTGAGTGCCTCCAAAAAGAAAATGGAGAGAGCATACATTACCAGCTTAATGACACACCTGAAAGCCCTGGAACAAAAAGAAGCTATTTTACCCAGGAGGAGTAGAAGGCAGGAAATCATCAAACTCAGGGCTGAAATCAATCAAGGAGAAACAAAGAGAACCATACAAAGAATCAACAAAACCAGGAGCTGGTTCTTTGAGAAAATCAACAAGATAGATAAACCCTTAGCCAGACTGACCAAAGGGCACAGAGAAAGTATCCAAATCAACAAACTTAGAAATGAAAAGGGTGATATAACAACAGAAACTGAGGAAATCCAAAAAATCATCAGATCCTACTACAAGAGCCTGTACTCAACACAACTGGAGAACCTGGAGGAAATGGACAATTTCCTTGACAGATACCAAATACCAAAATTAAATCAGGACCAAATAGATCATCTAAACAGTCCCATAATGCCTAAAGAAATTGAAGGAGTCATAGAAAGTCTTCCAACCAAAAAAAGCACAGGACCAGATGGTTTCAGTGCAGAATTCTATCAGACCTTCAAAGAAGAGTTAACACCAATACTCTTCAAATTATTCCACAAAATAGAAACAGAAGGAACACTACCCAATTCCTTCTATGAAGCCACAATTACGCTGATACCAAAACCACACAAAGATCCAACAAAGAAAGAGAACTTCAGACCAATTTCCCTTATGAACATCAAAACCACACAAAGATCCAACAAAGAAAGAGAACTTCAGACCAATTTCCCTTATGAACATCGATGCAAAAATACTCAATAAAATTCTTGCCCACTGAATCCAAGAACACATCAAAACGATCATCCACCATGATCAAGTAGGCTTTATCCCGGGAATGCAGGGTTGGTTCAATATATGGAAATCCATCAATGCAATCCACTACATAAACAAACTCAAAGAAAAAGACCACATGGTCATTTCATTGGATGCTGAAAAAGCATTTGACAAAATTCAGCATCCTTTCATGCTTAAAGTCTTGGATAGAACAGCAAATCAAGGCCCATACCTAAACATAGTAAAAGCAATATACAGCAAACCGGTAGCCAGCATCAAACTAAATGGAGAGAAACTTGAAGCAATCCCACTAAAATCAGGGACTAGACAGGGCTGCCTCCTTTCTCCTTATCTTTTCAATATTGTACTTGAGGTACTAGCTCAGGCAATTCGACAACATAAGGAGGTTAAAGGGATACAAATTGGAAAGGAAGAAGTCAAACTATCATTATTTGCAGATGACATGATAGTCTACCTAAGTGACCCAAAAAACTCCACTAAAGAACTCCTACAGCTGATAAACAACTTCAGCAAAGTGGCAGGTTATAAAATCAACTCAAGCAAATCAGTGGCCTTCCTATACTCAAAGGATAAGCAGGCTGAGAAAGAAATTAGGGAAATGACCCCCTTCACAATAGCCACAAATAGTATAAAGTATCTTGGGGTGACTCTTACCAAACATGTGAAAGATCTGTATGACAAGAACTTCAAGACTCTGAAGAAGGAAATGGAAGAAGACCTCAAAAAATGTGAAAACCTCCCATGCTCATGTCTCGGTAGAATCAATATAGTTAAAATGGCCATTTTGCCAAAAGTAATCTACAGATTCAATGCAATACCCATCAAAATCCCAACTCAATTCTTCACAGAGTTAGAAAGAGTAATTATCAAATTCATCTGGAATAACAAAAAACCCAGGATAGCTAAAACTATTCTCAGCAACAAAAGAAATTCAGGGGGAATCAGTATCCCTGACCTCAAGCAATACTACAGAGCAATAGTGTTAAAAACTGCATGGTATTGGTACAGTGTCAGGCAGGAGGATCAATGGAACAGGATTGAAGATCCAGAAATGAACCCACACACCTATGGCCACTTGATCCTCGACAAAGAGGCTGAAAACATCCAATGGAAAAAAGATAGCCTTTTCAACAAATGGTGCTGGTTCAACTGGAGGTCAGCATGCAGAAGAATGCGAATTGATCCATCCTTGTCTCCTTGTACTAAGCTCAAATCCAAATGGATCAAGGACCTCCACATAAAGCCAGACACTCTGAAGCTAATAGAAAAGAAACTGGGGAAGACCCTTGAGGACATCGGCACAGGGAGAAAGTTTCTGAACAGAACACCAATAGCGTATGCTCTAAGAGCAAGAATTGACAAATGGGACCTCATAAAATTACAAAGTTTCTGTAAGGCAAAGGACACCATCAAGAGGACAAATTGGCAACCAACAAATTGGGAAAAGATCTTCACCAATCCTACATCAGATAGAGGGCTAATATCCAATATATATAAAGAACTCAAGAAGTTAGACTCCAGAAAACCAAACAACCCTATTAAAAAAAATGGGGAAAAGAGTTAAACAAAGAATTCTCACCTGAAGAACATCAGATGGCAGAGAAGCATCTTAAAAAATGCTCAACTTCATTGGTCATTAGGGAAATGCAAATCAAAACAACCCTGAGATTTCATCTTACACCAGTCAGAATGGCTAAGATTAAAAATTCCGGAGATAGCAGGTGTTGGAAAGGGTGTGGAGAAAGAAGAACACTCCTCCACTGCTGGCGGGGTTGCAAATTGGTACAACCACTCTGGAAATCAGTCTGGCAGTTCCTCCGAAAACTGGGCATCTCACTTCCAGAAGATCCTGCTATAGCACTCCTGGGCATATACCCAGAGGATTCCCCACCATGTAATAAGGATACATGCTCTACTATGTTCATAGCAGCCCTATTTATGATTGCCAGATGCTGGAAAGAACCCAGGTATCCCTCAACAGAAGAGTGGATGCAAAAAAATGTGGTATATCTACACAATGGAGTACTATTCAGCCATTAGAAACAATGAATTCATGAAATTCTTAAGCAAATGGATGGACCTAGTGAGCATCATACTAAGTGAGGTAACCCAGACTCAAGAGATGAATCATGGTATGCACTCACTCATAAGTGGATATTAACCTAGAAACCTGGATTACCCAAAACATAATCTACACATCAAATGAGGTACAAGAAGAAAGGAAGAGTGGCCCCTTGTTCTGGAAAGACTCAATGAAGCAGTATTCAGCAAAACCAGAACGGGGAAGTGCGAAGGGGTGGGTGGGAGGACAGGGGGAGAGAAGGGGACTTAAGGGACTTTTTGGGAGTGGGCGGGCTAGGAAAGGGGATATCATTTGAAATGTAAATAAAAAATATACCGAATTAAAAAAAATTAAAAAAAAAAAGAAATGAAAATGGAGATATAACAAAAGAAACTGAGGAAATTCAAAAAATCATTAGATCCTACTACAAAAGCCTATACTCAACACAACTGGAGAATCTGGAGGAAATGGACAGTTTCCTAGACAGGTATCAGACACCAAAACTAAATCAGGATCAAATAGATCATCTAAACAGTCCCATAACACCTGAAGAAATAAAAAGGGTCATAGAAAGTCTCCCAACCAAAAAAAAGCTAGGGACCAGATGGCCTCAGTGCAGAATTCTATCAGACCTTCATAGAAGACCTAACACCAATACTCTTCAAACTATTCCACAAAATAGAAACAGAAGGAACTCTACCCAACTCGTTCTATGAAAGATCAGTTTTAAAGGCTGAGAAGGACCAACTCTGCATACAAGAGAAGAATAGACAATGTTAAAAAGCATAGAAAAACCAATGACTCAATACAGATGAAAAAAAAAAAGAGGACATGATAGGAAATAGGCTAGCCTTGGAAAATGAAGGCGGTTGTAAATGACTGAAGTGCAGCTATGGAATTTGAACTCCCTCCTAGATGTTGATGATTCAGGACAGGGCTAGATGTATATTCTCATAGGAATTATGTTGGAAACAATGAACACGTGTAGCTGGATGATGACAATGCATTATTCTTCTGTTGTGAATGTGTCTGTGCTAATTTGGTTGTAGTTTCATCTCTCATGAGAAGATGAATGATTTGGAATGAGTTTGTAATATGTTCCTTTTACCTAGCCACAATTAGAAACATTCAACCCATTGCACTTATATTTTAAATAATCATTGATACACAATTATATAAGAGAAATTATATAAAAGCCCATACCATTTTGACTTGGTTTTCTTCACACCTAGTTCTACATCTTTGCCACAGTGGGGATTATAGGATTGAGCTACTTGGTATCTTTCAATTATTTCAACTTTCCAAGAATGTGACTACTAGCTTAAAATAGATAAAGAAAAACTTAAATATTGCACAAATATATAAAAAGCTAAAAAGGCTATTCATCCATCCTAATATAGATATAAAGTATAGAATTTCACTGCTCCAAATAGAACTTAGTCAAGACACTAATAGGTTAACACCTAGAATGTCAAGAGTTCCATACAATATTAGTGTATATTTAAGATGGTTTTCAAGGGTTCTAACTCTCTAATTCAAGTAGCATAACTTTGTTAATTTTCCCTACTTACAAAATGTATTTTATTTCAATATGTAGAAATAAAATCAACATTTTGAAACAAAATCAGCAAGCTCTTCATCTGTTTATATATTTATATAATTTTTGTGACAAAACCACAGCTTTCAGTGTGTACATGGGGTTTAAGTGGTTTCATTACAAATTGGATCCAGATGTAAGGGTAGTAGTGGTAGCAATGCCATATGACCAAAACAAAACAAAATAAAACCATGGTTCAATGTCTTTCTCTTTCCAGAGAACAAAAATTATGTGCTTCAAAGATAAACAAAGATCTCAATGAGACTTGTCTTTCTTGGGGTTTATTTTTCAACCTAAGCTAGGCAAAGAATTACATCATCATAATAGGAGTAAAATGTTTGCATCATGAAATCCAAATGAAACACAGTTAGATGCTTTTTTCAAGTAGAGCCTGATAATCATGTGGAGATATTTCACTGCTCCATGTGCGTGCAGTCATATAATCTGATTTTTCAGGAGATAGCATGGAGACCATTTTCTGCTTTAATCCCACCAGCTTCTTTACCGCTGTACTCCTACTTTTGCTCATCTGTACTGCAGTATCACAAACACTAAACTCCTTTCTTTGGGCACAGGAGTGCCCAAGCAATATTCTCATCCAAAAATAGGGAAAGCATGTTGTACAGATTAAAATGTTCAGTAAAATCACACAGCTTGTTTGATCACTGGAACTTCAGATGGGAATTTTAGAGACAATATCTCCAGTGTATGAATAGCAAATGTACTGAGAATGTAAATATACCACAAATATTTAAGAAGCTATATATTTAAGTACCTAGGATGTAAGAACTGTGCCCTGAATGCTGCAGTCTGTCCCCTCATGAATGGCTCCTTAGAGGGTCTGTAGATATAAGAGAGAGTAACATTAGTTATCTGAATGTCTTTTAAAATAAAGCAAGCTCTAAGGTATCATATTGATGGTACATATCAGGAGGAAAGTCTTGCAGCTTAGAATTATTTAATAATGAATATATGTGAATAAATATGCTTAAACTATATATGTGCATTTAAATATATGCATCACATAAGCCTATAGTAACTAAAACTTTAAAAATCCTGATAAACACCAAATGAAACCATAACTTTAGACAATAAAATGTGGAGATAAGAATCTGTGCATTCAAATTAAGATATTTTATTACCTAAAATATGGTCAAGTTTCCATTCCAGATATTTCATTCTAAGACCAATGCTTCTCTCTCTTCATCTACAGGAATAAGCATTTCCCCTGCCTTCATAGTTCCAGGCCCACTGAACCTATTGTCATCTCAACATTTTCCTCTGTATGATGATGATAAATTCCTGTGGTGGCCTACATTTGTTAATGGTTCTGAAAACAAGGCATAATAATTATTTCCCGAAAAGACTGTAGTATCCTATAAGCAGTGGCCTGGGTAAGTGAAATACACCTAAATGCTACTGTAACATGACTAGCCTTCATCCTCAAATTTCAGAAGCCATACCATGATAGATTGAGGATCTTTCTGGCTTTAAACTTGACTCACAAATATCTCTTATATGATTTCTTGATTCCTCAATTGTCTCTGTGGGCTGTTGAGTGCAAAATGTAGTCTTCAATTATCACATTTTAAATAAACACAAAAATTGAAATAACAATACAATAATATCAGCAGAAGGAGGAGGAGGAGCAGGAGGAGGAGGAATGAGATACTTGGAAGCAAGGATCAGAATGTGAATGTACAGTCTCATCCCTTTGATTTGCTTTCTAAAGTTATCATTTTATTAGGTACAAGTAATTATGAAGTATATTCTGTTGAGGGTAGTTCTTACTGCTACTGCCTTTTGCTCCTGGACTGGCCTCACTAACAATCCCAACCCAGCATCCCTTTTGGTCTGCTGACCTCTATGTCTGAGAGGAGACCACACTACCAGCTCCCTCCCATGACCTTTGAATCTGTGGATAAAAGATCCAAACACAGTTTGTTCCATTACAAATTGCCATCTGAGGGGGAAAAAAAGAAAAAGCAGATGCAAGGAAGAAGAGAGGATTTGTTTTTCCTGCCATACTTTGGATCAAAAAGAACACAGCAATGATGTGAGGTCTCTGGGGAGCTGGGCCTGTAGCCTCTGCTAAGGCAGGTGTTCAAGGATGTTTGGCAGGGGCTAAGTGAGACTAGCCACTGAAGTTTAGGGCAAGTGGAGAGACAGAGAAAATAAATTGGTAAGGGCACACCTTTTCAGGAAGTAGATAGTAAAATTCAACAATTGTGCCTAGAAGGCAAGTTGGCAAGTTGTAAAGTAACAAAATGTGTGTGTGTGTGTGAGTGTGTGTGTGTGTGTGTGTGTGTGTGTGTGTGTGTGTGTGTGTATGCATTATCTATGGATTCAGGGAAGCCGAGAAAGGACTGGTAGCACAGACATCTCCCAGAGCTAAAGGAGGAGAGAACAAAAGTGTTTCAGGTAGGGGCTGGTGGCAGCAGATCCTGGAGCAAAGACGATACGATAAAATTACATGCAACATATTATGTTACTCAACATATATTGTTACTCATCAAATACAAAATCATGCATTGATCTTATAATTGAATAAACTACAGTCCAAACACTAAACATATGTATATTACCTACTATACGCCAGGTACTGTGTCAGGTTCTGAGAATACACAACTGAAAAAACAAATATCGTTGAGCTCTTTCTAACTAATATCTTGTATATCATTCAGGTTCTTTGTAATCATTTTATCTAAGAAAGTACTAACAAGCAATATACAGCTGGTTCTTTATATCAAATAAAAGTCATTGCACACTATATTGCTCTGTTTTATATTGCTGCAGTTTTAATGAAAGTGCATAACAGTGAATGTTATGCACTTTTATTATAAAATTTCAAATGTCTCTTTAAAGAGAAAATGCTCTGCTTATTGCCACCCACTGCTCAAGAGTTCGCTGGCTTGCAGTTGGCTTCTGACTTATTTCCAGCAGTATCCATTAATTTTCAACTACACATTTCTTTTACTGCATATTTGCTATTATAGAGAGATACAGTGGAATGTTTTTCTCAAGTGTATACATCCCAGCCCACTAAACTGATCTCCTTTATCACTATCACTGATCAAAATGTTTTGAAATATTTATTTTTAAATATGTGTAGAAGGCACATTTGTATACAGGTTCCATCACAGACAATAAGGAATTGTGTTCATTTGGCCTGTTATTACAGAAGACTGTGAATCACCTGGTGTGAATCCTGGGAACTGGATTTAGGTCCTCTGTAAAAGCAACAAGCACTCATAGCAACTGTTATCATAGCACATATTATCATGTGTTTAATAGGATAATGGTTAAGCTAGTGTCACTGGTCAAATCCCCATTATGGTATCATAGAATTCTCATAACTCTGATTGGAGAGAATGAACTCTAGAGAGGCTGGTTTAGGATCTAAGGAGTAAAAATGGGAAAGGGGAAATGGATGGTTCATTTCAGGGAGTGGAAGGGAAGGTAACATACAAGGAGAGAAAGGAGAAATAAATTACACATGGAAAGCCATAGAGAAATACTATTTTAAAGGTTATCATATACATACATGTAAATATATGTATATACTAAGTAGAGTCATGTCAAACAGAAATATGATACTTCTCCCAAAAGCTATGTACTATCTACCAAAATTCCCATTCCCTGGTATGGCTAACTCCACTGCAGTTTTCAGCCAGGGAAGATCAAAAGATGCCCATAACAATGCAGGCTGTTACCATTGCCCTTTGTTGCATTCTGAACTTGATTATCTTACTGAAGATAAGACACACACACACACACACACATGTACATACGTGGATTCATGTGATATCATCCTTCTGACCCCAGATAAGTTTTTTGGAAAGAGATGAGTTTCAAACCTTTTTGAAAAATAGAGCAGTTAGTCCTAAAACCATAATTTAAAAGTAGTATTAATTATCTAGAAATACAAAGCTAGAGGTCCTGACAAAGCCACTTTTTCAAGCTTCATTACTCTTGTGACTTAGGATACAACCTTGAAATTTTCTTGAAATTAGGGTCAGTAATTAGGTTATTCTAAGTTTAGTTCACCTTATTATCACTCTAGCCTATATTTTAAAATTACAAAAGTACCTACTAGAGTACTCACTGCATCCTTTGACCCTCAGGTGACCTTGAAATAGGCATGGCCTGTATGAGTTTTCAGACAATCCAGCTATTTTCTTTTAAACAGCAGACAGTCTTCTGATCTTTTTCTTAAGTTATCTAGACTGTTTTGGCTACAGATCTATCTGTAGCAATCTTTCATGCCTAAGTTTGGTTGTCAGCTTATTTGACAGGTTGTTGGATGCCAGAAGAACGTGTCTACCCAAAATAAAAAGCAATTTTATGAGGAAGCCATTTAACTTTCATATTTTAATTATTTTCTTTTAGTAGTAAAGGTTTACTAAATTGGTTTCAGTGTCATACACTTCACTTTAGCTGCAAATATTTGTTTGTCTTAATGATGAAGCAAAGGGGTTAATAAAATTGTGTGCAAGCAAATCCCCACTGGCTTGCAAGCATGGCACACTTTTGAATGTCATCTCAACTTGTAAAAATAACTTGGACTCTTAAATACTTATGTCTGTCACATAATTTATAGACATCAGATCAGAATCCCATAGAGCTCTTTGGAAATTTCTTTGGGTAGATATTATTCCAGGAAAATATCATCATGGCTTTTTGATAGCTAAAACAGTGTGCTAAATGTTCCAGGCAATTGCCTGCTAACTTGAAATCTTGTACAAGCAATATAAAAATTGTGACCATTGAGTAGTTTTAAAGGAAAAATGACAAGGCTTTTACATTCTGCCTGAGTTTATACATACTATTTATACACTAAGTCTATATATCCAAAGAATTAAGATACTGTATTGACCATGCTCTATGTTTCATGTATAACAACATAGACCTCAAGGAGGAAAATGGTTAATATGATGGTACAGATATTTACCACAGAACTAGAAACAGAAGGTATACTTCTATACAGGACTCTCAGTTTCAACACAGATCAGACTCATTCTACTTACATATAAATGGCTAACATCGAAAACAGGAATCTTCTAAACTCTTGTTCTAGAATTTTAACTACTAGAAATATACCAATCATGTTTTCACTTAAATAGGAATAAGCTAAAGAAATGATGCTTAAGCAAAGTGTTATTAGGAAAGAATAATTGATCATGTCCAATAGTAACTAATTGGTGGAAACATGGTACCATTAAAGTGTTAAAATAGTGTTTTCAAATACAGAAGGAAACCATTTTAAAATATAATGGAAGTCTCTCTCTGTCTTTCTGTCTCTCTCTGTCTCTCTGTCTCTCTCTCTCTCTCTCTCTCTCTCTCTCTCTCTCTCTCTCTCTCTCTCACACACACACACACACACACACACACACACACACACAGCCTTGGAAGAAAATGATTTCCTTATGGAGTCTTTCGGTTTATGTGATTGGAATATTATATTTCATGTCAGTTTAAAGCATTATGCCGAGTGCTGTACAGGCAGTCGGAGCTTTAGGGCATATTATAGTTTAAAAAAAAAAACTCAAATGTGTTAAGTTGTCTTCTTGCAAATTATCCAGCTTGACTTGTATTCAGGTTTACTTAAAACAGTTTCCATAGCAATATCTATGGAATCGATATGAATAGAGGATGTTCCTAAGAGGATAGCACACGGACTGATTTTGATCCATAGTTTTATCAATAATTTATTTCAATTTTTAATACTTTAACAAATAGAGAAGTTACTTCTAGTGGCAAAAATGAAGAGTATCCATCCATCTCTATTGTTCACTTCTTTGGTTTTTGGGACAAGAGTCCTCACTGAACCTGAAGCTTACATGTCATGTTATCTAGTCAGGTTGGCCAAAATACACTTTGAATCAGGCTTTCTTTGCTCCTTAACAATGTCCTTACAGATACATGTGACCATACTCGGTTTTTCATTTATGTACTAGAAATTTAACTAACTTCCTGAACAGAATACCTGGGGCTCAGGCTCTAAGATCAACAAATGACAAATGGGACCTCATGAAATTGAAAAGCTTCTTTAAGGCAAAAGACGTTTTCAATAGGACAAAATGGCAACCTATAGATTGGGGAAAAAAAAACTTCACTCATTCTATATCTGATAGAGATCTAATATCCAAAATATATAAAGAGCTTAAGGAGTTAGACACCAACATCCAAGTAATCTAATTTAAAAATAGGGTACAGAGCTAAAGAGAGAATTTTCAAAAGAGGAATCTTGAATGGCTCAGAAGTTTTAAAGAAATGTCCAACATTGCTAGTCACTAGAGAGATGCAAATCAAAATGACTCTGATATTCTATCTTACACTAATCAAAATCACAAAGATCGAAGACCCAAGTGATAACACATGCATAGAAAGGGGACCACTCATCTATAGGATTAAAAACTGGTACAATTAGTCTGGAAATCAATCTGGCAGTTCCTCAGAATACTGGAAACAGTTCTACCTGAAAACCCAGCAATACTTCTGGGCATATACCCAAAAGATCCTCTATCATAACAAAAGGACACATGTTCCACTATGTTTATACAAGCCTTATTGATAATAGCCAGAAACTGGAAGTAATCCAAAAGAATGGATACAGAAAATGTGGTTCATTTACACAGTGGAATGCTACTCATCTGTTAAAAATGAGGACATCATGACTTTTGCAGGCCAATGGATAGAACTAGAAAATATCATCCTGAGTGAGGTAACCTAGATTGTAAAGGACATACAAGCCATGTACTCACTGATAAATGAATATTAGCCAAGAGATACAGAATGCCCATGATAAAACCCACAGACCTTAAGAGGTTTAACAAACACAAAGGCCCAAGTGAGGATGCTTCAATCCCACTTAAAAGCGGGGGTGGGGGAAGAAAATAATCATGGGAGGCAGAGGGAGTGGAATAATCTGGTTGGGAGAGCAGAGGGGAGATGAGAGCAGGATCAGGTATGGGTGAAGAGAGTAAAGCCCAGAGGGCCAGTGGAATGAATAGAAATATACAGCTGCCAGGGTGGTGGTTTGCACAGGCATCACCTCTAGAAAGTTCCAGAGAGACCTGGAATGTGACAGTTTCCCAGGAGTCAATGGAGGTGACCTTAGCTAAAATGTACAATAATGGGGAGATGGAACCTGACTAGACCACCTCCAGTTGATAGAAAGGACCCCAGTAGATGGATGGGGTCACCAACCAACCTTCAATTTTTTGACCAAAAATTGTTCCTATGTAAAAGAAAAGGAAGGACAAAAATGGAGCAGAGATTAAAGGAGAGGCTATCCACTGACCAGCCCAGCTTTAGATCCATTCCACCCACAGATACCAAATTCTGACGCTATTGTTGATGCCAAGAATTGCTTGCTGACATAAGCCTGGTATAGCACACTCTGAGAAACGTTTCCAGCACCTAACTAAGACAAATGCAAACACTCACAGCCAACTATTGGACAGTGCCTGGGGGACCCCAGTGAAAGAGTTATGGAAGGACTGAAGGAACTGAAGGGGACTACAACCCCATAGGAAGAACAATATCAACTAACTGGACCACTCAGAGCTCCCAGGAACTAAACCACCAACCAAAGAGTATACATGAGTTGGCCATGACTCCCACTATATAGCAGAGGACTCCCTTTCATGGCATCAGTGGGAGAGGAGGTGCTTGATCCTGTGCAGGCTTGTTGCCTCAGCTAGAGGGGTGAGGCTGGAGAGGGTGGGTGGATGGGGAAGCACCCTCTTAGAGGAAAAGAGGAGTGGATATGGAGTGGGGGTTGTGGAAGGGAGACTGGGAAGAGGGATTATATTAGATAATAATAATAAAGAAATGATACTGAGATACTTGGATTAACAACTTATAACTTGTGATTATAATACACACTAACATTGTGTGTAACATTTTTATTTTATTTTTGTTCCCATATATTTTTTCCAAACTGTACAATAAAGTCTTTTTAAAACAAAACAAAAAATCATATGAAGTTTAGAATGAACTCCAATTCGTAGTAGATGATGTAAGTCTCTACTTGAACAAGAATCTGCTTTTTCACCAAACCTAATCCATTTCACGGCTATTTACTTCAACTTGAACCTTTGTCATTTGTTACACAAGTCACAATTACCCTCCAGATTATTAGATTATTCCACCTGTCCCTTTGATATCCATATAAAATCGGAGAGGTGTCTTCTGTCACAACATGTTTAAAACTCACTGTAAGCTAACAACACAATCCTTTATTTTCATTGCCTTCATGGCCTGATTGAATTATGTCATGAAACATTTGTATCTTTTTGTCTATAAAGTCTCAGAATGCAGAGAGTTAATATCTGGAGTTTTTTTTTAAACTGTAGACATAGCATCCTGGTGCTCAGTAAGAGCCAGTGGTGCTCTAGATATAATCCTACACTGCTTCAAAATGTTTATTTGTAACTCTAGACACAGAGACTTGTTCATTCAAAGTTGTATGACATGAAATTTTGGAGCTTGCAAATGTTCAGGACATGAAAACTTATTGTGTAAAAGCACAGTTAGGAGACATTTTTACAGAGACAGGTGGCAGGTGAAGACAGAATGAACTAGAGAATGAGACAGAGCCAGAAGATTAGAAAGAGATTGCCAGAGATAATTTGAGCAATTCACTTAGATGCCAAAAAAAGCCTGTTTCAATCATTCAGCTTGTAGAAGAATTTTGGCCAGGAGAGCTGAGTTAAAACAGCCAGCGAGAGTTAAGAAGGAACTAGAACGGGTGAACTTATTCCTCAACAAGCCTTTGAAAAGAGAATTGCATCTGGAAAATCAAAGTTACAGTTACAAATGACAGGATCAAAAGTGTAATAATGTGAGCAATATCTTGAGGGCAGCCAACCACTTTCTAATTGCCCTTAGGGGCAACTAAGTGTTCAATGTGTGTTTTGGTCTTTAGTAAAGTTTCTTTTATGAATATGATTGTTCTTCCATTTGGGGCATAGATGTTCAGAATTGAGAGTTCATCTTGGTAGATTTTCCCCCTTGATGAATATGAAGTGTACTTCTTCATCACACTTAACTTTTGATTGAAAGTCGATTTTATTGGATATTAGCATGTTAAGCCCTGCTTGTTGCCTAGGACCATTTTCTTGGAAGACCTTTTTCCATCCTTTTACTCTAAGATAGTATCTGTCTTTGTTATTGAAGTATGTTTCTTGTATATAGCAACATGCTGGATCTTGTTTGCATATGCAGTCTGTTAGCTTATGTCTTTTTATAGGTGAGTAGAGTCTATTAATATTCAGAGATATTAAAGATAGATGACTATTGGTTCCTGCTATGTTTGCTTTTGTAGGTAGCTTTTTGTGATTGTGGTCCTCTCCTTTTGGCTTTGTTGTGAGATTGTTAATATCTTGTCCTTTCCTTGGTGCAGGTACCTTCCTTGTGTTGGAATTTTTCTTCTAGGATTCTCTGTAGGGCTGCATTGGTAGATACATACTTTTTGAATTTGGTTTCCCATTGGAATATTTTGGTTTCTCCATCTATTTTGATTGAGAGTTTTGCTGGGTATAACTGCCATTTTTTGTTCTCGTAGAGTCTCTATGATCTCTAACCAGGCTCTTCTTGGTTTCATAGTCTCTGTTGAAATGTCTGGTGCAATTCTGATAGGCCTACCATTGTATATTACTTGAGCGTTTTCTCTTGCAGCTTTTAATATTCTTTCTTTGTTCTGTGCATTAGTGTTTTATTATATGATGAGAGGATTTTCTTTTCTGGTCCCATTTGTTGGGTGTTCTATAGGTTTCTTGTACTTTTATGGCCATCTCTTTCTTTAAGTTGGGGAAGTTTTCTTCTATGATTTTGTTGAAGATGTTTTCAGGTCCTTTGAGCTGGGAATCTTCGTTCTCCTCTATTCTGATTATTCTTAGATTTGGTCTTTTCATTGTGTGCTGAATTTCTTGGATAGTTTGTGTTAGGAGCTTTTTATATTTGAATTTTCTTTGACATTTGTATCAACCTCTTCTACAGTATCTTACACACCTTAGATTCTCTCTTCTATCTCTTGTATTCCATTGGTGATACTTACATCTATAATTCCTGACCTCTTTCCTAGGTTTCCCATTTCCAGGTTTGCCTCCATTTGTGTTTTCTTTATTGTTTCTATTTTCGCTTTTAGGTCTTGGATCACTTTATTCAATTCCCTTACCTGTTTACCTGTGTTTTCCTTGTATCTTTCAGTGAGTTATTGATATCCTCCTTAAAGGACTCTTATTATCATGAGATAGGATTTTAGGATAGGATTCTGATTTTCAGGAGTGTTGGTATATTCAGGGCTTGCTGTGGTAGGAGAACTGGATTCTGATGATGTCTCCATATATTGGCCTCTGTTGCTTATGCTCTTCCACTTGCCTTTTGACATAGGGATATCCCTGGTGTTTGTTGGTCTCGGTGACTATCTGGAGTCTGCTTCTTTTGTTCCTGGGTTGTTTCAGGTCTGCAGTTAGGCCTGCAACCTTCACTGTATCAGATCACCTGTGGGGCCTTCCAACTGGGGATTCTTCGCGGGGGCAGAGAAGCTACTGATCTGTTGCCCTCACTGCAGTAGATCTCCTGGGAGGCCTTCAGACTGTTGGATCTTCAGTGGAGCAGTCAAGTTGTTGTCCAACTGCTCTGCAGCTGATCCTTAACTGCTCTGAATGCAGCAGGTCCCCAACTTTTCTGAGTGGAGCAGGTTCTCAACTGCTCTGAGTGCAGCAGGTCCTATAGGATGGGTTAGGATATTGTGTTTTCAAGAAAGCAGACCAAGTTGGAGTCTGTCCCACCAAAAAAAGATCCAGTAGAAGGACACTCATTAATATTCTTGCATGGATGAAAAAGGGTTAATATAGACCCACCTCTGGTTGAGGAGCTACAGCCAGTAAATATCTGTCTAGGGAGGAAGCAATGAGTAACCCTTATTGGACTCAGTAGGTGGATGTCTGTGTGTGTGTGTGTGTGTGTGTGTGTGTGTGTGTGTGTGTGTGTGTGTATACATGAAAACCCAGATGTACAACTGTTACACATGTACAGAGGGCTTAGGTACTTCCCATGCATGTTCTCCAGTTGGTGGTTCAGACTCTGAGCCCCTATGGTCCTATGTTAGTTGACTCTAAGTTTACTTATAGTGTTGTTGGCCCCTCTGGCTCCTTTGATTCTTGTCTTGCCTCTTCCTGAGAATTCCCCAAGCACCATTTATTGTTTGGCTGTGGGTCTCTGCATCAGTCTTCATCAATTGCTGCCTGAAGCAAATGATGACAGTTATGCTAAGTTCCTGTCTTCAAGTACAGGAAAGTAACATTAATATTGTCAGCAGTAGGATCCCTCCCATGGCATGGGTCTCAAGCTGGGATAGTCATTGTTTGGCCATTTCCTCAAAATTTTTACCCCTGCATACCTGTAGGTTGGGCAAATTGTGGGTCTAAGGATTTTTTGGCTGGTGTCCCAATCCCTCCTTTGGAAGTCTTGCCTAGTTATAACAGATGGTCAATTCTTTATTACCAATTGCTAGAAGTAGTAGCGAGGGTCATCTGGGGGCCAGCAGAAAGAACAGAAACAGGCAACCTTGGGAGGTAGAAAGTTGGAGGTATCCTCCAAAATGCATCAGAGACCTGGGAGGTGAGAGACTCTCAAGACTCAAAGGGTAGGACCTTCAATGAAATGTCCAACAGTAGGGAGAGAGAACTTACAAAGCCCACCTCAAACAGAAAGAGGGGGAAGTGTTGCCATCCCACAATCAAAACTCTGACCCATAATAGTTAATTTCTAAAAGAACTGCAGATATGGAAATGGAGAGGAACCTGAGAAAAAGAAGGTCCAGTGACAGGCCCAAAGTAGGATCCAGCCCAAGGCGGGGCACCAAGGGCTGACACTATTACTGAGGCTATGGAGTGCTCACAAAATAGGATCTATCATGATTGCCCTCAAAAACATCCAAGAAGCAGCTGAAAGAGTGAGATGCAGATATTTGCGCCCAACCAATGGACAGAAGCTGCTGATCCCTGTGGAAGAATTAGGAAAAAGCTGGAAGAAGCTGAGGAAGGGAGCAATCCTGTAGGAGGACCATCAATCCCAATTAACCCCCAAGGTCTCTCAGACAGTACATCATCAACCAGGCAGCATAAACCACATGATATGAGGCCCCCCACACCTATGCAACAGAGGACTACCAGATCTCGGTTCAATCAGAGAAAATGCATCTAACCCTCAAGAAACTGAATGCCACAAGGAGTTTAAAGGTCTGCTGGGGTGGGGGTTAGGGGCTGGGGATATCCTCGTGGAGACAGGGACATGGAAAAGGTATGGGATGTGGAACAGTCAGAAGATGGACTGGGAAGGGAATAAAATCTGTAGTGTAAAAATAAATAAACAATTAAATTAAAAAATGTATATTAATCAAAAAGTAATAATAAGCCCTCTCTTTTTGATGAATCAACACAAGCACACACAAGACATCTATTAACCCATATTATAGGAGTTTCTGTATGATGACGAATATACTATTGGCCAGGTTCCAAAGTATAAAAGACTACAGAATGTCTAACTCTGAATGTAATGTACACACTTTGCCCATTCCTCCAGATTCTCATGAATCACTGCAGAAGAAATCACAGGAAAAGTGTAAGAGTCAGAGGCAGTGGAGGAAAAGAAACAAAAAACAAAAAAAAAAAAAAAACAGAAAACAAAAACAGTGTCTTCTGCACACATCAGAGTGTCTGCATAACTGAACTCAAAAGAAATTGTAACAGCATGCATAAGATCTGTGAAAGCTTAATACAGGCCAAACCCTAGCATGGAGACAGAAATTGGCCATGGATCTTCAGTGCTATCCAAAGAGCTATCAATATTCTTACATGTTAAGAAAAAAAGGATAATTTTCTGTACAATTATAGCCCTGATAACATTAACCACATTTAATTGGAGAATTTATATCTAATAATATTTTGGCAGCACAAATTAGCCTAAAAAGTTTTAGAAAAGACACAATATTGAGTGAAAAGGAAATCAGGATGGATCTGGGAAGATTTTGGGAAAAGAGAGTGAATACATTCAAAACATTCTATACAAAATTCTCAAGAAAAGTGTAATAGCTTATTCACTATGGTCAATTTGGCTTTGCTACATTGATTTGCAAGAAACATATGCAAGTCAGTAAACATAATACATAGATGAACTCAAGGCCAGAAATTACTTGAATCATCCTCATAGATATACAAAAGATTCAACAATTCTTGATGACAGGAGTCCTAAAACACTGGGAATAGAAGGAACAGATCTTGGAATCTTAAAGTCTGGACATACAAGTCTATACCCAACATTATACTAAATCACAAAGAAATGCTTGCACTGAAATCAGAAATAATTCTGTCTACTTTCTCCTCTTTTATTTGATATAGTAATGCAAATATTAAGTACAGAAAATGTCAATAAAAAGACAATTAATAAAATACAGCTATAAAAGGAAGAAGCCAAGATGTGTCACTTACAAGTGGTCTGGTTTTATATAGTAGAGATATTATACAAGTTACCAGAAAAGTCATAGAGGAAATAACAGTGTTACAGGAAATTAACACAAAAACTCAGTGGCTTTCATAAAAAATAATAATGAATAGGCTGTGGAAGTAATTATGGATACAATATCATTCATAGTAAAATAGTACCATTGAATAAATGTAATCAAGAAGTGAAAGAGCACTGCAGTGAAAACTCTAAAACATTCTCAAAAAATAGAAGATGATAATAAGCGGACATGTTAAACTCACTGTTGATCAATCAGCAGTAGATTAATGCACCTCTGAACCATCATCATAGAAGTTTCTATTTGCAGCAGACTGTGATTAAGGCTGAGACACATGCTGGCCAAGGTATAAACAATGAGAGACTATAGATTTCGTCCCTTAAGAGGGACGTCTGTATCACACCCCTTTTCTTCAGGCTCAGGGATGTCCTTTTTTGTAAGAAGGGATGTAAAGAATGTAAAAAGTAGAGGTTTTGGATGACTGCAGGGAAATAATATCTTCTGAATATAGCAGGGAAACTACATATATGATTGCACAGCACTTTTGACAGCATGCATATGATTTAGGCAAACCCAATTCTCCTCTAATCCAAGCATAGAGAAGGGAAGCGGTCTTCTTTTGCTTTGTTTTGTTTTGTTTTTCAGAACATCTTTCTTCTTTCAAGGAAGGTGTGTATGATGTTCTGGAGATGTTACATTGTAAGAGGGTTAAGACTTACCACATAGGAGAAAGCCAACTCCCTGACCCTATAAATGATACTCTGTAATGCTTGAAGTTAGGAGCCTACTCAGTACAGCTGTCATCTGATAGGTTTCATCCAACAGCTGATGGAAACAGACCCACAAACATTAGACAGAGCTCAGGGAATCTTGTAGAAGAGTCGGGGGAAGAATTGAGAGAATTGGAGGGGCCAAGGATACCACAAGAAGACCTACAGAGCCAACTAACCTTGGTGGGCCCATGGGGTTCAATCACAGAGACTGAACCACCAACCAAAAAGCGTGCTTGATCTTCATGTGGGTCCCCTAATCCTTGAAGGGGGGCCTTTCTCTGACTCTCACTCAGTTTCCTGCCTTTATATCCCTTTCCTCTAGCTGTGCTGCCTTGTTTGACCTCAGTGGGGGAATATGCACCTAGTTCTGATGCAAACTTGATGTTCCAGGAAGGGCTAACACACAGAGAGCAGGACCTCCCCATCTCTGAGGAGGATGGGAAGGGGTAATGTGGTAAGGGGGTGAAAGATTGGGACTGGGAAGAGAGGAGAGAGGAGATGCAGTTGAGATGTAAATTAATTAATTAATAAAACATGTCATTTTTTGGAGCTTGAAGCATAGCTCAGTATTTAAGAGGGCTTAGTGTTTTTGCAGGGCTTAAACAGTATTAAGAGGGCTTAGTGTTCAGCCACTACAACCCACATACATAACTTACAGTAAAATGTTATTCCAGTTTCTGAGGATCCAGTGACCACCTGTCTTCCACAGGCTCTTGTTGTACACAGTGTGCATTCTCTCTCTCTCTCTCTCTCTCTCTCTCTCTCTCTCTCTCTCTCTCTCTCTCTCTCTCTCTCTCTCTCCATCCCTCCCTTCCTCCCTCTTTCTCTCCCTTCCTTCCTCCCTTTCTCTCCCTCCCTTCCTCCCTTTCTCTCCCTCCCTTCCTCCCTCTTTCTCTCCCTCCCTTCCTCCCTTTCTCTCTCTCCCTTCCTCCCTCTCTCCTCTCTCTCCCTCTCTTGCTCTATCCCACCCTCCCTCTCTCCTCTCTCTCCCTCCCTTGCTCTATCCCACCCTCCCTCTCCTCTCTCTCTCTCTCTTCTTTTCCCTCTTTCCCCTTTCTCTTCTCTCTCCCCACTCTCTCATCTCCCTCTCCTCTCTCCTCTCTTCTCTCTCCCCACTCTCTCATCTCCCTCTCCTCTCTCCTCTCTCCTCTCTCCTCTCTCCTCTCTCCTCTCTCCTCTCTCCTCTCTCCTCTCTCCTCTCTCTGTCTTTTCTCTCTCTCTCCTCTCTCCTCTCTCCCCCTCTCTCTCCTCTTTCCTCTCTCATTTCTCTCTCCCCCTTTTCCTCTCTCTCTCACATCTCTCTCTTTTTCTCTCTCTGTGTGAGCATGCCTGCTTCTATTTCTGTCTGTCTCTCCATTTACTGC
This sequence comes from Apodemus sylvaticus, assembly GCF_947179515.1. Taxonomy (NCBI): domain Eukaryota; kingdom Metazoa; phylum Chordata; class Mammalia; order Rodentia; family Muridae; genus Apodemus; species Apodemus sylvaticus. Next base: position 73,335,714 of record NC_067486.1, on the reverse strand, counting down.
CTTTGTTTTGCTCTCTGATACAAACATACACACATTCACACACATATTTACACATGCAGACAAAGAAATATTTTTAAAATATGTTTTCTTGATGGAATTAGTATTCAATGGTGAAGATGCTATTCTTAGTCTCCTTTTAGAGTCTTCTGCTGTCTGCAGGGAAAAGGCCCCACAAATTACAAGGCAACACTTGCTGGGCCTCTCCTCTGGTCCATGAAACTGATGTGGCTGTGCATGTGTGCTTGCCATATCTTCTGTAAACTCTATCCTACTGGATGGGACCAAGAGATCTCAGGAAGTTCAGTGTGTAGTCAAGAAGAGGGTCACATGGGAAGGACTTGGGTCTATGTGGTGGACACAGGAAGTCAGATGCCTGATAAGCTCGGCAGGTATGCTTAGGGAGTGGAGGAAAGAGTGCCTAAAAATAAAGGGGAAAGATTTCCTAGAGAACCTAGACGGGTCTCTGGTTTGGGAAGGAACAGGAGTTACTTCTATATCTGAATTTTACTGTAAACACTTATATGAAAATGTTATCCTTATTTCTTATACTTGGAAGGATTACTAAGAAATAAAGCAAGCAATTATGTGTTTTTGCACTATAAGCAGATCCATTTAACTTTAATACAAAAAAATGACTTGCTTATAAGACACATGCTATAAAGAAAAGTTCTCATCAAATGTTATAATAATTGAATTAAATCATAAAATAATTCCAGGAAAAACATTAATTTCTGGTATTAAGCAGTTTACTAATTCAATTAAGTCCATGCATCTTACATCGTATGAATCAAAATTATTTCAACTGAGATGATTTTTAGTCATTAATACACCCAGACAACAGATGATCAAAAGTTCTCCCTAAGTTTATATTTTTATTCTGTAGGAACTATGACAGCATTGGCATGACACTAGCTGCTTGAATCATATCCACCCTTTAGAACTAAATGAGTTGGGAGGTGAAATTAACCATTAAATAAACAAGCAAGAGCACTATGATCTATCTCCAAGCACTTGAGCTAAGACGGCTTTGACCAGTAAAATCGATTTATCCTGAGAAGACTGAGACTAAACATGATAGAGCACATAATATGTGCCATTATTATATGAAATTATGGTCTGAAAGTTATCATTAACTTCCATCACTTACTCTTCCCACACTATTTCCTTTGCCAAATCACTGAGCAAAAATAATTCTGTGAACAAAGAGATCAAGTTAGCAAGAAGTATACTTCATGATCACACTTTAACTATATTATAAAATCAGCAATAAAACAAGCATGCTATAGAAAACATTAACACTAAATAAAGCAATAAGGTCAGAAAGAAGTATGATCAGTCTTGCAATATAAAATTCCCAAACATGAATTATTTAACTCATTCTAGTGAGCGAGGCTCTCAATTATTCCCAAGGAAATTTCAAAGGATAAATGTGAGAAATGAATAAAGATGGATAGACAGCAGATTATAAAAGGTAAACCAGAAGAGATCAAGAAAGGCATTGATAATAACAAAACCAAGTTGCACTAATTAAACTTAAACTACAATGAGATTTGCAACCAATAAAATAGATGTCTTTAGCTGTGGGCCTCTAAATTTGTTTCAGTCAGGTGCTGTTGGAGACTCTCAAAGGATAGTTATGCCAGGCTCCTGTCTGCAAGCATAATAGAGTTTCATTAATAATAGCAGGGATTAGTGCTTGCCCATGGGATAGATATCAAGTTGGGCCAGTTATTGGTTGTCCATTCAGACAATCTCTGCTCTACCTTTTTCCCTGAATTTCTTGTGGACAGAACACATTTTGGGTGGAAAGATTTGTGGGTCAGTCAGTGTTCTGATCTCTCTACTACGGGTAGTACCTATCTATTAAAAGTTGCCCCTTCTGGTTCCCTATCGTGATTGCTGTGTCTTGCATGAAGTCACTCCATAGGCTCCTGGGAGCCGCCCTCATCCCAGGTTAATGGCATGTCCTAGACATGTGCCCAGATCCCACCACACCAGCTGCCAGTTTCCACTTATTCTCCTGGCCCTCTGGCCTTCTCTCCTATTTCTTCCAATACTTGATCCTGAACCCTACCCTGTCCCTCTCCCATCTAGTTTCCTCCCTCCATCAGCCTCTTATTATTATTTTATATCCCCTTCTAAGTGACAATTATGCATCCTCAGTTGGGTTTCCTTTTTTTGTTTAACTTCTGTATATTGTAGCAAGGGTACCCTGTACTTTTTGGTTAATATCCACTCAAAAGTAAATAAAACTATGTATGTCATTTTGGGTCTGGATTACCTCACTCAGAATGATATTTTCTAGTTCCACCCATTTGCCTGTAAAACTCATGATGCCCTTGTTTTTCATAGCTGAATAGTATTCCATTGTGCAAATGAACCACATTTTCTGTGTCCATTCTTCAGTTGAGGGGAGTTAAGAGTTGTTTCTAGTTTCTATATATATGAATAACACTGCTATGAAAATAGTAGAGCATGTCCTTGTGGTATGGTAGAGTATCTTTCAAGTATATTGCCAAGAGTATATCTGGGTCTTGAGATACATCTCTTATACCAAGGAAGTGTTCATGAACCCTGGAAGACCAGTCAGAAGCCAATCCAATTAAATCACACCAGGGTCTTTATTTGAGATAGCTCAGGCTGACCTTATGGGTGCCCTGCAGGCTGGTTCCTATGGAGGAAAAAGCCCTGAGCATTGATAATGACAAGCTTTTATAGAAGCAGTAAGCAATGGGTGAGTGTTTCTAACCTGACAAGCATCTAATTAGTGTGCTACCGTGGTCTGTAGCATAACTGCCTGATGCTGGGAACAAAACGATAAGCTAAGGAAGCTGCCCCAATCCTGTGCTGGCCATGCCCAATCCTATGAAAACCACCAATTACAGCTAAAATGTGTTCCTGTTTGGCTCTTGTGACGACTAAACCTGAAGTTCCATCTAGAAAATCTTGGATTTGGTCATCAGTGTGACAGATAATCCTAGGTAACGACTGGACAAGTATGCAGAATTATTTGTCCTGATATAGTAGTATACCCTTGAGGACGCATGGGGTGAGCTCTGCAGTGCGTGCTCACCAGGAGGACAGGCAGGAAACTCAACACGGACAGATTTAGTATGCAGACAGACAAGAAGCTTTTAGCATGGACAGACTTAGCGTACAGATAGGAAACAGAAATTTTATTGCAGCACTGCAAACACTCATATAGGTGAACCTAGACTAGATTTGACATCATTGAGACCCTCCAGATCCATAGTCCTGAAAGCCATGAGGAACTTCCTAGTCAATGTACAAAAATGTTGTACCAAGGGAGTGTTTGTGAACTCAGAAAACCAGTCGAGAGTTGATCTGATGCAATTACTGCTGTCCCGCAAGACGATTCTGGTGGAGAAAAAAGCCATAAACATTCAAGACAAGGTTTTGTAGAAAGCAGGAAACAAGGGGTGAGGGTTTCTAGCCTGGCAAGCATCTAATTGGTGTGGGGCAGGCTTGTAACCTGGTAGTGCAGATTTGTTGGGAGAAATAACCTGGAGACTGGTACTAGATGAAGGTTTGTTGGAGAAGATTGACCTGGAAATGCATGTCTTGCTGGGGTTAGCCTAGGACCTTGAGCAAGGCTTGGGATTTGGGGTGGGGGGGCGGGCAGTAACTTGGAAACTAATGCTAGGTATCAGCCTTGAGTTCAAACATAGGTCAGGTTCTCTAAGATGGAGTCTGAACCCAAAATTTGGTCTCAGAACTATTTACAGTTTTCTAAGAAACTATCAGAAGGATTTGCAGGGTGGTTGTACAAGTTCACATTTGCACTGGAAATGCAAGAGTGTTCCACTTGTTCCATATCCTTGCCAGCATGTGCTGTCACTTGAGCTTTTGTTGTTGTTGCTGTTGTTGTTGTTGTTGTTGTTGTTGTCTTAACCATTCTAGTAGGTGTAAGAGAGAATCTCTGGGTCATTTTGATTTGTATTTCCCTGATAACTAAGGATGCTGAACATTTAAGTGCTTTATGTCCATTTGAGATTCCTGTTGAGAATTCTCTGTTTAGCTCTGTATCTCATTGTAATTAGGCTATTTGGTTTGTTGGTGACTAACTTCATTAGTTACTTATATATTTTGGATATTATCACTGTGTCAGATGTAGGGTTAGTGTTGATCATTTCCCAGTCTTAGGCTTTCTTTCTTCAGATCTCCTCAGAGTGCTTGGAATAGTCACAGAGAAGCAGAGGTAGTAGAGGCACCTTCAAGATTTTCCACACCGTAAATTATGTGGCGAGACAAGAGGGAGGATGCTTTAGATTGACAAACAGAATTCCCAGCACAGAGGCTTACTTACCAGCTGTGAAAATATGGCCTGGCCACAGTTCTTGCGTTGTAGGTAGACAGTGATTGATCATGTCCTAATATCAAGCTTCTATAATTAGAACATAATTATAATTAGAACAGCCTCACTCTGTAAGTCATTTAAAGTGGAACAAAATGGCATTCTATATTCTCAAAGAGCCCTTGGCTTCATTTTTCTCCAGATCAGGAACTTGGGTTTATGATTCCAGTTTTAGCCAATAAAGCTTAAGTGATGAGTGACAGAGATGGTGTTCAGTAATTTTCAGACCAAGCAGTTTTCAGTGCAACAAATATAAATTTATTTCTCCACAAAACAAACCCAAATCAACACCTTAAGAGTATCTTTTGTGTTGCTGTTTAGAATAATCAACCCTTTGGTTGCCAGCTGTTACACTATCTTTTTTACCATGCCATTAAGTGCATATGCTTTGAACTGAGGATCAGGCACAAACCAAAGTATGTGCTTGAGTATAAAAGACAGAATCAAACTTCATGTTACAGACATTTTTTTTATACAAAGCCATTAATTATGAGATGTATTCCTCTGTTATGTTCCTGTCAGATGTCTTGAAATACTTTGCTGGTCCCACTTAGCTGATTAAATTGGAGCTCTATAGCATATTATATTACAAGGCTTCACATTAAGAAGAGTATATAATGAGTGGGAATGAAAGCTAGTAACTCATTTTCCAACACAGTAAAGTATATTGTCACTAATGAATTGAACTTTTGCACTCTGTTCCAAAGAAAGTAATCTATAATGATAGCTTTCTATGACTTCTCATTTTTTGGAGAATTTACTTAAAGCCAAATATAGTTCCTCAGAGTAACATTACAAATGGATCATAGATGGTATCTCTTTATGTGTTATATCATTGCTTTTCCAATTTACTTCCTATGATGTTGCATGATCGTTATAAATCACATATTGGTCTAATACTTTCCTCTGGTTAGAAATACTCACTAGATTCTATTTCCTTTGCAAAAACACATCCACTTCCTATCACCAATAAAGCTATAATTATCTGCCTACACAAATCTATACAATTTAAAATTTTATTTACTTAATTTTTTTATGAACAGAAGTTTTTTCTTGCACCATGTGCATTCCGGGTGACCACAGAGATTAGAAGAAAGATAGTTGTCAGCTGCATGTGGACACTGGAGGTAGAACCCAGTTCCTACACATGGGCAAGTGTTTTCAGGCATGGAGACATCTTTCTAGTCCACACATGCCTCTTTTTAAATAAGAAGAACCATTCTTCTCTCATATTAACCTGTGGCAATGTTTGTCCTCATCAAAGCTCTCAAATACAGAATGTTTGACCTCATTAAAGCTCTCAAATGCACCATGCTTTCATCTTTGAGTCTTCATGCACTGATTGCTCTACTGACTGAGCATATCACCCAGTTCTGCCTTTGTGACTAATTTAACTGTCTCATTTCCTATGAAGATAATCTTGGGCTTCCATCCCCTAGCGTATTTTATTTTCTGTAACATAAAACTCATCTATCATAATGACATTTTATAATTGTCTATCATTAATACATTAATTTCTGCATATTTTCTGGTAAATATTCTCACTGAGATGGAGTCTTGTCTAGTCTAATAATAGTATGGTATTTGTGAGCCTGAAGTATATACAGGGCTGTGAGTTCAAAACAGTGGATCTAAATTGTGAATTCTAGGCCAGTCTGAATACAATGTAAGACATTGTCTCAAACAGATTTCTTAAAGGAATGAAACAAGCAATAGAACATGTCTCTCCATCTGACACAGTGTAAATATTGTTAACAATTGATTGAATGCATATATATGGTCCCTCGAAGCAAGTGCCTAAATAGGTCTGGAAAATAACATTTCTGAAACCAAGATTAATTTAAATAACAAGTCTACCCCAATTTGACAGAATCATTTGAAATTTATCTTTTCTCCTGTCCTATCTTTTTCTTTCTCTTTACTCTTCATGAAAATTAAACCAATTTATAGTAATGATTCCTGATGATAAAATGTCTTCAGGTGGTCTTAATTGGTTTGTATACCAATATAATTCAATTTTAATGTTTGGAAATGATTAGAGAAATATAGCAGGAAGGTATTTGGTACAATTTTGGATGCATAATTAGATGAGTCATTTATATGCATAGAAATATGCACTCAATAAATGTTAAGCATTATTTAATCACCAGTACTAGATTTAATTCTCCTACCTGGCAATATGTTATGTAGAGCTGCTTGTCCACAGCATGAGCTTCACCAACAATAACTGACAGTAATCACAGTTCCTGAAAGTTTATCAAGTACTTTCATCTACATCTTCATTAAATTTATTAACTACCATGTAAAACACAGGGTATATATTTTTAACTTGGCTACCTCATTAATTCAGTCTATTTTAATTCAGTCTACCTCATTCAAATAAGAGAAAAATGCTTAACTAATAGCATGCAGATAGTACGTTCCAAAACACTAGTATCACTCACAAAGTCTCCCCAACCCGACTGCCTAAACATGAAGTGAATAATGATAATAAACATGCTAAGCTAAACAGGGGAAAGACCACAAGTCTTCAAGTCTGCAAAAGAACAACAGGCAACTATGGAATGCCTAGAGTGGGGAAGATAGCCTTCCTCTAGGGATAACCACTCAACTTGTTATCTAAGACCCAATGGTTAGTCCTTAAAAAAAAACCCATATCAATAACATTTTACAGAATGAGCAGGTTATATTTGAGACTACAGGTGTGTGTATGTGTGTGTGTGTCTTTCATTTGGAAACTCATAATATTGGGGCAGGTAAAAAGGAATAACATGTGCTGCTGCAACTGGGGAGATTAGAGTAGATTAATGAATTACCACAACACACGCATACACACGTGTGTGTGTGTGTGTGTGTGTGTGTGTGTGTGTGTGTATGTGTGTATATGTGTCTGTATGTGTGTATATGTGTGTATGTGTGTATGTGTTTATGCATAATACATATATTCACGTATACACATATACACATATACATATATATACATATAAACATATACACATATATGCATGTGTATATACACATATATACATATGCACATATGCACATATGTACATATATACATAAATATATGCACATATACATATATACACATTTATACATACATATACATATATATGATTATATATATTATGAAATTACCAGAGTTATTGTTTGTTATTAGTGTCATTAAGAAAATCTGTGGGATTGTATAATTCCTAATCAACACCTTTTTCCCAATTTCCAAGAAAACCATCTTTTAAATGCTTATATGTGTAATGCTAATATGTATGTGATATCACTCATTCCAAAAAAAGTATGCAAATATTTTCTACCCACCAAAGTCTCTTTTTGTTTATGGAACATCTGAGCAAGCAAGAAGCATGTGATCTCAAATATCATAAGACTTTAATTATGAAAAATAAAGTACAATGAAAAAAAAGGTACAAAATATAATATTATAGAAATTTTTAAACCATAAAATAAAATTGTCCAGTAAAATCAACACTAGAGTGGCTATTAGATTTGTGCACTTGGAAAGCCTTAAGAAAGCCTTTTTGTATACATTACACTTGCCAAAATAATGCAGATATGCCAGATAATAATGTTCTCTCTCCTCAGAGACCAAGAAGCTCGGTAGCTGTGATCTGCCCATGAAGACTGCTCCTCACTGCTGCTCGATTAGTAGCAATGCCACCCATGAGTTCTAGAGGTGTGTTCCATGGCTGTAAGTAAAAATGATTAATTCAAGCTGGGAACTCCAATTTCTTTCCAAAATATTCTTTCATTTACTGCAACTGTTTAGGACCGACTTCCTTGGATGAAGGTGGCACCTTCAAGTTCCTTTACTCTAAGACATGTATTTTTTTTAAAAGAATATATATATATATATATATATATATATATATATATATATATATATTCTTGTATATGCAACTTGTAGCATATGCAAAACAGCAAATTTGTTTTACCTGGTTCATATATATATATGTACACAAATATATTCATATATGTGTCACTCGTAGATGCAAATATGGCAATAAAAGAAAGCCACACCTGAATACTCTGTAGCTGCCCACAATCATAGAGACCAGGTGCCTGGAAGGAGAGCTGGGGATGGATAAGAAGAATGGCAAGAAAAGAATGAGACCAAGATAGACAGTTCTGATCAAGGCCCAATGATTAATGGATGGCTTCGAATTTCAAGGTGGGAGAAAAACCTTCCCCCAGTATGCTAGGGTCTGGTCAGGAAAACCATTTCAGTTGCTCAGTGTGTAGCCAGCTCATTGCAGGAGGCTGCAGATCTTTGAAGAACAATAGGCCTTCACTTCACATGAGTCAGAAGACTCCACCCCAGGTGGGCTAGGAGACTGTGGTAAACACAGAGGTCTGAATTTCCCTGCTCAAGGGCTGTGGGAGGGCACAATTCCTCTCTTTTTATTAATTAAACATTAACTGGACTGGGGCATAAGGTTTACTTATGCTTCATAATCCTGCTTGGGAATTATGGTGGTTGGCAACCCCGCCTGTCCTAGTTGAGAGGCTATACTCTCTCTTACACATCCAGGGAGACACATGCAGCTTGTTTGTGTTTATTTGCACAAACATTGCCTTTTAGTGTTGATTGTGAACAAGCATGGCCTCTAGGCACATGCTTCTGTCTTAGGTCAATTAGAACCATAGGTCTTCACTTGCCCATCTCTGGCTGTAGGCCTTCATAGCATACCTTTGTCCTTTTCAGACCCACAAAAGACCTACAAATATACACTCAATGCATTTCTTCATAGTGATGAGTTCCTGAACTTTGCTGAAGGTGATCCTGTGTGAAAATGATCAGCCTGCTTAAAATACAAAGTCAAAAATTTGACAGCAAACAGGATTAAAGCTGTCTGTGGATGTCCCAAAGTATTCACTTCAGTTGTAAATTAGCAATGATCAGGCACAATGTCTGGCCTCCCAGTGTTGGGGAGGTGACTTTGAGAATCAACAGAAAAACTTTTACTTCTCAGGTAATAGTGGTAGGAGCCAGGTAAGGTGGCTGATGAGGATTTTTAGCCACCTTCATAATTGGAGTCATACTAGAATACTCAGGGTCTGTGTCCACTTGACAAACCAATCTTTCAGGCAGTCATTGGACTCCATCTTCTTTTTGTGAAAAAACACAAACAGAACCACTTCCCTATATTAAAACGGTGTCTGGACCATTCCATGCATTAGTTAGGTGGTCCCGTCATTTAACCATGGCATATGATCTGGAAGTGACTGGATGCCAGTGGCAATATGCTGAAGACTGACATTTAGCATCAGATTGCAAAAAGATTAAAACAAATAAAACAAAAGCAAGATGTGCTTTTGGTGACCTTGAAGGATATAATTCTCTCTTTTTTGTTTTTGAAAGCCAATTTCTCAGAGTGTGATGAGCACACTCAATAATTCCTTGTCCCATTGGGTTACAAGGAATTCCAGTTTAGTGTTCAATACCAAATTCCTTACAAAATGATATGAAGTTGTTGCTGGTATAAGCTGGCCCATTATCTGTCTTAATGACTTTAGGTAATCCCACAGCATTAAAGGCTTGTAAGCAATGATCAATTACATTTCTAGAGGCTTCTTCTATATGCAGAGAAGCAAAACAAAATCCTGAGCGTGTCAATACAAACATGTATATTTCAATTTTCCAAATTCTGCATAATGAATTACATCCATTTGCCAAATATGATTGGGCGTAAGGTCTCGTAACTTTACCCCTAAATGAAGAACTAGAGATAATTTAAGGCAGTTAGAACATTGCTTTACAATCATTCTTGCCTGTGCCTCAGTGATCTTATATTGGAGCCTTAAGGTATGACTAGAAAGATGAAATTTATTATGATCACATCTGGCCAATGCAACAGGATCTGAAACTGAGACTTCTCCTATTAGAGCTCTGTCAATGCAATCATTGCATGCAGCTAAAGGTCCAGGAAGATGGGAACGAGCTGGTATATGACCAATATAAAAAGATTTTTTTTCGAGCAAGAACGATGTTTTGCAATTGTGAAAACAAAGATCCTGCTGGCATATTAAAATTAAATGTACCACAAGTTTCCAACAAAGGAATGGATTCAGCCACATATAGACTATCAGTAAAGAGATTAAAAGTATCATCTACAGGTTGAAAAACCTTTAGTACTGTTGTCAGTTCTGCTAACTGATCTGAGGGCCCAGCAGTCTCTATGATTACCTGGTGATTATTCATAAGATATCCAGCTCATCCTTTAGAGGAACCCCAGTAAAAATCAAAAGAGCATTATATAATATCTGTAAAGATGAAATATTAGGAAATATAACCTTATGTACATTTAAAATTTTATTAACCTGTCTTGAGGATAATGATTATCTATAGTTCCTTTAATTCCTATTTGAGCAGCCAACCAATCCACACTTATGGTGCTTCAGTTAAGTACCTTGATCTACATTAAAAGGCTGAATAATGATGCCTGGTTCTTTACCAAAATAAGTCAACATCTGTTTCATTTTAAGTATAATCATCTGGGCTACTGCCTCATAATATTGCAGGATATTACATTTAGGAGATCTCCTCGAATGAATCCACATAATAGGAACCCTTTGCCATAATAATCCTGTAGGTGTATGAGTTGTATTAAAAATCAACAGATGCAAAGGCAAAGAATAATCTATTTAAGTAATGAATTGTTTTTCAATAGCTTTCCAGCAAATAATTCAGAAGGATTGTAAGGCCAGCAATACTTCTAAGGTTAAAGATTTAGGGAAGGTATGATATCAAATAAAGGTTTCTATTCTTCTGTAGTAAGCTTTAAATAGGGCGAAGTCAATTGATATCACCTAACAATTTTTGAAAATCATTTAAAGTTTTTAAACTGTTCCTATGAATAATTATTTTCTTGGCAAGAAGGGCTTGATCTGTACATCTAAAGCCCAAATAATTATAAGGATCCTGAGTTTGCACCTTTTCTGGAGCTATTTGTAGTCCTTTATCAGCTAAAGCCTATTGTACATCTCTATAACATAAAAAAAAATCCTGAGAATCTTTTCCTGCTGTCAAGACTTCATCTGTGTAATGAATGATGTATATCATTGGCCATTGTTGTCTTACAGGATGAATGGTTTGTGCCACAAACTTTTGACTTAAGGTAGGACTGTTGGCCATGCCCAGAGGAAGAACTGTCCATTGGTATCTTTTCATAGGTTCCATGAAGTTAATGGAAGGAACATTGAAAGCAAATCTTTCACAATCCTCAGGGTACAAAGGAATAGCAAAGAAACAATCTTTCAAATCTACTACTATTTTATAACATCCTCTAGGAATAGCTACTGGAGATGGAGGCCCAGACTGTAAAGCTCCCATAGGTACCATGGTTTCGTTAATCTTTCTTAGACCTTACAACAATCTCCATTTACCAGATTTTTTCTTGATAACAAATATTGGAGTATCCCATGGTGACTGAGATTCTCTTAGATGCCTGGAAGGAAAGATGGAGATGGAAGGAAACTGCTTTGAGAAAGGAATGAGACCAAGACAAATAGTTCTGATCAAGGCCCAATGTTTAATAGATAGTTCTGGATTTAAAGGTGAGGGAAAACCCTTCCCCCAATATGCCAGGGTCTGGTCAGGAAAACTAGTTCAGTTGTTCAGTGGATAGCGGGCTTATTGCAAGGGGCTACAGATCTTTGGAGAATAGTAGGCCTTTTCCTGCGTCAGAAGACTCTGTCCCAGGTGGGGTAGGAGACTGTAGCAAATATTGTGGTCTGAATTTCCCAGCTCAGGGGCTAGGGGGAGGGCACTATAGCCTAGATTTTTAGTGGTTGAGACCAAATATCAATAAAGACAGAAGTAAATAAAAACATGATAATTCTAAATATGAATTACAACCAAATTAAGTATTCTAAAGAAAACATAACAACATTAAAAATAATATTCTATATTCTATTTATAAAACAAATTAAATCATCAACGCAGAGCAAGGCAGAACTTAAAGCTGAAATAAAAAGAATATATACAGTAAAGTGAAGCATTTAAATTCTGAGTATCAGAAAAATCTCAATAGAAAGTAAATGATTATTAGAAATAAACTTGGATATATCAAAAGGTAAAAGATAATCCCACAAAACCCATATAAAATAAATATATAAAACATATACTTACATGTTCCTATTGTCATTAGCTCAAAAAATGTGAAAAAAGTGACAGAATCATAAAAATGTATACATACATATATATTTTACATATATATCTATACAGAAATATATGTATGCATACATTCAGTTGTAGTTGAATGAAGTACAACTTTGACAAAGTAAATTTACTCTCTAGCCACCATGGTCTGACTAATGAAGGTACTTGACCTTGAAAAATTAAGTACCTGTCTCTTTCTTTTCTTTGATCCTTTTTAGAAGGTAGATCAAAGTACCTATGGTTCACCAGCCAACCAATAGACTGAGAGTGGAGGAGCTAGAGAAAGGACCCAAGGAGCTGAAGAGGCTGGCAGCTCCATAGGAGGAGCAATAATATGCACCAACCAGTAACAACCCCCCTCTCAGAGCTCCCAGGAACTAAATTACCAATGAAAGAGTATACATGGAGGGACCCATGGCTCCAACTTCATATGTAGCAGAGGATGGCCTTTTCAGACATCATTGAGAGGAGAGGCCATTGGTCCTGTGAAGGCCTGATGCCCCAGTGTAGGGGAATGCCAGGTCAGGAAAGTAGGAGGGAAGGGTTAGTAAGCAGGAGAAGGAGGGATGAGATAGGGGATTTTTAGAGGGGTTTTGAGGAAAGGGGATAACATTTGAAATGGAAAAATAAAGCAAATATCTAATAAAATATAAAAAATTAATCCAATTTGAGTAGCTTGACTGACAATACCACTAGTTGGCCTCCAAGATTCTTTCCTCAATACAGTGACTGGTACCTCCACTAAATTAATATTGAAAAAGTCTATAAAGATGTGATAGTGAGCCAACTAAAGCAACAGACGTTGTACCATATTTCCCAAACCACTTGTCTCTATGTAGCATCTATCTGTGTTTCTGCTTCCTCAAATCCTTAATATACTCTCTTTTTTCTTTTTCTTTTTTTTTTTTACGTTTTCTTTATTTACATTTCAAATGTTATCCCCTTTCCCAGTCTGGTCCGGTCTTCCCCTCCGAACCTCCCAATCCCATCTTCCTCCTCCTGCCTTATGAAGGTGAGGGAGTGGAGCTTCTGATCTAACTCTCCATTTTGTTTCTACTATCTAAAATAATATATTACCTATTAATTAATCACCTAGTATAGCACAGATAGGAGGTGACAAGTTAGCATAATTCAAAACCTAAAGATCTGTCTGGCAAGCTGAAACTCAAATTATGAAGAAATAATGACAGAAGTTTGAAAATTATCAGATTCCGCCATATGGGAATGTTTAAATGTGTTTTCCTCTTGAATGACTAAAACAAAGATAAAGATGACAATTGCAAATACATGTAAAATGGGAACAGTGTGACTACCAGTATTAACCCAGCTGAAAACTTGTAAGTCTATTCAAATGTATAACCTTACACTGTTTCTTACAATCCCCCCTCAAATAGAATAGCATCCTTGTGTTGTAATGCAATATATTTAATATGTACCTGTGTGATGAAGTTATTATCTAGAATGGGAGTTAGTAATCTACAGACATGCAAACAAATTTAATCAGATGCCTATTTCTGTAATTAAAGTTTTAAAGCTATATCGCCAATACATTGTTTGCATTGTCTGCTGCTGCTTTAGAAACACATTGCACGAACTATAAATCCAGACATATCTATTCACTGGATCTTCATAGAAAAGTTTTCCAAACTTAGTATATGCATTTTATTAGTTTCATCAATACATAATTACATTCACTGAGCTTCCCCACATATTAAAATTAAATTGAAATAAAATGAATTTTTATTGTACAAAAAGGGAAGAAATACTTTATTTTTATCTGTGATGTCAAATTTATTATTTTATATTTATTAATTGATATTTTTATGCACATTTCAAAGAATATTTGAAAGAACAACACAACAGAAACAAGTGTTTTAGAGTACAGTCAGAAGTTCAGAACCATGTCCCTCACTAATACAGAGAAAAGATAATATGAAGAAATATTAAGCACTAAGAGAAAAGAAAGATGACTTGGACAAGTTCCAAAGATAACAACTGAAAGAGTTACAAACTCTTGCCTAAAACACTGTACCAGGTACAGGGATGCAGATGATGAGGAGAGCCCAGCTCCAAGCTGAAACTCAGACCTACCTGTCTTGGAATAACAAGGCAGCCGAAAAGAAACCAGTGAGTTCAGCCTAGCTCTGTCTGAGGAAAGGTCCTCTGCCTTGGAGAATGGAGAGGCCAGAGGAGCTCTTTTTAGGTGTCAGCTCCTGGTAAGTGATTATTTCTGAAAAAGTGGCATGAAGATGAAACTGATCTTTCTTGATTTAATAATAATTATAAATAAAGCAGAAAGGAGCCTACCTTACCCCACCACTCTCTGTGAGTTCACTCCTATACCCTCTGTAACTGAAGGTTTACCCTCCGCCTACCAGCACCATCCCTGTGTGTTGTTTGTAAGTGTTTCAAACACTTACAAAGAGTCTATATGCAGATTCAAAATCTGGCAGGTTGATATTGTAAACATTTCTAGAGGACAAATTTACAGAGAACATACAAATATGTTTCATGAATTTCTTAGTGCTTTCAATTGAAATGTAGTCCATTTTTTTCTAAGAAAAGGTTAAATTTTTTGAGATATCCACTCACTACTTCCTATAATCCAAGTTGGTGATAGGAGATTAATTTTAAAATATTGAAAATGAACTGTATATATGGTTTCTATCTTCTCGTTTGTAGAATACAATTCACTTGAAAGAAATTTTCAGTGGGGAAAAGTATATAAACTGAATGCTATATCCCAAGGATACACCATGTTCTCTATCCTTTTGAATATTTCCAAAATTACTCAAATGCTTCCAAACTAGTTACTTTTTTACGAAGAACTGTAGTACACATTCCCCAAAATAGTATAATTCCTCTTATTGATGATGAGTCATCTGTCTCCTCCCCAATTTCTTCTAAGTAAAGTTTGCTGCTGAGATTGTAGCAGCCAAGGTTCCTAGAAGCCATCTCCAATTTGCTGGTGCCTGATGCTGGTGTCAAAAGACATGGTGTCTATGCTTTCATAAAACTTCCTGTAAATAGTAAGGTATCCTTCACTGGTTTTATTCTTACCAATTATCTAGGAAGTGTTGATCTCTGCCTACTGACCTTACTTCTCCCATGAATTATCCATCATGAATTATCCATATGCTATGTACCATAAATACCTCAAGGAGAGGTGTCAAACTTCAGGTCTTTCTTTTTGCATTTTCCCTTTTTGGGAGATATGCAAATCTCTGTTTAAAAAAAAAAAGATAGTTGGAAAAGGGTACTTGTAAGCTCAGAAAGTTCAGGAATGATATTTTTTACATGGTGAGTTCCAGACTACTCAGTGCTACACTAACCAGTAAGATATTGTCTCAATCCCCACCCCCAACAAAAGGTACCAATAACTAATACATTCCATTACAGGTGATACATCCATCCTATTCTGTACTTGGAATTCTTACCCGCAAAGCTTTTCATCTCTCATGAGAAAAAAAAATGCTAAATAAGTCCCATCTTGTGAAACTACAGAAAAGCCCAGGCTTACTTTAACCATCTGATAAAAGTTAGTGCTAAGAATGGTGAATTCCAAAAACAAAAATTATGCACTTCCCACCTCAGTACAAGAGAGACACTTAGCACTGCATCTTAGGAATTTGTCTAGTACCTTTATCCTTGTAAAGATGCATCTTTCACAACTTTTATATATTTAGCTAGTAGTTTTCAAGAATGAGTCTTCATTCTAATTTTATAATCATATTTACTCATTTAACATGATTACTAGTACAAATAAACTTTCGTTTTAATTTTCAAGATTGCAGAGAAATGAAGTGAATGAGCAATTCAAAGGCATAAAATGAAGTGGGATGGGTTAACAAGGAAAAAGTACTTGTTGAGAACCCCAGAGGTTCTGAATTTGATCCCTGAAGCCATAGTGGATAAAGAGAACAACTCCAGAAGGCTGTCCACTACTCTAACATGTGCACAATGACATGCTTACACACACATACACACACACACACACACACACACACCCATGCACACACACACACACACACACAACACATCACCATCATCATAAATTAAACAAAAAAGAATGAGCTGAGAAATTTAATATGGCCTTACTATCAAAGATTACTCATTTCATCTTGTTTTATCATTATATCAAATACTTAATTTTCTTTATTCCCACTTGCTTTTTATACTATTACAGTGATGAAGAACATGAAAGATGGTTTCAATTATGTATCATCAATTTCCCTAAGCTATCATATTTGTGAAGTTTTCCAGCTTCTCACTAAACATTGGTGGCTGATGGAATAGCAAAGGCCAGAATTGCTGTTGCCAATGGTAACACATCCTGAGGACAAACAGGAAGGAGATGATGGGAAGCAGCAAAGAGAAAATTGTACAGTTACAGGGAGAATATCAAAGCAAAAATAGAATAATTCGGAAATCACCATCTTTCTCTGAATGCATATTCTGGCAGTCAAAGTCTCCAAACAGAAGCCACTTGAGCCAAGACTTCCTTTGAAACCACTTCTAGTTCATGGAAACTAATTTTGAAAATACTCAGTGGTTTAGGACATGAAGAGTTGGTTTACAAACCATTATCCTCTTTGTGAAAAGAAAAGAAAAAAGGAAGAAAATCATCAAGAACTAGGATCTTTAAAACCATACAAAAGAGGTAACCATTAGGTCATGTGACAAATAAGAGGACGGTCCAATGATTTCAACACTGTCAAATCATCAGCTCTGTCCTTAGTGATTATACTCTCAGTTTACATAGAGCCCTGAGTTACTGTGGCGCCTTAATAACATCTGTTAAAAACCCTGACATGTCACTAATACATGGAGAAGCTGTCCTCAGTGTACCCATGCCAGTGAGCAAATCTTTTTTTCTATGGTCAAGCTTTTAGTTTTCTGACTGTGTGTAGCTCACATTTCTCTATTTTTCTTATTTCAGAATTGGGCTCAGTGAAGAGCTCAATGAAAATAAACAAGTTGTGCCTAACCCTTCACTGTTCATCTGTCAGATAAAAAGCTTAGATTTTACAATATAATGCTCTAATAATAAACTTGAGTGGGAAACCTAAATGTAGAGATCATAGGAGACATACAATAATTTTAACTGAAACATATGGCATTTTTACCTTCCACTTGTTAAGAAGTATAGTTCTTGTTTTTCCATTTCTGAGATTATATCCTCAATTATTTTATTTCCTGGCCCTAATGTGTGTCTTACTTTACCTAAAATAAATAGGTTCTTCTGGGAACATCTTTCCTAGTACTTACTCATGGTATTTTCATATATTTCAATTCGGAAATCAAGTTACTGTTTATTGTGGAACCTTGCTTGAGTCCCATGTAATGAGCCAGCTATGGCTTCCTTCTGTTCTGTGTACCGACAGCATTTATTATGCTTGCTATAATGACTTATTTTATTCTTTGTAGTGCATTGGCCTGATGCTGCTTGTATTCTGATGCCAATACTGGGTTCCCAAGACTGGCTTCCCCAGAGATGAGATCGACAAACAAATGCTAAATAATCCTGTCCCCCAAGTTATTTCTGATTGGTAAATACAGATGCCAATAGCCAATAGCATCGCAGAAGAGACATAGATGTGGTTTAGGTTTCACTGGCTTGGTGTCTGAAGAAGACCAGGAAGAGAAGAAGAAGGTGGAAGAGGAAGGAGAAGCCACTATGCATTAGGTGAACCATAAAACCATGGCCTTGAGGGCTGGCCAACTGGAGTTAAGAGCATGCCAGATGAAACAGTTATAGTAAGTAACAATTTGGGGTTATCAATAGGAAACTCAATTCTAATAGCATGGTGGGTAGGTATTTGCCCAGCTCTTGTACTATTTAAAGCTTATTGTAAACATAAAGGTTGTATCTGTCTTTTATCCAGGAATTAAAGGGTCAAAGGTGGGGTAGAAATACCAAGCCAGGATTAAATAATTTCTGCATTTCCTTCTCTCTGAGAGTGCACATGTCTGAATGGCATGACGTGTTCTTTCCACCTCCATTGTCAAGTAATTAAGGAAGGAACGGCAGAGGGGGGGGTGGGGAGTAAAGGTGATCAATAAAGCAAGTAACAAATACCTCATAGATCTTACCTCACCTACCTCATTCCAGGAACAGCAGTGAACTTCAGACATGCAGGGCTTTCTGAGATTATAAAGACATTCACATTTTTTGTTGCAACAATTTGTTCAAAAAGTTGAATATGTCTGTCTATCTCATCTCATGACTAATATAGGAAATATTTATAAATATATAATTCAAAGATCATTCTCTATGATAATTTGAGGAAATTCTGAAAACTGTCTTTCTGCCATTACAGTCAAGCTCTATTTTAATATTCAGCTACTTCTCAGTGATCCAGCTCATACTTTTCTGCATCTGAGAGCTTGGTACTCTCCATTGTAGAGCTATTTCAGAAGGAGAGAACCATTTTTTATGAAGGTCAATATAATGTGATACTGGATTAGATGTGTGAGTTAAAGGAGAACATTTAGAACTATTTCACTATCAGGTCTTGACTAAAAAGTTGGTAAGAAAAAATAATGTTACAATGGTACAATTTTCTGATGTATAATTACAGATGAAATTGTGATGACAGTCATGGTTTATTGAATATGTTATATATGTGTATTCATTATATAAATCATTTAACTTAATTTTTTTATGATGCTGCAGAATAAATATGCATGGCTACTTTGTATGGGAAATTTATTCACAGTCACGGATGTTTGAATCTCTCTCTCTCTCTCTCTCTCTCTCTCTCTCTCTCTCTCTGTCTCTCTCTCTCTCTCTCTCTGTGTGTGTGTGTGTGTGTGTGTGTGTGTGTGTGTGTATGTATGTATGTATTTCTGTGTGTCTGTGTATATACTTCTGTAAATTCTGGAATAAGGTATTTGAGAAAACATAGCTAGTATCTTAATTCTGCCAAAAAGAACTGAAATATGCCAAGTGAGAAACTGGTTTGTAAAAGACACAGAATCACTTGTTTAATATGGAGTTTTATCACATGTTATATTAAGAGTGTTATGACAATAAACCCACAGTCTATTTTCAAGCAGAAGCTAATATACTTGACACAAAGTTAAGACTCTTTTAACAAATATAATCAAGAGATCTTAGCCAGAACCTCAAAAATAGCCCATATAATAAACCACCTTCGATTCAAATTAAGACTTACCAGTGGCTTACTGCAAGTTAGGTGTGAAGTGAAACTGCTGAGACCAAGAGTAAGTACATGGCTTTTCATAGAAATCTCACAGAAACTCATCTTTACAACCTTAGTACTCTGACCATTCCACTTCCTCTACTTCATCCTGGTGAAAGAAAATATTATTTCCATTCCTTCACCCAATGCAGGGGAAGTGAGACTCAAAACCACTTAGAGTTTGTCCTGTAAAGGTAAAATGGAGATCAGATGTTAGACAAATTTTATCTTGGATTCTTGAGAATAGTAAACAGATGCCAGAAGTAGTCACTAAGATTAAAAACCTAATAGTAATCACAACATTTAAACCTTAATCTAAGCATTAAAATAGTGATCATTTGTGATGAACAAAACAAAAACAAGAACAAAACAAACAAAAAACTGATCCTAGAAACCAGAAAACCTGAAGTTAGAAGTGGTAAAGACAAAAACAACAATAATAATAACAAAACCAATATTTTGCTAAGAGTGGCAAAGATGTATTCCCACTGCCACATACAAATCAGAGTTACCTTTGTGTCTGTAACATGCAATGCAAGAAACAACACATCTCCTGACCTGAGAAGACCCTGACTAGAAGGGCTGCAGTGACAACTCACACACCTTTGTTAAATGAACTCTGACAGGCATCTTTAGTCTTCCTGCTTTGTTAAAAGAATGCTAGTAGTTTATCTCTTCTTACAGCTAATACGTCTGAAAGGAAACCCATTAAAGCCCCACTGTGGTTGGTTACAGAAGAAAAAATGGGGCTTTTGAGAAAGCAACTTCTACTTTAAGATAGTCTAAACAGATGTAATGATAGAATGTGTTTTTTCGTGTTTAAATCTATATTCTGTACATTAGAATTTAAGCATAAGTTTTTATATTCTACTTATAGAACTTTAAGAATTATCCAAAATTACTGAGTTCATTAAATAAACTGTTTTAATTGCTGTTTATAAGTAAATAGGCTATTTTTTAAAGATTTTTTTATTATATGTAAATATACTATGGCTGTCTTCAGATATCAGAAAAGGGCATGATATCTCTTTACAGATGGTTGTGAGCCACCCTGTAGGTACTGGGATTTGAACTCAGGACCTTCAGAAGAGCAGTCAGTGCTCTTACCCACTGAGCTACCTCTCTAGCTTTGTGAATAGTTTTAATTTTAAGACATTGTCTGTTTTTTATAGACTCCTGCTTCAGAGTAGTACAATATGCTAACAACAACTTTATTTCAAATTCTCAGTTCTGGGGAAATCTTCCACCAATGGAGTTTCAACTAGGGCTTGGGGTACCCAATATGAAAAATACCAGGCTATTCTAGGCCCTTCTTCCATATTCTAACCAATATTGCCTCAAAAAAAAAAGTAAGCAATTTACTTGTCTGGTCAGTATATACTGCTTTTTGTTTTTTTAAAAAATATTTCTGAATTTTTCTATAAGTTTTTATTTTCATTCCAACCGAGAGGTCCTTTAAAATAATCAGAAGAAAAAAGAAAGAAAAGAAGGATAGAGGGATGAGATATCAAATTGTGGATAATATATTCTCATTGGAAAAAAAGTAGCTACAATTGAGATATTTAAACACAGTTGACGGTGAGTTCTGAACACATTACACTCATATCCTCTCTTTATCAGAGACAATGACTGATAAAGTCCCACACGAAATTTGTGCGAGAGTTACCTGCTTGTCTCTCTCTGAGATTGTAGACAATAGTAACATCCAATTATTTGTTGTTCTTTTTTAAATTGAGAACATTTTCCATGTATATTCTGCATTCACCCCCAATCCCTGTCTGTTTGTGCCCTCCATTATGCCACCCAACATTTGTCCTTCCCCTATAAGAAAAGCTCTTAAAAAACAAAGAAAACACTGAATTCACTTAGTGCTGCCTGTGTGTGCATGGGTGTAGGATCAAGGCGTCCTCACCAATGTAGAAAGTTAACTCTCCCTCCTACCTATCTTATCCAGATTAAACAAACTAAGCAGAATAGAATGGTGGTTTCCAGGAAGTACTTGAAGATGATAATGATGATGGTCAATGTCATTACTACCAGACAAAAATTTTGGAGATGAGGGATCTGGGATGTGCCATTGTACATCTGAACTTCCTTTACTTTAATCAAGACATCACTCTAGATTTCATGAGAATGGGGTTCATGAAGTTATTTAGAAAAGATAATGAAAATGAGTAAATAATTCTTGCATTCAGTGAATTATGGGTTTCCTTGTGCTATCTTTGACAAACCCCAGGCACCAACTATTCATCCTCCCCTTCTGCTGCAGGATGGTCAATGCTTTGCCTAACATTTGGTTATGGGTCACTGGAACTGTTTCTATCAGCAGCTAGGTGAAGCCTCTTTAATGATTAGGGCTAGGGTAGGTATCCATCTTTTGTTTTTTTTTTTTGTTTTGTTTTTTGTTTGTTTGTTTTGCTAGTGATATTTGAGTCTATCCTAGGTCTCTAGGCTATCCTAGGTCCTAGGTCCCTGGGTTAGCCAACCTCTGGTTCTGGCTTCCAACTAGTGTCTGGTTGGCCACTCCCACAATTTCTTTACTGAGTCTATCTTGTAGGTAGAACAAATAGTCAATTGAAGGTTTTGTAGCTGGGTTGGAATTGTAGTTATCAATTAATCCCTTCGCTAATAGATCTGGTAGTGGCTACTCATTCCTCACTACCTGCCTGAATGTTCTGAATAAAAGACACACAGACACACACACAAACACACACACACACACACACACACACACACACACACATACACACAGACATAGCCTTATATTTTAATATGCCTTAAGCAGCTCAGTGGCTGGGCCACTTTTAACCTCCACTCAACTAACACCCTCTCGCCTTCCATATTGCTGACTCATCACTTACTAAATTTATATTCATATTGGCTGCCTCCCTCGGACACAGACCTGTAGCCCTCCTGGGCTGTGATCCCCGACTCTCACATGTTAGCTATGTTCCCTTGTCAGCATTTCTCAGGCCAGGTCGTTACTCCTTTCCTGGCACATTGGCTCTGACTTCTTCTTCCTCCCTTGGTCCCTTGCCTAGGAATCCTAAAGTCCTGCCTCTGTCTTCCTGTCCTGCAATTGGCCACCAACAACTTTATTTACCAATTAAAACCAACTGGGGGCAGAGACCCTAAGAGTCTTACCTGTGTATTCTCATGCAGTTTTGGAGACTCAATTAACATAATAAAAGCGTTAGAAAAAACACAAAAAGGGTTGGTGTTCCAATGCCTTCACTGGAATTCTTGCTTGACTATAGGAGTTGGCCAGTTCAGACTTGATATTCCCTGTTGCTAGAAGTCTATTTTTTTAATTCAATATAATCTTTATTTACATTTCAAATGATTTCCCCTTTTCTGGATACCCCTCCCCGAAAGTCCCATAAACTTGCTTCCCTACCCCTGTTCCCCAATCAATCCCTTCCTTCTTCCTTATCCTGGTATTGCCCTACACTGCTGCACTGAGCCTTTCCAGGACCAGGGGCCTCTCCTTCTTTATTGTTGGGCATCATTTGATATGTGAATTGTTTCTTGGATATTCCGAGCTACTGGGCTAATATGCACTTATCATATTTATATACCATGTATGTTCTTTTGTGATTGGGTCACCTCCCTCAGGGTGATATTCTCTAGTTTCACCCACTTGCCTAAGAATTCCATGAATTCATTGTTTTTAATTGCTGAATTAAATACTCCATTGTGTATATATACCACATTTTTTGTATCCATTCTTCCGTTGAGGGACATCTGACTTCTTTCCAGCTTCTGGCTATTATAAATAGGGCTGCTATGAACATAGTGGAGCATGTGTACTTATTACATGCTGGGGAATCCTCTGGGTATATGACCAGGAGTGGTATAGCAGGGTCCTTTGGTAGTATCATGCCAAGTTTTCAGAGGAACCACCAAACTGATTTACAGAGTGGTTGTACCAGCTTGCAATCCCACCAGCAGTGGAGGAGTGTACCTCTTTCTCCACATCCTGTTTTCTTCTGAGTTTTTGCTAGAAGTCTTAGGTTTCTAATCAGGATGCAGTCATCCAAAGGTCAAGACAAGAAAAGCCTTAAAAGCATAAATAAACAAAGTAACTTTCCTAAACATGTATGAAAAACATTCTCTTACAGCATGGATGGTGCCTAAAAGAAAATATAAATTAAAGTCCATGCTTAAAGTGACCTCAGCTACAAGTTGTCTCCATGAACTTTCCATAACCAAAATCATACCTGCTAAGCTGTGTTCACTGGTTTTCCTCGTGTTCTCTGGTCTTCACTTCATAGAGAGAAATGTGCCAAAGAACTTCTCATGGCATTCTGTCCTATTCTGGTTGCTGCCACTACCTGAACCTTGCTATTTCTTTTGGATTGAACAGCCACTGATTCATGTTCAGTGTTTGCCATTGAACTGGACTTCTGGTATTCTGACAACTAATTGCCCCAAGGAACTACTGGTAAACTGGTCTATAACCCCTTTTCCTATTAACCTTCTTTTCCCCCACCTCTGGTTGGTGGGCTAAGAAGAGGTGGAAGTGCTTAAAAATTATAAATTTAATAGGTTTAAAATGCTACAAATAGGCATCTTAAGCATGATAGCAATAATAATAATAATTAATAATAATAAAGAAAGTAAAAACAAATAAACCAGAGTGGGACAAAAATAACACAAAAGAAAAGAAAGAAAGAAGGAAGGAAAGAAAGAAAGAAAGAAAGAAAGAAAGAAAGAAAGGAAGGAAGGAAGGAAGGAAGGAAGGAAGGAAGGAAGGAAGGAAGGAAGAAAGAAAGAAAGAAAGAAAGAAAGAAAGAAAGAAAGAAAGAAAGAAAGAAAGAAAGAAAGAAAGAAAATGCCAAAATAAACCTCTGGAAACATGTATAGATTCTGAAACACATATATAGACTCTGGGAAACACACAGAGAAATCCCATAAAAACATAAAATCAGAAGCTCCCAAAATGCCATTGAGATCATTTGCTTTGGCCACCTTCTGCTGGCCATAGGACCTAGCCTTAAGTATGATTTGTATACCCAGTGGATCTCTGCTGAAGAAAACTGATCTTTCATTTGTGAATGATTATCAGTTGGAGACAGCTTCTGGGTTAGGACGTGGGCTTATGTGCTCTTCTCAGCACTGGAATCCCATTTGACTCCAGCATGTAAGGACCATGTGTGTGACGCTGCATTCTGTCAGTTCATCTATGTATTGTGATAGATAGATGGTGATTCAGAGGGGATTTTTTCCTCGGAGTTCTCCAAGCCCTCAGATCTTACAATCTTTCTTCCTACTCTTCCACTGGGTTCCCTGATCCAGGAGGAGAACGAATTGATGCAGACATCCCATTTACAATTAAGCAATCCAGGATCTCTCACTGCACAGAGAGATCCTCAAGTAAGCAACTGCCTGACTTAGTAAACAAGGTGAATTGAACTTTAGAAGAGGTTTTGAGAATAAAAGATGATACTGCTTATTGAAAGAATGAGAAATTGACAACCTAGAAAATGAGACACTGGCCTTCAAATTGGTTCTTCATCTGCAGAGTGATGCTAATAATCACTGCTCCAAGCGTATTATATTCTCGGATAAGGCGTTTTTAGAGGGACAACCAGGAAAGGGGAATACATTTGAAATGTAAATAAAGAAAATATCCAATAAAAAAGGAAAAGAAAAAAGAAATTATAAAAAAAAATTAAAAATGAAGAGAACTCGGCTTCCCGCCAGTCAGGAGAGACTCACCTCCATCTTGATTCCGGGCTCCAGAGATCGGACAAACTGAGGTACACAAACATAATCCTAGGCCCAACACCGCAGGGGTCTGAGCCTGATGGGCGTTGGCCTGCACCCAGGCCCTGGGCTGTTCGAGTGGCCATCGGGGCGCCAACCCAGCCAGGAGTTTTTTTTTTGCCCTGGCAGGCGCACGCGCCGCCATTTTGCCTACAGGACCCAGAGTGCTCGGGAGGGCAGAGACGGCTAACAAGCGTAGCCTGAGACTAACAAAACGGGGGTCTAGGCCCCAAAAGGCACAGGACTAACCCCAAGAACTGGGCGGCTTGGTGGGCCATCTGTGTGTCAACCCGCCCAGGAGGTTATTAGCACAACAGACTCTCCCGGTGCTTTCGGGAGCGCGGACGCGCACGCCCGCCATCCGGGTCACCTGGCAGACCCAATTAACAGTCATAGCCCTAGGGGAACTTTGCTCTGACCTTGGCCTCCCAGGCTTTTGCCTGGACTCAGGGCCTGGGCGACAAGGCTAACCTAGTGTGCGCCAGCACGGTTGGGGAAATCGGCTGCCCAGCGGAGTGAGTGGAACACAGGGGAGGTCACAGCAGCATACACCTTCGGAGCTCCCTGGGGGTGCACACGGGTTCCATCTGGTCCACAGACACAATCTGGGGCAAGGCCTCAGGCAGAAGCCCTCAGGTCAACTCTCTCCGCTTCAGATCAGCCTGGGTGGCCGCACCACATCTCCAGGTCCCTCAAGAGGCTAGTGGGGGCTTCCGGGCGGCCAGCTGGGAGAAGTCGGTGTGCTCCAATAAATCCTGCGGGCCCCAGCGGGAGCCTTCAGGTGCCTGCTTCGGGATCTGAACAGCCTGGACAACAGCACCCTGTCTACAGGCAGTGCAGGGTGTAAGCTGTGCACCAGAGGCCAACGGGGAAGGGGCAGCTTGCACTGGTGAGTCCAGCACTGACAAGACCAAGTAACACCAGTGAGAGCTAGATGGCAAAAGGCAAACGCAGGAACGTCACTAACAGAAATCAAGGCAATATGGCAACATCTGAACCCAATTCTCCTCTACCAGCAAGTCCTGGATACCCCATCACACCAGTAAAACAAGATTTGGATTTAAAATCACTGGTCATGATGCTGGTACAGGAACACATGAAGGACATTCAGGAGAAAATGGATCAAAAGTTAGAAGCCCTTGCAAGGGAAACACAAAAATCATTGAAAGAAATCCAGGAGAATACAAAAGCCAACAAGGAGGAAATGCAAAAAACACTTAAAGAAATACAGGAGAACTTTGGTCAACAGGCTGAGGTCATGAAAGACGAAACACAAAAATCTCTTAAAGAAAAACAGGAGAACTTTGGTCAACAGGCTGAGGTCATGAAAGAAAAAACACAAAAATCTCTTAAAGAATTACAGGAAAGCACAAACAAGCAAGTGAAGGAGCTAAGCAAAACCATCCAGGATCTAAAAACAGAAGTAGAAACAACTAAGAAAACTCAAAAGGAGACAACTTTGGAGATAGAAAGCCTTGGGAAGAAATCAGGGGACAGAGATGCAAATATCAACAACAGAATACAAGAAATAGAAGAAAGAATCTCAGATGCTGAAGATTCCATAGAAACCATGGACTCAACAGTTAAAGAAAATGCAAAATGCAAAAAGGTTGTAACCCAAAATATCCAGGAAATCCAGGACACAATGAGAAGACCAAACCTAAGGATTATAGGCATAGATGAGAGTGAAGATTTACAACTTAAAGGGCCAGCAAATATCTTCAATAAAATTATGGAAGAAAACTTCCCTAACCTAAAGAGAGAGATGCCCATGAATATACAAGAAGCCTACAGAACTCCAAACAGACTGGACCAGAACAGAAATACTTCCCGTCACATAATAATCAAAACACCAAATGTTCTAAACAAAGAAAGAATAATAAAGGCAGTAAGAGAAAAAGGCCAAGTAACATATAAAGTAAGACCTATCAGAATCACAGCAGACTTTTCACCTGAGACTATGAAGGCTAGAAGGTCCTGGGCAGATCTCATGCAGACTCTAAGAGAACACAAATGCCAACCAAAACTACTATATCCAGCAAAACTCTCAATCACCATAGATGGAGAAACTAAGATATTTCACGACAAAACCAAGTTTACCCAATATCTATCCACAAACCCAGCCCTAAAAAGGATAATAGGAGGACAACACCAATACAAGGAGGGAAACTTCACCCTGAAAAAAGCAAGATAGTAACCTTTCATCAAACCCAAAAGAAGTTAAGCAATCAAATTTAAAAAATAACGTCAAAAATGATAGGAAGTAACAATTACTATTCCTTAATATCTCTTAACATCAATGGACTCAATGCCCCAATAAAAAGACACAGACTAACTGACTGGATACGTAAACAGGACCCTACATTTTGCTGCTTACAGGAAACACACCTCAGGGTCAAAGACAAACACTACCTTAGAGTAAAAGGCTGGAAGACAATTTTACAAGCAAATAGTCTCAGGAAACAAGCTGGAGTAGCCATTTTAATATCAGATAAAATTGACTTTCAACCCAAAGTCATCAAAAGAGACTCTGAGGGACACTTCTTGCTGGTCAAAGGAAAAATACAACAAGAAGAACTCTCAATCCTGAACATCTATGCTCCAAATGCAAGGGCACCCTCTTTCATAAAAGAAACTTTATTAAAACTCAAAGCACACATTGCACCTAACACAATAATTGTGGGTGACTTCAACACTGCACTTTCCTCAATGGACCGATCAGGAAAACAGAAACTAAACAAGGACACAATGAAACTAATTGAAGCTTTGGACCAATTAGATTTAACTGATATATATAGAACATTCTATCCTAAAACAAAAGAATATACCTTTTTCTCAGCAACTCATGGTACCTTCTCCAAAATCGACCATATAATTGGTCACAAGACAGACCTCAACAAATATAAGAAGATAGAACTAATCCCATGCCTCCTATCTGATCACTATGGAATAAAAGTGGTCTTCAATAGCAACAGAAACAACAGAAAACCCACATACACATGGAAATTGAACAATACTCTACTCAATGATACCTTGGTCAAGGAAGAAATAAAGAAAGAAATTAAAGACTTTTTAGAACACAATGAAAATGAAAACACAACATACCCAAATCTATGGGACACAATGAAAGCAGTGCTAAGAGGAAAACTCATAGCCCTGAGTGCCTCCAAAAAGAAAATGGAGAGAGCATACATTACCAACTTAATGACACACCTGAAAGCCCTAGAACAAAAAGAAGCTATTTCACCCAGGAGGAGTAGAAGGCAGGAAATCATCAAACTCAGGGCCGAAATCAATCAAGTAGAAACAAAGAGAACCATACAAAAAATCAACAAAACCAGGAGCTGGTTCTTTGAGAAAATCAACAAGATAGATAAACCCTTAGCCAGACTGACCAAAGGGCACAGAGAAAGTATCCAAATTAACAAACTTAGAAATGAAAAGGGAGACATAACAACGGAAACTGAGGAAATCCAAAAAATCATCAGATCCTACTACAAGAGCCTGTACTCAACACAACTGGAGAATCTGGAGGAAATGGACAATTTCCTTGACAGATACCAAATACCAAAATTAAATCAGGACCAACTAGACCATCTGAACAGTCCCATAAAGCCTAAAGAAATAGAAGGAGCCATAGAAAGTCTTCCAACCAAAAAAAGCACAGGACCAGATGGTTTCAGTGCAGAATTCTACCAGACCTTCAAAGAAGAGTTAACACCAATACCATTCAAACTATTCCACAAAATAGAAACAGAAGGAACACTACCCAATTCCTTCTACGAAGCCACAATTACGCTGATACCAAAGCCACACAAAGATCCAACAAAGAAAGAGAACTTCAGACCAATTTCCCTTATGAACATTGATGCAAAAATACTCAATAAAATTCTTGCCAACCGAATCCAAGAACACATCAAAACGATCATCCACCATGATCAAGTAGGCTTTATCCCGGGAATGCAGGGTTGGTTCAATATACGGAAATCCATCAATACAATCCACTACATAAACAAACTCAAAGAACAAAACCACATGGTCATTTCATTGGATGCTGAAAAAGCATTTGACAAAATTCAGCATCCTTTCATGCTTAAAGTCTTGGAGAGAACAGGAATTCAAGGCCCATACCTAAACATAGTAAAAGCAATATACAGCAAACCGGTAGCCAGCATCAAACTAAATGGAGAGAAACTTGAAGCAATCCCACTGAAATCAGGGACCAGACAAGGCTGCCCCCTTTCTCCTTATCTTTTCAATATTGTACTTGAGGTACTAGCTCGGGCAATTCGACAACATAAGGAGGTCAAAGGGATACAAATTGGAAAGGAGGAAGTCAAACTATCATTATTTGCAGACGACATGATAGTCTACCTAAGTGACCCAAAAAACTCCACTAGAGAGCTCCTACAGCTGATAAACAACTTCAGCAAAGTGGCAGGTTATAAAATCAACTCAAGCAAATCAGTGGCCTTCCTATACTCAAAGGATAAGCAGGCTGAGAAAGAAATTAGGGAAATGACCCCCTTCACAATAGACACAAACAGTATAAAGTATCTTGGGGTGACTCTTACCAAACATGCGAAAGATCTGTATGACAAGAACTTCAAGACTCTGAAGAAGGAAATGGAAGAAGACCTCAAAAAATGGGAAAACCTCCCATGCTCATGGATCGGTAGAATCAATATAGTTAAAATGGCCATTTTGCCTAAAGCACTATACAGATTCAATGCAATACCCATCAAAATCCCAACTCAATTCTTCACAGAGTTAGAAAGAGCAATTATCAAATTCATCTGGAACAACAAAAAACCCAGGATAGCTAAAACTATTCTCAGCAACAAAAGAAAATCTGGGGGAATCAGTATCCCTGACCTCAAGCAATACTACAGAGCAATAGTGTTAAAAACTGCATGGTATTGGTACAGTGACAGGCAGGAGGATCAATGGAACAGGATTGAAGATCCAGAAATGAACCCACACACCTATGGCCACTTGATCCTCAACAAAGAGGCTGAAAACATCCAATGGAAAAAAGATAGCCTTTTCAACAAATGGTGCTGGTTCAACTGGAGGTCAGCATGCAGAAGAATGCGAATTGATCCATCCTTGTCTCCTTGTACTAAGCTCAAATCCAAATGGATCAAGGACCTCCACATAAAGCCAGACACTCTGAAGCTAATAGAAAAGAAACTGGGGAAGACCCTTGAGGACATCGGTACAGGGAGAAAGTTTCTGAACAGAACACCAATAGCGTATGCTCTAAGAGCAAGAATTGACAAATGGGACCTCATAAGATTACAGAGTTTCTGTAAGGCAAAGGACACCATCAAGAGGACAGATCGGCAACCAACAAATTGGGAAAAGATCTTCACCAATCCTACATCAGATAGAGGGCTAATATCCAATATATATAAAGAACTCAAGAAGTTAGACTCCAGAAAACCGAACAACCCTATTAAAAAATGGGGTACAGAGTTAAACAAAGAATTCTCACCTGAAGAACTTCGGATGGCGGAGAAGCATCTTAAAAAATGCTCAACTTCATTAGTCATTAGGGAAATGCAAATCAAAACAACCCTAAGATTTCATCTTACACCAGTCAGAATGGCTAAGATTAAAAATTCAGGAGACAGCAGGTGTTGGAGAGGGTGCGGAGAAAGAGGAACACTCCTCCACTGCTGGTGGGGTTGCAAATTGGTACAACCACTCTGAAAAGCAGTCTGGCGGTTCCTCCGAAAACTGGGCACCTCACTTCCAGAAGATCCTGCTATACCACTCCTGGGCATATACCCAGAGGATTCCCCACAATGTAATAAGGATACATGCTCTACTATGTTCATAGCAGCCCTATTTATAATTGCCAGATGCTGGAAAGAACCCAGGTATCCCTCAACAGAAGAGTGGATGCAAAAAATGTGGTATATCTACACAATGGAGTACTATTCAGCCATTAGAAACAATGAATTCATGAAATTCTTAGGCAAATGGATGGAGCTAGAGAACATCATACTAAGTGAGGTAACGCAGACTCAAAAGGTGAATCATGGTATGCACTCACTAATAAGTGGTTATTAACCTAGAAAACTGGAATACCCAAAACATAATCCACACATCAAATGAGATACAAGAAGAAAGCAGGAGTGGTCCCTGGTTCTGGAAAGACTCAGTGAAACAGTATTTGGCAAAACCAGAACGGGGAACTGGGAAGGGGTGGGAGGGAGGACAGGGGAAGAGAAGGGGGCTTACCGGACTTTCGGGGAGTGGGGGGGGGGGGCTAGAAAAGGGGAAATCATTTGAAATGTAAATAAATTATATCTAATAAAAAAAATAACAATAAAAAAAAATGAAGAAGCTAGAAACCGCAGAGAGAGACCTTGTGGCATTTGACTTTTAGGATTTGGGTAACCTCGTTCAATATAATTTTTTCTAGGTCAATCTAATTGAACTGCAAATTTCATAACTTCATTTTACTTTACAGCTGAAAAGTTATGTAAAATAGTCATTATTTCATTGTGTGTATGTAAATATGTATCTGTTGAGTAACATTTATCTTGTTTCTACATGCTAGCTAATGGGAATAAGGTTGCAATGAACATTGCGGAGCAAATATCTGTGGAGCAGAATGCTGAGTTCTCTAGGCAAATGCCAGCAAATGATATAGTTCAGTCATATGGTTGACTTGTTTTTACTTTCTCTCAAAGTTCTCCACAGTGATTTTCAGAATGATTGCACATCTTTGCTTTCCTGTGTCATCACTGAATAAGGTTTCCTTTCTCTACAACCTTGCCAGCATTTGTTTTCACTCATTTTGTTGTTCTCTGTCACTCTAGCGTGGTTGAAATGAAATCTCAAGGATGTTTCAATTTGCATTTCTCTGTTTGCTAAAGATGATAAATATATTTTGAGGTATTTGTCAGTCATTTTATTTCTTTAATTGAGAACTATTGGGTAAGCTCCTTAGCAAAATTTTTAAATGGGGTCATTTGTTTTTGAGTTGAATCTTTACTTAGTTCTCTGTATATTATTCATAAGAAGGTTGTCAGAAGCATGTATGGCAAAGATCCCTTCCCACTCTGTGAAGTACTTTTTTCTCTAGATTATTTCCTTAGCTGTACAATAGCTTTGTAGTTTTATGAAGTCCTATCTCATAGGTTAGTTTCTCTATATTCTTGGAGGTTCACTGTTTCAGATTTCAAATGGCAGTCTCTACTTCACTTGAATCAGATTTTTATGCAGAGTGACAGATGCAGGACTAATTTTGTTCTTCTACATATAGACATCCAGTTTATCCAGAACCAGTTGCTGAAGATGCTGTCTTTTCTCCACTGTCTATTTTTTGCCTCTTGGTCAAATGTCAGAAGGTTGTAGTTACCAGTACTTGTATTGGTATCCTCTATTTTATTCCATTAATCTACGTGTCTGTCTGTTCCGAGCCAGTGCTATCCGATTCTTTTATTGCTATGGCTGTATAATCTATCTTGGAGTTTGAAACAGGAATCCTTGCAGAATTCTTTGGGTTCAGGATGGCTATCCAGGGAATTTTCTGCTTCTGTGTGAATTTTAGAATGTTTTTCTTTTTCTTGGAAAATGGTGTGGGTATTTTGGTTGTGATTGCATTGAATATATAAATTGCTTTTGGTAGGATGGTCATTTTCAAAATGCTTATTCTACCAATCCATGAATGTGATTTTTTTTCCATTTTCCAAGGTTTTTCTTGACATCCTTCTTTTGGAGGCTTGAAGTTTTCATTGTGCAAGTCTTTCCCATTTTTGGATATGTTTATTCCATGATGGTTGGTTTTATTTGATATTTTTAAATAAACATGTGTCTATGATCTTTTTTTAGTAGTTTGCTGGTGGTATGTAAAAAAGACTACTCATTTTTGTAGGTTTATTTTGTACCCTGACACTTTGCTGAAATGGTCGAAGTTTTTTGTTGGAATTTATGAGGTATCTTATGTATGTTATCATATCTTTTGTAAATAAGCATCATTTGACCTCTTGTTTTACAATTTTTAT
Source organism: Apodemus sylvaticus (assembly GCF_947179515.1). Taxonomy (NCBI): domain Eukaryota; kingdom Metazoa; phylum Chordata; class Mammalia; order Rodentia; family Muridae; genus Apodemus; species Apodemus sylvaticus. The sequence goes on along the minus strand of NC_067486.1, from coordinate 73,302,171 downwards.
ATGTTTAATCTCCACTTCCTGACTGATTGATTCTGCTAGTGCTCCCAGCACTAGAGCAAAAAGTACTGAGAATAGTGGGAAGCCATGTATTACTCCTGATTTTTAATGGGATTGCTTCAAAATTTTATCCATTTAGAATAATATTGGTTTGCTTTATTATGATGTTGCCTCCAGCCCTACTGTATCTATGACCTCTACCATGAAAGCACATTGGATTTGGTCAAAGGCTTTTCCTGCAACTTTTGAGATGAGCATATGATTTTTGTCTGTAAGTAGTTTTATCTGACTTATTACATTTATTGACTTATATGTGTTGAACCAAACCTGCATTTCAGGAAGCAATCACTCTTCATCTTGGTGGAGAGTCCCATTAATATGTACTTATATTTGATTTGTTAATATATTATTGGGAATTTTTGCATCTATGTCCAGCAGTGATATCAGGCTATAGTGGTTTTTGATGTGTTTTTACCTGGTTTGGTGTATAGTACAACACTAGATTCAGTGAATTTTGAAGTTATCCTTCTGTATCTAATTATTTTTGTTTATGTAGAGTTTTAGAAGGGTTGATCCAGTGCAATCTCCATCAAAATTACAATGCAATTCTTGACAGATCTTGAAAGAACAAGTTTCAACTTCCTATGGAAAAAACAAAAAACCTGAGATAGCCAAAAAGGATCCTGAACAATAAAAGAACTTCTGGAGGTATCACTATCCCCGACATCACGCTGTACTACAGAGCAATAATAGTAAAACCTGCATGGTATTCATATAGAAACAGACCGGTGGATCAATGGAATCAAATCAAATACCCAGAAAAAACTCACACACTTATAGACACTGATTTTGGACTAAGAATCCAAAACCATACAATGGAAAACAGAGAGTATCATAAACAAATGATGCTGTTCTAACTGGATATCTGCATGTAGAAGAATGCAAATAGATCCACATTTATCAGCCTTCACAAAACTCAAGTCCAAAATTTAATAAAACAGAAAGGAGGGAATAGCTTGGAACTCGTCTGTACAAGGAGACAACTTCCTGAACAGAACACCAATGGATCAGGTACTTAGATCAAGAATTAATAAATGGAACCTCTTCAAAATGAAATGCTTCTGTAAGGCAAAGGACACTATCAACAGGACAAAACTGCAACATACAGATTGGGAAAAGGTCTTCATTAACCCTGCATCCGATAAAGGGCTAACATCCAAAATATATAGAGCTCAAGAAGTTAGACTTCAAAAATCCAAATAACACTATTTTTAAAATGAAATACAGCCAGGCAATGGTGATGCATGCCTTTAATCCCAGCATGTGGGAGGCAGAGGCAGGCTGATTTCTGAGTTCAAGGCCAGCCTGGTCTACAGAGTGAGTTTCTGGGCAGCCAGGGCTACACAGAGAAACCCTGTCTCAAAAACAACCCCCCAAAAAACAGGGTCCAGAGCTAAACAAAGAATCTCAACAGAGAAATCTCAAGTGGCTGAGAAACACTTAAGGAAATGTTCAACCTCCCTACTCATCAGAGAAAAGCCAATCAAAATGACTCTGAAATTCTACCTTATATCATCAGAATAGCTAAGATCAAAAATTCAAGGGACAGCACATGCTGGAGAGGTTGTGGAAAAGGGGAAACATTCTTCCACTGCTGGTGGGAATACAAACTTGTACAACTGCTCTGGAAATCAATTTGAGGGTTTCTCAAAATATTGGGAATAATAGTCTTCCTTTGAAAGTGTGGTAGAATTCTGCTGTTAAGGATGTTTTTGTTTTTAGAACAAAACTTTGGAACAGGACTTAATAAGAATAGTAGGATACAAGTAATATGAAGTGAGAAATGAGAAAATGGGGATGAGCTCCAACTGGGGCAGAAAGAAGAGGGGAGAAGAAAAAATAATACCGAGTTTGTCTGAGTATGAAGGAATCATATTATTTTATAGTAATAAAATTCTACATAAACCATATAAGTATATGTACATACATATATAAAAGGAAGTTAGGCACTTCTTTTAAGTGCCTGACAATACTTTAAGAACAATAGACTAATAACAATCCCAGTACCAGGCATGAGAAACCTCCTTTCATATGGCTGGTCAACGGAGTCTAAGAGACCTCAAATAATATGCCTATTGATGTAACCTTTGGTTGACTCTTCGAGGATAAATATAAGCTCCTATTGCTAAAGACAACAAGGACACAGGGCTAAATGACTTCAGTTGTGTCTAAACTGAGATTCTCCATCCTATGGTCTAGTTTCCATGGTACCAGAACATGCTTTGTAAGATGGCAAGCGAGAGAAGAAATTAATAGGTCTACAATACCTAATCCACAGTGACAACAACAGTGACAACACCTAATAAGATGTTGTTAAAGGTTGCACTGAGTGACACTCTCATGTTGAGTGTTAATAAACAGCTGCCTAAATGGATACAAGGCCTACTTAATAGAGGATAAGTCATTCCTAATAATGGAAACACTGCCAAATTTCTGGGGTCAGTAAGGTCATGGACTTTAGAAAAGAATCTACCACCTTCACTTTGCACCATTAAGTTTCTACTACATCAAAACTCTTACTTTTATACTTATGGATAATTATACCTCATCAAAGAATTCTTTCTTTGAAACAAATGAAGATCATCAAAATTAACCATAACTGAACACATTGAGGAGATCAATGGACCATCAGGAGACCATATACTTACACATCTCATCTCATGCATCTATGGACCAGGACATTGTCATGAAAGACAGGTGAAAAGATTGTAAAAGTCAGAAGTGGTAGGTCTGAAGTGAAATAGAGTCTCCTAGAAATGTCTATATTAACAAGACCAGAACAATAGGCATGGCAACTTGGGAGGAGGGAATTTTCACTTGGTCACACCCTAAACACAGAACTATAGTCAAGCTATGACTGATAAACAGGCAAAATAAACATTTTCCAGAGATGGGTCTCTTTGTTTGGTATCCAATATATTATGGTCATCCCTGAAATCACATAGGTACAAACAACAAATATTGATATAGCAGGGTGTAGCTATGTAAATGTGTGTGTGTGTGTGTGTGTGTGTGTGTGTGTGTATAGTAATCAAAAGTATAGTAAATGGGAAGAAAAGTGCCTGCAAGAAGCTGGAAGGAATGGGAGACTGATATAATGCTACTTTTCAATTAAAACTCTATTTTAAAGGTTTTTTTGAAGAATGTTGTAACAAAAATTAGACATAAAGTAAGGGCATGGGGGAATAAGATGAGGGAGACATATGAGTGGTTAGAGACAGGAAAGGGTAATGACTCTTGATGGGTTTTGTCTCCTTGACACTAATCCAGACCATCATACCTGGAAAAGAGAACCCCAATTGAGAAATGTCTCCATCAGGTTTGTAGGTAAATCTGTGAAGCATTTTCATGATTATAATTGATGTAGTAGGGCCCAATGCACTGTGGGTGGTGCCACCCCTGGGTAATTTGTCCTGTCTTGTATTAAAAAAAAAACAATTTGAATTAAGTAATAGAAAGCAAGCCAGTAAGCAATGGTCCTCCAATGACTCTACCTCAGTTTCTGCTTCTGAGTTTCTTCCTTGAATTCCTGCCAAGACTTCTCTCTATAAGAGGCTGTAAGTTGAAATAAACCCTTTCCTTCCCAAGTTTCTTTTAGTCAGTATTTTACTGGAATAAAATTAAGCAAACTAAAGCAAGAGAAAATCATGGAATTGCATTTTGATTTTTAAAAATATTAATAAAAATCAATGTATCATCAAAAGATAAAACAATCACATAAATCATAAAAAGTTTTCATGTTGTATCCTGAAAGATTATTACTATTGTTGTTCTTGATTTAATGCCTCCTATGTAAGCAGCTAAATTCCAAGGATATCTTATAAATGTTTAGGTATGTACACGTGTTAATTTGTGTATCTTTGTGTGTGCATAACTGTATGCACATTTTTATGCCCACATGTGTATGTATCTTCACATATGTGCATATATATATACACACTTATGTATGGGCTCATATGAGTATGAACACTTCTCTGTGTGTGCACATATATATGTATGTTGTGCACACACATATAAGTGTGTGTATGTGCATATGTTTGTGTGTGTGTGTGTGTGTGTGTGTGTGTTTGGGCACTGACTTCTAATATCCCCAGAATGTCTGTAACCTTTAGCTAGAGTTAAGTAGTAAAATTTTGTAGTTCATGTAACTATAACTAGTAAGCATGCACTTATGGGGAATGGATGGAGGTATCAGATGACAAGGGTATTCCATTAGAGTCAGCAAAGGGTAAGGCTGTAAAAACAGTGCTGAAATAAGGCTACTGAGGCCAACAGAAGCTCCATATAAAAATAAAGGTGAAAGCAAATGTTCTTTGGATAAATATAGTGTCTGTTGGGAAAGCCCCTGTTACTGTAGCTTCAGAGGCTCAATGTGCTCAGACATGAAGCACATAAAAGGTCATTATCTAAACAGGGAAATTTGTATTTATTTATTTAATAATATATGCAAATATATGTTTACATAAAGAAAAATGAGGCTATGAGTTTGATAAAAAGCAAAAAGAAGGTATATAGTAATATTTGGAGGGAGAAAAGGGAAGGGGGAAATGATGTGTGTGTGTATATATACACACACACACATACATCCTATAATCTCAGAAAATAAAGTCAAATACTTTTGAGAACAATAGCACAAAGTGGGCAGGAACTGAGAAGTTGCATGGTGCTGCAGAGACAGAAATTGTTCCCTCAGCCGTGGGCATCAGTTGAAACTGTAATGCAGTCTCTGACCTTTACTACAGGATACATGCACAGGGAAACATGAGGAGGCTTGTCCCGCTTTAGAATCCCTTTCTTATGTGTATAATTTATGCAGTAAAACAGGTGGTAGACAAGGTGGCTGTCAAATAAAATACACACTGTAGGGCTTGTTTCTACATAAATGGTCTTTGAATCTATTTAATATCCCTAAAATTGAGATAGAGATGCTATCTAGATACCATGTACTACAAATAACAATAAAAATATTGGGAAAATTTGTGTTTTCACCTAGTTAATAGAGAGCTTTAAGACAATCACTTTCACAAAACTATGAAATATATATATTTAATATATATATTTATACAATATATAAATAACAATTTTTAATGAATTTTAAATGTCACTAGATAAGAGGTGGTTCAAATCATTGTGTATCCATTCTTGGACATGAGCGCATAGAAGTTGTTTCCCATTGGGTAGTAACTTAAGGAAGAGCATTATAGTTATAGTCTAGCCACAACTGAAGAAGTTAAACTGTTGAAATTATGACCAAAAAGTAAGTTTAGGCTGCTGAACAGTAAAGACTTGCTGAAAGTTATAGATGTAAGTAAAACATATAATCATTCTAGAGGTATGCAGCATGCAAAAATAAGCACAGGTAAAGACTGGATTCATAAGAGAAGACAATACACACATGTTAAGCTTAAGCAAGAAAAGTATCAAACTGAAGTACATTTAAAAAGTATGTTACAAATATCTGGTTCTCCAAGAAATATTGAATCTAGCACATGTAAAACTGAAATAAAAAGTGAGACTATATTTGAAGAGATAGAAATGTTTCCCCAAAATATGTCATTATCAGTTATTCATCAGGGAGGTCCAAGAGAGTCTCAAAGGAAACCAGCCATTGCTCTTTGTCACCAGAGCTACAAAGTATGATGCTATTACTCAACATTAGCTATATTTGTTGTGTTAACCTTTGTTTGTATTAACCATCAAGGCATCAAGCTGAAACTGAACTAGAAGCTCCTTCCCTGTTGACTATCATTCATAATGTTGGAAGAGGCTATGCAGTCTCCTGGGGGAGAAAAACATAAACAGTTTTATCTACCTGTCAACACTACATTCTACAGGCAGGATATGTTCATTAGTACCATGACAATTATAGGGTAGTCAACCACTCTCTGCTTGTACCTGAGGCTTGCCCTATGTAACTAATGTCTAGTATGGAATGTGTAGTGATGTGTGCCACAGGCTCTAGTGAGGAATCTACAATAGTTGCCATCTAAATAGTTATGCATATTTCTGAGAGTCTAGTATGGCTCTCAGCCTTAATCAGAGAAGCTTCTCATTGCAGTGAGTAGTGGGTATTTGGAGACTCCTAAGTGATGCAGGTGCTAATAATAAATCACAGTTGAGTGTTAAGCTTCAAATGGAACATCTATATCATACCTTCTGATGATGCGCAGGGAACATTGCAGAAGAGGACTCAGAAAGAATGTAAGAACTAGAGGGTGGGTATAAACACTGAAATAGTACTTCCATTGATATGACGAGGCCACTGGAATTCAAAAAAAGACAAACCTCATTGGCTGGGACAACTTCACAAGACTATCTTTAGTAATCTTCAAAGCTCCTTCAAGGCAGTGAGAGGCACTTATGAGGTCTTCCTTCAGCAACTATAAGAAGTTAATAGTTTCTAAGGATCCAGAGACATTTTCCTTGGCTGTATAGCCACTGGCAAATTACATAAAAGCCAGGAAATCGCTTCATATCCATTGTCAGAGAATCATCTGTAATTAAACTCAGTGGATTAGAACAAAACCAAAAGCAGGAGGAGAGCTTGCACATAAGGGAGAATTCAACAGGAAAGGGACATTAAAGAATAATGGGGTAAATGTGATCAAAATACAATGCACAGAACTATGAAATTCTTCAAAAATAAATGTAAAGACCCAGGCCAAATATTAAAATTATTACAACCAAGTGCAACACATCCAGACTGTGACAGTTTTCCTATCCAGTATCATACAGTCCCAAAGATAAATGATATAACTAACCTAAGACAAGAAAAGTAAACCCCCTAAGCTACTTAGACAAAAGGAGAGTAGTTCTACTTTGAAATGTCGGTCTAAATGTATATGACATGTGCACATAAAACCATTGGCAAGCATGGTAAATGTTGGGACAAATGTAAACTGTTAAACATGTATTTTTGCTACGAATAACTATGTTAGCTAAAAGCAGAATTGTAAGGGGCTGGAGGGATGGCTCAGTAGTGAAGACTATTTACTGCTCTTGCAGAGGATCCAAGTTTTGTTTGCTTCCTGGCACCAGCAATCACCTGTAACTCTAGCTCCAGAGTAGCCCATACTTTCTTCTGACCTATATAGGCACCCATATCCATTGTGTACACACACACACAAACACACACACACACACACACATGCATGCACACACACAAACACACACATACACTCTAAAACAAAGCATTTTATAATAATGATGATTGCAAGGACAGAACATGTGAAATTAATATGTATAACAATATGGTAAAGGATTTATAAGAGACAATGGATATATACTACAAAATGATTGTTAGAATACATGTAGAGGAAAGAGCTAGGATTTGAGGAAGCTTATGGAGATGTGATGGAGTATAATATGAACTTAGAGATACTTCAGTGGTTAAGAGCACATATATTGCTTGCTGAGAACCTGAGTTCATTTCTCATCAGTTGTTGGGCAACCTTCTGCTGCTGTAGGATTACCTCCAGGGGATCTTACACTCTCTTATGGGATCTTTAGGCACCTGCATTCATATGCACAAAACCACATAAATAAATATAATTTAAAATGAAATGAGATTTTTTTTGAAAAGTAGGATAGCTATAAATTATAAGTCAAAGTAAGGCAGAATGGAAGCGAAAGCAACATGAAGAAAACAAGATGAAAGGAAACCAATGTCTTACCTAATGCTTATGACATCAATAACGACTAATAGTTAAAACAGAGTGGTTGAACAGTTATTGTAAGATTGGGGGGGAAAAATGAACCAATTTGGCCATTTCCGTAGGAATCTTTTTACCAAACGTCACAAACATTAATTAAAAATAAAAGTAATGGGAAAGAACATGCTGACAACAACGGATAAATGGATGAGTGCTTACCTCCCGAGAATGATGGGCTGATCTTGATTCCCAGAATTTATGGAAGATGCACTTACAGTCATAGCATTGCAGAGTTGAGAAAGAAACATGGGGCTTATTGGGCAGACATGAGCTCAAGGCCAATGTGAGAGACTACATGAAGGAAATAGATGGCATTTCTAAGTAGAATACATAAGGTTGTGTAAGACCTCATGACTATACACACTCATAAATGTATAACATAACTGCTAACACACACACACACACACACACAAACACAGTCATGATGAACAAATTCATTACACACAAAATGGGTTTTCAAGGACTGAAGTTTTCTCAAAGATAAAAATGGTAAGTTTCATCATCATCATAATAAAAGGAAATGATCCCAATCTTTTAAAAGGATAAAAAAAGAATGTATTAATCAAAGCAAACAGTACTGAAAAAGAGATAGACTGTATAATTGTCCTTATGTACATCAGGGGTTCCTTTTTTAGTAATTTTGAGAAGTAGAAAAAATGTCAGTAAAATATAGATTAGACCATTATTGGTTACCTAAGTTAAGATTTGTATAGCTTCCTATTCAATAATAATGAGCTAGCACTGTTTTTTAAATCGGCAAGAAATACCATATAACATAGTATAGTTAGCTATAAAATGTTCAAAGTTTTAAAAGAATCAAAATAATAGAAAATATGCTTGCTGACAATGAAAGAAGCTAGAAAGCAATAACATAATAATAAATAATAAAATCATTACCAAATGTTTAAAAGAGTAAGGAGATATTTAAGTAACCATTCGTTTCTTAATCAAAAATATTTCAAACTACATAATAGTTTTAAAATATATCAAAAGATACAGAAAACCACTAAAGTGATGTTTTGAAGATAAATTGTAAAAATTATGTTATAAAAGACGTATAATCAAAACTTTCAGCTTTCACCTTAAGAAAATTTAAAATAATACACAAATTAAATCTATATGTAAAAGGGAAACAATGACATAGAGCAGATGCCAGCTGATTAAATGATGAAGTAACAGAGAAAAAGTGGTAACACCTGAGATTCATAATCTAAATAAATAAAATGGATACAATTCCAGATTAAATGATCAAGACAAAGGAATGCACAAAGTAATCCTAGAGTCAGGTAGAAAATAGTGGCATTAAAATAGTCCTACGGATAGATAACAAAAGAAAAGCAGTAATTGTATGAATTACATTGACTTGATGGTTAATGAAATTCATGGATGTAAATCGCAAAACCGTGACAGTTTCTTAGAATATAATATACAAATAAATATAAAAAGTTAAAGATTTTGAAAGCTTAGTTAAAAATTTTCCTCTGAGAAACAAATGGCTTAGATGTATTTACTATAAGATCTCATAATTATTTACTGCTGGATTTTCCAAGTATTTGAGATAGAATACAAATATCTTCAAGATTTCCAAAAAGTGGGTGAGCTTGTAACTTTCTCCAATAGTTATTAGGACGAGCACGACAATGACATGAAACCTTGATATATATGATTAAAAAGTAATGTGCCCCTGTGAGTATTTTGTTCACTTTCTCAGAGGAGCCAAAGCATCCTTATTTAATTCATTCTTCCTCTTGAGCTTCCTGTCTTCTGTGAATTATAACTTGTTTATTTTGAGCGTTTGGGCTAACATCCAATTATCAGTGTGTGCATGCCATGTGTATTCTTTTGTGATTGGGTTACCTCACTCAGGATGATGCTTTCTTGGAGCAAAGACTGAAGTAAAGTTCACCCAGAGACTGCCCTACCTGGGGATTCATCCTATAAGCAGTCACCAAACCCCGATACTATTATGGACAACAAGAAGTGTATACCAAAAGGAACATGCCATGGTTGTCTCCGGAGGGGCCCTGCCAGAGCCTTAAACATACAGAGGCAGATGCTAGCAGCCAACTATTGGTCTGGGCATGGGATCCCCAATGGAGGAGTTGGAGGATAGTTCAGAGAAGCTGAAGGGGTTTACAGCCCCATGGGAAGAACAAAGATGTCGGTCACCCAAATGCCCCAGGACTCCCAGGGACTAAACCATCAACCAAGGGGTACACAAGGCTCCAGCCAAAAATGTGGCAGAGGAATGCCTTGTAGGGCATCAGTGGGAGGAATAGTCCTTGGTCAGGTAAAGGCTCAATAGATAAGATGCCCTAACAAAGGGAAATCGAGGGGGAGTGAAGGTGGGAGTGAGTCGGGTGGAGGGGCATGTATGTGGAGGCAGGGGGTGGGAGGAAGGGTTGGGGGTTTTTCGGGAGGGGGGAAATTGGGAAAGTTTTTACCATTTGAATGTAAATGACGATTATATTCAATAAAAAAAGTAATGTGCCCTCCTATATCTCTTGTGCATAAAAATCGTTTTAAGTGTTTTAAAAGCCAAGCATGCTCAGTGAGCAACCAAAGGACAATACATCAGGAATAAGTGAAGCTTGTCTCTGGAGCAAAGGTCGAAAACACCATGTAAATTAAAATGAAAAGCAGCTCAGTAATAAAGCAAAAAGGTAGGAAACACTTAATAGTATGGCTACATGTCTCAATGAATGATTCTCAGTGAAAGAAGCCTGGCAAGAGGACCACATATTGAGTGGGTTATTTCTTTTCCCTCTGGAAAGGATGCTGTCATGGCAACCTGCAGCTCCATGGGGTCAGGAGTGGAGGTGGGGGCAGAGGTTGACGGGAAAAGGGGCACCAGGGAATTTTGATGAGATGTAGAAATGTTTTGTCTCTTTTTAAAAAAGTTAAATTGTACTTGCATTTGTCAAAACTCATTGGACCGTGCACCTTAAAAGACTGAGATTTGTGTATACAAACTAGATATACTTCAGAAAACCTCACTTGACTAAGCAGGATGAATCAGGTAATAAAAGGGATAAAGGAGGCAATTTGCATGCATGGACACGATGTATTTTGATCATCTCATTTACCTTTTGTATTCTTCTTCCCCTCTCACTGATCAACCCCTTCCATTTCCTCAATAGCTCCCCTTCTTCTACCATGTAATTTTTTATCTCCACAAATGAAAGGAAATGGGTAATGGATCTGAGTCGGCTTATTTCACTTAATATCAAGATTGCTGGCTCCACCCATTTCCCCACAATATAACTTCATTCTTCTTTATCTCTAAATAGTACTCCATGGTGTATATATACCACATTGTATTTCTCTAACATTCACTGATTTTATAAACTGTCTATTGTAAATAGTACTGCATTTAATTTGCCTTTGTGTGGTTTGTTTTGTTTTATTTTGTTTTGGGTTGGTTGGTTGGTTGGTTTTTTGTTTTTTGTTTTTGTTTTTTTTTTTTTTTTTTGTAGAAGATCACAGCTAACTGTGCTTCCCTGGATTATTCTGTTTTAGAGTTCCTATAATCAGTAACAGAGCATTTAGGCTTCACAATCCAGGTTGCCTGCCTTTTACTGGACCTGTTACTTTTACTGACAATCCCTTCTAGTGTGTGCACCCTGCTCAAATGACATTTTCAATTGCTCAGTTTGAATGTGCCTTCTCTTTACTGACAGAATAATACCCAATCCCTGGTCCCATCACTTTGAAGCTATGCGTACTTGAGATATTCTTTTAAAAGATGTGCAGTGTTGTTGTGGTTTGTTTGCTTGCTTCCTATTAGATGTGAATAATTCTTCCTTGGCAAGGTTGCTATCTGAATAGAATAAGGATCTATTGGCTGAAAAGATTTCATTAATATTTTCTTTCTCTTGTCTTAATTCCTTCCCCCCCCCCCCCGACTTGTCATGGGATGCCTATTTTCTTCATCTTTATATATCTTTACATGTTCCCTCTCCCCTTTCTTTGTAAGGTAATGTAAAGTGTATAAGTAAGTCTCACAGAAGTGTGCAATATACAGAAGCCTGTTCAAATGACTGCAGTGTACCATGGCTCTGTTCCTGGAATAAACTGCTGCTATTTTTTTCTGCTGCAGAACAGTTAAACTTTTGAATTAGGTCAACAAAATCCACAAATAGGCTGGAATCTTTGGACTGTGTAACAGGGACAGATCTGGAATAAATCAGCTGTAGATATCACTTGTCAGAATGCTGGGACTGGTGGAACGTCACAGATCCTGGCTGTGGTAGCACTGTGATGTGTCCATTAAAACTATATTGGGAGTTTTCCATCATGTGGATTCAAGCTTAACATAATTTTTTTATGGTGGGAATGTCTAAACAAGGTTCCACAATTAGGTTGTATTTTTATCTTGACTTGGGAACCACTGATGCCAACTCCTCAGATTTCAGGCTTGTTGAGACATATGTTATCCCTGGAAGCCCTTCATAGAAACAAAGCATTTTACTGTCCCACCAATTCAGTGTGCTCTGGTTGGCTTGCCTTTGTAACTCCAAATTAACCATGCAATAGTTCCTATGCTAGTGAATAGTATTTTATATGGCTTGTAAGCAAAGCTAAAGAACAATTTTATTTCTATTTGTGCTAAAATATAATCTGGTTTAGATTCTTCTTGGTAGCTTTAAAAATAGACAAGATGCAACCATGGGCAAAAAAACTGGATATGGAATTATGATATGAATTTGTAATCTAGCTCTGGCAACACCCTTAGATGTGTGTTCTCACTAAGTGAATTTTTCTAACCTCAGTTACTGTATCTGATAAATGGAGAGCCACGGTGAATGATCCAATAACATAGAAGGTGCCTGTAAGGTCACCCATTTTTAACTAATAACTAATGTACATATACAGTGAAATGTGATCTCTAAGAAATTAAGATAAAGAAAAATGTCAGACAGAACAGAGAATATTTTGGTTTAAATAAAAGACAACAAGAGCAAGATAAGGACAACTATAACCTCTGCATTTATAGCAACATGCCACAGCTTTATTTATAGTTTTGTTAGTGGCAGGTGTCCTAGTATAACCGTCAGTTAAGAAGTACCTGTCTGATTCAGTGACACGTCACAGTGCACCCAAGTCACAAACCACTCATCATTTCTGTAGATGATCATGGGATGTAAGGACTCCTAACTCCACCAATAAATCAGTATGTGTCTGATTATAATCTTTTTTTAAATCTTGCTGTGATTTTTTAAACCTTGTTGGTGACTTTCACAAACATTTGTGCATTTAGCCAAATACATTTTTAATACTCAGAGCTCAACTCAAAGCTCTGGTAGAGATGCTGCTGCTGAACCTGGGCACGAAACTAAGTGTGTACTTAAGTTTTCCAGAGTTGAGCTACTATCGCTACTCAAATACCACACTCAAAGCAACAGATAGAACAAATGTGGAAAAGAAAAGTGAGAAATGGGGAAAGGGAGGGAGTGAGAGGGTGGAGCGAGTGGAAAAAAGGGAGGAACCAAGAAGGAAGGCTTGAGGGAGGGGAAGAGAGAGAGACAGAGAGAGAACCTGTGTGTGTGAGTGTGTGTGTGTGTGTGTGTGTGTGTGTGCGCGCATGCGTGTGTGTGCACGTGTGTGTGTGTGTGTGTGTGTGTGTGTGTGTGTGTGTGTGTGTGTGTGTGTGTTGGTGAAATGTTCCGTTGAAAGTCTGTTGAACTGATGTAAGAGAAAGCAACGACAGGGGTTGGAGTAAGTGGAGTAGAACTGAGGCTATAAAAACACAGAAAGAAGCTCGGATCAGGGCTAAGTTTGGGATAAGCTGCAGGCAGGACTCTAAAGTTAGGAGCTCTGACTTCTCACAAGGTAAGCCAAATGTGAAAACTGATAAAGATCTCGGGTTTAGGTTTCTTTCTAACTGTTGCTTTTAATTCCAATTCCTTCTTAACTATTTCACATATGCCTTGGTTTTGCTAAAATTAGAAGCAGCTTTTGATAAGTTTTTCTCTTTAGTAGGAGGAGTGAAAAATTCTGTAAAACAAATCAAGAAGAGATAATTGGTAGACACTTCTTATTTATTATATTGGTTTGTGGTTTGTCTTTTTTATTTCAAAACAGAGAGAGAGAGAGAGAGAGAGAGAGAGAGAGAAGCTCAGGAGAAATATTAATGGTTTTATTTCTCATTCACCACAGATGTTCAGTATCAAGAAATGCAGAAAATAAGGAGTTTTTTGTTTAAAATGATTAAGTTTAAATAATTTAGATAGATGAGTTTTTTCCCATTCATCTATATTTCTAACAAAATTAGAGCTTAAGAGTAACCTTTAAGAAATAAAATTCTATATCTGTAAATTCTAAAGCATCTTGCTTCTCTTATTAGAAAAATTAAATAAAATAATAGCAACAAAGTTACAATAGACTTATATAATGTTTTTGTTCAGTATTTGAAATGTTCTTGCAACTTACTGATTGATTAAGTATTAATAATCTAATGTATATTTTTGCACTTTGTTAAAATTAAAAATTCTGCTTTAGGCTTTGATCATTACAGTAACATGTAAGGTTGTGTTCAATAAAATGAGCTCCAATAGTATAATATTTCTGCTCTGAATTATATGTGTAGATTATGTAGGTGTGGAGAAAAACTATTATTTTTTTTTAGATATGTGATTAGTATGTTTCTGGTCCACCCTTCTAGAAATAAATTATAGCAATTTAAATGGCCATGCAGTTCCTGAATTAACAGAATCATCTAGGACTTTGTCCTCTAAATCAGCAGTACCTGTTGTCCTTTCTCTTTCCTTTGGTACAAAATATTTATTGACTTTCTCCAAGGGCATCCCCTATAGAGCATTCATGTCTCCCCTGTAATTTTATTGTTTCATAGCCTCAGTCAAGCATTAAAAGTATTTAAGGTCCGCATTTGTTGTCTCCTTTTTATTTCACAGGGTTTTAAAGAATTCTTATAAAATGAACCATGAGCAATAAAGGAGAAAACATCTTTGTGTGACAAGATATAGGAACCTCTGAGTTATATTTTATCTCTATTTCTTCTTCAAATCCTTTTTAATGACATTGATTTTTGTTTAGTCAACTTAGATCAATTCCATTTGTCTCAAATGAAAATAAATAAAAAATACTCTGGTAGTTCTGTCCCGTCTACCTATGCACTTCAGGAAAGCCTTAAGCATAAAGTAGGTCTTAGCAATACTTTTGCTTCTTGATGCAAAGATGGAACCACAAGGAAGCTCCTTCACCAATTACTTTGCTCACATTAGAGAATAAGTATCAGTACCACAAAATCTTGAGGCTAATATTTAGATGTAATTTAACTCCTATCAATATGAACACCTACTGTGTTCATACCCTCTAGACAGGTCTTATTTGGATTCATTGGTTCAGCCAAAGGAACCCAAGCCTTAGATTCTGGAAACTAGATTTCTAACCCGAGTCCCACCCAACAACTATCTTAAACATACATGATTGCCTGGGTCTTTTGTAGTAAAAGAGAAGTCTGTAGAGATGCCATCAGGAAGCAAAGGTCCTCTCCTAACCCTGACCATTTTTAGGAGAGTACATTTAAGCATTCCCAGATAAAGCTAGAGCTGTGCTGTGGAGCAGTAATCAGCATTGTTTGCCAACAGTTGTTCATTGCTTTGGCTATCTGGAGCTGGGTTTAGCTCATTACTACCATTTCTTCCTTCTAGACATTCCCTCAGCCCAAATCTTAGAATTAGGCACCCCCTCCCTCCAACAACAGTGCTCTTTCTCCCTTTCCCCTCATTCCTCTAACAGTTCTCTGTCTCCCCTTCCCCTCACTCCTCCAACAGTTCTCTATGACCCCTTCCCATCCCTTTCCAACTGTGCTGTACATCTTCCCCTGCCTCCACCAGCAGTGCCCACCACTCCTTCCCTGCTCACACAGGCATCACTTAAATCCTCTCCTTGAATCAAGTTCATTTCTTTTCTCTCCAAGCCTTACGTTCCCAGATATTGGTGGTTAAATTCAAATACATCTAACATTGCCCTCTTCTTTCCTAAAACCCCAGATTCCTATGGAACTTAAAGCCCTGACCATAGGAAAACTGTACTTTCAAAAGCATGCACTATTAAAAATGCACTTCATTTAATGTGGTCAGAGCTTGAAGAGTACTTATAGTTTGTGTACAAATGAGATTTTTCCCTTTATCTTCTATTGAGGAGAACTGACTAGTTAGAACTGAATGCAAACATTTTCATGGAAATGCTACAAGTCAAAGTAGTAATAGTTCATCAGACTATTACCCTGACTATTGCTTGGAAACAGCGGTTCTGGTTTCACCCTTCTTTTATTTAGTACATTTTTAACTAAAATACAATGATATCATTTACCGCCTTTCCTTACCCCCAACCTCCTTCTAAATCAATGGCATAGTTTTCTTTGATAATTGCTGTTCCATATTTATAAATAGACACATAACTATAAACCTATCATGCTGAGTTCATCATTGTGTGAATGCTTTTGAGAGCTTAGCACTTTGTATTAAATAACCAATTAGTGATCTTACCCACTAATGCTACTTGTGTAGTGCTCAGCACTTAATGTTATTTTCATTATTGTCTTGGTGTTTCTACCACTTTCCCATGTTTCCTGATTCTAGGCACTAATGTTATTCCTTAAATTTTGAGTCCGATGATTACAGTTTTCGTAACACTGCAGTAATAGGCTTTTTTTTTTTTAAAGTTCCCACATTTTAAAGGATAGTAGAACTATTATTGATTGAATGATTGCTATTGCTGGATGAGTTCGCATGAAGTATTTCTAATCTTTACAGTAAATCTGCAGTCAGTCTCTATCTCCTTTCCAAATGCAAATATCAAAAAACAAGAATAAATGACAGGTAATGGTAGAGCTCACATCCTCTGCTGTGTAACTCCAGGGCTTGCACATTTCCTCTCCTTCTCTTTGTTCTAGTAGGAATGTGTGAAGGGATTAGGAAGGCCTGGTCCTGTGAAATCTCAGTTTACCTCAGCCCATCAGCTCCAAACCAAAAAATTCTAATGCATTCCACACTGACCTAACATAACTGCTGTAAGCACAAAAGGATGCACGATAATTTTTAAATAGTAATGCTTTCATTAAGCTATGCAAAATTTCTTTAAAGATTATCCAAATATTGGAGAAAGAATATGCTCTTGCAAGAAGAAATCTGTGGGCAGCTCAAATAAGCAACTAGGGTTTGGCAGGTGTCTGTGTCTAAATCCCACATTCCTAAAATAGGAAATATGATTAGTGATTACATATTGCTGTTAAGTAGAATAAAATTCATATTTACCCTTTTATTTACATTTCAGGGAGAATTTTTCATTGCTTTTAGTGGGTAATTTTATGTCACTTAAGTATAAGATTAATATTAAATGTGGTATATGTAGAAGAGAGGATAAAGGATGGAGTCATAATAGTGTACTTCCTCTTGAAGCTTTTGTCCATTGTAAGCTCATCCCAGTCATCTGCCTTGACCTTCTGAAGACCTTGTCATGCTATAGTTCCATGCATCATGCCTGTGCGTTCATGTGCAGCTCTGTCAGCTTTTTCTCTAACAACAGTGTCAAGGACTGTATTTTTTCCCATTGGTGAGTATCACAATTAAACAACTAATTTCATTCAAAGATTTGGCTACAATCACAGGCTCAAGTTTCTTTCTGGTTGTGGCCAATATTGTCTCCTACCATCATCTAGCTATGCAGTGGTCTAGTTGCCAGTTGGCAGTTATAAAATGTCTGAAGCTAGCTAGCTCCATGGGGGACTCTTGGGGGTTGTGCTGCGCCTCACTTCCAGAGGAATGAGAATGTGGGTTTGTACTGAATGTGACTGGACTAGCATGGATTTAATCAAACTTCATTGTTAGTGAAAAAAACGTGTCTGTGTTTTCCCTTAACCTAGCTTAGCATGTTGATAGGAGTTAGCCATTAAGACTGCTTTCTTAAATATACAATGCTGTCTAGCTGGCATTTTTCAAGGGGCAAACGTGGAATGGTGAATATCACACAGCCATTGCCCTTGAGGAACTTATAAATGCAGCCAAACTTTGTAAATGGATTTGGACATTTTGGTGGTGGTGTTATGGGAATCATTCTTTAGGGTAATATGTTAAGCTTCAGACTTCTTTACTAATTTTTAAAGGTTATGATTGACAGTTTTTTTAATTCCAGAGGCACTTAATAAAAGTTTTGTTACAATATTAGAAACCAATAGTAGATAAAATGGTGTCAAATTAAAGAAAATCAGTTGATAAATGTATTTATATGTAATTATATATAATTATATGTATAATTACATTATTAGTAATGAAATACATTTTGCGTATTTGTATATATACATTATAAAATATTAGTTATATATTATATTAGTTATATATAATATTAGTTATATATATATAATATATATATAAATATATACATATATTAGCAAAACACTTTTCTATCTCCAAAACAAATTTGAGCTAAGGAGAGGTCTTTATGCAAGCATTTTAAAATGACTTTCCTTGGGTGTTGCAAGTGGGAAGAATGATAATTTGCTAGTGTATATATGTATATATATATAATGCTAGCATTTACATATATTATATATTATGCTAATGTATAATAGTGTATATATTGTGCTTGTGTATAATTACATATAATATATATAATATTACATATATAATAGTTTATATATTATATATTATGCTAGTATGTATTTTATATTTATAAGCTATACATATATGTATACACTAGCATAATATATATATGTTACACATATATATGTTTCTACACATGGTATGTGTAACTCACTAGCTTCAGAAAAGTAAGTAAACATCAGAGTTTAGGTAGCCAAAGTCCATCTCACTTGATATAGAGAGGAAAAGACTTGCCCAAAAGTGAATCATCAGGTAGCAACTGAGCTAGGATGGAGCCTGCCATCCATGACTCCAGCATCTGCTCTACTGAAATAATGAGCCTCAGATTTTGAGTCCATTAATTTACCTGTTGGGCTCTCTTTCAGGATAACAAGCTGTTGTCCCTCTGGTCTCTCCTGATCCTGAATTCTTCTCTACTAGCAAGGAAGTCGGCATGACTGTGGCATAAAGGGAAGGGAAGAAAATATTTTTAAAAACTTACTGTGATTTTAGAGTCTAGTTGGGGTGGTGTGCATACACATTTTACATTGAGGAGCATATTCACTTCCAGTTAAGATATAATAATGTGGCAGTTGAGTCAGCAGGGACAACTGGCCATTGCACAGTCAGTACTAGTGCTTATTGGCAAAATGGTAAGCCTGGTAAAGGCTTTGCCCTCTCTCACAGTGGGAAAAGGTTATGAAAGGTGAAATTTTAATTAGCTAATAAATCCTATATTTTTAATTAATTGCATTCAATTTTAACTTATTTCTATTGAAAATGAGGGTGGATGGATGATGGATTAAATGTTTCCAATCTAGATATTAGAGAAAATTAAAAATTTACAGATCCTACTAAAAATGTACCCACAAAATTAGTACCGCTGTGAATTTCTGATGCTTGGGCCAACTATCCTTGATTTATGTAATTATTATAAAATTTCAAACTAAACAGAACTTTAATGATCTAAAGAGTTTATTTTATCACTAGCCTTCAAACATATGTTATCAGAATCTTAGTTCAAAAGTTCATCTGAGCAGGCCCCATCTCCTTTGTCTTTCCCTCTTGCCAGTCTATGATACAGAACATTTCATTCATTATGACAACCCATTATAACCTGAAGATGGTGGACTTACTACTCGCTCTTGCCCTCTGTTCTGCTCCTGCTACCCCACCAATGTTCTGATTCCTTTGTTCGCTGACAATTATTAAACTGGAAACCCCATTCTTCACACTCAATTCTCTATTTTGGAATTCAAACATAATCAAGGCAAGCTGTGCACTGCTGAACTTCCACAGTTCATTATGCTTTAAAAGAATGAATAATGTGTTTTGTTTCTCCAGTGTTGATGACAACACTTTGTATCTCTCCACATTGATCTATGCTCCACAGCTGCAACCTAGGATTGGAGGATCCTTTCCAGATACAAGAAAATGTCACATGTGGAAAGTTGAAAACACAGTTTCAAATATTTCACAAAGTAAAATATTTACCAAGATGTATTAAATAGTCCAACTGTAATACAAAACATAAAGCATAATGGAGTGCTTAATATAGAGTATAAATTTTATTATAATAAATAGTATCTATGCATACTAAAATGTACTATATAAAATGTAACGTCCCAATCTCTTCCAAATGAAACACCTACAAAATCTTAAAAGGTATATATTTTGTGCCCTCTTTTTGTTTTGGAATTCTTTATAACTCCAAGAAATATAACTCAAGAAGCTACTCAGTTAAAGTGGGGAATCCAACGTGGCATACAACTACAACCCTGGCACTTCGGAAAGTAACACTGAATAGTTATGAATTAAGGTTGCCCTAGGCTACATGCCTTAAAAGAAAAGAAATAAAACAGTTAATGTGTTAGTTTTTGTTTTTGTTTTTGTTTTTTAAATGTGTAAACACTTCTATTTTGGTGAATTCCTACAGTCAAAGAACATTCACTGAGGGTTCGTTCTGTGATTTGGAGAGCACATTAGTCCTAGGAAACTTTTAAATCATGGGCTATATTTATTCACTATCAACAAAATAGAGAAATGAGGCTAAACCCGGTCATTTTCTTTCCTCCCTGTAATTTCCTCTGTTTCTAATTTTGTAGCAATCAAGTTTGAACGAGTTAATCAAATGTCTCTTGTTCGGCAGGTGCCAGAGTGCTTGTTTATGTTCGTGGACAAAGCCATATTTAGGAACTCAGTCTGTTGATTTATTGAATACAAGCATGGCTTTAAAACATTAAATACATGTATTTAAACTCAGCGTTTATTTTTGCACGTTCCTATCCAAATGATCAGGATGTGGCTATCTGTTAGAGGATATATTAAACCTGTTTTTCGACATACACCCAAACTCCAAAATACACGTGTCCGATGTAATCATCAATATTGAAAACACAATCATTCTGTTACATTTAAAAGTCTGTGGGCTTGACGGAAACTTTGGTTGGTAAGATGTTCATAAAAATAGGTAAAGAAAATCCACATGGAAAGACTTGTAAAACAGATCAATTTGGTACTTTAAAAACTATTTTTAGAATAATAAAAACTAAAGCAGGTAAACATCAAGATTGTAATTTACCTTTGATTAAATAGGAGTGTTTCTTCTAAATGTAGGTATATAAGAAATCTTAGATTATTTTTAAATGCAGCTATACTTTTTAAGTATCTTTCTTTATATACATGAAAGTAAAAGACACTTAAGCAAAATCTGGAGAAATTTATAAACAAAGAAGTGGCTAGTTTTCAGAAGGAAAAGCTAATGCTTTTTGCTGATATTTTAATTAAATGGTGTTTTAATCAAATGATTACTGCTGTGCTCTCTGAAGGTTTTGTTTTCTATATTTGCAGATATAATCTCATTTATCATTTTCCAAATCTCACTGAATATATCAACTAAATACCAACATTTCAAACAAAAAACACACTTTGCTTTTCCTTTTCATGAAATGGTGGAACACAGACAAGATGTTAGTGACTGGCAATCGTTTCCCAAAGAGAATAATATACATATGTGTATATATGTATGTATATATATATATATATATACGTATGTATATATATATACATACGTATATATATATATACACACATATTTTCTATATTCTTTGTTTACATTATAAATGATTTCCCCTTTCCCAGTTCCCCCTCCCCATATGTCCCATAAACCTTCTTCACTCCACCCATTCTCCAATCACCTCTCTCCTTTTTTCTCTGTCCTGGTACTCCCCTGCAATGTTACATCAAGCCTTTCCAGGATCAGGACCCTCTCCTTACTTCTTCATGGAAGTCATTTGTTATGCTAATTGTGCCTTGGGTATTCAGAGCTTCTGGGCTAATTAATATTCACTTATCAAAGATTGCATTCAATGTGTATTCTTTTGTGATTGGGTTACCTCACTTAGGATGATAATCCAGATCCAACCATTTGCCTAAAAATTTCATGAATTCATTGTTTTTAATTGCTGAGTAATATTCCAATGTGTAAATATACCACATTTTCTGTACCTCACTTAGGATGATATTTTCCAGATCCAACCATTTGCCTAAAAATTTCCTGAATTCATTGTTTTTAATTGCTGAGTAGTATTCCATTGTATAAATATACCTCATTCCTCCATTGAGGGACATTTGGGTACTTTCCAGCTTCTGGCTATTATAAATAAGGCTGCTATGAACATAATGGAGCATGTGTCCTTATTGCATGCCGGGTAATCCTTTGGGTTTATGCCCAGGAGATGTATAGCAGGGTCCTCCAGAGGTGTCATGTCCAGTTTTCTGAGGAACCACCAGACAGATTTCCATAGTGATTGTACCATCTATGGAAACCCCACCAGCAGTGGAAGAGTGTTCCTCTTTCACCACATCCTCGCCAACACCTGCTGTCTCCTGAGTTTTTAACCTTAGCCATTCTGACTGGTGTGAGGCAAAATCTCAGGGTTGTTTTGATCTGCATTTCCCTAATGACTAATAATGTTGAGCATTTCTTAAGCTGCTTCTCGGCCATCTGAATTTTGTCAGGTGAAAATTCTGTTTAAATCTGTACTCCATTTTTTAATAGGGTTATTTGGTTCCCTAGGGTCTACCTTCTCGAGTTCTTTGTATATATTGGATATTAGCCCTCTGTCAGATGTAGGATTGGTGAAGATATTTTCCCAATTCGTTGGTTGCCGTTTTGTCCTTTTGACTGTGTCCTTTGCCTTACAGACACTTTGTAATTTTATGAGATCCCATTTGTCAATTCTCAATCTTAGAGCATAATCTATTGGTGTTCTGTTCAGGAACTTTTCCCCTGTGCCCATGTCCTCAAGGGTTTTCCCCAGTTTCTTTTCTATTAGTTTCAGTGGGTCTGGTTTTACGTGGAGGTCCATGATCCACTTGGAGTTGAGTTTAGTACAAGGAGATAAGAATGGATCAATTCACATTCTTCTGCATGCTGACCTCCAGTTGAACCAGCACCATTTGTTGAAAAGGCTATCTTTTTTCCACTGGATGTTTTTGGCTCGTTTGTCGAAGATCGAGTGACCATAGGTGTGTGGATTCATTTCTGGGTCATCAATTCTATTTCTTTGGTCCACTGGCCTGTCACTGTCCAATACCATGCAGTTTTTAACACTATTGCTCTGTAGTATTGCTTGAGGTCTGGGATACTGATTCACCCAGAAGTTCTTTTACTGTTGAGAATAGTTTTAGCTATCCTGGGTTTTTTGTTATTCCAGATGAATTTGAGAATTGCTTTTTCTAATTCTGTGAAGAACTGAGTAGGGATTTTGATGGGGATTGCATTGAATCTGTAGATTGCTTTCGGCAAGATGGATATTTTAACTATATTAATCCTGCCAGTCCATGAGCATGGAAGATGTTTCCATTTTCTGAGGTCTTTGATTTCCTTCTTCAGAGACCTGAAGTTCATGTCCTATAGATCATTCACTTGTTTGGTTAGAGTCACACTAATATACTTTATATTGTTTGTGGCTATTGTGAAGGGCGTCATTTCCCTAACCTCTTTCTCAGCCTGATTAGCCTTTGAGTATAGGAAGGCAACTGATTTGCTTGAGTTGATTTTATAACCAGCCACTTTGCTTAAGTTGTTTATCAGCTGTAGGAGTTCTCTGGTGGAGTTTTTTAGATCAATTAAGTATACTATCATGTCATCTGCAAATAGTGATAATTTGACATCTGCCTTTCCAATTTGTATCCCTTTGACCTCCTTATGTTGTCTAATTGCTCTAGCTAGAAATTTAAGTACTATATTGAAAAGATATGGAGGGCCTTGTCTAGTCCCTGATTTTAGTGGGATTGCTTCAAGTTTCTCACCATTTAGTTTGATGTTGGCTACCGGTTTGCTGTATATTACTTTAGCTATGTTTAGGTATGGGCATTTAATTCCTGTTCCTTCCAAGACTTTTAGCATGAAAGGATGCTGAATTTTGTCAAATGCTTTTTCAGCATCTAATGAAATGATCATATGGTTTTTTTTCTTTGAGTTTATTTATGTAGTGGATTGCATTGATGGATTTCCTTATATTGAACCATCCCTGCATCCCTGGTATAAGGCCTACTTGATCATGGTGGATGATCGTTTTGATGTGTTCTTGGATTCAGTTGGCAAGAATTTTATATAGTATTTTTGCATGGATATTCATAAGGGAAATTGGCCTGAAGTTTTCGTTCTTTGTTGGATCTTTGTGTGGTTTTGGTATCCGTGTAATTGTGGCTTCGTAGAACGAGTTGGGTAGTGTTCCTTCTGTTTCTATTTTGCGGAAGAGTTTGAAGAGTATCAGGGTTAGGTCTTCTATGAAGGTGTGATAGAATTTTGCACTGAAGCCATCTGGTCCCGTGCTTTTTAGTATTGGGAGACTTTCTATGACCCCTTTTATTTCTTTAGGGGTTATGGGACTGTTTAGATGATATATTGGATCCTGATTTAATTTTGGTGTCTGATAGCTGTCTAGGAAACTGTTTCCTCCAGATTCACCAGATGTGTTGAGTATAGGCTTTTGAGTAGGATCTGATGATTTTTTTTTAATTTCCTCAGTTTCTGTTGTTATATCTCCCTTTTCATTTCTAATTTTGTTAATCTGGATACTGTCTCTGTGCCCTTTGCTTATTCTGGCTAAGGGTTTATCTATCTTGTTGATTTTCTCATAGAACCAGCTCCTGTTTTTGTTGATTCTTTGTATGGTTCTCTTTGTTTCTACTTGATTGACTTCAGCCCTGAGTTTGATGATTTCCTGCCTTCTATTCCTCCTGGGTGAATTAGCTTCTTCTTGTTCCAGGGCTTTCAGGTGTCTCCTTAAGCTGCTCGTGTATGCTCTCTCCATTTTCATTTTGGAGGCACTTAGGGCTATGAGTTTTCCTCTTAGCACTGCTTTCATTGTGTCCCATAGATTTGGTTATGTTGTGTCTTCATTTTCATTAAATTCTAAAAAGTCTTTGATTTCTTTCTTTATTTCTTCCTTGACCATTGAGTAGAATATCATTGAGTAGAGTATTGTTCAGTTTCCATTTGTATATGGGCTTTCTGTTGTTTTTGTAGCTATTGAAGACCACTTTTATTCCATAGTGATATGATAGGAGGTATGGGATTATTTCGATCTTTTTATATTTATTGAGGTCTGCCTTGTGACCAATTATATGATCAATTTTGGAGAGGGTACCATGAGATGCTGAGAAAAAGGTATATTCTTTTGCTTTAGGATAAAATGTTTATATATATATATATATGTGTGTGTGTGTGTGTGTGTGTGTGTGTGTGTGTGTGTGTGTTAAACATATATATATGTTAAATCTAATTGGTCCAAAGCTTCAATTAGTTTCACAGTGTCCCTGTTCAGTTTCTGTTTTCCTGATTGGTCCATTGAGGAAAGTGCAGTGTTGAAGTCACCCACAATTATTGTGTTAGGTGCAATGTGTGCTTTGAGCTTTAGTAAAGTTTCTTTTATGAATGAGGGTGCCCTTGCATTTGGAGCATAGATGTTCAGGATTGAGGGTTCTTCTTGGTGTAGTTGTTCTTTGACTAGCAAGAAGTGTCCCTCAGAGTCTCTTTTGATGACTTTGGGTTGAAAGTCAATTTTATCTGATATTAGAATGGCTATTCTGTCTTGTTTCCTGAGACCATTTGCTTGTAAAATTGTTTTCTAGCCTTTTACTCTAAGGTAGTGTTTGTCTTTGACACTGAGGTGTGTTTCCTTTATGCAGCAACATGTAAGGTCCTGTTTATGTATCCAGTCTGTTAGTCTATGTCTTTCTATTGGGGAATTGAGTCCATTGATATTAAGAGATATCAATAAATAGTGTTATTACATCCTGTCATTTTGATGTTATTTTTTAAATTTGATTGGTTATCTTCTTTTGTGTTTGATGAAAGAAAGTTACTATCTTGCTTTTTCCAGGGTGAAGTTTCCCTCTTTTATTGGTGTTTTCCTCCTATTATCCTTTGTAGGGCTGGGTTTGTAGAAAGATATTGGGTAAAATTGGTTTTGTCATAGATATCTTAGTTTCTCCATCTATGGTGATTGAGAGTTTTGCTGGATATAGTAGTTTTGGCTGGCATTTGTTTTCTCTTAGATTCTGCATGAGATCTGCCCAGGATCTTCTAGCTTTCATAGGCTCAAGTGAGAAGTCTACTGTGATTCTGATAGGTCTTCCTTTATATGTTACTTGGCCTTTTTCTCTTACTGCCTTTAATATTCTTTCTTTGTTTAGTACATTTGGGATTTTGATTATTATGTGACAGGAGGTATTTCTGTTCTGATCCAGTCTGTTTGGAGTTCTGTAGGCTTCTTATATATTCATGGGCATTTCTCTCTTTAGGCTAGAGAAGTTTTCTTACATAATTTTAATGAAGCTATTTGCTGGTCCTTTAAGTTGTAAATTTTCACTCTCATCTATGCCTATAATCCTTAGGCTTGGTCTTCTCATTATGTCCTGGATTTCCTGGCTATTTTGGGTTACAAGCTTTTTTTCATTTTGCATTTTCTTTAACTGTTGTGTCCATGGTTTCTATGGTAACATCAGCATCTGAGATTCTTTCTTCTATCTCTTGTGTTCTGTTGTTGATATTTGCATCTATGGTCCCTGATTTCTTCCCAAGGTTCTCTATCTCCAAAGTTGCCTCCCTTTGTGATTTCTTAGTTGTTTCTACATCTGATTTTAGATCCTGGATGGTTTTGCTCAGCTCCTTCACTTGCTTGTTTGTGTTTTCCTGTAATTCTTTAAGAGATTTTTGTGTTTCCTCTTTCATGACCTCAGCCTGTTGACCAAAGTTTTCTCTTTTTTTTAAGTGATTTTTGTGTTTCCTCCTTATTGGCATCTATCTTTTGACCCGCATTCTCCTGAATTTCTTTCAGTGATTTTTGTGTTTCCCTTATAAGGGCTTCTAACTTTTGATCCATTTTCTCCTGAATTTCTTTAAGAGATTTATTCATGTCTTTCATGTGTTCCTGTAGCAGCATCATGACCAGTGATTTTAAATCCAAATCTTGTTTTTCTGGTGTGTTCGGGAGGTATCCAGGACATGCTATTAATGGAGAATTGGGTTCAGATGCTGCCATATTGCCTTGATTTCTGTTAGTAACATTCCTATGTTTGCCTTTTGCCATCTAGTTCTCACTGGTGTTAGTTGGCCTTGTTGTCAATGCTGGACTCACCAGTGCAAGCTGTCTCTTCCTAGCTGGTCTCCGGGTGCACAGCTGGCCTCCAGTACTGCCTGGAGTCGGGGTGCTGTAGCCCAGGCTGTTCCAGATCCAGAGGCAAAGACCAGAAGGCTCGCACCAGAGGCCTCAGGACTGGATCCTCTGCTCTGCAGGGCCAGACTCACCAGAGCATGCTGCTTCCTCCCAGCCTGCCTCCGGGTGCACAGCTGGCCTCTTACATGGCCTGGAGACATGGTGCCATGGCCCAGGCTGTTCCTGATCCCGAAGCAGAGACCAGAAGGCTCCTGCCAAAGGCCTCAGGACTCACCAGAGCACACTGCTTCCTCCCAGCTGGCCTCTGGGTGCCCAAAGAAAATAATTAATGTCATAATAAGAAAGTAGTTTCAGCTAACTTATTATTACATTTGGTAAAACAAACAAGATGTGGTGAACACATTTTGTAAACATATTGAAGATCTTTTTTTCATTTTAGCTATTAACACATTATAAAGATATTATGCTATCTGCAAAATAATTATTCATGTCATAGCATATGACACAAATTACTAAGACCTACTGTCAAGCGATACAACAATGATAAGGAAGTATAAAGTCAGGGGACACACATCAACATATATGTGATTACTAATGCAATGTTGCATAATGGCACATAGATGTTTTCTCATGTGCAAATAATAGAAAGCTTTTGAGAGAAAGGACTTACGGGTCAATCAATTACATCCTCCTTGATCTTTTTGAAATAGAAATTATTTCTCACTTCATACATTAGAAAATTAAAGCTCAGGTAAGTTAACTTAACCATGTCCAGTATAACAGCAATACCTAAGCAAAATGAGACTCAAAATCAATTCCTCAAAATCCAAAGTCTTTTTCTCTTTGTCCTAGAAAGTGTTCTAAGTGATAGTTTATGAGGAGTTAACATCCAAGCCTCTGGCCTTCCATCACTTCAGTGGATAATGCCTCTTTCCTAACTATGCTGTATTTTAAATTGGTCACATCAAACCTCCAGGCAAAAAACTTAATGCAACTTAATGGTTATAATTAGAAGCATAGCATTTAATTTAAAAACTCTAAAATTTGTAAATGTGTTCGTGCTTACTATACATAGTAAAGAAATGTAGTATACTCACGTGTGCTTACTTTCTGTTTTATTTAATCTTTTTTCTTATTATATATATATTCTTTATTTACATTTCAAATTTCGCCCCCTTTCCTGGTTCCCCCCTCTTCCGAAAATCCCATAAACCATCTCCCCTTCCCGAATCAACCCTTTCCCATTTCCCTGTCCCGGTATTCCTCTACACTATGGCATCAAGTCTTTCCAGGACCAAGGGCCTCTCCTCCCTTTGGTGTCTAACAAGACCATCCTCTGCTGCCTATGTGTCTGGAGCCATGGGTAACTCCATGTGTCAGTGGTTTAGTCCCTGGGAGCTCTGAGTTTACTGGTTGGTTCATATCATTGTTCCTACTATGGCAATGCAAACCCCTTCAGCTCTTTGGGACTTTTCTCTAGCTCCTCATTGGGGACCCTGTGCTCAGTTCAGTGGCTGGCTCAGAGTGCCCCCCCCCCCCGTATTTCTCATGCACTAGCAGAGCCTCCCATTTGACAGCCATATCCAGCTCCAATCAGCAAGTACTTGTGGGCATTGATAATAGTGTCTGGGTTTTGTAACTGTAGATGGGATGAATCCCTGGGTGGGGTAGCCTCTGGATGGTCTTTCTCTCAGAATATGCTCCAGCCTTTGTCTCTGTATATCCTTCTGTGGGTATTTTGTTCCCCTTTCTACAGAGGATCCAAATATCCATACTTTATTCTTATCCGTTTTGGGCATTATTTGATATGTGAAATGAAATTTGTCTTGGGTATTCCAAGATTCTGGGGTAATATCCTCTTATCAGTGAATGCATACCATGTGTGTTCTTTTTTGATTGGGTTACCTCACTCTGGATGATATTCTCCAGTTCCATCCATTTGTCTAAGAATTTCATGAATTCATTTTTTTTGATGACCGAATAGTACTCCATTGTATATATATACCACATTTTCTGTATTCATTCCTCCATTGAGGGACATCTGAGTTCTTTCAAGCTTCTGGATTATAAATAGGGTTGCTGTGATCATAGTGGAACATGTGTCCTTATTAGATGCTGGAGAATCCTCTGGGTATATGCCCAGGAGTGGTATAGCAGATTTACAGAGTGGTTGTACCAGCTTGCAATCCCATCAGCAGTGGAGAAGTGTTCCTCTTTCTCCACAACCTCTCTAGTACCTGCTGTCTCCTGAGTTTTTTTTTAAGGATTTATTTATTTTATGCATATGAGTACACTGTAGCTGTATTCAGACACACCAGAAGAGGGCACCAGACCCCCTTACAGATGGATGTGAGCCACCATGTGGTTGCTGGAAATTGAACTCAGGACCTCTTTAAGAGGAATCAGTGTTCTTAACAACTGAGACATTTCTCCAGCCCTAAGTTTTTTTTTTTTTTGTTTGTTTGTTTGTTTGTTTTATCTTAGCCATTCTGATCTGTGTGAGGTGAAATCTCAGGGTTGTTTTGATTTGCATTTCCCTGATGACTAAGGATGTTGAAAATTTCTTTAAGTGCTTCTCAGCCATTCAATATTCCTGAGGTAAAAATTCTTTGTTTAGCTCTGTACCGTATTTTTTAATGGGGTTATTTGGTTCTCAGGAGCCAACATCAAACTAAATGGAAAGAAGCTTGAAGCAATACCACTAAAATCAGGAACTAGACAAGGTTGCCCTCTCTCTCCATATCTATTCAATATAGTACTTGAAGTTCCAGCAAGAGCAATTAGACAGCAAAAGGAGGTCAAAGGATACAAATTAGAAAGGAAGAAGTCAAATTATTACTACTTGCAGATGATATGATAGTATATTTAAGCAACCCAAAAAAATGCACCAGAGAACTCCTACAGCTCATAAACTACTTCAGCAAAGTGGCCGGATAGAAAATTAACTCAAGTATATTAGTAGCCTTCCTATACTCAAAGGATAAAGAGACCAAGAATGAAATAAGGAAAACGACACCCTTCAAAATAGTCACAAACAATATAAAGTATCTTGGTGTGACTATAATGGAACAAGTGGAAGATCTGTATGACAAGAACTTCAAGTCTCTGAAGAAAGAAATTGAAGACCTCAGAAGATGCAAAGATCTCCCATGCTCGTGGATTGGCAGGATTAATATATTACAAATAGATATCTTTCTAAAAGCAATATACAGATTCAATGCAATCCCCATCAAAACCCCAACTCAATTCTCCATAGAGTTAGAAAGAGCAATTCTCAAATTCATCTGGAATAACAAAAAACCCAGCATAGCGAAAATTTTCTCAACAATAAAAGAACTTCTGGAGGAATCAGTATCACTGACCTCAAGCAGTACTACAGAGCAATAATGTTAAAAATGCCTGGTGTTAGTTCAGTGACAATCAGGTAGATCAATGGAATAGAATTGAAGACCCAGAAATGAACCCACACACCTATGGTCACTTGATCTTTGACAAAGAAGCTAAATCCATACAGTGGAAAAATGACAGCATTTTCAACAAATGGTGCTGGTTCAACTGGCGGTTAGCATGCAGAAGAATGCAAATCCATCCATTCTTATCTCCTTGTACTAAGCTCAAGTCCAAGTGGGTCAAGGGCATCCACATGCGTTTACTTTCTAAGATTAACTTCCTTATGTTTCTTCAAAATCATATTCATTTTACTCCTTCCTCTTTCTTCCTTCCTCAGAGGCAACCATAATAGAGAAACAAGTTCTGTTGAAATACACACACAAGCACACACACATACACACACACACACACACACACACACACACATGCAAACACACACACAGAGATAGATGATAGATAAATAGACAGACAGATAATAGATAGATAGATAGATAGATAGATAGATAGGTAGATAGATAGATGATAGATGATAAATTGATGATAGATGATTGATATAGATAAATGATTGATATAGATAGATAAATGATTGATTTAAATATATTATTGAGATGGATGGATAGATAGATAGATAGATGATAGGGATATATGAACATATAATAGGTAGATAGATACATAGGTATATAGATAAACAGAGAGAGAGAGAGAGAGAGAGAGAGAGAGAGAGAGATGATACGTAGATAGACAGACAACTACAATATATGGAATTGTTTTGAATATTTACATAGCAATTTATGTAATAGTTTATATAATGTGGATAGTTTTATATTATGATTTCCATATTTACCCAAAAGGATTTCCTTAAAATCCACATCAACAGATAAATATGAAATTTAATTGTTTTAATACCAAATATCCATTTGAATAATATAATTTAAGCCCATAATTTGAATGTCTCTAATTCAGTCCAAGTCATCCTCTCTTTAATTAGAACACCTCAACTGATTTTTATTTGTACTACTAACAGTAGTGAGGTTATGAACATTCCAACAGCTACATCCTTATAAGCATGTGGACATTTCTCAGGGATATAAACATGGAAGTAAAATAAAGGAACAGTTGTTGGAACATGACTATTTTCAACCTGTCTTTGTATTGTTTAATTTCCCTCAAACAACTGTATGTAATTCCAAGTCCACCATGAATTTTTGTAACTATTTTCTCAAATACTACTTTAACACTTGTAATGAAGCATTTTTAGTGATATGCATTCAATGCAATGGTATTTATGCCATAGGGTACACCATTATCTTCTCTCTTTTCTATGAAATATCTGTTTCTAATAACTTGGGCCTATTTTAATGTATTTGATTGTCTTGTTTTTATACTTTACTAGTCAGAGTTAATTATGTGTCCTAGTAACTTTTTTCTTATTTATACATGCTAGAAATGTCATTTATGTTATAAGTCCCTTCATATTGTTATTCTGATTTTGTTGAATCTCAACCTACATGTATCTAATTTTAGAATATTAAATATTGACACTTTTTAAATAACATATTCATCTTTTGAATCTTGTTTAAGGAATCCTGACCCAATATTAAGATATTCTCTTATTGAATGTGTAGTGTTTTCAGAATTTTTAATTTAAATGCTTTCAGGTGTACTGTGATCCTGTTTCAGAGTGAGGTCTAATGTTTTACTCTCTCACATTTTTGTCAAAATGAAGTTGTAATCTCTCCACTACCCCAGTAATAAAATTGTATAATATTGATTTCTCAGATATTTACCTAGCTTTAAACTGAGTTATTGTTATAGTTATATAAATAAAATGTATATTACTTTAGAAAAATCCTTTATATATTTCACTACAGGAATTTGACAGATTTTATTAGTCATTATTTAAGTTGGTTGAAACGCACTGCAGCACATAAGACTGAATGGCTTTACTTCTAAGAAACTTTTCATTAACTTCTGTTTTCTGTATCTGTATTTCACACTAATTACTATCAACTCTGATGTATATGATCCTAGATGCTGGACTGGAGATTGGCAAGCGCACACTTCATCCTGGCTATGCTCGTGATGCTATGGGGCTCAGGAAAGGTGTTCTCCATGGACGTAGCTTCAGAGGTAATGGAAGCTAGCTTAGGATGTTACACGAAAGGGCACAGGAGATGGCTCAGCCATTAAAATACTATCCAAGTGAGCACGAGAGCATGAATTCAGATTCCCAGCACCCATAGGCAGGCTGGCTACAATGACAGGCCCCCATGATTCCAGGTCTGGGAATGTGAACATAGAACTTCCAGTCTAGCCTTCTCAAGCCTTGTCGGTGAGCTCCATATTCAACAAGAGTCCCTAGATTAAAAAAGAAAATAAAGTAAAATACTTGATGCTAGCCTCTGATTTCCTTACACATACACACAGACACACACACACACATACACGGAGGGAGGGAGTGAAGGAGGGAGGGAGGGAGAGAGGGAGAGAGAGAGAGAGAGAGAGAGAGAGAGAGAGAGAGAGAGAGAGAGAGAGAGAGAGAGAGAGACCATGATTATATTTTAAGAAATAAGCTTTTTATACCACAATCAGAAGATATAACTGGAAAATATCTTCAAAACACAAACTCAAGAAGATAAACTTTTTTTTCCTGTTACTTACTTTCATTGCCAATGACATTCAAGGTTGCAAACTTGAAATACATTAATGATAATATCTATTGAGTTAAGAGAATTAAGAGCAAGTGACTTCAGATATTTTTAAAAGTTAACAAGATTTGTATTCCTCAAACAATAAAAATAAGTAAAAATTAATTTATTATCACTGCAAACATATTTAATTTCATCTTTGCATCAACATGAGATATTATTAAATAAAATGTAAAGTTGATGGTAATCCTAATTTTACATAGTTTTGGCCAAACCTTTCATTACATATAATAGGACACACAAAATTATGGTTTTTATATTGTATTAGTTGCAAGAATGAAAACACTTTGCATATGTTTTAATTCCCATTATTTAATTGTGGTCTTTTGTTCTCCCAAAGAGATGCTTTTTCGGGACTTGGTAGGTTGTAATCTTTAGCTTCACACAGTAGTAAAGAGTATTGCAGCCAGATACTACTAATGACTAATGTTCCAACATTCTTTCAGGCCACAGGTATAGGATGCTTTCCTTAAAGTGGCACCTGTTAACCCCTGGCATAGTCCATGAGGATGTTCAGAATCCCCAGCCTTTAACAGCAGGGAGTAGTACAATTTCTGGTCCTAAAGTATCTAAGGTTCCAAAGGCATGCCAAATGTCTCTGGTATAATTGAAAAGACTATGATTTTACTTTTCTGTTTAGAATCATCTGTCCTTCAGACTCAGGTCTCTGATCATTCACACCTTCTCTTGTGATCATTCACATTTCCAACATTTATTTTATTTCTGCCTTGGAGGATCTCTGGTCAAACTTTCCAGTTAATCTATTTCTGCTGTGGTTGTTCCAGCTGTCATTGAAGAGAAAGTAACCACCATTGGTTTGTACCTCTGCTATCTTAGTGCCTGCTTCCTCTCTGCTGTCAGCTCCTGTCTTTGTTGTAAAAATTGTCAACTGATTCTGAAGCTCTGCCTTGCCTCTACAACAATAAAGCAGGCAGAAAAATCCATTGGCAGGGAAGAAGCTTTACTGTGGACTTAACATTGCATGGTCAGAAGAGGATTTCTAACAAGTCAGTTTAGCAGATGAGCTTAGTGAACTTATACAACCAGCAATATAGACTGTTTGCAGAAATTTTTCATGCAAATGTGTTTACACTAATCATGGCATTGATAGTTTTTTTTTTTTTTTTACCATAGACAATGGTCCATCTGCTAGGCTACCCCTCTGAGTCTGTTGGGAATAATTTCAGTGGAAATCCAGCTCAGCTGATTTAAAATAGTCATGAGTGATATCATATCTTCAGGAGCCAGTGTCATGACTCAGCAGCCAGCAGTTTCTACTGTCATACAACTTTCTCCAGCCACCTCTATAGTATCTAAATTGGTTAAGTGTTATTGTGTTTGGCAGATAAGTGCGATGTGTATGTGATGGGTACTCCACATAAGGGTTGCTCAAGTCCACTAAGGTAAAGTTTATCAACCGCCATTTAAGGAATTAAGTCATTCCATCCCACTATTATCTTGAATAACTAAATGGGAAATAAACAACAAAGTGATAATATACAATAAGAACATATTAAAATTAACATTAGCAGCACTCTAATAATGCTCAGCCCTGACGAGGACCCAGCAGAAATATAGGACTTCCCAGTTTGCCTCATTTTGATCAATAATAAAAGATCTTTGCCTTTGAAGTTATTTCTTCCCCTCTTTGTGGAGTATTTACTGGGATTTAGCACCATTCCTCCTCAAATCTGTGTCATGATCCACCTGTGACACAAGGAAGCATGTAACTAAGGGGAGAAGGAAAGAAATGCTGGGGCCAAAACTCCTCCTAGAGAACAGTCTCAGGTGCCTAGAACAGAAGCTGTATTCTGTGACTATGGAGGAGCCTGAGGTTCGTAACAATAGCAGGTTCTAAAACTTTGTTCCTGGGCTTTGGAAGGAAAAAGCTTTCCACACTGAACACTCTCATTCTTTTATGCCTGGCATGAAGTACAAAGAGAAACCATACATAACAGATAAATAAATAAAAAATGCCTGAAACAGTACTATGCTTGGGGTAGCTCTACACATTGTTTATACTTTGTTCATAAATCACATGGGCTGAGATATTAGTTTCCTGGGGCACAGAAACAGCATTTTGTTTATTTTCACATCCTGTTATCTCTAATGCAGAACCTGAAACACAATGGGATGTCACTGGCTAGTGAATGAGTCATGGAAGTAAAACAGAGTGACAGAAAATCATTTTTGTTATAAGCAAAATGTCAGGATAGACATTGCATAGAAGAAAGAAGAGCTTAATCAGAAAGCCACTATTCTTGTTTTACTTATACTTTAATAATAACTGTAAATTTGTTGTAACATATTATTTA
The DNA here is from genome assembly GCF_947179515.1 of Apodemus sylvaticus. Taxonomy (NCBI): domain Eukaryota; kingdom Metazoa; phylum Chordata; class Mammalia; order Rodentia; family Muridae; genus Apodemus; species Apodemus sylvaticus. Next base: position 73,266,695 of record NC_067486.1, on the reverse strand, counting down.
AAGGAAATTGTCCTGTATCGATGAAAGAGATACAAGGGTGGTACTGTGGTAGATAAGGAAGAGTGCAATTGTACTGGGGCTGAGTATGAAAGACTAATCAGTAACTGTGCTAAAGTTTAGAAACATGCTGGGGGAGACGGATTGTTATTTGCTTTTGGGTGTATTCCACCTCTGTATGTTTTAGTCCCCCAAAGTTTAGTTCTCGTTCTAAAGCATAACCCTGGGAGATCATAAAGTTACCAACAGGAAGGTCATCTAGTGGTAGAAAATGGTCATTGCTAATTTTGTACTCGTATTTCACGATTTAAGGGAATGACAGCACCTTTATCTGCCATGTAGGAGTTCGGAACAGAAAGCTTGCAGTCTCCACCTGCAGCCAGAGAAGAGAAGTCCGCCACTGAACTTGCGGCTAAACTCCTGCTTCTTGATGATCTGGTGTCCTCGGAGAATGAGGTATTTGAGACCAAGAAGAAGAGAAGCTTCCCTGGCTTTGGGTCTCCCCTTGACAGACTCTCAGCTGGGTCTGTAGAGCATAGAGGGAAACAAAGGTAGGTGGACAAGAAAAATCACCCCACTGTCTGGCTCTTCCCTTCTAGGTTCTGCAACAGGATTCCATGGTTAAAACATCACGGAACCAGGGCCCACTCCTCCATTCTTTTTGGACATCATTTAATTTGTGGATTATGTCCTGGGTATTCAAAGTTTCTAGGCTAATATCCACTTATCAGTGAGTGCATACCATGATTGATCTTTTGAGACTGGGTTACCTCACTTATGGAGTGGGCCCTGGTTCTGGAAAGACTCAGTGCAAGAGTATAGGGGAATTCCAGAACAGGGAAGTGGGAAGGGGTAGATGGAAGAATAGGGGGACGGAAGAGGGCTTATGGGACTTGCGGGGAGTGGGGACCCAGAAAAGGGGAAATCATTTGCAATGTAAATAAAAATAAATAAATAAATAAATAAATAAATAAAAGAAGTGGAAGTGAAAGAATTTAAGAGACAGATAGTAGGTTCAAAAACTGTAATGATATCTCTTAGACACGAAATGGATATCACAATCATGATTCTACAGAAAACCCACCTAAGATCACTACATCTTAATTTTCTGCAATGATCTTATAGATGATTAACACTCAATCTCATAAAGTGTTTATATATATTGAATAATGTATGGATAAAGGTAAGTTGTTATTTATATGGGATTTAGGCAATAGTAATGTTCCCATGCCTCATTTCATGGTCTTGTACCAGTATATGTACAGGGCCACACTGAGTAAGATTATCAAAATAACAACTACAACATTAAACCAATAAAGAAATGGAAAAAAAAACATCACGGAAAACTCAGATGTGAACAGAAACTGAGTGTGCTGGCCAACATGTGGGTCAAATGATTATTTAGAAGCAGCAGGACTATGATGATGTGCTTGAATATCTTAGTGTGCTTCTCAAGAGAGACCTTCTTACATGTACTTTAAAACATAGTTACTTTAAGATATCATTGTTTGCATAAGGTAAAGGCAATGTGTATGTGATGGGTACACAGTCACTTGAGACTGATATTTCAAAGGCATAGGTAGAGCAGTGTTTTCAGGTTATTCTTAATACAGAGCTTCTTAAAATAATATGAATTAATTCATCTTCTACATCAGGACATAGCAAAGGATGAATTTGTTTTGAAGCACACACATTTAAATCAAATTTCTTTTCTGGCCATGTGTTTCACACAAAATTCTCGATAATCTTTGGGTTACTTCTCTTTAAATTGAATATAAGTACTTACCAGTAAAATCAGAGGACATAGTTAATCTGAAGTGTTTTGTAAGCTCCTAATAGTTATAATGTAATTAGACTATATTCCTTGATGCTCTCCCCTAATTAATGGTTAAAGAATCACTGAACTACTCTCAGTAAGTTAAACCACCAATCTACATATAATATATTTTCTATCCTAAGTATCTGATCCTCCTGCTGCATACTGCATATTATAATGCTTAAGAGTATCTTCATCCCATCTAATAGTGACCTTCCATTTTTCACTGTCCTTTAAGCCCATTTTTTATGTTACATAAATATTTCTCTCTCACTAAAGCTTTTCTGATTCTAACCTAGTTATTTGTTTTTCAAATTATTTTTTTCTGGTCTTTCTTCATCTTTTTCTTTATACTAGCTCTACCATTTTGTTACAAACACATCCTCTTCTTCTGTCCCTTGATGATGGTCATCTACATAAAAACTCTTGTAGATGATCATCTACATAAAAACCCATTGCTTACAGAGTGAAGATAAACTGCTCAAGAAATACTGCAAAAGATTTCTGGAATACCACTCCATGCCTTTCTATCATCGACATATCTTCTGCAAGAACCCCTTGGTTTACTCAGTTTTATATCTGGCTCTCTGCTTGCTGATTCCATGACTATTCTGATAATACAGATGCAGAAAGCAATGTCTCCCAGTCCTGAAAGAATCTCAAATGTCTATTAGGAATGAAACCATTCATTAGAGATTGAAGTTCACTTAAACTGTAATTTAAAACCAACCTATAACCTATCTTGAAATTTATATTCTCTAAAACAGACAAATTCAGATTCAGTTACATTTAAAGTCTAAGTATGATATCATATTTCTCCCTGTGGTAAGGATGAGGAACACACATGCATGCATGCACACATGCATACATACACATATGCATGCTTACTTATCCTAAATCAGAAGTATAGACATCACCATAAACCACCTTTATGAACCAATGAGCTTATTGCGGTTACCTACATAAATGTGAGTGAAGGGTCACATACAGGAGCAGAAAGAAAGGAGATGACTCAAAGACAGCTGTTTCACCAAAGCTCACTGGGAACTTTAAACACACTGCATAGCCTTAAGGCAGCTCAACTGATTGGAACTTGTCCTTTCTAGGTTCCTTGGTCGTATTGAGCTTCTTTAAGGCAGCTCAGTTTGATTCTGCTTGGCTGATCTTTGAGTCATCTGAGCCACTTGCCTACCTAAGTATGTCTTTACTATTTATATACTCTTGGGAAAGGAAGGGGCCTAGTAAATCTGGTTGGTTTCAGGAACTTCCTGATGCTATTTACCAGTGTTAACTTTATATCCAGAGAACTTCTCTGGGGATGGAAAGTTTTCAACTTCAGATGACCAAAGCAACCAGAGAGGCATTATCACTATGTTCATAGCAGCCCTATTTATAATAGCCAGAAGCTGGAAAGAACCCAGCTATCCCTCAACAGAAGAATGGATGCAAAAAATGTGGTATATATACACAATGGAGTACTATTCAGCCATTAGAAACAATGAATTCCCGCCGTGACTTCAACACTGCACTTTCCTCAATGGACCGATCAGGAAAACAGAAACTAAACAGGGACACAATGAAACTAATTGAAGCTTTGGACCAATTAGATTTAACAGATATATATAGAACATTCTATCCTAAAACAAAAGAATATACCTTTTTCTCAGTACCTCATGGTACCTTCTCCAAAATCGACCATATATTGGTCACAAGACAGACCTCAACAAATATAAGAAGATCGAACTAATCCCATGCCTCCTATCTGATCACTATGGAGTAAAAGTGGTCTTCAATAGCAACAGAAACAACAGAAAGCCCACATACACGTGGAAACTGAACAATACTCTACTCAATGATACCTTGGTCAAGGAAGAAATATAGAAAGAAATTAAAGACTTTTTAGAACACAATGAAAATGAAAACACAACATACCCAAATCTATGGGACACAATGAAAGCAGTGCTAAGAGGAAAACTCATAGCCCTGAGTGCCTCCAAAAAGAAAATGGAGAGAGCATACATTACCAGCTTAATGACACACCTGAAAGCCCTAGAACAAAAAGAAGCTATTTCTCCCAGGAGGAGTAGAAGGCAGGAAATCATCAAACTCAGGGCCGAAATCAATCAAGTAGAAACAAAGAGAACCATACAAAAAATCAACAATACCAGGAGCTGGTTCTTTGAGAAAATCAACAAGATAGATAAACCCTTAGCCAGAATGACCAAAGGGCACAGAGAAAGTATCCAAATTAACAAAATTAGAAATGAAAAGGGAGATATAACAACGGAAACTGAGGAAATCCAAAAAATCATCAGATCCTACTACAAGAGCCTATACTCAACACAACTGGAGAATCTGGAGGAAATGGACAATTTCCTTGACAGATACCAAATACCAAAATTAAATCAGGACCAACTAGACCATCTAAACAGTCCCATAATGCCTAAAGAAATAGAAGGAGTCATAGAAAGTCTTCCAACCAAAAAAAGCACAGGACCAGATGGCTTCAGTGCAGAATTCTACCAGACCTTCAAAGAAGAGTTAACACCAATACTCTTCAAACTATTCCACAAAATAGAAACAGAAGGAACACTACCCAATTCCTTCTACGAAGCCACAATTACGCTGATACCAAAGCCACACAAAGATCCAACAAAGAAAGAGAACTTCAGACCAATTTCCCTTATGAACATCGATGCAAAAATACTCAATAAAATTCTTGCCAACCGAATCCAAGAACACATCAAAACGATCATCCACCATGATCAAGTAGGCTTTATCCCGGGAATGCAGGGTTGGTTCAATATACGGAAATCCATCAATACAATCCACTACATAAACAAACTCAAAGAACAAAACCACATGGTCATTTCATTGGATGCTGAAAAAGCATTTGACAAAATTCAGCATCCCTTCATGCTTAAAGTCTTGGAGAGAACAGGAATTCAAGGCCCATACCTAAACATAGTAAAAGCAATATACAGCAAACCGGTAGCCAGCATCAAACTAAATGGAGAGAAACTTGAAGCAATCCCACTGAAATCAGGGACCAGACAAGGCTGCCCCCTTTCTCCTTATCTTTTCAATATTGTACTTGAGGTACTAGCTCGGGCAATTCGACAACATAAGGAGGCCAAAGGGATACAAATTGGAAAGGAAGAAGTCAAACTATCATTATTTGCAGACGACATGATCGTCTACCTAAGTGACCCAAAGAACTCCACTAGAGAGCTCCTACAGCTGATAAACAACTTCAGCAAAGTGGCAGGTTATAAAATTAACTCAAGCAAATCAGTGGCCTTCCTATACTCAAAGGATAAGCAGGCTGAGAAAGAAATTAGGGAAATGACCCCCTTCACAATAGCCACAAACAGTATAAAGTATCTTGGGGTGACTCTTACCAAACATGTGAAAGATCTGTATGACAAGAACTTCAAGACTCTGAAGAAGGAAATGGAAGAAGACCTCAAAAAATGGGAAAACCTCCCATGCTCATGGATCGGTAGAATCAATATAGTTAAAATGGCCATTTTGCCTAAAGCACTATACAGATTCAATGCAATACCCATCAAAATCCCAACTCAATTCTTCACAGAATTAGAAAGAGCAATTATCAAATTCACCTGGAACAACAAAAAACCCAGGATAGCTAAAACTATTCTCAGCAACAAAAGGAAATCTGGGGGAATCAGTATCCCTGACCTCAAGCAATACTACAGAGCAATAGTGTTAAAAACTGCATGGTATTGGTACAGTGACAGGCAGGAGGATCAATGGAACAGGATTGAAGATCCAGAAATGAACCCACACACCTATGGCCACTTGATCCTCGACAAAGAGGCTGAAAACATCCAATGGAAAAAAGATAGCCTTTTCAACAAATGGTGCTGGTTCAACTGGAGGTCAGCATGCAGAAGAATGCGAATTGATCCATCCTTGTCTCCTTGTACTAAGCTCAAATCCAAATGGATCAAGGACCTCCACATAAAGCCAGACACTCTGAAGCTAATAGAAAAGAAACTGGGGAAGACCCTTGAGGACATCGGTACAGGGAGAAAGTTTCTGAACAGAACACCAATAGCGTATGCTCTAAGAGCAAGAATTGACAAATGGGACCTCATAAAATTACAAAGTTTCTGTAAGGCAAAGGACACCATCAAGAGGACAAATCGGCAACCAACAAATTGGGAAAAGATCTTCACCAATCCTACATCAGATAGAGGGCTAATATCCAATATATATAAAGAACTCAAGAAGTTAGACTCCAGAAAACCAAACAACCCTATTAAAAAATGGGGTACAGAGTTAAACAAAGAATTCTCACCTGAAGAACTTCGGATGGCGGAGAAACATCTTAAAAAATGCTCAACTTCATTAGTCATTAGGGAAATGCAAATCAAAACAACCCTAAGATTTCATCTTACACCAGTCAGAATGGCTAAGATTAAAAATTCAGGAGACAGCAGGTGTTGGAGAGGGTGTGGAGAAAGAGGAACACTCCTCCACTGCTGGTGGGGATGCAAATTGGTACAACCACTCTGGAAATCAGTCTGGCGGTTCCTCCGAAAACTGGGCACCTTACTTCCAGAAGATCCTGCTATACCACTCCTGGGCATATACCCAGAAGTCTCCCCACCATGTAATAAGGATACATGTTCTACTATGTTCATAGCAGCCCTATTTGTAATTGCCAGATGCTGGAAAGAACCCAGGTATCCCTCAACAGAAGAGTGGATGCAAAAAATGTGGTATGTCTACACAATGGAGTACTATTCAGCCATTAGAAACAATGAATTCATGAAATTCTTAGGCAAATGGATGGAGCTAGAGAATATCATACTAAGTGAGGTAACCCAGACTCAAAAGGTGAATCATGGTATGCACTCACTAATAAGTGGATATTAACCTAGAAAACTGGAATACCTAAAACATAATCCACACATCAAATGAGGTACAAGAAGAAAGGAGGAGTGGCCCCTGGTTCTGGAAAGACTCAGTGAAACAGTATTCAGCAAAACCAGAACGGGGAAGTGGGAAGGGGTGGGTGGGAGGACAGGGGAAGAGAAGGGGGTTTGCGGGACTTTCGGGGAGTGGGGGGGCTAGAAAAGGGGAAATCATTTGAAATGTAAATAAATTATATCGAATAAAAAAAAAAGAAACAATGAATTCATGAAATTCTTAGGCAAATGGGTGGAGCTGGAGAACATCATACTAAGAGAGGTAACCCAGTCTCAAAAGATCAATCATGGTATGCACTCACTAATAACTGGATATTAGCCTAGAAACTTTGAATACCCAGGACATAATCCACACATCAATGAGGTACAAAAAGAATGGAGGAGTGGCCCCTGGTTCTGGAAAGACTCGGTGTAGCAGTATAAGGCAAAACCAGAACAGGGAAGTGGGAAGGGGTGGTTGGGAGAACAGGGGGGGGAAAGGGGCTTATGTGACTTTTGGGGAGTGGGGGACCAGAAAAGGGAAAATCATTTGAAATGTAAATAAAAATATTTCGAATAAAAAAATTTGATGTTTAAAAAAAAGAATTAGCTACATCATTACTTTTAAAACTAAGTTGGAATGGTTGTGTTAAGGAAGACAGAGTCATATTATAGTATATGACATGACATTATTTATAAGTATAATTAGCAAACATTCAGGGGTAATAATGATAGCAGATAAAATTCTTAATAAAATTTTATCACTGTATGATTAAGTGGGAATAAAAGTATTTTGAGACTAGATGCTTGTTGATTTGAAAAAAAAACAAGAACATTAATTATTAAGTTTAATGTCTTTTGTCTTACAGAGTAACAGAAAATAACATAAAAGAGAGAAACTCAAAGTTAAATAAAAATAGTGTTGTAGAAATTTTAAATCCCAAACTGAGCTTTCTATTCCACCTTTAACCATTTAGTTCCCAGATAAAAGACACATATAGCGTTTAAATTTTCTTTTTTTTATTTTTTTATTCGATATATTTTTTATTTACATTTCAAATGATTTCCCCTTTTCTAGACCCCCACTCCCCGAAAGTCCCACCAACCTCCTTTCCTCCCCCTGTTTTCCCACCCAACCCTTCTCACTTCCATGTTCTGGTTTTGCCCTATACTGCTTCACTGAGTCTTTCCAGAACAAGGGGCCACTCCTCCTTTCTTCTTGTACATCATTTGATGTGTGGATTATGTTTTGGGTATTCCAGTTTTCTAGGTTAATATCCACTTATTAGTGAGTGCATACCATGATTCATCTTTGAGTCTGGTTTACCTCACTTAGTATGATGTTCTCCAGCTCCATTCATTTGCCTAAGAATTTCATGAATTCATTGTTTCTAATGGCTGAATAGTACTCCATTGTGTATATATACCACATTTTTTCCATCCACTCTTCTGTTGAGGGATACCTGGGTTCTTTCCAACTTCTGGCAATTATAAATAGGGCTGCTATGAACATAGTAGAACATGTATCCTTATTACATGCTGGGGAATCTTCTGGGTATGTGCCCAGGAGGGGTATAGCAGGATCTTCTGGAAGTGAGGTGCCCAGTTTTCAGAGGAACCGCCAGACTGATTTTCAGAGTGGTTGTACCAATTTGCAACCCCACCAGCAGTGGAGGAGTGTTCCTCTTTCTCCACATCCTCACCAACATCTGCTGTCTCCTGAATTTTTAATCTTAGCCATTCTGACTGGTGTAAGGTGAAATCTCAGGGTTGTTTTGATTTGCATTTCCCTAATGACTAATGAAGCTGAGCATTTTTTAAGATGCTTCTCCACCATCTGAAGTTTGTCAGGTGAAAATTCTTTGTTTAACTCTGTACTCCATTTTTTAATAGGGCTATTTGGTTTTCTGGAGTCTAACTTCTTGAGTTCTTTATATATATTGGATATTAGCCCTCTATCTGATGTAGGGTTGGTGAACATCTTTTCCCAATTTGTTGGTTGCCGATTTGTCAGCATTAAACAGCACAAGAGCTGGGCAGATATCTACCCTTTATGCTATTAGAATCTACTTTTCTATAGATAACCCCAAGTTATTACTTACTAAAACTGTTTCATCTGGCTACTCTAAACTCCAATTGGCCAGTCCTCAGGGCCACATTTTCATAAACTCATCTAACCCACGGAGGCTTCTCCTTCCTCCTCCCTTCTCTCCTCGTGGTTCTCCTCTGACCTTTCAGGACCAGGACCCTAAAACCCACTTATGTGTCTTCCTGCACAGCTATTATTTGTCAGAACCATTATTCACCCATCAGAAATAACTTGTGGGTAAGGTCACACAGTGTCTAGACAAACGGGTTTTGGGGACCTACACTTAGTATTACAATACACAGCAAAAGACCAAATCTCAACACATTAGTAAAAGAACCACCATGAAAATACAATTGATAACATTCCTATGAAAACTAGAAATAAAAAGGAAACAAAATGGAGGCAGGCAATAATGTAAAGGCTCTATAACCACAGCAGTTAAAATATTATTAAAATCAAGTACAGACAGAAGTGTCAGTGGAGATAACTTGTCCATTAAGATCTGAGCATTTTCAGGAAGACAGAATATGGCATATGGCAGAGTAAAGTACATGACACATGAGACCCTGTGCCATTTTCCAAAACCAAAAATAATGCCATAAATTACTGACTGATAAAGGAAAATTTCAATCCCATTTCGTATTTAAGAAATATGATTAAAAGTAAGACAATTTAGAAGGGTAAAGAAAAAGAAATGGACAAATATAAATAATATAATAAAAAATAAGTTAATTGAGGACTGGAAAGATGGTTCAGTGGTTAAGCGTACTTACTGCTCTTGTAGAAGATTGTGGTTTGATTCTGGGCACCTATCTTAGTCAGGGTTTCTATTCCTGCACAAACATCATGACCAAGAAGCAAGTTGGGGAGAAAGGGGTTTATTGAGCTTACACTTCCACGTTGCAGTTCATCACTAAAGGAAGTCAGGACTGGAACTCAAGCAGGTCAGGAAGCAAGAGCTGATGCAGAGACTATGGAGGGATGTTTCTTACTGGCTTGCTTCCCCTGGCTTGCTCAGCCTGTTCTCTTATAGAACCCAAGAGCACCAGCCCAAAGGTGGAACCACCCACAGGGGTCCTCCCCACTTGATCACTAATTGAGAAAATGCCCCACAGCTGGATCTCATGGAGGCACTTCCCCAGCTGAAGCTCCTTTCTCTGTGATAACTCCAGCCTATGTCAAGTTGACACACAAAACTAGCCAGTACAGCACCCACCCACATAGCAGCTCACAACCATCTGTATCTCCAGTCAGTCCTAGCAGAACTGATGCCTTCTTTAACACTTTACAGGCACCAGACATACATCAACACATAGATATATATCCACAAGAACACCCATACTCAAAAAGCATTACTTAAGTAATTAAAATGGAAAAACAGTTGGCAGCATTCATACTGAAGGAAACACAAAAGTGGTAAGAAGCAGAAAATGAAATCGCTAAATTCTGCTAAGTATTTAAAATATTTATGTAACATGGAACTTAAAATGCTGCCAGATCGTATAGCTAGATCATGAACTGAAATAAATGAAATTACATATTTCAGTTGGTAATACAGTTACTACACAAAAATGATTTACACTGAGCAACAGCAATAAGTAATTTTACCACACACCCTGGAAAGAGGGACATGGGAAACGCTCAGTAGTAAGATTCCACATATAGATGCACATAATTCTGGGTTAAGTATCTAGCATCAAGAACTATATTGAAAGGAAATAAACCTTAAAACTTTCTTCAGAAATTATATTATGGCTGATGACATTGATATTTCTATCCTAACAATATTGATCATGTATCATGGGATAATGTGTATAACATATATTTAATAAACCATTGTTCCTAATGCTAACAAGAACTGAGGTTCACACAGGAGAAAAATGAGATAACATCCCTAGACAAACCTGTCAAATAAAATTTATCTCTGGATATGGCAAGATTTCAAACAGATTATGAAATATTTATATTAGTCTAAAATACAAAAAAATATTTAATTTTAATATATTGAACGTTCATCCAAAAAAGCATCACTCTTTAACAAGCAGCCTAAGTACTGAGACTGCCACCATGGAAGGTCCCTTCTCACTTAAGGAACACATGAGGCTCCTCAGAGACAGAACAGTACTAAATATCCCTCAAGATCCTGACATGCCTGACATGTGAGAGCTTTCTTGTAAAACAGCCTATTCAAGGGACTCAGGCACACACTAAAAAGCATTCCTGCTGAGGAAGAATCCAAGCTGCGCTTGAAACACAAGCTACACGTTGTTAATAGTTTCAGTCCATGAATGAACAATGTTATTTTAAATTGTTTGCCTCTTTTAAAGAATGCTATAAAGAATGCTTCCTTTAAAGAATGGTTTTCCAGCTCACAGTGTGAAAACTTGCATATAAAGGGACTGTTAAAACTACCTTTCTTCCATAAACTCTACCACTTATAGATGTAAACTTTCCTATTCATTCTCTATTTACTCTATTATTGTCTAAAATAAATAAGAAATCGGAAGATGAGGAAGAAAGCTTCTTTTATGGAATTATTGTGGCTAACAAGTGAGACTGTAATAATAGAGCATCAATAACCTAAAACTCTAATGCTGTCCTGGATCCAGACACTGTCACCAACTTCTGCTGTTTCTACAGAGGAAAAGGCCATCTTTCACCTGGTCATTATGTGAAAGAACCTACTGGTACCAGTAAGGTAGCACTGTTGAAAAACAGTAAAAAGAAAGAGGAGTAAAAATTAAATTTGTCTTTAGATCTAGATACCAATTCTCAGCAAAGATGAAGTCAGAAATCCTTCAGCGACACTTTGAAAAAACCAGCAATCACAAAATTCTGATATGAATTCAAGGGAAAATATTACCAGAAACAAAAAGAAAGAAATTAAATAAAACACCATTCTTACTTTTATAAAGGGAAAAAGCAGCATAAGAGGTGGCTAACACCTTTGGGGCATCACTTGAGAAGATGACATAGGACAGTCCAGGCTCCACAACAGGAAAGGTTAAAAAAAAAAAAAAAAAAAAAAAAAAAAAAAAACCTGGAGAACCCAGCCATACACAGAGATGCTATTTGTCACAGCCAGTAAATATTCCTGGAGCCAAGTTTTGAGCCAGCAACCATTGCTATGTAAAATGAAAGGGGACTCCCATATTGATCCCCATGACAAGCCAAGTGGGGGCCTTTAGTTTTTCCCCTTTTCACAGGTCTCTCCTCACCTCCACCTCTTTCCAGAAGCTTGACCATGCTAAAGAGAAGGAACATATTTGTTCACACAGTGTCTGACCTTCATGTTTGAAGAATTTAAGATTTGTTCTGACTTAAAGCCTTAATGATTTATATTTAATTTGAAACATAATACTTTATGCATTAGAATTACATTTCAAGGGCATCCTCTCTAAGGTTTTCTAGTATCATTCATATGCAGTGGAAGGTCACAGAAATTCATGTTCTTAGTCTTAAAGCATATATTAAGTGATTTAAATGATTTGTACATAAGACAGGTTGAAAACTAAGGGAGGTAGGTTGTAACTACTGCAGAAAGCATTTCTATAAGCCTGGAGTTTGTACCCATTTCCATTTCAACTCAAGGATTTCTCTGAGTGACAAAGTTCCAAGCACTTAATATCTTCTGACTTGTCCTCTGCACTGACAATTGAAGTAATTGTCAGCTTTTGTTTCAGTTACATGCTGGTAAAACTGAGAAAGCCATTTCTGTCCACATTGGTAGATGGGGTTTATATGAGTGTGTGTGCCGGGTCTGAGAGAACAGAGCTGTGCACAATATGTACATTATTGTATACCTGGAAAACAATATTTAGGAAGGAAAAAAACTGTATGCTTTGGAAAAGTGTTAGAGATGCAACGAGAAAGATAGAGGAAAGCCAGAAACACAATGAGAGAGTTAAGCAGACCGAAGTGCATGTCAGGGCATATGAATTAATGGGGGTGGGGATCTAATCCGTCTCATTTTCTGTTATTTGACATACTTTTCCTCTAAATATGATACCAAATTCATTTTTAGGTGCTTTGGGTTACCTTATTACCTTGACTTATCAGGAAAATTCAACTATGATTTGATTTTCATTATTTTTCCCATTTCAGCACACTTACTTAATGTCTGACATTAGTGACTGTCTGTCCCACTTGTGTAAATAGCAAGAAGCAGGCATGATTACATCCTTAGTATACAGAGTGGCCCTTTAATGAGATTGCTACTGGTGAATGGCCTGGAATTTTTCTGAAGAATATTATACAATATTGAATAAATCTGGCAAATGCAGTAACATTACTCTATATTTGAACATTTTTACAAGTATTATTTATATAATGCCATTAATATTTTTAAAGATTTATTTATTTATTTTATATATGTGAGTACACTGCAGCTGTCTTCAGACACACCAGAAGAGGGCATTAGATCCTATTACGGATGGTTGTGAGCTACCATGTGGTTGCTGGGAATTGAACTCAGAACCTCTGGAAGACCACTCAGTGCTGCTAACCACTGAGGCATCTCTCCAGCCTTCCCATTAGTATTTTGAGGTCTGCAAACCAAGCAACATTACAGGAAGAATTAGGTGACACTTCAGAAATAGAGATTTTCGAAGAGATTATTTTACAAGAAGGCTGTATAGAAACTCTCAACATAGTCAAATGGTGGTAGATACATAGCAGTCCAAGGCACACACTGAAAAAAGAGTCTGCAAATCAGGACAAAATTAAGAAATTAGAGTCCAGTGGGTGTCATTCAAGAATATAACTCACTGAAAATCTTCACAAGGGAGTTTGAGGAGGATGGGAAAAAGTAATTCCAAGATCTCTCTTGTTCTTCCTCCCCTCTCTAGTCAAGGCCACCTATGGATGGACTGAACAGAAAACCACGAAACAACATTTATGTATTCCAAGTAGTTCAGCCTCCCATGGTTGAATTTATATGAGAAAATATAAACAGACAAGTCAGAAGAGAAGATCAAAGATGCTTATTTCAATTACTCACATAGAATATATCTAGATCAGTAAATCAGAGCATTATTCTCATAAATTTAAGACAGAAGAACTCCATAAGATATAATTAGTAAAGAATACGTATACCTTACCCACATGTATTCAAATCAACCTTGGGAGATTGTCTCCATCCCTCATGTGATATTAAGGGAATATCCTATGATGCCTCTGCTCACATGTACGGAATAAGCACATTTCCTTTCACTTTTCTATTTTTTAAAAAGTAATTAATTGTATCTCCTTCTGTGGGAATTTTGTTCCCCCTTCTAAGAAGGATCAGAGTATCCATAAATTGTTTTTCCTTCGTTTTGGGCATCATTTGATATGTGAATGGTGTCTTGGGTATTCCAAGCTTCTGGGCTAATACCCACTTATCAGTGAGTGCATACCATGTATGTTCTTTTGTGACTGGGTTACCTCACTCGGGATATTTTTCTAATTCCATCCATTTGTCTAAGAATTTCATGAATTCATTGTCTTTAATAGCCGAGTAGTATCCCATTGTGTAAATAGACCACATTTTCTGTATCCATTCCTCTGTCGAGGGATGTCTGGGTTCTTTACAGCTTCTAGAGCTCCCAGAGACAAAACCATCAACCAGAGAGTGAACATGGAGTTACCCATGGCTCCAGAAACATAGGCAGTAGAGGATGGCCTTGTTGGACATCAAAGGAAGGAGAGGCCCTTGGTTCTGGCAAGGCTCAATGCCACGGTGTGGGGGGATGCTGGGACAGGGAAGCAGGAGAGGGTTGACTAGGGAACAGGGGGAGGGGAGATGGGACTTTCAGGAGTACCAGGAAAGGGGATAGCATTTGAAATGTAAATGAAGAATATATCTAATAAAAAAGTAAAAAAAAAATGTGATTCATTAAAATATCCATTTATGTTCCTTCGTCCAACCTCCAGTCTTAAAAACACTTTCCTTTACTCAGCTTCAGTCCATTCAAGCAAGGGAGTTTACCTAGGAAGGGGCTGTGATATGTTACCTTTATTTTGTCCCTTCCACCACTTTCCTGCACTAGGTTGCCTTTTTTCTCTCTTCCAACCAAATGAGCAGTAAAGCAATACTGTCAAGCACAATCAAAACCCACCTTCGTGAGCACCTATGGCTTCTTAAATCCCCTTAAAGGGGTATGTTTCTGCTGACCATCAATTTGCATCCACTGGAACTATTTTAAACACTCTTGCCCCAAGCAGTGCTTTCTCTCTGGGAGGCCAAGTACACTTTTCATCTTTCTCCTGACTTCCTGGATTTTCCACTTAGCAGCACTGCCAGTGTTCCTGTAGATGTGTACCACATCACAGCTGGCAGAGAACCCTCAAAAATGTCTGCCACATGCAACCCTAGCCACATTCTCCATATCCTCGACTTTGATCAGTGAATAAAGCTGCTTCATGAGCAGTTCCATCCTCATTGCCTGGGGCTGGTTCTCACAGGATCTTCTTTTTAGATAAGGAACATTTGGTCTACCATCAGATTCTCTCAGTGGTGTTCTCAAAGGCATTTTCTTCTTAGAAGGTAGGAGAAAAGCACTTCTGTTGCCCAGAAACTTGATCCCAAGAAATTCCCCTTGACCCATTTGACAGTGCTCCCTTTGGGATTTAAGATTGGAATGAATCAGTTGTAGCAACATTCTTCTAAATATTACATAACCTATTACCTCACTTGAGAATGCAAAAGGAAATATTTGCTACCTAGTCTATATTCAGTTTTTCTTCAGTTTTGGAGTGTTTAAAACCAAATACTAAAATAAAGTATATCATTTGTTTAACTTCAAGTTCAATGACATCCCATTTAATATTATTTCCTACAAAGAAATTAAAACTCTATGGGAATAGTATGCCATGCCTATCAAAGGCCAGAAATAATAAAGTTAACTTTGACTATGTGCATTAAGTAAATTCTCAACATTCCATACCAAAGATATATGGTCTCCTGCCCTATCCCAGTTAGAGATCCAAGTGAAGAATAGTGGTTTCATATGCCATTTACTGACATGATGGTACTTCTCAATCGCAGTCCCCAAAATCAAGATGGGCAACCTAACATTTGACACCCATTTTGATGCATTGTAAGGCAATGTGACAGACCTGGGCCAGCTAAGTTACCTCACAATCCGTGCTAATATTTTCCAACTTCTATTTGGTGGTGCCTGGAGGGAGTAATTCAAATGGGCTCCATTTCAGATGTTAGAACACAGGAAGGGATCCAGGGGATAGAGCCCCTTTTACAGGGCCCTGCGGTCATTGTTAAAAGTCCTGTCTGTGCACTGGGAAATGCCATTGAGCATAATGATCTTGGAGCCCACTTGCCATGGCGTGCTTTCATTGCCAGTCTCTTCTTACCTCAGCACCGCATGCTTGTCACCTTACCTAGCTTACATGAAAAGGTCAATAACTTTCTCTCAGAAGGATAATGCTGTGTTGAAAGAGTGTTTGTAATGTATTTTATCATCACTTCCAAAAAGAAATTTTGGTGTAGCATTTTAGTGTAAGTCTTTGCTAAGTGGAAGTGTGGTAGGGATGTAATAGATACAAAGAATTGGAATTAAAATTAAAAATAATTAAAATTAAAATACTACAAAGTAGAAAAATGAAAAGGTAGAGGTTTAAAAGAAAAGGTTTCTTTACATCCTCAAGACAGTAGAAGTCAAGCCAATAAAGATCACTGTTTCTTAGCCTACAGCACTGTAAAGCATTCCTATTGAGTTGGGACTGCATTATCTTGGTTACTTAAGTCTCATTATTTAATTCAGTGCTTGGATTCTCTTTCTGAATGCTTGTGTGTTCACACAGCTGCTACATTGTAGAAAATACTTTAGAAGACAACATTACAAGGGCAGCACCATCATCACAAGTGTAATAGACTCTGTAAGCTAAATTACTACCTTTGAGATAGCATGCTAAATTGGACATAACCATTCTTGCTGAAGAAGCATTTCTCTTATAATGTAAACTCACCTGTGACCCCACAAAGTACTTCCATTAGAAAATGACTGACATTTGTCCCACCCCTTAATCTCTCCTTCCCAGGGGAAGAATAGCCTGAAGCTGCTTGCTCATTTGAGCAGGAGGGACTGAACATGCTCACCATATCTATTTGCTTCCTATCATTATGGGGTAACAAGTCTTTTCTATGCAAGTCTATCTAATGCATGGAGGCCTTTGACATGCTGGTAGACTGCTACGTTTCTCTTTATATTCTTTGGAGAAAAATCCAAGCATGTTTGTTTTCCTCTTTATGCATAAAACTATGTGAGGAAAAAGTCTTGGGGTACTCAATTTTGGATATTTATCTGCCTAGCAGTTCATTGTTTAATACTTTGATACTTGTAAGAGTAGAAATCACACCTATTGGGGTGTGTCTCTGAACACCATAGGGACTGTTCAGTAGTATATCATCAGTCACCCTTGAATTCCACAACTTAATTACCAAAATGGAGAATCAAGAAAGGATGAGGGTCATGTTCAAATGTAGCTAATCAACTTGGAATGACATGTGATGGTAGACTGAAAAAAAAAAAAAAACCTGCAAGGACACAAGGCATATTAAAGGAAATGCCTACAATTCAGGGTCAAATTTAAAAACAGATGGTTAAGCAGGCTTTTGGTGTTAGGGTCAAGAAAAACATTAATTTGAGTCATGAACCTTTTTTTTTTTATTAGTCAGCACATAATGTATTTTTTTTCTTCAAAACCACATCTAGGATTAATATAAAAATTAGATGTAAGTAATTAGTGCATGAACTTTGCTCAACCTCTCTACAAGGACTGCGATTATTTAAAGTTCCCTGGAGGTCAGAGAATCTACTTCTGAAATGGCCCCCTCATATGGTTAGAATGTCCCTGTTTCTCTCAGGACATTGGCAGGAGATTTCCATATTTTACCATGTGGACATTTTATGAGGCTCTTGGGAAAATGGCAGCTGATACTCATCAGAACTAGTGGTCCAGCTAAGATAAGAAAGTCAGGAGGCTCAGTAGTTTAAAGGACACCGTGGCATTTACACACTGGTTATTATAAAAGTTGGATTTGTCCAGTGTAGAAGACTACACAGTGAAGGAATTATTGGGACCTAAATTGGAACCTGGCTGCTTCAGTCTTTTAATATTTCTCACTATAACATAATTTGTAGTTTTGATGATCTAAATTATGAACCTATGGAAAAAAACATTCTCTGTTTCTCTGCCTGTTTGTTTCTGTCTCTTTTCTATCCTCTGTATCTGTTTCTCTTTATATATATATGTGTGTGTGTGTGTGTGTGTGTGTGTGTGTACACATATATTCTGAGGTAAACTATGACTTACAGCAAATCAAATTCAACAAAGTAGGCATGGTCTTTATGGTAACAACTATGAAACTTTGTCTAAAGACATCAAAATTACCTAAGTGATAAAACACCTGGAATAGCAAGAAATAGTCAGAACAACGTTAGTTTTCTACAGATTGACTTATACCATCGGTCAATGAAATTCTAGTCAAAGCTGCAATAAGATTTGCAAGTAACTCGATATGCTGAATCTGTTATTACAAGAGAGAAAGAACTCATTGAATAAGATGAAAACGATTATATACATTGAGGTAGCATTCAAGATTATCTTTAAGAAAAAAGGAAAGCCAATTGCAGAGGTAGAAGATACTCAAATACATAAAACTGATAAAGTGTCATATTCAGTGTATTCTAAAGTTCAGTTATCATTCAATTTAAAAAAATCAAATTAATAGTTAAAAAAGACAGATTCAAGCAGATACTCCAAAAGAAAAATTTAAATGTGTAATGAGAAAATGAAAAGAGAGGAAGCTACATTAGCAATGTAAGAGCCAATATTATAAGCAGGAAGACATAGTCAATAAGTTATCAGTCTGTCAAAATTATAAAGACATATCCCAGGGTCTAGCACATTCTTGAAATAACAGAAACTGTGGCACATTGCCCTTGAGTGTGTAAATAGATACAAATACAGAAGACAATCTGATACTAAATAATAAAATTAAATGTTGTCATAGATGGCATTTCCAATTTTGAAAATACACTATCCAGAAATCCCTAAAATTAAAAGATGTATATGAGGCAGTTTTCAACTGAACAGTATTCAACACCAAACAATTCAAATCCCCAGACTTTCCTGAGAAGCAGGATGAACAGACAAATGCTAGATATCCAGCCAATAGGAAGGGAAGGGAAGGGAAGGGAAGGGAAGGGAAGGGAAGGGAAGGGAAGGGAAGGGAAGGGAAGGGAAGGGAAGGGAAGGGAAGGGAAGGGAAGAAAAGAAAGGCAGCTATAGCTACACATGTCAACAAAAACACATTTCCAAACTCATAGCTTTGCTGAAATAGAGAATTTATATTGATGCCTTTTATTTCAGATTAAGTGAGGTATGATTGACAAAAAATAAAGTTTCTCTATAGAAACAGACTTGGTCTGATGACTTGACCTAGGAAGTAAAAGTGCTTGACTAACATCTTTGGTTGGATTCCTAAGACCCAAGTGTTTAAGAGAACTGATCCCCCAAATTGTTCTCACTGTTCTCTCTAAACTACACTGCACAACACACACACACACACACACACACACACACACACAGGTTTTGAATATGAAAACAAATAAAAATGATTTCAACATACACATACATTGTGAAATTATTGTCTCCGTCAAGCTAATTGACCCATTTTTGCCTAATCACATGGTTATCTGATTTTAGGCTTTCCTTGTTTAACAAACTTCTAATGTATCATGTGGTCTACAGGAATCATTATTAATGCAGTTCTTTTTAATTACTGTATTATTCACACTGGTAACTATCAGTCATAATCAGTATTAGTTTTTACTTTGGGTCTGAAGCACACAAAATTCTAAAACTGCCTGAATTATTAAGTATCATCCTTTTGAACAACACACACAAGATAATGAAAGGCAAGAACATGACTGGACTAAGCTTGAGTCCACAAAAGACTCCTGGAACTTGGCCACCAGTGGCATGCCACAAGGGAGGGGACAGTGGGATGTCTAGTGTATAATTCTGTATAGTGTAGAATTATAGTATAATTCTGTATTGTTTGCTGGTGCTGCAAGTTTGGATGCTGCTTTTCATTTTCTTTAATTAGTGAGAGATAATTGATGGACCCACTGGCTTATGTGGGGTAAAGCTTAATAAAATGCTTAAATACAATTTTATACTGCCCTTTTAAAATGGTGAGCCAACTTTATAGAGGATAGATATAGAGATCAAAGAAAATCCTGTGTTGAGAAAAGTATATTTTATTGCAAATGTAAAAGGCATGTTGAAAGTAAAGAATCCAAATACAAGCTTGTATTAGTGTGACAGATAAGCCATCTCTTTAAATTTCTAACATGATATTTTACTTTTTTAAGTTTCAAATGTAATGGATTTATTTCACTCTGGTGCAAAACCAAAGATTTCACTAGAGCAGAGACTGAGATATCAAAAGGTCATGGAAAAGTGGAGTGGGATATGCAGGGCATAATGTGCAAACTGGGGAGGCATCACTTCCTTCAATACAACACTACATTATTGCTGAGGAACACGTCTAAGTTACCTCTTCAGTTGCACACCTGAAATGTGGCAAAAACATAACAATTGCCAGGCATGCCTTCAAGGCCTCCCATTGGACGAATCTGTAATTTCTAGACTTCAGCGTGGGAGCAACTACAATTCTTTGAAAAATAAAAAACTCACACTTTTGAAATTTTACAGAATTTTAAGGCCAAAACATAGTGGATTCATTTATCTTCATTTCCAAGGACAGTTGATATTCTATTCAAAACCACATTAAGCCTCCAGTTCAAATCCCAATCCAACCTTGTGGCCCCCTGCACTGAAGTTCTTTCCACCTATTGAAGCTGACAGGGTCGGTTTCATTCCTGTCCGAGGGTCTGCCTATAACCCAGTCCAATTAAACTGGCATTGTTTACTTTGGCAGATAGAGAAAGTTCTACAATCCAGCTTATATTCAGCAGTGATGCCAAAATGAGTTGGCAGTTGCTGCCAGCTGTCCACGCCAGGTTTACTGATGTTTCAATATTTTTGTGAACTTTCTGGTAGATAGAGCCTCCAAATTCCATGCCGTCATTCACATGAGTATGTAGTTGGAAGGTTGCAGCCTTGTAACCAAGAGCAAAATTATTCTGAGGCAGTTTAGATTTGGCTATGTCAAAACTCTTCTTATAGCCAGCAAGCCAACACATCCCAGCCATAGATGGTCGGTCCAGAAAAATTTGTATCAGCATTACTGCCGAGACTAAAATAATCCCATTTATAGGAGGCCTTTAATTTTCAGCTCTTCTTTTCTGTGTTTGGTATAAATATGGTATCAAGAGTCAGATTTAAGCCTTCAGCCAAATTATTCTCCCAAGAAATTTTGTCCCCAAGAGTATTTGTCTATATTCTACTTGTGGGTGAAGGTGAGCCCATGGTTACAAGCCTTATATTTGGTCTCTAGGTTTCCTGATGTTTTCCCTGTATCAGTAAAAGAAGGACCTAAGGTAGAAGATTCCATCACTCCACTACAAGACTTGGTTTTCAGATCTATTTTGACCATGCCAAACCCATACCCTTTCTTAAAGACATCCTTTGCAGCCTTTCCTAGGATGCAGTAAATTGATGTGTTACACATATCTACAACCCGAGGGTGGACCTGTCCCATTCCACCAAGGATGTTTTTCTATGAAAATGATGGATTCTTTCATCTGCATCTAATCTAAGCCATACCACACTATCATCATTTTTCCACAAGAGTGACTAGACAGAAGTACAGCTCTCCTTCTCTGTGATCTTATACTACTTTTCCCTCTGCCCCCACTGTGTACTGTACTGTGTACAGTAATCAGTGCATCTGTTAGAGTAAGGTACATATGTGATATCACCAAAAATGTTAAGCAAACTACCACCTTGAAATTTTGTTTCTGAACTGTTACAAAAGTATAGAGACACTCCTTGAATTCCTGAGCGATTTTGACTTTCATGGACTTTTTGAAATATAATTGTTTCTGTGTTTTTTATATGTACTAATTTGTTTATATGCTGAGCAGATTTTTTTTTGTTTTTTGTTTTTTAAGTTTTTTTTCATTTTTATTTTTATTTATTTTTTTTACTTACATTGCAAATGATTTCCCCTTTTCTGGGTTCCCACTCCCCGCAAGTCCCATAAGCCCTCTTCCGTCCCCCTATTCTTCCATCTACCCCTTCCCACTTCCCTGTTCTGGAATTCCCCTATACTCTTTCACTGAGTCTTTGAGCAGATTTATATGCACAAATCTATAATTAATTACTTCTAAATATCTGTAAGCTTTTGTGGTGGATCCCACATTTTATAAGATGAATCAAAGTGGTTAAGATACTAGAACAAAACCACGTGTTACATTTCCCTAACCTTAACCCTAAACAGAACCCAAACCCTAACCCTAACCCTATCCCCTACTGAGTCTAGACCTCTGCTCTGAAGTAGCTCAAATAGTCTGGAAATAATCCAACTGGACTAGGAAGAACACCAGCTAAGTATGTGTGTAAATGTCTCTGCGTGTGTATGTGTTTGTGTCATTGTGAGTGTGTCTGTAACCACTGCTCTGTTTTCAACATCAACTGGACACATGAAAGATAAAAAACATATAAGCACATAGTGCCTAACAAGTGTTTTGGATTAATAAACAATTCTAACAGATAGGAATATCAGCTATTACAAACTAACTGATTTGGACCAGCTTCTCCAATTTTAATTTTCTTGATACATAAGCAGAAATAAGAATGGAAACTGTAAATAACATGTATGTATCATGGTTCTTACTTCTGAAGGGAGCCCATGTTCTGCATTAGAGAAAAAAAATATGAATGTATCATGGTTCCTACTTCTGAAAAGAGGCCCAAGTTCTGCATTAGAGAAAAAAAAAACAAGAGTAATGGTTGATAACTTGGACATTGGATTAAAATGTTCTTTATGGTTTGTTACAGGAAAGTAGTCGATCATTCAAAAAAGCGGTTTGGTATTCCTATAGATCGGATTGGTAGAAACCGGCTCTCCAGTTCCAGAGGTTGATGGATTCTCATCGTGAGTACAGTTCCAACATGCATCCTATGGGCAAGTCCCATAGGATGAAACCATTTCACACTAGATGAATAGATTCATCTTTACTTGCAAATGTTCCTTTGGGGATTATTTTAGCTGATATATACACATTGGAAAATATTTCTTTGGTCAATTATATAAATGTTAAATAATTTAGGGGACTTTTAGAAAGGAAACACACATCCTACCAAGTGTGCCCAAACTTTTGAGACTGCAACATGACATATTTACCTATCTGCAAAGCTCACACTCAACATACCATCAAATTTTAGAAATTAACACGCACACACACACACACACACACACACACACACAAATATTATTCAAAATAATAGTTGAAGCAAATTTACAGTTTGTATTGGGTTGCACTTCATCTTGAACACACTTGAATACACTTGAACACCTAGATTTTATCTTTCAAATAGAAAAAGTTATTTATCCCAATGCTTTATAAGATAAATTTAGCTATTTTCATACAGTCATATGCAATGATCTGATAATATGCAAGTATGGGTTAAGAGTTTAATTAATACATGTCCTAGTCAACTTTAATTGTCAATTTGACATAGTACAGAACTATTATGAGAGGAAAACCTGACTGAGAAATCCCCTGGATCTGATTGACCTGTGAGCATATGCGTGGGTGACTGTCTTGCTTGTGAAATGATGCATGAGGTCCAAGTCTACTGTGAGCACTAACCTCCCTCGGGGCTTGGACTTTGTAAGAAAATTAGCTACGTCTGAGAATGGGAACAAACCAGACAGTGGGCCAGCAAACAGCATGTCTCAGTTTCAAACTCCAGCTTCCTGTCTTGAGTTCCTGCCCTGCCTTCCCTCAGTGATGGCCTATGACTTGGAAATACAAGCCAAGCTGCCTCCCCAAGTATTATTTTGGTCAGAGTGCAATAGGAGGAAAATACAAGAGCACAATAAAGCACTTTTCATGTCATTAAAATATATCATAAAAGGGTAAATTGTTTGTTGACTTTGAAATCTAAACACTATGCTTTCTTCCAGTAAAGCTCATGAAAATTCCCTCCTTCCCTGCTCCCAAACCCCTCGGCCAACCTCCCCAGATAAGTCCATCCTGTAACTTCTCTCACCATCAACATACAAAGACATGGGGATTGTGTTTTCTGTTTTTCTTCATGACATTGACCTAATCCTTTCATACATTAAATCATAACTTTTTCTTTCCCCTCAAATATTCCAAAGTTATTATGAGGGTCAATAGTTTATAATAATGACTTAACTAAGAGAAGTACAGATGCCCATGAGTCTGTTGATGTTGCTGCTCTGCAAGCACTAGGCACCCATAAAAATAATAATACGCACTAACTATAAACAGGAACACTGCCTCTTGAATAGGACTACCTTCAAAACTCGCATGTAGCTGCTTCACTCATATCTAGATATAGACTAAATGTGATCACTCCTTGCTTCTACTAACAACTGCTCCACTTATATTTGAACAGAAATTAGCTAATACCTACAAAAAAGCCAAATACTTCCTGGAATCAAGGGTACATCTTTCAATTTCCTGATAGAAATCTCACTGATTTCTCACATATTCCACTCTGCATTGCCATATCACATTCTTTCATAGTTCTGAATTCCCCTGAACTGTACATGATACCAAACATAGGAAACTCATTTTCATATGAACATTGACGCATTAGACCTTTGGACAGAAAGAAGATATTTCGCTGCTATCATGTCCAGAATGGTGATACTGATATCCAAGTTTATGCTTTAGTGTACACTTAACAAAGTGCATTGTCTTCACAAGTATGGATCTTACTAGTCAAACCTGGAGACAATGATATCAAAAAGAAGGCTTAGAAGAAAAGATTGATAGAAATCTCACTGATTTCTCACATATTCCACTCTGCATTGCCATATCACATTCTTTCATAGTTCTGAATTCCCCCAAACTGTACATGATACCAAGCATATGTTTCTCTTTTCCCATTAATCACTGTGGGTTCACTCACTTAGTCCTTATATTTTTGTAATTTTCCAGCATCACCACCAATATTTCTCAGATATTTATTTTCTCAGATGAAAGTTTGACATTTGAATGTACAACAAAACCTATAAAAATCACCTAAATTTCTCTTACTTTTAATGCACTTTTCTTAGTGTCACCATCGCCTTTTGAATTAAATGGTGGGTATAATTTGCACAGCATGACATTTACACGATAAGAAATTGGGCATTGTTAAATGATGTTCACACATACAATTAAAGAATTACAGGTTAGAGGACATATAGTCTTATTTAACTCCAACCATTTAAAAAATTGTATTGTTGCTGGATACTATTTTATAGACCTTGTTCACATTGAGATGGAGACATCAGGGGTTCTACCCTCTGGGTCAATGTTCTCTGTGTGGTCCATCAAGTTTTCTTGGTGCCTGGCTATTGATGTTGGTTGTGAGCATCACTGGTCATTTTTGTCATTTAGCTGGTAAATGAGATCAACCCCAGTGTCCTGTTCATGTTGAGTAAGTATAATGATGTTTAGCTATACCTCTAGCTCTAATTTGTCACAGTGGTAAGCCACAGAGAAAGTATGCTCAAACTGTCTCTGTTTCACTTTGGTTGAGCTGAAGTGCTTTCCCTTGCAGGGGGCTTGGCTATGGGTTTTTACCTTCTGGGTTTCACTTTGAGTTTTCACACTAAAAGTGAAACTGCTCTCTAGTCAAAAAAAATGTCTTGGGTTAAGGTCAAGACTACATACTGCTGCTAGGAACTGACAAATTTCCAGGGGAAATACCAATTTCTTCTCTGTTGTACTTTTGAAAGGAATATAATCTGATATTTATGCTTTATTCCTACAAGAACTACATCATATTAAAGGTGAAAGATTGTAAAGCATTGGCTTAAGCATTTCACATTCAATAGATATTTGGATTACACTATTCCAAGTTTTTCTAGGAGGAGTTAGAAACATCAGGATTGAAGTCAAGATTACCTACTTAAGGACATTAGAAACAGAGCCCTTGATGCGACAGTCACTTGCTAGCACCTAAATTACGTTTTTCCTCAATTATGTGAAGCATATATTATTGTTTTAAGTTGACAATTTTATTTTAACATGATGCTTATGCAATTGTTCAGATGAATTAATAGAGCTCTGAAACACAGCAGTAATCTTACAAATTCTTTTTTAGGAGCAAATTATAGTTATCAATGTGGATCCATGAATTAACAAGCAGTAGCCAACCCTTCCTTGTCTTCCTTTTGTACTTTCATGACAACATCCTTTGGACTAATGAACAAAATAAAATAAAACGGATACAATTGATATCTGAGGAACTGACATAGAATTTTCACTAAAAACTTGAGCCTAGGCTCTTAGCTTTACACGTCACAAATGCTCTTTAAACTCACTGGAATTTGAAATTATTAATTTATATTATAGTATAAAGGTGCCAGGAAACGCCGTGTTGTTAGAGGATTACATTTCTGTGAAAGTTGTGGGGTTTTCCTCTGATCTACAGAATGCGAGAACACTTCTAACAACTTCAATTTTCACTTTTACAGATAAAACGTACTTGTATGAGGTGGCACAGAACTTTAGAAGACACTTCAGTGAAGTTCGCTATGCCTTTTGTCAAGGATCTGACCTTCTTCAAACCTTGCCAAAGCTTGCCCCTCCTCAGTTCATCATGTCATAGTGTTGCTATGGTTTTAGTTGAGATGTACAGATCATTTCAGTGCATGCATATCTTTGAAAATATTTTTCAGTGATTCATAAATGGTAATGTGGCCCCTGAACCTACTTTTTAAAACAGCACTCAAATATAATGAATTCTCTTGCCATAACTATTTTCACATTTCAGTTATTAAATGTGTTTTCTAGAAACCTAGTGTTTAAAGATCTGGTGATGTAAAGAAATAAGAAATGAGCACATAATGATTTGTACAGGTTTTCTTTTAATTTTTTTTTAGATTTTCTTAAATTTGACATATTGTTAAAAACTTCAACTTCAAGCTAAGGAAAAGGACATTACATGACTGTTTGCTTTAACTATTGCATAAGGCAAATACATTTTGAGAAACCTGAGCAATTGTGTTCTTTAGGAACTCATCACTAAATGTTAATATAAGGAAAGCTAATGTAATTGGCCTATATGTAATATTCTGACAAACTTTAAATAAAAGACTCATTTGAAAAGAATGCACTGTCTGTCTTGTTTACTTTAACAGCCTAGGGGTGGATTGTGCAAATGTTTACTATGTTAGTTCTCTCTCTTTCTTTTTTTTCTATTTTTCTTTTTTCTTTATTCAATGTTTATAAACTAAACATTGAACCAAATAGTGCTTTGTGCTTTTGACAAAAGGTATTAAAATCAAAACTAATCTACAGTCTCTCATATAAAAATGTGAAGTTTAATTAAAAAATAAACTATGAGAGCAAGGAAAACAGATCAACAGCACAGTACCTGCCTAGCATGAAAGAGACGAATTTTCTGTATATTTGGTATTGTGGTTCATGCCTGTCTTCCCAGCCCTAGGGGGTAAGAACAGGATGATCAAGAACTCAAGGGCACCCTCAGCTAAGTAGAAAATTTGAGGACAAGTTTGGTAACATGAGTCCTCTGCTTCAAAGGAAGAAAAAAAACATGGAAAGGAAGA
Source organism: Apodemus sylvaticus (assembly GCF_947179515.1). NCBI lineage: Eukaryota > Metazoa > Chordata > Mammalia > Rodentia > Muridae > Apodemus > Apodemus sylvaticus. Next base: position 73,239,123 of record NC_067486.1, on the reverse strand, counting down.
AAACAGAAAGGAAAGAAGGAAGGAAAGAAGGAAGGAAGGAAGGAAGGAAGGAAGGAAGGAAGGAAGGAAGGAAGGAAGAAAGAAAGAAAGAAAGAAAGAAAGAAAGAAAGAAAGAAAGAAAGAAAGAAAGGAAGGAAGGAAGGAAGGAAGGAAGGAAGGAAGGAAGGAAGGAAGGAAGGAAGGAAGGAAGAAAGAAAGAAAGAAAGAAAGAAAGAAAGAAAGAAAGAAAGAAAGAAAGAAAGAAAGAAAGAAAGAAAGAAAGAAAGAATAAAAAAGAGAAGGAAGGATAGGATCCTGGGAGGGAGGGATTTAGGGAGGGAGGAAGAAAAGAGGAAGGAGAAAAAAAAGAACAATTCTAAAATTATATCCCAATTTAAAGAGATCATTACATATTGATCTGAGCTCCATTCTGTATAGTGAGTACATTTGTCTCATGTCTTCAAAGAAGAAAAAGAAAAAAAAAACCTTTTCAACTTAAAGGTACTTCAATTCATATATGTTAGTTTTTAACTACTACCTTGGAAAGAATAGACAAATATTGGCAATATTCTAGTTAAAATGGGTGTCTTTTGTCTATAAATTAAAATATCAGTTATGTTAATAATATGTCATATCTCCTCTTTATTATCCAATACTTATCAGTAAATTAGACTTTATGTCCCCAGTAAACCACCAATTTTTAACAGTTATGATTTTAAAAGTATGCATTGCCCTTTTTCTCTTTGTTTCTAAATATAGACACATAGAACAAATGAATATGTAAATATGAATTTGAGTCCTACTGTTAATTACCTTTGCATCATTGCATGAGAGAAATTCTAGGCTACAATGTTTTAAAGTTTATACTCTACAAAATTTATCAAATTGTACCTTTTATTCCCATATCATTTAGGAAATTAAATTGACTAAATTATTAAAAACCAAATCAAATCTTCTGAAAACCAGCCATGGCATTCATTCTCTCTGATGCCTACATTTCAGTGTACAGGAATATCATCCAATTCTTCCAAAGTAAATAAATCTGAGATAAGGAACGCAGGAATTTTAGTCTCCTTAAATATTGTTGAGTTGGTGCTCCCATATGCTCTCATACATGTCCCCTCATGTTTACTCATGTGTGTTTATTCGGCTCCCAAGGAAGGGTATACACAGCACCACAGGCAGGGCACTTCTCACTCTCCATTTTATTTAATGTGGAATCTGTGGGGTTTTTTGTCTTTTTTTCCCTCTTTTTTTTCTTTTATTTGTTTTCATTTATTTTTTTATTCGATATTTATTTACATTTCAAATGATTTCCCCTTTTCAGGCCCCTCCACTCCCCGAAATTCACATAAGCCCCCTTCCCTCTCCCTGTTCTCCCATCCACCCCTTCCCACTTCCCTGTTTTGGTTTTGACCTATACTGCTACACTGAGTCTTTCCAGAACAAGGGGCCACTCCTCCATTCTCCTTGTACCTCATTTGATGTGTAGATTATGTTTTGGGTATTCAAATTTTCTAGGCTAATATCCACTTATTAGTGAGTGCATACCATGATTGATCTTTTGAGACTGGGTTACCTCACTTAGTATGATGTTCTCCAACTCCATCCATTTGTCTAAGAATTTCTTGAATTCATTGTTTCTAATGGCTGAATAGTACTCTATTGTGTGTGTGTATGTATATATATATATATATATATATATATATATATATATATATATATATATATATCACATTTTTCACATCCATTCTTCCGTTGAGGGATACCTGGGTTCTTTCCAGCTTCTGGCTATTATAAATAGGGCTGCTATGAACATAGTGGAGCACGTATCCTTATTACATGCTGGGGAAATCCTCTCGGTATATGCCCAGGAGTGGTATGGCAGGATCCTCCAGAAGTGACGTGTCCAGTTTTCTGAGGAACCATCAGACTGATTTCCAGAGTGGTTGTACCAGTTTGCAACCCCACAAGCAGTGGAGGAGTGTTCCTCTTTCTCCACATCCTTGCCAACACCTGCTGTCTTGGCAACCAACAAATTGGGAAAAGATCTTCACCAACCCTACATCAGATAGAGGGCTAATATCCAATATATACAAAGAACTCAAGAAGTTAGACCCCAGAAAACCAAATAACCCTATTAATAATGGGGTACAGAGCTAAACAAAAAATTTTTACCTGAAGAACTTCGGATGGCTGAGAAGCATCTTAAAAAATGCTCAACTTCATTAGTCATTAGGGAAATGCAAATCCAAACAACCCTGAGATTTCACCTTACACCAGTCAGAATGGCTAAGATTAAAAATTCTGGAATCTAGTTTCAATCCAATCTGTTATCTACATTTCCAGGTTTTTGTGAGTTTTAAGAAGACAGCACCATTCATAGGTCAATCTCCTACCTAAATACTTGGTTAATAAACACTGAACATTGAACTTGATTAATAAACACTGTTCTCTGGAATGGAGGCAAGCTCATTCCAGGGCAGATGTGGGTAGAATAAAAGTGTTGTGGTGAAATGAACATCTTTTGTGTGCCATGGCTTGTCTTTGATGAGAGATGAGGGAAGGCACTATCTCTTGTGGTTCCAGGGTGGGAAGTCTGTCTCAAAGACTTGAAGCACATGCATATCTTGGTGTGCTTTGCATCCATCAAAGATGTAGGCTTGTTTGTTTAGAATAAAATATCAGCTCATAATCTTTGCCTAGTGGGTATAATCCATCTGCCTAAGTTATTGCCCTTTTTCAGCTTTACTGACTGGACACAAGCATACTCACTCCATTTCTTTTGCAAGGATGCCAGGTTCTTCCTACCTTGGCTATTGCACACACTGTTTCCCCTTTCTCCAGCACCTTAAGGGATTGCTCCTTTTTTCCAAGCACTTTGCATGACCCCCCCCCAGCATTGAAATTCAGCCCCCAAAATATCACAATTTGACAGGACCTCAGAAATATTGCTATACATTCAACTGAGTTCCTCTGTTCTACCTGTACGCATTGTAATTTTCTTTTTCATGATCTGCAAAGGACATGCTTGGGTTTCTGAGCTACAAGTTGTCATTATTCCTGTACTTTGACTCCTATCACAGGGTTTTGTATGTTTTTAGTTTAAAAAATACTATTATCATATCCTTTATCATTAAACACCATGCAATTATTAATACAGAGATAAAAATGCACTTCTCAATATTATAAAGAAAAGGAATGTATGTGGACTACATAACAGTAGAGTAAATCATTAACATTTGATTCTAGAGTTACTTTGGGAATTCTCCTGTGCCAGAATGGATGTCAGGCAAAATTAAGATTGAACTCTGTGGCTGGAATTAATTTTACAGGCTTCTGTAGCTATAAGAAAACAGAACAAACCCAGACAATACAACATGGGTAATTAAAATCTACAAGAAAAAGTCAACGCTTTTCGAAGGAGTTTTGTTTCTGAGCACACTGAGTCTCACCTGTTCAAAGCATGTAGTGTGTCAAAGAGTTACTGACCCTCTGCAGGAGGCAACTGTGAAAATAAGAACCCCTAAAGCACATCATTTTATTACTATTTTCTTCACATACTATTTCTTAGAAATCTAGTTTTACTTTTTTCCATATCCAGGTAAACTAAGTATCTCTGTTCATCAGTAGTGAACCCATCCTTAGTATTCTCAGTAGCTATTCTCCTAATTAATACAGAAAAGTACAACCATAGAAATGAGAAAAACGCATAATGCATAGTTCCCACGAGTTGAAACACTGTGATTTATTTTAACTTTCTAAGATGCCTTTTAAAATAATTTTTATTGACAGCCAACAACAGAACATTGTGAGAGAGCAATGGACTTCAAGGAGGCATAGTACAGCTCAATCCCCCCAGTTTTAGCACTAAAGCTATTTTGATGGACAGTTCCATTCCAGAGTGCAGTTCGTGCAATTGTTCACCAAATAAGCATTAAGCAAGCCATAACCCAGGGAGAAGCAGTTCACAAAGTGGGGAAAATTATGTGCAGAACAGGGTGCAGTTTCTTAATGTTAGAAACAGAAGTAAACTTTAATATGTATATTATATATACACGCATATTATGCATATGTAAATTACATGTAAGTATATATGTAATTTTTCAAGCTTTATTTTCTTCTGTATATTCAGAAATGTCTCAGACACAGTATTTCCAAAAGCAAGCTAAAGAAGAAAACAAAGTGAATTATTAGAATTTTTTAAATCTTCCATTTGAATAAAACAGTCTATGTTGTTGAATAAGAGATAGAGACCATTTTTTTAAAAAAAACAAAACTATGTTCACTATTGAGCTGCTAGCTTTATGTAGACTTAAAATTACATAAGTGAATAATTCAAATTCTTCATCATGCTACACATCTACATATCAGATTCCCAAAGCACACTGAGAATAGAGACTACCAGAATGGGCGGTGTGAATTAGAGAATAATTCCATTATGCAATTTTGTTGGACACCACTCTTCTGTATTATAATATATTTAATACGATCTAAGGAGCACAGGGGCTAACATGGGAGACTCACATTTCACATTTTGTGTAACTGAAATGCTAAAGAGACGGTCATGTAAACAAAAGAGAGGAGCTAAATGCTCCTCTATGTATGGAAGAAAGGGGAAGCTTAAGGATCACCTTGCAAATTACCAAATGATATTGACATAAATTATTCCTCATCATATTGAACCTTAATATTCTGATCACATTACACTCCTTCAGACAAATAAATGGCAAATTTGGCAGCATTTCACTCTTCAGATGCATCAATGAGTCATATTTTATCTTCAGCAGGAGGAGCCGTAACCCTCCTTCTGAAATATTGCATTCAACGCCTGTGAAGGCAAGAGTCTATTTTCAGATCTGAGCTGAGAACGTGGCCCTTAAGCCCAGTCTTCCTTTAATAGTTTGTTATGGAAAGACACCATCATCGTGCAGTCTGTTCTTTCAGATATCTTTGGATATCTCTGTCTGGCACAAAAATAAAAGCTGACACAGAGGCAAGACTTACATCACATGAGCAGTTAAGTGTGCAGTGGAATATAGTTTGTAGATATATTTTGGGCCTGGTTAAAAGGAACTAACCATTTGTGGTGCTGCGAATAGAGTCGGTTCCTCCCACGCATTCAAATCATTTTTCAGTTTCATGAAGTTAAATGCCAGCCAGCTCAACCGTTACAGTCCTGCGTGTCTGCTTCATCCACACTTGTGTTCAATACTGTGCATTTAGGCATATAGCAGATATCTCCAGACTATATTACATTTGTAAAGAAGGTTGTTTCAGTAAATGAAAAACCATACAGTTTTCAGCTGGATGTGGGGCTGCATTTCACCTTCATTAGTTGTTGATAGTGATTAATTCTTACATGTGGCAATATTCCTGACTTCATGAGGAATATGTGTTGTTTCATGAGCTCTCCTTGTCAGCTACTTCATGTACTCATCGTTACAGAACCCTTTTAGTTACTACCACATAGAGCATGCTTTCACATTTCTGCTTAAAATAAAAATAAAAATAAAAACCTTTCCTTGAAGCTTCAACCATTCTGGTTAATGACAAGTGGTTCATCAGAAAAGTGTTCAATGAAAGAACTGTCTCTGCAGGATCTCAATGTAGGGCTGACATGCCTAATTGGCAAACTCACACGCCAGTGAGAGACATCATATCGAAAATAATGTTGACAATGTCTGAAGAAATGACAACTGAGATTGTCCTCTAGCCTCTATGCAAACTGACACTTGTATTTACAAGCACTCAAAAACATATACATACATGAACACATATACACATATTACATGTCTGCTGTCTGTGGTTCCAATTGTTTAATGATAGCCCTTAAAATAAAATGCTGGCCCATGATTGATAGTTTCAATCCTGGGTTCGCCTAGCAGGTCTCGGCTCTCACCTTATGAACCTAGATTCTGTGAAGTTTCTTGAAATATCTTTGTACTTGGCTTCTGTTTCCTTCCCTGGTATCTGCTTCTTCTCAATCTTTGTTGCTAATTCTTTCATTGCTCTTTAACTCTTTAACTCAGCCCTTGGATACCTTTCTCTATATGCAGACTCATTCTATGGATGGTCTCATCAAAATGCCAGATGTGAATTTGTTGATAAATGTCAAATATACATCTTCCATTTGAGCTGTTTTCCTTAATATCAAATTTATTTATTCACTGAAATCACTACTAGCACACCTTTTCTTTCTTTCTATCTATCTATCTATCTATCTATCTATCTATCTATCTATCTAAGGCCAAAATATCAGTGCCAGAGAAAGGACTCTCCATCTGTCACTTATGTTTCATGATGTTCTCAACTACATGGAACCTCATTCCATGAGAATCAGGACCATTCAAAACTATGTTCTGAAAGGAAAAGGCCTGCCATCCTCCTTTACCCTTTCCTATCCTATTATAGAGAAACAGGACACTGTGTGGCGCATAAATGTATTGATAAAGCTGCCTAGATAACAAACATGACAAACAGGGATGCTTTTTCCAAGACTTTAAAATGAACATTTTGTGTTGGAGGAAGTTTAATTTACAGGAAAATTGGAAATCACTACAGAGAAATCTTGTGTTGCCCCTTACTAAATCTCATCCTATTCAGAATAGGCATCATCAAAGAAACAAAACTAACAAACAAAATGTTGAATGCAAAAATGATGGAGGAGTTCTTATTCATAACTAATAGGAGTATGAATTAGTCTACTTCCTATGGAAATCATTATAGTGTATCTTCAAAAATTAAAAGTAAGGGCTATAGAGATGGTTTAGCAATTAAGAGCACTGCTCTTAAAAAAATACCTGAGCCTACCTTGGGTGGCTTACAATCATCTATAAGTTAAGATCTTAGGGATTTGATAGCCTTTTAAAACTGTGGGTACCTGCAATTCCCTGAACATTCACAAAGAGACTCAAATACATAGATGTAATTTTAAAAATGTAAATAGAGATACTTTATGGTTCAAATTTAGTATTTGCTCAATCTCTGTCTCTGCCTCTCCTCTCTCTTTCTCACTGTTATACACACATGCAGAGAGAGAGAGAGAGAGAGAGAGAGAGAGAGAGAGAGAGAGAAGAGAGATTTGGAGGGAGATGGTACGTGAAAGAAAGGCAGAGAAAGAATACACAGTTGTATATAGATAGCCACAAATGAGAAAATTTCATCATCTCCACATAAATTGATGAAACTGGAGATCATTTTAAGTGAAATAAATAGATTTTAAATTTTTATTAAGAGCTGAACTAAAGAAGTCATGGAAGAAATCTAAGAATATGGAATTTAAGGAACATTTCAGCTGTTTTCAAGTAAGTTGCTATTAGTTGTGGATGAGACTAAAAATAATTAAAATATTTTAAGGAAATCTTTGTACATATAAATAATTGATAAGTTTCCTTGGTTTGTTTGTTTGTTTCTTTCTTTCTTTCTTTCTTCCTTCCTTCCTTCCTTCCTTTCTTCCTGTCTTTTTTTCTTTCTCCCCTCCCTCCTTCTTTCCTTCTCTCCCACTCTCCTTCCCTCCTTCCCTCCCTCCCTCCTTCCTTCCTTCATTCCTTCCTTCTTCCTTTTCTTTTCTTCCATTGAGAAAGGAAGCCTGACCCTTGGGATGAAAACTGTCTCTGGAAGTTTAAGACAAAATAAATTTTGTATCTCCAGCCGTAAGCGTTTGAAAACACCTGGGAAAATTTTGAAACTCACAAGAACTATTTTCCTAAGTAAAGCATGTGGAAAAGCAAAAGCCTCAGGAAAGATGAAAGAAGAATAACAATGAAATGGACAGAGAAATGGACTAGGAAACTTCCAAATCGTGAGAGAACCAATTTTCCACCCTCAGAGTGACATGTGCTCTTATTAGGTGGCCAGAAAAATTCAGGACTACTAGGAATCATTGCAGGGGTCGCTGTCTCCTACTTGTCTTCATTAAGGGGACAAGTGATTGTATTTGCCATTTTCCTTTTCCTCTAGCAATTATTGGGGTTTGTGACAGATAAATAACTTGGCCTTTTAGTTCAATATTTAAAATAATACAAAGGAAGTTACCACATTGTTACTGATTGGACATGCCCAGGAAATCCAGTTATTTATACTTTGTGGAGTTAGGGTCATGCAATCCTTTTGGGAATTGGATGAACACAGTCTATAATTTAAAGAAAGATCAAAGGATCTGGTGGCATGCAAGCCAGGTAACATGGAGACTTCCTGAGATTTATCATCCTGTCTTGTTGGTGACAGCTCATGACTAATACTGCCAGTAGAAGTAGCAGATATGACTTTGGAACTGAGGAAGTTCATAACCTGAATGCCTCTTCTGAGTTCTTACTCTGCCATGACCACCTTGGAAGCAGTTAAAATATTTATAGTTGATATAGTGGCAAAATATGAAGGTACAGAGATATATGCCTTGAACATAGTGATACTGAGTATCTGAAATTTATATTAACATTAGATACACAACACAGTCTAAACTGCACTAAGGAGAAGTCCAACCAATCTCCATTTCTACAATTTCAATATTTCTCTTCTTCCATGCTTTCTCCAACTTAGCTTATCATTGGCTTGATAAATATAAAATAGCCTCATTTCCTACTTTCTCAGATAGGCATCTGTAGGGTCATTTTAATACCCAGCATTTTTTAACACCTCAAATTAAATTCCACCAAAATCTTTCTTGATATACTCTTCACTACATATCCATAATTTAATCCCTTTGTAATTTGCTTCTGCCAATCTCATTCTAGTAATCACCACTGAGGAGCCTCAATCCTGTTCTCTGTTTCCCTCTCTGTTCTTCTTTTGGGGTATATGTAGCATATGACACCAAGAATGGTTCTGATAAATTCCATTCATAATTAATCACTGATTTTCTCAGAATTGTCCCATTATTTTCTGTAATGCAAAGTACAAAGGCAGAGTATTGTAACACACTTTAATAAAGCTTTCTCCACTTTACCTCTTATCACTTTTGATTTACATTCATTCATTACTAATTGTATGGTTTGAGACATATAATCTAATCTCTATAAAATCTAGTTTTCTCCTATGTAAAATAGTCCTAGAAATAATAAAGAATAAAATAATAATTATGGAAAATTGTTGAAATGTTAAGTACACAGAGTAGTTATCATATTTCATATAACATTCTGAATTAAATAATTTAGTTATAAAAACCATATCAATTATCTTTAATATAAATTAAATATAATTATATTTGTACATGGACAAAAATCCTATTCATACGAAATTTATTGCCTGAGGTCACACAGATAGGAATTAGCAAAGTTAATATTTGAAATAAAGCCATATAGTTCTAGAGCATAAATGCTTAACCATGATATTTTTAAATACTAGGCTATAAAATGGCTAGTATGAGTTAAGTTGCTAATACTATCTTAAGTTCTTTCTTTTTAGGAGTATTGTAGCAATATTCTTTTACTGATGTTAAAGAAATATCAGGGTGGTGATAAGGAAAATCAAATATACCTTAATAGATTCACATCACTAATGAACTGGAGGAACACATATAATACCTACTTTCTTTTCAAAAATAAGAATCAAGTTTTCCAGAAAAAAGAAAATATTGAAAAAACTATGGAAATCTAGTGGTTCAAAGAATAATTTTCCTAAGAGTACATACATTTCTGAGTCAAATCTTTATTCATAATACATAAGGTAGTGATATGGCTGGCTTCTATGTATGTAAAGTAAAACAAGAGCTTGCTTTAAAAACTTCTTTTTTTTTCTACTTCCATCCTTCTGATTTCAATCTTTAAGCCAAAATGTGGAGGGTAGATGAGAATTTTAATCACTAGGGATTTTTTTCCATTTTAACCTGAAAGATGTGAGCAGGCTAGCTAGCCACGCTTGCTGTTGTTAGAGGCTCAGGTCCATTTGTACTATAAAGCTTTCTATTAAAAACATAATCTTTGATCTTTATTTCAACCTGAAGACTGAAAAAATGTCAATATTATCCTTTTATTTATGGAGATATTTACCAAAAGAGCCCTTTCAAAATAAATTATACAACTAAAATTAAAACATACCTCGTTTATTAGGGTGGGAAGAAGATAGATTTTCTAAAGCATTGGACAGGTCAGTGTTCTTTCCTCCCATAAACCATTCTCTCAGCTTCTTTAGCTATAAGAAATTAAAGAACAGGAAGACAAGGGGAAGGGAAGGAAAGAAAGAAAGAGAGAAAGATTTAGAAAAATTGGAGACAAGAAAAAAGGAAAGTTATAAGAAAAATAAACAAAAATAAATGCAAAAAACACCCAAAAGACTGGAATTCAGAAGTTATCTGGAATAAGTATGAGACTTAACCAAAGACTGAAATGAAACAGGTTGGGGTCATTTAAATAGGAATTTCCCCATAGACTCATATATTTGAATAGTCCCTAGCTGGTGGAACATTTATGAAAGATTAGTAGGTGTGGCATTGTTGGAGAAGGTGTGTCACTGGGGGTAGAATTTGAGATTTCAAAGCCCATGCCAGATCTAGTCTTATTCTCTATCTGACTGTTATAAATGGGAAGTGAGCACTCAGGTATCATCCCAGCACCCTACCTGCCTCCCTGCTAACACACTCCCTGACATAATGCTCATGAACTCTCTTAACCAAACCCCCAATTAACCAATCACCTTCTTAACTAAGCCCCCTATTAAATGCTTCCATATATAAGTTGCCTTAGCCATGGTATCTCTACACAGCAATAAACTGTAATTCAGACACATGTTATTTACAAACAAAGTCATCATGTTTAGCCGTGTATAGCCTAGGTAGCTAGACTTAGCATTATGTCCCTTTGAGAAGCACCTTATTTTTCCTCTAGCAGAAACTGAAATTTTACACTGTAATAGTAATACTCACTGAAAAATAATGTGTCAAAGATTTATCCAATAATAGTTTGCTAGAGCATTGAACTGTTTTGTACTCTTACCTGTCTAAGGTTTTCCAGTTTGCTGGGCAAATCTATACCTGTAAGAGATATTTTCAAGTGAAAAACATAGCAAGGGTAGCATTTAATTGGTTGCAAGATATGTTTTTATGCTCTCAGACCTTGCTCATATGATTTGAGGCTGCCCTCCATTTCCTAATGCCAAGCACTGAATGTATTTCTAATGTTCCTAATACTGATAACTCATATCATGAAAAGTACCTATGTCCCCCAACAAGCAGAAAGTTTTTTTAAATTACACTATAGCACTATAATAAAGTATTTTTATAAATAAATCATAATATTTTATTGACATAGAAACAATATAAAATAAAGAAAATAAATGAACAAAAATTCTTCATAAAATCTGAAGCAAGAAGGAAAAAGTTAAATAATATTAATACTCAATATCCAAGTTATTTCTTATTGGGTATGCTTTTACTCCATTTTATAATTTTACTTATTTCTCAAATATCTTTTAATTATGTAGTGTTCATGCAATCCAGCTTTTTTAAAATATTAATACTTTTTGAGGGTTTGCATTTGTTTGTTTTAAAACTCTGAAAAAAGCTCAAACTATGGACGTGGGTATGCTAAGCATTATAACTAAGATATGTCCCCAGTCCAAATGTAATTTGAAAGTAATATTTTATCCAACAAATATAAACACATTTTAAAAAAATGGGTCAGATGATGATTGAGAAGGTGCCACTTTGTCAGCAGTCATACTTTCTCTTGGGTTGTCCTAACTACATTTATGACATGATCTTGACAATTTATAGGATTATATCTTCTTGTTCAAAGGACTCTTGTGTCCTTGTTGATGCAGCCTAGATGTTTAACTTGTAATCTCTGTCTCCATTTCACCAAGCAAAGGACCACAGTACAACACTTCAGTTCATTGGTGAAATTCCTAGTGGAAACCTATGGATAGAACACTCATGAAATGTCTGATGTAGAAAATACTAACTGTTCCTTAAAGAGTCACAAATGGGAAAGAGTTGTATAAAGTAGGATAACTGTTCTTTTTCTTCACAGTTACCAACCCATTAGGATTCTCATATAAAATAAAATGTCCTTTTAATATTTTAAGTAACTCTATGACTTGTATTATGAATGCATAACATTGATCTTTACTGAAGGCTTTTTTATATCATATATGCTCTAGGGAAGTCATGGATCTGGGAGAAAAACCTATAAATTCCCACCTTACTAACCTGGCATAATTGCTAACTACATTGAAAATATTTGTCCTTATATACATAGTCTTCGTTCCTCAACAAGGAAACTTCTATTTATAACAGGTGAAGTCCACTACAGAAAACTACAACCAATCAAAAAGTAGCGTTGTGGAGCCCAATCCCCACGGAATCCCTATAACACAAGCCCAATTCTAGGACCCAGGGAATTGTGTCCTAGAGGGAAAGACTACTGTAAAAGCCAGAGGATCAGGGCGTCTGCTGGGAGAAGGTGATCCTATTGTTTTATCAGAGGTAGCATGCCTTTTTCTGACTCACCAGCATGGGAGGGCCTCTGGAGACCAGGATTTTGGGTCAACTTCTCCTGACTTGTATGTTCTTTAGCTGGAAACAACTCATGTCCTGTAATAATCAAATGCAGACATAAACATGGTGTCACCAAATGTGCTTCTAGGTCATTGGGATTTGTAGTGAACTCTTAATGTATACATTCACCAATGTTAGACGGATAGGGAAGTATATGGTCTGAGAAACAGGCCACTCTAAAACTGAGTGGACGTATATGAACAGCCTGAGAGATAAATCTACAAGGTGGTGGAATTGCAGGGGAGTTTTACTCTCTTTTTTATGGGTTTAATTTTTAAGCATCTGCAATAGCTTTGAACACATGAAGTAAAAACTAAAAGTTGATTTTAAAAGAAAAATTTTAAAGCACTTCATTTTGTAATGATAGTTGACATGATAAATTTAAATATGAGACAATCTGTCCTCTAGGCTTCTCTTTAAAGACCTTGATGAAGAGTTAGAAAGTCATCCACTTATGTGTCTAAGTCTCCTGTCATCCTTAATTTACCCCAGAGACATTTAGGACTTAGTTCTTCACATGCCTCAGCATTATAAATGTTTATATTCTAAAGTATAAATTGCGACAACAGACTTCATTCTGGGAGCTATGACTATTGAACAACTTTTTGATTAATAATGATGCCATTAGAATAGCAATTTGTATCAAAGAATGAATTTAAATGAGGGCTTAAAAATCAAAAGTTATTTCTTTCATACTATCCAGTCCATTTTCCCCTACCCCCATCTCCTGACTGTCATTGTTACTGTGTGGGCAGGAAGTAGATTGATGAGGGTTATCTGCTGTAGATGTGTTAACTGGGCAGACCTCAATTGCTGAAAGTGTAGTTTAGTGTTAGTTTCAGCCAAGAGGATGGCTCAGAACCTGAACTAAATTATTTCCTTAAATACACACACATACACATACACACACACACACACACAGAGAGAGAGAGAGAGAGAGAGAGAGAGAGAGAGAGAGAGAGAGAGAGAATATATGTAACACAATTTTTTTAAAAAAATATACTAAAAGTAAATTTTAAAAATAACTTCATGAAACTGTTGCCACTTTGAATATGGTATTTTGGGGGCAAACTGAATCCTGGGGCACAGTTCCTCACATGCAGCTTGAAGATCTTGGGGACTGGAGAGAGAGATCAATGGCTGAGTGCTTGCTGCTCTTGAAAAAGACCCATGCTCAGTTCCCGCACACACATAAGGCTGCCTATGACCTCCTGCAATTCCAACTCTGGGGGATTTGATCCTGACTCTGGATTACACACAACACACACACACACACACACACACACACACACACTTAATAAATATACTGTCTCTTACTCCATGGACAGGGTTATACTAAACATCTGAATGTAGATGAGACTTTGTTGCAAAGGAAGATAGACTGCACTGGCTGCGGAGAAAAAGAATGCTAAATAAAGGCGCAGAAACACCATTCGTGGCTGCGCACGGGCTCAGCACTAACAAACAGCTCTCTTCTTGCTCTCGGGAACATGTGAAACTTCTAATAAACAGAAACTAGAAATTCTTCCCAAAGGAAACCTAGAAACACCCCAGATAATGATGTAACAAAATAATCCCTCCCTAGACATTTTGGTTTTGTTGTCCTTTCTTGTTCTTCTGGTAAACTGTTTCCCAGTTCTACTTTTTGTTGAGGCATGCTTTAATATTGCCCCACGAATAAAAGTCAGCAGCATTGTGCTGGTTGTTATGGATATTTAATGTGCATGGTGAAAAAGCTCATTGTACCCTTGAAGAAATATTTAGAACAGAAGATAATCTCTACTTAAAAATTAAGCCTCTTCTCGTATGTTCAATGATCCTGAGATGAAAGAGAGTCACAGTGTGTTTCAACTATGCAGCTAGGGATACAGGCAAGTCAAGGCACCCTGTGCAATCCTGAGGTTACACATGTGACATATAAATCTTATCAATGCTTTAGAGTCATGCATGTATGTTTCTATTTCACATATGCATGAAGCCAGAGTTACAATGACCAGTAACACATATGACTGCAGGGAAGTACCACAGATCACCACAGTTTTGCTAGTATGTTTGTGCTCTGCCAGAACCATCAGAAATCTCCTTATTTTGCAGAGAGAGCAATAGAACCTCTCTGCAATAGAGCCATCCGAAGGCAGTGCCTCAGACGGAGAGAACAAATGTTAGTGAATAGAACACAGAATGTGTAAGCCCCACCCTTGAACTAACTTTTTTGATGGTACGCACCTGTCAATAGGAAAACCTTCATTAGTAAGCTTTATAAATTTCCTTTATACAGCCAAAACATAACTTTAATTTCATTGGCTTTGAAAAATCACATTAGGGATAACCAAGTCGAGTAAAGGTGAATTAAATCCAGATGTGAGAAACTTGATCCCTTTTCTTACCTTAATGTCACATACCATTAATTATATTCCCTCCAGCTTAACAACTGTGTATGACGAAAAGTCTAGCTCCTTTCAGACCAGAAGGTAAGTTAGATAAAATAACAGAAAGCCCCACAGTTTGAAGCAAGAAGGCTTATTGTCTTAAGGACAGTATTTTAAGTCACTACTTTTAAAACAAGAACAACTACAAACGATTCACAGGTTAACTTGGTTTCCTAATAAACGAACAGTCCATGTAAGCTGATAAAAGGATACTTAGGTACACTGCAGTAACATTTCCAATGTCGAATTTGTTATAATATAGTACCCACAGAAAGTCACCTATTCTAAAAACGGAACACTTTTATATATGTCACGGTTAAATCAGTTCCTTGGTGTGCCTATGTAGTGACACAAATAAACTCAGCCAGTACCTAACCCCAGGGTCACCACCCACTGCCAATACTTCAGCCTCGCCGTCCCCCAGCTCTGCTAGCACATTGTTATTTTCTACTTTCTCTGAAATGTTTCTTTCATGGACATCAAACTAATAATCTCTTATGACAGAAGCCTTTTCCTTTCCAAGGTACTTGTGAATATGACTGATGCTACAGCTTGTTCCACATTTCACATCTCTAATTGTATAGGACAAATGTAAAATAGATACTCATGACTAGGAAAAATACAGCTGAAGTTAATGTAGTATTATATAGGGCAATTTGGCACAATTTATCAGAAAAGAAAGGCTTCAGAGAGTACACTCAATTCAGAGTAGCAGCTACTTAAGGAGAATTTAGTGATTAACTTACATTACTGCCTTATGAACTCATTTTACTAATGGCAGAAAAATAAATGAAATAAACAGGAAAGAAATTATTTGCTCACATTCGATTCATGTACACATACCTGAGCTCAGATGTGGCCATCCACCCACAGATTTTAAAAGGTTCATCACAGACAACAAAGCCAGGAGTCCAATACAGAGAGAGGATGGAAAGACCTTCATGTTAAAAATTTCTTCCTGTAGCAACAGAGAAACCAAAATTCCAAGTCAAGACAGATACTTCAATGGCTGGGGAGTGTAGCCAAGCCTGCTTATAAAAGGTGACTGTGCTTAAGGGAAGACATTTATAAAATGTAATGCATCCTGTCAACATGATTCACTGTCTGGAGAAGTGACAGATTGGCCACACTCTCAATGGCAGGAAGACCAGATCGATACATCTTGTAGCTGCCCATTTTACTAAATGCAGGCATTCTTAATGCAGGTTCACACAATCAAAAGTATGCACAAAGCTCAAAGCAGTTATAAACTTCTACTTATTTCCCTTATTATATAGGATTACTTGTCCTTAAATCCTTATAATACTAAGGTTGAGAACATGGGAAGCTGGTAAAAGTCGGACTATTTTGTCCGATTTAGAGCCAAGTAATTTTATTGTTAATAGTAACAGGAGCACCACGGCATTCTTAACCAACCAAAGGGTTGAAAGTTAGAAAAAACTCAGGTTTTAAATGCTTTGTTTCACCAAAGAAATGGGCTCTTTCTGCTACAAGCAGCACTTTGTTAAATCAAGGCTCAATTTAATTAATTCAAAGCTGGCAAATGGCCCATCAATTACTCTCTTTAATACTTGCCTTAATTGAGATGGTTTTATTTTAAGTCAGAGTATTCCATTATATCCTGAATTCTGATTTAATGGACCCAGCGATGCTGTAACGACATTTGCTTTTCCTAAGGGACTAAGACAATAGTAAGATTCAAATAGGGGTAAACATAATTTTATCTTACAATTCAGTTGCTTTGATATTTTCATGAGTAAGTCTGAAGTACCCATTTTGATATCCGTGTGTGTTCTGTGTTCTTTCATGGGTTCATTTACTAGTGTGAGCTCTTGAACATTTTCTAGTGTGAGCCCTTACTCTTTCTGCTTCACAGCTTCACAAACCCATTGCCAGCTGGTTGGTGAGCTTTGTTCTCTGCCCATCTTCCCTGTTCCTGTCAGAAGCCTCAGATCAATGTGACCCACACTAAGACTTCAGTGTGTTTGCTCATTCATCTTACTCTAAGCTGTGACTTGTTTTTGACCCTTTGGGATGTATATATAAAATATCACAGTACCTTTCTGTTTTATTACTATCCTATGTTTGTATGCCTGCCTCTACTTCTAAACTGGAAAAGATTCGTAGACACATTCTAGCCATTTATGTCTCTATATAAAAGTATTTCTGTGAACTGAAGAGGAAATGAATGAAACCATGTTTGATGTGTAACTAAATGATTGCATTTATTGGAAAGAAAAAATTAAGTAATAACCCCAACTCTGTTACTGGTTAGAAAGATTAAAGAGTCAAAACAATGACTATGACTCTTTGTTTATTGTTAAGTCTCAAAATTTAAGAATGATCAAAGTCTTTAAAGGGTTTCTTACTATACTACTGTGTTTCAAAATTATCTTTCAAATAAACCTCACATCAGTCATAATTTACTTGCAGGTTATTAGAACTCCTTTAAAGGACTATTTTTAAAGTCACATAAAGATAAAAAAGAGTAATCAGTACCCCTTACTGTTGAGATGATATACAGATATGACTTTAAAACATGTAATTCCAAGATAAATACTAAAAAAGTGAATAAGATATAAAATAATCTCATCAAAATTAAACTAATAATTGAAAATTAAGTGTTCTGAGTGATTTTTACAAGAAACCACAAAGTTAAATGTAAATAGTCTTAAAATATATTCAGCTTCTGACTCCTAAATTTAAAAGAAAGCTTTAAAATATGTGTGTATGTAATGTTGCTCTGGTTAGCCTATAACTTGTGATGTAGGCTAGGATAGTCTTGAACTCATAGAGATTCACCTGCCTTTTTCTCTAAGTAATGGAATTATAGGTATGTGCCACACTGGCCAGTAATGGGTAAATTTTAAATATAAATATATGCAAATTTACTTTTATTTTCTAGTTACACTTATATATCAGTATAAAAATTATATTCTAAACTTTAATGTAAAATTCATGATGAGTCTTAATTCTCAAGATGATTTTTGTTATTATCCTTTGTTGTTGTTGCCTGTGTGTATATAAGCACAATATATATACAAGTATACTTGTATATTTATAAGTATGTATATATACAAGTATATGTATATATATATATATATATATATATATATATATATATATATATATTGTGTGTACATCTGTGGGTGCATTTGTATACATATGTTCATGCATGTGCATACATGTGTGGATTATGTTTTGGATATTCCAGTTTTCTAGGTTAATATCCACTTATTAGTGAGTTCATACCATGATTCATCTTTTGAGACTGGGTTACCTCACTTAGTATGATGTTCTCCAGCTCCATCCATTTGTCTATGAATTTCATGAATTCATTATTTCTAATGGCTGAATAATACTCCATTGTGTAAATATACCACATTTTTTGTATCCATTCCTCCATTGAGGGACACCTGGGTTCTTTCTAGCTTCTGGCTACTTCAAATATGGCTGCTATGAACATAGTGTCCTTATTGCATGCTGGGGAATCCTTTGGGTATATGCCCAGGAGCGGTATAGCAGGGTCCTCCGGAAGTGCCATGCCCAGTTTTCTGAGAAACCTCTAGACTGATTTGCAAAGTAGTTGCACCATCTAACAATCCCACCAGCAGTGGAGGAGTGCTCCTCTTTCTCCACATCCTCGCCAGCAGCCAGGAACCATTCTTATGTAGATCTCAAAATTTGAAGCTCATCTGTGGATAGGTTACTATAGCAACCCCTTTCCACTTCACCTCCTCATGACCCCCTTTATCGTGCCAAAATTGCAGCAGCAATAACTAGACTTACCCAGAAATTATGAGAAACTGTTTCTTAGAAATGATGCCAACCCCCTGAGATTGTTCTCACTTTACCCCTCCCAAACCTTGTGAGCTTCCCTTTATATTGGCTTATGTAAAACATAAAATTTGACAGCTTGATCGGAATCAGACTTGCTGTTCGCCTCTGTGTCTCTTGTCTCTTGCCTTCCTCTTAGGTAGTTCCAGGGACCCTGTTGACTGTTCTGTGGATCGGGACAACATTTTATACATAAAGAGGGAAAATACTTTCCCAGACACAGGAAACCTGAGTAGATTCATGACCCTCAGGTGCACATTGCAAGAAATCATAAAGGGAATTCAGTATGATGACAGAAGAGCAGGAATAAAAGTGTGCAGCTCCTTGTAAAGTTAGAAACTCACATTCCTGAGGGCAGTGTGTGGTAAGCCCTCACAACAGCATGTCGCAAGCCCCCACTGCTTCAATATAAAAGCTCCTAGACAAAAAGTATTCATGATAATAAACACAACCATAATGCATTGGTGAGATATAATTTTAAAAATAAAGTGGAACATCAAAAATGCAAAAGATGATTGACTGTGGTGGTGCATGCCTTTACTCCCAGCATTCAGAAGGCACAGGTGGAATGATCTCTATAAATTAGTTGCAACCCGCCATCTTCTACACAGCTAGTTTTACATCAACCTGGTATAGTGGACACTAATGGTCTCTTAGTGAATTTTCAAACAATTTGCCTACTAATCATAGCGGTGTTAACTATGTTCAAACACAGAGACGTGGAATGACATCCTCTCCAATATAGGTGGCCCCAAAGTGTCAGGATCTAATTACTTTGGTAGCACTTCTACTACATTGTTGAATAGAAATGTTAAGCAAGGGCTTTAGGAAGTCTAGTTTGTTGTTGTTGTTGTTATTGTTGTTTTGATTTGTTTTCAAGTTTTGTTTGAATTGTTTTGTTCTTATTTCTTTGTAGATGCCATCTTTATATTGATAGAGTTTAATTCAGACTTCTGTGCTTTCATTTTGGAAAGATATCAGACTCTTATAAATTCTTGGCTTTCATATAACAAGGATCACGAAATATAGTGTCTCTTTACTGATAATATTATTACTTTGAATTTTATATATTTAGCATACCTTGGTCATGGTATATGATCTTCTTTATATATGTTTGCTGAGTTCAATTTGTTTGCATTTTATTGAGGATTTCTATATTAATTCACTATCCAGTTTAGTTATCAGGTTAGTGATTGTCTTGCATAGCAGATGGAGACAGCTTCTTCCTTCCTCTGTGATTTTAAGGAGCTTGTGACATTGAAGCTAAGCTTTCTCACTACAATTGTACCCCTTCCCCCTTCAGTGTATGTCAATCTTACCTTCCTGTTTCCTTCCCAACTTCCCTAAAGCAGCCCTTTCAAAACCCCTACTGCTGTCAAATCCACCAAACACTTAGCTTCTACCTTCCCTGCTTGTGTCCACTGCTGAGTTTGTGCTTAAGTAAGGAAAACTCCCTAGTTCTCTCCTAAGCTGCTTGTCACTGTCAGTTCCTTCTTTTCTGGCCTTGAAAACCAGCACTTCCTCAGGCTTTGAGGATTCTGTTCCCTTTTGAGATCATTCTTCAGCCTACTTTTCAGAGATAGTTTGGTTAATTTCTACCACCAGCTAGAGTTCATCCTTTTCTTACCTGCCTTTTGAATAAGAAAACTACGTATCTCAGGATGCTTTGCTACCTGGGTTTTTCATAAACTTCTCAGTAATGCTCAAACAGAACCTCATGCTTGCTGCTAAGCTTCTTTTCTCCTTTCACACTGTTTTATCAAATGGTCCTTAGTTGCATTCATCATTAAAGAATATCTATCTCCCCATGGGTCACAGGACTTTCAGTTATGCCTTCCAAATTCCTGAATTTTCCAACTCCCTGCTGTTTCCTCTTCAGGACCAGAAAGATAGCACTTTGCATTGCTACAACTAAAACACCCTCACTAACCAGTCTCCTCCCACCCACTGTGCCTTCCATTAAAGCATTCTCAAAGTCACTGGAACAATCTTCGAGAAATGTAAACGCTTGTCCATAATTTTCTTACTGAAAACCTTTTGACAGTTTTTGATTGCTAATATGATTGGTCCAATCTGATGCAAAAGGTCCTACATCACAGTCTTCACTGACTTCTCTGACTTGTCTGAGTCTATCTTCCTTTGCCATAATCCAACTACAGATGCTCTTTTTCCAGTTCTTCAAACTTTCCAAGCTATTTTCTGTCATAGGATGTTTGCACTTGTGTGGAAGCCCCCTGCCTTTCTGTCTGTCTCTCTGTTCATTTTTCTCTCTCTATCCCAATTGTGCATTTTAAGGTTCAGTAAAAGTGTTACTTCTTCAGCCGAAGTTATTATTGATTCCTCTAGCCTAAAGTCATCACCCAACTGCCAGTGAATTGTGAGATTTTTCTGAAAATCTCCTATCCCAACTATAAATCAGATGCCTGGGTATGGTTTGGGTTTTTCCATTGTAATATAAGATTTGAAGCGTCATCTGCATTTGCTAATTAATAACTAAATCTGTTAATGTATAACTAAATCTCTCTCAGTCACCAGAATGGTTGGCCTCATTTTTCTCCCAGAGATAGGTAATGATTAAATGAATGGATTTGTGGAACCTGTTTGTGCAGCAGTCAAAGCTCACGTGTTGGAGAGAGTAAGTCTCCAACTATTCCACACAGGGCAGGGCCATTCCAAGTAAAGTAGAGGGATGTAAGTTTTCAAAACCTTGCAGATCTAAGCAATTCAAATGCAGAGTCAAAAAATAAAAAGGTGATTTATGTGTCTGTTAGCCTCCAGGATGGAGGAAATTGATGGCATTGAGTAAGTAGCCAGATGTGACTTAATGACTGGTAAGTATGTCAACTTACAACTATACAGATGTTTTCATATAGATAGAAACATAGAAACATAGATGATAGGTAGGTAGATAGGTAGGTAGATAGATAGATAGATAGATAGATAGATCCTTAGATACATAGATACATATTAGATACATAGAGGATAGATAGACAGAAGATACATATATATGTACATAGGTATGTATATATATATACATATATAAAGAGTGGGACATATATATAGGAATAAAATATGAAAGCTTGTTGGTCTTGGAAATAATGTTGATATCTTTGAGGAAGAACTTTATTGAGACTTAGCACAAAAGAAGATAGTAGGCCTCAGAAGCAGGGTATAAGCTGAAGGAAGCTCTGTAGAAAAAGCCTTTTGTATGAGAAGTCCATCAAATAAATGAGCCTCCCTATAACTTGTGTGCCTGTCTTCTGTGTGACTGTTTGGATCTGGATTACTGATTAATCTAAAAGCCTGTCCCTTCACGGGGTCTGGACCATAGTGTCACATATCTGCCCCTGGCTCCTTTCCTGTCCCCTTTCAGGCCCTGCTTTCTGGAGTCTTTTTGCTCTTCCTTAAGCTTGATTTCAGCCTTTGTTTTTCTCTCACCCTGACAGCTGGCTCCTGACCTTTGCCTTACTATGCAAAGCAGGCGAAAGAGTGCTCAAGAAACTATCCTGTGTTTTCACAATTCTTTTTTTTTCTGGAAAACCCTCAACTTTTGCTCATTGTAGCTGTAAAATTGATTTTTTTTTAAACCATAGACCCGAGGGTATGCTTTTTCAGTTTAAAAGAGGGTTGCTTAATTTTCTCCTTAGGGCAGAATTAGCTGCTTCATCGTTCACACACTTGCATGCTAACATTTGTTTGTCTGCCTTTTGCATTCTATTAGGGTTTCAGCCAATCTCTGTCCAACCAAATTCTTGGTTGTGAGAAAATAAAGATACCAAATCCTCCTTTTACCTTGCACCACACTTTTTTCAGTTTGTGGTGGCAATTAAAGGGGAAATGCATGTAACATAATGTAGTAGATTGTAGATAGATAGATAGATAGATAGATAGATAGATAGATAGACCCTCAAAGTACAAAAAAGCAAAATCAAGATGCCAATCTATATATCCAGCAAAAGAAACAACAAAGTTAAAACAAAAATCTACAGAAGGGGAAGTCCAATGAAGAAACCACTTCCTGAATATACAAGGGCCTTATAGCATATTTAACACAATGCCTGGCACATGGTATTGATGCGCCATCTTTTTCTCTTTGACTGATGTCCATTATTCTCTGTCAAAATGGATCCCACCCATTTCTTGGTGGCCAACCACATCTAGGAATTCATATGTTCCTTAGTCAAACCATAGCTGGAATTTGGTCTCCTTCTATCTAAAGACCCAAAGTTTTACAGGAAATACAACAGAGCTCTATCCCAATGCTATACACTACAACATTTTTCAAGGTCTCACTATGGAAAACCTTTCATGTTATTGATTCATTTAATAGAAGATAAAGTTATATGCTGAACCATTTAGATTACTTTTGGTAACTAAAATTCTATTTTATGTCCACAGTGCCTGTTCGCATGTATTAAGAAGAAATTGCCATTATTCCAGTGAGATTTTTCCCCCCTCTGGCACTGTTAGTTGGAGTCTGTATTTAGGGAGATTTTTACCCTCACTTGTATAATTTGTAGTTTCTGCTTGACTATGAATTCTCAGCTCAGCTGACCCTAAGTCCATTAACTACTGTAATGGAATGAATCCAGATTTATTGGCACTAGAAAGAGCTTTGCTTGTAGGTGGGCGTTGAGAGAAATGGATTTCCTGAAAGGTAGGGGAGGTGCAAATGATCAGTTTTGCTTGCTGCTTTGGCTCAGATCTTCACAGTGTTAAATACATTCTTTTGACTTTTCCCCATTTCCTTTAAGGACTCAGTTCTGTTTTTTACTGAAAAGAACTTTTCTTTTCTTTACTCAGTTGCCCCCTGACCTGTTATTTCCTTTTAAGTAATATCTCTTCCCCAGTTTTTCTTCAATCAGAGATATCAAGCTTTACATAAAACCATCTCATGTTGAGAACTTAGACTAGTCTTCAAGCTCTGGAAGGACAGGAGCCTCCAGAACAAGTCTGACAACACCCCCACCTGGCCGAGACTGCTATGCATAGCTCTGCCTCACCCCAGCTCCCATCCACACATCCTTTGTTCATTCGCTATATGATAGGGGACTATTGTCAATATGAGTAAAGATTTCTCTAACAAACTTGGATGTCCCAGTTTGGAGAAGCAAAGTAATTTTCTTTCAGGCTTGAATGCAAAATGCCCTCTCACAAGCCTCTGTGATTAAAAGCCTGGTCTCTGGCTGGTGCCTCTGCCTTGGGAGGTTGGAAAATCTTAAGCAGGAGAGGTTTGGTGGTGTGAGTTATTGTATTTAGCCCTGTGGGGGTCATATTGTGCCCCACTCCTGATCCAACATTCTGCTTCTGTCAAGATGGGGCAGCTACTGCACAGTCTGGCTACTAGAAGCAGAACCGATATAGTCAAGTCTTCCTCTCCAAGGCAGAGTGTAACTCCTGACACCATAAGATGATATTGATCTGCCTTCTTTTAGGTGACTGTGTCAGACATTTTCTCATAGCTAGTAGAAAGGTGACTATTCTATCTATCCATCTATCTATCTATCTATCTATCTATCTATCTATCTATCTATCCATCTATCCATCTATCTATCTATCCATCTATCTACCCATCTATCTATCCATCTATCTATCTATCTATCTATCCATCCATCCATCCATCTATCTATCTATCCATCCATCCATCTATCCATCCATCCATCCATCCATCCATCTCTCTATCCATCTATCTATCTATCATCTATCATCGGTCTATCATCGATCTGTTGCTCTTTGTTTCTCTCTATCCCTCTCTGTCTGCTTCTTTCTGTGTCTATGTCCATCAATCTCTCTATCAATCTGTGTGTGTCCTTCTCTGTGTACTTCTGTCTCTCTGTCTCTAACTCTCTCTCTCTGTCTCTCTCTGTCTCTCCTCCCCTCCTTCCCATTGGACTCTGTGTTAAAGTTGTCCAGATTTGATATGAAATCCCCCAGATTAACCTTTTATCTTGCAGCTGCTTTCTCATGAGACACTTCTATCTCTATCAATGCTTCATTATCGCTTGCATCCCAAGAGCAGATATTCCTTGTAAGCATGAAATTAAATAAAGGAATGTTGGCAGTATATATAAGAATGCATTACCTAATATATACAATTATATACCTGTGCATATACATATGCATGTACATATACAATTCTTAAGTACCTGCTCTACCGTGAAAACTTAACCACCAGCATGCTAAGTTTATGGAGGAGGGGAAGAATTATTATCTGTTAGTTTATATATTTCTTTTACCCCACAAAAATATATGAATCAGAAAGTACTAAATAGACTCCATATTACTTTCAAAAGTTGCTAAATGCACTATCCTCATTAATAACAGGTTAAAAAAAAAAGTCTTGGGTTGGAGTCCTTGTCCTCTGTGGAAGAATGCTAAATCAAGAATTTCCTTGTTTATAGCTGCTTTGGTCTTTTCACTAACTCCTTGCAGAAGCCTTGACTCAACTCTGACCTTTATCTTGCTTTATTGTAGGATACAAAATAACACTAGACAAAAAAAGGTAAGGAATGGAGGGTGTTTTAGTTAGGCTTTTACTTCTGTGAAGATACGCCATGACCAAGGAAACTCTTATAAGGGAAACATTTAATTGGGGCTGGCTTACAGGCTGAGAGTTTTAGTCTATTATCATCATGGCATGTCAGGGTCTAGGCAGGCGTGGTGCTGAAAGAGCTGAGAATTCTACGTCTTGATCCAACTACAAAGAGGAGAAGACTGTCTCCCAGGTGGCTAGGAGGAAGGTCGCAAAACCAACCCCCTCAGTGATGCACTCCCTCCAACAAGGCCACACTACTCCTACAAGACCACACCTCCAAATAGTGCCACTCCCTGGGCCAAGCATACTCAAACCACCACAGAGGAGGAAAGTCAACCACATGTGATGGTATTTCTTATGAAACCAAAGTCAGCAGATGGATCTTGAAAGATAAATCTAGACTGCTGAAAGGAATTGTCCCAGAATCTTTCACATTGGGAAGGGGCACCCGGAGCTTTATATAGCTCAGCTGCTCCTATCATAACTCAGGCATCAGTTACTCTGTCAAATCAGCACAAAACCGACAAAAGATCAATCAGAATGTTTCCTGAACAGCCTAGTGTGCATTTCACAACATGTGGGAAAGATCAACCACCATCTGGTCTAGATACCTTAGAATTATGCTACAACAGAGAGTGGGAGAGAGAACAGAGCCTATGCAAAAGCTAACTATACTTGTTCCTAGTAAGATCAGAAATAGAGAAAAGCATAACAAAGTACCAGTGGCTGGCTCTTGCACCTAAATAATGATACTATGTTTGCTATTGGAGCCATTTTTCCAGTGTCTAAGGCCCCCACATAATCTTTCTGGACCCTCCTTTGTTCCAGACTGTTACCTTGAAGGATGTTTGAATAACAGTCAACCTTGAAAGGCAGAGGTAGCTTCTTCCTCAGAGGAACAATGGGGTTATTTCTAGTTCAGAATAAGAAAGATAACATGCTTCACCAAGCCAAAGATCAAGAAAGATACTGCCTGCTAGAAAAGATCAGGGAACCTAAGCTTGAAACTCCTCTCTTGTAAGACATACTATTAAACATGTAGGTATCACTAAGATATTGCTTGGTTGGCTTCCTAATACCCTTTGTAAATGAAGGTTGGGATACTGATGAATGAATGCTATTGTCTTAGCTAGGGTTTTATTACTGATACTATTTTCATAAGCAAGTATTATAAAGGAAAAACATTTAATTGGGGCTGGCTTACAGTTTTAGAGGTTGAGCCCATTATCATTATGGTAGAAAGCATTGTGGCATGCAGAGACATGCTGCTGGAGAAGGTAGATGTACAACTTAGAGTTCTACATCTGCATCCATAGGTAGCAGGATACTGATACTGGTCCTAGCTTGTGCATTGAAAACCTAAAAGACAGGTCCAGTAACACATTTTCTCCAACAGAGCCACACCCACTCCAACAAGATCACACCTCCTAATAATGCTACTCCCTATGGAGGCCATTTTCCTTCTAATCACCACCGCTATGTTCTTAAAATTGTTCTTTCTGTACAAACAGACAAGCAAGCAAACAAAATACACTCCATTTTGTGTTGAACTCAGGAATAGTACATGTTCTGTCAACATTCACTAAATATGGCAGGCACCAATGCCTAGCACGTGAAAACATATCTCAGATCCTTCATAGTCATTCTAATTTGACACTCACACAATTGTGAAAGCTACAGTTTGGTTGAAGTTATCAAAGTCTTCACTCATCTACTCTGGTACAGTTGCTTATGACAAAGATCACATAGGTGAATTGATTAGGAAAACTCTGGTTAATGATTACCTTACATATTTTTTGTGTTGTGGAAAATATTAAAAAGAAAAAAAAAACCCTACCTACTGTTGGCAACTGGTGGGCTGGCCTCAAAATTCCCCCTGGTGGGTTGCTACCATGCCCAGCCCCATACTTCAAAACCTCTATGGCCTTTGGTCGTGCACATCTGGCAAACCCACACTTTGTTGCTTGAACCATTGAGTGGTTGGAAACCACTGAGTGAAGGAAAACACCACACAGACTTAGTTCAGAAACAATGGTAACTCAATCTCTGGGTGCAACAACTAGAATCCTAATCTTGTAAGCCATATTAGATTTAAATCTTCTGGTGGCAATTCCTGGAGGATTTGTCATCTAATCTGGAAGATGCTAGTAGCTGCATTCTGTCCTGTCACTACCCCTATCCAAAAGCCCCTTATTCTCTCCTGCTTCCTCTCTTCTTCCATCCAACTGGAGGTACTGCCTCCTTGCCTAGTGATTGGTCCCTTTATTCATTAGGGGAACTTTCACAAAAAGTCACCGGAGTATGACTCACTCATTCCTAGGTTCAGACAGCCACACCTGGGAAAACAGAATTAACATCAAAATACAAGCAGCATCTGGGCCATCCACAACATTTTTGATCTCTGAGAGTAGCTCAGATCTCTTATATTCCTTGGGAATATTACACTTTGCTTTAATAATTTATCATCCTTTGTGTAGTGAATGAAGTTACAGATGCTTAAGGTTGTCACCATGAAGTTTTTTGGGTTTTTTTTTGTTTGTTTTTTGTTTGTTTTTTTGTTTTTTTTTAATCCCAAAGGTCAGAGAAGCAATGTCATGAATTTTGTAACTGGATTATATAGGCTGTATATTTGTTTCATTGTGGCCTGAATCATAATGTTATTATACACACCTGGTGAGCCTACTTAGAGATATATTTACAACTCTATTTCTGTTTATCCAGCTTCTAATAGAATGTCATTATTTGTCTTAGTCAGGGTTTCTATTCCTGCACAAACATCACGACCAAGAAGCAAGTTGGGGAGGAAAGGGTTTATTCAGCTTACACTTCTGCATTGCTATTCATCACAAAAGGAAGTCAGGACTGGAACTCAAGCAGGTCAGGAAGCAGGAGCTGATGCAGAGGCCATGGAGGGATGTTTCTTACTGGCTTGCTTCCCCCGGCTTGCTCAGCCTGCTCTCTTATAGAACCCAAGAGCACCAGCCCAAAGGTGGCACCACCCACAAGGAGCCCTCCCTCCCCACTTGATCACTAATTGAGAAAATGCCCCACAGCTGGATCTCATGGAGGCACTTTCCCAACTGAAGTTCCTTTCTCTGTGATAACTCCAGCCTGTGTCAAGTTGACACACAAAACTAGCCAGTACAAAATGATTTTTTTTAATCCCAA
Source organism: Apodemus sylvaticus (assembly GCF_947179515.1). Classification (NCBI taxonomy): domain Eukaryota; kingdom Metazoa; phylum Chordata; class Mammalia; order Rodentia; family Muridae; genus Apodemus; species Apodemus sylvaticus. The sequence continues at coordinate 73,210,682 of NC_067486.1, read as the reverse complement.
AGGTCAGAGAAGCAATATCATGGATTTTGTAACTGGATTATATAGGCTGCATATTTGTTTCACTGTGGCATGAATCATAATGTTATTATACACACCTGGTGAGCCTACTTAGAGACATATTCACAACTCTATTTCTGTTTATCCAGCTTCTAATAGAATGTCATTATCTCACTCATTATATGACCTACTTCCAATATAGAATCTCCTGATGGAGAAGGGGTATATATGTATCTGTCTAGTAAAATATTTGACATCAGTGCTTCTAAGTACAAGTACAAGATCAAAACAGATCTTATTGAAAAATAGGCCTACATCCTTGGGTAGATAAAGTTAGTCCCTCTAACCTTTCCAAAGGACATTTGTAGTCATTTGGGAGCGTGACTTGTTTGTGAATTGTTTGTGAGGGATGTTTCACTATTTAGGTTATACTGAGGTTATATCCTCACTATTCACTATATTCTCACTATATATCCTCACTATTGACTATATTCACTATTTAGGTTATACTGAGGTTATACTTAGGTTATATCCAGCCACACCCTCCCAAGTGCTGAAGGATAGATTTGTGCTACCATGCCCAGCTCTAAGCCAGTCAATTATAACAATGGTTCACCCCCTAGTGATTGCCCATCTATTCATTTTATTCTACCAAAAGTGGAAGCTTAATAATTGTGACAGCAATGAGGGCCAGTCAGCTGTGCCACTCTGCTTAACAGCTTTCATGGAACTAGTTCCTATATCCAGAATGGATACTGTAGCTTCAGTTTACCCTCTGAAGATAGGTCTGTTAACTGTTTTCCTAAGGCCATGAGAAATCAGAGCCTGCAATTCTAGCTGCATTCTAACACCATACTGGGTTAGAGGGTGTGGCTGAATACTCCAGAGAGTTCCAAGGACAACTTTGGATGCATAATGAATTTGAACCCAGTATAACCTAAATAGTGAAACATCCCTCACAAACAATTCACAAACAAGTCACGCTCTCAAATGACTACAAATGTTCTTTGGAAAGGTTAGAGCGACTAACTTTATCTACTCAAAGATGTAGGCCTATCTTTCAATAAGATCTGTTATGATCTTGTACTTAGAAGCACTGATGTCAAATATTTTACTAGACAGATACATATATACTCCTTCTCTGGGTGACTGAGGTCACAGGAAGAAAAAGCAGAAAAAAGACAAAACACTTAGAAGGTATGTTTTAGTCTTTGATGTTCATATGTTTACAGACAATATAAGACCATGCAGGACAAGTATATTTGGTAGTAGGAACTGTCAGAGTTTCCTAAAATCACAATTTCCTCAATTGTTGCCAGGACAATCCTCTCATTGAATTATGTCGGCATCTTCATAAAACAACCCAATCAATTGAATATCCACATGGACTCTGTTTCATCCATTGACCCATTCCTCTATGACAGCATTGCAGTCATGAATGCAGGAGATTTCTAGTAAGAAATGAAAAGCCATGCTGTTTGCATCCACTAATTTATTGGTCCCTATTGACTCTGACAATTTTAGTGTTTGCATTTACATGCTAATTGTCTACTTCTACCCAAAAGTCTAATTTTAGTGGAATTATGCCATATTTATAAATCAATATTGAGAAAACTGGCCTCTTAAAAATACTTATTTTTCTACTGGGAAGTGATGATCTACTTCAGATCATCTTCTATTCCTTGAGCAATCTATAAAACCAATGCTTGGATTTTAAATCTCCCTTATGTTTGACAAACTTCAGCCTAAAATAATGAGTGTTTTGATGTTACAATAAAGTTCATTAATCAAAGATTTTTTCCATCTGACTGTGACTACTAGATGGAAATATAATTATTTGTATATATGAACCTTATATTCTATGTTCTTACCTTTTATGTCCAGTATTTGATTTTAGATTTCTTATAGTTGCTATTTAGACAACGATAGCATATATGTAATAAAAATTACTGTTTTGAAGGGTGCAGTATAAAATATGGATGTCAATAAATATCTTAGTACTCTCTTCCTCCCAAGTGCAGACACCTACCAGCCCACCCAGTTCCATTTATATATATATATATATATATATATATATATATATATATATATATATATACACACACACACACACACACACACATATATATATATATATATATATGAAATTTTTGTCTTGATTTGATTAGTTGATATTTTGTTCAAGATTTTTCCATTTTTCTTTAGGATCTATATGGATCACTGCTGTAATAGACTCCATTAGGTTTTAGTCTTGACTCACATAGAGAGAAATGTGCCATACAATCTCCTCCTATGCAAGTCTTCCATACTTCAGCCATGGAAATTTAGTTTAGTTCACATCACTCAGTATTTTCTATCATTATAATAAACTTTAATTCTACATTCCTATTAAACAGCTGTTCACAGGTTATTATGCACCTTTACTTCTGTATTACGGTCCCCTAGCTGACAACTGACCATATATTTCACTGTAGGTTCATAATATAAATATATAAAACTTGCTTATAATAATCTATTTGTATCCTTGTCTACTAAATATAGAATTTGGGCCATGTCATTCTCTGTACTCATTGATTCATTTGTATTTTTATACTTTTCTTTTATGTCTAGTCATTTCACATCTAATACATTTTAGTTCAGTGTTGGGGATTATGAAGATATTTTGTAAGAATACATTGTGGGAGTTTTGGAGGAGATTTTCTTTTCATTTTGTTCTGGTAGGCAGTTGATTTTCTAGACACTCTAGTTTACCACACACACACACACACACACACACACACAGAGAGAGAGAGAGAGAGAGAGAGAGAGAGATTAGATAGGTAGATACATAGATAGATAGACAGATACATAAATAGATAGATAGATAGATAGATAGACATAGTATGTGATGCTCTGCATTGCTTTGGGGCTCTGACAGCAAAAAGATGCAGGTATAAGATGCATCTACCACATCTTGGATAAGACTGTAAGTAAAATAAACCATTTTGCTTTATAATCTAGTCAGTGATATTCTATCAGCAAAATTGACTATATATGAAGTAAGGCGGTCAAAGATAACAAGGTGAGTTACCAGAGTAATGTCTATAGAGACACTGACCTCAGTGTGGTACCTGATGGCAGGGCAGTGAGTGACAAAGGGCTGGAAGTTCTGAGTAGTGGGACGTTAGAGTGCAGGTGATTGTCTTGAGAGGTCCACTGAGAGATCAGTGTGAGCATCAGTGAAGCTGGCAGTATTTCAGAACCAAGGATGGATTCTGTAGTAGACAATGGGGTGAAAAGAAGACAGCAACACTCTCAGGTTCATCGGACAGTTGGCTTGGGTTTTTCAAAGAACCTTATGATGGTTCTTAAGTGGTTTAACCTCCCCTATAGGCCGCCACCCAACAAAGGTAGTGGAAAACAGTGGTTATTAGAATAAGGGGGGAAATGGACGTGTTTGGAAACTGTTCTTTGGAGCAAATCCCATCTGCATTGTCAGGAAATCAGCAGTTTAATTCACAGGTCAGCAGCAGCAGCTTGATCCACATGCAAACACTACACAGATATGCCAGCAGCCAGTTCAGTAGTGTTGGGATAGCAGCAATGGTGGCATGACCTAACAGAGACAGCCAGGTCTCAATCGAATTGGCAGAATTGGCACATACAGCAGGAGAGTATCAGAACATGTAAGCAGGAGGGACTAGGGCCACCAGAGCCACCTGGAGAAGCTCTTTGCTATGCTTCTCTCAACAAAGCAAAGATAGTGAAGACTCGAGACCAAGACGCATTGCAAAGCTAGCTCCACAAGCGAGCCCCTCTCACAGTCTGTTGAGTGCTGTTTACACTCCCTTCAAACATCAAGTGTCCTCCTTGGGTCTTGCCTTACCATGTGTCTTGCCTCAACAGAAGAGTCTGTCTTAGCAAAACTCCATGTGAGCCTGTGTCAGCTGGCACCACTTTGCCAATCTGCCCAAGTCAGCAGAAGCGGTGAGAAACCACCAGCACATCACCAGAAGATTTTAGTGCATTTCTCTCTATGGACTCACAACAAATGGAACTCAACAATGCATGTAAGGCAAACCGATACATGCGTGTTATTAGTGAAGAATCCTTCATCACATGTCCTTTCACATTCTTAATTTAGCAAAACATTCTTTCACCTGTGTGTGGTTCAGGAAAACACTCCTTCACGTGTTTGCCCCAGCAAAAACATCCTCCTACACACTGACTTTCCAAAGAAAAAAAGAATTTTCCACTTCATTGGAATATTGGTATGTAAATCAAATAGTTACTAATTTAGGGAACTGGTAGTGCTGCAATATCTTTAGGTAACAGTCTTCATTAGGGAAGGAAGGAAAAGGTGTATTCAACAGGAGACAAAGAAGATTTGGTGGATAGTGGCTGAGGAACTATACTGAAGGGACTGGAAAAGAGTGCTGCATTGAAAGTCTAATTAAGGGTCTGAACTCCCAGCAGAGTCAGAGGTACAGTTCCACTCCACCACCCAAGGTAGCCAGAAGAGCTGCCTTTCCCTTTAGAGACCTCTATTCAGGCCAAACCAAGCCAGGCATTGGTGTAGGAAATAATTTGAAAGTGTGCTATTGTGAAGAGGAGCTGGAGATTAAGGCAGGCATGTGTGGCACAGATGTCAAGGAAGGACAGGGTTAATAGAAAGGGTAGGATTCAGGAAAAGAATGAGACATGACTCAGCGTGGGTATGGACTCCTTCAGGAAGAGCCGTGATTAAGTACCTTTGCAAGATTATGTGAAGGATCTGGGTGACTCCCAAGTTACACCTCTAAAGGCTGCTAAGAACCCTTCCCACTTTGCTCATTACTTTACTCGTGGGAATGCACATATGAATGCAGGTGCCTATAGAAGCCTAAAGAAGGCATAAGATTCCCCTGGAGCTGGAGACAGCTGTGATCTATTTAATACGGTTTCTGGAAACTGAACCTAGGCTTTCTGCAAGAACAGTGCTCACTCAACCATTGAGCCATCTCTTCATATATATAATGTTGTTCAGAAATATAGTTTACAACAAGGTTAAAAGTTAAATAATTTTCTTTTCTAAAGAAAGCTTTGAGGTGGGCGGTGATATGTGCAATGTTGGAGGCAGTTCAAGAAACACAAGGTTATAGATCACATGTAAACATAGTCTATTTGTTGTCATTAGCAAAGTATCTTCTGGTGGCCTCTCAGGTTTCCTGTCCTGAGCCTACACCCCTTTCTTCCATGTTATCATGCACAATTTTGTATCTTTTTATCCCCATTTATTGTGAAGGTCCATATGACAATTCTTTGAGGCCAAACCACAGAAACAGTGAGATAATTTGATATCTTGGCAGCATCTGTTAAAACCTGAGTTATATTTCCTCCAAAGAGACATGCTGAATGGCTAACTCCAAGTCTGTTTGGATGTGACTGTGTTTGGAGACAGGTTGTCACAGGAAATTAGGTTAAAGTAAGAACTTTAGAGTGGGCTTGCTCCAGAAGTGACTGATAGTCGTGAATACAAATAAGAAATGTAGGCAGAGTATAGACATATTGATTGCATACACAGGAAATGAAGATCATATGTGAACCCATGAACAAGGCAGACACAGGCAAGAAAAAAGAGAGGCTTTAGAAGAAATTATATCATTTATACCTTTCAGTACTGCAGTTCTCTCTTCTAAACTTGAAAAATATGCTGGGCATATACCCAGAGGATTCTCCAACATGTAATAAAGATACATGCTCCACTGTGTTCATAGCATATTTATTTATTTAATTATTTATTATTTATTTTGGCTTTTTCTGCAGATGGATTACAAAATCCAGGCAGGCAGGCAGAGACATAATAACTAGTCCTTAACGTCCCAATATGCAGGAGGAGCACAGTGCTGCAGTTGTGGCTTTGTATGGCCAGAGATCAGTAGGATCTTCCCAGTCACAGCTCTTTGCATGTCCCCTGGCATGGAAACTGAGACTATTAGATGAAGGGTTTTGACTTGTGACATGTGGATATATCTTATAATATCTAATACAGTTGGGGGACATAGTTGCATGATTTTTATTGTTTTTCTTTCCTTTTTTATTTTTAATTTTTTATTAGATATTTGCTTTATTTGCATTTCAAATGGTATCCTTTTTCCTCATTACCCCTCCAAAAGCCAGCTATCCCATCCCCCCCTTCCCCTGCTCACCCCTCACACACACATACATACACACACACACACTTTCCTGACTGGCATTCCCCTACTCTAAGGCATTGGGCCTTCACAGGACCAATGGCCTCTGCTCTCATTGATGTCTGAAATGCCCATCTTCTGCTACATATGTAGCTGGAGCTATGGGTCCCTCCATGTGTACTTGTTGGTTGGTGGTTTAGTCCCTGGGAGCTCTGGGGGTACTGGTTGGTACATATTATTGTTCCTTCTGCAGGGTTGCAAACCTCTTCAGCTCTTTGGGTCCTTTCTCCAGCTACTCCATTAGGGACCCTGTGCGCAGTCTATTGGTTGGCTGTGAGCCATGAGCACCCTTATTTATAATAGTCAGAATCTGGAAAGAACTCAGATGTCCCTCAACAGAGGAATAGATACAGATAATGTGGTACATTTACACAATGGAATACTACTCAGCTATTAAATACAATGAATTCATGACATTCTTAGGCAAATGGATGAACTAGAAAATATCATCCTGAGTGAGGTAACCCAAACACAAAAGAACTCATGTGGTAATCACTCACTGGTAAGTGGATATTAGCCCAGAAGCTCAGAATACCCAAGCTATAATTTACAGACCAAACAAAGCTCAAGAAGAAGGAAGATCAAAGTATGGATATGCTGGTCCTTTTTAGAATGGGAAACAAGATACCATAGGAGGAGACACAGAGACAAAGTGTGGAACAGAGACTGAAAGAAAGACCATCCAGAGACTGCCCCACCTGGGGATCTGTCCCATATACAGTCACCAAACCCAGACATTATTGTGGATGCCAACAAGTGCTTGCTGACAGGAGCCTAATATAGCTGTCTCTTGAGAGGCTCTGCCAGTACCTGAACAATAAAGAGGTGGGTGTTCTCAGGCAACTATTGGACTGAGCACGAGGTAACCAATGGAGGAGCTAGACCCAAGGAGAAAGGACCCAAGGGGCTTAAGGAGCTTGCAGCAATATGAGCCAACCAGTACCCCAGAGCTCCCAGGGACTAAACTACCAACCAAAGAGTACACATGGAGGGACCCATGGCTGCTAATGTAGCATTGGATGACCTCATTGGACATCAAAGGGAAGAGAGACCCTTGGTCCTGAGAAGGTTCTATGCCCCAGTATAGGGGAATGCCAGGACAGGAAGCAGGAGTGGGTGGGTTGGTGAGCAGGGGGAGGAGGGATGGGTTAGGGGGTTTTCAGAGGGGAAACCAGGAAAGGGGATAACATTTGAAATGTATATAAAGAAAATATCTCTGGAGACATCCATGGCATGCTCCTTTTGGTATACACTTCTTGTTGTCCATAGTAATGTCAGGTTTTGGTGACTGTTTATAGGATGAATCCCCAGGTAGGGGTGGCCTTTACTTCAGTCCCTGCACACTTTGTCTACAGAGGCAGATGCTAGCGGCCAACCATTGGACTGGGTGTGGGGTCTCCAATGGAGGAGCTGGAGGGTGGTCCAGAGGAGCTGAAGGGGTTTACAGCCCCATGGGAAGAACAATGATTTCGGCCACCCAGATGCCCCAGGACTCCCAGGGACTAAACCATCAACCAAGGGGTACACATGGCTCCAGCCAAAAATGTGGCAGAGGAATGCCTTGTTGGGCATCAGTAGGAGGAGTGGTCCTTGGTCAGGTGAAGGCTCAACAGAGGCCTCAACAAAGGGAAATTTGGGAGGAGAGGTTAGAGTGGGTCGGGTGGAGGGGCATATACATGTAGGCAGGGGGTGGAAGGAGGGGTTGGGGGTCTTTGGGGAGGGGAGAAATCGGGAAAGGTTTAACCATTGGCAATGTAAATGAAGGTGATATTCAATAAATAAAATAAAAATATAGAAAATATCTAATAAAAATAAGTCACTCAATCCACCTATTTTGTTTTTTGGAAAGCATGTTCTTTTATTGAAAAAGGAAGTAAAGATATCTTATGATAAAATTGAAAATTTACATGGAGAATATTTCAATAAAATAGAAGAGATATATAGAAAAACATGTTAAAACTGACAATTTATGGAAAATAAAGAGTAAAGTGGTATACATAAAAAACATCGCTGAATTAGTTGAAAAATGAAATCTAAATATTTTATTATATGTGCAGCCTTTCATTCCTGTGTTGTCAAGGTCTAGAGTCATTAAGTCATCTGTTCATATTGTTTTCTGTTTGTCCATTTTTATTTGTGATGGTTACTTATAATACAATTAGATAACTTGGTTCACTTCTAAAAAATACTCAATGACTGCTTACTATATACCAAAGACTAATCTAAGTATTAGGGAGTATGTTCAACACAACAGATAAAAATCTGTTTTCATAGAGTATACTTTCCAGTTGTTCCAATTGGGAAATTTGATGTTTTCCAAGTAGATTTCTTATGACCATTTTCTACACATTCTGACAGGTATTTTTTAATTAATTTAAAATTACTCTTGCCTGGCCCTTTTATAATGAGGTGGGTACTGTTAGCCCAGGCCGGTTTCAAAAGTATAATAGGCTGCCTCCACCTCCTGTATATGATATTGCAGGTATATGGCACCACACCTAACAACCTTTTAGCAGTGAATATATCATATCTTTAAAAACAGTAGTTAGTGGTATCAATATTGATTTATAAATAACAGTTCTTATGACATTCAAGTCATGATTTGACCTTGGTAGTGTATTTTAATATCTGACCCAGCTTAGGGATGTACACTTCTCATGGGACTCTTATTTAAATTGCAAAGCTGACATTTTAGGAAGATGAAATATGCAGTTAGGGGAATTAATCACACAATCATTCCTTGTTAAATTCTTTAGAAATTGTGCTATCTATTGTCTACATTGCTTTCAATCCTTGGCTAAAGATTCTCTAAGCCCGAACCTGAATTGTTCATATTTAGGGCAGATATGGTGTGGGTGTGAGTCACGGAAAGCAAGCCCAGGCATGCAGTGTTTTTGTTTTGTTTTCAGATCTTCTACTTTAGAAACTGGACAGAGAACCGAGTTCCTTTTAATTACTTTCTCCATTAAAAGCAGCAGAGTCTTTGAAGACTAGGCACAACTTTACCTTTTTTGTTCATTTGTTTCTGTTTTTCCTTCTGGCCAGAAATGTGCATGTTTTTAAGGGAAGTAAACCTGTGGAATATCTCACGGACTGAATTAGTCAGCGTCTAGGCAGGAAACATGTTACAATCAACACAATTTAACGGAAAGAGAACACAACTAAGAGACTATTCACAGGGTGTTGGCAAGATTCAGACAACTAGCCTCAGTGGGAAGCCATTTCACCCAAGCAGAGCACTGCAGGCCCATTGGAAGGATATGTGATTGATCCTTAGAGCCCTTTGCCAGCTTGAAGCCGTCATAAGAAGCCTTTTGGGCTCTGCCCTGATTAAATCTGTTATCGCTACCTTCAGGCTCAATCTACAAGGCCATCCCTTAAATCCTTGTATGAATCTCAGACCCAGTGGGTACTATTCCATCTTTACCAGGCTACGGAAACACTCACTAACTGGAGGAATCTAAATCTGTCTCCTATCGTGAGTCTTTCCTGCTCTGTGGGGGCTTCCAAAAACAAACAACTTTCTGGTTAAGTCCGATGAATTTTAAATCATGTCTGTGGCCTGTGAGATGGATCAAATAGTAAAGGTGAATGCCTTTGGTCCCTGGAAACCAGTGGGAGAAAAGAATAGATTATTCCAAGTTCTCCTCTGGCCCATCATGGTCTGGTTTAGCATGCAGGAAGAAGAATGTAATGTATACTTTGTCTTGTCTCTCTTCCTTTTGACTTTTATTACTTCTCCTAGTCAAACTCAGCAGGAAGCAGAAACAAGGACCTCCATCTGTGGGTGTCAGTCTCTAGGGGTACCACTTGGTAGAGAAGTAGAAATAATTTAGAGAGAAGGAAGAAATACTGTCATTATAAATGCTCTCTATAACTATAGGAAATTAAAAACAGGTCCATATAGGGCAGCACATTTAAAAATACCCCAAACTCACTTTGCTACAGTTTCCTTCTTCACACTTAGCTTGTGGAGTGCACTCTATCTGTGACAGGGATGTGCAAACTTTTCTTGGGTTTGGTAGTACTTTAGATTTTGGGCTTACAAGGCCAAATTAAAAAAAATAGATTAAAAATCATTTAAAATGTAGTAGTTAAACAAATATAGTCATTGGGTTTCGGTGGGCTGGCTTTGGCTTGTGGGAAGCAGCCTGCCAACTTCTGATCTAATTTTTGCTCTAATTTACTCCTTTAATTTTTGCTAACCAATTTTAGTGTCAAGTTAAAACCATTCTGCTTCCTCCTGACCTCTCACCCTAGGAGACTGAGCTGAGATCGAAAGCCAGTTTAAACCAGTGGCTGAAGTGACACATTGAACTTTGACAAGAAGTTGGGGTGAGATTCCAGAGTCTAGCAATCCTGCCAACAAGCCTCTGAACTCTGAGGAGGAACCATGTTTTGCTACTGTGTTTCCACCAGAAAGTGCCCTGTTCTCTGCTTTCTCCTATCTTTGCCTATCTTCAGTTTAGTTTCATTGTTAGTGAGAGTGACCTCCCACTCAGGAAACAGAATACTAATTTGCTACTCTGCCCTTTATGTAGCAAGCCCTGGGAAGTATTCTGCTCCACCCGTTTTGATCGCACACCCATTCTTTGATAAATATGCATAGTTTGTGGACTAATGGACTGAAAGATAAGATTAGTGAAGACACAGTTTAGGAATGGAATGTTTCCTTTAGGAGGAAGAGACAGTTCCTAAAGGAGAGTGAATGCGGTATGGCTCCGTGGGACGAAACTTGAAAAGTCGCTTATTTCAGAGAAGCACAAATGTCAGAATTAGAGACCAATGAGTGGTATGTCAGAAGAGGGAAAGCCCATACAAGTCTGTCACAATCTCTCCACCCCCGAACTGAACATCCGATCTGGTAGACATTTATAGGTTTTTGTTGAATGAATGACTCAGTTCTTCCTGCTGGTTATGAATATTCCTTTTCCAGAAGGGCCCAGAATTTAATTCCGTGACTTGTATTATGGTTCCTTTTAAAAAAAAAAAGAAAAGAAAAATTATAAAGCACACACACACACACACACACACACACATACACGTATGCTTGCAAGTATGTATGTATCTAATCCTAATACACTAATCCTGGATACTAGAAAGCGCCTGCTTGGCACTCGGTAAGCATTTTACACAAGTCTTAAATGCCAGAGTGGAGCTCAGACAGGCTCTAGCCCGGCGCCTAGCTGGCAGGTGCAGCCTTCAGTCTCGGCCTTCAAGACTCTGAGCTGCGGCCGGGGCTGGGCGCGGCAGGCACAAAAGCAAGGGGCGGCTGTGTGGCTCGCGCGCCTCTGCCTGCGGTGCAGCCTTGCAGCCTCCGCCCCCCGCCCCCCCGCCCCCGCCGCCGCCGCCGCCGCCGCCTCCGCGGTCGCCGCCGCCTTTCTGTCTCCTCTCTCCCTCCGTACTGGACTCCGGTGTATTTCCGGCCCGGGAGAGTTCGGCGTCGACCCGGCCAGCCCGCGGGGTGGGCGTGCGCCGAGGGCTCCCCGCGCCCGAGGCCGAACGTCCACCATGGCCGACGTGAGCGTGGACCAGTCCAAGTTGCCGGGCGTGAAGGAAGGTAGGCCGGGGCTCGCGGGCTCCGGGCAGCGGGGCTGCGAGGGGCGCGGGGCGGGCTGGGAGCGCCGCGAGCTGGCCGGGTGCGCCAGGGGCTGCGGGAGGCGCTCGCCGGGCCGCGCGGCCTTGTGCTGCCCAGTGAACGCTTAATGGAGAAATCACAGCCCTTCCAGGCTGGCCAGGGCCAGGGCCAGGGGGTGGCGTTCAGAGTGGAGCCTTTGTTTTGAAACATGACCCTCTCTCTCCCTCCTTTTTTTCCTCTATCCTCCACTTCCCTCCCTCCTTTCTTTCCCTCCCCTCTCCCTTCCTCCCTTCTCCTACACCTCTCTCTCCTTCCTAGTTTAGTATCTGGCTGGCTCTTAGCTTCCAAAATGTTTAAAATCCTGGGGTTGGCATTCCTTTGAATGGTGGACCTCAAAGCCCTATAAGCATCTCCCCTCTTCCTTTTCAATAAAGACCAGACTGGAGGGGGTGGGAAGCTTGTGACCCCTTTCCCCCGCCGCCCTCCATGACTCACTCCATTGAAGTCCAGGAAAATGAGATTGACTAGTACTGGTCAGGCCTAGCTTACTTCTTCACCCACCCCACCCCTAAGGGCCCAGCATTTTTATTGTTTTGGTTCCTGGCTCTTCCTAAAGTCACTCTTTGTCTTTCTCTTCTGGAAGTGGGGAGATGCTTATAGGGGCTTGAGATTTAAGTATTCCAAGACCTAGAATGTTCAAGAGTGCTCCCTTAAAACCATATATTCCGAGGGGGGGTGTCTTTGTTGTAGATCTCTTTGTTTCACCAGAGATCTGTGGCCAACACTGGTCTGGGGCTGGGTGTGTGTGTGTGTGTTGTGTAAGTGAAATAGTTTTTCTTTCTTGAGACTTTAGGCTTCATTTGCCAATTTAAAGTGACTCAGATGGTCTTGCTCCGGCCAATTTGGAAATCCCAAGACAATTAGTGACTACTTGGCTGAATCTGCGCTAGGGTTTCAGAGAATCTCAGTGGCTAGGAGTCGGTGATTTTTATGTTGAAATCGTAGTAGGTTTGGATCCACTTCATTGTTTCTAAAGAGTAATGATGCCCCCAGGCTGAGCTTTTGGTCTTCCTGTTTTTCCTTCCTTTCTGTTCCTAGGTTGACTTTGGTTGTTACAGGTTTTAGCTGGAGGAGGGAGGCTAAGGAGCTAAGCCTCAGGGAAGACAAATTGGCTCCTCACCTTGAGACCTGTTGTAGAGCTCCTCTCGTGCTTCTGAGTATGGATCTTGTATGCCAAGATGTTGGTTTTCTGTCTGAAGAAAAAGTGTTCCCTTTGTGGTGCTTTCATTGTTGGCGGGTGTCGCAGAGGATGGAGTTCAAACAAAACCTGGCATGCAGCGCTTCAATGCTGGGGTGCTTTGACTTCCCCCAGCCCTTCACCTGTGCCAGTGTCCTGGAAAGAACTTAATTTGTTGTGTATACTTTGAAACCTTGAGGTCTTCTCATTTCTTACCAAGCTATGCCTAGTTTGTGCCAGTATCTTACTTTTTAAGGAGTTTCACACTTTCCATCTAGGCCTGTATGGTTTTTCCATTTCCCAAGGCTACGAGTTTTAATATGTGCACATTGGTTTGCATTCTGGATATGGTGGCGCAGTGCTTGGCAATCCTGTTTAGGGACTCTGATGAAGTGACAGCGACATTTAGTGTGGCTCTTCCATGTGTCTTTGTTAAATTAGAATTTGATACATGCTCACTTTGCAGAAGGTCAAAAGCTGTTGGGATCATTGTCCTCACAAGCTCCTTGCTCTGAGAGCATCAAAGGCCATGATGGATTTACTAGGAGCGTCCCCAGAGTGGGGAGAATTTGATCTGGGAAGTGTTCAAGTCTAATAGCTTGTATCTCTCTTTCATATAATTCTTAATTATGGTCCTGTTACCACCTAACAATCTTTCCCCTAATTAAAGGGAACCCAAAGATGGCAGTGAAGGAACAGAGTGTGTTCTGACACTGAGTCGCCCACCCCGAGGTCCTCAGCTACGTCCAGGCGACTTAGTAGTACTTTGTTTAGTGTTTTGGCTCAGATATTTGAACCTCATTAAAAAGGCAAACAGCACATCTTGTGTTTTCCAGTTTTCTTCTGAATTTAAACTTTGGTAGATTTATGCAAGTTACAGTTGACATCACGGGGAAGGTTATAATAGAGACTGAGCAGAATGCCGGTGTGTGTCCTGTCTGGTTGCCCTTTCTTTAAGAGAGGGTAGCACGCTTTGATCTTTGATGTATCAAAAACTGGGTACAGGACTACTTCACATTCTCCTTCCCTAGATTAACATGTAATGCCTGCCTCTTTGGTTTGTATGGAGGCCAGAGCTTCATTGGGAGGACCCTTCATAGCACACACAGTTACGAAGTGTGTATACCTTAAAAATAACAAATTAGGAGGTACCAAAATCTGAGTTTATACAGGTGAAAAGGGTTAAGCCAGTTAAATGTCAGTACACCCCTATTTCTTAATCAAACTACGTTTGGAACATCTGTATACTTTGTGGAAAGTAAAGAGTATTTTCTCCATTGGCCCGCCCCCTCTCTATTTAACAATTCTCCAAATCTTGTTTCGTTTTGTGTTCCTATTGTTGAGATGGCTGGCCAGGCTCATCGTCCGCCTAGTCCATTCGGGCCCTCGTGTGCTGTGTGTAGCGACATGGACATGTCTGCCGTCCAGACAGTGCGCCCAGGAGGGACTTAGTTTTAGAGTATAGGTCCTATTTGTGACTCAGTTTATTTTTTATGGTAAACAATAAAATTTAATAAAGTTTAATAAAGTCATACCTAGAAAGCACGGGTTGATTAGGAGTCTCAACCTCCAGGTTGCACAGTGGGGTAAATTAAGTTATTGGTGTAACTTCAGAACTTTAAGAGGAGGATAAAATAATGCCTGGCATGGTAAGTTAATTGAGTCATTTCAGAGATCCACCTCACCTGTCCTGTGGGAACTGCTCTGATGTCAGCATTTGTTTGGTCCCAGGGCAAGTTTACCTTTTCTTCAAACTTCCACAGCAGATTGTGATAGTTGTCATGAGATCATGATACCATGATTACAAATATTTTATTTATTTCCCTTTTTGCTCCTCATCTAGATCCATGGCTTTTATGGAGCCAGCAGTTACTCATGAAATATTTAAATATGTGAATGAATAACTGAATGAGTACACATATTTTAGACCTTCCCTGTCTGGTTTAGATATCCTATTTATAACATAACTCTTTCAGATCCCTTTTCTGACTATAGGCTTTTAAAGACATAGTTCCTTTTAATTATGTATATCACATATCAATAATGCCACCATTGAGTTATAAACACACTTCTACATATATATACACATTTATCTAAATATCTAATATAAACATGTAAAACATACAAAAGAAATTGCTTGCTTTACTTCTGGCTTTGAAAATCATATTATAATAAAATTATGCTAAAAGTATAAAGTACAAAGCAGTGTGACTCTGTGTGTGTGTGTGTGTGTGTGTGTGTGTGTGTAATTTTTTTGTGTTTGGGTATTTAGACTGCATGTCCATCCTCACCACAGTTTGGGTGCTCAGAGCCTATGGAGCACAGAAGACAGTGTTGGAACCCCTGGAACTGGCATTACTACAGATGGTTATGAGCTGCCATCTGCGGTCTGGGAATTGAACACAGGGATTCTGGAAGACTAGCTAGTTCTCTTAACCTGTGAGCCACGTCTGTAGCTGCCAGATGCAGATCTTGGAAAATCTGCTCCTTGCCATTAAAGGTGAGAGACACAACAGCTCCATAATAAAAGTGCTCCGGGCTACATGGCTGTGATCTTGCCTTCAATTGCAGTGTATAATGCAGAGTTGTAGAGAACCTTCTAGATTGGGCTGTCTGCAGCACGCCTGTAATTTCAATAAGCAGGAGGGTTATAAATTTGAGGCAATCTTGAGCTACACAGTATACATTTGCATTCTTACCTGTTGCAAGAGGTGAAAATCTGTCACTTTATTGTACTGTAATGATTTCTTGAATGAGTCAGTGCATTTTCCCCCAAATGGGTCTGTAAAACAGAAAAAAAATCACAAACAAAATTACACAAACCCAGCAATACTGCAGGTACAGAGAATACAGTTGCCATTTAGAAACCAATAAAGCTCACTGTCCTTTTTAAAAGGGCAGAGTAGAAAGCACTAAAAGCAACATATGCTGGCAATGTAATCCTTTTAGCTACAGAAATCTGACCACAGAGATGGGACCGAATGGCCGTGCTGAGCAGGTAAGGTTCTGAGGGCCTGTGGGACCCCCTCAGTCTCCCCCGACCCCTGCTCACCCTCTCCCACCTGTTTCTTTCACAGTGTCAGACTGTGCTATCCACCCTGTTCAAAATACTGGGATGAAAGTGACGAATGGGGAGACTGAGGGTTCCCTAAAGTTTTTAGGGATCTTGTTTCCTGGGGTGCTTCATAGGCTTTATTTTCTAACCAAACATTCTTCTTTTCACCCTCATGTTTGAGGAAAGAAACTGTGGGAGTTATTGAAAATCACACCACTGCCTCAGTGATTTTATACTTAGGGGGAAAAAACCCACTTGTCTTTTCTTGTATACTCATCCTCCATGAAAGGGTTAATATTTAAGGATATAAACAGTCTAAAATTAATTTTTTTAAAGAAGTATATTCATGGAAACTACAGTTCCTGGTCTTTCCTTACTTCCTATAAGCATTTTCCAAATGTATGAATTTTAATTCAGTGACTAAAAGCACTTTGACCGGTAGCCACTGTTAATGCTGACACACTTAAAAGATGTCCTAGCTTCATAGACAATTAGGACACCTAGATTTTTGATAAAACCTTGAAAGGATAATTAGTTTTATATTCAAGGGGACTCAAGGTTTTTTTTTAGGTGTTTGAAATAAGAAACTAGTGTAAAGGAATGCTCAGATATTATTTTTAAAAACACTATTTCATTTAAAAGCACACACAAACAGGTGGGTGTGAGTGCACAGGAGAGTTGGTAATGATAGTGTCATGGAAATCTAGTACTTGTTTACATATTCCTCTTCTTTCGTTTTGCTTCCTTTTTCAGTAGAGTTCATTATGATTTGTATACATTAAAATATTCTGTTTAGTATGTGGTTGTGAATAGTTGTAGAGCCTGTTAACAAAGTTTGCTTATTTTTATAATTAGATTTCTAATTGAACTTGGATAGTTCTTCAGGCATTCTTAATGAACATCTTTGAGGCATATACTTATCAAATAATGTCAGTTTTAAATCTTAGTTTAATATCACAGCACTGTGGACAGCTTTATTAAATACCTTTATCTAACCTGTTTGTTTTTTTCTTTCTTTTTTTAAATTTTTTATTGTTTTATTTTTATGTCAGTTAGATATCTTGTGGATGTTCCAGGAAGTTGTCTTTATGCAGAAGACTGTATTGGTATTGAGCATTTGGGAAATACAGATAGATACTATTGTAGCAGCCTTAGTCCAAGGATGCTTGAGTTTTTAAAGTTTTGCAGTGGCCATATATATGTTTTCTTGACAGGTGAACTGAGGATGCTTTTTAAGGTTTTAATGGTTCAAAATAATGTGATTTATAATGGCTGTGAAACTAGAATTTCAGCAAATAATGTGCTGTAGGAAAAATTGTGGCAGAGGCAGTAGCTGACACAGTGTAATGACGTTACCTGGTACTTTATAAATGACAAACAAACCTTTTAAACTTAGTTCAATGAAATTTACCTAAGATAACTCTTTTAGTATCACAGTTATCAGTATGAGCTCTATTATAACGTTACTTTCATATCAAACCCAGAACTTTACATATGCCAGACACCCATTCCACCACTGAACTACAGACCTGGTCTCAGAAGACCAGACTTTTAAAATAAATTTGCATGCTCTGCTTTTCACTTGCCTACCTCCCCTTCCCTCTGTTTCTTCCTGCTTCTTGCTTAAAGAACTGGCTGTCTTCAAAAATCTATGTGCATTTGCATAGATGAAGTACTACTTCAGTGACTCTGCTCAGGTATAAGACCAGTTTGCTACCAGACCTTGAAAGCTAGTGTTGTATCTGCTGGGCATTTGCAATCCCACAGAAGCTCCTTACTGACGGATGACCAGGGAGGCCACCACTGGGCATTTTTGCTTTGCCGTCTTCACAATAGGGTTACTTTCCTTCAGTTTACTGAGTTTACTCAGTTTATTGTAGTTAAACAGTTTTCTTCAGTGCATTATAGTAAAGGTGTGAATGGTGTCTGTGCTTCTTTCGTCTCTGTCTCTGTAGCAACAGCATAACTACTTTGCTTCCTGACTGTAGAGAAACTCAAAATTTATTTTAAGACTCACATTCTCTAATTCTGAGGACATTGGGAAACTGGAAATAGAGAAAGATGGAGAAAGGACTCATCATTCTGTTAGTTCTGTTAATTCGAATCTGGAGTGCTCCTTTGTTTCAACATGTGGGCCAGCAGCTTTTTAAAAGCCCCAGTGTCTTCATTTGTAGGACATGCTGTGCTCTGCCTACACAACTCTCCTGGTTCAGTCAGTGGTAGCTGGGTTCTAATTCGAGGTCGGCTTCGATGTCTGGTTTCCTAGATGTCTGTTGTATGGCCTCATTATTTTAAGCTGGGTTTTACTGTATATGTAACTTATTTTTTCTCCTTTTATTGAAATAGATTCTTTCCTCAAACATTATATCCTGATTGTAGTTTCCTTTCAGTCTGCTTCCTCTAGTTCCTCTCCACCTCTCTTCCTCTTTCAATCCACTCCCTTTCTGTCTCTTATGAAAAAGAACAGGCTTCTAAAAGATAACAACCAAGCATAAGAAAATAAAATGTATTAAGGTAAAGCCAAAATCATTGTATTGAAGTTGGCCTGTCAACCCAACTAGAGGAAAAGAGTCCCAAGAGCAGGCACAGGAATCAAACACCCACTCATTCTCAGACTCTGGAGTCTCATAAAGATACTGAGTTAAAAGGTATAAAATACATGCAGACATCCTGGTCCAGGGCCTGTGCTTGGTGCTTCCGCTCTGAGTCCACACACACCTTGCTTTGTTGATTTGGAGGGCCCTGTTCTCCTGGTGCCTTTCTTTCCCTTCTAGTTCTCATATTCTTACTGCCTCCTTTTCTTTGGGTGCTTTGTGAGCTCTGAGGAGAGGGATTTGATAGTGTCATCCCAATTAGAGTTATGTCTGTCTGTCTCTGTCTGTCTCTCCCTCCCTTCCCCTTTCCTCCCTCTTGCCACCCCCCTGCATAATGTCTGGGGATGGGACTCTTTCCATATCTGCTGCCAGATTCCTCTGGCAGCATCATCTCTGATGATGAAGGAATAAGGGACTGATCTCTGAGTATGGTAGAATATTAATAGGAGTCATTTCATTGATGGCTTTTTTTTTAGACCGGTAGTATTTGGTTGTACCTTAGGTTTTGGGGCTGCCTAGGCTCTGGTTCTTGGTTAACCTACCAGTATGTGTTCCATCTCATGGAGTGGGACTGAAGTCAAATCAGACATTGTTTGGATACTCCCACCAAGCTGGTACCAACATTGACCTAGCATATTTTGCAGGCAGGGCAAATTATAGATCAAAAGTTTTGTGGCTAGGTTGCAGGTTGGTATTGTACAGAATACTTTTCTATACCACAGATACTTTTGGTAAGTGACATTAAAGGTCTCTGGGTGGCTGCTTTCTCCAAGGCTGCTTGGATGTCCTGTCACCCATCTGTTGCTCTTTGGCTCCAGCTCCTGAGGCTGGGCAGACTCATGTTGTCAGTTTCTGTTTCTGTGCTTTCCAGGTGGTTTGTAATGACCTGTCTCCTCACACCAAATGTTGGGCATTCCATTTGAAGGTTGTTTTTTACTCATACTGGGATGGTGGAGAAGCTGCCGCCCCTTATTGCTTCTCAGTTAAAATTCCATAGAGTTGATATTTGAAAGTTATGAACAGAAAGGGGGCATTGATGAAAGAGTAGGTAGGGATGTGCTGACTGAAAGGTACAACTTCATTAACTGCTAAAACCTAAAGGATACCAGTCTCCAAGTCTGTCTTGAGGGTCTTTATTTATTTTTAAATTCATAATTGTTAAGTGAAACCTATAGTGTACACTATAAAATGGAGTAGAAAAGATTGAGGCTTCATGAGTTCAATGCTGATTTTAAGAAGATTCTCCTTGTCTCTAATTAGCTTTCTGCTTGCTTTCTATTTATGGATTTCTCTGTATATTTCCCTAAAAGGTTGGAAACTGATTTTGCAGAACAGGAGTTCTATAAAATGTGTGCAATTACAATTCTGCAGTATATAATATAGCTCTCATTTTTTATTTTTATTTTAAGGTTAAATATAGGAGACTACTACTTTGCTGTAAGCATTTTTCCTGTACACTTTTTCAGTAACTGAGTCATCCCTAGAATTACTTGATTGTACATACTTAAATCCTGGTATTTTGATATATGGATATATGACATAATGTTTAAACCAAAGTAAACATGTGTTTAAATATTTATCAAATTTTTTTAACATATGGAAATAATCATATTATTGCCATTTTATATTGAGTCCTATTGCTCCATAATGTACTAGAAGCATTTATTCCTGGTCCCAAGAACTTTGTATTCACTAAACTACATTCCCCAGATAAGAAACATGAGGCTAAGATTCTCCAAATGAGAAACAAAATAGATTAAATAATTTGCTTAAGGGTTTTAGCTGAGGAGTTAGCAGTGTATGAGTCCTGACCCATGGAGCTCCAAAGATGATGTCTTATTTTCCATGGAAATAGTTCTGTGAAATACTAAACAGAATTCACAACATTTTCACGTTGCCACATTGTGTTGTTTATCTTGGAGCTTAGCACCCTTACTGGAATCCGTCTCCATGACTTTTTGCTTTTCTGCTTTCATAGTAATAGCTGAGTTTCCAGCCTGTTGTTGAGAATAGAGAGCTATCAAAAATCCACATGTGGGGCTGGAACGAGAGCTAGCAGTTAGGAGCACTGGGTTCTCGTTCCCACAGTGGAGCTCATCACTCTCTGTAACTTCAGTCCCAAGAGAGCTAAAGCCCTCATTGGCCTATGTAGGTACCACATACATGTGGTATGTGTAAATATACATTCAGGCAATATACCATACACATAAAAATAAAATCTTAATTATTCATGTTATTCAGATACCAATAAGATGAATAAAGTCTTCTTCCTCAAAGAAATAAACAAAATATCTTAGTTTGGTTTTCATTGCTGTGAAGATACACCATGACCGTGACAATTCTTATAAAGGAAAACATTTAATTGGAGCTGGCTTACAGTTTTATAGATTTAGTCTATTTTATCTTCATGGGAGCGTGGCAGTATGTGGGCAGATATCGTCCTGCAGAGGTCTGTATTTTGATCAGAAGGCAGCCAGGAGGAGACTGGAATTCCACACTGTGTGGAGCTTAAATAGGAGACCTCAAAGCCCTCCCCTACAGTGATGCACTTCTTCCAACAAGGCCACATCTCTTAATAGTCCACTCCCCGTGGGTCAAGCATTTAAATATGCGAGTCTGTGGGGCCAAACTGTTCAAACCACCACACAAAACAAAAACAAAAAAATACTGCACTCAGTTTACACAACCCTTTTAAAGAGCTTTGTGTATTATGTTTTGTATGACAGTCTTATGTTTATACTGGGAATCATAGACTGGCTTCTTCATAATTACTGCTTATCTAATTTTAGTCTTCTTGTGTGATACTAGCAAAGTAGGTCTGATTTGTGTGGACCCTAAATTACTAGACTGAATGGATTCTAGGAAGATGGATCTCAGGGTTGTCTACATGCACTTCCTGTCCATGACCATGACTAGTTTCAGAGATATGATATTTCAGACTAAACTTGTAGGAATCTCAAGACTTGCACATTTGTTTCTTACCTAACTTTTACATATTTTGAGGTTACTGGTAACTTGTGTAGATTTTGACAGAGTTATCAGAATGAAAATCAGAATTTTACAATTTTGGGGAAAATCTTTTAGAGATATGTCCATTGTTTACTTTTCTTATGAGCTGCAATAAAGTTGGAAGTTTTTAGTATGGGTTATTTTTTGTTGTTGTTTTTGTTTTTGCTTTTATTTTTATTTTTTTCCCGAGACTGGGTTTCTCTGTGTAGCCCTGGCTGTCCTGGAACTTACTCTGTAGACCAGGCTGGCCTCGAACTCAGAAATCCGTCTGCCTCTGCCTCTGAAGTGCTGGGATTACAGGTGTGCGCCACTACCGCCCGGCGTGTTATTTAATTTTATTGAAATAAATTTACTAATGATAACAGGGGACTACATGGCAACCAAGTATGTACTTCCAGAAGAGAAGTGAAAGTGTGTAGTCAGACTCCTAAAGCCAGTCTTGTAGGAGCTGGAACTTACCCAGTAGGGTTCCCTCCTCAGATGGGTTGGATGTGATTTTTGTTTTTGTTTTTGTTTTTGCTTTTGTTTTTTGTTTGTTTGTTTGTTTTTTGTTCGTTTTAATGAACAGCACTGGGTTTATTCTACAGAGGTTTGTTTAAGGAGTTGAGTGGCTTTTGTTTCTAGGCAAACAGAGAACTTGCAGCTAAACCCTATGAGGCCATTGAAGTTCCAGGAACAGTGCTGCTCAAGAGAGGGAAACAGAGAGATGCAGGGTCTTTTGGGTAAATGACCTTAAAGTAGGATAAACTAACTCTTATTATCTGGATAATTTTAAAGGAAGAATGCTTTGAGAAACTTTTGTGGGTTTCTGCTTATAAAATGTTATACTCTTTTTGAGAATGTGTGTGGCTAACAATTGTCTCTTGTTTTCTAGACTGAGACTGTCTCTGTCAGAATAAGATGAGTAGTTTTAGAAAAATGATTTGCCTTGCTTAAATACTTACTGATGGTTTCTTCTCTCATTTTATAGATGAGAAAACATGATTACAGTTACCTGTTAAAAGAATATTCAGTTAGAGAATTTTCAAGCCAATCATGGTAGCACCTTTCTGCCCTCTTGTGCAGTGTATAATAATTGTTTCACAGAGCTAGTTTCTTATACATTTATATACTACAGAAATGTATGAGAACTTCATCTTTTTATAAAGATAATTAGGAAATTATGTGTTTATTTGAAAATAAATGGAACATTTTAAAACAGGGGTGCTTCTGTTTTATTGATTTTTATGATAGACTAATTTAGTTATTTTAAGTTCAGATGTTCCTGCATTGTTGTAAAGATCGGCCATATACAATGTAATTATCCAAAAGGAATGCAGGCAAACATTTAGGAGGAGAAAGCTTTTTCAGTTGTGATCAGTTTGATTTTCAAGGTCTGTTGGAATTCCTGGATATACACATTTGCTAATCTGATTGCAGGGTCTTTGGGTATGATGAGAATCATGATGAGGGAACTGCATTAACTGAGGAATGCCTACTCCCTTTCCTGTTTGACCTCTGGGATTGTATCTCCACAGTGGTTGCCTCATTGTAGAATGACTCTTTTCCTTTGTACCCCTTTGAAGTTACAAAAACTGCCATCAGCTGTAGAGCTAAGAAGAAACAGGAGAACTCTTAGGATATAAGCATCTGAAACTCAATCGGTGGCTAAGACAAAAGTAATCACATTCTGAAGACCCTCGGTTGTTTGTGTAAAATGATTTGTAACTGTTGATTAAAACGGGTGTTGGGTAGAAACAGGGGTTTCCTCATACCTGGAGACATGCACATACCTGCATACTTATGTTGCATACACATGTTCACATGTGGTGTTGGATTTAGGCATTTAATGTTGTAGAGCCGAATTCAGGTTCCTGAGTGATGCATTTATCTAAAGGAGCACTGTCCCATCTGTAGTGATCTAATTATTATCTAGAACACTGATACCCAATAAGACTAATTTGATAATGAAATTATGCTATGTCCTACAAAATAGTACCCACCAGTCCCATGTAACAGTTTAGCACTGGAAACATGGTTCCTAGAAAATTGAGACTTCAACTTAAAAAAAAAAATTATAATTAACTCAGGCTGAAATGGGTGCAATGTGACTAGTATATTGTGAAAAAATATTGTGTTCTTAGGTTACAAATAAATAATACTTCAATAGAGAATTCAGCTTTTGGTCTTCGAATGAAGTCTTACCTAATTTGTCTACCAAATGTTGGGCCATGGAGAATATACATCACATGCAGTGTTTAAGGAAACCTTGTGTCTACTGGATGGAATATAAGAAGGTAGAGGTCAGCCACCAGTTTGGCGCTCTTCTGCTTGAAGTCATCTCAACTGTAGGTGTTCATTGAGAAAGCAAATACTGTTGTTACTGAGTGTGTATACCTAGGAGTATGTGCATCTTCATTTCCTGAGACTAGACAGGATCTGAACTGTAGTTTGCTTATGGTTTGCCACGACTGCCAAAAGATTTAGGTCTCCCAGTAATTCCAGTCCCTCATTTCTGTGACAAAGGAAGAGCATGTAGTTGTATATTCTAGACTTATAAAGGCAATGTGAGTGACTTATGGAAAGTTATCTCTTTCAAGAAGTGTCACCAGTATGAGTAACAATTCTGCTGTCCCCTGCTGCTTCCCAAGAGTTTTCCCTGCTGCTCTGAGCCCCTGTCATTTTCCCTGTCAGATGGAAATTCCTGACTCAGCGTTTTCTCTTTGAATACTCACTTAGTTACTCTGTGGTCTTGATAATGAAGTAAATGGCTTGTGATATTAAAGTAGTACTTCTGATTTGATGACTTGTATCATCTCAGCATTTTCAGAACTGCTGGCCTATAATCTGCTACGTCTGTGGTTAGCTATAGTGAAGTGCTTGCCAAGTAAGTGGTTTAAGTTACTGGTTTTACACTTAGCTTTGAATATGGGGTAGGAAACATTAGTGGCACAGGGATTTACTTTGATAAATTGCATAAGAGTTAAAATTTTGAGATTAGATTGTTTTATTTTTTTAAATGTCTCTTCTGTGCTTAGACTTGTGTTTTGTGTGAGTGTGCAGGTCTGTGTGTGTGGAGCATTTGTACATCTGTGCACATGTTTAAACTTATGCATATAGCTTTCTATTCTACAAATTTTTGCTTTTATTTAAGTTCAACATGAATTTACTTATATATTATATCCTGATAAATAGTTGCTCCGAGTGGAGAACTGGCTTCATTTGTTTTTCTGGTAAGAGTGGAACAACTATTATTAGTATTTTACATTTGCTGCTTCAGAAAAATCAGACAAATTTCGTAGATTTATTTGTATTCTTTGCCGTAAAACACAAAAGCTCTAAGGGAATAGTACAAATTGAATCAATAAAACCTACTAAAACCTGTTGTTTTCCTAGTGAGTATTTGTTACCCTACTGTTTGGATATTTCAACTACTATAAAAACACATCTTTTTATTACAAAATGTTTTAAAAGGATTGTAAGTGTCCCCTTTATGGAAAATAATTGGAAAATTGAAATGTCTCAAAAGGAAAGGGATTTTAGTTACATTGTAATCCTATGATACATTGTTAGGGTTTTTTTTTTATACTTATTACTTCTGGAACATTCTAAAACTTTAACTCAAGTTGAGAAGTCAGATATTTCTGTTGTAGTGAGAGTATTCTATAAGGCTTCCCAATGTCACTGTTGGGCTCTACTTGTATGTACCACAGATACTACCTCGTCTGTGCGTTAGCCCATAAGATAACTTTCACAAATGGACATCTGCACAGTATATAAACAGGAGGCTTCATGGTGCTGGGGTTCAATGGTATGCTTTGACTAATGTGGATTTCTTCATGTTTAAGCTAAGACTGTACCATAGATGATAGCCACTGTAGGTCACAGGTTGTGTTTTTCTGAAGACTGTTTACTTAGTTACTTAATACTCTGGTTTGAGAGGAAGAAGCCTTCATGCCACAAAAGTACTTAATGGGAATATAAATCATTACTTGGACTGAACAGAGGAAACTGTATGTGATTATCACTGTTCATTACAGGTTGGATGAGGTGATAAGCTATTCACCTTTTCTGTGAACAGTGACTGCATTTAGAAATATTGAAATGAAGTCTGTCATATAATGCTCTTGTTTTTGATATTTCCTTGGGAGTAAAGGTTTCTACTGCTAGATGTGTTGGCGTTGGATCTGACGTAGTGACTCTTTTAGTTTCATATTTGGATCTATCCTGTTGCACAACTTTTTAATACAAAAGTAGGTTTTTCTTTTTTTATCTACTGTCCATATTGCAGGATTATTCACTCTTGAAATGTTTTATTACTAGATTTAAAACTTTTTTATTTCTGTTTTTGACTTATTGACCTTGACTTGTTTTATTTAATTTTTCATGTAGTTAATATTTTCTAAGTTTAAAAGTTTTTGGCAACCAGCAACTTCTGAGGTTATAGACTGGACTTTTCAAAGTAGTGACTCAAGAAACTGATTCCAAATTCTGCAGATTCTTATCCGTTTCTTACCACATGTTAAATTCTGCTTCAAAGAACCACATGCATCCTAAGTCTTTTTTGCTGCTTGCCTTAACAATACAGATACATGTACTGAATTTGGGTTGATGGAATTTTGCTGTTTCTTGAGGAAGGACTGATAATTTCTTAGCCTGTTTTGAGTAGGTGTGGAATATGAGTGAATCAGTATACTAAATGGACATGTGTGGGCAAGTTTAGAATTTCATGTGCATGGTGTGTGTGTGTGTGTGTGTGTACACGTGTGTGTGTATGCACACGTGTGGACTAGACAGTTGTGAGCTCTCATGTGGGTGCTGGGAATAGAACCTGCCTCTTATACAAGAGCTGTAACCTCTCTTTAACCACTGAGCCTCCTCTATAACATCAACATCCTTAGTTTTGACTTGATTCTTCCATATACAGTATACAGGAATAAATGTCTTTATCTTTTCTGATTTGACAAAGATATTTTAAAACTCTTGGAACTTTGTGAGTAGTTTAGTAGAGAATGACAATATACTAAGAATTGTGATATATATATATATATATATATATATATATATATATATATAATATATATGTGTTATATATATAATATATGCCTATATAATATCATACACACACACATACACACACAGACACACACACACACACACACAGACACACACACTGTGGATCACAGTCTACTGGGAAGGATCAATGTCTCCCAGGCAGATGGAAGGTAGATGGGAATTTGTAGATTTGTGGATTTTAAGGCTGTGCTTAAGATTTTACCTCAGGCTACAGAGGAGAGTTAACCATTGTTTTGTGGCTTACTTGCTTGACACTCAGCAGGAACTAGGGTTTTCATTTTATGGTTTGTTTACTTTTGGTTATTTATATGAGTGTTTATCTGAATTTATGTATGTGCAGCACATGGGTGCCTGGCGCTTCCACATGGGCTGGGGATCCAAACCAGGATCCTTCGCAAGAGCAGTGATTGTTCTTAACCTTTGGACCATTTCTCCAGACGCAACATTAGGGATTTTTGTGAATGATGAGTTCATACTTTAACCAGACATTTTATGCATTACAATTTATTTAAACTAATAAACTAAAAATCTGAAATTGTTCTAAAGTACACAGAACTCTTTTATTTTTATGTTAAAGTGAAATTATACTGATTTATTCTCCATTCTACTCTTCATCCTCTACAGTGTGTCGAGACTTTGCTGTCCTGGAGGACCACACCCTGGCTCATAGCCTACAGGAACAGGAGAGTAAGTAACAGCTCTAATTCATGAGCTTGCAGCTTTCTCTTTAGTGGCAGCTCGCGTGGTTTCTTCTTGTGAGGTAAGAAGAAAGTCACTAAGTATATCTTAGTCTACCCTGAAGGATAGGTCTAGGCAAATGACAAGGATACATCATAAATTCTACATGTTTTAAAGTGAGAGTCAGGGATAAGAATACTCACTGTCTAGGGAGCAGGACAGACTTTCTCCTCCCTTCCTTGGGAGGGAGACACTGGTGGTAAGTGTATCTGTAGTATGTGAGAGGCTTTCCTGTGAAATAGAGACTGGGGCATTTTTCGAAGACAATCATAGTGTCTGCATTAAGTCACATTGTGGATTTAAGATAGAGTCTCATGTAGCTTGGGATGAAATGAAACCTCTTGTATATTCTAGGATGATTTTGGAAGTCTGATCCTCCTGCCTCTGTGTTCCACGTGCTGGAATTACAGACATATAACACCCCTCTAAGTTGATGCTATTGCCAAGGATGGAATCCAGGGCTTCCTGCATGCTAGGCATGCACTCTGCCAAGTAATACTGTTATAATCCCAACCCCACATCGTGGATTTAGGGTTTTAGTGGAAAGTAAAACACAATTAGATAGAAATTTATGAGTTCTTGGAATGGAAGCACAAATTAGTAGAAAGAACAGTGAACAGCTTAGAGTGTCTATATAGACATCATGACACTGCTACTTTTATGCCATGTGACCAAAGCAAATGACTTACTCCTCTTTGTATTCTTCATATTTAGTGGAATAATTGCTGTAGTGCTTTTTATCTATTGTTAAAAATATAAAATGGAGTGGTGGAAATACAGATCTTTTTAATTGTGAGTCTTCTATTAAATTAATAGTGAGAATTTTATTAACCGATCAGCATATTGTAACTCCCTTTTTAATGTTTTTGTACAGTCGAGCATCATTTGGCATCCAACATTCAGCGGAGCCGTCTGGTACAGCATGATCTGCAGGTTGCTAAGCAGCTCCAAGAGGAAGACCGTAAAGCCCAAGCTCAGCTCCAGAAGCGCTACAAAGCCCTGTGAGATCTGGGGAATGGTGTGGATGTGAGGCATGCTTATGGGAGCAGCAGCCAAGGCGGGAGGGGCCCCTCCCATCTCTGTTTCAAACTGTATGGTGGCTATCCATGAATTTTCCTTGAAAAATGTCTTTGTTCTTGAAATAAGTATTGGGAAATGTTAATCATGTTAGGTACGCTTTTAGCTCTGTGACTTTGAACTGATTGGTTTGTCTCTTTCAATTTAGTCTTTGTACCCATGTCATGAAGAAAATAGTCTCTTGTCTTCTGACTGTAAGTTTGTTTGGGGAAAACATTGGAATAACAGACACCAATTCTTAATGTGATATAAAGAGTTTCTTTAGTTTTTCTTAGCTCTGTTTGCTACTCCGTCTTTCTTTGATTTCCTTGCTTTTCAAGAAGCACAATGTTCTAGAAAGCACTAGGTTGAAGAGTGATAGATTGTATGTGCTAAATATGAGAAATACAGCATTTCTTCGCAGGACCCCCCAGATCAGGGGCCCCTCAGAAGCTAGAGCTGGCAGCTCTTGGCCTTGGCTCTCTGGCAGTCCAGCTAGCTGGCACACAGGAGTTTTAATTAATAGTCCTTGTCACTGCAGTCGGGACCGTTAGCTACTGTTGAGCCACGCTGACCGGTATTGATGGCTGCCTGCTCAGGTTCTGTGTACTTAGCTGACAGAGTAGAGCTCTCCTCACTGGAAGCTCTGAAGTCCTGAAGTCAGCCTAAGCTTCCCTTTCTCATCGTCCGTCACTTGTGACCTTTGCAGCTTTGATCTGCTTTCCACATTGTGCTTCTGCTTTCTTTCCGTTCGTTATTACCATGTTTGCATTTATTTCTTGTTTCAAGGGGTAAGATCCTAACTTTTACCTGCAGCATAAAGTCATTAAGTCTAAGCCATGATTTTTAACTTATTCAGTGGCATGAAAAGTCATAGCTCATGACTGACCAAAATCAGGCCTGTAGGTGTTTTATTTAGGGATTGTTTGGTTCCTACCATGTCTTAAAGCAAAATCTGATGTGAGCTCCTGTATACTTTGGTTTGTTTTAGTATTACGTTATAATGTATATACTATGTGTATAGTGTATAGTATACGATGTACATATAGTATATACATCATATATTATATATAGTAGATACTATTTGTGTCACACATGTACTTTTAGATACATCTTCCACTATTGATACAAATGAAATGATTTTTATTTCCTTGGATTTGTTGAAATTTGTTCAAAAAATATTTGAAATTCAGTTGTTGTAGAGAAAATGATGGGAAATACATTTTTTTTTTTTAGCAGGTGAACTGCAAATTATAACTTTTTTCTCCAGCTTGTTTCAAAGTAGCAATTGCTAAGCATACTTTTGCTCATCTTTCTTAAATGATTACTTTGTAAAAGTAATGACTCCCTAGTCCTACCACATTCTAGAATTTTAAACCTCCCATTTTTTTTAAACCTGAAACTTTATAGTTATTTCTGAGAAAAATCAAACTTCTCTGTTTTAAAGATACTAGGAGAGATAGGTCAGTGGTAAAGAGCGCTTGCTGCCGTGGGAGAGGACCAGATGTGGTTCCCATTACCACTCCTCACAACCGTCCATAACTTCAGTTCTAAGTGCCTGATGCCATCTTCTGGCCTCCTTGTGTACTAGACACACGTGGTGCTTATACACACACATGTAGGTGCTCAACACATACAAGTAAAATAAATACATCTTAAAGGTGCTATTTAAAGGCTCCTTTTTTCTTACCAAAAGGATTGCCCTGATTCCTCCCATCAAAATGTAAGAAAAAGTTTCTGATCGTTTGTTTTCTGTGTTGAGCATTGTTCTGGGCCCATAGTAAGTTAGGTGTTTCTAAATTTTCTGTTTTATGCATTAATACCAAAACAGAACAAACAGGCAAAAAATTAAAACAAAACAAGACACTGTGATAGCAACAATGTTTTTAATGTCCAAAGCTTAGAGATGAGAAAACTGGCATTTTCCATCCACTTGGAACCACAGTTAAGGAATGCAAGCTCTTTTTGTCCTATACAATTGTTAACATATCTTTTGCTTACTAATTTTAAAAATAATAAAGCTTATGTTTTATTTATATAACACCTTAAAAGCCATGCTTCTACTTATAATCACAAAATTATTGATGTTTTCATGAAGTTGCTCACATTTTTATTTTCTGTGTGTTCTGTGTTTTGTTATTGGTAGGTATTGATCTTCTGGGCTATGCAGCTTCTGCAGAATTCTGAAAAGCCTCTGTCTTCTTGTAGATTAGCCCCAGTTGGGTGCCAGGATGTAGCTTTCATTACAATGTCTGAAGGAGATGCTAGTTTTCCCACATAGTCACTTTGTGTTCCAGTTTTTTCTTCTGTTTAGTTGGGCATTGATCCTAATTTGTCAGTGCCATGCAGATTGAGTTAAAATATGTTAACGGCTTATAATGAGTATTAAATAAACTGTTTAAGAAGACTGTTCCCTTCTGTTTTTTGTTTATATCATCTTTACCTTTGTTTTATAGTGAACAACATGATTGTGAAATTGCTCAGGAAATCCAGGAGAAGCTGACAATTGAGGCCGAGAGACGACGCATTCAGGAGAAGAAGGATGAGGTATGATTTTGTTAAAGTCTGCGGAAGAGGGTTAGCTCAATGAGCCTTTCTGGACGGCGGCAGGACTCCTCATCTGGAGGTCAGGCTAGCCTGGGTGGTGGTGTTTTCTGTGGACCACTGTTTATTGCCTCTTCGTGGCTTATATCCTGGGGAAGTCTTGACATGAAATTGTGTTAGTTTTTTAGCACTATAGAAAGACGTATGTTATCTCTGCCATGATGGCCTCACAGGATGTGAAAGCATTCTCAGAAGCAGAAAGTCTAAGATCAGATTGCCAGCTTCTCTGGGGAGCTATGCCATAGCTGCTAATGTCCACCTCTGTCTCATTGCCATATGGAAGAAACTCATGATTAGTTCAAGGAGCATGTCTCAGTCTATATGGCCTTAAATAGTTACATCCACAAAGGCCTCACATGTGGCCACAATCTGAGGCTCAGAGGAATTGAATTGCTGAGAGAGAGCATTCTCCAGCTGGCTGAAGGCCTTTACATCTGGGTTCAGCTTTGAGAGCAAGCCTAGAGTAGGACTCAGGCTAGAGTGATGACTAAGTTCTGGGGAGGACTCAGGAGCTGGCAGGAGTCTCACCATCTTATATGCTGGCTAGTGGCTTTGATTCTTATAGCCTTTGACCGTTTGTTCTTAAAGCTGAAGTGAATACGGTTAATTTGATTATGAGATGATAACTTCATAGATGTTTGCTGTTGTGTTATGTATATGCAATATTCTGTACTGTACTGAGGATTTTATTTCTCTGCCTTCTTTCAAAATTATTGCTCATAGTTTTAAAAGCTACCGCCTTTTGCTATGAGACCCACCTGCCGCCAGCCCCTCCCAGCTTCCCTTTTGTCCTACCTGCCTTTTCTCTGGGAAGGAGACCCTTGAATTCACAGATAAAAGACACACACACACACACACACACACAGTTTGTTACTTTACAACTTGCCTTCTAGGCACAATTGTTGGGTTTTACTATCCCTTGCCTGGAAAAGTGTGCCCTTACTAATTTATTATCTCCTTCTCTTCACCTGCCCTAAACTTCAGAGGCTAGTCCCACCCAGCCCCTGCCAAATATCCTTGGCCACCCACCTGTAGCAAAGACTATTGGCCCTAGCCCCCCTTCCCCAGACCCTCCAGACCTCACATGTCTTCTTCCTCCAAAGCATAGCATAAAACTACCCTCTCTCCTTCCTCTGCCTTTTCTTCCTGGGACCCAGAAGTCACAGCTTTACCTTCTACACAACAGTTGGCCCATGGCCTTCTTTACTGACAAATCAAGAACCAATTTGGGAACCAGACCTTAGCAGCAGAACCACTCTTTTCATGAAGTAGGCTTTGGTGCTCATTGTATTGATTTATAGCACTGTAGAAAATGATTGGTCAGCCTGGCAGTGGTGGCACACGCCTTTAATCCCAGCACTTGGGAGGCAGAGGCAGGCAGATTTCTGAATTCAAGGCCAGCCTGGTCTACAGAGTGAGTTCCAGGACATCCAGGGCTATACAGAGAAACCCCGTCTCACAAAATCAAAAACCACCCCCCCCCAAAAAAAAGAAAAGAAAATGATTGGTCACTCCAGGGACACCTTTCATAGCTACAGGGGGTAATGCCAAATCATGTAAAGTGGGATTGTTCTACACTAATTGGCATGTGTCATAAATGAGGGTTATTATTAGTAAATTAGCCTATATGCACAGAACCATCTTTGCTTCTTAAGAGTTTAGTTACCAATGAATGTGAGATATCTGAGTGTATTTAGCTGTTTGTTAAAGAAATAAATCATGATTATCTGATAGTTATGACAAGAATTAAAGCTGACTTCCGATGCCCCGTTTTAGTGTCACAAGAGACCTTTTCTTACTATAGCAAGTTTTGCTTCTCTATAGTAAATGTTCTCCTGGGATGAAACCAGGCTGAAAGAAGTAATTATACTCTCTAGACAGGAAGCTTCTGTTTGTAATTTAACAGATGGATTGAAATCTTGTAAACTCGACTTGTCTTCCCTGATCCTACTTCAATTCAGGAAAACACAAGATAGAAAGAGAAATCAAACACTAGATTTTAGGTCTCTGGGTTCAAATAAACAAGGCAGTAATTAATCCCATTTTGCAAAAAATGAAAGTAAACGTTAAATAATGACTTATTCCAAATTACAATAAGATACTAGAGAAATTTTGTGCTATTTAGTTCTGACATATGTATTATGTACACTATCTGATTGTGTGATTTAGAGTTTGGATGATCAGGCCTAAATTTTAGCTTTTTAGCTGTTTCATTTATACCTTTTCAGTTAAATTTGTGTTAGGTTCCAAAATGCCAAGGCATGTTAGTTCCCTTTATCTCTGCAAGTGGGAGGCTGTGGTTGGGATTCAGCAAGACAGTATATAAAAGACCTTCAGAACTTGTGATGTTGATATGTGCTTTTCTGTTTGCTTTGGCTGGCTGGTTTTTCTACTTCTTTTCTATACTATATATATACATAATTAGAGGAAAATTAAATAACTTAAGTGTGCTCCAATATGGTGCGATTTAAAGGTTTTTTTGTTCTTTTTTTTCCTTGTCCTTTACTGTGTTGACCTATCTGGGCCCTTTCCCTTTCCCTAGTAGAATGATAAGTGGACTGAGAAACACAGTCAGGGAGATTTTAGCAACTAAGCTGTTACGATTGGCCCATAGAAACTTTCTTCAAATTTTTATCTGCTCAAACTCATGCCTTAGTTATATCAGGATGGCTGCTGTAAAAGATGTTTCTTCATGAGAATAGTGTGAGTGACTGCTGTTATTAGTAGCAAGTGACTGAAGTTACTTTATTGTTGCTGAAGGCTGGATCTGTGTTCCTCAGAAGCAGAGTGATATCCCTATGTCTCTGGCCTGATTTTGGTAAAGCACTCCTGGTTACTAATGAGCTGTGTTCTCTTCCTTTCCCGTCTCCTCTCCTTGTTCTTCCTGTGGAGTCTGCTTAGTTCATTTTTTTAGTAGTATAGCTGTGAGAAACTACTCTTTGCATTTTCACCTAAATCTTTGGAGACTCTGTGTCAACTCTCCTGAGTTTATCCTCTTACACCCACCTCTACCCTGCCCCACCCCCACCCCAAAATAAAGATCAAAGCCTTTCTTCTTGGGTCAGAGATACTTTTCAGACTGCTGTTCATGAGACAGAAGTATACAGCTTTGTGTAGGCAAATGGACATTTTCAGCTATTACAGTGTTGGCTATAGCTCCCATTGGATGTGTTAAGAGAGCAGATGTGAGGAAGCAGGGCCATTGTGCAGAGACAGATGTAGAAAGGACAGGAGCCTGCCTGCTTAGCATGATTCTAGTCCCCATCCCACCTCCCTCCTTTTCCTTCTTCCCTATATCCCCTCTCCTTCCTCCTCCTTCTTCTCCATACTCTTCCTCACTCCACAGTCCTGCTATTTCTTTTCTGTTTAAAAACAAACAAAACTCTTTTATGTAGTGTCTTAAATACATTAGTTAAAATTGTCTCTAGGTGCCCACTGGAGCAGCTTGGAGCTTTTTGTTGTACTATACTGGTAGGATTTGAGAGGAAGACTTCTGGGTTGATTCCATTTTAGTGTATATCCCTCTGACCACAATATAGGCATTCATTAATGTTTTTAAAGTAAATCCAAAGAATGTATATTTAGTTAACTTAAATTCTTATAATGACATGTTCATGACATCTATGTTTGTATCTGTGCTTGTGTTTATCTGTGTGTACAAAGGCATACTATATTTTGTATATTTAAAATATGCATGTGATGTGAGGCTATTTTAGGAAAGTTTTCTTATATAAATATTAGTATGGCTAACTCTATCATGTTTCTGGTCTTGCAGTCTGAACCATCTGGACCATGAACTGTTAAGAAATAAACTTAGTAACTGATTCATAATCAAACAAATCCACTGTGAGTTGTGCTTATTTGTAGCACTGTCAGGGTATTACAATTCCACAAAATTATATTTATGTAAGTTTATTATTTTGAGACCAGCTCAAATAGCTGTAGATTGTGTTAGTACAATTTTTGCTGTGTTTCTATCTTTAAACTACTGTGTATATATGCATCAGTGAGGCAGGGGGAGGGAGTTTTCTAGTAGATAAAGCCCTCCTCATTTTATCCTAGTGATTTTGCCACTTTATACCTATAGTCTTTCCTATTTCTCCTGGCGTTATAGGGTAACTCTTGATATTATACGTACTTTGACAGTCCCCCTAAATTAGGTATTCACTTATTAAACACTAATAGTAGAGCAGAGTAGCAATCCAATTGAGTGGTTTTGATACCCTGTTCACCCCCATTACTGACAGTCATGCAAAGCTCATATTTCATTTTTAACTTAAAATTTTCTTTCTTTGAAAACCTATTATGAATTGTAAGACAGAAGTGAAAACTTTGTGTAGTGTGAAATTTCCCTACATTGCATGGCCCTGTGATTCAGTAGAGTGGTGTCCGCCCCCCCCCCTCCCCCCGGGGGAAGGTCTGAGGGCTGCTTGTTAGTGGCTGTCCTACAATAGTGAGCCACCATGCTCTGCCTTGTTCTCCTGTGCATTCCCACCTGCTCGATGAGGTTAAGGATCCGGCCTTGTATTGGTATTCTCTACTGTCCAGAGCATGTTTGTCCCCTTCAAGAAAATTTGTATATGTGTTTCCTTGTGTCCTTCAGCTCCCTCTTCTCCTCCCAGTCCCCATTGCTCTACCCCCCCACCTCCACTCCTCTTCCATTTCTATCCAGAAAAAAAAAAAGGCAGGCCTCCTGTGATATCAGCTAACCATGGCATGTCAAGTCTCCTTCCTTCCTTCCTTCCTTCCTTCCTTCCTTCCTTCCTTCCTTCCTTCCTTCCTTCCTTCCTTCCTTCCTTCCTTCCTTCCTTCCTTCTTTCTTTCTTTTTTTCTTTCTTTCCTTCTTTCTTTCTTTCTTTCTTTCTTTCTTTCTTTCTTTCTTTCTTTCTTTCTTTCTTTCTTTCTTTCTTTCTTTCTTTCTTTCTTTCTTTCTGTAATTTTGGGGAGAAATACTGGTAATTGAACTCAGAGCCTTGAGTATGCTAGGGATACTTTTCCACTGAGTTATACCCTCAGCCTTCAGTGTTTATTATTTTATTGGTTTTGTTTGTTTGCTTGTTTTTTCCCCTAAGACAGGGTTTCTCTGTGTAGCCCTGTCTGTCCTAGAATCCACTCTGTAGACCAGGAATCCGCCTGCCTCTGCCTCCCAAGCACTGGGATTAAAGGCGTGTGCCGCCACTGCCTGACATCAGTGCTCATTTTACAGAGTTAACTGTAGTGCATGTTTCAGACCGAGTGCTTTATTTCAGTTTGTTTGGAGGATCTGCTGAGACGGTGTAATCTGTTTTGGATTATATGTTAACAGGAAGGGGGCTGAGGATCAGAAGTTTGTTCCAGTCAAGAGTGATCAGTTGATTGGCAGTTGAGTTCAGTGACTAATACTAGCTGCGTGGAGCTCCTTTCAGAGAAAAGCTCTGTGTCTTTACTTACCTGCAGGAGTGCCTCAGGCTGCCGTGGAGCTGGAAGGCAGAAGGAGAGCTCTCTTTGGACCTGTGACCTGTGGTGCAGTGGCAACTCCCATTGAGTCTGTTTTCTTCCTTTTTATTCTTAACCCCCTTGAATCTATGAGAGCTTAGAAGAAAGGAAACCATTTGGTGTACTTGTTGTATTCTCATCTCTCACTGGATTTCCCAGCCCGTGCTGCTGTAAAGGCGGTCGTGATTCTTCTTCTGTTTTTCAAGGAGTAGACTGTGACTACAAGGATTGAACTTGAAACCAGCAAAGCAAGGAAAAATGTACAGAGTGTAATTAAATAGTGGTTCCTGTCAGTTGGGCCTGACTAGTTTTTTTTTTTTTTTGTATTCTTTTCTTCAGTTCTTAGAAGCAACATTTGTGCTTAAATGTTGTAAAGCACATCACTTAGGAAAATGACCTTTGCAGTGTTTAGGAAACCCCTTCGTGAGTCTTTCTTCTTCTCTAATCAGCAGTAGAGGAACTTGGGAAAAGGTTTTGATAGCTGGAGAGTTTGGGGACTGGGGTGTTACAAGGTATCCTCCACACCCTCTCTCTTCTTGGCTTGTGCAAATCAGTACCTAGTAAGATCTCAAGGAAACAGTTCTGGCACACTGCTACCTGAGGATTGACTCAGATAATTGCTAAGTTGTCAGAAATATTTGACCTTAAGGTTGATTAGTTTGCACTTTTTATTATATCGAGCTTAATTGGAACATGAAGAAATTTGAGTAGTTACTATTAGTCTCATAATGTCCCTTCTAGAAAGTCTGGATTGAACTGGACAGAGAACACAATCACCAAAGGAGCAGCTTCTTATCAGTGCAGTACAAGTAGAGTTTCCTGTATGGAAAAGTATAGAATAGGATTTTCTTCTTTTCCTTTCCTCCTCACTCTGACCTGTGGTATTTTATGTGTCCTTGTTCTTGTGTCTGGCATTATATAATCTGAGAGTTTAAGTAAATTATAAAGCTTTCTCAGGTCTCTCTGTGTGTGTGTGTGTGTGTGTGTGTGTGTGTTTCTAAGTTGGTTAAAAAGCATGTGTTAATAACATTTAATTTTTGAAACTGGACATTGACATCCGTATTGTCATATTTATAACATTATATTAATGAGTGATAAAATGCCTGTGTTACAGTCATTTTTAATTTTATTTCCTGGCATTAGCATCTGTTTCTTTGCATATGTGAAAGAATTATGATTCATGATTCTTTTAATGCGTTATTTCAAGTTTTACAGTCTTTTTTGACACATCCAGAAAAGTTCAGATGATGAAAGTTGGGTTTATTTTTTGCTTTAAATGTGCACCACTAAGCTCTGAACATTATGTTTATCCTGTATTATAAAGAACTCTCTCAAGTTATTCATGTTTTTACTATCACTTGTTTGGTGAGATTTTTGCCTTGTCTGAGTCTTTAAGAACCTGATGGGCTTTGTGGAACCTCTCTGCAGAAAAGTGCACCATGAGCATACAAGTCTTCATGTTGTTCTATGGAGCTTTTATTGACAGAATACCCCTACCTGGAGCAGAACTGCTAGTAATCCTCCATCTCTTTCAATAGTACAGACCACAGACCCTGAAGATAAAGCCCAGCTTGCTTTTCTACATTAGACTCTTGCTTTTGCCCAGCATCTGAATATCATTTGATGAATGCATGGAGGTCAGAAGAACCTTAGTCAGCAGAGGAGAGCTGACAGGGGAGTCTAGTTTCACTGTGTCATCCTTGTTCATTCTCTGATGATACTGTTTTCTCCTCTATTTTATTTTTGTAGGACATAGCACGTCTTTTGCAAGAGAAGGAACTACAGGAAGAGAAAAAGAGGAAGAAACATACTCCAGAGTTTTCTGGGGGCAGTGCTTTTGGAGATAACTACTATTATGAGGATGGAGGTAACAGCCAATGCCTTTAGTGTGACCTTCTCTGTCCTTAGCTTCAGCTATAGAACTCCCTTTTCATTTGGTCCATAAATCAGCTGAGGGTTTTGGAGGCATATCTTTTATCCTCAGGCCCTGAGTGCAGTTTAAATTTATGGCAATGCTCTATTTGATTATAAAATTTATATTTTATTTTATTTTATCGAGTGACTCTATTCCTTATTTATGACCGTCCTCTTTTTGACTTAGAACTTGACCATGGCTTTGTAACATGTATGCACTGCTATGTGATAAGGCCATTGTAGAGTTGTACCACTTCCTAAGTGAAAATCTTGTAGAGAAAATGGTGGGTGTGGCTCTGGAGGTACTGTTTTCCTCAAAGAAGTCTCAGCAGTGCTGTTTGAGTACAGAAGGTGTGTCATGCATCAGTCACTGGGTAAAAGCTTTCTTCGCCCTTTCCTTCCTCTGATGACCTGCAGTACCAAACTAGGAGATCCACTGTTTACTCATGGTCTTGATTCTTCTGCTGCTTGATTACCACATAGAATGATCCAGAGGAAAAGAACGTCCTCTGGAGTCCCATGTTAGTGCCTGCTTGTCATTGTGGTGGTGGAGGCTCTGCAGGAGTGCTGGTCCTCTTCAAAGTGTGTTGGGAACAGAACATTTGCAAACCTAAAACGAGTTCAGCACTCTCAGATATTTACCAAATGAAGGAAATTTCTTCTAGCTTCATATGGAATTGATTTTTGAGTTTCAGTTTGAAGTTTATACTTGCAGAGATACCAGTGAACAAAACTAAAGACAGCATAGAGAGTAAAAATTTTTAGATCATTGATCCTAGAGGGTTTAGAAAGCCAGTTATCACCTGCTTTTAAAAAATTCTATCACATAAAAGAAACTGTGCCTTTGCCTTTAATAGGCAGAAGGCAGTGTGTGTGTGTGTGTGTGTGTGTGTGTGTGTGTGTGTGTGTGTGTGTGATAAGATTATTGTAGCTCCCACCCCAATTTTTTTTCCTAACAAGATTGTAACTAGCAGTCACCTCTGGCCTGTTTGGGAAGTGGCTTGATTTTGATTTCCTCCTCCATAAGCTCAACTCTTTTTTTTAAATTGCTATATTTATTATACTCATTTTTCTTCTAAAATTATATATTGCATCTTATACAAAGAAAGATTATTACCAATGTTTTATATAATAGGATCCATGAGGTATAAAGTAATTTATTATTCTCTAGTGTCAAATCAAATCTTAAATGCAGAATTTTAGTGGTTGTTTAATTTTTAAATTTGCTCTTGACGCATGTTCAATGTAACAAAAATTATTCAAATTTTTATATTTTATGTGTATTGGTGTTTTGTCTTCAAGTATGTCTGTGTACTGCATGTGCCCGTGGAGGCCAGGAGAAGGTGTCAGAGCCCCTGGAACTAGATTTATGGATGGTTTTGAGCCACCCGTGGGTGCTTGGCATCAAACCTGGGTCCTCTGGAGGAGTGTTCTTTACCACTTGAGTCATCTTTTCAGCCCCTCTTTTTTAAAAGTCTAAAAAACATTAGCCAACTAAAATGTCCATTTTTAGGTCCTTGTATTAAAACCCTAATACTAACTTGAGGTGATATTTCAATTTGGTATTTGGATCAAACCTGTGTATTTGGATTATAGTACAGGTATCTTGAAGAAACGTTAGAACAGGAGACTATTTAAACATTTTGTGATTTTTGGTTTTGGTTTTATGGTTTTTTGTTTTCTTGTTTTTGTTTGTTTGTTTCCCAGGATCCCTAAAATTATATTTATTTTAGTTACTTTTATAAGTTTGTAGAGAGTGGAATAAGTGCTTGTTTCAAGTTATTAGGAGTATTAAGGAATGGGAAATGTTGGCTACTCTGAGCTTGTATAGACACTGTTATTTCTGTTGGCTCAGCTATAATGTGGGACTTTTACTCTGTAGTTCTCATTTATTGCCTTTGAGTTAGAGCAAGCTGACTTCTGTAGGGAGTATGCTGTTCATCTCACCTTTACAAAGCTGTCCTCATGTGCTTTACATAAGGATTCTTTCCCAACACACAATCAGTCGATCAATTCTCAGAGTCTGCCTTTTTGTTTTTTTAAATCTGATTTTTGCCTTAATTATATAATAATCGTGTATCAGTATGCTTGCCCTTTCAGCCTTTGCTGTGCATAAGCTTTAATTAATCTTAAAAATGATCAGCTATAGATTATAAATTTGAAATTATCAAAACATTTGTGAGATGTTTATAGAAAAATAGCACAAATTATTCATTTGTGAATCCATGTTTTTCTTCAGAGCCACTTGCCTTGTGTCATGTTCATATTTGTGACTGTCTCTTATGCACCACTAGCTTGTGAAGATTATCATTTCAGTTTCTTAGGAAAATTTGTAGTTTGACTTCTAGCATTTTTCTTATTGGTAAAATGAAATTATTAAAATATTTCTTACATAGATTTTGAAAAGATCAAATAATGTGATTTAATGAATGACTTAATTTTTAAAAGTTTATTTAAAGTGTAATATATGTACATATATAAACACACATATACATGTATACATATGGATATACATACTGTTTAAACACAGACTTCCTTTGGATGAGAAACACAGAGACACACACTAAGAAGGCAGTTTGTGTGTGTGTGTGCCATACACATCACACACAGATTGCCAAGGAAGACATGAATATTATTTGCCAGATAACTTTTTCTCAAGAACATCCAAGTCTCTCTCTCCAACAAGAAGGGGTTGGAAGGATTGGGTAGAATCCTCAACTATGGTCTCCTCTACACTGGATTCAAAGACGCTGTGTTAGGTAAACTATAGAAAATAAGGCTACTATCAATCCCTGTTCAGGAGAAATTAAACATAAATCACAGTCTCATAAATTTATGTTTAAATAAAAATCTTTGGTTTTGCTCTGAGCTTAATGATGAACCCACCCACACAGTTCCATAAACTGGTACAGACATGATAAACCACGTCATTCTTTGCAATAGTCAATTAAATCTTTATCTGTTGTGAAGACAGAGTTAATGAACATTAAAAGAACATGTTTTTATTGTAGAAACTTCTACATCTCACTTATTTTTATGTCAAGTACAAATTGGACTGTGAACTCTGGGGAAATCCTTTTATAAATATCTGATGAAGGGAACAAATTTTATTCTAGACCTGTCTTGGAAGGAAATTTCCTTTTCTTTAGGAAGTGTAAAAGAGACTGAGGTTTTGAGTGGAAGTTATTTTATGTGTTGAATTTAGTGCATATTTTCCTTTTTTATATCAATAACAATATTTTTATATTCTTTTCTTTATATTAGAGTCAAACAACCCAGCCCAACAAACCCCCTTAAGTCCGCCTACTTATGGAAGTTGTTTCCAAGTTTAGCAAGTGATTGCTTATAGCAAGGAACAGCTTAGTTATCTGAGCATCTTTTCATGGAAAAAGAATTTGTTTTTATTGTTTCGGAAGTGTAGTTAAATGCTTTAGAAATGTTAAAATTACTATGGCCTTGCAAAGTGCTTATTAATTTCTTTTCTTGTTTTTATAATATACTTGGGCCTGATACGATCCTATACAAGCCTATGTATATGGTGGGCTATTTTGTTTTTTAAACTAGAGACTTGTATTTATAGTTTATACTTATTTTTAGACATAGAAGACAGGATGAGTATTTTGGAATATATTTGGAAGATGACCCCTGCTCATGTATGCCATATGGCATTCTTCTTTTAGTTTTTTCCTTGTTAAGATTCAACTAAAATAAGGAGCAAAATCAGCTCCAGTATGACAAGTCATTTACTTCCTAACAATTTCCTCCACTCTGTTCTCCTTCTCCACTCAGCTATAATGTAGGCTGTCCCAGAACTGTCTGGGACACGGGGGAGATCAGCGAGCCATTTTGAACTAATCAGCAGTCAGGAGCTTTGTCCTCTGTCTTTACTCTCATTTCAGTGATGATGTGATCTCATCCCACTTAAAAACACAATAAAACCACTGTTTTACAAATCTTCACAGCCTCTGTTAGAACTTATTCATTGGCTTTATAAAGTAGGATTGTTGTCCATCATTTTATTATTGGCAAATATGAACATGCTAAGCTCTTAATCATGATCAGATTCTTTTAGATTCAGATTATTTCACGTATGCTTTGCTTTTTACCTTTTGGCTATATATGCATGGACCATTCCAGTATTCCTCTGTAAAAGTTTCAAAGCAATTTTATTCACCTAAAATATATATTAGTATTGGGTCCCAACTCCCTGTGTAATAAATTTATAGTCTCATTAAGTCATCCATGTTTATTTTTATACCCTCTACCTCCACTCAGACCAGTCAAGGTCGAGGAGGGACAGGGAGCTGGGTTCTGGACACTCAAAGTTTTGTAAACTCCAAAGTGATGGGAAGACTGTAAAGCAGAAGCAGAAGCCAAGGCATCAACGGGAGAACGTGGAGGAACTGGAGGAACACCGTCCATCAGAGAAGTCCCTGCCTTCTGCTGGCCGGGGCAGAGCGAGGGACGATGCCCACACTGCCTGCGAGCAGCAGGATAGAAAGCTGTCTGCTCAGGAGAGGCTATGGAAATCTCCACTTCCGAAGATCAGTGGGGAGGTATTTCTGAGCATTGGCTCTGAAGACTGGGAAGCTAACTGTAGCTCTGGATCTCGGAGTTGGGAAAAGCAGTCTCGACACCATGACAGACTTTCACCCAAGTCTTCACAGAAAACAGGACTTCACTGTAAGGAAATTGTGTATGGGAGGGACCTTGGGCAAGGTGACCACAGAGAAAGGAGACATAGGCCCAGGACTTCTCCCTTCTCAGAGGATAAAGAACTTCACCACCACCATGTAGCAGGTAATGGATTGCCCTGTGGGAAGTCCTGTATCTAAAGCAGTCAGTTTAAGAAGCATCTTAAGCAGCCTTTGGCTCTATTCACTTTGAACTTCTGTCCTTAAAATGAATCTTGGCACAAGAGGTTTGATCTTAGGTCTGTAGGAAGAAGGAAATACCTGTACTGTCTCCAGTATGAGCATGCTGAGTTCTTAGGGGTTCTCCTGGGCCACATTGAAGAGTGCCCAGCCCAGGTACTAGCCATTGTTTGCATCAGATACTCTCATTCTGCATTGAAACCTCTAGGCTGTTTGGTTTTATCTAAATGAACCAGGAAGATGTGGTGGTAGTTGACTCATGTGTTTGTCTAGTGTAGTTCTAGTGCAACCAGAAGTACTATATCCTCTTGGTCTCTCAGTGTCTCACCTGGGAGTGAGATGTCACCTAGGCTGTCTTTTAGAGCAATGTCAGAGAAGGGACATTGAGTTCATCTCTATCAGGGACATTTGGGGAGGAGAAAGCTAGCACAGGGTACTTTCTAAGACTTGAAAGTTCTGGGTGAGTTTGGAAGATTTTTAAACCTAGAAGTAATAATGTAATAAAAGCTTAAGATCATTGTTTTCAGTTAATGTTTGTTTGAATATGCACTCT
The DNA here is from genome assembly GCF_947179515.1 of Apodemus sylvaticus. NCBI lineage: Eukaryota > Metazoa > Chordata > Mammalia > Rodentia > Muridae > Apodemus > Apodemus sylvaticus. Next base: position 73,166,731 of record NC_067486.1, on the reverse strand, counting down.
TAACTCTACAGTTGTTCTGAGTGCCAAGATATACAAGCTATCAATACCTGTAAAGAGATGAGGAAGGTAAGGGCTAGGAGGTTGCTATGTGGATGAAGCACTTCCTACATGGGTATGGAAACCTGACTGTAAATCTCTTGAACCAATAAAAAAGTCAGGTAGCCTGCAGTCCCTGTACTCAGGAGACAAAGAGGATTCCTGGAACAAGCTGGATAGTTACCCTAGCCAGAAATGGTTGGTTCTGAATTTGGCCTAGCTTCAGTGTATAAAATTGAGAGGTAACAACAACAACTAAAACTAAAACTAAAACTAAAACTAAACCAAACAAACAAAAAACAAGAAAAGAAAAGGAAAAAAAACAACACCAGATAACTGCTGGAGTCTTACACACACACACACACACACACACACACACACACACACACATACACATGCATGCACGCACGCGCGCGCACACACACACATTACTAACACAGTGCACAGCCGCACACATGCATACTTTTATATCCTATTTTTACATACAAAAAGTAAAGTTAAAAAGCACAAAGTTTAAAAGAGAAGAAATTACTTGTATATAGGAAATAACTCTTAAGTTGTGGGCACATCTGATGGTTAGATCTGTAGTGCATCATCGATACAGGAGGTTCACTTTGTGCTGCCTGGGACACACTGAGGGAAGGTTTTACTTGTGGCTATAACACTGTTGTGATACCATGACGTATGTAATTTTAGTAGGTGTAACATTCATCAGTCTTGTTTCAGTCAATGTTTACTAAGTTTTACAGAGATGGAAAGATGGTAACAGAAGTATAAAGGAGGATCTGCCATGGTCAAATCAAACTTTACTTGTGATTGAAAAACTAGTTTCTAGGTTGCATATTCATTAGACTCTGTGGGCTTTCTTATCATATTTCACATTAAAAGGACTTGCTTTTAAGAAAAATTAAATTGTAGTTTAGCAAGTTATACCGAATACCATATATATTGTTGCTTTGAGCTTTATGTCAGTGTCTAAGCTTCAGAGGCAGATGGATATATTTAAAGATGTGTACATAAACATTTTCATATTTGATGTACCATGTTAGGGAGGTAAGAACAAAGAACTGGGAGACTAGAGGGAGTATGCGGGAGTCCTGAGTGGGCTTATAGGAAAGTTAAACTGTTGCTAGATTACACTTGTAGGGTAGGGGAGGAGACGTGATAATCCATTCAGATTCTGTGAACCTGAGTGTGCTTGCTTGAAAGGCCAGCTAACCTTTAGTGCATTTACTTATGCGCTAGGGTTTCCAAGCAGATTCGGGCACCTGAATTAAGCACTGACTAGAGTCCCTAGTGCTGGAGTTGTAAGTATTTGCTCTGTTACCACAGGGTCTAGAGAACAGTGAACATAGCTCCTGAAGGATTACTGTGTGCACCGTATGGTGCACTTCACTTCACACATGCTTCAGACTGCAGCCTTCCCAGGTCCTTTTCGGGGTTTGATTTTTGACCTTATTGGCGCAATCATGAGATAACATTAAGAAATCATAATTAGGAATTGGTGTCAGTTCTTGCTGTTAAAAACAGAGTCTTAAACATTTGCCAGATTCTATTTCAGCTAACGATGAATAAACTTAGCAGGATGACAGACAACATCTTGAGCCCAAGAGCATTTGTAGAACAGGTGTGTAAGAAATCAGATGAAAATGAAATTGCTAAATTAAAGTAAGGATAGATTGACGTTCCATCAAACAGTTCAAACGGTCTGACTTTGAGAGGAGCTCAGTGTGCTGCATGTCTGTGACATTGGTTACACAGACTAACTTCTCACCTTCCAGAGCCTTCCTGCTATAAACTCCAGCCCAGGTACACTCTAATGTGCCCTAAATGTTATCTGCTCCTTTAAAATATGCATACATACACAATACTAAAATACCAATCAGTTACATTTTACTTCATATTTATTGTAAATTTATCTTCCATAATAGTATTTTAGTTTCCCTTCAGTCACAGTAGTGGTGCACACCTCATCTATTTCCAGTACTTGGAAAACAGAAAAAGGAGGCTCTTTGTGATTGAAAGGCCATCCTGGTCTACGCAGTGAGTTCTAGGACAGCTTGGATTATGTAACAAGACCCTGTCTAGTGAGCTCTCTGCTTCCATTTATCATACTATTTTAAATTTTACTTAAAGAGACTAGTTCATTTGTGTTTCTTTTGGGAAGTCTTTGTGTTCCCTGACTGCAGGATATTAGCAGAATAGGTAAGAAACAGGATAACTCTAGAAACGGGAGATGTTACTTAGGGTATACTTACCCAGCAAGGTCATCTGCAGTGGCACACTAAAATAATAAGGGAAGAAGGAGGGACATGGAGAGAGAGAAGGAACCAGCTAAGGTGTGGCTCATCTACTTAAAAGTAGTTCCCAGATTCTATTTAGAGTGGCACAATGTCCATTTACGTCTGCTTTTATAATGCTGGCTTTCCAATGCACTGTATAGAAATTTTTTTGTCACTTCAGGTGTGTAGAATATCATATTGTAGAGACCTGCCATGACTTTAAAGTTTCTAAGAAATGAGAATTGCAAATGTCAGCAATGTGCAAATATCTGAGTGAGCTGTCCTCACTTATGTACTTGAGCCTGAGAGAGCTATTATGTTAAATTATGACTTCTGTTAATGAATTGTATTTATTCTTTCTAAGCTTATAGTAGTTATAATCTTATAATCCTGTCAACTTAGACTAGACTGTTTATACATTTGAATACATCTTTATTAGAATTTTAAGTGAAATACTGTCAGTTAATTTTATTGCATAGAATAGAAGAACCTACTTGTGGAAAATGTTGATTGTTTTAGGTGGGGCAGTGGTGGCGCACACCTTTAACCAACATTTGGGTTACAGAGGCAGGCAGATTGGATTTCTGAGTTGGAGGCCAGCCTGGTCTACAGAGGGAGTCCAGGACAGCCAGGGCTACACAGAGAAACCCTGTCTCGGGAAAAAAAAAAAAATGTTGCTTGTCTTGAAAGCTGAGTGTCTGCTCCTGTACCATTTCACTAGGTGGAATCTCAGAGGTGGAATCTGTCATCCTCAGCAGGGCTTTAGGCCGCTCACTACACTCCTCCCTCTTGTAGGAGTGTGGTAAAACAATTTTCCTTCACAGACATTACCCAGGGCCAAGGGCCCTACGCAGATATGTCTTTCTAAATATGCTCATGCAAATCATAATTCAGACAAGTGTATTTACCCAATTGCATGTTCTTGAGATTATCCCAGACCAGTCAGAAATCTATTGTAAATCAGGACAGACCAGTGTAGGATTCCGTACCACTAGGGGTGATTTGTGGGAAACTGTGTAGTCAGGGCCTTGGACGTGTGAGTTTAAAAAGATAAACTTTCTCTTCATTATGATAAGATGCATACATGTAGATAAGGTATAGATGAGATATAGATGAGTCCATATTTTAAGTTTACCACAATGTTAAGTAGACTGTCTATAAAAATAGATTTGATAAGATAAACTAAATTCTCTACTTTTTTCATTTATGTATATGTGGTAATAGATTTGAAAACAAATTTTGAGGTATTTTTGCTAGCTGTTATTTTAATATATGCTTATGTTGATGGCATACCAAGCCAGTAATTCTATGTTTCTTGAAGATAAGAAACCACTTGAAAGGCTTAAAATATATGCCCAAGGCAAGGGCTCACTCATCCTACACAAGCTAGAACATATGGTCTTAGGGACAGTGTCTTAATATTCAAGCCCTCAGAAGTGATTCTCATAGGTACGGGGAGGTGGGGAGGGGCTCCGAACAGTAGTGCAGAGAGAGAGCTCTTTAGAATAAGTCAGGTGTCTATTTGGTGTTTGTTTACTGATGTTTTACTAGGTACCGGAACTATGGGTTCCGTTAAAATGTTTTGTTGTTTCTGAGGGCAATATATTTATCCTGTTGACTAATTGTAACTTATAAAAGCATGCAAAGGAAGCTATCCACAATTTTGAAGTTATATCAACTTTTGGCTTATTTGAAATGTATAGAATTGTATGTGTTCCTAAAACATTGCGAATAACAAAGCATGATTGGTAGGTAGCCTTTTTCTCTGGAGGATACAATTCTAAGGTCATTGCATTTCCTATATGTTTTGTTTTTCCTAAAAGTTTGTAATGTCATTAGCAAATGGGTCAAAGCTGTGGGAAAGATCTAGAGCAAATGATTTTTTCGTATCAGAGAGTGAGCAGGACCATTTTTGACAGATTTTCACCACACTTGTCGATGGCCCTGACTGCTCTGCAGGAAGATGTGCAGGCTAGACAAACCCAGAGGGAGCTGTTCTATTTGTTTACTTAGCCTCATTAAACTCTGATTCTGGAATCTTCTTTTCTGTGAATACTCATTTTCAATGCCTTTGTTTTTCTTTCAGTTCCTGTTTTATAGACTCACTTTGGTTCTTGATTCTTGTATGACTTTCTGATGTTGAAAACTATATGAGAAATGTTTCTACCATGCAGATTTGGGGAAGTAACGTTGTTAAAATGTTTGAATTGTGCATATTACCATTTGATGCCCAGGAAATATTTATTTCAAATGTACTTCATGGTACCATCTACACACATGAGGCATCGTCCTCAGTAGTCAGTGTTACGGGAGAATGTCTTTTTCCTAATATTATCATCTTTTTAGAAAACAGGCCCAGTTACCTTATTGAATTGAGTTTTTTTTCTAGGAATGAAGCCACGAGGAATAAAAGAAGCTGTCTCTACTCCAGCACGAGGGAGCCACAGGGACCAGGAGTGGTATGATGCTGAAATTGCCCGGAAATTACAAGAGGAAGAACTTTTGGTGGGTACATTAAAGGTAAAAGTTCAAACAAAGGGCTGTAGGAGTTGAAGCATAATTCAGTTTTGTAATAAACACTACAGTGTTCCACTGTAGGCATTACGGTTCCCTCAGTAGCACTCTGTAACTTGTGTCTTTTCGGGGGTGGGGAGGATCAAGCCGGGGAAGCAGAGCAGAATAGTCTCCTTTATCCGCTGTAGTTTTGGTTATCTGCTATTGAAAATAAATACTTTGAGTACATTATTCAAAGTGGCAGCTTCCATTATTGGGATTATTAATCTTTTCCTGTGACTGATTTGTAAATTAAACCATTTTGAGTTTCTTTGATTTGGGAAAATAGTCTTCCCAGGGTTTGGCCTTATCTGCAGTTTCAGGAAGCAGCCTCACTTAGCTGGTAGGAATGTAGCTTAGTGCATAAGGAGGCCTTCTACATCTGGTTGTGGGGACTGCTAAAGCTTGAGCAGCAGAACTCCATATCCTGATTTCTGCACTGATACGTTCTGGTGGTTCTCTAAAAATATGCTGTTGAGTAGGTTGCAAAGCCCTTCTATTCTGGTGACAAGGATTCAACTACAACTGGTTCCAAATTCCAATTTATTTCATATAAGATATTTTAAATGGACAGCACAGAATAATTCCAGTTATTTGTTGCGTTTTTGATTCACAGGCTACTCATGTGGACGTGAGAGCAGCTCAGGTTGCCCAGGATGAGGTCAGTTCACATTAATAAGGTTTCCCTACGTTGTGAGAAACAACCTCAAGTCTGCAATTAATGACATTGCCCGTGTCTTGCTTAGGAAATTGCTCGACTTCTGATGGCTGAAGAAAAAAAAGCTTACAAAAAAGCCAAAGAGCGAGAAAAGTCATCTTTGGACAAAAGGAAACATGACCCTGAATGCAAGGTAGTATGGGGACTTTTTTGTTTTGCTTTATTTTTAAATCAACAATAAAATGAGAGGTGAAAACAGGGTTCTGCTTTCAGGATAAGCTCTGAAAGTCTTTTGGTATGTAATAATATATGCATTGCATGTATGACTAATGTGTCATGGTTGTTTCACAATGAAACATGTCATTGAATTTATACTTTGAAGTTTGCAAAGCACATTCTAGTCATTGTCAGACTGACTCAGACTTCAGGAATCTGGTTTTATCTAGTTCTATTGCAAAAGGCTGCAGCCAGCTTACCTGCTTTCAGAGCTGTCCCTTGGCCTGCACTTGCTCTGCTCTCACGTTGTGCCTACATTGCCCTGCCCCCCTCCCGCCCCAGACACCGCTCTCTTGTTTTCATAGATGGCGACTGACAAGGGAATGCATGTCCCTAGCACCCATTGCTTATGTCTCAGTACAACAACACTTGTGCAGGACCTACGACGTTTATCTTCCCCTTGTTAATCAGACATGGTTGCACATTATTTTTCTACTATCAATCTAATTGTTATGTACACTGGTTGCAAGTTAAATTTGACAATCAGTATTTGTGTGAAAAGGTCTCTTTTCCTGAATGTGAGAGGAAGACAACTGGTTGTGTTGGTGTACAATGATAGGATATACTGAAGAAGCAGAGGCAGGGGGTCACTAAAGTAAGAAAACTGATGGACAGAAAATGCAAAGCCAAGTAGTGTGGAAGAGCATACACAGAGGAAGTGGATTCAGGCAGTAAGACTCTGGGAAGCAGAGTTGGTACTAGCTTGGGAACATGTAGCCTAGAGTACGGACACATGACACGCCTTGGCTCTGTACTGTTCTCTGCATATTCCTTTCCTAGGTGTCTGGTCCTGCCTCATAGCTTCAGTAATTATTGTGAGGTAAAATACCTCAAAACTGCTGATAATGTCACTTAGCCCTTTTCCTGTGCTTAGTTGCTAAGTATCTGTCTTAAAACGAATGGAAGTATTATTTGCATGTTAATTCTATCTCTTCAGTCCACTCTTTACAATTCAGAATGTGTTCTAACATATTTCATTTTGGTTAAGCATCCCCAAATGTTCTGTTACATAAAAGAAGCCATAGATGCTTATATTTTTTATCCAAGAAAAGATACTTTACTTTTTACAAATTATAAATCAAAGAACAGGACCATCTGCTAGGAAGTATCCCCCTTTTGCAGGTCTTAGGTTCTGTAACTGCTATTGGTATAAATCTTTTCTTAGAAATTTTACTTGAAATGTGTTATGGTGGCTGGCTGGAAAGCCTTTGCCCTAAGTTGGATACACAGAGAAGAGCTTAAGAGCTCAAATCCATATTTCATCCACGTTGTTTTCTTGATCCGGTCAGCTTGCAGCACCTTTGTTACTTATTGTGTCTGCACATGACTGTGAGGTTCACGACGTGTGTGTGTGTGTGTGTGTGTGTGTGTGTGTGTATGTGTGTATGTGTGTGTGTGTATGTATATTTGCATGTGCGTGTGTGTGTGTGTGTGTCCCACTCATTTGATTAGCCAGCAGATTGTACCAAACCATTGTGTCTCAATTTCTGACTTTAATAATTGTATGCAGAAATATTTTATTTAGCTAAATGTAGCTGGAAATCCCTAAAGGAAGGCTTGCTGGTGTGTAGATGTTTTATAAACTTTTTCTTTCCTTTTGTTTGGTGTTTGTTTTTCTGTCCACAGTCAAAAGCAAAGTCAGCCTACTCTAAGTCAAAAGAGGGTGATGAAACACACCGTTCCAAGATTGACAGGCCGTCACGGTAAGATTACTCCTGAAAAAGACAATGAGGAAGTTAGCTTTGTGTTAGTGAGGACAGTGTCAGTTGTCTGAGAAGACTTCTTCCAGTGCGAGCTAAAAATCTGCAGTTGTTAGTTTCAAGTGTCAAAGGGTTATTTTTAAACCCTATTCAGATCTTAGATTGGCAATAGTCATGTAAGGAATATTTATAATAGACACTGGGATATAAAAGGAGAGATTCCTCTGTTAAGTCTGCTTCTCGGAATTTAAGAAGTTTGTACCCTCAGCTAGAAAGAGATGAGATTAACTAATTTCCAAATTAAAATCGCAGATTTTAAGTGTTTGCTGTGGCTGAGAACATAGCTCACTGGATAAGAACATTTAGGTGCATACCTGTGTTTGTCTGTGTCCGTATGTGTGTGTCCGTATGTATGTGTCCGTGTGTGTGTCCATGTGTGTGTGTGTATACAATTAATTGCTTTCTTGTAGACTCAGTCTCACTGTACCTAGTAGCTGACTGTGCTCAGTGTTCTTCCTGACGTACAGTCATAGTGTTGAAGAACCTTTACTAGTCAACAGTTGAGTCTAGAGAAGAAAATTCTATTTTCTGTATTATTTATATTGTCTTTCCAAAATGTTTGATTAAAATATAACAAGAAGGCTTAAACACAGAAGGATTGTATTGAGAAAAAAGAGGAGGGGAATAGGGGATGTTCTATCCATGGAAATTAACCTATAGTTAAATAGGAACAAGAAACCGGTATTTAGCAGGAGGCAGACTGTGAATAAGATATGATTTGCACATTTCAAAACCCTAGAGGAGAGTGTATTGAAAGTTTTCACTATAAAGAATGGGTGGGTGCTAGAGAGATGGCTGCAGCTCACAGAGGACTTGACTTCAGTCTCCCACCGTCTGCATGGTGGCTCTCTGTGATCTAGAACTTCAGGTCCAGGGGACCTGGTGCTCTGTTCTGGCTTCTGACAGCTCCAAGTATGCAAGAGGTTCACATACTTGTAGGCAAATACTCATACACACAGAAACATTAAATACACCTTGCTCCCAGAGACTAAGCCACCAAACAAAGAGCATACATGGATGGGCCCGTGGCCCGTGGCCCGTGGCACTTATGCAGCAGAGGACTGCCTTATCTGACCCCAGTGGGGGCGGATGTACTTAATCCTGTAGAGCTGTGATGCTCCAGGGAAAAGGAATGCAAGGAGGTGGGGAGTGAAGGAGAGTGGATATGTGGGGGGCACCGTACCCTCTCAGAGGCAAAGGGGACGGTAGACAGGAAAAAGAACTCTTGGAGGAGAGCAGGGAATGGACCCAGCACCCGCATGGCAGCTTGACTGTGTGTAACTCCAGTCCCAGGGCACTGCATATATGTTTTTCATAGACAAACATGCAAGCAAAACACCCATATGCACACACATGAAATACAATAAAAAGTAAAAGAGATGTAGGTATATCTAATCAGGTTTGCATGTTAGACAACATACATGTGTATTGAATTATGCTACCTTGTAAGTATATCGATCTTGATGTTTCTATATATCCATTAAAATTAGTGTAAAGGAGCAACTAAAAGCTGGACTATACTCAGTCTGTGTTACCTAGCAGGAGAGAAGCCTGGGTTTGATCCCAACACTACGGAACCTGGGTATTGTGGTGCATGGACATTGATCCTTGCAGTCGGGAAGTTGAGGAAGGTCTCAAGGAGAGACTAAAACAAGAAAGAAAAGACACTATTTCAAAAGCTCTGAATTAATAAATCTTGGCTTGTAATTCTTATCTAACATGCATTAAAGTCACTGCACTCTGGAGACAGCCTGACTTGTATGCATGAGCTAGAGCTCTGATCCCCAAACTCATGCAAACTGGTCTGCTGGGTGGGCACTTGTAGTCCTTGCACTTGGATTCAACACAAGCTGGTTAGCTAGAATCGCTGACACTAGGAGGCCTGTGATCAGTGACTCTGCCTTAATGAAGAAAGTAAAAAGCTATTGAGGGGGACATAAAGCATTAACATCAAGCCCCCACATGCACACATGTGTACCAGCGCAAGCTTGAACACATGCACACATAATATATAGATTTCATAAATATATAAATATAAATATATAGATTTTAAAAATGTAACATTAACCTTATGTGCTTTCAAAAGGTTAATACTTTTCAGTATTGGGTTTGTATTACTCTGAAGACAGCAGTAACATATTTTGTTTAAAATCTGTTGCTCTTTAGCTTTTCCTAAGCATGTATAGAATGTTATATTTTATAATTCTGTACATTGCTACAGTATCCACGCAAAGAAAAAGACAGTCTGTTCTCAGAAGGTAAATATACGGTTTTTCAAATCATTTTTTGGGGTGTTTTTATTCAGCCTCTAAAGTCCTTTGGCTTGATTAAACATTAATATTGTCAACAAAAGATAAATAGGACTCTATGGGATGACTGTTTGTAAAGGTTAATTAAAATTAGAAGTAAGTTCTCAGAAGATAAATAGATCCTCCAAAGACTTATACGGGTATTGAAATGAACATTCAACTGATGTTTTATTGTGCTGTTCGGAGGTAGAGCGGAGTGGGACTCATAGAATCCTGTGCCGTCTTCATGCTGAAAGCATCACTTACTTTAAACATTGTTGCTCAAATACTGTGTAGATGGGAAAAGTGAATGAACAAGGATTTTACGAAACACTATTTCACAGTTTAAAACCTACTTAACAGCTCTGTGAGTGCGTGCCTGTTGCATAGTGTCTCTTTGCATAGACAGCGTTAGTATAAAAGAGTGCAGAACATGAGTTTCGACCATTATTGTGTGTAATACTTCAGCTTAGCAGTGGCATCAGTCCAAAAAAAAAATTATGTAAAGCTTAGACTATTCACTGTCAAAATCCCAATTTCTTATTTTATTCTAAGTTCTTTCTTGTTTGTGGAAATTAAGGATCCGTCAGTAATATGTGTTAATTCTAAGTCAGAAGCGTTAGGGGCATGCTTCTATACTTAGTGAGGCCGAGGTACAAGGAGGTCGTGTTCTAAGCCACTTCTAAAGAAAACATGTCTAAAGAAAGCTCCAGGCTTTTATACTGAAAATGTCAGTTGCCTTTTAGAGTTTTTAACCACAGAAAAGCCTAAAACTTTTACAAGTCTCCTTTACTTTCTAGCACATTCATATGCATATTGACTGTATTTATTTGCACTTGGTCATCTTTTGATTATCCTAATTCTTAGTGCTAAGATAAGAACTGTCTCTAAGAATGAACATTTCTTTGCCATTGCAGCAATTACCCAGATGACTAGATGACTTGTTAAGTGCCGTGGGTAAAACCACTGGGTATGAGAAGCCAAGGAGCCACTTAGCCCGACTCAGGGGCAGGCAACCAGCTGCTGACTTTTGAGGTGGACTCTGAAGGACATTTAGCAATTTTACTAATTAAAAATATAATTTTAAGAGAAAGAAATGGACAATTGTAACACAAGAACTACAGAATAAACTCTTGATTTGTAAGAGTTTTCCCATGTTTAGTGATATCACCAACCTGGAAACAATCATCGCCATTACAATATAGGAAACAGCAAATCTCGATACGTTCCATGTATAGCCTGAGAAAGTCTGCTGGGAAGCAGCAGTCTGTTCTAGAAATGGCTGTGGAACAAGGTCTGAACAAGAGGAATATCAGTGGATATGTTAATGTGGAAGGGGATTTTGCTGGACTCCACCCACAGACAGAGCTGCAGACAGCTGTTGGCTGCTGGGAGGAGGAGGGGGAATCAGCTTTGCCAGCATGGATGACTTGTCAGTTGTCCAGCACACTGGTCAGCTGAAACACCATACGCACAAATAACACAGAGGGACTCAGCAGGTTGTATGTCGTGTGTGTGTGTGTGTGTGTGTGTGTGTGTGTGTATGTGTGTCTGTGCATTCACATACATGTGTTATATACATATGTTACAAATATAATCAAAGAAAAAGAAAACTTGAGAGTCAGGAGGGGCATGTCAGGCCTGATGGAATGAAAAAGAAAAGGGAACAGTGATGTAATTCTATTTCAATTAAAATAAAATATGTGATATTTGAAAACAACTGAGCCTGAGATCTGAGGGTGACTTGGAGTAAATTGCTTGTCCCTGAATAGACACCCCAGTGCGCTTTTCTTCAGATTTAGGGGTCTCTGGTGAGGTTCATGACAAAGTAAGGAGAACTCTCTGCTGCAGTGAGAGAAACACTTTTTGTGGACTTGGCTGCCATCTTTAGTGACCTTGTGAACCTAAGTCCTGAAGTCACTTGTGTCAGTTCTTCCTAATAAGCCTTGTGTTACTTTCTAAGGTGTTGAGAATGTCAGTCAGCATTGAAAAAACAAGCCAACACAGACTTAATATTTGCAGGCACATGATTTGGGGAGAAAATAAACTGAAGTGTTTTTATACATATAGCATAAAAGAAAATACAAAAAAATAAACATGTATTTCTAAATGACATTTAAATGTTTGAGATACAAGAATAAATAGATCACTCCAGCAGGCCCTTAGTTCTCAGACTGTGTTGCTCTTTTGGTTTTGGGGTGTACAAAGTACAGATTTTGACCAACGGCTTCCATTTGAAAATATATAGGCACATGTCATATGTGCAGGCACTGCTGTTCCTACTGAGACACATGTGTGTGTAGCTCTGCATTGATCAGAGCACCCTTTTCAGAGTTTGCTTGATTCTGTTACAGCTGTTTTCCCTCTAAGCTTAAGTATATGCTCTTGGGCCAATCATTCACCTCATCTCACCAGGCTACCCTGCAGACTAATGTTGTAGGTGGATTGAGCTAGGTAGAGTTTGCCCTGTACTTCCAATTTGACCCTTTCAGCTACCTAGAAAGAGATTTTTGCTAGGGACAAGTAGAGAAAATCTGTGTTAGCTTTGATTTGGAGATTACATAATCCATTTTGTACCAAACTGACTAGAGCTTTTCAAGCCTCAACATATTTACACCTTATGATTATACAAACCATACTTTAATACTGTTATAGATGTAATCTATGACAGCCTTATTAGGCTCCATGTTTTACTGCAAAATTTAAGTGTACCTTTGGAAAATCAAAGAATTAAGCTGATTTTTCTTCCCATTTCATCAATGCCAAATATTTGCAAAAGTCTATATTAAATAATTAATAAATACTTAGAATAATTTTTTCCTTTTTGACATTTTCTTTTCTCTTTGACATTTTAAATGATTTGCATGGAAAGTTAGAAGTGTTTTAAGGTGGACTTTGCTACCTGGTGGATGAAGAACTACCATAGCCCATGAAAGTTCTCCCAGTCTTGGTAGCCTCTGCCCTTTTGGACTTCTTGGTTTCTTCTTCACTTTCTTTATTAATTTATTTACTCCTTGCTTTCCTTGGTGAAACCTGGCAAGGTGGAGTAGGTTAAGGGCAGGCTAGGCCTTACCTCACTCACGTAACAGTTCCATAACTGACTCATATATATTAGATATTGGGGAAAATATAGAGACATATACACATCAAGAATAGTAAGATAAAAATAAATTATTCAAAGACAGGCACTAACCTGAGCACTCTGAAGCACTGGGCACTTGGGCTCTAAAGGAGAGCTTTCGCTGCGCTGCTCAGTGAGGGCTGGAACATTTTGGACTCTTTAAATTGTGTTTGCCTGCAGACCACCGCCACCTACAGTGATGAGCCCTGAGGATACGGATCCCACCCATTTTACAAACCCGCATAGTACTACACGTCATTTTCCAAAGTCAGAGTCCTCACATAAAGGTAAGGGCATCCGTGTGGTCAAGCTGAGATCCTCTTTGCAAGCCTCTGTTTTCATAGGAAATAAAATTTTGTCTTTTAATTATGGGGTGGAAAAAGCCATCTGCTGCTCAGCAGTTATTAAACATAAGACAGCCAAAAGTAAATCACTTTAAACTAAGTGCAAGGTTTTTTATGTATTCACACTTTTCTCCAGGGAGAAGTTATTGTTCTCTCTTCTCATTATTGGAGGGAATTGCAGTCCTACTTAGATTAAACGGCATAATCTGTACAGTTTAAGCACCTGAAATCGGAAGCTTGGAGCTTTGCAGTACTAATAAAACTCTTCAAACAGTTTCAGACTTTTCAAACATTCCAAATGTAGACTTTTCTGACTAAGTACCTCCTTCGCCATTGAATAGTCAATTAGTAGTGAGAAATTAGAAGTAGTCTATGCATATGCTTCAAAGGAAAGTTTCAAAGCTTTTTGTTTCAAGCATGTTGGATGATATATGAACATCCCTGAGGGTAGGAATTAGATTAACAGTGCATGCACATGTGCATACACATATATACCACACAGTTCCTCACAGATGACAGGTGCAGTAAAGAAAATCAGGAGAGAAGTAGAGAACTATAGTGGATTAATAACTTTATAGCAGAAAGATTGTTGTTGGCTGAATTTGCTTTTCTAGTACACACACACACACACACACACACACACACACACTTGTCAAAGTTACATAGTGAGACAGTTCCTTTTTTAACTTCCCTATCTACAAAGTAGTGTTAGTAAAATAATTAATCCAGAATTGTCAGTCATGTAGAGTAAGCCTTGTGAAAGAAGATTCTCTGTGATGCTACACTCCTGTTGTCCCAGCACTCCACAAGTAGAGAGAGAAATAGAGGAATCGCCAGGTCATTATGAAGGACAGTGAGACCCTAGGAGGTAGGGGAGTAAGGAAAGATGATTGTAAAACAGGTTACACGCATTAGGTCTCAATATTTGATTGAACCTACTTGAAGATTTCTTAGTGATATTTTTATCATTCTTTTTCATTTACTGATATTTTCAATGTCTCTGCTGCAGCTGGAAAGTTGCTTATGGATTTGTTTCTTCTGAACCTGAGTTTGTATTACTTGGGGACAGTGCATGTCTGTCCTTAACATGTATTTGCTGCAAAGTATTAAAATGACAGAGTGATTTTATACATGAATATTTTATAAGCAAAAGATTTCTAAAACTGCAAGAAGGGGCCATTTAGAGCACATAGGGCAGGGAGACAATGAATTGAAAATATTTTCATCTTTTTTTAATTTATTAAAACTTTATTATAATGAATTTGCAAATGAAATTTACATAGCAAAGCCGATTCAAGGCCTCTCTGTCTGTGAGGTCATGGAGGTAGACAGCCGCTCAGAAGGTACAGAGCTTCATGTTGGAGTCACATGTTGACTCCTATCAAAAATGCAAAATCTGTGACAAAATTAAAACTACAAAGACAGTGAGCTTTAAATTCTCCTCTCTGTCTCTCATTCCTCCCCTCTCCCACTTTCCTGGATTGTAATGGTTTTTCCTTTTTCTCCTTTCCCTAGGCTTCCATAATAAGCAGTAAAACAAAACAAACAAAAAGAGATCTGCCTCGAAAATGGACTTCTTATAGCACATATTGCTGAGAGATACAACATGCATTCCACGTTGGCTGTTGTCCTGTGTGCCATTGCTGCGAGTTACTTTCAAGTGTTTCCTTAACTAAAAAAGTATTTCACTTCATTTTAAAATTTTGCTTATTTTGGTCACTTTGGCAGTGTAAGAAAATGGAGCTTCTGAATATTGTCCACTTCTTCTGTGGATATATTTCCTGAGATGTAATAATTCTATAAAATGACAGTTATAGGATATTGGCATCTAGGGAATTGAATTTATTTAGCAATTAGAAGTGTACAGAGATTCATTATCAAGTAAAGCATAACATTTGGATGCAATGAAGTATCAGAAAGTATATGGAATAGCTGCTTTGCTACTTATTATGATATTTTGAAAGATACAGCCTTTGGTTTTTTTTTTTTTAATCCTTTTCAGAAAAAGTAAAACCACAACAATAAAGTATAGGGGAAACACCCAGAGTAGTAGAAGTCTGTTCTTCTGAAATAAATGTATTGGTAGAGGCTCTGGATGGTCATGTAACCCTCACTGTTAGCATGTGTGGCTGTTTCCTCAGGATCAAGGCTTTCTGATGCCCTTAGGCATTGAATTATGTGTCAATATTTATTTGTATAGACCTTAATTGTCTGATATTTTCTCTCAGGTCCATGATGAGTCAACTCAAAAAGAACAAGCAGCCTTCCATTGCCTTGCTTTTCTAACTTAATTCTATAGCCAGAGGAGTAGAACAGTTTCCATAGGACTTGGCACCACCCATCCTCCTGGCTGTGCACATCAGCCTCTTGCTCCCAGGATATAGCAGCTTTTGTTGGCAACCTTTCAGTGGTGTTTTATGCACCTGCAATATTAGATTTATTCAACATGAACTTGAATCTGATGAAGTGAATCACTATCCAACTGTATACATCTATGCTGATGATCATTGTATTCCTCTCTGTAAGACCTTTTAAACTCCTCTATAAAACTTTGTGTATTCACCCATACCACTTAATATAGATGGCAGCCATGCGGAACCTAAATATGATACATTTTTCCAGCATGACTTGCTATTCTTTGCAATGTATGAATCTGATGTTTTCAGTCATGTCAGTATGCTATTTATTTAGGAAACAAGGTTGCTGAGAGAAATAATTTAAGGACTGCCTGCCTTCCACTTGCCTTGTCTTTCCAAACTGTCTTAAACTTGTGGAGGATTCTCAAAGGCTGCTCCCAATAGATTTTAATCTCTGGTTTTGAGAACTTTTGTTTCATAAAGTAACACCTAATAGAAATTTGTGTGAAAAGTGACTAAGAGAGAAGCTGTGGGCAAACAGTCATCTGGAAAGACGCAGAAGCAACAGTGCAGTCCCTGGGAGCAAATGCAAGGGAGTGAGTGAGTGAGTGAACTTCATACCTGAGTGTCAGCCAGCAGGCACGTGCAGGAGACCCTCCTGCAACCTCTAGGGGTAAAGGGAAGCCGAGCCTTAAGTCAGAGTCTGCACAGTGCTGTCAGGCTCACAGCGCAGTCTCACCAGCTAAGCGGAAGGCTATATCGTCCTTTATCTGCCCTGTGATTTTACTTCATGTTTTTAAAAGGTATTTTGAAAAGGTAACTTTAAAGAAAAAAGTATAGGTGCATTTTTATTTGATAATTAGTCAAAGCAGGCAACATCTTCTGCCATGTTTATTTTATAAATATTTATTTTTCTATCTCATGAAATGATCACTTTTAACTTTAAAAGCTTTGTTTCTTTTGTTTTACATGAACTTCATTTAATCATATTTATTACTGTAAAATGCATGTGCTTTAGTTTAAAAAATGCCAAGCCACTTAACCAGAATGCTGGAGCCTTATCTGCCACCATGCATAGCCAAAGGCAGTGCTACCTGTGTGATATCCAGCTCAACATCAGTATTGGAAAATTTGTTACTTTTTAACTTTTTTTTAAAGACTACAGTTTTAAAATATTTTGTTTGTTTTATTTTATTTTTGTAAACAATTTTTTAAAGAGTACCAGTAATTATTATGAGTAAGAAGATAGAAAAATATTCTTAATTATTCTTAATTAAAATTTTGCTATCAGTCAAATAATATATCTTTCAGATGATCAAAACAACTAACAGCTCTCAATGAACTGCCAGTCTTCACTGTGGTCTCTACTTTTTAATTTTTATATAGAAATGAAAGCATTTATTTTGTTCCTGTTTTCGAGCACATGCAATTTTAGGTCCACACTGTATTATGTTTTGCTATCAACATATAGACTAATTCTTCTAGCTTTGAGCACGCTTTTGGTTCTCAACTTGTGTTCTCTGCAGGCCCTGTGCTGTTAGCAGTAGTATTACTGGATGAGCACGGTATGTTAAGGAGACTCCTCATGACACTGACGTGATGCTCTCTCCTTTCCATCCTGAAAAGAGGCCAAATTAAATATGCTGACCTAAAAGAAAATTAATTCTGGTATTCAAGCTACTGTTAGTCATAGTTGCCTTGTTGGGAGAATAGAAAAATTGCTTCTTTTGTTCACAAAGAATATTGAGAATTTTTGCAAGTGACTTTACATGCCATTGAAACTCTATGGGGTCAAGTGACTGTGACAAATGGCAGTTAGTAATGAACTCAAAACCCAAACAGCCACAACCAAACTATGTCTTAATGATCTTGAGAAACATCTAAATTAGGAAGAGAGATATGCATAAATATGTGTCCAAAGAAACCTCTTCACAGTGGCCTGAGTCACTGCACCTAGGCAGCCAGTCTAAAGTATGTGAACTGTGGTCCACTGGATGCTGTAAGACTATCAGAACTTGTCTAAGTCTGTGTCAAATTTAAAACAAAAACAAAGACAAAAAAACCATACTGTAATATGGTGCATTCTATTCACCACATAAGTGGTTAACATTTTACAGCCTTGATTTATAATGAGTAATGCCTTTGTTTTTATAAATCTCACTTTGAGAAATATGAAGATCTGTTACTCTCCTTTAAAAGGTAACTTCTGATTGGCTGAGATTATCAGCCTATTGAATGACGAGGCCCATATAGAAATAACTCGAAGGTCTGAGGTGGATTAGAGCTTGAAGTAAATGGCTTCTTCCTTTTGGGAAGGAACGCTGACATTGAAGACACTCTGACAAGGAGACTTTGTTCCCCTTGATTTCACTGTGAACACTGTGCCATGTTCTCATAGCACGCTTCTACAAAACAGTCCTAAAGCATTCAAAATCTGACCTTTCATTTTAAAAAGTCTGTAATGTGTCTGTCATATGCTGTTCATAGCAGAGAAGTGACTCGCTCTCCCATGTTCTCGTCCTATCTCACAATCAGAGAAGTGACCCAGGAGAGTCACCCCATTCCTCCCTATCTGTTGACCCAGGAGTGACCCAGGAGAGTCACCCCATTCCTCCCTATCTGTTGGTGCCTGTGTGCTTTAGAGCCGTATCTGTATCTTAGTGGTGGCAGCATGCTTTCTTCCTCCTCTCCTGTAATAAGGCAATACAGGCAGAGAGAAGCCTGCTGTGGAGTGTCCTATCAATGCTGCATGGAACAGTGTTATCCGAATATGTGGTGGAAGGTTTTGTTTGTTTGGTTGGTTAGTTTTTATCATGATAATATGTAAGATAATTAAAGGGAAGAATTGAAGGCTTTGTTGCTTCTGTTATAACTCATCAGAAATGCTCAAATTTCATTGTAGCATTTCTAAGAAAGCAAGGAGCTAGGAAAACATTAGTAATAGTCACTTTTCTGATAAGCCCTGCACTTTATGTCAGCAATGTCTGTCATGGTCAGTTTTGCCTTAAATTAGTTTGAGTTCACCTGAGGCCATTGTGCTTAGTATATGTGAGCTCTTGTCAGCTCTCCATTGGCTCTGGACGGATGTAAGAACCTCAGGCAGCACCAGCACCCGGAGCTGTGAGGTCTCCCACTGCACTCTGGGTGACTTGTAGTAGTAATAGAAGTATCTTCTCAGTTCCCCAAGTAGCAGAGGCATGGCCAGAGCTCTGCTCGGGGAGGATTCCCTGACTGAAGTGCTCACCCAGTGATAATCTTCTCAACATTTGGGAGGTTCTTGTTCTTTTTTTTATGGTAACTTCAAAGGATGTTCTAAAGGTTCTTTGGTTCACTGACAGAACTCAGATTATTTCTAAGAATTTTAACAATTACCTTTGTATATTGAGAAGCTTATTTACCATTAATAATACAGAAGAAATCCCCCCCCCACACACACACCATGGACATTTTAATTGGAATGGTGATCTGAAGAGTGCTCTAGTTCATTTCTTTTAACAGAATTTAGCAGTAAAATGTGGGTATGATTGAGAAGATGGAAGACAGCTTTTCTAGGTTGCACGCAGACCAGCACAGTCATGCAGGTAACCACACTGACTTACATATGTTTGCCACTGAAAGCCATTTTTTGCCCTTACAAACCTGAGCACTGCTACTAATATGTCCATATGGATTTCATATGCCTCTGTGTATTATAAGTAAGAAAAGAAGTGGTTTTTCCCCTCATTTTAAGCAGTTATTTTTCATAGTATGCTGACTTCAGCATTTTAGATCAGGGCAGGATTAATTATGTAACTGTATTGCCCAGGTCTTTATTGGTAAAATTCAAATTTAAAGATGAGAAAAAAATTAAAAAGGTTTGAGTAACAAATCAGCAAGGATTGGCTACAGTAAAGAGAAGGCATTGAGAGGATATGCAGTGATGAGTGATGGCCTTTGGATATATTGCCATACTGAATTCACACTGTAATTGGCTGAAATTGATTCTAGCTAAAAATTTGGTAAGAGTTTTGGATGTGAGAAGTTTTATACTTAATGTATGAATAGTTTCTAAATTCCTTTAGATTGTAGACCTTCATATAATCTAAAAGGCAGATGCCCTTCCCTAAGGATAGCTGTATTTTTCATGGTTTTAAATGAACAACCAGACACTTATTTCATGAAATAATGTAAATATTAGGAAGTAATATACAAAATGACATATAAAAGTGACATTTCAAAATGACAAGTGTCTATAATGCCTGTTGTCTGCTAAGAACAATCTATTCCTGTGAAACATTTGAAAGGTGCTGGATTTGAAAGTATAAGAGTTTGTTACATAAATCAAGTTTCTCAGGATATTTGAGGTGATACTGTCATTTATTTCTGCTATAATTTGAAAAAAAAATCATTTCTTTAGTTATGCTGTGAGGAAACTGCATACTTCATTTGGTAAGAGTCCTTTAAGAAGAGTCCTAGAGAAGAGTTTAAATCAAGTGAGATGGGATCCCAGTACTGCTCAGTTTATGCTCAGCCCATCCCTCAGTGGGGAGGTGTGAAGTGGATCCCCAGCACTAGTCAGTTTGTGGTCAGTCCACCCTCAGTGGGGAGGTGTGAAGTGGATCTCATCACTAGTCAGTTTGTAGTCAGCCCACCCTCAGTGGGGAGGTGTGAAGTGGATCTCATCACTAGTCAGTTTGTAGTCAGCCCACCCTCAGTGGGGAGGTGTGAAGAGGATCCCAGCACTAGTCAGTTTATGGTCAGCCCACCCTCAGTGGAGACGTGTGAAGAGGATCCCAGTGCTGGTCAGTTTATTGTCAGTCCACCCTCAGTGAGGAGGTGTGAAGTGGATCCCCAGAACTAGTCAGTTTGTAGTCAGCCCACCCTCAGTGGGAAGGTGTGAAGAGGATCCCAGCACTAGTCAGTTTATGGTCAGCCCACCCTCAGTGGAGAGGTGTGAAGAGGATCCCAGTGCTGGTCAGTTTATGGTCAGCCCACCCTCAGTGGGGAGGTGTGAAGAGGATCCCAGCACTAGTCAGTTTGTGGTCAGTCCACCCTCAGTGGAGAGGTGTGAAGAGGATCCCAGTGCTGGTCAGTTTATGGTCAGCCCACCCTCAGTGGGGAGGTGTGAAGTGGATCCCCAGAACTAGTCAGTTTATGGTCAGCCCACTCCCCCAGCAGGGCTTGTGAAGTACATATTTCATGGAGCTGAACAGATCCTCAATAGAATATCATCTCTTGCCTGAGGAAAGTCCACATCAAACTATGTGCCTATCTAGAGATTGAATAATACTGTGAGGAGACACTATGTGGATGCCTTAAGGTGACTGGTGCTGGGGCTGGTACTGGTGCTGGTGTGGTGGGCATGAATGCACCCATCTGGATTGGCTGCAGGGAACAGTCTATTTCAGTTCATCATCATATAGCCCAAGATGGCCCTGTGCATAACCTTGTTGAAGAAATGAGAAATACGGTGCTGGCTACTTTGCCGTGTCTGGGAGGCTTACGTCATGGTTAACATCATTAAGGCACTGTCCAGTGTCCAAGCCTTCCTTCATTACCACTTATACATCTATATCCATTCATTCATCTATGCAAGCTTGTGTTTTTGTGGTTTGTATTTTACACCTGAACATCAGGTTTAACATTGGTGTTTTAAATAATTTTTAAACCAAAGTATTGTATGAGTAAGTGTATGTGCTTTGTTTTTGTGAATGGTTTGAGATAAATACCTATCATGTTTTCTCTTAATAAAGTCATCCATTTATTAAGTCAATGATGGCCTCCTGTTTTCATTTCTATACTCAAAGTCTGAAGTTTGAGAGAGTTACAGCATATATATGCATATATTACATGTTTATATATGACAGAACAACCAGATTTTTAAATACTATTAAAATGTTATGATTTCCATGTTCTTTGTTTGAGCTTATGTATACTATTACACTTTAGAATGAAAATTTCGACACATAGTTCAGAATATAAATCATAAAAGTCCCTCTATTTTGTGTGTGATGTTTGTTGGCAGAGTTGATATATTTTGTGAGGGTTCACACAGTGACCCCCATGACAAAGCTTGTATGAGTACAGCTCACCTTGTCTTGTAGACACACAAGTGGATTTTGAGGAAATGGAATCAACTCATTAACACCTGTACAGTATTTTATCTATGTAAGAATTGTTCTTTGATCTTACTGTCTTTGATAACTGATATAAACACATTCAGAAATAAATCTTCTTAAAAATCCAATGCTGTTTTCAGTTACTATTGACTTTACTGTTAAATACCCCTGGAGCAGATCCTCTGGAGTTAATTTCTTCTCCAGCAAATATAATAGAAAATTATGCTGGTTAACTTTTAATCAACTTGACAGAAACTTCAGTCAGCTAAGAAGAGACCTTGACTGAGGAAATGTCTCCATCAGATTATGTTTAGGCATAATCCCTGACTAGGGCTTTTGTTGGAATCATGAGTGTTGTGGGAAGGTCCAGGTCATTGTGAGTATTACCACCCCTCTGCAGAATGTCTTGGGATGTATAGGACGTCAGACACTCCTGTTTTTATTTCAAGCCATCCATATATTAAATCAGATATAGCCTCATATTTTTCTTTACTAAGTCACCAAGGACATCGAAGCAATTTTTTTTCTTTTTTGATAAAGTAGCACGAATAGATATTTTTCATACTACTAACAGAATTTTGTTGTAGGACTCCAGAGAGCCTTGGCCTTCTGGGGACCCCCTGAGTAAACAAAATAGAGCTGAGAATCACTGCAAAGAGCAAGAGGAATTTATTCCAGTGTGTGTTGGGGTCGTCCTGCACCTGAAGTAGAAATAGCGACACCCCCCCCCCCAGCCTGTTTGATCAGTCTTTATACAGTTTGTCTCGTGGAATGTGTGTACTTGCTCTACCTCCCCTATCCCCAGGAGACCTTGTTTATAGGCTCTGGACCTCCCCCATTCCTAGGAGGCTGGCTCCAGACCTTCCCCCACTCCCAGGAGGCTGAGTTTACTGGCTTCGGACCTTTCCTTTCCAGAAGGTGGTGGGTGGGGTCTTTAGGGTCACTCCCAGTGCAGCCACCTGGAAATGGGTTCTGAACCCCTTAGCTAGCCACCTGCCAGTTCCCAAAACTCAGATGCTTCAGTCCCTTATGTAAACTATCCTAGTATCTGCATGTAGCCAACACAATCCTGATGCACACACATATGGCCTCTACATAGCTCTCTTCATTGTCACTTTTATTTTTTTTATTAAACATTTATGCTGCACAGTGAAATTTCAGAAAGTAGTTTAAAAATCATAAAGGTATCTCTGTTTTGTGTATGGTGGTGTGCCACACCTGAGACTTTGCAGAACTTTGACCTTCCAAATTAGGGTTAAGATTTTGAAATTATTTCACTGTAGGATAATCTATTAATAAATCCCAGCATATAGTTACTACCCGCCTTAGTGGTTTATGTTCCACAATGAAAATGTATGTGCGCGCGCGCGCGCGCGCGCACACACACACACACACACACACACACACACACCACACCACACACACAAGCAGTTATACTTTAATATGCCTTAAGGAGCACAGTAACTGGTCAGTTGCCTGCACTCCATGCTGTTAGAATCTGCCTCCCACCATTACTCTTGAGTTCTATTTACTAATTAATATGTTCCAGTCAGCCCTCTGGACCCTGAGTTTTGGCCCAGAGCCCAGGGTCCTCTCCTTGCTTTTCTTCCCCACAGGCAGCTAAGCCCTGCCTATGTCTCTCTTCCCCAGCTACTGGCTACTGGCAACTTTATTTACCAATCACAATTAAGTAGGGGCAGGTTCCCAGAAACTACATGCAGACCCTCTTGTGCAAACAATTTTGGGGGACCCAGTTAGCATTAGAATCCAAGCAGCTACATTTCACGTTCGTCTTAGGAGAGGAAATAGCTAGTGTTATTGTATCTGGGTCTCATGCTTTGAGATGCACACAAAAGCAAAGCAAAAGCAGCTGGGTATTAGAGAAGCATGGATCCCCTTACCCCAGTTCATCCAGCATTGCTTCTGTATATGCAACTTTAGGGTTGAGCACTTGATATCCCGTCGTCAATTATGGGCTCATCTCATTTGGTATTTTCTAAGAGTTACACTCTTAATTCTGACAGACTCATGCTTTTGTATTTCTTTGTGGAGATAGAAATTCAGCTGTGCTACTGCTGAGGACCATTCTTGGTAATTTGATTTAGGAAAAAATATGTTTATGAATGAAATTTGATTTTATTACCTTACATAAAAATTAGGAAATATACTATCAAATAATCATTAGCCATTGAATTAGGAGTAACTTAGTTGCAGAATAATCTGCAGGATATACTGGAAAAATGCATGGAATTTTTTTACTATGTAACTGAAAGTTGAGGATAAGGATGGTGTTCATATTTATATATAATATATAATGACAGATAATTGCCTATAATAAGAAAAGTAGATAATGAAAATTTTAAGGTAGCTAAAGAGAGGGAAGAAATTCTGTGGCGGTATAGATGCTGCATGTAGAATATTTCTGTTTTTGAAATTTTTGATAAAATTAGGTATCATAAACAGTTCTGAAGTAAATTTTTATAAATAGTAAATTGATATACAGCAATTTCAACTCTATATCTAGGTACCTATGTTAGCCCTAAAACTCTCTAACTATGTCTTTGTCACTGTGTTTTATTGTTTTGCTTATTTTCTGTCTGTAGCTACATATGTCTATCTCACCCATGTACTTCTCTGTTTCCATCTATTTATGTTCTGTGTCACCTCTCCCATTTATCTCTGTTTTTGTGTGCATCATCCCTATTTCTTTTTATTTTTATTGAATATAATCTTCATTTACATTTCAAATGGAAAAATCTTTCCTGGTTCCTCCCTCCCCGAAAACCCCCAACCCCTCCTCCCACCCCCTGCCTCCAAGTATATTCCCCTCCACACGACCCACTCCCACCTCCCCCCTCGATTTCGCTTTGTTGAGGCATCTATTGAGCCTTCATCTGACTGAGGACCACTCCTCCAACTGGTGCCCGGCAAGGCCTTCCTCTGCATTTCTCTTCCTGACTCTATATGATTCTTTCCTCCCTCCATCTTGTTCTGCCAGCACTTATGCACCTGCTTATCCACAGCTTCCATTTCTGTTTCTATATTCCCATGAATTTATAGACCCCCATTTCCTCTGCCTATTTCTGTGTATCTGTCATCTCTACCAGTTCTGTCTCACTCTGTCCATATACTCAGATATTTTTAAAGTAAATTCCACATTATCATTTCTGATAATGCCATGAAACCAATGATTCAGTAGAAATAATTACCATTCATATTGGAGTTTTATAAAATACTGCCTACCAAAAGGCAACCAGCCTTCACCAAAAAGTAGCTGGTCACCTCTCTGGGATTCTAAATGTTCAAGGTGAACTTAGAAAATACTACACATCTTCAGATCAATCAGGGAGGTCATGTGGGAAGAGAGCTCATTAGTTATTATACTTGCCTTGCAAACCTGAGAACGATTGCTTTGGATCCCAAGAACCAAGTGAAGGTTGAAAACAGCAGTAGAAATTATTATAATCCTTATATTCCCTACATGAAAATGGAAAGTAAAGATAGAATAGCTGGAAGTTTTCAGGTGCACCAGCTTGCTGTAGGCAGGAGTGGACGGTGCCTGTCTCACACTTAGATTAGTTCATGAAACACGAGGAAATCAAGACGGTACCTAACTAGAAGCTTCCTATTAACTGGCATTCATGGCGTGCCCCCAGAGGAGAATGGCAGTTATCAATCCTGCTACAAATCCTATGACCCATAGTGACCTGTTTGTAAGATGCACAGGTGTAATAGTCACAAATGTGATGTAGTAACCAACCACCTTCTGATTGAATTTAAGTTTCACTCCATGAGGTGGAACCAATGCCTAACACTACTAAAATGGTCAAGAACCTGAGACTAGATTGACTATGGACTGAGGGAAAACCAAATATTGTTCTGCCAAAGAATATAGCAACACAAGGACTCATAATAACGTTCTACTGTATCTATAGATCAGTGTCACTCAGCCGCCATCAGATAAGTTGCTTCTTGCATCGTACAGGAACTAACACAGAGGACCACAACTGTGTAATATGCAGAGTGAGAGGCTTTGGAGCACTTATTCCAGTAACCAAAGGAGATACCTTTATCAAACGTCTCCATTCAAGGCTGAGGGATCTGTCAAAAAGAGGCGGTGGAAAGATTGTTAGAGCCAGAGGTAATGGATGACTTCAAGGAAACAGCATCTTCACACACAACAGAACTGATATAAAGATGAACTCAGAGAAACTATGGAACACGATAGGCCTACGTAGATGGTGTCCCAGCCCTGAGAATGCAAAGAAGACATGGTCTTCCCCTCCTAACCAAGGAGCTATGGTGAAATTCTACCCACTGGCAGAGGAAAAGTTAAATTTCTCCACTGAGTTCTCACTGCATATATTACATACCTCAGGGTAGGCCCCAGGCCTGGGAGGAGGTGTCCAACCCAGAACCAAATGGTGTTTACAGGGACATAAGGTCTCATTTGGCTTAGTTTGGGATTTTTTTTCATTAATATATCTTACTGGACCAAGAACCACTTCTTCCACTGATGCCTGACAAGGCAATCCTCTGCCACATTTTTAGCTGGCACCTTGTGTACTCCTTGGTTGATGGTTTAGTCCCTGGGAGTCCTGGGGCATCTGGGTGGCTAACATCATTGTTCTTCCCATGGGGCTGTAAGTCCCTTCAGCTCCTCTGGACCACCCTCCAGCTCCTCCATTGGGGATCCCATGCCCAGACCAATGGTTGATTGCTAGCATCTGCCTCTGTATTTGTAAGGCAGGGCCCCTCCAGAGACAACCATGAAGTGCTCATTTTGGTATACACTTCTTGGCAACCATAATAGTGTTTGGGTTTGGTGACTCTTTATGCAATGGATCACCAGGTAGGGCAGTCTGCATGGTCTTTCCTTCAGTCTCTGCTCCACACTTTGTCTCCTTTATTGCTCCTGTGAGTATTTCATTTCCTTTCTCAGAGGTACCAAAGCACCCCCACATCCGTCCTTCTTCTTCTTGAGCTTCCTGGGGTCTGTGAATTGTAATTTTTTTTATTTTGAGCTTTTGGGCTAGCATCCATTTATCAGTGAGTGTATACCATGTGTGTTCTTTTGTGATTAGGTTACCTCAATCAGGATCTGCTAGCATCTGCCTCTGTATTTGTAAGGCTCTGGCAGGGCCCTGGATGCTTTCTAGTTCCATCCATTTGCCTAAAAATGTCATGAATTCATTGTTTTTAGTAGCTGGATTTGAAGCTTATAGAGGAGAAAGTGGGGAATAATCTTGAACACATGGGCACAGGGGAAAACTTCCTGAATAGAACACCAATAGCTTATGCTCTAAGAACAAGAATCGACAAATGAGACTTCATAAAACTGTAAAGCTTCTGTAAGGGAAAGGACACTGCCAATTGGACAAAATGGCAACCAACAAATTGGGAAAAGATCCTTACCAATCCTACATCTGATAGAGGGCTAATATCCAATGTGTATAAAGAACTCAAGAAGTTAGACTCCAGAAAGTCAACCCTATTAAAAATGGGGTACAGAGCTAAACAGAGA
This sequence comes from Apodemus sylvaticus, assembly GCF_947179515.1. Lineage (NCBI taxonomy): Eukaryota > Metazoa > Chordata > Mammalia > Rodentia > Muridae > Apodemus > Apodemus sylvaticus. The sequence continues at coordinate 73,139,434 of NC_067486.1, read as the reverse complement.
ATTCTCAACTGAGGAAACTCGAATGGCTCTAAAGCACCTAAAGAAATGTTCAGCATCCTTAGTTGTCAGGGAAATGCAAATCAAAACAACACGAGATTCCACCTCACAGGAGTCAGAATGGCTAAGATAAAAAACTCAGGGGACAACAGATGCTGGAGAGGATGTGGGGGGAAAGGAACACTTCTCCATTGTTGGTGGGATTGCAAGCTGGTAAAACCACTCTGGAAATCAGTTTGACAATTCCTCAGAATTTTGGACATAATACTACCTGAGGACCCAGCTATACCACTCCTGGGCATATACCCAGAAGATGCTCCTACATGTAATAATACACATGGTCCACTATGTTTATAGCATATGAAAATATGCTTATTTATAATAGCCAGAAGCTGGAAAGAATCCAAGTGTCCCTCAACTGAGGAATGGATACAGAAACTGTGGTTTATCTACACAATGGAGTACTCATGCTCTTCAGTATGTACTTTTTCCATTGAGACATATCTTTCCAGCCTCTAGAAAACATTTCAAATAGAAAGATAAGGTTGCATTCAGAAAAATACAGAAAACTACAAGGCAAATTTTAAAAACCCTCAAAATCGAGGGTATCTGTAAAGAAAATGAAGAAAGGACAGAGATATTAGTAGTGTTTTAGTTGCAAGCCAATGGAAAAAAAAATACGTGTTAGTTAGAGAAACATAAACATCCTCAATAACTGATGCTATTAAGAATTTAGTGGTAATATTTTAGGCACAATCATGATCACAAGAATTTAAGGACAACCATTGCATTCCAGGGCTTGGAGATACTGCTTTCTAGTTGAGCTGCTGATAGGTGTGTGTTAACCATTCCTCGGGATCTGGTGCCCTCTTCTGGTCACTCGGAGCACTGCACATGGTGCTTGTTTGTTCATTCAAGCAAAACACCCATACACATAAAATCAAAATAAATAAATCCTAAAAAGCATAAAGTTGTATTTTAGGAACAGAAAAATGTTCACACATGCTCATATATACTAGTGAATATAAAGGGAGTGGAAAGTAGGAGATCCTAATCATATTCCAACCACCGAGGATGGCTACATCTGATTTGTCACACTATTTTCTCTTATACTTTATTGGAAAATGATCCCCATAAAGTTTTTTAAATGAAAAGGAAACATTTTTTCAGATAAAACCTCAATAAAAAATTAATACTAACATAAATTTGCATATACATGTTTCAGGCAACAGAAAATTCTTGAATGAAAGACAGAAATGTATTTTTTTAAATATTCTCAGTGTCTCTTATTTATTTTTTACTTTCTACTGAATATATTCCTTATTTACATTTCAAATGTTATTCTCTTTTCCTGTTTCCCAATATAACTCAAACTTATATATTTGTTGATAATGACAAGTGAGTACTGCCTTTTTCCACTAATGTATCCATTTTTTTATCTCCTTATACAAAGCTCAAGTCCAAGTGGATCAAGGACCTCCATGTAAAACCAGATACATTAAATCTAATAGAAGAGAAACTGGGGAAGAACCTGGAGCACATGGGCACAGGGGGAAAATTTCCTGAACAGAACACCAATAGCTTATGCTCTAAGATCAATAATAGACAAATGGGACTTTATAAAATTACAAAGCTTCTGTAAGGCAAAGGACACTGTCAACAGGACAAAATGGCAACCAACAGATTGGGAAAAGATATTTACTGATCCTACATCTGATAGAGAGCTAATATCCAATATATACAAAGAACTCAAGAAGTTAAACTCCAGAGAACCAATTAACCCTATTAAAACTAGGTTACAGAGCTAAACAAAGAATCTCAACTGAGGAATACCAGATGGCTGAGAAACGCCTAATGACATATTCAACATCCTTAATCATCAGGGAAATAAAAATTAAAATATCACTGAGATTCCAACTCACACCAGTCAGAATGGCTAAGATCAAAAACTCAGGGGACAACAGATGTGGAGAAAGAATAACACTCTTCCATTGCTGGTGGGATTGCAAGCTGGTAAAAATCACTCTAGAAACAAGTTTGGCAGTTCCTCAGAAAACTGGACATAATACTACCTGAGGACCCAGCAATACCACTCCTGCGCATATACCCAGAAGATGCTTCAACATGAAATAAGGACACATGCTCCACTATGTTCATAGTAGCCTTATTTATAATAACCAGAAGCTGGAAAGAACCCAGATGTCCCACAGCAGAGGAATGGATATAGAAACTGTGGTACATTTATACAATGGAGTACTGCTTAGCTATTAAAAAACAATGAATTTTTGAAATTCCTAGGCATGGAACTAGAAAATATCATCCTGAGTGAGGTAACCCAATCATAAAAGAACATACACAGTATGTACTCTCTGATAAGTAGATTTTTAGTCTAAAAGCTCAGACTACCCAAGATACAAATCACAGACCACATGAACCTTAAGAAGGAAGACCAAAGTGTGGATGCTTTGATCCTTCTTAGAAGGTGGATCAAAATACCCATGACTCACAGTCAACCCATGACTCCAGCTACATATGTAGCAGAGGATGTCCTTTTCAGACATCAATGAGAGGAAAAGCCATTGCTCCTATAAAGGCTCAATGCCCCAGTGTAGGGGAATGCCAGGTCGTGAAACTGGTGGGGGTGGGGTTGATAAGTAGGGGGAGGAGAGATGGGATAGGGAGTTTTCAGAGAGGTAATGAGGAAAAGATATACCATTTGAAATGTAAAAAATCAAATATCTAATAAAATAAAAAATAAAAAGGAGAGAAATTTGTCTGAAATTCTCTTTCTGACCTGAGTCTTTGTATGGTATAGGTATTAGGATGACTATAGTCTCAAAAAACGGGATTGGCCTTGATTCTTCTTCTTCTTCTTCTTCTTCTTCTTCTTCTTCTTCTTCTTCTTCTTCTTCTTCTTCTTCTTCTTCTTCTTCTTCTTCTTCTTCTTCTTTTTGGAAGAATTTTAGGAGTGTTGGTATTAGCTTTTCTTTGAAAGTCTGGTAGAATTTTGAGCCAAAATCATGTGGGATTTTTGTTGTTGGGATGTTTATTGACTGCATCTTTTCCATTAAGGGTTATAAGACTGTTTCAATAGTATACCTGATCTTAATATCTATCTAGAAAATTATTCATTTCATTTAGATTTTTAAATTTTGTGGAGTTCATGTTTTTAAAGTAAAACCTAATGATTATTTTGAATTTCCAGTGTCTGTTGTTCTGACTCCTTTTTCATTTATGATTTTGTTAATTTGTATACTGTCTTTCTGCCTTTTAGTTTGCATAAGTGTTTGTCTATCTGATTTTTTTCTCAAAGAATCAGCTTTTGCTTTTCTATATTCTTTGTATTGCTCTCTTTGTCTCTAATTGATTGATTTCAGATCTAAATTTGACTATTTCCTGCCATATGCTCCTCTTGTGTATATTTGCTTCTTTTGGTTCTGGAGATTTCAGCTGTGCTGTTAAGTTGCTAGTTTAAGATCTCTCCAATTTCTTACCTGAGTCCCTTAGTGCTATGAACATTCCTCTTAACACTGCTTTCATTGTGTCCCATACATTTGAGTATGTTTTGATTTCATTCTCATTGAATTCTAGAAAGTCTTTATTTCTTTATTTTGTCCTTGACCTACTAAGTAATCCCTAAGTAGGCAGTTGTTCAGTTTCTGCAAGAATGTGGGCTTTCTGATGTTTCTGTTGTTGTTGAAGTCCAGCCTTAATCTGTGGCGATCTGATATGTTGCAAGAGGTTATTTCAATCTTCTTGTATCTATTGATGCTTGCTTTGTGACCAATAATATGGTCAGTTTCAGCATGCATGAGGTGCTGAGAAAAAGGTACGGTTTTTTTTTTGTTTTTGTTTTTGTTTTTTTTGTGTGTGTGTGTGTGTGTTTGGATGAAAGGTTCTGTAGATATCTATTAGGTTCATCATAACATGTGTTAGTTTCATTATTTCTTTGTTTAGTGTCTGTTTCATTGACCTGTCAATTGGTGAGATTTGACTGTTGAAGTCTGCCACTATTATTATGTGGAGTTCAATGTGTGGTTTAAGCTTCAGTAATGTTTCTGTTTCTTTTATGAATGTAGGTTCCCTTGCATTTGGGGAATGGATATCAGAACTGAGGACATCATCTTGGTGCCTTTTTCCTTTGATGAGTATGAAGTGCCCATTTTTTTTTGTTTTGTTTTTCAGCTTTATTGTAGAAGAGAAGAGTGAGAGAGGGAGAGCAAGGGACAAGAGACAGAAGCAAGGGCGAGAAAATAAGAGAGAGTAAGAGCTTTTTTATTTGTTTTTGTTTTTGTTTTCTCAGTTTTTTGTTTTTTTTCTTCCCCATTTTTTAATTACTTTTGGGTGAAAGTCTATTTTTTTTTTTTTTTAGATATTATAATGGCTACTCCAGCTTGTTTCTTGGGTCTGTTTGCTTGGAAAAATCTTGCTCAGTCCTTTACTCTGAAGTAATGTCTATCTTTGTTGCTGAAGTATGTTTCTTATATATAGCAGAATGATGGATCCTGTTTATGTATCCAGTCTGATAGTCTTTGTCTTTTTATTGTGGAACTGAGTCCAATAATGTTGAGAGATGTTAATGACCACTGATTGTGAGTTCCTGTTATTTTGATGTTGGCAGTGGTACAGTATTTATATGTGTGATCCTCGTTTTTGGTTTGGTTTCTGTGAGATGATTAATTTCTTGTGTTTTCTTGGGTATAGTTACCTTCCTTGTGTCAGAGTTTTCCTTATAGTATCCTCTATAGTACTGGATTAGTCGAAAGATATTGTTTAAATTTAGTTTTGTAATAGAATATATTGGCTTCTCCATCTATGATGACTGAAATTTTTGCTGGGTATAGTGATCTGGGCTTACATTTGTGGTCTCTTAGTGCCTTCAAGACATCTGTGCAGGCCCTTTTGGCTTTTAAAGTCTCTGTTTAGAAATCAGGTAAAATTCTGATAGGTCTGCTCTATACGTTACTGGCCCTATTTCCCTTGAAGCTTATAGTATTCTTTCTTTGTTCTGTACATTTAGTGTTTTGATTATTATATGGCTGGAGTATTTTCCTGCTTTGGTTCAATCTATTTGGTGTTCTAAAAAAGCTTCTTGTTCACTTATAGCCACTTCTTTCTTTAGGTTAGAAAAGTTTTCTTCTATGATTTTACTCAATATTTATCCTGAGCCTATGAATTGGAAATCTTTCCCTCCTCCATTCCTATTATTTTTAAGTTTGGTCTTTTCATAGTATCCCAAATTTCCTACATGTTTTGAGTAAGAATAATTTTAGATTTGGTATCTTTTTTGACTGATGAATTAATGTCTTCTATTGTATCATCTATAACTGCAATTCTCTCTTCCATCTCTAATATTCTGTTGGTAATGCTTGCATCTGTAGTTCTTGTTCTCTTTCCTAGGTTTTAAATCTCCAGTGTTGCCTCCATTTGTATTTTATTTGTTGCTTCTATTTGTATTTTCAGGTCTTGAATAGTTTTATTTATTTTCTTCACCTGCTTGATAGTATTTTCCTGCAATTCTTTAAGGGATTTATGTGTTTCCTCTTTAAAGGCTTGTATCTGTTTGATTGTATTTTCCTGTATTTCTTTAAGCAATTTATTCATTTCTCTTTAAAGGACTCCATCATCTTCATAAGATGGTATTTAAGGTCAGTGTTGCTCTTCTGATGTGTTAGGATATCCAGAGCTGCTCTCTGGAGAGGACCAGCTAGGAATACACAGGGCACAAGATCAGTAGAGCATCTTGGATGGAAACTCCACAGCCTTCTGTGTATAGCCTTCCAGGAGAGAGAAAGATCTTCCAGCAGTGCTTTCACTTTAGAGCTCAAAGGAGTAAGGACACAGGCTTACAGGCCCACAGAAGGAATAAACTAGAGCCAGAGACAATACCAACTAGCACCAGAGATAACCAGATGGCAAAAGGCAAGCACAAGAACCCTACTAACAGAAACCAAGGCCACATGGCAACATCAGAACCCAGTTCTCCCACCACAGCAAGTCCCAGATACCCCAACACACCAGAAAAGCAATAGTTGGATTTAAAATCCTATCTCATGGTGTTGATAGAGGGCTTCAAGAAAGACTTAAATAAGGAGTATTTCTCCTTTAAAGAAATACAGGAGAACATTGGTCAACAGGTAAAAGCCCTTAAAGAGGAAATACAAAAATCCCTTAAAGAAATACCGGAGATCATGGGAGAACAGGCAAAAGCCCTTAAAGAAGAAACACAAAAATCCCTTAAAGAATTACAGGAAAGCACAAACAATGTGTTTTCCAAACCTTTACAAAAAAGTAAAGGAACTGAACAAAACCATCCAAGATCTAAAAGTGGAAGTAGAAAAAATAAAGAAATCATAAAGTGAGACATATCTGGAGATAAAAAACCTTGGAAAGAATTCAGGAGTAATAGATGCAGTTTTTAACACTATTGCTCTGTAGTATTGCTTGAGGTCTAGGATATTAATACCCCCAGAACTTCTTTTACTGTTGAGAATAGTTTTAGCTATCCTGGGTTTTTTGTTATTCCAGATAAATTTGAGAATTGCTTTTTCCAATTGTGTGAAGAACTGAATTGGGATTTTGATGGGGATTTCATTGAATCTGTATATTGCTTTTGGCAAGATGGACATTTTAACTATATTAATCCTGCCAATCCATGAGCATGGCAGATTTTTTTCCATTTTCTGAGGTCTTCTTTGATTTCCTTCTTCAGAGACCTGAAGTTCTTTTCTTAAAGATCTTTCACTTGTTTGGTTAGAGTCACACCAAGATAAGCTCTGAATACTGAAGATACAATTAGCATATCAAACGATTCCCATGAAGAAGGAAGAAGAGGGCCCTAATCCTGGAAAGACTTGATCCAGCATAGTAGGGGAGTATCAGGACAGAGAAAAGGGAGGGGGAAAGGCAGGAGAATGGATGGAGAGAAGAGGACTTATGGAACATATGGGGGTGGGGACTGGGAAAGGGGAAGGCTTCTAGAATGTAAACAAAGAATATAGAAAATATATAAAAAAAATTTAAAAAAAAAGAAAAAGCAATTCTCAAATTCATCTGGAATAACAAAAAACCAGGATAGCTAAAACTATTCTCAACAACAAAAGAAATTCTGGGGGAATCAGTATCCCTGACTTCAAGCAATACTACAGAGCAATAGTGTTAAAAACTGCATGGTATTGGTGCAGTGACAGACAAGTGGACCAATGGAATAGAATTGAAGACCCAGAAATGAATCCATACACCTACAGTCACTTGATATTCGACAAAGGAGCTGAAAACATCCAGTGGAGAAAAGATAGCCTTTTCAACAAATGGTGCTGGTTCAATTGGAGGTCAGCATTCAGAAGAATGCGAATTGATCCATTCTTATCTCCATGTACTAAACTCCACTCCAAGTGGATCAAGGACCTCCACATAAAACCAGACACACTGAAACTAATAGAAAAGAAACGGGGGAAAACTCTTGAGGACATGGGCACAGGGGAAAAGTTCCTGAACAGAACACCAATAGCTTATGTTCTAAGATCAAGAATTGACAAATGGGACCTCATAAAATTACAAAGTTTCTGTAAGGCAAAGGACACTGTTAAAAGGACAAAATGGCAACCAACAAATTGGGATAGGATATTCACCAACCCTACATCTGATAGAGGGCTAATATCCAATATATACAAAGAACTCAAGAAGTTAGACCCCAGGTAACCAAATAACCCTATTAAAACTGGGGTACAGATCTAAACAAAGAATTTTCACCTGAAGAAATTTGAATGGCTGAGAGGCACCTTAAGAAGTGCTCAACATCATTAGTCATTAGGGAAATGCAAATCAAAACAACCCTGAGATTTCACTTTACACCAGTCAGAATGGCTAAGGTCAAAAACTCAGGAGACAGTAGGTGTTGGTGAGGATGTGGACAAAGAGGACCACTCCTCCACTGCTGGTGGGGCTGTAAGACGGTACAACCACTTTGGAAATCAGTCTGGCAGTTCCTCAGAAAACTGGACTCTGCTATACCTCTCCTGGGCACATACCCAAAGGATTCCCCGACATGCAATAAAGACACATGTTCCATTATGTTCATAGCAGCCTTATTTATAATAGCCAGAAGCTTGAAAGAACCCAGATGTCCCTCAAAGGAAGAATGGATACAGAAAATGTGGTATATTTACTCAATGGAATACTACTCAGCAATTAGAAACAATGAATTCACAAATTTTTTAGGCAAATGGTTTGATCTGGAAAATATCATCCTAAGTGAGGTATCCCAATCACAAAAGAATACACATGGAATGCAATCTCTGATAAGTGGATATTAATTAGCCTAGAAGCTCTGAATACCCAAGGCACAAATAGTATAACAAATTACTCCCATGAAGAAGTATGGAGAGGGTCATGATCCTGGAAAGGATTGATCTAGTGTTGGAGGGGAGTATTGGGATAGAGAAAATGGAGAGAGGTGATTGGAGAATGGGTGGAGAGAAGAAGGTTTATGGGACATATGGGAATGGGGGGATCTGGGAAAGGGGAAATCATTTGGAATGTAAACAAAGAATATAGAAAATAAAAATATTAAAAAAAACTTAAAAGAGGATTGAGAACATTTCACTAGATCTGAGTTTTAATGAAGAATAATTTTCAGTGATTTTTAATTTGGTAGCTATAATATGGGCATTGTATTTCTTCTGTGGGAGATAAGTCTTCTTTAATTAAACCTGTGTTGAAACAAACAAACAAACAAACAAACAGGATAGCCAGAGCTTGATGTAGTTGGAAAGCTAGGTTCTTGTGGTGCCATATAGCACTTGCTTTTGTTGACTGTGTTCTTGTGCTTGCCTTTAGCCATCTGGTTGTTTCTGGTGTTGACTGGCCTGCCCTGGAAGTGACAGACCTCCAGGTCTGGTTGTTCTGGGTGGAAGCATGGGGGTGGGCAGAGCTGTAGAGATGGGGTGTGGAGTGGAGATCTGACATTCCAGATAGAGGTGTGGCCTGGACAGTGGAGCTCAAAATGGATGGGAGAGACCTCATGGCTTCTGGGTTTGCCTGGGTTCCAGCAGGTGGGGCACATACCGACTTTTTAAGCAATGATTAATTAAGATGCATTTGAAATTTGAAATTAAACATATGAACATGGTACAAAAATGACAAGATAACGATGTTAAATTACACCAAGGTAATAATATTGCTGAAGTTTTTTCTTTCTTAAGCAATTAAATCGTTTGTGAGATCATAGATGCATGTTAGAAGCCCCAAGGTTAGGCCCTAGATTTCCAGGAGAAACAAGCTTCCAAGGGTCTTTTTTATGTTGCTTATCTAAGAGCACATTTTCAGGAGGAAAAGGTTTCTTCGGTATCTTGAAAGAATCAAAAGTACTATTAAGCTTTTATATACAGTTTTGCATTATCATCATTAATTTCAACAATGAAGAGAAAAAGAGAGAATACAAAATAACCAAGAATCTGGTTACAAACTTTTAGTGAGACAGCACAATTTCGGGCACAAAGTATATGAAGCAGACTTACAGCTTTCAGATAGGTATAAAGGCTCAACAGAAGCCAAAGGTTCTCTCCAAGCCAATCCCTGAATGCCCAGGATAGTTGGCAGGGTAGAGGAGATTTCATCTGCAAATGCCGCCCAAGCACTGCAGTCAAGGGTCCATGAAAGTCAACCTGCCCTGAGTGTTACCATCGAGGGACATGTGACGATTTAACCACCATGGTGACACTGCTTTGTTTGCAGAAGACAATAACAGAGCCCAGGATTTCGCATCAATTTCCTTCCTATCTTGGGCTGATTTAGAAGAGCTATTTTCAGTCTTTCATGGGAAGTACAGAAGAGATGAGTGAAAGGGTTGGGCCAGAATTGCTATCCAGAGAATTCTCTTGCTTAGCAAGTAAGTACTGGAAAAAAGAATACAGTGGGATGATATATGGAAGAAACACAGAAAAGTGGGTGAAAGGGAGGACCAGGTGACGTAACAAAGTGATGGAACCAAACCATTTTGAGGAGCAATTCTAAATCTTTTGGGGCTCATCATTCCTATTGAAAGAGATAAGATTATCTGCATGCCAATATCTAGCTGATTCATTATAACAACTACTTGAAGTATATGGTACAGAAAAAATGAAAGTCATATTTTAAAATTTTTCATATAAACTAACAAAATGTGATACATATATATATCACAATATCAGTATCTTCAATATCAGTATCTTCAAAGAATGAAAAGTACCGTTGTGCTCTGATATAGAGTTTTGCATAATTATCATTAATTATAACAACAACTAGAACTTGAGAGAATACAAAATAGCCAAGAATCTGGCTACACACACACACACACACACACACACACACAGAGAGAGGAATGAGCTGTGAATTACTTAATCACACCAGGCATTTTTGACAGAATGGAAAATACACTTTCCTTCCACTCAAAGCTATTTGTACAGGCTGCGTATCTATCAGATAGTTGCCCAGCACTCTGATGTGGTCATTCCAAACCCACCTTCTCCAAACCTTGGACTCCCTTGTAAGAATAGGAAGAGTCATTGACCATCTACTGAGAGCTTCAGAGCTGGCCATGGAAACTCTTTTCAAGCTGTTGTTCAGCAGTGTTCAAGAGACTCCAAAACAGCATAGGCTATTGCCATTGTCCTTGGTTTCCTCCCTGGACTTCAAAGTAGAATTCTATTGCTGAAAGCATCATGCACTTCATATGCAGGGCTTCAAAGATAAGCCTCCTTGAGGATTAGCTCTCCTGGTATCCAAAGGTGCTATGCAAGCTTCCCCAGTCAACAGTTTTAGTAGTCTGTAATGCCTATGAACTACAACAAGTACCACTCTCATATCTCAGGCTGGCTTTGAACTCAGTATGTAGATAAGTTTTGATGTATACTTCTGCTCCTCTTGTTTGTACCTTTTAAGTTCTGAGATTACAGGTGTGTACCGCCAGGCCTAGCTATGGTCACAAACTTTTGGGCTGTAAGGTTTGTTTGTGTGCTATTCTTTATGACTACCAGCAGAGGGCGCTCAGAGATGGCAAGACAGTCTTGTCCTTAACTCTCAAAGCCAATGAACTGATGTTGAAAAAAAATTGTTGGAAAAAAAATTCATGTGTTTACAAAGTTCTAGTTTACCTATAAAAGCATCAAATACTTATGATAAAAATAACTTGATCATTTCAATAAGTATAACAAAAACTAATTACAGTATCACTTATCAACTGAAACACAGTTAAAAGCTTTACTATATTTTGTTGAAAACTCTGTTCCATGTTACATAAGTTATGATTACACTAAGAGATTTAAATGTAGGGAAGTTACACATGTTTAATCGATGTTGGTAATGATCAACAAGAAAGGGAAAAGTTTAAAGTACATGGAAAATGTGTTAACAATAGAAAAAAATTCCCAGTAAAAAGAACTAAAGATGCATACAATAACAGGGGCATGTATGCATCTGTATATAGAAAAAGAAATCAGTTGCATGTAAATCATGGGATAAGTAATATGCAACATAGGGATGAAGAAAGCAGTGTGTGCATTCCTTGAAAGCAAGGCAGAAGGAGGCATTTTGGGAGATTGAGGAGTATGACATGAGAAGGTAAGTTAAAGTCTAAACTAAGCTGGTGACACTTAGGAGCTCATGGAAAATGGTGACAGTTTGGAGAAATGGCATAGGAGAATGATGGAGGGTCTGGACTAGGAATTGCTGAGTTCTGTGGATCTGGAGAGCAGCTGTGATCAGATTCCATGCATTTATGGTGGCATCAATCTTCATGGCTGCTTGGTTTCAGCAGCTGTATCAGCAACCCATATTCAGAAGTAGAAATAAGTGGATGAAGATGACTCATCACTGAGGTTGAGGTGGAATTGAGCATCAGGGAGGTGCAGGACCAGATGTGGGGAAAGAAATAAAGGAGAAGCAACATGGAAGGGGTGGGTGGTAGGGAAAGGAAGTAACTTTGTCAGAAGTCAGGAACCTATAATAATATATCAATGCATGCACCAGGAAGTCTAAAGGATGAACTATTATGGTTCCAAAATGGAAATTTATATATAGAATAAGTTTGAAGAAAAAGGAATAATAGAGAGGAGAAAGATAACAAAGATGAGGGTTTACATAGCCCAAGGCTGCTAAAAGTATTATTTCTATAAGCACTGAGATCCAGAGCATGGAAAGAGGCACCAGCATGAAAGTTTGTATTAATATAAGAGAACTGGTCTAAGGGAAGCAATGATTTTTTTTTTTTTTTGTCATGATCTTGCAGGTAAATCCTGGGGCCATTGTGTAAATTTCTAGGCTTGGGACTGAAAAGGGGCCATTAAAGAAAATGAGAATACTCTCAGGTTATAAATTTTAACTGCTATCAAGTCAGGCATTGGCTGAGGCATAAGGACATCAGACAGATTTAGATTAGAATTGAGTTGGTTGAATTGCGCCTAAACTCTGAGATTATTGCCATGACAAAATGCCCTGCAAAAAACAACCTAAGGACAGTGGAGTTTATTTGTCTCTCAGTTTGAAGGTTTACTCCACAGGGCAGGGAAAGGGATGAGGACAGAGTGGGGGGCAGCTGGGCATGGGTTGCCTTCCTACTTCTCATTCTCCCTTCTTTTATTCAGTCCAGGACCTCATCTATGAACCAGAACAGTTCAGCCTACACTCAAGGTGGTTCTTTTCTTCTTAGCTTAACTTTTTTGGAAACATCATCGAAGATAAACTCAGAAGTGTGATCCCATAGTGATTATTATAATTTTGGTCAGATTGGTAATGAAAATTAACCATCACATCATTTACACACACACACACACACACACACACACACACACACACAGAGAGAGAGAGAGAGAGAGAGAGAGAGAGAGAGAGAGAGAGAGAGAGGAGTAAAAACAGAAGCTATTGCAAAAAATCTACAGTGACATGTTTTAGGAAATTATTTAATAAATCACAGTTACCATAATCGTAACAAGGTAAAGATAACCATCCATGTATTTGTTGATGAGCACTAGAGCATACCTACTCTGGAGCCTAAATTAAGTTGCAAGCTAAGTAGGTAAAACACACTGGGAAAAAAAATAGATTTGCCAATGAAAAAAAGTGAGTTTGCATGTTCTGATGTATGCGTGGGTGTTGAAGTGTTCCACTAATGGAAATATGAGATATTCCCAGCAAACTTGAAGCAGACAGAGCTCTTTTGTTTCTCTAAAGAAGAAGAATAATTATGGCAAAAAGAAAGGTCAGCGGCAGTCAAGGTAAATAAGACCAGCTTAAAATGGGCACTGTACTCATGGTGTGTGTGTCACCCATTAATCAGATAATGTCACATTGAGCACTGAATGTCACCTACACATGAGGAAACAGGCTTCTTGGTAAATGGCAGATTTTTCCTTCAATTTCTCTGTACTCTTGCTGTATTTTAATTGGTGTGCCTGGCAGTTATGATCTGTCACAATAAAGAGAGTTTTTGCAGATATAGACTGGTCAGACTTCTTCATGTGACACCAGGGCAGAAGGGACAGAGGAAGAGCTGCACCTTGCAGTGGGAGTTCCGGCTGTCAGGAGATGACAGCGCCCTGCCCTACTAAGTGGGGTGCCCCATGTCATAAATGCTTTTGCCCAGAGGAAGCAATCCTAAAAGCCCGAGCACTAAGCAGCTGGCTGGAAAGAGAACGCTGGCAAAAAGAATTATATCACATCTGCCAGAGACGGTGATCAAAAACAACAGGGCTCACGCAGCTGGGAAAGGGTGACCCGTGGATGCTTTGATGCTTCCACACAGAACTGATCTCAAAGACCTAGATTATGAGTGGGTTTACTTACAGCAAGTTCTGTAAAGATAAATGTCATTTCTAGGCTTCTACTTGCCCCCATCCCTTTCTCCTCTTTAAAGTTTATCCTGGGCTTATTAGGCTCTCAAGGCATGGTATTTTAACTGTGGATTTTGTGTATTCCAGTTGTATTCCAGTTATTTACTGGGGGAATCTATTACTCTGTGGTACACATCAGGAACTGCACATGAGTCTCTCTTGCTTTCTACCAGTTAATTCAAAGCCATATGTTGAGATGAAATGAAAATACTGTTTGCATGAGAAGGCACATCATAACCCACTTCATCATGGTTCTTCGACCACATTCTCCACTGGATGTTTCATTAAGTATGTGACCATGTAAAGAGAAGAGGTCACTTTCTCGGGAAGATAATTTAATTTTCCATTTTCTTTATAACCAAATAGTGACTGTGATGTAGTCTCAGCAGGACAGTTAGCCTTTTAAAATAAATACAGTTACTCCAATTAAAGCAATTGTAAAATGATTCATCATGAATGGCAAAATTAAAGCAGTGTTTACTAAAAAAGTATTTCATATGCTAGAAAGCCAACTCGTTTTATTGAGAAGGACACATTGAGGACAGTGTGACCTCTAGTGTCACAGGCTCTGCCCCAATTGATCACCTACCTCATTAGGAACTAAGAGAGGCTTGAATTATTTCCCCCTGACTCACACTGTCCTCTTTTCAACCTGCTTTCATACCTCCATTTACACTTAAAAATCCATTATTCAATGATTATCAATAAGAGCCTTCAAAGTCCTTGTTTTTCAAAGTGTATTCTGAGAAGAGGTATGGATGCCCCCAGTCAGCATGTTAAAATGCAGAATCTTATCATCTGTCTTTAGCCTCTGGGTATGGATTTTGAATTTTAATCAGTCTCCAGAAGTTACATGTACAAACTGAAGTACTTGATCCACAAAGTTATCAAGACAGTTTTTAAGTGTCTTTTAATTATTATTAATTATCCATCAATTAAATGTATTCTTCAGCTATTAGAAATTGTAAATTAATAAATCAAATAGTTTTGCATTTCATTGACTTAGTTTTCTCCAGGACAGAAGTTTATGGCACAGGTTGGTCCTAAGTAGATGATGACCTTATCTACGACACAAATCATGAAATGATCTGGAAAACCATACCGACCTTGAATAAAGTAGAGTCTCCTGTGGCTTTTATTCAAGATGTGTCTTAATTTAATGTATACTAATAAAGGATTGTGAACGTTTCAAAAAGATATTTTCGAAGTCAAATGAAAAGATAGGAAAGAGAAAAATTATCTTCCTTGAAAACTAATTTTATTATAATCTCAGTCTTATGTCCTCTGCAAATGGGTTGATGGCCAGGAAAACCTCCTATGCCTCTTATGTAAGCGAATTTTCGCAATAGTAAGGGCCGGTCTGATGATGTAAATATAAAAGTATCTTCTTCCTAGTGTAGAATGTAGGGATAGGAGACACTTTGGAGGCCCCAAACAGTAAATTTGTGTAGTTTCCTTCTGCCCCTACTTCTGCATGTGGGCAGGATGCACTACTGCAGATCCAAGGCTTCGTCCATCCAGATTTTAGAGATGCTGTTGAGATCCTTATGGTTATGAAGACAAGTCCTGCAGATGTGCAGCCACCAGAGACAACATCTGTTAATGAAACCTTGGAGGAACAATTCTTGGGACCTAAGAACTACAGAAACACAATGGTATATTGCCAGCTAAGAGAAATGCAAGCATATAATGCCATCAAATGAGAGCAGTATATATTCTGTCCAGCAAAGCATTGGAATGAACCCAGTCCTCATGTTCATGTGTCTGTATTAAAGGATGTAGAGTCTAAGAGGATTCTCAAGGCTGACAGTTTAAAATACTATGGTTTTATGTTAACTTAGACATACTTGGGACCTGTTATTCCTCCCTTCTATTCTTCTGCTCCCTTTGCAATGGGGACCCATAGTCTATGCCTGCCCTTGCTATTCTATTTTGGAAGTACATTATTTATTCAATGCTATGGATTGAATTGATGCTGAAAATAGTTAAGATGTATGGGGTTACTGGGACTCAATGAAGCACATCTGTGGAAAACGCAAAAAAGGAATGCTCTACTTTGAACGTCTGTAATTTCTACCTTATTTATTAAAATTTGATTGCTGTATGCTAAGTGGGATCTTGAGAGGTGATTGGGCAATTGGGCCTGGGTTTCATGAGTTGGTGCTATAGTTAGAATATGGCTTATCCCTTCTGATCACCTTAAATTTAATTGGCACAAAGATGACATTGAGAAGTGGCACTATTTAATGGCAATTAAGAAAATAAACAGGTTTCATGTCTTTCATAAAGGAGCATGTTTGTTCTTATGGAAAGTTCACTCTGTGATTGAAGCTCACTTGCCTTTAAGCTTTTCAAACATATTGTGATGTGCCAGGTATAGCCACCCTATCATAAACATATCAGTGTCTAGAACCAAATGGAACAAAATAAACATTCCTTTGTAAGTTACCTAGCTTTCTAAATTCAGAGGAATAAAACCAGAAAGACCGCGATTTTACAAGGTAATTCATAGATGCCTGTGGTGAGACTATGTCTCTGAGGCATGGCAGGGTGATTATACCTATAGCATCTCAACAATTCAGTTTGCCAAACAAGGCCTGAATAATTAAAATACCAGTTATCATGCCAATGTGGATGGGGGGAAATTTCACAAGGTCTCTTTTTTTAATTGGATATTTTATTTATTTACATTTCAACTGTTATCACCTTTCCTGCTTTCCCCTCTGGAAATCCCCCTATCCCATCCTCCCTCCCCTGCTTCTATGATGGTGTTCCCCTAACCAATCACCCACTCCCAAATCACTGCCCTGGCATTCCCCTATACTGGGGCATCAAACCTTCACAGGATCAAGGGCCTCTCCTCCCATTGATAATTGACAAGGCCATCCTCTGCTACATATGGGTCTAGAGCCATGAGTCACTCCATGTGTACTTTTTGGTTGGTGGTTTAGTCTCTGGAAGCTCTGGGGTTTCTGGTTGCTTCATATTGTTGTTCTTCCTATGGGATTGCAAACCCCTTCAGCTCTTTCAGTCCTTTCTCTAACTCCTCCACTGGGGACCCCATGCTCAGTGCAATGGTTGGCTTCTAGCATCCACCTCTGTATTTGTCAGGCTCTGCAAAACCTCTCAGGAGACAGCTGTATCAGGTTTCTGTCAGCGAGCACTTCTTGGCATCCACAATAGGGTCTGGGTTTGGTGACTGTATCTGGGATGGGTCCCCAGGTGGGGCAGTCTCTGAATGACCTTTCCTCAGACTCTGGTCCACACTTTGTCTCTCTATTTCCCCCTATGAATGTTTTGTAACCCCTTCTAAGAAGGACTAAAGCACCCACACTTTAGTCTTTGTTCTTCTTGAGCTTCATATGGTTGGTGACTTGTGTCTTGGGTATTCTGAGCTTTTGGGCTAATACTCAACTTTCAGTGAGTACATACCATGTGTGTTCTTTTGTGATTGGGTTATCTCACTCAGAATGATATTTTGTAGTTCCATCTATTTGCCTAGGATTTCATGAAGCCATTGTTTTTAATGACTGAGTAGTATTCTATTGTGTAAATGTATCACATTTTTGTATCCATTCCTCTGTTGAAGGACATCTGGGTTCTTTCCAGCTTCTAGCTATTATAAATAAGGCTGATATGAACACAGTGGAGCATGTGTTATTGTATGTTGGAGCATCCTATGGGTATCTTCCCAGGAGTGATATACCTGGGTCCTCAAGTAGTACTATGTCCAGTTTTCTAAGAAACCGCCAGACTGATTACCAGCTTGTAATCCCACCATCAATGGAGGAGTGTTTCTGTTTCTCCATTACCTGGAAATTGAGATTACAGGTGATGGACATAATTTGCACATTAGTTTACAGATTAGTGCCTATTTTAACCTTGCTGATTTCAGTTATTCAATTGTTTCTTCTATGTTTGCTTTTGCTTAACTATTGTTGGCATAGAAAAATAAGAAATCCTTTTATTCTTTTCAAACCTTTAATCAATAGCTTTCATGTACTTTGACATTAAAGTTTTCATTTCAGCTACTTAAAGTGGACAAACTAAATGGTTAGAATAGCTATCTACCCATTTGCTTATAATGAATTAGTGAAGAAAAAATTTTTATGTGATGAAAATGAACACTTATTTGATACCTCTTTTTTCAATTTACTCTGCTAATGGAAATACTTTCAAGACTATGCCTAAAGCTTATGAATCATATACATTCTTAGATATTTTTCTTAAGAAAAAGTCCTAAAAGATGACTTTAAATAAAACAAATAAAGGAAAACTTATTAAACAATAGGTATACTAATCATATACTAATATAATATAATAATTATGCAGTTTACAAAGGACTAAAGAGATAGATAGTTTAGCATCTTACAAGCACTTGCTTTTCTTATAGAGGATCTCCCAGCACTTATAGTAGGTAGCTCTTAATTGCTTATAAATTCAGTTCCAAGAGATCTGACACCATCCTCTGGCTTCCATTGGCATCCACATACATGTCCCATAATTCACATGGACAATTGTTTTGTTTTAAACACACACATAAAAAATAAAAACACCAAATTAAACAAATAAACAAAAATAAGTTGGATAAATAAAAGAGAGTAAGTACTATATACATCGAGAGATATATTTATCCTGTATAACTCTGGACATTTTTAGTCATTATCAACTTGTGATCTTAAAAATACCATTTTATTGTAATATAACTATTGGCTCCTAGAAAAATGAATTTAAGATACTTATAGGTTCCATATCCATTTTCTGTTGCATGTCTTCCATTTTTAAACTAATGATGCTAAATTAATTAGTCAACATGAATGTTTTCCTTTCTCTGTCTATGTCTTTAGAGAGCCTAGTTTCAGTAGCATCATAGAAGGAACCCTCTATTGTGAGTAATCAAGCCTGCAGAGGCTGAGGGCTGACCTTGAGAACAGGAGAAGAAAAGGTGATTGTGGAAACATTTGCACAATAAGAGATCAAAGAAGAGAGAATAGAAGTTAAAAGAATGTGTGGAGACCAATAAGGAAGGGTAATGACACACTGTATAAATGCTGAAACCAGAGCTTTAGCAGTAAGAGAGCCCAGTTCAACATGAACCTAACACAAACTAGAAACTAATAGAACTGATAGCTAAGCTGCAGAGAAAACATCCAAGATAATGGAAATTCTGATGGACTAAGTTGGTTTGACAAGATTCTTGAGAAAGACAGGTTAGGCTGACAGACATTTTATATGAGAATTGAAGAATATGCCTGGGCATTTCAGGTTTTTTTTTTCTATAAGGAATTTGATCACATATTTACAGGGATTTCTGTACTGACCTTATATGATTACTTTTCTAAATGGAGACAATGAAGAGATGAGTACAGGATCCAGGATTCAGATGAAAAGAAATCAATGGGGCCTGAGTATCTGCAAGTAGACTCGGAGGAGAAAATATTTAGCATGGGGAGATGTAGAAGGAGAGTCAGAAATGGGAGCATGAGAAGAAGCTGGTACACACCACCATCCTCTTGAGGTAGCTAACTCCACAGGGGAGCGCAAACCTTGAATATGTTTCTAGAGGTAAGTCAGAAGAAAGCAAGCATAAGAATCAGTAAGAGAACTAGGCTTGTGATGAGGGCTTCCATTCTGCAGTAGGTTCAGGGCTATGCTCATGAATCAATGAAGGTCTGGCTAAAATGTCATGTCTGGGGAAAATTTCCTGCATATTGTGTTTCTGTCTCCCAAGGGGAGCAGGGGTCACTGTCCTAGGGAATAGAGTAACGGAAAATATCTAGTACATTTCCTTCATTTTATATCACTCTAAACTTAGATGTGTGGACTCATATATCTATTTACATGACAGGCTGAAAAACAGAAATCTGCCCCCATCTTGCCTCCTGACTATGATGGTAGCTAGGTATTGGATGTCTTGTGGTAGGATCCTAATGAAAGTATGACCAGGTTGAAATCAATTATGCATAGTCTATAGGCACACCAAAGAGGGAACTGAAAACTAGAGTATAAGTTCATGAGTGACCCTAAAACACATTGACAACAATTGATCTAATTTTCAAGTGCATTTTGAAAGATGTGCATTGTACTCTGTTAATCTAATGTCCAGTCAGTCAATAGATCCAATAACAATGAAGGAGCACCTGAATTCTGGGTTCTAAACCTTACTATAATGCTGCTGTAATGAAAACAAGAAAGGGGGCAGAAAACAGCTGGACATCAGACATGGTGAGCTCGAGGGAGCTATGAGTCCTGTAAGGGAAACAGTGTAAACAGATGGATAAACTATTCTAAATTCAGAAAATGTTTTGGATTAGAGATAGACATTGGGAGGTATCAAAGTGAGGATTATTCCTTGGTGGACATAAGCATTAGATAGTATAACTCTTAAGAAAGATGAGATCCAAGGCCCAACTCAAGGAGCTCCAACATTGGGAAACTGAAGACATGAGGAGGAATATGAAGAATCCTTGTGCATTAGGGACCTGTTCTGAGTGATGGAATCTCTTAGAGGCAATGTCCTCTAAGGTATCCTAGGAACAGGAGAGAATGCCCACAAATGTCCTGGCACGAGGGTTGCTATGGAATATTTTTGTGATTATTATTTGACTTTCTTTTTTTTTGTTGTTTTGTTTTTTGGATTTGGTTTTTTTCGAGATAGGGTTTCTCTGTATAGCTCTGGCTGCCCTAGAACTGACTCTGTAGATTGGGCTGGCCTTGAACTTAGAAATCCACCTCCCTCTGCCTCCCCAGAGTGCTGGAATTACAGGTGTGTGCCACCACTGCCCAGCTATTATTTGACTTTCTAATGTTAAAGAATGAAAGCAATTAACCTAAAGTACAAGTGGAGAAAGAGAAAGGGGAAATGCTATCAGAAATGATTATTAAGCATTAATTTTAAAAGAAAAATAAAATGAAAATATGTATGTGTATTTACATAAATAAACCCAAGTATGAGTGCTATGTACATGTGTTTAAATATATATGTGTGTGTGTATATATATACATATAAATCTGCACTTGTACATATGTGTATAACATAATTAAATATCAGAAAAATGAGGAACAAAATTTTATTTTATATGTATATCTTGAATTGTTATAGTAAATTATTGTTGTAGTATATAATTTTTCAGTATTATAAATACATAAAATTGTTCATCTCAAAGGAATTTATTAAGGAGATAAATGTTAAGTCATTCATTCACCTTTAACCTAAAAGCCATAATCTATAAGAGTGTGCAACTCAGTAGATTCTCTGGTCCCTAGAAAATATTTGGACTTCACTAAAGGAAAGTCTTTTGCTTGTTAAAGCAGATCTGTATTGCCTGGGTCAGTTTGGGATACCATAACAATGTGGATTACAAATAGCACGGGTATATTTTTGTTCAGGTGTTAGAGGCTGAAAGTACAGGATTAAGGTATTGGCATGTCCCAGACACAGTGAGGGCTCTTTGGGTTGGATATGGCTAAATAACCTCACACAGTAGAATATGAGAGCTCCCCTAGTTCTGTACTATAAAACATTAATTTGTTTATATGTCCAGTAATCTTAGTTACCTTCCTGACTTAATGACTCCAGCAGTAAACCAATATTCACATTGGAGAGGGGATTTCATCATATCAGTGCTAGGGCATATAAATAATATGTTGCATGTACTTTGTGAAGGAACTTATTTGGACCTCATTTGGGGGAGAATAGAGATTTCCAGGAGCTGACTTTCCCATATGGAGTGGCCTTTGAACACTTATTTTTAACTATTTTTATTTTATAATATACATCAAAACACTAAGATCTTGAAACAGATGATAGTCTTTTTCTGTCTGCCTTCTGATCAAAATATAAAACTCTCATCTGCTCCAGTACCATGTTTGCCTACATGCTGTCATGACAGAAATGGACTACACCTCTGAAAGGGTAAGCCAGCCCCAGTTAAATGTTTTCCATTATAAGAGTTACCATGTCTTGATCATATCTCTTCTCAGCAATGGAAACCTAACACACACACACACACACACACACACACACACACACACACACACACGTACACACACCTATTTTCCTTTTTTTGTCTCTTCTAGAGTAAGTTTGCTTGAGGGCAACTTTGCGGAGATCTCAATACTGAGACTCTTTGGATATGAGCATAAAATAGTCTGTAGTTAAAGGTTTAACTCAATGTCAACTTCATTAAGATTTATTTTTGGATTCTTGCTATCTTCATAGTCAACATTCAAGTAAAAAATGATATGGGATAATGCCATTTGCTTGATCCGAATGGCCTAAGTTCTTTCAGTCCCAGGAATCAACCTACAGTTAGACACTTCAATTGAGGAGGTTGTTTATATTTGAGAGATACACTAAAACTATCCACTCTGCTCAAAGGAAACATTAAACCATTCTATGGGGTCAAGACTAGCAGTTGAAACCATGTATATGAAGTTCTACTGGCTACAAGTCATCTTTTATATAAACCACAGGGAAGACACAAGGAGATATTTGGGGGCACTGTAGGCACATGAGAAAGGCCTAAGAAAATTCCTAGTTTCCAGAAGCGACATTCATTCTGGAATCCTCTGCAATCATATTGCCTACCCTAGAAGTCACTAAAGAATAGCTTTTGCTTGTGGACATGGCTTGCTATCTTTGGCAAAATTTCACAGGTCTTGACATATTCAAGAGGATGGCCCTGATACTTAAAAGATCTGTTGGTATCTATGTAAATTATTTATGGCCTGAAATCTCATACATTCTCTCTACAAGGGGGTGATGCAATATGGATTAAGCGCAGGTTATGCCTCTCAATATATTAACAATGTTTCACATTCTTACAAAATGGTCTTTCCCGTGTGGAGTCTTTTGGATAGGTCTGTGCTTTTTAAACCTTACAAATAACACGGGTATATTTTTGTTCAGGTGTTACAGGCTGACATCTATCAAGGTGAATTGGATATGTGTGGGAGTTTATTTCAGCAGTATCTTCCTTGTGAAAAGTTATTTGATGTTCTTCTTTCATTAATGTAGATTTCAGCTGGATTTTCTGCATCAAAGCAATGGCTATTACTTATTAAAACACTGAAAATAATACCGAGGTGTCTGATTACATGCATTTCATTGAATAAGTTTGACATCTGATGAGTAACCTATTCAAGATGACATTGTAAATGGTTGAGTCTATTTACAACATCCATATTAGACCTTATTTTGAATTCTGCTACTCACTAGCCCAGAGGTTCTGAAACATTGGCATGTGCCAGAGTTGCCCAATTGGATTTGTAAAATGTCGACTTCTAGATGCCATTCCCAGATACTGTGACTCAATATACTATACATCTAACTTTTCCAACATGCTCCAGAGTAAAACTGATTACTAATGGTTGAGTTCCTTCACCCTCTATCCATATGTTAAATTCTAATGCCTAATATTAAATAATGTGATAGTATTAAGAAGGTTAGGTCATGAAGGCTTTGCCCTCATTAACAGGATTTAGTGTGCATATAAGAAACCTCAGAGAGCCCCTCTCATGTTCACACCTAGTGTCCAGTTATCTAAGAACAAGACAGCAAATACTCACTAGATATTCAGTTTTCCAGAAATCACTTTAGCTTTAGACTTCTCAGCCTTCGATGTGTGAGGAAGAGACCTCTGATATATCTGAACAACACATAGCATGCTCCGATGAACTGAGACACTGATGTTATTGAAACAGAGGGGTGTTCTGAATTCTCCTCCCTAGACTATCCTGGAGTCTTGAAAATGTAGTTATGATTGAACAGTTTATATTGCCTTTTAATTTGAAGACCATCTCCAACACCTTGCATACTGCTATACATAGTATAATATTTTAATAGCTCAAGGGTAGTTCTAGGTTATGTTATAGGTTTTATTCCGGTACTTTCTTCTTTGGAAGGAAAACTTTAGGTCCTTAGGGAGGTATGTAACTCAATAATTTGGTTTTATTTCTCTGTGAATATAGGACAAAACTTTGCTTGGTTCTAACTGAAGCAATTTTTTCCTCTGTCATTTCTGAAATAAATACTTAGTAAAAAAATTCCCCATCCTTTAAAAGTTATTTTAAAGAAAAATTTGGCACTAGGGTATAGCCCTGAATATCCCCTTTCTTTTGGGGAACATAGGGAACCACTTTGAGGAACTTTCTGCTGATTCTATCCTAATCCATCCTCTGTATATTATCTGTGTGATGTGATCATTCCTAAGGTCCCACTTCCCATGGGTATTAATTTTTTCATTGTTTAAGTCAGAGCACTTTTTTGATAATGCCAGATGAGTTGGGAAATTATATGAATAATGTTCCAAGATATATTAGTAGGAGTACAGTGATTATACAATGGTAGTCTGTCTCTAAATATATTTATATAATTAATAATTATGTCAGTCAATGCTTGAAGATAAGTAGGAAAGCTCTGGATAACCCTTGCATCTGTGGACTTGGTGGACTATTTTCAAGATGATACTGATGAGTATTGGTTTGATGGCAAGCTACATGTTCTTGGTTTGGCAGCACTAAGGGTTTTAGAGAGCAGAATTTGGAATTCTTGGAACTATTGTTCAACTTCATAAAATTATCATAAAACCCTGTCTCAAATAGATGTTAATGAATCACTTATTCTATTTATTTATTTTTTTATTCTAAACTAAATTTAAGCTTCCTTCTGTTTTCTGAAACTAAAATATTGAACATTTAAAAGGAAATTGTCTTCATTACCAAAGGCACATCACTTTGGTGCTACTGTTTCTCTGTGCTTCCTCCCTGAAAATAGGAGGAGTAGCTAAAGGGACCAACTTTTTTGAAGTGACATTTTAAGTAATCAAAAATTGGTTGTTGACTTATAAAAGCTCTGAGCTCAGAAAATCATGGTGTATTCTGTACTTTTTCCAGAAAATACCGAAATTACCCATAAAAATTTTATGAACAAGGCAATTTTCAAAGTTGGAAAGCATAAAATAATGTTGAAGCTTTCAAAATGAAGAAGATAAAATCACTCCTTACCTCTCTGACCCCCACCCCACTTTTGTCCTAGTTTTGAGTTGAAAGCTATTTTGTCATATTGGTCTCTCCTCTGACTGACTGATGTAAGGTCGGCTTTGCCTTGGGTGACTTCAGGGAATACATCTTTAGCACACTGGGTTCAGTACATATTTGTGTCTGTACCATTTTCTGGCTCCAGAGGGCTGGGCACTGTCATTAGCTTTTTTTGAGTCTTCCCATCATGCCCAATTTATAGTCATCAGTGGAGATGGCAAAGACTGGCAGTTTGCCATTCTTTTGAAAATCATGCAGTGTCAGCCAGAACCCTGGTGGGAAAAGGGAAACCACACTTATTTAAAATACAGTGAATTGCTTTGGGATGTTGTTGCACAGAGGCTGGTGAGATGAAAGAAGAGAAACAAAACACCAGTGGACTAGAATAATAGTTATAGACAAGTCTGGGAGAGAGAGCAAAGGGTGGCAACAGGGGACCTGCTGTGGATTGGGGAACACAGAAGGAAGTGTCATCAACAAAGGAGCTGGAGGGAAGAAGGAAAGGCAGACAGATCTCATCTTCCTTCTCTTACTAGTTTCCTATAGTTCGATGTAATTCTGCACGTTAAGAAATGTTTCAGTTGATCATCTGACAAAGGAATCTGAAAATGGAGTTTCCTATGTGGTCTGTCACCGCATAGAGAAAGAAATGGAGAGGAAATATAAAACTATAATCTGCATAGTCATATTAGTTCAAATACAAAGAATAATTGTCACTGTATTTTGTACTTATGTGGTGCCATCACTGCTGGGCTTTCTAGGTAAATAGTCATGCTATGGAATTTGTCAAACTTTTGTTGCTCATATTATTATTTTTAATGGAGCTATTATAAGCTCTGTGATTCATTAGTTTCTACCTCTCCATTCTGTTTAGAAAATATTTTAAGGTAATATTCATAATTTGAAGAAGAAAATTTAAGAAATTTATTGTGCTTATTTATAACTGACTCTCTAAGGTGTAACTGCACTTGTTATAGAAAAAGTTAAATATAATCAATTCAAACAGAATCAAAATATGTGACAAATTATTTTCTTCTAGTTAAAAGAATCTGGGGATGTGCACTAATAAGATTTATAGAAGAAAGGTCTTACAGTGTATCTAGTAGATGAGCCATGAGTTTTCATCTTTTTTTTTTTTTGTTTTACTGTATTCAATTCTTTCCTAAAAAGAAGTTAGTACTAGCCTGAGATATTAGAGGAAGTGTTGAAAAGAGATTCTTTTTTCAGTATGACATGACTTCAAGCCCAGTTTCCCTGACCTGTGTGAATGTGGAGGGTTTGAACTGTAAGAATGAATAAAAGGTATCCAACAAGGAAATCAGTGAACTCAGATGCCACTGGAATTATAACTGGGTGCTAGAGAGATGGCTCAGCGATTAAGAGCACTTACTACTCTTCCAGAAGATCTGGGTTTGACTCTCATCATCCATGTGGTAGCTCACCATCTGTAACTTCAGTTCTGTGATTCTAATACCATCTTCTAGCCTCTTGACACTGCTTGCATGTGGTACACTGACATATTTACAGGCAGAACACCATCCACGTTGAATGAAATTGAACAAAATCTCAAATGCATTTAAAAAGTTATAATTCAAATACACGCTAGATAATAAATCAACTATTATTTTTGTCTGTATGGTGAAAAGTAGACAGAGAGATTCATTCAGTTTAACCTTATATAGGAAAGTGTGACTGTAGGGTGTCCTTGCTGTGTAAGAGCTGGAAGAGA
Organism: Apodemus sylvaticus; assembly: GCF_947179515.1. Taxonomy (NCBI): domain Eukaryota; kingdom Metazoa; phylum Chordata; class Mammalia; order Rodentia; family Muridae; genus Apodemus; species Apodemus sylvaticus. Next base: position 73,112,803 of record NC_067486.1, on the reverse strand, counting down.
GTTGACACTAGCCATGGGACTCAGTTTTCTGTTCTCTAAATGTACAGATCCCACTAGTACAGACCCAAGTAGTTCAGAAGCCTTGCTTTAGTGTCCTGTGACTCAGCTTAATGGCTCTCATCGTCCATTCTTACACACCACATCCCTAGCAGGTGGGGAAAGGTCTGCTTTTCCACTTCCTGCAGGGTCTTTGCTCCCCATTTCCTCCCAGCATGAAACACCTTTGCTTCTTTTTCTCCTCCTGATGAAACCCAACCTCTCTTTCAAGACTCAGTTCAAATTTCTCACGGTTCACAACCTCTTCCCAGATTCTGGTACTCCTTAAAAATCTACTTTCCTTTTTCTCTGTCTATTTCCTCTGTTTACATGTCCTATATCAATAATCCTTTCCTTCGTGGGGAAGAGGGTAAGTTCATTTGAAGATACTGATGTGCAGTACTGTGGGTACCTTCAAGGTCTTAACATGAACCTCAGAAAACTGTGCACACTACATTCAGAGAATTTTATAATAGGATTTGCTGAGATTGAGCCTGAGAGGTTCAGAAGTCTAATTCTGCTCGGCACATCACGTTCTTTTCTCTGCCTTTTCCTTTCCCATCCCCACTTTCTTCCTTCTTCTTTTTGAATTTTTATCCTTAATCTTGTTTTCCTTTACTCAAGTGGTTTCTTCCTTTTCTAAATATAGATGTTCCTTTCTTGAACTAAGTGCATATCTTGATACATGAAGACAACTGCAAATATAAATTGATATAAATGTATTTATTGACAGTAACTCAGCTGAAGCAAAACTGAATTATTCTTTTCATTCTATCACATGCTCATCATCACTATAGAGTTAAGCAGTGGAAATAACTTGATGCGCAAAGACACAAGGTTAATTTAAGGTTTTGCAGCTGACATGAATGTGAATTTGCAAATTAATATCCCTTAGACTACCACAATTGTCTATATCATGCAACATCTATATGGATATGTTTTGTAAACTTAACATTAGATAACTTGTTTAAGTTATTGCTGTTTTCTTTTCTTTGTTTTTCTTTTCTGTATTATGTGTTTACATTTCAAATGATTTTCCCCTTCACAGTTTTCCCCCTCCCAAAAGTCCCATAATCCTTCTTCCCTTCACCCATTCCCCAATCAACCCCCTCCCACTTCTCTGTCCTGATAATCCCCTACAATGCTGCATTAAGCCTTTCCAGGACCAGGGCCCTCTCCTTCCTTCTTCTTGGGAATGGTTTGATATGTGAATTGTGCCTTGGGTATTCAGAGCTTCTGGGCTAATTAATATCCACTTATCAGTGACTGCATTCCATGTGTGTTCTTTTGTGAATGGGTTACTTCACTTAGGATAATATTTTCCAGTTCCAACCATTTGCCTAAGAATTTCATGAATTCATTGTTTTTAATTGCTAAGTAGTATTCCATTGTGAGAATATACCACATTTTCTGTATCCATTCCTCCATTGAGGGACATCTGGGTTCTTTCAAGCTTCTGGCTATTATAAATACGGCTGCTATGAACATAGTGGAGCATGTGACCTTATTGCATGCCAGGGAATCCTCTGGGTATATGCCCAGGAGTGATATAACAGGGTCTTCCAAAAGTGTCATGCCCAGTTTTCTGAGGAACCGCCAGACTGATTTCCAGAGTGGTTGTACCAGCTTGCAATCCCACCAGCAGTGGAGGAGTGTTCCTCTTTCTCCACATCATCACCAACACCAGCTGTCTCCTGAGTAGACAGGATCCCTTTAAGTAGTAAATGGCTTTAATCTTAGCCATTCTGTTTGGTGTCAGGTGAAATCTCAGGGTTGTTTTGATTTGTATTTCCCTAATGACTAATGATGTTGAGCATTTCTTAAGGTGATTCTCAGTTATTCGATGTTCTTCAAGTGAAAATTCTTTGCTTAGCTCAGTACCCCATTTTTTTAATAGCGTTATTTGGCTCTCTGGAGTCTAACTTCTTGAGTTCTTTGTATATATTGGATATTAGCCCTCCGTCAGATGTACGGTTGGTGAAGATCTTTTCCCAATTTGTTGGTTGCCATTTTGTCCTTTTGACAGTGTCCTTTGCCTTACAGAAACTTTGTAATTTTATGAGGTCCCATTTGTCAATTCTTGATCTTAGAGCATAAGCTATTGGTGATCTGTTCAGTAACTTTTCCCCTGTGCCCATGTCCTCAAGGGTCTTCCCCAGTTTCTTTTCTATTAGTTTTAGTGTGTCTGGTTTTACGTGGAGGTCCTTGATCCACTTTGAGTTGAGCTTAGTACAAGAAGATAAGAATGGATCAATTCGCATTCTTCTGCATGCTGACCTCAAGTTGAACCAGCACCATTTGTTGAAAAGGCTATTTTTTTCCACTGGATGTTTTTGGCTCCTTTGTCAAAGATCAAGTGACCAACACAAGTGGAAAATCTGGAGGTATTGCTATTTTCTTAATGATAAGAATCATTATAACACAATCATATTTAAATATGAATCTCAAAATGTTCTAGGATATCTAACATTTCAGATAAGCAAAGAAGTGAAGTGTTTGAAGAACTGGGTTAGGGAAATTTACTCAAAATGTCTTATTTGTTTATCATTGTTTATTATTTCATTAAAAATTTAAAAATCAAATATATGTTAATATGCCTTGAGAAACTGAATTAGTACAGTCCACAGAATATCAATGCAGAGGAAGTTCAAACAGTCTTATGATAGACAAAGCTTGGTTAGCTGCTTAACATCTTCTGTATGTTAAACACCATTACTATGGTCCTGATAAGTCTAACCTGATAAGGCTCATGGTAAGTCTAAGTAACTTTGTTTCTCTGAGTACTCGTTCTTATAAACGATTGCTTTACATCACCTCACAAAACTTAAGGTTCATTTGGCACTAATTCACTCTAGGTTGCTACCCTACCTGGGTGATATCTCAGGCATTGCATGTGTCAGGAGCTCAATTTTGAGAGCAGGTGGTCTGAAGGACTGCCCTTGCAATACCCATTGCACTTTTGGACTACAAGATAGCCCAATCATGGGTGAGTGGTACCATAGAGATCATGACTCTAAATTATTATCTTCAAAATCTAGATGGGGCTTTAAAATCCCATCAAAGATCCCAGAGGCCACAATGTTGAAGATTAAACCCATCATTTACAATAAAGGAATAAAGCATACTTAATTTTTAAAGTTTCAAATCTTTTGATGTTTCTAATTATAAGACATAATTTTTCTCATAGTATTTTTCAAGACATAATTTCTTCTTTTATAATATGAAAAGAATGAGCATACATGTTCAATATTCTTTAACCTCTAAGATGCATTTGATTATCAAAAATAATGTTTTAATAATATTTATATATGATATTATATGTAATTTAAGTAATTGAATTTATATTTTATTATAAGTGCAACACCTACATGGACAAATTGTAATTTTGTTATATATTCTTTTATTCATATATGTAAATTATATATTCAATATATAATTATATGTTGACTATGTATATTTATTCTTTATTTTTCTTTTAAGAATCCTGTATTTAGGGTTTATTTACTAGTAATTATATATATATTTTTTTCATTTTTTTGCTTTTTTTGTGTGTATTTTTTTTTATTTGATGTATTCTTTATTTACATTTCAAGTGATTTCACCTTTTCTGGGTCCCCACTCCCCCCAAGTCCCATAAGCCCTCTTCCCTTCCCCTGTTCCTCCATCTACTCCTTACCACGTCCCTGTTCTGGTATTTCCCTATACTGTTGCATTGAGTCTTTCCAGAACCAGGGGCCATTCCTCCGTTCTTTTTTGGACATCATTTAATATGTGGATTATATCTTGGGTATTCCAAGTTTCTAGGTTAATATTGTATATTTATTCTTACATAAATATCTTTATTTTATTATATAATATATATAATATAGACATTACTATATATCATCTATATAATTATATATAAAATACTTATATATATTTATATAGTACAGATATATATAACAATATACTATCTAAATACAATTTAATAAATTAGATAATAAAGTATTTGTTATATTTTATATTTATTTACTGAATATATAATTTAAATACATGAGTTAAAATAATTTTTTACTTGTCATTTATGTATTTGTGTACATAATTTTCTCTCTGTTTTTTTTATTCATTTTGGTACTTAGTGTTCTGTATGACTAAGAAGGCATTCTACTTATAATCTATTGTCCTCTTCCTCAAGGATCAGTATTTACCAGAGAATGGCAATTTCTCAAATGTAAATGGAGTACCTTTTCATATGTAATGTCTCAGTTATATATGTCTAATTATACCAATCTTTCATACATATGGATCTTTCATACTCACAAAATCATTTATAATAATTCAAAATTGATGTTTGCTAAAACAGCATTTTGTAATCTTATGCAATGAGAAACTTTTGTGTATATGAACTTGAGTAGGCAAAATTATGAAGTGAACCTGCAAAATTATAAGCAAGAATTTTAGTGCTTACAATAGGGGAAAAATCCTGATTGATATTTGGCCTAAACTATTACTGAGATGGTTACTATGGATTGTTAACTTGATAGGATCTACAATCACCTAAAGGACCTTTGGGCACATCCATGGGTGAGATTCTAGCTGAATTACTTAGGCTTGGAAGACCCACCCTTAATGTAGATGGCACCATTCCATGTTTTGGCACAAAGAAAACTGAACCCCAACATTGATCTGTAGTTTGTATTTTCAAATGAAATGTGCCTAGCTACCTTCTACTTCCATACCTTTCTCATCATGTTTGACTGTATCTTCTCAAGCTATAACTCTCCCTTCCTTAAGTAAGCTGCTGTGTATATGTGTGTGTGTGTGTGTGTGTGTGTGTGTGTGTTGACTTGTGTGTGAGTGCATTTATCCATCCCCAACATGAATTTCTATAGAAGTCATCTGGTATCTTTCTCTCTCACTCTCCATTTTATTCCCTTGAGACAAGATCTCTCACTGAACCTAGAACTAGGCTGCCTACAGCAAGCTGCAATAACCTTTCTCTCTCCATTCACTACAGAGCATGTCGCCATGTAAGTCCAGAACATTTAAACTCAGGTCCTCATCCTTGCATAGCAAGCCTTAGACCTACTAAGCCACCTTCTCAGCCTCTTCAATTGCTCTGTCTGGTATTTTTGTCATAGCAATGAGAAAATTAAGTAGAAGATATATAAAATTAAATTTATACATTTAAGTAAGAATATATGCACTTTTATAAAATAATTATCACAAAGGAGTGTTAGTAAATAGTACTTGAATTATTTCATTTGGCACTATGTGGTATGTGACAACCTTCTCAAAAGGCAACAGGAAGGTGAGAAAGACACTTTCCCTGACCTTAGTGAATATATCTACCTAGAGATCACTCAGGCAAACTATGTAACAATCACAACCAAATAGTTGGATCCAGTAACTGAGCATTGTGGGTACACATCTGGAGAATGTGCACAGTATTTGCTCAAGGTCAGTGCTCCAGCTGAATCAAGTGAGGAGGATTGCTGAGGTAGAAATGTGTAGAAGAGCATGAGTTCTCAGAGACTCATAGCATTCATTCTAGTATGGCTGAAATATCAGTATTTGTCTGGTGCGTTTCGATCTGAATAGATCACAGGCTGCAGGACAAGTGTAATGAGAGGAAGCTGCAAAGACTCCCAGTTCTGCACTGGCAGGCTATGCTCAGGGAGTGCTATTGGAAATTGGAGAGTGTAAAACCTAGTAACTTATTTTGACGCTTTAGAGATAGAAATGTATTTCAGAAATTTCACATTTATATAATGTCTCAGAGGATATATTGATGGTGTGAACTCTGGGGGGGCAAAGAACAGAGCTGAATATTTAATCAGTGAGGTCACAGAGTGTCAGAACTGCACAGGTGAGAATCATCCAACAGAACTGGGACTTCTGTGGACTGACTTCCCTGCACTTAGTGAAACCGTGAAGAGTAAGGGGGAAGACAGACTTGTGTCTAATTCTGTGTTCTGCATTAGAGAGTGGGATAATTAGAGGGAGGAGATATGGTTTTGGTTTAAAGAACTGAAGAGCACATGGGGGGCAAAAACAGCCCTGGAATGAAACATTCCAATGTCCTCTTGCAAGGAAAATACCATCAGAGCCATGTAGAGCACAAAGCACATCTGTGTTTTATAGGCATCATTTTCACCAAAATAATTGGACTGAATGGTGTCATCTGGACATCAAACACAATGTACAGAACAGAGTAGGGCTCTTAAAACACACTGTTTTTTTATTATATATTTGCTTTATTTACACTTCAAATGGTATCCCCTTTCCTTGTTACCCCTCTGAAAACCCCCTATCCCATCCCCCATTCCCCTGCTTACCAAGACTCCCAAATTCCTGACATTCATTCCATTATTCTGGGGAATTAAGCCTTCACAGGACCAATGGTCTCTCCTCTCACTGATGTCTGAAATAATCATTTTCTGCTACATATGTAGCTAGATCCATATGTCCCACCATGTGTATTCTTTGGTTGGTGGTTTAGTCCATGGGAGCTCTGGGGGTACTGGTTGTTACATATTATTTTTCCTCCTGCAGGGCTGCAAACCTCTTCAGCTCCTTGGATCCTTTCTCTAGCTGCTCCACTGGGGACCCTATGCTCATTCTGCTGGTTGGCTGTGAGCCATGGGTATTTTGATCCACCTTCCAATAAGGATCAAAGTATCCACACTTGGGTATTCCTTCATCTTGAGCTTCATGTGGTTTAAAAGTTGTATCTTGGGTATTCTGAGCTTTTGGGCTAATATCTGCTTATCAGCAAGTGCATACCATGTGTATTCTTTTGTGATTGGGTTAGCTTATTCAGGATGATATTTTCTAGTTCTGCAGTTTGCCTAAGAATTTCATGAATTCATTGTTTTTAGTAGCCGAGTAGTACTTGATTGTGTAAATGTACCACATTTTCTGTATTCATTCTTCTGTTGAGGGACATTTGGGTTCTTTCCAGCTTCTGGCTATTATAATTAAGGCTGCTGTGAACATAGAGGAGAATGTGTCCTTATTACATGCTGGGGCATCTTCTGGGTATATGCCCAGGAGTGGTATTGCTGGGCCCTAAGGTAGTGCTATGTTCAGTTTTCTGAGGAACCACCAAACTGATTTCCAGAGTGGTTTCACCATCTTGCAATCCCACCAGCAATGGAGGAGTGTTCCTCTTTCTCCACATCCTCTCCAGCATTTTCTGTCCCCTGAGTTTTTGATCTTATCCATTCTGACTGGTGTGAGGTAGAATCTCAGTGTTATTTTGATTTGCATTTCCCTGATGATTAAGGATGTTAAACATTTCTTTGGGTGTTTCTCAGCCATCCCGTATTCCTCAGCTGAGAATTCTTTGTTTAGCTCTGTACCCCATTTTTAATAGCATTATTTGGTTCTCTTGCAACTAACTTCTTGAGTTCTTTGTATGTATTGGATATTAGCCCTCTATCAGATGTAGGATGTAAAGATCTTTTCCCAATTGGTTGTTTGCTATTTTGTCCTATTGATAGTGTCCTTTGTTTTACAGAAGCTTTGCAATTTTATGAATTCACATTTGTCAATTCTTGATCATAGAGCATAAGCTAAGGTGTTCTATTCAGGAAAATTTCCCCTGTGCCCTTGTGTTCCAGGTTTTTCCCCACTTTCTCTTCTATTAGATTCAGTGTATCTGGTTTTATGTGGAGGTCCTTGATTTACTTGGATTGAGCTTTGTACAGGGAGATAAGAATGGATCAGTTTTCATCCTTTTACATGTTGACTGCCAGTTGACCCAGACGATTTGTTGAAAATTATGTCTTTTTTCCACTGGATAGATTTAGCTTCTTTGTCAAAGATCAAGTGACCATAAGTTTGTGGGTTCATTTCTGGGTCTTCAATTCTTTTTTTTTTTTTTAATATTTTTATTTTCTATATTCTTTGTTTACATTCCAAATGATTTCCCCTTTCCCGGATCCCCCCTCCCCATATGTCCCATAAACCTTCTTTTCTCCATCCCTTCTCCAATCACCTCCTTCCTTTTTCTCTGTCCTTACTTCAATTCTATTCCTTTGATCTACCTGCCTGTCACTGTACCAAGACCATGCAGTTTTTACCACCATTTTTTAAAGGCATGCTGAAAGAAATAAGAATGTGAGGTTTGGAGCCATCTACAAATGTAGAGAGAAAATACACCAAATTGTATTCTGAACAACTTTCAGGAGAAGAAAAAGTTTGTAAAACAAAGAAAATGTCAGTAAAAGTTTGCCTAGATTTCTACATCTCCCAGAAAGGAATGGTAAGCCTGACATGTGTTGAGTTTATCAGAAATCACAAGAGTAACTGCCTAGGGATAACAATTGCTATGGAGAGAGAAGTATAAAAATCTCATGGCATTCAGGTGATGGTCGAGTGGGAAAAAAAATGTGTAGGCTTCTTATAAAGAATTTAACCACAGAGGAGATGACTGGAAGATCCTGAAAGTTTAAGTTTTGAAAAATAATAGGAGATAGAAAGAGAAAGAGATATTTCTGCCTTTTAAATGTGTAAAGAACTAATGTGGTGGAGGCTGCTGCAGGCACTGACAGAGAGGATGCTGTAAAGTTGCTAGAAGAGTAAAATTTAGAGTTATGGCACAGTTTGAAGGATTATGCTCAGGCTTGATGGCAGATAAGCTTTCATAGGAGACTGGAAAGTGATGATAAGAGCAGAAGGAAATGCCGCTCCTTATTGACAGACGGTGTTTGGGGAAAAAAAATCAGGATACCAAATGATGACCAGAGACAGTCCCTTTGTAAGTGAAACAGCTTGATGCAATGCTGATACTTCTGAAAATTTCTAACATTTTATTGCCATGTTGATGTCTGATGGTCCATTAAATTTAAATGGCCTGCATAACAAAAATATTTTTTTCAATAAAATGTTGTATGGAATGACATTTTGCAAATTATTTTATATTACTGTGACAGCTATTTGGGCATTTCTTTATTCAGAAACTGAGTCCTATAAACAATCTTTTAAAACTGGTTTGTAGAACTTAGTGTTCCAGTGTCTCCTAGTGGAATAATCCAGAAATTTTCTAATTGGATTGTAAAGATTGAGGTTTTTCCATTTCAATGCATAACAGAAACAGAAAAAAAAAAGACTATTTATAGAGTTTATTCACTTATTTAGTAACAACCTAGTTGTGTTTAATTGAGAGCTAATTAGTTGTGAGACTATTTATAAAACAAGTAAATGTACAATGCAAGTCTAGCAGGGTCCAAATCTGTAGGCTAGGCATCACATCATACCAGGTTAGCCTATGATTTACAGCTTCTGAAGAAAGAATAGTTTTACAAGTTTATTTCTACTTTAAAATAATATATATTATATATGAGTATCTATCAACAATGTTTTGATATGTTATTATATGAAATTTCTCATTCAGCCTAGTGCACAAATCCATTACTCCTATAATTTTTCGAAGCTGTAGAAGATTTTGTATATCCTTTTCACTCATATGTTGAATTTTGGCAAATAAATGAATAAACCATATAATATCACATGTAGAAAGGAGAATGATAAAGGATAAATACTATGAAATAAAGAAGGACTAAATTTGGGTAGTAGAGATGAGTTATGAAAGAGGAAAAAAAGAAAACAGCTTTCCTAGATCTAACTCTGTTATGGGTTTTTGTTGTTGTTTATGATGGTAGATAAAATTATACTTAATAATGAAAGTGTCAGTGTCAGCAGGAAAATGAATAGGACTAGAAAAAATTTATCCTAAGTGAGGTATAGCAGATTCAGAAAGACAAATATGCTGTGTATTCTTTATATGAAGATATTAAATCAATGATAAGGAAGAAAAAATACACAGAATCACAAAGGTAAGATTAAATTTAGGGGTTACTATTCTAGAGATCTAGAGTCAGGGGCACAGTTCTCCTTAGAAAAGAGAAATATAATATATTGTTTTGAATGGACTGAAGGAATACATGAATGGAAGAATCATGAAGGGATAAGGCAATTCAGGGAGAGACAACTAAACTTGAGGAGTGTGTAAGGAGAAGTATGAAGCCCAATATAGTAGAAACTCCTATATATATGCATATATATGCAAATATATATACAAGGCCTACATGAATGGAATTACCAAATGATGATAGAGACAGAATCCCAACTGGACCTCTCTCATTACCAAATAAAACTTCCAGTATCAAGAATGGATTATATATAATTGAGTTGTTCACCAAAAGCATCCAATGGGAACCCCCAAACAACCTGATGTTGCCAAAGCTATTTAGGTTGCTGACTGCAAGGACCTATTGGCAAAGGCAACTCATCTACACAACTCATTGAACACACAGTAATCAAGTTGTTGCCTACATAGAGCCTTCACTCCTAGAGATTAGTGTTTTACAACAAGAAGGTACTCTGTATGCTATCAAAAGAGAAACATAAACACCAACCCAGCTGCAAAACCTTCGATATGCAATAGTGTCTAGTCTGCATGATAAGGTAGTACAGTAGTGGCACAAAACTTGTGAGAGTAACAAACAGATATCTAATGACACTCAGGACTCACTCCATGAGAGTGAACCCATGCCTGTCATTGCTTGGATGACCAAGAACCTGTGACCTAGGTAAAGAAACAAATACTATTCTTCTACTAAAGGAACATTGTATTAAAATTACTTCTAATGACATTCTTCTGAACTCATAAATCAGTGCCTTGCTCAGCCATCATGAGAGAAGTTTCCTCCTGTATAGATTGGAATAAATACAGAGATTCATAGCCATACAACATGCAGAGAGTGACAGACATTGGGTCTATATGGATCCAAACCAGGCAGGGTTCCAGTGCTGAGAAAAGTGGACATAAGTACCTATACCTAACCAATGTTATTTCTAATTGATAACAATTTGCGAAACAATATTTAGCTTTCTGCAAGGGGTCTTACTGGGGAACCAAATCACTCCTAAGTGTAGACTTCATGGCTCACAGTAGAAGGACAACAGAAAACTAACTCAATGGCAGCTTTGGAAGTTTCTTGACTCAAAATGTTCTAGCAGAATTTTTTTGTAAATTTTCTTTTTTATTTATTCTTCTCTTATACATTGCATCCAACTTCAGTTTTCACTCCCTCTTCTCCTTGCAGTGCTCCACCCCAACCTCCCTTTTCTCCTACTCCTCCTCTCCTTCCCTTCAGAAAAGAGCAGGCTTCCCAGCAACATCAACCAAACATGGCATATTAAGTTGCAATAAGACTAGGTACTTCCCCTCATGCTAAAGTTAGATGATGTGATCCACTGGGAGGAAAAGGATCCTCAAACAGACAAAAGAGTCAGAGATAGTCTTAACTTCTACTGTTTAAAGCCCCCCAAGAACACCAAGCCTCACAACCATAACATGCATTCAGAAGACCTAAGTCAGCCCCATACAGGCTCCCTGATTGTTGGATCAGTCTCTTGGAGTCCCCACGAGCCCTACTTATTTGATTCTGTGACCTGTGTTCTTGTGAGGTTCCTTTGGCTTCCAGGATCCTTCCATTCCCTTCTCTGTAGAAAAAAAAATTATTTTCTTTCTCCCTCTCATTCCCTTCCAACACCATTTCTTTCCCCCATCCCCTCCTTCTTTCTTTCCCACAAGTCCTTTGTGTATATAATGTGCTTCTAGTTTAGTGTTGTTTTAATGAGATTCCTGAGTGTGCTAACAAGCAGATTTCTGCCTTTACATCTGTTTCTTGTGCCTTTTCTTAGGCTCTTTTCCTCCTATTCTGTAATGTTTATTTTTGTTTTGTCTTATTATAATTTATTATTATCTGATAGAAGCCCACTTTTTTTTTCTAATCAGAGACAGAAATAAAGTATATCTGAATGTTAGGGGATGTCAGAACAAGGAGGAGTGGAAGGAGGAAAATCCATAATCAGGATATAGTATATGTAAAAAGTATTTTCAATAAAAGAAAAGCATCCCCAAAATAGTTAAAATGTCATATACAATGCGAGGCTCTTTGCTTAAGCATGGCTATCCTCACAGTTCAATGAGATGTAAAGTTGTACAGGTCTTAGGCCCAGTCCTCTACAACTGTTATTGTAAACTGATCTGAGATGCTTAAGCCTGTGAGATGAGGGCCAAATAACAAGCTCACAGCTCTGAGTTTATTGTTAGGGTGTTTTCAGATAGTTTAATTAGAAATAGATGAAAGTAGTTAACAGAAAAGAGTCCACATTACTTTACATAGATAGTTGGATTTCAAAAATGTCAGAAATCCACAGAATGTGATATTTAATGTTATTTATTCACTTGTTGTTGAGACAAGTCTGCTCCTGACAGCATCCCTTTCTTTGATTCGAAGAAGAAATTGAGCATCAATGGAGTTGCTTCAGTTGCACTGAGACAGCCACTAGGCAAGAATTGCCTCATTTCATCTTCAAAAAAAGGACACAATTTAGAGTTTAGGACATCTTAGTTCTGCTGAGGCAGAATCAGCTAGTCCTTAATAACTCCTGTTTTTCAAAGGTCTGTCTGATGATCAGAGGCCAGAAGGCTGAAGACAGATATTCCAACTTCCTGATATACTGGGGCTGTATAGTAGGCAGCTGTCTCTACAATTTGTCTCATTTCTGGAAGCTGTGTTAGGCTTCTTATATAATTTCAGTTAATATTAGTCCTTCTTGAATTTCTGATGGGCTTGAAGACTTATAGTCTCAGAGTCAAACCAGGCTATTTACATTGAGAGAACAGATTTGAGAGGATAGTTTTCAGATGGCATACAATCGAAATCCAGGACATAAGTCAGGTATAAAATTTTAAGTCTTTTAGTTAGGACAGATGACATTGTTCTATCTTAATGACAAAGATGATGGACTGGGTGTTAGGTCTATCTTATGCCTTATAAATTACAGAATGGCAACAGTTGTGCTCAATTTTTATTTTGAAAGGAAAGGTTTTTTTTTTTGTTTGTTTTTTTTTTTTATTTAAACAGAAAGGGTGATATATGGCCGGATTTTCCCTGTCCAATTACATTAAAATACTAGTGCAGTAGGAGGCCTGTGATTAAACAAGGAAAATGGAGACAGAGCTAAGAGTTGCAGGAACATAGAGTGACTCAAGTGAGAGAAGAGAAGCAATGTGGATGATAGACATGTTGATTGAAAACCAGAGTGGCTTTGAATTGTCACCGGTAGATATGTTATTAAATAGGGATAAAATAATTGGGGTAACTTGTCTAATCTAGGTGGGCAGCTTCTATCATTATCAGTTGGCACAGAAATTATTGTATGAGCATCTTTTGAATTGAGAATTTATTAATACTTTTTCCTTATTTTCTTTCTCAATCTAGACTCATTTGCTTCATTCCAAAGATATATTTATTTATTATATAAAAATACACTGTAACTGTCTTCAAACACACCCAGGAGAGGGCATCAAGCCTCATTACAGATGGTTGCAAGCCACCATGTGGTTGCTGGGATTTGAACTCAGGACCTTGGGAAGAGCAGTCATTGCTCTTATCTGCCCAGCTATCTCTCCTGCCCCAGAGAATTTATTGATTCAGAAATCTGACTGGTTAATTACAAGCATCAAGAGTTTTGTTTTACTGGGTTACTGGAATGTGGGACCACTGACCATAGGGGTTTCTGGCTGAGAAGGAGCTAGCAGTTTCAGAGACAGTTGAAAAGGAATAACATGATCAGTCACCACGGGTGCTAGCTAGAGACAGGGCTGGTAGGACCTTGCTAGGGCAGAGAGTTGCTGACAGTAGCATAGGAGCTTGCCAATACTTTTTAGTATTTCTTGCAACATGTATAGATTAGAGAGTGTTAGTTTTGGTACATGAAATTTTCAAAGTTTCTTATAGTAAAGATTATAAAATGAAGAATTTTTGTTCATAGGAAGCTCCAGGGAAATCTGACAAAAAAGTGTTCTATACAAGACTTTTACACACACACACACACACACACACACACACACACACACACACACACACACAAATAAGCAAATGTTTTAAAAGTTTGATGAGCACAAATTAAATTCAAACACTAGGTTACACAACATGAGCCAAGCTGCCTACACAGAGAAGCTAATGATGAACTTTAACAGCCATTCTCCTCTAGATGTTGAGGTCCCTATTGCCTGTGTTCACTGCTCCAAAGCTAGTGAGTCAGTAATGCCACTGTTATTTGTTACCTTGAATGGGCTACACAATAAGAAAAAGATGAAATAAAAAGAGCACTAATATTTCTTGGAAATACATAATAAACTTAACTTGTAACTACTATGTAGTGGATTGGCCTAAACCGTATTGTAATGCTAAGTGTTGGACTCTAAGATTTGGAGTCAACATCTAGCCATTGGAACCTGGCCACCATGTTAACTCTAATTGGTGGAAAAATATGCCAGCATCCAATATTTGGGGGGTAAGAGAGATAGGCAATGTTTAGGTTTCCTAGGCTAGCGACCTTGAGGAAGGAAGAGGAGGAAAAGAATTCACCATGGGATAGTAAGAATGTACAGTAGAGAAGCAAGGAGAACTGACATAGTCTCTGGGCAAAGAGAACATGGCTCAGATGCCTGCTTGGTTGGAGTTAAGAGCAGCCAAGATGAAGCATAGTAAGTAATAATGGGGTTATTGATAGGAGGTAGATTCTAACATTATGGAGAGTAGGCAGGTGCCCAGCTATTGTGCTGCTTAAAGCATATTAAAACATCTAGGTTTTAGCATTTGGGCAGGGGGCAGGGAAGAACCAGGAAAGGGGACAACATTTGAAATGTAAATGAAGAATATATCTAATAAAATGGTATAAAATGCTATAACTTGTAAATCTATTGTAATTCAATAATAACTTACAGCATTGTAAAAAAGACACTGTATTATTGACAAGCATATTGCTTCTGGCATAGTATGCTCAAGACAATACCCATATTTATATGAAGTTTGAGACCATGGTGTGGCAATTTAAAAATTTAATATTATTATCTCTATAAAGCTACTTTGAGAGTTTCTAAGTTCATCGTTAGTCCTATAGAAGCATAGCTTTTTTTCCCTCCAGGTATAAAATGATCATTACTATTTTGGAGCAGAAATTACCTTGGCCTAGTAACCATGGCAACTAATTGAATAGAACAATACAGTAATAGCTACTTCTGTATAATGGTAATGGAGCTATTGACACACCCTAGTAGATGGAGGAAATATTATGGGAACGTCAGGTTGGCTTCCAGCCATGACTTCCTCTTGCTTCTGCCTCCTGTCTCCAAAATTGCAAGTAATCTTAGGGAATTGTCAAGATCTTGCTGTGTTCTGCTTGAAGTTCCTCCATAAGGCAATAAACAGAAAGTTTTTTTTACAATCTATGTCTTGTCCTGAAAGACCCCATTTTGAGGGCAAACCTAGAGATAGAATTGTTTTACACCCTAGTGTCAATAAAACATATTACTGAAATCTGTTTTTGATGCACAAACTAGTAAGTGAGCTGTTTGTTAAAGAAGACAAGGTGCCAGTTGATAAACTTATCAAAGTGAATTGGGACTGTATAACATTATGGGAGAATAAAATGGGAAGTATTAAAGTAACACCAAGAAAAATAAGGCCCAAAAGAATGTCTCTAAGACAGTGTATGGAGAAAAAGGTGCCATACCTTCACCTCAGTAAAGGATATCTATTAAGGAGATGACTTTAGTCACCACCAACATGCCATTGGGTCAGCTGATATATATATATGAGACCTGTCATCCATATTGGGGGCTTCATCTCAGCTCATTCTTCACTGTTAATGCAACCTAATTGTTTTACATCCATACACCAGCATCCTCTGTCTGCATCTGTTGTCCATGTATCTGCCCATCTTGACCCAGTCAGGCCGTTTACCTCTATGGCTTTCATGATCCTGCACATCATTCCCTTAGCTTAGCTTGACACCGAATTTCATCTAAAAACTCTGTCCTTGTGACTTAACACTACAACATTGTTGTTCAGCTGACATTCAATAGGGCTCATTATCTGATGAACTCCCACAAGACTCTCCTTATATTGCTATCAGTGTCTAGCTTCTGTGTCCCAGGCATCTAGAATTCCTTGTGCTCCTTTAACTCTGTGTGTGTGTGTGTGTGTGTGTGTGTGTGTGTGTGCATGTGCATATACTTGAGTATGTGTGATTCTAGAATGTTGGTGATCTGAGAGGTAATATTAGCAACTAAGTTTGGATTAAATGAACCTATGTTTCCCATTGCCTTACAATACTCAAGAATACTTAGAAAATTGCTGTCAACTCTACTACTTTAGTTTGGGAATTTATTTTTATTAAGAGATTGTATGCATTATGGAAAGGCGCAAATATGATCATCTATTTGTAATCAAATTGATGCTATAAAGAAGTTACTGAAAGATTTGCTTAGGAAACATTAAGCCATACAAATAGAATTTAGCTAAGGTAGTACTGCCTCTAAAAGTCCCCAAAGATAACAACTGTGCTAACTCCATTACAGATAATGGAAACTTAGGGTATTAGGCTGCTAATGTTTGTTCACCAAGACAGACCTCCAGTTAGGCTCCATTCTCATAACAAAATAAGAAGACACTGACTTAAAACTGGCCACTAGGCCCCTACCTGTATCAAAGAACATATCTAAGGTTGAGTTTAAGTGGGCAACCGGGTCACAACCACCATCACGTACTGCCCTGCTATTAAGTATCTTGTGCTCTTATTAGAAAAAAATCCTATAATTCTATCAGGTGGACAAGCTGAATCTGGCTAATACCTATTTGAAAAGAACAACACTGATATACTTAAGAAGTTATTTGGTGATATCGTTGCTATATAAATCAGCCATCTTCCCAAGTGACCAGACTTATAGTCTCTTGTCTTTTTAAAAATTGTTCAAAGAATGATTGGGGGCTAGGACCTGAAAGAGATTTCAGGATGATGGTATGTAGGTGCTACATAAGCTGAAACAGTTTTTAAGTTCACAAAATTTTCTATTTATGCTTGGCTCTTCCCTGAGCATTAGCTGGAGTGGGAAGTGAGCTATATCAAAGAACAGAGTGATTTTTCACTGGGAAAGCATTTTAATATTAATTCTAGAACACTATGAATGGCAAGTTACTACTTTAGATAAATGGGATGGATAGACTCTCTTCTAAAAAAGCATACTGGGTATTGAGATTATTTTTGCAGTCAGCGATGCCTTCAAATGGCAATTATATCTGATGAAGAGGCAGAGTAGTGGGTACAACTTTCTTGTTGGTTTAGAGCCTATAGGATTCAAGTATCTAGTATGTGTGGCAGATAGAGCAGACCAAGTTAGGCCAAACAAACAGTCTTTCTCCACCTATTACTTGGGGGAGGGAGTTCAGGGAGGCCCTATGGCAGTGTCTCAGGATAAGGAAGAAAAATGCATCATGGAAAATGATTATAGATTATATAATGCTAAAAATAAAAAAGTAGTACCTCTCATCTCTGCTGCTGTATCCAAAACTACTCTTTTGAGGAAATGTTTGAAATGGCAGGGTGGTTCATGCTGTATTAGATATTGCTAGGACTTTTTCTTTTCATCTTCTTAGCTACTAATTCTGGAGTACGATGATTTACACTTGTTTAGAATGGATAGCAACAAATCTTCAAAGTTCCTTCCAACTTTCTACCAAAAATATGCCACCACATGTGTGATATATAGAACTGTGACAGGTATAGGTTATCAGTCTAATGCTCCTAAGAAGAGGAATTCTTAATTGACAATTGCCTTCATAAGTTTGGCATAAGGGCATGTTTTGGGGGTGTTTTCTTGATTGCTAATTTAGAGAATTGCCTTGCTCAATTAGATTGATGCATTTGATATTTGTGCATCAAATATCAAATTTGTATATGATTTGGTTCTTGGTTTGTATATGATTGGCCCAGGAAGTGACCCTATTAGGAGGTGTGGCCTTGTTGGAGTAGGTGTGTCACTGTGGGCGTGGGCTTAAGACCCTCACCCTAGTTGCCTGGAAGTCAGTCTTCTACTAGCATCCTTCAGATAAAGATGTAGAATTCTCAGCTCCTCCTGCACCATATCTGCCTGGATGCTGCCATGTTTCTGCCTTGATGACAATGGACTGAACCTCTGAGCCTGTAAGCCAGCCCCAATTAAATGTTGTCTTTTATTAAACTTGCATTGGTCATGGAGACTGTTGACAGCATTAAAATCCTAAAAAAGACACAAACTTACTGACCAAAATCAGGAATAAAGCAGAATGTGGCACTCCTTCATGCTTTCCTCTCCAGTTACTGCCTCCAGGTTCATGTTCTGAGTTCTGACTTTGGCTTCCCTTGAGGATGAGCAGTGATCTGTTTGCCAATTAGACCACCTTCTCTCCAACTTGGTTTTGGATGTGATTTTACTGTAGCAAGAGAAAGCAAAGTAAACACTAACCTCCAAGTCTCTTATACTAGTAAAACACCAGCTATGGGATTTAAAATGAAGTGTCTTTGTAGAGAGTGACTGTCTCCCTATGAGCTCTTCCTCATTTAGACCACCCAATGTTGTTGGCTCTACTCTCCAAACCTCAGTAGTTAGAATCTATTGCTAGAAACACTGTACTCATTTGTTAAGGAAACACTGAGAAGTAAAGATTTAATTGAATGCTGTTAGGTTTCACAGTGTCAGAAGTTGTGCCTTACAGGTTTCTGGCAATGAATCAAGTTGTACTCTGTTGTGAACCCTCTGTACTACACTAGGAAAATTCCAGGTAATATGTGTCCAATGGTGCAATAGTAATATAACTGTTATACAGTATATACGGTAATATAACTGTAACCATTATGGGATCTAAGGAGTGGCTCATAGGAGAGATTCATTTCTGGTTCTGTTAACCAGCACAAAAGTCTGTGGGGGAGCAAGTGCTCTAATTTCTTTAATAGATGTAGTATGATATGACTGTAAATTTTATTGATACATGTTTATGTTTGTGCCCATACACTTTTTGCACTGATTGTGGAAAAGGTTTCCTTGCAGTAGGCCATGGCTACAGATGGAGAGATTTATAATCAGTTCAATTGCCAAGAAGAATGATGACTGCAGTGTTGTTATGAAGGCTGTGTATAAACTGACAACATGACCACTCCATAGTATAATTATTGGTTAGCTTTTTATTATAGATATGTAAGAGAGAATAGTCAGATGGAGTGTTTTTTCTAATGTTTTTATTATGCTAGATCCAGTTGGTTTTGATTGTTAAATAAAGTTGTTGGTGGCCTATGGCTGGGCAGGGAGATAGAGGCATCACTTCTAGGATTCCCTGTCAAGAGGCCAAGAAAAGAGGAAGGAAGCAAGAGCTTCCATGTCTGGGAAGGTGGAGACACACCATGCTTGAAAGGTATAGAAAACAGGGATAATAGCTGTCATGCAGGTGTCAGGGAACACAGCCTGAGAGGTCTGTACGTCTAGATCCGGGATAGCTAAGATGGAATATTGGTATTAGTAAGTAATAATTCAAGAATATCGGAGCATAATTGATTAGTCACTTGGAGGTTAGGAAGTGACACTGACATTGAGTTGTTTTATGAATATTAAAATATAAAGTGTGTGTGTGTGTGTGTGTGTGTGTGTGTGCGTGTGTGTGGTGAGTGTGTGTATGTGTATGTGTGTGTGTGTGTATGTGTGTGTTTCATTTTGGAACAAAAAACATTGGAGTGTTAATGTGGAGTGCTGCCACCTTGATCAGGAATCAATTGAGTAGCATTAATTGTGTACAACCGCTAGAGGCATCTGGACGAGTTCAGAGTAGAGTCAGAAAATAGACTGAACATGGATAGCAGACTGGACTTGGCTTTGAGAGGAACAGGAAAGGAAGGAGCACAAAAAGAAGATGATCACAAAAAAGTAGAGAAAAAAGGAGGAGGAAGACACAGAGAGAAGACAAAGTAAGGATTGGAGTAGAGATTACCTTGAATTTGTAGCTATGGCAGCCAACTGAGCAGAGCAATACAGTGATCAGTTTATAATAGTAGTAACGGAAGTGCTAACATTCTTTACTAGAAAGAGAGAGGGAAGGATCCTAGCACCTTCACCAAAGATTCCAGACATTACTCCTTTCTATCTCCAGTCCCAGTGTAAAGAGATCTTGAGAAATACTAGAGTGTTTAAGAAATGCAGGTTAAACGAATGTGAGATTCCATGATGCATCTCCTATGAAGCTCCCCTCTGTGATGAGCTGTGACTTTGTGGTAATGCAGCTGTGTTAGTGCTACCCACACTCATATAAGTAGCCCTTTACCTGCTCTCTATGAGTAACTCCAGTAAATTAATTTCTTTACCAACCGAGATTTTGGTTGAATTGTTATATTGATCTTTTATATGTGCTCTACCTGGGTTAAATATACATTTGCTATGCCTTCCCATGAAAAATTAATACAATAAGCCCACTGTTTACTCACTGCTGGTAAGCAATGTACAGGGAACTAAGGAGAGTCTGAATCCATTGTAAGAGGTTAGATAATGGGAATCAAGAAGCTTGACTTTGTTGTCTGCTCTATGGTCAGTGTGATAGTTCACAAAATTATTATCTTTATACTTTCCTTCCATGTCACCCATCAAGAGAATCTTTCCTAACATACTTAAAATTATACATCCTTGTATTTTTCTAGTGTATGTTGTAGACATGTGTTAGCTTAAAAGGTGCCAGGAACATTTTAATAGCATTCCTGTTCCTATGTGATAGATTTATCTTGTCTGTTGTATGCTTTTAGTTGTAATCAAAGAAGCCAAGTTTATCTCCTATTTCACTAGCAGCTCCAAAAGGTTCATGTAACATAGACACTCCTTCTCTATAATAGTCTTGGACATGGTCACTTTTTTCTTTTTCAGAACATTTGAATTTACCAACTGACAACATATTCTCAAGATATAAATGTTTTATTGTCAACAATTTGCCATAACTGTTTTTCTTTATATCCCTGAGGAAAGTGCAAGGAATTTTTTTAAATTTTTTTATTCGATATAATTTATTTACATTTCAAATGATTTCCCTTTTCTAGCCCCCCCACTCCCCGAAAGTCCTGTAAGCCCCCTTCTCTTCCCCTGTCCTCCCACCCACCCCTTCCCACTTCCCCGTTCTGGTTTTGCCGAATACTGTTTCACTGAGTCTTTCCAGAACCAGGGGCCACTCCTCTTTCTTCTTGTACCTCATTTGATGTGTGGATTATGTTTTGTGTATTCCAGTTTTCTAGGTTAATATCCACTTATTAGTGAGTGCATACCATGATTCACCTTTTGAGTCTGGGTTACCTCACTTAGTATGATGTTCTCTAGCTCCATCCATTTGCCTAAGAATTTCATGAATTCATTGTTTCTAATGGCTGAATAGTACTCCATTGTGTAGATATACCACATTTTTTGCATCCACTCTTCTGTTGAGGGATACCTGGGTTCTTTCCAGCATCTGGCAATTATAAATAGGGCTGCTATGAACATAGTAGAGCATGTATCCTTATTACATGGTGGGGAGTCTTCTGGGTATATGCCCAGGAGTGGTATAGCAGGATCTTCTGGAAGTGAGGTGCCCAGTTTTCGGAGGAACCGCCAGACTGATTTCCAGAGTGGTTGTACCAATTTGCAACGCCACCAGCAGTGGAGAAGTGTTCCTCTTTCTCCACACCCTCTCCAACACCTGCTGTCTCCTGAATTTTTAATCTTAGCCATTCTGACTGGTGTAAGATGAAATCTTAGGGTTGTTTTGATTTGCATTTCCCTAATGACTAATGAAGTTGAGCATTTTTTAAGATGCTTCTCTGCCATCCGAAGTTCTTCAGGTGAGAATTCTTTGTTTAACTCTGTACCCCATTTTTTAATAGGGTTGTTTGGTTTTCTGGAGTCTAACTTCTTGAGTTCTTTATATATATTGGATATTAGCCCTCTATCTGATGTAGGATTGGTGAAGATCTTTTCCCAATTTGTTGGTTGCCGATTTGTCCTCTTGATGGTGTCCTTTGCCTTACAGAAACTCTGTAACCTTATGAGGTCCCATTTGTCAATTCTTGCTCTTAGAGCATACGCTATTGGTGTTCTGTTCAGAAACTTTCTCCCTGTACCGATGTCCTCAAGGGTCTTCCCCAGTTTCTTTTCTATTAGCTTCAGAGTGTCTGGCTTTATGTGGAGGTCCTTGATCCATTTGGATTTGAGCTTAGTACAAGGAGACAAGGATGGATTAATTCGCATTCTTCTGCATGCTGACCTCCAGTTGAACCAGCACCATTTGTTGAAAAGGCTATCTTTTTTCCATTGGATGTTTTCAGCCTCTTTGTCGAGGATCAAATGGCCATAGGTGTGTGGGTTCATTTCTGGATCTTCAATCCTGTTCCATTGATCCTCCTGCCTGTCACTGTACCAATACCATGCAGTTTTTAACACTATTGCTCTGTAGTATTGCTTGAGGTCAGGGATACTGATTCCCCCAGATTTTCTTTTGTTGCTGAGAATAGTTTTAGCTATCCTGGGTTTTTTGTTGTTCCAGATGAATTTGATAATTGCTCTTTCTAACTCTGTGAAGAATTGAGTTGAGATTTTGATGGGTATTGCATTGAATCTGTATAGTGCTTTAGGCAAAATGGCCATTTTAACTATATTGATTCTACCGATCCATGAGCATGGGAGGTTTTCCCATTTTTTGAGGTCTTCTTCCATTTCCTTCTTCAGAGTCTTGAAGTTCTTGTCATACAGATCTTTCACATATTTGGTAAGAGTCACCCCAAGATACTTTATACTGTTTGTGGCTATTGTGAAGGGGGTCATTTCCCTAATTTCTTTCTCAGCCTGCTTATCCTTTGAGTATAGGAAGGCCACTGATTTGCTTGAGTTGATTTTATAATCTGCCACTTTGCTGAAGTTGTTTATCAGTTGTAGGAGCTCTCTAGTGGAGTTCTTTGGGTCACTTAGGTAGACGATCATGTTGTCTGCAAATAATGATAGTTTGACTTCTTCCTTTCCAAATTGTATCCCTTTGACCCCCTTATGTTGTCGAATTGCCCGAGCTAGTACCTCAAGTACAATATTGAAAAGATAAGGAGAAAGGGGGCAGCCTTGTCTGGTCCCTGATTTCAGTGGGATTGCTTCAAGTTTCTCTCCATTTAGTTTGATGCTGGCTACCGGTTTGCTGTATATTGCTTTTACTATGTTTAGGTATGGGCCTTGAATTCCTGTTCTCTCCAAGACTTTAAGCATGAAAGGATGCTGAATTTTGTCAAATGCTTTTTCAGCATCCAATGAAATGACCATGTGGTTTTGTTCTTTGAGTTTGTTTATGTAGTGGATTGTATTGATGGATTTCCGTATATTGAACCAACCCTGCATTCCCGGGATAAAGCCTACTTGATCATGGTGGATGATCGTTTTGATGTGTTCTTGGATTCGGTTGGCAAGAATTTTATTGAGTATTTTTGCATCGATGTTCATAAGGGAAATTGGTCTGAAGTTCTCTTTCTTTGTTGGATCTTTGTGTGGCTTTGGTATCAGCGTAATTGTGGCTTCGTAGAAGGAATTGGGTAGTGTTCCTTCTGTTTCTATTTTGTGGAATAGTTTGAAGAGTATTGGTGTTAACTCTTCTTTGAAGGTCTGGTAGAATTCTGCACTGAAACCATCTGGTCCTGTGCTTTTTTTGGTTGGAAGACTTTCTATGACTCCTTCTATTTCTTTAGGCATTATGGGACTGTTTAGATGGTCTAGTTGGTCCTGATTTAATTTTGGTATTTGGTATCTGTCAAGGAAATTGTCCATTTACTCCAGATTCTCCAGTTGTGTTGAGTACAGTCTCTTGTAGTAAGATCTGATGATTTTTTTGATTTCCTCAGTTTCCGTTGTTATATCTCCCTTTTCATTTCTAAGTTTGTTAATTTGGATACTTTCTCTGTACCCTTTGGTCAGTCTGGCTAAGGGTTTATCTATCTTGTTGATTTTCTCAAAGAACCAGCTCCTGGTTTTGTTGATTTTTTGTATGGTTCTCTTTGTTTCTACTTGATTGATTTCGGCCCTGAGTTTGATGATTTCCTGCCTTCTACTCCTCCTGGGCGAAATAGCTTCTTTTTGTTCTAGGGCATTCAGGTGTGTCATTAAGCTGGTAATGTATGCTCTCTCCGTTTTCTTTTTGGAGGCACTCAGGGCTATGAGTTTTCCTCTTAGCACTGCTTTCTTTGTGTCCCATAGATTTGGGTATGTTGTGTTTTCATTTTCATTGTGTTCTAAAAAGTCTTTAATTTCTTTCTTTATTTCTTCCTTGACCAAGGTATCATTGAGTAGAGTATTGTTCAGTTTCCACGAGTATGCGGGTTTTCTGTTGTTTCTGTTGCTATTGAAGACCACTTTTACTCCATAGTGATCAGATAGGAGGCATGGGATTAGTTCTATCTTCTTATATTTGTTGAGGTCTGTCTTGTGACCAATTATATGGTCGATTTTGGAGAAGGTACCATGGGGTGCTGAGAAAAAGGTATATTCTTTTGTTTTAGGATAGAATGTTCTATATATATCTGTTAAATCTAATTGGTCCAAAGCTTCAATTAGTTTCGTTGTGTCCCTGTTTAGTTTCTGTTTTCCTGATCGGTCCATTGAGGAAAGTGCAGTGTTGAAGTCACCCACAATTATTGTGTTAGGTGCAATGTGTGCTTTTAGTTTTAATAAAGTTTCTTTTACGAAAGAGGGTGCCCTTGCATTTGGGGCATAGATGTTCAGGATTGACAGTTCTTCTTTTTGTATTTTTCCTTTGACCAGCAAGAAGTTTCCCTCAGGGTCTCTTTTGTTGACTTTGGGTTGAAAGTCAATTTTATCTGATATTAAAATGGCTACTCCAGCTTGTTTCCTGAGACCATTTGCTTGTAAAATTGTCTTCCAGTCTTTTACTCTAAGGTAGTGTTTGTCTTTGACCCTGAGGTGTGTTTCCTGTAAGCAGCAAAATGTAGGGCCCTGTTTACGTATCCATTCAGTTAGTCTGTGTCTTTTTATTGGGGCATTAAGTCCATTGATGTTAAGAGATATTAAGGAATAGTGATTGTTACTTCCTATCATTTTTGACGTTATTTTTTAAATTTGAATGCTTAACTTCTTTTGGGTTTGATGAAAGGTTACTATCTTGCTTTTTCCAGGGTGAAGTTTCCCTCCTTGTATTGGTGTTGTGCTTCTATTATCCTTTTTAGGGCTGGGTTTGTGGATAGATATTGGGTAAACTTGGTTTTGTCATGAAATATCTTAGTTTCTCCATCTTTGGTGATTGAGAGTTTTGCTGGATATAGTAGTTTTGGTTGGCATTTGTGTTCTCTTAGAGTCTGCATGAGATTTGCCCAGGACCTTCTAGCCTTCATAGTCTCAGGTGAAAAGTCTGCTGTGATTCTGATAGGTCTTCCTTTATATGTTACTTGGCCTTTTTCTCTTACTGCCTTTAGTATTCTTTCTTTGTTTAGAACATTTGGTGTTTTGATTATTATGTGACGGGAAGTATTTCTGTTCTGGTCCAGTCTGTTTGGAGTTCTGTAGGCTTCTTGTATATTCATGGGCATCTCTCTCTTTAGGTTAGGGAAGTTTTCTTCCATAATTTTATTGAAGATATTTGCTGGCCCTTTAAGTTCTAAATCTTCACTCTCATCTATGCCTATAATCCTTAGGTTTGGTCTTCTCATTGTGTCCTGGATTTCCTGGATATTTTGGGTTACAAGCTTTTTGCATTTTGCATTCTCTTTAACTATTGAGTCCATGGTTTCTATGGAATCTTCAGCATCTGAGATTCTTTCTTCTATCTCTTGTATTCTGTTGTTGATATTTGCATCTCTGTCCCCTGATTTCTTCCCAAGGCTTTCTATCTCCAAAGTTGTCTCCCTTTGAGTTTTCTTAGTTATTTCTACTTCTGATTTTAGATCCTGGATGGTTTTGCTTAGCTCCTTCACTTGCTTGTTTGTGCTTTCCTGTAATTCTTTAAGAGATTTTTGTGTTTCCTCTTTCATGACCTCAGCCTGTTGACCAAAGTTCTCCTGTATTTCTTTAAGAGATTTTTGTGTTTCCTCTTTCATGACCTCAGCCTGTTGACCAAAGTTCTCCTGTATTTCTTTAAGTGTTTTTTGCATTTCCTCCTTGTTGGCTTTTGTATTCTCCTGGATTTCTTTCAATGATTTTTGTGTTTCCCTTGCAAGGGCTTCTAACTTTTGATCCATTTTCTCCTGAATTTCTTTAAGTATGTCCTTCATGTGTTCCTGTACCAGCATCATGACCAGTGATTTTAAATCCAAATCTTGTTTTACTGGTGTGATGGGGTATCCAGGACATGTTGGTAGAGGAGAATTGGGTTCAGATGTTGCCATATTGCCTTGATTTCTGTTAGTGACGTTCCTGCGTTTGCCTTTTGCCATCTAGTTCTCACTGGTGTTAGTTTGTCTTGTCAGTGCTGGACTCACCCGTGCAAGCTGCCCCTTCCCAGTTGGCCTCTGGTGCACAGCTTACCTCCTGCACTGCTTGTAGACAGGGTGCTGCTGCCCAGGCTGTTCAGATCCCAAAGCAGGCACCCGAAGGCACCCGCTGGGGCCCGCTGGATTCACTGGAGCACACTGACTTCTCCCAGCTGGCCGCCTGGAAGCCCAGCTAGCCTCTTGCAGGACCTGGAGATGTGTTGCGGCCGCCCAGGCTGATCTGGATCCGGAAGCGGAGAGAGTTGAGCTGAGGGCTTCCGCCTGACGCCTTGCCCCAGATTGTGTCTGTGGACCAGATGGAGCCTGTGTGCACCCCCAGGGAGTTCCGATGGTGTATGCTGCCAGGACCTCCCCTGTGTTCTGCTCACTCCGCTGGGCAGCCAATCCCCCAACCGGGCTGGCGCACACAAGGTTAGCCTGGCCGCCCAGGCCCTGAGTCCAGGCAAAAACCTGGGAGGCCAAGGTCCGAGCAAAGTTCCCCTAGGGCTATGACTGTTAATTGGGTCCGCCAGGTGAGTAGGATGGCGGGCGTGCGCGCCCGCGCTCCCTGAAAGCGCTGGGAGAATCTCCTGTGCTAACAACCTCCTGGGCAGGTTGACTCACAGATGGCCCACCAAGCCACCCAGTTCTTGGGGTCAGTCCTGTGCCTTTTGGGGCCTAGATCCCCGCTTTGTTAGCCTCAGGCTATGCCTGTTACAGGTCTGCCCGCCAGAGCTCTCTGTCGTCCTGCAGGCAAAATGGCGGTGCGCGCGCAGGCCTGGGCAAAAAACCTCCTGGCTGGGTTGGCACCCCGATGGCCCCCCGACCATCCCAGGGCCTGGGTGCAGGCCAACGCCCATCGGGCTCAGACCACCGCGGTGTTGGCCTCGGATTATGTTTGTGTACCTCAGTCTGTCCGATCCCTGGAGTCCGAAACCAAGATGGATGCACCTCTCCTGACTGGTGGGAGGCCGAGTTCTGAAGTGGCTTCCGTGCAGGAAAGGCGCCGCAGAACCGCAGCTGCTTGCCGCCCGGCTGGTCAGCGATGGTCAGTGGTCGTGGGCGCAGGGCCTAACTGGACCCTGTGTCGCCTTGGTTCCACTGCTGATCAAGTGCAAGGAATTTTATTCCACTATTTCTTCCTAATATGACTTCTCAGATTACACATATCACAAGTTTAGGTTACCAAGCATTAAAGAGGCAATGAGAATGCTAGAGGCCTGGAGTGAGGGTTGGAGGAGTTGAGGTAAAAAATGCCAAAGGAGTGTGAGAGAGGAGTGGGCTATAAGAAACCAGGCGAAGGTCTCTGGAGAGGCATGGCAGCAGCTGTTGTAGGCTACAATGTGAAGTTGAACTGTAGGATCAAGTGAGGCTGCAGAAATCAAGGACAGGACCAGTTCCAGACAAATGAACAGGCAGAAGACATCAGATCCAGATGGGGAAACAGGAGGATGGGCAGATGGTGATTCAAGTAGGTTGAATCAATAGTGATGACAAATAGGAGAGCTCAGACTGTTGGTCCTTCAACATACAACCAGTCAAATGATGGGTTGGTAGGACAGTCACCATTTCACTGTTAGGCGTTCACCTCTTTACTGAGTCCAGGTGATGACAAAGCACCCTTTCCTTTCTCTATTATGTTTTCTAAGTGTTTAGGCCTTGGTTTCCTAATATAATTTAAATATACCCATGAACCTCTATATTTATTCTGATAAATTAATTATGATTAAATCCTCCTCTTGCCTGAAAGTGTGCTCTGTACAGAAGGTGTCATCCATGTGTCTACCCAGGTGTAGAGCTCCTTGTAAGATGATCTATCCAGAAAAAAAGCCAGGCGAAAACTATTGTTTTCTGATAATAATGGACTAACTTAGAATAGGGCAGTCTGATACCAACTCTCACTTCATTATGAGAGCAACACTTGAAAGTTCTCATTCCATAGCAGCCCCTTTCAGGTAATTCTTGTGGACAAGGCTTCTGTACTTGGGAAAAGCAATGTCCAGGGTTCTGGCACCAACCTCTACAGTGACACACTTCCTACGTTACACCTACTCCAATAGGTCACATTTCCTAATAGTTCTAATTCCTATGGGCCAAGCATTCAAACATATGAGTCTATGGTGGCCATTCCTATTCAAACTACCACACTCACCTCTTTTGAATAGATGTTAGTTGCTGATATTCCAACTTGGAATATTTTGGATCTGCTGGATGGTTCATGAAGTTTCATCTTGCAGCTACTCAATGATGGTTGTGAAAGAAGTATTAAAAATGCTCATGGGTCATCAAGGGCAAGATGTACCTTATATCACACAAATAAACCATTTGAAGAGGTATAAGGTTCTTGTAGTTTCTAAGAAGTTGAGGTTGGAGTATGAGTGATATGTAACTGAGATTTATAAGTGAGACACAAAAGTACTTGGCACAGGTTTTCAATTGATAGTATTATACTTCCTAATCATAGAGAGGAAAAAGGTCATTGGAGTATACCACAGCCTCTGGTTATCTGGTTTATATCCTCAGATGGTACATGCAGAAAATTATGTGAACAGGTTTTCAGATGATGGTGGCTTTGGCTTATTCAGAGTGAGAGTATAGAACAGTGCTATTTCTCCCCTTTTTTATGGCCATTTTTTGTTTATGTGTATTATCATCTTCTCATTAATTTTCTAGTCACTTCTTTTCTACCTTGGATGCTCTATGTGAATATTGTTGCAAAACTGTGCGTATATATTTTTATTGATAATTTTACCTTTCCACTTCACCAATGGCTTAATAAAACATCATGTATGTAGTTGTGTTAATGAGTTACAATTTTTATGTCTTATGGATTGAAATAATAGAAAAAATTTCCTCTTCTTAAGCAGCAAAATACTATTCCTATTATTGGTTCTGATTAATTTATGGTTATATTAAAATGTCTCTGAATCTTTAATCTATTTTCCTTGACACAATTAGGAAGTATGTATGTAGTGTGCTTTTTTTGGTACTTAGCACTATTTCTCTTTATTACTATATCATCATTTCCCAGTAGACTTGAAATATTGCTCTTGAGCCTTCTATTGGGTTGCCTTGCCAGCTTCAATATTAAGGGTTTCATCTTGTCTTATTCTATCTTGTTTTGTCCTGTTTGGCTATAGCATCTCTCAGACCTCAAACCTCTTTTCCTGTCTCAGAGGAAATGGAGGAGTAGAGGATGTAGGAGAGAGGAGAGGTATGGGAGAGATAGGAGGAAGGGAGGGAGGGGAAACTGTGATTCAAATGTATTATGAGAAAAATCTATTGTCAATACAAAATGTAAAAAACAAACAAACCCCATTAGATAACTTCCTGATCTATTTATTTTGCTATGTGACACTCACCTATTTATGACTTATTGGTCCATCAGTCTGTTCAGTGTCAAATTTTTTAATACAGTAAAAACTGTGAAGTGTTTTATATTGACTATATTTCAGCAGATATACCTTGCTTCATTGTCATTTTTGAGAGCATTCTTCAGTGTCCTTGATTAGCCTGATTTATGAGTTTTATAATTAACTTTTATATCAAATACACAATCAAACCCATGAAACAACAAAAAGGATTACTTTATTGTATAACCACAAGCAACAGAGGTTCACTAGTTAGTTTTCTTAAATATTGTTTTGGCATTTTATTGCTATGAAGAAACACCATGACTGTGTCAATCTTATAAAGAAAACTATTTAATTGAGGTTGTCTTACTGTATAGTAGTTAAGTCCGTTATCCTTATGGCAGGAAGCATGGTGGAATACAGGCAGATATGGTGCTGAAGAGATAGATGAGATTTTTTTCATCTGAACAACAAGATGAGAAAATCAGCCTAGCCCTGGATTTAGCATCTGAGGCCTCAAAGTCCACTCCCAGTGGCACAATTCCTCTAATAAGGCCACACCTCCTAATAGTGTCACTCTCTATAGGGCCATTTTTATTTGAATCACCAGAAATATCAAATTACATTATAAATAATATAAGTGAAAGTTGACAAGTTTCAATGTTGTTTCTTTATAACAAAATGGAAGAGTAACAGATGTCTTAGTCTTTTCTTACTATTTCTCTTGTAGGTAGTATTCCTTTAAGGTTTTCACTATATATCAAGCTTGTTTCACTACAGATAAACTTGCTAAGTTTTTCTTAATAATTTTATCTTTTCTTTGAATGTTGTTATAGGTATGTTTCACCCATTCTATTTTCTAGCATTCCCTGTACACTTGGATTCTTTGATTTCACATTTAGAATTTGATTCCTGGCAACATAACCGAACCTGTGAGTCTGATAGGTTCTCAGGAAATTGTATGTGTTTTCACAAAATAAAATCACATGTGAAATATCATTGACATCCTCATTTTTGTTTTTAAACATCTTTTCCTTTTCTTCTTAATGTTGGTTAAAGTAATATTGGAGAAAAATGATTCCATGGGTGAATGATTGTTTTGTTCACAGCCCACTGAGAATGTCTTACATGCCTCTTTAAAACATTGTGTTTTGTTCCTGAAATATCCTTCAAAATCATGACTATATTATGAATATATATATATATATATATATATATATAAGCTTCTATGAGTTTATCTTTTAGTTTGTTTTAATCAACACATTATACTTGTCTAATGTTTAACTGGTTATATCAAGTCATATTATTCTTATCAATTTTAGCCTTGTAGTTGAATAAATATATTAATCTAAGTAGGCACCCTAATATTTCAATAATAAACCCAATTTAATAATAATTAGTTTTCTAAAGGTTGGATATACAAATTTAATACAATACTGTGTTTTATTATGCCATTTTCTACATGCATAAATTTCATTTTGATCAGAAAAGGATGATAAGGTTCAGTTACTAATGTAATAGGGTCTTGGTTTTACTATTGATAAAATTTGAGTTAATTGATATCATTTAAATATAATAATGGGTTCTCATTAATTTTATTAACATTATTTACTTCCTTTCAGCCCTTTGTAGTTATGATATTGAGATGAAGACATTTTGATTCATAGATACTTTTATATGACAGGGCAACTACAAAAGATGCATATGATTAAAAGTGAGAAGTACTGTGAGAAAGATAGGAACAGTGTGTGATAAAACCAGAGAGGCTAGAGACATTTAAGCCTCCAAGAACGTCACAGGAGCCTTCATCTATCATTTGCTGCTTTGAATACATAACATAGAATGGCAAATATTTTACTGTATGTCTATCAGAAAAGGATGCCAAGCAGTAGGATCAGCATAAGCAGAATTTTAAAAGTAACATCTAAGGCATAGGGAGAAAATCAGTTTCCTCCACGTAGTTGTGGGAATTGTAGAGAATTTTGTATAGCTAAATAAGTGTCAGAGAGATGCCTTCTCAAGCAAAATTAATCATAGAAATTCTTTCAAGTGGTACCACGTTCTCAGCTATAAAGAATCTCAGGTAGGTAGAACAAAGAAGTACCCAGATGAAGAGCATCAATAAGAGAGGATGAAACTAATGAAGAATGTCTCTGACCTTTCCTTTTCCCCAAGTGTAAACACCTAAAGATGATATTATTGTGGCATTGCTGCAGAGAAGGAAAAAAATGTGCTGATTGCCAACCACTAAGTGCATAGTGCTGCTTCTCATTTTTATCATTGGTCACACTGCATCTGTTTGATGGACTTAGAGGATGACTGACCCAAATCCTAAACAGAAAACTCCACATCTGTTCCTGAGAGATAAGATTTCCACATGAGTGAACAAATAGGAAACAGAAAACTAACCAAAACAACCCAAACAAAATGGAAAGCTCCTAACTTTATGACTTGGTTAGAACTAGGAAGGAAAGAAGGAAGGAAGGAAGCAAGGAAGGAAGGAAGGAAGGAAAAAAGAAAAGAAAGAAGGAAGGGAGGAATTAGAGGAAAGAATGTTTTTCTATATATGAGTATTTTAAAAATATATACAATGCTAAAAATAGTTTTGACCAACTTTATGGTTTTTGAATATTGTTCCACATTTATTTTTTCCATTGCATTTGTTTTCCTGCTTTCTAAAATTATTTCGGTATGAAAATTTTGCCCAACATTATAGAAAAGGTCACTGATATAGAAGCACTCAGTACCTTCTTGAGACATCAAAGACTTTTGAAGTGTTGTGATTAGGTCCCTGCTATGAATATGGAAACATAGTCTTTGGGATATTATTGATTGGCAGAGTATTTCAGAACTAATAGCTAAAGCTTGTACTCAAATAGCTCACTTTAACTCTTAGGCCAGAACATTTCCCTCCACATCTCAATGCTTCTGAAGCTTAAGACCTTTTCTTTTGATCATTGTATGTAATTTAGCTAATATTCACCCTATATTTTACAAGGATGTAGTCAATTTGATCAAACTTTCCATTGTTGGCATACCTCAGCACAGTTTGTTTCTTCTTCTGAAATCCTAAATGAAACAAAATTTCTTCACCTTCAGATGAGTGATATTTAAAATAAAACCAAGCAATTTTGTGTGTGTATTTTAAATGTCAAAGATGGTCAGGAATCCTATAACACTTGGTGTTATTGCAGCCGTGTTGTTTTTCTTGAATGTCTCCACAGTTGAAGCACTTAAGGGTCAATATAATCTCTCAGTCTCATCTGTGACTTTATGTTCAGAAAGTCACGTAATTCCTCACTATCTTAAAATCAGTATCATACAGAAGCCGAGCCATCTGAAATTCAATGTTTACAGTTATATATAAAAAAATCATTGCAGGATGAAAATCAGCAGTGAACCCAAATGCTTCCTAGTTGTTGGGGAAATTGTTTTTAGAATGAAAGAAGCAAGAGGGAAGAACAGTTTGAAGCTATATAAGCTTTAGATGGTTTAGATAATCTAGAAAATTCTTCCAACAGAAGAGATTCAACTACAGGCTTAGAAAAGGTTTATCACTTAAATGTTACAGGACTCTTAGAGGTATGGTATATGGATTGCAATTTAGATTTATATTCCTACTTGGAAAGTGGATTGGGAGA
Source organism: Apodemus sylvaticus (assembly GCF_947179515.1). Taxonomy (NCBI): domain Eukaryota; kingdom Metazoa; phylum Chordata; class Mammalia; order Rodentia; family Muridae; genus Apodemus; species Apodemus sylvaticus. The sequence continues at coordinate 73,079,436 of NC_067486.1, read as the reverse complement.
GTCTAACAGATGAACAGACTCATTGCTTTGTGAATGTACTCTCACATTGTTTGATTTGAGTGAGAGAAAAAAATCAGAACCACTTCATCTCTATGGTGGTTCAATATACCATTTTAGGGTAATATTTATAGTTTCTGTTTTCAGTAATTTTTTCCATATTTATGCTAGATATTTGGATGCAAAAATTGTACAGTCACTGGTTAAGCTTCTTATTTTGGAATTGTTCAAGTTTTCTCTTTAATACTATTCATTAACATGCATAACATTGCTGGCTTAGTGCATAATATAGACTTAGGCAAGAAGGCAGAACATGAGCAGCTAACATACATAGCATATCTGAAAACCAGTCATGAGTATTAGACATTTTTTATTAGAAAGTAGCACCCTTTTTAGATTGCATTTCCATCAGACTGGTATAGTGGGTCTGTTTATTGGGTTCATAGTATTTTATGAAGAACATGGGATTTGCCTTGTATTTCCAGAATCACATTCATGATCAACTGCAAAATGTCAGATGCTCAGAAACCAACAGGCCTTCTTTGGACCTGGTCTTTGGATCTTCCAGAAAGTATGGCTCAAGGAAGCAGACAGTGGTGATAGTGAGGATCTCAGCCAATGATAAAGATACAATTCCTGATTGATAGCTGCCTCACAGCAAGAAACTGGTATGTCCTGTCTGTCAAAGAACTGGAGTGGGGAAAAATATATGAATACCACTACTCCATGTTTTCATAGGTTTATGTTTCTCAGTCTGGGGCTTATGGATATCACTTAGGATATATAAATTCCATATCTGTATTAAATATGACAGACAGATGATAACATCAAAAGTAATGTTTTTCATTCCAGTTGTAATCTCTTTACTTTCATGTATTTACAACAATTTTAGGAGGGAGATTCTTGAAATTGCCTTAAGTTTAAATCAGACATATAATTTCATTTCTTGATTCATCATATGTGTTCTGTCTTCCAAGGATTTGGATTTAGAAATTTAGTCACCATGTCATTATGCTAATTTCTGGTGGGATTTTTCTAAGTGCTGTACCTACTTACGATTAGTGCATGTGGGCAATGCTCTTGAAAGCATTCAGATTATTATTTTTGGTATCCTTGACTTGATCCCATGAGAAGGATTGCTAGTACTGGCTAAGACTGACCAGTCCTACCTGTCCCACTTCCATGTCTCATGTGATCTGTTGTGACATATGCAGTCATCTTTAATCTCAGCAGAATCAAGCTAATATCAGTGCTAAGCCAATGACTTCCAGGTCAGTAATCCAGATAAATCCCCCCCTTTTATTTACCTTATTATTATCAGTGTAAGTGAGCATCTGTGCTGCCTATGATGTGTATATCCTGAATGTGGATGCATACAATGTCACACATCTGGAAGTCAGAGGTCTCATGAACTAGGTCTGTCCTTCTGTTGTGGCTTCCAGGAATAAAAGTCAGGCTTATATATCAAGAGTTTATCCACTGAGTCATTGCCCACAAGTGTCCTTTCTTCATAAGGGATATACTTTTAGACATTGTATTTACATTTAGAAATGTAAAACAGCGTTGTAGCAGTTGCAAGTAAATTCAAAAATAGAAGTTATATCATATGATCATCAATAAATTCTATTTTCTCTATTTTCCTCCATCTTTCTCTTTGACTGAAAATTTTTCAACATTTCTACAATTAATAGTCTTAAGATTCCATGTACTGTTGACAGAACTAAACAGATAAAACCCCATGGTATTAACATTATTGGGATTGTATAAATATTCATTGCCAGGCCAAGAAATGTAATTGAGTCTGTAGAGAAAATGAAATTAATCCTAAAGCATTAAATCTGAGTCAAAGAGAATCTTCTGCCAGTTGGGACTAAACAAATTCTTTCTTTCAACCATTAATTGTTCAATGTCATGCCATATTTTAGGTCATTTCAAGTCAGCAACATGTGCAGGGAAGTCTTTCAGAAATCCTGTAAGATTAGAGTCTAGAAGACTAGACTCTAAGGTGGTAGGGGTGGTAGGGTGGTAGGGGTGAGAGAGAAAGAAAGAGACAGACAGAGAAAGAGAGAGAGAGAGAGAGAGAGAGAGAGAGACAGAGACAGAGACAGAGACAGAGACAGAGAGAGACAAATAGAGACAGAGACAGAGAGACAGACAGAGACAGAGAGACAGAGATACAGAGAGAAACAGAGAGATAGAGAGAGACAAAGGCACACAGAAAGAGACACAAAGACACATAGACACAAAGAGAGACACAGAGAACAAAGTTTTAATTCTCAGAGCAAAGAGGTCTTCCATAAATGCATGCCTGGGTCTTAGAAAAATAAATGAGCAAAGTCCAAGATAAATACTGTATTAATAATCCTATAGAGCAGTTAAAGTGCAATGGATTTGATAATTTTCTATTCTGTTCAGTAACGTACAGAAAGGTCTAAAGGAATAATTATAGAGTAGTGTTCAGCAGTGAAATCTCCATGACCATAAGAAAAGTCCTTGACAAGACTGGCAGAGATTGTGAGTTCATAGGCATAATAACAACTGAGAGGGTAAAATGGCAGAATCCTATCAAAGAACTGGTGTATCTAATGAATACGAAATTATCAAAGAGAAGTTAATGTCAGGACGGCATGCAGCCTTGTGATAGGGATTTGCTTAGCATAAGCAAGACTCTGGGTTTGAAGCACAAGTTACCCCCACATGACATACATATGTGAACTTAGCAACTGTGGAAGTTCCCAGAAAGAGCTATAGCTATTCTTGAAGAAATTTTTATCTGGGAATCGGTATAATTTCTTGAGAGTTGCTTGTCTTTAACAGGTATGAATTTGTAAAGGAGAACACAGACTAGAGGGGAGAAAAATATTGTATATATTATGTGATGATGCTTATGAAAATTCTCTTAGTAAATAATTAGAATACAATAGGTTGGCAAAAGCACTATCTAAAAATCATATGAGGCATAGTGGCCAATACATCTAGGATACATGTAACTGTCTAAAAATCAAAATTAATTATAATAATTGTCTTTCATGTAGATTCTTGGTAAATAATGTGAATACCCTACATTTGCTATTATTTGAGACATTTCTGTATAGTAATATATAGAAATTGTATAACAATTTCCTTCTTTCTATGATGATGCTCATTAAGATTCAAAGGTATTTAAGGGTAAAAAGCACAAAAAGTGGACAAGTCTCAGAAATATACAAATTCCAAAGTCAACAAATACAATGTTATATGAGTAGTAATGAGTACTGTGTAGATGAGAATCCCAAATCATGGAAATCATGCAGAAAGCTCCAAGGATGCATCTTTCTTGAGTTCTCATCCATGGTGAGTTGGGCTTTTCAGTGGTGTAGCTCCCATTGCGCCACCCATGCTCCTGTGCATAATCTGTTAACTATATTCCTGAGAGGCCCTAATGAACTTCTGGGCTCTGGGAGCTAGTCTTGAGTTGTATCAATTTTGGATCTGTCATCAGTACCCTACTTAGTATGAGTACATGTTTTTGTAAGTCTGCAGAAAAAGCCACATAACAAGCAATTATTAGAAAAAAGTAGAGTAATTTGGTCAAAGGTATTAAAAGTTCTTTTTTTTTTAGACCATAACCTGCTTTATTTACATTGTAATTTTTGCTTTATTTGTGTTTTTGAGATAAAGTTTCTTTTTTTTTTTTGATATATTTTCTATTTACATTTCAAATGATTTCCCCTTTCCTGGCTCCCCACTCCCTGAAAGTCCCATAAGCCCTCTTCCCTCCCCCTGTTCCCCCATCCACTCCTTCCCACTTCTCTGTTCTGGTATTGTCCTATACTGCTGCATTGAGTCTTTCCAGAACCTGGGACCACTCCTCTGTTCTCCTTGGACATCATTTTATATGTGGATTATGTCTTGGGTATTCCAAGTTTCTAGGCTAATATCCACTTATCAGTGAGTGCATACCATGATTGAGGTACTGGGTTACCTCACTTAGCATGATGTTCTCCAGCTCCATCCATTTGTCTAAGAATTTCATGAATTCATTGTTTCTAATAGCTGAATAGTACTCCATTTTTTTTTTTGTATCCATTCCTCCGATGAGGGACATATGGGTTCTTTCCAGCTTCTGGCTATTATAAATAGGGCTGCTATGAACATAGTGAAGCATGTGTCCTTATTACATGCTAGGGAATCCTCTGGGTATATGACCAGGAGTGGTATAGCAGGGTCCTCCAGAAGTGACGTGCCCAGTTTTCTGAGGAACTGCCAGACTGATTTTCAAGTTTCTCTAAACTACTCCAGCCTTATATTTCCAATTCATATGTTGAGAATGCTTTTTCAAAATATGTAAGGTTGTACTGGAGAGGTATGAAAATTGTTTAGAAACTATAGAACTACAGTTCTTCCAGGGTTCATTGGCAGAGATGTTGAATGTTTGAGAACTGTTCTTCTTAGGATGTTTCCTTCATACACTTCACTTAAGTGAAGCTTCTTATGCCTGGTTCATCTTATGCCTGAAGCAGTGTTGACAAATGGAATCCTTGGGCCACTGACCAGATGTTAAATGGCTGAGTCTCCTAAGGCTAAAGGCTAAATGTAGCTTTAGATGTTTGACTTCTCCAAGGATTCCTCAGAGAAGAGGAGACCACAGTCCCCAGCATGGACAAACTCATTGTATAAATATGAAAATTCTGCCACATCTATTGTGCTAAAGAAAGATGTTGCTATTTTCATGACGATAAAAATGTTTTGGAGGGAAGTAGATATGAGTGCTATAGAAGTATCATTATAACCGTATTTGGAGTGTGTATATTTTTTCACTTTCTTTTACTTTGGATTTTTTTGTTTTGTTTTGTTTTGTTTTGTTTTTTGAGACAGGGTTTCTCTGTGTGGCCCTGGCTGTCCTGGAACTCATTCTGTAGACCAGGCTGGCTTCGAACTCAGAAATCCGCCTGCCTCTGCCTCCCAGAGTGCTGGGATTACAGGCGTGTGCCACCACCGCCCAGCTTTACTTTGGATTTTTAATATTTTTATTAGATATTTTCTTTATTTACATTTCAAATGTTATCTCCTTTCCATGTTTCTCCTCTGTAAAACTCCCTATCTCATCTAGCCTGCCCCTGCTCACCAATGAACCCACTCCTGCTTCTATGTCCTGGCATTCTCCTACACTGGGGCATCGTGCCTTCACAGGAACAATGGCCTCTCTTCCCTTTAATGTCCAACAAGGCCATCCTCTGCTACATATGAAACTGGATTCATAGGTCCCTCCATGTGTACCCTTCAGTTGGTGGTTTAGTCCCTGAGATTTCTGGGGTTACTGGTTTCTTTTCACTTTCATATATAAACATGACAAACTAAAACAATGCATATTTAATATATTCAACTTGGTGAGTGTAAGCAATGTATCTGTGCCACTAGCTCTACTATCTTGGTCCAAGTCTTCTTTGTTTTCTTCTGAAAATTATTACTGCCCTATTAATCATCATCATCATCATCATCATCATCACCACTACCATCATCATCATCTAAGACTCCCTCATCCTATATATTGAAATATCTATCCTTTCTCTAGTATGTTCCAATTACTCTCATTCTTCCAAAATTCAAACCCTAGTTCTGGCTGTCTGTAGCTTCCCGCAGCTACATTGATCTGGGTACTGGGTTCCCTGGAAGGAAAGCTGAGGATAGAATGGGGTGACAAGAGGAAATTGAAGCCAAAGCAAATAGGTTTTCTGCTCAAGGCTCAATGTTTAGTGGGGGTCTCCAAATATATAGGAGGGGGGCCTTCCCCCAAAGGCTGGAAAACAGGTCTGAAGAACTGGTTCTTGCTCAGCAGGTAACTGATGCCTCTCATGAAACTGCAGCTCTGGAAGAACAATGGACTTCACCTTGGTCCAAGCACTCCACCCCATGTGGGAGACTTGTGGCTAACACTGAGGTCTGGAAATTCAGCCTTCTGAGTGGGGGAGTATATAGCTATCTACTGATGTTTCTAAAATCTGACTGCTTGGATATATATAGATAGATATCTATAAGGATATCTATCTATCTATCATCTATCTATCTATCTATCTATCTATCTATCTATCTATCTATCTCTTTCTCTTCTGGGCCTCATTGATATCACTTTGTCAGTGAAGCAAGACACGTAGGCATGAAGGAACCAGTTTTCATGTAAAGAACATCCTATCCAGATTAGAGTGGGCCTCTGCCTCATAGTAAGAACATTCCAGACTTGGGTGAGTACTCTGTCTTGTGTGCAGAGTATACCAAAATTAGTGGTGGGAGAAGTGGCCCTGTTTCATGTGGAAAACATACCTAGTCTTAAATAGAACTTCTCTCTAGTGTGGCATTCTACCATTGGATCCACTCTCTGTGTTTAAGGCATGGTGGTCTTATTTAAAATGCTCAGTTTTGTGTGGGCAGAATCCAAGCACTTAGAGTAGCATCTTCCATGGGTAGCATCCAACAGGCATATAGTCCACTGGGTAAACTCTGCTTTCTACTAGGATTCTTCAGACTGTGAATTCCAGTAAGTCCCACCTGGACTCTTCGATTCCTGTGATGAGGCTTACCTTTCCCGTGAGACAGTGTTGTAGCTGGAATATTAAATTATGTCTCTCAACTCTAACAAAAGCTAGGAAATTTACCAAGCAGAAGATGCCCAACTATGAACAATAGAATGGCTAAGACCAATGCAAAATACAGAAAGCCGGAGATCCTGTGAATATTCATGTTTGCCTATATTTTGAGTGAAGATATGGCCACATGCTCCATTAAAAACGTGTGTAATACCAACTATCCTAGAATAAATATCAAGATATTTAGAATAAAATCTTATTATACTCTCACCTGAAAAAAAAAGAAAAGAAAATTCTGCCACATGCAGAGTTTCTCTAGATCTGATTCTAGGTGAATCTAGACACATTAAATTTATTAGTATGACTTTTACATTGTTAGCAACTTTCAAGTAAATTACTATTTGTCATTGTGAGTAAATACTTAAATTTTTGTCAGTGTATGATTACCAGACTTGTGTGGGTGTGGTGGCCATTAGTGTTAAAAAACAAAGCCAGAGAGAATATACTTTTTAAAGACAGGGAATATAAATTTGTTTTTAAAATTTTTCTGTTCAAAATGTATCTATTTTTGATGTTTTTGCAATTTGATATTTATGCATTTTGTTTGGCATGTGTGTATCTCTCTCTCTCATGTATGTTTGTGTGTGTGTGTGTGAGTGCACGTATGTGTGAATGTGTTTCTTAGAATCAAATCCAGGGACTTTTCTTTGCTTGTGAACACTATCTCACTTTGCTTTATCCCCAAACCTTTGGATTTCTGTGACAAAGGTTCCCTATGGAGCTTGTGTTGGCCTTGAGCACTTTATATAACAAAGGATTGCCTCAAACTCTCCATTCCTTTGCCCTACTTTCCTATACGCACCAATCATTGTGAAATTTTACTTAATAGTATTTTAGCTGACAAACAATTGTATATATTTATAGGGTGATATTTTGATATATGCATATATTATATAAAGAATAAAATTAGAGGAAATGTGGTAATTATTATATGGAAAGTGTTCATGATTCTTTTCTGAGGATATGATCAGAGAAAGAAGGTATGGAATATAATGCAAATCAAAACAACCTTGAGATTCTACCTCACACCAGTCATAATGGCTAAGATAAAAATCTCAGGTGACAGCAGATGCTGTTAAGGATGTAGAGAAAGAAGAACACTCCTCCATTGTGGTGGGATTGCTAGATGGTAAAACCACTCTGGAAATCACTTTAGTGGCTCCTCAGAAAATTGGACCTAGGACTACCTGAGGACCCAGCTATACCACTCCTGGGCATATACTCAGAAGATACTCCAACATGTAATGCTCCACTATGTTCATAGCAGCCTTATTTATAATAGCCAGAAGCTGGAAAGAGCCCAGATGTCCCTCAAAAGAGGAATGGATACAGAATATGTGGTACATTTACACGATGGAATACTACTCAGCTATTAAAAACAATGAACTCATGAAATTGTTAGGCAAATGGATAGAACTGGAAAATATCACAACCCAATCACTAAAGAACATGAATGGTATGCACTCACTGATAACTGGATATTAGTCCAGAAGTGTAGAATACCCAAGATATAATTCACAGACTACATGAAGCTCAAGAAGAATAAGGAAGACTAAAGTGTGGATAGTTTGGTCCTTCTTAGAAGGGGGAACAAAATACCCATGGCAGGAGATACAGAGAAAAATGTGGAGCAGATACTGAAGGAAAGTCTCTGGATGAGGAGACTGTCCCACCTTGGAATCCATCCTATATACAGTTACCAAACCCAGACTCTATTGTGGATGCCAGCAAGTGCTTGCTCACAGTCTGATCTAGCTGTTTCCTGAGAGGCTCTGCCAGTGCCTGACAAATAGAGAGGGGGATGCTCTCAGCCACCCATTGAACTGACCATATGGTACCCAAGGGGGGAGCTAGAGAAAGGACCCAAGGAGCTGAAGCATTTGCAGCCCCATAGTAGGAACAACAATATGAACCAACCAGTACCCACAGAGCTCCCAGGGAACTAAGCACCAACCAAAGAGTACACATGGAGGGACCCATGGCTCCAGCAGCATGTACAGCAGAGGATGGCCTTGTTGGACATTAATGAGAGGAAAGGCCCTGGGGCCTGTAAAGGCTTGCTGCCCCAGTGTAGGAGAATTCCTGGACAGGGAAGCAGGGGTGGGTGGGATAGTGAGCAGAAGGAAGGGGATGAGAAAAGGGATTTTGGGAGAGAAAACAAGGAAAGGGGATAGCATTTGAAATGTAAATAAAAATATCTAATAAAAACCATACAACATACCAATTGCCTTGTCTAGTTTTTGTGTGTGATAAGCACATTTAAAATTTACTTTTTCATTTCTTTACTTAACTGCTATGGGCAATAGAAAGAAAATTTGAGTAGATATGACTGTATGGTAAAATGTTGGATACAAAACTGGGAAGATTGGACATGTTGGTCACAGAGCATGGAGTTTCTGCTGGAAAATGAGGAGCAAATAAGTAGGGTGACTTACTCTCAGTAGGCTGAGAGTTCATAATAATACACAAGTGAAATCTGCTAGACGATTAAGGCTTATATGTTCTTACCATCAGAATAATATGAGCAAATTTCTCCTAAGCACTTTTGGTTCTAAATTCCTTTCTTTTATGAAAAGGGAAATTATTTCAATTAAATGGAAAAAGCCCTGCACAGTAAATCGAGATTGAGGCTCTTGCTTTATTATATTTGTGTCTGTAGATGTATTTCTATCTTTTAACAATTATTTGTTTGTTTGTTTTGGTTTGATTGTTTTAGGAGCAAATATGGGATCTCAAGTCCTTAATTCCAGTACTCAGGAGGGAGAGGAAGAGGCAGAAACAGAGGCAGGAGGATCTCTGTGAGCTCAAGGCTTCTGGTCGACATAGTGGGCTCTAAAATTTCCTGGACTCTATCTTAAACACACACATAGACAAACATATATGTATATATGTTTGTGTACAATATATGTGCCTGGTGCCTATGGAGGTCAGAAAAGGATGTTCATGAAAAAAGGATTTGATCCCAACTGAGATTTATGAAAGTTTATGAGCTCCCATGTATGTGCAAGGAACCAAACTGATTTCCAGAGTGGTTGTACCAGATTGCAACCCCACCAACAATGGAGGAGTGTTTCTTTTTCTCCACATCCTTGCCCACATCTGCGGTCACCTGTGTTTTTGATTTTAGCCATTTTGCCTGGGGTGAGGTGAAATCTCAGTGTTGTTCTGATTTGCATTTCCCTGATAACTAAGGATGCTGAACATTTCTTTAGGTGCTCCTCAGCTATTTGATATTCCTCAGGTGAAAATTCTTTGTTTAGTTCTGTACCCCATTTTTAATAGGGTTATTTGATTGTCTGTACAAGTATGTAAAGTCTGAGCCAACAGATATGCATTTACAGTCACAGACACTGAAACTACAAACATAAAATTCCTGAGGCCTCAAATTGTAGTCAGTATAAATGGTATAGCAGGCAAGTACTATTTCACTTGAGCTTGCACACAATCAACTGATGGGCAAGCAGCCATTTTACAGGATAATGACTTTGAGGTACAATGAGAAATGCTTCTTACTACTCAGTATATAAAACAATTTCTGTACTGCACCTTCAACTCTTTAAATAAAGTCTGCTGCAAGTCAGGAATGTTAAATTAGAGTAATTCTAATTAATATTTCTTTTTGTTCATTATTTCAGGTAAAATAGTTGTAGCTGTGTGGAGATCGTTTGTGTATGGGTACATTTTGTAAGAATGAAACTTTGAAAATATGTGTCCATAGTTTAAGTATCTAAAGAAATGCAACAAAACAAAAACAGTGATTCATCTCTTCCTTTCTATAACATTACATGTGAAAGGAGGCAAAAAGTATTTGTAGAAGGTATCATTGCTCATGGCATAAGATGTGTGTAAAGTTATTCATGTGAAAGAAAGGATAGCTTTTCCAGAGGGCAGGGTGATGACTAAGTGTGACTATTGCTATAAAAATAAAATGTGGTCTATTATTTAAAATATGAAGTGCAAAGATTAAATAACACTTCAGAGAAGCCAACTTGTTCTCAGGGGACTCACCTATTAGACAGTTTTGTGTTATATATCTATGCATCCAAAAAGAAATTTATAGCCCACCTCATTGTCTTTATAACCTCAGCATTCTCTAAATGTAGCTATAAGTGAAATAAGTTACAATTTCACTTACATATCCATTCACCTCTGTCTTATAAGGACAGAAAAAATAAAGGATGGAAGTAAAGAATGAAAGACAGAAGATAAGAAGGGAGGGAAGAAGAGAAGGAGAGAGGGAGGCAAGGAAGGAGGGAGGGAAGGAGGAGAGAATGTATATAGTCAGTTGGCAAGGCTTGCCAGGTTACACATTCTTTGCCGCATTATTAAATTAGCTTTTGCTAATAATATAAAATGTGCATGCCTGTATCACTGTCTCCTCCCATCCCTTTGCCTTCACAGAAACTGTATTCAAACACCAATGTTTCATGTGACCAAAGCATAGAATCCTGTGTTATTAATTAGCAGGCATCATTTTTCAGACTACTCCACTTCTTGAGAAATGGTGAATTAAGTGCCTGTGAAATGTCAGAGAAAAAGATCAGGAAACACACCTTTCTCTTTGACATGTAGTACTATGCATATAGCATCATAGATTTTTTTTTGCTTGTTTGTTTTCTTTTTAAGAAAATACATAGTTTGATTAGTGGAAATAGTTTGTAAGTATGTGTTTGAATGGTGAAGTGAGAAATTAAGTTTGCTATTGAGAAGAATAAAAAGTCAACTTTCACTAACTCCCTTTAGTTGAATCTCAGTTACTGTGCAGTTGGAATGTGAACTAAGGCTGAAATTATCCTGAGAACAACTGGTTTTACCATTTGTATGTGTCTAGCTCAATGCAAGGAACACACACCATACAGAATAGTGTATTGAAGTGACACAGGAACCAATCAAGAATTAATACTTAAAATATCTATTACCATTTGAACTATACTGAGTCAATAAATGGCTCTGGAGTTCTCCTGTTGGCAATAGAAATATAGCTGGTAATCAAAATATAGCTGGAAATGGAGTAGAAAAATGAGAAAACAGCCACAAATAATACTTATGTTCTTCATTTGAATATGTCATACATAATTTATTCAAAATTAAAATGTAATATATTATTTTTCCTTCATGTAACCCTCACTGAGTGTTTTGACAGCTCAACCTAGTTTTTCCTTGATGATAGTGACTTGACAATTGATGATTTCTATGATGAAGTTGGTCCACATGAAGACTAAGACAGTATATTACACAGTCAATGGCAAGCTAATGATCAGGGGGTCTATAAACCTTTGTCTCCTCTACTGAGTCAAAGGCTTCTTGAAAATCCATTCCTTTAATTTTAATGTTTCCTTGGCTCCTCACCATGTTCCATGCTCTATTCTGATCTCCTCAAGCTAGCTTACTACACTTTGAACTCAAAAGATGAATCATGGTATGCACTCACTAATAAGTGGATATTAACCTAGAAAACTGGAATACCCAAAACATAATCCACACATCAAATGAGTTACAAGAAGAATGGAGGAGTGGCCCCTTGTTCTGAAAAGACTCAGTGAAGCAGTATAGAGCAAAATCAGAACAGGGAAGTGGGAAGGGTTGGGTGGGGAAACAGGAGGAGGGAAGGGGACTGATGGGACTTTCAGGGAGTGGGGGTCCAGAAAAGGGGAAATCATTTGAAATGTAAATAAAAATATCAATAAATTAAAAAAAATTGTCAAAGGAGTAACTCATCCTTTGTAAAGCAGTTATGGCTGTATCTCGTTTGGTATAGGTATAATACAAGAAAAGCACGTATAATTGAAATGCTCAATTTTCTCTGCTGTAGACTTATATCCTCTGTAGACATAGTTATACAAATTCTATGTTTGCTTTACAAATGTGGAATGTTGCTAGTAAGTGAGTTTGAGTTAATGTAACCAAAAATGTCTGGAAATTCCAAGTATAAGTTTTTAAAATACCAAAATCTCTAGTCATTAACGTGACAATTTTACATGAAACTACCAATTGCTATGTATAGTTGCAAATTGAGGGCTGGGGGCAGTAACATGTTGATGTTTCACAACATTCCTGAACATGTATCAATTGGCTCTATCATAAGTTGCTATATGTCTTCTCTACCATGTCTTTTTCTGTGGATAATGCAGTTTCAAATTAAGAATCTGGGCTTAGGGTGTGGCTTGGTGGTACTCAATGTTAGAATATTTTCACAGTATATCTCATGCACTGGGTTACTTTTTAATACTCTTAAGGAAAAAAAAAAACAAATGACATAGCAGGAGACTTTGTCCTGGCTGTGGCATAAATTGATTAGCTATTTTTTGTCTCACTTTCAAGACTCTTAGGAGCAAAATAAGATGATTGAATTGTCAGTATTTCCCAAGATCCATTAAGCCTGCTGACATCAAACACTCAAGTATTCTACCATATTAATTATAGTGCATATCACTATCACAGCATAAGAAGCTATAACCAAAATTTGAGAAAAAAATTCCATAAAAATATTCTGTATATTTCTGTTGATTTTGCCTATTATTGATTAAATTCAGGAGCTCGCATTTTTATTTAACATGTGTCGACTTGAAACAAGTTTTTAATGCTTATTAGTGAACTATTTATTTGTGCATTCCAAAATGAGTCATGATTTTCCAGTCATGAAGTATTGCTTTATCATTAACTGGTCTAGAAATGCTCATCTGTAAGGAGTTTTTGCAGTGTAATCAGAAATTGATGATGAAACATCAGGGATTTTATGATGTGGTGATCAGCACGGGAATTAGAGATTGCATTTTTATTCTAACTCATCGAAACAGACACATTCATCTCTTCTTTTATGCTCCAAATACTTTGTTGGATTCTGTGACATAGAACAATTGCCCCAAGATTCCGAGTCCATGAAGTCAAATGTAGCCAAAGGAATAAACCAAGCTCATATTTTTCTTTTCAGCCAAATGCAAATTTTCTTCTAAAAGTCAAATTTCTCATTATCAATAGATAGTTGAAATGGATCTGAATTTCATTTGGATCCTAATTTTTCAATACATACTAATATATCATATAAGAATATACAGCATCTCTTTTTGCTTGATTATGAATTTGAAGTGGAGGTTTAAAAGAGAATGAATTTTACTAGGATTTTATCTTGCTGACTTGCAACTTTTCTCATGGTAGAATAATAATCTAGACATTATAAAAGGATAGGGATGAGTGACTGTAGGCATTTTATTTAAACTAGAAACCCAGGAGACAACTTGACCAAATACACAAGTTCACAATGATTTTCTTTTCTTTACTGGAATTTCCTAGCATTGATGGCATCAGGATTTCCTGTTATTAAATGAGGAATTTATAAAGCATTATTTCAGCATCTTTTGCTACCAAACTTAGAGTCATAACCTTGCCCCTGGTTAAGTTTGAATATCCATTGTTCATAAGCCAATAAAACTAGCCAAATTAATAGTGAAAAACAGAGATTTTTCCCAATGTGGCCACAATGAGAATGAGAACAGAGATGAAATATAATCAACTTGGCATAGACACGTATCTAAGGGGATACTTGCTCCCTTCAATTGGACTATCAGGATATTGAAACAATGAGTCACACCAAAAATTTGAATTTCCCCAGAGATCTCATGCTGGGAGAAGCAAGGTGCCAGCCAGATGGACACTTGTCTTCTGGAGAGAGATTTCACACAGTTCTGAGAAGTGGCTGGACCACTGTGTGAGATGAGATGGACAGTGGTGTGTTGGTGGTCAGTGGGACCACCCTTGACTTGTAGTGCTTAGGTATGCAAATCCTTGGCCCTATATTTAAACATCAGTTTGCTTTCAGGATCAGAAAGATAGACTTGCTTAGTCCCTGCACTCTGTTTCTTCTTCCAAAATGGCTAACTTGAATATACCCCCCTCGTCTGGTTTCATTCTTTCAGTTTGCCTTTTTCTAATTGGCTTGTTGATGATGTGTGACTGGACCTGACTTGGGACTCAAGTTGTGACGCCCCAACCTCAGTAACACTTGTATGCTATGATTTACACACTATTTACACACTGTTTGCGTCCAGATCCTTTGCTTCTCTTTCCTACAAACCCCAATCAAAATTGTCTCACAGTTTCCTTGGTCTAGTGCATTGTGAACATCTGATAACAGGTGAAAAAATGGCCCTTTTGAGAGGAGCTCATATTCTCATGAACACTCAGAAGGCCTTCAGACTGGTTTAGGACATTTTTGTTTTTATCTCTTGTGAGGCAGATAGAGAGAATTGCCATATCGCTCATGTTTTCTTTCACAGTTGCTAACATCTCAGGACATTCTGGTGCATGTGTGTCAATCAATGAACCAATACTGGCATGCTATTACTAGCCAAAGTCTGTACTTGTTCAGATCCATTTGTTTGTTCCTTAGTAACAAACAAATTCTTTTCAAAAAAGAAATTGGTTCACAATAACACACTATAATTGTTTCTCCTAGGTCACTCTTGCAAATATTGTTTCTCAGACCTTGAAGCTTTTCAGAATTACTATGTATGCTTTATAAAACGATCCTTAGTTGGTTATTGGATGGTTTTTATGATGGTTAAAAGGAAGTTATATGTTTTAGGGGAGGGGCATCCACAAGGTAAAGTACCCTTGTCATCACATGAGACATAAACTGTCAATGTAACTTGTTCTTGATGTTAACTATGACCTTCCTCAGTGTTGTTTGTGAGGTTTCTCTATCTTGGTATTCCCCTACACTGCTGCACTGAGCCTTTCCAGGACCAGGGGCATTTCTTTCCTTCTTCTTGGGCATCATTTGATATGTGAACTGTTTCTTGGGTATTCTGAGCTTCTGGGCTAATATCCCCTTATCAGTGAGTGCATACCATGTGTGTTCTTTTCTGGGTCACCTCACTCAGGATGACATTCTCTAATTCCACCCACTTGCCTAAGAATTTCATGAATTCATTGTTTTTAATAGCTGAGTAGTATTCCATAGTGTAAATATACCACATTTTCTGTATCCAATCCTCCGTTGAAGGGTATCTGGGTTCTTTGCAGCTTTTGGCTATTATAAATAAGGCTGCTATGAAAATAGTGGAGCATACATCCTTATTACATGCTGGGGAGTCCCCTGGGTATATGCCCAGGAGTGGTATAGTGGGGTCCTCTGGTAGTATCATGCCCAGTTTTCTAAGGAACCACCAGATTGATTTCCAGAGTGGTTGTACCAGCTTGCAAACCCACTAGCAGTGGAGGAGTGTACCTCTTTCTCCACATCCTCGCCAGCACCTGTTTTCTCCTGAGTTTTTGATCTTAGCCAAAAGAGGTGAAATCTCAGGGTTGTTTTGATTTGCATTTCCCTCATAACTAAGGATGTTGAACATTTCTTTACGTGCTTCTCAGCCATTTGGTATTCCTCAGTCGAGAATTCTTTGCTTATCTCTGTATCCCATTTTTAATAGGATTATTTGGTTCTCTGGAGTCTAACTTCTTAAGTTCTTTGTATATTTTGGATATTAGTCCTCTATCAGATGAAGGATTGGGAAAGATCTTTACCAAATCTGTTGGTTGCTATTGTCCTATTGACAGTGTCCTTTGCCTTACAGAAACTTTATAATTTTATGAGGTCCCATTTATCAATTCTTGATCTTAGCGCATAAGCTATTGGTGTTCTGTTCAGGAAAATTTCCCCATGCCCATGTGCTGAAAACTCTTCCCCAGTTTCTTTTCTATTAATTTCAGTGTTTCTGGTTTTATGTGGAGATCCTTGATCCACTTGGACTTGAGCTTAGTACATGGAGAAAATAATGGATTGATTTGCATTCTTCTGCATGCTGACCTCCTGTTGACTCAGCACCATTTGTTGAAAAGGCTATCTGTTTTCCATTGGATATCCCAATTTTTGAGTTTTTTTTTTTAAAAAAAAAAGACTTTTTTTTTTTTTTTGGAAAATACTAATGACACAAGCTCACCTTGACTATCTCTGTCCTGGAATCAGGCATTCTCAGGGAAGCCTTCATGTCTTTTATTAGGAAGTAGAATTAGAGACCATGATCTAGCTGCCAGTTATACTCATTGCTACTGGAGTGTCAACAACTTTAGATTTTCTTGTCTCAGAGAGCAAATGATATAAAAAGGTAGACCATACTAATCTAACCTATAAACTCATAGATGTTTATAAACATTATGATTTGCAAACACCTATGGGTATATTATGATAGATATGACCTTTGGATGTTGAACTAAAATGATGTGCCCGAGTCCACCATTTGTCATCTGTTTACTTAGTTTTTCAATTGCATTACATTAAACAGTGTTTCCAGAATCGTTAGTTCCACTTCTGTGGACAAGGATGTTGGAAGATTGTGCAGTGCTTCTGTATAATTACTTTTGACTTCTCTCTTATGGATTCCACCCATCTTCAAAGGTCAGCATCATTTTTCTTGGGAGCCTTTTTCACAAGTTTGTAAAGCAGATTTCTCTTCCAGTCAACATTCTATCCTAGAATGTTCAAACTTTATGATTTTTTTTATTTGATATATTTTTATTTACATTTCAAATGATTTCCCCTTTCCCTGAAAGTCCCATAAGCCCTCTTCCCTTGCCCTGTCCCCCCAACCTACCCTTCCCATTTCCCTGTTCTGGTATTGCCCTATACTGCTGCACTGAGACTTTCCAGAACTGGGGGCCACTCCTCCATTCTTCTTGGACATCATTTGATACGTGGATTATGTCTTGGGTAATCCAAGTTTCTAGACTAATATCTGCTTATCAGTGAGTACATACCATGACTGATCTTTTGAGACTGGATTACCTCACTTAGTATGATGTTCTCCAGCTCCATCCATTTGTCTAAGAATTTCATGAATTCATTGTTTCAAATGGCTGAATAGTACTCAATTGTGTGTGTATCCATTTTTTTTTTAATCCATTCCTCCGTTGAGGGACACCTTGGTTCTTTCCAGCTTCTGGCTATTACAAATAGGGCTTCTATGAACATAGTGGAGCATGTATCCTTATTACATGCTGGAGAATCCTCTCGTATAGCCCAGGGGTGATATGGTAGGGTCCTCCGGAAGTGACGAGCCCAGTTTTCTGAGGAACTGCCAGACTGATTTCCAGAGTAGCTGTACCAATTTGCAGCCCCACCAGCAGTGTAGGAGTGTTCCTCTTTCTCCACATCCTGGCCAGCATTTGTTTTCTCCTGAGTTTTTGATCTTGGCCATTCTGACTGGTGTGAGGTGAAATCTCAGCGTTGTTTTGATTTGCATTTCCCTAATGGCTAATGATGTTGAACATTTTTTAAGATGTTTCTCAGCCATCCGAAGTTCTTCAGGTAAAAATTCTTTGTTTAGCACTGTACCCCATTTTTAATAAGGTTATTTGATTTTTTGGGGTTTAACTTGTGAGTATTGATCAATATATTCAGTAATGGGATGGCCATCAGAGTCTCTTTTTTTTTTTTTTGAGTGTTCCAACGTTTTATTTTATTTTTTATTAGATATATATTTTATTTACATGAATATTCTACCACTTAACAATCCCCATGCTTTACCAATTTGAGGACTGCATTTCTTCCTCAGTTCTTTGTAATCACAGATTGCATTGGCATTATGTCCACCGTCTGGTTTTTCTAACATATTCTAACTTATTTATAGTTAGAATCATCTTAATCTCTTCAGAATGGCTTTAATTTTTTTCTCATAAATACGGATATGAGATTCTTTGAAGTCTAGGTATAGCTTGGGAAGTCAATACTTTTATTTATGAGTGGCATTTCATTCATGGGTGTGGCCAGCTTGCTTATTTGTTTACTCTTGAATGTAGGTTCAATTTTGTCTATATTAAGAGTGATATTGTCTCCTCTCGTGTGTAGATCTTTGTGTAGAAGCTTTCAAGAAATTGGCTAAGTGTAATTGTATATAACTGATGCCTCACATGGAGAGACTCATTAATTTTGCAAGAATCTGTCATCCCAAGTGGGTGAACCATTTTATATCTCTTCCAACAGCAAATAAGAGGTCCTCCAGCTTTGTCTCTTTACCAAATCTCGTCCAAGTATGTTTTCGATATTAGCAATTCTGAGAGAATTGTCTTATTTTCTGCTGTTTTAATTTATGTTTTTCTAGAGATAAAGCATTTTTGCATGTTTTCTTATGCTTGCTTGTTTTCAGTGATATCTTCTAAAAATATCTATTTTTAAATGGGATATTTAAAAATTGGGAATTTCTCTCTCTTTTTCATTGTTTTTGATTTCTGAGGATTCTTTTGAAGGTTTTGAATATAATTCTATTTTTAATCAAATATGAAATTTACAAGTAGTAATTTCTCATAGTTATGGCTTGTGTGTTTGGCACTCATGAGACAGATTTTCAATTTTATAAAATTCAAATGTATTCAGTTTTAATCTTATAAATTTTATATTCTTGCTACTTGCTACTATATCTAAAACCTCATTATCAAATGTAGTTTCACCTAGCTTTTCTCCCATAAAAAGATTTCTGATGTACTTTTCATTTTAGGCTCTAATTTGTGTTTGGTCACTTGTGTGTGCTATGGAGACCCCATATTCTCTTTGCTGAGTTGAATTTGTGTCCTTTTCAAATGCATGTGTCTGTATTTGTGCAGGTCTCCCTTTAGTCTCTTTATATTTTTAGAACTGCATGTTTGAGCTCTAACCATTGCTGTGTTTCATGTGTAGGAAACATTGAAATGCTTGACTTCAGTTTTGTAATTCTCAAAATACCAACCATTTTCTGTTTCTGCTGTTTTTCATGTAAGTGACTTTTCAAGACTTATCATACATGCAAGTATTAATGTTTATGATACATATGTATCTATATCTTTATATTTTCCTTTAATAACAACTAATAAAAATGAAGCTATAAATTTGAATTAGAGCAAACACGGCTGTCTGGGAGGGTTTGGAGTGAGGACAGGCAAGAAATAAATAAGATAATTATAATTTCAAAAATAGAATAGAAAATAAAACTTTCCCAAGAAATTTCCTTTCATATGTTCTATTAAACTTTTGGGTTGAACTTGGGGAGTTAGCATTCCAGGTTAGGCACAGACTTTAGGTTGTATTGATGATTCAGTTTCCTGGTTCATATTTAAACTATCAGAAAAAGAGCAGTGGGTCAGCTTCTCTAAGTTAATATGAAGGTGTCATCATATTTTCTTTGAGAGTTTCTTTGTATATCATATTAAATATTAAAGTTAGCTCCCTTTTCTCAGGTGTCTATTGCTATCTAGCCCTTTTGAGTCAAGGCCTCTCCTGTACCGACCCTTTTCTTTTTCTTTTTTTTTGGGGGGGGGAGGATAAGTTTATTTGGCTTACATGTCCAGATCATAGTCCATCATTAGAGGAAGCTGGGACAAGAACTCAAGCAGGGCTAAAACCTGGAGGCAGAAGCTGATACAAAAACCACGGAGGGTGCTGCTTACAGACTTGCTTCTCATGGCTTGCCCAGCCTGCTTTTTTTTTTTTCGTTTTTTCTTTTTATTCGATATAATTTATTTACATTTCAAATGATTTCCCTTTTCTAGCCCCCCCCCCCACTCCCCGAAAGTCCCGTAAGCCCCCTTCTCTTCCCCTGTCCTCCCACCCACCCCTTCCCACTTCCCCGTTCTGGTTTTGCCGAATACTGTTTCACTGAGTCTTTCCAGAACCAGGGGCCACTCCTCCTTTCTTCTTGTACCTCATTTGATGTGTGGATTATGTTTTGGGTATTCCAGTTTTCTAGGTTAATATCCACTTTCTGCCTCTTTTCTGGAAACACCCTCTAGTCCACATAGCAAGCCATGGATTTCTATTGTTTGGGAGAGCAACTACAATGTCTACCATAGCAGACCTAGGAGTCTTTATCAGTTTCATTTTCTCAGCCACTTAAAGAATTAAGAGGTAAGACAAAATATCAAGTAAGACAGATAGCAGCAGAGGAATTCTTGAACATATTAGACAAAATCAGCAATTGAGGGAAAGTTTTTATTAGAGTGGGGAAACACAAACTTTTTTTTAATTAAAATGATCTATTTGCCTGGGATTAACAAATGATAATAAAAGCAAAGACAACCAGGAATGGGGATTTTATAAGGCTTCCAGTGGAATTGGGTCAGGAAGCTGAGCTAGGCTCTAGGGTTATATCCTTCACAGTGCATAAAACTGGGATGTTGCCATAGTATACAGCAACAGAGGTAGTTCTGTTGGTTTCGGGGGTAAGGTTAGGATGAGAAGAAGCCTGGGTACTGATTGCAAAGTAATTCTCTCTCTTTCTTCCATTATCCTATTTTTTTCTTTTTTTTTAATCAGAAAAGAGCATTTTACTATAAAAAGCTACAGTTTTAAGAGATAAATTTTGCTTTATAATGTTTTTTTTTTATTTTCTAAATTCTTTGTTTACATTCCAAATGCTTTTCCCTTTCTCAGTTCCCTCCACCCCATATGTCCCATAAGCCTTCTCTACACCCATTCTCCAATCACCTCCCTCCTTTTTTTCCTGTCCTGGTAGTCCCCTACAATGCTGGATCAGGCCTTTCCAGGATTAGGGCCCTCTTCTTACTTCTTCATGGGAGTCATTTGATATGTTAATTGTGTCTTGAGTTCTCAGAGCTTCTGGGCTAATTAATATACACTTAAAGGTGACTACATTCCATGTGTATTCTTTTGTGATTGCATTACCTCACTTAGGATGATATTTTCCAGTTCCAACCATTTGCCTACAAATTTCATGAATTCATTGTTTTTAATTGCTGAGTAGTATTCCATTGTGTAAATATATCACATTTTCTGTATCCATTCTTCCATTGAGGGACATCTGGGTTCTTTCCACCTTCTGGTTATTATAAATAAGGCTGCTATGTACATAGTGGACCATGTGTCCTTATTGCAAGCCGGGGAATCCTCTGGGTATATGCCCAGGAGTGGTATAGCAGGGTCCATTTTATTCTTAACGATTTTGTTTTCATTGCTTATTTGTTTATTCTTTTTATATATGAGCCTCAAATCAAGTAGTTATATAAACAATATGCACAAGAATCAGTTGCTTCTCTTCCTTAAGGGACTTTCTGTTTTTCTATTTTTTGTTATTTTTTTTTCTATCTGTAAATTCACCTTCTTTCTTTCTTTCTTTCTTTCTTTCTTTCTTTCTTGCTTGCTTGCTTGCTTTCTTTCTCTCTCTTCCTTCCTTCTTTCTTTCTTCTTCACCCCAACATTTACATTTTTTTTTCTGCAAAAATCCTGATTGCCTGGATCAAGAGAGTCTCCTCAAAATTCTGTGCATGCAAATTTGGTTCATGTTCTGGTCACATGTAGAGGCTAGTAACTAGAACAAAAACTCCTTGAAAAGTATGTCACAGGATCTTCTGGAAGTGAGGTGCCCAGTTTTCGGAGGAACCGCCAGACTGATTTCCAGAGTGGTTGCACCAAATTGCAAGCCCACCAGCAGTGGAGGAATGTTCCTAGAAGATTCCCCAGCATGTACTAAGGATAAATGTTCCACTATGTTCATAGCAGCCCTATTTATAATTGCCAGAAGCTGGAAAGAACCCAGGTATCCCTCAACAGAAGAGTGGATGCAAAAATTGTGGTATATATACACAATGGAGTACTATTCAGCCATTAGAAACAACGAATTCATGAAATTCTTAGGCAAATGGATAGAGCTGGAGAACATCATACTAAGTGAGGTAACCCAGACTCAAAAGATGAATCATGGTATGCACTCACTAATAAGTGGGTGTTAACCTAGAAAACTGGAATACCCAAAACATAATCCACACATCAAATGAGGTACAAGAAGAATGGAGGAGTGGCCCCTTGTTCTGGAAAGACTCAGTGAAGCAGTATAGGGCAAAACCAGAACAGGGAAGTGGAAAAGGTTGGGTGGGAAAACAGGGGTAGGGAAGGGGGCTGATGGGACTTTCGGGGAGTGGGGGTCCAGAAAAGGGGAAATCATTTGAATTGTAAATAAATATATCAATATTTTTTTTTAAAAAAGGAAAAGTATGTCACATGGTTACTGCCATCTTGGTGCTGTCAACAGTCGAGCAATAGACCAACCAGTTATTGAAAAAAAAATTTATTGGATGTTTTATTATTTACATTTCAAGTGTTATCCCCTTTCCTGATGTATACCCCTAGAAACCCCCTATCCCATCTGCCCTCCTCCTGTTTCTGTAAGGGTATACCCCACTCACCCACCCACTTCTGCCTCCCTGCCCTCACATTCCCCTATCATGGGGCATTGAGCCTTCACAGAACCAAGGGACTCTTCTCCTATTGATGTCTAACAAGGCAATCCTCTGCTATATACATGACTGGAGCCATGGGTCCCTCCAAGTGTGTTCCTTGGTTGGTGGTTTAGACCCTCTGGTTGGTTGATATTGTTTTTCCTATGGGGTTGCAAACCCCATCAGTTCCTTCAGTACTTTCTCTAACTCCTCCTTGGATCAGTTCAATGGTTGGTTGTAAGCATCTACCTCTGTATATGTCAGGCTCTGGAAGAGTCTCTCAGGAGACAGGCATATCAGGCTCCTGTCACCATGCACTCGATGGCATCCACATTAGTGTCTGGGTTTGGTGACTGTATATTGGATGGATCCCCACATGAGGTAGTCTCTGGATGGCCTTTCTTTCAGTCTTAGCTTCACACTTTGTCTCCATGTTTGTTCCTGTGCGTATTTTGCTACCCTTCCGAAGAAGGACTGAAGGACCCATACTTTGGTCTTCCTTCTTTTTGAGTTTCATGTGATCTGTGAATTGTATCTTGGGTATTTCTAGCTTTTGGGATAGTATCTATTCATCAGTGAGTGCATACCATGTGTGTTCTTTTGTGATTGGGTTACATCACTCAGGAGAATTTTTTCTAGTTACACCCATTTGCCTAAGAGTTTCATAAATTCATTTTTTTAAATAACTGAGTAGTACTCCATCGTGTAATTGTATCACATTTTCTGTATCCATTTCTCTGGTGAAGGACATCTTGATTCTTTCCAGTTTCTGGTTATTATAAATAAGGCTGCTATGAACATAGTGGAGCATGTGTCCTTGTTGGAGCATCTTTTGGATGAAGCACAAACTTATAGCTGACCTATAGAAAAAGACCTCCAGCAGTGCTGAGACACTGAGATCTTCAGCCTAGCTTATCTTTGAAAGGTCTCTTCCCCTAAACAAACAGAGAATTGGCATACAACTGTTTTGAAAATATGTCCTTATCTGGCTTTTACTAGGTTAAACCAGTTCGTTGTGTGTGGGCGGGCAGTTTTGAGAGGAGTCACTTAGAAGGAGGAAAAACTCACCAGCCATCTGTTATCACCTGCAAAACTTTTGTCTCAGGTTAGGAGAGTGAAGACAAAGTCAGCCATTTGGAAGGTGACCCCTCTCCCTCTTTTTTTCTCCATCACAGATGTAGGAAGAATGAACAACTTACTTCTCTATGCCCCTTTCGAATATATCAAAAGTTACTCATCAATAATTTAGGAATTTGCTGCTTACAGAATCAGTTGCTTTCTTGAGACCTTGCTACATACAAAGTAGTATTCTGTTCCTTATATAAGTTACTTCATTTGCTTTGCACATCAATCTTTTAAGTTAGATGTCTCCATTTGGTTCATATGTCTCTCTTTAATCCAAGAGAACTACTAGTTCAACTGTGCACTGCTTGATTGTAGGTGACCTGAGAGATTTCATCTCAGATCTATGTCATTAAACTCTTTAGGTGCCTTTTCATTATAAGTATATTTACAAAACTTTCTTGTTGACTTCTGAATATAGGTTCAATTATGTACAACCTTTGGTCATGATGCATTTCATCTGATTTCTATTTTGTAACACTGAAGGTTGTATTGAACTGCCACTTTATTACTAAACAAAATGCTCTCCTACTAGACACTGAACTAAAATAGCTAGAGGGGTGGTAATGGTGATGACATAGGTCTTTCTTTTAAGATTTATTTTAATATGTATTTTTGCATGAGGGATATTGGTGTGTTCTTCTTTTACTGTTGAGTATTTTTTTTAAATTTTCTATAGTCTTTGTTTACATTCCAAATGCTTTCCCCTTTCTTGGTCCCCCCCTCCCCATATGTCCCATAAGCCCTCTTTTCTCCACCCATTCCCCAATCACTCCCTCCCATTTCTCTGTCCTGGTACTCCCCTACAATGCTGGATCAAGCCTTTCCAGGACCCTTTCCTTCCGTCTTCATGGGAATCATTTGATATGCTAATTGTATCTTGAGTATACAGAGCTTTTGGGCTAATTAATATCCACTTATCAGTGATTGCATTCCATGTGTATTCTTTTGTGATTGGAATACCTCACTTAGAATGATATTTTCCAGTTGTTAGTTGTTAAATACATAAAATGTGTTGTCAAATCATACACCATGATCAAGTAGGCTTCATCCCAGGGATGAAGATATGTTTTAATCTATCAATATAATCCACCATCTAAACAAATTGAAACATAAAACAACATGATCATGTCATTAGATGCTGAAAAAAAAGATTTTTTCATTTATTATATATAAGTACACTATAGCTGTCTTCAGATACTCCAGAAGAGGGCATCAGATCTCTTTAAGGATGGTTGTGAGCCACCATGTGGTTGCTGGGATTTGAACTCAGGATCTTTGGAAGAGCAGTCAGTGCTCTTAACCACTGAACCATCTCTCCAGCCTGACACAGGTCTTCAGAATAACCTTGTGACTTAAGGAAGCCATGTTTTTGTAATACCAGCCATTTTCCAAATACTACCCAGAGTGCTTTGCTCATATTGAGCTCATTTTCCTCCCCCACAGCAACCTGTAAGACATATTATTAGGAAAGCAATTTTAAGTTGAGGGACCAAGGTGTAGAGCACTGCTCCTTCTCAGGAGAGTAACTGAGTTCTCTGGGTTTAAAGTCCATGCTTCTTTTTCCAGTGCAAGACCACTGCTTATGTGAGTCAACCTGCTGCATGAATGCAGTGTTGACTTCCACCAGCATAGCATTTCTGCTTCTGGGTCTTGAATCTAGAAGTTCGATGATTAGTGCCTGTGGCTGTGTACAGTAGTCACGGAGCTGCAGCAGTGGCAGCACTTGGGTACTATCAATTTTGACCTCTCTGAGGGCACTATTTTATATTCAATTTTGAGCCACTCTAATTCAAGATATAGGACAGTCAACCATAACCTGTGGTGTGTCTTCATCTGAGCTTTATTTTGTTTTGTTGGGAAAGGAAGGGTACTAGCATAGAGGACATCTAAAGACTCCCTGATTCAGTATCCTACTTACCCTTCCTAAATGCTGGGACCCTTTAATACAGCTCACCATGTTGTGGTAATCCCCAGTCTTAAAATTATTTTGTTGCTACTTCCTAACAGTAGTAATGTTGCTACTTTTCTGAGTCATGATGTAAATATCTGTGTTTTCCAATGGTCTGAGGTGATCTCTGTGAAAGGGTTCTTCAACCCCTAGGTTGCAAAACACTGTCCTAGGTATTAGCTAGTCTCTGGTCCTATTGGACTGGAGGTGAGCTGAGGGTGGGCGTGGATAGATGTCTCACTGGGCTGTGAAGTCTGTGCATAACAGGGGGAGTCTGTTTTCCATCTTGCTGCTGATTTCTGTAGGCAGCTGAGGAGATTAGACCGTGGCCCAGCAAGCGAGAGTCTGCCTTGAGAAAATTTATAAGGCTTTTATATTTATTTAGAGAGCAGGAAGCCCTGCACAGCTCCCTGCTGCATGAGGCACTGACAGGAGAATTTAAAAGGGCTGTTTCATTAATTTTGGAGGGAATTTATTGCTGACAAAAGACTACATTATTGATGGTGGGAAGGCAGCGCTAGCCTAGTATCTGGGGAGCTGCGTGGGAGAGCCGCCCCCGCTCCTGCCTGCAGCCTCCTCTCGGCTCAGCAGCTAGGGAAGCCCTTCCCAGGGGAGGACCAAGGAGTTCTTCTGGCTCAGCTCCTGCAGGCTTCCAGCCTTAGAAGGTGCACGCTTGCTTGGTCTGGCTCTGCCACTGCAGGCTAAGGAAGGACACTTAGAGGTCGGCTGCTCCATCCTGATGCTGCCTACAGAGGTTTTGTAAAATGACAGTGAGCAAGCGGTTTACCTGCCGTGATAGAAATCAAATCCTGCTTGTGGCTTCATCATGTCTCTCCCTGTTTTTACATAGCATTAAAACTTCCTAATCAGCGGTGGCAGGATGTGCGTGGGCAGCTTTCTCTGTGTTCTTTGCACAGCACTAAAGTTTGTTTCTCAGATAATGACAATCTCTCGTGTTTTCTCAGTCTTCAAGCCCCGTGGAATGGAATTGGTCTCTAACTTGATTTTTTTTTTTTGATTTTTTTTTTTTTTTTTTGTATTGGAGTAGTAGAAAGGACCTCTGTGTTTTAAGAGGTTTTTTAGCTGCTAGCAAAGTGCTAGATTCTGGACCAGATTGGAGGTGTGTTATCATCTTTGATGATAAACCAATTTTGTGAGGTTGACATGTTATCCTTCAGTAGCAGCCCCGTACAGCTAACGGGTATGTTTGGGGTCTCAGAGAAAGAAAGTGGGAGGGCTGATTCCTCTGAGTTTCTATGACCATTCTATGAACCTTGAAGGGGTCTTTGAGACTGGTGGAAGAAGCTTCTGTAAATGTTCTACCTGGGTCCTTGAGGATGGGAAGATGGACCCTTCTACTAGGAATAGGATGCAGAGTGTTCCTCAGCCCAGAACAGAGAGGGAAAGTGGTAAACCTAGATAGCACCAAGGCTGATATATGTTCTCTAATATCTGTGTAGAAATCTCTGCTTGAGTATTATTTCTATACATGTGGTATGTTTACATGTATTTACTAAGTTATATTATTATATGTACATGATATACCATTGAATTACATGTTTATATATATATATACATATATATGTATATATGTATATATATATACTTATACATATTATTCTAGTATCAAATGGTGGGGAATATAGAGCTTTCCAGAGTGTGGTTAAAAAAGAAATGACTGCATATCTTCTATAAGAATTTAACAATAGGTGCTTTATTTAGACAACCGAGGACAGCTTTACTTAGAGCACTGTGGTTCTCTTCTACCCATGTAAAGATTTGTCCCAGGCTGATTTTCAGGTTGGAGATAATTATATTTAGGAAAATGAAAGTCAGAAAATGGAAAGAGAGACAGATCAGTATTCCAGAATCTGAAGGGTTTGAAGGAAAATAGCCTGGGGAAAAATGTACATTCGGTAAAACTCCACCTAAATTTCACCAAAGTTATTCACTACGAACCTACACAGAAGACTTGTGTGTCATGGAAGGTGTGCTTCACTGCTTTTGCCTTGCTTCAGGACATGCTCAAGGGTTTTCCTGTCAAGCCCTTTTCCCTGTGGCTGTACAATCCTTCCTCCCTGTCTTCTGCAGGACTCCCAAAGTTTTGCCTAGTGTTTGCCTGCGGATCTCTGCATGTGTCTCCATCAGTTACTGGATGAAGCCCCTTTAATGATTATTCTAGGCTCCTGTCTATCAGTATTGTAGACTATTTTATTGCATTCTCCCCTTTTGGCAGTAGTCTTTGGTTCTATCCTAGGAGTCAGCTTAACTGGGCCCACAGGGGCTCACAGGGACTGAGCCAACAATCAAGAAACCTGCCTCTTACCTAGGCCCTCTGCATAATATACATTATGGGGGTGCAGGTTGGTCTTTTTGTGAGAATCTTGACAGTGGGAACTGGGACCATGTCTGATTCCTTTGCCTTCTTTGGGGACCCTTTCCTTTCTACTAGGTTGCCTCATCCAGCCTTAATAAGAGGGGAGGTGCCAAGTCTTATTGCATCTTTATATGATATACTTGATTGATAACACTAGGAGGCCTGCTCTCTTCTGAAGGAAAATGCAGGAAAAGTGGATTGGAGGAAGTTGGTAGGAACGGGCTAGAAAGAGAGGAGGTAGGGGAAAATGCAATCGAGGTGTAATGTATGAAAATGAGAGAAAGAAAAGAAAAAATGCTCAAGCGGACTTTGGTATAGGTTTTCGAATATTGAGAGAAGTAGAGTCTGTCATATCTGACTACTTTTAATTAGTTGTTGCAAGCATATTTTTTCAAGGTAGTCTTACTCAGTAGTTATTTAGCAAATATTCATTGATTATTTATTATGGGCTAGGTATCATCTTAAAAGAATATTGTGCTGATTAAGGCACACACGTACTTCAAAAGGCAGCCAAAGTTTTGTCAGCCACCCCTGCACCCTGTATCTGACTCTCTCTCTTATGGAAGAAGGTCTCATGTAGTCTACGATGGCCTCCACCTTCCAAGTGCTGACACTACCTATATGGCCAGGTTATACAGAGCTGAGAAGGGAATTCAGAGACTCCATCACAGTAGAGAAATACCCTATCACCTCATCTACCTCCCATGGCTTGTTAGCATATTTGTAATTGTTGTGCTATAAAGTATTCATTCTTTTGACATTCACAGACCATCCCCTCACCCAAAGTAGGACATTGAATTGTAAATCTACTTATACTAAGGAGACTGGAAAATTCAGCAGTCTGAGAAAACCAGTAAGTCTAGTGTTATGGTGTTGTAGAGAATAGGTTAGAAAAAAAAAATTAAACATGAATGATGCAGGAGGCCAAGGTATTCAATTGGTGGCTTCAGGCCTTTATACCTGTGTGACTGTATATCACCTACTTTTAATTATCTGTGAGTAAGCTGAAACGTAGAACAGGGTTCAACCTCAGCCGTCTGGAACTGAGGTCTAGAATTAGAGTAACTTATCTGGTGATGAATAATGAGCACTTGAATTTCGTACACAAAAATTTCAAAACCAGTGATTAGGTCACTGGGCTGAAACAATTACAAAAGACCATTGTGATAACAGTTTGCACAATACAATCACCATATACAGGAGAGAAGACATTCAGCAAATCCTATTGGTGAAATTCAGAAAAATATTCTCACAATATTCAACATGGCATCCACAGCTTCCCTTTTTAAATAGGAAAGAGTATGAATTGGTGTCCTAGCTATTACACATATCCTATACTACTCTGGCTTATCACTTGCCATGAGGGTCTAATAAAACTCAAGCTCCTGACCTCTGTTTTTCTAGTAATCTTTAAATGTTTAATGGTCTGAGAGGAAACATCTTAGAAGTAAAGGATAGTGGGACTTAGAAAAATAACACAGTAAGCATTTTCTGGATACATAAATTTGTTTGCTGAAACATAAGACAAAATTTTATATCATGTGGCAATAATGATAATGAAAATATTTAAATGTGCTTACAGGAAAATAGTAAAATAGGAGCAATTCAGTTTGTATTTTGACTCATCACCAATATATTTATATACCTTTAATATATTATATATAATGTATGTTTTACATATTGACTATGTATTTCAAATATTGAAGAAAATGGAGTGAGTCTGTTGCATCTTGGTGTTTTTGGTTAGTTATTGCAAGCATATTTTTTCAACGTAGGCTTATTCAGTTAGGAGTTATTTAAAAAATATTCATTGATTATTTATTATGGCTTAGGAATTATCTTAATTCAAGAGAATATTATGATGAATAGGGTCACTAAGGCACACAAGTATTTCAAAAGGCAGTGAACATTTTGTCAGTCACCCCTCCACTCTGTGTTTGACTCTCATCATGTAGAATATATATATATATATACACACACATATATATACACATATACACATATATGTGTATATGTGTATATACACATATATGTATATATACACATACATATGTATATATGTATATAAATGTATTGTGTATATATTATATATAATATGTTAAAATATTATAAACACACACTCAAATATATACATACATACATATATACATACATACACATATGCATATATCCATGAACATACAGAGTGAAGGCACAAATGAACAGGAATAATTAAAGAAGTCTTTTTGTTGTTCCAGATTCCTTCCAAGACTTGCTTTTTACTCTCTATACTGATTTCAAAAGCCAGCTTCTTGATCTTTCACTAGGTGGTGCTATAAAAGCAACTTCCCTTCCTGAGTGATGGCCTAGGAGTTTTGGGTCAACCACTTTGGAAATCAGTCTGGTGGTTCCTCAGAAAACTGGACATGACACTTCCAGAGGACCCTGCTATACCTCTCCTGGGCATATACCCAAAGGATTCCCAGGCATGCAATAAAGACACATGTTCCATTATGTTCATAGCAGCCTTATTTATAATAGCCAGAAGCTGGAAAGAACCCAGATGTCCCTCAAAGGAGGAATGGATACAGAAAATGTGGTATATTTACACAATGGAATACTACTCAGCAATTAGAAACAATGAACTCACAAAATTTTTAGGCAAATGGTTTGATCTGGAAAATATCATTCTAAGTGAGGTAACCCAGTCACAAAAGAATACACATGGAATGCAATCTCTGATAAGTGGATATTAATTAGCCCAGAAGCCCTGAATACCCAAGGCACAAATCACATAACAAATGACTCCCATGAAGAAGGATGGAGAAGGTCCTGATCCTGGAAAGGATTGATCTAGCATTGGAGGGGAATATAAGGACAGAGAAAAAAAGGAGGGAAGTGATTGGAGAATGGATGGAGAGAAGAAGGTTTATGGGACATATGGGGAGGGGGGATCCGGGAAAGGGGAAATCATTTGGAATGTAAACAAAGAATATAGAAAATAAAAATATTAAAAAAAAAAGGTTGGCGTATATTTGCATTCTTCCACATGTTAACAGCCAGTTGAACCAGCACCATTTGTTGAAAATGCTTTTCCCCCCACTGGATGGTTTTAGCTTTGTCTTTTTCAAAGATCAAATGACCATAGGGGTGTGGATTCATTTCTGTGTCTTCAATTCTATTCCATGCATCTACCTGCCTGTCACTGTACCAATAACATGCATTTTTCTTTCTTTCTTTCTTTCTTTCTTTCTTTCTTTCTTTCTTTCTTTCTTTCTTTCTTTCTTTCTTTCTTTCTTTCTTTCTTTTTTTAAATCAAAATTGCTCTGTAGTACAGCTTGAGGTCAGGGATGGTGATTCTCCCAGAAGTTCTTTTGTTGTTGAGAAGAGTTTTAGCTATTCTGGGCTTTTTGTTATTCCAGATGAATTTGCAAATTGTTCTCCCTAACTCTATGAAGAACTGAGTTGGAATTTTGATGGGGATTGCATTGAATTTGTAGATTGCTTCCATCTTCTGAGATCTTCTTCAATTTCTTTCTTTAGAGACTTGAAGTTCTTGTCATACAGACTGTTCACTTACTTAGTTAGAGTCAGACCAATGTATTTTATATTATTTGTGACTAATGTGAAGGCTGTCGTTTCCCTAATTTCTTCTCAGCCTGTTTATCCTTTGAGTAGAGGAAGGCCACTGATTTGTGTGAGTTAATTTTATATTCAGCCACATTGCTAAAGTTGTTTATCAGGGTTAGGAGTTTTCTAGTGGAATTTGTGGAGTCACTTAAGTATACTATCATATCATCTGCAAACAGTGATATCTTGACTTCTTCCTTTCCATTTTGTATCCCTTTGACTTCCTTTTGCTGTCAAATTGCTCTGGCTAGGACTTTGATTACTGTATTGAATAGGAGGGAGTGGATAGCCTTGTAAAGTTCCTGATTTTAGTGGGATTGCTTTAAGTTTCTCTCCATTTATTTTGATGTTAGTTACTTACTGGTTTGCTGTATATTGCTTTTACTATGTTTAGGCATGGGTCTTGAATTCCTGATGTTTCCAAGAAATCCATTCTTATCTCCTTGTACAAAGCTCAAATCCAAGTGGATCAAGGACCTTCACATAAAACCAGATACACTGTAACTAATAGAAAAAAAAAGTGGGGAAGAGCCTCAAGCACATGGGCACAGGGAAAAATTTCCTTAATAGAACACCAATAGCTCATTGGTTTGTTTCAAGGAAGAGTTTCTCTGTGGAACCCTGGATGTCCTGAAAGTTTCTCTGTAAACCTGGATGGTTGCCACATCATGAATTTGCCTTCCTATGCCTCTGAAGTGTTGGGATTAATGGTGTGCCTCTACTGCCTGGGTTTTTTGAATTTCTGGAAAATCTTTTTTTTAATTTTTTTTATTCGATATATTTTTTATTTACATTTCAAATGATTTCCCCTTTTCTAGCCCCCCACTCCCCAAAAGTCCCATAAGCTCCCTTCTTTTCCCCTGTCCTCCCACCCACCCCTTCCTTGAAACAAACCAATGAACCAACAAAGAAAAGCAATTTAAAGCAACTGAAACATTAAGAAAATTTGAGAATAAATATAACCTCTAATTAACTTATTTCTACATAATAAATATCCATCTCTAAAAAGACATTTATTGCACTTAAAGATAGTAGAAATGGCATTATTGATATTGAGTGATCTATCCACTAAATCTATCATGCACAAAGAGCTGGAATAATAATTTTATTTGAATGGAACCCCTTAGAACAGAAGAAAAGTAGAATTGATAAAACTTGAAGTTAATTGTGGAATGAGAAGCAAGTCTTCTAATTTACATAGTGCATATTTCTTGAGAACTTTTGGATATGGATAAATTGATTAAGTGCTTGCTACATAAGAAGGAGGACCAAGCACCTGCATAAATCTGAGTGGGGTAACACATAGTTGTAATGAATGAGTTCAGGAGGCCAACACAAGGTCCTTTGGTCTTGATGTACAGGCATTTTCTAAATAAGCAAAATCCAGGTTTAGTGAGTGAAGCTTTCTCAAAACAGAAGATGGAAAACAAATTAAAAGACCCTCAAAATTAACATTTAAGCTCTACCAGAACATTTATGTGCAGACACTAGCAGTTGTGCATCATACCAGTGACAACCACACCCCTTTTTGAGTCTCATAAACTAGAAAAAAAAAGAACACCAATAGCTTATGCTCTAATATCAAGAATTGACAAATGGGACCTCATAAAACTGCAAAGCTTCTGTAAGGCAGAGGACACTGTCAAAAGGACAAACAACAACCAATAGATTGGGACAAGATCTTTCCCAATCCTTCACCTGATAGTGGACTAATATCCAATATATACAAAGAACTCAATAAGCTAGATTCCAGAGAACTAAATAACCCTATTAAAAATGGGGTACAGAGCTAAACAAAGAATTCTCAACTGAGGAATACCAAATGGCTGAGAAGCATCTAAAGAAAATTTCAACATCCTTAGTTATGAGGCAAATGAAAATCAAAACAACCCTGAGATTTCACCTCATACCAGTCAGAATGGCTAATATTAAAGAATTCAGATGACAGGATATGTTGGTGAGGATGTGGAGAAAGAGGGACACTCCTACATTGCTGGTGTGATTGCAAGATGGTAAAAACACTCTGGAAATCAGTTTGGCGGTTCCTCAGAAAATTGGATATAGCACTACTTGAGATCCCAGCTATACCACTCCTGGACATATATCCAGAAGATACCCCAACATGTAATAAGGACATATATGGTCCACTATGTTCATAGCAGTCTTATTTACAATAGTTAGAAGGTGGAAAGAACTCAGATGTCCCTTAAAAGAAAAACATATACAGAAAGTGTGGTACATTTACACAATGGAGTACTACTCAGCTATTAAAAATAATGAATTCATGAAATTCTTAGGTAAATGGATGGTACTAGAAAGTGTCACAGAAGGCAACTCAATTACAAAAGAACACACATGATATACACTCATTAATAAGAAGCTATCAGCCCAGAATCTCAGAATAACAAAGATATAATTCACAAACCACATGAAGCTCAAGAAGAAGGAAGACCAAAGTTTAGAAGTGGAAAGTAAATACCCATGGGAGGAGATACAGAGACAAAATGTGGAGCAGAGACTAAAGTAAAGGCCAACCAGAGACTGTTCCACCTGGGGATCCAGCCCATATACTTCAAACCCAGACACTATTGTAGATGCCAACAAGTGCTTCCTGACAGGAGCCTGATATAGCTGTTTCCTGAGAGGCTCTGCCAATGCCTGACAAATACAGAAGCAGATGTTCTCAGCTACCCACTGGACTGAGCACAGGGTCCCCAATGGAATAGCTAGAGAAAGGACCCAAGGAGCTGAAAGGGTTTTGCAGCCCTACAGGAGGAACCACAATATGAACCAACCAGTACCTCCAGAGCTCCCAAGGACTAAACCACTCACCAAATGATATACATTGAGGGATCCATGGCTCCAGCCATGCACATAGCAGAGGATGGCCTTGTAGGACATGAATGAGAGTAGAGGCCCTTGGTCCTATGAAGGCTCATTGCTCCAGTATAGGGGAATGCCAGAACAGGGAAGTGAGAGGGGGTGAGTTAGTGTGCAGGGGAAGGTGCATGGGATGTGGGGTTTTTGGAGGGCAGACAAGGAAAGGAAATAACATTTGAAATGTAAATAAAGAAAATATCTAATTACAAAAAAGAAGGTTGGAGTCTATTTAGGAGTAATTGGAAATTTATCCTCTATAGTTCATTGTTCTGTAATTTCCCTCTGAACCATTAATTACCTAATGATTTTCTCATCAGTTATTGGCTGTGAGCAGATACACAGGTATTATTTAGAGGAAACTGTAATACCCACATTGCTGTCAGAATGAAGGTAATTCCTTCCTATGGATTCCTGGGTATCCTAAAGTGACTTTCTTGTTATGATCCCCAGGGACATTGTGGGGGGCTGGAACAGGATAATAGAAAATTCTTCCTGCATCTCATTCATCTGGACTAGGTCTAACTTCATCTTGATTTCCTTTTCTTCTTTTATTATTACTTACATATCTATTATTTATAGATTTATAAAATCTATAGCAACTAATAATCTAGAATCATAAAATTGTGGGCTAATGAGGTACCTTAGGAACTTATACTTAATTACAATTAAATTTGCAGAATATATATATATATATATACATATATATATATATATATATATATATATATATATCTGTTTCTGATAATAGTTGAAGTACACCTTTCACAAATCATGTTTATTTTAATTATTTGTGAGAAAATCAGTTAGTACCTGCAGTCATAAGCATGATATCAGGGCTAGAAATCTGCAATTAATGAGATCAGTATAATACTAATGCTTTTTTTCCTCTATCTTTCCATTTTTAATCTTGTTTATATTTCTTGACATGTTATATAGGGATGGAGGATCTTTTCCCTTTGTCACAGTGGCTGAGAGTGCAGGTAAGCATTTTCATTATAATTTTGTGTTGAAACTCTAGCTGCTCTAACATGCCTCTTGCTGTGTACAAGAAGTTGCCTTGAAGAAAGTTTCTGTAAGGCAAAGGACACTGTCATAAGGACAAAACGGCAACCAACAAATTGGGAAAACATCTTCACCAACCCTACATCTGATAGAGGGCTAATATCCAATATATACAAAGAACTCAAGAAGTTAGACCCCAGGGAACCAAATAACCCTATTAAAAATGGGGTACAGAGCTAAACAAAGAATTTTCACCTGAAGGAATTCGGATGGCCGAGAAGTACCTTACGAAATGCTCAACATCATTAGTCATTAGGGAAATGCAAATCAAAGCAACCCTGAGATTTCACCTCAGAATGGCTAAGGTTAAAAACTCAGGAGACAGCAGGTGTTGGCGAGGATGTGGAGAAAGAGGAACACTCCTCCCACTGCTGGTGGGGTTGTAAGATGGTACAACCACTATGGAAATCAGTCTGGCGGTTCCTAAGGAAACTGGACATGACACTTCTGGAGGACCCTGCTATACCTCTCCTGGACATAAACCCAGAGGATTCCCCAGCATGCAATAAGGACACATGCTCCACTATGTTCATAGGAGCCTTATTTATAATAGCCAGAAGCTGGAAAGAACCCAGATATCCCTCAATGGATTAATGGATACAGAAAATGTGGTATATACACAATGGAGTACTATTCAGCAATTAAAAACAATGAATTCATGAATTTTTTAGGCAAATGAATGTAACTGAAAAATATCATCTTAAGCGAGGTAACGCAATCACAAAAGTATACACATGGAATGCAATCATTGATAAGCGGATATTAATTAGCCCTGAAGCTCTGAATACTGAAGATACAATTAGCATATCAAATGATTCCTGTGAAGAAGGAAGAAGAGGGCCCTAATCCTGGAAAGGCTTGATCCGGCATTGTAGGGGAGTACCAGGACAGAGAAAAGGGAGGGGGAAAGATAGGCGAATGGATGGAGAGGACTTATGGGACATATGGGGAGGGGGAAACTGGGAAAGGGGAAAGCTTTGGGAATATAAATAAAGAATATAGAATATATATAAAGAATTGTGTCACCACAGAAGCCTTCTATGTCCTTCTTTCTCAACTGAGAGTCTGCTGTCATCAAGACAGTAAAAGTCACTCCCTTGCCCTTTGCAGTCAGCAGGAACCCATTGTAGATTTACACATGGTTTCTGCAAAGGCATAGGCCAAGGCCATCCACATGATCTCTGGTGTCAGCATCTATCATGCACTTCATCAAGATCGCTAGTGTCTGATAGGCCACAGACAGAAAAACTAAGTTTTCTTTTAAGGGGCTGGCCACCAGGAGTTTGACTACATTGCAGTGAATATAGAAACAGCACAAGTTGGATTGTGGGAGAGTATTGCAAGAGTTGGGGAAGCAAGTCTGAGAGAACTTGGAAGTGAGTATGCTCCATGCTCATGATTTGAATTTCCCAAATAATCAATAAAAATACTATAAATAAAATAAAAATAAAGAAAAGAAGTGAGTTATAGCCGGGTGGTGGGGCTGCATGCTTTTACCTCACGTGGGAGACAGAGGCAGGTGGATCTCTGAGTTTGAGGCCAGCCTGGTCTACAGAGTGAGTTCCAGGATGGTCAGAGTTATACCTGTTCCAAACAACAACAACAACAAGAACAAGAACAGCAGCAGCAGCAGCATCATCAACAACAACAGCAGCAGCAGCAGCAACAACAACAACAACAACAACAACAAAAACAAAGCAAATTAAACAGGGAGGAAAAATAAAAGGAATGCAAAATAAAAGGAATGCAAAAGGTTGTCCCTTATTTTTATCTTCTTTCTCCTTGTCAGTGTCTTCTTCCTCACTAGGCATTCGTTCATGGTTCTTATCACAGCATGATTAAAACCACTAGAATGTGTTACAAGATAAAAATTTTCCTAACATTTTTTCCACTTCAGCATTCTAGATATCATGCTGCTGAACTGATTCTTGCAGCTCGCTGCAATATTTCAGGAGGAGCTGCTTGATAGAAATAAAAACAAAAAACTCATTTTGCTAAAGAATTAAGAGTTTTGGGCCCATCTCTAGCCTCCACGGATGTGAGAGCAGCTATAATCAATATTGTCACTGCAAAGAACCGTCCATTCAACTCTGAAGTAAGGAGGCTGTGTAAGCCTCCAGACTGTTGCACACTTGCATGTTGAGAGGACAGTGTCTCCAGACAGGCACTGAAAGCTCTGTACTCAAAACTAGCTCAGTGTTCTGCTCTATGCATGTCTTCCATTTGGCCTTTCCTGGATACAGCGTTTATTATACAATCATATTAGTTCTTCAGTTCACTGAGTTATCCTTGAAAGTCACTGAACCTGACTTTAGGGGAATTTCTAGATGGACGGGAAGAAATGTGGGTAGGTGGTAGAAGCCTTGCTTCCGAGGTACTGCAGTCTTACAGGATTAAGCATGATCCAGAGAAGAGCTGTTTCTGATGCCAAGAAGCTGGCATCAGAACCAAACTGAATTGTTAGACACTGAGACTAGATACAGAGATGAATGCTGTAGGAAAATTAAACGTTGTATTTCCTTTTTTTTTTTCAACATGGATTGAAAGTTTAAAGCCAAAATATGGCAAGTAGCAAAACTGAAGTCATCCTGCCAACTGGAAAAAGATGGTAAAACTGGCAAGGGATTGAACAGACCACTTGATTCTAAGTTCAATTATGTTTCCATTCCACCCCGATGCCCTTACACTCAGTACACATTCACTTACAAATTTGTTTAAATATGACTGTTCTTGTATTATATATTCATTTTGTGTTTTTAACTTAAGATCAAATCAAAATATTTCCCTCCACCCATCTTCTTCCTTAAACCCTCTCCATGTTCCCATTCTTCCCCACCCTCTCCCTTTTATAGTCATGATCTCTTTTGTGATAATAGATATAATTACATCTATGTATAAATGCATACATATATAAATACAACCTGCTGAGTCCATTTAGTATTGTTCATAAATATATGATTTCAGGTCTCACCATTTTGTACTGGATAATTGATTAGAAGGCTCATACAACAAATTTTGCCTCACTCAGCGATTGTTAGTTTTCTGCATTGTTTAGAGGTAAGGCTTCTTGAGATATTTCCTTTCTATGTGAACAGGTCTTTGGCATTATCCTTGTTCAGTTTTTGTTTAGGCAGCCCTATTATTGGTATGTGATGTGATGAGAGCGTCTTTTATTTGGCTCATAGCTGTATGGTACAATCTAACATACAAGGAAGGCCATAGCTAAAGGAACTGAGGCAGCTGGCCATATTGCATCCATAATCAGGATGCAGGATAGTGGTGAATGTTTGTGCCCAGCTCACTTTCTTCTTTTTAGAGGTCTAGGAGCCTAGCCTAGAGAGTGTTGTCACAGAGAGTGGTAGGTCTGCCCACCTCAATTAAACTAATCAAGATAATCTCCTACTATGAAAGAACTTTTGAGGCATTGTAAAATACAAAGGCGCCTTTTATGGGGTATATATTACCTGTGCTTTGAAATGCCTATGATTATAGAACAAAGACAGAATCTCATAACTCTTTAGCATGCTAAGATCATCAGGAGCTCGGCTGAGACTACCAAAAAGATTTATAATGCAGGCCTAATTTTTAAGGTGAATCAATAAGAAGAGATAAACAGTTAACAAATGTGGGCTTCATGTCAGTGAACTTGAGTATGCAATTTCACTTTACCTAGTTAGTTCGATACTGACACTACAAACTTTAACTCTAATAGTTGAAGAAAGTGAGATTCAGGGGATCCTGTAGTCAAATAATCTGCCAAAAGCTAGTAACTAGGTCCAATATGGAACAAGGTATGGATAAGGGCTTCTATATTAGTTCCACGTCTCGGGATGACTATAAAAGACCATTGAAATAGAGTCAATGTTATAAATGCTGAAGTTGAGCTACTCATTGTATCCTGTACTCATTGAGAGCTTCATAGTAGATGTTCTTAAGATGAATAAATATATGGACTTGATTTTCCCAAAGGTATCTTATTTAGAATGGTAAATAGGCGCATAATAATAATGGTGTCACACAGTGAGGTAATTCTATAGCGGAGGTGGTGCAGGAGTTTGGGATGGTAGCACTATTTCATCCAGATTCAAGCTACCATGTGCTCTCACCTGAACACTGACTCCAGCTCATGGTTGACCTCTCTCTCCATTTCTGCCCCCTCCCCTCCCTCTCTCCTTCACTCCCTATTTTCCTCTCTCCCTGTCCCTCTCTCCCTTCCTCCCTCCTTTCTTTCCTTACTACCTCCCATTTGCCTCCTTCCCTTTTCATCTTTTATCTTGTTCCATAGCATCCACTATCTTCCAGAAAGTTGTAGCTGTTTCTAAAATGCAAATTGTATCACTTTATCCTTACACGTAAAATTCTCAGTAGCATCCCCTTTTCTCGTATTGAGCACAGAACCAGATTCAATCCTTTATCCAGGGTCTTAATTACCCTCTAGCATGTGACCTCTGTCTAACCCAGCTGCCATTTTAGCACTTTCAAAGCTGCTCCTGAAGCAAACTCATTTCATTTTAGGGCTTCTGTGCCAGGAAGCATTTTGGACCAAAAATATTCTAATGCTGGGTTATTAATGGGATGCTCTGAGATTATTTTTTTAACAAGTGCTTTCTCTCTGGGTTCTTTTGCTCCTATTCATTACTTGTCTCATTCAGGTCACATTAAGACTCAGAGGCCTGCTGTTCTGAGAACTAGTCCGTGATGACCTTGGTTACCCTTGGTTACAGTGCCTCACCTATCTCATTGGCCTTCTCTAGCACATCATTTTACTAAGTATTCCTTAAGCCATTGGATATCCACTAAAATGTGCCTATCTATGCCTACCTTCAACGTCATTACTCCTCTTCTGTGAAAAATCTAAGCTCCATGAATCCTGGGGATGATGGTATCTCTGTCTGTTGACAGTGATATACATGGTGTTCAGCATATTGTTTTCCTAGCACGTAGTAAACTTACAGTGCTTGCTGGGAGGTTTGGTTGAATGTTTCAATTACCAAGTTACATTATGATGCCTGAAATTAGTTTATTTATTTATCTATCTTTACTTATTCCCTTTACATCCCACTCACTGATCCTCTCGTGGTCACCCTCTCCCAAAATCCTTCTCCCCACCCCCATCCACTTCCATTCTGAGTGGGTGGGAGTCCCCTGGATATCCACTATCCTAACACATAAAGTCTCTGTGAGGCTAGGTACTTCCTATCTCACTGAGGCTGGACAAGTCAGCCAAGTTAGAAGAATATATCCCATACACAAGCAACTGCTTTTGGGTTATTCCCTCACCCCCAGTTGTTAGAGACACATGAAGACCTAACTGCACATCTGCTACATATGTGCAAGGAGGCCTAGGTCCAGCCCGTGAATATTCTTTGATTGATTGTTCAATCTCTGAGAGCCCCAAGGGTTCAGGTTGTTTGACTCTGTTGGTCTTCCTATGGAGTTCCTGTTCCCTCTGGGCTGCAGTCCTATCTTATTCTTCCATAAGAGTCCCCAATCTGCATCCTCTCTTTGACTGTGGATGTCTGCATCTGTCTGAGTTGGCTACTGGGTGGAGTCCCTCAGAGGACAGCCATGCTAGACTTCTGTCTGCGAGCATAGCAATCATTAGGATGTCAGAGTTGGTGCTTGGTCATGGGATGTGCTTCAACTTGGGCCTGTTATTGGTTGAGCATTCCCTCAGTCAATGTTCCATCCCCTGTCCTGTCACTGCATTTTTTTTTAGAGAGGATAAATTTTGGATCAAAAGTTTTGTGGGTGGGTTGGTATCCTTACTGCTCCACTGGAGTTTCTACCTGGCTATAGGAGGTGGCCTTGAAGACTGAAATTATAGCCAGAGAAGCACCACAAAGGATTGTGTATTGAGGATAGAACTGCACTTATATGCAGTTCTTTACCCAATTGTCAAATCTATTGAGTCAAGAAACCTGTTCCTAGTAAATTTTCTGTATAAATATACAAACTATTTTCCATTTATGATTATTGTTATTTTACTTGAGTGTGAACTCTGCACTTTGTTTATATTTGAGCTTCTAAAGTTTAGAAGGTATTGTCAATTCACAGGGCATATAGTCTTAGAGGTAGGAAAAACAGAGAGCTCCACATTACCACCAGGCTACCCTCCCTATACTCCTGACTTCCTGTCTTTAGATTTTATTCCATTTTCCCTCCCCAAGACTTTTCAGTGACATAGAGAGGTGATTGCTGTGGACAGATTTCTGTGACAATGCCTTTGTCACTATCATTGAGAACTGTACTCACTAGGTCATCTAAGTTAAAGCTGAACAGAAGGTTGGGGGCTATTATTCAGGCTCTTCAAGTGTAATAAAGGGCTTTATTGTTAGCCAGTTCTTCTTTCCCTGCTTTGTTTTGGCTATGGGGACAGTTTGAACCAAGCTTTGAGAGAGCCCAAGGTACCTCGGTGGAACAACCAGCTGTTCTTCCATTTTCTCTCTTCTGCCATCTGTGACTTGGACAGAAACTGTTCCTAGGTGTATGGAGAGATGGCAACAAGTATGCTGTGAAACTCCTCAACAAGTCAGGCTGGCCAGTGTTTCTGACCTTGTGTTAATGGTGTCAGACATGTTTATTATAGGAAAGTACTGTCTTGTTTGCTCCTAGCCCATGAGTCTGAGAAAGCAGGCAAATCTAATTTCTTAAAAATAGAGAATTATGCTACCTTAATTTATTTCAAGCAACAGTTTAACAGAAACTTATTATCAAAATTCCACTTTTTGGATATACAGATTAAGAACTGGGTCAAAAAAAAAGATATATAGGTCAAGCGTGTATGGTGTGTGTGTTTGTGTGTGTGTGTGTGTGTGTGTGTGTGTGTGTGTAAAATATATTTTAAGTTAAGTTCTACAAGAGACATAGGGAGGCTAAGATCTCATTAAGATTTGATGCCATGATAAACATGTCACCAAACTGCAATTTTCTTTCAAGAAACATATTCAAAAACCTTCAGTGATTGAAATCCTTCAATGGAATAGATATGGGTTAAAAATCCATTTTACCTTAGAAATGAGAAAATCTAATGTAAGTCTGGGAAGTCATAAAAAGGGAGTGTGGATGAAATACGTTCAATAAA
Source organism: Apodemus sylvaticus (assembly GCF_947179515.1). Classification (NCBI taxonomy): domain Eukaryota; kingdom Metazoa; phylum Chordata; class Mammalia; order Rodentia; family Muridae; genus Apodemus; species Apodemus sylvaticus. The sequence goes on along the minus strand of NC_067486.1, from coordinate 73,036,537 downwards.
TGCAGGATTATTTAGAAAATACTGGAAAGATAGAAAAGACATACTGTCAAGTTCTTCCAGTGACCTGAACAAATGATCCCATAGGTAATAAGGAGTCAAATTGTTTTGGATATACTGTCTAGTTATTTTTGTTAATGTGACACAAACTGAGGTCATTCCTTGAGGGAGAATCAAGTTTTCCTTTAAAATATTTCTTTTGTATTTTGAGATAGTTTTACTATATAATCTTCTTTTCCCTTTTTCTTTATGCCAATTCTGCCATACCTTCTAACACACAACACATCACACATTTCTAAATTCAAACATACCACCAGGTCTGTCTTATAATGTTATGTTTATGTGTGTTTACAGAACTTCCCTCAGGGCTAACAATTTGCTATTGGACATCTGTTTGGTGAGCTCCTTCCCAGAGAACATTTTATTCTCTTGTTCATCATTCCTTACTTGTTTGCAGTTCCTTGTGTAGGATTGAGTCTCCTGAGCTTTCCCAAGTTCCACCCACAGTTGAATGTCTATTGGTGCTGTCCTTCTTCACCCATATTTTGGTATTCATGTAACTGAGACCTTTTGAATGTTTATGTAATGATGTTGCTGAGACTTTTGAATGTAGCTTCTGACATTACTAAAAGACACAATCTCAAAGGAAGTTCCCTGTCCTCTGGCTGTTGTGTTCTTTCTATTCAAGCTTCTGCAATGATCCCTGATCCTTAGGTCTAGGAGTTGACTTGTAGATGTATCTAGTGGGGATGAGCTCCAAAACTTTGAGTATTGTCTGGTCATACTTTTCTTCACTGGTCTCCATCTGTTTCAGTGAGAAGTTTGGTTGGTGAGGGGTGAAGACTACACTTATCTTTGTAGGTATTAGGGCAACTATTGAGAATATTCTTAGGAATTATACTGGTCTTATAATGTGGCAGTTGCAGATTCTCCCTTAGGATCTTTGTCTTCTTTTGTCATCGGTAGGTGGATAGGTTTCCAGTACAAAGTGTGGACCAATTACTACCAGCATATGCATACCACTATTGCACTCTTAAGATTATGGTGTCATGCTTCTCATTGTTGGGTATAATAGGCATCATATCTGGGTAGGAGTGTTGGTTACTTCTCCCTTTGGCAGCTTGTATGGAGACTTTTGATACCATGAAAGTTATACCTCAGGAAGGAGGCTTTCAGGTAAGTTTTACCTCAGAGGCTTCTGGTCCCTGTGACTAAAATGTCTTGTGTCTTCAACAATAGGAACTCTTTTTCAATCACTGGGGCCAACAAAGGGCAATAGGCATAGCCTGTTACTTTGTGTAGTCTCTTGGATAACCTGTATGAAGAAATCAGTAGAGGGCTTTTCATTCCTGATATTAGAGATTTTGTTAGTCTATGACTCCTCAATGGATCATTGTCTTTCCATATAGAAAATTTTTCTTTAAATTGTATATGTATATACATATACAATTTAAATTTTCTCATATACATATATAATGTATATATATATACAATTTAAATCTCTCTCTATATATGCACATACACACACATGCACACACACACACACACACACACACACACACATATATATATATATATATATATATATATATATATATATATATATATATATATACATACTTACATGTGTTAGAGGTATGTTCCATACTCAGACTACTGAGGAAAGCTTTGCTATCCCTCTAGAACTTGGCTCAAATGGGTAACAGCTTTGTCAGTTCACCATGAGCCAATTGAATTCAGAGTCCCCAACAGGCCATATTCACATCAAAATGCACAACCACTCATCCTGATCCACTTCTTTTAGCTGGTACTTATTTTTCCTTTCCCATCTAGTTTGCAATTCTCATAATTCTCCTCTGTTAGCTGTATAGACCTTTATTAAGGGTATAATTTTGGCTTCCATTTCATGAGTGTTGAAGTTTTAATTTTCTATTTGTTTTTTTTCTGAAATTTTGTTCAAAGCAGATACAGTGTGACTTAGCTGTCCTCTCTGAGCTTGTAACCAGAGTCACCAGTTTTATGCCATGTCAGAGAGCATTACCTAATTTAGATGCTTAGAAGAAACCAAAGTTAATGGAATGCAGTCTAATGGTCTTAAAGGACACTTGCCAATGGACTGACACATTTTTCTCATAGTTTCTACTGTTGGAACTTGGGGAGAGTATGTGTGGTAACTGAGTTGTAATGTAGTGCAAAATATGTATCTGATCCAGCTATATGAAAGTTAAGTTCTACTTAAAGATAAAATACCAGTATAGAGTATTTTTATTCCCCTTTAATGATGATTTCAGAGCCTTGTGGGACAGAGAGAGTGATAAGATATCTAATTTACAAAAATACAGCATCCACAGGCAAATGACTCAGGAAATCCCACTTCTAAATGAGGAGCTATTGGTAATTAATAGCTGATGGGGGAAGGAGAATCAGTTTTAATTGGATGTGGGCCTGGATAGATTCCTTGCTTTCTGTGTAGCAAAGTAGATTGGTTAGAAGAGTGTGTGATAATATTTGTATTATCCAAGTTTGTAGTAAAGTTTGTCAACAGAAATATAACTTTGTGAGAAACTCCAGAACCATCTTAAATGCTTACATGTCTATAATTTAAACTAAGAAAAATTTAAGACTAATAGTAAAATCTTACTTTATCAAATTACGGCTTGAATATTTTTGACAGTTGGAACTTCTCAGACTGGAATAGAACTTGTGGGATGTATCGCTTTCCACTTTTAAGAGGTAACTGAGCATTTTTGGTTTGGCATAAGGAGTTAGAGTTTTGAGGAGCCTTTCACAACTGTCATGGATTGCTGAAGAAAATTAGAATATTCAAAACTTCACTCACAAGAAAGTAAATGGAGTAAATTCTTGATTTCTTAATTTTCCAGAGCTTTAAATTTACCTATAGCCAGGTGCGAAAGCTATTTGCATGGTAGCTGAACATCTTCAGGTGTTCCTGAACTTACATACTTTTAGGTCAATAAACAACAATTATTTTAGTGAAAATTAATCAATTCTCATTTGCTTAACATTCTTCTGCCTCATTAAGTATAAATGAAGTGCATAGTTGAAATGCTTAGCTAAAACCATATTTTTTTCCAGAATTTGTACAGAGCATAAATATAAGATACGTTAATGGTAGCTGGTGACAGCAACCTCAATGCTGTGTTTTGCAAAGAGCACGTTATGTTGTTGAGAAAATCCAAGAGTGAAAGACAATTAGATATCTCTATTAAATGCACATTTTGTTATTTTATGTAATAAAAATCAAAGACATTGTGGCATTGTCATGGCAACGGTGGAATTTTTCCATCTATAATCACTATGTGCAGATTTAGTAACATTGATTCCGTTTCACCTATTTCTGGGGTGATCATTTATTTCTGCTTGCTTGGTTTAAAGTTGTTCATATAGTTTAAAGGAAAGTAAATTGAAGATGTAATATTGGGGAAGTGGATTGTAGCCAAAAGACAAGATATACCTAAAAATAACATGGCTGATGTTCTGAATAATGAGCAATCAACACATTTGCTCCACATAAATTTCTAACTTGGAATTTAAATGTTGCACTTTCTCTTGGGTATGGTATGGAGGGGCCATAGGCAGCATGCATTGTTGTACATGAGACCTGAAGTCAGCTTCCAGCTAAATGTTGCCTATTCTAATCAATGGCATAAAAAGTGCTTTTACACTCAGTTCTACATAATGCTATTATGTCTTACACAGTATTCCTCTATGTAACATTATTGTTATTCTTATTTCCTTATTCTTTGATTCCTAGAGAAGAGGATACAAATTGATAGCACTAGAAATTCATGATTTCTTTAGACATGCACGCTAAACTGTTCTTCTAAAATGTTAAGTATTCTATAAAATTAGTCTTTGAAAATGTCATACATATAAACAATGTATCTTGATCATAGGGACACACTGTTTTCTCCTCCATATTTCTCTAGCCCCCAATTATTACCAGCAGCATGGTCTCCTTTTTAAATTTTTATTAAGTATAAATGATTAAGAATCATTTTAAACCCTGTTGGTCCAATTATTGTTGCCCATATGCCCATAGCTGTGAGATCATCCACTGGAGGATGAGGAGCCTCCAGTTGTCTTATACCCAAATAAAATGATTCCTTCTCTCTATCTTCCTCTAACTACCAATGTCTTTTCAGAGAGTAGTGGGACCTTGGTCATCCCTCCACACACCATGCTAAAATTTTAACAGACTTGCTCTTGTGGAGGTCTTGTAAAGATAATGATAGTTGTCATGTGTTTATGTGTGCAAAAGCCATGTCATGTCCAGAGGACAGTATTTTGCTCTTATATTTTTTATACATCTCTTGTGATGATTCCTAAGCCTTAAAAGAGGTAGATAAATATCCCATCTATGTAGAATTACTCACAGCAATGTATTCTAATCACTTAAAGCATTAATGAGTTTTTCATTAACCAATATAAATTGCAATAAACACTTATCTGACCAAGGTTGGGGGAAGTATTTATTGATAGATATACAAACAAAAATTCAGAATGCAATCTGATAATGCCATTTATAAAAAAAATAACAATAGATTATTTTACAGGATTGATAGCTTCACCAGATCAGGATTTTTATCATGTTACAGACATAAAGTCTCTCCTATGGGTCAGGCTTTAAAGCCAATTAAGACAGCAGTTGGTTAACCTCATAAATTGATGCATAGTTGTACATGTGGACACCCCATCCTTAGGATGTCAGTGAAGAATCCAGTTATAAAATACACATTAAAATCACTGTCTTTTTCTCCCAGCAGTACACGTAGTACCTTCATGCACGAAAAAAAGCTCACCAGCTTAGAAATGAGTTGCTTTGTCAGTTCACAATTACTTCCTGTGTCTCACAAATAAAGTGCATACCATCTTCCATGGTACAGTCTTACCATTTGGTTATTATGGGCAAGCAAGAACAGTGGCAATAGGATCTATGTTGTTTGGGGTCTCTAAAGAGCTTCTCTAACAAATAACTTGAAGGGATGTAGTCTGTGTCTGGCACTGAAATATTCATTTCATAGCTCATGCCTTCTGGAAGCAAAATGTGGAGTACCTCTTTTCAAACCCATTTGTAAATTTATATTTTAAGTTGGCTTATAAGCTAGCAGGGTTTCATAAGGCTTGTTCATGTATCTTTAGTTTTACTTAGGTCTTTCTTACGCTTGTTTTGTTATTTCTAACCTCATTCCCATCTAACCTTTAGTCTCTTTTCTTACCTGCTTTCTGCTTTCTTTCATGCCATATACATACTATTATCACCTCTCATATGTTTTACTTTGGATTGAACAATCACAGACTTAGAAATTGCTTCATCGTGCACCATGGTGATTGACATGAGAATGGTCCCCAGTGTTATATAGATTTGAATGCTTGACTTTCATTTGTTGCAACTGTTGAGGGAGGATTAGAAGTGTGGCCTTACTGAAGGAGCTGAGTCACTAGGCTTGTGCTTCGATTTCAAAAACACATACCATTTTTTGTACTACTCTTCTTATATATATATTTATATCTTGTGGATCAGATTTTAGCATTCAGCTACTGTTGAAGCACCATGTCTGCTTGTCTGCTGCCATGCTCCCCACCATCATAGTCTATGACCCAACTACTCTTTGCAACAATAATTAAACTATTGCTTTTACAAATTAAATGCTTTCTTTTAAGGATTGACTTGGCCATAGTGTCTATTCACAGCAACAGAAAAGTAACTAACACATGCACCCTTAATATTGTTCAAGAATTCCTCTGGGTAATTCTTTCCTCATATCAGTCCACTACTGAACCCTTTTGGCTCCAGTATCTCCCCTCTCTACTTCTATTTCACCTAAATTAAATCATTTTGAAAAAGTGCATTAGGTAAATTTAGTACTATCTTACATGTCCAACACATTATATGATTTTTTAAATGATATCTTACACTATCAGTTGCTATAGATAGAATTTGTGTTTTTTGACAAATATATATATGAAATGCTAATTCACAGAAGATTTTGGATATGGTCCCATGGATTGCAGGTGTTTATGAAGTATGTGATCTGATGAATGAATGGCATTAATGTCCCTACAAAAGAAGAGAAGGGGCTCCCATTGCCCTCTTCTACCATTTGAAGACTCAGCAAGCATCTATAAATCAGGAATTAGATTCTCTTCAAGTACTTTGGCTTTGGACTTTCCAGTCTTTAGAACTCTGAGAGGTAATATCTGTTGTTTATAATTCAATTGTATTATGATGTTGAGTCAGCTTAAAATCAGTAAGACCATAGGATTAACAAGTACCATGATATTCAGTGGAGGTAGGGTAGTCTTACTTAAGGATATACATCCACAAAGAGTTAATAGAATCTGGGATTAAAAATTGACCCTCTGATATATATGCTTTAGTGTTATAAATTACATAAGCTTCTGCATTTCAAATCAACTAGAATTGTTAGGATAACGATGATGCTGGTCTTATCGATTAACTGACATGCCCTTGGCCTTAGGCAGGAAATGAATGTTGCTCATTTACTTTCTAAATTAAAGATCTGAATTTAAAAGGCAACCCCAACAAGAAAAATAGAAAGAATGAGAGTATAGTTTATACTGGAATTCTCTTCTGTGGGTATGGTTATGACTCTGCAGGTGTTTTTTTTTCCTTTGTATATAATGACTGTGGATGTAGGTATTTTTCATGAAAAATCGAGTGGGAAAGTACGTAATAGCTGCACAGTACAAGGATAAAGTGATCTTTAGCTCCTTTAAGTCCACCTTGGAAGTCATTTTAAAGTAGAAGAATCAACACTAGTAAGTGGCCACAAGGAAGGTTAAGACAAAGAGCATGAAACAGTGTATTTTACCTCCTACGTTCCTTCTCAAGATTTCTCCTGGCATGGTGGTGTACACCTTTAGTCCTAGCACTTGGAGGTAGAGACAGGCAGATCTCTGTGAGTCTGAGGCCATCCTGGTCTTTCAAAAAGAGTTCTAGGATAAATAGGGCTCTTATACAGATTTTTTTCCAATACAGTCTCTTCCCAGATTCATATCTTAATTTATTTTCTGATAACCCACTGAATCCAATTAGTATTAACAATACATGCATGTGTGTGAGGCTATCCACTGGAACATAGGGTGTGACAATGCATTAAATAGTGCTTTACCTCCTCCAGCAACTATCAATATCCATTTGTTCTTCAGTAGGAGTTGGAGCCTACAGATAAACTTTTACATCTATACTGACATTTTGATCCATCGACCTTATGTATCTAAATATAGCTAAATAAATTTTATGCACGAGACTGTGAAGTTTAGAAGACAGCATTTCACAGCTCTTCTCCTCATTATCTAGTTCTAATGTTCTCTCAACCTCATTTTTTCTGATATTTTCTAAACCTTGATCATGCCTCATTGTTTATAGTTATGTCATTCTTAAGAATAAAGAAAAATTAATTTTTAAAATAAAAGAAAAAAAGGGGGCAGTAAAGCTGGACAAATACCTCCCTGAGTTCTGTTGCTAGCCCTCCCTTCCGCCTGTAACTCCAGCTCCATGGGGACCTAATGCTTCTGTGGTTACTTGCATACATATGAATAGTCTAGAATTTCTCTCTGTCTCTGTCTCTCTGTCTGTCTCTTTGTCACTCTTTCTCATACACACACACAAAGACACACACATACACACACACGCACACACACACACGCACACACACACACACACACACACACACACACACACACACTCATACACAAAGTAGTAATAAAAATTAAACGGATTTTTTTCCCCAGTAAATTGGAAATTAGATTTGTTCTAAAGCAGGTAAATGTAAGAGAGGAACAGTGGAAACTCAGAAGAGGGCCTCTTGACATGAGCCTTTCTAAAGATTAGACTAAGAACATAGAGAACAAAACCAGTCATGTGGGAGCTTGAATGTAAGTCTCCACAACGCTTATGAGAACACATGAGTGTCTAAGTGTCTGTTGCTAACTTCTTTAAAATTGAGTCTTAAGACTCTAGTAAAGCATATTATGTTTGTGAATGTGGAGCCATTATTCAAAATGACTTGGATGAAAAATAATTTAAGGAACCTTGCATCTTTGATACTAGGATGTATAATTTTATTGGGAAACACAGGTGGCTGTGTATCAGATGGTATCTGATGTGTCTGATATCTCTGGCTTCATTCTTTGGAGATTTATTGTAGCGTATCAAAAATTTGTTTTTCTATATAACAATGTTCTTAAAGACTAGCTTCAGCACAGATTCTTTGACTAAGATAGTGACACTGACCAGTCGTTTTGAATAATTAGAGTTACTTCTAATAGTTCCTCAGGCTTCTCAGATGATGGAGGTCAGGCGATGTTCATCTTGCTTAACTCTTATACTTTTGCTGCATCTCACTGTTCCTCTAAGTTCCTTAAAGGCAGTCATTCCTGAATGCCCACCTCATGCACCAAATAGTAAGTGTTTATTTTATCAAATGACTCAGCCCAAATGTCTCTTCTAACTGGTTTATTAGGATTTCACCTAACCTGGAAAATAGGAAGAATGATGAAGGGAAGGAATATGTATGATCAGGTACTGGCAAAGAGGAGGAGTCACTTAAATCCCCAGTTAGGGTTGGCAACCATTTCCTATCCACTTAGCAGGTGCGTAATTGCTCCCTTTGCACTATCATTTTGATGAGAGTTACATGACTTTGAAATTTAAGCTTCTAAGGTAAAGTCATTTAAATTCTAAGGTGAGGAGAGGGGTAACTCCTATCACAAAACTGTTTTGAAAATCAGCTTTTATAGCTCTGAGGTCTTTTGTATGGAAATGCCAGTTTCAAATATTCACTGCATGCTGTTCCCTCAGCAGGTCACACACTTCTCTCCATCTTCCTAATGAAGACGTGGAAGGGATAACAGCCAGGATCAGAATGGAAAATAATTTAGATAAGGAAGTAAGGAAAGTCAGGGAAAGTGAACAGCTTGTATGAGACCACATTCACAATTACTAGTTAGACAGACATTCCTAGTGAGTTGTTCTCGTCCCACTGTTGCATAGACTGCATTATGGTTGGAAGAGGTCTTTAAGACTTTTGTATTGATAAAGTGTTTTTATTTTCTGTCACCCAACATTCTTTTAATTGTACGGTCCATTTTATCTTATTAAATTCTTATAAACTGTAAAGGGCAATCTTGGAAGCAGTTCATCACTATTCTTGCCTTGTGAACAAAGCGACTCTGCACACCACATATGAGCATCATCCTTAATGTCACATAGCTAGTGAGTATCTCAGCTAAGATCCTGTACTGTCACTGCAACTCCCAGCATTACCCTGCTGACTCTCAAGTTGATCCCCTTCTGTCTTGCTCATTTTCTTTAAATAAACAGACACAGAAGAACATCAAATTCACCTTTATTCAACCACTCTGAGACATCACTGTTAGCTGCACTGACTTGTTTCATGTTTGCTTATTTGCAGATCAAATTTTACAAAACTATAAAAACACTTCAGCAGCTTCATTATCTACCCTTGCACTGATTGTTCCTGGATCATGCACTTTACCGAGAATCACCTCATAATGTTTCTTCTTGCTACCATGAATACTGATTCCCTACTCTCTTAGTACAGCATCTCTCTGCCTATAACCTCTTGGGCATGTGGTTTAACAAGATATAGGTTACAACAGTCTTCTTAAATCAATTGATCCTGATATCATGGTACTTCCTTGTGTCTCTGGTTTATGTCCCATCATTACGTAGGGGAGACCCAGTGGACCATGGTACCTTAGAACTGGCATCTTTTCCTCAAATAATGTGTTTTGTAGTTATAAAGCTCTTTTGAAACATGATGAAAGTGGCCTTCTACATGTAAGCAACATTTCTACTGTTACTAAAACAAGAAAAGATAGTAAATCCAAAGCAGCCTTTTCAAAGAGGACAATGTGTTACTGTAACAAAGTTAGCTATAAACACTCTGGGGTCTTTAATTTGAGTTCAGTCAGTGAGAACTGGTAGCTGGAAATTGCTGCTTAAACAAGTTTTATGTATTTTTCATGATTAATTCTCAGGGATCTGGTTGGGTTTTTGAAGGTTAAAAGGGGTTTGTACTCAATAGTATCATTTCTGTAGGTGGGAGTTTTCAGATGTACAAATGAGGATAGTGGTGCATTAATTTTACCTTAGTTAAAATTTTGATGAAAATATGTGTGATATTCATCTATGAGTAGATGAAAGGGAACATTGCTATTTCTAGCAGCAAAACCTTCTGGTGTCCTAGAAAATGGGTGTAGCCCCAAACATTTCAAATTGATTTTCTTTGCTTCATTGTACTGTTCTGAATTGACACATTGTTTTTCTACCACTATATTATACATCCTATTTTAGAGGAGATATTATTCAATTTTAAAAGAATATATTATTTTTGTATGAGTTCATGTATAAAGTACTAAAAATAATTGTTTTTTCCCACTTTCCAGAAAAATTCTAAATCACATTGAGGCTAAAAGTCTTTTTGTTTTGAATTGTCTGTAAGAACATTTTTTTGACATTTAGTCTCCAATTAAGTTAGTTCTTACAGCCAAGTAATGATGAAATCATCACAAGTTCCATAATCAAAAGAGTAAGTCAAATAATGTAACAGAAATTTAATAAAAGCTTTCTTAATGGCAATTTTGGAAAAGTACATTATGAAACACTAAATTTGTTAGTTTGCTGTGTATGTGTGTGTGTGTGGGATTCAAGCTTGTGCTGGAAGCCAAAAGGAAACAGGCTTTCTTGAGGAGTGGGTCCATCCTCATCGAATGTATATTTTAGTGCGGAAGTAAAGGTAATTAAAGAACAAGTACTAAACTCAATAAAAATATACATTTGTAGGATTTTCTGTTAATGAGTTACAGTCTGGTCCTCCCCAATTTTCATTTTTTCTTGTGATTTATGTTAGGAAAACTCTCAGAGTTCTATAATATAGAAGTAGTTTTGCCACTTGGAGAAGTAGAAAGATTCAGGCAGTGAAAAAAAAATGAGTAACTTGGGCTCTTTCATCATGAGCAGAAGAGAATTTCATGAGCTTTTTGTACCCAGTTTTCATTCTTTCATTATGTCTCCTTCCATTCTGAGCACCACACTCTCTTTGTCACCAAACTACAGGCTGCAATCCATCCTGTTGACAACCTTGTTGTCAGTGAACACTCTTTGTAGAGGAAGCAGTAATAACTCTACATCATGGACACAGGGCCATTTTAACACTTGAAAAGAACACGTGATCTGGAAATGCCTTAGGGATTCTTCTTCTAAGGAACATTCACAGATATTCTGGGCTAGAATTAAGCTGTCACCTCACATAGTGTCCTATGACATATCCCATCTTTATTCTTCACCACACAAGAGGATTTCCTTTAATGATGCCATGCCTGTCATCTTCTCCTGAGTGCATGGGTATCTTTGAAATATTTTCTCAAATGCCATCCTCTCTCACCAGTGCTTATTTACGGATACCATTTGCCCTTCATTAGAACCTCTGAAGCATTCAGTATGTTCTTCACCTATCCCATTTTCTCTGTCTTGTAATGGAGTCATTTGCACTCATCTTTCACCCAGTCCTCAAGGGCCTGAGTCGTATATATGTATGTATGTATGTATGTACACACATACACACACACGTGTACAGTGAATTACATTTTTCCACTTAGTGTGTCAGTTGCAAAGCAATGTACCTGGCCCTAAACTGGTGCTTAAAATACTTTCTTATTAAATTTAATTACATTTATTTATATTAAGTATATTCTAATTTTCAGTGGAAATGATTGTCTATTTATTAGATCAATGAATGAAAATATATCTACCCTACCTGCCACAACATATTGAGCAGGTTGGTGCTATGGTGATTAAAAACTCAAAGATTGAATTTATTTTAAGAATAAAGTAAAAAAAGAACTGGGATTCTGCCATTTTTGTCTATTTCAATAAATTATATAAGCATAGAGTAAGCGTGTTCTGACTAGTGCTCTGCAATGGCTCACATATGTGCAGCAAGTGCTTCTGCATTTGCTAACTGCAGAACCTGCCTGATACCTGGGGACAAAGACTAGGTGTGTGTGATCGGGGCATCAATCCGCTGGTGCCAGCTGTGTGGGATGAGCAGTTACAGAGCAAGGAGACATGGGCAGAGGCACTGTCCAATCCTACAACAAACGGGTTTGCTTCAGCTTTTTACCTGGCTCTCAGAGTTTGTGCTATTGATTCTATGCCTTCTTGCATCCTTACCTGTAAGGATCAACCTGAGTGGCTGAGAACTAGGACTTCTCTTAGCTTTTTCAGATGTAAGATCAGATAATACTTGTACTGTTTATAAAGGTTGTTGCTAGATAATCCTGATTATATTTAACATACAATCTTAGTTAACACAAACTACCATCTTTTCAAAGCCACATTTTTTTGTGTAGCTATTATTAGGTTCTGGGACTATATAACTGATTCCTTCAAGCATATTTTTTTTCCTGAAGAAAATCAAAAACAAGATGGTTAGAGTTCATGTGACGAAGGTAATGCTTAAGCAGTATGTGGCAGCAAGCATCTTTCTTTTCACCCATATGTCCATGCATTATTATTACTGTAAACTGGTCCTTCAGATGAGCAAATACCTGCTTTTCTTCCCAATACTTGAGCTCAGAAGCAATGTAGAGATTCCAGTTTTACACTAGCATTAAATGAGTGTAACGTATACTCCCATGGCCATAGGAAAAAATGTTGAAGGGCTTTTTACTGGCCCTTTAAGTTGGAAGTCTTCACTCTCTTCTATACCTATAATCATTAGGTTTGGTCTTCTCATTTTGTCTTGGATTTCCTGGATGTTTGGGGACAGAAACTTTTTGCATTTTGCATCTTCTTTGACTGTTGTTCTAGGGTATCTTCTGCATCTGAGATTCTCTCTCCTATCTCTTGTATTCTGTTACTGATGCTTGGATACCCAGAATATTCCCTAGCATGTAATAAGAACACATGCTCCGCTAGGTTCATAGAAGCCCTCTTTATAATAGCCAGAAGCTGGGAAAAACTCAGATGTCCCTCAACAGAGGAATGGATACAGAAAATGTGGTATATTTACACAATGGAATACTACTCAGTCATTAAAAACAATGAATTCATAAAATTCTTAGGCAAATGGGTGGAACTGGAAAATATCATCCTAAGTGAGGTAACCCAATCACAAAAGAACACACATGGTATGTACTCACCGATAAGTGGATATTAGCCCAGAAGCTCAGAATACCCAAGACACAATTCACATACCAAATGATGTCCAAGAAGAAGGAAGGAGAGGCCCCTGGTCCTGAAAAGGCTCAATGCAGTAGTGTAGGGGAATACCAGGACAGGGAAGTGGGAGGGCGTTAATTGGGGAACAGGGGGAGGGAAGAGGGCTTATGGGACTTTCTGGGAGTGGGGAACCAGGAAAGGGGAAATCATTTGAAATGTAAATAAAGAATATATCTAATAAAAAAGAAAGAAAAATGTTTCTCCCAGTAAACTTTAATATACTTTATGGAAATAAAACATCATAAACATGTTTCAGTCAGCAGCTCAACAGTTGGAATTTATTTAAAAGTTTTCCCTAAATAAAGCCAACCAATGTGAAGTAATTGTTAAAGAAGCACAACATTGAAGGGAAGACATCATTTTCTATTTCAATTAACAGACAACGGCACTGCAACACTTAAATAGAAAGTGACTTGCCCATAGTTACACAGTTTCTAGGTGGAAGAACTGAAGCTTTGATGACATACATTATGCAACTTAAAAATTTCTTAGCTTATGCTAGTGTGTGGTTGGTGTAGTGTCACTTCATTGAAGAAAATTGATTTTCCCTCTTCTCTTAGCTATAAACTGTGAATAGCTTCTTGGATAAAGGTAGGTTTCTGTGCCTCTTTTCTCATCCTGCAGTCTTATGCACACTATCACTGTCTCTGTGAGTTTGTATGTGATTCTGTAATGTTGTGTTTGGGCAATGTGATTCTCTTGAAGTCCTGCAACACCGCTGACTCTTCTAATCTTTCCAACCCCTCTTCTTCACATATCTCTGAGCCCTAAGAGCCCATTTTTAAATGTGGTTAATACAAATATGACTCCATGTGGTGGTGGTAGTCCTACTGTTGTTCTTGTTGTTGTTGTTGTTGTGTGTATGTATGTGTGTGTCTATGTGTTAGTTTGAAAAGAGAGAAAACATGATATTGGTTCTCTATGTAGTGTAGTGGGGAGAATCTTCATGGAGTTTGGGAAGAGAAAGAATATGATCGAACATATTGTATGAAATATTCAAAGAATGAGTAAAAAACATTAAAAATGCCTTAGCATAAGAAACCAGTCTTATTTAGCTTTTACAAGAATATAGCATCATTTCAGTAATAGCTGGTAGATATTCCTTTGCCCTGTGAATTATTACAGAGAACAATAAGGAATGCTATGTTCTTGGAGTCCTTTCTCTTTTATACAGATTTATAGGTTAAAGTTGTCTTGTACTAATACAAAAGTAATTGTTTACGCTTTCTAATTCTGCATAGTCACACACAATAAAAATGAAATGTTGTGAATTTTCCTTTATCCCTTGGGTTCCTGTGTCCTTGTCACCATAAACTCATCACTAGTTTCCAAAAATGTAAGCTTATCTAGCCAACAGTCTAGCAGCATACTGTTCTGCTCACCGTGGGCTTAATGAACAAAGTGAAAAAGGGAAAGTTTGGAGTAAGAAAGGTGGACGAAATTCTTCTAAGTATATGGAAGTAGAATCATGTGTTTACACAGTACAAAAGAAGACAGCCGTCAGGCTAGCAGCGTCTAAGTCTCAAAAGCTTCCTTCTCTCTCTCTTTTTTTATATTTTTATTTTCTATATTCTTTGTTTACATTCCAAATGATTTCCCCTTTCCCGGATCCCCCCTCCCCATATGTCCCATAAACCTTCTTCTCTCCATCCCTTCTCCAATCACCTCCCTCCTTTTTCTCTGTCCTTATATTCCCTTCCCATGCTAGATCAATCCTTTCCAGGATCAGGACCCTCTCCATACTTCTTCATGTGAGTCATTTGTTATGCTATTTGTGCCTTGGGTATTCAGGGCTTCTGGGCTAATTAATATCCACTTATCAGAGATTGCATTCCATGTGTATTCTTTTGTGATTGGGTTACCTCACTTAGGATGATATTTTCCAGATCAAACCATTTGCCTAAAAATTTTGTGAATTTATTGTTACTAATTGCTGAGTAGTATTCCATTGTGTAAATATACCACATTTTCTGTATCTGCCCTTCTCTCTTTCATCTAAGTTCACAGCCTATTTTTATTAATAGTCATCACATACATATACATTCATATTCCTAAATACATACATACATCCTACTCAGTCTGAATGGTGGTACTTGTATATTTGTTTTCCTGGTTGAACATTTGTTATTAGATAACCAATTATTGTCTTCTTTCCTATTTCTCCCACTCAGATTCCTTAGTTGCAGGGAGCTATTTGTGTATGGTTGAGGCCACACAGGTTTCCCCCTGTTTACGTATCTATGCTCCTTCATAAAACATGAGTCTTCAGCAGATGTCAGTCACAATCATTGTCATCATCATCACCCATTTCATGAACTTATCTTACATACATCTAGTGAAACAAGATAAAACAATTTAACCCGACCCATTGTCAGGGAGAGAAGTAAGTAGTTAGCAGGTGTTTAAAACTTCAAGTGTTGTTAATGGAATACCTAGGTTTGAAATTCCACAAGGTATGCAATGTTGAGAGCAAACAAAAATTGAAAAATTAAAAAGAATATATATATATATATATATATATATATATATATATATATATATATATATTGTGTGTGTGTGTGTGTGTGTGTGTGTGTGTGTGTGTGTGTGATTCCAAGAAGGCTGCAAAAGATAATTTGAAAATTTCCCTTCTGGATGGATGGCCAGTGCTTTAACGATATTTAATTGGGTCTGTCAAGTTGATTGGATTGTGTAATATCTAAATGGTAAGTCAAGAACACAACAGAGTCTTTTTTGAGGAGTACTAACAGAGTTAAAAAACTAAGAGATAAATTGGACCACTAGCCCCAATGTAGACAGCATTAACCTCTGTAAAATAGAAAAGAAAATTGCATGATTCCAACATATAATGGCACAGAAGATCCATTACCTTTCCATAAGGGGGTTATGGGGGAATAGTGAGGAAATACTGGACCAATGTGATGTTGAAATCTAGCCAGGCAAGCCCTAAATTCTATAGCTTAAAGTCCAGTATCATAGGGCTTCCATGGCTCTGCCCATTCCAGTTTTGCTGCCTGTAACATTATTTATCCTGTTAGGTTGGTTCTATTTCCTGTGTGCGCAGTTCTTCCTGGTAGATATTTTATGTCTTTGGCATCTCCAGGATCTTGGGGTCACAAATGCAACATAAGCTTCACTTCAATTGCTATATTCAATGGTCTATCAAGATTTCTACCCAGGGACCTCCATGGCACATGCCTGGCCTCAGTAGCTCTCTTAAACAACAGTGGAAGATTTGTGACTCTAAAGCCAGGGATAGAAGGAAAATACTGTCTAGGTTGATTACCAGTTTGGAATTGACCATGGCTTAACCTAAAAACATTTGAGAAAGTTGGTAGTCTGAATGAGAATGACACACACAGGCTCAGATATTTGAACATTGGGTCCATAGCAGGAGGTGCTATTTGCATACCTGGGCATATACCCAGAGGATTCCCTAGCATGTAATAAGCATACATGTTCCACTATGTTCATAGCAGCCTTATTTATAATTTTCAGAAGCTGGAAAGAACCCAGGTATCCCTCAACAGAAGAGTGGATGCAAGAAATGTGGTATATATACTCAATGGAGTACTATTCAGCCTTTAGAAACAATGAATTCATGAAATTCTTAGGCAAATGGATGGAGCTGGAGAACATCATACTAAGTGAGGTAAGCAAGACTCAAAAGATGAATCATGGTATGCACTCACTGGAGTACCAAAAACATAATCCACACATCAAATGAGGTACAAGAAGAATGGAGGAGTGGCCCCCTGTTCTGGAAAGACTCAGTGAAGCAGTATAGGGCAAAACCAGAACAGGGAAGGGGGAAGGGTTGGGTGGGAAAACAGGGGGAGGGAAGAATGCTGATGGGACTTTCGGGGAGTGGGGGTCTAGAAAAGGGGAAATCATTTGAAATGTAAATAAAAAATATATCGAATTAAAAAAATAGTAAAAAAAAAAAAAAGATGTCGCCTTGCTAAAGGAAGTACTTCATTTGGAGTAGGTTTTGAGAACTTAAAGTCTGGCATGATTTTGAGTTTGTTCCCTGTGCTTGCTAGCAGCAACTCTGTCCACTTGCTACCATACTTCCTTGCCATGATGGACTCTTACACCTCTGGAAACATAGGTTCCAATAACCCCTATTTTCGATAAGTAGTCTTGGTCATGGTGTTGTATCACATCAATGGTAAAGTAACACAGAGAAGTATCTTCATCATCTACTCTTGGGGACTTTCTTCATACTGACCTCAAAATAGCCTTTTTGGTTATTAATTTTAACCTTGCCATGAGCCTTAATCCTTTCTAAGTGAGGATCACAGTAGAAGCAGTTAGAAGTGGCTTGTCATATTTTAATTCAATTTCAAATATTAGTTTTAAATCAAATAATTTAAACATGGACTCAAGAAGAGGTTGAAAAAAAGAAATAAACCAAGAAAATGTTAAAAAGTTCATAGATTTAAATTATACAGCTATATAGACCAGAAAAAGGTACAACAAACATCTAGATAACAATAAGTCTAGTTTTATAAATTACTTTCCCTTAAATTTCAAAATAGTTTTAGAGTATCAAAAAGAGAATTCATTTTTCTGAGATTATATAAAATAGCAAGAATGTTGTTTTTCCTTGATTAAGCATATCAATTGTATCTTCACAAATTGCATAAATATTAGAAAGATTTTCATTAAGTTCAAGAGAAAGACAAAATATCTATCATAATTAGCAATGTAAAGAAACTCTTGATTATACATTATTAAATATAATAACTAAGGTAGTTAAGAATTCAAAGAGAACTTATTTATAGAATTTATAGAATTCCATTTATAGAAGAATGAAAGAAAATGCACAACCTACTTACAAATCAATACTTACAAAACTGTTCAACTGAGTGGTTGGCTTGAAAGTATCACATTGGAAATTTAGGAATTATTGAGCTCTGACAGGTGTGGAGAACCCTCTCCCTCCTGAAGATTAGTATATTGATGTTAGACCTATTTACATCTGACCAAACTGAAGCTAAATGTCTTGCCCTCAAATCAGATATCAAATAATGGAAGAAGCTTATATGATACAGAGAAGTCCATACCCTTAAAGTAATGTTTATAAACAGGAGTAATAATTAATTTCACTGTTTAAAGGAAAGAAAAGTTATGTCACAAAACATGTGATGCTGTGGTAGTCAGCATTTTGAGGTATTCACCATTATTTTTCTACATCAGAGTACAAGTTCAAACATGTAGAAGATGTCTCTGTCCAGGATTATTTTGCCCTTGACTAGATGAGATTTTGTAGTTGGTATGAGCTGTACAGATTCCATAAATTAGTTTTCTTAAGATAGTGAGAGAGTTATATTACTATACTAGAAAACTTAAACTTGTATGGACATACTGACAGGTAAAGATTGTGTTTTTTTTTAATTTCTTTATTTTTTTAGATATAATATAATTACATTATCTTCACCTTCAATTTTCCCCTCCAAATTTCCTCCCAAATTGTATGGACATATTGACAGGTAAAGATTGTGTTTTTTAAAATTTCTTTTATTTTTTTTAGATACAATATAATTACATTATCTTTCCCTTCAATTTTTCCCTCCAAATTTCCTCCCAAATACCCACTTTGCGATTTTTCATATTCATGAATTTTAAAAAATGAAATATTGTTAAGTGAATGTGTCTCTCTCTATATATGTATATATATGCACATATATTCCTAAACATAACCTGCTCAGTCTGTATAATGTTACTTACGTGTATATTTTCAGGGCTAAACATTTGGTATTTGATGACTAGTTGTGGGGGGAATAGGCTTTATTGTGGAAGACTATTTTTCTAATACTATTCAAGACCATTACAGAAAGCAATAACCAATCAAAATGCAGAGCTGTGGAGTCCAGTTCCTCTTTTGAGTTGTTGGTATGAGTTGTCCAAGAGATTCTCCAAACATCCCAAGCTATTATATTGCTCTTACCTGCCTCCACCTAGAGGTGGTAAATCCCTACTGCTGAAGACATAATACACTTCATACACAGACCCAGAGGCCTCTGAAATAGAACTGACTTGTATGACCTCTTCCTGAGTATCAGTTTTTAATCATAACAGAAGGCACCATGCAAGCTTCCAAAGGAGAGAAACAACCAAGAGTTCTTCTATCCAGCTATGACACTGAAGAACCACAACACTGACCAGCATAGCAAAACAAACAAACCAACAAACAAACAAAAATACCCAAAATATAACAAAACAAAACTAACAAGAAGCCAAAAAAGCCCCAAACCAACCATCCATCCATCCATCTATCCATCTATCCAAACAAAGAAACAGATACAAACCCCAAAACAATAGCATATAGTTAGTGCCATGCAGTAATGACATGCTCTTGAATTGGATTTAAGACCCACTTAACAATAGGGAAATCATGCCTGAGATGAAGCCTAGGAATAGGGAAGTATTGAATCTTGGAGGAGATCTACAATCACTAATTTACTAAGCCAGAATAATCCCTAGGTAAATTAAAAGTATCTGTATTTATAGCCATAGATAAGTGTAGTTCTCTACATAGATAAGTGTAGTCTTGGCAGTAATGACAGCTCTTGAATTGGATTTAAGACCCACTTAACAATAGGGAAATCATGCCTGAGATGAAGCCTAGGAATAGGGAAGTATTGAATCTTGGAGGAGATCTACAATCACTAATTTACTAAGCCAGAATAATCCCTAGGTAAATTAAAAGTATCTGTATTTATAGCCATAGATAAGTGTAGTTCTCATCCTTCATCCAGAAAATTTCTTTTAGTAACAGCCAAAACCATTATTGAAAGCTATGACCAATCAAAATGCAGAGTTGTAGAGCCCAGTCTACAAAACAGACTATGCACTGGAGGATTGGTGATTATTGGAAAAAGGAGGATGCAAATGCTTTTAAAACAGAGAGAATCAGAAATTTTTCTGTGTGATTGTATCTTTTAGTAATGTCTAAAGCTATACCCATAAAGCCTATGCTGACGGCCTAGACATGAGTTTAATAAAGACAAATGACCTCATGAACTGACTGAGCTCTCTGCAGCTACAACACTAGAAAATGAGATATTTCAGTCCTAAAACAGTCATGAAATGAATCCTGTCAACAATATGACTAAACTTGGAAAAATAATAGGTTCTGTGACTAAGAGATAGCATGGTCTTTGAGAACTTACAACATTCTACTACTTTGGAAAATGACAAAGTCAACATCTAGAGCTGTGAAGTCAATAACTGCTGATAAGTGGAGGCCCAGCTTAGTGCCCACTTTGTGGTGCTCTGAGGCATTCTGTGCATTAGAAACTCATCCGTACACCTGTGAGACATTATCTTAGACTTTTGAGGAGTACAAAATTTGCCTCCCCTCTGCTCACTACAGTAATCTGCTTTTATTCATCTGCTTCCATAAAATAACGTGGACATAAGGTACAGAACAAATAGTCACATATAGAAGTCAACAAGTAAGTTTCACCACCATGTAAATAGTTGCAGAAATACATTCTGGAAATCGCTTGAAAAGGCAGCCTTACAGAACCATCCTCCTGCAGCAGGAGCAAGCACTCCAGAACAGGCAGGCCTAATTTGCTCACAAGCTATCATTTGTCTTCAGTGAGATCAAAAGGCAGGGCCTCTGCCAGCCCAGCAGAGAGAAACTCAGAGACGTGTCTTGGTCTCTGATTCAGGAGGTTGATTTTAGGGACAACAGATGAAATGGCTTGGTTTGTCATGTATATCGCTGTGCACAGATGGTTTCCAGGCATCTATAGACCTCTCAGTATGATTTACTGTACCTTCTCCATGTCCCAGGAGACCAGGAGAGATACCCGCCTCTAAGCAGACATTGTTGCCTGTGAGTTTTGCTGTTCCAACAGAGTCATGGGGCTGCATTTTGGAACTTAAAATAATGCCATTACTTATAAATTAAACATTAACTCTCTATTTGTTATATGTGAAAATGTATTCAAGGGAGAAATTTTACTCTCTCTCTTTGTCTCTCTGTCTTTCTCTCTCTCTCTTTTAAAGATTATATTATTTGCCACTTAAATGTAAGGCTTGTGTATTTTGTGTTTCTGGGCTTGCACTTATTTGTGAGTGCATACCATGTGTGTTCTTTTGTGATTGGGTTACCTCACTTAGGGTGATATTTTCTAGTTCCATCCATTTGCCTAAGAATTTCATGAATTCATTGTTTTAAATAGCTGAGTAGTACTCCATTGTGTAAATGTACCACATTTTCTGTATCCATTCCTCTGTTAAGGGAAAGTCTGGGTTCTTTCCAGCTTCTGGCTGTTGTAAATAAAGATGCTACGAATATAGTAGAACATGTGTCCTTATTACATGCTGGAGAATACTCTGGGTATATTCCCAGGAGTGGTATATCAGGGTCCTCTAGTAGTATTATGCCCAATTTTCTGATGAGCCAGCAAATTGATTTCCAGAGTGGTTGTACCAGCTTGCAATATCACCAGGAGTGGAAAAGTGTTCTTCTTTCTCCACATCCTTGCCAGCATCTGCTGTCTCCTGAGATTTTTATCTTAAACATTCTGACTGGTGTGAGGTGAAATCTCAGGGATGTTTTGATTTGCATTTCCCTAATGACTAAGCATGTTGAACATTTCTTTAGGTGCTTCACAGCCATTCAGTAATCCTAGTTGAAAACAAGGTTATTTGATTCTCTGGAGTCTTAACTTCTTGAGTTCTTTGTATATATTGGATATTAGTCCTCTGTCAGATGTAGGGTTGGTAAAGATCTTTTGCCAATTGTTGGTTGCTGTTTTGTCCTATTGACAGTGTCCTTTGCCTTACAGAAGCTTTGTAATTTTATGAGGTCACATTTGTCAATTCTTGATCTTAGAGCATAAGCTAAATTGAAATTTTAGCCTGTGCTAATGTGCTTAAGGCCCTTTCCCACTTTCTTTTCTATTAGTTTTAGTGTATCTGGTTTTACGTGGAGGTCCCTGATTCACTTGGAATTCAGCTTTGTACAAGAATATAAGAATGGGTAGATTTACATTCTTCTGCATGCTAACTGCCAGTTGAACCAGCACCTTTTGTTGAAAAGGCTATCTTTTTTGCCACTAGAGGGTTTTAGCTCCTTTGTCAAAGATCAAGTGACCATAGGTGTGTGGGTTCATTTTGGGCTTTCAATTCTACTCCATTGATCTACCTGCCTCTCACTGTACCACTACCATGCTGTTTTTATCACTATTACTCTGTAGTACTGCTTGAGGTCTGGGATACTGATTTCCCTTTATTATTGAGAATAGTTTTAGCTATCCTGTTGTTTTTTTGTTTTTTGTTTTTTGTTTTTTGTTTTTTTGTTTTTTTTTTTTTTGTTATTCCAGATGAATTTGAGAATTGTTCTTTCTAACACTATGAAGAATTGAGTTGGGATTTTGATAGAGATTGCATTGAACTTGTAGATTGCTTTCAGCAAGATGGCCATTTTTGCTATAATAATCCTACCAATCCACGAGTATTGGAGATCTTTCTATCTTCTGAGGTCTTCTTCAATTTTTTTCTTCAGAGACTTGAAGTTCTTGTCATACAGATCTTTCAGTTGTTTGGTTAGAGTCACACCAAGATACTTTATATTGTTTGTGACTATTGTGAAGAGTGTCATTTCCCTAATTTCTTTCTCAGCCTGTTTATCCTTTGAGTATAGGCAGTCTACCCATTAGTTTGAGTTAATTTTATGTTTGGCCAGTTTGCTGAAGTTGTTTATCAGCTGTAGGAGTTCTCTGGTGGAGTTTTTGGAGTCACTTAAGTATAGTATCATATCATCTGCCAATAGTGGTAGTTAAACTTCTTTCTTGCCAATTTTTAGCCCTTTGACCTCCTTTTTAAAAATTTGTCTAATTGTTCTAGCTAGAACCTCAAGTACTATACTGATTAGATATGGACAGAGAGGCCAGCCTTGTCTAGACCCTGATTTTAGTGGGATTGCTTCAAATTTCTCTCCAGTTAGTTTGATGTTGGCTACTGGTTTGCTGTATATTGCTTTTACTATGTTTATGTATGGGCCTTGAATTCCTGATCTTTCCAAGGCTTTTAACATGAAGGGATGCTGAATTTTGTCAAATGCTTTTTCTAATGAAATGACCATGTGGGTTTTTTTCTTTGAGTTTGTTTATGTAGGGGATTACATTGATAGATTTCCATATATTGAACTATTCTTGCATCACTGGGATGAAGCTTACTTGATCCTGGTGAATGATCATTTTGATGTGTTCTTGGATTTGGTTAGCAAGAATATTGTTGAGTATTTTTGCATCAATAGTCATAAGTAAAATTGGTCTGAAGTTCTCTTTTTCTGCTGGATATTTGTGTAATTTCGGTATCAGCATAATTGTGGCTCCATAGAATGAGTTGGACAGTGTGCCTTCTGTTTCTATTGTTTTGAATAGTTTGAAGAGTAAGATGTTAGGTCTTATTTGAAGGTTTGATAGCATTCTGCTGTAAAACCTGTGCTGTTTTTGGTTGGGAGACTTTCAATGACCGCTTCTATTTCTTTAGGGGTTATGGGACTGTTTAGATGGTCTATCTGATCCTGATTTATCTTTGGTATTTGGTATCTTTCTAGGAAATTGTCCACTTCATCCATATTTTCCAGTTGTATTGAGAATAGACTTTTGTAGAAGGATCTGATGATTTTTTTAAATTTCCTAAGCTTCTGTTGTTATATCTCCCTTTTAATTTCTAATTTTGTTAATTTGGATACTGGCTCTGTGTCCTCTGCTTAGTCTGGATATGTATTTATCTATCTTGTTGATTTTCTCAAGGAACCAGATCTTGCTTTTGTTGATTCGTTGCATAGATATTTTTGTTTCTCCTTGGTTGATTTCAGCCCTGAGTTTGATAATTTCTTGCCATCTACTCCTTTTTGGTGTATTAACTTCTTTCTGTTCTAGAGCTTTCAGGTGTGCTGTTAAGCTGCTAGTGTGTGCTCTGTCCAGTTTCTTTTTGGTGGCACACAGAACTATGAGTTTTCCTCTTAGCACAGCTTTCATTGTGTCCCATAAGTTTACGTATGTTGTGCCTTCATTTTCATTAAATTCTAAAAAGTCTTTGATGTTTTTCTTTATTTCTTTCCTGACCAAATTATTATTGAGTAGAGCATTGTTCAGCTTCCATGTTTATGTGGGCTTTCTGTTGTTTTTGGTGCTATTGAGGACCAGCCTTAGTCCACAGTGATCTGATATGAGGCATGAAATTATTTCAGTCTTCTCATATCTGTTGAGGTCTGTTTTGTGACAAATTATATGGTCAATTTTGGAGAAGATACCATAAGGTGCTAAGAAGAAGGTATATTCTTTTGATTTAGGATGAAATGTTCTATAGATATCTATTGAATACATTTGGTCGATAGCTTCTGTTAGTTTCATTGTGTCTTTATGTTTCCCTGATCTATCCATTGATGAGAGTCGGGTGTTAAAGTCACCAACAATTGTGTGAGATTCAATGTGTGCATTGAGCTTTAGAAAAGTTTCTTTTACAAATGTGGGTGCCCTTTCATTTGAAGCAAACATGTTCAGAATTAAGAGTTCTTCTTGGTAGATTTTTCCTTTGATGTGTATGAAGTGCCCTTCTGTGTCTTTTTTTTTTTTTTTTTTTTTTTGAGTACCACTAGATAGTGGTGGTCCATGTGTTTATTTTTTGAATCAATATTTTTATTTTCTATATTCTTTGTTTACATTCCAAATGATTTCCCCTCTCCCAGATTCCCCCTCCCCATATGTCCCATAAACCTTCTTCTCTCCATCCATTCTCCAATCGCCACCCTCTTTTTGCTCTGTCCTTATATTCCCCTCCAATGCTAGATCAATCCTTTCCAGGATCAAGAGCCTCTCCATACTTCTTCATGGGAGTCATTTGTTATGCAATTTGTGCCTTGGGTATTCAGAGATTCTGGGCTAATTAATATCCACTTATCAGAGATTGCATTCCATGTGTATTCCTTTGTGATTGGGTTACCTCACTTAGGATGATATTTTCCAGATCAAACAATTTGCCTAAAAATTTTGTGAATTCATTGTTTCTAATTGCTGAGTAGTATTCCATTGTGTAAATATACCACATTTTCTGTATCCATTCCTCCTTTGAGGGACATCTGGGTTCTTTCCAGCTTCTGGCTATTATAAATAAGGCTGTTATGAACATAATGGAGCATGTGTCTTTATTGCATGCTGGGGAATCTTTTAGGTATATGCCCAGGAGAGGTATAGCAGGGTCCTCCGGAAGTGTCATGTCCAGTTTTCTGAGGAAGTGCCAGACTGATTAGCAAAGTGGGTTGTACCATCTTACAGCCCCACCAGCAGTGGAGGAGTGTTCCTCTTTCTCCACATCCTCGCCAACACCTGCTGTCTCCTGAGTTTTTGACCTTAGCCATTCTGACTGGTGTAAGGTGAAATCTCAGGGTTGTTTTGATTTGCATTTCCCTAATAACTAATGATGTTGAGCACTTCTTAAGGTGCCTCTTGGCCATCCAAATTTCTTCAGGTGAAAATTCTTTGTTTATATCTGTACCCCATTTTTAATAGGGTTATTTGGTTCCCTGGGGTCTAAGTTCTTGAGTTCTTTGTATATATTGGATATTAGCCCTCTATCAGATGTAGGGTTGGTGAATATCCTTTTCCAATTTGATGGTTGCCGTTTTGTCCTTTTAACAGTGTCCTTTGCCTTACAGAAACTTTGTAATTTTATGAGGTCCCATTTGTCAATTCTTGATCTTAGAGCATAAGCTATTGGTGTTCTGTTTAGGAATTTTTCCCCTGTGCCCATGTCCTCAAGGGTCTTTCCCAGCTACTTTTCTATTAGTTTCAGTGTGTCTGGTTTTACATGGAGGTTCTTGATCCACTTGGAGTGAAGTTTAGTACATGGAGATAAGAATGGATCAATTCACATTCTTCTGCATGCTGACCTCCAATTGAACCAGCACCATTTGTTGAAAAGGCTATCTTTTTTCCACTGGATGTTTTCAGATCCTTTGTCGAAGATCAAGTGACCATAGGTGTGTGGATTCATTTCTGGATCTTCAATTATATTCCACTGGTCCACTTGTCTGTCACTGTGCCAATACCGTGCAGTTTTTAACACTATTGCTCTGTAGTATTGCTTGAAGTCAGGGATACAGATTCCCCCAGAATTTCTTTTGTTGTTGAGAATAGTTTTAACTATCCTGGGATTTTTGTTATTCCAGATGAATTTGAGAATTGCTTTTTCTAACTCTGTGAAAAACTGAGTTGGGATTTTGATGGGGATTGCATTGAATCTGTAGATTGCTTTTGGCAATATGGCCATTTAAACTTTATTAATCCTGCCAGTTGGCAGATTTTTCCATTTTCTGAGTTCTTCTTCAATTTCCTTCTTCAGAGACCTGAAGTTCTTGTCATATAGATCTTTCACTTGTTTAGTTAGAGTCACACCAAGATACTTTATGCTGTTTGTGGCTATTGTGAAGGGTGTCATTTCCCTAACTTCTTTCTCAGCCTGCTTATACTTTGAGTATATGAAGGCAACTGATTTGCTTGAGTTGATTTTGTAACCAGCCACTTTGCTGAAGTTGTTTATCAGCTGTAGGTGTTCTCTGGTTGAGGTTTTCGGCTCACTTAAGTAGACTTTCATGTCATCTGCAAATAGTGATACTTTGACTTCTTCCTTTCCAATTTGTATCACCTTGACCTCCTTATGTTGTCTAATTGCTTTAGCTAGAACTTGAAGTACTATATTGAAAAGATATGGAGAGAGAGGACAGCCTTGTCTAGTCCCTGATTTTAGTGGGATTGCTTTAAGTTTCTGTCCGTTTAGCTTGATGTTGGCTACCGTTTTGCTCTATATTGCTTTAAGTATGTTTAGGTATGGGTCTTGAATTCCTGTTCTTTCCAAGACTTTTAGCATGAAAGGATGCTGAATTTTGTCAAATGCTTTTTGTGCATCTAATGAGATGATCATGTGTTTTTTTTTTTTTTGAGTTTGTTTATGAAGTGGATAGCATTGATGGATTTCTTTATATTGAACCATCCCTGCATCCCTGGGATGAAGCCTACTTGATCATGGTGGAGGATCATTTTCATGTGTTCTTGGATTCGGTTGGCAAGAATTGTATTAAGTATTTTTGCATCAATATTCATAAAGGAAATGGGCCTGAAGTTCTCTTTCTTTGTTGGATCTTTGTGTGGTTTTGGTATCAGCATAATTGTTGCTTCATAGAACGAGTTGTGTAGAATTCCTTCTGTTTCTATTTTGGGGAATAGTTTGAAGAGTATTGGTGTTAGGTCTTCTATGAAGGTCTGATAGAATTCTGAACTGAAGCCATCTGGTCCCGTGCTTTTTTGTTTGGGAGACTTTCTATGACCCTTTTTATTTCTTCAGGTGTTATGGGACTGTTTAGATGATCTATTTGATCCTGACTTAGTTTTGGTGTTGGATATCTGTCTAGGAAACTGTCCATTTCCTCCAGATTCTCTAGTTGTGTTGAGTATAGGCTTTTTTAGTAGGATCTAATGATTTTTTGAATTTCCTCAGTTTCTGTTGTTATATCTCCCTTTCCATTTCTAAGTTTGTTAATCTGTATACTGGCTCTGTGCCCTTTGGTTAGTCTGGCTAAGGGTTTATCTATCTTGTTGATTTTCTCAAAGAACCAGCTCTGGTTTTGTTGATTCTTTGTATGGTTCTCTTTGTTTCTACTTGATTGATTTCAGCCCTGAGTCTGATGATTTCCTGCCTTCTACTCCTCCTGGGTGAAATAGCTTCTTTTTTTCCAGGGCTTTCAGGTGTGTCATTAAGCTGTTAGTGTATGCTCTCTCCCTTTTCTTTTTGGAGGCACTCAGGGCTATGAGTTTTCCTCTTAGCACTTTTTTCATTGTGTCCCATCGATTTGGGTATGTTGTGTCTTCATTTTCATTAAGTTCTAAAAAGTCTTTAATTTCTTTCTTTATTTCTTCCTTGACCAAGGTATCATTGAGTAGAATGTTGTTCAGTTTCTATGTATATGTGGATTTTCTGTTGTTTTTGTTGCTATTGAAGACCACTTTTACTCCATAGTGATCTGATAGGAGGCATGGGATTAGTTCGATCTTCTTATATTTGTTGAGGTCTGTCTTGTGACCAATTATATGGTCGATTTTGGAGAAGGTACCATGAGGTGCTGAGAAAAAAGGTATATTCTTTTGCTTTAGGATAAAATGTTCTCTCTCTCTCTCTCTCTCTCTCTCTCTCTCTATATATATATATATATATATATATATATATATATTAAATCTTATTGGTCCAAAGCTTCAATTAATTTCACAGTGTTCCTGTTCAGTTTCTGTTTTCCTCATCGGTCCATTGAGGAAAGTGCAGTGTTGAAGTCACCCACAATTATTGTGTTAGGTGCAATGTGTGCTTTGAGCTTTAGTAAAGTAGGGCTGAAAATATTTCACATTATCTTGTGCCATATTTTAATTCAATTATGTAGGTATGAACAATTTGCATCAATATTTTGTAAGGCTTGATGGAAGATAAACTAGGTATTAGTATCATGTAGGCCATATAATAAATGTAAAAAATAGAGTTGAGGTTATATTTTAGAGGTATGATTTAATACCAGGCACAAGGCTCTGAGTTCAATTCCCAGGAGTACCAAAAAGAAAAAACAAAAACAGCAAAAGAAGCAATAAAATATGTGCTTCTTTGAAAAAGAAAGTAAAGCTCATCAGTTGGGTGAGCTCAAATATGGTTTTCAAGTTGACGAGGTGTTATATCTGCTTAGCCTTAAGGAAGATAAAAAAAAAAGACAAATTGAAGGTGATCATTTCACACATCAAATCACATTGTCACGGAAAGAATACAGTAGATATTTTATACAGGAAGAAATGGAAAATGCTTTTATATAACTGAAATGTGATTTTTTTCCTCAATGAACAATTTTTAAACTTTAATCATCTATTCCATGAGAACTGTTTCTCTCATAGACTGCATTCTATCTATCCATGTACCCTAGAGAACAAGCAAAATCTAGAAGATGATTGCAGCTAGCAGCTATTGAGGCATCTTGAGCTAGCCTTATGCCATGCCTTCACTGCTCTGGATGAATGCAGAGGATGGACTAAACGCTTTGTTTAAAGTTATACAGCTAGGGACAAACCTTGGGTTTAAATCAGAGTGGATAACACTATTTCTTCTTATATAAATTACTTCCTTGAGGTCAAAAGTTCAGTATGCAGATTGCAACACTGTCTTTTATTTGCAAGGTTTTATTGGTTCATTTCTCTAAATTTACCAATTCTAGAGTGGGGAAATGAAGTTAAGCATGGGAAAAGTTTAGAATTGACTCCTCAGAAAATAAATGAAGAGAGATAACATAAAGTACTGTTGAGGGCAGGACAAGCCAGCAGACAATGGCCCACTCAGAGACCTAAGGGTTGTGTGGCTGAGGTCTAAAGTTGTTGCAGAAACTGCGTTGGCATGCTCCTGTGCAGAAGGCTTCATCCTGAACAGACATAGAGGTATTCTTGTGGAATTAATTCCTATTCATAGACAGGCTTTTAATTTTGAGTAGTCTTTTATATAGGGATCTTTATGTGATGGGTTTTAGTTTTGTTTTTTGCATATTCTGATTCAATATTTCTGTTTTTCTTTTATTTAAAAGAGACAAATTGTTAGTTAGTGACTCCAAAAAGAAATTGGGGAGAACAACACAAGATGCTTAACGGAACAACTGAAAACCCTGGAACAAAAAGAAGCTAATTCACACAGGAGGAGGAGAAGACAGTAAATCATCAAACTCAGGGCTGAAATCAATCAAGTAAAACTAAGAGAACCATACAAAGAATTGACAAAACCAGGAGCTGCTTCTTTGAAAAAAATCAACAAGATAGGTAAACCCTTAGCCAGACTAACCAAAGGGCACAAAGACAGTATCCAAATTAACAAAATAAGATGTAAAGGGAGATATAACAACAGAAACTGAGGCAATTAAAAAAATCATCAGATCCTACTACAAAAGCATGTACTCAACACAACTGGAGAATCTGGAGGAAATGGACAATTTCTTAGAAAGATACCAAATACCAAAATTAAATCAGGATCAAATAGATCATCTAAACAGACCCATAACCCCAAAAGAAATAGAAGGGGTCATAGAAAGCCTTCTGACCAAAAAAAAAGCACAGGACCAGATGGTTTTAGTGCAGAGTTCTATCAGACCTTCAAAGAAGATTTAACACCAATACTCTTGAAACTATTCCACCAAATAGAAACAGAAGGAACACTACCCACCTTCTTCTACTTTTATGCTGATACCAAAACCACACAAAGATCCAACTAAGAAAGAGAATTTCAGGCCAATTTCCCTTATGAATATTGATGCAAAAGTACTTAATAAAATTCTTGCCAACTGAATCCAAGAACACATCAAAATGATCATCCACCATGATCAAGTAGGCTTCATCCCAGGGATGCAGGGATGGTTCAATATAAGGAAATCCATCAATGCTATCCACTATATAAACAAACTCAAAGAAAAAAACCACACGATCATTTCATTAGATGGTGAAAAAGCATTTGACAAATTTCAGTATCCTTTCATGGTAAAGGTCTTGGAAAGAACAGGAATTCAAGGCCCATATCTAAACATAGTAAGAGAAATATACAGCAAACTGGTAGTCAACATCAAACTAAACAGAGAGAAACTTAAAGGAATCCCACTAAAATCAGGGACTAGACAAGGCTGTCCTCTCTCTCCATATCTTTTCAATATAGTTCTTTAAGTCCTAGCTAGAGCAATTAGAAAACATACGAAGGTTAAAGGGATACAAATTGAAAAGGAAGAAGTCAAACTATCACTATTTGCAGATGATATGATAGTATACTTAAGTGACCCAAAAAGCTCTACCAGAGAACTCCTACAGCTGTAAAACAACTTCCACAAAGTGGCTGGTTACAAAATCAACTTAAGCAAATCAGTAGCATTTCTATACTCAAAGTATAAGCAGACTGAGAAAGAAATTAGGGAAATGACACCCTTCACAATAGCCACAAACAGTATAAAGTATCTTGGGGTGACTCTAACCAAACAAGTGAAAGACCTATATGACAAGAACTTCAGATCTCTGAAAAACAAATCGAAGAAGACCTCAGAAAATGGAAAAATCTTCCAGGTTCGTGGGTTGGCAGGATTAATATAGTTAAAATGGCCAAAAGCAATATACAGATTCAATGAAATCCCCATCAAATTCCCAACTCAGTTCTTCATAGAGCTAGAAAGAGCAGTTCTCAAATTCATCTGGAATAACCAAAAACTCAGGATAGCTAAAACTATTGTCAACAGTAAAAGAACTTCTGGGAGAATCAGTATCCCAGACCTCAAGCATTACTACAGAGCAATAGTGATAAAAACTGCATGGTATTGGTACAATGTCAGGCAAGTGGATCAATGGAATAGGATTGAAGACCCAGAAATGAACCCATACACCTATGGTCACTTGATCTTCAACAAAGGAACTGAAAGCATCCAGTAGAAAAATATAGCCTTTTCAACAAATGGTGCTGGTTCTACTGGAGGTCAGCATGCAGAAGAATGTGGATCGATCCATTCTTATCTCCTTGTACTAAGCTCAACTCCAAGTGGATCAAGGTCCTCCACATAAAACCTGACACACTGAAACTAATAGAAAAAAAATGGGGAAGACCTTTGAGGACATGGGCACAGGGGAAAAGTTCCTGAACAGAACACCAATAGCTTACACTTTAAGATCAAGAATTGACAAATGGGACCTCATAAAACTACAAAGTTTCTGTAAGGCAAAGGACATTGTCAAAAGGACAAAATGTCAACTGACAGATTGGGAAAGGATCTTCACCAACCCTAAATCTGACAGAGTGCTAATATCCAATATATATAAAGAACTCAAGAAGTTAGACCCCAGAGAACCAAATAACACTATTAAAAATGGGGTACAGAGCTAAGCAAAGAATTTTCACATGAAGAACTTTGGATGGCTGAGAAGCACCTTAAGAAATGCCCAACATCATTAATCATTAGGGAAATGCAAGTCCAAACAACCCTGAGATTTCACCTCACACCAGTCAGAATGGCTAAGATCAAAAAATCAGGAGACAGTAGGTGTTGGCGAGGATGTGCAGAAAGAGGAACACTCCTCCACTGCTGGTGGGATTGCAAGATGGTGCAACCACTTTGGAAGTCAGTCTGGCGGTTCCTCAGCATTCTGGGCATGACACTTCCAGAGGACCCTGCTATACCACTCCTGGAAATATACCCAAAGGATTCCCCGGCATGCAATAAGGATACATGCTCCACTATGTTCATAGCAACCCTATTTGTAGTAGCTAGAAGCTACCTGGAAAGAACCCAGGTGTCCCTCAATGGAGGAATGGATACAATAAATGTGGTATATTTACACAATGGAATACTATTCAGTCATTAGAAACAATGAATTCATGAAATCTTAGAAAAATGGATGGAGCTGGAGAACATCATACTAAGTGAGGTAACCTAGTCTCAAAAGATCAATCATGGTATGCACTCACTGATAAGTATATATTAGCCTAGAAACTTTGATTACCCAAGACATAATCTACATATTAAATTATGTCCAAGAAGAATGGAGGAGTGGCCCCTGGTTCTGGAAAGACCCAGTGCAGCAGTATAGGGGAATACCAGAACAGAGGAGTGGGAAGGGGTAGACGGGGGAACAAGGGGAGGGAAGGGGGCTTATGGCACTTTCGGGGAGTGGGGAGTCAGAAAAGAGGAAATCATTTCAAATGTAAATAAAGAATATATCGAATTAAAAAAAGAGACAAATTGTTAGTTCCTTTATATATATATGTTATAAATATATAATATATATCTAAATATATATTTATTATATATTTAATTATTATTAACTATATATTTAATATATTCATATATTTTATAATATATATTCTATTATATTATAAAATTATATATTTTAAAATTATATATTTAATATTATTAATAATATTTTATTAATTTTATATATTATGTATTTAAATATATATAAATATATATAATAAAATATCTTCAATAATAGCTTGCATTCAACTCTGGTTTATAGTGATATATTTATTTATTTGTTTGTTTGTTTGTTTATTAATTATTAAATATTGTCTCTATTTACATTTCAAGTGTGTTCCCCTTTCCAGGTCTCCCCTTCAGAAATCCCCTATCCCATCCCCCTCCCCCTCCCTCTGTGAGGGTGCTCCCCCACTCACCTACCCACTGCCCCCTTTCCAGCCCTGGCATTCCCCTACACTGGGGCATCAAACACCCTCAGACCCAAGGGCCACTTCTCCTACTGATATCTAACAAGTCCATCCTCTGTCACATATGTGGCCGGAGTCATGGGTTCATCCATGTATTACTCTTTGTATGGTAGTCTAGTTCCTGGGAGCTCCTGGGTGGGGAGCTCTATATTGTTGATACTGTTGCTCCTACCATGGGCTGGCAAACACCCTCAGCTCCTTCAGTCCCTTCTCCAACTCTTCCATCTGGGACCCTGCACTCAGTCCAGTGGCTGTCAGTGAGCATCTGCCTCTCTATTTGTCAGGCTCTGGCAGAGCTTCTCAGGAGACAGTCAAATCAGGTTCCAGTCAGCAAGCACTTCCAGGCATCCACAATAGCATTTGAGTTTGGCGATTGTATATGGGAAGGATCCCCAGGCAGAGCAGCCTGTGAATGGCCTTTCCTTCAGTCTCTGCTCAACACTTTGTCTTCATATTTCTTCTCGTAAGTATTATTTTACCCCTTCTACGAAACACTGAAGCATCCACACTTTGGTTTTCCTTGTTTGGGGGCTTCATATGGTCTGTGAATTGTATCTTGGAATATCGAACTTTTGGGCTAATATCCACGTATCAGTGAGTGCATACTATGTGTGTTCTTTTGCGACTGAGTTACCTCACTCAGGATGATATTTTCCAGTTCCATCCATTTGCCTGAGA
Organism: Apodemus sylvaticus; assembly: GCF_947179515.1. Taxonomy (NCBI): domain Eukaryota; kingdom Metazoa; phylum Chordata; class Mammalia; order Rodentia; family Muridae; genus Apodemus; species Apodemus sylvaticus. Next base: position 73,002,279 of record NC_067486.1, on the reverse strand, counting down.
ATTTCATGAAGTCATTGTTTTGAATAGTATTCCATTGTATAAATGTATCACATTTTCTGTATCCATTCCTCTGCTGAGGGACATCTGGGTTGTTTCCAGTTTCTGGCTATTATAAATATGGCTGCTATGAACATAGTGACACATGTGTCCATATTACATATTGGAGCATCTTCTGGGTATATGTCCAGAGGTCTTTACACACACACACACACACACACACACACACACACACACACACACACACACACACACACATATATATATATATATATATATATATATATATATATATATATATATATATATAGTGATCATTTTTATTGTCTTCTCCAACAGCTCTCCGATTCACTCTTCCTTTCACACCCACCTATTTTTGTGTCTCTGTTGTCATGGTCCTCTTTCTCGTTCTCCTGTTTTCTTTTGTAGAACAGTAAAAAGTAAAACAACTTACCACGAAAGATTATGTTTTAGACAAAGCCAGATGAGTACATAATTGACCACATGCAACTTATTTTCCTAGTAATTATACCTATCAACATTACAGTATTCACAATCAGAACTACCTAAGGAAGCCAGAGAGATTATGAATGCTATCAAACATTGGAAGATGGAGCCTTTGAAGATCTTCTATCACAAGATGAAATCTCTGGTCTTTGAACCTAAGGCAAAGTGAAGTCTTGAAACTCAGATTTTTGAGAACTTCAGATTTGAAGAATATGAGGATGGATTCAAGGTCATCAAACAGAATCATAGAGAGTAAAACAAGAGAGATTTGTGTATAAACTGTGCTCAGATCTCTGGACAATCCTTCTACCACTCATGTGTGGACTGACTCTAAACAATCCTGTTGAAGCACTAAATAAATAAATTAATTAATATTAAATATACAGTTCACATACAACTAAGTAGTTGTTTACCAAAACGTAAAATAGCACCATTGTTTGGAATAATAAATATTATTCATCAAGAGGAAATAACAATAAACACAAACAAGAAAATATCTAATAAGACAAAAAAGGCACAAATAGCCTCCACAAACAGAATGAATAATGTACAAATCATACACAGAGCTTGCTTTGTGTTTACAAGCTATACTTTGGGACTGGGGTTTGCCTTGTGATTGATATACCCAGTATCACCCCACAAGAGAAACATGGTCTCATACAAGTTGGCAATAGTTGTGATGCCCTTCCCTTTCTTGCCTATCACCCTCTTTGTCCTTCATCTGAGCTACAGCCAAAGTATGTGAGCTGTGTTAACTCTGTTTGCTTGTTTATGTCATTGAATTAGATGGATCCCTTACCCATCACCAGCAGTTTCTTGATGTGGGAGCTGGGGTACTTTGTGCCACTTCCCTTTCTCAGCACTGGGATCCCATCTGGCTTGAATCGTTGTAGGTCTTGCCTGTGCTGCCTCTATATCTGTAGTTCATATGTATATCAGTCCTGTGGACAGTACTTCTTGAAGCCCCTTATCTCACTTGGTTCTTACAATCTTTTGCCTCCTCCTTTACATAGATCCTTGAGCAATGAATGGAGGGGTTTGACAAAGACATTCCATTTGTGACTGAATATGGCAAAGTCTCTCACTCTCTCCACAGTGACCAGTTGTTGGGCTTTTGTTGTAATTGCCCTTTACTGCAAGTAGCTTCTCTGATGAGTCTTAAACAATACTCTGATCTATGATGGGTATAGTAATATGTGACCAGGAATGATTTTATTACTATATGGAGTGAAAGTTTAGCTAAATATTAGTCATTCTAATAGAAAGTTGCCTTGAGAATATCTTCTCACAAAACAAATTACCAGAAAAACTAATGATTGGAAAAGCAACCTGTTAAAACACTGTTGCAGCAAACACTGTTTTTGAAAGGAGAGGTTTGTTTCTGGGGTAGAAGGAGAATACAAGAGAAACATGGTCTCATACAAGTGAGAGACAAGTTGACAATAGTTGTGATGCCCTTCCCTTTTTTGCCTATCACCCTCCTTGTCCTTTATCTGAGCTACAGCCGAAGTATGTGAGCTGTGTTAGCGTGTTAGCTCTGCTTACTTGTTTATCCCATTTAATTAGATGGATCCCTCAACCAATCATAGATGTTTGAGGATATTACATAAAGTAGCATATAGAAATAAAAAGAAACATACATATATATATACATATATATATATATATCAATGTAGGTTTGTATATATATATATATAAAATCAATGTAGAAACAATACAGAGAAATTCTGTAAACATCTGGAAATATATGGGTAAGGAATTCCACATATGTTATATTGGATGACACAAATGTAACCACAGTCCTGTATTATAACAAGTCAATCCTCCAGTAATTACTTACTTGACATTAAAATGTTAACTGAATATCTATGGTGATGTGGAAGACGGGTGTCATGACTGACAAACTCAAGTGACAAAATAGTGCATGTACTCTAAATATAACTAAGTCTAGCATATTTGTTAGGGCAAGGTACAGAACACCAAGTACAAAGCAAGAAATAGGGGGCATACTAACAGAGAATAAAGTTAAGAAAAGTTCTTTTTTCTTCTTGATTGTGTTGTTATTATGTTTATGTGATAAATAAGCCTTAAGATAGCTTTGTATCCTAGCAACTAAAAATAAAAGAAAAAAGGAACTAGATTTTACTTTGCACATTAAGTGAATGGTAATCTATAAGAGAAAGCCATTAAGAAGAAGTGTTTTTAAAGCATCCCACTGTTACAGAACACAGCATGAAACCAGGGCTGCCCAGGTACCCTGATGAGAACACAAGTTTAATAGTTCTTTCTTCCCATCCTTTTTCAGTCCACATGGAACCTCAGGATGGCCTAAAATGCATTAACTTGGTTATTTGATTATGCTAACAAGACCTGGACATTTTGTCCTGAAGAACTTCTTAAAACTTATTTTCACCTCAAAATCTGCTTTAGCATAGAGGCCAATTAAGGTACATTTTTTGATCAATAATGCAAAGAAGGTGTTTCTGAAAATTGAGAGTAGAAAAATTCAGCATTAAAGGTTTCCTGAATTTCAGATAAATCCACAGATCTTTGCATATCTTTTCACAGTCACATGCAAGTCCCATGTGGCACTACCCTCGTACTTCTTGGTAATTTGATCAGTTTAAGAGAGACTTGAAGGATTGGAGCACTACCCATTAAGATACAAAGAGTCAATAACATTTAATTAGTTCATGTTTTTAACAGTTAATTTTAGGTGTCAACTGGATTTTACTTTGAACTTTAAATAAATGAGAATGACAACATAAGAGAAAAATATTTAGAACACAAAGGTTTTTACATCATTAGAGAAGACATTGTGAACTATGGCTACCCAGATACCTTGCTAAGAACATAGGGTTCCGAGTTATTTTTATCACTATTCTTCCAATCTACAGTAAACCAAAAATATATGATATGATAGTATCTAGTGTTTTGTTAAATATTCCTCTGGGATATGCCTATAAAAGTGTTTCCAGATGAGAATAGCATTTGAATTAGTAGGTTTATCCAGCTTATTGAGAGCCTGCTTATAATAAAAATATAGATGAAGATAGAACTTTCCCTGCTTGACTGCTGAGCTTCCTGTCTCCTCCGGCGCTCAGCCTGAAACTCCAATCATAAGCTCTCCTGGGCCCACACTGAAATTGCTCCACCAGCTTTTCTGGTGTCCAGCTTGCTGATGGCTAACTCTGAAACTCTGCCTCTCTTGTCACATTTATTTGTGACAAGACAATTTATTGTACATTTCCTGACTCTCTTTTCCTTCATTTTCTCATATATTTTAATTTTCTCATCATATTTGAGTATATATAAAAATGATTTATTCTTTCTTCTCTCTCTCTCTCTCTCTCTCTCTCTCTCTCTCTCTCTCTCTCTCTCTCTCTCTCTCTTTGAGATACCTGACAACTAATCTTTTTTTGTTGTTGTTGTTGTTGTTGTTTTTTTGTTTGTTTGGTTTTACGAGACAGAGTTTTTCTGTGTAGCCGTGGGTTGGAACTCACACTGTAGACCAGGCTGGCCTCGAAATCAGATATATGCTTGCCTCTGCCTTCCAAGTGCTGGGATTAAAGTCGTGTACCACCACTAATAATCTTTATTAGTGACTTTCTTTGTTGCTTCTATAAGGTTCTGAAAAAAACAACTGAGAAAGAAGGTTGATAGTTTTAAGAGAGAGCCCTTCATGCTGGAGAAGGCATGGTGGTATCAAGACCAGCCCAGCTGTGTCAGAAGGCACATGAGGCAGCTAGCCACCATGGTTCTGGAGTCTGGAAGTTGAGGGAGAAAAATGCCAGAGTTCTTCAGAATGTCTCCCTTTTATTCAGTTTAGGAACTTAGCTCATGAGATCGTGCATGCTAGGTACATTTAGGTAACTCCTCTCTGTCCATATAGGTCTGTCTGAATCTATGGTCTATCTAGAATCACGATCAGTGACCCTCCCCTACCTGGCATGTCTCCTAGGAGGTTTGCTTCCTGACTGAGTTGAAAATCAAGATCAGCTATCACAGCATCCTTCTGTGCTACCCTTGTATTTGGGTTTTCTACGAGTAGATCTTATGTGTCTTCCTTTTTCACATCTAGTAGCTCTTGTTTACCCTTTATTTTATGACTTATCTTGTCCTAATTCCAGTTTTATCTAAGGCACCATTGACCTTGATATTAGATAAATTTGGTTGGAATGATTCTCCATTCTCAGATCAGTATTTATCACGTAAAGCCTCTTAATTTCTCATACATAAAATAGAGATACTCATATAAAGTAGATTTTTCAGAGCATAGTATGAAATAATGTACATTAAAAGTTTAGAACAGGAAGATGGCCACCATCTTCGCTCCTGGTTAGACAGGACAAGTGGCTGCAGGTACTGAGATATCCCAAGTTTAAGATCTCTGGGAACGCAGACCACCAAGCTACTGCCTGTGCCCAGGACCTGGGCAGATCTGCAGTTCATCTGTGTGCCAGACAGGCATGGGTCCTGTGCCCTGTGGGGTGCTCGGCACTTGGAGGGGTTCCCCACCATCATCTTCACTCCCTGATGGACCAAATGCCAGCACCAGGATCACAGAGACAACTGGAGTATAACACTGCTTGGGGCAGGACACACCAGGGCTCCAAGAGCACCCAAAAGGAAGGCAGCACATCAGCAGTCTGTGCCAGGGGAAACCAGCAGTATGGAAATAGCCTTACTGGCTCACAGGAGGTTCAAGCACCAGCCAGTGACACAAGGACCAACTAATACCAGAGATAACCAGACTGCAAAATGCAAACATAGGAACGTTACTAACAGAAATCAAGGCAATATGGCAGCATCTGAACCCAATTCTCCAACAATAGCAAGTCCTGGATATCCCAACACACCAGAAAAACAAGATTTGGATTTAAAATCACTGGTCATGATGCTGTTAGAGGAACACAAGAAGGACATAAATAGAAATACAGGAGAAAATGGATCCAAAGTTAGAAGCCCTTACAAGGGAAACACAAAAACATTTAAAGAAATTCAGGAGAATATGGGTCAAAAGATAGATACCAATAAGGAGGAAATGCAAAAATCACTTAAAGAAATACAGGAGAACTTGGTTCAACAGGCAGAAGTCATGAAAGAAGAAACACAAAAATCTCTTTAAGAATTACAGGAAAACACAAACAAGCAAGTGAATGAACTGAGCAAAACCATCCAGGGTCTAAAAACAGATGTAGAAACAACTAAGAAATTACAAAGGGAGACAACTTTGGAGATAGAAAACTTTGGGAAGAAAGCAGGGGCCATAGGTGCAAATATCAACAACAGAATACAAGAGATAGAAGAAAAAGTCTCAGATACCAAAGATACCATAGAAACCATGGACTCAACAGTCAAAGAAAATGCAAAATGCAAAAAGCTTGTAACCCAAAACATCCAGGAAATCTAGGACACAACGAGAAGACTAAACCGAAGGATTATAGGCATAGATGAGAGTGAAGATTTACAACTTAAAGGGCCAGCAAATATCTTCAACAAAATTATGGAAGAAAACTCCCCTAACCTAAAGAGAGAGAGATACCCATAAATATACAAGTAGCCTACAGAACTCCAAACAGACTGGACCAGAAAAGACATACCTCCTGTCACATATAATCAAACCCCCAAATCTACTAAACAAAGAATATTAAAGGCAGTAAGAGAAAAAGGCCGAGTAACATATAAAGGAATACATATCAGAATTATACCAGACTTCTCACCAGAGACCATGAAAGCTAGAAGATCCTGGGCAGAGCTCATGCAGACTCTAAGAGAACTCAAATGCCAGCCAAAACTACTATACTCAGCAAAACTCTCAATCACCATAGATGGAGAAACCAAGATATTCCATGACAAAACCAAATTTATACAATATATTTCCACAAACCCAGCCATATAAAGGATAATAGGGGGAAAACACCAATACAAGGAGGAAAACTACACCCTGGAAAAAGAAAGAGAGTAGCCTTCTTTCATCAAACCCAAAAGAAGATAACCAATCTAATATAAAAAATAACATCAAAAATGACAGGAAGTAATAATCAATATTCCTTAATATCTCTTAACATCAATGGACTCAATTCCCCAATAAAAAGACATAGACTAAAAGACTGTATAAGGAAACAGGACCCTATATTTTGCTGCATACAGGAAAAACACCTCAGTGTCAAAGACAAACACTACCTTAGAGTAAAAGGCTGGAAGACAATTCTACAAGCAAATGGTCTCAGGAATCAAGCCTGAGTGGTCATTCTAATATCAGATAAAATTGACTTTCAACCTAAAGTCATCAAAAGAGACACAGAAGGACACTTCTTGCTGGTCAAAAGAAAAATCCACCAAGAAGAAGTCTAAATTCTGAACATCTATGCCTCAAATGCAAGGGCACCCTCATTCGTAAAAGCAACTACTAAATCTCAAAGCACACGTTGCACCTAACACAATGATTGTGGGTGACTTCAACACTCTACTCTCCTCAATGGACCAATCAGGAAAACAGAAACTAAACAAGGACACAGTGAAACTAATTGAAGCTTTGGTCAATTGGATTTAACAGATACATACATATAATATGTATATATATATATATATATATATATATATATATAACATTTTATTCTAAATCAAAAGAATATACCTTTTTCTCAGCCACCTCATGGTACCTTCTCCAAAATAGATCATATAATTGGTTACAAGACAGACCTCAACAAATATAAAAATATTGAACTAATCCCATCCCTCCTATCAGATCACTATGGAGTAAAAGTGGTCTTCAATAGCAACAAAAACAACAGAAAGCCCACATACACATGGAAACTGAACAATACTCTACTCAATGATACTTTGGTCAAGGAAGAAATAAAGAAAGAAATTAACGACTTTGTAGAATTTAATGAAAATAAAGGCACAATATACCCAAATCTATGGGACACAATGAAAGCAGTGCTAAGAGGAAAACTCATAGCCCTGAGTGCCTCCAACAGGAAATGGAAGATAGCATACACTAGCAGCTTACCAGCACACCTGAAAGCCCTGGAACAAAAAGAAGCTAATTCCGGCAGAAGGATTAGAAGACAGAAAATCATCAAACTCAGGGCTGAAATCAATCAAGTAGAAACAAAGAGAACCATACTAAGAATCAACAAAATCAGGAGCTGATTCTTTGAGAAAATCAACAAGATAGATAAATCCTTAGTAAGACTAACCAAAGGACACAGAGACAGTATTCAAATCAACAAAATTAGAAATAAAAAGGGAGATATAACAACAGAAACTGAGGAAATTCTAAAAATCATCAGATCCTACTACAAAAGCCTATACTCAACACAACTGGAGAATCTGGAGGAAATGGACAATTTCCTAGACAGATACCAAATAACAAAATTAAATCAGGATCAAATAGATCAGCTAAACAGTTCCATAACCCCTAAAGAAATAAAAGGGGTCATAGAAAGTCTTCCAACCAAAAGAAGCACGGGAACAAATGGTTTTAGTGCAGAATTCTATCAGACCTTCAATGAAGACCTAACACCAATACTCTTCAAACTATTCCACAAAATAGAAACAGAAGGAACACTAACCAACTCCTTCTATGAAGCCACAATTACGCTGATGCCAAAACCACACAAAAATCCAACAAAGAAAGAGAACTTCAGGCTAATTTCCCTTATTAATATTGATGCAAAAATACTAAATAAAATTTTTGCCAACTGAATCCAAGACCACATCAAAATGATCATTCACCAGGATCAAGTAGGCTTCATCCCAGAGATTCAGGGATGGTTCAATATATGGAAACCCATCAATGCAATCCACTACATAAACAAACTTAAAGAAAAAAAACGCATGGTCATTTCATTAGATGCTGAAAAAGCATTCGACAAAATTCAGCATCCTTTCATCCTAAAAGTCTTGGAAAGAACAGGAATTCAAGGCCCATACCTAAACATAGTTAAAGCAATATACAGCAAACTGGTAGTCAGCATCAACCAAATGTGGAGAAAATTGAAGCAATACCACTAAAATCAGAGACTAGACAAGGCTGCCCTCTCACTCTCTCCATATCTTTTCACAATAGTACTAGAAGTTCTAGCTAGAGCAATTAGAAAACATAAGGAAGTCAAAGGGCTACAAATTGGAAAGGAAGAAGTGAAACTACCACTATTTGCAGATGATATGATACTATACTTAAGTGACCCAAAAATACTCCACCAGAGAACTCCTACAGCTGATAAACAACTTCAGCAAAGTGGCAGGTTATAAAATCAACTCAAGCAAATCAGTAGCCTTCTTATACTCAAAGGATAAGCAGGCTCAGAAAGAAGTTAGGGAAATGACACAATAACCACAAGCAATACAAAGTATCTTGGTGTGACCCTAACCAAACAAATGAAAGAGCTGTATGACAAGAACTTCAGGTCTCTGAAGAAGGAAATCAAAGAAGACCTCAGAAAATGGAAAAATCTTCCATGCTCATGGGTTGGCAGGAGTAATATAGTGAAAATGGCCATCTTGCCAAAAGCAATCTACAGATTCAACACAATCCCCATCACAATCCCATCTCAGTTCTTCATAGAGTTAGAAAGAGCAATTCTCAAATTCATCTGGAATAACAAAAAAACCTAGGATAGCTAAAACTATTCTCAACAGTAAAAGAACTTCAGGGGGAGTCAGTATCCCAGACCTCAAGCAATACTACAGAGCAATAGTGTTAAAAACTGCATGGTACTGGTACAGTGACAGGCAGGTGGACCAATGGAATAGGACTGAAGACCCAGAAATGAACCCACACGTCTATGGTCACTTGATCTTTTACAAAGAAGCGGAAAACATTCAATGGAAAAAAGACAGCTTTTTCAACAAATGGTTCTGGTTCAATTGGAGGTAAGCAGGTAGAAGAATGCAAATTGATCCATTCTTTTCTCCTGGTGCTAAGCTCAACTCGAAGTGGATCAAGAACCTCTACATAAAACCAGACACATTGAAACTAATAGAAAAGAAACTTGGAAAGACCCTTGAGGACATGGGAACACGGGAAAAGTTCCTGAACAGAACACCAAACGCTTATGCTCTAAGATCAAGAATTGACAAATGGGACCTCATAAAATTACAAAATTTCTCTAAGGCAAATAACACAGTCAAAAGGACAAAACAGCAACCAACAAATTGGGAAAAGATCTTCACCAACCTTACATCTGACAGAGGGCCAATATCCAATAAATATAAAGAACTCAAGAAGTTAGACCCCAGAGAACCAAATAACCCTATTAAAAATGGGGTACAGAGCTAAACAAAGAATTTTCATCTGAAGAAATTCGGATGGCTGATAAGGACCTTAAGAAATGTTTAACATCATTAGTCATTAGGGAAATGCAAATCAAAACAACACTGAGATTTCAGCTCACCCTGTCAGAATAGCTAAGGTTAAAAACTCAGGAGACAGCAGGTATTGGTGAGGATATGGAGAAAGAAGAACACACCTCCATTTTTGGTGGGATTTCAAGTTGGCACAACCTCTCTGGAAATCAGTCTGGCAGTTCCTTAGAAAACTGGGCATTACACTTCCTGAGGACCATGCTATACCACTCCTGGGTATATGCCCAGAGGATTCCCTGGAATGCAATAAAGACACATGCTCCACTATGTTCATAGCAGCCTTATTTATAATAGCCAGAAGCTCGAAAGAACCCAGATGTCCCTCAATGGAAGAATGGATGCAAAAAATGTGGTATATATACACAATGGAGTATTATTCAGCTATTAGAAACAATGAATTCATGAAATTCTTAGGCAAATGGATGGAGCTGGAGAACATCATACTAAGTGAGGTAACCCAATCTCAAAAGATCAATCATGGTATGCACTCAATAATAAGTGGATATTAGCCTGGAAAACTGGAATACCCAGTAATTAAAAACAATGAATTCATGAAGTTTTTAGGCAAATAGTTGGATCTGGATAATATCATCCTAAGTGAGGTAACCCAATCACAAAAGAATATACATGGAATGCAATCTCAGATAAGTGGATATTAATTAGCCCAGAAGCTCTGAATACTCAAGACACAATTAGCATATCAAATGATTCCCAAGAAGAAGGAAGGAGTTGGTCCTGGTCCTGAAAAGGCTTTATCCAGCATGTAGGGGAGTACCAGGACAGAGAAATGAGAGGGGGTGATTGGGGAATAGGTGGAGAGAGGAGGACTTCTGGGACTTATGGGGCAGGGGGAACCAGGAAAGAGGAAAGCATTTGGAATGTAAACAAAGAATATAGAAAATTAAAAAAAAACAGTTTAGAACAGATTAAAGAAAGAAAATCTATGCTCTGCTAAATGTAACTAACTATCATATACTTTCTTTGTTGCCCTCATCAAATTTCAGGGCTCTAAGAATTTACTTTTAATATTACTAACTTTCTGCACTCTAAGCCAAGTAGAGAAATAATACCAAACAGAGTGTCTGTAGACAGACCATTTCTGAATTACAAGCACATAGACAGAGCATCTGTTAATTATTCTCCAGCAAGGCTAGCTCCTGTGTCACTGAGGATTGATGGAGTGATTTTTCAGCCTCTTCTCTTGGCTTGTTGTTGTCTTTGCTTCCTGTGTTTTGCTTGGATTCATCTGATAGATGAGGTCCTGCAGCTCCCAGGAAGTAGCACTGACTGTCTCCCACACAACATGGCAAATTGGAGGCAGGAAAGTGTGAATGAAATGATCAAAACTTAGAAAACTTCATATCTATCAAAACTTATAAAATATCTGCACATTATTAAAAAGCTTCCAAACATTAGCTATCATTGCATTAAATTATTGAATACACTTCACAACTGATACAAAATTAAGAGTGTATGTAAGTTATCATTCAGTGATTTGGAGCAGTTTCACTGCATTCTGGCTTTCAGAGGTCTGTTTTATTTGCCCTTTGTAAGTACTTCATTTTCCTGCTTTTCCATCTTTTCCTTTTAGAGCTGTTTGATAATAATTTTGATAATCCCATAGCACTCTTTTCTTACTATCCTTTTGCGATTCTCAATACAGGACAGACTTAGGCTGACCTCAAACTTTTTAAGGTGTATAAATTCCCATGCTTTCTGCCTTTAATTACAAACTCTTACACCAGTCCATCTTCTTTCTATGTCTCACCAGAAGAGCACATTTCCCCCTTTGTGTCCAGAAGTTTCTTGAATGATATACTAGTTTAAAAATTAAGGGATGTAGGATAACATTAGCAGGCAAATCAGACATGGAGTTATAACATGCAGCAGAGACCTAGATTCAGACCCTGGTTATTGTCCTCTCTTTAACTAAGAAGAAGGATATTTCCAAAGAGTGCCGAACGGTGATTCAGAACTTCATCAGACTTCAGAGACTTACAAATTAGAGAGCATTAGTAATTTTGTTACATTTTGATCCATGTAGATGTTCCTTATTTAGCCAATCTTCTAGTCCCTGACATTCTACTTTCAAGGAAATCCCAGGACACTAACATTTCAGTTGTTTGGAAATTCATGGGCTGACCAAAAATATGACATGTATTGCTGTTTGAGGGGCATTTTACAGGCAGTTGAACATTTTGCATGGTCTGAGAATATGAGTTTTGAAAAGTCATCTCTGAAAATCATTGCAGTTGAGGAGAGTTTAACTAGAGATTGAAAACCTGCATCTGAAGACCTTGCAGGTCTCTAACCTGCGTCTTGTCAAATGATGCTGGCTAAAAGCAAAGGTGTGATGGCCATGTTGAGAAGTTTAATTGTCTGCAAATTTTGTTCATTTGATTGTGTTCCTAGCACAGTCTGTCTGCAGAGAGGTCAATCTAAAAGTTCCAGGTTCTGAAGATAAAAAAAAATACTATTAGATTCACCAATTGTCATGGGGCTCTTAGCAGTCACCCCTTCCTAATGATCTATAATAATTAAATATCTGATGATTTCTCTTTTATAAAAGTAAACATAAGTGCTAATTTTAACCTCTTAATCAATGATTTCTTAAAATGAATATGGCATATTACCTTACATCATTCTACCAGTATTTCCTGGAGGAAGAAACTGAAGCCAAAAACATGAGAGTTCTGGCAGGATGTTGAGTAATGCAATGCATCTTTCCAATTTGTCTTATTTATCATGTAATAATAAGTAGCTGTTATATGAGAGTAATTGTGTTTGTTTGTTACCGGTAACAGTATGGGTTGGAAAATGTGTTCTTTGATAAGTTTTGGTGTCATGTGAGATTATTTCTGTGCTTTGCTTTTAAATGAAAAATTGTAATAATTTAAATTTTGAGGTCTGTTGGCTACAAGCCGTAGTTGGTTCTCTAGGTCATCTTTTCTCTTTCAGATAAAAACATTCTTCATAGAGTCTTTCTTTCTGATAAAATATGAATTAATAATTCTAAATGAAATAATTTGTTGAAAGCAAGTGTCAAATATTTAACACAAATTAAATTTTCTGTTTCAAGACAGAGTATTCAAGACAATAACTGATCATATTTATATATAAAATATAAGACTAAAATGTGAAGATGACAAAAAAAGAGTAACACATTTTTGTGAGTCTTTGGGAGTTTGTAATTCAGTAAATGAAATAGAGATATACAGAACAATGATACAGGAACAACATGTTGCCGAGTAGAGGAGGAGGAGTAGAGTAGTATTGGTATGCTTGGGGTCATTTAATTACCAGAATTGGTCTTTATTGATCAACACTATGTCTGTTTAGTTAATATCCTGACCAAATGCATACTAGACATATTTCTGTATGGATGAAATTGATGGTTTTCAGAAAAAGAGATTATGAAAAACATTTGAGACATTCCATATGTATGGATAAATCATGTCCTAGAAACCAGGAAGGATATCTCCATTAGCAATAACATATATTGCTTTCAATGCTATGGCATCAGGCTATAAACTCTAACTGCTACTACCCAACAAAATGCATAAGGGTAGGGCTATCAGGGTAGCAGATCTTGTTTCTTGATCTTTGGTATGAATATCTCTGTTAAGTTTACTGCAACATGGCATTTTAAATACTGGAAAGAACAAAAAGGCTGGACTCAAGAAGCCCAAACATATATTGCATAATTTATACTGTGCTAATTTGATAGTGAATGTTTAGTTCATAAATGTTTTATGTAGGCCAATTTGAGATTTGCTTTCCTTATAATTGGTATCATGATGATAAGAGTGAGTTTATTGAATACAAATTTCTTCTGTGAGAGCTGTTAATTTTCCAAAGACCCCAGACTTTGGCATGGCTGATAAGTTTATGATACCTCACAGAAAGCACCTTCTACAGTATGACAGACAGAATAATTAAGCAGAGAATAGATAACATATTGAGCTACCAGCGAATATCTTAGCTCATAATTATATTCTCACCCTGGTGTTATGCTGAGTTCCAGTTAATGGCTTTTTACATTTTTTGAGCTGAGTTTCAACATCTGAGAGTTATATCCTGGCAGAAACAATGATTTAATATACAGCATCAATGCTTGATATTTCCATGTGGCATATAATTCAGTTACTGTTTTTCTGGAGAGGATATTGAGTCTTGAGGGAGAAATTATGTGAATGTGACATTGGGCTAATTGATTTGTGTCATTAATTTGCATTTTGTATATTGTGTTTTATTCATTCAACTTCTAAGCAGGTTTCACAATTTGAGTTGCAAATTCGTAAATTTATTATCTATAATTTAGTTATCCAAAATCAGTTATGATGACTTTCATGGAAATTTAACAGGGAAAGAAAGAAGCAACCATGTGTCTAGTCTCATTATATAGGTCAGTAAGAGTGCCTGCAAACAATGCAGGAAAAACCTGTTGTTCCCACTGTCTTCAGAATGGGTTGAGGAGGTCATTCATGCTCAGATTTGACATGTAGTGAACTGGTAGGGTGTGTAGTAAGGAGAAGTAGAATGAAGTAGGAATAGGGAGATAAGGTGTGTGCTGTTGAATGGCCTAGGTTCACAGAGGCTGTTGGAGATAAACATTGAAAACTTGGGTCAGAATTGTTTTAAAACCATATATGAATAACAGAGCTATGAGGAAATGCTGTAAGATACTGGCATAAGTAATTGCAAAACTAATTTCTTATGTATATTTGCAGGTGGGACTCGGGCATTGATAATTTGGAAATACTCAGGTAGTTGCATTGTGAAGCTAATTTGGGGAAAAATGTTCTTCTAGCCTGATGGGAAAATGTTATTTTCTGAAACAGCAACTCTGAGAGATATTTATGACTGTTTCAGTGATTTCAAATAAAGTCTCATAACTATAGATTATGGGTGAGGTTTTGCTTCTAACATTACTATAACTAATGATATGACACAATAGTATTTTACTGTTTGATTAAAAAGAAATGAAACAAAACACTGGGGCATTTTCTATACCAAGAAGTCTATATATCAGTATCTGTGTTCTGTAATCATTAATAACAAAGACTGGGAAAAATAAAATATTTCACTCTTTTCTTTTTTTAAAAAGCATTTAATGCCTAGATTTTACATAAGTGTTTATGTACATGCATTTATGTGTATGAATGTTATGTATGCCAGCAGAAGTCAGAAGACACCCTGGAGCTGGAGACATACATGAGAATGAGGTGAAGAGAGTGCTTAGAACCAGACTTGGATCCCCTAGAAGAGTCTCAGATACTCTACCTTTTTTCTTTGTGATCACAGTTTCCTCTCTTTCAACTCTCCCCAGGTCTCCCTATCTCCCTTCCCATCCTAACCCATAGCTTTTATTTCCCTATCATTAGAGAACAAACAGGCTTCTAAAATGAATAACAAAAGGAGATAAAACAACACCAAAACGGAATAGGACAAAGAAAACACTCTTACCACTGAGATACCCCTCCAGTCCCTATTTATTTTAGCAGTCAAAAAACAAAACAAAGCAAACAAATAAACAAAACCAATATATTAGGATTATCTGTAGAGTCTACAGATAGATGTAGATGTCAGAAAAATATGAAGTAAATATACCTGAAGCCTTATACCTACTCCTTAATCCTCTGATTCACTGTAAAACCACCAAGCAGGGAGTGGAGGAATGGATTGATAACATCTTTGACAGAGAACTCACATTGCAAGAATTTCCAAAAAAGCATTGTCTAGGCCACCACATTTTCAAATTCCTTAGCATTGATAAAATGGTGTGAAAATTTTAAACATATTTATGAAAGTACATTTAGAATCCTTAATCAGATATATTTTCACAAATACCCAGTCAACTTTGACCTAGTTTCCAATGAATTCTAAAATACTAATTAGTGCCATCTGTTACAATCTGTCCTAAGGTTTGCTTTCTCACAACGTTATAGAAGCTTCTACTTTCTTACTTGTCCTCATCCTGTTTTCATAATATGTTTTTTGAAGAAAGGTTATATAAAGTGCACTTCATCCAGAATCATTATTGCACACTTTTTTTCCATATAATTAAAAACTAATAGACATTCTTACTCCTTAGAGAGAACACAGTCAATGTCAGGGGTCCTTTCTTAATTAGTGCAGAACAGAGGAGTTTTCTAAGACATCAAGAATAGTGATTTTCCTAGTTATTTCTTGCTATGGTGGTGTTCTCCCATATAGCCTGGGACTGATAGTATGGTGATATTTAGAGAGCCCCAGAAGCCTGCAGTGTCCTTATGTGGTTCTGGATGACTTGCTGTTATAAAAATATATCTCAAAGTCATAAAGAGCAAATGATGCCTGTGATGAGCCCCATAAAAATATTTAGCCATACAAGGTTTCTGAGTTGCTCGACATAGTATTATCCTAAGAACATTACAAATTCACATTATGTAAAAACCACAGTTTGTGAAATGTGGAACTAAATCTACCAGAGTTGATTGGTAATTCCAAGGAAAATGGCTTGAACTGGTAAGCATAAAAGTTGTAAGAAGAAAATGCAAAATTACTTACTACACACATCTTTCTGAGAGGGTGGTCTGAGTTTTATCTTTTTCTAGAATATGTTATGATCTAACTGAAATAGCAAGTAAGTCTAGGAAGCAAATTGGTAGAATATAAAATGAGCCACAACAGAGTACAGACAGAATATCATGTGAAAAGAAATATGAATACCACCCAGGCATGTACTGGAAACATAAACTGCCTCATGCAAATATCTTTACCTCATACCTTTGTGGAACTGAGGATAGAACCAAAGGTCTTAATTTTGTTCTGTGAGCTCTTACTGATGACATAATCCCAAGCCCACCCACATTAATGACATTTTAAGTGCTTTACTTGAACATGAGGGAATAGTAGGTCAGATGTGGATGACAGGTAAATAACTAGGGGGCCAAAATGTTACATTTAGCTGTCAAGAACTAGATGTTCTATGTTCAGGTAGAGTGCACTGTGACAGTGGAAAGATAATGGTGGGTAAGAAAGTGGTTCACTCTACTTATATTATCAAGGATAGTGAATTCCAGTGTGACAAATAAGAGACAGTCATTTAATGATGATTAAGAACAGGCAATCAATTTTGGAATATGTGATAATTAGAGTTACATGGTTGCAATTTCCTCCAATGAACCCAATCAGTAGCATATATCCATATGGGGCTTGCATAAAGAATCAACTAAGGAAGAAATAAAAGAGTTGGGTAAAGTGAATATGGCCCTCAAGTATTTGGAAATGCATCCCAGAAGAGTGTTTCTCATATACACTCAGGAATCTGGGGAAATGAACATCCGGTCTCAGTAACTCTGGCACATGGCCTGATGAGTTACAATTTCAGCAAGTTTCCAGTTGCTAGGTGTTGTGTTTATTTGCCTGTTTTGCTAATCTGTAGGCTACATGTAGACTCAAAATCATTCCAGCTGTGTGATTTCCAAACTCAAAGCACAGTCAATATCACCATAAGAATTTTCAAAATTACCACTGCCTGAATCTTATTTAGAGACTCTGATAGAGATAGGTATCAAGGTTTTAAGAATTTCCCAGAAAGTCTGATCTATTGAAAAGGTGTGCCCTAGGGTAGGTATTAAATTAGTGTCTCTCAGTCCTGGATCCACAAAGCACTGCCTTGCAGAAGTCCTAGAAAATCCTAGCACTCCGGAACTTGCCAGGCCATTATGGGTCTCTCCATTGTAGAAGGCTGGACATTGGGGCTTTCCGTTAACTCCAAAGATGATTCAATGGACAAGATGGCTTGGAACTACCTCTGGGTGTTGTGGAGAAAGCATTCAGGAATTTTCTTCTGGCCTTTGCTGAATGCATGCTTCTTTAAAGTTTTTTAGGAGTCAAGTACTCCTTCAGTACTTTTAGAGAAAGGACTGAAGAAGCTGAAGTGGTTAGCAACCCCATAGGAAGAACAATAATATCAACCAACCAGACACCCCAGAGCTCCCAGGGACTAAGCCACCAACTAAAGAGTACACATTGAGGAACCCATGGCTCCAACTGCATATGTAGCAGAGGATGGCCTTATGTACAACAATGGGATAAGAGGCCCTTGGTCGTGGTAAGGCTTGATGCCCCCATGTAGGGGAATTAGAGGGCCATTTGGTGGGAGTAGGTGGGTGGGTAGGGGACTTCTGGGGGGACCGGGAAAGGTGATGGCATTTGAAATGTAAATAAAATACGTATCTAATGAAAAATAAGTTAAGTACTCACTTCTATTTATCCTCTTATCAAATGTATTGATATTTAATGTCTGTGTTATTGAAGAGATTTCAAACCCTTTAACACTGATGTGCATAGAAGACATTGTCTAGTGTCTCATGGTTTGGAGTGAAATATAATGAACTTTTTTCTCTGGAACAAAAGGAGTTAGAGATAAAGTGAAGGTCTGGTCCCATGATTTTGTTGACAGTGCCTCTTAGGTCCCTCACATGTGTTCAGATATCCTCCCAGAAACCTGGAAAAATATGAAACCATTACAAAACAGGAAGAAGAAAATGGTTATTGGATGAGAAAGAAAATCTGGCAGTAGAGATAGAGGAGCAGCGGGATAGAATCTCAAGGAGGTATAGCCTGATTCTATTGTTATTCACTGATGTGTACTTCTTTTAGTTCCATTGTCTGCCAAACAGAGTGAATTATATCTATTTATTGAAGTGTATAAAGATGCATTGCTCGAGAATGTTTTAATATAAACTATATAATAAGTTAATAAGTAACATTACATGCAGAGCCCCAGGAGTAGTGATAAATAACCTTGATGTTTCATAGCCCCCTTTTATTTCTGTCTGTAGTCACTGCGTTTAAAAATGCAGGTGCTCTACATTTTTAAATACATAAAAATGCAGAGCTTACACCTCAATAGTTTAGGCTGTAGTGGACAGTCCTCCACACAGAATGATAGCTTAGGTGGAAATTGGAGAGAGAACATTTTTGAAAAGTTCCCTGTCCTCATGTAACCTTCACTTCTTTTTATACAACTCAAGATGATTTTACATTTGGACTGTAAGATATGACTGCAGTGATAAAAAGGAGAAGTCAGTATGAAGACATCTATTAGGGGATGTGACTATGTTATTTCTGTTGAATATGTGAGATAAATGGTAAGTCCTAAGTTGTTTATGAACTTGGATACAAACTTGTTATTAAATACATTTGGATGAAGAATTAGAACACAGTAGAGTGTTTAACATCAGAGTATCATGCTGAATTTTCAGAGGTACTAAGCAATCAAAGCAATTGAATTATTCATATTATAGGATTGTATTCTGTATTGTCATTTCATCTAAGTGAATAATGTATACATTAGGCATGATGTTAAACTTACAGATAAAAAATGGTGACTATGAGAAATATTCTAGAGCTCTTGGGGAATTGACTTCTTAATAACCTTTTGCTTTTAATATGCCATTTCCTTGGTATCAGCTACAAGGGATGAGACACATTTTAAACTCAAATGACTCAGCTCACTGATATTTGCAAATAAAGGGATATGAGCATGCTTCTGAATGTTAGGGTTATGATCCATAATCACTCCTGTAGCTGGAATTAACTCATACAACTTATATGGCTCCTGATATTTTATTGTTCACAATACTTGTTACATAATACATTTTGTTAATCATATTTATTATTATTATTATTATTATTATTATTATTATATTTAATATTAAGCCAAGAATCTGCAGAGTGTATAATATGTATCAGGCAGGTCTCTGAGTCTTGGATATTTGTTTGTTTGACACTGAAAAACTTCCATTGAGGAAGGTGTTATCCTTCCCACTTTTCTCATGTGGAAATTAGAGGCGGGAAATGTTTAAGTACCAACCTGTGATCACCCAGCTGATGACCAAGCAAAGACTTAATCCCCTATGGCTGGATGTTTGAATCCATGAGATATATAACGAGCTATCTTTATTCCATACTCAATGATAATTTGAAGTGTATTTTTTATTAGAAAACAAGGGATGATATTTTTGCTAAGAAATTAGATGTATAAATATGAATTGGACATTCTATTAGTTAGATCTCACTGTCCACTATTCTTCTCATACCACCATTACTTTAACAAGAAAAGGAGATAAATAGACTACGCCATTGGTTAAATTGTGCCATTAGATCTTCCATGAACTAAAAGGATTATGCCTGCTCTCAGCGTAAGTCATCTGGTTTGGGACAGACTCCACTTTTAATAGTCTCTTGAGTGTATATGATATCCAGCTTGTTTCCTATTTGGCTAAACAACAAAAAATGGATTCTATATAACTAACAAGACTTTTGGACTCCCATATTTGATAGTGATGTCAATTTCTTGCTCTATGGTTTTTGTTTGTGTCCCTTGTGTTGGAGAACCTTAAATCCCTGGAATCTACTCTTGTCTAGGACCAGCATCATGTGTCTGTTTCTGATTCATATTATCTATATTGTACAATAATTTCCAATTGTAATTTATCCAGTTTTAATGCTTAAGTCTAGACACAAATACACAAGGCTGGCATGATCTATACCTTTATGGAGGTTCCAGAGTGATGGGATATACGGATATGTGAACAGACATAACAGCCTATGGAAGGAAGACTATGAGGAGGAACGTTGATCTAGGTGACTACCAATACAGTAATCTACACAGTGAAGAATGCAGGGCTAAAGCATAAGGAGAAGAATATAAACTTGTGAAGTTCTAAAAATGCAGCGTCGGACCTGTGCAATTGATTAAATAACTATTTTGGATAAAGATATGAATGCAAAATAAAGATGGGAGCAAAAGTAATTCCTCCACTGTACTATTCTTTGGTTCCCTGGAAGTTTCTTTTTTTTAAAAAAAAAACAAATCTCAGCTTTAACTCCTGATGATGCCCTGCTGAGCTCAATTTCAGGCAAAAATGTTATAAAGCAGTTTACTGGAATTTCCAACTCCTCTTGTTATCTATTTACCTTGTTGTCTTTGTATGAATTTATTATCAAGGTTACTATTGGGCCACAAACAATCCCACTTTTCGTATCTAATCAAGTTGTTTTTAAATTTTTTTCTTCTTCAGATTTCTTCATTCTTCCCATTAGCTATAAATTTCTAACTTCCAGACAGGCAGAGCAGAACATATCTATAATCCCAGAACTTGGGGGGGCTGAAGCAAGTGTCTTGGAGGCTCTCTGGGCTGCCAGGATCACATAGGCAGACATTATTAGTCAGGATTCTCTGGAGAGAAAAAAAACTATTAGGCTATACGTGTGTGTGTGTGTGTGTGTGTGTGTGTGTGTGTGTGTGTGTGTCTGTGTCTGTGTGTGTGTGTAAACATGTGCAAACACACACACACACACACACACACACATACAGAAAGGGAATTCATTAGAATGTCTTATAGGCCATGGTCCAGCTAGCCCTACATTGGCTGCTTGCCAACATAAGATACAAGAATCTCTCCAGTAGTTGTTTAGTCCACAGGGCTAATGTCTCAGCTGGTCTTCAGTATAAACCAGATTCCTGAAGAATTATAGTGTATTGTCAAGGACAGAATAGACTTGCCAATGGGAGTGAAAGGAAGTAGGCCGAGTGAGTGAGAGAGAGAGACAGAGAAGCAGAAAGACACAGAGTGTATGTGTGTGTGTGTGAGAGAGAGAGAGAGAGAGAGAGAGAGAGAGAGAGAGAGAGCTTTTCATGTCTTTTATATAGGGTGCCATAAAAAGGTATTGCCCATCTTAAAGGTAGACTGTCCCACCTCAAAAGATCTGCATTAAAAATGAATTTTGTTACCAACATAGTATCGGGAGAGAGCTAGGCTCCCAACAGTGCAGACAAGTCTGTGAGTGCAGGTAAAACCATCACTGCTACTCAAAAGGACTCACTTGGAACCCTCAAGATGCAGGAACCTACAAGAGGCCTGGGGCAGGAGTCATCCAGTTACTGTCTGACCTGGAACTGACCTTCTGCCACAGAGCTCCATTCCCAAATGCCACCAGGAGAGAGCTGGTCTCCCAGGAGAACCTACAAACCTGTGAGCACAGGTAAGACCACCACTTTTGTTCAAATTCCTGGCCCAAAAGGGACCCACCCAGAGCCATCAGGGCACAGGAACCAAGGGACAGCTGGGGACAAGATCCTTCTGTTTTCTGTCTGTACCAGAGAACTGACCCTGTATCACAGCTCTTAATACCCAAATTACTCCTGGAGAGAACTGGTCAGAACTAGGAGTATGGACACAGAGTCTTGTAGGAGGGACAAGCCATAGTCAGAGACAACAAGAACAGCTTAAAGCAGAGGTAACCAGATGGCAAAAGGCAAGAGCAAGAACCGAAGCAACAGAATCCAAGGCTAATTGGCATCATCAGAACCCAGTTCTCCCACCACAGTGAGCCCTGGATACCCCAACAAACCAGAAAAGCAAGACTGATTTACAATTACATTTCATGATGATGATAGAGGACTTTAAGAAGGACATAAATAACTAACTTCCTTAAAGAAATAAGAGAGAACACAGGTAAACATCCCTGAAGAGAAAGCACAAAAAAGTCCCTTAAAGAATTATAGGAAAACAGATGAAGAAATTGAACAAAATGATCCAGGATCTGAAACTGGAAATAGAAATTATAAAGAAATCACAAAGGGAGACAACAATGGAGATAGAAAACCTAGGAAAGAGATCAGAAGTCATAGATGCAAGCATCACCAACATAAGAAAAGAGACAGAAGAGAAGATACCATAGAAAACATTGACACAACAGTCAAAGAAAATACAAAATGCAAAAACTTGTAACCCAAAACATCCAGGAAATCCAAGACACAATGAGAAAACCAAACCTAAGGATAATAGGTATAGAAGAGAGTCAACGTTCCCAACTTAAAGGGCCAGTAAATTCCTTCAACAAAATTATAGAAGAAAACTTTCCTAACCTAAAGAAAGGAATGCCATGACCCTACAGGAAGCCTACAGAACTCCAAATAGACTGGACCAGAGAAGAAATTTCTCTGTTCACATAATATTCAAAACACCAAATGCACAAAACAAAGAAAGAATATTAAAAGTAGTAGGTGGAAAAGGTCAAGTAATGTATAAATGCAGACCTCTCAGAATTACACAGACTCAATTTCATCAGAGACACTAAAAGCTAGAAGATCCTGGGCAGATCTCATACAGACTAAAGAGAACAGGAATGACATCCCAGACTAATATACCCAGCAAAATTCTCAGTTACCATAGATGAAGAAACCAAGAAATTCCATGACAAAACCAAAAGTACACAATATCTTTCCACAAATCCAGCTCTACAAAGGATAATAAATGGAAAACACCAATACAAGGAGGGAAACTACACCTTAGAAAAAACAAGAAACTAATCTTCTTCCAGAAAACCCAAAAAAAGATAGCCACACAAACATAAAAATAACAGAAATCAACAATCACCATTACTTAATGTCTCTTAACATCAATGGACTCAATTCCCCAATAAAAAGACATAACAAACTGGATACTTTGTTCCAGCATTTTGCTTCATAAAGGAAATGTACCACAGTGTCAAAGACAATCACTACCTCACAGTAAAGGGCCAGAAAACAATTTTCCAAGCAAATAGCCCCAGAAAATAAGCTGGAATAGCCATTCCAGTATTGTGTAAAACAACTTTAAACCAAATGTCATCAAAAAAGACAAGGAAGGACATTTCACACACATCAAAGGAAAAATCTACCAAGAAGAACTCTCCATTCTGAACATCTATGCTCCAAATGCAAAGGCACCCGACAGTCATGAAGGAAATTTTACTAATGCTCAAAGCACACATTGCACTTTACACAATAATAGTGGGAGACCTCAACACCCCACACTCAGCAATGGACAGATCATTGAAACACAAACTGAACAAAGGAACCGTGGAACTAGCAGAAGTTATGGACCAAATGTGTTTAACCGATATCTATAGAACATTTCATTCTAAATCAAAAGACTATACTTTCTTCTCTGCACCTCATGGTAACTTCCCCCAAATTGGCCAAATTGGTCATAAAACTGACTTCAACAGATATAAGAGTGAAATAATTACATGTGCCCTAACAGATCACTACATATTAAGGCTGGTTCTCAATAGCAACCAAAACATCAGAAAGCCCACATAAATACGGAAGCTGAACAATGACCTACTCAATGATAACTTGGTCAAGGAAGAAATAAAGAAGTAAATCAAAGACATTTTAGAATTTAATGAAAATGAAGGCACAACATAGCCAAAGTTATGGGACACAATGAAAACAGTGCTAAGAAGAAAACTCATAGCTCTGAGTGCCTCCAAAAAGAAACTGGAAGCAGCATACACTAGCAGCTTGACAGCACACCTGAAAGCTCTAGAACAGAAAGAAGCTAATACACCCAACAAGAGAAATCGGAAGAAAATTATCAAACTCAGGCCTGAAATCAACCAAGTAGAAACAAAAAGAACTATACAAAGAATCAACAAAACCAGGAGCTGGTTCTTTGAGAAAATCAACAAGAAAGATAAACTCTTGCCAGACTAACCAGAGTTCATAGAGACAATATCCAAATTAACAAAATCAGAAATAAAAAGGGAGATACAACAGGAACTGAGGAAATTCACAAAATCCTCAGATCCTACTACAAAAGCATATACTCAACACAACTGGATGAAATGAAAATTTTTGAGACAGATACTAAATACCAAAGTTAAATCAGGATCAGTTAAATCATCTAATCATTTACACATGGAGTACTTCTCAGCTATTAAAACAATGACTTGATAAAATTTATAGGCAAATGGATGGAACTAGAAAATACCATCCTGAGTGAAATAACCCAATAACAAAGAACACACATGCTAATCACTCACTGATAAGTGGATATTTTCTAGTTTCTAACAACCTTCCTTCCTAGTTTATAAAATATTTGTTTTTTTCTGCAAAACAAGGGCAAAAATTTGAGCAGGACAATGTACAGAAACACTCAGTTTACTGTCTTTCTTCCTGCTTTCAGATTTTTTTTGTAACTGAAAAATTAATTTCTATACCATTAGTTGTTCTGTGCATTAAATGAAAATACAATAGAAAGGTTGTGGGGAAAATATTTTTTAAAAACTACTTCCCATATAGCAGTTGCTGAGTAAGCAGTAGACATCCTTTTCAATGATTATATTCACAGGCTCCTGGTATTTGTTATCTGAGTGCTTCCTCAGGTTGTGTACCAAATTTATTAAAAGTAATTATCTTACTTAGAGAGAAAATTCATGCCTTGTATTATGTTCTTCAACCCTTCACCCTTCAAAGATTACAAAGTCATCTTGTACTTACTTTTGAACAGAACGTGTTTGCTTTTATGCTTCAAAGCTAGTAGTTCCCAACCACATTCATCATATTCCAAATTCTCTGTATTCTATTTATAGTTTTGCTTAGTTACAGCACCACCGGATCTCTCACTTCTATTCCAGTGTCTTTCTCGAGTTGACTCCTCTTCCTGGAGACATTTTAATGATCAACATCTCTAGGTGCACACCTGGCACTTATATGTAAATGTTGACATTTTTCTGCCCTTGTAGCAGTTATGCAACTTGACATCAGCAATATTTACTTATACTGCCAGATTTTCTCATTTTTCTTTTGTCTCATTTACAGAAGCTTTACTTTGTGCTAATATTTGGGGGTAGAGGGAAAGCCTCCTTACTGTTCTCCAGGTCTCTGTTTTGCTCAGATTTATTTTATCTTCAGTGACATCACTTAACATATTTTTTCTTTAGCAAAATATTTTCCAGAGAACTCTTCTCTTTCCACACTCCTTGCTTAGCCTCACCTCCAACCAGCAAGCACAGAATGTACTTTGAATGTTCTAATATTAACTTTTGACTAATTTTTGTTATAAAGCTTGCCTATCTTTTATACATTAGTTTAGTATGCACCTATTTAAAAAAACAATTATTGATAATATCTTCCATGTTTTCTTCTTTTGCTTTCTTGGTGTATTATTTCAGTATCTTTCCTCACAGTATATGTATCCATGTGTACTCACACATATGCACATGTATACACACACATGCACATGTGCATGCACATACATACAAACTTGTGCATGCACATGCAGATACATAACCCAAAGGTTAAGTAAAGCACATACACACAGAGCCACACATACACACACATACACACAAAAACAATATTATGTAGTACTTTCATTTTTTCAATGAGAAAAATTATATAGTAACATTAACTTTAGCCATTAATTATATATTACCTAATCAAAGAACAAATATAAGCAGCAACCATTTCAGAATATTTCAAGAGAAAGGAAATATGAGCTTCAGTGGGACAATAGTTATCATTTAGTATGTTTAGTTTGTGCCTGGCTAGGAAACACATTGATGTCAACTTTTGTTCTTCATTTATGGATTACATTATCTGGTGAGACAAACCTTTGTACGTAGTATATTTAGAAATTTCATAGACAGAGGTCATCTATATACACATAGAGTTTTATAATGACAATACTAAACCAGGAAATGAGAATTACAACATCCAAGGTCATAGAACATTTCAAAAGTAGTTTTATTGGGATTAAATAACCAGAACTATTATAAGCATCACCCTCTAATAGGTAATTTAGTCTTAATTGTATAATAAAAACTATGGAACTTTCAAATACAGACTTAATATTGAAATTTTGTGTGATAGCAGTAAAGATTAGTTACAGTCTTGGAGAAAAAACTATTATTAGAGTATTGCACCCAGTGAGTATAGGGATGTCGAGGAACATATTTCTGTAATGCACAAAGCTAGCAAGTATTCTCTGTTGCTTGCTATGATTGTCTTCTGGAATTTTCTGATGGTAGAGTTCACATCACTGAATAATGAATGTCAAATAAATTCATGCTGACTTTCTTCTTACAGTGTTTTAGGAAAAACACAGTATTATTCAGTCAGATAATTGTGTGATACTGCATACTGTGGACTGTATTTTATGTTTAAGAGTCTCACATAAAGGGCAGCTGATTCACAAGATGTTCTTTTTATGTCATATAAAAGAGAAGTATTGTAAGTGTTTAATCCATGAATACTTCTGTAACTTTATTAATTTCAGTAATTAAGTGTCTCTGATATACACTGTTAGCAAATATATCCTGCAGACTTCACACTGAAGGATTAGGTGGGGTTATATTGGAATGTTTTACACAATGTGGCTTTAGTTACAGTAGAAAGCAATGCTGACTGACTATAACAGGCTATACATTTTCCTCTTGATCCAGTAACAGAGAGAGAGACAGAGAGAGGGAGAGAGAGACAGAGACAGAGACAGAGACAGACAGACAGAGAGAGAGAGAGAGAGAGAGAGAGAGAGAGAGAGAATCTTGCTTGACTTGCATATTGCATTTTACACATGTATCCCCATCTTCTATTATTTATATCTATACCTACAGTTTGGAAGACAAGTAAAAGGTGCTTCAGTGCTTAAGTGCTTCCTTAACTGCATGTTTGTCTGCATATAACATTTCCATTTCACAAAAGATTAAGGAGAGTTTCTTTTCAGAGAGGGTCTTTTTTTTTTTCAAGACAGGGTTTCTCTGTGTAGCCCTGGCTGTCCTGGAACTCACTTTTGTAGACGAGGTTGGCCTCAAACTCAGAAATCTGCCTGCCTCTGCCTCTGCCTCCCAAGTGCTGGGATTAAACGTGTGCGCCACCACCACCCGGCTCATCAGAGAGGGTCTTAAACATTGAAGCAAAGAAATAAAATGTGTGTTAATGAAAGAAAGAGCACAGGGGAGACTAAAGGAAGGGACCCTTTATGCCAAAAGTTTGCTGAATCTAGTTATTCTTAGAATAAGCAAGCATTTCTCTTACAATATAAAAGGTCAAGTAGCATATCTTACAATGCAGTAGAAAACCTATTTAATTTTAAATTTGTTCTTGTAACTTCCAGTGTTATTTAGAGGACAAAATGACTGAGGTTAATGGACTTGAGCATATCACTAGCTAAAATGGTTGATGAAAATATGAATTTAAGGAATTGGGACAGATATTTCAAGCTTGCAATGGCATGCCATCAATCTCACAAATGATTTTGTTTCAAGTTTACCTGAAGACTGAGGCACAAATTTGTCAAGTTTTAAATCTCTGCATTTTTGCACTAAGGAAGCAATATAAAACTTTTCTAAACTTTAACTACGTAATCAGAGTCAAAAAATTAATCCTTATTCATCATTGGGTCCTGTAGAATCAATAGTTACCACAGAAGGCTGTTAGAGTCTAGAAGTGAGTAGAGGGGGCTTGATTATCAATATAGTGACTTGACACCTTGTAACCAGTTTTACTTTTCAAAATATAAAAGTTAAAAAGAAAAAGAAAACAGAAATATATTAACAATCATAATTCAGAATGTGGATCCTAGCCTTAATGGATTCATCTATAAAAGTCTTGCACACCTGATTCTTAAGAGAACATTGTAGAGAGATTTTGGGGCCACTTCTAGGAATTTGGCAGGCATTTGACATCGGGCTAGGAGAAGGAAGTAAGCTCAAGGTAAATTCAACTGAAGAATGTATTGTATTTCTTGTATTTTGGTCATCTGGAGAAACACATAGACACAGTGATCATGGGACTGTTGTTTATTGCCTTGTTTGATCTCTTTGTTTATTGTCTTGTTGGACTACTTTGTTTTTGATCTAAGAACTGACCCTATCCATTGCATGTACCTAGAATGGTATAAAAGCAGACTGGAAAAAAAATAAACCTGCTTCAACCTCAGCACTGACTAGAGTCATATTATAGTGTCTTTTACTATATTGGTTATGGATATTTTTTAATCAAAAAGGAAAAGGAAATTAATAAGAACAGAAAACACAGTGATTCATACTACCATATTTTTTTATTATTCAATAAAATACAAAGAAAGATCAAGCCATCATTATATTCTTAAGCACTGCCAATCCTGGGAGTTTGCTATGCCTGCTGCCCCTTTCTGTATTTAAAGATAATGCTTTCCAACACAATTCTTTTTTTTTAATGGTTATTTCATTTCTTACATTTCAAATGTTATCACCTTTCCCGGTTTCCCCTCTGTAAACCGCCTACCTATCTCATTCGCCCTCCCCCTACTTCTATGAGGGTGCTCCCCTATCCATGTACTCACTCCTGCCTCACTGCCTGGGGGCCTCGAGCCTTCACAGGACCATGGATCTCTCTTCCCATTGATGCCACATAAGGACATCCTCTGCTACATATGTGGCTAAAGCCATAGGTTCCTCCATGTGTACTCTTTGGTTGGTGGTTTAGTTTTTGGGAGCTCTGGGGGATCTGGTTGGTTGATGTTGTTTTTCTTATAGGGTTGCAAACCCCTTCAGCTCTTTTGGTCCTTTCCCTAATTCCTCTATTGGTGTCCCCATGCTCAGTCCAATGGTTTGGTCTTTTCTTTTTCAATCTTCATTCCCTCCCTTGAGACCCTGTTGACTGACTGATCTGGCGTCATCAGAATAGTGAAGAAAAGGATGCAGAAAGATTGTAAGGATTCAGGAGTTTACTGTGATACTAGCACTTCCAGCAACATCAGAAGCTACAGCTATAAATTATCACCAATATGACTATCTATATGTGATAGTCACAAACAAGTGCAATTCCTAATGACATGCTACACTGGACAGGGGAAAATCCTACAAGGCTCCAGCACTACACAATGAGCTACAGGCAATCAAGAAAATCTGTGAACATGAGAGATAGTCTTACCCAGGTCAGAGTATACTAACCGGTTGTCAACTGATATATGGTCATCCCTGAAAATAAACGTATAAGTATCATATGAATTGAACAATTTATATTTAGAAATAGGTATAAATATACATAGACATATATGAGCCAATTACAATTAGTGAAAATGGAGGCTATACATTTGAAGGAGATCAGGGAGGAGAATATGGAAATGTTTAGAGGGAGACAACTGAAAGGCGAATGTTTCAATTAAGCTATTGAAATTATAATCTCAAAACCGAAAGAAAATAAACAAAACAAAAAAATGTGTTGGGTTGGATGAATGCCTTAGTGGTTAAGAGTACTGGCTCTTCTTCCAGAGGATCTATATTTAACACCTATCACCTATGTGACAGCTCACATAGTTGTCTGAAACTCTAGTCACAAGGGATCTGATGTTCTCTTCTAGTTTTAGCAGACACCTGACCTACATGTGGTACACTAACATACATATAGACAAAATAGTCATCCACATAAAATAAAAATTAAAAAACTATATGGTTATTCATATCTTTCAACAATTTATATTTAAGTCAACATTTTCTCTTTTATACAATATTTATCTTATAGTATATTACTTTTGGCTACACTTTTACTTTAGGTTGATATTTAATTAAAAAAATGACAACTAGCAGAGAGTAAACATGATATGGAAAGAGAGCCCATCATTTTAGATTGTTAGCAACATATTACTGATCTTAATATCAATTGAAATGCCATCTTGGTGACATCTAACAGGGATGAGGTAAGATGTCATTTAAGATTTCATTTTTTGTGTACGCCCAAAGCTACTGAACCATTATGAGGAATATTTAATTCATCCTGTTTATTAGAGCTTCCAGACTTAGATGTACAAGCCTATAGCTGTATTTCTAACTATCTATATCTGTACATCAATAGCAGTATCATCTTGTAAAAAATATTACTTAATTGGACAAATATTTAATCAAATGTTGACCTTAGTTGAATAGAATGGTAGAAACCTACAATCTTATCACTTGATGGGCTGTCAGAAGAATGACAAGTTTAAGACCAGCTTGGCCTGTAAAGTAACACAGTTGTCTTAAAGGACAATTATATACATTAAATATTCTACTTATTTCATAGTCATAACTACCTTTTCATGTGTGCATGTATGTATTGGGTAGGAGCTGTCCATGTGGAGGTGTGCAAATAGGGGCATGAAGGCCAGAAGTTGGCATTGAGTATATTATTTGATTGTTCTTTATCATATTTTTATTACATTTATTTATGTGTTTGCATGTTTATTTATCTTAAGCCAGAGGCATGTGTGTGCCATGGTACACATGTGAAAGTACAGATCATAGGACAACTTGTGGGAAAGAGGTTGTTCTCTCCTTCTACATCTCTAGTGTGACATGACCTCAGGCGTAATCTATATAAGTCGTTGCTGATACTTAGAACTAGAGAGTTTCAAAACCTCTCCTAACTGCTGTGTGGTTTACCATCCAGCTTGAGTATTTATATGAAGCTCATTTTGAATAATATGACTTCAGATTCACTCATATGTGAGGGATTCAACTAGAAGATAGGCAATGAAATAATGGGGTTACCTGTGCAGGTAGCATTGGTTTTGTGACTAGAGTAAGTTAGTGATAAAAGGAAAGACAAAATAAATATACAGCAAACGGTAATAACTTTTGAAGTGTGGCCTCCGGGAAATGAACAACCTATCTCACTTGTATGAAAGAGAAATCAAACAAGAGTGTATGAAGGAAAAAATCAAACATTTTCTCCAGTGTGCACAGTATCCTGGACAACATCCTGGCTTGCTATTCCAGACATCTGGTAAAAGAGGATAGGTTCTACGCCTTTTGTCTTTGATCTCATTATGATCTTCGATTTAGATTTTTTTTCATATTAAGCATGTTAAAATCATATTCTATATTTAAATTTATCACACCAGTCTCTCAGTGATGCTAGAATTTAACTTGAGAGGACGATAATTCTACTGATCAAATTATGAGAGTCCTTTCAACTAATACTTTCAGTTTTATCAAGGTGAAACTTATGTAACATAAAATTGTTCCTTTGAAAATCACCAGTTCAGTGGCATTTTGTATACTCACAGTATTTTCCGAAGAGTCATCCCTAATTCTACCACAAAAGACACACAATTGTTTATAAAATAGTGGTTTTGTTTTACCTTAGATTATGAAAAGACCATTTTGTGTAACAAATTCCCATTGTATTTTAAATTTTCTAAATCACTTTCACTTCACATTTGATCTTTGTATTATTGATACTAGTATTTTCTATTACTCTAGAATATAGTTTCATATTTATGTGAATATGTACATATGTATATCTACATAATCAACATATATGTAACATATTTTATGCAATTGTTTCATATAATCAATATCTTATTAGTTTCCATATTCATTTTAAAATGCTTTTAAATTTTTTGTTGATATACACAATAGTATCTATTTATGAGCTATTGGAATTATTAATATCTATTATATAATGTTCAAATTAGGGTAGCATATTTATGTATTATAGAATTTATTAGCTATTTGTGGTAAAAGTCTGAAATCCATTCTTCTGTAATTTAAAGCCTCCTCTGTATTACTGTTACCTATAGTGATTCTATTTCACAGCTCACCAGAACTTATTTATGTTGTGTGTTCAATTTAATGTGTCACATTTACTTTTCCTTTTTCTAAAACTCCTTTCTCATGCTAACAGCATAGAATTATTTTTCCTTTAAAAATGTAATACTTTATATTTTAAGACCGTCCTTTGAAACTTATGTCCTATAAAGTATAAAATGGGAAATTCTGTTTTATAGGAAAGGGAAGTTTATCCCAAACCACTTTTTTTTTTTACAGCTAACTCTGTTCTGTCTGGTTTGTTATTCCACCATTCACATCTGAGTTGGATCTACATGGGATTTAGAGGGTTCTACAATTCCCTGAGTTTAGTCTTTTATTCTACCATAAATTAGTTCAACCAAGGCTGAAGCATAAATTACAGCAATAGAAAATACGGTTTTCTCTGGGAGCAAGCAGGGAGTTGCGAAATGTCAAGTTTGGGTTACAGTATTAGCTACATGCACAGATAACTTTTCCCTGATATTTGTGTGTTTCCAAATAATTTTCTTTAAAACCAATATAAGATGTGAATATATGACTACAAATAGAATTTAGTAATCAAGCATTCCAAAGAAAACTTGTGGTGTTTTGGCATCTCCTAGATTTGTAGGCATTGGTGAAGCCATTTGTGATGCCCCATTTAAAAAGTCCTACCACATGATGAATACTGATAGTTAATCAATTGTAACTGGTCATACAATTAAAACAATTTTGAGTATTACTTTGGATTATACAAATAAAACACAATAATCTTAAGCAAACTGAATATTCTTTGAGTGACAATTGCCAATATATTAGCATTATTTCATCATCAATATTATTGTTCAGATACTGAATATTGTAGAGATGAGCACTATTAACTGCATAAGTAGAAAACCATAGGAACTCATTCTAATCACAACTATGCTCAAAGGTTTCAAACAGGACATAAATATACATGGACAAATTAAAATAATGGGATCTGAAACTTTCTGTGAAACTAAGAAATGAATGACTGAAGAAATTCGATTCAGGATATAAAAATAAATAGCAAAGTTAAAGCAAACTGAAACAATACAGGAAATGTCAAATGAAAGCACCAATGGAAAGCATTAAGACATAGATTAACGCCAACACAGTTATAGTACCTGATTTCCATATCCCACCCTAACCAATTTACAAGTCATCTAGGCCAGAAATTTACAAAGAAATATTGAAAGAAATGGACAGAAATGTCACCCCAAACTTTAAAGAATATACAGTCTTATTGGCAGTCTACAAGACACATTCTGCAATGAATCACAGGCAATGAAACAAAGCTAGTATTAACAAATACAGGAATATAAAACAAAATCAGTACATTCTATCTAACCACAATCGTGTAAAGTAGAAGCAACCATAAAAACATAAACACACTCATAGACACTAAACAAAACATTGAAAAAATCATGAAACAAACTTAAAAGTCCATATTAATGCATGAAAATTAAAATACAAACTGAAAATATATAAAAACCTATGGAAGACAAGAAAGGAAGTCCTAAGTGGGAAGTTTATAGTTCTTGGTGTCCATATTACAAAAATCAGAAATATCTCACATAGATGATGATGCATCTCAACCTCACTAGTTATCAGAGAAATTGAAATTAAAATGATTTTGAGATTTGATGTTATTCCAGTCAGAATGGTTACTATCAAAATTTAAATGACAATGGATACTGGCAAGGTTGTGGAAAAGGGAAATCCTTATTCAAGGTTAGAATAAGTCTGATGTAGACACTTTAGAAAACAGAGTAGAGGTTTTTTATAAAAGTAAAAAAAAAATACATGACCCAGATACAGCATCCATTGGCATACACCAAAAGGATTCTAAATCCCACATACAGATTATCTTCATTGCTGTTCTATTTACAATATCTAGGAGAAAACAGCTTCGTTGTTCATTATTTGATGTGTGGATTCTGACTTTGTAGTAGACATACACTTAGTCCTATTGCAATTTAATATGTGATATGGGAGACCTCCTTCTCTGAGGAGAAATGAAGGAGATACACAATGAAATTATATTTGGTTGTAAAAAAGAATGAACTTAGAACATTTTCAGTTTACTGGGTGGGGTTCAAGTAACAGGGTGGAACACAGAAAAAGTTACTGAGTGATGTGACCAAATCCAGAGACAAATACCACATCCTTTTTTAATATATGGATCCTAGATTATATTTGAGTATCTATCTTTGAGTACTTGCAGAAGCCAGGGACACTGGAGAAATGAAAATAATGTTCTAAGGGGCAGTGACAGTAGGACTTGTGTAAAATGGAAGTAGAACGCAGAACACTGTGGGTGGAAATGCTGAGATAATCTGGGGAGACTGCAGACACATTGAGCCAGGGAGGGAAGGTTAACCAAAATAAATGATTATTCAAAGTCCATATATAAGCCTACTACTTGTAAGCTAAATTAAAACTATATATTAAATATTAAGGAATTCAAACTGTAGGTATGTTGGTAGTTGGTAGTTAAAGCCTCACAACTGGAAGTTAGAGAAAATCATGAAGACATTACATGGTAAGTTCTTAACACTGAAGGAGACAATATCTGTAAATGTACTTATTAATTCAAGGAACTATCTGCAGGAAGCAGTCTTGAAGGCCAAGAATCATGGCGCAGCTGGAAGCTCTCTTTACTGTTCAATCTTGTATATCCACTCCATAAAGCATCCTAGGAAAGAGCAGTGGTTACCACAGGGGAGGTGTCAGTCTTCAAGGATACCCAGCCTTCAGCATCAGAGGAGTGATGGGGTCCAGGAGAACCGTGTGGAAGAACTTAAACCTTCTCCTCTCCCACAGGCTGAATCCCAAGATCCCTGAGTCTGAAGAGGTCAAGGTTCTATGACCCAGGCCCACCTCCAATGGTACCTGAAGCCTTCTAGAGCCAAAAGGTTCTGAGAATGTAACAGTTCATCCTCCGCAGTTGTGTCAATAACTAGCTCCATTAGTTCTCATTTTGTGTCTTATTCTATTGCTTCATTCCATGCTTTCATATATGTCTAAGGATGGTTTTGCTCTTGCTTTTATACTGTTAGTGTTTAGGACTGTAGTTCTTGTGTCTTTGCTCACACCATTCAGTCACATCTCATACATTCCCCCTCTTACTCCAATGTTATATCTTCTTTCCCTCACCCCTTAGCACCCCCTCCATTTAGTTTTTAATTATAAAAGTATGTGCTCTAAGAATTTATAAAATCTGTGGACTATAGCAGTATCCTAATTTTCCCTTCTTTGGTGCTTCAGCCACCTTGTTTTTCTTTTGAAGTTGATCTTTGTCTTTACCTCTACTCTTTGTATTTCCTGGAAACTTTCCCTTTCATATTACTTCTCTTATAAAACTTGGTGTATCTACATGTGGATAATGCTGAAAATTAACCAAAAGAAATGATTGGACAAAGTCCATATATAAGCCTACTACTTGTAAACTAAATTAAGACTATATATTAAATATTAAGGAATTCAATATCATATTAATAGATTTCTGCCTTAGATAATTATCTTTGTCTTTATTTTTCTTCACTAGTTTTACCGTGGAGTTTATTTTCAAGTGTTAAAACAAAAACTGCATCTTCTTTTCATGGTCCATTTACTTGGAACAAATTTTTCTGTGCTTACATTTTGTGGTAAGGTGCATTTCTTGTGGCAGCGAATAGATGGTTCTTCATTTTTGACCCAACTAATCTTTTCATTGGGGGGGAAGAAGACTATTATTCTCAGGGTTATTAATTGAACACTGTTAGATTGTTTTGTTTTGTTCTGTTCTGCTTTGCTTTTTTGGTTTTTCAAGACGGGGTTTCTCTGTATAGCCATGGCTGTCCAAGAACTCACTCTGTAGACCTGGCTGGCCTCCAACTTAGAAATCCACCTGCTTCTGCCTCCCAAGTGCTGGGATTAAAGATGTGTGCCACCACTGCCTGGCACACTGTTGGGTGCTTTGTTGTTTGCTTATTTAATTTTTTTGCTTGGTTTCATATTTTCTTCTTTCTTTCCTGATTAGTATCATTTTCGCAATTTTTACCTTCTTCTGTGACTTCATGGATGGATTTGGTTTTGTCTTCCACCAAAGGATTCCTTCAAGCATTTGCTGTAGGGCTGAGTTAGTGATCATATATTCCTCTGGGAAATTTTTGTCATGGAACATTTTATTCATCTTTCAGTTATGGTAGATAAATTGGCTAACAATGTGCTTTGGGTTAGCAGTGTCTTTCAGAACATGAAATACATCTAGCACTTCTGGATTAAAATAGTTTAAAATTACTCATTAAAACCTTTCTATTGTATGATCTGTTGTATTTCTGTTGGCTTGCTTTTATGTTTGACTTAATGTTCTCTCTTACTGATTTCTATATACTTTGTTTTGTATATTTGTGTTTTAATTATGATATCATGAGGGCACACTCTTCTCTGACCTAATTTTTTAGCCTAATAGGAAATAACTTTATTTACTTTTTATTATTAGATATTTTCTTTATTTACATTTCAAATGTTATCTGATTTCCTGGTTTTCCCAAAAACACCCTATCCCATCCCCCTCCCTGTGCCCATAAACTGACCCATTCCCACTTCCCTGTCCTGTTATTCCCCTATAATGGGGCATCCAGCCTTCTCAGTGACAAGAGCCTCTCCTCCCTTTGATGTCCAACAAGGCCATCCTCTGCTACATATGCAGCTGAAGTCATGGGTCCCTCCATGTGTACTCATTGGTTGGTAGTATAGTCCCTGAGAGCTCTGGGGGTACTAGGTGGTTCATGTGATTGTTCCTCCTATGGCTGCAAGCTCCTTCAGCTCCTTGGGTCCTTTATCACCAGCATTGGGGACCTTGCACTCAATCCAGTGGTTATCTGAGAGCATCCACCTTTGTATTTGTCAGATACTGGCAGAGCTTCTCAGGAGACAGCTATATCAGACTCCTGTCAGCAAGCACTTATTGGCATCCACAATAATGTCTGCTTTTAGTAACTGTATAAGGGATCGATCCCCCAGTGGGCAGTTTCTGAATGGTTTTTCCTTCAATCTCTGCTTCTCACTTTGTCTCCCTATCTCCTCCCATAATTCCCCTTCTAAGAAGGACCAAGGTATTCATACTTTAGTTTTCCTTCTTATTGAGCTTCATTTGGTCTGTGAATTGTGTCTTGGGCATTCTGAGCTTCTGGACTGATATCCACTTATCAATGAGTGCATTCAATGTGTGTTTTTTTGTGATACACACAATGTACTACATTTTCTGTATCCATTCCACTGTTGAGGGACATCTGGGTTCTTTCCAGATTCTGGCTATTATAAATAAGGCTGCTATGAACATAATGGAGCATGTGTCCTTACTATATGTTGGAGAAACTTCTGGGTATATGCCCAGACGTGTTATAGCTGAGTCCTTCAATGTCCAATTTTCTGAGGAACTGCCAAACTGATTTCCAGACTGATTGTACCAGCCTGCAAGCCCACCAGAAGCAGAGGAGTGTTCCTCTTTCTCCACATCCTCACCAGCTCCTGCTAACACCTGAGTTTTTTATCTTAGCCATTCTGTCTGTTGTAAGGTGGAAACTCTTGGTTTATTTGATTTGCATTTCCCTAATGACTAAGGATGTTGAACATTTCTTTAAGTGCTTCTCAGCCATTTGATATTCCTCAGGTGAAAATTCTTTGTTTAGCTCTGCACTCCATTTTTAATAAGGTTATTTGGTTCTCTGGTGTCTAACTTTTTGAGTTCTTTGTATATATTGCATATTAGCACTCTATTGGATGTAGGATTGGTAAAGAACTTTTCCCAATTTGTTGGTTGCCATTTTGTCCTATTGATAGTGTCCTAGTGTCCTTTGCCTTACAGAAGTTTGTAATGTTATGAGGTCGTATTTGTCAGTTCTTGATCTTAGAGCATAAACTATTGGTGTTCTGTTCAGGAAATGATCCCCTGTTCCCATATGCTCAAGGCTCTTCTCCAATTTCTTTTCTATTTGTTTCAGTGTATCTGGTTTTATATGGATGTTCTTGATCCACCTGGACTTGAGCTTTGTATGAGGAGATTAGAGTGGATTGATTTGCATTGTCTGCATGCTAACCACCAGTCGAATCATTTTTATTTGTTGAAAAGGCTTTTTTCCAATGGATAGTTTTAACTACTTTGTGAAAGATCAAGTGACCTTAGGTCTGTGGATTCATTTTTTCCAATGATCTACCTGCCTTTACCTGTCTGTACTGCACCAATACCATGCAGATTTTATCACTATTGTTCTGTAGTACAGCTTGAAGTCCAGTTTGCTGATTCTCCCAGTTCTTTTATTGTTGAAAATAGGTTTGCTATCCTGGGTTTTTTGTTATTCCAGATAAATTTGAGAATTGTTCTTTATAACTCTATGAAGAATTGAGTTGGAGTTTTCATGGGGATTACATTGAATCTATAGATTGATATTGGCAAGATAGCCATTTTTACTATATTAATCCTGTCAATCCATGAGCATTGGAGATCTTTTCATTTTCTGAGGTCTTCTTTGATTTCTTTCTTCAGATACTTGAAGTTGTTTTTATACAGGTCTTTCACTTGTTTGGTTAGCGTCACACCAAGATACTTTATATTGTTCGTGACTATTGGGAAGGGTTTTGCTTCCCTAATTTCTTTCTCGGCCTCTTTATCCTTTGAGTATAAGAAGGCTACTGATTTGTTTGAGCTAATTTTATATCTGGCCAGTTTGTTGAAGTCATTTATAAGATGCAGGAGGTCTCTGGTGGAGTTTTGGAGTCACATTAGTATGCTATCATATCATCTTCTTTCCCTAGTTGTATCCTTTGACCTCCTTTGGTTGTCTAAATCCTCTGGCTAGAACTTCAAGTACTATATTGAATAAATAGGGAGAGAGAGGGCAGCCTCATCTTGTCCCTGATATTAGTGGGATTCCTTAAAGGTTCTCTCCATTTAGTTTGATCTTGGCTACTGGTTTGCTGTATATTGCTTTTACTATGTATAGGTATAGGCCTTGATTCCTGATCTTTCCAAGGCTTTTAACATGAAGGGATGCTGAATTTTTTCAAATGATTTTTCAGTATCTAATGTAATGGCCATGTTTTTTTCTTTGAGTTTGATTATGTAGTGGATTACATTGATAGATATCCATATATTGAACCATCCCTGCATCTCTGGGATGAAGCCTATTTGATGGTGGTGAATGTTCATTTCATGTGTTCTTGAATTCAGTTAGGAAAAATTTTATTGAGTATTTTTGCATCAATATTCATAAGGAAAATTGGTCCGAGGCTCTCTTTTTTTTGTTGGATCTTTGTGTGGTTTTGGAATCAGAGTAATTGTGGATTCATAGAACGAGTTGGGTAGTATTCCTTCCCTTTCTATTTCATGGAATAGTTTGAAGAGTATTGATATTAGGTCTTCTTTGAAGGTCTGATAAATTCTGCACTAAACCCTTCTGGTCCTGGTCGTTTTGGGGTTGGGTGACTTTTAATGACTGCTTCTATTTCTTTAGGGGTTATAGAAAACTTTAGATTGCTTATGTGTGATCCTGATTTAACTTTTGCATTTGGTATCTGTCTAGGAAAATTTCCATTTCATCCAGATTTTCCAGTTGTGTTTAGTATAGGCTTTTGTAGGAGGATCTATGATTTTTTTGAAATTCCTCAGTTTCTGTTGTTATATTTCCATTTCTTTTCTGATTTTGTTAATTTGAATATTGTCTCTGTACCATCTCATTAGTCTGGCTAAGGGTATATCTATCTTGTTGATTTTCTCAAAGAACCAGCTCCTGGTTTTGTTGATTCTTTGTATAATTCTTTTTGTTTCTATTTGATTGATTTCAGCCCTGAGTTTGATTATTTCCTGCCATTTACTCCTCTTTGGTGTATTTGCTTCTTTTTGTTCTATAGCTATCAAGTGTTCTGTTAAGCTGCTAGTGTAAACTCCCTCCTGTATGGAAGGCACTCAGAGCTATGAGTTTTCCTCTTAGCACAACTTTCATTGTGTCCCATAAGTTTGGGCATGTTGGGCCTTCATTTTTGTTAAATTCTAAAAAGTCTTTAATTTCTTTAATACTTCCTCAACCAAGTTATCATTGAATAGAGCATTGTTCAGCTTCTATGTGTATGCGGGCTTTCTGCTGTTTTTGTTGCTATTGAAGAACACCCTTAATTTCTAGTGATTTGATAGGAGGCATGGGATTAGTTCAGTCTTCTTATATCTGTTAAAGTCTGTTTTGTGACCAACAATATGGTCAATTTTTTGAGAAGGTACCATGAAGTGCTAAGAAGAAGATATATTTTTCTATTTAGAATGAAATTTTCTACAGATATTTGTTAAATCCATTTGGTCCATAACTTCTGTTAGTTTTAGTATTTCAGTTTATTTTATGTTTCCCTAGTCTGTCCATTAATGAGAGTGGGTTGAAGTCCCCCATAATTATTGTGTGAGGTGCCATATGTGCTGTGAGCTTTAGTAAAGTTTCTTTTATGAATGTGGGTGCCCTTGCCCTTGGAGAATAGATGTTCAGAATTGAGAGTTCTTGGCACATTTTTCCTTTGATGAGTCTGAAGTGTCCTCCTTATTTTTTCTAATGACTTTTGGCTGAATATCTTCTATCTGACATTAGAATGGTTACTCCAGCTTGTTTCCTGAGACCATTTGTTTGGAAAATTATTTTCCAGCCATTTACTCTGAGATAGTGTTTGTCTTTGACACTGGGGTACATATCCTGTATGCAGCAAAATTCTGGGTCCTGTTTAAATATCCAGCCTGTTAGTCTATGTCTTTTTATTGGGGAATTGAGTCCATTGATGTTAATAGATATTAAGGAATAGTGATTGTTGCTTCATGTTATATTTTATGTTATTTTTATATTTGTGTGGTTATCTTTCTTAGGATTTATTAAAAGACGATTACTTTCTTGGTTTTTCTAGGGTGTAGTTTTACCCCTTGTGTTGGTGTTTTCCAATTATTATCCTTTGTAGGGCTGGATTTGTAGAAAGATATTATGTAAATTTGGTTTTGTCATGGATTATATCTTGGCTTTCCCATCTACAGTAATTAAGAGTTTTTC
Source organism: Apodemus sylvaticus (assembly GCF_947179515.1). Classification (NCBI taxonomy): domain Eukaryota; kingdom Metazoa; phylum Chordata; class Mammalia; order Rodentia; family Muridae; genus Apodemus; species Apodemus sylvaticus. Next base: position 72,960,958 of record NC_067486.1, on the reverse strand, counting down.
TGGGTACAGTAGTCTGGGCTGGCATTTGTGTTCTCTTAGGGTCTGTATGAGATCTGCCCAGCATCTTCTACCTTTCATAGTCTCTGGTGAGAAGTCTGGTGTAATTCTGATAGGTCTGTATTTATATGTTACTTGACCTTTTCCCCTTACTCCATTTAATATTCTTTCTTTGTTTTGTTCATTTGGTGTTTTGATTATTATATGATGGGAGGAATTTCTTTTCTGGTCCAATCATTTGGACCAGAATTTGGTCCAGATTTTGAAGTTGTAGGATTCTTGTATGTTCATTGGCTTCTCTTTCTTTAGGTTAGGGAAGTTTTTCTCTAATTTTGTTGAAGATATTTACTGGCCCTTTAATCTGGGAATCTTCACTTTCTTCTTTACCTATTATCCTTACATTTGGTCTTCTCATAGTTTCCTGGCTATCCTGTATGTTTTGGGTTACATACAGGATACAAAATACATTTTGGGTTTTCTTGCATCTATGACTCCTGGTCTCTTTCCTAGGTGTTCTATCTCCAGTGTTGTCTCCCCTTATGATTTCTTTCTTGTTTGTATTTCCAGTTTTAGATCCTGGATGGTTTTGCTCAGTTTCTTCACCTGTTTGGTTGTGATTTTCCTGTAATTCTTTAAGGGTTTTTTTCCGTTTCTTCTTTTAGACCTTCTACTTGTTTACCTGTGTTCTCTTGTATTTCTTTAAGAGAGCTATTTATATCCTTGTTAAAGTCCTCTATCATCATCATGAGATGTGATTTTAAATCAGAGTCTTGCTTTTCTAGTGTGTTGGGGTAACCAGGACTCACTCTGGTGGGAGAACTAGGTTCTGATGATGCCAAGTAGCCTTGGAGTCTGTTGCTTATGTTCTTGCTCTTGCCTTTCTCCTTCTGGTTGTCTCTGGTGTTAGCTGGTCTTGCTTTCTCTGACTGTGGCTTGTCCATCTTGCAAGCTTGTGTGTCAGTATTCCTGTGATACCAGGTATCTCTGGGAGGAATTTATAGGTGTGGAGAGCTCTGGCACAATGTCAGCTCTGGGATGCAGATAGAAACCAGAAGGATCCTGTCCCAAGCTGATTGTTGGTTACTGTGTCCTGATGGATCTGAGTGGGTTCTCTCAGGCCAGGAATTTGAAGAGGAGTGGTGGTTTTATCTGTGCTCGCAGATTTGTAGGCACTCCTGTGAGACCAGCTCTCTCCTGGTGGTATTTGTGTATGTAGCTCTGTGGTGCAGGATCAGCTCTGAGAGCAGACGGAAATCAAAGACTCCTGTTCCAGGGAGCCCCTTAGTTCCTGTATCCTATGGGGTCTGAGTGGGATACTCTGAGTAGCAGTGGTTGTCCTACCTGTACTCAGAGGCCTGTGTGCACTCCTGAGAGGCTAACTTTCTCCCTGAGCCACATGACTATGAAGCCCTGTGGCAAAAGACCAACTCCAGCTGCAGATAGAAACCGGAAGGCTCCTGTCCCAGGCTGCTCCTTGGTTCCTCCTTATATTTTGATGGTCTTAATGTCTACTGCTTGTTGTTCTTACAAAGAGACACTGAACCTTTATTATTTTATATAATTACTATAAATTAAAGCATTTAATTGGGGTTTGTTTTCAGTTTCAGAGAGATAGTCCACGTCATGGAAGGTAGCATGGAACCATATAGGGAGGCATAGTATAGGAGAAACAGCTAAGAACCTTATATCCTGATCCACATGCAGCAGGCAGGCAGAGAGGGAGAGACACTGGGCCTAGTGTATTTGAAACCCTAATGCCATCTCCAGTCACATACTTGCTCGAACAAGGTCATACCATCTCCAACACGGCCATAACTCCTAATCCTTCACAAATGACTCAGCATGCAAATTTGGGTACCTGTGAGGTACATTCTCATTCAGACCAATACAAGTATTATACCTGGATTGGCATCTCATTTAATAATTCAGACATTTTTGTGTAATTATTCTTTCAATATTCTATGGATGGAATATAGTTTTCACCTGAGGCAACCTATGCTTTTAGATTGAGGAACTCTTTTCTGAATTATATTCAATTCTATCATATCCAAGCCCTGCATGAATCATGCAAATATTTCAAATAGAAGTATAGCTGTAAGAAATAACCAGCAATAAAAACAGCAGATGCATACATCCCAACTTAATAGTCTAAAAGCCAAAACAACTGTACATGGTGAATAACCAATGCCTTGGGGAACCTTGAGAGGAACTTCAGAAAAAAAGGGCAGAGGGCCTTTTCCTCAAATACATTCCATTCAATGGAGTGTTGTTAAACATGATTCCTAAGAAGAAGGAAGGAAAGGGCCCTGGTCCTGGAAAGGTTTGGTGCAGCAATGTAGGGCATAACCAGGACAGAGAAGTGGGAGGGGGTTGATCAGGGAATGGGTGGAGGGAAGCGGGCTTATGGGACTTATGGGGAGGTGGGAACAGAGAAAGGGGAAATCATTTGGAATATTAACAAAGAATGTAGAAAATAATAAAAAACATGATTTCATGCCTATAACAAATATTTGCATTCAATTTATAAGAAGTGTTTAGTCTTCCTGGATACTGGAACATAGCTGCAGAACCCATTCTGGTGAAACAATAAGCTGAGAGCTGTCCTCAGTGTACCAACGCAAAGCACTCTGGACATGACCTTCTGCCTTGCTTTCATGCTTTCCCAGACATAATCTATAGCACATGTTAGGTAATTTGGTTTAAATTTATCTGTCCTGAGAATGCTGTGGAAAGGGTTGTTCTGATAAAATGTTTACTCTGTGCTTACTGGCATCTATATACATGTTTTTCTATTATGTTTTTCTGAAATCAGACAAACATTCCTTAGATTATTGCCTTCTTTGTTAATTTGTACACACTAATCTGAAGTAAATTTTTTAAAGCATTAGACTGTAGTCTGCCCCCATTTGTTAAGGTCATCAAATCCAAGGGTAACAAACAGATCTGCATACATTGATGAAAGTTAACAATAAAAATAGCATACAAATCTAAGATAATGTAACTCCTTCAGAAATTACTAACCCTACAGAATTTTCTAGCAAGAGTGTTTGAGATAGAATTACAGACGTAGATCTCAAAAGATTAAGTATGTTCAACAAAATCTAAGAAGAAAATAAGGTCATAATAGAAATGCAAGCAGCTGGAATAACCAAGTCAATGTTAGAAATGAAAGAGAGAGATAATGCAGAAAAAATTAATCATAACTTCAAAACAATATGTGAGAGAAAAAGCTTCTTATAAAGTCCCACCAGTAGAACGTATTCATGGAAGGACAGAATACCTGAGTGTGAAGATAATGTGGCAGAAATTAACAATCAAATAAGGACAAAAAACCAAAATATGGTGGTAACATGGGGGATTCCGGGATATGTGTGATACCCAGGAAACCCAACTCTGTAGATAATAGGCTCACTGGCTTCCCTTGTGCTCAAATGTGCTATGTAGACTCCTCAGAGAGAGGAGGAATCAGTGGTATTAAACAACTGAGAACTCTATTAACTCAAGGTCAACCTGAACAGGCAAGATATGCCTGTTGTAACAAAAGTGGAAATAACATTCTGGGGTTAACTAACCACCCTCAGACTGGCTTTTAAGCCTTCTCTACAATAGATAATACATGCCTGGTACAGTAACCCAGTTAAACTTTGTAAATAGAGAGGTCATAGATCCTAGGAGATAACTTTCTACTATTTAGATAAATTAGCATAGCACAACATTGTATTCTCAATAGTTATATTTATGTCCATAGACAAATGCTGTACTTATGCTTAATCACAGAACCTTACCTTTGCAGTCAATGGCAAAGAATGCAGAGAGCAGTGTCTGCTCAGGTGCTCTGAAAAAGTGACAGTTGAATTTGTATCATAGCCTTTAGGGTTCAGGAAACTGACAAGAGAGGGGCAGAAAGTAGGTAAGAAACAGAAGATAGGGAGAAGGGCTATATTTGTTACATTTGGGACATTCAGCCATTGCAAACCTTTGGGAAGAAGAGATGAGGTAGAAATTAAACAGCAAGGCTCTACTGATGCTGTATATTTTATAGTGCTTTCCATTTTAACAAAGCAGTAATTATTCACAGGTTGAATTGCTTCAGTCTCAAGATGATTCAACTTGAATCACACCTTTCCAAGATTCTGTACTCACTCCTTCTATATTTAATGTATCTAAACCTTTCTTTTCCTCAGAGTTGGTGTATAGGTTCTTAAGAACCTCTCTGAAAAGAGACACTCCTTAATCATTTTGAAATTGAAATTTTTATATGCAGACAAACATACTTTTAAGGAAGCACTTAAACACTAAAACATCAAACTGTAGGTATAGATATAAATATTAGGAGGTGGTACTCATGTACAAAATGAAATATAAGTCAAGGAAGACCCCCCCTCTCTCTCAGAGCAATTGATTCAATGAGTGAACCAGAGGACATTATTATGAGGGAAACAGCTCACATGAAAAAATACAGTATAAGAGTATCTATACAGTATATGAATGTAATATAGAGATATATGTATTGCATATACCCATATACAGATATAGAAATATAATATTGCTATTATTGTATATAATTATCAAATCAAGGCTTTTATTACATTTTGTGTGAGTCTACAGTGTATGTAAAACATGTTTCATTTTTGAAGCACTGAAGCATGTTAGGAAATGTCCAGAGCCAAGAACCTCAATGATAGGATTAACAACAGGTTGTTTGTGAAAGTCTTCAAGCTATCCCAGTGGCTGTCAGTGACTCAGTATCATTGTGATAACTGTTGTTGGAGCTTAAACATGAGCAGAAAATGGAAGTTGCACACAAAATTCCAACCACGAAGACATTTCTCCATATTGAATATCAGCTTCCATTTGAAAGCACTGGTCATACTTACTATCAAATAGTTTAGTTATATTTTAAATCTTCAAAGAAAATCCCAAACCCAAGTCTCACATAAGTATAGAAACACTTTTTGTAATTTTTTAAAAGACGTATTTATTTTATTTACATGTGTACACTGTAGCTGTCTTCAGACACACCAGAAAAGGACGTCAGATCCCACTGCAGATGGTTGTGAGCCACCAGGTGGTTGCTGGGAATTGAACTCAGGACCTCTGGAAGAGCAGTCAGTGCTCAATCACTGAGCTATCTCTCTAGCCTGTATAGAAACTCTTAGCTATTTAATTATTTTATTTTGTTAAAACTCATATGTGTGTGAAATGGTCATTAAGTAAAACGTCCATAAAGCAGCATAGCAGTTCAGTGAGTTTACAAGCAGATAAATAGGACGTTCAGAAGTTTTATAAGGAATTACATGAATTAACAATTTCTTAGATATGGTATAAACATAACAATGCCTATTCTTTCATGGGTAAAATGGCTTTAAAACATTTGTAAAGTGTTGCATATTAAATCAAGAAAATCTGTCCATTAACTTTATTTTAAATATTTCATTTAATCACTCTTGAACATCACAGTATTGATATATGATGTATCATACAAAAGAAAAGAAAAGAAAAGAAAAGAAAAAAGAAGAGAAGAGAAAAGAAAAGAAACCTCATTGTGGCTTTAGGCCAATGTAATCATTGTTCTGAGAATTTTCAACTTTAGCTTCCTTTAGCATATACTTTGACTTTTAGACAATTGAAAATTCTGGGCTTAGTTTTTTTGTTTTTTGTTTTGCTGGTTTAGGCTTATCAGCTTATCTTATGTAGTGAAGAATATGCAGAAATCAAAACATTCATGTATGATGTTTAATGGTGAATGGATAGAAACATTAAACCTACTTTGTTTACTAAAATGGAAGCAGGACTACATTGTAGAAAACATAGTTAAATGGTAGAATTCCTCAAGTTGATATGCTCCCAGAAAACTTGGGGTTCATTGGATGGATACCTGTTAGGTTTTTAAGAAAACTGGGTGAAAAGAAAGGCTATCAAGATAAGCTTTATATAAACACATTTCAGACACAAGCCTCTGTAGAGTCTTTGCTACTGTCTTATGAGCATATTTCTTTATTTGGAAAATTCTGACTGTGAAGTTTTGTACCCAAAGTTTCCTTACTTGCCCAGTGGTGAACATTCAAGTGATAGGCAACACACAGTCCTACCCATGTATGATACTTCTGAACCACATTAATGGCCAGCATGGGCCGTTAACCCAAACATGCAGGAAAGGCATGAATAACTTGGCAGGAACTAACATATTGCAAATTGAACTTATGACATGCTCTACAAGATAGAAACAATGCCTGGTATTTGAATCCTAGCTAACCACTCAATATTAGTGAAGTCAGAGTTATTGCAAAGGAATCCATAACCACTAACTTATTAAAACATCATAATCCCTAATAAGTCTATAAGCATTTGTCCTTACATTTAGAAATGTGTGTTTTCACCCCTCATCAAGAGAACTTCACTGTAACAGAAATCCACAACCAATCAAGATTCAGAGTTGTGGATCCTACACTTACTTTTGTCTCATAATCATTAGTAATGTTATTAACCTTGGTTGGAATTGGATAGTTCTAGGTTTAGATATGTCTGTGGTCCTTCGTTTGCTTCTTCAGTCAGACTGCTTATCTGAGCTGACACTGTTTGCTAGATTCATTGTTGATCTAAATGACAGTTATTTAAGATTGTTATGGTTACCACACACCTAAAAGAAATAATTCAGCCATTAGATTCAGAAAGTTATACCTATGTAAAAATTGTAATGAATTAAAATCTGAAATAAAATAATCAGACTAAACACATCTATACATTATATGAAAACACTGATATGTTAACCACAGTAACATATACAAAGTTATCAGGAACTTGAAACAGAACAGGAGAGATTCATATATGCACACCTGAGCCTACATACTAAACACAAAGTCTAAAAATTACCTTTTTTAGCCTAGGAATATGAGATGAAATAAACAAGTTTCTCCTCACCATATGTTATTATTAGCCACTTTCTTATTTTTTTTCAGCTTCCATTTTATAATTAAACAGATGTTTCTGAATAGGTGTAGGTGGGTGGATTGAAAAACTTAAATGAATATGGCAACTTTTAGATCTATTTTGCAAAGAAAAGACATTATAGCCTACACTCCTTTAAAAGCTTTTTATGGTGCTTGGTTTTATATTCTACAGCAATTTTCATTTGTCTCCCCTTAACCTAGTTTGAGCAAATAAATAAATAATAATGAAATGCAATTTACTGTATTTCCTTCTTCAAAATTGAAGTAGCCCAGGGGAGAATACCCAATTGCCCAGTGGTCTGTGCCATAATCTCACACTAGCCATCCGACTGGCCTTTCAGTTCCCTCCCTTGCCCCAGTTCTCATCACTTGATGCCTCTCTTTCCTCCCCACAGAAGATTCCTAAATGAACTGCATATTGCTTTTGTTTTTCTCAGAAATAACATCTTCAAAATAGTTATTAGGAAAGATGATCTAGAAGTCCCAAGAGTATCAGGGGATTCTATGGTTGCCAAGCCATTTGACTTTTCCATCTTAACTTTTTCTGAGATTATATTTCCTTATAATCTTGCTCTCAAATTTATTGACAAGATTAAACAAAATTATGTATATAACATTTTTGGAATAATTTGTTATTTTAAACAAATACCACACACCAATCAGTAAAGCTATCAAGGGCTTCCTAACATAAATTCAACAGATTCCAAATGTTTGGTAATGGCATCTAAACATTTCTGCTGATTGGAATTAGCACATTCACCAGTACAGGTGTTTCCATGGATTTAGAAGATCCCTGAAATGGTTTAGCATTTTGCTCCTATATATGTCATTTCCATAAATATTCTAGTTCCAATGCCTTACTGTAGCTTTCTACACTGATTGGCATGTAGCGCAATCACCTTTCCAGAACCTTTTCCAGAAACCTTTCCTTGCAAGATAACATATGCTTTTGCATATATAATATTTTTCTATGTGATCATTCTACACACAGAAAAATGGCATGTGGTGCTTTGTTGTGTACCCCATGAAGTCACTGTTGTTCAATCTAATTGGAGAATTATTAATTTAACTGGTATTTCTATGCCTCTGTTTTTCCCCTTGCAAAACATACTGCATGCTAGTAGAAAATAGTAATAACTTCACTACTCATTGATTACTGAGTTGATAGAGATAGAAGCTACTGTGTTCAGGAGTCATCATGGTTATGTGTCTTACTATGTGTTTTCTATATCCACACTATGTTTTCCTGCATGGGAAAGTATAAAGATACTGTAGAAGGAAGCTGGAAAAGAATTATAAACAATGACTTGCAAGAAATCCCTTCTATTAACGAAATAAGTAACTGTAGGCCCTTAATTCATACCACACAGTTATAAGGTACCAAGGATATAGCTGTGAGAGGAGTCTGGCATCAGCTACATGTTCATCAGAGATGTAGGAAGATAACAGGCAAACAGACAAATTAAAACACAAATGCGGTAGTAAATGTTGCAGCATACGTGGAGTGGTGGAAAGGGATCGACATAGGTAAGGGCTTGCAGTGTAGAATAGGTGATCGGGAAAGTCCCGTTGACAAGGTGATGTGAAAGAAGCAATACAAGCAATGATGAACAAGTACCTACTTCTGAATGCAGGAGATAGAAACAGCAACTGCTGAAAAATAATAATAATGAGGGAAGCCTAATTTAACCATTTCTGCCAAACTTTGACCTGCCACCTTCTAAGTGAAATAACTGTATTTCTCTCCTAAGTAAATTATTCTACTAAATATATAATTCCCCATGCCATTTTCCTTTATCATACAAGTGAAACTAGGCAACTGAAGCTTCTGTGGTCTCAGAACCACTGTATTCACTTGTGTGGGTGGAATGTTTTAATCCTGGGAACTTATTAGTTTAAAGATTCATCTTTTAAAAATTTACAGATGTGTGCTCATCTGTAAGAGAGTCATGAGATGAGTGTAGTGCTCATATATGCATGTATGTATGTATGTATGTATGTATGTGTGTGTATGTGTATATATATATAAAATGTGTGTGTGTTTCTGTGTGAGTGTATGTGCTTGCTTGTATGTGTGTTTGTCTGTATTCACAGAAGCCAGAAGACATATCAGGTCCAATGGACCTGGAGTTACAGGGATCTGTGACTCACGGGTTATAGTGAGTGGGATGCAAATGCTAGTCCTTAGGATAGAGAACCCTGCACTTTTAACTACTGAGTCATCCTTCCAGCCCTAAAAAATATTTTTAACTTATAAACACTAATATTCTACAAAGCCCATACCTTTTTTTAAAATTTGTTTTAACACCATTTGTCATAGTCCTTTCTTTATTTCCTGATTTCTGAGTCCTTGACATTCTGCATTTCTGTTTCTCTTTCTGACACTTGATTTTCTGAGAAGATGACATTCCCAAATATCAGTGATTCGGCTCATGCTGAAGAGTTGGGATTTGTCTCCGATTAACTTCAGCAAAACAAAGCATCCTTCAGGGACCATTAAGCAGGACTATAGAGTGGTCTTGGACAATTTGTTCTGTGTCAAGCTATGACATTGGAACCCATAGGCAAGGCATCTGTGTTTTTGGAGGCTGAGAAGTGATTTAGGCAATAATCCAGTGCAGAATACCTAGGTTATCTGAAGAAAGTGTGGGGACAAAAGCTTGGCTCAGTAAAATGGTGTTCCAGCTGGGATGTAGCTCATGGAACAGATTGATCTTGAAATCTGGTCCACAAACCAACTTAACAGCAGGAATTTCACACATGCAGGCACAAATAAGCACTTGTGCAGTCGCCATGAAATAGCTGCTAATATTGTATAAACTAGCTTTCGGCTCACCGCCAGTTTTTCAGATAAAATGTCAATTCAAGTATGTAATTACAGGAACACAGAGCCAATGTCCAGTGGTAGAAGTTGGGGAAAAATGCTTATTTTTGTTTAAATTCTACTGGCTGCTTCATGGACACACTGATTCTTCAGATTCTGACATAGTCAACTTAAAAATTAAACAAAATAGCCCAAGTCCTTCCTCCCCTTTAGGGATTATATGTCAATACTTATGTATATGGCCTAGGAATTAAAAATAGTTAACATTTAGCTTTTGGATAGCAAACTAGTAACTATATAGGAAAGACAGACACATTAATGCTAAATATAAAATATTGTACAAATGGTTTTATAGTCAACAACATAGCCTGTCTTTTAAATAGTGGAAAGCAGAAAACAAAAGAGATTGGGAAGGGAGACAAGGAAATGTAGTGACTTCTTTTGGCTCTGGCTTTGTTATTTGGCATGGGGTTAGGTTTAAGCAAAGGGTCAGAAGTATCCGACTTTAGCACTGGGCAAGGTGTAACACCTGCCATCATTGCCTATTGTCTGGGCTTCAGTCTTTCCGTTTACGGAGTCCAACAAGTTGCCAACACCGTGTGAAACCTTTCAGGGGATAAGTTCCTTCTCTGCCTTGGACCATACTTCATCCTTCTCCCAGGATGAGATTCTGGAGGAATTCCAATTTCTTTGAGACCTATTATGCATATTTTAAACCATACACTTTTCAAGTCCCTAGGCAACCTGCTTTTTCTGTTTTGGCCACCGCTTTTCACTCTATCCAAGTGATAACATTGAATGGGTGTTTAAAAAAAAAAAAAAAAACAACAGCAAGACATTCTTTTTAAATCATCATGGAAAGGAAAAATGGAAACTAAGGCAACAAAGTCTGTCCTCTGTATACTGGGAAATTTCCCTTTTACCTATTTATTTAATTGGCTATCTATCTATCTATCTATCTATCTATCTATCTATCTATCTATCTATCTATCTATCTATCTATCATCTATCTATCTATCTATCATCTATCTATCTATAATCTGTCTATCTATCTATCATCTATCTATCTATCTATCATCTATCTATCTATCTATCTATCTATCTATCTATCTATCTAAATTCACTTTACATCCTGATCGCTGCCCCCTTCTGGTACCCCACTCTAACAACCTTTCCCGCAACTCCTCTGAGAGGGTGGAGTGCACCTGGGAAACCTGACCTTCCAACACTCCCTCTTTCCAATGTGCCATGGCACATCAAGTCTCTGAGTGGCTTAGAGCATCATTTCCCTTTTAATCTCTTTCATGAAAATGGGAGAAGAAAAGAGAGAGCGTGAGTAGACTCCTAAAGCCATCAAACACTGTTTTCTACAACTACATTTTCTACTTGCATTTGATTAATACCAGCAGGGTATAAATAGGTAAAAAGCTTCCAAGAGATGACTCAGAAAAGATATACAAATGGCCAGTAAATACCTGCAAAGATTCTGAATGTCATTAATCGGCGTGAAAAGTAATTAAAACAGAAATGAATGGACCTCCATATTTTGAGAATAACTGTTATTAAATAAGGAGTGGCAATACCTCAAGCATTGTTGATAATGGAAATTCACTGAGAAATCATTAAAAATTTAAACTGCCTTCTGAGAGTGGCAGTTCCACATTTTTACCTGGGAAATTTGTAGGTTATATGGTTTACATTCCTATATCTTTGTGATCCATTTAATGAAGACTCCACTTTTATTGTTGAAACAAAAGTTCTTCATGTCAATGGGCTCTTTTTTCATGTGGGCATTATGAATATTATCCTCCATGCTATGGACTAGTTTCAATGAGAGAATATGTTGAGCTTTAATAAAGTTCAGTTTAGAATCTTTATATGACAACTAATAAGAACATTTTGCTTAATTCTTGTAATTTTATAGACTTTGGATTAGCATTTTGTTCTACGTGCAGCCATGCAGTTTGACCAGCACCATCTGTTAAAGATGCTGTCTTTTTTCCAGTGTGTTCTTTTCCTAAAAAATCTGGTCTTCATAGGTGAGTGGACATGTCTGGATATTCAACTCCATTCCATTGAAGAATATGTCTCTTTTTGTGGCAATACAGTTGTTATCATAAAAAGAGAAATAGGCAAGAGAATATGTTCTACTGAGGTATGGGCGAAGAGGGTGCCTCAGCGGGCCCATGCTGCACCATCCCTTCACCCGGAGAGACCAGACACATGACACATGACAATATAGCATAGAATAGAGCTTTTTCAGGACATGGGATGGGAGTTAGGGGGAGGGGTATTTGAGGCAGAGAAAGGCAGAGAGACAGAGAGAGTAGAGAAGCAGAGGCCAGCCATGACCACTTGGAGGGGGGAGGTAGAGCCCAAGAGGGTGCAAGAGAGAGGCTAGGAGACTGTGAGAATATGACAGTAGGGGCCGAACATTCCTTTTTATAGCCAGACTTAACTGGCTCTTACCAGGTAATTGTGGGGTGGAGGTTAGACAGAATCCTAACAAATACCATCCTCTTTTTATTAATATAGCTTCGTACTTCTTGAAAATCAGGTCGATCTAGTGATACCTCAAGCAGTCAGTGTTCTTTAATTTATCCTGAATTTTTTATCTTCAGTTTTTAATTATTCTAGATAAGAATTTAAGTAATATATTGAATAGGCATAAAAAATGGGACAACTTTGTCTTATTTCTGATTATAGTAGAATTTCTTTGAATTTCTTTCTATTTAATTTGATATTGGCTATGGGTTGGCTGTAAATTGTCTTTAGTGTATTATGGTATATTATTTGTGTTCCTAATCTCTTCATGGTTTTTAATCATGGAGTGGCATTGGATTTTGTCAAAGTCCTTTTTTGGATCTAATAAGATGATAATGTTTTATTTTTCCCAAGTTGGTTTATATGGTGAATGAAATTTATTGATTTGCATATGTTGAAGTATTCTTGTATCTCTGGAACATAGCCTACTTTATCATGGTGGATTATCTTTTTGCTGTGCTTTTTTAGATTTGATTTCCAAGGTTTTATTGAAAAATTTTTCATCTATCTTCATAAAGAAAATTGATCTCTTACTCTCTTTTTTTTGGTGAGTCTTTATGTAGTTTGGGTATCAGGATAACTGTAGATTCATAATATGAAATAGCCAAAGTTCTCCTTTTGTGAAATAATTTGAGGAGTATTAATATTAGCTCTTCTAATTAATTAGCTATGGTATAATTCTGCACTGAAACCATTTGTTCCTAAGAGTTGTTTGTTTGTTTGTTTGTTTGTTTCTGAGTTAGGGACTTTTAATTACTGCTTCTATATTTTTGCTTATCTAATCCTAATTTAATGTTGGTAAGAAATGCCTATTGAGAAAATTTTCTATTTCTATTATATTTTCCAGTTTGGTGGAGTGCAGGTTTTTAAAGTACATCCATGTGATTCTCTGTATTTCTTTTATGTTTGTTGTTATAGCTCTTTTTCATTTCTGATTTGGTTAATTTGTTCTTTCTGCCTCTTAGTTAGTTTGGATAAATGTTTATCTTGTTAATTTTTTTTTACAAAGAAATAAATAACAAGTGGCATCTCATTCTGGGACAGATATGGAGCAAGAAGAATAATCATCATTGCTGGTAAGTGCAAACTTGAACACCCATGATGGAAATCAAAATGTCTGCTCCTGAGAATGTCAGGAAGTACTCTACCTCAAGATCCAGCTATGACACTTTTGAACATATACATAAATGATGCTTCAACTTATCATGTGGACACTTAGTCAACCATGTTCACTGCTGCTGTAATTATAATAACCAGACAGCCTAGGTGTCCCTCAACATAACAATAAACAACAAAACTGTGCACATTTACACAATGGAATATTACTCAGTTGGAGAGAACAAGAAAAAAAATCATTAAGAGTGATGTAACCTGCCACGGTGGCCCAGTGAAAGTCTGTAGACATGATATTTTACAGACAGAGGCGAAAAAAATGTCTCCTGGGAATAATGGACCTCCCCGTATATTTAGAAGCAGATAAATCTCACTTGGCAATTTCTTAAACTCTCCTATTTCCTTATAACTGAGACATGGCCTAACCAAGCAAATATAGATATGTTAGAATCCGTCATATAACAAAAAATTCTGCTTTGCTTCAACCACTTATGTTATTATGGTAAAATAGGTATTCCAGAAATTCCAGTCACAGGTTCTAGCCTACTACCTTTCAGGGCAGGTAGTTTCCAAACAATAGCCCAGACTAAGGATATTTACATCTGAAAAATCCCTGCCAGAAAGATGAGTATTTGGGCAAGGTAGAATTTACATTTGAGTTCGTCCCTAGCTACCTCCCCCCACAAGTTAATCTAGTTCTGCCTGTTGACTCTTGATTTTGCTTGCAGACAGGCTATCTCAGGCCCACCTGAATAGCAAGGGATGCTTTATTAGGAATTGGCCTTTTGTGTTACAGGCCTCATGCAGGGAGCCCTTAAGGAAAACAACTTTTCTTAGCTTAACCAGGTGTGATTCAGGGATTCAGGATACAGTTTATACCTACTAACTCAGAGAGACTAAATTGAGTCAGTGAGAGAGAAAGAGAGAGAGAGAGAGAGAGAGAGAGAGAGAGAGAGAGAGTGTCAGAGAGGCAGACAGAGAGACAGTAGATACTTTTGATTTACAGAGAGGCAATAGATTCTCTCTTCCTAAGAGAGAGACACTCAGAGGAGAAATGAGTTAGTTAATTCCTCAAGCTGCAGCCAGTTAGCTTTACCAGGCTAGAGGCTAGAGACTGCTACCAGAGCTAATCATTAGAGCTGGGCTCGGGGCCTGTGGTGGTCCCAGGCATGGCACAGAGAAGAATGCAACCAGCAGACTAGGCAAAATGACTCTTAAAAGACAGCGCGAGCCAGGCAGCTTCTCAAGTTCTACAATGTCGCCATTTTCGCCAGGAGGCTAAGCACTTGAACCATCCTTCTTCAGCTTCCCGACCAGCACGTCATTGAGACCAAGATGAAGAAGTAGTTTGGCCGCATGGGCCCTGGACTTTGGGTAAACACCCTGTATTGCCCTAGAAAGCCTAGCTAGCCTTTTACAGATGTATATGATGCTTAATTTGAGATGTTGACTGGACTGGACTTTGAGAGATATCCGAGAAATACACTCAGATTTTAAACCAACTCTGCGGTCATGTCAGTTTGTCATGTTTCCGCCAGACCTGTGTCTTCCTGAACCAAGGAACCCTGGTCCCCCCCCCCCTCCGTGGCAGACCCCCCACGCAGTCGGTAACAGTAACCCAGACCCAGAAAGTCAAGCATGGTATATATTCATTTATATGTAAATGTTACCCATTAAATAAATGATAACTAACCTACAATTAGACCCAGAGAGGTTATGTTAAAAGGAAGAGACTAGGGGAAACATGGATTTTTCTGGCAGGTTACATAAAAATAGATTTAAGTGTGGAGTGGGAGCAGGTTAGGAATCCAATGGAACGATCAGGTGGGGAAGGGTACCAGATAAAGGGTTGAGGAAGGAAAAGTGGGGAGAGACAGCTAGAATTAAGGGAAATTTGAGAGGTGGTATGAAAATACAGTGCAGCTGGAACTCCCTAAATATATAATGCCAGTTCTATTGAGGTATCCTAATCATGGGGTTAATGGAGTTCCAACTGTCTATATCTTCTCCCTAAATGAGTCTTCCAGTAGGAGACTGAGTTGCATTGTTCATTATTAACATTGCTTCTGCATTCCTTAATTTGCATCTTAAATCTGGGGAATTGAGGGATTTTAGTTTTAATTTGTAGATTATACTTACATTTTCCCCTTACTTCTTTTTCCCCAAACTCTTTTATATATCCCTCTCCACTCTTTCAAGTTCACGACCTCTTTCTTTCACTAATTGTAATTGCATGCACATGTGTATATGTGAACATTGAGGTATAATTTTGAAAATATACTTGACAGAAATGATTGAAAGTGAACATGTGAGGTGATTGCTATGTTCTCTTTGTGTGTTTCAATGATACTTTCTATTTTAACTGAGTTGTCAAGGTTGGAGACATTATTATGTTCATATTATACAGTTCTCCTCTACTTTATGGCTGTAAGATGTATAGAAAGAAGGCCTCTCTACTTAATGGTATTAATA
Source organism: Apodemus sylvaticus (assembly GCF_947179515.1). NCBI lineage: Eukaryota > Metazoa > Chordata > Mammalia > Rodentia > Muridae > Apodemus > Apodemus sylvaticus. The sequence continues at coordinate 72,945,058 of NC_067486.1, read as the reverse complement.
GGTTTTCCCCCCTCTCTCTTCATTCATTCAGAGTTTTTACTCTGCTTAGTGTATTGTAAAGTCTCATTTTTCTGATGTCTTATTTATCTCTATTCATAAAATTATAAGGAACTATAATAAATGAATATATCAATTAAAAATAACAAATCTCTAATGAATGAATTTTATTATTTAACATTTTATTTTTTATTTCTATACAACTTAGTATATCTTAGTAAAACAGTGGTGGATCATACCTTTAATCCCAGCACAGGCAGAAGCCAGAGTACCTTTTTGAGTTTAAATTCAGCTTGATCTACAAAGTGAGTCCCAAAGCTACACAGAGAACTCCTGTTTCAAATGAAAAAAGAAAAAGAAAAAGAAAGTAGCATTGGGGTTCATTTCCCACTACCACATGAAAAAAATGTATTTATTTACAATTATATTTCTTCAGTTAGTCTTTTCCTAACTTTATAACATAGAGGATTCATTTTAGCATTTTTGCTCATTTTTAAAGATTTATTTTTATTTGAATGTGTCTGTCTGTGTGTGTACATGCACATGCATGCAGGTGCCTATAAAGTTCAGAAGAGGGGGACTCCCTGGAGTGGTAGGTAGTTACAGAAAACTGTGAACCACCCATGTGAATTTTGGGAACCAAATTTTCATCCTCTAAAAGACAGCAAGAACTATTAGCTGCTAACCTCTCCAGTCCCCTTTCTGAATTTAAGTGATAAGATTTTGCATCTTTAGCTATACCTCATTTATGCTTCATTTATATATTAATATTATTGTTACCATTATTTTGTAAATTCAACATTTTGCATATAAGTACAATTCTTATTCCTTTGTAAGAAATAATATAAAGAAAACCTATGCACTGTTTACCCAGTATTTCTCAACAGAAGCATATTTTAAGCTTACAGTAAAATATCAAAACCAAGATCCAATAGAACCTTGCAGTTTTGATGCTGCAGGATCTTTAGGTTCCTATTTAGAAGCTATGCAATTTTCATCTGGCACATTAACCCTACCTCAGCTTAGGTCCTATAAAGACTAATCTGTAGCATATTTACAGAGGAATTTCCTTTGAATAATTCTTGCAAGTAGAATCATGTAACATGTATTTTCAACTGATTTTTGTTACTCAAGATAAACCTATATATATATTCATATGAGTTTATTATTAAACTTCATTTGTCCCCATCCTCGCCATGAAGGTTTTAATGAGAATGGCCTCAAAAACACTCATATGTTTGAATACTTAGTTAGTGGGACTGTTTGGGAGTGATTACGAGGTATGGCCTCTTTGGAGGAGGTATGTCTCTGGAGTGTATCTTAGACATTCAAAGGACTCATGTGATTCCCAGTCTCTCTCTCTCTCTCTGCCTTGAGGTTATGTCTCAAGATGTGATCTCTCAGTTTCTGTTCAAATACCATGACTGCCTGCTTGGAAGCTACCATGGTTGGAGCCCCGATTGTCATGAAATCTAAACCCCTACCCCGCCCCCCCAAAACTGCAAGCCCAAGTTGTCTTGGTCATAGTATTTTATTACAGTAATGTAAAATTAAAATAGGCTCCCTCTAGGATTTATGTCTAAATGTAATCCATTCTATTAATACTCAATTTTGTCTCTACAGGATGTACAACTGAGTTAATATATTTTGCGTTGTTAAGTATTAAACTGTATTCCAGTTTTCCAGGCTAATAAACACTTATTAGTGAGTTCATACCATGATTGATCTTTTGAGACTGGGTTACCTCACTTAGTATGATGTTCTCCAGCTCCATCCATTTGTCTAAGAATTTCATGAATTCATTGTTTCTAATGGCTGAATAGTACCCAAAACATAATCCACACATCAAATGAGGTACAAGAAGAACGGAGGAGTGGCCCCTGGTTCTGGAAAGACTCAGTGTAGCAGTATAAGACAAAACCAGAACAGGGAAGTGGGAAGGGATGGGTGGGAGAGCAGAGGGAGGGAAGGGGGCTTATGTGACTTTCGGGGAGTGTGGGACCAGAAAAGGGGAAATCATTTGAAATGTAAATTAAAAAATATATCGAATAAAATTTAAAATAAATAAATAAATAAATAAAGTATTAAACTGTAAATATTAATTAAAAGTTATGTGTAAGGGTGTGCAAATATAGACATACATATTATATTTTCTGAAACAAATACCAAGGACACTCATCAAAAATGAGTTTTGTAACTTCTAACAATATTTGGGAGAACAGTTTCATTTAACATTTGACAAGTTCTGGGAGCCTTCGCCAGCATGCAATATCATTATTCTAAACTAGTACTGTGATAGGTATATTTTTTCTTTTCTTTTTTATTTTTCCTTTTATTTTTTTATTGGTTAGTTTATTTACTTACTTTTCAAATGTTATCCCCCTTCCCTGTTTTCCTTCCGCAAACCAACAATCTCCTCCCCTCCTCCATGTTTCTATGACAGTGCTCCCCCCAACCTACTCTTACCTCACCACCCTAACATTCTCCTATGCTGGGACATTGAGCCTTTACAGGACCAAGGACATCCCCTCCCACTGATGCCAAGTAAGGACATTCTCTTCTACATAAGCAGCTGGAGTCAGGGGTCTCTCAATGTGTACTCTTTGATTGGTGGTATAGTCCTTGGGAGCTCTTGGGGGCTAGTTGATTGATGTTGTTTGTCCCATGGGATGGTAAACCCCTTCAGCTCCATCAGTCCTTCCCCTAACTCCTTCATTGGGGTCCCTATGCTCAATCTTATGGTTGGTTACAAGCATCCACGTCTGTATTGGTCAGACTCTGGCAGAGCGTCTCAGGACACAGATGTATCAGGCTCCTGTCAGCAAGTACTTCTTGGCATTAGCGATAGTGTCTGCATATGGAGTGGATGGCCAGTTGTGGCAGTCTCTGGATGGCCTTTCCTTCAGTGTTTGTTCCACGCTTTATCTTTTACACAGCAGCAATTCTGTGTTAACATTTTTGAGATGGGTGGGTGTCCCCATCCCCTCAATTGGGGGCCATGCCTAACCTCTGGATATTGTTTCCACAGGTTCTCTCTTTCTCTTTGTGGGGTATTTCAGATAATGTCATCCCTGTGGTGTCCTGGGAGGCTCTTGCTTTCCTGGCATCTGGGACTTTCTGGTGACTACCCTCAGTTCCCCATCCCCACCGCTCAATTTCCTGACCTCTGTTCAATTTCCTGACCCTTTGTACATCTCACTGTCTCCCTCCACACCTGATCCTGCCCCATTTTCCCCCTCTTTCTTCTCTCTCTCTATCCCAAGTCCCTCCCTCACTCTACCTTCAATGAATATTTTGGTTCCCATTCTAAGTAGGACTGAAGCATACGCACTTAGGTATTCCTTCTTCTTGAGCTTCATATGGTCTATGAATTATATCGTGGGTTTTCCGAGCTTTTCCTAATATTCATGTATCAGTGAGGACATACCATGTGTGTTCTTTTGTGACTGGGTTACCCCACTCAGGATAATACTTTCTACTTCCATCTATTTGCCTGAAAATTTAATGAAGTTATTGTTTTAATAGCTGAGTATACTCCATTGTGTAAATGTACCACATTTTCTGCATCCATTCCTCTGTTGAGGGACAAATGGGTTCTTCCCAGCTTGTGGCTGTCATAAATAAGGCTTCTGTGAACATAGTGGAGCATGTGTCCTTGTTATATGTTGAAGCATCTTTTGGGTATATGTCCAGGAGTAGAATAGCTGGGTTCTTACGTAGTACTATGCCTAATTTTCTGAGGAACTGCCAGACTGATTTTCAGAGTGGTTTTTCCTGCTTGCAGTCCCACAAGCAATGAAAGAGTGTTCCTCTTTCTCCACATCATTGTCAGCATCTGCTGTCACCTGAGTTTTTTATTTTTGCCATTCTGACTGCTATGAGGTAGAATTGCAGGGTTGTTTTGATTGGCATTTTCTTGAAGACTAAGAATGTTGATCATTTCTTTAGGTGCTTCTCAGACAGGTAAAATCTGAGTGTAAGTCAAAGGACACTGTCATCAGGACAAAAAGCAACCTAAAGATGGAAAAAGATCTTTACTAATTCTACATCTGATACAGGGCTAATATCAATATATACAAAGAAATTAAATTCCAGTGTTGTTTTAATTAAACCTCACTGTGGTTTTAATGTATATTTTCATAGCCCATGATCTTGGACACTTTGTTAGGGAATACATGTGCTATCTATGTATATATGTGTCATTGTTGTATCTGTTTATATAGTTTGCTTATTCCAGTTTTGTGAAGAATTAAATTTTAAAAATGATTATATACTACAGAACTTTTGGTAGTTTCTCATATACTCCAAACTCACTTCCTGTATTGTTAATACCTTGCAAATTATAGTATATTTGTTATAATTAATGAACCAAAGTTCAAACATTGGTTACAGTTGACATTACTACAATGTTGAAGTGAGCTATCTGAACTAATAGAGAATAATATTTATCTGCCATTGTAGTTCAATATATTTATATGACCAAGAGATATTTCATAATGTTACTCAGTTTCTTTATGTGTGAAATATACTTCATTGACTAAAATTTGAGAAACTATAAGGGGCTCCTAATATTAGTTATACCTATTTTAAGAATATGGGACTTGTGGGGTGTGGGGACCCAGAAAAGGGGAAATCATTTGAAATGTAAAAAAAATATATCAATAAAAAAAATAAAATAAATTTGAAGTTCACAGTGGTTGAGGATGAGATATAATGTTTCTCTATCCAATAATAAACTAAGATTTATTGTCATAGAAAAAAAGAATTAATATTCTCCATTCATTTTAAAAACAGATATTTAAATTTGATAGAGATTTTAAGAAAATTACTACATCTAATTCAATAAATTTTCTACTTCATTAAGCATTTTATTTCTCAAAATGATATATAGTCAAAGAAATGTAAAAATCAGAATTAAATTTAGAAAAGAGTATACGTCTCCAGCTATAGATAACAAGTATCATACACCTTCCTATGTAGATAGGAAACACCAGGCATGACCAACTGTAGACAACAATTATTATTGACTTCAATCTGTAGACCACAAACAATATATCCCTCCAACTCTAGATAACAAACACCATATCCCTCTATCTTTCAGCAACAAATATCATTCACTTCTATATGTAGATGGATATTTTCCATTTGCACTTTTAGTGGTTGACTGCTTTTTTTCTGTAGCAATATTAACAATATTTGGTTATATTGTACATAATATAGCAGATTCAAAAGTGTAACATTATGTTAGTTTTATGCTAAAACAGTGTATACTCATTGGAGAAAAATGAGAAAATATACATTCACTAGCATTTTAACAATCAGTACTATTTGTCCATATTTCAAACTGGATAATACAAATGAAAGTTGAAATAATTAATATTAAAATACTTACAACTCTATTTCTTCTGTAAGTATTAACCATATTTCAAGAACTATTTTATATTCACATCATATAACTGGTTATGAGACTTGTAACAGCTTCCAATTCTCCTCACTCAGTTTTGAGAAATAGGCTTATTTTAAATGAAATTGTGTACTTGACAACTGAATAGCATCTTTTTCTTAAGTCAAGTGTAGTTGCTGGATAAAATAATCTCTTAAAACTACCCTTAGACTGAGGAGATGACTCTTTACAAAGCACTTACTGGGCAACTGTGAGAATGTGACTTCCTAATTCCAGCACCTGTAGAGACAGGATTACTAGGGCTTTCTGATTGACAACTCATCTGCAGGATCAGATGGAGACTATGTCTCAAGTGTATAGTGTAGAGATCGATAGAATAGAATACCTAACATCCTTCTCTGTCCTCTATTCATGCATAGGAGCACACACTGATATATGTGCTCTGTCTCTGTCTCTGTCTCTGTCTCTGTATCTCTCTCTTGCTTTTGCTTTCTCTCTGACAGACACACATACACACAGAGATTAAAATTTAAGTTGAGAGTGATTGAGGTAAGCATTGGACAAGTGTTATAAGTGCACACATGAAACAAGATTTTTATCTGATATAATTTGTCAAGCCAAAGAATGTGAAAATTTGATTATTATGATCTTAAGAAATATCTTAGTATAAAGGGTAAATGTTATATACAAAGAGAGGGAAGGAGAATTTGGTAAGAATAAGCAAAGAAGATGTTTGCCTCTATATCAGATGACAAAAAGAATTATCTTTTCAATATCTTACAGACATAATCAGTACTTGTTTAAAGTGCTTGAAAATACAAAGAAATGTAAAGCAAGAATTATTAGATTTGATTATAAATATGAGGCAAATTTTAGATATGGAAAGTAAAATAATAGCAATAATTAAATATAGAATTTTCAGTAATATAGACCTAGTTGAAGAACAAATATCATGTGAGAGGCTATACTTCAGAAACTATTCAGATGTTTACAAAAGAAAGAAAACAAAAAAAATGAGTAAACAGTAAAAACATAAAGCAGATAATATATAGTATATTTTTAATTGTCCCCAAACACCACTACCATTTAAGGACTTTATTTAAAAGAAGTCATCTCCAAAATATCTAAAATAAATCACAAATTTAGGTGATTTAGGTTACTCTGCATGTGTGTGTGTGTGTGTGTGTTTGTGTGTGTCTTAATAGAATGCATAGAATATAATTCCCATTCCAGTATGTTTCCATTATAGTAAAACTACATAACCATAAAGTTCTTAAAACCTTTATATGAAGGGAAAATTACATTGAGAGTTGTCTCAACTACAATGAAGAAAACCTAAGTATAAAATTATGTTCTCAAAATGTTAAGAGAAAAATTCAGTTGTAAGTGGCATACTGAGATTCATTTTTAAAATGAATTTTAAAAAAAGTAAAAATACAAACATTATATTTCAAGTCAAAATGATCATTATTGAGGAAAACTACAATGACCCTAGATAGGTTTAAGTAGAATAAGACATATAAGTTAATAAAAATATTGACAAATAAAGTAAGTGCAGAATTAATTAAAATTGGAAGGATAGAAAATAACTGAAAAGAGGATACCCAAGTTCTTTTCTTGGTATGAGAAAGATAAGATACTATCTAGTTCCCATCCTCTTGCTTCTCTCCATGTTTGTACAATTCTTTCAGGAACTTTCACTCACCAAGAGTGAAGCAAGTGATATATGGCCAGGTCCCCAATGCTTCTCTTTCTCCCCATTTATCCCAGAATGAGTGGTGTGTCTGATTGATTCAGAGTATCCTTAAGTACGTCTTTCTCACTCATCCTTATATTCCTACTAGAATTTTGGATTATTCAAACTGACCCATTTGAAGTCAGAGACCTATGATTCACCACATAAAGTGTTCCCTCTTTCTCTACAGTTCTGGCATGAGGATTCTCACTTTTCTAATATAAGGTCAGAGATATGCCACTCAGAGCCCTATTCCTTCAACAAGGTCAAGAATACTGTATAGTCTTGGACTAGTCAGTGTGAGATTAGAGATGCACAGCTTGTTATCATCCTTATCACATATGTCCAGGTTATTGCTATATACATGGAGCAATCCAATCATCCCTGGTGAGATGTTATGCTACCCTTGCTCTCATTACTTTTATTCATAAAATGGACCCATCTACTGAGGTCAAAATTGTGACAACTTGATCACAGTACTTCTTTACATGCACTTTTGACTCTCTGTGAGCAGTTAGAAGCCACATACTTCTGCTAGAGTAGAGGAGTGGCAGGTTACCTTGGCTACCTTATTCATGATTTAGTATTAAGCATCTGCATGACTGAATTCTGAGCACACTCAGGCAAATTAAGCTTATGGAACTCCAAACACCAATCCAAACACCAAACCAATGTATCCTCAACATCTCAACTAACTAACTCTAAATGTGAAAGTTCCAATATAAAAGCACAAGCAGCAGAAAATACTAGAAATATGTGTATTTATAAATGATCAATATTATAGCAATAGTCACAAGTAAGAGGTACTTAAAAATCCAGATTAAGAACTCAAAGAACCAATTGATGATTCACAAAATTAATAATGTGTGACTAAATGCTTCAATGATCTTAAAAGAGATAGTAATATACCCCTAATGTATTTAAACAGAACAGCAAAAGCACAAATAAATGAAAATAAAACCAAACACACAAGAACAGACTTCATTGAAAAAATAAAAACTCTAAAGTATACAGTAATGAAGCTGGAATGGAAAAAAAATCCAAGGAGTCTACTAAAAATCTTGTAGGGAAGCCTTAGTAAGAGGATGGATCATGAGGAAGTATATCAATAACAACTTGAAAACAGCTCTTGCTTTTCTCTCTTACCCTTGCTCTTGTCCCCCTGTCCCCCTCTCTCCTCATTTTTCTCCCCTCTTTCCATGTGGTCATGGCCAGCTCTCATCCCTCTATCTTTTCTTTCTCTCTTTACTTCTCTATCTCCTTTTCTCTTTCTACTTCTCCATAATAAATCTTTGAAATTAAAAAAAAAAGAACTTGAAAACAAAGTAGAGGAGATGGATCAGTCAAAGAAGGAAATAGTTTATTAAAGGTTATTTAGAGCATAATTGCCAGATATGCTAAAGGATTAGGCTATTGGCATGCTTTTAGGGATGGCGTTCAGAATCACACAGAACTGATACCATTGGAGGGATTCACTGTTTTCATTGTTATCTTTTCAGTTTTCTAGAGACACACTGGACAGATCTGCTAGTAAAGGGATGCAGAAAGGCACACTAACAAAGGTGTTGGTCATTCATTCAAATGAGTACACAAAGGTGCTTCAAGGTTGTCATAAAATGGTCCTTCACCCTTTGTGTAACTTGATTTGTTCAAGCATAAAGTTAGTCTTTGTACTTTATTTTATACAACTAGTAATCTGTATAAAAAATATAATTGGCTACTTGAATGCTCTTGTGGAATACAAATGATACCAAGGAGACCATATTTCTGACATTTTCTAAATCTTCTGCCAGAAGGCATAATAATGAAAGCAGAAAACTAGTCCTAAGCAGAACTCTTTATTGTCAAAGTGATATACAGTTTCACTGCTGAGAATAGTGAGATGACAGTTCACATTTCTAAACCCAGAACTTTACCTGCCTATGTTTGCAATGGAGCCACATTCAAAGAGGAATGTATCCTCCTCTCCCTCCCTTATCTGCTATCAATGACCAATAGTTCCTCAGTAAGGGGTAGGGCCTAAAGATCATGTCCTCTATTTGTAAGGCCGTGTGGCTGGCTTGCTCTTTTTTAAGTCTTTAGAGAGTAATGTAAAATTATTTTAAAGATTTTTTATATTTCTTTCTCTTCCACCACCCCATGTGTGGGTGTGTGTGTGGGGGGGGGGTAGGTGGGTGCACGCGTGCGCGTGCATGCATGCACGTGCGTGTGCACATGTGTCCATAGAAGTGAGAGAAGAGGAGTATGTTCCCCTGGAGATGGAATTATTGACATCCAGCAACATCTGACATAGATGCTGCAGAATGGAAATCAGAACTTCTAGAAGGCTAGCAGGTGTCCCTCACTACTGAGAATTCTCTCCCACATTTAAACAGTTACAAATGAGCAATGCCTTCCAGACGTTCTTTCAGACTCCATTGGTTAAATGTGCTTTGTAGTTTGATTTATAATTCTATTTTGATCCCATTGCTGATTGGCAGTTGCATCATTTAAAATTTTTAAGCCTTACATTAATTATAATATTCATTTATGTATGTGTGTATGTATGTATCATCTATCTCTCTTTCTATAAGTAGGTTCTCATTATGTAGCTTTGAATGGCCTATAACTCACTATATAGAACAGGTTGTCTTGAATCCTCAGAGATCTCAGAGTGCACAAATAAGAAGCACATGATACCTATATCTTCTTAATGAAAAAAGTCCTAATAAAAATATAAACACATCAATTTCTAGTTCTTAGTATTACTTACATATAATTTTAGTTATTTTTATACTTGACATAGTTTTCAACTAGCAGTTTACAACTAGCATGTGAATGAGTTGGTACTGGTTTTCTTGCTTGTCTGTCTCTTTTCTAAGACAAGGTTCTCTCCGTTTCATGAGAGGCTACAACTGTGTACCGTAGACCACAATCATTACCTTTTCTCAAAAGCTGACTTTACTTATAGTGGCATATAGAGAAGTGCAACCAGAGAGGATTCATGAGATGGACTTAGGCTCTTGTACATATGTAACAGTTGCACAGCTAGGTCTTCACATGGGGTTTCTAACAGGAGGAGCAGAGCCTTTCTCTGTTTCCTACCTTTGGGTCTCATTCCACTAACTGTGCTGCCTTGTCTAGCCTCAATAGCAGATGTGCCTAGTCTGACGGCAACTTGATGTGCCAAGGCCAGTGGATATCCATAGGAGGCCTCCCCTTTTTTGAAGAAAAGGAGAGAAGAGATAGAAGTGAGGGGTGTAGTGAGGGACTGGGATGAAAGGAGGGAGGGGAAGCTGAGATTGGGATGTTACACTAGTAAATTACTTATTAATAAAACACAACAAAGAAAAACCATAGATAGGATTTGAAAAAAGTTGATGTTAGTGTATTAGCTTTGAATGGCCTATAACTCACTATGTAGAACAGTTTGGCTTGAATCCTCAGAGATCTCAGGGTGCACAGATAAGAAGCACATGATACCTATATCTTCTTAATGAAGAAAGTCCTGATAAAATATAAACACATCAAATTTTAGTTCTTAGTTTTTATCTCTGAAAATAGTTAATTTTGGATCATGTTATCCTCTGAAATATTCCTTTTTTTCCCCCTGTACTTTCTTTAAGCTCTGTATTCTCTTAAGTTCCTTCATGGTTACTTTTCATGCTGCTAACAGATTTTCCTACCATACCATATTTGTCAGTTGAATTTCTATGTCATTAGATTCATTTTTGGAAGTTACTTTTCTTCCTTTTCAAACATACTTGGCGGTATTACCTATTTTTTTAAAACATAACATGCTAGCTGTTCATATCTTAGAATCTTATCTTATTCAGGATTTATAACAATTCTTGAACAAGAATCTGAGATTTTATTATACTGTTTATATATAATGATTTTAAATATTTTATGTTAATTCTAGTATAATTTTATGTGAACCCTCTGGGTCTTATCTTAAAATGCATTCTCTCAGAAGTTTTCATTTTAATTTTACCTGGAGTATGTGTGTAACACCTACTTGGAAGCCCTTTAAAGACAAATTTTAGTACTCTGTACTAATGGTAGGAAATCAGAATCATAAGTAATGCTGGCTATCATAAAGAATTCTAGGAACCACCATTTTGTCTGTCTGTCTGTCTGTCTGTCTCTCTGTCTGTCTTTCTGTCAGTTGGCTTCTCCACTCTACATGGAATCAAGGACAGATGAATGTGTATATGAATCTCTAGCTAGGCATTGACTTTCTACATTGGCATTCTTCAGAGGTTCTGCATCTCTCTGAATTTCTCAGGGTTCAGTGCTGTGCTGTTGGCTTTCTCAACCCCTTTCTCCTCTGTCCAAGGCTGGTTAGAAGTGAGGTCAACTCTGGGCCACAGGTCAAAGCAAGCCTCACTGCTCACAGAATCCTTGCCTGGCCTGCAATAGAAATTGTGTTGTTTCTGCCCTTTATGTGGTGAAAGCTGAGAGGCTTACAGAATGACAAGACCATTTTAGTCATGCAAAAGTACAAGATGATACATTTATTATTCAGTCAGCCATGTTGCTAGTAAATGGAACCCTTGATATTTTTTTCTGTTTATTTATTTATTTTGCAACTTAACATAATCTACATGCAGTGTTATTTAAATAACCAAAAGAACAGTCGATAAAATTCATTTATGTGATAGCACATATCTAATTTTTAATGTAATTAATTGCTTTACTCTGTCATATTAAAGGAAGTTATATTTTTTTCTTGTAATGAATAGAGAAATTACTGATTTGTGTCAGCCTATTTTAAAGCTTAAAAGTACTCTCAATTTATGTTACATGACAATGGTCATTACATCTTCTACTCAATTTTATTTTCAAACTAAATTAAAAGAAATTCAAAAGTGTTTTTGATATAGTATCTTAAGTATTCTTATTCATTCAACATAGTATCATAAGTATTCTTATAAGACAAAAAAATGGATTAGAAATCTGAGGCTCAAAAACTACAATATATAACTTTATTTGCTCATTAAATATAAGATTTATAAAAGCAAGTAGCAACATTAAGGATGCTACCTGATTATTGTTACATTTTCTTAGGAAGCTTCTGGGTTTGGTTTATTTTCCTGTGACATGATTTCTGAAGCAGAAATAGTATATTGGATTGTCTCCTTCATGGGAATGTTTACAAGCAGAGATACAGTACCATCAATGAAAGAGGGTTTGAAATAGTTTTCCCTGTCACAGACAGCTAACACACGATTAGTCATACTTTCATCCCCTCTACTGCAGGTCATTGAGTTTCCACTTGTGTTTACTAGCTTTACCTCTTTATTAATCATTTATACTAAACCATCATTCGTCAACCCACAAAACTATGGTTTGTGTGTGTACCATCCTCCATAAGCCTATGTGTTTGAGGACCTGGTTTCCAGCTTAGCATCATTTTTAAGAAAGGTATATAAATGGCAGGAGGTCCAGAATTGCTGGTGGAAGAATGTCAAGAGAGGTGGCCTTTGAGGTCTATGGATTGGCCCACTTCTGTTTGTCTCTCTGCATCTGAACAGATGACAGATGACAGACCAGCTTCATGCTCCTGCCACCTTGCCTTCCTCATCATGATAGATATCCCCTCTCAAACTTTAAGACTAAACACACCCTTACTCCCTTCACTTGCTTTGTGAGGGTGCTTAATCACAGCAACAGAAAAGTCACAAAATTTCTTTCCTGTTGTCCTATGAGTCCAGCTGGTACAAGCACCAAAGTAACAAATGTAAATTCCATTTTCCCAACAGAAGACAAAATCAGGAGAATATTCCTAAAGTGAAATAATTGAAGTAATAACCTATAGATCACACAGGAATTAATGAGTTATGTAACTCTTCTTATATGGCCACACAGACTCTACTTATCACTTTTTGAAAAACTTTATTAGATATTTTCTTTAACACATTTCAAATGTTATCCGCTTTCCTAGTTTCACCTCCAAAAACCCTCTGTCCCATCCCTCCTCCCCCTGCTCACCAAATCTCCCCTTCCACTTTCATGACCTGGAATCCCCTACACTGGGACAATGAACCTTTTTAGGACCAAAGGTCTTTCCTCCTATTGATGTCCAACAAGGATATCCTCTGCTACATTTGAGCTGGAGCCATGGATCCCTCCATGTGTAATCTTTGGTTGGAAGTTTAGTCCTTGGGATCTCTGGGGGTACTGGTTGGTTCATATTGTTGATCCTTCTATGGGACTGCAAATCCCTTCATCTCCTTGGGTCCTTCCTCTAGCTCCTCCACTGGGAACCCTGTGCTCAGTCCAGTGGTTGGCTGAGAGCATCCTCCTCTGTATTTGTCAAAATCACTGACAAAATCCTGAGTGGCACTGGCAAAGCCTCTCAGGAGACAGCTATATAAGGCTCCTGTCAGCAAGCACTTGTTGGCATCCACAATAGTGTCTGGGTTTGGTGACTGTATATGAGATAGATCCCCAGGTGAGGCAGTCTCTGGATGTCCTTTCCTTCAGTCTCTACTTATCATTTAAAAACCACCACACTGTTCTGGTAGAGATGTTATACCCACAGTGAAAACTGGGAAGTTTTTGAATGACAAAACCTTATGTATATCTAAAATATTAAGTAAAAAGTTAATGGAAAATACTTGGTGACTAGCTTTAGGAGCTTTTTACTCCAGAACTTCACTGCATCTTTTAATGTGCTATACTTAGGGTTGATGCTTCTCAAATGCCAGCATATTGTGATCAAAGTGTGACCTTGACTTCCCTTGCTTTGGGATTTCTCATTTGATAAAAGGAAAGATAATAACTTTATAGCAGATTAAAACATAAACATTCAGATTACAAGATGAAAAACCGTGCCCTTTTTTGGATAATGGCAGAAATTTATTAACTTGAAAATAAGTATCTAGATGTACTTAAAAATATTTAAGCAAACGTTGGCTATTGAATTAAAACATGTCATCTTGTTGCCCTTTGGAAGAAATCCAAATGGAGCTTCCAGAATGCTTTCCTTGGTTATGAATAAAAGCATCCACTGCAGAGCAATCGTGATCAAAGGAATTCAGACAAATTGAAAGGAGGTGAGATGTGAATTACATCAGCTCAGCAGGACAAGTGTCAGATTTATTGAACTCAGCAAGGGCAGCCTGTGAGCATCACCTTCCCAGGGAGTTGGTGGAGGCAGCTGTACTCATCTCTTTCGTAAATATGAAACAGGAAACATTTTTAATTCTTGTTTGGATATTTTCTTTATTTACATTTCAAATGTTATCCCCTTTCCTGGTTCCTCTCACTAGAAAATCCCCTATACTATCTCCCATCCCCCTGCTTCTATGAGGGTTTTCTCCCACCCACCAACCTACTCCTGCCTCTCCACCCTGGTATTCCCCTACACTGGGGCATAAGTCTTCACAAGACCAAGGGCCTCTTCTCCCATTGATGCCTGACAAGGCCATCCTCTGCTACATATGTGGCTAGAGCCATGGGTCCCTCCATGTTATGTTTGGTAGTTGGTTTAATTCCTGAGAGCTCTTGGGGGTTCTGTTGGTTGTCAATTTTTGAATATTATGTTCGGAACAGTGTGTACAACTACTACTATATTTTTCCACTCATTTTGTATTTCATAATTTGAAAACAATGTTACTTTTAGCCTCTCAAATTTTTTTGTTATTCTTCTCTCATTCAATACATTGTAATTGAACCCACCATCCCTCTCTTAACAGCTTTGTTCCCAGGCCTCCTGTCACCCCAAGATCCACTCCTCTGTTTGTCAGAAAAGAGCAGATGTCCCAGGGAATTCAGTAGAACTCAGCATAACAAGTTACAGTAACACCAGGCATAAACCCTTATGTCAGGGCTGGCTGAGGCAATCCAGTAGGAGGAAAAAGGTCTTATCAGCAGGCAAAAGAGTTGAGGACACAGAGAAAGGAACCCACAGAATCAACTAAGCAGAGAATGGAGGGAATCACCGAGACTGAAATGGCAATCACTGTGCCTGATAGGGTATGCACCAGGTCCTCTACATACATGTTATGTACAGGTGCTTCGTGTTTTGTTATTTACAGTTGCTTCATGTTTTGTAGAATGCCAAACGGGGGGAGTGGGGATGTCTCTGTGTCTCTGACTTGCCTACTCCCTGTGTCCTTTCCTCCTACTGACTTGCCTCATCCAGCCCTGATAAGAGGGGTTGTTACGAGTCTCACAGAAACTTGCTATGCCAGCTCCACACCTCTGGCTCCTACAATTCTTCCTCCCTTCTTCTGTGGGTTTCTCTTTTAAGAAATAAAATATAAGATTGTTCAATTACCTTCTCCTTCTCTGCCAGCTGTTCTAAATTACATTTAAGACTCATCTGAAAGCATTTGCTATTTAATAAACAAGGAGACCTGAGACTCATATGATTAAGTAGAAAGGTTTGGGAGCAGGAAAAGAAAGTCAGTGAAAAACACCCAGTGTGCTTGTTTTTCTCAGAAATGGTTCAAAACCCCAGTTTTTGTGCACAGGAGGAATCCACTTATCCTAGGACAGTGTTGGGACTACACCTATTTCACCTTCACAAAAGACACTTGGGTTTTCTTGTTGTTTATTTATTTGTTTGCGGTGGTTAAGTAAATATGGTGTCAGACCCATCTACAGGGAAGAAGTTCCAAGAATTCCATCAGCCCATCTGCAGCAGTTCACAACATCCTGGTGACTGCTACACAACCTTCATCCTGAGCTTTACAGCCTGACTGTTCATAAACCATTATGAACAAAACTTCTTGTGTTGTCTTTAAAGAAATAATCTGCCAGATACATTCTTTTCCACAAAAACATTGAACCACAGTGAAATGATATAAAAAAATTTGAGTATGATAAACAGATCATTTTAGCTGAAAGACTGATTACTATCCAAGGTCATACAAAGGCACTAAGCCTTTATCCCGAGGTTTGCAATTGCTATTGAGCAGGATGAGTCATTCTCCTCACTTGGGCTGTAATTTCACGATGATTAGAAGATTAGAATTGATTCTTTTTTTCACAACATTTGATTGATTATTTGGGACTCTCACTTCATGAAACATTAGCATATTAACTTCAGAGTACTCCTAAGGGTGTCTCCCAACTCTTGGGACCTCCCTCTCAAGATAATAATTAATAATAATAATAATAACAATAGAGTCTATTTTTATGGCATATATACTCACTGGAGCATGTAGAAGTGATTCTTGATATTATTTATATATTGCCTTGGGCATATGCTTCTTTAAATAAATGGCCAGTAATTTTCATCTAATTTCAGTGATATCCAGGCTGTTTGGGTTCTTGGAAGAACAATGTTGTTTAAGCTAATTGAGTCTTATTTCAAAAGCCTTCAGTCATAAGATCAAACATTCTCAGTGACTAGACAATATATTCTGTGTTGCAATATTATATTTATGCCAACTGAAAATTTAGATATCTTTTTAAAAATTTTCAAATTTGTCCTTTTCTCTCTTCTGTTAGTCTGTCTTATAAATACATGCGTGCGCGCACACACACACACACACACACACACAATGAATGTAATAAAAGGCAAAGTCAAAAGTAAAACTTAATAACATATATTGTCAAGAGGAGCTTCTATAAATTCTCAAGACATGGACAAGTTGTCACTTTTTTCTTTCTGGGTTTTACCTAACAATCTGTAGTCCTAGTGTCATGGCTGAAACATTATTTCCAACGAAATAGATCATTAAATGATTCACATGCAAGCTTCAGTTTGTACTTCATAAGCTAAATAAATAAAATATGTATACATAAATACAGACAGTGTATAGATAATGTATTATACTAGGATTTCACAGATGGAGTTTTTATATGATAAAATGAACCAGGCAGTGTATAATAATTCTACAATATCAATGCTATTAAATGTAATACACATATTTTTAACAGGTGAAAGATGTACATGACCTGAAGAGAAATGGAAAAATTCAAGGTATTTTTAACAGAAGTCAGTTGATGTTTTTTTTTTGAGCACACACCTGCTGTGCTTCCACATAGATATCTTCACTTTAAAAGTTAATCAGAAACCATGTGCTTCTTTTTCCCCCATTCATTTAAAATAGGTATGTTTCCCTTGCAAAATACATCCTGATTACGGTATTCCTTCTCTCAAATGCTTCAAGTGTCTCTACATCTCCCTACCCATCTGGAATCTCTTTATTTCTTTCTCCCATTAGAAGACAAACAGGCTTCTAAAGAATAATACCAAAATAAAATATAAGACAAAACTAACACATTGGAACTGGATAAAACAAACTGAAGAAAAAGAGCCCAACGGATAGCAGAAGAAACAGAGACCTTCTTATCCACACACTCAAATTCAACCAAAATACTGAAGTGGAAGTTATAATATTTATGCAAAGGACCCAGTGCTGCTCCAAGCAGATCCTGTGCTTGCTGTGTCTGTCTCTGCTTGTTCATATGAGCTTGATCAGGTTGGTTTAGAAGGCATTGCTTTTATAAAGTTCACCATCTCCGCTGGCTCTTACACTCTTTCTCTTCCCTCCCATGCATTTCCTGAGTCTTGAGGGAGGATTTGATGGAGACATCCCATTCAGGGTGGAGTGTTGAAAGTTCTCTTATAAGCTGAATAATGACTGAGTATGTGTCTTTGTATTTGTTCCCTTATGTTGCAGGAGGAAGATTCTCTGATGATGTCCGAGATTATATCTGAATGTCATTAGTGGTCATTTTACTGCTGTGTTTTTATAATAATAATAATAATGATGATAATAAATAGTATTATAATTACATAATAGGTAAATATAATAATTATTATTACTAGAACAGTAGCATTTTAACCCTAGGTACCTGGACTATCCAGTCTCAGGTTCTAGGTAACCCAAGAAATTCTGGTAGGTACAGTTTCCTTCTTGAGGAATAGCCTTTAGATCAAATTAGATATTTGTTGGTTACTCCACAAACTTTGTGCCATTATTGCACTAGCATATTTGCAGGAAAGACATCATTAATAAACCACATACTTCTTAAGGATCCTTCTTTATCTGATCAAGAAATAGAGTGATATCAAGATACAGTAGCTCTAATGTTTTCACCAATTCCAGACTAGATTCTTTGGGGGGGGGCATGTTTTAAATTGTTGGGTTGTTTTTCTTACAAGAACTGACTGAAGTAAAAAATATTGATAAAATATAGGTAAGCATAATATTTTTGATAGATTGCTTTTCCAGGTGGCATAAATTTTGCAAATCCCAATTTCTCCTTTGACTGTTTTAAAAATCGTGTTTGAATGAAAGTTAAGTGTGGTGTTAATTAAAGAAATAACCTTGGGTTATAGTTCCTGATAGACTACAGAATGGATTTATTAACATTGGAGATATATTGCCAAACAGCATTGTTGGGCTGCAAAGTGGTTCTACTTTAATTTATTGATTTTGTTTATAAATTTGCTTGCTTATGTTCTATAATCTAGTGAGTCTCTTAAATTCATTCCTCCAGTTTGATTCTTTACTTCAATTATCCTATAAAGTCTTCTTATCTCACTTCTAAGTATGTAGGACAATACATGTGCTAAGTAACTTCCTATGAACATTCACTGTTCATGTCTCATGTTGTATACCATAAAGAAATACATTTTTCCTTGTCAGTAAATTTTAAACATTATTGGCTAATTGGAGTGAATCTTGGTTATATCTCTGGTTGTTTTTTTTTTTTAGTTTTCATATTGAGCAAGGTTTGTTTCCTTGGGTCTTCTCAATAGTAAGATGAAAAATTTGCACTAAATGAACTTTAAGGTTTCTTTTAGGTCCCAAGAAAATGTGAGTTATACTTTCTAAGTGAATATTAAAACTCATAAATAAAATAGTTAGAAACATCGTTTATATCCCCATCCCCTACTTGGTCTACCTGACTGCCTCCTGATTGGGGCTCAATGAGAAAGGAATGCTTGATCTTCCTGGACTAAATATCCCATGGTGGGGTGGTATCCAAGGGTGGTTTCCCCTGTCTGGGGAGAAAGAAAGGGGCGAATGGAAGGAGGGACTTGTAAGAGTGGGACTGGGAAAAGAAGAGGGAAGGTGGATACAACTGGGATATAATGTAAGTTAAAAATAAATTATAGAAGAAATTATAGATAAGAAGAAAAACAAAACAACTGCAAGCCTTAACTAACACAAAGTTATTTCATAAATTACATAATTTGAAAATTGAAGATAAACACTTGCTCAGATTCAGAAAAAAAAGCCACCACATGTTTTCTTGATATTTTAATAAAAGTCTACAAAATAATCCTTAATATAACTCTTTCATTTTGTTTCAGCAAATATTAAGCATCACTATGGAAACTAATATGAGATTGTATAATAGTATGAAATAATATTGTATCATGAAATATTGAAACTTCTCAATGCTCATCATTTTCTTTTAAAATGATTATATAGAATAGATGAGAAAACTCTTTGTAAATGTGCTATCTATGATAACTAAGACTCAGTGCAATGGGGACGCAAAAAACTCCTAACTCCAACAGATGATGCCAAAAGTAGAATTATTGATGGACAGTGCTGGTACATACCTTTAACCCCAGCATTTGAAGGCAGAGGCTGGTGTATCTCTGAGTTTGAGACAATGCTTGTTCTACAGAGAGAATTTCAGGACAGCCAGGGCTATAGAGAGAGACCCTGTCTTGAGAAACCAATACCCCAAAAGTGATTTATTTTACTAGTTGATGGACCTGAAATTGAATTCTAAATAAATATAAAGAAATCAATCACTTGGTCTTTGTGAAAATATTTTAACCTTTTGTTTTACTCTTAAATTAGAATAATGAGTCTAAAAATGTAATTATATATTTCTTAATTTGCATAAGAATTTTTTCCTTAGAGAGTAGTTAGCCTATCCAGGTTCCCACAGATGTCAAAAGACTACTAAATATTCCTTAAGAGTTACTTTTATGATGGATATGCATTGCAAATCTCTGAAAATTGATTATCATAGAGATGGCATTATCAGTTTCCTATATTGATTTACTTAATTAATAATGTACATTTTATTATATTATATATTATAATGTACAGATTGCAGTTAGATACAACTTTAGATGGGGGTAAAATAAGCTGGGTTTCCTTGTATAAATAGGTGAGTGTTTGAACTGGTAAATTTTGGAAAAGAAAATAGTTATTCAGTAAAATTCATTTAAATATAAATATTAACATTTGAAAATATAATGCATTCACATAATTATAATGCTATGTTTGCAGGGTTAAAGTGAATCAACAGATCTTATAAACTGATCATAATATAAAGTCATACAAATTCATTGCAAGGAAATTACATAGATAATTAAAATATTGTAAAAATTAAAGTGCAAATATGACTTAGCAGTTTCATTTCTAGGAGTTTAACTCATACATACTATAGTAGATACTCAAATAAGGTTTACAGCAATATTTTTCTATTAGGAAAGGTATGCAAATAAATACCCTAGCAATAATGGGCATACTGAATAAATGCAACACTTAAGAAGGGATAATGTGCATGCTAATTATGCTAATTTTCAAAATATATAAACAGAATTGAAATTTTCAAGGACTGGCTGTAGGCAATCTTCATTTATCTGCAATTGTATACATATGTTTGCATTTATTAGGATATATATGTATCTATGTATTTAAGTATGTATGTTGTTAGGCAGGAATGCTATTCACTGGTGCTTCATTCTTATTTTCTTCTTGGACATATAGAAGTCATACTTTCCAAACATCAAGGTGGCTCAGACCTATGGAACTAGCAATAGAACATAAAGTATTAGTTGGACTGACAAAATGATAAGCTTCACTTAATCGTGCTAGCCATGTCCTATCTTATAGTTTCCCTATGAAGGATTTTTGCTGAGAAGGAAGAACTACAAGATAAAAGGAGCTGTGATGTCAGCTGTCTGAGGGTCACAAGGACAGATGAGAATTTTGAAAATAAAAAATTTAATCTTCTATTATTATATCCCTTTAGCTGTGTTGTTTTCAGAATTGTCTATTTTGCTTTCTTTTTTAAAATTTTTATTTGATATATAATAAAATTTATTTGATATAATAAAATTTGCTTTATTTACAGTTCTTTTTAAATTTATTTTTATTTTTTATTTATTTTCTATATTGTTTGTTTACATTCTAGAAGCCGTCCCCTTTCCCAGTCCCCCCCCCCATATGTTCCATAAGTCCTCTTCTCTCCATCCATTCTCCTGTCTTTCCCCCTCCCTTTTCTCTGTCCTGATACTCCCTGATACTCTATCCTGATACTATTTACATTTCAAATGGTATCCCTTTTCTGCATTATCCCTCTGAAAACCCCCTATCCCATCCTGCCCCTCAATTTCCTGACTTGCATTCCCCTATTCTGGGAAATCAAGCCTTCACAGCACCCATGGTCTCTCCTCTTTTTGTTGTCTGAAATGGTCATCTTCTGCTACATATGTAGCTGGAGCCATGAGTCCTTCCATGTGTATTCTTTTGGTTGGTTGTTTAGCTCCTGGGAGTTCTGGGGGTACTGGTTGGTACATATTATTGTTCCTCCTGCAGGGCTGCAAACCTCTTCAACTCCCTGGGTCCTTTCTCTAGCTGTGGAGCCTATATTTGTTCATTCTATTGGTTGGATGCAAACCATGGATATTTTGATCCGCTTTCCAATAAGTATCAAAGTATCCATACTTTAGTCTTCCTTCTTGAGCTTTATGTAGTCTGTGAGTTGATATAGTAAAAATGGCCATCTTGCCTAAAGCAATACATAAGTCAATGCAATCTCATCCAAATTCCAACTCAATTCTTCATAGAGTTAGAAAGAGCAATTTCCAAATTTATCTGGAATAACAAAAAACCCAGGATAGCGAAAACTATTCTCCACAATAAAAGAACTTCTGGCAGAATCACCATCCCTGACCTCAAGCTCTACTACAGAGCAATAATGATAAAAACTGTATAGTATTGGTACAGAGACAGGTAGGAAGATCAATGGAATCAAATTGAAGACCCAGAAATGAACCCACATACCTATTTTGCTTTCTTTAAACATTAATTTAGGAAGCCAAACTATTTAAAATAGGTTTCCTCATACAGTATATAAACCCCAAATTCTATAATGTTTACTTGGACTTCCAGGGTGCTTACCACAAATTGTAATATGAGATCATATATTCCATACAGCCATACAGGGGTCAAGTGCTTTCAAGTCGTGGTGTCTTGTCCCAGTGATCTCATGGAATAATACAAAACAGTTCACCCCTGCTACTTGGCTTGATGCCCAAAGGTTGCAAAAATTACCAGACAGACTTATCTCTCACATTTCAATTAAATGGCAGTTTAACCTGAAAAACAGTTTCTGGGGTTGGTGAAACCATGCCCTCTCCCTTCCTACACTCAACACAAAAACTGTACTGGGCATCATATATTGTATTTCTATGCCTAGCTGATCATGGGGCACTACCTCCAAGACCAGTGGAAATCTGATCTTGCTGTTAAGTTGTTCTGGATTCCTATTCTTTCATTTACCCTCACCATGTTATTTCTTAGGTTTGGTGCTGGAGCCAAGAAGGATTTTGCGGCAGGGAGCCTGTGACATTACTGGGGTCTTCCTTACGAGACTTCTTTTTCATCCCACAGTCTCTATCTGCCCTTTGTCTTCCTAAGAGCCACCCTGTCCTCATACTGGCAGGCCTGGCAATTTAATTCTTTTTCTATCATCTAACCTGACCTCCCATATTCAGGAAAGCTACCCTTGTTACTTCTGGAGTGAAAACATGACATTCTCCTTAATGAACACACAAGCAGCTAATGGCCTTTTCATACCCAAAGGGTGAGTTGAAATTTCCAATTATTTTCAGGCTGTAAAGGTGTTTCATTCTTCACAATAATATCATTATGGATGCCTGAGAAATCTCTGGAATTTCTTTCCAGTGAAACTTCCAACTTTGAGGAATTCTTCAAAGTATGATATGGGCGATTTTCTTCAGCCACTTGATGAACCCAGCAAAGTTCAAGGATATATCAGGATGTGAATCAGCCATAGTGTCCTTGTCAAACTGACCAACCCCCAACGAAGGGCTAAAGACTCTTCAAAGACATAGAAAAACAGAAAAAGAAAAGTTCCAAAAGAAAAACCATTGGGTCAGGGGATTCCTGAGATTGCTCTACTCTGTTGTATCAAATTGCTAACCAAATAATCTCTTTCCTGCTGCTTGTCTGCCTCACCTTGCCCTTGGGCTTTCCCTTCCTCTATAAAGACAGTGGGTGATCTTTGACCTGGTGAGGAACGTTTTCCTAAACTGTCTGTACTCCATTTTTCCTAGAGGCCTTTCAAAACTTATTCCTCCACAATGTCTACCCAAGGCTTCTCACAGGCTGGGAGGATGTCTATTTCACAAGGCCCCTTCATGTGCTTGTAGAACCCACGTCTTTGAAGCCATTAGTGCCTATTCCCTCCAACCTATCAATGCAACCTCAAAGTAAAAGGCTTGAAAAAAATTTCCAAGCAAGTGGTCCAAGACTCAAGCTGGAGCAGCAATTCTAGTATCCAACAGAACAGATTTCAACCAAAAGTTATCAAAAAATGATGAGGAAGGAGACTACATACTTATCAAAGGAAAAATTCACCAATAGGAACTCTCAATTCTTAACATCTATGCCCCAAATGTAAGGGAACCCACATTTTTAAAAGGAACGTTACTAAAAGCACACATTGAACCTTCTTTGTTCTGTGCATTTGGTGTTTTCATTATCTTGTGACCAGAAGAATTTCTTTTCTGATTCCATCTGTTTTTAATCTGGTGTTTTGTAGGATTCTTGTATGCTTTTGGGCTTCTCTTTCTTTAGGTTATGGAGGTTTTCTTCCATAATTTTGTTGAAGATGTTCACTGGCCCTTTGAGTTGGGACTCCTCTCTTTTCTATACCTATTATTCTTAAGTTTAGTCTTTTTATTGTATACTGGCTTTTTTGTATGTTTTGAGTTAGTTTTTTTTCCATTGGTTATTTTATTCATTTACATTTAAAATGTTATCCCCATTTCCAGTTTTCCCTACATAAACCTCCTATCCCTTCCTCTTTCCCCTGACTCTATGAGGGGTTCCCCCACCTGCCCAACCACTCTTGCTTCAGTGGCCTAGCATTGCTCTAGGCTGTGTCATCAAGTCACCACAAGACCAAGGGTCTCCTTTGCCATTGATTTCAGATAAGTTAACCCTCTACTATACATCCAGCTGAAGTCATGGGTTTCCCCATGTGTACTCTTTGGTTGGAGGTTTAATCCCTTGGAGCTTTGGTTGGTTGATAGTGTTTTTCTTCCTATGGGGTTGCAAACCACTTTAGCTCCTATAGTCCTTGCCCTAACTTGTCCACTGAGGTCCTGATGCACAGTGAGATATTTGGCTGCATGCATCTGCCTTTGAATTGGTCAGGCTCTGGCAGAGCCTCTCAGGTGACAACTATACTATGTTTTTTTCATCAAGTGCTGCTTGGCATCAGCAATAGTGTAGGTTTGGTGTCCGCTATTAGGACTGATTTCTATGTGGGGCAGTCTCTGGATGGCCTTTCTTTCAGTCTCTGCTCTACTCTTTGTCCCTGTATTTCCTTTTGACAGGAGGATTTCTGGATTAATATATTTGAGGTGGGTGGGTGGTCCCATCCCTCAACCAGGGCCATGCCTAATTCACTGGATATGGTCTATAGAGTCTATCCCCCCTTTGTTGGATATTTGGCTAATGTCCTCTCTGTTGATCCTGAGAAACTCTTGGGTCCATGGCATCTAGAACTTTCTAGTGGATACCCCCAGTTTCCCCTCCCCCACTGCTACACACCTTTCAAATTCCTGACCTTCTGTACTTCTCCCCATCGCCTTTTGTATCTGAAACTGTTCCCTTGTCCCCTTTTCCCTCCCCTTCCTCTCTCCCTCCAGATCCCTCTCTCCCACTTTCCCAAGTTTATTTTCTGCCCCCTTTCTGAGTAGTACTGTAGCATCCACACTTTGGTGTGGTCTTCCTTCTTCTTGGATTGTGTTCATATAGTTTGTGAGTTGTATCCTGGGTATTTCAAGCTTTATTTATTTATTTATTTATTTATTTATTTACTTTTACCAGGGAACTGCCATGTGGCTATATCTAAGTGCCAATATGAAAATGTGTAATTTGACTGTGAACCCAGAAAGAACATTTAATGGGTTTTGCTCAGCAGTTAAAAGGATGTACATAGATCAAGAGACTTGCTTTTCATTGTGAGAGCAGTTGTTACTGTTGGAATTTAAAACAACGAGTCCCTGCAATTTTCCAATAAGGATGGTCATAAAAGTATCAGGAAAAAATGTTCATGCTATGCTTTTTTTAAAGTTAAAATTTGTATTTTTGTATTTGCAATAAATACATGCCTTTTATAAAAATGTAAATATAAAATAAAAGACAAACAAATGTGAGATTATCTCCAATCCCCATTCTCCCATTGTAATATTTTATTAGGACAGATGAGGTTGTTGCTGCACTTTACAACTTCAAAGGAAGGATTTAAGGAAATGTAGAAATTCTCACAGTGTTGTAAAGAGCTGGGGAAACAACCCTGTCAGGATCTAAGAACAGAAGGAAAACACCACCACCACCACCACCAACAACAACAACCACAAGAATAAAAAACAAAACAGGTTTACCAGTGGAATGCTTCTGGTAAAAGCACTCAGTGGAGTGTCTGAATAAGACCCTCAGAATGGTAAGTCAGGGCAAAGACAGAGGCGAGGTAAGCCACAGGTACTTCTCATTTCATGTATATTTTCACTTATATAACAAGCAGGTGTTGCTTCCCAGCAGGTAGTGTGCACCTGGGCCCTCAGTGAGCATTGATGAGACTACTGCAATGTAGGTGTCCCAGCAGCAGTGGTTGGAGATATTAAGGCTAAAAAGCAGAATCCTAACACCAACACAACTTAGATGGTTCTTAGTCTAGTGGAGGCTGGAGATGGCTTCTCTGTCTGTTCTTATGCCATGGTCCATTTCTCCCAAAAGCTCCTTCTGGAACAGTTGCAGTCTGATACAGCATGATCCTGGCCAAGATCCTAAACAGTGATTCTGGCAACCCACTGGCTGACTGTGATTAAATACATGCAGGTGCTGAATTCGTTTGAGAACAGGGCTAACTGTTCCTAGTTATTATGAACTTCCTTTCCATAAAAGAATATAGAACCCAGAAAATACATTTTGCTCTTGAGTCTTTTCCTAATTAGCTATACAGGATAGAAAAATTAGCTTTCTCACCAGGACTATGTGTGGTTTTCTCATATCTAAAGAAGAGAAGATACATATTATTCAATAACTTCTTCCTAGTTCTAAACCCATACTATGATACGAGCAATCAATTTTCCAAATAGCTACACTTATATTTTTCTCTGTTTGTAGGTAGTAGTAATTTCGTCATTACCTGGTTTTAACACTTTTACTCAGTATAACCATCATAGGAGAGAAAAGCAACTTACTTGTTTTTCTTGGTATTCAAAAAAAAAAAGAATATCAGTAATAGTGCACTCTTATCCATACTTTATCAATGAACAAAGATTTTGTTTTTCAAGTTGAAAAACACATAGTATACTGCGGTAATGATAAGTCTCTAAAGTTTTTATGAAGTATTTTGGAACTATTATACTTAATGTATGAGGCTCTCTGGAAAAGTATAGAATAATAAGCTGTGAATTGCCCCATAATTCATTCCATTCATAGCACGACTAATGATTTTCAAAATCTTTGAAACATGCCCAGGTATCTCTGACCTGATTACAATCTTGTATTTAATGTAGCAATTTTCATTTATATTCACTCCTTGGCACTTCATACTTACACTGCTTTGACAGCTTGTCAGAAGTAAATCCTGTCAAATAGGGTATTCCCTTTGGAAAACTTCACACAGCTTGTGTTGCTGGTGAGGAAGAAAGAGAAATATAGCAAGCGTGTTCCGTCCAATTAGCAAAGATGTGTAGGCTCTCTGGTAGTGCAGCTGGGCAATTGGCAATGGAGGGAGGGAATTTTATGGTCTCTGAAAGCCTCTCATTTGTAGTGACAAACTTGGAAATTTAAAGTGAACTATTAACTCTCTCCTGACCATATTTATAACTACAGACAAAAAGTTTGTTCTATCTCTCATATAAGCAAGAATGGGTCTATATTTATATCAATGAATTAGCAAATCCTAGGTAGTTCTTTAACACCTTTTTTTTTAACTAGGCAAAATGTGTGAGGTTTTTTTTATGTGAATGTAGAATTTCTTAAAAGTTTAAAATTAAAAACTCTAAATTTATAGTTGGAAGAGCTGGAATAAAACAGAAAACCAAATGCTTGTATGTGATGAAAACAAGCTGTATGAAGGGTCTTACCTCAGTTTCTCAGATACAAGAGAGTTTATGATAGCGTTGTTTTTGCTATATAACCTTCAGCGAGGTCATCATAGAAAAAACCTGTGCATCTAGCAGCATACATATTTATATAGGAACATAGTTGTAAGGCATCACCAATCAGAGAACCAATGTTCCTACTGTGCCCTCAAAGGCAGTTTTACAATTTTACAGCCCTAGGCAGTTAATAAGACATTTATGTAGACACTGCTTCAGGTCTTTCCCCACATCTTATGACATTGCCTTGTCTTTTTCCCCCACTTGACTGATGAAAAAGATGAAAGAAAATCTTTACTGATTTTCCTTGCATTGCCAGACCCTTCCATGAATATGCTGACTTTTGTTGAGATGCTTAAAGGAAGATCAGTGCAAAAGCTCTCCACTGGGGAAAATATCTATTCTCTTCAAGGGATGTGAGTGAATATGGTGAAATGAATAAAAAAGTGTGGAAAAAGAGAGCAGGAGAGAAAAGTTGAGTAGCCACATGATCCCTTAGTGATGGTGTAGATGGATGGCTTGCATCTTATAGAAAGTGAGTGAGGGTCTATCATAGTCCAAGGAGGGAAGCAACATCAACTGGCTCATCTTTAAAGGAATTGTTCTAAGTTTTCAGTGGCAGAAATTATATTTGCAAAATGCATACACCATTAAAAATCACCCAACATTATTGTCTAGAGATAATAATTATCAGTTTGAAATATCTATATCTGATCTTTCACGTTAGTGATTTTAAGAATTAAAATTTGATCCTGAAGAGTCCATGGTACCATAAATGCAATCTCTTTCCCTAGCAGCCTTCATTTGACTTTGATGACCTACACCTCCCATATGTGCACATACATAAGGATCCAAGTCTAGCCTCTGCTTCTGGGATAAAACACGCAATGTATGTCATCTGGGTTGCATTGCCTAATAAAATGATTTCTGACTTTATCCACTTTTCTATCCATGACAGAGAAATGTCACAATTTCATTTTTATTACAGCTGAATAAATTTCCATTGTGCTTATCTGTCCATCAGTTTATGGACATCTGAGTAGTTTATATTTTCTATCATGAGTATGATAAACATGGATGTTCATGTACAGACAGAGATCTTAAATGTAATATGAATGAGACTAATAGTGAAAGCAGATAACTTTAAGGAAACAGGTACATATGGTATGTGCATGTTTATTCACTCTCTCATATGTGTGTGTGTGTGTCTGTGTGTGTGTGTGTGTTTGCATCTGTGCATGTGTGCATGTGTTTGTGTGTGTGCATGTGCGCACATGTGTCCTAGTTGCTAGGACAGCTGCTAGGTTATCATTTTCTCCAGTGTTCTCCTTGGAGATAACCCAGGGTACATATCATGTAAAAATCTATGCAGCAGCAGAAAATAGGACTATATCTCAACTTTATATTTAAAGTTGTGTGAACGCCCTTCTGTAAATCAGCTTTCCTAGGTCTCAGATTCTCTATCTATTAAATTAAAATATGTCCTGTTCTAAAACCCTTGAAGACTTTTTGAAGATTCAAAAATATATGCAGTATAAAACATTTTATAAAATTTATATGAATATGCAAATTTTCTTATACACAATTGATAAGATATACTCTTCACTGACATGCACAACAGAGAATGCCATTTTCTCACTGAAAATTGGGTAGTTGTTTGCATATGTAATGCTTTTGTTGCATATGAATTCAAATATACAAAATTTCCACAGGAAAATGACAGGAACATACAATCACACTCAAATCACAGATAGAGTTTGGTAGGTCAGAAAACACCTTAAATGAAACAATTGTATACAAGTAGAAGTAACCTACCAAATGTGCCACTTCTAAATGCAGAACAAATTGTAATTTATATAAAAATGCCCAAGATTTTGTTAACAGATTCTGGAAACAAATTATGATTTTCATCACTTTATGTGTTTAACCTTTCATTTTTCAAAGGTAAAATATTGCAAGAGAAGAAAATGTTTTTGAATTATGCTTTTATCACTTCCACTCCAATATCTCCTTATCTGCAATTACAATGAAAAGAGGATTAGCTATTTTACTTAAGTCTTTTTCATATTATGCCATATAATTGAAGACTCAAAAAAGTGAGGAAACTGACTTGTAATTGTGTGCAGAATATTGAATTGATCAAAGTGCATACACAGGGTTGCCAACGGTTTTCTACTAAGCTTCCCTGTAGAGCTGTTTTAATGGCACCATTATTTACTACAGCTATGACAGAGAACACAAGTACGTGACTACAGATGGATGAATTGATAAAAAAAACTATAATACACATGGTATGCCACAGTGCAGAGAGTTTCTAGTAACACTCTTGTCATTTGTACAATATTGATGATCATAAAGGACATAATAGTAATTTCAGTAAGTGAGACACAGAATGAAAAGTAGCACATATGGTTGTGGTTAGAATATGGAGAGAGGGTAGAGCAAAGAGATCATTAAAGGATGCAGAGGTACAAAGAGGTAGGATGAGTAAGTTTCAAACAAATGTATAGAATGATAATTATACTTAATTATATTCTATTGCTTACTCAATATTAGTTAAGAGCATAGTTTTTTATTTTCTATATTCTTTGTTTACATTCTGAATGCTTTCCCCTTTCCCGGTGCCCCCCCTCCCCTTCAGTCTCATAGGCCCTCTTCCCTCTGCCCTTTTCCCAATCAACCCCTCCCATTTCCCTGTCCTGGTATTCCCCTATAATGCTGGATCAACTCTTTTCCGAACCAGAGCCCTCTCTTTCCCTCTTTTTGGGTATCATTTGATATGCTAACTGTGCCTTGAGAATTCAGAGCTTCTGGGCTAATTAATATCCACTTATCAGTGATTGTATTCCATATATATTTTTTGTGATTGGGTTACCTCACTTAGGATGATATTTTCCAGTTCGAACCATTTGCCTAAAAATTTCATGAATTCATTGTTTTTAATTGCTTAGTAGTATTCCATTGTGTAAATATACTACAATTTCTGTATCCATTCCTCCACTGAGGGACATCTGGGTTCTTTCCAGCTTCTGGCTATTATAAATAAGGCTGCTGTGAGCATAGTGGAGCATATGTCCTTGTCACATGCCGGGGAATCCTTTGGGTTTATGCCCAGTAGTGGTATAGCAGGGTCCCCCGAAAGTGTCATGCCCAGTTTTCTGAGGAACCACCAGACTGATTTCCAAAGTGGTTGCACCATCTTGCAATCCCACCAGCAGTAGAGGAGTGTTCCTCTTTCTCCACATCCTCGCCAACACCTGCTGTCTCCTGAGGGTTTTTTTTGTTGTTGTTGTTGTTGTTGTTGTTTTGGGTTTTTTGTTTTTTTCTTTTGTTTTACTTTAGCTCATTATTTTATTTTGTTTGAAATGCGGTATCACTACATTACCACAGGCAGTCTGAAACCTGCAATCCTCTTTCCTTGACCTCCATTATGCTATGGTAACAGGTGTGTAACAAGTCATCTAATAATACTGTGCTATCATATAACCAACTTTTTTTCTACATTCTTTGTTTGCATTCCAAATGATTTTCCCTTTCCTGGTTCCTCCCTCCCCATATGTCCCATAAGCCTTCTTCCCTCTCCCATTCCATAATCACCCCTCCCATTTCTCTGTCCTGGAACTCCCCTACAATGCTGCATCAAGCCTTTCCAAGACCCAGGCCCTCTCTTTCCTTCTTCTTGGGATCAATTGATATGCTAATTGTGTCTTGAGTAATCAGAGCTTCAAGGCTAATTAATATCCATTTATCAGTGTTTACATTCCATGTGTATTCTTTTGTGATTGGGTTACCTCACTGGATATTTTCTAGTTCCAACCATTTGCCTAAAAAATTCATGAATTCATTGTTTTTAATTGCTGAGTAGTATTCCACTGTGTAAATATACCACATTTTCTGTATCCATTGCTCCATTGAGGGACATCTAGGTTCTTTCCAGCTTCTGGCTATTACAAATAAGGCTGCTATGAACATAGTGGAGCATGTGTCCTTCATGCATGCTGGGGACTCCTCTGGGTATATGCCCAGGAGTGGTATCTCATGGTATTCTGGAAGTGTTATGCCAGGTTTTCAGAGGAACTGCCAGAATGATTTCCACAGTGGTTGTATCATCTTGCAATCCCACCAGCAGTGGAGGAGTGTTCCTCTTTCTCCACATCCTAACCGACACCTGCTGTCCCCTGAGTTTTTAAACTTAGCCAATCTGACTGGTGTTAGGTGAAATCTCAGGTTGTTTTGATTTGCATTTCCCTAATGACTAATGATGTTGAACATTTTTTAAGGTGCTTCTCAGTCATCTGAATTTCTTCACGTGAAAATTCATTGTTTAGCTCTGTACCCCATTTTTAATAGGGTTATTTGGTTCTCTGGATCTAACTTCTTGAGTTGTTGTATATATTGGATATTAGCCCTCTGTTGGATGTAGGGTTGGTGAAGATCATTTCCCAATTTGTTAGTTGCTGTTTTGTCCTTTTGACAGTGTCCTTTGCCTTATAGAAACTTTGCAATTTTATGAGGTCCCATTTGTCAATTCTTGATCTTAGAGCATAAGCTATTGGTGTTTTGTTCAGGAACTTTTCCCCTGTGCCCATGTCCTCAAGGGTTTTCCCCAGTTTCTTTTCTATTAGTTTCAGTGTGTCTGGTTTTACGTGGAGATCCTTGATTCACTTGGAGTTGAGCTTAGTACAAGGAGATAAGAATGGATCAATTCGCATTCTTCTGCATGCTGACCTCCAATTGAACCAGCACCATTTATTGAAAAGACTATCTTTTTTCCACTGAATGTTTTCTGATCTTTTGTTGAAGATCAAGTGATCATAGGTGTGTGGGTTCATTTCTGGGTCTTCAATCCTATTCCATTGATCCACTTGCCTGTCACTGTACCAATACCATGCAGTTTTTAACACTATTGCTCTGTAGTATTGCTTGAGGTCCAGGACACTGATTTCCCCAGAAGTTCTTTTACTGTTGAGAAAAGTTTTAGCTATCTGGGTTTTTTGTAATTCCAGGTGAATTTGAGAATTGCTGTTTCTAGCTCAATGAAGAATAGAGTATGGATTTTGATGGAGATTGAACTGAATTTGTAGATTGCTTTTGACAAGATGTCCATTTTTATTATATTAATCCTGCCTATCCACAGCCATGGGAGAACATTCCATTTTCTGAGGTCTTAGATTTCTTTCTTCAGAGACTTGAAGTTCTTGTCATACACATTTTTCACTTGTTTATTTAGAGTCACACCAAGATACTTTATATTGTTTGTGACTATTATGAAGGGTTTGCTTTCCTAATTTCTTTCTCAACTTGCTTACCCTTTGAGTATAGGAAGGCTGTTGATTTGTTTGAGTTAATTTTATATCCAGCCACTTTGCTGAAGTTGTTTATCAGCTGTACGAGTTCTGTGGTGGAGTTTTTTGGGTCGCCTAAAAATACTATCTTATCATCTGCAAATAGTGATAATTTGACTTCTTCCTTTCAAATTTGTATCCCTTTCACTTCCTTTTTTAAATCTAATCGCTCTAGCTAGAATTTCAAATACTATATTGAATAAATATGGAGAGAGAATTCAGTCATTTCTAGTCCCTGATTTTACTGGGATTCCTTCAAATTTCTCTCCATTTATTTTGATGATGCCTATTGGTTTGCTATACATTGCTTTGCTATGTTTAGGAAGGGACCTTGAATTCCTATTCTTTCCAAGACTTTTAACATGAAAGTATGCTGAATTTCGTCAAATGCTTTTTCAGCATCTAATAAAATGACCATGTTGTTTCTTTATTTGAGTATGTTTATATAGTGGATTACATTAATGGATTTCTGTATA
Source organism: Apodemus sylvaticus (assembly GCF_947179515.1). Classification (NCBI taxonomy): domain Eukaryota; kingdom Metazoa; phylum Chordata; class Mammalia; order Rodentia; family Muridae; genus Apodemus; species Apodemus sylvaticus. The sequence goes on along the minus strand of NC_067486.1, from coordinate 72,911,754 downwards.
TTGAACCATCCCTGTATCCCTGGGATGAAGCCTATTTGATCGTGATGAATGATCATTTTGATGTGTTTTCGGATTTGATTGGCAATAATTTTATTGAGTATTTTTGCATCAATATTCATAAGGGAAATTGTTCTGAAGTTCTCTTTCTTTGTTGGATTTTTGTGTGATTTTGGTATCAGCATAATTGTGGCTTTATAGGACGAGTTGGATAGTGTTCCTTCTGTTTCTCTTTTGTAGAATAGTTTGAAGAGTATTGGTGTTAGGTCTTCTTTGAAGGTCTGATACAATTCTGCACTAAAACCATCTGTTCCTGTGTTGTTTTTGTTATGAGACTTTCAATGACTGCTTCTATTTCTTTAGGGGTTATGTGATAATTTAGATTGTCTATCTTATCCTGATTTAACTTTGGTATTTGGTATCTGTCTAGGAAATTGTTCATTTCATCCAGATTCTTCAGTTGTGTTGAGTATAGTCTTTTGTAGTAATATCTGATGATTTTTTTGAATTCTTTTCAGTTTCTGTTGTTATATCTCCCTTTTTATTTCTAATTTTCTTATTTTGGATACTGTCCCCATGCCCTCTGGTTAGTCTAGATAAGGTTTTATCTATCTTCTTGATTTTCTCAAATAATCAGCTCCTGGTTTTGTTGATTCTTTGTATATTCTTTTTGTTTCTATTTAGTTGATTTCAGTCCTGAGTTTGATAATTTCCTACCATCTACTCCTCTTGAGTATATTAGCTTCTTTCTGCTCTAGAGCTTTCAGGTTTGCTGTTAAGCTGCTAGTGTATGCTCTCTCCAACTTCTTTTTGGAGGCACTCAAAGCTATGAGTTTTCCTCATAACATTGCTTTCATGTGTTCCATAAATTTGTGTATGTTGTGCCTTCATTTTCATTAAATTCTAAAAAGTCTTTGATTTCCTTCTTTATTTATTTCTTGACCAAGATATAATTGAGTAGAGCATTGTTCAGCTTTCATGTATATGTGGGCTTTCTGTTGTTTTTGCTGGTATGGAAGACCAGCCTTACTCCATAGTGCTCTGATAGGAGGCATCGGGTTAGTTCGATATTTTTATATCTATTAAGGTATACTTTGTGACTAATTATATTGTCAATTTTGGAGAAAGTACCATGAGTTATTCAGGAGAAAATATATTCTTTTGACTTAAGATGAAATGTTCTATACATATATGTTAAATACATTTGGTCCAAAACATCTGTTAGTTTCACTGTGTGTCTGTTTAGTTTGTGTTCCCTGATTTGTCCATTGAGGTGAGTCAGGTGTTGAAGTCACCCACAATTATTGGGTGAGGTGCAATGTTTGCTTTGAGCTTTAGTAAAGTTTCTTTTACGAATGAGGGCGCCTTTTTATTTGGAGCATAAGTGTTCAGAATTGAAAGTTCTTCTTGATAGATTTTTCCTTTGATGAGTATAAAGTGTCCTTCTGTGTCTTTTTTGATGACTGTTAGTTGAAAGTCAATTTTATCTAATATTAGAATGCCTACTCCAGCTTTGTTCCTGGGACCATTTGCTTGGAAAATTGCTTTCCAGATTTTTACTCTAAAGTAGTGTTTGCCTTTGACATTGCGGTGCATTTCCTGTATGCAGCAAAATGCTAGGTTCTGTTTATGTATCCAATCTGTTAGTCTCTGTCTTTTTATTGGGGAATTGAGTCCCTTGATGTTTAGAGATATTAAGGAATAATGATTGTTGCTTCCTGTTATTTTTAATGTTAGTTTTATGTTTGTGTGATTATCTTCTTTTTGGGTTTTTTGAAAGATTTCTATCTTGCTTTTCTTAGGGTGAGGTTCCCCTCCTTATATTGTCATTTTCCATCTATTATCCTTTGCAGAGTTGGATATGTTGAATGATATTGTGTATATTTTTTTTTTCATGGAATATCTTGATTTCTCCATCTCTGATGATTGAGAGTTTTGCTGGGTATAATAGTCTGGGCTGGCATTTATGTTCTCTTATGAACACAATATAAGTATAAGATCTGCTCAGGAACTTCTTGCTTTCATGGTCTCTGGTGAGAAGTCTGGTATAATTCTGATAGGTCTTCCTTTATATATTCCTTGGCCTTTTTCTCTTACTGCTTTTAATATTATTTATTTAGTACATTTGGTGTTTTGATTATTACGTGATGGAATTTCTGTTCTGGTCCAGTCTGTTTGGAGTTCTGTAGTCTTCTTGCATGTTCACGGGCATCTCTCTCTTTAGGTTAGGGGTGTTTTCTTCTACAATTTTGTTGAAGATATTTCCTGGCCTTTTAAATTGTAAATCTTTGCTCTCTTCTATACCTATAATCATTAGGTTTGGTCTTCCCCTTGTGTCCTGGGTTTCCTGGATGTTTGGGGTTACAAGCTTTTTGCATTTACATTTTCTTTGACTGTTGAATCAATGTTTTTTGTGGTATCTTCAGCACCTCAAATTCTTTCTTCTATTTCTTGTATTCTGTTGTTGATGATTCCATCTATGACTCCTGATTACTTTGCAAGGTTTTCTATCTCCAGAGTTGGCTTTGTGATTTCTTAATTGTTTCTACCTCCATTTTTAGATCATGGATGGATTTGTTCAGTTCCTTCACTTGTTTGTTTTTTTTGTTTTGTTGTGTGTGTGTGTGTGTGTGTGTGTGTTTCTTTAATTCTTTAATTTTTGTGTTTCCTCTTTAAGGACTTCTGCCTGCTGACCCATGTTTTCCTGTATTTCTTTAAGGGATTTTTGTGTTTCCTTCTATCTGTTGACTCATGTTCTCCTGTACTTCTTTAAGGGAGTTATTTATGTCCTTCTTGAAATCCTCTATCAGCATCATGAGATGTGATTTTAAATCCAGATCTTGCTTTTCTTGTTTGTTGGGGTATCCAGGACTTGCTGTTGTGGCCTAACTTGGTTCAGATACTGCCATGTTGCCTTGGTTTCTGTTGGTAATAGTCTTGCATTTACCTTTTGCCATCTGGTTACTCTGGTGTTAGCTGGTATTGCTGTCTCTGACTGTGGCTTATCTGTTATGAAAGCCTCTGTATCTGTGCTCCTGGGAGAGCAGTACTCTCTGTGTACTCCAGGTATGTGGGTACTCCTGGGAGACCTGCTCTCTTGTGGTTGTATTTGGGTATGTAGCTCTGTGGCTCTGATCAACTCTGAGTGCAGGTAGAAATCAGAAAACTCCTATTCCAGGCTGTTCCTAGGCTCTTGTGTCATGAAGGTTTCTGGTTGTTTCCTCTGAGTAGCAGGGTTGGTCCTACCTGTGCTGTCTGGCCTCTCTGCACTCCTGAGTGTTTAGCTACCTCTGTGCATCACTTGGATATGGTGCACTGTGTCAGAGCATGGTCCCAAGCTGGAGTCAGAAACTGGAGGGCTTCCTTCAGAGGGTTCTGAGCATGATCCTGATTAAAGTCAGAGGTTTTACCTGTGCAGGCAGGCCTCTTCGCACTCCTGGGTGATTGTTACCTCCCTGCACCATTTGGGTATGGCACGCTGTGCCTATATTCTATATTCTTGTATTCTATATTCCATATTCCATATTCTGCATTCTACATTATATATTCCATATTCTAAATCCTAGATCCTAAATGCTATATTCTTGCATTCTACATTCTACTTTCTGCATTCTACATTCTATATACTATATTCTATATTCTTATATACCATGTTCTACATTCTACATTCTATATTATATTCTACATTCGACATTCTATATTATATTCTATATTCTTTATTCTATATTCTACATTCTACATTATACATTATATTCTATATTCTATACTCTATGCTCTATATATTCTATACTCTATATTCTATATTCTATATTCTATACTCTATATTTTATATTCTATATTCTATACTCTATACTCTATATATTCTATATTCTATATTTTATATTCTATATTTATATATTTTATATTCTATATTCTAACTCTATTCCATGTTCCATATTCTATATTCTTGGTTTGTATATTCTATATTCTATATTCCATATTCCATATTTTAGATTCCATATTCCATATTTCACATTCCATATACTATATTCCATATTCTACATTCTACATTAGGTATTATATATTCTATATGCTAAATCCCATATCCTAAATTCTATATTCTTGCATTCTACATTCTACTTTCTACATTCTACAATCTGGAATCTATATTCTATAGTCTATATTCTTACATACTATTCTTACATTATTCATTCTATGTTCTAAATTCTACATTCTACTTTCTATGGTAAATATTCTACAGTCTATATATTCTATATTCTAAATCTTATATTCTATATTCTACATCCTATATTGAATTCTATATTCTATATTCTATATCCTATATCCTATATCCTATAATGTCCTATATTCTATATCCTATATCCTATATTCTATATTCTATATTCTATATTCTTACTATATTCCATGTTCCATATTCTATGTTCCTGCATTGTACATTCTATATTCTATATTCTAACTATATTCCATGTTCCATATACCATATTCCTACATTGCATATTCTATATTCTATATTCTACAGTCTATATTCTATATTCTATATTCTGTATTCTGTATTCTGTATTCTGTATTCCATATTCCGTATTCTGTATTCCATATTTCATATTTAATATTTCATATTCCAGGTTCCATATTTCACATTCCATATACCATATTCCATATTCTACATTAGGTATTCTGTATTCTAATTTTCATATCCTAAATTCTATATTCTTGCATTCTACATTCTACTTTCTACATTCTACATTCTGTAATCTATATTCTGTAGTCTATATTCTTGCATACTATATTCTATATTCTACATTCTATATTCTGTAGATATATGTGTTCTATGTTCTACATTCTATGTTCTATATTCTACAGTCTATATTCTCTATTCTAAATCTTATATTTTATATTCTTCTATATTCTATATTCAGTATTCTGTATTCTGTATTCTATATTCTATACTACTCCATATTCCATATTCTATATTCTTGCATTCTATATTCTATATTCTTGAATTCTATATTCTATATTCTTATTCCATATTCTATACTTTGTCCTCTATATTTTATTGTCTCTCTTTTATCGTTCAGTTTTATATACTTATTCTATATTCTATGATCTATTTTGTATGATATCTTCTATATCTTATAATCTATATTCTATATTGTATGATGTATATTCTATATTCTTACATTCTATATTCTAAACTCTATAATCTAATTCTTTTGGGGGGTATTCTTTTATATTATTATTCTTTATTAGATATATTCTTTCTGTTGTATTTTTTAAATTTTTTTAATTTACTGAAAAGGGAAGTAAAGGGCAATAAAAACACTTTATGATACAATTAAAAATTTACATGTAAAATATTTCAGATTAACACATTAAAATTGACAAATTGACAATTTTCATGGAAAATTAAAGAGTAAAGTGGTAGACATGCAAAACATTGCTAAATTAATTGAAATATGGAATAGAAATACTTTATGATAAAATTGAAGATGTACGTGGAAAGTATTTCTGATAAAATTGTAGAAAAATGTAGAAGACCAAGTTAGAATTGAAGATTATCAAAAAAATGTTTATATAGATATAATAATGGTAGGTTTAAAAGTATTCCTAAGTTGATTGAAAGTGCAATTATAAACATTTTCTGATAAACTTGAAGATTTACATGGAAAATATTTCTGATAAAATTGAAGAAATATATAGAAAAAACATGTTAAAATTAAAGATTATCATGGAAATTATGTAGATTAAACGATAGGCATAAAGATAATTCTAAGTTGATTGAAGGTGGAATTATGAATATTTTCAGATAACATTGAAGATTTACATGGAAAATATTTCTGGTAAAATTCAATAAATAAATAGACAAACACTTTAATATTAACTATTTCATGGAAATTTTTACATATAAAATGGTAGATATAGAAACTCTAAATTAATTGAAGGTGCAATTAGAAGAAACATTTGTGATAAGATCAAAGATTTACATTGAAAACATTTTTGATAATATAGAGGAAGTATATAGAGATATTAAAATTGAAGATTATCATAAAATAATGCAGATAAAATGGTAGACATAAAAACATTACTAAATTAATTAAAAGGAGAATTATAAATATTTTCTGATAAAATTGAAGATTTACCTGAGAAATATTTTGTTAGTCTACATCTTTTTATTGGGGAGTTGAGTAGGGAATAGTTAATTGTTGCTTCCTGTTATTTTTGATGTTATTTTTATGTTTGTGTGGGTATCTTCTTTTGGGTTTCTTGGAAGAAGATTACTTTCTTGCTTTTTCTAGGTTGTAGTTTCCCTCCTTGTGTTGGCATTTTCCATTAATTATACTTTTTAGGGCTGGATTTGTGAACAGATATTGTGTAAATTTGGTTTTATCATGGAATATCTATTTTATTTCCATTTCACATGATTTCCCCTTTCCTGGTTTCCTCCCCTAAAATCCCATAAGCCATCTCCCCTCTCCCTGTTGCCCAATCAACCCTCTCTCACTTACCTGTCCTTATGTTCCCCTACACTGTGGCATCGAACCTTTTGAAGACCAAGGGCCTCTCCTCCCTTTGATGTACAAGGCCATCATGTTTACTATCTGGTTGATGGTTTTGTCCCTAGGAGTTCTGGGAGTATTGGGTGGCTCATATCATTGTTCCTCCTATGGCGCTGCAAACCCCTTCAACTCCTTAGGTCCTTTTTCTAGCTCCCCCATTGGGGAAGTGCTTAGTTCAATGGATGGCTGACAGTGTACCCCTCTATATTTGGCACGCACGAGTGGAGCCTCCCAGGTGCCTGCTAAAGTTGTCTCCAGGGAGCAAGTACTTTTGGGCATTGATAATAGTGTCTGGGTTTTATAACTGTATATGGAATGGATCCCTAGGTAGGGTAGTCACTGCATTGTCTTTCCCTCAGTCTCTGCTCTACAATTTGTCTCTGTATCTCCTTCTGTGGGTATTTTTCTGCTTTCTAAGAAGGACCAGAGTATCCATACTTTGTTCTTCCTTCTTGTGCATCATTTGATATGTGAAATGTGCCTTACTTATTCCAAACTTCTGGGCTAATATCCACTTATCAGTGAGTGCATACAATGTGTTTCTTTGTGATTGGGTTACCTCACTCAGGATGATATATTACAGTTCCACCCATTTGCTTAAGAATTTTATGAATTCATCATTTTTTTCTCGATGTAATTTTATTTTATTCGATACATTTTTCATTTACATTTGAAATGATTCCCCCTTTTCTGGTCCCCCACTCCCCGAAAGTCACATAAGTCCCCTTCCTTCCCTCTGTTTTCCCACCCACCCCTTCCCAATTCCCTGTTCTGGTTTTGCCTTATACTGCTACAATGAGTCTTTACAGAACCAGGGGCCACTCCTCCATTCTTCTTGTACCTCATTTGATGTGTGGATTATGTTTTGGGTATTCCAGTTTTCCAGGCTAATATCCACTTATTTGTGAGTGCATACCATGATTCATCTTTTGAGTCTGGGTTACCTCACTTAGTATGATGTTCTCCATCTCCATCCATTTGCCTAAGAAATTCATGAATTCATTGTTTCTAATGGCTGAATCATACTCCATTGTGTATATATACCAATTTTTTGCTTCCATTCCTCTGTTGAGGGATACCTGGGTTCTTTCCAGCTTCTGGCTATTATAAATAGGGCTGCTATGAACATAGTGGAGCATATAACCTTATTACATACTGGGGAATCCTCTGGGTATATGTCCAGGAGTGGTATAGCAGGATCTTTCGGAAGTGAGGTGCCCAGTATTCTGAGGAACCGCCAGACTGATGTCCAGAGTGGTTGTACCAATTTGCAACCCCACCAGTAGTGGAGGAGTGTTCCTCTTTCTCCACATCCTCACCAACACCTGCTGTCTCCTGAGTTTTTAATCTTAGCTATTCTGACTGGTGTAAAGTGAAGTCTCAGGGTTGTTTTGATTTGCATTTCCCTGACACTAATGAAGTTGAGCATTTTTTAAGATGTTTCTCCACCATCCAAAGTTCTTCAGGTGAAAATTCTTTGTTTCACTCTGTACCCCATTTTTAATAAGGTTATTTGGTTTTCTGGGGTCTAACTTATTGATTTCTTTGTATATATTGGATACTAGCCCTCTCTCTGATGTAGGGTTGGTGAAGATCTTTTCCCAATTTTTTGGTTGCTGATTTGTCCTTTTGATGGTGTCCTTTGCTTTACAGACATCTATCAATGCAACCCACTACATAAACAAACTCAAAGAAAAAAAACACATGGCAATTTCATTGGATGCTGAAAAAGCATTTGACAAAATTCAGCATCCTTTCCTGCTTAAAGTCTTGGAAAGAGCAGGAATTCAAGGCCCATACCTAAACATAGTAAAATCAATATACAGCAAACCTGTAGCCAGTATCAAACTAAATGGAGAGAAACTTGAAGCAATCCCACTAAAATCAGGGACTAGACAGGGCTGACCCCTTTCTCCTTATCTTTACAATATTGTACTTGCGGTACTAGCTCAGGCAATTAGACAACATAAGGAGGTTAAAGGGATACAAATTGGAAAGGAAGAAGTCAAACTACCATTATTTGCAGATGACATGATAGTCTACCTAAGTAACCCAAAAAACTCCACTAGAGAACTCCTTCAGCTAATAAACAATTTCAGCAAAGTGGCTGGTTATAAAATCAACTCAAGCAAATCAGTAGCCTTCCTATACTCAAGTATACTTCATATACTTGTATACTTCCTATACAGTTTTTTGGGAATATGAGGACAAATGTTTACAGTGTTGTTGAGGATTATGCTGATTGTGTAAATTGGCAATTGTAGGATATCTTACAAAATATATCACTAGCTGTAAAAGTTAGCTAGATTTAGACTACGGTGCATGGTTTTCCTTGTAGTGGTTTTAAGTCTAATTAGAGGTCTGTTGGCTACTACCAAGTTTTGTATACAACTACTACACCATTAGTCTTATTGTGCCATGTCTTAACATTTTTTAATTGCCTAAAGTTCTTCTTCTAGGAGTGATGCCACATGTAGTTCTCCCATCAATGTTGCCATGTCAGTTAGTGCTGTCATTGTGCTGATCTTGTTTAATCAGCCACAAAGTGAGATTTTTATGGTTTGAGATTCCATCTAGAAGTCTCAGTCTTGCAGCAGACAACCTGATCTTGTGCCTCTTAGAAGTTTGCTTCCTTTCTTCCACAATGTTAACTAAGCCTTAGATGCAAACGTTGTGTTATAGATTTACCAGTTGAGATTTGGTAAATGACCATTTCTTGTTCTCTGGATTTTGAACAGTTGTATCTTCCTACAATTATCCCTATGTGATAGTAAAATAAGATTTTTTTCATGGTCCTGCCCAGAGAGCTGCGAAAGGAGAGAAGCCCTGCAGAAGGAGAGAAGCCCCGCCCGCGGCCATACTCGCTGCCTGTGGGGACAGAAAAGGGTTCCTAGGTACTGTATCATCCTGAGCTTTTGATCTCTGGTGGTGCAAACCGCCAGGGGTCTGCCTGCACTCAGGAACTGAGCACATAGGCGGTTTGTCTGCCAGCCTGCCAGGAGTTGGCCTGTGTCCTGTCCAGAGAGCTGTGGAAGGAAAGAAGCCCCGCGGCCATACTCGCTGCCTGCCAGGACAGAAAAGGGTCACTAGGTACTGGATCACCCTAAGCTTTAGATCGCTGGGGGTGCAAACTGCCAGGGGTCTGCCTGCACTCAGGAACTGAGCACATAGGCAGTTTGTCTGCAAGCCAGCCAGGCATGGGGCCTGTGTCCTGCTCATAGAGCTGTGGAAGGAGAGAACCCCTGCGGCCATATTCGCTGCCTGCCAGGATAGAAAAGGGTCACTAGATACTGGATCACCCTAAGCTTTAGATCTCTGGGGGTAAAAATCTCCAGGGGTCTGCCTGCACAGTCCATCACGGGACCTGTGTCCTATGTGAGAATCAGCAGAGGGAGTGACCCCCACCACACCATCTTCGCTCCATAATAGAGCAGACAGAGAACACCTGGTTGACCTTGACAACCTAAGTATAACATTGCTTGAGGCCAAGACTGAGAAGGGCTCCAAAGGCACAAAAGAGGAAGGCAGCATATCAGTAATCTGTGCCAGAGGAAACCCAGTCATCCAGTGTTGCAGAAATAACCTTAAAGATCTACAGAAGGTTGAAGCACCAGCCAGTGACAATAAGACTATCTAACACCTGGGAGAACTAGATGGCTAAAGGCAAATGTAGGAACATTACTAACAAACCAGTGCATTATGGCAGCATCTGAACCCAATTCTCCAACAATAGCAAGTCCTGGATATACCAACACACCAGAAAAACAAGAGTTGGATTTAAAATCACTGGTCATGATGTTGGTACAGGAACACATGAAGGACATACTTAAAGAAATTCAGGAGAAAATGGATCAAAAATTAGAAGCCCTTACAAGGGAAACACAAAAATCATTGAAAGAAATTCAGGAGAATACAAAAGCCAATAATGAGGAAACACAAAAATCACTTAAAGAAATACAGGAGAACTTTGATCAACAGGCTGAGGTCATGAAAGAGGAAACACAAAAATCTCTTAAAGAATTAGAGGAAAACACAAACAAGTAAATGATGGAACTGAGCAAAAACTTCCAGGATCTAAAAACAGAAGTAGAAACAACTAAGAAAGGACAAAGGGAGACAACTTTGGAGATAGAAAACCTTGAGAAGAAATCAGGGACCATAGACGCAAATATCAACAACAGACTACAAGAGATAGAAGAAAGAATCTCAGATGCTGAAGATACCATAGAAAGCATGGACTCAACAGTTAAAGAAAATGCAAAATGCAAAAAGTTTGTAACCCAAAACATCCAGGAAATCCAGGACACAATGAGAAAGCCAAATCGAAGGATTATAGCCATTGATGAGAGTGAAGATTTACAACTTAAAGGGCCAGCAAATATCTTCAACAAAATTATGGAAGAAAACTTCCCTAACCTAAAGAGAGAGATGCCCATGAATATACAAGAAGCCTACAGAACTCCAAACAGACTGGACCAGAAGAGAAATACCTCCTGTCACATAATAATCAAAACCCCAAATGTACTAAACAAAGAAAGAATACTTAGGGCAGTAAGAGAAAAGGGGCAAGTAACTTATAAAGGAAGACCTATCAGAATTACACCAGATTTCTCACCAGAGATCATGAAAGCTAGAAGATCCTGGGCAGAGCTCATGCAGACTCTAAGAGAACACAAATGCCAGCCATGACTACTATACCCAGCGAAACTCTCAATTACTATAGATGGAGAAACCAAGATATTCCATGACAAAACCAAATTTACACAATATCTTTCCACAAACCCTGCCCTACAAAGGATAATAGGGGGAAAACACCATTACAACGAGGGAAACTATACCCTGGAAAAAGCAGGATATTAAGCTTCTTTCATCAAACCCAAAGAAGATAACCACACACGTATAAAATTAAAATAAAAAATTATAGGAAGTAATAACCACTACTCCTTAATATCTTTTAACATCAATGGACTCAATTCCCCAATAAAAAGACATAGACTGACAGACTGGTTACATAAACAGGACCCTACATTTTGCTGTATACAGGAAACACACCTCATGAAATGGAGATATTACAACAGAAACTGAGGAAATCCAAAAAATCATCAGATCCTACTACAAAGCCTGTACTCAACACAACTGGAGAATCTGGAGGAAATGGATATTTTCTTAGACAGATACCAATTACCAAAATTAAACCAGGATCAAATAGACCATCTAAACAGACCCATAACCCCTAAAGAAATAGAAGGGGTCATAGATAGGCTTCCGACCAAAAAAAGCACAGGACCAGATGGTTTCAGTGCAGAATTGTATCAGACCTTCAAAGGAGACTTAACACCAATACTCTTTAAACTTTTCCACCAAATAGAAACAGAAGGAACATTACCCAACTCCTTCTTCAAAGCCACTATTATGCTGATACCAAATCCACACAAAGATCCAACTCAGAAAGAGAATTTCAGGCCAATTTCCCTTATGAATATCGATGCAAAAATACTAAATAAAATTCTTGCCCACCGTATCCAAGAACACAAGATGTATTTGATATACCTTTAAGAATCTTGCCATGATGATCGTGATTGTGTTCATCACAGATGTGTAGGATTATTGAATGGTTTTCTCCCTTGATTTAATCTATTTTAAATGAGCCTTATGTGCTGTGGAAAAGGATTTTTTGATGAGAGTTTATAGCTACAATAACTTGTATATATAAGAATAAGTACCTTAGTGTGGCTAGGATAATGGGAGTAGTAGGGTCTTCTCTGAGTTCTAATTTTATGGGATCTAATTTTAGTATCAGGTATGATTTTCCTCCTGTTTATTGGATTTTGGTCCAATTAGATATCAATTGTTTACCAACAGGATGTCATTGTTAAGCCTTCAAGGGTATCTTGCCATGGTGACTATAGTTGTGGTTCATCGCAGCTCAGTAGAACTATTGAATGTTTTCCTCTCATGATTTAATTTATTTTTAATCATGTGGGATTGTGTTTGTATATATACCTGTGCGTGTGAGTTTTTGTGTTTAAGTAGCTGAAAGGTCACAGCAATCGCTGGAGCTGGAGTTGTAGGCAGTTGTAGTAGGATGTAGGTACTGACAATTGAACTTGATTCTCCTGAAGAGTAGTGCTTGCTCTTAACTACTGAATTCTTTCTCCAGCCCCAAAAAGTGCTTTTTCAGGCCATTTGTTCATAGTCCTAATGCATAGTTTTAACTGAATTATCATTACTTCAGGCATTTTCCAAGCTATGCTACACAAGAACAACTTTGCACACATGAACTGTGATTCCATTAGAATGAAATTTAGAAATTCATTAGAATGAAATTAGAAGGAAATTTCTTTTCATTTAAAAAATAATTGGTACACAATATATTATGTAGATATTGTGCATTTGTTGTTATAACACATGTACACAACACATACTGAACATGCCTACCTACACATTTATCATTTCCGTATGGCAAAAGCATTGAAAATCCTTTCTTAACACCTTTTGAAGTGGGGAGAACCTTGTTATTTATAGTAGCTCCTTTGAATTGTAGCACACAAGAGATTTTATTCCTATCTAACTTAGATTTCATTGGTGAACTTTCCTACGCACCTTCTCCCACTCTAAATCTATGCCCTATGAAACCACTATTCTACTCTTAAACTTAGTAGCATTATTATTGCATTATTATCATTATTATTTTGTTTCCATATAAGTAGGTCATGTGGAACTTGTCTTTCCATACCAGGCTGATCTCACTTACTGTACTGCTTTTCTGTTACATTTACAGTATTTCAAGTCACAAAGCTTCACTCTATTTTTCATTGACTCTGTTCTATTATGGATGTTTCACAGTTTAGTAATCAATTAATCAACGATTGATATTTACTTTGTCTCCATTTCTTGTGATCAGTGATGCAATAAAGAGGGAAGTCCGAATAGCTCTGAAATACTGATTTCACATCATTTTTGAGATAAATCTAGTAGTAGGATTGATGGATAATATGGAAATTGTATTTTTTTTAAATTCTGAGGAGTCTTCATATTCTTTCATGTAATTCTTTCATGATTTTTTTCTATAAATTCTTCACAGCAAAGCACACACCTGAGTTATATATCACCTGTGAGAAATTATCTGAAGCTTCTATGATATATACACATTTAAAGAACTTCTAGCCTCCCTCTTTCCATTCAGAGTTATATGCTTTTGCATTAAGGGTATCCTGAAGGAAAAGCTAATGTGAAAATTCATGTCCTTCATCAACACTGTTATACATTGCACAGAAAAAGAGGAATACTCTTCCACTGCTGGTGGGTGTGCAAGCTGGTAAAACCACTTTGGAAATCAGTCTGATGGTTTCTTAGAAAACTGAGCATGATTCTTCCTGAGGACCCCGCTATACCACTCCTGGGCATATACTCAGAGGATTCCCCAGCATATAAGAAGGACACATGCTCCACTATGTTCATAGCAGCCCTATTTACATAGCCAGAAGCTGGAAAGAACCCAGATGTCCTTCAATGGAGGAATGGATACAGAAAATGTGGTATATTTACCCTATGGAATACTACTCAGCTATTAAAAAATGAATTCATGAAATTCTTAGGCAAATGGTTGGAACTGGAAAATATCATGCTAAGTGAGGTAATCCAATCACAAAAGAACACACATGGATTGCACTCACTGATAAGTGGATATTAGCCCAGAAGCTCGGAATACCCAAGACACAATTCACATATGAAATGATGTCCAAGATGAAGGAAGGAGAGGCCCCTGGTCCTGGAAAGGCTTAATGCAGCAGGGAAGGGAAATACCAGGACAGGGAAGTGGGAGGGGGTTGATTGGGGAACAGGGGGAGGGAAGAGGGCTTATGGGACGTTTGGGGAGGGGGAAACCTGGAAAGGGGAAATTATTTGAAAACAAAAAGAAAAAATAATTAAACATATGGTATTTATGATTAAAGTATTCACATTAACATGTCAATATTCATGGGAGATACATATACAACCACTGTAGGATAACCCTATAGAGCATGGATACTCCTCAGCATTGGATGTACCAGGCCCACAGCATGTTATATGCAAAGGGAAAAAACAAAACAGCTGATCAACTCAAGCCCAGCCTCCACATGAAGACCAAAGGAGCTGGCTCTTTGAATTATAGCGATGATCTACTGTGAAGCAGCTGCTCTCACAGGCAGAGCTCCACAGTACACTGAAGGGCAAGCCCAGCAGTGTGTTTAATCACATTCCTGAATGTCCAGCAAATGCCACCCCAGGAAAAGGTGTTATTTAGCACAATGGTATGACGAGAAGGCTTTAAATTCTTATATGCAATAAAAACTATAATGCAAATCTAAACTCTGAATATAACAAGCATATAGTATAGGAAATTATATTCATGGGGGAAGAAATGGCATGAGATCAGAACGAAAATACTGCATTTGCAGGAAATTCAAGGGCATGCTTTACAGGTCTAGCACTATTCATTGTTACTAATCAGATGCTATCCACATATTTCATGTTAAATGATATTTTGTATATCTAAATACTTAATAAATTATAACAACTAAAACAGGCATAAAGAATAAGAAATCAAAATGTCATTGAAGAAAAAATATATGACAAATAATAATGTACTTTACCATAGGGAAATGCCAGGGCAAGCCTTGGTAAGAATCACATTTTTCTTTTCTTTACTTTTCTTTTTTAAGTCAAGTCTTGATTTTTATTACTTAAAAATGTTGCATATTTATTTTGCTTTCTGACTCTGTGCTTCAACACTTTCACAATGATTTTCTGCTCCTCAGTGAGGAAAGCCTGTTTGATCTTGTCACAGATGCTCTTGGCACACATGGAACCACCACAGGCCCTGCTGACATGCTTCTTTGTCTTAGACAAAGTCATAAGGACTTTGGGTCTCACAGCATTGACCCCTTGCAGGCTGATTGGGCACTAGCCACATGTGAATTTATGTGCTTTCCCACCTTCTTGGTGTAAAGGTAAACAATCCTGATGCCAGGGGTTCGAGACAGCCTAGTTTTGTTAGAGGCTGTATGGTAGGAAAGCCTATGATGGTATGTCAAATGCTGGACTATCCTGAGTGCCTCTAAGCACCATCCCCAGAAGAGGAAAATGTTTAATCCTTCCTACTTTAGGTATGGAAAGTTTAATGTCTTCCATATAATATTACATGAAAATTCCCTCCTGATGACAAAATAAACTTTGGCCATCCCTTTGGAATGAAATTTGGAACTTCTGAATAAATTTAATATATAGCAACTTTTGATATAATGAGTTCTCTACTTCTATACAAAATCTATAAAAAATAATATATATACCAAGAGACAACACATAAAAGATAAAGTTCACTGTTATTTCCTTTGAAAGTGTAACAGAATATTTCAAATAGACCAAACCTGTATCAACTGCACATATGCATATAATAAAACACTAGATAGTAGTAATATAGTTATAAACATATTTCAGAACTGCTAATAACATGAAGAGGCAGGCCAGAAGACATGAGTGGCACAGCACTCTGAATAGTGGAAAATCATGTCATAATTTGGATGGCATATAAAAATTTTTCATCTTGTAGTTTGCAGACTGAATATATTCATATTTAATGTTTTCAGAGTCAATATATTCATATTCAATGTTCAGACCCTTTCACACTTCCATGTAGAAAACTTAATGATCTATTCCTGTGAACATATAGTTCTGTATCATTATATATAGCATAAATTGAGAAAGAAATAAAAATTAATGAGTTTTATGCATGATAAATTAACAGTCTCCCAACTATGGTGGTTTTCAGAAGACAAACCTCAGTCATGACTATTGAATATTTTCATTTGATTACCATCTGTGGTAGAGACCCAATAGAGACCACAGCATCATTTTATAGATGACAACACAATCAGAATGTTTAATTGTTTTGTAAGCTGATATAAGGTTTTACATGAACCACATAGAATGAGACTATATGTAAACTACTTTGCAACCTTGGGATGATTCTATATTGACTGTAATATGTATATCTTAGTACATTGCTTCTCTTTGCTGACTAAAAAGGATTTTGCTTCCACATTTATGAATAAGAAAACCAAATGTACAAGGTTTATTGCTAGGTAGGTTTATGTAATAGATTTATGTTTCAATCACATTATAGTGACACATGTTACATGCAGTTGTAGTAGTTACTTTTCTGTTGCTGTGATAAACACCATGACCAAGTCAACTTATAGAAATGAGTGTGTATGTGGCCACTAGTTTCCTAGGGAAAAGAGTCCATTGTGTTGGGGAAGTGTGACATCAAGCAGCAGGCTAGAGAAAAGCCATCATGAGGACTCTCATCTTAAAGCACAAGCTTGAAACATGGAGAGTGACCTAAAACTGGCTCAAGTCTTTAAACTCATTTTTTAAAAGTTTATTTTATTTATTTACATTCCAGTCATTGTTCTCTTCCCATAGTTCCTCATCCCATTCCTCCTTCCTCTTTATCTCCAAGAGGGTGCTATACCCTGCCAAATATTCCCCTTCCCTGGGACCTCGAGGCTCTCAAGGATTAAGTACATGTTCTCCCATTGAAACCAGGCAAGGCAAATCTCTGCTAGATATGTGCCAGGGGCCTCAGACCAGGCTGTGTATGATCCTGATTGATGGCTCAGTCTCTGTGAACTTCCTGGGGCCTGGGTGAGTTGAGACTGCTGGTCTTCTTATGGGGTCTCTGTCCCTTTCTGCTTCTTCAATCCTTCCTATAATTCAAATATAGGGGTCCCAGACATCAATGGTTGGGTGTAAGCCTGCCCCAGGGAACCTACTTCCTCCAGCAATGCCATACCCCCTAAGCCTATCCAAACAGGCGTGAAGAGCACATAAATAAATGCTCAGGATGATGGAAGACATTTCATTCAAACCACTACAGGAGGCTAACATATTTTGAATTCATTGTCTAACAAATTCTCAGACCTTACTATATCAAATATTCAATTTGGGACAAAATTCCATATTGTATATGGATTATGTAAATTTCATGTCTTAATTTTAAAATATATTGTTTTCCTGTATTGCTCTATGTTATGCACAAATTACTGAAATTGCTGCTAAATGCCACACTTTATAATATTGACTGTAAGGATTTGTCTTAGGACAACCTAGAAGATATGTTTGAGTTGGTTATCAGGTTATATATTTAGCAATTTCATATTTTCCTATTTAGTAGGCCTTTTGTCATTCCTTTATGATCTACTTGTCCTCTATTTATCTCTCCTCTTGGTAGTCCAAACAGACATTATCATGTCACCAAAACTTGCTTTTGCTTAATAATGGCAAAATGTATATTTTCCTATATGTAAGCACTTAATTTCATTGTCTCCTTGAAAGCATTTGTATGTTGTGGTTAGGAGTGTCTGATTCTCCGCCCCCCCAACCCCCACAAAATGTTGATTGACTGCTGAGACACAGCATGCATCCTAGTTAAAAGCTCAGCACCCAGTGTTTGGACTCATGCCTCACACAGGAATATTACTCTGAATCCTGTGAACCAAATAATCCAGGCAACTGAAGTCTATTTGCTCATCTCTAGAAGCAGGATACAGTTATCCTAACACCTTAGATGCACTGTGTTAACCTATGAAATTAATGTATGAAATTAACCTATGGAAATGCCAAGAAGCATGTGGCACCAAAATATTTCTGGCATGCCCTTTTAAAATACATACTAGGATATTTGAATTTCTTTTTGTTAATCTAGTCCATACACTTGTAATAATAACTGTAGATTTTAGATAAGTTTCAGTTACCTACCAATATGCAATCTCAGATTTGTGCCCATAAAGAGCAACCATTGTTGTCTAGTTTTTTTCCTCTCTCAGATTGCTTAGCTCCACCGGGCAGGTCTTCCATATATGTCTATATTTCATATTTTCTGGTTATTTTTATAACTAGTATAACTTCATTCTCCTTTGCAGAGATGTAGATTTTCACCCTTTATTTAACTGAACTACTCCCCTTTCTTTTGTCCATATTTTTCATGACCTTAGGAAAAAAACCTTTGGCTAGGTATGTGTGTGTTCTTCTAGGCTCTTTACTCTCTCTGCTTTCTAAATCTGCATGTGGACCCCATTCTGCTTGGTTGATTTGAAGTCATGTACTGGAATGCTTCTTGTCTCATCCATCATTTTTATTTTTTTTTTCAATTTTATAATGATTTATTCAGAAGTAAACATTTCTTTTTTTTATTCGATATAATTTATTTACATTTCAAATGATTTCCATTTTCTAGCCCCCCCACTCCCCGAAAGTCCCGTAAGCCCCCTTCTCTTCCCCTGTCCTCCCACCCACCCCTTCCCACTTCCCCGTTCTGGTTTTGCCGAATACTATTTCACTGAGTCTTTCCAGAACCAGGGGCCACTCCTCCTTTCTTCTTGTACCTCATTTGATGTGTGGATTATGTTTTGGGTATTCCAGTTTTCTAGGTTAATATCCACTTATTAGTGAGTTCATACCATGATTCACCTTTTGAGTCTGGGTTACCTCACTTAGTATGATATTCTCTAGCTCCATCCATTTGCCTAAGAATTTCATGAATTCATTGTTTCTAATGGCTGAATAGTACTCCATTGTGTAGATATACCACATTTTTTGCATCCACTCTTCTGTTGAGGGATACCTGGGTTCTTTCCAGCATCTGGCAATTATAAATAGGGCTGCTATGAACATAGTAGAACATGTATCCTTATTACATGGTGGGGAGTCTTCTGGGTATATGCCCAGGAGTGGTATAGCAGGATCTTCTGGAAGTGAGGTGCCCAGTTTTCGGAGGAACCGCCAGACTGATTTCCAGAGTGGTTGTACCAATTTGCAACCCCACCAGCAGTGGAGGAGTGTTCCTCTTTCTCCACACCCTCTCCAACACCTGCTGTCTCCTGAATTTTTAATCTTAGCCATTCTGACTGGTGTAAGATGAAATCTTAGGGTTGTTTTGATTTGCATTTCCCTAATGACTAATGAAGTTGAGCATTTTTTAAGATGCTTCTCCGCCATCCGAAGTTCTTCAGGTGAGAATTCTTTGTTTAACTCTGTACCCCATTTTTTAATAAGGTTGTTTGTTTTTCTGGAGTCTAACTTCTTGAGTTCTTTATATATATTGGATATTAGCCCTCTATCTGATGTAGGATTGGTGAAGATCTTTTCCCAATTTGTTGGTTGCCGATTTGTCCTCTTGATGGTGTCCTTTGCCTTACAGAAACTTTGTAATTTTATGAGGTCCCATTTGTCAATTCTTGCTCTTAGAGCATACGCTATTGGTGTTCTGTTCAGAAACTTTCTCCCTGTACCGATGTCCTCAAGGGTCTTCCCCAGTTTCTTTTCTATTAGCTTCAGAGTGTCTGGTTTATGTGGAGGTCCTTGATCCATTTGGATTTGAGCTTAGTACAAGGAGACAAGGATGGATCAACAAAACCAGGATCTGGTTCTTTGAGAAAATCAACAAGATAGATAAACCCTTAGCCAGAATGACCAAAGGGCACAGAGAAAGTATCCAAATTAACAAACTTAGAAATGAAAAGGGAGATATAACAACGGAAACTGAGGAAATCCAAAAAATCATCAGATCCTACTACAAGAGCCTGTACTCAACACAACTGGAGAATCTGGAGGAAATGGACAATTTCCTTGACAGATACCAAATACAAAAATTAAATCAGGACCAACTAGACCATCTAAACAGTCCCATAATGCCTAAAGAAATAGAAGGAGTCATAGAAAGTCTTCCAACCAAAAAAAGCACAGGACCAGATGGCTTCAGTGCAGAATTCTACCAGACCTTCAAAGAAGAGTTAACACCAATACTCTTCAAACTATTCCACAAAATAGAAACAGAAGGAACACTACCCAATTCCTTCTACGAAGCCACAATTACGCTGATACCAAAGCCACAAAAAGATCCAACAAAGAAAGAGAACTTCAGACCAATTTCCCTTATGAACATCGATGCAAAAATACTCAATAAAATTCTTGCCAACCGAATCCAAGAACACATCAAAACGATCATCCACCATGATCAAGTAGGCTTTATCCCGGGAATGCAGGGTTGGTTCAATATACGGAAATCCATCAATACAATCCACTACATAAACAAACTCAAAGAACAAAACCACATGGTCATTTCATTGGATGCTGAAAAAGCATTTGACAAAATGCAGCATCCTTTCATGCTTAAAGTCTTGGAGAGAACAGGAATTCAAGGCCCATACCTAAACATAGTAAAAGCAATATACAGCAAACCGGTAGCCAGCATCAAACTAAATGGAGAGAAACTTGAAGCAATCCCACTGAAATCAGGGACCAGACAAGGCTGCCCCCTTTCTCCTTATCTTTTCAATATTGTACTTGAGGTACTAGCTCGGGCAATTCGACAACATAAGGAGGTCAAAGGGATACAAATTGGAAAGTAAGAAGTCAAACTATCATTATTTGCAGACGACATGATCATCTACCTAAGTGACCCAAAGAACTCCACTAGAGAGCTCCAACAGCTGATAAACAACTTCAGCAAAGTGGCAGGTTATAAAATCAACTCAAGCAAATCAGTGGCCTTCCTATACTCAAAGGATAAGCAGGCTGAGAAAGAAATTAGGGAAATGACCCCCTTCACAATAGCCACAAACAGTATAAAGTATCTTGGGGTGACTCTTACCAAACATGTGAAAGATCTGTATGACAAGAACTTCAAGACTCTGAAGAAGGAAATGGAAGAAGACCTCAAAAAATGGGAAAACCTCCCATGCTCATGGATCGGTAGAATCAGTATAGTTAAAATGGCCATTTTGCCTAAAGCACTATACAGATTCAATGCAATACCCATCAAAATCCCAACTCAATTCTTCACAGAGTTAGAAAGAGCAATTATCAAATTCATCTGGAACAACAAAAAACCCAGGATAGCTAAAACTATTCTCAGCAACAAAAGAAAATCTGGGGGAATCAGTATCCCTGACCTCAAGCAATACTACAGAGCAATAGTGTTAAAAACTGCATGGTATTGGTACAGTGACAGGCAGGAGGATCAATGGAACAGGATTGAAGATCCAGAAATGAACCCACACACCTATGGCCACTTGATCCTCGACAAAGAGGCTGAAAACATCCAATGGAAAAAAAGATAGCCTTTTCAACAAATGGTACTGGTTCAACTGGAGGTCAGCATGCAGAAGAATGCGAATTGATCCATCCTTGTCTCCTTGTACTAAGCATTTTTATTTTTTAAGTTTTATTTATTTTATATATGTAAGTACACTGAAGCTATCTTTAGACACACCAGAAGAGGGCATCAGATACCATTACAGATGGTTGTAAGCCTCCATGTGGTTGCTGGGAATTGAACTCGGGACCTTTGGAAGAACAGTCAGTGCTCTTAACCACTGAGCCATATCTCCAGCCCTGCCTTGGTCTTCTTGCTATAAATTAGCTTAGAGATTTCATGGTTATAGATATTTCATTAGTTCATTAAACATATCTTTAGGAGTTTTCACTATATCTCTAAAATTGTATATTGATATTGCATATTAATATTTTATATTATAAATTATAGGTTATAAAATCAATTTTGGTGGCAATGAATAATACATTTAATAATGGGATCAAATTAAATACAATAAAAATACAAGGTACATTATATATAATAAGGGTGGAACTGTATTGTGAAAAAGTGCACATCTCTTACCCTTTGTTTAACAGCCACTCTGTTGCATAAATTGAAATATGTTTTTACCTTGTGCTGTACTGAAGAAATGTTAAAATGCATTTAATAAGTGTCTTTAGCAATTAATGTGGTCTGGGTATTCTAGTAATTGTTCTTATTTGCATGGACTCAAAATACAATTGTTAACTCAAGCATAATCTAGAATACTTGAACAAATTGGAACTTTTCTTAGTTCTTGTGAGATAAGATGTTTCTCCTTGAATTATATAACCATTGTTATTTGCACTCAAATGCATTAGAGATGTGATTGTTTTAAGTAACAGAATGAAAATGACCCTTCAATGTACATTCTCCAGCAATGTTTGAGAAACTGTCATGCTGATTGGCTCTGTTTCCAAGACGGTTTTGAAAGAGATACATAATATTTAGAGGCAAAGCAAGTAATAGCAATCACAGGCAAAGAGCCCAGTATGAAGCACAAACTCCATCAATTCCCCAGCTCTTTGCAAAGGAGATTCCTTTGCAGGTGGTGTTATCCCATCTCTCCTATACTCTGCTATTTCTGAGAAGAAGCTACCAGAGGCAGTTATTTCTATGGGTGGCTAAGGGTATCCCCTTTGGAGACTGTTGTTCTCCTGGCTGCAAAATGTACCTTGTGACAGAGTCGTGGGACGACTTTCCCTGGGGTGCAAACTATTCCTGGTATCCACCCACATCCTCATGAATATTTCAGATCTGGCTTTGGCACTGCTGGCTTGTCTATGTCCCAAACTATGAACAATGCATAATGGATACTACCCATGCCCCTCTCCAAGCAAACACAGGATGCCTCTCTGATTTATTTATTTCTGGAATCCATGCCAGCAAGGGGAAAACACAGCAGATTGCAAACTTCAGCAGTTCTCTGGGATTTTACAATCACATTTTATTAGTTTTTCTCTACTAAATCCCATGACACTGACCCAGCTGACTCTCTTAAAAGAAAAATAAGATTTTTAGATATTGTAACTTAAAGTAATAGGGAAAAGAAATTTTCAACTATTAATTTAGAATTTCTAATTCCTGACTTTGACAGTAATCATTTAGGAAAAGTGGTTATATTATCCCCAAATTAGTATATTTGTTTTCTCAGGTATAAGATGGAGAAGAAGACAGTCCTAATCTTTCAGGGGATGTTATTCTGAGAAGGATGGCAACATATTATCAAACAGAACTTCCAGCATGTACTAAAGAGTGAATGGGTGGGGTCTGAGAACTCTTCATTTGAGTAGGTAATTCACCTGCTCAGTTTATCAGTTCCTCTCAACTATGTGGAAAAGCAATATTCATCAACAGGAAGGATGCTTTTGAAACTGAATCTATTAGAATGGCTATGAGACTTAAAAGAAGGCTCATATATAACAGAGTCTCAGTAATTGTTAGTTCCCATGGAAGGAAGACACATACAGGAATTCAGTATTGTAATTGTTTTGGGATCTCCAATGGGTTATAAAGATGTAAGCTTCTGGATGACAAAGATGTTTCTATACACAGCTCAGAACAGTCTGACAGTGAGAACTGAAAGCTCCTAGGCTTAAAATGAAACCTTAAGCCTGAAGGATGAAATGTGACCCATATTTTTCTCACTGCTCAGCAAAATGTTATTTTTGTTCTTTTCTCAGGAAAGCCCTCTATGATTAGTGCATTATGGGCTGTTTGTGGATTTGCCTGCAGCATCGTGACTTGCATTTTCTTCACGGATTCTCTGACAAAGTAATCTACCAGCTCAGGTCTTCTTTCAAGCTCCTGTCATAAAGTAGCACGTTAAGGATATTTTCCCTTTTCTAGGACCTCTGAATACAATTGTTTAATAGCATCACATCTGTGATGAGTATGGTAGAGACTAAGATCAACTGGAGTCATTGAGTTTGCATATTGACAGGAAGGATTCAGAGTGGAATTTGCCTTGGTCCCATTTACCCAAGCAACTGTGTTCATTTTGTCTTTCCCCTACATGTCTCCTAAAGTTTTAAGTAATATTTGCTTCAGGGTTTATGATCTTTCCATTTTTTATTAATCTGTAGTTTTCATTATGATCTGTAAAGAAGTAGTGTGCCTCTTTGTGCTGTTACTATTAAGTAAACTGTTAATAACCTGAACTTTAGTTTTATTGTATCTTTTATTCTTTTTCTGTCTTGTGTAAAGCATTCACCAGTATTTTTCTAGTTTCTACCTTCTTCAAAGGCACATTAGCCATAGGTTTATAGGTTCAGTAGAATACTCTCAATCTTCTCTCTCTCTCTCTCTCTCTCTCTCTCTCTCTCTCTCTCTCTCTCTCTCTCTCTCTCTCTCTCTCTCCACACTCATACCACATCAGTTTTACCTGAATGAGCAAGTATGTCTGACTTTTTACTTGTGCCAAGTTTTCAGACTGAAATCTTCATGCTTGTGTATCAAGCATGCTTCCCTGCTGAGTGCTTTTCATCAGTCATCTAAATGTTTCATGAAAGACTGTCATACTTTCATGAATGGCTGATACTTTTATATGTATCCTTATACATATACTTATCCTCAACTCTTGGTCAGAAATGCTCATTTTCTTCTTTATCTTCCTGTGGTCATGTGAGCTAGCATCTCTTTGAGACCTGGAGATGGGAAAATAAACTTGAGGTTGAGAACACTAAGGGGAACCTTTATGTTTGTGGCTATGTCCACTAAATGTCCAGAATGTTTTGTTGTTCTTAAAGTAGTTGAAGCTGTAGTTATATTTTTGGCAATATATGAACAGTAAGGCAGTAGAGAACATTCCCAGCTGCAGTATACATGGGTACCAGTCAAAGGTCTTTAACATCAGAAGATCTTTATGCCATTACACTATTGTCTACTGTCTTATTTTGATGTCCTTCATTGGCTTTTCAAGAGAATGGTTTTAAGACTTACTCTAAAAGACAGATTTAGTCTACCATAAGTTGAAAGAGAAAAGGAGTCACCTTACATAACAAATGTACTATTCATCTCATAACTTTAAAAACATCTAAATATTTTCCATGTATATTCAGTGGATGTCATTTGGATTCGCCACATGTTAATCTCTGAATTACACTGTAAGTCTTTGGTGTGCTTTAGCTGTCAGTCACCTAAATTGTTTCCTTTGAACTGACTGAAACAAATGAAAAATTTTCATCTGGCAGTATCTCTACCCTTTCTACTGCAATGTATATTGGGTTTACCATAAAACGGTAATAAAATATAATTAGGAGGATGAAAATAACAGAGAAACTGATAACAATAGGATTTTTATAATTATAGGATATGGAAACTAGATACCAACAGAATCCCCAACAGAACTTATCCATTTACCTCTCATAGTGAATCAAAAACTGGTCATGTCTGTAACCCCAAATAGTAGATGCTGAAACTAAAAGATTGCTGAGGTGTGGATGACATACTGGTAAATCATAGAAAATAATAGGCTTTCTAAATCAATGTAGACAATACCACATGTGCACACACACACACACACACACATGCATGCACATACACATACACATGCATATACATACATTCCTATTGTTTCTCTGATCATTGTCACTGGAAGATGATTGTCTTTGTGGAGCTCGAGCTTTTTAAAGGAGAGAGACATGCACACAGATAGGACTAGACAAATCAAGGCAACAAAAGTTCTTTTCACTGGAAGCATTTGAATTACACCTAAAATAATGAGATAGCAGTTATGTTTCTTATCAGTGTTTGTTATTCCAAGTAAAACCAGACAAACAGCCCCTCTCCCAAACAATCATCCAAAAAGCAGCACAGAATGTCTGAGGTAAAAATGACCTTGGCATGGCAAGGAGACAGAAGTGAGTACACTAAGTCCATCACCGATTACAAAAAGCAGGCAAAGATCAAGTAACCATAAGTGTGTGGATTCATTTCTGGTTCTTCAATTCTATTCCACTGGTCCACTTGTCTGTCATTGTGCCAATGCCATGCAGTTTTTAACACTATTGCTCTGTAGTATAGCTTGAAGTCAGGGATACTGATTCCCCCAGAATTTTTTTTGTTGTTAAGAATAGTTTTAGCTATCCTGGGTTTTCTGTTATTCCAGATGAATTTGAGAATTGCTTTTTCTAACTCTACAAATGGTGCTGGTTCAACTGGAGGTCAGCATGCAGAAGGAGGCAAATTGATCCGTTCTTATCTCCATGTACTAAACTTCACTTCAAGTGGATCAAGGACCTCCATGTAAAACCAGACACACTGAAACTAATAGAAAAGAAACTGGGGAAGACCCTTGAGGACATGGGCACAGGGGAAAAGTTCCTGAACAGCTCACCAATAGCTTATGCTCTAAGATCAAGAATTGACAAATGGGACCTCATAAAACTACAAAGTTTCTGTAAGGCAAAGGACACTGTTAAAAGGACAAAACGGCAACCATCAAATTGGGAAAGGATATTCATCAACCCTACATCTGATAGAGGGCTAATATCCAATATATACAAAGAACTCAAGAAGTTAGACCCCAGGGAACCAAATAACCCTATTAAAAATGGAGTACAGATCTAAACAAAGAATTTTCACCTGAAGAAATTCAGATGGCCGAGAGGCACCTTAAGAAGTACTCAACATTATTAGTCATTAGGGAAATGCAAATCAAAACAACCCTGAGATTTCACCTTACACCAGTCAGAATGGCTAAGGTCAAAAACTCAGGAGACAGCAGGTGTTGGCAAGGATGTGGAGAAAGAGGAACACTCCTCCACTGCTGGTGGGGCTGTAAGATGGTACAACCACTTTGGAAATCAGTCTGGCGGTTCCTCAGAAAACTGGACATGACACTTCCGGAGGACCCTACTATACCTCTCCTGGGCATATATCCAAAGGATTCCCCAGCATGCAATAAAGACACATGCTCCATTATGTTCATAGCAGCCTTATTTATAATCGCTAGAAGCTGGAAAGAACCCAGATGTCCCTCAAAGGAAAAATGGATACAGAAAATGAGGTATATTTACACAATGGAATACTACTCAGCAATTAGAAACAATGAATTCACAAAATTTTTAGGCAAATGGTTTGATCTGGAAAATATCATCCTAAGTGAGGTAACCCAATCACAAAAGAATACACATGGAATGCAATCTCTGATAAGTGGATATTAATTAGCCCAGAAGCCCTGAATACCCAAGGCACAAATCGCATAACAAATGACTCACATGAAGAAGTATGGAGAGGGTCCTGATCCTGGAAAAGATTGATCTAGCATTGGAGGGGAATATAAGGACAGAGAAAAAGGAGGGAGGTGATTGGAGAATGGATGGAGAGAAGAAGGTTTATGGGACATATGGGGAGGGGGATCTGGGAAAGGGGAAATCATTTGGAATGTAAACAAACAATAAGACTCAGTGAAGCAGTATTCAGAAAAACCAGAATGGGGAAGTGGGAAGGGGTGGGTGGGAGGACAGGGGGAGAGAAGGTGGCTTACGGGACTTTCGGGGAGTGGGGGGGACTAGGAAAGGGGAAATCATTTGAAATGTAAATAAAAAATATATCGAATAAAAAAAGGGAAAAACAGAAAATAAAAATATTAAAAAAAAGAAAAAAAATCAGGCAATAGGCAATATAGACAAAAATGGATCTGAAAGATTCAATTAGGCATCTATGTGTTGATTATGTGTCCATGTAGTGGAGAACAAGTCAGGAAAATAGTGCTTGGAAAGTAGTCTCTGATAGAATGTTTGTAGGAGGTAGTGTTCCTCTTATCTCATGAAGAAATGAAGCTTTAATAAAGAAAGGATTTCCAGTAACACCTTTTGTCTAAATCAAATTTCTATTCACATAGCACTCTTTCATTGGGATTCTACTCATGTTCAAGCACGCTCTCATTGGCAGTCTATGAGATAATGATTCACCATATGGTTTCAGTTCATGTCCTAGCCCTATCCTATTGCAGATCCCAGTTTGGGTTTCTTCTTATATCCCAAAGTCCTCCTCTTGAGGGTCTGCTCATACGCCAGTGCTATCAAATTATCTTAACCCTTTGGATAGCTGTAGTTGCTTCAGATCTATCCACTGTACTGCACAGTCCTCATTTACTTCTGTGGGTCATTGAACAGGAAGACACAATGTTTTAGAGATGCAGAAAATATATGACCTGATTGCTACACTGCTCTATCAATCTAAGTTTTATGTAGCTTTCACCACAATGTTGTTTCCTTTCTTTCCATTTTCATTTTAATAGGGTAGTTCTTTGATCTGTATTCATAGTAAAATCTTATTTCAATCCTCTTGTGATATTATCCTTTTGTAAGGACTCACATCCATTACTACTATCTAAACATTACTCATGCTGTGCCAAAGGTATATGGTAAAAATTAATCATGGGTTTATCTATATAAATGAGTCATTATTTTAAATCACAATCTCATTTACCAGATTTTACTGAGATTGTTGAATCAGAGCCCATATGATGGTGAAAAATGTACAGCAACATGGAAAATAAGAGGCTCCTTTAAAATGTCCCATAAAAAACAATTAATTGGCTATTAGTTCTTGCATTCAAAAGGAATGCAACTATTAATCTTCATGCTTAAGTCATGACAGGTGTGGAGAAAAGACCGGAACGACAAGGTAGATGTTTGGGAAAGAAGCTCTCTTTCTGCATTTGTGTACACAAATTATACAGAACTAAATTTTATTTTGTCTACTGCCTCCCACCCACAGCAAATATTTTAGAATTATAAAAGGTAAAGTGTACTGCTTAAAACTCTACTCCCTATAGGATTCAATAACTAGAGAATATTAAATTCAAACCTTCCATTTTACAACTGACATCCAAAGAAGGGCATCTCAAGGTTGCACAGCAAGCTGAAAGTTGCCTAGATATGCACAGGATCTGAAGTTATTTGGGAAACTAGCTAGTTTTCTCTAGAAAGTTTTTATTTTCTTCAGAAGTCTCATCTCAGAACAGCAAAGTTCAGGGAAGACAAAGATATTTAAGAACCTATTATTGAAATAATTGTCAAAAGCATAGCTGTATCATTTCACAGGCATGGCAAGAACATTACCATGCTTCCAAAAAAATATTAAGCAGAATACATGAAGATTATCCCTATTATATTTCCGATGATTAGGAGATAAACTGCTGACTGACCAGCTCCTCTGTTATACTATTATTTCTAAAGTTTCCAGTGTATGAATAACTACTGCTTTAGGCTAAATGAATGCAGTTTATACATAAACTACAATACAGAATTTCCTTTTGAAAAATGTAGTTTAAGAAATAAGCATTGGAACATAATTAGCTGACACATTAACTGTGTTTTCCTGATAAGGACTGTAGAATATCAAGTATCATTTGAGCACCATGAATTTGGTATGAAAACCCCAGATCAAGTTTTGTTTACAATAAACACAGTCCTGTTTTACAGTAGGTTTTTATTTTTAGATATATATGACTTACTTCTGCACAGGAGAATCATATGCTGACATATTTGTTAGATTTCCTAAAAGAAAGCTCTTTATCATATTAGAAGAATGTTTTATAACTCCATATTGAATTTCTGTATCTCTCATATATTTAATCTTTTCCACAATCCTGAAAGGAAGATAAAGGAAGCATTAATACTCTGATATCCACAAAAGAAAATATATTATAAAACTGTAGTAGAAGGTTCTGCTACAAATAAGTGGAGAAGCCAAGACTTAAACTGGAATTCACTCCACTGTTAATTTCAATATGTCCACATGGAATCCTATAACTTCAAACTTCAGTCCACTAACATTCCAATGTGTTGGAAAACTGTGTCCAGCTCAGGCTTTTCCTGGGTATAACAGCAAGGTATAAATGAAATTCTATTAGATGAAGACATTTGGTTCTATTTCAAATTCAACTAGCTTTGAATACCCAAGACATAATCCACATATTAAATGATGTCCAAAAAGAATGGAGGAGTGGCCCCTGGTTCTGGAAAGACTCAGTGCAAGAGTATAGGGGAATTCCAGAACAGGGAAGTGGGAAGGGGTAGATGGAGGAACAGGGGGAGGGAAGAGGGCTTATGGGACTTGCGGGGAGTGGGGACCCAGAAAGGGGGAAATCATTTGAAATGTATATAAAAATATATCAATAAAAAAAGAAAACAAATGCTTATTTCTAAAATAGAGGAGAGCTGGAAACATGGTTAATTAACTGTATGAAGTAATGTTTGAACAGTCTGGTAATTTAACAGGATGACACATGTTTCTGATAGCTGACTGATAGTCTGTTACCTTCAGCCAGTTTCCCCTGTACCTAAGGTGGCTGGGACTTGAGGTATAATAACATTACCAGTGCTATTATATCTCAGACCTAACAGCTTTATCTTTAAATTTTAAATGAAAATAAATAATATAATGACTTCCTTAAAATGAACCTTCATAGACTTTTTTACATAAATCAAAAAATCAGTTTACTCACAAACCCTTCAACTCAAAAGTTTGTCTTTACAACAGTATGTGCAGGATAAAGAAGGAGACGAAACTGAGAGAATAGCTAACCAATGACTACCCCGGTTTTAGACTCATCCCATGTGAAAGAGCCATGTCCTTACACTATTAGGAATATTCTGCTATACTTGCAGATCTGAACCTAGCATTGCTGTCTCCCGAGGGGCTTCATATAGCAGCAGGTGAAGGCAGATGTAGAGGTCTATAGCCAAATATCAGGCAAAGCTCAGGGAGTCTTGTGAAGAGTTGGGCAAAGAAGTGAGTCAAGGACATTACAAGACCCACAGAGTCAACTATCTCAGGACCATGGGGTACACAGAGCCTGAGCCACCAACCAGGGAATATGCAGAAGCTGGACGTAGATCCCCAATGCATTTGTAGCAGATGTGCAACTTGATCTTCATGTGGGTTCCCTAACAAGTGGAGTGAGGACTGTCTTGGTCTCAGATCCTGCCATTGGATCCCTTCCATCGACTGCCTGGTTGGAGCTCAGTGGGAAAGGTTGGGCTTTGCTGGAACAAGATGTCCCATTGTGGGATGGGACACAGGGAGGGCTTCCCTTTTCTGAGAAGAAGGGGAGGGGACAATACTGTGAGGATTTTTAAGTGTGGGACTGTGAAGAGAGGAAGGAGGGGGCCTAAACCAGGATTTAAAGATGATGATGATGATTATGATGATGATGATAATATACCCTATGGCCACTACATCCAAGTTGTTATATTTTAAAGGTCATTAGAATAAATGGAAAGTCATTCAATTCATCAAACTTTGAATAAAGATCTAAAAGATAATAAAAGAACAACTGGAATCAAGAGAACAAATATAAGTGTGATGGAATAAACGTTTTAGAGATGAACATTCACACACACACAAACTCAATGATACTGACACTCATACACACACATATTTTAGTTATCTGGGGAATAACTCTGCTAATTGTAATATTGGACATTTTACTTAAAAAGTGTTCTAGAGAGCATGCACACTAAATTATGGTCACAGTATCCCCATTTACTTCTTCCAACTCCTCAGATGTGTTCTTTGAACATGTCCTCCTCCAAACTTTGTCTTATTCTCTTTGTATAACCACAAAGAGATTAAGACAAAAAATGCTTTTTATGTGTTAATAGGTGAAATTGCCTAGAGATGGCCTACCCATAGAGTAGGGGATTTAACCTGCTTGATCTCATATTTGCTCCCTGCAGGTGGGCCCAGCTGTTGTAAGTTCATGTTTGCATTAATCCTGTCATAGCATGGCACAAAATAGCATTTCACAGCATTCTTCCTCATTACATGCCTTTTATGTCTGTCTTCCTCTGCTTCAGAAATGTTGCCTGAACATTGGTAGTAGTAAGGTTAATAAAGATGTCCCACTTAGGGCTGAGAACTCGATCCCTTCTCCTAAGCACATTGATCAGTTATGCATCTATAAACTGGCCGCTTCCCACTGAACAAAGAAGCTTCTTTGACCAAGTGTGATTGCAGCCCACATTTATGGGAATAAACATCAATATTTAGTTTGACAGCATGAGCATTTAGCAAAATGGTACTGACCATGGACTTTTGACTAGGATTACAATAACAGACATGAAATTAATATATTTAGAACAAGACTCAAATTTACACAGAAAGTGGATAGCTGCCCCATAACAAACTTATTACCATTATTGTGCCAGGATATACATCTTCCTTGGCATCTTGGCATTGTAACATGCAGAGTCCAGTTGCCCTAGAAATGTGATGATTATCTTCAAACACTGAAAAGTTGCCAGAAGGAAGGATATTTTCAGGTTAATTGAGAGAGATGTACCTATGTCCTAGCAGCTAGTATGTGATGTCTTGATCAATAGGGTCTTATCATGTAGTTATAGTAAATAAAGTAATAATCTGTGCTGTTTGGGGGACCCCTGGAGACTTTCTGGCTAAAAACTGGCATGGAAGTATTCTATGCCTAACACTCTGATTTCTGCTTAATACCTATATCTCCTGGGAATAATATTGTCTGCTCATGTAACATAATTCAGTTCTATTTTTTAAATTTTGTTTTATTTTGAAAATATTTGACTAAATGCTGGGTTTTCATAAGACCTGTTTGCACGTCTTTAGTTTTAGTTAACTTACTCCCATGTCTTGCCCAATTCTGCTACTGCATAATTGCTTAATCTTTTAACCCTCAGCACTCCCTCTATTGACTTTTGTCTGCAGTCTACTATTCCCCCTCCTTTAATTCCACCTCAAGACTCATTCTTTCCTGGATCCCCATTGTTCTCCAGGTAAAACACACAAGGAGTAAAAGATTTGTAGCTAGGACCAGCAAAGTAAAGAGAGTACACAGTGTTTGATTTTCTGTGCATAGTTATTTTACCTGGTATGGTTTTTCATTATTACTCTATTTTGCTTTATAGATAACCAGTCTTATATGTATGCATACATACCATGTTTTTCTATTCTGTTAATCTGTTGATTGTTATCTAGCCTGATTACATCTAATAACCAAAGTGAATAGTGTACAGAGCCATATTGGGGCAGTCATGCACAGGGTTTGAGTTTAACATTAGTCAAGGACAATCTCTGGCTTCCGGCAGGAATCTGCCTTTAGGACATAATAGGGAAGTAGGTTAAAGCAGGAATTTTTCTCCTAAGGTGGAGAAGCTCAGTGAAGGCTAAGCTCATCTTTCCTCCAGGTCTAGGAATTCCTGAATTAAGCAGGCGACCCACCCAGCTGCCGGAGCAGTAGAGACAAGGACCTCCAAGAGAAGCTAGACAACTTCCACCAGAACTCAGCCCAGAGTCTGGGGGGAAGGGTTTGCCCAAACTGTTAAAAGGTCCTACCGCCATTAAAGTTTCCAGCCTTGATCAGTGAAATATTGTCTTAGCCCTCCTTCTTTTTGCCCCTTCCCCATCCATCCCTCAGCTTCTGTTCCAGCAACCCAGTTTGTAATAGCTGCAGGCAGCTATGGAATACAACAGAATAGAAATACATTGAACATGTATGTGCAAGGAGGATATAAATAACATTGGGTATGTGTCTAGGAATGGTATAGCTGGAACATATCATAGTTCTGTTTTTAGCTTTTGAAGAATCTCCACACTGATTTACACAGTGGCTACATTCATTTTACACTCTCACAACATCTATTACAACTCTTGTTGTCATTTGTATTTCTGAAAATGTCCATTCTGAATGAGCCAAGATGGCATTTTAAAGTAATTTTAATCTATATCTTACTAATGGCTATTGAATACTTTTTAATTTACCCCCTTCATTGGTATTTTTGAGAATTTTCTGTTCAGTTACATAGTCATCTTTTAATTGGATATTTAGTATTTTTAGTCTGATCTTTATACTAGATAAAACTCTTCTGTTGGATGAATAGCCAGCAAAGATTTAGCCCTATTCTTTGGGCTGTCCATTCACTTCCTGTAAAAAGTTTTTTAGTTTTGTAAGGTTCTAGTTGTTAAATTTTTGTTAAAAATTTGTTTTCCCATGGTATTGGAGTCTTATGAAAGTTCTTACCCATTTATGTAAGGTGATATTTGATTTTATCTTTTTTTTTTTACAGCACCAACAACAATGACAACAAAAACAAGTTGAGACAATAGGCTGAGATAAGAAGGCATCTGGCTGAGAGGCAGAATGGCAGTGAACACCGCGTGAGATGGGAAAGTGTAAAGAAGCAGAAACTGTTCCCACAGAAGGGTATCAGAGCCTTAAGCTTCCCCTGGATGGAAAAACCTGATAGATGTTGTCTAGCTTTTCACAGAGAAATTTATCAAGATCAACATCTCACAAGTCTGAACCATACTGATTAAAACTAACTCACAAACTTTCAGAATGCAATTAAGAGACAATTTCCTGGAGATTAAATGTAAAGGATCTGCATAAATTTCTAACTTAGAGGACCACAAAACCTTGACAATTATTATCACCTTCACCTGAAACATTCTTCCTCTCATTGTATTCTTGATGTATTGATGGGTGAAGTCCTATTGATTTTTTCATAGTGCTATACACATGTCAAAAATGTCCTAGAAACCACAGGTAAACACTAGAGTAGACCAGTTATCATTTTATACCTTCATATTATGTATCTTCACAAAGATCTTACTCATTATTTATTCATTAGAGTAAACTGAAAGTAATATAACCAGGAAGCTTGTTCTCTCTCTCTCTCTCTCTCTCTCTCTCTCTCTCTCTCTCTCTCTCTCTCTCTCCCTCCCTCTCTCTCTCTCAACTTGTCTCCCTCCCTTTCTGTCTCTCTCTCTGCCTCTCTCTATCTCTCTTTCTTTCTCTTTCTTTCTTCTTTCGTTCCTTTTTATGATCTATTCACAAATGATAAATGTAGTGTGTGACATCAAAAGGGTATTTGTGACAACCTATTGTGGACCTTTAGGGCTATTTCTGAGACACTGGATGACTAGGTTTCCTCTGGCACAGATTACTGATATGCTGCCTTTCTCTTTTGAAATCTGACAGAGGGCTAATATCTAATATATACAGAGAACTCAAGAAGGTAGAACCTAGAGAACCAAATAACCCCATTAAAAAGTGGGGTACCAAACTAGACAAAGATTTTTCACATGATGAACTTCGGAGGGCTGAGAAACACCTTAAGAAATGTTCAACACCATTAATCATCAGGGAAATGCAAATCAAAACAACCCTCAGAATGGCTAAGGTCAAAAACTCAGGAAACAGCAGGTGTTGGTGAGGATGTGGAGAAAGAGGAACACTCCTCCACTGCTGGTGGGATTGTAAGATGGTGCAACCACTTTGGAAATCAGTCTGGCGGCTCCTCAGAAAACTGGGCATGGCACTTCCAGAGGACCCTGCTATACCACTCCTGGGCATATACCCAGATGATTCCCCAGCATGTAATAAGGACACATGTTCCACTATGTTCATAGCAGCCCTAATTATAGTAGCCAGAAGCTGGAAACAACCCAGGTGTCCCTCAAGAGAGGAATGGATACAAAAAATATGATTTATTTACACAATGGAGTACTATTCAGCCATTAGAAACAATGAATTCATGAAATTCGTATACAAATGGATGGAGCTGGAGAACATCATACTAAGTGAGGTAACCCAGTCTCAAAAGATCAGTCATGGTATGCACTCACTGATAAGTGGATAATAACCTAGAAACTTGAAATACCCAATAAATAATCTACATATTAAATGATGTCCAAAAAGAACAGAGGAGTGGCCCCTGGTTCTGGAAAGGCTCAATGCAACAGTATATGGGAATACCAGAACAGGGAAGTAGGAAGGAGTTGATGGAGGAACAGGGGGAGGGAAGAGGGCTTATGGGACTTGCGGGGAGTGGGGACCCAGAAAATGGGAAATCATTTGAAATGTAAATAAAGAATACATTGAATAAAAAAATAAAAAATAAAATAAAAAAACAAAAACAAACCAAAATAAGGGTATTTGCAACACAAACAGGATACACAAAATCTAATAGAAGAGAAAGTGGGGGAATAGCCTCAAATGAGTTGGTGTAGGAAACGACTTCATTTACAGAACACTAACAGCTCAGGCACTAAGACCAACAATCAATAAATGAGACATTATGAAACTGAAGTCTCTGTACAGCAAAGGATACTTTGAATAGGACAAAACAAAGGCCTACAGAATGGGAAAAGATATTCACTAACTCTGCATCAGAAAAAAAGCCAATATCCAAATTATATAAAGAACTCAAGAAATTAGACATCAGCAAGCCAAATAACCAAATTAAGAAATGGCGTACAGCTGGGTGCACATGTAGTACTATGTCTAATTTTCTGAGGAATCTCCAAACTGATTTCCAAAGTGGTTTTACCAGCTTGCAATCCCACCAACAATGGAGAAGTGTTCCTCTTTCCCCAAATCCTCTCCCTTGTCTGCTGTCCCCTGAGTTTTTCATCTTAGCCATTCTGACTGGTGTGAGGTAGAATCTCAGTGTTGTTTTGATTTGCATTTCCCTGGTAACTAAGGATGCTGAACATGTCTTTAGGTGCTTTAGAGCCATTTGAGTTTCCTCAGTTGAGAATTGCCTGTTTAGCTCTGTACCCCATTTTTACTAGGGCTATTTTATTCTCTGGAGACTAACTTCTTGAGTTCTTTGTATACGTTGTATATTAGCCCTCTATTGGATGTAGGATTAGTAAAGATCTTCTCCCAATTTGTTGGTTGCCATTTTGTCCTATTGACTATGTCCTTTGCCTTACAGAAGCTTTGCAGTTTTATGAAGTACCATTTGTCGGTTCTTGTTCTTAGCATAAGCCATTGGTGTTCTGTTCAGAAACTTTCCCCCTGTGCCCATGTGTTCAAGGTTTGTACCCACTTTCTCCTCTATAAGCCTCATGGGAAGAACAATGACTGCAGACACCCAGATACCCCAAGCCTCCCAGGGACTGAACCATCAACCAAGGGGTACATATGGTTCCAGCCAAAAATGTGGCAGAGGAATGCCTTATTGGGCATCAGTATGAGGAGTGGTCTTTGGTCAGGTAAAGGCTTAATAGAGGCCCCAACAAAGGGAAATGAACGGGGGGGGGGGTTGGGGGAAGGTGGGAGTGTGTCAGGTAGAGGGGCATATACATGGAGGCAGGGGTGGGAGGAGGGAATCACTGGGGAGGGGGATTTTTGGGATGGGGAAATTTGGAAAGGTTTTACCATTGGCAATGTAAATTAGGAAGATACTCAATAAAAAAAATAGGACTGCATTTGAGAACCCTTATTAAAGAAGATTTGAAAAATCTAAAAAAAAAAAAAAAAATGGAGACAAGGTATTTAAAGAATTAAGTTATAGAGCTTACTCTGGTGGGTCCGGCCCCACAGAGCTTAGGTTCCAGTCCTGAGGCCTCTGGCGGGAGCCTTCAGATCTCTGCTTCGGGATCCAGAACAGCCTGGGCTACAACACCACATCTCCAGGACCTGCAAGAGGCCAGAGGGGCACCCGGAGGCCAGCTGGGAGGAGTCAGTGTGCTCTGATGAGCCCAGCAGGCCCAGGGCAGGAATGTTCAGGTGTCTGCTTTGGGATCTGAACAGCCTGGGCCACAGCACTTGGTTTCCAGGAAGTGCAAGAGCCTGGTGTGCACCCAGAGGCAGACTGGGAGGACACAGCTTGCTCCAGTGGGTCCGGCCCCACAGAGCTTAGGTTCCAGTCCTGAAGCCTCTGGCAGGAGCCTTCAGATCTCCGCTTTGGGATCCAGAACAGCCGGGGCTACAACACCACATCTCCAGGACCTGCAAGAGGCCAGAGGGGCACCCGGAGGCTGGCTGGGAGGAGTTAGTATGCTCTGGTGAGTCCAGCAGTCCCCTGCAGGAGCCTTCAGGTGTCTGCTTCTGTATCTAAACAGCCTGGGCCACAGCACCCTGTCTCCAGGCAGTGCAGGAGGTCAGCTGTGCCCCAGAGGCAAGCTGGGAAGAGGCAGCTTGCACTGGTGAGTCCAGCATTGACAACAAGACCAACTAACACCAGTGAGAACTAGATGGCAAAGGCAAACGCAGGAACTTCACTAACAAAAATCAAGGCAATATGGCAGCATCTGAACCCAATTCTCCTTTAACAGCATGTCCTGGATACCCCATCACACCAGAAAAACAAGATTTGGATTTAAAATCACTGGTCATGATGCTGGTACAGGAACACATGAAGGACATACTTAAAGAAATTCAGGAGAAAATGGATCAAAAGTTAGAAGCCCTTACAAGGGAAACACAAAAATCGTTGAAAGAAATTAGAGAGAATACAAAAGCCAATAAGGAGGAAACACAAAAATCACTTAAAGAACTACAGGAGAACTTTGGTCAACAGGCTGAGGTCATGAAAGAGGAAACACAAAAATCTCCCAAAGAATTACAGGAAAACACAAACAAGCAAGTGAAGAAGCTAAGAAAAACCATCCAGGATCTAAAATCAGAAGTAGAAACAACTAAGAAAACTCAAAGGGAGACAACTTTGGAGATAAAAAGCCTTGGGAAGAAATCAGGGGACATAGATGCAAATATCAACAATAGAATACAAGAGATAGAAGAAAGAATCTCAGATGTTGAAGATACCATAGAAACCATGGACTCAACAGTTAAAGAAAAAGCAAAATACAAAAATCTTGTAACCCAAAATATCCAGGAAATCCAGGACACAATGAGAAGACCAAACCTAAGGATTATAGGCATAGATGAGAGTGAAGATTTACAACTTAAAGAGCCAGCAAATATCTTCAATAAAATTATGGAAGAAAATTTCCCTAACCTAAAGAGAGAGATGCCCAAGAATATACAAGAAGCCTACAGAACTCCAAACAGACTGGACCAGAACAGAAATACCTCCCGACACATAATAATCAAAACCCCAAATGTACTAAACAAAGAGAGAATATTAGAGGCAGTAAGAGAAAAAGGCCAAGTAACATATAAAGGAAGACCTATCAGAATCACACCAGACTTCTCACCTGAGACTATGAAAGCTAGAAGATCCTGGGCAGATCTCATGCAGACTCTAAGAGAACACAAATGCCAGCAAAAACTACTATAACCAGCAAAACTCTCAATCACCATAGATGGAGAAACTAAGATATTCCATGACAAAACCAAGTTTACCCAATATCTCTCCACAAACCCAGCCCTCCAAAGATAATAGGAGGAAAACACCAATACAAGGAGGGAAACTTCACCCTGGAAAAAGCAAGATAGTAACCTACTTTCATCAAACCCAAAAGAAGATAACCAATCAAATAAAAAAATAACATCAAAAATGACAGGAAGTAATAATCACTATTCATTAATATCTCTTAACCTCAATGGGATCAATGCCCTAATAAAAAGACATAGACTAACAGACTGGATAAGGAAACAGGACCCTACAATTTGCTGCATACAGGAGACACACCTCAGTGTCAAAGATAAAAAACTACCTTAGAGTAAAAGGCTGGAAGACAATCTTACAAGCCAATGGTCACAGGAAACAAGCAGGAGTAGCCATTCTAATATCAGATAAAATTGACTTTCAACCTAAAGTCATCAAAAGAGACACAGAAGGACACTCTGTGTCAAAGGAAAAATCCGCCAAGAAGAACTTTCAATTCTGAAAATCTATGCGCCAAATGCAAGGGCACCTTCATTTGTAAGAAAAACTTTACTAAAGCTCAAAGCACACATTGCACCTAACAGAATAATTGTGGGGGACTTCAACACTCCACTTTCCTCAATGGACCGATAGGGAAAACAGAAACTAAACAGGGACACAGTAAAACTAATTGAAGCTTTGGACCAATTGGATTTGACTGATATTTATAAAACATTTCACCCTAAAGCAAAAGAATATACCTTTTTCTCAGCACCTCATGGTAGCTTCTCCAAAATCGACCATATAATTGGTCACAAGAGAGACCTCAACAAATATAAGAAGATCGAACTAATCCCATGCCTCCTATCAGATCACTATGGAGTAAAAGTGGTCTTCAATAGCAACAAAAACAAGAGAAAACCCACATACACGTGGAAACTGAACAATGTTCTACTCAATGATACCTTGGTCAAGGAAGAAATAAAGAAAGAAATTAAAGACTTTTTAGAACACAATGAAAATGAAGACACAACATACCCAGATCTATGGGACACAATGAAAGCAGTGCTAAGAAGAAAACTCATAGCCCTGAGTGCCTCCAAAAAGAAAATGGAGAGAGCATACAGTACCAACTTAATGACACACCTGAAAGCCCTGGAACAAAAAGAAGCTATTTCACCCAAGAGGAGTAGAAGGCAGGAAATCATCAAACTCAGGGCCGAAATCAATCAAGTGGTAACAAAGAGAACCATACAAAGAATCAACGAGTCCAGGAGCTGGTTCTTTGAGAAAATCAACAAGATAGATAAACCCTTAGCCAGACTAATCAAAGGGCACAGAGAAAGTATCCAAATTAACAAACTTAGAAATGAAAAGGGAGATATAACAACGGAAACTGAGGAAATCCAAAAAATCATCAGATTCTACTACAAGAGTCTGTACTCAACACAACTGGAGAATCTGGAGGAAATGGACAATTTCCTTGACAGATACCAAATACCAAAATTAAATCAGGATCAAATAGATCATCTAAACAGTCCCATAACGCCTAAAGAAATAGAAGGAGTTATAGAATGTCTTCCAACCAAAAAAAGCACAGGACCAGATGGTTTCAATGCAGAATTATATCAGCCCTTCAAAGAAGAGTTAACACCAATACTCTTCAAATTATTCCACAAAATAGAAACAGAAGGAACACTACCCAATTCCTTCTACGAAGCCCCAATTACGCTGATACCAAAACCACACAAAAATCCAACAAAGAAAGAGAAATTCAGACCAATTTCCCTTATGAACATCGATGCAAAAATACTC
This sequence comes from Apodemus sylvaticus, assembly GCF_947179515.1. Classification (NCBI taxonomy): domain Eukaryota; kingdom Metazoa; phylum Chordata; class Mammalia; order Rodentia; family Muridae; genus Apodemus; species Apodemus sylvaticus. The sequence continues at coordinate 72,870,664 of NC_067486.1, read as the reverse complement.
AATGAAATTCTTGCCAACCGAATCCAAGACCACATCAAAATAATCATCCACCATGATCAAGTAGGCTTTATCCTGGGAATGCAGGGTTGGTTCAATATATGGAAATCCATCAATGCAATCCACTACATAAACAAACTCAAAGAAAAAAACCACATGGTCATTTCATTGGATGCTGAAAAAGCATTTGACAAAATTCAGCATCCTTTCATGCTTAAAGTCTTGGAAAGAACAGGAATATAAGGCCCATACCTAAACATAGTAAAAGCAATATATAGCAAACCGGTAGCCAGCATCAAACTAAATGGAGAGAAACTTGAAGCAATCCCACTAAAATCAGGGACTAGACAGGGCTGCCCCCTTTCTCCTTATCTTTTCAATATTATACTAGCTCGAGCAATTCGACAGCATAAGAAGGTCAAAGGGATACAAATTGGAAAGGAAGAAGTCAAACTATCATTATTTGCAGATGACATGATAGTTTACCTAAGTGACCCAAAAAACTTCACTAGAGAACTCCTACAGCTGATAAACAACTTCAGCAAAGTGGCAGGTTATAAAATTAACTCAAGCAAATCAGTGGCCTTCCTATACTCAAAGGATAAGCAGGCTGAGAAAGAAATTAGGGAAATGACCCCTTCACAATAGCCACAAACAGTATAAAGTATCTTGGGGTGACTCTTACCAAACATGTGAAAGATCTGTATGACAAGAACTTCAAGACTCTGAAGAAGGAAATGGAAGAAGAACTCAAAAATGGGAAAACCTCCCATGCTCATGGATCGGTAGAATCAATATAGTTAAAATGGCCATTTTGCCAAAAGCAATATACAGATTCAATGCAATACCCATCAAAATCCCAACTCAATTCTTCACAGAGTTAGAAATAGCAATTATCAAATTCATCTGGAATAACAAAAAACCCAGGATAGCTAAAACTATTCTCAGCAACAAAAGAAAGTCTGGGGGAAATCAGTATCCCTGACCTCAAGAAATACTACAGAGCAATAGTGTTAAAAACTGCATGGTATTGGTACAGTGACAGGCAGGAGGATCAATGGAACAGGACTGAAGATCCAGAAATGAACCCACACACCTATGGCCACTTGATCCTCGACAAAGAGGCTGAAAACATCCAATGGAAAAAAGATAGCCTTTTCAACAAATGGTGCTGGTTCAACTGGAGGTCAGCATGCAGAAGAATGCGAATTGATCCATCCTTGTCTCCTTGTACTAAGCTCAAATCCAAATGGATCAAGGACCTCCACATAAAGCCAGACACTCTGAAGCTAATAGAAAAGGAACTGGGGAAGACCCTTGAGGACATCGGTACAGGGAGAAAGTTTCTGAACAGAACACCAATAGCGTATGCTCTAAGAGCAAGAATTGACAAATGGGACCTCATAAAATTACAAAGTTTCTGTAAGGCAAAGGACACCACCAAGAGGACAAATAGGCAACCAACAAATTGGGAAAAGATCTTCCCCAATCCTACATCAGATAGAGGGCTAATATCCAATATATATAAAGAACTCAAGAAGTTAGACTCCAGAAAACCAAACAACCCTATTAAAAAATGGGGTACAGAGTTAAACAAAGAATTCTCACCTGAAGAACTTCGGATGGCTCAGAAGCATCTTAAAAAATGCTCAACTTCATTAGTCATTAGGGAAATGCAAATCAAAACAACCCTGAGATTTCACCTTACACCAGTCAGAATGGCTAAGATTAAAAATTCAGGAGACAGCAGGTGTTGGAGAGGATGTGGAGAAAGAGGAACACTCCTCCACTGCTGGTGGGGTTGCAAATTGGTACAACCACTCTGGAAATCAGTCTGGCAGTTCCTCCGAAAACTGGGCACCTCACTTCCAGAAGATCCTGCAATACCACTCCTGGGCATATACCCAGAGGATTCCCCACCATGTAATAAGGATACATGCTCTACTATGTTCATAGCAGCCCTATTTATAATTGCCAGATGCTGGAAAGAACCCAGGTATCCCTCAACAGAAGAGTGGATGCAAAAAATATGGTATATCTACACAATGGAGTACTATTCAGCCATTAGAAACAACGAATTCATGAAATTCTTAGGCAAATGGATGGAGCTAGAGAACATCATACTAAGTGAGGTAACCCAGACTCAAAAGGTGAATCATGGTATGCACTCACTAATAAGTGGATATTAACCTAGAAAACTGGAATACCCAAAACATAATCCACACATCAAATGAGGTACAAGAAGAAAGGAGGAGTGGCCCCTTGTTCTGGAAAGACTCAGTGAAGCAGTATTCGGCAAAACCAGAACGGGGAAGTGGGAAGGTGTGGGTGGGAGGACAGGGAGAGAAAAGGGGACTTACGGGACTTTCGGGAGTTGGGGGCTAGAAAAGGGGAAATCATTTGAAATGTAAATAAAAAATATATCGAATTAAAAAAAAAAGAAGGGTAGGTCTGAAAGGTTAAAAAAAAACAAAAAACAAAAACAAAAACAAAAAAACTATTCCACAAAATAGAAACGGAAGGAACTACCCAACTTGTTCTGTGAAGCCATAATTAAGCGGATACCAAAACCACACAAAGATCCAACAAAGAAAGAGAACTTCAGGGCAGTTTCCCTTATGAATATTGATGCAAAAATCCTTAATAACATCCTTGCCAACAAAATATAAGAACACATCAAAACGATCATCCACCATGAGCAAGTAGGCTTCATCCCAGGGATGCAGGGATGTTTCAATATAAGGAAATCCATCAATGCTATCCACTACATAAACAAACTCAAAGAAAAAAAAAAAAACAAATGATCATCTCATTAGATGCAGAAAAATCATTTGACAAAATTCAGCATCCTTTCATGCTAAAAGTCTTGGAAAGAACAGGAGTTCAAGGCCCATACCTAACCATAGTTAAAGCAATATACAACAAACTGGTAGTCAACATCAAACTAAATGGAGAGAAACTTGAAGCAATCCCACTAAAATCAGGGACTAGAGAAGGCTGTCCTCTCTCTCCATATCTTTTCAATATAGTACTAGAAGTTCTAGCTAGAGCAATTAGACAACATAAGGAGGTCAAGGGGATACAAATTGGAAAGGAAGAAGTCAAATTATCAGTATTTGCTGATGATATGATAGTGTACTTAAGTAACCCGAAAATCTCCACCAGAGAACTTCGACAGCTGATAAACAACTTCAGAAAAGTGGCTGGCTATAAAATCAACTCAAGCAAATCAGTTGCCTTCCTATAATCAAAGGGTAAGCAGGCTGAGAAAGAAGTTAGGGAAATGACACCCTTCACAATAGCCACAAACAATATAAAGTATCTTGGGGTGACTCTAACCAAACAAGTGAAAGATCTATACGACAAGAACTTTAGGTCTCTGAAGAAGGAAATCGAAGAAGACCTCAGAAAATGGAAAAACTGCCATGCTCATGGATTGGCAGGATAATTATAGTTAAAATGGCCATCTTGCCAAAGGCAATCTACAGATTAAATGCTATCCCCATAAAAATCCCAACCCAGTTCTACATAGAGCTAGAAAGAGCAATTCTCAAATTCATCTGGAATAACAAAAAACTCAGGATAGCTAAAACTATTCTCAACAGTAAAAGAACTTCAGGGGGATTCAGTATCCCAGACTTTAAACTCTACTACAGAGCAATAGTGATAAAAACTGCATGGTATTGGTACAATATCAAGCAAGTGGATCAATGGAATAGGATTGAAGACCCAGAAATGAACCAACATACCTATGGTCACTTGGTCTGCGATAAAGTAGCTGAGTAGCTGAAAGCATCCAGTGGAAAAAAGATCTTTTCAACAAATGGTGCTGGTTCAATTGGAGGTCAGCATGCAGAAGAATGCGCATCAATCCATTCTTATCTCCTTGTACCAAGCTCAACTCCAAATGGATCAAGGACCTCCACATAAAACCTGACACACTGAAACTAATCGAAAAGAAACTGGGGAAGACCCTGGAGAACATGGGCACAGGGGAAAAGTTCCTGAATAGAACACCAATAGCTTATGCTCTAAGATCAAGAATTGACAAATGGGACCTCATAAAACTACAAAGTTTTTGTAAGGCAAAGGACACCGTCAAAAGGACAAAACATCAACCAACAGACTGGGAAAGGATCTTCACCAACCCTAAATCCGACAGAGGGCTAATATCTAATATATACAAAGAACTCAAGAAAGTAGAACCCAGAGAAACAAATAACCCCATTAAAAGTGGGGTACGGAGCTAAAGAAAGAATTTTCACATGAAGAACTTCAGAGAGCTAAGAAACACCTTAAGAAATGTTCAGCATCATTAATCATTAGGGAAATGCAAATCAAAACAACCCTGAGATTTCCCCTCACACCACTCAGAATGGCTAAGGTAAAAAATTCAGGAGACAGCAGGTCTTGGTGAGGATGTGGAGAAAGAGGAACACTCCTCCACTGCTGGTGGCATTGCAAGGTGGTACAACCACTTTGGAAATCAGTATGGTGGTTCCTCAGAAAACTGGGCATGTCACTTCCTGAGGACCCTGTTATACCATTCCTGGGCATATATCCAGAGGATTCTTCAGCATGCAATAAGGACACACGCTCCACTATGTTCATAGCAGCCCTATTTGTAGAAGCCAGAAGCTGGAAAGAACCTAGGTGTCCTTCAACGGAGGAATGGATACAAAAATGGATACAAAAAATATGGTGGCATATTTATACAATGGAGTACTATTCAGCCATTAGAAACAATGAATTCATGAAATTCTTAGACCAAAGGATGGAGCTGGAGAACATTATACTAAGTGAGGTAACCCAGTCTCAAAAGATCAATCATGGTGTGCACTCACTGATAAGTGGATATTAGCCTAGAAACTTTGAATACCCAGGACATAATCCACAAATTAAATGATGTGCAAAAAGAATGGAGGAATGGCCCCTGGGTCTGGAAAGACTCAGTGCAAGAATATAGGGGAATTCCAGAACAGGGAAATGGGAAGGGGTGGATGGAAGAACAGGGGGACGGAAGAGGGCTTATGGTACTTGTGGGGAGTGGGGACCCAGAAAAGGGGAAATCATTTGAAATGTATATAAAAACATACCAATAAAAACAAGAATATGTGTAATAAAAATTGTTAAATTTTATAAAAGGAAAATAAATAAATAAATAAATAAATAAATAAATAAATAAATAAGTAAGTAAGTAAGTAAAAAGAAAGTAATGGCATACAGAGCTAGACAGAAATCTCAACAGAGGAGTCTCTAATGCCTGAGAAGCACCTCAAAAATGTTCAACATCCTTATTCATCAGGAAAATGCAAATCAAGATGACTTTGAGATTCTATCTTACACACTTCAGAATGGCTAAAATCAAAAACTCAAGCTACAACACATGCTTGCTAGGATGTGGAACAAGGGGAACACTCTTTCATTGTTGGTTTGAGTGCAAACTTGTATACCCACTTTGGAAATCCATTTGGAGTTTTTTCAGAAAATTACAAATAGCTCTACCTCAAGACTCAGCCATACTGCTCCCGATCATGTACCCAAAAGATGCTCTATCATCCCACAAGAATGGGAGACAACCAAATGTGTCCCTCAACTAAAGAATGGATCAAAAAAATGTGGTACATATATACAATGGAATACTACACAGCTGACAAAACGAAGACATTATACAATTTGCAGGCAAATGGATAGAACTAGAAATCGCCACCCTGAGTGAGGTAACTCATACCCAGGAAGACACTCATGATATGCAGTCACTTATAAGTGGACATTAGCTATAAAATACAGAATAACCATGCTATAAGTCACACACACAAGAAGCTAAGTAAGAAGGAGCACCCAAGGGAGGATGCTTCAATCTCACTCAGAAGGAAAAATAAAATAGATTCTAGAGGTGGGTGGAGGTAGATAACTGGGCAGAAGCGAAGTAGGGAGAGTAAGAGGGATGGAGAGTCCTTTCTCATTTTTATCTCCACCTGAATCCATCAACTGTGAAGAGGTACATTTCTGCATCCTTACCGCACAATTTTTAAGGGTTCTTTTCATCGTTTCCTTCCTAGCCTTCCTCTTTTGGTAAGTAGAGAGGCAGGAGAGAGAGTTTGTCACAGAAGCCTTTTATGCCTGCCATTCTCAACTGTGAGTCTGCAGTCATTGATACCATTGCAAAAGAAGCTTTCTTATCCTTTGTAGTCATCAGGAACAGGGATCATGGAAATCCAGATGGCTGTTGGTAGTTACACTGGCTGTAGACATCAACACCCTCTTCCTCTACCCCTCACCCCACACTATCTCTCATATCCCTGGCACGGCAGGGTCACAGACATGGAAACGAACATCATCAGCCACATAGACCTCAGATTAAACCACTAACATCCATGGCTTTCATTAGCAATAAGGACCTTAGGCATCAGCATGGCCCCTGACCAGAGCAGGACCATGGAAAACAACCTATCACTCTGAGGCAACACAACCATGCACATCAATTTTTTTCTCATTTTACTAAAGATTTTCATGGGCTAATTAAAATTTTAATTAAAAGTAACACCTGTAATTCGTGCACTTGAGGGACTGAGAAAGGAGCACAGCTAGTCCCAGGCCAAGTAACCATGATACCAAAATTTGTCTGACAACGAGTTTTTTAAAGTTGGGCAAGTAACATGTTGGTAAATTGCTCAACTCAGCATGTACAAGGGCTGAGCTCAAGGACTGGTTTTAATCCATTCAACCTCCACCCCATAAAAATATGTCATGGTTCAAATGGAAGGTTAGAAGAGTAGAGTTCTTCTAGGAGGGAGAATTTAATTAGACTAAAGTTTTAGGGAATTACTTTAATTCTTCCTAAAATAGCACTAAGACATAAGTTCTTCTCTACATGTGGGTTAGAACCCCTCTTCGGGGTAGAGTGACCTTTTCATAGAGGTTGCCTAGTCCATCAAAAGCTCAGATTTTTACATTATGGTTCATAAGAGTCACAAAATTAAAGTAGCAACAAAAGTAATTTTATGATTGGGGGTCACCATATCATGAGGAACTGCATTAAAGGTTCACAGCATTACGATGTTTGAGGACCAGTGGTCTTGGAGTAGATGTCAATGGGTTAGGAGGAGGGCATACTAAACAAAAGCCTGGAGATAAAACTCAACTGCATGCCACATACTTCCTTAGCATGTCTAAAAGCGTGGCTTTGATCCCCAGCACTTTAAAGGTTTTGGTTTGGTGGCACATGACTATGCTCCCAGCACCTGAAGGGAATGATTATCACTCTTGACTTTCATAATCTGTCACATGGTTCTGTCTGATCAAGGAGACAGACTGTCTTAAATATGTATAGGCTTAGAGGACAGGCTCTGTTTATTTTCTCCATCTTCCTTCCTCAACAAGGTTGGGATTACACTCAATAAAACTGCTAAAGGTATAGTCAGACGATATGAGCCGCACTTATCTACGAATGTAATGGGAAGTATTTAGACTACAGTGGGGAAATATATTGGCTTGGGAACTTGTCATTAACAGGTTCTACTTTGCTGTTGATGACCTCAAGGGCAGTTGGCTAAGTTTACAGTACAAGGTTTGAATTTCTTCCTATAAGTGGAGCTTAAGTCTAATCAGGTGGCTGGTGATTACTAACAAACTATAGATGTCACTGTCGCAACCCTAGATATATCTTCCCATGCTTCTTATTTTTGTGGTTCATAGGCTTTCAACTGGGTAGGACTTTCAATTGCTTTTATTATTAACAGCCTGTACAGCACTGGATGCTATTAGAGCTAGTCGTCACAGAAGATGGATCAACATCAGGCTGACTTGATTCTAGAAGGCATCAAGGGTGACAGCAATTGCTTATATTATTTTGTGAGTCTCTTAGACTTAACTGACTAACAAGGTGAAGGATGGTTTCTCATGCTTACCATTGGAGTTATTGTTATATGTTTGGTGATTCTTAGGGTTGCATAACTACATATATGTTCAAGTGGCACAACTTCATACACACACACACACACACACATACACACACACACACACACACACACAGCTTTAAAATAAACTAATGTCTCTGTGCAGGTTTTGCACATGCATAGTTATTTAACCAATTTATCTTCCTGCCCTTTACCTCCCTTTTCCCTTTTATATCACCTCCCATTCTCCCCCTTTCCCCTTTATACCACATATTTTCCACTTCCCCCTCTTGCTACCACTGTTTCTCCCCTCCCCCATGGCCTATTTTTATTTTCCTGGTGTCTATGCTTAATCTATGTTGTATATTATACAGGCAATCTAAACATTTAGAGCTAGGATCTACAAATAAGGAAGAATATGTTGTATTTATCATTATGGGTTTGTGTTATACAATGCCATAAAATATTTTCTCATTCTTTCTTCTTACCAGCAAATTTCATGATTTAGGTTTCAAAATATAAGTGAAATCTTTATAGATTTCAGCTATAAAGATAGCTGAAAAGAATTCTGTTTTGTTTGTAAACCATGTTTTTATTACATATTCACTGACTGAAGGGCATTTAAGCTATTTTCATTTCCTAGCTATTGTAAAAATATAGGCAATGAACATGACTGAGCAAATATTTGTAGAGTAGTATGTCAAGTTGAAGGAGTGGTAAGCCAGGTGATCTGGTATACCTACTTTTAGCCTTTTGGAAATGTTCCACAGTGGCTGTGTCATTTTCCAGTCTCATAAGCAGCTACTAAATGTTCCAGTTCCCATATCCACACTTTGTCACCAGCCTTTGTTGACAATTATTATATTGATATTGACCATTCTGACTAGAGTACAGTGAAATTTCAAAGATTTGTTTCCCCGATTCCTATAAATGTTTAATATTTAACCTTAAATATTTTTAACCATGTTTGTTTCTTCTGATGAAAATTCTGTCTTTAGCCTATTTTTTAATGTAGTCACGTTTCCTTGACTCCCTCGGAATTTTAAAAAAAATTTTTCTGGATATTAATCTTCTATTAGATATATATCTATATGTCGATTAGATATATTACTGGCAATATTTTCTCCCATTCTGTAATCTTTTTTGCTCAACTGATTGTTTCATTTTATGTGTTGATGCCTTCCAATTTTATGAAGTCTTATTTTTCAACTTTTGGCTTTAATTTCCGGGCAAAACAGAATCTTATTCAGAAAGTTATTTCTTACCTGTGTCTTGTCAGATGCTACCTATATTTTCTGCTCAAGTTCCTAATTTTATTTTACACATTGAGGTGGATTTTTGTGTGTGTTTGTTCAGTTTGTAGTGGCTTTTTGGGTAGAGTAAAAACACAGGGCTCATTTTATTATTCTGCTTGCAGACATTTGTTTTTCCAGTATCATTTGTTGAAGATGCTGGTTTTCCTTCAGTATGTAATTTTTGGCTTCTTGGTCAAATAAATCTCATACAGCTTTTATTACTTACACTCATGTTTGGGTCATCTAATTTGCCAGCATTTTTTTTTGTTCTAGTACCATGCTAATCTTATTTCTATAGCTCTGTAATACATTTTGAAATATGGTGTAATCTTTCCAGGATTGAATTTGTTTCCTGGTTGGTTTGTTTTGCTCATGAATGATTTGGCCATCTAGGATCCTTTATAGTTTTGTATGAACTTTGTGATTTTTTCCTACTCACTTGAATCATGCTACAGAGAGTTTTACTGATATTGCATTGTTTCTGTAAATTACCTTTGGTAGGATAGTAATTTTCTCAATATTAATTCTACCAACTTATGAGCATGGAAGGTTTTTTCCATCTTCAGGGTCTCCCCCAATATTTCTTCACAAAATTAAAGTCTTTATAGAGATCTTAAAATTCCTTGGTTAAGTTTATTCCCAGATAATATTTTAGAAGATTTTATAAATAGGAGGGGATTCACTCTCTCCTTTAGATCATGTTTTTATTGCCTTATGGGATTTTTTTTTTTTTTGTGAATGGATTTTCTATCCCACCACTTTGTTGATAGTTCTGAACATTCCAGATGGTTTCTGGTGGAATTTCTGACATCATTTATACATTATCTATAAACAGGGATAGTTTGAATTTATATTTTCCTATTCATATTTCATTAATTTCCTTCATTAGTCTTATTGTTACAGCTAGTACTTCAGCAGTATATTGGAAACTATGGAGGATAATGGGAAGTCCTGACCCATTGAGTTTTAACAAAATTGTTTGAAATTTTTCCAGTTAGAATTATGTTGACTGTGGAACTTCTTTTTACATATACTATTTATTATGTTGAATTATTTTTCACTCTAGTTCTATTTTGTAAGGTTTTTCCATGCTGTGTGTTTTTTACTCTGCCCTAAAAGCCACTACAAACTGAGCAAACAGACAAACACAAACATTGCAGTTTTCAATGCCATTTTCTTTTATCTATTGAGGTAATCATGTAATTCTTGTTTTAAATGCATTTAAAGGGATTATTACATTTAATGACATATACCTAATTACAAGCAATCTGTGGCTGCTTGTAGTTAGGAGAATGATAATCATTATTCTCCAGGAAAAAGCCCCTGATGAAGTGGTCAGTCCTATGTACATAACATTAATACTACTGTCTGAAATTCTCAAAAAGTGATAATGAAATAAATGTTTCAAAAATAGGCCTTTGTATTCATGAAAGAGACTCTGATTGCAATGGTAAATAGTCATGCAGAACTTAGAGCGACAGTTAGTTACTAAGAAGTTTACAAAAAACATACACTCTCTTAGGAAAAGGTAGATGATGAATATGGAGAAATGAACATTGTAATTAATTAATTACTAAAATAAAATAAGCAAAACCAATATGATTTCTATCTGATACCAATAATATTTGCTGTCATCTTGCAAATGCATTGTTAATTATTTGTTAGTCATTTGTCCATACATTTTTATACCTTAATCCATTTTGTAAAATGAATCTTTTACATAATATGAAAGTTGGAATGTGTCACTGTCAACATATCAAAGAAGACAAAGATAAAGAGCAACGTTGTAGAAAATAATAAGAAAATAAGTACCACCCTGGTACTAAACCAGGGTGAGGGAGAAGCAAAATGGCATAAATAAAAGATGAATGTTTCAATTCAAAAGCCAAGGGAAAATTAAATTACTGCTAAAGTAAAAGAAAGAGTCTCTAATTGGATTAAAATCATTTGTTATGTACATGAGTCATACTGTAATTAATTTAGTGAATATAAAATGACAAAATCAAGCTTTCTGATTTCAGAACAAGCAGAGTATTCACAGTATAGCACTAACACAAGAAAGAAGGCTCCAAAGCAAAATTAGCCAAGCTCTGTTACTGCAGTCTGGGGTAGCTTTTAACCTACTACCTTTCTGCTTCAGTCTTGAATACCTGGTGTAAGAGAAAAGGCTCAGCTCTAACATTACACATTCTGATTACCCTAGTATTCAAGTTTCTGCTCTTTCTTAGAGGCTAAATGCTCTCTCATTTCCAGGCCTTTTTATTTTAGGTCTTCATCCCTTTCTTGCTCTTTACTAGAAATATTTTTATAAGCACAATAAGCCCTGTAACTAACTTTAGTAAATATTTAAGTTACCCTATAACTATACATACTTAACAACTCTGTAACTACTTCTTTATGCTTGCCCAAAATATTCTAGGTCTTCACATTGAGTATCAAGATTTGAATGAGAATGCACCTCTGCATAGGGCAATATATTAAAGTGCTTTGTCTCCAGTTGTAGGAACTATTTGGGAAGAATTTGGAGGTGTGGACTTATTGGAGGAGTATGACCCTGGGGGCATGCTTTAAAGTTTCAAAAGTCCATGCCATTCCTAGTTGCCCCCTTGTTTCATGCTTGTTGATCAAGATGTGAGCTCCCAGCTACTATTCCAGAATCATGTCTTCTTTGCCTGCTGCCATGCTGCCTACCATGAAGGTCATGGGCTATAACATTCTGGAACCATGAGCCCTAAATGAAATATTTTCCTTTACAAGTTGCCTTGGTCATATTGCCTCATGATAGCAATAGAAACGCAGCTAACATTTTGGGGAATTCAGTACTAATCACCTGGAGACTTTCAGGTATTATAGAGATAAACCTGTCATTCTCAGAGTACTGCATGTTCCTATTACTATATTTGCATATTAGATTATACCACTTTAGCAACTTAACAACACTATGTTATTACAGTCACAAATTAATAATGCAGTCATTCTGGCAGGAGAGGATAATTGACATTTTGTCTGCGATCTAATGTATAGAACCATAATAGAAAAGACTTTCAGTAAAACTTCTGTCTACATATGAGAAAATAGCTCAGATAAAACCTGACACCATCCTTGTGAAATCTAAGGTAAAGGTCCTTGTTAAGTAGTGCCTATATTCCTGACTTAAGAACTTCTGAGATAATCAATATTTGCTGCTCTGAGTTGTTAGAGAGAATTTGCTGGAGTAATAGAATCCAGCATAATGATTTCAGTTACTTCTGATCACATCTTATTTCATACGTTTCCATAGGAATGAGAGGTTATGTGTGGAAAATGGCTATTTCTCATAATACATGAACGTTTACCCTTTTTTTCTCATTTCTACCCTACATCCAGGGCTGGGAAATCAAATCCATGGGATGCAGGGATCCAGGTATGCAGAAATTATCTCCTTGTATTAGCATATATTTTAATTGATTATTTTGGGTTTTTTGAAATTATAAATATATAATTTCACCTTGATTTTTTCTCTTTGAACAATACCAGGTATTTCTCCTTGTTTTTCAATTTCTCAACCCTACAAAAAATTACTAACAAATAAAAAATGCTGAGAGAGGAGATGCAGTCTTCTGCAAGGAAGAGCACAACAATTGCTGGTCCAATACAAAGCTGCCAGCACTAAAGACTTGCATACAAGCAACATTATTCAGACTGAGAAGGCTACTATTAAATGTAGCCATCCAGCACCCATGGTGAACTGGGTACACCTGGAAGGAGAGCTGGGGATAAAAGAGAACAAATGGGCAAGATAAAATAACGAGCCAAGACAAATTTCTTTCTCATCAAGGCTCAAAGTTTAATGTTCAACTCTGAATACATATAGGAAAACCCTGTTTCACCAGGATTTAGTTGAAAACAAGCTCAGTTGCTGAGCAGGTAGTAGGCTTCTTGCTGGAAGCTGCAGATGTTGCAGAGGAGTAGATCCACCCAGGTCAACAAAAGACCAATTATGGCAGACAATTAAGGTCTGCCCAAGGCCAGAGGAAGGTCACAATTAAGTATAGGGTTAGGGTCAGGGTTAGGGTTAGGGTTAGGGTATATGTATAAGTGTCCGTGTGTGTGTGTGTGTGTGTGTGTGTGTATACTTAGTTTTTTTCAGATTGTAGTGGGATGCAAATTCATTGATAAAGAGGAAAGCTCAGAAGAAACTTTGAAGCCTTGTAGTACCATGGAGACAAATATTGGAATTCTGCCTCTATCAAAGTAGAGATCTTTAGACAAAATCTATGTTCTCTCACAATCCCTGATTTTTCTGTGTATTACAGAAATGAAAAGACATGTTTCTGTTCTGTTAATTATCTTTTGTTATTAGAGAAATAATTTTCTGTGATGGAGAAGGTTGCTATGGTGTAAATGGCTTATAGTGATTAAGAAGAGAGATCTCAGAAAAAACAAGTGGATTTTAAACGCAATCACTCACTGATACATAGAAGTCATAAAATAGATTAATATGTAAAGTAGATAGTTATATATTCAAGAAAATAGATTATGAAATGGAAAAATCTTACTCAAAAATTGAAGTTATCACAATGAAATATGAATGGAATATATTGAATATGGGAATTCAATAGTAGACTTGCATTGAATGATTACTAATGTATCCCAGGACTGTTTAAATATCACATATTTCAAACAAATGAGTACGTGGCATTTGCAAAGGGGCTGTTTGAAAGTAAACAATCGTGTTTTTAAAATTATCTAATTAATTATATATTAATTGAATAGTAAATGATGATATTAATTTTATTTTTTATTAGTAAAGTTTGTTCTTTAGTCTTTCATATATGTGTAGTATATATTTTGGGCTCTTCTTCCAATTTTTGTTTAGCCTCTACCAGATCCTCCTTCTTTCTTTGAATCACTTTTCTTTCTACATTAGGTTTTATTTTTCGTAGTGTTCCACAGAGTTTAATTAGGGCTATTTGGATGATCTTGAGTTTTGAACCAACCTTCAGAGCCTGATAAGTCTGCCAGTGGGTAAACAACTTCTTTCCCCTTCATAGCATCTCTCTGTTTGCAACACATGAGTGGTAAGTAATAGGCCCTTTGTAGTCACTTCTGCCTCCACGGCTGACATCTGTAGATTCAGAGCCAGTACGCACAGCTGCAGTGAGGATACAGTTTACATGTCTTTGTCCTGCTTAGAAGATGATACTCCACACCTTCTTTCTTCATCCTCTAACTTTGGTATTCTTTCAGTACCACCTTACTCAATGTTCTCAGAGCCTTGAAGGGAGTACTGCAATATTTTTTCAGATCTTTATTCTCAGCATCTTGTTCAGCCAAGAATCTTTGCCTTTATCTTTATTCATTACAGTGAAAAACTTCCTTTTCTAAGGCCCAGAGAAGCCTTTGTCTGAGATTATAAATAGAAAATTAGGGTGATTCTATGCTGCACCAGTTCAGCTAATAGCATTTTCTGAAAATACCTCTTGACCTAGGAAACCAAAGTTTTCTTGACCTTGCAGCTAAGTTAATAATGTGCCTTGAGATAATTTAAAACAATGTTCCCAGTTACTCTATTGTATATTAAGCCTCTTTAATATGACATGTCTTTAAAAAACAAAAAAAAGTATCCAAAAAATGTCCTCTTTTAGGGACAGACAAATATCAGACACACATAATAGACAGACGACCAATAGGCCACAAACCATAGACAATAAGCTGAAGACAAAAGAAAAGAAGAGAAGAATCAAACTTGGGCTGGCTCTTGCTGCAAACTACTGTAGGAAGACAACTGATTTTGCATTTGAATATGGGTAACACCTGACTAACAAACCATCTGTGGATTTGCCCAGGGACTTAGAGTCTTTTTTTTTTTATTCGATATAATTTATTTACATTTCAAATGATTTCCCCTTTTCTAGCCTCCCACTCCCCGAAAGTCCCTTAAGTCCCCTTCTCTTTCCCTGTCCTCCCACCCACCCCTTCCCACTTCCCTGTTCTGGTTTTGCCGAATACTGTTTCACTGAGTCTCTCCAGAACCAGGGGCCAGTCCTCCCTTCTCCTTGTACCTCATTTGATGTGTGGATTATGTTTTGGGTATTCCAGTTTTCTACGTTAATAACCACTTATTACTGAGTGCATACCATGATTCACCTTTTGAGTCTGGGTTACCTCACTTAGTATGATGTTCTCTAGCTCCATCCATTTGCCTAAGATTTTCATGAATTCATTGTTTCTAATGGCTGAATAGTACTCCATTGTGTAGATATACCACATTTTTTGTATCCACTTTTATGTTGAGGGATACCTGGGTTCTTTCCAGCATCTGGCAATTATAAATAGGGCTGCTATGAACATAGTAGAGCATGTATCCTTATTACATGGTGGGAAATCCTCTGGGTATATGCCCAGGAGTGGTATAGCAGCATCTTCTGGAAGTGAGGTGCCCAGTTTTCGGAGGAACCGCCAGACTGATTTCCAGAGTGGTTGTACCAATTTGCAGCCCCACCAGCAGTGGAGGAGTGTTCATCTTTCTCCACACCCTCTCCAACACCTACTGTCTCCTGAATTTTTAATCTTAGCCATTCTGACTGGTGTAAGATGAAATCTCAGGGTTGTTTTGATTTGCATTTCCCTAATGACTAATGAAGTTGAGCATTTTTTAAGATGCTTCTCCGCCATCCGAAGTTCTTCAGGTGTGAATTCTTTGTTTAACTCTGTACCCCATTTTTTAATAGGGTTGTTCGGTTTTCTGGAGTCTAACTTCTTGAGTTCTTTATATATATTGGATATTAGCCCTCTATCTGATGTAGGATTGGTGAAGATCTTTTCCCAAGTTGTTGGTTGCCGATTTGCCCTCTTGATGGTGTCCTTTGCCTTACAGAAACTTTGTAATTTTATGAGGTCCCATTTGTCAATTCTTGCTCTTAGAGCATACGCTATTGGTGTTCTGTTCAGAAACTTTCTCCCTGTACCGATGTCCTCAAGGGTCTTCCCCAGTTTCTTTTCTATTAGCTTCAGAGTGTCTGGCTTTATGTGGAGGTCCTTGATCCATTTGGATTTGAGCTTAGTACAAGGAGACAAGGATGGATCAATTCGCATTCTTCTGCATGCTGCCCTCCAGTTGAACCAGCACCATTTGTTAAAAAGGCTATCTTTTTTCCATTGGATGTTTTCAGCCTCTTTGTCGAGGATCAAGTGGCCATAGGTGTGTGGGTTCATTTCTGGATCTTCAATCCTGTTCCGTTGATCCTCCTGCCTGTCACTGTACCAATACCATGCAGTTTTTAACACTATTGCTCTGTAGTATTGCTTGAGGTCAGGGATACTCATTCCCCCAGATTTTCTTTTGTTGCTGAGAATAGTTTTAGCTATCCTGGGTTTTTTGTTGTTCCAAATGAATTTGGTAATTGCTCTTTCTAACTCTGTGAAGAATTGAGTTGGGATTTTGATGGGTATTGCATTGAATCTGTATATTGCTTTTGGCAAAATGGCCATTTTAACTATATTGATTCTACCGATCCATGAGCATGGGAGGTTTTCCCATTTTTTGAGGTCTTCTTCCATTTCCTTCTTCAGAGTCTTGAAGTTCTTGTCATACAGATCTTTCACATGTTTGGTAAGAGTCACCCCAAGATACTTTATATTGCTTGTGGCTATTGTGAAGGGGGTCATTTCCCTAATTTCTTTCTCAGCCTGCTTATCCTTTGAGTATAGGAAGGCCACTGATTTGCTTGTATTGATTTTATAACCTGCCACTTTGCTGAAGTTGTTTATCAGCTGTAGGAGCTCTCTAGTGGAGTTTTTTGGGTCACTTAGGTAGACTATCATGTTGTCTGCAAATAATGATAGTTTGACTTCTTCCTTTCCAATTTGTATCCCTTTGACCTCCTTATGTTGTCGAATTGCCCGAGCTAGTACCTAAAGTACAATATTGAAAAGATAAGGAGAAAGGGGGCAGCCTTGTCTGGTCCCTGATTTCAGTGGGATTACTTCAAGTTTCTCTCCATTTAGTTTGATGCTGGCTACCGGTTTGCTGTATATTGCTTTTACTATGTTTAGGTATGGGCCTTGAATTCCTGTTCTCTCCAAGACTTTAAGCATGAAAGGATGCTGAATTTTGTCAAATGCTTTTTCAGCATCCAATGAGATGACCATGTGGTTTTGTTCTTTGAGTTTGTTTATGTAGTGGACTGCATTGATGGATTTCCGTATATTGAACCAACCCTGCATTCCCGGGATAAAGCCTACTTGATCATGGTGGATGATCGTTTTGATGTGTTCTTGGATTCGGTTGGCAAGAATTTTATTGAGTATTTTTGCATCGATGTTCATAAGGGAAATTGGTCTGAAGTTCTCTTTCTTTGTTGGATCTTTGTGTGGCTTTGGTATCAGTGTAATTGTGGCTTCGTAGAAGGAATTGGGTAGTGTTCCTTCTGTTTCTATTTTGTGGAACAGTTAGAAGAGTATTGGTGTTAACTCTTCTTTGAAGGTCTGATAGAATTCTGCACTGAAACCATCTGGTCCTGTGCTTTTTTTGGTTGGAAGACTTTCTATGACTCCTTCTATTTCTTTAGACATTATGGGACTGTTTAGATGGTCTAGTTGGTCCTGATTTAATTTTGGTATTTGGTATCTGTCAAGGAAATTGTCCATTTCCTCCAGATTCTCCAGTTGTGTTGAGTACAGGCTCTTGTAGTAGGATCTGATGATTTTTTGAATTTCCTCAGTTTCTGTTGTTCTATCTCCCTTTTCATTTCTAAGTTTGTTAATTTGGATACTTTCTCTGTGCCCTTTGGTCAGTCTGGCTAAGGGTTTATCTATCTTGTTGATTTTCTCAAAGTACCAGCTCCTGGTTTTGTTGATTTTTTGTATGGTTCTCTTTGTTTCTACTTAGTTGATTTCGGCCCTGAGTTTGATGATTTCCTGCCTTCTACTCCTCCTGGGTGAAATAGCTTCTTTTTGTTCCAGGGCTTTCAGGTGTGTCATTAAGCTGGTAATGTGTGCTCTCTCCATTTTCTTTTTGGAGGCACTCAGGGCTATGAGTTTTCCTCTTAGCACTGCTTTCATTGTGTCCCATAGATTTGGGTATGTTGTGTTTTCATTTTCATTGTGTTCTAAAAAGTCTTTAATTTCTTTCTTTATTTCTTCCTTGAACAAGGTATCATTGAGTAGAATATTGTTCAGTTTCCACGTGTATGTGGGTTTTCTCTTGTTTTTGTTGCTATTGAAGACCACTTTTACTTCATAGTGATCTGATAGGAAGCATGGGATTAGTTCGATCTTCTTATATTTGTTGAGGTCTGCCTTGTGTCCAATTATATGGTTGATTTTGGAGAAGGTACCATGAGGTGCTGAGAAAAAGGTATATTCTTTTGCTTTAGGGTGAAATGTTCTATAAATATCAGTCAAATCCAATTGATCCAAAGCTTCAATTAGTTTTACTGTGTCCCTGTTTAGTTTCTGTTTTCCCGATCGGTCTATTGAGGAAAGTGGAGTGTTGAAGTCCCCCACAATTATTGTGTTAGGTGCAATGTGTGCTTTGAGCTTTAGTAAGGTTTCTTTTACGAATGAGGGTGCCCTTGCATTTGGCGCATAGATGTTCAGAATTTGAAGTTCTTCTTGGTGGATTTTTCCTTTGACCAGCAAGAAATGTCCTTCTTTGTCTCTTTTGATGACTTTAGGTTGAAAGTCAATTTTATCTGATATTAGAATGGCTACTCCTGCTCGTTTCCTGTGACCATTGGCTTGTAAGATTGTCTTCCAGCCTTTTACTCTGAGGTAGTTTTTATCTTTGACACTGAGGTGTGTCTCCTGTATACAGAAAATTGTAGGGTCCTGTTGCCTTATCCAGTCTGTTAGTCTATGCCTTTTTATTGGGTAATTGAGACCATTGATGTTAAGAGATATTAGGGAATATTGATTATTACTTCCTGTCATTTTTGATGTTCTTTTTATATTTGAGTGGTTATCTTCTTTTGGGTTTGATGAAGGAAGGTAACTATCTTGCTTTTTCCAGTGTGTAGTTTCCCTCCTTGTATTGGAGTTTTCCTCCTATTATTCTTTGCAGAGCTGGGTTTGTGGAAAGATATTGTGTGAATTTGGTTTTGTCATGGAATATCTTGGTTTCTCCATCTATGGTGAATGAGTGTTTTGCTGGGTATAGTAGTCTTGGCTGACATTTGTGTTCTCTTAGAGTCTGCATGAGATCTGCCCAGGATCTTCTAGCTTTCATGGTCTCTGGTGAGAAGTCTGGTGTGATTCTGATAGGTCTTCCTTTATATGTTACTTGGCCTTTCTCTCTTACTGCCTTTAATATTCTTTCTTTGTTTAGAGCATTTGGGGTTTTGATTATTATGTGACGGGAGGTATTTCTGCTCAGGTCCAGTCTGTTTGGAGTTCTGTAGGCTTCTTGTATATTCATAGGCATCTCTCTCTTTAAGTTAGGAAAGTTTTCTTCCATAATTTTGTTGAAGATATTTGCTGGCCCTTTCTGTTGTAAATCTTCACTCTCATCTATACCTATAATCCTTAGGTTTGGTCTTCTCATTGTATCCTGGATTTCCTGGATGTTCTGGGATACAAGCTTTTTGCATTTTGCATTTTCTTTGACAGTTGAGTCAATGGTTTCTATAGTATCTTCGGCATCTGAGATTCTTTCTTCCATCTCTTGTATTCTGTTGTTTATATTTGCATCTATGGCCCCTGATTTTTTCTCAAGGTTTTCTATCTCCAAAGTTGTCTCCCTTTGTGATTTCTTAGTTGTTTCTACTTCTGTTTTTAGGTCCAGGATGGTTTTGCTCGTTTCCATCATTTGTTTGTCTGTGTTTTCCTGTAATTCTTTAAGAGATTTTTGTGTTTCCTCTTTCATGACTTCTGCCTGTTGACTCAAGTTCTCCTGCATTTCTCTAAGTTTTTTTTGCCTTTCTTCTTTATTGGCTTCTATCTCTTGGGCCTTATTCTCCTGCATTTCTTTAAGTGTTTTTTGTGTTTCCATTAAACGGGTTTCTAGCTTATTCATGTTCCCCTGTATTGCTTTAAGAGATTCATTCATGTCCTTTTTGTGTTCTTCTAGCAGCATCATGAACAGTGATTTTAAATCCAAATCTTGTTTCTCTGGTGTGTTGGTATAACCAGGACTTGCTGATGTTGGAGAGTTTGGTTCAGATGCTGCCATATTGCCTAGATTTCTGTTAGTAGCATTCCTGCATTTGCCCTTTGCCATCTTGTTCTCTGGAGCTAATTGGTCTTGTCTCCGGCTGGTGTTACAGCCTTCTGAGAGGCTCTAGGGCTATTTCTGCAACACTGGAGGGCAGGGTTTTCCCTTTTGCAGATTGCTGATGTGCTTTCCTCCTCTTGGGTGCCCTTGCAGCCCTAGTGTTCTTTGCCCCAGATTGTGTCTGTGAGCCAGAAGGTGCCCGTTTGCTCCTTCAGGGAGTGCTGAGGCTTTATGCTGCAGGGACCTTTTCTGTGTGCTGATCTCTCTGCTGGGCAGCAGAACTCCCAACCGGGTTGGTGCACACAAGGCTAGCCTAGCTGCTCAGGCCCTGAGTCTAGGCAAAAGCCTGGCAGGCCAATGTCGGAGCAAAGTTCCCCTCAGCTGTGAGTGTTAATTGGGTCTGTCAGGTGGCTAGGATGGTGGCGTGGGCACGCTCCCTGAGAGTGCTGGGAGAGTCTGCTGGGCTAACGACCTCCTGGCCGGGTCAGCACACAGATGGCCCACTGAGCAGCCCAGGGCCTGGGGGCAGTCCAGGGCCTGACCGTCTGAGACCCCTGCTATGTCTGTCTCGGGCTATGCCTGTTAGTTGGTTTGGTTTTGCCTGCTAGGTCTCTCTGGCTTCCCGTAGGCAAAATGGCAGTGGTGCGCAAACCGGCTCAGATAAACAACCTCCTGGCCGGGTCAGCACACAGATGGCCCACCGAGTAGCCCAGGGCCTGGGGCAGTCCAGAGCCTGACCGTCTGAGACCCCTGCTATGTCCGCCTCGGGCTATGCCTGTTAGCTGGTTTGGTTTTGTCTGCTAGTCTCTCTGGCTTCCCGTAGGCAAAATGGCGGCGGAGTGCGCCGGCCCGGGGCAAACAAGCTCCTGGCTGGGTCAGCACACAGATGGCCCACCGAGCAGCCCAGGACCTGGGGGCAGTCCAGGGCCTGACCGTCTGAGACCCCTGCTATGTCCGCCTCAGGCTATGCCTGTTAGCCGGTTTGGTTTTGCCTGCTAGGTCTCTCTGGCTTCCCTTAGGCAAAATGGTGGTGGTGCGCGCAATGGCCCGGGGGAAAAAAAACCTCCTGGCCGGGTTTGCACCCCGGTCCCCCCCCCCCCATCAGCCCAGGGCCTCGGTGCAGGCCAACGCCCGTCGGGCTTAGACCCCCATGATGTTGGTCTCGGGTTATATTTGCGTACCTCAGTCTGATTTCTCTGGCGACCGAGAACCAATATGGAGGCCTCGTAACTGACTGGCGGGAGGCAGAGTTCTGATGTGGCTTCTGTGTGGTGAAAGGCGCCTAAAATCCTCTGCTGCTCGCAGCCTGGCTGGCCAGCGATGGCCAGTAGTCGTGGGCGCAGGGTCTGCCTGGACCCTGTCCGCTTGGTTCTACTACTGATGGCCCTTCCTCTGGACCAGCCACTGCTGCTGCTGCTGCTGCTGCTGCTGCTGCCGCCGCTCCCTGCTCCCTCTGTTCGACTTAGAGTCTTATAATCATTCCAGTCATAGGTTTTGTCTATTTACAATACAGAAAATTTTAATGAACCCTCTATTGGATACTCTCTATCTTCTAGTACCTGTCTGTCCCTATACCTCCTTTCTACTGCCTTCCCCTGGGGATTTAACCAAAAGTCAATGATTATGCAATTATCATAGCATAACATAATAGTTAAAATTATGTTCAGCACCTATTGAATCTACTACTGAAAGACATCCTATATTTTTATTTGGCATCATTATTTGAAAAGAAGATTCTGAGAACACTATAATGATGAATGCAGAAAGAAATAAATGAAAACAGATCAAAGTATAAGATACATTGGGAACAGAAAATAAGCATGGAAATATATGTAATTCAATATTCTAGTGGAAATACAGAGAATGAAAAAGTGCCAAAATTTTTCATGAATGTATAATAGGTAAGAATTTTCAGATCTATTTTAAATTAATTATAGAATAAAAAGTTATTATAAACCTTGAAAAGAAAATAAATATTTGGGTACATCATCTTAAAGATTTTGATAATTAATTATAAGAAAAATTCTTACTAGCATCTGGAATAAAATACTTTAAAAGAAAGGCCTAAGATTTGATTGTTAACAGAAACATCAGACATAGAAGCAATGGAGTGGACTCTTTGATGAAACAGTAACTATAAGCCCCAAATCTTTACATAAAAGCAAGTACTTCAAAAAAATTTAAATCCAAAGATGATAAACAAAACAAAACAAAACAAAGCCAAAAGACATGCCTAGTCATAAATAAGAGAACATTTTCCTTGAAAAACGACATTGAAATAAATGGCAAAATGCTCAGTTTTTGCTAGGAAATTACTCAGAATGCATCTCATATAATAGTCAGTTTCAAAGGACAGTGGAAATACGAACAACAACAAAAACAACAAAACAAAAAAATGAAATAAAAATAAAAGCACAAAACTAAGCGTTTAAAAGTATGTTCTTTAATAAATGCATATAGCCTTTCGGTCTGTCCCTCCACCAGGGCAGATTTGTGTGTCTGCTCCTCTCAACAACTCACAGTCTACAGGTCTCTGAGGAGATCTGCTGCAGCCAGGGCTGTAAGTCTCTCAGGATATTTGTTTCAAGCCAGGAACACAGGATGCAGATTCCAGGCAGAGACACCCAGACCAGTTAACAACCAAGATAACCATATTACAAAAGGCAAATACAAGATTAAAAGCAACAGAAGCCAATATACTTTGGCACCATCAAAACCCAGTTCTTCTACCGTAGCAAGCCCTGATTACCCAACACAGCTGAAAAGTATGATGCTGACCTAAAATCCCATCTTCTGAAGATAATAGAGATCTTTAAGAAGGATATAGACAACTCACTTAAAGAAATACAGGAAAACAATACCATTTCCAAAAACAAACATAAGAGGAACTCATAATCATCTGTCTTTACTATCTCTCAGCATCACTGGAGTAAATTTGCCAAAAAAAAAAAAAAAGTCATAAGATAACAGGCTGAATATGCAGGCAGGATCCAGAATTTTGCTCAATATAAGGAACACATTTCAACCACTAAGACAGACACGAACTGAGAGTAAGGAGAAACAAACTGAAAAAAAGTTTTCCAAGCAAATGTTTCTAGGAAACAAGCAGTAGCTGCTGTTCTAATATCCAAAAAAAAAATATTTTTAACCAAAACTTATCTAAGAGATGGATAAGGATACTCCATATTCATCAAAGAAAAAATCCACCAAGAGGAAGTCTCAATTCTGAACATCTATGCCCCAATTACAAGGTCACCCACATTCATAGAAGAAACCTTACTAAAGCACAAAACACTCATTAAACCTCATACAATAATAGTGGGAGAACTCTGCACCCAACTCTCAGAAATGATTAGGTTATTGAAACAGAAACTAAACAGAGACATGGTGAAACTAAGAGACCTTATGAACCAAATGGATTTTACAGATATACATAGAACATTTAACTCCCAAACAAAAGAATATACCTTCTTCTCAGCACTCCATGGTACTTTCTCCAAAATTGACCATATGATCAGTCACAAACAGGCCTCAAGGGATACAGGAAAATTGAAATAATCCCACATCATATCACCACAGTTAAAGACTAGACTTCAATAATAACAAAAACAACAGAAAACCCACATATACATGGAAACTGAAAAACCCTCTACTCAATGGTACCTAGGTCAGTGAGGGAATAAAGAAAGACTTTCTAAAATTCAATTGAAATGATAAAAGCAAGATACCCAAACTTATGAGACACAATGAAAGCACTGATAAGAGGAAAATTCATAGCACTGATTGCTCTCATAAAGAAATTGGAGAGATCCTACACTAGCAACGTAACAGCACATCTGACAGCCCTAGAACAAAAAGAAGCCAACACATCCTAGTGGTGTAAATGGCAAGAAATAATCAGACTCAGGGTACAAATCAACCAATTGGAAACAAATAGAATAATACAAAGAATCAACCCTGATCTCAAGCTGTATTACAGAGCAATAGTGATTTTAAAAATGTGAAATTGGTACAGAGATAGGCAAGAAGATCAATGGAATAGAATTGAAAAAACAGAAATTAACCCATATACCTATGGTCACTTGATCTTTCACAAAGGTGCTAAAACCATCCAGTGGAAAAAAGACAGCATTTTCAACAAATAGTGCTGGGTCAACTGGAGGTCAGCATATCACAGGATGCAAATCAATCCATTCTTATCTCTTTGTACAAATCTCAAGTCCAAGTGGATTAAGGACCTACACATAAAATGAGCCTACACTGAAATTAATATAACAGAAAGTGGGAAAGAAAATGGGGGCACAGGGGCTAATTTCATGAACAAAAGCCAATGGCTTATGCTCTAAGATCAAGAATTGACAAATGGGACCTCATAAAATTACAAAGCTTCTGTAAGGCAAAGGACACTGTCAATAGGACAAAACAGCAACCAACAGATTGGGAAAAGATCATTACCAATCTTATATCTGATGGAGGGCTAATATCCAATATATACAAAGAACTCAAGAAGTTAGATACCAGAGAACCAAATAACCCAATTAAAAATGGGGTACAAAGCTAAACAAAGAATTCTCAATTGAGGAATACAGCATGGCTGAAGCACCTAAAGAAATGTTCAACATTCTTAATTATCAGTGAAATTCAAATCAAAACAATCCTGAGATTCCACCTCAAACCAGTCCAAATGGCTAAAATCAAAATCTCAGGGGACAGCAGATGCTGGAGAGGATGTGGAAAAAGAGGAACACTCCTCCATTATTGGTGGGATTGCCAGCTGGGAAAACCACTCTGGAAATGAGTCTGGTAGTTCCTCAGAAAATTGGACAAAGTATTATCTGAGAACCTAACAATACCACTCTTGGGCATATACCCAAAAGATGTCCCAACATATAACAAGGACTCATACTCTACTATGTTCATAGCAGTCATATTTATAATTGCCAGAAGTTGGAAAGAAAGCAGATGTCCCTCAACAGAGGAATGGATACACAAAATGTGGTACATTTATTCTATGGAGTACTATGCAGCCATCAAAAACAATGACTTCATGAAATTATTAGGCAAATGGATGGAACTAGAAAATATCATTCTGAGTAAGGTAACCCAATCACAAAAAATACATATGGTATGCACTCACTTATAAGTGGATATTAGCCCAACAGCTCGGAATACCCAAGATATAATTCACAGAACACATTAAGCTCAAGAAGAAGGAAGACCATAGTCTGGGTGCTTTGGTCCTTCTTGGGACAGGGAACAAAATACTTGTGGGAGCAAATGCAGAGACAACGTATGGAGCAGAGACTAAAGGAAAGGCTGCCCAAGAGACTGCCTCATCTGAGGATCCTTCCCATAGACTGCCATTAAGCAGACACAATTATGGGTGCCAACAAGTGCATGCTGACAGGAGCCTGATATAGTTGTCTCCTAAAAGGCTCTGCAAGAGCCTGACAAATACAAAGACAGATGCTCATCACCAAACAGTAGAATGAGCATAGGGTTCCCAATGGAGGAGTTAGAAAAAGAACTGAATGAGCTGAAGGGATCTGCAACCCCATAGAAAGAACAACAATATCAACTAAGCAGACCCTTCAGAGCTCCCAGGGACTCAACCACCAACCAAGGAGTACACATGGAGGGACCCATGGCTCCAGCTACATATGTAGCAGAGGATAGCCTTGTTGTCAATTCAGGAGAGGCCCCTGATCCTGTGAAGACTTGATGCCCCAGTGTAGGGAAAAGTGAGGGTGGGGAGGTGGGAGTGTGTGGGGAGGTTGGGAAACACCATAATAGAAGCATGGGGAGGAAGATTGGATGGGGGGCCTCCGTGGGTGAAAGTGGGAAAGGGAATAACATTTTAAACATAAATAAAGAAAATACACCATAAAAAAAAGGAACAAGATAAAATTAAATAATAATAATAATAATAATAATAATAATAAAGAATCAACAAAAACTAAAGCTGGTTCTTTGAGAAAATCAACAAGATAGATAAACTGTTAGCTAAGCTAGCTAAAGGACACAGAGATAGTATCCAAATTAGCATAATCAGAAATGAAAATGGAGAAATAACCACAGAAACAGAGTATATTCAAACATTTATCACATCTTACTACAAATGTCTTTACTCAACAAAGAAAGTAGAAAAAGTCATTTAAAACCTTACAACTAAACACACAAACAAACAAAACAAACAAATAAATGAAAAATCCCCAGCAACTGATAGTTTTAGTGAAGAATTCTATCAGACCTGGAAAGAAGAGCTAATACCTATAGTCCTCAAATGACTGAATACAATAGAAACAAAAGGAACATTTCCCAATTCATTCTATGAAGCCAAATAACTCTGATTCCTAAAGCACACAAGACCAAACAAGGAAACAGAACTTAGGACCAATCTTGTTTATTAATATTGATGCAAAAACCTCAATAAAATTCTTGAAAAACAAATCAAATCCATCAATCACCAAAAATCAAGTAGATATCATACCAGGCCTATACAGATGGGATGGTTCAATATATGGAAATCCATTAACCTAATCCACTAGATAAACAAACTCAATGGAAAAAAGTCATATGTTCATCTCATTAGATGCTGAATAGTATTTGACAAAATACAACATCCCTTCTTGTTAAAAGAATTGGAGAGATAAGGAATTCAAGGCACATACCTACACATAATAAACAGCAAACCAACAGCCAATATCAAATTAAATGTAGAGATACTTGAAGCAATCCCACTAAAATCAGGGATAAGATAGGGCTGCCCACTATTGAATATAGTACGATAAGATCTAGCTAGAGCAAGAAGACAACAAAAGAACCAGGGGATATAAATAGGAAAAAGAAGAAGTCAAGGTATCACTATTTGTGGATGAAATGAAAGTTTACATAAGTGATCCTAAAAAAATTCTACCAGAGAATTTCTACAGCTGATAAACAACGTCAGCAAAGTGACTGGATATAAAATTAATTCTGACAATCAGTAGCCTTCCTTTATACAAATGATAAATGGGCTGAGAAAATAAGGAAACAACATTCTTCACAATAGACACAAAAATTATGAAATATCTTGGTGTAATTCTAGCCAAACAAGTGAAAGATTTATATGACAAGAACTTCAAGTCTTTCAAGAAAAAAATTGGAGAAGACCTCAGAAGATTGAAAAATCATATTAAGTGAGGTAACCCAGTCTCAAAAGATCAATCATGGTATGTACTCACTGATAAGTGGATATTAGCCTAGAAACTTTGAATACCCAAGACATAATCCACATATTAAATGTCCAAGAAGAACGGAGGAGTGGCCCCTGGTTCTGGAAAGACTCTGTAGCAGTATAGGGGAATACCAGAACAGGGAAGTGGGAAGGGGTAGATGGGGAAACAGGGGGAGGGAAGAGGGCTTATGGGACTTTCGGGGAGTGGGGAGCCAGAAAAGGGGAAATCATTTGAAATGTAAATAAAGAATATATCAGAAAAAAAAAACTATCCACATCTATGGATGGAAAAAATACACATGCAGTGGTGGGTATACAAAATGCCTTCAAGTTAGGACACAAGCATCGATGACCAACATGTACCAAGTGTCTGAATGTTGGAAGTGAGACCAAAAAATATTTGTACCCCGACCTTATAGCAAAGAAACAGTATTTATCCCCTAAAACACCTATATGCAAAAGTAGTGATATCTAGTTCGGTAAAGTCCTATTTGGTTCCTGGATTTTTTTCTAACTGTTTATTTTGCGAAAGGGCACCACTAAAAACAAATTTCGTGGGTCTTCAAGTTGTCCTGAAAAAGCAACATCAAATAAGATAAGTGGTCTCTTTACAGCCTCCTCAGGCCAATCAGTCATGATTCCTGATCCCTTCCATTTTGAAATTTAAAAAAAGAAAAAGAGAAAAAAAGAAAAAAAAAGAAAAAGAAAAAAAGAAAAATCTCACAAGGATTTCTCACTAGCATTTACCTAGTAGAAATGGTCGTCCTACCAAAAGCAATCTACAGATTCAAAGCAATAACCATCAAAATTCCAACATTATTCTTCACAGACATAGGAACAGCAATTCTCAAATTCTTATAGAGAAAAAACTCAGGAGAGTGCAAACAATTCTTAACAGTAAAAGTACTTCTTGTGGGATCTCCATCCCTGACCTTGAGCTGTATTAAAGAGGAAAATGGATAAATGGTACTGCTACAGACAGGACAATCTAAGGAATATAAATAACGACCCAGAAACAAACCCACATATATTATGGACACATGATCAACAACTGAAATATGGGACCTCATGAAACTGAAAAGCTTCTCTAAGGCAAAATACAGTCAATAGCACAAATTGGCAACTTACAGATTGGGAAAGCAAAACTTCACTAACAATATCTGATAGAGAGCTAATATCCATAACATACAAAGAACTCAAGAAGTTAACCTCCCCAAACCAAATATCCTAATTAAAAAAATGGGGTGCAGAGCTAAACAGAGAGTTCACAACAGAAGAATCTCAAATGGCCTAGAAGCATTTACAGAAATGTTCAAAGTCCCTAGTTGTCAGGGAAATGCAAATCAAAATGATCCTGAGATTCTACATTGTACCAATCAGAATTGCTAAGATCAAAACTCAGGTAACAATTCATTTTGGTGAGGATTTGAGAAAGAGGAACACTCCTCCATTGTTGGTGGAATTGCAAAATGGTTCAGCCACTGTGGAAATCAATCTGGGGTTCCTCAGAAAACTAGAAATAGATCTACATGAAAACCCACCTATACCACTCTTGGGCATATATGCAAAAGATGCCCTACCATACCTCAGCGACTTGTGCTCTACTATGTTCACAGCAGCCTTATTTGTAATAGCCAGAAGCTAGAAACAACCCAGATGCTCCTCAAATGAAGGATGGATACAGACAATGTGGTTCATTTACACAATGGGATACTATTCAGCTGTTAAGAATGAGAACATCATGAGTTTTGCAGGCAAATGAATGGAACTAGAAAACAGTATCCTGAGTGAGGTAACCCATGCATGGTGTATACTCACTGATAAGTGGAAATTCATAAAAAGTACAGAATTCCTAGGATACAACCCACAGACCTTAAGAAATTTAACAAGCAGAAAGACCCAAGTAAGCATTCTTCATTTCCACTTAGGAGGGGGAGAAAATAAACAAGGAAGGGAGAGGGATGGAGGGACCTGGGTGGGAGAAGGGAGCAAGAGAGGAAAGGGGGAACAGGATCAGGTATGGGGAGAACAGGGGAGAAGCACAGAGGGCCAGCAGAATGAGTGGAAATATGCAACCCTTAGGGGTGAGAGGTGAGGGGAATCCTGTTAGAAAGTTCCAGGCACCGGGGAGGTGAATCTCAGGATTCAGTGGGAGTGAGCTTAGATGAAATGCTAAACAGTGAAGAAAGGGAACTCGAAGAGTCCACCTCCAATAGTTAGATAGAGCATCAAGTGGATGGATGGAATTTCGAACCTACATACAGAATATCTGTCACAGAATTGTTCCTGTCTAAAAGAACTGCAGAGACAAAAATGGGGATGAAGCCTGAGGGAAAGGTGGTCCAGTGAGTGGCCCATCTTGGGATCCATCACATGGGGAGGCCCCAAGGCCTGACACTACCTCTGATGCTATGGTGCACTTATGGACTATGGTACCTAGTATGACTGTTCTCTAAGAGGTTCAACCAGTTGCTGACTCAGACAGATGCAGATACTTACACCCAATTATTGCATTGAAGTCAGGGACCCCTATGGTTGAATTAGAAAAAGGATGGAAGAAACTGAAGGGGAGAGACCCCACAGAAAGAGCAGTAGTCTCAACTATCTCAGATACCTGGTTGTTGACAGACACTGAAATGCCAACCAGGCAGCATACAACAGCTGGTTTGAGGTTCTAACAGGTTCATAGCAGAGGATTCCCTGGTCTTGCTTCAGTGACCCATATGCCTAATTCTTGAGAGAGACTTGAGGCCCCAGGGACTAGGGAATCTTGGTGTGGGGATAGATTCCTCTCAGAGACATGGGGGAAGAAGAAAAGGATGAGGAACTGCAGGAGACAGACTTGGAGAGGGGGTAATCACTGGACTTTAAATAAATTAAATAATAATAAATTGAAATGTATTTAAATTTAAAGAAATAAGTATAATCTTAAGAAATGGTGAACTGAATTGGAATATCGGGCAGTGTTTTAAAATACATCTTCATCAACTTTGCAAACTACATTGTGAATTATGTCACAGGTGTGTTTAACACTTTGATACTGTAGCCTGATATTTACATCTAAAAACTTTAGGCACAAGAACTGCAATATGGTGTCATAAATATACAGGACAAATTGTAGTATTTTAAGTAGGTTTAGTTTATGCATTTGTATTAGGCTGTGTTGATAGCTATAGTTGGGGTCAGGCACCATTTTTATTCTGGGCAAGATACTCGAAAGCCATGGTCTTAAGGATGACAACAGGAACCAGAGTCTGTTGGGGACATCATAAGCACAAATGTCCTGATGCCACTGACATTTAAGGATCCATGCCTCAGGAAAACAAAGCCTACCCCTTTTAAACTGACACATGCCAATATTGATCCTTGTTTCACATATTTCCCCAATGCTTAATCTTTTAAATTGATTTTACTTTTCATAAGCAAATATGGCATAGCATTTTTAAATTTTTGGGTTTTTTGTTCTTGTATGGTTATCTTTATTACTGAAATCCTTCCAAATGCTTCTTATACAGGAAGGCATAGAATTAGTGTTCTCTACAAGTCTCCAACACACTGGTCTGTCTAGAACCTGGGTTTGTTCACTGGGGAGGCACATTGGAATAATTCAGATCCTTAATTTATACATTAGTGTCTAATAATAGTGGCTATGAAGAGATATTTAAGGAAAAGGTACATTTTGAGGTTTGATAGTTGAATATAGGATAGTCTACAGCTTTGGTGCTAGGGTCCCTTTGCCACAGATATCAGGAAACCAGATATTGTTATATACATCTATTATTGCATTATTCCTCAAAACTTGTAGAAAGGTTACTGTCTGGTACCATGTAAAGGAATTTGAGTAATCTGTAAATTTGGTTATAGCAATATAAAAATTTGAGTTATTTGTAAACATAAGTTTTCATTTATAAGACTTTAAAGAATATATATTGATGTTAAAAGAAACAAATTTCACATGCTCCAAAATATGCCTACTCCAATGAAAATTTTTGACATCAGTAACACTTTTTAGAGAAACTTAGTGGCATGCCACAGTCTAGACTCCTCTCAAGGAAAGCATCATTTAATTGATTGTGGAATCCAAGAGGATCTTTGAATATATACCAACAGATGTTTAAGTGCTAAAAGAAAAAAAAAAGAGGTTGGAATATTTTTAGATGTAATTAACGCAGCACATGTTATAACCAATTTGTACCTTTAAAAATTGCTTACAGGAGTTTTCTTCTTTACAAATCATCTAACCTTGAAGAATAAAGTTTTCAGGATGTAGACACAAACTCTCTGCATCATTCTATAGTTAATCTTTAGTTTCTTTATAAAAATTTTTCTGGTATTTGTTTTATATATTTTTTTTGCTTTGCAAAAGAGTTGTTTTCAGAAATCAGTGTAAATAAATGTAAGGTTGATAATGTTTTAGATATGTCACATAAAACAAAATCACAAAGTTAATATTCCCACGGATCCTTTAGTATATTTAGAAAATTATTACATTTTTTTCTGTCTAAAAGTCATTTTAAGAGCAGATTTCATGCAGAGCATGCTGATCTCCAACTCCTGGAGTGGTAGAGCTTAGCCTAGGGATCAGGCTCCTCCTGTGCTCAATTCTAAGACACTAGAATTATAGGCATATGGCAGACTGCTCAGCTTAGAAAAAATAATTATAATTTCTTATATAAATATAAATGATTTCTTTAAGTCTGCTTTATCATAGATATTTAAATCTAACTTATGTTATAGTAGGAGCCACTGAAAGAGTTGGAAATCAGCATATTCTATGATTATGCTCCAGAGAGTAGGCTGCCAAATACATGAATTCTAGTGAAGATATCACAAAGTGGGTTTAAAAACCCATTAATTTTCTAAGCTGTTCACCATCACTTTCAATATCTGTTTATTAGCTTCTTCCTCAATAAACATTTTGAGTACCTGTTTTGTATGCAACATCACTCTAGTCTCTATGAGTTTAATGGAAACAAGATGGCTTACAACTTTGAGGATTCAACAGCATAAAGAAGACAAGAAACACAAAGACTAAAGGAGATTGTGCAACAGTATGGAAGGAGTAAAGATACAATTGGCATAAATATGAATATTGGCATGTGAAAGTAAAAGGTAATTCTAACTTAGAGGTTAGAGACAAAGGATATCAGGTAAGATAATTCTTGATAACTATAGTGCATTATATATCAAGAACACTGGTAAAATGTTGACAGGAGACAGATATGGCTGTCTCCTGAGAGGCTCTGCCAGATCCTGCCAAACACAGAGGCAGATGCTCGCAGACAACCATTGGACTGAGCATGGAGTCCCCAATGGAGGAGTTAGAGAAAGGACTAAGGAGCTGAAGGGGTTTGCATTCCCATTGGAAGAACAACAATATCAACCAACCAGATGCCCCAGAGCTCCCAGTGTCTAAACCACCAACCACGGAGTACACATGGAGGGAACTGTGGCTCCAGCCATATATGTAGCAGAGGATGGCCTTGTTGGCCATCAATGGGAAGAGAGGCCCTTGGTCCTGTGAAGGCTTGATGCCCCACTATAGGGAAATGTGAGGGTGGGAAGGTGGGAATGGGTGGGTGGGTGTTTTGGGGAACACCCTCATAGAAGCAGGGGGAGGGGATGAGATAGAAGGTTTCTGGGCAGGAAAGGGGATTACATTTTAAATGTAAATGAAGAAAATATACAATAAAAAAAAGGAAATGATACAGCTATAGTCACATTCCATAAAGAATAGTATGGTGTGTGGCTAAGATGTAAGAAACATGGTGTAACACATATTTTAGTACTCAGGTAGAGAGACGCCTGAACTAGTTATTTCAACAAAAAATGTTAGGTGGAAAAAGCAACGAAGGTATCAATACATTTTAATTAAACATGTAGGTAATTTTGAGCCACTGATATGTAATTAGTGGAAGACTCAAGTGCAAATTTTGGATTATAGACAGTTAATTCTGAGAGGCCAATTGCATCATCGTTTTTGAAACTAGCATGGGGAGAAAACAGCAGAATTATTATCAGTAATGTAAGAAATAATCAAATCATGATAGAAAATGAGAGAAAGAATGAGATTTGAGAAGTATTTAGCTACTATAATCAGAAGTCCATGATGCTTTGGAGATAAAGAAAGCAGGATGAATCTTACATTGATATTGTAGAGGGCAGGAATGGTATAGGAGTGGATCTGATAAATTTTCTGCTTCACTCCAAATATGATTTAGACAGGGATGGCTTCAGGTGAAAATATCTTCTCCTGCTTCCACATATCTAAACAATCACCATAGATGCAGCTTAAAATCACAAAGTTTCAGAACTTTCTGTAGGCATACCAATCTTTAATATTGACCAATTATTCCCTGTGTCAAAAACCAGAAAGCCTAAAATATTGGAAATACATTTTTCAAGTATGTGAAGTGTACAGTCAGCTGTGTAATGCCCTTAAATATATGTCACCTTATGCTTAAGACAAGTGAATGAAAAAGTAGCAAAATATTGAAAATCATTAGAAGCTTATACTTTCTGTACTTTCCTCGTTTAGAAGATAGTGCATTAACTGTTGTGGATGTCACATGTATCAGACACTGGACTGTGCACTAAAGAATGGTATACATAATTACAAGTAGTGGTTTACATTAAAAGATGGAATTATATATTGTTTCCTATATTAGAAATGATTTAAACAGATGTGATGGTTTTGCTTGTCAGAAAATACATTAGTTCTCAATTCATCAAAACCATAAAATACCAACATTCTCTGGGAATAATTCTGCAACTGCTCAATTCTCAGTCATGAGCCCTTATATTTTTAGTGAATTTTTGTGATTTCAGACAATGATCAATTTTTTCAAGCTCTTCTGTGACCTAACATTCGATTTTATGTTAGTAGACGCCATCACTGCTAGTATCCAGTGTAACACTTGTGTAATTTTTTTATTTATAGTTTTTCACTCTCATAATATATTTTTGTGGAGCCTAAATAAAACTGTTAAGAATTTGATTTAGCCAAGTTCCCAGCACCTTCTGTTCATGATAAAGATGTGATTTAGTTTCTGGAATACTACATTTTTACAAAAAAAAAAAGCTAGTTATTGGAACTGGATCTTATGATGGGAGCTTTTCAAATCTTGCTGTTGCCAATAACTGAGCAATTTGGAAACAACCACAAGATATTTCTTCTAAAGAATATTTTTGATGTTTAAAGAAGTTATAGAAATTCTGGATGGAAAGCTTCAACTAATGAGTTCAACCAGAAAAAAAATATCTAATTGATTTGGTTTGTTCATTAAATTATCATAATTATTATTATCAGTAGAGGTAACACTTATCATTACTTAACAGCTTAAAATAATTATATTGCTTGTATGGAAAATAAGATTCAGACATTTTTAATGTAGTTAGTATCCTCATGTAGCTAGAAAACAGAAAAGTTTGAATACTTGTTATACATGTACATATACACATATACAATCACCATATATGTATATATGCATTTGTGATATATATACAACTCTAGACATAATTAAAAGGAGTGAACTACAGATAAGCACAATGTGTATATATACATATATATGCATTACATATACAGAGCTATGCACAATATTTATGTATATGTGTATGTGAATATGAATGTGATGTATATGTGTGTGTGTGTTGATCTGTCACTTGAGAGGGAGAGGCAACTGGATCTCTAGGAGTTCTAGGTGAACCTGGTCTATATGGTGAGTGTTAGGATTGATGGAACTACTTGGTAATACCCTGTCTTAAAACCATATTGCCCTCCCACCAGCATTGATTAACTAGTCCTTTTTCCAACATTTGGTGACAGATGAGTTAACGAAAGCTATTATGACTGGAATGGGCAGTGTCTCAAAGTTAATTTTCATTTTCTAAATTATTAGGGATTTTGGACACCTTAAAAACTGGTTACTGATCATGTTTTCCTTCTTTTTGTAAATTACTTATTCATCCCATTATCTCATTGTTGGATGGGAAGTTTTATTTTCTTTGTATTTAATTTCTATAGCTCTTTGTATATTCTGTATATTAGCCTGTCTATATAAAACTGGACCTTTTTAAATTTAAATTTGTTTTTTTTTATTTACTCACTCCCATCTTGCTCACTGCCCCCCAACCAGGCACCTGATCCCACCATCCTTACCAAATTCCCCCCTTACCTTCTCTAATGACTGTGTGGAGGCTTACCTGGGTATCCCCCAACACTGGCATTTTAAATCTCTGTAAGGCTAGTCACTTACTCTTCCACTGAAGCCAGACAAGGCAGACCAGCTAGAAGAACATATCCATGTGTAGTCAACAGCTTTTTGGATAGTCACTTTTCCAGTTGTTTAGGACCAATTGTTCCAGTTGGTGGTTTAGACTTTGAGGTCCCCAAAGGTCTAGATTAGTGAACTATGTTGTTCTTCCCATGGAGTTCCTATCCACTTTAGCACCCACTCACCCACCTCCTATTCTTCTATATGAGTCTTCAAGCTCCATCCATTGTTGGGCTGTGGATGTCTGTATCTTCCTGTGTCAGCTGCTGGTTAGAACCTCTCAGGGGACAACTTGCTCCTGTTTCCAAGCATAAAAGTATCATTAATAGTGTTAGGAATTGGTGTTTGCCCATGGGATGTTTCTCATTAGTCCAGTTATTAGCTGGCTATTCCCTCAGTCTCTGCTCCATTCACTGTGCCATTTTTGTAGACAGGATAAATTTTGAGTTGAAAGTTGTGAGTGGGTTGGAGATTGCCTGTTCAGGTTCCATATCCCCAATGTAGTAAGTCACAACATAGGCTACCCCCATTCATTTTGGGGGTATCTGACTTATCGCAGGTCTCTGTCATGTCCTGAAGATGCCTTCCACTTCCTCACCCCTGCCAGTTGCATATTTCCCTTTCATGGAAATCTAGCCATCTCTCCAGTCCTTTCTCATATCTGATCCCGAAAGCCCTATTCTCTTCTCCCTTTCCCCTCCCATCCAGTTATCTCCCTCCATTTGCTTCTTATGAGTATTTTATTCCTTCTCCTAAATGAGATTCAAGGATCCTCACTGTGCATTCTTTCTTGTTTAGATCTTTGGGTCTGTGGAGAACAGCATGATAGCTGTATTTTATGGATGATATCAACTTATAAGTGAGTACAGACCATGCCTGACTTTTGGGGATTGAGTTACCTCACTCAGAATGATATTCTCAAGTTCCATCCATTTGCCTGCAAAATTTGATGTCTTGTTTTTAATAGCTGAATAGTATTCCTTGTGTAGATATACCACATTTTCTTCATAAATTTATCAGTTGAGGGACATTTGGTTTCTTTCTGGTTTCTGACTAATATGAGTCAAACTGCTATGAAGATAGTCAAGCAAGTGTCTCTGTGGATGTTGTAGCAACTTTTGTGTATATGCCCAGGACTGGAATAGCTGGGGTTTGAGGTAGAACTATTCCCCATTTTCTGAGAAACTGCCAAACTGATTTCCAAAGTGGTTGCATTTCTCTTATCACTAGAGACTTTGAAGATTTCTTTCCTTTGTTGAGAATTTTCTGTTTATTTCTGTTCCCCATTTTCAATGGTTTATTAGTGTCATTGATGTGTAACTTCTTGAGTTCTTTGTAAAATTTGAATGTTCACTCTCTGTCAGGTATAGGGTTGTTGAAGATCCTTTCGTAATGTGTAGACTGATGATTTGTCCTATTGACAGTGCCCTGTGCCTTACAGAACATTTCATGAGGTTCCATTTAAAAATTGTTGATTAGAGCCTGAGCCATTGGTTTTCTGATCAGGAAAATGTCTCCTGTACCTACATTTTCAAGGGTATTCCCCACTTTCTCTTCTATGTTGAAGTCCTTGATACACTTAGACTTGAGTTTTATACAGGGTGATAAATATGGCTTTATTTTCATTCTTCTACATGTGGACATCCAGTTAATTCAGCTCCATTTGTTGAAGATAATTTATTTTTTTTACATTGTATGGTTTTGGTGTCCTTATAAAAAATAAAGTTTCCATAAGTGTATGGATTTTTTGGGGGGTCTTTGACCAGTTCCACTGATCAACATATTTGTTTCTGTACCAATATCATGCAGTTTTTTTTTTTTAATGACTATTGTTCTGTAGTACAGCTTAAGGTCAGGGATTGTGATTTCTCCTGGAGTTCTTTTATTGTTTAGGATTGTTTGGGCTATTCTGTTTTTTGTTTGTTTTGTTTTTCATGGGAAGTTGAAAATTGCTCTTTCAAGATCTATTAAAAATTGTGTTGGAATTTCGATGGGTTTGTATTGAATTTGTACATTGCTTTTGATAAGATGGCCATATTCACTACATTAATCCCATTTGCCCATAAGAATGGGAGATCTTTCCATCTTCTGATATCTTCAATTTCTTTCTTCAGTGACTTGAAGTTCTTGTTATACATGACATTCATTTCTTGATTAGACTTACACCAAGATATTTTATATTATTTCTGACTATATTAAACTGTGTTGTTTCTCTAATTTCTTTTTCAGCACAATTATCATTTGTATAATGGAAGGTTTGTGATTTCTTTAAGTTAATTTTGTATCTGGCCACTTTGCTTAGGGTGAATATCAGTTATAGGAGTTCTCTAGTAAAATTTTTGGGGTCGTTATATATACTATCATATCATTGCAAATCATGATACTTTGACTTCTTCCATTCCAATTCATAGCCCTTTAATCTCTTTAGTTGTTTTATTACTTTGTCTAGAACTTCAAGTACTATATTGACTAGATAGGGAGAGAGAGGGCATACATTTCAGATTCTCTCTATTTAGTTTGATGACATTGGTTATTGGCTTCTAGGTATTGCTTTGATTATGTTTAGGTATGTGCCCTTTATTCCTGATTTCTCTAATACTTTTAACATGAAGGGGTATTGGATTTTATGAAAGGCTTTTTCAGCATCATGTGTTTTTTCTTTCAGTTTGTTTATATGGTAGATTATGTTGATGAATTGTTATGCATTGAACCATCCCTGCATTCCTGGGTTGAAGCTTTTTTGATGGATGTTTACTTAAATGTGTTTCTGGATTCATTTTGCAAGTATTTTATTAAGTATGTTTGCATCAATAGTTGTATGAGAAATTGATCTGAAGTTCTCTTTTTGTTGAGTCTTTGTGTGGATCAGGTATAGAATGAGTTTGGTATTTGTCAATTCTTGATCATAGAGCATAAGCTATTGGTGTTCTGTTCAGGAACTTTTCCCCTATGCCCATGTGCTCAATGCTCTTTCTAGTTTCTTTTCTATTAGTTTCAGTGTGTCTGGTTTTCTGTGGAGTTCCTCAACCCATTTGGAGTTGAGCTTAGTACAAGGAGATAAGAATGGATCAATTTGCATTCTTCTGCATGCTGACCTCCAGTTGAACTAGCACTATTTTCTGAAAAAGCTATCTTTTTTTCCACTGGATGGTTTTAGCTCCTTTGTCAAAAATCAAGTGACCATAGGTGTGTGGTTTCATTTCTGGATCTTCAATTCTATTCCATTGATCTACCTGCCTGTCACTGTACCAATACCATGCAGTTTTTAACACTATTACTCTGTAGTACTGCTTGAGGTCCAATATACTGATCAAAAGGACAAAAGGGCAACCAACAAATTGGGAAATGATCTTCACCAACCCTACATCCGACAGAGGGCTAATATCCAAAACATACAAAGAACTCCAGAATTTAGACTCCAGAGAACCAAATAACCCTATTAAAAATGGGGTACAGAGTTAAAGAATTTTCACCTGAAGAACTTTGAAAGACTGAGAAACACCTTAAGAAATGTTTAGCATCATTAGTCATTAGGGAAATGCAAATCAAAACAACCCTGATATTTCACCTCACACCAGTCAGAATGGCTAAGATTAAAAACTCAGGAGACAGCAGGTGTTGGTGAGGATGTAGAGAAAGAGGACCACTCCTCCACTGATGGTGGGAATGCAAGTTGGTACAACCACTCTGGATATCAGTCTGGCAGTTCCTCAGAACCCTGGGCATGACACTTCCAGAGAACCCAGCTATACCATTCCTGGGCATATACCCAGAGGATTCCCTGGCATGCAATAGGACATATGCTACACTATATTCACAGCAGCCTTATTTATAATAGCAGGAAGCTGTAAAGAACCCAGATGTCCTTCAGTGGATGAATGGATACAGAAAATGTAGTATATTTACATAATTAAATACTACTCAACAATTAAAAACAATGAATTCACGAAATCTTAGGCAAGTGATTGGAACTGGAAAATATCATACTAAATGAGGTAACTCAATCACAAAGGAACACACATGGAATACAGTCACTGATAAGTGGATATTAGCCCAGAAGCTCTGAATACCCGACATAATTCACATATCAAATGATTCCCAAGAAGAACGAAGGAGAGGGCCTGGTCCTGGAAAGGCTTGATGCAGCAATGTAGGGGAATACCAGGACAAAGAAATGGGATGGCTGATTGGGGGATGGGTGGAGGGAAGAGGACTTATGGGACATAAAGGGCGGAGGGTAATGGGAAATCATTTGGAATGCAAACAAAGAATATAGAAAATAATAAATAAATAAATAAATAAAAATTTTAAAAAGAATGTGTTTGGCAGTGTTTCTTCTGTCTCTGACCAAACACCTGGAGCTGGACACTTTCCTCTTTCAAGACCCCTTATCTGTTTACTTGTATATTACTGTATTCCCTTAAGGGACTTACTAATTTTCTCATTTAAATCCTCTCTCATCTCTCTAAGAAAGGATTTAAGGTCATTTTCTTGTGTTTCGGTTGTGTTGAGATATCCAGAGCTTGTTTTAGTGGGTTAGCTGTACTTTAGTGGTGTCATTTTACCCAAGCTTCTGTCTGTTGTGTTCTTTTGAAGGCCTTTAGTCAAGGATGATTTTGGTCATTGAATGTTCTTGTCATAATTGGTATTGTTTGGAGGGGAGGGTGGACCTCAATGGTTCTGATGTGGCAGGCCTCTAATGGGTATTCTTGTGTTGTATATTTCAGAACTTGCAGTTCTGTTTTTGTTCATCAGCTCCAATGAAGTTGAGCAGAGAGGGGCAAGACAGTGGAGGTCTGCCTGGAATAGGAGGCTGCTTGGGACAGCTTGGCTTGGTCCAGAGAGGGCTTACAGAACAGAATATATGGGTGGGGGAGGGAATCTTATCTGTATGGTTCAGGAGTCTAATGGACATAGAGGAGAGGTGACAGGAGAATGGAGATCTCCCTGGATAGCAGATTACATAGCACAGCTTGACTTGGCCCAGAAGTTTCAAAGAGCAAAACAAATGGGCAGGGCAGGGAAGGAAGCTTACCTGTATGATTCAGGAATCTGATGGAGGTGGGCGAGAGGTGCTGGTAAAATGGAGGCCCCTTCATAACCTGGAATGTTTTCTCTCATTTTGTGAGCTGTCTCTTTATTCTGGTGATAGCTTACTTTGGTGTGCAGAACCTTCTTTATTTCATGTAATTCTATCCATTTGTTATTTTAGGTTCAGTTCTAAGTTAATGAACTTTTGTTCAGAAGATTTTTACCTACCCCAATATCTTAAATAATATTCCTTCGAGCAAACACCTGGAGCT
This sequence comes from Apodemus sylvaticus, assembly GCF_947179515.1. Classification (NCBI taxonomy): domain Eukaryota; kingdom Metazoa; phylum Chordata; class Mammalia; order Rodentia; family Muridae; genus Apodemus; species Apodemus sylvaticus. The sequence continues at coordinate 72,829,488 of NC_067486.1, read as the reverse complement.
GGACAATAAACTCCACTAAGGGACCCTCAGAATCAGTCTCTTCCCCTTTTCTGCATATTTACCAACCACCATGACCACTGTGCTGATCTGAAATGATTTGTGTCAGATCTGGATTTCTAACCAGAAAATTCAGGTAGTTATTCTTAGAGCCATTTAACATCCAGCCTGCCAACCAGCTATTGGACTATATGAATGGAAATATTTGGAGCCCAACTGAGAGCCTATGTTAGAGAAATCAGAGTCGGTCTTGCCCCAGAATCTGCTCACCTACCATATCACTTTTTTCTACTGCCTCACCAATCTAGGATTTCTTGAAATACGAATGTGGAGTTCTAAGTAAAACTCTTGTCCCTTGGGGTCTTAAAGCAGAAACCCAATGTGACTCAAAACATTTAACCAAAGCATTATTCAGCTGTTACCCAATCTGAAAGATTGAGGTAACATCAGAGGCCAAAACATCCACCTAACAAAAAAGAGACCAAATATTGTCACCAAATCTGTTGAAATGTTATGTATTTCAGACACTTAAGTCCCATTGCCAAAACAAAAACATGAACAAACAAGAAAATATGCTTCTTCTAGAAGCTGGAACTTATCAAAATTCTATGACCAAAATAATTTATCTGAACCATAAGACAATGGTTACTTTGTAATCGTGAATATGTTCAGTGACCTATAGAAGATACGAAATTTGGAGTATGAAAAGGAACTACTTTGAAAACCTCTATTCCATTACTAGAAAACTTAAAAACAGTAGGCTCATAAGGGAAAAAAAATAAGAGTCTGTGAATTTGAAAGAGACTATGGAGTGGTATATGGGAAAGTTCAGAGAGAGAAAATGGAATGAAGAAATCTTAAAATGAAATTATAATCCAATAAACAAGGTAAAAATAAAATTAAAAAATAAATGGATTAACTTCTTGACACACACACACACACACACGCACACACACACACACGCACACACATATATATAATAGGTAAGTTGAGATGCAAAAACAATTTAAACAGATCCACAACCCCTAGTAAAATATAAGCAGCAATAATATATGTTCATCCATCACCAATAGCGACAATAAATCCCAGGGCCAGATGTATTTATTGCAGAATACTGTCAAACTGCCAAATAAGGAGTAATGCCAGTTTTCCCCAAATTATTCTGCAAAATATAAGCAGAAAAATAATTTCTAAATTCTCTGAAGTACTTATTTTGATATCAAACCTACACAGAGACTTTTTTAAAACAGAAAATAATTGACTAATATCCCTTTTGAACATAAATCAATTGTTTTTCAAATAAGACATAAATTGAATCTAAGGACTCACCAAAAATATTATCCAATACAACCACGCAATTTCATCCCAGAAATGAAAGGATGCTTTACCATAGGTGTATTAATTAAATTTAAGTTAAACAGACTACAATAGACAGCAGTTAATCATTTTACTATAACAACAAAACCAAAAGGACTTTAACAACAAAACCAAAATACCCAATACCATTCCATGATAAAAGTCTCAAAGAGACTAGAAATATAAGAGACATACCTCAACATAATAAAGACAATTTATTTCGGGACGACACCAGCATAATTTTAAATAGAGACAAAATAAAGTAGAGGAAAAGGCAAGAACGTACATTCTCTCCATACTTGTTCATTTTAGTCCTTGAAAGCTTAGCTATAATAATAAAACAACTAAGGAATACCAATGGTAAAATAGAGAAAGGTAAATGTTAAAGTATCCTTTTTGAAGATGATATGATTTTATACGTAAAGGACATTAAAACTCCACCAGGAATATCCTGGTGCTGAAAAATACTTCCAGTAAAGTAGCAGCATGCAAGATTATCACACAAAAGTCAGTAGCTTCCCTACATACAAACAACACATTGAGAAAAACATCAGGAAAATAAAATCCCTCAAAAAATTGTAACAACTCTAGGCAAGCAAGTAAAAGACTTGTTTAATAAATCTTTAAAGACATCGAAGGAATTGATGATAAAATCATAGGATGGAATTGAAAGTTATTAATGTGAAAATAAACTTCTTACCAAAACCAGTCTACAGAGTCAATGAAATCCTCATTAAAATTACAGCACTAAAAGTGGAACAGAGACTGAAGGAAAGGCCACCTGGAGACTGCCCCACTTGGGGATCCATCCTACATGCAGACACTCAACCCACACTCTATTTCTGCTACTAAGAAGTGCTTGCTGACAGGAGGCTGATACAGCTGTCTCCTGAGAGGCTCTGCTAGATTCTGACCTATACAGATGCAGTCATAATGTATGAACACTTGAATCCATTTATGAATTTAATCTGAACTTACTTTGCTGAGAATTTTTGCCTTCATGTTCACCAAAGAAATTGATCTGCAGATATCTTTTGTTGTTGGATCATTACCTGGCTTTAATGTCATAATAATGCTGGGTTAATTTTGGTATTTGGTCTCTGTGTAGGAAATTGTCCATTTCATCCAGATTTTCCAGTTGTGTTGAGTATAGGCTTTTGTAGTAGAATTTGATGATTTTTTTTTAATTTCCTCAGTTTCTGTTGTTATATCTCCCTTTTCATTTCTAATTTTGTTAATTTGGATACGGTCTCTGTGCCCTCTGGTTAGTCTGGCTAAGGGTTTATCTGTCTTGTTGATTTTCTCAAAGAAGCAGCTCCTGGTTTTGTTGATTCTTTGTATGGTTCTCTTTGTTTCTACTTGATTTATTTCACCCCTGAGTTTGATGATTTCCTGTCTTCTACTCCTCTTGGGTGAATTAGCTTCTTTTTGTTCCAGGACTTTCAGGTATGCCATTAAGCTGCTAGTGTATGCTCTTTCCAGTTTCTCTTTGGAGGCACTCAGAGCTATGAGTTTTCCTCTTAGCACTGCTTTCATTGTGTCCCATAAATTTGGGTATGTTGTGCCTTCATTTTCATTAAATTTTAAAAAATCTTTGATTTCTTTCTTTATTTCTTCCTTGACCAAGGTATCATTGAGTAGAGTATAGTTCAGCTTCCATTTGCATGTAGACTTTCTGTTGTTTTTGTTACTATTGAAGACCACTCTTACTCCATAGTTATCTGATAGGAGGCATTACTTCTATCTTCTTATCTGTTGAGGTCTGTCTTGTGACCAATTATATGGTTGATTTTGGAGAAGGTACCATGAGATGCTGAGCAAAAGGTATATTCTTTTGCTTTAGGATGAAATGTTTTTTCTCTCTCTCTCCCTCTCCCCCCTCTCCCCCCCTCTCTCTCTCATATATATATACACACACACATATATATATATATGTATATATGTATATATAAAATCCAATTGGTCCAAATCTTCTCTTAGTACTAAGCTCAACTCCAAGTGGCTCAAGGACCTCCACATAAAACCAGACACACTGAAAGTAATAGAAAAGAAACTGGGGAAAACCCTTGAAGACATGGGCACAGGGGGAAAGTTCCTGAACAGAACACCAATAGCTTATGCTCTAAGATCAAGAATTGACAAATGGGACCTCATAAAATTACAAAGTTTCTATAAGGCAAAGGACACTGTCAAATGGACAAAACAGTAACCAACAAATTGGGAAAAGATCTTCACCAATACTACATCTGACAGAAGGCTAATATCCAATATATACAAAGAACTCAAGAAGTTAGACTCCAGAGAACCAAATAACCCCATTAAAAAGTGAGGTACAGAACTAAACGAAGAATTTTCACCTGAAGAATTTCTAATGGCTGAGAAGCACCTTAAGAAATGGACAACATCATTAGTCATTAGGGAAATGCAAATCAAGACAACCTTGAGATTTCACCTCACACTGGTGAGAATAGCTAAGTTTAAGATCTCAGGAGACAGCAGGTTTTGGTGAGGATGCAAAAAATGTGGTACATCTACACAATGGAGTACTATTCAGCCATTAGAAACAATGAATTCATGAAATTCTTAGGCAAATGGATGGAGCTAGAGAACATCATACTAAGTGAAGTAACCCAGACCCAACAGGTGAATCATGGTATACACTCACTAATAAGTGGATATTAACCTAGAAACCTGGAATACCCAAAACATAATCTACACATCAAATGAGGTACAAGAAGAAAGGAAGAGTGGCCCCTTGTTCTGGAAAGACTCAGTGAAGCAGTATTCAGCAAAACCAGAACGGGGAAGTGGGAAGGGGTGGGTGGGAGGATAGGGAGAGAGAAGGGGGCTTACGGGACTTTCTGTGAGTGGGGGGGCTAGGAAAGGGGAAATCATTTGAAATGTAAATAAAAAATATATCGAATAAAAAAAATTTACTTTAGTTAAGACAAAGAAAAAAAAAATAAGGCCACATGCTCCACTATGTTCATAGCAGCCTTATTTATAATAGCCAGAAGTTGGAAAGATCCTAGATGCCCAATTCAGGAATGAATACAGAAATTATGGTATAATTACACAATGGAATACTACTCAGCAATTAAACACAATGAATTCATGAAATTCTTAGGCAAATGGTTGGAAATGGAAAATACCATCCTAAGTGAGATAACCCATTCACAAATGAACACACATGGAATGCAGTCACTGATAAGTGGATATTAGCCCAGGAGCTCTAAATACCCAAGACACTATTCCCATATCAAATCATTCCCAAGAAGGAAGGAGGTGGCCCTGATCCTGGAAAGGCTTGATGCAGCAATGTAGGGGATTACCAGTACAGAGAAGTGGGAGGCAGTTGATTGGGGAATGGGCAGAGGGAAGAGGGCTTATGGAACTTATGGTGAGGAGGGAACTGGGAAAGGGTAAATCATTTGGAATGTAAACAAAGAATATAGAAAAAATAAATAAAATCAGGGAAAAAAGAAATGGAAAACTCCTTCTTATAATAACTTTAAATGTAAATGTTATTGATTAATCATTAAAGTATCATGACTGGACTCCAGTCCCTGGGCCCCAGCTCTGTACACATCCCTGAAGGGCTGTTGTAACCCAGGACAACAAGGTAAGGTCCCCATGCCTCAATTCCAGCTCACTGGGACCTCCAAAAAGCCATGGATCTGTGACACCTGCTCTATTTCCTCTATGCTCCTGCTTCTAGTTCACATGTCTACCTGCAATTCTGGGGATCTATAACATCACGGAACACCAGCTCTGCTCACAGTCCTGAAAGACTTTTGCCACCCAGGACAAACACCTCTACCTGGAATCCCAGAAATCTGCTGCCATCAGGGACTACAAGCTCAAAGTTCAGTTTCTTAGAGGCCTGTTGCCATCAGGGACTATTGCCAGATACTAGCCCTGGATGTTCTTCTATCTTGTTCTTGGTACATCTTGAGGCAGCAGATGAGGAAGAGCACTGGCATGGGAATATGGCATTGGGCATAGAGACTTGATCCTATGAGATGTTTAGGGTTGCTGTATAATAATAAAACTTTTACCTGTCATAAGTATAAATCACTATGCTTCAGTAGCTGGCCTGCCTTCTGAGTTTCTCTGAGGCAAGACACTGTTTAACACCTCATCATAAAACATCACGTGATTAAGTAATGTAGCCTTTGTTCTATTTCTGCAGGAACTGAATGGCTCTAACCTCCAGCCTGCTAGTTGAACTCGCAGGAGGAAAAAGGGGACAAGTTGAAAAATGGTTTAAATCTTTATATTTAAGTTCACTCTAGTGCTCTCTCCAACAGCACATATACTAAGTTCTCTCTAAAACGTTTCCTATGAAAGTTCTCTAAGAAAAAGAGGAAATGGGCTTCAAAGATAAAAGAGGGCTAAGAGCTATCTAAGAAAAAGGGAGATAAGTGGAATGCTTTCCTCTTTTTGCCCTGAACACTTTACATCTTTTAGAATACGTGATTATATGGTGAAATATTCATTACAAGTTAACACATAAATTCAAATCAGAATTTGAATAAGAAGTTTACAACAAAGAATGTTTACATGAATATCCATTAGGAGTAATTATCTAGCAAAATATTCATCATTTGTCAGTTTTACAGGTTCATGGAGAGTTCAGAGCCATAAGTTCTGGAACTAGTAATTAGTAATATTTTATTTAAAAAAGCCCAGTCAATATTTTATCTTCTGTCCTAGCATAGCACCTATAGTGAATTGTTAGTTTCCTTTTTATGACATTTGGTTAATGGTTTTACAATCTCTTGGAATGTGTTCTGTGTAGTAACAAGCTCTGCTTGCTGTCCCAGAAGCAATTAATTCATGGCACTTGGAGGCTGGCAGAGAGTTCTCATTGAAGTTTTGGCTATCAAAAATGATTTAATAACAGTGTTATTTTAAAAACTTAATGATTACTCTAATTTTAGGAATTCCTATATGATTAACATTAAGAATCAAAAAAATTATATATTTCTCTATATAGCATCACTACAAAACATCTTTGTTGTTCTACAGAGATCTTCTCAAAATGATGGGCTGATAACTAGTAATTGTTATATGTATTTAATAAAAGGAAAAGCATATAAGTATCAGGAATCTTTCCTAAAATGGATTTCTCCTGGGTAATGGAGCATATCCATTGTAGAATGTAATCCAAGGCTGAACCATCTCAGGTAGATCATCTGCTAGTTTTTAGCTTCTTCTTGTGATGGCTCCTGACAGACTCCCAGGCCTGCCAACACCAGAGACATTCAGATGGCCAAAGACCAGCATAAGTACAGAATCAATAAAAGACATGAATCACAAGAAAATGACCTTAAATCTTGTCTTATGGAGATGATAAAGGACTTCAAAGAATAAGTGAATAATTCCCTTAAAAATACAGAAAATACAATTAAACAGGTAGAGGACTTTATTAAGGAAATGACTACATATAAAGAAAAACAGGAAGATACAAACAGGTGAGGGAAAGCAGTACAACAGTTAAAGAACTGAAAATGGAAATAACTACTTCATTCCCTCCTCTAAGTGAGATCCAAGCATCCTCCCTTATAATTTCTGTCTAGTTTAGCTTCTTTGAGTCTATGGAGGGTAGCATAACAATTCTGTACTTTATGACTAATATCCATTTATAATTGAGTACATACCATGCATGTACTTTTGGGATAGGGTAGCTTTACTTGGGATATTTTCTAATTCCATCTATTTGTGTGCAAAATTTATAATGTCTTTTTAAATAGATAAGTAGTATTCCATTGTGTAGATGTGCCATATTTTCTTTATCTATTTGAAGATAAAGAATTTATCAGTTAAAGAATTTGTGGGTTGTTTCCCGTTTCTGGTTAATACAAATAAAGCTGCTATGAACATATTTGAGGAAGTGTTTCTGTATTCTTAAGTGGCTCCAAAAATTCCACCAGAGAACTCCTAAACCTGATAATCAAATTCAGCAAAGTGGCTCCATATAAGGAAGCAGTTGCTAAATTGTTTTGGCAAAGAACCAGATATCATTAATCAACCTTTTAACATAAATCAAGATGCTTAGCTAAAGCATCATGGCACAGATTGGTTGCTTGCTCAAGTAGGATTTGAAGGAACTATAGATGGCTTTTACCCTCCAAATAGATTAATAATGCTTTTTATATGTGTATGAGGTTTTATTTCCTAATATGATCTTTGCAGCCGCTGTATAACACTCTTTTGATTTTCATAGATGGCTCTTCTGAAGGAAGAGATAGATATTTTATTAATAATCAACAGGTAGTTTTAGAAACACCTGGGCTCAGCTCAGTTAGCAGAGTTGACAATGGTATTAAATGTTTTTCAACCTATAAATAATACTTTTAATCTTTTTACAATTAGCTTGTATGTTGCAGAATCTGTCCTTTTATTAGAAACCTATGGCAATTTAATTTTAATGCACCATCAGGATCTTTGTTTTCACCATTACAAACATCATTTTTGCTAAAAATAATCCCTTCTATATTGGCCAAATACGAGCTCAGTCCAGTCTTCCTGGAGCATTAGCTGAAAGCAATCATTACATTAGCAGAGCTCTGATAGGAGAGGTTTTAGTGTTAGAACCTGTTAAATTGGCTAGACATGATCTTAATGGGTTCTACCTTTCTAGCCATACATTAAGAGTCTGATATGGAATCACAGAGGAGCAAGCAAAAATGATTATAAAACTGCCCTAACTGCATGTCCTTATCTCCAGCTCCCCATTTAGGGGTTGATCCATGTGGCCTTATGCCCAAACATTTTTGACAAATGGATGTAACTCACTATGCAAAATTGGAAAATTAAAATGTATACATGTTTGCATTGATACTTGTTCAAGATTTCTTTTCGCTTCTGTACATTTGGGAGAAGCCTCTAAATGTAATCAATCATTGTTCACAAGCTTTTTTTTTTTTTTTTTTAACCATGGGATTAACCAAAATCCTTAAGATGGACAATGGGCCAACCTACAGTGGCTATAACTTTATCTCGTTTTGTAAAGAATTTGGTATTAAACATAAAACTGGAATTCCTTATAACCCAGTGGGCCAAGGAATTGTTAAGTGTGTACATCACACTCTTAAAAATTGGCTTTTTAAAACAAAGAAGGGGAAACTATATCCTTCTAGATCACCCAAAGCACACCTTGCTTTTGTTTTATTTGTTTTAAATTTCTTGCAAACTGATGTTAAAGGTCAGTCTGCAGCAGATCACCATTGGCATCGTGCCACGTCTAATTCTTATGCCATGGTTAAATGGTGAGACCCTTTAACTAATACATGGAACTGTCCAGACCCTGTTTTAAAATGGAGAAGATGTTCTATTCATATTTTCTCTCAAAAAGAAGATGAAGACTGATGGCTGCCATAAAGATTGGTATGGCAGGTAAATAGAGACCCTGAATCAGCTAGTAAGAATGACTAATTCAATAGTGTTCTTAAAGCTGCTTCTCCCATATTGGGAAGGTAGGCTCCTTTTCCTCTAACTACTAATTTGCAAGCCAGTTTTTATTCCTGAGCTACTAATTTACAACCAAATTAAATACCATGGGCCTTCGAGAGAAACAGTCCAAGCAGTTTTTTTCCTTTTAATCTCTTCTTTTGTGTTTCAAGCAGGTATCTTTTAGATACAGCACTCGAAGGTGGAATGCTACAGCAATGGCTTCCAGGACTTGAAGGTGGGCTGCTATGAAGGCCAGCCAGCTCACATTCACAGGGCATTTACTTTACCAGTGGATCTCCAAAAATGGAGCCGCATAGAACTCAGATCTATGCATGTTTGTTAATTAAACAAACATGGGCACCAGCAGGAGGTGCAAAGCAAAGCTCTGCAAGGGAAGGACCCTGTTTTCTGGCTCTGAGTTCCCTGAAAGCACACCTGACTGCATAGGGTTCACGTTGAGTTCCTATCCTTATAATAATAATAAGGAAGTCTATTCCCCTCCTCTGCAAAAGATGTCCTATAATATTTAAGGAGGTCACGTTCAATGCTTTCTCATTCTGGTCAAAGCCCACTGGCTTTTGACTGATATTTATCCACTGTTTATTTTTTTCTTAAAATTAATAAAAAGGGAGGAATTGTGACCTTCCCCAGCCCACTGTTCTCAAGAATAGCAGCCAGCAACCTGATCCTCCCACCTCATTGAAGAACAAGAAGACCCGGTTTCCAGCCTTCAGGGGGAGGGGCTTGGCCTGCATTTGTAACTTGGGGGAGATGGATTAAAGATGGAGAGCTGAACCAGAAGCCATGTTTTTGTCTCTCTCCACATGTTTTCTCTTGCCACCCATTCGTATACCCATCTCTCCTTCCAGGGAACCCACCTTTAGAATGTAGGAGCTGGACTCTACAAACAAGTACCCCCCAGAGCTCCCAGGGACTAAACCACCAACTGAAGAGTGACAGGGAGGGACCAATGGCTCCAGCTACATATGTAGCAGAAGATGACCATTTCAGACATCAATGAGAGGAGAGGCCATTGGTCCTGTGAAGGTTTAATTTCCTAGAATAAGGGAATGCAAGTCAGGAAATTGAGGGAAGTAGTAAGATACCTCTATACCCTCAATGGGATAGAGGGTTTTCAGAGTGGTAACTCAGAAAGGGGATACCACTTGAAATATAAATAAAGCAAATATCCAGTAAAAAAAAAAATGTCTAGAACCCAGTATGATTCATTGTTTTTTCAAAAGTCCTGAATTTTGGTGTGAAATACAAGATTATTGGGTTATTGGTTCAACTGCTCTATTTAGTAATGAATTCTGTGCACATTGCTAGCCAAAATGAGTATCCTAGGACCAAGTGTCTAGAGAGAGAAAATAGAGAGAAAACTCATTGGGAACTTTATTGTACTCACTGAGACAATTCCTACAAACTGTGTCCTGTGAATGTGCACCCATTTGTTTGTGGGATGCCTTAAGAAGTACAGAATCAAAACTTCTCCCAGATTAAGAAAACAAATTATTTTTACCATTGTATTAAATAATCTTAATAAAGAAAACAGTCTTAAATCTGTTTGTTGTAGAACTAAACATTTCATTCAGTAAGGATCATATGTTCCTATCTCTAAATTAAAAAAAATAATAACAACCTCTAGTAAGCAAGAACTTTTATTTAATTTTAGATAGTATGTAATGCTACTTCAAGCTTTTCAGGAGGATATATTATTATTCTTTCCACAGTGTTTCTTTGAGATGGAAATCAAAGCAAATGTAACTTTGTTTCTGCCATCTCATTCGTTCTGCTTTTCACTGGTTATTATTTAAATTTTCTTATAAACATTGGAATAGAAAGAAGACAGAGAAATGAGCTCTTTTATGAAGATGTACTAATATGCACACTATGTTTGAGTTCTTTCAGAATGCAGGTATTTACAGTGGTTCTTTTCTTCTGGAACATTTTACTGGCTCTTTGAGGCAATATTGTTGGGTTTTCTATCCCAGTTCTGCAGTACTCCATACTCTTTCTTCCCAGCAGTTCTGTAACTAGGAATATAGAATTTGCTCATGGTTTAGATCTTCTAGACTCATTGACAGCCCCATTAAACAGGACTATGCATAACTTCTAATTCTACATTTCTTAAACAGATAAATTCCAACACAATTGGAATTTCCTGGAACTGCTACCAGATATTTTACCCCTTTTATTGGTCTGAAAATCTCCCTGGAAGATATCATTACACAGGCTGTATTCACTTGAGGATTTATCTGATAATTCAGGCATAATTCTCCTGGGATGACCAACAATTTAGTTAGCCAGACTTTTTTCTCTAACAAGTGTCAATGGCTGTCCATTGGACAAGGTCTGTAGATACCAAAGTTTTGTGAAGAAAACCTGCAACCAAGCAGAGATCTGAGTTGAGCCCTTGCTTAGTCTTCTTTATTTAGTATGTGCCCAGGTTTCCACATGTCAATAAGAACCAAATTCCCACTCTTCTGTTGAGGGACATCTGGGTTCTTTCCAGTTTCTGGCTATTATAAATAAGGTTTCTATGAACATAGTGGAACATGTGTCCTTATTACATGTTGGAGAATTTTCTGGGAATATTCCCAGGTGTGGTATAGCTGTGCTCTTAATGGAATATTACTCAGCTACTAAGAACAAGGAATTCATGAAATTCTTAGGCAAATGCATACAACTAGAAAATATCATGCTGAGTGAGGTAACCCAATCACAAAAGAACACAAATGGTATGTACTCACTGATAAGTGCATATTCTAGCCCAGCAGCTCAGAATACCCAAGATAGAATTCACAGACCAAATGAAGCTCAAGAAGAACAAAGACAGTCCTTCTTAGAAGGGGGAGCAAAATACCCATGGGAGAAGATATAGAGACAAAGTGTGGAGCAGAGACTGAGGGAAGGAAAGACCATCCAGAGACTGTGCCACTTGGGGATCCATCCCATATACAGTCACCAAACCCAGACACTATTGTGCATACAAAAGGGAGGAGAGGCCCTTGGTCCTGAGAAGGCTTGATGCCCCAGTAAAGGGGGAAATGACAGGACAAAAAAGTGGGAGTGGGTAGGTTGGTGAGCAGGAGAAGAGGGTATGGGATAGGGGGTTTTTGGAGGGGAAACCAGGAAAGGGAATAACATTTGAAATGTAAATAAAGAAAATATCTAAAAAAAAAAAAAAAAAAAAGAACCAAATTCCCACCCTTCTCATTTCTCTTGACTCCAAGATTTATGGCTCTTTTCAGAAAAAGTAATATTAAATATTATTTCATGACTCAAAATTTCAGAGGTGTTAGAATGTGGAATTACAGTGAATTACATGTGGAAACTAGTTTCTTGAGACTGTCTTTACTTTGGAGTATCTTGCAAAAGAGAATGTTCTTAGAAGTATAAGAAAGAAAGATTAGAAGAGTTATGCTCTTGTTTTGTGTCACCATGTTCCTTTTATCTTGTACTATATTTTTGTTCCTTTACAAAGAGTTAATTTTTATATTGGAAAATTTTTTCCTCACCAAAATTATAGATTTGAGGGCAATGTGGAGTTCTTACTGACATAGTAATTCTTACATGTCTTCCTGACATCACAATTTACCATGAGCCATCAGGAATGCTCTCTTGTTTCCTCAGAGTAATTGAAATAGTAGATGTATTAACACATTTTCTCATCAAGAAGTAGTGACAATCACTTCCTTTACCAGAAAACCTTTTTCTTTAAAATTGGGTACATAGTTTTAACTCCTGATTAAACTTCACCTCTTACTATATATTTGATTCCTAACAAAAACTCATGTCGTCATCTTTATCCTCCTTGTGAAACATAGGGATATGTCAATGTCAATGATTCTGCAGCATGACCAACTTTGCAGCTCCCCATTTCTCTCAGGCTGGAATGACTCATACCTAAGGTGTCCCATTATTTAATTTTTGGCTCTTTTGTCTTCACAGTGGTACATGTTCTAGTATTCAAGACTCGACAATAGAAATTACATATAATTTGGGAGAACTTAAGAATGAACAGTCAATGATAAACTTCAAGATTCTCCTTGCATGTGACTTGCTTTTATCCTATTGTAAACTGTCTATATCTTAATAATATTTTGGTAATGTTGCTACATTAACCCTACATTCTTCTATTTTTTACATAAAATATTAGATTTGATTATATGACTCTTATAACATTGATACTCTATCAAAATTATTATACAGAAAAATTTAGAAAGTTCATTTAAATATTTTCAAGATGTCTTTGAATAAAATTTCAAAAAAATATTTTAAACATCTTTTCAGAATTCTCTTTTCTGCTTCTTGAGTTTTTAAAGACATTGCATAACTTATTGCCAAGGATATGTCTTTTAACCTCACTATAAAATATTTAAAATTGTTTTTTTTTTCTGCCTGCCTCTGCCATTTGAATGAAAAGCGAGAATAAAATTCAGCTATGTCCAAGTAAAATATTCCTCATACTAATTTCAGAGTTGGAACTGTAGACTTTATATTTTATCATAGTATTTAAAGCATAGTATTTAGTTGTATAATAGTACCATTGTCCAACAATTTGTCTGTCATATTTTAGTTAACAGAGGTCAGCTGCAATCAAATATATGTACAGAGCCATATTGGGGTGTTATGCTGAATGGTAGGAACTTGACATTGGCCAAGGACAAGGGCTTCGGGCAGGAATCTGACATTAGGGCATAATAGGGAAGTAGGTTACAACAGGAATTTTTATCCTAGGGTGGAGTGCTCTGAGTGAACCTGACATTGGTCCAGGTGAACTTCTCCTAACCTTTGTTGAGCTGGGAATCCTGTGCTAGTCAAGATCCTGCTAGACCTAGGGTGGAGAAGCTCAGAGTGAAAGTGAAGTTCATTGTTCCTCTAGGTCTATGAACTCCTGAATTAAGCAGGTGACCCACCCAGCTGCCTGAGCAGTGGAGTCAAGAACCACCAGACAACTTCCCCCAGAACTCAGCCGGGAGTCTGGGGGGAGGTGCTTGGCCTGACTTTTTATCTTGGGAGAGATGCATTAAAGGTTGAGACTTGAACGAGAAGTCATGCCTGTCTCCACCTGTTTTCTCTTGCCACCCTGTTCCTATTCCCATCTCTCCTTACAGAGAACCCACCGTTAGAATGTAGCTACAGAACCCAACAAATATATAAACTATTCCAGACATAAATAATTGACAATATGTTAATAATTTTTCTGAAATATCTAAATTAGGCCCTTGCTAGTCTGCCTTGTTGTACACAGTATGAGAGTAATTTTTTCACTAGCATATAAATTCTGTGAGAACTCTCCCGCATGCAAATCTCTTAGTAACTGTCTCATTTACTGTATCTACCATCATGTTACAGGCTTGGATTCATGTAGTTCTCATTTTACTTAATAATTGCTACAAGATGAACTTGTACTGATGCTGGAAGTTTAAATATGCCAAGAGAAAGTTAAAAAGATGAAAAACTAAGGTGAAGCTTTTATTTTAAAGTTGTTTCTTAAGGAAATAAATGAAATTGCACATGAGTGCTGCTAGGTTCCATGGGAATAAAATACTTACACCTGTGAAATTGTGAAGAAGAGAAGAAATGTGTGGTACTTTTTCTGTTTCTCACACCTGGGTCTGCAAATGGCATGGTTACAGGATGGATAACAAGTGCCTAACTAAAATGCAAAAGGTATTAAATTTGAGTGTGATTCTACAGGAAAAAATCAGTGCAATAATATGGCACAGAACAATACAATACAATATAATACAATACAATACAGTGCAATGCAATGCATTATTTATGATATCCGTTGGGGTTTGTATGAATCCCTATGGATGCAAGAGGCTACTGTACTGTTGGAAATGATGTTAGTTTTCCTGTACACTTTTAGTAATAACCTTTCCTGTTCCATTGTGCCTCAAATTTTCAACAGCATATGAGCAAAACTGCATTACGATTTGTCTTTTTTCCTTATTTCAGTCCTTCTCGTTTGAATTATTAGTTCTCAGAATTAATCTCCATATATCCATATAATTTGTGGAGAGTTTCTTTGGCACAGTCTTTATGTTTCAGTATTTCTTCCTACAATAAGAAGACTGCTGAAAATTTTTACCTAAGTTTGCATGATGTGGCCATATTCAGCTTTAATTTTAGAATCAAGCAGAACATGAGGGAAAAACACTATCAAAATAAAAATAGTGCTAGGGCATTTTGGTTGTTTCCTGAAAAACGAGATTTAAAATTTTCTTCCCCATAGAAAGACGGAAGGCAAAATTTTTCTGACCTGAAAAATTCAACCCCCAGAACTCAATGAAGTTCATAGAAGTTATATAACCCCCTCAGAAATTATATAAGTAGCAAATTATTTGTTCTCTTTTGGGATTTCCTTTGTCAATAATAACCTTTTCATTTCCTCCTTTGTTAGTGAGTCCTAGTAAAAATACATTTTCTACCTTTAAGAAATTATTTTCTTCTCCAGTTGAAACAAATTTTGATTGTTTATTTGACCCTCTTTATTCTTTATTCTTTAGAAGTGCAAAGAGGCATCCAGAAGAATTATTCATCATAGTCCCATTAGTAAGCTTCCAATGTCGTATGAGCAATGGGAAACATTTTAAAAGTCTAAATGCCATGTTTGCAGCTGGAGAGTGGCTCACAACACACTTGATACTAAGGCGTGAGGCCCTGAGTCTGGATCTCGGCACTCAGATAAGAGTGAACAATGGTAGTAACTCCAGTCCTGACGGTATACTCAGACAGATGGGTCCCGGGGTCATTCTGACATTCCAGTCTAGTGAGAATGGGAACTTACAAGTTTAATGAGAGACTTTGACTGAAAAACTTATGGTGGAGAGCAACTGAGGAAGTCACATGATATCAACTTCTGGCCTTCACACATGCACACACAGTTGAGCACACATGCATATGTTACAGAAGTTATTTAATCTTGCCATGAGTTTTCTATCCTCCTTGACCATTTACTTGCTGGACACACATACACACACATGCAGGCACACATACACACACACACACACACACACACACTTTATATTTACAATAAGCCTTTAAAAAGCTCAAGAACTGGACAGAGGCATGCCATCTGTGCCATTAGCATCTACTTTCCTATTGATAATCCCAAGTTATTACCTACTATGTTTTATCTGGACTGCTCTTAACACCAACTGGCCAGCCATCAGGGTCATGTTTGTATTATTCAACTAACCCATGGCAGTTTCTCCTTCTTCCTCCTGTACCTTCTTCTTGTGGTCCTTATCCTGTGAATTTTTCCTATCCTGTTAGGCTCAGGGTCACACTTAAATACCTGCCTCTTCTATCCCTGTCTTTTTGCCCTTAAATAATCCATTATTAAAGGATGATGTAGTGTATGGTGTTTAATATTTTGTAAGTTTTATTTGGGATCATAACCAAAACTATGGTTCAGATTTTCATAGCTGAAATAATAAATATAGGAAAAAGCTTAGCACACATCGCCAGCCATGAGTATATGTAATGATTCTAGGAAATGCTAAATTGGTACTGTAATAGATTTTTAAATGTTATTGGAATTATTTTAATCCTACACCTCTATAATGAAACTATCTAGCCACAAATTATAATTGCACATTAAAGTAGGAAAATTTTTGTTTCTGGAACAATCTTGTTTGAAGAACCTCAAGTTCTTATGGCAAAATTTTGTATCATATAATTACATTGTGGCATTAAAAATCAAGTAAATGTGTAAAGTTTTGGAAAGTCATTTGGGCCTGGATGCTAGCTTAATTTCTAGGCAAGCTTGAGAATCTAAGGTCAATTCCTCAGAAGTCATCTAAATAAAACGAAGTCACAAGGTAATCTATGCTTCTATTCCTAGTACTTAGGGGTGAATCTTGTAGGATTCCTAAGGCTTGCTAGTCAGTCTAATCTAAGAGGTAACAACAGGCTGATAAGATACCATATCTCACAAAACAAGATGGATAGCTCCTGGGGAATGATACCCGAGGGCAGGGGGGGGAGTCCCCTGGCCTTCACACACACACACACACACACACACACACACACACACACACTCACACACACACACACACATGCACACATACACAAATGTACATACACAGGCACACATGCATGCGTGTATTTGCAAGAGCCCATATACAAAAATACACATGCATGTACATGTTTACATACAGTTTCACTCTCACAGATATCACTGTGAACATAGATGTATATACCCTTATACATAGAAAAAGAAAAAGAATGAAAGAAAGAGATAGTTATTTGACAATATTCCTTGAGATATTATCTTCTTTGTGAATAGTACTTTTATGTTTTCAATTGGAGGTTACAACCCAAGTAGAAACTGAATTCTGTCAATGATCTCAAGTATATAAGTTTTACACTAATAAACATTTAAATTACTGCCAAACTTTGAGTTCATTCAACAATATTTATTTCACACATTGTGAGGGAATGTCCAGGTTGATTTTGTCCTTTGTCCTGGGGAGACTTGTTTAGTTCTAGGATCCAGTCACTGTTATTTTATGGTTTCTATGAAATGGGGAAGATTAACCACCTACTCCAATTTACCAGTTGTAAGCTTACAGTTCTTTCCAGAGAATCTCACATATTCCTGTTTCTCTTTGATACTTGTGATTTCTAAGTCTGCCTGTCCTGAGCACCTTGAATTAGTCAAATCTCAGGAATAGTCTGAGAGTTTGTAAGATGTCTCTATACACATTTATCAATCTCATTTGGGTCAGAGGTCCTCCCCTGTTTCCTCTTTGATTTCACAGACATCTGGCAGCATTGGATGCTGCTCTCAAATTCATCTATCTGATCAGGCACTGCACCTACAGAGATAACTCTATTTGACACACAAGAAAGCCAAGCCCTTTCTGTCATATTTATTCTTCAGAATATATATCTATTCTATATATTCTTTGGAGCAAAAGTTAGTCATTGTTACTAAACCATTATTGAACTTAAAATAATTCAAAATATTTTACTTTTATGTAAGTAATGCTTTCTTATTGAGACATCTCAAAAACTAAAAAAACAGGAAAAAGTTAATGTATGTATTTTCAAGGTCTAGTAATACTTGGTTATGTTTTCTTCTAGATTGTTTCTACATCAACAAAACTTATTAATGCATGCATATTATAAATGCATTAGTTATATATGTATTAAAGAAATCCATCTCTGCTTGCTTAATTCATGGAGTGATATTACTAGTGGAATTCTATATTAAAACTTAGATTTTAAAGTGATTTTTACCAAGTTTACTCAACAATTCTCTGCTGTTTGGATCAATTTTCTATAAATTGAATATTTTCATAATTTTCTGGTATAATTCTATTTAAATATTTATTATTGCTAAATATTATTCCCATAGATGTATTTCAAGAAAAATAATTAATTACGCCATAAACAGATATAAACATGCTTAGGACTAAAAATACACATTGAGCTAGATAAGTGTGTGGATATTCTCTGTACTCACAATCTTATGTTGTTGGAACCACCTGAAAGAAACATGTTAAGGGTGGAGAGGTCTTTTATGAACCACAGTTCATGGATATAGTTCATCATTGCAGTGAAGGTGTGGGAGAGTAGTGGCTCAAGAGAAATATCACAGCCTGGTAGACTAGAAAGAAAAGCCCAGGCTGCAACCAAGGGTGGTTTTCAAATTTAAAATTTGGTCCTCAGTCTGCTATTTCTACCATTAAGAGCCCATATCTTGAACATAAGGCCTCCAAACAAGGCTTTAATATGGCCTCAAAAAAATTTAACCACCAACTTGAGCCTAAGTATACAAACACATTATGGGGTATGTTTCACTCTCAAATTGTGATTATTATGCTCCTGGCTTCTTTCAGAGCTCACTGGCCTTTTTGTAAGGCAAGATACATTCAGTCCAGTTTCAATTGCCAAGGTCTGCAGAAAGCCAACACTCTTGAAATTGAAAAGTCTCTTTTGGAACTTGTAATAGCTTTAGTGGTGATAGAATCAAGTTATATCCACTGTGAAGTAGCATTTAGAATGATGCCTAAATGAGATAAAAATCACGATAACAAGGAAAGGCCTGACCAAATAACACCAAAATACAGGGTGAAAAAAACAAATCTTTGAGCTTTAGGCTTAGCATCATTACATTTGGCAGATGTAGTGAGTCAATTCCTAGACACCAGAAAGAGGAAAGAAAGTGGAGTAGTAGCCCCAGTTGTTGTTTACATAATTTTCTATAAATTATATATTTTCATAATTACCTTGGGAAATGGCACTGGTAAAAACTAGTGAAAGAAAAAAGTGGGGAAGACTCAAGCTTTCCTATACTCTAAGACTATTTCATGGTACAAACATGTCTCAGTTACCATTGGAATTCTCAAAATCATGCATTTAAGAAGGAAACAACCAGCTACATTCAACAGTCATTGCTAAGAAACAATCAGAGGTATTATTGCCCCCATGTTCTGGCTTAGCTGAATTCTGTGGTGACATGGGGACTATTCCTCAATTATGTTCCTTAGACCAGTTTCCCTTAAGGGTGAGGGCAATGGGTCACTTAAGGGTGAGTGATGTCCTTCCAGGGCCATACTTCTCATGGTTTGTATTCATCCACTTAATGGAACAATGAAAGTGAAATTCCCCCCACATTTCAAACACAGGGTAATATGATTTAGTTCCTATGATGCTTGAATGTATAACTCGGTAAGAAGAAAGCATGACTTTTAAGCCTGAGAGTCTATCTAAAGACCATGTTGACTCTCTAAGCTGCCTTGATAGGTTCTGCCACCCTCATTGGTGCCTCAGTGTTGCTCTGCCTCCCAGGATGTACTTTCTCCTTCCTTGTGGATTTCTTCTTTCAAGATTTTTGTATCTTCTAAACAAAATCATTCAATTACACAAGAACTCTTTGGGAATGCCAATACAAAATTTTATGTCTTGTCCCTCTTCACAAGGACCAAATTTTCATTTTAAATGAAATTATAATAATATAAACTACACTGATTGTGTGTGTGTGTGTGTGTGTGTGTGTGTGTGTAGAACTTGGTTTTCACAGATAGATTTTTTTATCACTATGATATGTAATGGTTTCTTTATTGCATACAGTTGTCATTAATACTAAGACAGCACTTTTTATCATGGTATATATATTTGAGTGAAAGAATTTGAGGTCCAATAAAAGGGTGTGATTGATTAAATTAATGATTGCAATGGGCAATTCATTCATGAACCTGGAGGACTAGGAAATGGTAAAGAGATTCAAAGAGAGATTTTTCTTTCATTT
Source organism: Apodemus sylvaticus (assembly GCF_947179515.1). NCBI lineage: Eukaryota > Metazoa > Chordata > Mammalia > Rodentia > Muridae > Apodemus > Apodemus sylvaticus. The sequence goes on along the minus strand of NC_067486.1, from coordinate 72,809,402 downwards.
TAGGAAATCACATATGCCATTCAGAAGTAGTAACTGAATTGGAGCTTTAAAAATTACACAATGGAATACTACTCAATTGTTAAAAACAATGAATTCATGAAACTCTTAAGCAAATGGATGGAACTAGAAAATATCACCCTGTGTGAGGTAACCCAATCATAAAAGAACACACATTGTGTGTACTCACTGATAAGTGGAAATTAGCCCAGAAGCTTGGAACACCCAAGATACAATTCACAGACCACATGAAGCTCAGGAAGAAGCAAGAACAAAGTATGGATCCTCTGATCCTTCTTAGAAGGGGGAACAAATACCCACAGGAGGGGATATAGAGACAAAGTGTGGAGCAGAGATTGAGGAAAAGACCATCCAGAGACTGCCCCTCCTAGGGATCCATCCCAAATACAGTTAAAAATTCAGACACTATTGTGGATGCTAACAAGGGCTTGCTGACAGGAATCTGATATAGCTGTCACCTGGAAGGCTCTGCCAGTGCATGACAAATACAGAGGGGGACACTCTCAGCCAACCATTGAACTGAGTACAGGGTCCCCAGTGGAGGAGCTAAAGAAAGGACCCAAGGAGCTGAAGGGGTTTGTTTTGCAACACCATAGGAGGAACAACAATTTGAACCACCCAGTACTATCAAAGCTCCCACGAAATAAACCACCAAACAAAGAGTGCACATGAAGTGACCCATGTCTCCAGATGCATATGCAGCGCGGAGGATGGCCTTGTTGGCCATCAAAGGGAGGAGAAGCCACTGGCCCTGAGAAGGCTCAATGTCACCGTGTAAGGGAGTGCCAGGACAGGGAAGCAGGAGTGGGTAGATGGGTGAGCATGAGGAGAGGGATGGGTTAGGGGATTTTCTGGGTGGGAAACCAGGAAAGGAGACAGCATTTGAAATGTAAATAAAGAATATATCTAATAGAAAAGAAAGATACTTAAAAAATTGGGTTAGCAATATAGTGTGTACAAATTCATGCAGAGAGAAAGAGAAATAAATGCCTGGGGTCATGGAGAGAGCACAGGTTGGCCAGTGGGTGAGAAACTAACGATGGACACTAATGAGTATGAAATTCCTTTTCTTATGTAAAAAATGTTCTAGGATGCATTATGGTGGTGGTTCCATAACTTTATGATCATGCTGAGAATTATTGAATCTCATAAGCTAGAGGACTCAAGTGCATACTATGTAAATTTTATATCAACATATGTGCTTTTAAAAAGTAATAAATGGAGACAAACAAGGTTGTGTAGTATCTATAGTCCATGAAGATGAAGATTTATTATCATAATTGAATGTGAAATGTGCTTTGAATGTTCCAATTGAACGTAGTTAATTTTGGTCCAAAAACCATACCATACACAGAAAACATGATTCCATATGATTCCTCTCCATCTTTTAACATTAGATAGTTTCTACTGCCTCTTCTGTGATGTTCCCTGAACCTAACCCCAAGTGAGGCTTTGATGTATTCAAACCACTAAAAAAAATTTTTTTTAAAGTTTTCAACAGTTTTTAGGGAAATGCAAATTAAAAGCACTTTGTGATTCTACAGTACTGCAGCGAGGATACTGCTATCCAAAAATATCAAATTAGAACAAAGGCTACCAAGACTGTGGGGAAAGAGGAAACCTTCTTTACTTTTTAGGGTAGTATAAACTAGTGATGTAATTATAAAGACCAATGTGGTAGTTACTAAGGAAGAAAGAAATAGAATACCCACAAAACTCACATATACCACTTCTTCGAATATACCCAAAGGACTTTGCACCCTATTATAGAGATACTTGCTTAGCCATGTTGATGGTTGCTCTCTTCACAGTAGCCAGGAAATAGGATAGGTGGTAAAAGTGTGATACCTGTATGCAGCATGATTTTAATCACCTATAAGTAAATAAATAATGAAAATTCAAGTCAAAGAATAGAATTTTAAAAATCATACTAAGTAATGTAACTGGGACCCAGAGATACTCCAACATATTTTTCTCCCACATTTGAATCTATCTTCAAATCTTAGTATTTGTGTTTTTAACCTGTAATACCTATAAAATCCAGGAGTGAAATGTTCTTTAGGGTAGGAGATAGCTCAGTAGAGAGGCCATAGTAGAACAGGAGTGATATAAAAATAGAGAGTGAATATTGGGATGTAATTAAGCATTAATAGGGTTCAGGAGATGGAGGGATGCGGGTGAACAGAGAAAGGCTTAATCTAAATGAAGCATGCAAGCAAAAGTTATATGAAAAGTCACCTCAAAATATAAGAGCTAGAACTGTGATATCCTGTATGATCCAATGATGTTGCACCTAGCCAAAAGTTATTAAACCACACTCCCTATGCCAGTTGGGGGTTAGGTACCACAGATCTCCAAAGTGATACAGACTCTTCATATTACTCTTGGATGCTTATTAAAAGTAAAATTGTCACTATTGCTGAAGACACCAGACACCTAGTCTGCAAGATATAGAGCAATCAACTAGAACTGGGCTGGAAGTTTCCACCTTGCTAGTCAGCTTTCATACCATAAAGTTCAATGTAAGCTTCAGGGGAGGAAAAATGTGAAACCGTAATTATTGAGCTGAGACCTCTTTTAACTATAATACTGGACTGCAAGGCACGATGTCTCCACTGGTGCAATGGTGTTGGGACTGATTGGGGAAGAGCAAATGCTTTGTAATTGCTATTGAGGTGCACTATACATGAAAAATTCCGTGCTCAGTAGTGTAAACCTGGTATTTTCGATGTGCCTCAGGAAGTCCTGGATCACAGGAGAATCTTACTATTGGTTGGTTAGTTGAACTGACAGACTCTAAGCTCCCTCCTTAATGTAGCTATTTGTCTAGCAGTACTTAGAGAAATACTTGTCTTAGTCTTAATCGGAGAAATTTTGCTTGGCAATGAATTAGATCCATATTGGTTATGTCAATGCAAGAAGAGAAGGAAAGAGGAATGCTTGACCACCTTTCTTGATTTCTACCTTACCTTGGTCAAAAAACTACTTTTTTGAAGTAGGCAACAGTTAATGCAGAGACTCCTAACAGGTAAGAATAAGTGACATAGTGCTCAACCCTCAATTGGGTTATCTATGTCTCTTTCCCCAAGGCTTTGAATATTGGTAAACTTAATATTCAAATATAATCCTTTAACAGCACCCACAGAATAGTTTAGTTGAATTTTGGGTCATTTTGCTTCACACCTTAAAACATTTTTAAGGTCAAACTCATTAAGATGAGTTATGTTTTTTCATGTATGCAAAATATGATTAAAATATGATAACTAAATTTTTCTCTGGTATTACCATCTGAAGGTGCTGTCTTGAGTTCTGGTCAGTCATTTTAATATTACATTTGAACTGGATGCTGCAGAAAAATTGTACATACTTTTTAAGACTCTTTAAAATGAAATATTTATAGATGCTGACAAAGAGAATGCTCTTTCTTTTATGGTTTTAGAAGAGCTTAGATTGGAGGTATCTTTTCAACATAAGGTGTCTGCCAAGTATGCCTGTTCAGACAGCTGTGAAAGTTCTCTGCATCACTAATGTGATACTTCCTGGAACTATTTTTGTTATTATTATTATTACTTCTTTGTACTTGCCTGAGAATTTTTATACCTGTCTGTATTCAAATTTCATTTACATTTTTTATGGGAAAGCTTTAGTTGAAGTATTTTTTTGTAGAGTACAATTGAAATGGCAAGAATGTATGCTGCATTCTGTGTTCTATTTATATAGATCAATAAAACACAAGCCGTCTGAGAGCATAATTTCAAATCATGCACACTCATTTAAATTCCAGATAAGACAATGTAGAATGCTTTAGTTCATTAATAATTTACTTCCCATCCAAAGGTGTTATCTAGTTACTTCCCATGTTTAAGACAGGGGTTGGTCTGATTGGCAAGAGGATAACTTTTCTGCAGTTTGCTTGTTATTTCTAAGAGATTCATATGGTATTGATTAACAAACTTATTTTTATCCTCTCAGACCTTTATATTTTAGGATTCTCATTCTATTGTGTGGTTCTACCCATAAATCTTCCTACTGAGTGTTTAATCTCAGTGGCATAAATTGTCTACTGTGAACTGGATTGTTATCAATATTCTGGCCATGTAAGAAGGAGTCAACAATGAGTCTTTTGGTAATCTCTTGAATGTTAAGCAGCAGATATCTTAGGATTCCTGTTAGTCTGATAAAACACTGTGACGAAGAGCAACTTGGAAAGGAAAGATTTTATTTCTGCTTACAGTTTCATGGTATCCAAGGGCAGAAGCTCAAGGTAGGATGTGGAGGCAGGAAGCAAAGCAGAAGTCATTGACAAGCATTGCTTATTGGTTTGCTCCTCATGGTTTGCTCAAACAGTTTTCCTCCTATTTCATCAAGGACCACTGCTACCCGGGGAGGCACCACCTTCAATTGGTTGGACCTTCACATATTAATTACTAATCAATAAAATTCCCACAGATTTGCCCTCTGACAATCTGATGGAGACTATTTCTCAGCTGAGGGCTCTCTTTCCCAAATAACACTAGGTTTGGGTCAAGTTAACTGAAAACAAACCACAAGTAATATAAAATTTAAATAACTTCATTGTTTCATAATTTACATAGAACACCATCCAATTTCAAATTCATAGTTAGATTTGGATGCATATATTCTCTCACATAACCACCAATGCAGCCAACATTTACACCACTCAGAAGTATGTCTCTAAGATATCTGCCTATCATTCTACAAGTTATGCCTCACCCAATATCTGGATTTTTTTCTTTTACTATACACTAATTTTGTCTGGTCTAGAATTTCACAAAATGGAACCAAACAATGTAAACTGTTTGGGGTGTGGTTATTTTCTCTGAATATAACTTTTATTTACTCATGACTCATTAAACCGATATATTTTATGCATTTTATTGTCTTTGTCTCCAAATATGATCCTGTTTATGAATATCCTGGATGTATTCATTTGCTGATGAATATTTGAGCTACTGAGAATTGAAAGATTTGACACTTATAGGCATTTATAGATAAAGTTATAGCAAAATTCTTTCACAAGAAGTTTTTTGTCATCATAGGATTTAATTTGTTTGGGAGCAGCAATATAGTAATAACTCACAGAGTGCAGTGATAAAAGCACATGTGACTGTATAAGAAGCTGTTAAATGATTCTCTCATATACAGATATTATTTATATCTCTGCTATGAATATATAGAACTCCCAGTTTTTACACATTCATTTTAGCAGTTGGTGTTTTAAATATTTAATTTTAGCCATTATTAATTGTGTTCAGTACTATCTTGTTCTAAGTTTAATTCAAATATGTCAGGTGAAATACAGGAATTTTGAACATGTTTTAATGTTTTTAAAGTAGATATGTATCTTCTATCAAGTTTGCTCATATTTTATTGGTATTTATATTAATAAATAATAATTCATGTGAATATATACACATGTCTCTCTGAGTGTGTGTGTGTGTGTGTGTGTGTGTGTGTGTGTGTATAAAAATATTTTCCCAGATTGTGGTCCTAAATGATACTGATTTTAAAAATAGATTTTCATTTTTAATGATGAGTTTTTTGAAGTTTGTTCTCACATTCTACCTATATTTTTTCTTAGGTTTACTTTACATGTAATTTCTTTATTTGTAACTTAAAAATTATTCTCTATTTTCTTCTTAACATCCAGAGCATGATCTATATTAGGTTATTTTGTGTTTTGAGTGTGTGTGTATGTGTGTTTGTATGTGAGATATTTAGTTTTCATATTGATATATGATCTGCTCAAATATCCTTTTCTCATTGATTATTTTATTTTTGAAAAATCTATTAATTAGTTAATGATTATAAGCCTAAGATCTGTATATCTGAAGTAAAGAATACCATTATGCTTTGATTCACTTAGTCTTGAAGTAAATGCTACTTTGATACTTTGTACTTTGTAAATTGATACCATGTAAATTTATACAAATTGTACTTTGTAAATTAATTAAAGGTAACAACTACAAATTATAGTTTGTTAATTTAAGACTTTTTCTCTCAAAATCTGAGTAACTGATTAAGTTATTTGTTACTCATAAAATCCTCTGCAAAGTTAAAATTGCATGAGAAAGGTTTTATTTTGACTCACAGTTCAAAGGTATCATGTAAGGGAAATCCTGGCGGCAAAAGTAGGAGGAATCAGTGGATCACCTCACACCCAGTCAGAAAGCAAAGGGAGCAGTCCTAGGCTTCAGCTTGCTTTCTGCTTTGTATAAATTCAGGACCCTAACCCACAGTTAAAGCAGAGAACCCATCTAGCTGAGCCTGGAGATTAGCATCCTGCACAGTTGTAGACAATCTCAGTTACTATCTTAGCTTCTTCATTTTCATATTCAATTACAATCAGATTATCCATTTTTACAAAGTATCATACAGTTTCCCTCCCCTCTTTCTTCTGGTGTTCCTATTCTTCATTTCTATTTGTATTCATTCTCTCTCTTCTGCATCCTTTCACTCTTGCTTTGCTCATTTCCTTGTTCCAGAAACAGAACTTTCTGGTCATGTAGACATTATACACTCACACACACACACACACACACACACACACACACATATTCAAGTGACAGCTGTGCTATGGTATCTGCAGTGGCTGTACTTTCACACGTTTTCCAACATGTTGCAAGAGTTCCAGCTTTCCCACATTCATTTTAACACTTGTGAACTTTCAGTTTTTGTTTTCTTGTCAGATACATCCTAATACATTTGATATTTCATTGAGACTTTTGAGACTTTTATATTCATTTGCCCAAAGATTGGTGATTGTGAGCACATTTTCTTCTCTGGAGCAATAAGCGAGGCAATGTGTGGAGCAGAGTCTGAAGGAAAGGCCACCCAGAGACTGTCCTACCTGGGAATGCATCCTATAAACAGTCACCAAACTCTGAAACTACGACAAGAAGCATGTACCAAAAGGAGTATGCCATAGTTGTCTCCAGAGGGGCCCTGCTAGAGCCTTACAAATACAGAGGCAGAAACTAGCAACCAACTATTGGACTGGGCTTGGAGTCCCCAACAGAGGATTTGGAGGGAGGTCTGGAGGAGCTGAAGGGGTTTATAGCCCCATAGGAAGAACAATGGACAGGGAATAAGACTCCAAGGGAATGAACCATGTACCAAGGGGCACACATGGTTCCAGCCAAAAATGTGACAGAGGAATGCCTTGTTGGGCATCAGTGGGAGGATTGGTCTTTGATCAGGTAAAGGCTCAATAGAGGCCCCAACAAAGGGAAATGGACCGGGGGTAGGGGATTGGGGGGAGGTGGGAGTGTGACAGGTAGAGGGGCATATACATGGAAGCAGGGGGTGGGAGGAGGGGTAAGGAATCTTTGGGGAGGGGGGCTTTTGGTAGAGGGGAAACTGGGAAATATTTTACCATTGGCAATGTAAATGAAGAAGATACTCAATAAAAAAATTCACATATAAGTTTAAGATTCTGCAAAACTATTTGTTCAAAATAATATAATTTCTCTAGCTTGTTTTGGCTCATATACCAGAGGCCAGTTAACTATATAGTCTGTCAGTTTTCATTTTGTTAATGCCATTTGTTTATATCATCACAGCCTTGTAATATATTTCAAAAGCACCATGTTGGATATTTAAGCTTTGTTCTTCTTTCATATGATTATTTTATATTTCATAATGTGACTTATGTACCACCCACAATGATAGGGGCATATGTCACACATGCTATGTAGTGGGATAATTTCAATGTCTATGAACATTAGGATGGATGAAAAATATATGCTCTATACCACATTATACTATTATTCTTTCCTATTAACGAGTCCTGCTTATTTGTTAACATGAATAACTCTGAGAAATGTTATAAGAAGTGAAATAGTTCAGTCATAAAAGAAAATATGTTTCATTATTATAAATTGACTGCATAAGTAAATTCATAGAAAGAAGAATAGCATGGGAATTGGAGTCTGAGGGATAAGGGAATGGATAGTGCTTCTCAGGAGTGAAGTGTTTCCTCTATGTAAGAAGAGAAAGTGACGGATGTTGGTGACAACACAGCATTCCTTGACATAACTGTACTCAATGGTGTGCCTACAAGGAACAAATATCATCAAGAAAGATAAGTATGTGATGAAAGATCATCCCTTACATCTTTCCTTGCATTGACAACTTTTGGAAAAACAGTCATCATCAAAAAGAAGTCTTAATCTCTCTTGAATCCAAAGAAAACGGTGCTTTGGGGAAAGAATTATACTTAATTATACCTTTCAAATTATAGTGACATGTTCAGCAAGTAACTTCCAAAGTAAATATCAAAAATATATTCTTAAATTTCTATATAGTCCTTATTATCTTCTAATTATCCTTTTTTAATTGAATATTTTCTTCATTTACATTGCCAATGGTAAAACCTTTCCCAATTCCCCACCTCCCCAAAGACCCCCAACCCCTCTTCCCACCCCCTGCCTCCACGAATATGCCCCTCCACCCAACTAACTCCCCCCTCCTCCCACCCCGATTTTCCTTTGTTGGGGCATCTATTGAGCCTTTACCTGGCTAAGGACCACTCCTCCCACTGATGCTCAACAAGGCATTCCTCTGCCACATTTTTGGCTGAAACCTAGTGTACCCTGGGAGTCCTGGGGCATCTGGGTGGCCGAAATCACTGCTCTTCCCCGGGGCTGTAAACCCCTTCAGCTCCTCCAGACAACCCTCCAGCTCCTCCATTGGGGATCCCACACCCAGACCAATGGTTGGCTGCTAGCATCTGCCTCTGTAATTGTAAGGCTCTGGCAGGGTCCCTACAGAGACAACCATGGCATGCTCCTTTTGGTATACACTTCTTGTCATTCATAGTAGTGCTGGGTTTTGGTGACTATTTATAGGATGAATCCCCAGGTAGGGCAGTCTCTGGGTGGCCTTTACTTCAGTCTCTGCTCCATATATTGTCTCCCTTATTGCTCCAGAGAGTATTTTGTTCACTTTCTCAGAGGAAGCAAAGCACCCTCACTTAAGTCATCCTTCTTCTTGAGCTTCCTGTGCTGAGTAAATTGTAACTTGCTTATTTTGAGGTTTTGGGCTAAGATCCACTTACTAGTGAGTGCATACCATATGTGTTCTTTTGTGACTGGGTTACCTCACTCAGCATGACACTTTCTAGTTCCATCCATTTGCCTAAGAATTTCATGAATTCATTGTTTTCAATAGCTGAATAGTACCACATTGTATATATATATCACAGTTTCTGTATCCATTCCTCTGTTGAAGGACATCTGGGTTCTTTCCATCTTCTGGCCCATGTATTCAAGATTCAACCCTACTTTCTCCTCTATAAGCTTCAGTGTGTCTGTTTTTTAATGTGTAGATCCTTGATCCACTTGTACTTGAGCTTTCAATCAGGCAACAAAAGGAGGTCAAAGGTATACAAAGTGGAAAGGAAGAAGTAAAAATATCACTATTTTCAGAGGATATGATAGTATACTTAAGTGACCCCAAGACTTCCACCAGAGAACTCCTAAAGCTGATAAACAACTTCAGAAAAGTGGCTGGATATAAAATTAACTCAAGCAAATCAGTAGCCTTTCTCTACTCAAAGGATAAACAAGATGAGAAAGTTATTAGGGAATTGACACACAATAATCCCAAATAATATTTCATACCTAGGTGTGACCTTAACGAAGCAAGTGAAAGATCTGTATGACAGGAACTTCAAGCCTCTGAAGAAAGAAATTAAAGGTCTCAGGATAGGGAAAGATCTCCCATATTCATGGATGGGCAGGATAAATATAGTAAAAATGGTCATCTTGCAGAAAGCAATCTACAGATTCAATGCAATCCCCATCAAAATCCCAAATCAATTCTTCATAAATCTAGAAAGATCAATTCTCAAATTAATCTGGAAAAACAAAAAACCCAGGATAGCAAAAACTATTCTCCACGACAAAAGATCTTCTCAGGGAATCACCATCCCTGACCTCAAGCTCAACTACAGAGTAATAGTGATAAAAACTGTTTGGTATTGGTATGCAGACAGGCAGGAAGATCAATGGAATACAATTGAAGACCCAGAAAAGAACCCACACACATATGGTCACTTGATATTTGACAAAGGAGCTAAAAACATCCAGTGGAAAAAAGATAGCATTTTTATCAAATAGTGCTGGATCAACTGGAGGTCTGCATGAAGAAAAATACAAATTGACCCATTCTTACCTCCTTGTACAAATTTCTAATTATCATTATTTATATTGTAGAAGATGATCTTCCTGGCTCAAAGTGGCTAACTAATGCATTGTTTTGTTACATATGCATAATGAAATAATTAAAATAAGCTTCACCATATTAATTTTAAAATGTTGGGTGTTAATTGTCTTATGAGTTTGTTTGATACATTTCATAATAATAATATTCATATTGCATCTAGTTAGTTGACTTAGAATGATATATGGGCTTTTTGGAATTCGTCTTAGCAATAGTTTGTTGATTTAATGTATTGGTCCTACCAATGCCTGAGCAAATGCATTCTGAGGAATTTATAATTTTTAAAATGAGAAGTTTTAAAAGTTTAAAAGAACTTTAAGATGGGTGTGAGGTATGTATTTTCCAAAAGAATTTGCAAAACTTATTATATTTTTCTATCAACTGCCTAGTATAATATTTGTTTGTGGAGTGACCACAAGCAATTGTGAGAAACAACTTCTGAGATCTCCAGTAAGTCTCCCTGAGAAGTCATTGGTTTCCTCAGGCACAAATGTGTATGCTTATCTATGGATACAGAAAGAATGTGCAGACCAAGAAAGATACTCCTTACACTACTAGAATAATCTAAAACACAGCCATTCGGCTTGATAATGTAGACATCATTAATCACAGGTGATGAGGTGGGGTACTTGGAAGAAATCACTTTTGGAAAAGCAAAAATGAAAGCTATACCAAATGCTGTTCTAATGCAACCTCACAAACCATAAAATCACAAAACTAAAAAGTCAGAAGTGTCTGAAAGCAATAAAAAGATGCTGCAGAACAAAAGTCATGAATATGTATTAGAATATGAAAATGTCCAGCATCCAACATGTAAAATTTACACTATCTGAAATATAATAAAATCGAGTGTGAAAAAAGTCAGGAAGGTGTCCCCTGTGGAAACCAGACTAATAATATAAAGTATTGATTATGCACCAGACATCTGAGAACTGTAAACTATGTGTTCAAGTAAAGAAAGAAGAAACACTGATTTCTAGAATCATAAAGACTTCAAAAACCTTCAAAATTAAATTCATTGAGAGGACAAGTACAATGTTTACAATTACATTTAGACTAATAGCATTTGCTGTAATACACTGGAACCAGCATGATTGAACATAGAATCCCAGAAATGTACGTTCATCTTTCATTTATTTGTTTTTTAACATTCTTCCCAAGAATTTCTGCTTTAGGGACAACTGAGCAGACATTTTTTCTCTATTCCTCTAATGCAGAAGCATCAGTGCAGTCAGTATGTTAAGAGTGACTGCCTTCTAGCCTTACAACCCAAGGAATTACATGATGGGGTGTTTTCAGATTTTCTTTATATCCTCATATATCTGAGACCTTGTCAACATACCCATAGAAATGCTTAGGGAAAAAATCACACGCACCCTTTTCCCCAAAAGAACAAACCTCTTCTCCTTAGACAAACAAACAAACAAACAAATAGGTGGACAACTTAGAACAACAAAGTTACTTTGGGAAAGAGCCACTCTCCTCTAGCTTCTATATCAGAAAAGGAAATATCTCCAAGGAAATACTATTTAAGAACCTTAATTCAGGTAATCAGTGACTGCCACTTAGGTAGTATTGACTAAGAAGCTCCATTAGGGCCATGCTTTTTATCGGGGATGAGCAGTAAAGAGCTTCTCCATCCATGGGGGGGTCAGTGGAGACTGAGAGGAGCAGGTGTTTCTTGTCTCCTGCAATGAGTGAGATGCTCACCCGCCTCAGCCAGAAGGAGCAGGAGGCCGTGTAGTGGAGTAATAAGCCTGAAATTAATCCTCCACGTGGCAGTGATAATACAGCTATACCTTCCAAAACTCTTCCAGAAAGAAAATACAAGTTTATGTAAAGCAAGCATCCAAACATCACTCATCATACTGAGAAACAATATGAGGTAATGAAAGATAAGCACTAACATAACGGAAGTGATAGAATAGATGGGCACAGATTTTAAAGATACCATCATTAAAATACATCAATAAGGGATTATTGAACTTGTGCAACAATGAAAATCAGAAAATAATAACAAGAAATTGAAAGTGTTAGGGGAAGAAATAGAAGGAATCATGGGTAAATTAGTGGGACAGACTCCAACTCTGCCTTATTAATTGGATTTGTAAACCACAAAAATAACAATTGTTAATTTAACAGTAGGTATATACAACTTTACCATTCTAAAACTTACTTTTATAGTAAAGCAATGCTAGATTAACTAAAGCAAAAATGACTTGCCATTCCAAAGTTAGATCTTATATGATTCATTGATTATAGAAAACCTTCTTGAAAAGATTAAAATCACAGGAGGCAGAGGGACAGAGGGACCCTGGTGGAAGAGGTGCAAGAGGGGAGAGAAAGGATAAAAGGGAGCAGGAGAAGGTATGGAGGGGACACAGGAGAGAAGCCCAGAGTGTCTCTCTGAAAGGAAATATGCAGCTGTGGGGGATGGGGGCAAGTTTCTAGAAAGTCCCAGAGACCTGGAATGTAAGAGCCTCCCAAGACTCAATAGGGTTGACTTCAGCTAAAATGTCAAACACTAGAGAGATGCAATTTGAAGAAACCAATTCCAGTGGATAGACAGGACCCCAGTAGAGACAAGGTGTCACCATGTCACCAACCTACCTTCTATCCTATGCATGGACACCAAACCCTAAAATGATTTCTTATGCTATGCCGTACTTACAGACAGGAACTTAATGTGGCAATCCTCTGAGCGGATCTGCCCTCAGCTGACTGAGACAGATACAGTTACTTACAGCCAGCCATTGGACTGAGGTTGGGTAACCCCATGGAAGAGTTAAGGGAAGGATTGAAGGAGCTGAAGGGGATGGCAACCCCAGAAGAAGACCAAGTATCAAATATCTTAGATCCCTGGGAAATCCCAGAGACTAAATCACCAACAAATGAACATTCATGGGCTGGTCCATGGTTCCTGGGAAATATATAACAGAGTACTGCCTTGTTTGGCCTCAGTGAGAAAGAATTCTGTAAAGATTTGATGCCCCAGGAAGGGGGTGAGTTGGGGATGCGTTAATGGGTGGGAGGGGTGGGTGGGTGGAGCACAGTCTCAAAGGTAAAGAAGAGGGGTATGGGGTGAAGAAGTCTTGGAGAGGGGATCAGGAAGGAGTCAACATTTGGAATGTAAATAAAACAACAACAGCAACAGTGATAACAATAATAATAGTTAAAAGATTGAACACCTTCCAAACATCCTAGTCACTATCCAAGTAGGTATGTATTTAAACAAAATCAAGTGCATTTCCATTCAAAGACCTGTATGAAGAAATGTAGATACATCAGTTAAGATGGCCAAGAAGAATGAAAAACTAAGGGTCCATGTAAAAAGACACTTTGTGGGCAATCCCTGCAATGCACACAACTTGCAAAAAAAAAAAAAAAAAAAAAAAAGTCTGTCAAATTGGGTAAAGAAACTTCGAGAAAATATTTGGGTTTTTTTGTTTGTTTGTTTTTTGTTGTTTGGTTGGGTTTTTTTCCCTAATAATTTTTGGAAAAACTAGTTTGCTTTAAGATGTCAATTTGAAAATTCTGGTGTCATTTTATCATCTTTATATTTTATTTCCCTGGATATGTTAAGAATATTAGGTCTAGGGGCCAGCAGAGCTAGGTAAGGTCTCATTCTGTAGCCAAGACTGGAAAAAGAACAGCCCATTGTCTTGGTTTCCCAAGAGCGACCATGACTGCAAATCTTAACTTTGTCTCTGAACTATAGTCATTCTATTAGACTGTGTCAGAGAGAGTAAGTAAGGCCATACTCCTTTAGCCAGGTACTCTGTGAAGCTTTTAGTGATCTTCTTCAGGTCTTCACTTCTATCTTTAATAAGATTTTTAAACTATGCACCATGGTTGATAGCTTTATTTATTAACTCCAGGGGCCCTAGTAATAGGTCAATTATTTCTTACCTGGTGCAGTGATAGCATGATTTTAGTTTTTTTAGGTTTATTTTATTACTTTTAACATCTCATGTATCAATACATCATTCTCCTTAAATTTAATTTTTCCCACATTTCAGAATCCACGTGACTTTCTCTGTCCTATTTTGGGCTTTGGTAAATACTTTGAGAAGAAACCCATAGCAATTATGAGGTTTACATTTCTACTTTTCTTCTCTCGTGTGTTACCTCTTTCCAGATTCTATATCTACATTTTTGTGGATATTTTTGTTTGTGTGTTCGTTTGCTTGCTTCTTTGGTTTAATTTGTTCTTGTTTGTCTTGTTTTGTTTTGTTTTCTGCTAGAAATGCTGTAGGACCTTGAAAGGCAGCCTGGTCCCTGGTCAGGCACAGTTTTGAAACCTTAGTGACCCGGCAGGGAAGGTAGGCATTTTGACACACTCCTGGACACCAGGCTCCTGGCAGGAGCCACCAGCTCTTCATAGGTTTGTGGCCATCAGTCAAGTAAGGGCAACACCCAAAGCCTCTTCACAGGTAAAGGACATGATTACAGGTGACATAGCCTCAAGTCTGATCTCTATTTTAATGAGGCACCTAAAAGCCTGGAGGCTTAACCAATAAACTGCCCTTCCTAGACACTCCTCCCTGCAAAGGTATTTAACCTCAGGCCTGCCCTGAGAAAGTGGGGTATGGTTTTACTCATCACCATTCTCCTCTATAACAATATGTGTCTTCAAACCATGGACAGTCTCTTTTCATTGGGATCTTCCCTGGGGAGCAATGGAATAGGCCTTTGCCTAAAGAGCTGGCTGCCTAAGATACAACTCACAGACCACATGAAGCCCAAGAAGAAGGAAGACCAAAGTGTTAATACTTTGATCCTTATTGGAAAGTTGATCAAAATATCCATGATTCACAGCCAACCAATAGAATGAGCATAGGGTCCCCACTGGAGCAGTTAAAGATAGGACCCAAGGAGCTGAAGAGCTTTGCAGTCCTACAGGAGGAACAATAACAATATGTAACAACCAGTACCCCAAGAGTTCCTAGGGACTAAACCATCAGCCAAAGAGTACACATGGAGGGACCCATGGCTCCAGCTACATATGTGGCAGAAGATGACTATTTCAGACATCAATGAGAGGAGAAGCCATTGGTCCTGTGAAGGCTCGATTCCCCAGAATAGGGGAATGCAAGTGGGTGGGGAAGGTGATAAGTAGGGGGATGGGGAGAGGACAGGGGGTTTTTGGAAGGGTAACTAGGAAAAGGGATACCATTTGAAATGTAAGTAAAAAAATATCTAATTAAAAAATACTATATAGAACAACAACAAAAAAAGAAATTAAAAAATAAAAAAGAACTGGCTGTGTCTAGTCTCCTGCAGAAGGCCTCTCAGCGCTCCTAGACATGGCCTCCACAAAGCCAAGCCAGTGCTGAACAAGCCAAGGACTCCTCCCCTCCAGACCCAGCCAGAGCTCTCCCCTCTTTTCCCCTTCTGCACCTGGCTAGATCCAGCCTGTCAGGGTCCCCCATTCAGTTTTCAGCTCTTCCTAGGAACCCACCATGACTAGGTGCCCAAGAGCTCAAGAACCAGATGGCTCCAGCCTCCCTACAGGTCCAGGGACCCCTGAGCCAACTCAGGCTGTCAGTGGGACCTCAGACTGTGCTCCCCGACCCTGGAGCAGGGTCCCATGTCTTCCCCTAGCCTGACACCTGCCTGGCACAGTCCACTTCCTGCCTCCTGCCTCCCCAGTGGCCTGAGCCCTGTGGCAGAGTGGATTCTGGACACCAAATCCTACAAAACACTGTGACAATGTCATCCTCAGACAATAAAAAGTTTATTGATTAATTTCCAAAAGTACAGCTTTGAAAATAGCCCCTTAGTAAAACTGTAATTTGAGGACTTTTGACTCTGCTGACATTTTGGTAAATGAGAGCACATCACTGGCTTATTTAAGCACATTTATTGTTGTGCTGTTTTCCTCCTATGCTTTTAATGAAGAGCTCATGTGAAATTTGAAATGTATAAACAGAGTGATAGAAATTGAAGATCTGCTTTTCCTTTGATACAGGAAGATTGGAATGATACATCCACCAGCCTTAGAACAACCACAGAAGACCAACTTTTATTTGATGCATTAAAGAGCTGATGCTACGAAGCAGTCTCCCACTCAACAAACATGACGGACTCTTTAGAAAAATATGGATACAAGTGAACATTGCTGTAGAAAAAATACGAGGCAAGCAGGATTAATAAGGGCTGTTAGAGAAGTTAGAGAAAAAGACAGAACTTTGCTCACATGAAACAGAGGTTGGGGGCTTTTAAAGTATACCATGTAAACATACAAGAGAGACACTAGTCATTACTGTTTGCTATTGACTCTCTGTCTCTGTCTGACTCCCTTTCTTTCTGTCTCAGTCTCTGTTTCTCTGCCTGTCTCTCTGTCTCTCTGTCGCTCTGTCGCTCTGTCTCTGTCTCTGTCTGTCTCTGTGTCTGTCTCTCTCTGTCTGTCTCTGTCTCTCTTTCTCTCTCTCTCCCTCTCTTTCTCTGCTTCCTATATATACTTTGTTGTTTGCTGGTTTTTCTAAGAATTCAGGAAAAAAATAGTTTGCTTTAAAAGGGCAATTTGAAAATTCCAATGTCATTTTATTACCTTTATAATTTATTTTTCTAGATATCTGAAGGCTCTAAAGAATATGAGATATGAGATATAGGATATGAGAATTAATCCATATATATGTTATATATATATATATATATATATATATATATATATGTATATATATGGAAAGAGAGAGAGAGAGAAAGAGAGATAGAGAGAGAGAGGGGGGGTTACAGTTATCTCATACTAAGTTATCTGTTATCTACTGACAATGATTTTTATATAGCAAAGTTCTGGAAGCAAAGACACTTTCTCATTTGGTGATTATATTTAATATGTACAGATCCCAGGTCCTGGAGAAATATATTCCTGTTTTGTAAATGGCAACAGGCTTTACAAACAGATTTATCATCAGACACGCAAAGAATTTATAATCTCAAGCATTTTAAAGTGAATGTTCTAAGAAAAGATAAGTAAGAGGCTGGAGTTGGGAAGAAGCCCAAGTGGCTAAAAGAAAGAAAGTCCATCTTGCTTGGATAAGTATATGTGATCATTTTCACTTCTCCAGGCCTGTATCCTATGAGCTAGAAATAACTCCTATAAAACTCTCACCAAGTTCCTGAGTTCTAAATATCGAGTGAGACAGGAAGTGACAGAGCCATGGACTTGGGAAATTGTCATAACAATGAAAACTCTTTTCTTAGCATCTCAGTGGATGGATTCTCATCCAGAGACTAATGGCCCAGCTGACAACATGCAAAGCTCTGTGGGCTCTGGGCTAGAGATATAGCTTTAGTCAACTCAAGAAAGGAAACCATCAAGAGGCTTGGGTGTTGTCTTCACTGAAGGATAAAGGTCAAAACTTTTATGGAAGGGACCAAACTCCATAGGCATGGGTTATAGACTAGCTTCTGCACTGTAGGAAAAGGCCAGAAAAAGGTTATTCTTGAGACAGTGAAGTCTCTTCTGGATGAGTATAGCTATCACATTTTAATGGTTCATTAATGTATGGCTTTTCATTTGCTTCTTAAGAAGTAGCTTAATATACAAAAAAATCAGATACATAATACATAGTACTTCAGTTAGTATATTTTTGAGAATAACAGTGTATTAGTCAGGGTTCTCTAGAGTGACAGAGCTTATGGGTAGTCTCTATATAGTATGGGAATTTTTTGATGACTTACAATCTGTAGTCCAACTCCCAACAATGGTCAGCAGCAGCTATGAATGGAAATCCAAACATCTAGCAGTTCAGTCCCACAAGGCAAGCTGGCAAAGAAGAGAGAGCCTATCTTCCTTCTTCCAGTGTTCTTATGTAGGTCTCCAGCAGAAGCTGTGGCCCAGATTAAAGGGGTGTGCCACCATGCCTGGATCTGGGACTTGCTTTGTCCCAGATGACCTTGAACTCAGAGATCTCCCTGTCTTAATCTTCTGGGGTTCATAGCCACTATGCCTCAAGATCTCCGTGCCAAGATTCACGTCAGAAATTTGTATTTCCCTGCCTCCAGATTAGGATCACAGGTGAGCCTTCCAATTCTGGATTGTAGTTCATGCCAGATATAGTCAAGTTGACAACCAGGAATAGCCACTACACACAGTAAATGTTAAAATAGAAAAGACTTATAAATTCTCTCCCTTTCTTCTCTTCTCTCGGAGTGAGAAATAATCCATAGAATGTTAGGTGCCTTTTTGGATGCTGTGTCTTCTTCTTCAGAGCTACCCTGCCTAAAGGTCCCCAGATCGTCATTGCTCCTGTGGTGATGCTGGATACTGCTCAGCAGAGGTTATTGCCCTACCAGGGGGGCTGTGATTTAATTTGTTCTTATACCATTGCATTGTTCTTCATGCTTTTAGGTTGCATATCATTACAATATAAAATAAGGCTTTGTTAAGCATGCACCATAGGGATTCAGGAAGAACTGTCTAATCATTTGAGTTTAGAAATGCTAAGAAGGTTAAGTTGTGCCCTTGATGCCAGGAAATGTAAAGGCATCCTTTATGAGGATGGCAATAATGACAACAATGTAAGATGCTAAAATGCAAATCCCTGCCATATTTTTATTAATTACAAGAGTGCAGCAGATGAGCTTTCGGAGCTAGGGAAAGTTTTAACAACTTATTTGGGATCATAGAGCAATTAAGATGCTGAGATTCATATATATATATTGAATGAAGAACAACTGTACAGACATTTTTGATTTTCTGTTGTTTCAGAATCCTCTCTGAACGTTTTGCTAGTGGAAAATTATCAAGCCTCTTTACACTTCCCACTCCTAGACCTCCTTAACCATAGTTTCTCTAAGTAGCGCTCCAGAGTATGTATTTTGAATAACAAGAACAATCAAAAGTAAATAATTTTGACTGCCACCTTTTGACTGCCTGCAGTGAACATCATTTTCCAGTCCTTCATTAATGAGTGTTTTGAACAGCTTATCTCTGCTGGCTTCTCAGTTTCTGCCCTGGTCTTTTAAATATGGAAATTGTTTTTTATTTTGAATAAGATGCTAAGTTTCAATTTCAAGATCCCACAATGACTATTTCTGAAGTGAATCTTGCAAACACAATATTTTTTTCTTCTCCCTGTTCTTCTTTTCCTCCTCCTCCTCGTTTTTCATGTATTAACATCTAACACTGTCTCTTATTTTCATTCTTTTTTGTTGTTTGCATATCAAACAACAAACTATTTTGAGTCAAATAGTTAAGAAATCTGTCACAATCAATTTTAGATTGTTATACACTATCATAAAATATGATTTCTTATGGAACCTCAGAGATGTAGAGCTTCCTTTCTAATAACTTTTAAAACTCATTTTCTGCACTATCTTTGGTAGCCTCTGTTGGCCTGTGCATCTATGAATTATGATCTTTTTTATAGTCTTAAATTATACTCAAAACAAGATTTCATTATATATTTTGTGTCTAATTTAACATACTTGTACCTTCTGGTTGTTTCTGTTGTCGCAAGTAACAAAGATAGCTTTATTTTTAAAATGTAGAATAGTTTTGTTGCATGCAGTAACCAAAAATTATTTATTGCTCCATATACAATAAGGTATATACAATATTAACCCATGAGGTTGTGGTACAGGTCTGTAATCCCAGGTACTTGTGATTAAGACAGGAGGACTCCTATTTCTAGGAATGCCTAGATGTCTCAAAAGCTAGCCATCACAGCTTAGTGAGACCAAGTCTCAAAATAGAAGAAAAAAAGAGGAATGGGAACATAGGTCAGTGTCAAAACTTCCCTAAATGCCTAATCACAAAGCCCTATATTCAAACCTTAGTACACCAGTGGGAGGCAGGGGGAGTAAAGGACACATCAGTTGTTTACAACTTTTGGCTGCATGTAGATGTTTCAGTGAGTGTGGAGTACTGAGAGTAACTTGGGATGGTAATTGTAATTCTTTGGCTTGTATACATGTGCAATGGATTTTGATATTAACATTGCAATTCTAATGTTATTTTTTGAGAAACAACTTCCATATTGCCATAATGCACATAGTACTTAAATTATAGCAGACAGAATATAGAGTCTAATTGGATTTAAGTCTTGCTCATATTGGAAACCTACCCAATTTTTTGGTCATGGATATTGGAAGAGAGCCTACTAATACTTTATTAACCCAGTACACTTCCTACTTTAAATACTTATCTTTGTACCCACAGTTAATGCTTATTCTCATCTCTCTTCAAATACATTTCCTTTGAAGAAGATGGGGACTGTAGTGTGTTTGAATACTTGGTCCCCAGACGCTGAACTGTTTGGGAAGGATTAGGAAGTATGATCTTGTTATAGGAGGTGTGTCTCTGGAGGCAGGTCATTTGAGGTTTCAAAAAATCAGGTCATTTCTGGTTCCATCTCTGCCTCCTGCTGGCAGAGTTAGATATGTGCTCTCAGATGTTCCTGTCATTGTGTCTTTACTTTATCTTCATAGACAGTAATCCTCTGAAACTCTGTGCCCAAATAAGGCTAAGTTGCTTTGACCGCGGTAATTTGTCATGGCAAATTAAAAACAAGTAAAACAGAATCCATTATAGAAAATAGCAACTGATTAAAATGCAGAGAATGGTCTTTTCAAGCATATTACTTATTTTTACCTCAGTTTGTCTTTTTAATACCTGGTCTTCTTACATAGCTCAGGCTGGCAACACACTCAAGTCCTCCCAACTCAACCTTCGATGACCTACAATTGGAAGCACGAAACACCATTCCTAGATTTTTGCCTTTAAATCAGATTTTTAATATTTTTGTGTTATTATTGAATTGCATGGGTTGTTCATATATTTGGGATACAAGATGGTTCACAATGTGGCTTGTAGCTCTTTTCTCCTATTTTATGCACTACTATTTTGGTGTGTACATCATTCCCTTTGCTGTTCAAAGCTTTTCCATCTGTAATACTTTTACATTTTGCTGTAATAGTTTTGTATTTGTTATTTCTGGTTTTGGTGTCATAAAGTCAAGTCTGAAGTCAAGAATTTCTCTAGTTCCCCTAAGAAGTGTCATGATTTCAATCTATTTAGATGTAATCTGTTCATATTTTTATATATTATACATATTTATAATATATTGATATATTTTAAAATATATGTATATATTTTGCTCTAGGGAGTATCTCTACTATGATTGAGGTAAGATACCTGGTATTCAACTTTTCCACTCTCCCTCTCTATCCCTCCTCTTTTCCTCTCCCTTCTCTCTCTCTCTCTCTCTCTCTCTCTCTCTCTCTCTCTCTCTCTCTCTCTCTCTCTCTCTCTGATTCTTGGGATTACACACAAATACCACTGAGGTAAAAGCCCAGCCCACCGTTAACCACTTCACACATGTGTCACTGGTACACTACCTTGCTCACATGAGTGCAGTGTGAAAGCAAGCCAAATGGAGGAAGCAAGGATGAAAAAAAATCAATGCATGGAATCAGCATAACCTGTGCTGGAAACAACCGATAGCTAAAAAGAAATGTTTTACACATTTTTACTTCTGCAGATAAAAATGATCAGTATAACACCAAACATCACTCATGCAAATCCCCATCTGCTGGTAGATGTAAATACGGAATGCTAGAAAGTAGAACCAGTACTTATAATTTCAATAACTTGTATTTGAAAAATACAAAAACTAATAGTCTTATACACTATTTTGTTAAAAATCTGGTTTGCTTCATGTGATGCTGCAAAAACCCTCTCAGTATATGGACAACTATTTTTCCCTTCTTTAAAATATATTTTAAGAAGCAATGCCTTTGAATACAGTTTAAATGCATTTGTATGTTACCAAGCATGCTTGGTATTATGTGTTTGTATACATGTCAGATAGTCTAAATCACCCATTTAAGGTCTGTTTCATTAGATTAGCAGAGTTTTTCTACATCCTTCAAAGTTTCTACAATACTTACTGTATTCTGCTCCATTAGACTCTTTCCTGATAGAGCCCTATGCACCCTGCATCCATTGCTTCAAAGCTGTTGCCTAACAGTAACTAAGTATATCATTTCTATGCTGATAAGCTTCCTATCTTTTATTAGAAATGAAATTTGGACATCAGATTGGAAATTTATAAACAGGCATAGACATCAACTCAGTAATGATTATATATGCTAAAATGTTTAAAGGCTGTTGAATAATTTGACATGAAGAAGTTTTAAATTGTGAACTCAATATGTCCCATACGATCCCATAATCTGTAAATTGGGTCAATTACCATTTCCATATTTACTGAACATTGAGGTAGAGATTTTGTTAATCAGCTGTTTTGTTAAGTATTGAGCCTAGGGTTTCATGCCTATGAGGCAAGTCCCCTATCATTTGAACTATACACTTGAGTCTTGGGATAGAGATCTTAACATAAGTTTATTATAATCACTTGAAGTCTTAACTATAGAACACTTTGTCCAGCTGGTGAAAGAACTGGGTGATTTTTGAACAAGGAAGGGATTTGAAGAACCATTGTTGACTTGAAGAAGGTCACATTAGAAAGAATGCTGGCATTCATAAGACCTGAGATAGTTTCCTGATTAATAAGCACTGAACAATGGAGACCTCAGTCTACAGCTTCAAGCCCATGGACAGTATTACAAACAAGTATGACTAATACGAAAGCAGATCCTTCTTCAAGCCTCAAGTACAATGACATGAGTGAGCTAACAAATGCAATTAGTCCTAAAACAAATCTTCACCAAGCCTCAACCTTGACCTACTTAAAATGAGATAAATGAGCTAACATATGGAATTAGCATGGACAAAGAGCCTCCCGTGAGCCTTCTGATAGGAGCCTAAACTAGACATCACCTTGATTTAATCCATATGACACTTTGAATTATAACTCAATGGAATGTCCCTAGACTTTTGAGGATCTTTTTAAAAAGATACTATGTATTTAGTAAATAGTAGAAATAAAAATAAAGTCATGTTGGCTTGAGTTTTGGATACTGGATTCATGGAACTAGATTTTCTGTGATGAAATTTGTATAATTGTCATATTATTTATTGTTGCTATACAAACATAAATGGATTAGCTTAAAATAAAATAAATGTGGCATATCAATTCCAAAGACCAAAAATGAGAAAATGGCCACCATGAGCTTGTAGGAGAGATTCCCTAATTGCTTGATTTGGTAATTAAAGATGGCAGAAGATAATCGTTGGGCAAAGATATAGAGGGGAGTTTTATGGGTCCCAGGAGGATGAGGAGGAGACATGATCGAGAAAAGACTTTTCAGCCAGGCTGTGGAGCAGAAAAGACAGATACCACATAGGCCTGGGGGCTATTAGATCCAGTGCGGCATCTGCCATCTGATGAATTCTATATAGAATAGCTGATGAGGTTAGGATAATAAATTCCGAGCCCAGCAGTTATTTGTATTTCGGATGACTTAAAAATATTAATATTGTCTGGAATTTTCCATTCGTGACGATTCAGGTGGGCAAGAGAGACAGCGTAACCCCTGAGCAGTAATTGGCAGTCATCCAGCCAGTTAGAACTCAAGTGGTAACTCCTAGCGCCAGATGTTTTCAGGAGGAAACAGTGTTGGGCAGCTTAGCAAGTCAGCCATGGGAGTTGGGCAGGATGGCCATCGACAGCACTGGGCAAGGAGAGACAGGCAGTGCTCGTGAAAATGCTAGGTGGCAACATGGAAGTGGCTGTTCTTGGAACATAGCTGGGAACTCAGAGCATAGTTGGTGTCTTAGTTATGGTTTTCCTGCTGTGAATAGACACCCTGACCAGGGCAAGTCTTATAAAGGACAGTATTTAATTGGAGCTGGCTAACAGGTTCAGAGTTTCAGTCCATTATCATCAAGGTGGGAGCATGGCAGCATCTCAGGAGGCATGGTGCAGGAGGGGCTGAGAGTGCTACATCTTCATCTGAAGGTTTTTAGTGGAAGACTGACTTCCAGGCAGGTGGGAAGAGGGCCTTTAATCCCACAGGGACACACCTATTCCAACAAGGCTGCATCTGCAAAAAGTGCCACTCCCAGGGCCAGGCATATTCAAACCTTGCATCTGGGAACTCAGCAGGGGCTGAGTGAATGGCAGGACAGCGGCTGCTAGTCCCAGAGCTCAGCTGGATCAAGTGTGAATTTTTAAAATTACATGCAACAGATCTAAACTAAAGTAGAGCAGTGTTCCTTTCTGAATTTCCAGGTGAGAATCCTTCATGGCCTTTGGTACTTAAGAGGCAACTCACATTCATCTACCTGTAGCCCCTTTCTCCAACACTAAAGCCAGGAAAGCCTTAATAAACCTTTCCCATATTATATATTATATCATTCTCACTGACACCTCTATCTGCTCCTTCCATATTTAAGATTATGTGGAGGCTTTGACTATTGCTCAGGAGTAGAGTGTTTACCTAGCATGTGCAAGACTCTTAATTCTTGCCATAGCACCAAAAAAAAACAAAAACAAAAACAAAAACAAAACAAAAACAAAAAACAAAAAAAAAACAAGAGAGAGGCTACATATTTCACGGAGTCCACCAAGATAATGCTAAAAACCTTCTGATTTCAAAGCGAACTAATCACAACTCCACTGGCTACCTCAATTATTCTGCACCCTGCTATTTTACATATTCATAGGCTCTAGTGCCTAGAATGTCACTGACCTTAGCAGACTGGTGTTCTGCACAACATACCACATAATATAGGGAAAGACACAACATATCACTGAAGCAAAGCTTTGTTCAGACGCTGGCCTCAGTAGAATACTAAATATACTTTATTGTCCCTTGTGGGTGAGATGTCTACTTATGAAGATTTTTTTTTTTCTACAAGAGAAAATGTTTGAAAGGATGACAACAGGGCTTGGCAGTCTGTGACATATTTTGAAAGCTTTGCATGTGCAAAGCTCCACCACGCTGTGAAATGTCCTATTTACTGAGAGCTGAGATGAGATAATTTATAATAACAATAATTTCTTAAATATTATAAATTCAGTCTGTCTGAAAATAC
The DNA here is from genome assembly GCF_947179515.1 of Apodemus sylvaticus. NCBI lineage: Eukaryota > Metazoa > Chordata > Mammalia > Rodentia > Muridae > Apodemus > Apodemus sylvaticus. Next base: position 72,784,189 of record NC_067486.1, on the reverse strand, counting down.
TTTCCCTGGACATCATTGGAAATGACAGTTTAAAAGCTTTCATTAATTCCAGTGGACTCTCCGTTTTCTCTGAGCCACTATCAAATCCCTTCAGTTACACACTCACCATTGACTCTTAAATCCACCTTGCAGCAGGGTGAGACACATACACAGAAGAAAGAGTAGGTTTAACGTATTCATGAGATTGCATTTGGGAATCAGTATATACCGGGGAGACAACCACAGACACAAAACATTCTTAACAAGAGTTTATCTACTAAATGTTCTTTTAAAGGCTACAAAATGACATGGCAGTCTCTGTTGCTTAAGTGTTTGTTTACCTTGCATTATTAAAAATCAAATTTCTTATAATGACCTTTGTTCCTGATACTCCCTCTCCCTGGTCTCATAAGCTCCTGGCACCTCAGACATCCCATAGATTTAACTATTTCAATTTTTGTTGTTGTTTTTATTAATACAATGCTTGTACTCCAGAGAATTCTGTGGTTCTCTTTTGCCCAGTTTATATTTTTCTCATAATTAGATCTTTACTAGTTTTTGTGATAAAAAATTTAAATGCCATCTTTTCTGTGGTCAGATACACAAATGATTTCTTGGCTCTTTTCAATATGAATCTGGAAACAGCCGGTAAGTAAGTGACTTCAGACATTTCCATGTGACTCTGTGTGAGACCTCCTAATTTATTATCACTTTTTAACACTGTCCCCACGTACTTATTGATGTCATATGATGCTATAGATTAGTTGCCGTTTCTTTTTTTATGATTAAAGTATTAAATAGGAAAAATCTCTTAAGGAGAGTGTGGATTCAGATCTGGCTAATGCTGAAAGAGGAGCCAGCCAAAAACAGATTTTTGGATTTCATGTATGTTGTCATCTATAGGTTTCTTTCCAGTTTGAGCCCCAGGTTATTTTGAAGTATTTGAATATGGACTGGAGATTGCAAGTCCTACTTAAGACAGCTAGGATATTTACACAGCAAAGATGTCCAGAATCATTTCTTTAAAAAAATATTTATTTTTATACTCCATATTCTATTCCCCACCCACCCCTGTCCACCCTCCTACTGGTCTACAATGCATACCTCCTCCCTCTCTCCACGTGGATGACTCTACCCCTTAACCCCATCTCACCTCCAAACTCCCAGGGCCCTCCAGTCTTTTGAAGGTTAGGTATATCATCTCTTAGAGAATACAGTCCCGGAAGTTCTCTACTGTATTTGTGTTGGGTGCCTCATATCAGCTGGTATATACTGCCTGTTTGGTGGTCCAGTACTTGAAAGATCTCAGGGGTACAGATGAATTGAGACTGCTGGACTTCCTACAGGGTCACCCTCAGCTTCTTTCAGCCTTCCCTAATTCAGCAACAGGTGTCAGCTGCTTCTTTCTGTCCATTGGTTGGGTGCAAATGCCTGCATCTGACTCTTTCAGCTGCTTGTTGGGTTTTCCAGAGTGCAGGCATGTTAGGTCACTTTTTGTTGAGTGCTTCATAGCCTCAGTAATAGTACCAGGCCTTGGGACCTCCCCTTGGGCTGGATTACACTTTGGTCCTGTTGCAGGACCTTCTTCTCCTCTGGTTCCTCTCCATTTCCATCCCTGTAATTCTTTCAAATAGGAACAATTATTGGTCAGGGTTGTGAATGTGGGATGCCTCCCCACCCCTCATTTGATGCCATGTCTTCCTGCTGGAGGTGGGCTCTATAAGTTCCCTCTCCCTACTGCCAAGCATTTCATCTAAGGCTCCTTCCTTTGTGTCTGTCATCTCCCAGGTCTCTGGTGCATTCTGGAGGGTCCCCCCCCAACCTCCTATCTCCAGAGGTTGCCTATTTCCATTCTTTCTGCTGGCCCTCAAGGCTTCAGTACTTTTCCCTCACCCAATAATAGATCAGGACACACCCCTCACCTACTCCCCCCACCACATCCACTTTCCCTCCTAGGTCCCTCCCACCCTTCCCAATTATGATTGCTTTGTTCTCCCTCCCAAGCTGGACTGAGGTGTCCTCACTTGGGCACTTCATCTTGTTGACTTTTTTGAGTTCTGTGGACTGTATCTTGAGTATTCTGTACTTGTGAGGTTTTTTTTTTTGGGGGGGGGGGGCTAATATCTACTTGTTAATGAGTACATATCATCCATTTCCTTTTGGGTCTGAGATCAAAAAAGAGAACTTCAGACCAAGCTCACTTATGAATATTGATGCAAAAATACTCAATAAATTCTTACAAACTGAATCCAAGAACACATCAAAAGCATCATTCACCACAATCAAATAGGCTTCATCCCAGAGGTGCAAGGTTGAATTAATATATGAAAATCCATTACCATAATCCACTATATAAACAAATTCAAAGAAAAAAATCACATGATCATCTCCTTTGATACAGAAAAAGCATTTGACAAAGTATAGCACCCCTTCATGTTAAAAGTATTGGAGAGATCAGGAAACCAAGGCCTATACCTAAACATAATAAAAGCAATTTACTGCAAACCAACAGCCAATATCACATTAAATGGAGACATACTTGAAGAAATCCCACTGAAATCAGGGATAAGTCAAGGATGCCCACATTCCCCATAACTATTCAATATAGTACTCAAAGTGCTAGCTAGAATAATAAGGCAACAAAAAGAGATCAAGGGGATACAATTTGGCAAAGAAGAAATAAAGGTATCGCTATTTGCAGATGATATGATAGTATACATAAGCAACCCCCAAAATTCTACTAGAGAACTTCTCCAACTGATAAACAACTTCATCAAAGTGGCCAGATATAAAATTAACTCAAATAAATCAGTAGTCTTCTTTTATACAAATGATAAACAAGCTGAGAAAGAAATTAGGGAAATAACTCCCTTCACAGTAGCCACAAATAATATAAAATATCTTGGGGTAACTCTAACCAAACAAGTTATCTATATGACAATAACTTCAAGTCTCTCAAGAAAGAAATCGAAGAAAATCTCAAAAAATGGAGATATCTCCCATGCTCATGGATTGGCAGAATTAACATAGTAAAAATGGCCATCCTACCAAAGGCAATATATAGATTCAATGCAATCCCCATCAAAATCCCAACAAAATTCTTCAAAGACATGGAAAGAGCAATTCTCAAATTTATCTGGAAAGACAAAAAAACTAGAATAGTGAAAACAATTCTTAACATTTAAACAATGGCTCAGGGAATCACCATCCCTGACCTCAAGCTTTACTACAGAGCAATACTAATAAAAACTGCATGGTATTGGTACAGAGACAAGACAGGTTCTTCAATGGAATAGAACTGAAGATCCATAAATAAAACCACATACTTATGAATCCATAATCTTTGACGCAGAAGCCAAAAATATACAATGGAAAAATAACGCATTTTCAGTAAATGGTGCTGGTCTAACTGACTGTCTGTGTGGAGAAAAAGAAAATAGACCCATATTTGTCACCTTGCACAAGCTCAAGTCCAAGTGGATCAAGGATCTCAACATAAAACCAGATATTTTGAATCAAATAGAAGAGAAAGTCCGAAAAAACCCTGAACTCATTGGCACAGGGGGAAATTTCCTAAACAGAACTTCAGTAGCTCATGCTCTAAGACCATGAATTGATAAATGAGACCTCATGAAACTGGAAAGCTTCTGTAAGGCAAAGGACATAGTTAATAAGGCAAATAGGCAACATATAGCTTGAAAAAAACTTCATTAACCCTACATCTGATAGAGGGCTAATATTCAAAATTTATAAAGAATTTAAAAAAAATGGGGTATAGAACTAAACAAAGATTTCACAACAGAGGAATTTCAAGTGACTGAGAAGCACCTAAAGAAATTGTTCAAAGTCCTTAGTGATCAGAGAATTGCAAATCAAAATGATCCTGAGATTCTACCTTACACATCAGAATGACTAAGATCAAAACCTCAGGCAACAACACATGTTGGAGAATATGTGGAGAAAGAGGAACACTCCTTCATTGCTGTGGGATTGCAAACTGGTGCAACCACTCTGGAAATCAGTCTGGAGGTTCCTCAGAAAATTGGAAATAGATCTACCTGATGACCCAGCTATACCACTCCTGGGAATATACCCAAAAGGTGACCCACCATGCCACAGGGGCACGTGTTCCACTATGTTCATAGCAGTCTTATTTGTGATAGCCAGAAGCAGGAAACAACCTAGATGTTCCACAACAGAAGAATGGATACAGAAAATGTCATACATTTACACAATGGAATTGGCTATAAAAAACGAGGACATCCTGAGTTTTAAAGGCAAGTGGATGGAACTAGTTAGCATTTCTTAACATTTTAAACAAATGGACTATGAATTGTTGCATGCATTCTTTCACTTTCTCTATATTCATTCTGTCTGTTCATATGAAGTTTCATCTATGTATGAATAACTTGCATTCATAAACTACTTATTCATAGTAACCTACTTGTGTGCTTATGTATTACATGCATGCATAGTTTGTATGGAGATGTAGTTGCAGATGTTTGCACCATTCAACTGTGAGGAACCACACCAGGGCCTCTGCAAGAACAACCAGTGCTCTTTACTGCTGAGCTGTCTTCATGAGCTCTTCCTGTATTCTTCAAAGCAATTGGTTTCTTCCTTGACATACTAATCCGTATGTATAATGTATTCTGATTATTTGGATTACTCTTTCCCATCCTCTCTTACCTCTTTCCAATTGCTATAACCCTGTCCCTCTCATTGCCAGATTCATGAATCTTGATTTGTTTTGAGTCATTTAGTTTAAGCAGGGCCATCTGTGTGTTCTTCTGATTAAAATTATCCAGTAAATCCTGGTAGAGTCACCAATTGATATACAACTGGAGGCAATAACTATCCTGGATTTCTCCATGGCTAACATCCCCAAGGGCTTATCCAAATCCTGTACAGGCATCCACAGCAGCGAAGAGGTCATGTTTTCAGTGGCCATACTTTCCCTAGAAGATGGCATTTTAGAACCCTTCTCTCTGTTCTGTCCTCTCTTTGTTGTGTCATATGATACAGACTCACATGGTGTTTTACTGAGTCAAGATATGAAGGATGATACATGCGAGTTGGAGAGAATATAAATAGGACTCATCGGACAGTTTCTGAGTGCTTGCATAGTTGGCTGTGTAGCTCCCGCATGGTCTCATATCTTTGCTGATCTTCACTGAGAGAGGCATGGCAGAAAACTGACATTCCTGCTGGCTCTGGTCACTCCCGTTGACCTATACTAACTTGGCAGAGGCCCGTGGTCTCTCCTCTGTCATGCCATTGTTGCTAATTTGTGTTCAGTGACACTTCGAACTGGACTGTTGGTATTCTGACTCTACTGAACTGGACTGCTGGTATCCTGACAGATGGAAATCAGAATTCTCCTCAAAGAACTACTTCTAAATAAGCTCATATCCTCTTGTACTATTTACCATTGTTTCTCTCCTACCTTTGGGTGGTGGGCTAAGAGGGGGTAGAAATGTTTGAGAATGCTTATTAAAGCATGTTTTGAAAAATCTAAGCCTACACCTCTTCTGCAATGTTCCCTAAGCCTTAAAGGAGATGGTAGATACATCTTGTCTATAACTAAGCACTAACACCCCACTTATTCTCAACAGTACTTTTGTTGCTGTTACTGTTACTGTTTATTATTTAAGGACGCATCTCTGAAGGAGTAACCCCTCTTGGTTTATCCTGTTGATTAGCCACTAAGTTAGAAATTGAAAAAGAAAAATAACTTCACATTGGATATTGACAGCTCAGGACAATACATATATGGGAATGTATGCTCTGAAAAACAGTGAAATTACACAGAACTTCTAAACAAAAGGGGAAGGTCTAACAAAGGTATTTCTCTAGCGTACAATAGACATTTACCAGTGTGGGAAACCTTGGTGACACTAAGCTGTAATTCACTGGGCTGCCAGGATGGATGACTCGGGTTCTATCTAAGGGCAAAGGTGGTAGCCATTGGTGACAGTTGCTCTGCCTTAACTACCAATAAAAGATATTAATGGTTTTATGGGGTAAAGGTTAATAGTTCTTGTTATTTTCTCATATCCAGTTCAGAAGAACATTTAACTAGGCAGTGGCCTTACCACACACACCAGAACTGCTCATCTGATGGCCTCCAAAATTCATTTTGGATTACACATTTCAAAGGTGCTTTTCAAATGTATTTTTATTAATTCAATGATGATTTCATACCTAGTATATAAATCCTATTCCCCTCCTTCACTATCTTTCACACCCCCTTCCCTACGACAAGATACCCCACTTCCCTACCCACCCAACTGCTTTTTTCTTTTTTTCTTTTAACTTCTCTAGTTAAATATATGTGCTGAACATATAATCATGGATCTGCAACCTTTTCTCTGGAGTGTGATGGACCTACATGGAGTCATACTTCTAAGGAAAGATGGCTTACCCCCTCCCAGAAGCTACCAATGTGCCATTAGTTCCTCAGCTAGAGTAGGTGTACCTCCCTCTCCATGCTTAGATTTTTCAGCTTGAGTTTTGCAGGTCTTGTGCATGCAGTCACAACTGCTGGGAGTTCATGTCATGCACAACTGTGCCTCAGCCTCTAAAAAAGTTTCCTTGTGGTCATCGATGCTCCCTAACTCTTATTTTCTACTACAGTTTTTATCTGAATTTCACAATTTGTTTATCTATTAGCAGGTATCTAGATCACTTCCAATTTTAAGACAATGACAATAAATAGCTATGTAGATGATAATCTCAGTTATGGGAATTTTATTCAGAGATGTTTAATATTATTATAGACATTTTGCCATTGAAAAAAATGTTTGTGCTTAAGATGCTTTTCCTGAATTGCAGTCATAAAGATGATCTGCCCAACACTTTTCCTAAAAGATAAACTTACATTTTCGCAGCAGGTTTTTAATCATATAAAGCTTATTTGGCAGATATTTCCTCATTATTTTTTGTATGAATAGAAAATTATACCACCTATTGGCTAATCTATCTTTTTGATGGTAATTGATGATGCCCAGTGCCATTTCTTTTAGAGCAATCTTCGGTGATAAATTATTGCTTGTCTCCAAAAATATTTTTGATATTGCCTTCATCTATTTCTATTGCTATTTTAATAGAAATAGCATGGAGTTGAGAGTTAGCAGGCATTCTGTCTTTATTATTAGAGATATCATTCCCTTGACTATTCATTTACACAACTTTTGTTTGGAATTCACTTGTACATTTCTTGGTATTATGGACAGGAGGACCTTTGCTTTCTGCTTGCCTGAAGAATTTCCTCTCTTGTGTGTAGTTTCAGAAGTTGTGCTAGGAAACACCTTGAGCTGATGATCTCCGGGCTTTCTATACCTGTCTCATTGCCTTGACAAGTAATTTGTAAGTATGAATATCTTTGTTTCTAACTTCTTTCTTCATTTCTCATCTTACATTGACATACCTTTGCTTGTTTCTCATGTATCTTAAGGATATTTTTTGCATTTTCCATAAATTTGTACTTATTGAGTATGCACACACACACACACACACACACACACACACATACATATGGTATGCTTCTTTACAGGTGAGTAGGCCCATGTGTGTTTGAGCATATGAGGTTGATATGAGATATTTTCTTAGACTGTCTCATTGTATTCTCTAAATCAGTATCTTTCAATGAACCTGGAGATCACTAACTTAGCCGGGCTAGACAAGCAGCATACCCAGGACATCTCCTGTGTCTGACTTAAGAGCACTGGAACTGACTGGTTGGCTCCTCCTGTTTAGACTGATCTAGGCTATCCTGATAGATCCTTGTACTATTCCCAGAGAGAAACATGGCCATTTCTGCCTTGTCATGTCCTGTCCTCTCCTGACATTGAACAGTGAAAATGTCTCCAGTAGAGGAAGATTATTTTAGAAAATATAAAAAAGCAAAGAAAAGAGGATATGGAAAGAGAAGAAATGGGGAATGGAGATAAAGAGGGAGGGAAGGAGGGAGGAAGAGAGAGAGAGTTTACCAGCTACTCCAAAAGTACAACCACAATAGAGAAATTAAAATACCCTGCAAGTTCTCTCTTTCTCTGGGCCTTAAAATGCTCTTAAAAGCACGCAGTAAGCCCAGTATAATGGCTCATACCTGTAATCTTAACACTCAGGAGGATGAAGTAGGAATAATACTGTAAGCACAGGCCAGTTCAGATTATGTAATGAATTCCAGGACAGCCTGAACTACTGTGTGAGAAAATAAACAAACGTAAAATTCTACATTGAAATTGAAGACATTTTAAGTAATGCATAATATGGAAATTTAGAGTAACATGAAGTTTATTTTATTTCCAGTGCATATTTTACCATTTTTCTATAACACAGGACATCTGTCACATATTGAGCATTTTAAAGTATTACCCTGATATTTAAAAGCACATATTTTTTGCAATCTTTATATTTTCTATTGTTTTCTAATAAATTTTGGATAGTTATTATCTCCATGACCTTTAAAAAAATAAGACAGTGTTTTGGAAAACCAGAAAGCCACACTAAGGCTTTGGTTGATGATATGTTTGTCCAATATAATTTATTTTCTCCTTGGAGACAGTGTAAACCAACATGAATTGATTTGGCTTCTGTTAGGGTTTCAGTAACATTTATCCATCATGAAGAGAAAACAATGTCATGTTAGCCCCGCAAGTAGCAACTGCAAAGTCACAGCATTTGAAAGAAATGTGTTGATTTTAGGCTGAAGATGTCAGGATTGGTGACAGTGGTATTTGATCTAGATATGTCAGAGTGGTTAAGAGTGTGGCACAGAGACTCAGACCAAGAGGCTCAGCATGGTGAGTGACTGTGAGTCAGAGAAGTGTCTTTAAATGTGGACTTGCTGTATTCTTTTTTTTTTTTTTTTTTGTAGACAAGCTGAGGTCATTCCTAAAAACAGGCTTTGGTATAATAAAATGAGAAATTAAAGAGAATACTTTCCTGATAATTCTCTCTCATTCTTTCTCTATGAAGGATACTTTCAAATACAGCTACTTTAATTTAAAGATTCCTGCTACTATTCTATGAAATCGTAACTCATGTGATGGAAAGACACTTTCTTTTAAGGAACAGATACGTTTTAGAAATGTTCACTATTTAATGGTGTAAGCTTAATCTCAAAAACTGATTTTTAAATATTATGTTTTTGGTTGAAAGCATGTGATGCCTGGGTATGCTGTGCAGGAATGTGTGCAAACTTAAGTATGGACACAAATGGAAGACAGATCCACATCATCTTCTTCTATCTCTTGATCTTACTTTTAAGTCAGGGTATCTTGTCTAACCTGTAGTTTCATGCTTTGCTAGAATAGCTAACCTGTGAATTTCCTGGATCTTACCTGTCTCTCCCAGCGCCACCCCAACCAGGGCTGGGATTACAGGCGTGCACCCCTGCCTGGCTTTGACTTGGGCACTGGGGATCCGATGCTTTCCCTGGCTCGTAGTCCCCTTGCTCACCTTTCTTCTTATTTTTGAGCACCAAGCATCATGGCACTTTCTATTCACTCTTTTGAACTGGATCTGCCAAATAGGAATTTAATTGCTATATATTTAATTTATGAAATGCCACAATGATGAGGGCACCCTTCTGCACTTTATCAATAATCTAACAGCTCTTTCATTGTTAGGTTATTGTAAGATGTAAAAAGGTGGATCACATGTACCAGTAACAATCAATGAAGGTACACTGGTCAGATAATTTTATCATGAGTAATTTTTAGAGAAGTACTTTATTTATTTAAGATGATGCAAGTTTGGTAGAACAGTGGCTTTTGGATTGTTCTTTCTGAAGACTTTAAGGACAGTAAGGTAACATTACAATACCTTTTTACCAAGAATATTGAACTTCATTAGTCATTAGGGAAATGCAAATCAAAACAACTCTGAGATTTCACCTTACACCAGTCAGAATGGCTAAGATTAAAAATTCAGGAGACAGCAGGTGTTGGTGAGGATGTGGAGAAAGAGGAACACTCCTCCACTGCTGCTGGGTTTGCAAGATGGTACAACCACTCTGGAAATCAGTCTGGCGGTTCCTCAGAAAACTGGGCACATCACTTCAGGAGGATCCTGCTATATCACTCCTGGGCATATACCCAGAAGATTCCCCCAGCAGGTAATAAGGATACATGCTCCACTATGTTCATAGCAGCCATATTTATAATAGCCAGAGAGGGAAAGAACCCAGGTATCCCTCAACGGAAGAATGGATGCAAAAAATGTGGTATATCTACACAATGGAGTACTATTCAGCCATTAGAAACAATGAATTCATGAAATTCTTAGACAAATGGATGGAACTGGAGAACATCATACTAAGTGAGGTAACCCAGTCTCAAAAGATCAATCATGGTATGAACTTACTAATAAGTGGATATTAACCTAGAAAATTGGAATACCCAAAACATAATCCACACATCAAATGTTGTCCAAGAAGAACGGAGGAGTGGCCCCTGGTTCTGGAAAGACTCAGTGTAGCAGTATAGGGCAAAACCAGAACAGGGAAGTGGGAAAGGGTAGATGGGAGAACAGGGGGAGGAAAGATGGCTTATGGGACTTTCGGGAAATGGGGGGCCAGAAAAGGGGAAATCATTTGAAATGTAAATAAAAAAAATATAACGTACAAAAAAGTTAAATAAATTTTTTAAATAAATTAAAAATCTAAAATACTTAGATTAGTCATGATATGCCCTGAAACATACCAAAAACATTTATAAGAGCCGTGAGAACCCAGAGAATGGGAAGGGCTGATGGGGTGGAGAGGGGTGTCCTGGTGGAGACATCCTCTAGGAGACTGGGGAGGAGGAATGGGATGAGGAACTTTCAAAGGAGGAGAATAATGACTGGATTGGAAAAAAAAAAGATTAAAGATTAAGAAAAAAGAGCCTAGTAGCACAAAGTAGCTTTTAGAAGCAAGAAAACATGCGGCTTCTTCAAATGAAAGCAATTCTGGACTGAGACATTTGGGCTTCTATTTAACAGAAGTCCTTGAGCATATCTTGAGCAATGAATCATATAACACAGTGTGTGTGTGTGCAGTGTTTACCAGGCTGTGCTAATGGAGTAGATATTGAAGAGGTGGAATTCCAGAGTTTGTTTCTGAGAGCTTTCAGGCAGATCCTGGGGAAACATGATGGCACAAAAACTAGGTTAGTTGCAGCTAACCTAGTTAACTAAGAATGAATTATTAATCCCACATAAACCATTCCAGTCGAATTACAATAAAATCACAGACTAAGCTTTCTATAATTTTAAAATAAAGACTTCACTTAATAATGGGGAAGTGGGAAGGGGTGGGTGGGAGGACAGGGGAAGAGAAGGGGCTTACGGGACTTTCGGGGAGTGGGGGGCTAGAAAAGGGGAAATCATTTGAAATGTAAATAAATTATATCGAATAAAAAAAATTTTAAAAAAATAGTTTTCAGTAGCGTAGTGTTAATCGAGTAGCTATGTATTTCAGTATTTTTTTCTGCAGTTTCCAATTTCCTTTTAGTTTCTTTAACAATACTTTCTCTGGGCTTTTAAAGCTGACTTTATATTTTATTTATTCAGCTTGGAGCTTCAGACCAATAATTTTGAAATATCATTGGAAAGTTCAAAATAACACTAATCAACAAGAAATCTGAGTTTTAAGGATATAGCTAGAGTGAAGGCTCTGGATTCTGAAGTAGAGGTCAAAGGCTTACTCACTTCTGCTCTTATTGGCATAAGACTCTTGCCTAAAGCACATAGCTTTGTCCTCTGTCCACAAAGTAGATTGATTAATACATTTGTCCTTGCCTTGATATCTTGGAATTTTAGAGACCCAAGTAATATCTCCTTCTCTTTATTCTCAATTTAAAATTTGAAGAACAGGCAGGAAAATTTATAGCATCTTGTGACATTATAATTGGATCATCTGAATTGTATCATCTTCCCAATTTTTCTAATATTCCTTTCTTACATAAAAGGTTCCAAGTTGTCAAAAAACACGTCCTGTGCATTCTTTTGCATTTGACTCGCAGGCTGACTCATTTCATACCTGATATTCTTTTTCTGTTTCCTTTTTCTCCTTTGTATTGTTTCTTTCTCCTTTGATGCCTATGTTTTTTTTTTTCTTTTACCAAAAGTCAGCCAATGAGTATAATGGGTCTCTTCCTTCTTTTATGTGACTGAAAGGTGACGTAGACCTGGTTAAGCTTCTCATTTCAACCTGGCACAACTTGACAAACACTCTTGGCACAGAGCATTACTGCAAATCCATGCCAAAGTAAAGACCATGTTAAAAATAAATTTGCTTTCTCTATATATAACTTTTAAAAGACTCTGTTTTATAAATCAAATTGTATGCCTCTGTGCATTTTGTACCCTTCATAATGATGTAGATTTACCAGGCTCTTATTTGCAATGTGTGTGAACTTCACAACACCATTCTGTCATTTTATCCAGTGGTATACAACTTCCTTCAAACACACAGCTTCCTTCCCTAATTCTGTTTCTACACAAGGAATTGGGATCACACAGGTATTTGGATGCTTGTGTATTCTTCTGATGAATATACAAACCATTTTGTATATTTTGAAATGAAAAAAAAAAAGATTTTACGTCGTTTGTAACATTGACGTAAAATGTTACAAACTCAGATTGCAAATAGGACATATGAGCATTAAATACAAAGCAGAAGTTACATTGCACCAGTCTTTCTGAATTCCATCTTCTACACCAATGCATTGTGTGAATTTTTTTTAAACAACAACATTACTTCTTATCTATCTTAGAGGCTTTTCCGTTTTTCATTACTGTGAGGCAGAGAGCCAGCAGTCAAAGAAGCCTTCATCCCTTCTTTTCCTTCCATAGAAGCCTGATATTCGGGGTCTTCTCATTCCACAACACTTCTCAGTATTGTGATTCAGTAAGCAAAATGAAGTGAGAAGACATATTTTGTGTATTTTTCTTCATTCAGACAACCAATGCTCTTACAAGGCAGTCTCTGTTGGTTTCTCCTCTGAGCAGAATGACAGTAATAGTGACAACTTTCAATGACTAAGAAAAGGCTAGATGGAGACAGAAAAATTCCTATCAGGGTCAACCTGTTCCTGAGCTTGCACTTCTACCCTGAAACCTTTGAAGATATGAGCAGAGGACCCGCAGTAGTAAAATCTCTATTCTTGCTCTGACAGCCCTGCCATCCTGGCAACTTTCTTTCTCATCACTGGTTCTTTGTAAGGACATATTTATTTATCTTTATTAGACAGGCATTAGAAAAGACAATTGATACAATAAACATTAGAAACGTACTTCGCTCCACTGATTTGCCAGCGCCTGCCTGCCTGGTATTTCCACCAGCATACTAGAAAAGCATACTGATGTATTCCTTTCTTTGCTCTGTTCCTATTAAAATTCCATTAAACTCAATTTTCACTGGAACACAAATTCTTGGGTAACCTGAATCTTTATTCTTGAGACAAGGTCAGTCATATTTGACTCCAGAATCAATGATTCCTTTATCCTCTTTGATGTGAGAGTGGTGTTTCTCTCATTGACAACAGAAAGCTTAATTGCATTACAGATTCTTATACACATGAAATACATAACATTAGTTGCTAATACATTAAGTTTGAAGGTCCTGAAGATTAAACTTTTGACTATGCCAGAGATTTTCCCCAGGGGCAGGTTTAGCTTTCAGGTCTAAGTACACAGGACTCTTTCTTTTCATCATCAAGGTTACATCACATCTTGAATATTTTTATTCATTTACCAATTTCCCGATGATGGATACCTGTATATTTTGCTCATTTTGTTAGTAGTAAAGGAGGGATATTTTGATTCAGAAAGTCCCAGCCTCTAAGGCGACAGGGCTAGGTGATATGAGAGTCCCCGGGTCTCAATGAGAAAGGGCAGAGGTATCCAGAGCCAGACCAAGAACACAGAAGCATTTTCTTTTCAGAAGTATTTGCATTTGCCTTCCTTCTCCATTTCAGTCTGTTTATACAAGGAGAATGCTTTATTTGCACATAAAATGCTAATCACAGCAGCATAGTCCTTTTTTCTGATAGATGTGGAGAGTCAGAGAGCAGCAGAGACTGTGGGTATAACACATTTCTACTCGAGGATCTTCAACTCACAATTTTCCCCTCAAAATATGAAATTTTTCTGTAGTCATGAATTTCACACATTTTAAAGAAATGTGTCGTGTTTTTGCCAGTCAGTGAAAACATAGGCTTATATAATGGTCTCTTAAAGTAGTATCCTTAATCAGAGCTGGAGAGTGTGTGCCCTTTCCTATTAACTGCTTCAGTAGCACTGAGATTCACACACTATCAGTGCTCCATGCATTTCTCATATCTAGTTTAATTTAACAATCTCCCTTTAGCCTAAGGGCTTTTATATTTTCCTATTAGTTGTCTGCCTGCTGAGATCCTATTTGTACATTCTAGAAGAAAATGTCTTGTTGCAGTGGAGAGTTTCTTTTGATGACCATAAATATTTTGAATTCAGAACAAGTTGCCTGCCTTGGAACTGAATAAAATATGGTAATAACTGATAATGGCATCAAAGAAAGCTACTCCTACAAATGTTTCATAGTAGATAGGAAGCAGCAACATGGAGCCAACATTAGAATTAGCAACATGGACATTAGCTCTGCATTACTATTTGTAACCTTAGGAAAATTATATAGTGTCTCAGCCTCAGCTACCACAAAGACTCATATGTGCTCACCTTGTTCTGAAAATAAAATAAATGTTTTGTGAGTCTATAGGCTGACACAAATTAGTTTTCCAAGTCAGTCCACTTTCAAATGTATAAGTATAATTATACATTTAATACGTATAAGTCCATTTAATATGTATAAGTATACACTAATCATCTTTACCCTCATCATTTTCATCAAAGCCATCATCATTATCATCATCATCATCACCACCACCACTACCACCACCACTACCACCACCATCACCACTACCACCACCATCACCACCACCACTACCATCATCATCATCTCAGGATTTACAAGAAACATAGAAACATGTCAGCTCCATGCCTGGCTTTAGTTCAAGTAGCAGGCTAACTGTAGCACAATACTTTATAATCTATTAGTTCCCAATGCTGCCCAAACAAGACAGTTTCATTACATCACCACTGCCCATGGAATATGATGCTCACCATAGTTGGACTTGCCTGCATTTTCTTATAAACAAAGTGAGGACCGTTTTGAAGTGGAATGGTTTCCTTGGAAAGTCAGTTGTGTCAGATGGTGCTTTGCTGGGGCAAACATGTGAAGGAGTGTTTTCCTCAAGTGAACACAGGTGAAAGGATGTATTTATTCTAAAGCAAGCATGAGTAGGATGTGTGACGAAGGATTCTTCACTAACAATTCATATGTATTGCTTCCCATTACATTGCTTAGTTGAACTCCATTTGTCATGACACCATAAAGAGAAATTTGCCAAAATACTTCTCGGGAGGTTCGTGTGGCTTCTTGCCACTTCCGAGGACTTAGGCAGGTTGGCAGAGTGATGTCAGCTTGAAACAGACATGTGCAATTTTGCTAAGACATACTTGAGTGCTGAGGCAAGACATATGGTGACATAAGACCTGTGGAGGACACATGATGTTTGGGGAGAGAATAAATGGGGCTCAGTGGTAGAAGCTGGCTTGCATATCTAGCTTTGCAATGCTTCTTGATCTCATGTCTTTGCTGATCTTCACTTTGTTGAGAGGGGGAGGACAGAGAACTTCTACTAGTGTGGTCCTGGTTGCTGGTTTTGGTCCCTCCTGTTGACTCTTGCTTATTCAGCAGAAGTTTAGCTGTTTCTTCTAGGTCATGTGCCAGCACTGCTGATTCTGGTTACATCACTACTGAACTGGACTGCTTTGATATTTGTGAAGTGTTCATGAAGGGCTAGAGCTACCACTGCTGAATTATGTGAACTGAACTGATGATTTCCTAACAACACAGATTGGATCTATTCCAAAGAACAATTTCTAAACAAGTCCATTTCCATCGTATCCTAATAAGCAGTCTTTTCTACTACCACAGGTAGGTGATGGACTAGAAGGGAGTTACACTTAGAAAAAACAATATTAGGCTTGAAAAATCGAAGACTAGAACTTTTAGAAGCCTTTATTCTGTTATAAAGTTCCTTATTAAAGTATGCTTTTATTTTTCTTGTTATTCATTTTGGTTTTGTTGTTTAGAAACACAATCTCATTTCATTACTCAAGTCTGCCTGGAATTCACAGATATTCTCCCAAATCATGTTAACAAATACTAAGTTCATAGATGCTTTATGTCAGCGTGACACAGGATAGAATCATTTGGGAAGTGGGAACCTCAATTGAGAAAATGCCCCTACGAGATTGGCCTGTGAGCAAGCCTGTGGTACAAATTCAAATTTGGTGATTGATGTGGGAGAACACAGCTCATCGGGGATGTTCGCACTCCTAGTCTGCTGGTCCTGGGTGCTATAAGGAAGCAGGCTGAGCAACATATGAAGAAACCCAGTAGTTTAGTTCCTCCACGGCTTCTGTCTGCTATAGTTCCTGCCTCCAGGTTTCTGTCCTGACTTTCCTGGGTGATAAACTATAAGGCGTAATCAGAAATAAACCATTTTTTCCAAGTTGCTTTTTGGTCATGCTGTTTATCTTATCAATAGATACTTTAACTAGGACCATAGGTATGTACCAAAATTTACAACTTATTCTCAATGTTTAACTCTCTCTAGACCCAGCATTCAAATTCTATTATAATCTACTGATGAAATTGGCCACTGAGTTACCCTGACACCATATCTATCATCTGACACATGTTTCTAAATTTACTCATCTGTAGGAAGTAATGGGCATCATGTCTACCTGCTCTCTTAATCTGACAAGTAGTAAACTAGGGTGCAAGACAGTAAAATATTTTATGTTGCTGTTGTTTTATACTTTCATTTCCACTCTCCAATAACATGCTTTCTAAACTTCTGTAATGATCTGACTGTTTGTATGATGCACCTTTTCTGCTAATAACTAGCAATAACAAATCAGCTACAACAGCAGAAAAAAATCATGGTAAAAGATTTTGCTTCAAAAATATTCTACATGGCAGGGTGAAGCACCACTGAAAATTAGCCAGGAAAAGAAGGCTAAAGTTGAAGTGGGAATATCTAGGAGTTCATAATTATAATGTCATGTTATGGATCTCTTATCTGTATTCTAAATTTTCCATAAGAAATGACTGATGCATTCATTTTGTAATGAAATGCATGTACTCTCAAATTATGCACTGATGTTCTCATGAGTTATGAATATTTAATCTGAAGAAGGCCTATGCCTGGTTGTCAACATTGGAAAACTTTTAGCAGTTTGGAATCACATTAAGTTGGAAAATCTTCTTAAATTTTTATACATTCGATAAATGATCAAGAAAAGCCTGTCTATAATTAAAAATTTAAACTCTGATACCCAATATTCTACCTACATATTTTAGCTCAGAAATCCCTGTGCTCTACCTCTGTTTCAGTATGTAGAAGTAAAAGTTATTGTTCATTTTTAAACCCATGAGAGATATTAAATATTGGCTATTTGGAGAATCTGCTTCTTACAAAATATCACATAATTTGTTTCTTACAAATGGATCAAGATACCATAGGATTCTGGACTTAGGATTTTAGTATAATAAAATCTCTATTTTAAGACATTTCCTTTGCAAAAGTGATGTCAGTAATTCTAAACATTTCCAGATTTACTTTATTTCCAGATTTACTTTATTTATTAAAGATATTGAGAATTTGAGTATGAGGGGGTGTTGTTTTCATAGCCTCTTTCACAGTCATACTGATCCATCTTTCTCTGTGTCCTTCCCTTCCAGTGTTTACATCAATCCTATTGTCAGATGTTTTATGACAATCTAGTCTTCTATGTTCTATAATAAACCCTCCAGTGAAAGAGCAGGCAGAAGCAGAAGACTCTTCAAGGGAAATAGGAAATGTGAGTACCTACCAGTCTTGAGTATATGCATAAAATGCCTTGGAAGATATCCCCAGGAAGAAGACCCAGCTTTGTCTATCATGTAATGTACTATGTAATTGTGTAGCCAGACAGTATATATAAGCTTATTGGTGAATCACTATCACAGAAAGACACTTGCTAAACATGGTCATATTCACATAACAATCATTTTAAAATAATTTTGTGACTTTCATATATGAATATTGTTTTCACATCATTTTATCTTTCTACCTTCAAATTCATCTGACATCCTCCACTCATTCACAAATTCATGGACTCTTGCTCTTTAACTACATTAATATATAGATATATATATTTATATATACAAAGGGCTAAATACAATATTTTTATTCAGAAAGAAAGTAATAGCAACACCTACTAAAATATTTATTTTGAGAAACATTTGGCTAATAATCTTTCTTATTTTTTCTACAAAAAGAGGTACTAGTCTTGCATTGCGGCAGATTAATCCAGTCTTCTCATAATTTAATTGCTTTATAAGCAATAAATTTATAACTTTTATCACAAAATAAAATGCACAATTTAATGTCTAGTAAAGTTGATTCTGGAGTGAAACCAACATCAAAGAATCCCATAATGGACTCAGCTTTAGAAACTTCATAGCTCCAGGTATCATTTTTCACCTTACCAGTCCTGTAATGATCGAGAGAAAACTGAAGCCTAAGATTACTGCAACAAACGAAAAGTTTATTTGGACAGATAGTTTTGGAGTTTCAGTGGCTGGTTGGTTATCACATTTAGCACGTCCTAAAAGAAGTAAATGCCAGGACAAGCTGCTCACTTTACAGGATCCAATTTACAAATGAAACAGGAAAACAAAGGGCCAAGTCTAAATGTCTCCTTCAAGGTCATTCTCTCAGTGATTTCAAGTTTCAGCCTCTGGCTTCAGCTCCTAACTGGTTCACCACTTCTCAACAGTTCAGTGGATTGGAGACCAAATCTTAAAATGCACCTTTGGGAACATTAAATATCTAAACTTCACACCTAGCTTTTCATCAGGACTTTTTATAGACATTAAAAATCTCCATGGGAGGAACCGCCAGACTGATTTCCAGAGTGGTTGTACCAATTTGCAACCCCACCAGCAGTGGAGGAGTGTTCCTCTTTCTCCACACCCTCTCCAACACCTGCTGTCTCCTGAATTTTTAATCTTAGCCATTCTGACTGGTGTAAGATGAAATCTTAGGGTTGTTTTGATTTGCATTTCCCTAATGACTAATGAAGTTGAGCATTTTTTAAGATGCTTCTCCGCCATCCGAAGTTCTTCAGGTGAGAATTCTTTGTTTAACTCTGTACCCCATTTTTTAATAGGGTTGTTTGGTTTTCTGGAGTCTAACTTCTTGAGTTCTTTATATATATTGGATATTAGCCCTCTATCTGATGTAGGATTGGTGAAGATCTTTTCCCAATTTGTTGGTTGCCGATTTGTCCTCTTGATGGTGTCCTTTGCCTTACAGAAACTTTGTAATTTTATGAGGTCCCATTTGTCAATTCTTGCTCTTAGAGCATACGCTATTGGTGTTTGGCGGTTCCTCCGAAAACTGGGCACCTTACTTCCAGAAGATCCTGCTATACCACTCCTGGGCATATACCCAGAAGACTCCCCACCATGTAATAAGGATACATGTTCTACTATGTTCATAGCAGCCCTATTTGTAATTGCCAGATGCTGGAAAGAACCCAGGTATCCCTCAACAGAAGAGTGGATGCAAAAAATGTGGTATATCTACACAATGGAGTACTATTCAGCCATTAGAAACAATGAATTCATGAAATTCTTAGGCAAATGGATGGAGCTAGAGAATATCATACTAAGTGAGGTAACCCAGACTCAAAAGGTGAATCATGGTATGCACTCACTAATAAGTGGATATTAACCTAGAAAACTGGAATACCCAAAACATAATCCACACATCAAATGAGGTACAAGAAGAAAGGAGGAGTGGCCCCTGGTTCTGGAAAGACTCAGTGAAACAGTATTCAGCAAAACCAGAACGGGGAAGTGGGAAGGGGTGGGTGGGAGGACAGGGGAAGAGAAGGGGACTTGCGGGACTTTCGGGGAGTGGGGGGGCTAGAAAAGGGGAAATCATTTGAAATGTAAATAAATTATATCGAATAATAATAAAAAAAAATCTCCATGGGAACTTAGAGTAGATAGGTATTTTTCTTTTTCTTTTCTTTTTTTTTAATATATATTTTTATTTTCTACATTCTCTGTTTACAATCCAAAAGCTTTCCTCTTTCCCAGTTCCCCCCTTCCCATATGTCCCATAAGTCCTCTTCTCTCCATCCATTCTCCTATCTTTCCCCCTCCCTTTTCTCTGTCCTGGTACACCCCTACAATGCTGGATCAAGCCTTTCCAGGATTAGGGCCCTCTTCTTCCTTCTTCATGGGAATCATTTGATATGCTAATTGTATCTTCAGTATTCAGAGCTTCAGGGCTAATTAATATCCACTTATCAATGATTGCATTTCATGTGTATTCTTTTGTGATTGCGTTACCTCGATTAGGACGATATTTTCCAGTTCCATCCATTTGTCTAAAAAATTCATGAATTCATTGTTTTTACTTGCTGAATAGTACTCTATTGTGTATATATACTACATTTTCTGTATCATTCCTCAATTGAGGGATATCTGGGTTCTTTCCAGCTTCTGGCTATTATAAATAAGGCTGCTATGAACATAGTGGAGCATGTGTCCTCATTGCTTGCTGGGGAATCCTCTGGGTATATGCCCAGGAGAGGTATAGCAGGGTCCTCTGGAAGTGTCATGTCCAGTTTTCTTAGGAACCGCGAGACTGATTTCCATAGTGGTTGTACCATGTTATAATCCCAGCAGCAGTGAAGGAGTGTTCCTCTTTCTCCACATCCTCGCCAACACCTGCTGTTTCCTGAGTTTTTATAATCTCCATTACTTTATAATTCTGGCTCCTAAAAAAGGTACTAGATGCAAAACTATAACTTGGCTTACATAGCTCAAACAAAAGAATTTTAAACAAGTAAAATTTATCTTAGCATGCTGAATAACCTTCAAAGACATTATTAGTTCTCTGACAAACAGATTGACAGAAATTAGAAATTATGAGGTCTTACTATGAAAATTATATAAATAGACAGAAAACTTGCTTTCCTGAAAGTAGTTAGGGTTAGGACTTCATAGTGTAGACAGCATGACTCCTTTACAAGCTCTCTAGGTTAATAATTTATGTCTATAAAACAGAACAAATTCCTAATTCTATCACAATTATATTTTAATATATAGCATTTTCCAAATATCTCATTAGTTAGTAACTATGCAGTTTCCTTACAAAAGAAAAGGAATTCAATATTAAAGTGCATTTATATCTTAAAATATTTCATAGAATGGAATTTGTTCTAATTATGTAGACATGAGATTGTTGAAGCACATGCTATTTTATAGGAAGCAGAAGCTGGCCAGAGTCTGAGAATCTCACACCTGAGTAAATGTTTAGAGTACAGTTCATCCTAACTTTTCACAAAAAACAAACAAACAAACAAAAACAAAACTATTTGATCAATCAAACTTTGTTTAATGGTACTTATTAAACCACAAGCTTCATATTTAATTGAAAAATACTTTAACTCTTAAACACCTTAATCATACAGACACTGTTCTTAGAACAAAGTCTTGGGAAAATTATGAACTTCATCTAGCAGTCCAACCATTCAAAAGTGTCAGCTACATCAAGAGTAAGCATAATCTATAATTTCAGTGATGTACTATTTGGAAAACTATGTTTATTGGGAACTTTCCAGAGTATTAAATGTGGAATATTGAACTAAACCTTTAAAAATGAAACTGGAGGGAGGTCTGGTGGGGGAGGAACACCTTCCCAGAGGCAAGGGTGAGGAGGGACATGATGAGGAACTGTGGAAGAGAGGACCATGTAGGGGGAGCAACAACTAGAATGTAAATAAACAAAATAATTTAAATTAAAAAAATGAAACTACTTGAAACAGCAAATTGTCCCATTGCTGACAGGTCAGGGCTCCTTAACCTCTACCATAATATTACATATGTCATATAGAGTTGCAGAATACTGACAGCCAGCCTACATGTGAAAATAGGAGCACTGAACTTGTTTATTATAGAAAGCTAATTTATTCATTCTATGATTCCAAATATAAATTTACAGAAAGGACAATGATTTGGCTGGCATTTTTAAACAACTCTAAAATGTTTCAAATAAAATCAGACTTCCTTTTTTATTAGATAATTTCTTTATTTACATTTCAAATAGTATCTCCTTTTCCAACTACCCTTCTGAAACCCCCCTAAACCACTCCCTTCCACTTGATTACCACCACCCTTTTCCCACTTTCCTGACCTGGCATTCCTCTACACTGGGACACCTTCCCTTCACAGGACCAATGGCTTATCCTCCCATTGATGTCTAAAAAGGTCATCTTCTGCTACATATGAAGCTGGAGCCATGGGTCCCTCTATGTGTACTCTTTGGTTGGTGGTTTAGTCCCTGGGAGCTCTGAGGATACTGGTTGGTACATATTATTTTTCCTCTTATGGGGCTGCAAAGCTCTTCAGCAACTTGGGTCCTTTCTCTAGCTGCTCCATTGGGGACCCTATGCTGAGTCTATTGGTTGGCTTTGAGTCATGGGTATCTTGTTCACCTTCTAAGAAGGATCAAAGTATCCACATTTTGGTCTTCCTTCTTCTTGACCAAACAGATTTCCAGAGTTGTTTTACCAGCTTGCAATTCCACCAGCAAAGGAGGACTGTGCCTCTTTTTCCATGTCCTCTCCAACATCTGCTGTTCCCTGAGTTTTTGATCTTAGCCATTCTGACTGGTATGAGGTGGAATCTCATGGTTGTTTTGATTTGCATTTCCCCAATGATTGAGGATGTGGAACATTTCTTTAGGAGTTTCTCAGTCATCCAGTATTCCTCAGTTGAGAATTCTTTGTTTAGTTCTGTACCCCACTTTTTGATAGGGTACTTTTGTTTTCTGAAGTCTACCTTCTGAGTTCTTTGAATATATTGGATATTACCCCTTTATCAGATGTAGGATCGGTGAAGATCTTTTCCCAATCTGTTTGTTGTTGTTTTGTCCTATTGACAGTGTCCTTTGCCTTACAGAAGCTTTGAAATTTTATGAGGCCCCATTTATCAATTCTTGATCTTAGACCATAAGCTATTGATATTCTGTTCTGGAATTTTCCCCCTGTGTCCATATGCTCCAGGTTCTTCCTCACTTTCTCTTCTATAAGAATCAGTATATCAGCTTTTATATGGAGGTTCTTGACCCACTTGAACTTGAGCTTTGTACAGGGAGATAAAAGTGGATCAATTTGCATTCTTCTACATATTGACTGCCAGATGAAACAGCACCATTTGTTGAAAATGCTGTCTTGTATCCATCCAATGATGGTTTTCACTCCGTTATCAAAGATCAAGTGACCACAGGTGGGTAGGTTTGTTTCTGGGTCTTCAATTCTATTCCATTGATCTACCTATCGGTCAGTGTATCAATATCATGCAGTTTTTATATTGCTCTGTAGTATAGCTTGAGGTCAAGGATGGTGATTCTGCCAAAGGTTCTTTTACTGTTGAGAATAGTTTTCACTATACTGTGTTTTGTGTTATTCCAGATACATTTGGAAATTGCTCTTTCTAACTCTATGAAGAATTGAGTTGGAATTTTGATGGGGATTGCAGTGAATCTGTAGATTGCTTTAGGCAAGATGGCCATTTTTGCTATATTAACCCTGCCAATCAACAAGCATAGGATATCTTTCCATCTTCTGAGGTCTTCTTCAATTTCTTTTTTCAGAGACTTGAAGTTTTTGTCATACAGATCTTTCACTTGCTTGGTTAGAGTCACACCAAGGTATTTTATATTATTTGTGACTATTGTGAAGGATGCCATTTCCCTAATTACTTCTCAGCTTGTTTATTCTTTGAGTATAGGAAGGCTACTAACTTGTTTGAATTAATTTTATATCCAGCCACTTTGATGAAGTCGATTATCAGGTTTAGGAGTTCTCTGGTGGAATTTTTGGGGTCACTTAAGTATACTATCATATCTTCTGCAAATAGTGATACTTTGATTTCTTCCTTTACAATTTGAATCCCTTTGACCTTCTTTTGTTGTCTAATTGCTCTGGCTAAGACTTTGAGTACTATATTGAACAGGTAGGGAGAGAGAGAACAACCTTTTCGAGTCCCTGATTTCAGTGGGATCTTTACAAGTTTCTTTCCACTTAGTTTGATGTTGGCTACTCATTTGCTGTATATTACTTTGACTATGTTTAGGTATGGACCCTGAATTCATCATCTTTCCAAGACTTTTATCATGAAAGGGTGTTGGATTATGTCAAATACTTTTGAAAGACTCCGGAATCCTGGGAAATCTCCACTCAAGTCATGAGATAGGATGATGCCCAAAAAAATTCATGAGAGACTGTTCTTGATGCAAATACATGAGGTTTAATTCTTCAGTGCAGGGACCAAGGAATTCGACTCCCCCCCCCAGCAGTTGTTTTTAAAGAAACAGACCATAAAGAAAAAGGGGAGGGGATGCTTAGGCTGTGATCTATGTCATAAGGAATGGGGAGATCAGTGGCAATTCATGGCTCAGTGGATACAGGTTATCTTGGGAAAATGCAGTTGCTCTGGGGGGGGGGAGATAGGCCCTTGAAGCAAGGGGAGTGCTCATTCTTTGAATCCAGGAGGGAGTGCCCATCCTTTCAGTTGGAGGGAGTGCTCTTCCTTGCAGCTGGAGGGAGTGCGGAGGGAGTGCTATCTTAAGGTTGACAGTTTTCTAAGATGCACTATGTCTAGGCTAATTGTTAGTGATCTCTCACTTTCTTACCACCTAATGAAATGATCATGTGGTTGTTTTTCAGTTTGTTTATATAGTGGATTACATTGATTGGGTTCCATATATTGAACCATCCCTTTATCCCAGGGATGAAGCCTACTTGGTCATGGTGCATGACTGTTTTGATGTGTTTTTGAATTCGGTTGCCAAGAATTTGATTGAGTATTTTTGCATCGATATTCATAAGGGAAATTGGTCTAAAGTTATCTTTCTTAGTTGGATCTTAGTTTGGATTAGGGATCAGGGTAATTGTGGCTTCATAGAATGACTTGGGTAGTTTCCCTCTGTTTGTATTTTGTGGAACAGTTGAAGAGTATTGGCATTAGGTCTTCTTTGAAGATCTGATAGAACTCTGTACTAAACCCATTCTCTCTCTCTCTCTCTCTCTCTTTGTTTGGGAGACTATTAATGACTGCTTCTATTTCTTTAGGGATTATGGGATTGTTTAGATAATTTATCTGATCCCGATTTAACTTTGGTACCTTGTATCTGTCTAAAAAATTTTCCATTTCATCTAGATTTTCCAGTTTTTTGAGGATAGGGTTTTGTAGTAGGGTTTGAGGAATTTTTCATTTCCTCAGTATCTGTTGTTATATCTCCCTTTTCAATTTTGAATTTGTTGATTTGCATACTGTCTCTGTGCCCTCTGGTTAGTTTGGCTAAGGGTTTATCTATCCTGTAGGTTTTTTCAAAGAACCAGCTCCTGGTTGGGTTGATTCTTTGTATAGTTCTTTTTGTTTCTACTGGTTGACGTCAGCACTGAGTTTGATTATTTCCTTCTGTCTACTCATCTTGGGTGTATTTGCTTCTTTTTGTTCTAAAGCATTCAGCTGTGCTGCCAAGCTGCTGGTGTATGCTCTTTACAGTTTCTTTTTGGAGGCACTCAGAACTATAAGTTTTCCTCTTAGCACTGCTTTCATTGTGTCCCATAAGTTTGGGTATGTTGTGCATTCATTTTCATTAAATTCTAAAAAGTCTTTAATTTCTTTCTTCATTTCTTCCTTGACCAAGTTATTTTTGAGTAGAATGTTGTTCAGTTTTCATGTATATGCGTGCTATCTTTTTTTTTTCCTATATTGAAGACCAGCTTTACACTGTGGTAATCTGATAGGGTTCATGAGATTATTTCAATCTTCTTATATCTGTTGAGGTCTGTTTTGTGACTGAGTATATGGTCAGTTTTTGGAGAACAGACCATGAGGTACTGAGAAGTATCTTCTTTTTTTTAGGATAAAATGTTCTATAGATATTTGTTAAATCCTTTTGGTTCATAACTTCTGTTAGTTTCAATGTGTCTCTGTTTAGTTTCTGCTTCCATGATCAGTCCATTGATGAGAGTGGGGTGTTGAAGTCTCCCACTATTACTGTGTGAGGTGCAATGTTTGCATGGAGGTTTAGTATAGTTCCTCTTATGAATGTGTGTACCCTTGTATTTGAAGCATAGATGTGCAGAATTGAGAGTTCATCTTGGTAGATTTTTCCTTTAATGAGTGTGAACTGTCCTTCCTTATCTTTTTTGATTACTTTAGGTTGAAAGTAGATTTTGTTTGCTATTAGTATAGCTACATCAGCTTGTTTCTTTGAACCATTTCCTTGAAAAAATGTTTTCCAGCCTTTTACTTTGAGGTACTGTCTATCTTCTTTGTGTCTGAGGTGAGTTTCCTGTGTGCAGCAAAATTTTGGGTCCCGTGTATGTATCTAGTCTGTTCATCTTATGTCTTTTATTGGAGAATTGAGTCCATTGATATTAAGAGATAATAAGGAAAAGTGACTGTTGCTTCCTGTTATTTTTGTTATTAGAGGTGCAGTTAAGTTTGTGTGTCTCTCTTCTTTTTTGGTTTGTTAAAGGAAGATTATTTTCTTGCTTTTTCTACCGTGTAGTTTCCCTCCCTTTGCTGGTGTTTTCCATTCATTATCCTTTGAAGGGCTGGATTTGTGGAA
Organism: Apodemus sylvaticus; assembly: GCF_947179515.1. NCBI lineage: Eukaryota > Metazoa > Chordata > Mammalia > Rodentia > Muridae > Apodemus > Apodemus sylvaticus. The sequence goes on along the minus strand of NC_067486.1, from coordinate 72,757,403 downwards.
AGATATTATGTAAATTTGTTATTGTCATGGAATACCTTAATTTCTCCATTTTTGGTAATTGAGAGTTTTTTTCTGAGTATAGTAGCCTGGGTTGGCATTTGTGTTCCCTTATGGTCTTTATGACATCTGCCCAGGATCTTCTGGTTTTCATAGTCTCTGGCAAGAAGTGTGATGTTATTTTTATATGTCTGAATTTATAAGTTACTTGATCTTTTACCCTTACTGCTTTTAATATTCTTTCTTAGTTTAGTGCATTTGGTGTTTTGATTATTATGTGATGGGAGGAACTTTTTTCTGGTCCAATCTATTTGGAGGTCTGTAGGCTTGTATGTTCATGGGCATCTCTTTCTTTAGGTTAGGGAAGTTTTCTTCTATAATTTTGTTGAAGACATTTATTGGCCCTTTAAGCTGGAAATATTTGCTCTCTTCTGTACCTATAATCCTTAGATGTGGTCATCTCATTGTGTTCTGGATTTTCTGGAAGTTTGGGGTTAGGAACTTTTTGCATTTTGCATTTTCTTTTACAGTTGTGTCAATGTTTTCTATGGTATCTTCTTCACCTGAGCTCCTCTTTTCTATCTCTTGTATTTTGATGTTGATGTTTACATCTATGACTCCTGACTTCTTTCCTAGGTTATCTCTGTTCAGAGTTGTTTCCCTTTGTGATTTCTTTATTGTTTCTATTTCTGTTTTCAGATCCCTTGTTTTTTGTTCAATTCACCAACACACCTGTTTGGATGTGTTTTCCTGTATTTCTTTAAGGGATTTATTTATGTCCTTCTTGAATTCCTCTATCAGCATTATGAGCTGTGATTTTTATATCCATATCTTGATTTTCTGGTGTGTTGGAGTATCTAGGACATGCAGCTGTCGGTGAAATGGGTTCAGATGGTGCCATGTCCCCTTGGTTTCTGTTTGTAAATTCTTGTGTTTGCCTTTTGCCATCTTGTTACCTCTGATGTTAGTTGGTCTTACTGTCTTTGGCTGGAACTTGTCCGTCCTGTTTGCCTGTATTCCTGTCTCAACACCCCTGGGAGACCAGCTCCTAGGAGCAGATAGAATCCAGAAGGACCCTGTCCCAACTGCTCTGCTACTCTTATGCTCCCTGAGCTCCTGGTCATACCTGCTTTGAACAGTCACCAGACAGCAAATGGTGGTCTCACTTACAAACCCAGGGAGTCAAAGCACTCCCTGGAGACCAGTTCTTGCCTGGAAGGACTGGTATACACATAGCTGTGGAGCAATCCAACTCCTGGGTGCTTATGGAGCCAAGAAGGACCTTGTTCCAGGTGTTCTGCCACTCATATGTTCTCTGAACTCTTGCTTGTCCCCACTTTTCACAGTCACTGGAGAGAAAATAAAAAATCAGACATCTTTATGGTGATGATAAACTAATTATCTTAGATAGAGAATAATGTACTTAGTTTTCAGATTTAATGAGTAAGAAAAGATGTTTAAAGTAAACTACATTGGTTCAGACCATAGTAAGACCCAAATAGTCCAAAAACTACCCACAAGATGACCATGAACAATTTGGAAGATTTTTTTAGAATACCTTTTTTTTTAGAATAACTATCCGCATTTTTTTTTTTTTTTAGAATACCTATCCACAGTAGAACCTTGATGAGCTAATGGCAACTTTCAGACTGTAGTGACATAGTATTCTATATATTTAAGAGAAGTGGTTTAATATATTTTAATACTTTATTCACTCTCTTTACATTCAAGTTAAATGCATTGTTATGGAACTTTTATTGAATGTCTACAATTTTATAATCAAAATCTCAGATATTAAGTTATACTCTTATCTGCTTGACTTTCTCCCCTTCCCCACGTATTGGTGCATTTGTTTTTTTGTTTTGTTTTGTTTGTTTGTTTGCAATTCTGGTCACTGAACCTAGAGCATTGGTCACATTAGACAAGTGTTCTGCCACTGAGCTATGTCTCTAGCTCTTACATCGTCTCATCAGTATGAGTCCTTTTTCCATTAAGTTCTCTGCCCTATATATTTTGTTTCATTTTGCTCTTAACAACCTGGATAATTTTCTTTGGAGGATCCATTTGGCTTATTTTTAATCATTCTTTCTGAAGGAGACTAGCCATAACTTTGCAAACTCCAGTCCTACTCTGTTTATTTGATATCTCAGGACTACAAAAATAAATCAACTTATCTTTAAAGATAGATATAACACAAAGGGCTCTATATATCACATTATCATGTTACTGTTTTCTCTCCTTTATCTCACACATGGTATATGCCTCTCAGACTTCTCTGCAATTATATGGAATGTGGCTAATGCAATACATGTCAATGTTATATAGCTCTTTCATCTGAACTGGACATCCTTTCTTTGAAGGAAGAGTGGGCTCAGAATTGGAAACTGATACAACTTAAAGAATCAGGAAGCTTGTGAAATTTACAAAACTCAAGAATGCCAAAAAGTTATCAAATTTATCAACTCCCTTCCACAAAGTTACATAAACAGAGAACAGTATCTGGAAGGAAGAAAAGTACTCTCCAAAGCAGCTTCCTACAAATTTGCCAAGGAATTTCAGGCATGCAGATTTCTGGGAGTATTAACCACACTGTGGTGGGATTGTTTACTTGGAAAAAAGATGCCTTTCCTTTACTTATATTCCTATCAGAATTCCTTCATTGGTGCTTCAATAAATTAATTGTTTCACCAAGATAGACCAGAATGGAGTGAATGGAATATTTTCCTTGATTGGTTTTCAGTGAGTTATTGAAGAAAACAAACATTTCCTCAGGTTTCCTCCGGAAAAAAAATCATTCAAAATAAATGGTAGTCTGAAGAGAACTGGAAAAAGTGAGTTAGAGAGAAACACTTACGTTATTTTTGTGATGGGTGATAAGGCAAGCAATTGAGGCTTCTCTGTATGAGGGTAGAGCATTCATGAGGAAAATATAACTATTGCTTCATTTCCCCCATATGATACGAGACCTCTTTGCTATAGTGGTGGCTCCATGATCCAATTATGGATGATAAGACATGCAACCAAGCTAAGCTGTCAACATATGAAGTGTCTTTGGGGAATTCCATGGTAACTATCTTCCTCTACATTTTACAGAGTAGCATATCCCCTTGAAAAATGGAGTTGGCAATGCAATTATGTAGATAGGACCCCAATAGCTGATATAGTAGACTATGACAATGTATTTCACTTTATGAAAGGGAAAGTATGGGACAATTGTAAAATGGCTGAGTGTCTACTGTGAAGCCTTTGCTGTGGGCATGAGGAAATACAACTGATACTTAGCTGTCTGATAAGAATGAACTTGTCTTCCTAAAGGAAGAATGGCAATGGGGAAGAAAAAGACATGGTGGTGTTGTTCCTGCCATTACAATATGACTTGGTAGGAAGCCTGAAAATAAAGGAGAAAGAGATGAAGACATAGCATTGTCTTTCAGCTGACATGGTTCTAAAGGAAGAATATAGACTAATTATCCCTTTCTAGGATTCCCAAATGTGACATCTACAAGAAGAACTAGACAATAAGTTTTGAGTACGGTGTGAGAGAAAAAATGCATCTCTCAGATCCACAAATTAACACAAAAGAAGGAAAAAAATCAATGCCTTCAACTGTCTGTTTAGTAATAACCTGGTTGAGAAAACTGAAATAATTACAGAATTGTCTGGATTTTAACCCTTTGATGGGAGCCTTATGTGCTGCAGTGGGTCTTGCTAACAGTTTGTTTTTATTATCTCTTTAGCAGCCCAAAGTCAATTGGCATTTGTTTTTGAAAGAAACAGGCCTCCAGAGATCTTATACCCTCCATGATCAGGTTTCCTTATCTAATGCATAACATCTAATGTTTCATAGAATTAGGAAATCCCCTGGAAAGACAGAAAAAACAACAGCTACAGAACTTCAATGGAGGCACTCTTCATCATGGGAAAAGGCAGAACTAGAAGCTCTAAGGTCTTTGGTGAAAAATCCCACTGTAGAAACAAGTTACCTCCCTACACATTATTGGGCAGAAAGGTCCTTATGAATCTATGTGTTACAACCATTGTCTGGGTACCAGAACTAGAATGTATTACTGGATTTGTGAAGCCATCTTGTGTTTTGGCTGTAGGACATGGTGAAACACATCCTGAATAGAAGAGCTCTGTTCCCCTGTGGCTTCTATAGTGGAATGCACTGAATAGGTTACTGGAGGAGGCTTGCCACTGACAGTCTTGTTCAATTATAGACCTTGTGCACTGCAGTGCCAGCATGTCAGTCCCCCATGTGTGAACTTCACTGTTGTGCAATTGGATTCACAGTGCACTCCACAGGAAAGAATTCATGCCTTACATTGTAATCTATGTTAGAAGCCTGTGGCTAGGAAAAGTAACTGCTATTGCTCTCTTAAACAGATGCAATATTCCTATTGAGCAGCATTATAAAGATTGTACTTATACCCATAAAATATTGCTGCTGTCAGCAAAGGCCAGGGAAGAAAAAATGAAGTGGATGTCTATTACTTCTTGGGATTCATATATGGTTAAATTTAAGAGTGCTATTCTTTGAGGCATAGTGCCATGGTGAGCAGCAATAAATGGAAGAAATTGGGCAACTATGTTAAACTCCCAAGGCTTAAGGGACATCACAGAAGAGGATCTGGGAGAATGTGTGAGCTAAAGAATGGGCAAAATGTTACAGCTATTTCTTCTGAATTACAGCTTTCTTTCATAGACTCAGGTGTCTAATAAGACCCAGAAAATAATGCAATTTAAAGGATGGCAAAGCTGGTGAGCTTAAAATACTTGAGAAGCTCAGAAAGCATAAGATCATGAGACATTCCCCTCATGTTTATATAAGCAATGAACAATTGCTTAGAAGAGAAAATTCTTATCTGTGGAATTGCCTAAAACTTGAGCAGGGAGTTCCACAGATGCAAATTAGGTGAAGCATCACTTATGCTATGTTGATCTTTTTGAGAATAAAGTTGCCTTTGCCTCATCAATGCCTTGTAAGCAACTCAAATCACCTTATTGGTTACCATATTAGTCTAGATGAGTAAAATATTTTTTGACCTTTAGTCTTGTATTCATGTCACTCCAGGAAACAAAAACACATAGTGGAACTTATGTATTTAATCAGCTCAGGCTGTACAGAATTAAACTATTCTCCTGAGTTACTTGGTACACATTCTTAATGAACCTTATTTTGTAGAATACCGCACAGCAATAAGTGATTGGAAAGTGTAAATGGAGAAAATATAAGTCATGGGTGAGTTACAAACAAGTCCCAAATCCATTTGCCGTGAGCATAAGACCTTTGCAGAAGTAAAAAAAAATCACTTTTGTTTTATTAACCTACTGGGAATTTGTATAAGCTTGTGAAATCTGAAATTAGTTTTAGTAATGTGTTCACCCTTTCATAAATACAGTAGCATAAAATTAGAAATTACTTCTCATGGTGATTCCTGAGATGTATTATTGGTCAAGCTATGTTTACCCATTTCTGTTTATTAAAATTCCCCTCAGATAAGAGTAAAGTTTTGACTCTCACATTTTCCTAGAATAGTGTCACTACTTTCTTGGGAAACAGTTTGTAATACTAGAATGAATGTGAGACAGCATAATTTGAAAGGGTTAAAACAAAGAAAGCACAAGTCAGTATCACAATGTTAGCAATCATTATGGAAGAAGAACTGGAATATAACTTCTATTTGAGTCAGCACACACAGTACTTAGGTGCACTGTTGTTAGAGTAAACCTTGTCATTGCTAGAAGATCATCTTGATTTCTGTCACATTTCTCAGAACACCATCTTTCCTTAGTACAAGATTACCAGCTACACCTTGTATATCTTATAAACTGATTGAATGTGGTTTCTGAGATATATCCAACCCTACCACTGTCTACTTTTAGTAAAACAGATATTCCCAATTAACCTGAACATGATTTTTATTTATCTTATTGACTTTTTTTCTGATGTTGTGTCACTTTTCTTTCAATAATGATAAATGAAATTAGATTTAGGCTTTATATTTTATTTCCAAGCAATTTTGTCATACTTTTAAATAGTAGGAAATATATTCTATTTGAGTGCAATACATATTTGCTAATGAGAAAATGTGATTCTACATACACATACACATGCATGCAGCTTGAAGTTAGTAGAATGGCTTTGATACTAGAATTAATTGGTGGTAAATTGTTTCAATGAGCAAATTTCACATTTGGATAAATGTAAATAAATAGTCTTTCGAAGGAATCAGTGGGTTAATTTCAGCTCTCATGCCGTCTCAACTAGGCTCTGCATTTCCTCTGCCCAATTAGAACTATGTCTCCAGATTCCAGCAATCTCAAGGATCACTCCAGCTGTCTCACATCCCAGAATTGTGTTTGACCTATTCAGGCAGTGGTCTGACTTTGATGGATTGATACTATAATTAAATTTCTCTAAGATCTTTGCTATTATAGTGCATTTGACCACTTAGTACTATGTGTTTCTTCGTTCATCCACTTAATTCCCCATACCCATACCACACAAGTACCTCATCCTTCTATTAGACCAGCTCTTCTCACTCCCAGTCCCCCGAGTGTCTATCTTCATCATATTAGATTAGTTCCATACTCCACCATGGAATGTGCACACAATTCTGTTGATTTCTCTATTATGACACAAATGTCTCCTCTTTTGTGAATCCCTATATGCTCCCAATTATCCCATTCTTTGATCCATCAAGATTCCTTTGTGTCTACTGCCCACACAGCAGGGCTTATAATAGAGTTTCATGTTCTAGTTAATTATTCTCACTGGATCATAACCTACACAGGAGGAGACATCACATTTTTCTGCTTTTCATGGCATAGAGGCCTTGTATATGAAAATGCCTAATAAATCTTTGGTGAAGTGGGAGAAATATATCAGAATGGAGATTCTCAAATGTTTTGTGAGATTGTTTTAAAATTCAGAGAGAAAAATATAATCTAAATTTAATTTATAGACATTACTATGACTTAAATAATATCATTGGTGTGAATAGTGTTGATCGTGGATCCTTGTGAAAGGTAAGTTTATATTCTACTACCAAGCTATTTTCCAAACCCATTGTTTTAAGAGAAAACTTCGTAAGTCAGTAAAAGAGCATTCGTCTACCATGTCTAAGGCCCCATATTAGTTTCCTAATACCAAGTAAATAAATAAAACTAAAACAATAAAAATAGAAGTATAAAATGATCCAAAAGTGTCTATGCCAGTACTCAATGAGGTCTCAATCTGGAAATCCAAATTTATGAGAAAAGTCTTTAAGGAAACCTTGGGAACTCACAGTAATATTTTAAGGGCTGATTGTACGAATTATTCAAAGATACTAGTATTTATAAACAAAATACACTTTCATACCTTTCTTAGTTTACATTAATTCTAATTTTATATAGATATATTCATGGAAAGTTTTGACAGTATAATTAAATGATAATTAAATCAATAGGCACCATGATTTTGGAAATATTCATGTTATACTTAATTCAATAAAGATGTACAAAATATCAAATGGTACAAAGAACACTAAGAAAAATGTGTCCAAACTGAACTACATAAAAAATTTCTAACAGATGCTCCCTTATATATATGTTTTTAAAGTTGTATATTATAGTTACTGGAGAAAATTATAGGAAATTTGAGTTAAACAGTGGTTTGATATTTTATTATTAAAGAAAATAATAAAAAAATGACAAACTGTATAACATGAGAAACTGTTCTCTGATGATGATAAAATAAAATGGCAATAAGAAAGTTTTTGTTAAATTATATATGCTCTTAAATTTTTCTAAGTGTATATATGTGTTTATCCTATTCATCTAAATAGTTATGTTTGCATTATATGCTTAGTGAAGAACTGACTTTTCAAATATAAATGGCATGTTTTGGAAGCGTACCTGAGAGTGAAAATACACTCCAATATATAGACTTAAATTTTTTTTAAAACCTACTTAATAAGGATCTTAAACATTTTAATTCTTATTCTTGCCCACCACCCACCAGAAGTAGTAGAAAGGAATGGTTAATAGGGCAAAGAAAGATGTGAACCTGTTCAGAAATAGTTCTTTGGGGGCAATTACAATCTTTGTTGTCAGGATAGGAGCAGTTCAGTTCATAGCAACCAGCAGTAGTAGCTCAATCCACAGCAGTAGCTCGATCCTCTCAAAAACATCATTCACAAATCAACAATAGCATTTCAATCCAGAGGAAACCACATGGCTCTCTATCAATCAGCCCAAGTCCACTGAAGGGGCAACAAGCCACTGGAATATCACAAGAATTTCTTTGGTACATTTTACCGTACAAAGACACAACAAAGAATAATCAACATAGAAGGCAAGGTGAACCAATGCCACAGCATCAACTGTGAAGACCAGTCTCAGCAAAGCCCAACTAATGCCAGTAAAAAGTGGCAAGGTGAAAAAATGCCACAAAGCAGCATTCACCATCTGTTGGTTTATATTTGTACCTTCTCCAACATCATGTGTTCTCTCAAGCATCTGTTGCAGCAAAACCTCACATATAATTTTTTTCCAGGTAGCTTCCAGAAAAACATCAAGTGTCTTTCTCAACAAAACATTCTCCCATGTGTCTACCTCAGTAAAACCTCCTATCATTACAAAGTTTCAGAAAAACATCACCTGATATAACTGAGTCTCTATAAAAAGCCCAGAAATTTCCATTTCACCAATACATATGTCTCATGCAAGAAAAAGTACCATTTTATGACCATTTGCCTTTTACTCTGTAATTTATCATACTTAAAGTGCTTACTCGAGATTTTATGAATGTTTGAAAGCTAAAAACAGAAAAATTATGTCCATGCTTTACAATACAATCAATGAATATTAGTATTTCACAAATGTGGTCAGCTATATTATTCTCTCTGGTATTTTCATATTTAGTGTCACCCAAGAGTAAAAACAATGTCTCAAACATACTTTGTAAGCAGAGTACAATTGAGCTGTAGCTCACTCCCTCTTTTACTTTTATTTCTAAACACACTTTAACCATTCTTGTTAAAGTAGCCTTAAACTCACTTGGTAGACTAGGAAGGTCTCATTATGAAATCCTTTTGCCTTACTCTCCAAAGACTATGGGATTAAAAGCCTGTATCATCATGTATAGCTACATTATCATTTGAATTTTTGCAAATTTTGAATCGAAACAGTATTTGGATTGAAACATATCTTTATGTGTTACCATGATCAGCTGATGATTTGACATACATACACAATGTATTATGGTTAAAGTCAATAAAGGTAGTATTTTCTCTTCTCTATCAATTATTTTCTTGTGTACTTTAATGCATAAGTTTATAATAAATTGATTTACATTGCAGGTACTTTACTGTTCTATGCAACACTAGAACTAATCATCTTATGTACTTGCTGGGGTATCTGTTGTCAATTTGCTTTATACCCCTGTATCTTAGCCATCCTAACCTCTGCTGACCTCTGTTCACCTCTACTTGTAGAAGATCAATATTTTAGCTTTAACAAATGAATTAATATGTAATATTTGTTTTCTATACCTAGGTTATTGAACTTCAAAATCCCACAGTTTCATCTATACTGTAACAAAAGTCAGTTATCATTTTTACAGAAACTTGTTTAGTTTGAATTCCCTCAAATTTTGAGGCATAAACTTATGTTATTAATTTCCAGAGAGAGTCTGTGTAGACAGACACACAGACAGACAGACTTACCTAGATAGTATAGGATTTATTAAGAGAAATTATGAACAGGGTTTTAGAGGCTGAAACACCAAATGAAATATCTATTATGAGAGAGAAAATACCTATATCTTGAAAGATTCAGAACCATATAAGCCTTTAATGGTATAACTGCCAGGGGCCTAAAGTTGTGTCTCCTCAGAGGGTCTAGGGTAAGTTTCAGAGTACAAGTGGAGAGGACTTGGATGTCTTTTTCTAACCACAGGAAAAAGGGGGGTGTTCTAGGAAAGGAATAAAGAAACAAGAGAGAAAACTACCATTTCCATAAGTTTGGTGGTGTATGTAGAAATTTAGACCCTTAAACTATTTGTTTATCTAATTACAGTGAGGATAGATGTTCTCTAGTTAGAATTCACTATATAAACTATATCTTGATGGCAATAATTTCTGTAAATATCATAACAAACACTGAAAACTGACTTCTTGTTTTTCTAGAAAATCCTGAATTCAATCAGGTTAACATGAAAAATTAACCATCCTATCATTTTTCAATATTATTTCAATATAAGGTACTAAGTCCTGCCACTTTCATCATGTGATGTGAACCAAACCAACTTGGATGCTCTTACTCTGATTGACAGCCCAGTGGTAGAGTTGGCCAGGTTAATCTTTTGCCTTTTGGGGTCTTTTCAAAATTATGGGTTAATATTTTTCTTTTCCAAATGGACATCATTGTTTTACTCTTGGACTTATATCTGCCAATTATTTTTTAAATATCTTAAGCTATTTGTGTCTAAACTAGCATATTGTATGCACTGTATTTTTAGTGACCTGAGCATTATAATTGATTTTCTCATTTGTAAATTATAAAGTAGATAATCAAGGTGTGCAGCAGAAATGGAGTCAGAGGAGACTTAGAAAGTTTTTCCATTACTGAAATTTATTGGCTTCTCTGAGTTATTTTATGAATATTTATAATAACTTTTGTACCAAATAGCTAGTTTCTTCCTACAGTCTTATTTCATTTTGGTTCCTCTCTGTAAGCTGAGTAACTAACATAATTAACTGCATAGCACAACAATCTAGAAATATGAATTGAATGAATGAATTCCAAAGTATCTCAAGAAAACACTAATTTTATTTTACATGATGCCGCTATGTGTGCCTGTGGTGATAAAGATTTTAATAACTGTATATTTCAACACTATTTAACAAGGCTAACACTCATACAACTGAACTACTATTAAAATCTGGGTCTTTTATCTAACTGATCTACCTCGAGATCCAGTTATACAGTTCTGGGAACACTTCTTTCTACCACAGGGACACTGACTCAAACATGTTCATTGCTGCTCTATTGACAACAACCAGGATTGAACACAACATAGATGTCCCATAACAGAAGAATGCATAAAGAAAATGTGGTACAATTATGTAATTTTCAATTTATTTAGAGTTAATTAAATTAATATAGTTTCAACTTAGTACTTTTGAATTTGTTAACTCCTGAATGTATAAAGATACAAGGCTCTGATTTTTGTACGTTTTCTTAAGGATCTTTTTTCCCAGTTGGCTTGTCTTGTCTAGCTTAAATTTGATGGCTTTTGTTTTATCTTATGTTTTATTTTGTTATGTTTTATTGTTATATTTGAGAAGCCTGCCTTTTTCCTAAGGAGTGCAGAGAAAGTATGTATCTGGATGGGAGAGGAGGTGGGAAGGAACGGGGAGGAGTAGAGGGAATGGAAACTCTATTTAGATTTTATTGTATGATAAAAGGACCTATGTTTAAGAGAGTGGAGACAAACTAAACAAGCCAGGAGGAACAAGCCAGTATGCAGAGAGTTTCCGTGGCTTCTACTTCAGTTATTGTCTTGAGTTTCTTCTCTGACTTTTCTTGGTGATGGACTATGACTGGGTTATTGTAAAATGAAATAAATCTTTTCTTTCTCAAAACAAAACCTGAAAGATGCGACTGTAGACCATATGATAAGTTCTCAAAAACACCAAATACCCAATAATCATAGTAAAAATAAAAACTAAAAATTCAGCATTTAAGAAAAATTCTTATACTATATCTCTACCATAGGTGAAATCGTTTGCTTATTGGTCACAGGACTTCAATGAGGAAACAGTGAGAAATTCCTGGGGATAAATATGAACACCATATACAGTCTCTCACCTTCATTGTTTCCTATGCCATTCATATTAAGTTTCACTTACCTAACGTGTATTGGCTCTTATAATAATATCCAATGGTATGTCTTTTACTTGTATACTAATCTTCATAAAATTTAATTCATTCAAATATTTCAAGTTATTTCTTCCATGGGAAACTACAGCTCTTACTGTGCTATGTTTACCATACATACCACATACACTATTACCTGTCATAATATGTTAATTTTCTTAAAATTAATTTCTTTATTTTTTTTACTTACATCTCAATCTCAGCTTCCTCTCACTCCTCTCTTCACAAGTCTCCCTCTTAACTGCCTCCCTCATCCTTAAGTTATCTTTTCCTCAGTAAAAGGAAGGCCTCTCATGGATCTGAACCCCTTCCTTGTAATACCAAGTTGCAGTAGACCTAGGAACAACTTTTATGGCTTGATAAGGCAGCCTAGTTAGGGAAACAGGATTCAAAGGCTGACAAGAGGGTCAGAGTCAGTCCTTTCTTGTCTGGATTGGTATCCCAATCTCTCCATCAGAAGTCTTTTCTGATTACTGGTAATAGCTATTTCAGGTTCCATATTCCTCATGCTAGTAGTCTTAGCTAGGGACACCCTCATACCCTACTGGGAGTTTCTATTGTCCTATGTTTCTAGCTCTCTAGAAATGACCACCATAATTGATTCATTTTCTCCCATGCACTATCTCTATATTCCCCCACTAGATTCCTTCTGATTCCCTCTTTATCCTCTCCCATATTCACATCTCTTCCTCCATTAACTCTGATGTCTAGTCTACTTCCCTTCAGTGAGATTCAAGTGTCTCTCCTTGTTATTTAGCTTCTTTGGGACTGGATTGTAGCATGTTTATCCTGTACTTTATGGCTAATATCCACTTATAATTTATACATATCATGTTTGTTTTTCTGGGTTTGAGTTACTTCAACTGGATGGTCTTTTCTAGCTCCCTCAATTTGCCTACAAATTTCATGATGTAATTGTTTTTAATAGCTAAATAATATTCCATCACATAAATGTACCCCATTTTTTATCATTTTTCCATTAAGGGACATCTAGGTTGTCTAGTGTCTGGAAATTATGAATAAAGCTGCTATGAACATAGTTCAGCAAGTGTTTTGCTGTATAGGAGAGCATTTGGAGGTATATTCCCAGGATTAGTATAGCTAGGTCTTGAAGTAGACCTATTCTCAATGTGTTCTTAATGGAGGTCTATACAACACACTAAGGTGTTGAAGTTAATATTAATCTTGATCAGGAGTTTATATCCTGCCTTGATAATTCAGTTCCCAGATAAAAGACACAAACTCTTTTATGTTTATAATAACCCTTATTCATCACTAGAGCTGGGCAGATATGTACCCTCTATGGTATTAGTATCTACTTCCTAATAACCCTACCATAAGATTTACCATTTTTTTCTGGGCTGCTATTACTCTAACTGGCTAGTCTGCATGGCCAGTTTTCGTGATTATTTATCTCCTCTCTTCACCTTCTCTTTTCTCCCTTGTTGTCCTCCTCATATCCAAAGCCTGGGAACCAAAACCACACCTACCTTTCTTCTACTCAGTTATAGGCTGCCAGCAACTTTCATCAACAAATAGTTTTAAATCAAGGAACAAAGTCACAGAACATCACTTAATGTACATGAGGATTCTGTTGTCCCTGAGGCAACCAGATCTTGGGTGAAAGTATTAGCATTATAATACATAGCAAGAGGCAAAACATCAACACTAAAGACTGAACTAAGTTTAGTTTTGTTTTGTCTACATGGAAGTCAACTCTCTCCATATGACAATGTTCAGGAATGATATTTGGAAATATGGTTAAATGAGATCACAAGGGTGTTCTCTCTTGCATTGGTGCAACATATAGTCTGTTTCCATTGTCATATTATGACATGATATGAAGGTGTCAATCCGAAAGTCAGGGGAAGAGGTAAAGGGGGATAGATAGATAGATAGATAGATAGATAGATAGATAGAGATGGATCATCAAAACTTGATTCTTGCACCTAAGCTTAGACTTGTAGCCTGCATGTTTGTGAGAAATAATTTGGTTTGCTTAACAGAATTGGTTTAACCTGATGTTTGTGAAGATTCACTGTATTATTTCTAAACACTTAACAATGAGGAAAATCATAAAAAGATTCTGCCAATATTTCTTACACTTGATTGATCACAAGTGCAGAATGTTAACTATCAGGTCATTAAAATAAAAAATAAGAATCTAAGGCATCATAAATGGATTTCAGCTGTCCTGGCCACTTCTAGTCCCCAAGTTTGGGTCTTATCACCTATAACTGTCTCCTCTGCTAACAACATTGACCCTTTGTTGTTCTTACCATGGAGATCAGCACCTGTTCCCTCTACCATAAAATCCTATCTATGGATGGCTACAAGTTGTGTTTTCCACTACTAGCTTCCAATTGTATTTCACCTTTATAAAATGGGATTTTCCCACTCATTCTTCTAAGACCCACATCTATATCTCTGCTGATTTCAAAGGAATTACATGGCATACCTATATACATATGGATTTCAATATCAATGGCTGTCATTACTATAAAGGTCTCTCCATAAGGAAGGAAATAAATTTCAAGTTTTTTATTGCCATATTTCCATTGCATTGAAATATGTCTAACAGAATTAGCAGTAAGCAGGTATTCATAGAAGGGTTTGCTGATAACATTTAATGCTGATCCTTGATCATAACTTGGCTAATATTTAAAACTTTAAATCAACCTCCACAATCCCCAAAAGTCTAGGAGAAGTTCAGCAGGTGACTAAGGTAGACTACATTGTCAGAAATATGCTCTCAGTTATTTAATCTTCTGAACATTAAAGACACTATCTATAGTAAAATTAAAATATCATCTTACATTCACCACTGAATTGAAATTCTAATGTTTATATTAAATAGATATTTTAATGTGTACCATATTATAAAGAATTCCCCAAAGTAGTTTATAGTTGCAAGGATTGAGTCAGACACTTTGAGGCAAACACAATTTGGAAAAATCAGTAAATATATAACTAAGTATAAGTCATAGATGTGGTGGGCTTGGGAAGAATTAAGAAAGAGAAAAATATAAAACAAAACACATGTATAACTCAATCCAAAGACTTTACAATTTAGGAGGAAGTGGAACACAGGTTTTAATTCCAACTTAAGTGGATCTAAAAAAAAAAAGGCATAGTAGGAGAGGAAGTATATTCTTTGGAATCAGAAGGCTTTCCTTAGAATTCTAATTTCATTAATTGCTTGCTGGGTTATTCTACAACACGTTTTCATGTCTGAATTTATTCTGTGATCTTTAAAATAGAATACTGATAATAATGCAGCTGACAAAGCTGGTGACATTAAGTGAGGCTGAATTTTAGAAAGTACCAAACTATAAATACCATCAATTGTATTCATATGAAACCCTGGTTGTTCTCACCGCCCTTCTATTATTGCATTTTCTACACTGTAAATTAGCATTTTTCTTTTATTATCACATAATTCTTTGAGTCCTGCCCTTGACACAAGACTTCCTTAAAATTGCTCAGCATGGCACATTCATCGGAGTTTGGAGGTTGATTTATAATCTGGCAGAAAAAGATGATAGGTACAGTGAAAGTTCTTGAACTGTACTCCAGGGATTGGCTTTTAGGGTCTTATAAACAGAATCTATAGCTCTGCATTTGCTCCCAAGGTTACTGACAAGAGTTTGCCCCATTATCCCAAAGGTTTTAATGTCATAATAACATGTTCAAAGCTACAGATGCTGAAATAAGATGAGAAGTCACAATAAGATCATAACCAGAGCAGTTATGGAACAAAAAAAATGATCAATACATTATATTCAGTCTATAGTTTGAAACCAAAGAAATCAGTTAATTACTTTTTTGCGTGAAAGCAAGAATTTTATTTTTCTAAACTCCATGCTAAGTAGCTTTGTAAATGCAAATTTCCTCGCAATTATTAAATACAATTTAAGTACAGCCTTGATGGGTAAAAGATTAATACTCATTGACAAGCATGATCTGTTGTGTTGATCCACAGTATCTCTTTGAAGTATTCTTGATTTCTTGATTCTCACTTACCCTGCAAAGACACGGTTTCTGTCTTTGATTATTTCCAGCTGAGTTCTAGCCTTGTTCTCTATAGGAAAGAATACTGGTTTGCCTATGGCAAGCCCAGCAGTAAATGCCAAGTTAAGGACAGGATTTAGCATGGGATTAGCAGTTTAGATTTCCATTTTAAAAGACACAGACTTTTTTCTACAGCTGAATGTGCCCATGGTTACTGTGCCAGTTGTAACTCAAAAGGAGCTCACTTTCTGTTTGTTTCATTCATTAATACTCAGATATTATCTACATTTCTCCTTTGTATAGTCCATTAAAATTAAGGAAAACACATAATAGTATATAACTCTTACAAATACACAGCCTTTCAGAGAAGGGTCTCTCTCGACCGAGGTATGCTGAGTCACCTAATAGATTCCTACGTTTCTTTTAGAAAAAGGCATCAGCCGCAGTTACACATATCATGATCTGTTTTAGTAATGGATCTATAACTGAAAATGTACAATTCACTTGTTGATGAATAAGGAGAGAAGGTTTAACGGTGTAAACACACATATATACATATATATATATATATGTATGTATATATATATATATATATATATATATACATCTTTATGTGTTTATTGTAGTATTAGAAAGAGAAAAAAAGGATAAAAATAATGTCAGTCATAATAACTGTATATTTGAATACTCATTTGCAGTTTGCAAAGTCTTTTGCCCTGTGGTATGTGGGAGAAGAAGGAATAAAATTTCACCTCCCAGAAATCTTCATTCTATCTGATGTCTAGACATTTCTACTTTACCAGATAAGTCCTTCTGTGAACCTCTGCATTATCATCCTGTAAAGTGGGTCCTCTGTCAGTCCAGTTCACCTCTCAGGGCTCCTGGAGGAGAGTTTGAATTTAAAGGTGAGAGCGAATGCAGGAACTGAGAACTCTAAGAGCTCCACTAAGGTCAGTAATTCCCAGGACATCACTTTTAAAATGCAGCATAGGGGAGAACAACTGCTCATCTAACAGATGGAAGCAAACCATATCACATTGCCGATGTGTCTTGTCCTGACAAGCAAGAATTCAATCTTCAAATGTAATTTTCATACATTTTAGTTGTAAAGGACTTTTTGGAGGGACAATGTGAGATCAAACGTAATTTCAGAGTTAATTTCTTGAATAGATAAAATTGGTAAATGTGTGGAAAATGGGAAATGCCTTTAGAGTACAGATATCAGCTTTATAGACTAAGGTTACAGGAAACAGAGCATTTACCCATGTAGAATGTTTGAACTAGAAAACCCCTCTGAAGAATGAGAAGTAGTGAAAGAATAGGAAGATCTGTTTGCAAATATCTTGAGTTTACAAGATGAGTTTATACCAAGACAGCTATTGCATTGCTAGCTTTGTGATGGATACACTAGTCAACAATATGGAGGTTCATATTTTCTAAGTTTGGGTTTAAAAATAAACTGAAAAACAAAACTGCCCACTATTGGGAAAGAAGAAAGAGAAGTAGAATCCAATGACTTTCAAAAATTGTGGGATTTTTTTTAATAATTCAAAAAATAGAGAGGTTGAAATAAAAAATTGTTGAATGATTCTTTTTTACACTGCTGGAGTGCCATACAACAGGCCTTCATAATAACTACTTGGTTTTCTGGGAGATGTCCATCTTATGAGAGCCTGACTCTGCTTCTGAGACATTACCTACTAATACATAGTTTTAAAAGAAGATAGAGATGCAGATTTAGGTCCCATCAAAAAAATAGTTCTGAGGGAGATGGTTTTACTGAGTGTCAGAGTCTTAGTCACAATATTCCAGTATGACTTTCCCAGCTGACTCTGCTCTGAAAGTGGGCCTTGAGCAATGCCTCTAATTCCAGTGTTCTTAAATGAAGACTTTTGTGCCATATTACTCTATATTATATGAGTCACCTTTGTCCTTTGTAAGGCAATTGACACTGTGACATTTTGTTACTTAACATTAATTTAACATCCTTCTTCTAACCTCCAGAGTCAAGGAAACAGCTACAAAATAGTCTGTTCTCCATGACTGTGATAGCATTTCAGGTGTATTTTCCATTCCAAAATCTTGACTTTTCTGATTTTTTACATGATTATTTATTGATGTGATAGTTGATCAGCAATAGCACCAACCTTAGTGAAGTAAGGCAGGAAATATTTTAAAAGTTTCAATATATTAAAAATTTAAATGTCACACAGTTTATACCAGAAAAAAATATTACTTTATGACAAGATGATAGGATAATAAATCTGTAGGCTCCCTCCCAAAATCCTTACTCAGAAAGATGTAGACTTTTTAAAGGTTGTATTCAAATAGATATAATAAAGTAAGTTTTTAATGCCACAGAGAACTTCCCCATTTCTGGCAAATGAAATTAGTTTAGTTGTAAGTGCTAAGAATGCAGCTTACAAATGCTACAAGTCGTAAACAAGAAAGGTGTCCTGACCTTTGGAGTATGAATCATGTGTCCTATTTGCATCTCTAAATTCATGCAAAATGTCCTTTTGGTTTCTTGATCCACTCAAATTTAGAACAATGCAGGGAAAGAAATTCTGGGAAGTATAATTCTGTCTCTGTGAAGATGACCCAGTCAATGTCCCCCATAGATCACTTCTTACCTATTTGGCATCCATATTCATTTCTGCACAGTATGTTTAATTGAATTTACAGATAAAGACAAAAGAAAAGTCTCTTCCCTGACTAATTGTAAAGTCCTTGGCATTCATACACCCAAAGTATGCCATTCTCTCCTTGTTAGAGCAAATATATGACCTTTACCTTTCAGATGGCATTTGTTTTTAAAGAAATAGTGCTCCCCTTTGATGTGTTCTATACTAAGTCATGGGACAAAAACCGATAGGTTTTTTCATAAATATGTCTTCACTAAGTGATAACAAACTAGAAAAGGAGAGAGTTGAAATGCATAAGCATATTTGTATTGAAGAAACCCAAAGGCTCACCAGATGGGGTCCAGATACTCGTGATCTCAACTCTTGGAAAACAGAAGCAATGAGTTTTAAAGATGCAAAGTAATTTTTCCTCTGTGAGCATGAGGACAATTCTATTAGAAAGAACAAGCCCAAACTAAACAAGCTGTAAATTTCAGCCTCTGCTTAGTAGAGGAATGTTGAGCAAAGAAAGAGGAGAAGCCATGCCCACTGAGTTAAGTTGGCATTGAGGTGAGTCTTATGGCAGACAATCAGCCACACCATGGAGAGGAGAGCTTTAGAGAAAACATGCAAATATTCAAAGTGCCAGAGAAAGCACACATATGCTCTGGACAGCATCTCAAATGAAAAGACAAAAGAGAAGACTAAAAATAAAATGAAACAAAAAAATCAAAGGCAAGGTTAAACCTCTCTGATTTCTCACTCAGAAAGAAACCATCATGGTGGTTCTAGAGTAACTAAACTATATCGTGGCAATTCTAGTAATGTAAAGAACATTATCTTACTAAAGGTCCATTCATTTGTCCAGTCTGGCTTAGCATCAACCTACCTTATTGAGGAATGGTCTACTGATCAGGTAATTAGCTGGCCTAGCATGATTTACATTCAAGGGAAGAGACAGTAACACATCTCTACCCAGAAGTAAATTTTTTTCTCTTTCCTTTTCTTCTTCCTGTTTTTATCTAGGCTGCAACAGTTTTCCTTCACAGGAATTCAACACTACTGTAGCATTATGCTCTCTGAAGAATACTGATGTCCTTTAGGAAGTAGGACAGGGATCAAAGTTCTTTTTTATTTTTTAATTTGGAGATTTCTTTTTTTTTTAATTGAGTATCTTCTTCATTTACATTGCCAATGGTAAAACCTTTCCCAATTTCCCCCTCCCAAAAGCCCCCCTCCCCAACCATTCCCGCCCCCTCCTGCCTCCCCCTTCCTCCATGTATATGCCCTTCTACCCAACACAATCCCACCTCCCCCCAACTCCCCCTCCATCTGTTTCCCTTTGTTGTGGCCTCTATTGAGCCTTTACCTGACCAAAGACCACTCCTCCCACTGATGCCCAAAAAGGCATTCTTCTGCCACATTTTTGGTTGGAACCATATATACCCCTTGGTTGATGATTCAGTTCCTGGGAGTCTTGGGGTGTCTGGGTGTCCGAAGTCATTGTTTTTCCCATGGGGCTATATACCCCTTCAGCTCCTCTGGACAACCCTCCAGATCCTCCCTTGGGGACCCCAAGCTCAGTCCAAGCTTGGTTGCTAGTTTCTGCTTCTGATTTCCTAAGACTCTGACAGGGCCCCTCTGGAGACAGCCATGGCATGCTCCTTTTGATACATGCTTCTCATCTTAGTGTGGGGGTTTGCTGACTATTTATAGGATGAATCCCTAGGTAGGGCACTCACTGGGTGGCCTTTACTTCAGACTCTGCTCCACACATTGCCTCCCTTGTTGCTCCTGTGAGCATTTTGTTCCGTTTCTCAGAGGAACCATAGCTCCCTCACTTAAGTCATTCTTCTGGAGCTTCCTGTGCTGGGTGAATTGCAGCTTGTTTATTTTGAGCTTTTGAACTAGCATCCCCTTATTAGTGAGTGTATACCATGTGCTTTCTTCTGTGACTGGGACAAAGTTCTTACACTTTCAATATTCCTGACTTTCATCTAGATGAGAAGGACATTTTCATCTGATGGCCAAGGTTTGAATCCAGGTCTTTATCTCCAATTGTTTGCCCCCTTCTCTCTCCTGTCCTTAGCATCACCCCTATGAGGAGGTGACTCATACAGGCATTGGAGGAACTATGATCCTGGGTGGGAAAACTGGGTTGGCAGTTGGAAAACTCTTTAACATTCATGTCCATATTGAGGGGACCTAAAAGTGAATTAATTGTTAAATTTGTATTAGAGACAGTTTTAGAGAGAAATGGAAGCCTTGACTAGATCCTAGATAAAAGTAGGATGGGGAAGTAAAGATGAGAGTTATTAGCATTACAGGCTCTAGTCCAGGAAACAGAAGAGGGGATTGTTAAATTATAATATAAATTCAACATTTCTCCCTTCCCTTTCTGCCCTCCACACTCTCCCATATATCTCTCTTCACTCTCTTCAAATTCATGCCCTTCTTTTTCACTACTTGTTATTGCATGTATATATGCATATGTGCATATATGTGTATTCCTAAATGTAACCTACTCAGTCCATATGTTACTTATATGTATGTTTTTCAGGGCTTGACCCTTTGCCATTAGACAACAAAGTGGTATGCTCTGTTCTAGAGAAGACTACCTCTTCTGCTCCCAGTTTTTTCTGTTACTTCTAATTTGTTTTATAGAATTGAAGTCTTATGGGCTTTTGCTGTCCAGGTAAGCATGTTCACTGTTTAGGCAATCATATTGGTGAGACTTTATTAGTGTTTCTAGAGCACATTGTCTCACAGCAAAATCTCTAATTCTCTAGTCCTTACAATCATTCTGCCCCCTTTTCCATGATGTTCTCTGAGTCTTGGATAGATATTTTTGTAGATACATCCATTGGGACGGAGCTTCATGATTCTGCATTTTGACTGGTTGTGGATTTCTGTAGTAGTCTTAGGCACTTATAAAAACAAGTTTCCTTAATGATGGGTGAGGTTAACTTATACTTACCTTTGGGTCTAAAGACAAATGTTTATAAAATGACTATTCACTATAATGTCTTGATGGGCTCTCAAGATCAATCATCCTTTGGGCTTCTCCTAGGTTTCTGCTTTGGTCTTCAAGGCTGGATTCAAGTGTGGCAAACACAGGATCTTCTTTCTGGCATTTTGATAACTGTTGGAGGGGCTAGGATCATGGAATGTACCCACTCTAAGATGGCTTCTAGATAAGGAGAGAGAAGAAACATAACCATTTGATATTTAGCTTAAAATAACAATGAGCTGATCTTTCTTCATTACAAGTAGGCACTTGAAGTATAGTACAGAATTGACTCAAAATCATAACATACTATATCTGTGTAGCAGGCTTCTTATGAAGAAGAAATTAACAAATGAGAAATAATTATCAAAATAACATCACATAAGGATTCCAGACTAGTGTTTGGGGAGTGTGATCACTTGAAATGTTAAAAAACACATTAGTAGTTTTATCTTTGGTTTATGGCTTGCTATTGTTCATGAAATCAGTAATTGCCTTGGAAAAGCCTACAGCTTTTTAAGCCTTTCTCAAAATCATTCTTAGCTACATAGTTTGTCCTAGGTCAGGAAAGGATATGTGAAACTCCATCTAAAACCATAAAGAAAAAATGCAGAAGCTCAAATCCATCACTATCTTTGTCTGTACAAACTGTTGTATGCTATACCTTGTGTTCATAACTGCTTTCTTCCACTATTTACTACCTTCCTTCAGTTAATGTCTTGTCCCTTTTCTGATTTAGTAATGAAACCTTAATTTCCAGAATGTTTTAACCATAGACTCTTACTCCCTTATCAGACTGTTGTAGTTTTGATTGACTTTAATCACAAGGTTATGTGAATAATGACTAGAAGCTCAGAGGGCTTCCTGCATTCATGTGTATTCATCCTTGCCGTCATTGTTAACAGCAGTTCAATTTCCCTTTGGTATTCAGGATTAATTATCCCAAGTTTCACAGGCATCTTTTCCCCATAGATTTCTTTGAAATGAGAAGCACAAACTGGCTAAGGGAAGTTATCTTCTCTCTGTTAGTAAAAGCCACTGAAATGTGTCCTGCTAGTGATTTTCTATATCCTATGATGGCCTTCCTGTCTTAAAAAAAAACAAAAATTTTTCAACCATTAGAGTCCAGAATTATACTGACAGGATTGCCAGAATTTATTACTGCCTCACAGAACAGTCATAACAACCATTCACTTTTTAGCCCTTGATGCCATGAATACTGAATTAGAAACTACTTATAAATAAGTTTTTAGTTAGAAACCTGTTACACCAAGGAGGATCGATGTAACTCAAGGACTACTAAGTATATCCCATACCTGGTACCATAACTGAATCATCTAAAGGTCATTCTAATGTTCTTGCAATACAGTACTGTGGGGTAAAACATTATGGTCATGGATGGTAAGTTCATAGTCACAGTAAGTTTTGTTTCTCAAATTCATGACCTCTAATTTTTTAATTGTTACATATGTTTGTATATGTGTCTGTGAATGTACATGAATGTACATGTGCATATATTACTAAATATATAAACACAACTTGTCGAAGTAATAGTTGACTGAAGAAAAAAAGATAATTCACTGATCAAAAGTAGACTTTTTCAACAATTGGTGCTGAGAAAATAGAGATCCATACAGAAACACACAATCTTGAAACGGCCTAAGCAAAAATCAAGTAAAATATGTAAATTTAACTAAATATGAAATGTAAAGTTTGTAAGAAAACATACCAAGAAGATCCAAATACCTTTGATTTGATGTGCAATCCAAGAGGAAGTTCAACAAGTTTGATTTCCTTATAAGTTTTAAACCTTTGGGGAGTGGGGAGCCAGAAAAGGAGAAATCATTTGAAATGTAAATAAAAATATATCGAATAAATAAAAAAATAAAAAAATTTAAAAATGTTTTAAACCTTCATCCCAGTCAACGATACTTTAAAAAGACAAGACACGGAGGAAAAAAATCTTTGCAAAATATATCAGATAAAGGGAAATGGTCCATTTGCATGCATACTTTGCCAAAGAAAGTATCTACATGTCCAATAACTATGTGAAAGGATGTTCAATGTTATTACTAAATTCTTATTGAAATAATGAAAACCTTTAAAATATCTGAAAATTCAAGACACTGACACTTTCATCTAACAGCCAGAATACAATGCTATGAAAGCTCTCACACAGGGCTGGTGAAGAGGCAGAAGAGTTGTGGCATTTTGAAAAATCATTTAGTAGAAATTATCTAGTCCCATCCCTGGGTTTCTAGCCTGTTTTCAACCATTTAGTTCCTGGATTAAAAAACACATATAAAGGTTATACGTGTCTTTTACACATATAAGTACAACATTTATATTAAGCCTTAAACAGCACAAGAGCTGGGCAGTTACCTACCTTCTATGTTACTAGTTTACTTTCCTATTGATAAGCCTTAGTTATTATTTATTATCCTTCACCTGGGCTGCTCTTAACTTTGTACAGCCAGCTCTCCAGGCCACATTTTTATGGCTAATCTAACTCATGGCAGTTTCTTTCCCTCCTCTATTTTCTTTTTATCTTCATGGTTCTCTTCTGATCCTAAGCCCAGGGAGCCTAAACCCACCTATGTCTCTTCTGCCCATTGGCTGTTGGCATCTTTATTTACCAATCAGAAATAACACGGGGGCAGGGTCACAGGTCTACCTGTAGACTCTAGGTCTTGGGGGCCCACACTTAGCATTACAATGCATAACAAGACCAAACCTTAAGAGAGCCCTGTGGCCACTTCTTACAGCTTAGTTATAATATATGGTTTAACAATTTTCTTCCTACATATTTGTTTAAATGTCTTTAAAACATATGTCCACACACAAACTTACCTGGGAATGGTTAATATATATATATATATATATATATATATATATATAAACCGGTTTTGAAAAGATAGAAGCCAGGTTGCTTTTAAGAGACAAATGAATGAATATGCTTGTTTAATGGGAAATTAATTATGAAAAGGAGTGAGTTTTCAACAAAGAAAAGTTGTAGCAAACACTAAATGCTCACTGAGGCTTCATGCTTCAAGTTCTCAATGCCAAGAGAACTGGTTTATAAAAATAGTTTATTATATTATTATTATTATTATCATCATCATCATCATCATCATCATCATGATTATTATTATCATTGTCTTTATTCTTTCTTTACAGTCCAGTCACTCTACTCTCATTCTCCTCTCCAAAAGTTCTATCATGACCCTATACGCAATGGCAAAGACTTCATGTGGCAGGGCCTAGTGGCAAGGCTTCACTCCATATACAAGATTTGATGCACTATGGACCAGTAGCCCCCAACCACCTGCTCTGCTCTTAGACCCATTGGACGACTTCAGATGACTTTGCTGAGGCCATTTTATTGGTCATATCTCAAAGAAATATCTCCATTCTGACTTTCTATTCAGTATTTTTCCAGTCACCCTTCTCTTTTCTTTACCCTTCCCACTAGGCCCATAAAACAGCAGGAGGAGCCTTTTTTCAGGGCTTTCTTGCCAGTAAGATGACTCTCCCATCTGCCCTGTTGAAGCTGACCTTCCTCCATGGGGAAAATAGAATGCCAAGAGAACTGGAGCTTTTTCTAGTTTAACTCCTGCTTGTACCTTGCAGTAGAAATTAAAGGCTTGGCAGTTGCTGTGATTTTGGTTATTGTCTTAATGGCCCACCTCAGCATCTGGCAGATCAGTTCTGTCCTACTCAAGCCCTGACACATAGTGCATAGAAATGGAAGACAACCTGAAAAACTACATATATAGTCTGATTCTAACTAATTGATGTCAGGGAATTAATATACATTTTATATAAAAAGATAGTAAATTATATGGGTGCTCAGTAATTCAAATGGGAGTAGTAAATAGGGAGAACACTAGAAGACTTAGAGATAGTGAAACTATCTGGTAAACTATTTTGATGAAGGGTTTATGGTATTATACTTATGTCAAAACCCACAGGAATGTGTCAACGCCAGCAGAAGTGTGGGTTTTAGTTAGTAGCAATGTGGTAGTATTATTTTGTCTACTGTAAGAAAAGTACCTTAGTAACAACAGGTGCTGACAGCTAAGCAAGCTACAAAGAAAGTAAGAGTTGGGAAAAAGAGGAATAATGTGATCTACCTTGATTTTCTATAAGCCCATAACTACTACTAAATAAAAAATATAACTAGTAAAATATATATCCACTGGGAACATTTTTCTGATATAATTGTCTTCCTGGGGAATCATGGTAGAAATATAGTAGAGAACCCGTTGACAGCCCACCTACAATATTAAGTCAGGAGGCAGCAAATTCTCTTTTGAGGTCCCTGGTTATATGCTGTGAGTGACGGAGAATGAGCCATGAATGTGGACCATCAGATACCTCTGACAATTAGTCGTACAACTTGCTAATGCCTATTAGAACTATGCATTTTTTATGACTTGGTCACTTCATTATGACTGCTCAATAGTAACATGTTGACCAATCATAAAACATTGTGCTTAATAAATGGAACAGCAATGCCCAGTGGTAGTACTTCCTAATAGGCTCATTCTCATCTGTCTTCTTTATGCTGTCAGATGCACTTGACCAGGGCTGGCACTACCTACAGTGACCTAGGTCCATCCTTGTCAATAGATAATGAAGAGTATGTAGAAATATACACAGGCCAGAGTGATGGTGGTAATTTCTCAAAAGAAGTTTCCTCTTCTTAGGTTCATCAAATCAACAAATAAGTAGCCATCACAACTTCCCAACAAGCTGGAATTATGAGATGAATAAAACCCTTTCTCTCCTATGTTGCTTTTGTTGTTGTAGTGTTTTTGTTTGTTTGTTTCTTTCTTTTTAATTCACAATAGCAGATCTAAACTTAGGATAGAAATCAGGCATCCATAGATGGCATGATGGCAATTATATCCCACAATATACCTATAGGACCTATAGGACTGAAGGATTTTAAGAAAGAAAATCCCTGTGGCTAATGATGTACTTGTGTCTGATTTAACATGTTGTCACATCATATAAAGAGATTAAATTTAGAAACTGAAAAACTATATTTTCACGTAGAGTAAGCCAATTATCAAGCTTAAATTTCCTAGATTATAAACTATGTTAATCTTTCTTTTCTCATATGTAAATTTTGAATATAATATATTAAATAAATTCAGGGATATGCCAAGTTTCTGAAGGAGATATTTAGGAAAGCAGTTGAGCTAGAGGTAAGAGGTGAACTGAAGATCTTGGTATAGCCACTTAGCAACATAAGTCAAAGTAAAAGAAGGAAGTGAATTGATCTCTTTGCTATTACAAGAGTCCAACGTTCAGAGGAAGTGTTCTTATTACCTTTTCTTCCATGGCCCAACACCAATTGGACATAGGTCAATTGATGCAGACTCTGTGAAAACTACAGTCAGAGGAACAAGTGCTGAGGGTAGACAAATAATTGCTGACCATTAAATGACTTCTCAAATGATGTTATAAAGTACTATTTTGTATTCGTAAACATATAAAAGATGTAACATAGTTTGTGGAAAAAACGCATGTACAATAGAGTTTATTCAAGTATAAATTTTAATGCTTTTAGCCATAAGTGATATAACAAGAATCAACTATATGAATTAAATGTGATAGTTTTAAATGCAAGAACAAATAAAACAACTGGATTAATTGACTAGTTGATTTACTGACAAATGTGTTATGACCAGGGAGGCTCACAAAAAAAAAAAAATGTAACTTTGGATGTCCCCTAGGAAGAACAATTAAGGATTTGCTAATCCTGCGTTTAGAGTGGCTTGATAAAGCATGAGCATTGTGAGTAATGGTAATTGACTGTGCAATACAGAGACAAGTGACTTTTCAGGTAGAAAGTACTTGAAAAAGAGGAATTTTCTGGACTGATGAAAAAAATTACTTTAGTTGTATGTTTGTTGTTGTAGTTGTTTTCTTTTGTTTGTTTTGTGTTTGGTTGCTGTGGCAGTTTAAATAAGCTTGGCCCTAGAAGTGACACTATTGGGAAGTGAGGACTTGTTAAGGTCTTCTTAGAAGAAGTTTGCCACTGTGGGGGTTGACTTTGAGACCCTTCATTAGCCATGTTGGAATCAGCCTTCTGTTTAATTTAGGATTAAGATGTATAACTCTCAGCTCTCCTCCAGCTCCACGTCTGCCTGGACAATAACATGCTACCTGACTTGGTGATAATGAACTCAACCTCTGAACCTGTTATCTAGCCCCAATTAAAGCATTCTTCTGCTTTTCAAAGTCCCCAAATCCACATTCCTCTAAACAAAAGCATGGTCAGGCCTATCACAGCAATATCACAGTCCCTGGTACCAATTTCTGTCTTAGGGTTTCCATTGCTGTAAAGAGACACAATGACTAAGGCAACTGCTACAAGGACAACGTTTTATTGGGGCTGACTTTTAGGTCAGAGTTTCAGTCCATTATCATCATTGAAGGAAGCATGGCAGTATCCAGGCAGACAAGGTGCTGGAGAAGGAGCCAAGAGTTCCATGGGGGATAGGATAGGGGACTTTCAGAGGGGAAACCTGGAAAGGGAATAACATTTGGAATGTAAATAAAGAGAAGATCTAATACAAAATAAAAAAAATAATAAAAAGAGTTTCACATTTTGAATCAAATGCCACTCAGGAGAAGATTGGGGGAGGCTCCCAAAACCCATCCCCACCCACCCCCACAATGACAAACTTTCTCCAACAAGGCCACACCTACTCTAAGAAAGGCATGCCTTCTAATAGTGCCATTCCCTGGGCCAAGAATATTCAAACCACTGCAGTTGCCCTCCATCTATTCCTTCATTTAATAACAGCTTTTAGTGGTTTAGGACTTTATGTGTAAACTGAGAGGCATAAGCACACTGGAAGTGACCAGTTAACTCTGGCTTTAGAATAATGTAAGATATTTATTTTTATTTTGCATTGTTTCCTTTTTGTATATATTGTGTATAAACATTTTATTTTCCTCTACATTCCTTGGGCTTTCTTTATTTCAGAATTTACCAAGTTAAGCATACTGCCCAGTAACTTTCTTAAAATTTAGCAGATGGTTGTGAGCCATCATGAAGTTGTGAATTGAACTCAGGACGAACCTCAGGAAGAACAGGTAGTGCTCCTAACTGCTGAGCCATCTCTCCAGCCAGCCCCTCATTATTAATTTCTTTGTTTCTTCTTTGTTTTACTAGATATTTCCTATACTTATTTGATAAAATAATTGTCTTCCTTAAACTTTATATTTTTGGCATTCATATTTAAATTTGTAATTCATTAGATGTTAATTTTGCATATGAGATTAGGCTTCCAGGTTCATTTTCCTTTTTCTTTATCTGGATTAACACGTGTCTCAGCTTCATTGATTGAAATATCTATCTTTTCCCACTGAGGAGCAATGGCGCTCAGATATAAAATAAGACTCGAAGTCTGGGCTTTTTGTTGAAGCCTCCCCTTCTTTTGTTGAAGGATCAGTCAGGTGGTTAATTGGATAAGATAATTTCCTCCTCGTCATCCTCCTCTTCTTCTTCTTCCTCTCCTCTTTTTAATCCCCCTCTTACTTCTCCACCTTCTTCCCCTCCTCTTCTTCCTCCTCTTTATCATCATCATCCCCTTCTCCTTCTTCCCTCTTTTTTCTCTAAATATCTCTTAGATCATCATGACCAGGTCAAATGAAATGTGGAACTGCCCATATAATAAGGACCTGAGAAAACCAATCTAATATCAATTGAGAACTAGAAAGCTCTTGCAAAACTCTTCTAAATCAACCATTTTTTTTAATGAGTATACATTAATTCAAATTAAGACATGAAATTTCAGGCAAAAAATATTGTGTTAAGGTAAGTGTGTGGCTAAGGATCAAACTTCAGTAACTAATGTATTTTAGACAACAGATAGCCAGTACAAAATTAGAGGCTTAGCTATCTTTCTACTTCTACATAGTGATCATATTTCAACCTCAGGAATGACTAAGACTCCAGCTGCCACACTAATTGTCCTGCCAATGGAGAAAATGTTTTTCTCTTTGGATGCTTCAAATATATATTTTTGCTTTTCTATATGAACAATTATATATAAACTTGAGCATGTTGAATGTTTGAACTATCACTAAAATTCTATTGTTTTTGGAATTTTGATACAGTAAAAGTTATGTAGATCAGATTTCAGGAATGATAATAGAGTAAGCAAAAATAATTCATAAAGAAAAAATATTTGACTTTACTTTCATGGTTTGGTTTAATGTTGGGTAGGTCTACTTCTTAGATCAACTAATAACACTACTAGATATAGTAGTGAAAACATGGGAGATGTGTGGCCATGAAAAATACACATGACCAGAGAGTGAAAAAAAAAGAGAGAAGAAAAGGAGGTCATGATCTCACAGTCCTCTCAATGTTATGTTCTCAACAAACCAATGATCTACTATGAGGTTCCAACATCTAATAAATGCAACAATTTCTAATAGTATAATCCTGAGACAAATTTAAAACAATCCAGTAAGAACGTTGTCTAAACATTACCTGGTAATAGTCTAACATCTATGAATTGTTATAATTTTT
The DNA here is from genome assembly GCF_947179515.1 of Apodemus sylvaticus. Classification (NCBI taxonomy): domain Eukaryota; kingdom Metazoa; phylum Chordata; class Mammalia; order Rodentia; family Muridae; genus Apodemus; species Apodemus sylvaticus. Next base: position 72,727,279 of record NC_067486.1, on the reverse strand, counting down.
TGAAATAATTTAATTCCATTTCAGCTATTTCATTGCATTTATCTTTCAGTCCAGTTATTCTGGTTTTAAATACATTTAGTATAATTGTGTAACATCTGTGTGGTATTTAATAGCAATCTCTTTACTGATATTTTTAAAAGGTCATTTCATTTATTTAAAGAGAAAGTTTTTTGGATAATCTATATTCCATTTTTAATTATTTTATATATTAAAACTACTTGTGTATACTATTAAATTTCAAACATGTTTGCATGATAAGTAATTTTATTTTAATTTTTTACCTATGGCATTGTGATATCTGGTTTTTCTGCTATGCCTCTTCAACACTGGCTTTAGGGGAACCAGTGCTCTCTTCCAGCCTCTGAGAATACCTACATGTACTTAGTTGAATGTTTTTTCTATGTTATTATGAGTACATTTTTGTGTGTTTATAAATGGAAATTACTTATTGGCTGTATGGAATATAGTTATGTTTTACCTTAAAAATCTATATTCATTCTAAAATTGTTGGTAAGTATACTAAATAAACTTCAATGAATTTGGAAAATAAATTTAAAGAATTATATGGCTAAATCTCTTCAAACATGTCCCAAACATATAAATTCTTTTTCATCAATGTGTTTTACAGAAGTCTAGTATATAAATGTTAGAATCATCTATTAATTTATTGGGGAAATCATATATTTTCCTAGACAGGTGTTTGTGATCTGAGTAACATCACAAACATAGTACCTGTATGGTCATACACTTATTTCCTATTGCTACCAATGTACAGTTTATTCCTATATCCATGGGAGACACAGTCCATGATGTTTAGAGAATTCCAACAACTGGGCAATTCAGAATAAGAGAGAAACATGCTTTATTTATCTTTTACATATGGATTTATGGCTAGATTTAATTTAAATTTTAGGGTACCAGCTGATAAACCACAGTAGCTATTAAATTAGAATCACCATAAGTAGTGCATTATAATACAAATTATTTCAATCTTATGAATTATTCATTACTAGAATTTTCCATTAATTCTTTCTGGACCACAGTTGATCATGAATACCTGAAACTAAATGTCAAAATAGATTACAGATTTGTGTCCTATAAGTCCGAGCCTTTGTGCCTAGATTTATGCCATCTTATTATTTATGGGCATTTACCATCACTGGGAGACCTCCTCTAATCTAAAGGTAAACAGGGATCTAGGGAAGATGTGGGCTTAGAGCAGTGGAGCTGTGATTGGGATATTTTATATGAGAGAGGAATAAATGAAAAAAACTAGAAAAAAAGAACTAAGGAGATAATTTTTATATCATTCTAGAAGGTCAATATCCAAAAATCAAGATACTAGCATGGCACATCCTCTTCTGGGGAGCTTATACCCTAGATTTTGTAGGCATTGCCGCTGGTCTTTTCTTTTCATATTGATTTCTTCCTTTCAATTGTTTACTTTTTTTTTTGAGGTAGTAATCTAAGATTTTTCCATTATAAATTTATTCTTTGGCCTTTTTATATTCAACTCAATGCAAAAAAAATCACTATTTTGAACTCACATTGAATGAGTGAAAATTCCTCTTCTAAGAGAACATATGTACAGAAATAACTTCCAAATTCTTTATTAGAAGCTGTTCTCTTCCCCCATTTATTCTCTCACTTCTATCTTTGTGTATTATATTATTTTTCATTGTTACACATAACTACACTATACTTGAATTGTTCCAGTTTTAGCCAGTTGGAGATCTTTTTTAATATTTTTACTATCTATATTCTTTGTTTAAATTCCAAATGATTTCCCCTTTCCCATATCCCCCCTCCCCATATGTCCCATAAACCTTCTTCTCTCCATCCATTCTCCCATCACCTCCCTCCTTTTTCTCTGTCCTTATATTCCCTTCCAATGCTAGATCGATCCTTTCCAGGATCAGGACCCTCTCCATACTTCTTCATGGGAGTCATTTGTTATATGATTTGTGCCTTGGGTATTCAGGGCTTCTGAGCTAATTAATATCCACTTATCAGAGATTGCATTCCATGTGTATTCTTTTGTGGCTGGGTTACCTCACTTAGGATGATATGTTCCAGATCAAACCATTTGCCTAAATGGTTTGCCTAAAAATTTTGTGAATTCATTGTTTCTAATTGCTGAGTAGTATACCATTGTGTAAATATACCACATTTTCTGTATCCATTCCTCCTTTGAGGGGCATCTGGGTTCTTTCCAGTTCCTGGCTATTATAAATAAGGCAGCTATGAACATAATGGAGCATGTGTCTTTATTGCATGCCGGGGAATCCTTTGGGTATATGCCCAGGAGAGGTATAGCAGGGTACTCCAGAAGTGTCATGTCCAGTTTTCTGAGGAACCGCCAGACTGATTTCCAAAGTGGTTGTACCATCTTACAGCCCCACCAGCAGTGGAGGAGTGTTCCTCTTTCTCCACATCCTTGCCAACACCTGCTGTCTCCTGAGTTTTTGACCTTAACCATTCTGACTGGTGTAAAGTGAAATCTCAGGGTTGTTTTGATTTGCATTTCCCTAATGACTAATGATGTTGAGCACTTCTTAAGGTGCCTCTCAGCCATCCAAATTTCTTCAGGTGAAAATTCTTTGTTTAGATCTGTACTCCATTTTTTAATAGTGTTATTTGGTTCCCTGGGGTCTAACTTCTTGAGTTCTTTGTATATATTGGATATTAGCCCTCTATCAGAAGTAGGGTTGGTGAATATCCTTTCCCAGTTTGATGGTTGCCATTTTGTCCTTTTAACAGTGTCCATTGCCTTATAGAAACTTTGTAATTTTATGAGGTCCCATTTGTCAATTCTTGATCTTAGAGCATAAGCTATTGGTGATCTGTTCAGGAACTTTTCCCCTGTGCCCATGTCCTCAAGGGTCTTCCCCAGTTTCTTTTCTATCAGTTTCACTGTGTCTGGTTTTACATGGAGGTCCTTGATCCACTTGGAGTGAAGTTTAGTACATGGAGATAAGAATGGATCAATTCGCATTCTTCTGCATGCTGACCTCCAATTGAACCAGTACCATTTGTTGAAAAGGCTATCTTTTTTCCACTGGATGTTTTCAGCTCCTTTGTCGAAGATAAAGTAACCATAGGTGTGTGGATTCATTTCTGGATCTTCAATTCTATTCCATGGGTCCACTTGTCTGTCACTGTGCCAATACCATACAGTTTTTAACACTATTGCTCTGTAGTATTGCTTGAAATCAGGGATACTGATAATAGTGACTAGAGTCAATAATTTAGAGCCCATTTTGATACAGAATGGCCCCCTCTTAGTTAATTTTGCAAATACTATTTCCAAGTAAGTTAAGACCTTCAGAGTCTAGAAAGGTGGGGTGTTTAAGGTTGTAATCTCTGTTAATCCCATTCGGAGAATGATGGATCAGCACAGGGGAAATTAAATTGAAAATTTCCTCTCAATAAACATGAGAATATCACCAAATCTATTGTTCCATTTGTGAGCACAAATAGCAGTCCAGTCAAGTCCCCAGAATGTCCCTAAAGCATCGTGAATGTCACTTGATCCCAAATCATATCAGAGCAGCTAGCCCTGCTTATAATGTGACACAGATGGGAGTAATTATTTGTGTTCATTAGAATAAAAATCTTGTTGTAGATTTACATTTCCTTCTGATCATGTCTTGTTATTAGGGGAGCTATTTAAACAGCTCATAAAACATTGAAATGTGCTATACAAGTCTCATCATGTCAAAGAGTTCATGTATGGAGAAGACAAACAATGAGCCATTGCCACTGTAATTCACTCAACTTGTTAAAGCCCATTTGGCAGTATCTGGGCTTATAAAACACTATGTCCATCTATTTAAATGAGTTACAGCAGTAACTTAAAGTCTGTCCTTTGAATGTTTAGAATATGGTTTAAATTATTCACTCTACTCCTAGTTAATAATGTAAGTGGATCTTTCTGCCATAGCCTTTGCAAACCACAAAGAATGGAGATAGAATATTACTTTTCTCAAGTATACCGAAGAGTTTCCATTTCTGTGGTGGAAATATTCACTGTATCATTCTGTGAAAACAGTACTATACTAGGGCACACAGTGTTGGGTTCTTTAAAGTGAAACCTAGGCCTGTCATCTGTTCAGTGTGTGTATGTGTGTGTGTGTGTGTGTGTGTGTGTGTGAGAGAGAGAGAGAGAGAGAGAGAGAGAGAGAGAGACAGAGAGACAGAGAGAGACAGAGAGAGACAGAGAGACAGAGAGAGACAGAGACAGAAACGCAAAGAGATGCAGAGAGACAGAAATACAGAAGACAGAGACGGAAACAGAGTCAGAGTTATAGAAACAGAGACACAGAATGAGAAAGAGGCAAAGATACAGAGACAGAGAAAGATACAAAGGCAGAGACAAAGAGACAAAGAGTCAGAGAGTGACAGACAGAGGCAGAGAGACACATGGAGGGATGACTTAAAAGGCATCTTGTTTTCATTTTAGCTTCTATGATATTGAGGGGAAAGGATCAGACTAGGAAATGAGGACAGGTGACAGTGTGACCGGCATCTGTGAACCTGGGTGTTTATGTTCACCCTTATTTCTCCGATTCTAGGGGACAATCTAGTGAAAGCTGACACATATTTACAAATATGATTGTCACAGGGCCGGATCCTGGAAGGATTTGGTGCCAGCGACTGGGAGCAGGTACCCGGAGGCATCATCAAAGGGATGGACGAAAGTCAGCAGCAGCTTATCCTTGTGAAGAATTTAGCTTCCACCATTCCTTGTCTACAGTGGTGATCTTGATTGCCAAACTGAGGAAACTGACAATCACTTCTGACAAATCTTTGAGTGGGCTGGCTACTTTCCATATGCCTTCCAGGAGAGTTTGCAATCTTTTCCATTTGCTAATGCTCAGCTAGTCAGAATGAAGTAAAAATATGGGAAAGAGAGGACCCCAGAGGTCTATAATTAAAATCTGACCCAGAGTGCCTTTTTCTAGAATCCCCAAAGGCCCCTCACAACCTTTTGATGAGGGTCTTTATTTGTTCTAATAAAATGTTTGGTTTTCTTTTATTTTCTGGGTTGCTGGTTTTCCGGCACTTCCATGGAGGTGGCCCTCTAGACTGCTACTTGCACTCTCTGGTGGAGGCCCTGACATCTGCAAATATTATTTTCATTCTTTGACATGGTTCTTTTGTGTTCTCTAGCTCTCCATGATTTCCAGTTGTCAGTCTCTGTCAAGGGCTGTCATCTCTTCAACTGTCATTTTTAAGACTAGATTGCTTAGGAGTCAACTGTGTGGTTCTTTTTTCTTTCTCTCTTTCTTTTCTTTTTTGCATGACATAGTTTTCATACACTCCATAGAAAAAACTTGTATGCCTTTAGAGGAACAAAATTTGCCCAAGACTGTGGAACAACCATATTTGACTTATATATGATCTGATTTCCCACATAATCCATTTAATTTAGCTAGATTAAGGAACTAATTTTGACACTCTTTGAGTAATCACATAAAAGTTTAGAATTCCCTTAAAATTTATACATTATTATTTATTTAAATACTTTTTTCCAAAAACTTCTTAATTATGCAAACAGGAATATTAGTTTTCTTACCATTCTCTGAAATGTACTTGTGAATTCATTTTACCCACAATATATATATATATATATATATATATATATATACTCTGAAAGCTAGAACCTAGTCTAAATTCGGTGACTAGCATTTGAATACCTTTTCTAGACTTAGTTTTATATTAATTAGTGCATCACTTTATTCAATCTACAAATATTCAGCTATTAATTGTGAATTTAGTTTTATTTTTGTTTAAAATGAGGGAAGTGGAAATAATCATTCAAATATGAAAAATGATATTGTGCATTCTTCAATATCACAGTAAAATACCTTTATAAAAACCCCTTTACAACAAATAGTTGCAAAAAATATCAGATGTGTATCTAAGAAATGAAATATAAAGACAAACAAATGTGAAAATAACATAGTTTCAGCAAAATTAATGACTGTAATAGAAAATCTTAACACATAATTGTGATATGCTTTTTAAGGTCATAAGAAACCAGAACGTAGAAGCCAATGTGTATATGAAGCAGAATGTTCCTCGATGTGAATTTTGCAAAAAAAAAAAAAAAATTGTTTATGTCATGTTTTCTAGCTTGATTATTTTATCGATCTCTGAATTGGAATAACATAGATGTTCTTAGAAATATATGTTTTGTGGGTTGTTTTACTTATTTACATTTCAAATGTTGTCCCCCTTCCCATTTACAAGTTCCTATCCCATTCCCCCATGTACTTCTATCAGGGTATTCCCCCACCCACCCACCCACTACCTCCTCACCACTCTAGCATTCCCCTACACAGAGGTCTGGAGCCTCCACAAGACCAAGGTCTTCCCTTCCCACTGAGGCAAGCCTCTGTTAGATATGCAGCAAAAGCCAGGCATCCCTTTGTACTGTTTGGTTGATGGTTTAGTTCCTGGAAGCTCTGGGGGCTCTGGTTGGTTGATATTGTTGTTCTTCCTACGGGGTTGCAAACCCCTTCAGCTCCTTCAGTCCTTGCTCCTTCTCCATTGGGGTCCCAGCACTCTGATGTTTGGCTGTGTGCATCCACTTCTGTATTGGTCAGACTCTGACAGAGCCTCTCAGGGGACAGCTATACCAGTCTCCTTTCAGCAAGTACTTCCTGACTTCAGCAAAAGTGTTTGGGTTTGGTATCTGGAGATGGGATGGATCCTTAGGTGTGGCAATTTCTGGATGGTCTTTCCTTCAGTCTCTGATTCACTCTTTGTCCTTGCATTATTTTAGACAGGAATGTATAAAGGAAATATTTCAGTAATGTAAATTCTAAACGTTTTAAAATCTTATTTACTTTTATTTTAATGCATTTTTATACTTCTATAAATCCAAGCCTGTATTTTGTGATAGCTAATGATTTTGCCTGAAACTTTACATTATAATCTTCATATATGCAAGATTTTTAAAACAGATAGACTTTTTGTTTTATTTTTACTTTTTAATTTTGTACAGCTTCATAAATGTATATTTTATTCTTTTGACAATATTAGATCTTCATTTTCTTTTTCTCACTGAACCTATGCTACCTAGGAATTCCCCTATCACTTCCACACCTTCAATGTATGTGTGACCTACCATTCAGTGTAGTTTTCTGGCAGGTATAGCAGGTTATTTACTTCAGCATGTTGTCAGTTGTTACAGGAGGGAAGGTAGCAACACTGTTCTCTTAGCCACTATTATATGTCAATAACCATATATATGTATACCTACATATATATATATATATGTATATATATATATATAACAGATATGTATGCATGTATGTATGTATGTATGTGAGTGTGTGTGTGGTGGGAGATACACACACACACACACACACACACACACACACACACACATTTCCCTTACCTGTATGTATTTTCTCAAGCATGTTCTTCTCAGATAGATCACAGAAAATGAGAGAAAGCTGAATACATTATATATGCTTTCATTTAATTGTCCAAAGAAAGCTAGTAGCCAGCTTTACAAAGCTACCAAGACAAAGATGCGCTATTTCCCAATAAAAGGAGACAATGTGTAGAGATGTCAAATAACAATTCTGTCTGTCATTCAAATTTGACAACATGTTGCTTTTAAAGTCCCCTTTTTAATTTGCATATACTTTCTGTTATCCCTTAGAAATTTAGAGTCTGACTCTCAACAGAATCTTTATCTGACTCTCAATAGAATCTTTAACTACCCACCAACTATATATTCATGTTTATAGAGGAGTGGTTAAGTCTCATAAAACCAGATGGAGCATGAACAGGCGACAGTACATGGGCAGTCCTTCTTAGTACATATACAAAAGACATTTGGGCACAAGTATTTAGAGGGGTATATAAGACTTTCAAATGGGACACAAAACAACAGCCCTAAATTCTAGGCCATGGAATTATTTCAAAGGAGACACTATCTTAACATTTTATTTTTAATGTACAAACCTTAACCCTAATGTAAGGGGTAATACCAAAAAAGTTTCGATGTGCAGGTATAATTACACCTCCCCAAAACAGTATCTTCTGACAATAAACCATTTGTTCTATTTAAAGTATTCTCAGAATGTTAGTTAAATGTTAATGTAATTCTCTTTTGCATTGTGTATGACAAATGGGCAGATATTCTTAACTTTTGACCACCTTAAAACTCTCCCAGTCTGTAACTGCTCTGTTTCTTTTCAAGCTTCAGTACTCTTGATCCTAATCTTTAGTTTACATTAAACATAAGGATATGAGAAGAGGTGGCAATGTTCACCACACTTAAAGATTAATGATTTGTTTCAGGTCATAGGAGAATTTCCCTGCGTTAATATTGTCCACATACCAGTGAAGTCATCTGAATGAAAATAGTTTCACTGCAAAGGCAATAAAACTGTGTATTTGAAATTAATTTTCTCTTTATTGTGCATTAACTGATTTAGAACAAAATAAAATGTTACGATTTCAAAAGAGCAGCCAGGTCCCTCATTTCTTATATCATGCTTCTCAGTTCTCCTTTTCTTGGGCTTGCATCTGTGAATATATACATTATTCAAGGCCAGTGGCATAGCCATGCTGCAGGCAACTAGGAGAAGCACCTAAAGAAATGTTCAACGTCTTTAGTCATCAGAGAAATGCAAATCAAAACATTCCTGATATTCTACTTCACACCAGCCAGAATGGCTAAGATCAAAAAACTCAGGTGAGAGCAGATGCTGGTGAGGATGTGGAGAAAGAGGAATGCTCCTATCATTGACAGTGGGATTGTAAGCAGATACAATCTGGATATAAGTCTGGTGGTTCCTCAGAAAATTGGACATAGTATTACCTTAGGAGCCTGCTATACAATGCCTGGACATATACCCAGAAGATACTCCAACATGTAATATGGACACATGTTCCACTATGTTCATAGCAGCCTTATTATCAATAGCCAGAAGCTGGAAACAACCCAGATGTTGCTCAACAGAGGAGTGGATACAGAAAAGGTGGTACATTTACACTACTTAGCTATTAAAAACAATGACTTCATAAAATGCTTAGGCAAATGGGTGGAACTAGAAAATATTATCCTGAGTGAGGTAACTTAATCCCCAAAGAAGATGCATGGTATGCATTCACTGATAAGTAGATCTTAGCCCTAAAGCTTGGAACACACATGATATAATTCACAGACTACATGAAGCTCAAGGAGAATAAGACCAAAGTGTGGCTGCTTCAGTCCTTCTTAGAAGGGGAAAGAAAATTATTCATGGGAGGAAATACAGAGACAAAGTGTAGAGCAGTACAGAGATTGAAGGAAAGGCCAGCTAGAGACTGCCCCATCTGGGGATCCATCCCAAATACAGGTCATCAAACCCAGACACTATTGTGGATGCCAAGAAGTGCATGCAGACAGGAGCCTGATATAGTTGTCTCTTGAGAAACTCTGCCAGAGCCTGACAAATACAGAGGTGGATGCTCAGTGCCAACCATTGGACTGAGCATGGGGTCCCCTGTGGAGGAGTTAGAGAAAGGACTGAAGGAGCTGAATGGGTTTGCAGCGCATAGGAAGGACAGCAATATCAATCAACCAGACACACCAGAGCTCCCAGGGAGTAAAGCACCAACCAAAGATTACACATGGAGGGACCCATGACTCCAGCCACATATGTAGCAGAGAATGGCTTTGTTGGGCAACAATGAGAGGAAAGGTCCTCCATCTCTTGAAGGTTTGATGCCCCAGTGTAGGGGAATGCCAGAGTGTGGAGGCAAGAATGGGTAGGTGGGGTGGGGTGAACACCCTTATAGAAGCACAGGGATGGGGGATTGGATAAGAGGTTTCAGGGGGGGCAGGTAAGGTGATAACATTTGAAATGTAAATAAAGAAAATATCCAATTAAAAAAGAAAAAACAATTATATCATACTTCTCAATGGAGACTCTAAATGATAGAATGGCTTGGACAGATGTGCTGCAGATTCTGAAAGACCACACATGCCAGCCTATACTGCAATATTCGAAAGAGAGGAAGAAAAAGAAGAAGGAGGAGGAGGAAGAGGAGGAGGAGGAGGAAGAGGAAGAGGAAGAAGAAGAAGAGGAGGAGGAGGAGGAGGAAGAAGAGGAAGAGGAAGAAGAGGAAGAGGAAGAAGAGGAAGAGGAAGAAGAGGAAGAGGAAGAAGAGGAAGAAGAGGAACAGGAAAAGGAATAAGAGCCTTGTTTATACTGCAATCAATGAGTAGAACATAGATATATACTCCCTTCAAAGGATTCACTCACCTAAATTCACCCAAAGATTTACCTGCAATGAGATTTGTAAACTACAAATAATGAATGATCAGCTTGCTTTATTAATCTAACTTAGAGCTATGTTTATAAACAGAAAATAAGGGTGGATAATTTATAAGTAATTAACAATCTATGGCACTTGGGGGTAAAGGAGAGACGGAAACAACAAGAAAAACAGCACTATGGATAGCATAAAAATAATGAAAACAATGTGAGCAACTTTTCAAAGGCTATAAAACTATAAGGGATGAGATTTTAATGAACGACTTGTTCTTAACACTTGTCATGCTACAGCATATATATATGTTAGTGTGTGTGTGAGAGAGAGATGACACAACACAATGATGATGTAAAAGCAGCACCTTCCCGGTTTAAAATCTGTCTGATCATTTCCTAGTTTTGTTATTTATATGTAAACCATCTGTAAAGTAGGGGAAACCATTGCACCAACTCCACAGATTTCTAATGATGAATTTATATTTATAGTATATATCTATATTCACATGTTTACCTGTTTGTTTGCGGTGTGTTTGTGGACATGTATGTAATTTATAAGACTGTCTAAAGAGAATGGGAGTCTGGTTGCAGAAAACAGCCATCTTCCTCAAACAGTCAACTTTCAGTTCAACTTGGGCACAAAATCAGCCACAAAACATTCCACCTACAATTTGTCCTGATTGCAATGTGCGAGAGGGCAATGGATACACAGAACTTGTGGGAGTGGACAAGCAACAACTGGTCTAATTTGAGGGCTATGCCAGGAGAGGGAGCCCATATCCAACAATGTCTGTGTGATGGGGACAGGAGCCTGAATAACCCAGAAACCAGGGATAGAAAAATAAATAAATAAATAAATAAATAAATAAACAAAATTGATTCTTACTGATATTCTGCTATACTCATAGATTGGTGTCTAGTTCAAGAGAGGGTTCCTCTAAGCAACTGATTGGAGTAGGTGCAGAAACAAACAGCCAAACATTAATCAGAAAGAGAGATGGGGAAGGGAGGGATGGAGGAAAAGAGAGAGACAGAGAGAGAGGGGGAGGGAGGGAGGGAAGAAGGAGAGAGAGAGAGAGAGAGAGAGAGAGAGAGAGAGAGAGAGAGAGAGAGAGAGAGAGAGAGAGAGAGAGAGAGAGAGAAAGAGAGAGAGAGGGAGGGAGGGAGGGAGGGAAGGAGGGAGCGCAAAATTGGTTTTCCCCTTTTGTAGTTCAGAGAACCCAATGAAAAGGGGGGATGAAAGTTGTAGGTTCCAGAAAGCTTGAGGACACCAGGAGAATATGGCCAACAGAATCAACGAAGCAGGACCCATTAGGGCTCACAGAGACTGAAGCAGCTATCACAGAGTCTGCATGGGTCTGCCTTAGGTCCTCTGCATAAATGCTATAGTTGTTACCTTAGTGTTTTTGTGGGTGTAGGACTAACACTGACTTTTTGCTTGCTCTTAGGGCAATTTCCAACATACTAGGTCGCCTCACAGAGCCCTGATGTAAAGGTTTGCACATATCCTCTTTCTGTCTTGTTAGGCTATGTTCTGAAGGGAAATGGGGAAGACTGAGAGATCTGAGAGAAAAGGAGGAGGTTCACTGGAGGAGTGGAGGAAAGTAAAACTGTGGTCATGTTGTATTGTATGAGAGAAGAATAAATTATTAAATAGGAATTAAAAAAGAAATTGACAGTCAATTCTTGAAATTACATTACGAAAATGTACAGTATCAATTAACTTTGAAAAATCAGGAAATTTGTAAGATAACTCATAAAACATATTTGACTTTCTGGATATTAAAAAGTAGTGATGGAAAGAGTAAAGAAAAAAAGTAATCTGTTTTCAAATTCCAGGGATGCTCTTACAATTTAAACAACAACAACAAAAAAAGGATAGGTAAATGGTAACTTTTCTTAATAGGTCAGTGATTAATAATTCTGGAGTTTGAAAAGGCCACTTGAGCTTGCAGTGACAGCTGCAGTACAAGGAGGGAAACAGTGGTGATGCAAAGAGCTGTAAGAAAAAGTGAGTGGGAGGTATTGTATTAAAGCAACTCAAGCAAATGGTGGGAAAGTTGTCCAAGAAAGCTGTGAAATGAGCCTTGCTATTCTATTGAAGAAGTTTTAAAATTCCAAGTGTTAAAGAGTCATTTTTGACACTTGATCCTACATGTGAGAATGAATAAGTAAACAGAAGTCATTGTTTAAAGAAGGAGCTTAAAGCATAATTGCCTTAATTATGGGAGGGCAAAGTAATCTATTCTCGTAAAATCATCTATTTATCAAAAGTATGACTCTAAACTGGCAAAGAATACTGAAGAAGTAAGAGATCAAAGAAAGAAATGGAACAATAAGTTAAGTGCTGAAATAGTCACCAGTTGATTTTTTGCACAAATTTTTGATATTCTGTCTTGCTTTTTAACAATGCCATTATCTGATAATTATGACGTCTGAAACATGAGCCGTTGTCTTTGTAGAAACATTTTCTCTTAAAGACTTCACAATTATGTTGCTTATGCCCTATTTTTTAGTGTCTACCCAAAGGAGCATGACCTTAATGCATTAATATTCAGTATCAAAAAGACAAGCGTGTTCTTCTGTGTTTGAATATTTCGATCCAGTTTTGAATAATTGTCCATAATGATACTTTGGAAATAAAGGAAATGAGCCGTAATAAATAAATACATCAAAGTGCCATATAAATGCTTTGCATGGAGGAGTAAGAAATGCCTGTGCAAACATTAAGCCTTAGGAAGTCTTCATTGCTTTAGACAAAATAATGATGGATGATATGATGATATGAGCTTGCAAACAGACTTCCTAGCTGCTAAAATTCCAGCACATACAAAATCACAGCCTGGGATATAATTCAAATTAATTGAAAGCAATATGCATTCAGGTTAAAAAAAAAAAAGATTGTTAGAAGCTACTGAGCCTGACTGTCTTCCATTAAATATATATAAGATGCTCAATGCAAAGATAATCAGATGTAGGTTTCTATTATGTCTCTGTTCAAAGTCTCAGGGATTTCCTGACAGGTTTCTATCAAAAGAGTACAATACATGCCCAGGCTTGTTCTGGAAGTCATTTTAAGAGTCCAAGTAGAGTCTTAAAACTCCAGGTATACCACACACGATGCTTCCTCCATTAGGTGCTCGAGACTCAATCTTACAGCAAATTTCCTGTTTCTCTTACAATCTCCTCCCCTTTCTGTGATGTTTTCTGAGTCATAGGTATATATGTCCTGTTGTAGATACATTAACTGGGGCTTGCCACCCCAAGATCATTGGTTCTCTCTATTTTGACTAGTTGTGACTTTCTGTAATTGTCTCTCTCTATTTAACAATAATTAACTAAAGAAAATGGGGCCATGAATTTTAGAAGAACAAAAAATTGTAAACTAAAGAAGCTGTGGATAAGAAAGGGAAGGGAAAAATGAATTCATTCTCTTTCAGACATGGGCACAGGGGAAAAGTTCCTGAATAGAACACCAATAGCTTATGCTCTAAGATCAAGAATTGACAAATGGGACCTCAGAAAACTACAAAGTTTCTGTAAGGCAAAGGACACTGTTAAAAGGACAAAATGTCAACCAACAGATTGGGAAAGGATCTTCACCAACCCTAAATCTGACAGAGGGCTAATATCTAATATTTACAGAGAACTCAAGAAGGTAGAACCTAGAGAACCAAATAACCCCATTAAAAAGCAGGGTACCGAGCTAAACAAAAATTTTTCACATGAAGAACTTCAGAGGGCTGAGAAACACCTTAAGAAATGTTCAACATCATTAGGGAAATGCAAATCAAAACAACCCTGAGATTTCACCTCACACCAGTCAGAATGGCTAAGGTCAAAAACTCAGGAGACAGCAGGTGCTGGCGAGGATGTAGAGAAAGAGGAACACTCCTACACTGCTGGTGGAATTGTAAGATGGCGCAACCACTTTGGAAATCAGTCTGGAGGTTCCTCAGAAAACTGGGTATGGCACTTCCAGAGGACCCTGCTATACCACTCCTGGGCATATACCCAGAGGATTCCCCAGCATGTAATAAGAACACATGCTCCACTATGTTCATAGCAGCCCTATTTGTAGTAGCCAGAAGCTGGAAAGAACCCAGGTGTCCCTCAACGGAGGAATGGATACAAAAAATGTGGTATATTTACACAATGGAGTACTATTCAGCCATTAGAAACAATGAATTCATGAAATTCTTAGACAAATGGATGGAGCTGGAGAACATCATACTAAGTGAGGTAACCCAGTCTCAAAAGATCAATCATGATATGCACTCACTGATAAGTGAATATTAACCTAGAAACTTGGAATACCCAAGAAATAATCCACATATTAAATGATGTCCAAAAAGAACAGAGGAGTGGCCCCTGGTTCTGGAAAGACTCAATGCAACAGTATAGAGGAATACCAGAACAGGGAAGTGGGAAGGAGTAGATGGAGGAACAGGGGGAGGGAAGAGGGCTTATGAGACTTGCGGGGAGTGGGGAACCAGAAAAGGGGAAATCATTTGATATATAAATAAAGAATACATCGAATAAAAAATAAGTAAAATAAAATAAAATAAAATAAAATAAAATAAAATAAAAAATATCTAAGTGTTACTAGTGACTTATAGAGAGGAAAACCCAATGGATGCACTCCCTGTCTATTAAGCATCTAATTACAGAATGTGTGTTCATTTCCCAAAACACATAGACTGAGAGAAGCTCACAGAGCTGAGTTACAACCTTAATCCTGTAGCATGAAATATTAAAAAAAAATGCAATCTACGCTATCTCCAGCAAGGCCCCAGAAGGCCTTGTTCTCATCTTCGGCAAACTCTCTGGGCAGGAGCGCCAAAACCCCGCCACCTGACTCACTAATTTCCCACTGGCGGGCTCCATGCTTCAAAATTTCCATGGCTTTTGGGGTGCACTTCTTGCAAACCCATGCTTTGCTGCCATCGCTTTCTCTCTAGAAGCCAGTTGAGAAGCTATCTGAAGGAAAACACCACACAAGCTTAGTTCAGAATCAATGGTAACTCAATTGCTAGGCACAACAACTAACAACCTAATTATAAACCAAATATATCCCCTACCTGAAACAGGGTCTCCTCTCCCTATGTATTCACATCCATCGTCCCTCCAGCTGATTCTTCCACCATCCCTCTATCTGACCCGGAAGTCCCACCTACTCACCCAGTGATTGGTTTCTTTTTTTTTTTAATACTCTGAAATATTTTATTAGTTTTTTAAAGACTTTTCATTTATTTTCTCTGTGTGTCTTAGCACAGATGTGCATATTGCGGTCCAGGTTCTCTTTCTTCGTGTGGTCTCAGGTCATCAGGCTCGCTGACAAACCTTTACCTGCTAAGCCATCTCTCCAACCCCACATTCTCTGAGGTACTATAAAACAACTCTCTTATATGAAGAGTCTGTCAATGAAAAATTAACTAAAATAATTAGTTATTTTATTTTTGAGACAAGCTCTTATTACAGAGCCAGAGGTGGCCTGAAGATCAAGCCAAGATCTGATCTCTAACTCAAAAAGCCACTGCCTCTGCCTTCCAAGTGTTGGATTAAAGGCCTGAGCTGACATGTATGGCTTTGTTTTAATAGGCTTTACATAGTGGTAGATAACTGCCCTTCACATAAAACCTTACTTACTATTAGTTTGCAGTAATTCCTTGGACACATTGGAAGCACAACCTTGTGGCACAGCCTTCATATCCCCCTCTTGTTCGGGAGACACAGGCTCTTGTTTAATCTGAACCGATGAATCAGGTGCAGTACCATGGGCTTGGAAAGTACAAGTGGTTATTTGGAGAGGGGTTCCAGAGGATGGTAGAGATGCATGGGAAGGAAGTGGATCCAGAAACCCCTGGGGGTGGGAGGCAGAAAGGGTGCAGGTAGCAAAGCTGTCTCCACAGATGTCTGAGATCAGCTGGCTGTCCCTTTGTTCTTCTGCTATCAGGCTACAGGGAGCCTGGTGTGGGTGTTTAGAAGGTTTATAAGTTTCTTGCAATCCCTGTGGAATCTGTATTCTGTGAGCCCTCAGTGCACAGTTCTGTGAGTCTTCTCCACAGTTATCGGTTGCTTGAGCATGAGCAGCCTCTGAACTTCAATGTAAGCTGTCTGGAATGCCACCTGCACCTGCAGGAGCTTGTTGTCCGTGCACTGCAGAGACTTGCTCAGTTCTTCCTCTCTTAAGGAAATATGCAATAGCTGGTCAACCAGAGAACGTTCTTTCTTTCCTTTAATTTTCCTTCTTTTATTTTTTTTTTCTTTCAAGACTTGGTAGTTCAGGGGAAGTCCCATTCCCGGTGGCGCTTCACTTCTTTCTAATACTGTGACCATCAGTATCAGAGGTACAGCTGCTGTCAGTGACCGCATCTGCTAAGCTGGAGACGGCATGACCTGAAATGCATTGATGAGAGTGAGTTGCCTTCTCCAGTGGGGTAGACCTCTCCTGGCCGTGCAGGTCTCTGGCTGAATGCATGAAAGGCATTACACGATCAGATGGTTACGGTGCACTATTTTGCCGCTAGGTAGGGATGTTCCCAATGCTTTCACCTGTTCTGACAGAGGGAGTCAGAAGTGCCACTTCCTGTTCAAGATACATGGCTGCCTTCTGACTCTGGGCAGCACTCAATGCAGTACTAGGTGAAGGAAACTGCTGGGCTTCATTTATTTTGCCAGTACCTTCCCCATATAGAGTCCTTAGTAGGTGAGTCACTCCTCTTCCCAAGTAACCCTTCTTGGGGAAACTGAACTAGCATCTAAATACAAAAAGCACCAGGGCTATCCAGAGCATAATCCCAAGACCTTTTTGTATCCCTAGAACCTGGGTGGCTGCTTCCCAGTGTAATGCAGTCCTAGAGCCCAGTATGAAATAGACACATTTTTCATGGTATAATCATTGCTGAATGACCCTGTCTCTGAATTGCTCACAAGACCTTCCTGCAATGATGCTTTATTTATCTACCTTCTGCATTTTTAATCATTCCAGAATGAAACTTTTCCTCAATATCGAAACCTACAGAACTTCCCTTCTTTCTTAGCATTCCCTCTTCCATTAGATATATTATACAATTGATTCACTATCTCTAGAGTATTATTTTCACTTAAGCAGCATATTTGTTTAATATATACACACTCGCTTCCTCTACCAGGCAAAGGATGATAAATTATTCTACTTTAGTTTCCAGGTAGGCTCTCTTTATTGTCTAGTGTCTGAGTTACAAAAGGAAGGTATAAACACGGCTCCACCAAAGATCTGACCAGAGCAAAGCTTTCCCTGTCCTGCTGTGCCTCTCTGGTGTATCTGCCAGTGATTTTTTTGACTTCCCTTCACATATAGCTTTCTTTGTTCTGTAAAACTATAAAAATGCATAAACTGTTTTCCCGTTGTAACACAGAATTTGGGTAACATAAATCTGTGTTCCCCTGCCAAGGTCATGCAAAATGGCTTCAGAACAAAGTTGTTGGAGACACCTCAAAGTTATTGGGACATCTGATGACAAGGAAGAAAAACATGCTGGGTGTATTATGTTTTAAAGCATGAAGCTATGGCCTCTTATGGACCCCAGTATGAGTACCGAGACGCACCAAGGCCTGGTTCTTTGGTGCAAGCACCTTGTGATGTCATTTCTGCAACTATTCTTAGTATTTATTCTCCTTATCTATTTGCTGTTCCTTCTCTTTCTTCCTTCCTTGATTAAACCAGTATTTGGTGACCTGGCAAGATCTAGTTGGAGCCCGCTTGATATCCAGAAATTAGATGTTACCAATAATATTAAAGTGAAGGTTGTTCATGAATTCAAGAGAAATGTATGAGGCAGACACTTGCTCTGTGAAAATGGAAGTAACCTAGAGCCTTGGGCAAAGATGAGTAATTGTATGACTGTTCCCTTAGTCTTAGTTCCAATTCTGTATAATAAAAATAGGATGTTTTCATCATAGGATTGAGGATGGAATGATATACAGATATTTTCCAGAAAGTTAGCAGTGGGTTCCTTGGGATTAGGGAAGATGGTGGTGACCCCCTAGGAATTATACATGCAGAGGACTAAATATATGAAATAGGTTTTAAAAACTGGTGGTCATTTTGTCAAGTCAATGGTAATTGAGTCCAAATGATGACTAAAATTCACTAAACTTTCTAAATCACTTTCATCTTCATTTGTGAGTAAAACAGAAAAAATATGTCATTTTAATTTGTGTTTCAGAAAAGAATTGTTTCAAGGAAGTTGTTAATACATCAAAAACCAGATAATTTGAATGACTATCTTTCTGTTATAAATGTATTTATTGTACTACCCACTAATAATACTTATAATTTTGGAAATTATTAGAGGATAACAATTCATGATAGATGTGAAAGTTAAGCAATATTTTCTTGGTTAATCCTTGCCATTGGTTGAACTATTCCTATTAACAATCAAGTATGCATATAGATATGCATATTTTATGTGTGTACATATTTGATAAAAACAATTTATCAAGCCACATATGTGAAAAAATAAGTGCATATAGTTTTAATATGAAATCATTTTCTATCTCTAAAAGATTTTTATTTTTTTGTGTGTACACACATGCATGTGTGCATATATGAACTTATGTGCTTATGAATACAGGTGTCTTTGAAGGCCAGAAGAAGATGACATATTTCCCTGGAGACAGTATGACACTCAGTTTTGAGCTTTCTTAGGTGGATGCTGTGGACTAAACCCAGACACTCTTGAAGACCAGTACATATGCACTCTTAACTCATCAGCCCCCTTCTAGACTCTAAGATACTATTTAAATGGCAAGTAAAACTTAGCATTGCCATACTAACTAAAGTTTGCTATTTTGTACCATATTCAATATATACTTACCGAGTACTTGCATGTTTATGAAGTGCAATGAGACCTATAAGAATGAATTCAAGCAAATCTTTTTTTGGAAAAGAAATGTTGCGAAGCATATCGTAAATGAAACAATGAGGCCTCTGATAAATTGTATGAGATTACCAAAGTCATAATCCACATATCAAATGATGTCCAAGAAGAATGGAGGAGTGGCCCCTGATTCTGGAAAGGCTCAGTGCAGCAGTATAGGGCAATACCAGAACAGGGAAGTGGGAAGGGGGTATGGGGGAACAGGGGGAGGGAAGAGGGCTTATGGGACTTTCAGGGAGTAGGGAGCCAGGAAAGGGGAAATCATTTGAAATGTAAATAAAAATATATCGAATTAAAAAATACCCATGTAACAACCAGTCTCACAGTAAGACAGAATGTGGCTTATATCCTAGCATTCCCCTCCGATGAAACACTTCTCAAAGAGGAACAGACTTCTGGCCTTTCTCTGTGAGGTCTTTCTAGTTACAATTACAACATATTTGAATGATATCACACAGTTTGGCACTGTCTTATTGATCAACATCATGCACGTCTGATGGACCTATGCTTATCGTAGGCCATTCATTGTCTTTACATGTTATGTTCTGTTATTAAAGAATGTTTGCCTTGTTTCTGTTCTATGCTATTACAAATAAAATTTTACTTGAATCTTTGTGTGTAAATATATATATGACTTTTTGCAGAAATTATTGTAAAACACAATTACTTTGTCAGAGAGTATATTATCTTAAATAGAGTAGTTTCAAACATCAATGACATTTATTATCCCATACACTTGCCATTAGATTGGAATCGAGGAGCAATTTGGCTGTCTGTCCCTGGCTCAGTCTTTCATGGGGCTGTAGTCAAGATGGTGTTCCTTGGCTGCAATTATCTGAAGGTTTGACAGGGGTGTATGATCTGTTTCCAAGATGCATCACTCATGTAGCTATTGGCAGGAGGCCATATCTCCTTAGCACGTTGGATTCTCCACAGGCTGCTTGAGGGCCTTCATGGCATAATGACTGATTTCTTCCAGAAAAAAATCCATTCCTCAATGCCTTTAATGACTTGAATTGGGGATTCATACAAAATCTGATTACTTATGAAAATCATTTCTGTTTATTGAATGATGGTACAATAATACTTCATAAATCTTATGAGGGAGAGGTCCTGGATCCATCAAGATGGCCAGTTTACTAAGAAGGTACACATATATCTGCTTTTATGATTGTTTGCCACTGTGTTCACACTGGTCACCTGGATGAGTAAGTTCGATTTCTTTGCATCTCACCTGAGGCTTGATTGTGTTACGTGTTTTATTTCAGCTTCTTGTCTGGTGAGTGATGATACCTACTTCTGGCTTCAATGTGGTTTTTTTCCTGAATATTGTAAATATTTTATATAGATTTATGGCTATTTGAATACTCTCTTTTGACCTGTTAAAGTTTCTCCCTGTTTTAATGGACTTTACTGTTTTTTATGTTGAACTGCCGACATGAAAAAAAATCTTGAATCTAATTGTGTATAAGATGGATGTGGTAAAGATGACTTTGCCTATCCTGCTATTTGTCTTTTTAATACAAATGGGATATTTTGCTCAAGGAAGGTTCT
The DNA here is from genome assembly GCF_947179515.1 of Apodemus sylvaticus. NCBI lineage: Eukaryota > Metazoa > Chordata > Mammalia > Rodentia > Muridae > Apodemus > Apodemus sylvaticus. The sequence goes on along the minus strand of NC_067486.1, from coordinate 72,706,521 downwards.
TGAGTTTAATTCATCTCATTCTATCTGTCATTATCCTTGCATTAAGTACTTTTAAATATCTGTGTAAAAATTATTATTTCTTCCCATGATCATGAAAATATTCCACTGTTACTGGTGTAAATTTCAGTACTTCATGAGCCACATACTAAGATATAAACTTCCCAATCATACTTTTCAAAAACTAAGTATGGAATAGGGTAATATGTGATGAGTATTTTTGTGGTTTGGAACAACACATGTTTACTAGGAATTCCACCTGTGGTTTTCAGGAGATTGATTTTGACCCATTTATCTATTTGATTATCTTGATACTCACATTTCATTGTCCTGACTGCTGTTTTATAAGTCTTGGTATCCACTGGTATCTTTTTTGTGTGTATTTGATTGTTTGTCTGTTATTTTTGGTTGTTACTTTTTTAATATTTTTCAATCTTTCAGAAGATTTGCATTTATTAAAATACATTCCATATTCAAGATATGTGATGCTTATGCATTCATTTAAAATGTTGGTTGTCAAACAAACTTATATGTGCCATGTCCAAATTTCAAGCCTAGCTTTGGTCACATCATTTCTGAACTTACTTAACTTGGAGCCATCTAGAATCTCACAGAAAGCAAAAACTTAAGGAAGGAAGTTAACATCCAGGATCACATTAAAAAAAAAACAATATCAAAAGCCAAGACAGAATGCAACCGGACAAATCTCTAATGACTACATAAAAGCAAAAGGATGGGAAAAAAATTGAAGTACGTGGGACAAGGAAATAAGCCGATATTGTTAGTCTAATGTCTGGCAAATAGACTTTGTTAATTAACTAGTTAATCAGAAGTGAAAAGGAACACTAAAGAAAGGAACAATTAATCAGGAAGACACTGCAATCCAAAACAAATATGCATCAAACTCTCATGCACCCAATTTCACTAATAGTCTAGTGTTTCATATTAGATTTAAAGAGATAACTTAATTCCAATTCAGTAACATTAGGCAATTTCAATACTGTACTTTCCTAATATACAGATATTCTAGAAAAAAATACAGAGAAGCATCAGAAATAATGACATCAAACATCAAATATATATAACAAATATACAGAATAGCTTACCAAATAAGAAAGAATTCTACACAGCAACTCATGGACAGAAAGATCACTAAAATAGACCACATGCTGGGACATAAAACCAATCTTAAGAAGTACAAAAAAACCACAAATTAACTCCAATATATCCTATCTGACCACAATGCAATGAACCTTAAAATTAACAGCAAATGAATTTTTGTTAATGACACAAACTCATGTAGATTAAGCAACTCATTACTGAATGATGAACAGGTCAAAGAAGAAAAACAGAAAGAAAACAAAGAAATAATGAAATGAAAGAAAGAGAGAGAGAAAGAGAGAAAGGATGAAAGAAAGGAGGAAAGGAAGGAGGGAAGGAGGGAGGAATGGAGGGAGGAATTGACAGAGGGAGAGAAGGAGGGAAGGAATGAAGCAAGGAAGGGAGCAAGGCTGGAATAAACCAAACATGAAAACACAACATGACAAAAGCTCAATAAATCTAAAGTTGTTTAGATATCGATCTGAATATTTGCATTTTTAGACACCTCCATATAATTAACAGAATAGCAAGATGATATTCAGTGAGTCTAGAGGAATATTAAAACAGAAACTAATTGGTTTGAGCAACCTGATAGATAATGGAAAATCATTGCATGCGCTGTGGAACATAATGTTTGAAAATGTTCTCTGGCTCTGGCCTGCACCAAGAGTGCTACGGATTATAAAGTGAGTCAAAAGGCAGCATGCCAAGTGGTGGCCAAACATTGCGAATTCTACTAAACATGTAACAAGGGATTTTAATACTTACATTATGCTGGCAGGCTTGATATATATAAAAAGGATACATACCCACAAAGTAAATAAATTTCAAACAAGCAGTAAACAATGTTGAGGAACTTAATTGCACAGGCAAAAAGAAAACCAGGAGACACAGCAAGAATATTGGAAGTGTACTTCACAAAAATGTCAACCACCTTCTTAATCAGAGAAATGCAAATTACACCACAGTGAATTATCATGATAATGAGTCTGATGAAACATAAAAGCAGAATATTTACCAAGTGTTAGGACTAACAGGGATATTTTACACTGTTGGCTTCAGTGTAAGAATCAAAAATGACTCATGGAAAGTGGAAATGCTTTTTTAAATTAAAAAGGAACCACTTTTCATTCCTTGGGATATCCTGAAGGAACACTTGGTTCTTATGTCCGTTAGAAAACCTCATCCACAGACATGGCAACAAGGGCTAGGAATAGCTGATGAATACAAATAGAACTCCATGGTGTGTGTGTGTGTGTGTGTGTGTGTGTGTGTGTTGTTATTGTTGTTGTTGCTGCTGCTGCTGTGAGTAGGAATTTGAGAGGGTATCTGGAAGGAGTCAGGGGAGAGCAAAGAATATGATCAAAATATATAAAAGTTTCAAACAATAAACTAAAACACTTAAAAATAATGCTAGTGAAAGCCAACACATTTCTTACAGACCAGTGGCTTCTCTCGCTAGTCATTCCTTCCCAAATTAAATAATGGGTGAAAGTTAGACCTGAAATCATCTTTCAAGGCAAGGGAAAATAAATGTTGAGTAACCCAGTGCCCTTTATTTAATTAGTATTATTTGCAGTGGCGGGGTTGACTTGCTGATTCATCTTCATGACCAGAGAACTTGTGCTGCCTGGGGGATCTGGATATACTGTCATTCTCCTATACTGATTTTGCAAAGGGCATTGAAATAGAAATGGAGTATCTCCATGTTCTGTTCTGAAACTTCATAGTTGTTTTGTGTGTCCTCGCATAAATTTACTTTTTAAAAAAATCCATAATTTATTGCTCCAGTGCAAAATAAAAAATGCAGACTTCATGCTCAAAACTTTTCAAGGAAGCAGCTGCAAAGTGTATTGAAGCAAGAGCTTTCTTAGGGTTTCAGGCAGCTGCACGAGTTGCATGCTCATGTCCCTGACCTTTCCATTTATGGTCTGTGTGTGCTCTTTATTCACAAACCAGAAAGCTAGAAGTTATCTACTCTCCACAACAGGGTCCATGGCTATCAAATTCCACACTGCATTTTAACAAAAATATATAGGATTAATGTTCAGTTTGCCTGGAGAAACCATTAGAAATATTTTCTCACCACTGTTAGTATGGGGATTATTCCCTATAGTGTCCCCAAACTGATATCTCCAAAGATCAGTTTCATGGAAGTTGGTTAACACATCTTTATACATATAAAACATCTTCATTAATTAGGACAGAGAAAGAATGTACAAGGAAGGGGTAGCCTATAGAAACATATTTGAAAGGAAGATGAGAGTCTGATCTTATGGGACATGTTACATTAGAGTAGTAAGGGCTGGAAGAATCATGAAAACTTGGCTGAAAAAGACTTTACACCAGACATATTCAGCATTAAATGTGAATAGCAATAAATAGCAGAAAGAGTAAACCTGGTATTATTGTGATTTTTTTCAATGACACCTATGAACAATATGAAGCAATGCCATAGCTCTGAAGTTAATGCTGTTTAAAAGACATTTGGGCAAGGAACCAAGTTAAATAAAATGACATTTTTACACAATGACAATTGTCTGTCTCTTTTGCTGTCTCAATGAGCTACACTCATTGTCCACTTTAATTTTATTTGTTATCTAAGAGATAGGAAAGTCTTTTTTAAAATTTTTTGAAAAGGCTATCTTTTTTCCATTGGATGTTTTCAGCCTCTTTGTCGAGGATCAAGTGGCCATAGGTGTGTGGGTTCATTTCTGAATCTTCAATCCTATTCCATTGATCCACCTGCCTGTCACTGTACCAATACCATGCAGTTTTTAACACTATTGTTGGTAATATTGCTTGAGGTCAGGGATACTGATTCCCCCAGAATTTCTTTTGTTGTTGAGAACAGTTTTAGCTATTTAGCTGGGTTTTGTGTTATTCCAGATGAATCTGAGAATTGCTCTTTTTTTTTATTCGATATAATTTATTTACATTTCAAATGATTTCCCTTTTCTAGCCCCCCCACTCCCCGAAAGTCCCGTAAGCCCCCTTCTCTTCCCCTGTCCTCCCACCCACCCCTTCCCACTTCCCCGTTCTGGTTTTGCCGAATACTGTTTCACTGAGTCTTTCCAGAACCAGGGGCCACTCATTTGATGTGTGGATTATGTTTTGGGTATTCCAGTTTTCTAGGTTAATATCCACTTATTAGTGAGTGCATACCATGATTCACCTTTTGAGTCTGGGTTACCTCACTTAGTATGATATTCTCTAGCTCCATCCATTTGCCTAAGAATTTCATGAATTCATTGTTTCTAATGGCTGAATAGCACTCCATTGTGTAGATATACCACATTTTTTGCATCCACTCTTCTGTTGAGGGATACCTGGGTTCTTTCCAACATCTGGCAATTATAAATAGGGCTGCTATGAACATAGTAGAACATGTATCCTTATTACATGGTGGGGAGTCTTCTGGGTATATGCCCAGGAGTGGTATAGCAGGATCTTCTGGAAGTGAGGTGCCCAGTTTTCGGAGGAACCGCCAGACTGCTTTCCAGAGTGGTTGTACCAATTTGCAACCCCACCAGCAGTGGAGGAGTGTTCCTCTTTCTCCACACCCTCTCCAACATCTGCTGTCTCCTGAATTTTTAATCTTAGCCATTCTGACTGGTAGAATTGCTCTTTTTAACTCTATGAAGAATTGAGTTGGGATTTTGATGGGTATTGCGTTGAATTTGTATATGGCTTTTGGCAAAATGTCCATTTTAACTATATTTATCCTGCTGATCCATGAGCATGGGAGGTTTTTCCATTTTGGGGGGTCTTCTTCCATTTCCTTCTTCATAGTCTTGAAGTTCTTGCCATACAGGTCTTTCACATGTTTGGTAAGAGTCACTCCAAGGTACTTTATACTATTTGTGGCTATTGTGAAGAGTGTCAGTTCCCTAATTTCTTTCTCAGCCTCCTTTGAGTATAGAAAGGCTACTGATTTGCTTGAGTTGATTTTATAACCAGCCACTTTGCTGAAGTTGTTTATCAGCTATAGGAGTTCTCTAGTGGAGTTTTTTGGGTTGCTAAGGTAGACTATCATATCATCCATAAATAATGATAGTTTGACTTCTTCCTTTCCAATTTGTATCTCTTTGACCTCCTTATATTGTCTAATTGCCCAAGCTAGTACCTCAAGTACAATATTGAAAAGATAAGGAGAAAGGGGGCAGCCCTGTCTAGTCTCTGATTTTAGTAGGATTGCTTCAAGTTTCTCTCCATTTAGTTTGATGCTGGCTACCTGTTTGCTGTATATTGCTTTTACTATGTTTAGGTATGGGCCTTGAATTCCTATTCTTTCCAAGACTTTAAGCATGAAAGGATGCTGAATTTTGTCAAATGCTTTTCAGCATCCAATGAAATGACCATGTGTTTTTTTTTCTTTGAGTTTGTTTATGTAGTGGATTGCATTGATGGATTTCCATATATTGAACCAACCCTGCATCCCTGGAATGAAGCCTACTTGATCATGGTGGATGACCATTTTTATGTGTTCTTGGATTCAGTTGGCAGGAATTGTTGAGTATTTTTGCATCGATGTTCATCCTCAAAAAAGGGGCTGAAAACATCCAATGGAAAAAAGATAGCCTTTTCAATAAATGGTGCTGGTTCACCTGGAGGTCAGCATGCAGAAGAATGCGAATTGATCCATCCTTGTCTCCTTGTACTAAGCTCAACTCCAAATGGATCAAGGATCGTATCGTGATCTGCCCAGCTCCTAAAAAAAAAGAAAAAAAAAAAAGAAAAAAAAAGCCAGACACTCTGAAGCTAATAGAAAAGAAACTGGGGAAGACCCTTGAGGACATTGGTACAGGGGGAAAGTTCCTGAACAGAACACCAATAGCGTATGCTCTAAGAGCAAGAATTGACAAATGGGACCTCATAAAATTGCAAAGTTTCTGTAAAGCAAAGGACACCATCAAAAGGACAAATCGGCAACCAACAAATTGGGAAAAGATCTTCACCAACCCTACATCAGATAGAGGGCTAATATCCAATATATACAAAGAACTCAAGAAGTTAGACACCAGAAAACCAAATAACCCTATTAAAAATGGGGTACAGGGTTAAACAAAGAATTCTCACCTGAAGAACTTCGGATGGCGGAGAAACATCTTAAAAAATGCTCAACTTCATTAGTCATCAGAGAAATGCAAATCAAAACAACCCTGAGATTTCACCTTACACCAGTCAGAGTGGCTAAGATTAAAAACTCAGGAGACAGCAGGTGTTGGCGAGGATGTGGAGAAAGAGGAAAATTCCTCCACTGCTGGTGGGGTTGCAAATTGGTCCAACCACTCTAGAAATCAGTCTGGTGGTTCCTCAGAAAACTGGGCAAGTCACTTCCGAAAGATCCTGCTATACCACTCCTGGGCATATACCCAGAGGATTCCCCAGCATGTAATAAGGATATATGCTCCACTATGTTCATAGCAGCCCTATTTATAATAGCCAGAAGCTGGAAAGAACCCAGGTATCCCTCAACAGAAAATGGAGGCAAAAAATGTGGTATATATACACAATGGAGTACTATTCAGTCATTAGAAACAATGAATTCATGAAATTCTTAGGCAAATGGATGGAGCTAGAGAACATCATACTAAGTGAGGTAACCCAGTCTCAAAAATCAATCATGGTATGCACTCACTAATAAGTGGATATTAGCCTGGAAAACTGTAATACCCAAAACATAATCCACATATCAAATGAGGTACAAGAAGAACGGAGGAGTGGCCCCTGGTTCTGGAAAGACTCAATGTAGCAGTATAAGGCAAAACCAGAACGGGGAAGTGGGAAGGGGTGGGTGGGAGAACAGGGCTAGGGAAGGGGCTTATGTGACTTTCGGGGAGTGGGGTACCAGAAAAGAAGAAATCATTTGAAATGTAAATAAAAAAATATATTGAATAAAAAAATAAACCCTTTCCTCCCCCCAAAAATATTTTTTTTAAATTTTTGATGCTTTGAGTGTTTTATATCATGTAGCCCAGTCCTGCACTTCTCTCATTCCCCTCATATCTGCCTTTCACTGTTATAGCCTCCTTCCCCAAACAAAACATACACACAAACAAAAATAGAAAAACATCTCACCATGGAAGCTGTAGTAAGTTACAGTGTGCCCAGAGTGTCCACAAGTCTCTGTCTTCCTCCTCCCTCCCTCCAACTGCAAGGTGCTAGGCAAGACTCAGTATACCTATGGTCCCCCTGTCCTGTGGAACAGAGAGGAGATCTGTCCCACATGTTAAGAGATGGCATTGTCCATTGCAGCTAAGCCCTCCCACATCAATAATTAATCAAGAAAATGCCCTACAGAAATGACCACATGGAAATTTAATGGGGGCAATATCTTGTGTAGGTTTCCTCTGTCCAGATAAGTGTACTTTGTGTCAAATTGGCAAAAGTTACCAGAACAGTTACTAAAGTCAAATTCACTGGTTCTCAACCTTCCTAATGTTGCAACCCTTTGATATAGTTCCTCATGTTGTGGTGACCCCCATCTACCAGGAACCCACCTGGCCTGGAATCAGTTATAATTAAACACAGAGTTGGATACAGAGGCAGCTTTAAATACAATTTCTCTCTGGCCTTCTATCTTTCTAACTATGAATACTTGTTGATAATTCCTAAAACATCCTAAAAACCTTCTCGCTCATTCTGAGGGTTAAAAATCACTGTCTTGGTCAATTAACACCTGTAGCCTAACAGCAGGAAGATTACATAAAGGATTAATAGCTAGGGCTCTTTTCTCTCTTGACCAGAATTTTCTGACTCTTGCTTGTCAGCCTGGAGCAATAAACTTTTATTGAACCAGGAGAAAGCAGTCCTTCTTGCAGAAGGAAAAACTGTTACACTAGAAAATATGTACAAACTCACATACATTCATATATAAATTAATGTATAAATACTCATATACTTACATGCAAACCAGTTGGGTCCAACTACACACTTATCTCAGATACTTACACATATCCATACTTACATGTGCACATGGAACAAAAGCCCATGTTCCAGTGCAGAAAGAACTCACTCCTTCTGGATGAAAATTGAACTCCAATCTTACTGCATAGACAAAGAAAAAGCTTCTACCCTTTTATTGCTAAATGAATTAAATCCAAGTATATAAGAAAGAAAGCTGTGTCCTGTTTAGTAAAACTAAGCTTGCCTTGCAGTTATTAAAAGACCTAAAACATCCCATTGGTAGGCGAAGCCGGCCTGCCCTTTCTGCTCTCTCTGCAGCTTTTTTTGTCCCTCTTTCTCACTGTATTCTGTGTATTGCTCTCTTAATTTCTAAATTCATTTTTTAATTTATAAGTTATTCTCCTCTGCTGTCCTTTTCTTTCCTCCTCCAAATCTTTGCTTCTCCTCCTCTAATCTTGCTTTCTCCTCCTGCTCTGATGTAATAATGTCCTACAATGTCATTGTTGCCAGTTTGTTGGTTTTTGGGTTTTTTTTTTTCACCATTTTTTGGGGGGGGGGAAGGTAATATATCACACGGTTTTTCCAAGCATCCTTCATATATATGTAAAAGTTCACTAAAAGTTCAAACATGAATTCAAAAAAAGTTCACAACAGAGACGTTTACATATGTCTCCATTAAGCCTAGACATTTATTATCTGTCACTAGCTCAATAGGGTCATTGAAAGATAAAATTCCATACTTTTTGTGGCTAAGTTATTTCTGAAGTTTTGTATAGATAAACTGAGCAAATAACTTATCTTCTGCCCTTAAACCTACAATAAGTTCTTCCCTTTTTGTACCCTTTGGTTAACTGTTTTACAACCTCTTGGAATGTGTTTTAAGTTGTAAATGCCTGTTTTCTATCTCAGAAGCAATTAACATGTTACACTTGAAAGTGGCAGTGTTCTCATTGCAGTTTTAATATCAGAAAGGACTTAATAGTAGTTCTATTATCAAGGGCTTAATAATTGCTAGGATAATTTTAAGAATTCTAGTGGAATCATTATTAAGAATTAAGAAATCTATTTGTTTATATAGCATCACTACAAGATAGTATGATAGTATATCTTAGTTGTTCTGCAGGAGTCTGCTCAAAAGAGTGGGCAACAGAAATGAACCAACACACCTATGGTCACTTGGTCTTCAACAAAGGAGCTGAAAGCATCCAGTGGAAAAAAGATAGTCTTTTCAACAAATGGTGCTGGTTCAACTGGAGGTCAGCATGCAGAAGAATGCGCATCGATCCATTCTTATCTCCTTGTACCAAGCTCAACTCCAAATGGATCAAGGACCACCACATAAAACCTGACACACTGAAACTAATCGAAAAGAAACTGGGTAAGACCCTGGAGGACATGGGCACAGGGGAAAAGTTCTTGAATAGAACACCAATAGCTTATGCTCTAAGATCAAGAATTGACAAATGGGACCTCATAAAACTACAAAGTTTCTGTAAGGCAAAGGACACCGTCAAAAGGACAAAATGCCAACCAACAGACTGGGAAAGGATCTTCACCAACCCTAAATCCGACAGAGGGCTAATATCTAATATATACAAAGAACTCAAGAAAGTAGAACCCAGAGAAACAAATAACTCCATTAAAAAGTGGGGTACGGAGCTAAACAAAGACTTTTCACATGAAGAACTTCGGAGAGCTGAGAAACACCTTAAGAAATGTTCAACATCATTAATCATTAGGGAAATGCAAATCAAAACAACCCTGAGATTTCACCTCACACCAGTCAGAATGGCTAAGGTCAAAAACTCAGGAGACAGCAGGTGTTGATGAGAATGTGGAGAAAGAGGAACATTCCTCCACTGCTGGTGGGATTGCAATATGGTGCAACCACTTTGGAAATCAGTCTGGCGGTTCCTCAGAAAACTGGGCATGTCACTTCCTGAGGACCCTGTTATATATAACATATATCCAGAGGATTCTTCAGCATGCAATAAGGACACATGCTCCACTATGTTCATAGCAGCCCTATTTGTAGTAGCCAGAAGCTGGAAAGAACCTAGATGAACTTGAACGGAGGAATGGATACAAAAAATGTGGTATATTTACACAATGGAGTACTATTCAGCCATTAGAAACAATGAATTCATGAAATTCTTAGACAAATGGATGGAGCTGGAGAACATCATACTAAGTGAGGTAACCCAGTCTCAAAAGATCAATCATGGTATGCACTCACTGATAAGTGGATATTAGCCTAGAAACTTTGAATACCCAGGACATAATCCACAAATTAAATTAAATGATGTCCAAAAAGAATGGAGGAGTGGCCCCTGGTTCTGGAAAGACTCAGTGCAAGAGTATAGGTGAATTCCAGAACAGGGAAATGGGAAGGGGTGGATGGAAGAACAGGGGGACAGAAGAGGGCTTATGGGACTTGCGGGGAGTGGGGACCCAGAAAAGGGGAAATCATTTGAAATGTATATAAAAATATATCAATAATAAAAAAAGAGTGGGCAAATACCTACTGACTGATTATATATATATATACATATATATATATATGTATATATACATACATATACAGGAAGAGCATAATAATAGAATGAATCTCTTCTAAAATGTAGTCCTTTTGGCATAACATAGAAGCACACATCCATCATGACTTTATAGACCACAGTAAAACTGGGTCAGGACGATCACCTGCCAGTTTTTAGCTTCTGCCAGATGCCTTTTGGCACTCAACCATAAAACTATTTTGTTGATACTTCGTAACTACAATTTTGCTAATCTTATAATTATAACATAAATATCTAATATGGAGAATATATGATATGTGACTGCTCTCAGGGTTGTAACCCACAGGATGAAAACCACTGGTCTAATTCAACATGAAAAGATGTCATAAATTTTTTATCTAATGTCCAGGAAAGAGCAATGTTTAGTAAAACTACATCGAGGATTGGAGACAGTCCCTCATATGGACATCTGAAGCAGAAAGTATTTTTCATGAGTAATTGATCTGTTTCATACTGGAGCACTATTGCTTGTGTGGTTTTGTGCCTTCTTCACATTTCTGAAAGTCTTCTTAAGGCTGGCTTGAGTTGTATATTCCAGGTCAGGTCCAGTGTGAAGTAAGGCCATGCCCTAGCCTGCCATGCATGCTGCTGAAGATAGCTTCCTGGTTCTAACAGGTCATTTCCAAGCACTGTGTCCCTGACCTTTCTATCAGCCACAGGAGGCTTCTCACATAGTCCATGACTAAACAATCTTCACCCTCAGTATAGTAGTGGCTATTCCTGGTTGTCAACTTGACTATATCTGGAATAAACTACAATCCAGAATTGGAAGGCTCACCTATGATCCTAATCTAGAGGTTCAGAGCTACAAGTTTCTGACCTGGATCTTGGCATGGAGATCTTGAAGCATAGTGGCTATGAATTCCAGAAGATTAAGACAAGGAGATCTCTGAGTTCAAGATCATTTGGCATCTGGAATTAAAGGTCCAATGGCACACAACCTTAATCTGGGCCACACCCTCTGCTGGAGACCTACATAAAAACATTGGAAGAAGGAAGACTCACTCTTCTTTGCCTGCTTGCCTTATGGGACTGAGCAACTGCTAGATCCTTGGACTGCCATCCATAGCTGCTGCTGACACTTGGTGGGGAGTTGGACTACAGACTGTAAGTCATCGAAAAATTCGCTAACTGTATGGAGACTACCCATACGTTCTGTGACTCTAGAGAACCCTGACAAAAATACAGTATACAATTTTATTTTACATATATGTTTTGCCTGGATAAGTGTGTGTGTGTGTGTGTGTGTGTGTGTGTGTGTGTGTGTGTGTGTGTGTGTGTACACCAATTAGGGACCTGTAGAGGCCAGAAAATGGTTTCATAGTCTTTGTAACTAGGATTACAGACAGCTGTGAGTCACTAGGTGGTTGCTAGTTATAGAAACCAAATCCTTTGGAAGAGCAACCAGTAATCTGAACTGCTGAAGCAACTTCTCCATATATATATATATATATATTCCATATATATGAGTATATCTCCAATATATCATATATTCCATATATATGATATATTGTTTTAGGCATTGACATTTACCTCTCTCAGTCTTAGCAGCCTGAGACTGAGAGAGATAAATGTCAATGCTTAAAACAATTTTGATCTGTTGTATTATTGTTTCTTTGTGTATGTTGTCTGTGAATTGTTGTCCAGATGCTAAGCTCTTAACAGGCTCACAGTACAGTATAGTATTTGGCTTTGTGAAATTCCTCTCCTTCCCTAGAAAGTCCATCTAAACAGAAATCTTAACATACCTCTCTTTGAGTGACCTAAGACGGTCTGATTATCTGCTCAGCACAGATATGTCTCATGTTCTTTTGGGTTGCATCATCACTTTTGGAACACAATATGGACCGTAAGTTCTTTTGGTTAACAACAGTGCTTTTCTTGGTACAGAGATAATGTCCAGCCATGGAACTCAGCAAAACCCTAAAAGCTCTTTTCCAGTTCTGAGTATCTTCTGAATTGATCTCTTTCCTAATTCTTTGTGAACACAGAAATTTCCAGACCATTAGACTAGACAATAAATACTGCCTTTCTCATTCTCTGATGCCTTAGTAATGCCTTTCACACTTTCATTTCTTTCTAGTTTCTGACATTCATTTGGTCTTAGTCAGTGGTAATGATGTTTTCTGGTGGCTGGTATGAGCCAATTCTATGGGTATTGATTTAGTTGGTATTGCCTCAGAATATGTAGCCTTTGCCTCAAAACAAATGAGAAGCTATGCATCTTGGTTTCTCTGTTGGATCCTTGGACTGTTATCATTAACTTCCATGTATCATGTCCTCGCATACTAATCTGTGAGAGGATCTTTCACACCTCACTTAAAACTGTTCTCCAGTTGAGAGGGTTCAGATGCAGAGTGTTCTCTTTGTTCTCATAGCTTTCTGTTCTTAGTCATTCTTAAGGCCCATGCTTGCATGGCGAATGATGAGTCTTTCTCTTCCTATGTACTAAAGATCTGAGCAGAGGGCTATCTTCATCACTGCTACCTCACGGCAACATCATTGTCCAACTATTATGGGTTCTCATTTTCTGTATTACATTACCTTTAACTTTTGTATATTCTCCTTTGTTTTATCCATTATAGTTACCTGTTTTATCTTGCTTACAAATAGAACCTCCTTATATCTATGAGTGTAAAAAGTAGTTCCTGACAAAAATCGTTTTCCTAACATTAAATCTCGTCACTACATTTTTAAACATGAAGTCTTTTACTGGATGGGAAACATTTAATTTTATATAATTTATTTAATTAAGGTGTTCACCACAGCTTATTATTTTGGAAATTTAGCAAATTATTTCCAAGCATTATTTCATGAAATGAATTCCATAACTTTCTTTCTATTAATAGAATTTATAAAAATATTCCAGGTATTAGAAATAATATAGAAAGCAAATTTACTCTGGAATAAGTATATTTGAACATGGATAAGTTTCAAATGTGAAATGAAGTAAAAACATCAAGCTTCCTGTAATTCAATGTAGTATAAATCATGTAAATTATTGATATATTTAAATAACATTCAAAAGTGTAGCTTATGAAGAAAATTGGGAAATTAACACAAATAATATTTGATTGAGTGGATAAAATTAAATAATGTATTTAGTCATATGGTTACATTTTTATTGAAGGACAAATTAGACACAAGGCAAAAATATTAGCATCTGGTAAATGGAAGGGGATATTCACCCATGTCTTTTCTGTATGGTTTTCTGCACTTTTCTATGGGTTAAGCATATTTCAAAAGCCTTCAGTTTGACACGGTAACTCAAGCCCTTCTTCAGAAAAAAAATATATAAACCATTTCAAGTAAAAAACAGTTTTACAAAGAAAGCTTTAAAATCAACATGAAATGTATAGGAACAACAGAAATCAGTATTTCAGACATCAGTAATAACTAAAATGAAAGTGTATGTTTAATAGTTGCAGCTGCTCTGTTAAATCCAGCTGCTTGTCAGACATTATGAAAGACAGAACAGAGCCCAGTTTAATGCCCCAGAGGATAATAGATCAGCCCTTGTAAATTATTCCTTGGGTATATATGAAGGTTAGGTACATTAACCAGAAAGTTAAAAACCCCAATTAAAAGAAACTCTTCTCCAAATAATATGCATGAAAACCTATAAGACATCCCAGATGACAAACTAAATTTCACATTAGGAAGTAATTAGATACATAATTGAGTGCTGGAGAAACAGATGAGTTGTCCAAAAATGATTTTTAAGAGAAATATACCTCAACTCTAGGAAATCTATAAGCTGGGAATACCCCATTATTTCACAGATCATAGTGACTTTAGTCATTATCAGTCATGATCTAAATCCTCAAAAGTGTCTGTTCTTCAAAATCATCACCAAATTGATGCATACCTTGATGACTCTGTCATTCAATTTTCTGCTCACCTGCTCACCTGCTCACCTGTCTTGCTAAACCTAGAATATTTTTCAGTGTCTGGGATAAGACAGAACATTTTGTAAGGGTAACTTTTATTTGCCTGATTTAATTATTGTCTCAGAGGCTTATGATAATCTGCTAACCTAGGCCTGGTCCTAGAGACTTCTAGCTTCTATACAGTGTACTGTAGGCCTAGAACCTTGTAGGCATAGATTTTTCAAAGCCTACTTTAATTTGATTTTTTATCAAATTATCTTCAACTTATCTTCTAGCCAACCATAGACCAGAGGTAGGGGAAAATAAAGGTTAATAGAAAACAATGTTTGTGGACCTGCTTAGAAATAGTTTGGGGGAGCCATTCCAATCTTTGTTATCACAAGTCTAGTCCACTAGGAAAACATCAAACACAAATAAGCAGTGGCAGTGCAGTCCACTCAGAAAACACCAAATATGAATCAGTAGCAGCAGCTTGAACCAGAAGAAACTGCAAGGCTCTTCTGATGTGCACAAAACTGTGGAATCAGCAAGAAGCAGTTGGAATACCACCAGAAGTTCTTTGGTGCATTTCTTTCTGCAAAGTCATAACAAGCAATGATCAGCAACAAAATCAAAGTGAACCAATGTAAGAGTATCTTCAGTGAAGACCATTGTCAGTGAACCCTAAGAAGACAAGCAAAGAGTTGCAAGGGAAACCAATGCAAGAGCATAGCCCACTGTCTATTGAGTAATATATACTGACATTCTTCCCAAACATCAGACATCTTCTCAAGTGTCTGCTCTAGCAAAACACCACATGTCCTTTCATCAGGCAGCATCCAGAAAAACACATCTATTATTAGCAAAACATTCTCTCAGAAGATAATTTCCAGACAAATATCTTATGGCACAACTGAGTTTACCAAAAAAACATAAATTCCCACTTCAGAATCTTTTCAGACTCTGAGATTTGCTGTCACATTAGATAAGCCCTGCTTGCCTTTTCTGATTTCTGGTTAGCTTATTAAACTCAGTGGTTCTAGCGCAAACTCCTCACCAAGCTGACTGATTCAATTTAACTACTTGTGGCTTCTTCTGAATTTCTCTGCTTGACCTCATACTAAATTTGACAATATTTTCTAATCTTCAGGCTCCTTCTCATTCCCTTGCTCATACTGTCTTCACCTGTGTCTAGATTGTTCTTTCTCTGCAACCTGTCTCTGTATAACTATACCAGTAAAACTTGCTCCTCTCCTTTTTTCTCTCTGTGCTGCTCTCTCTCTTAAGAAGTCTCTTTTTTTCCTGTTTTCATGAAAGTTAGGCATATCCTGTTCTATCATATCTTTCTCTGAGTTCCCACTCGGTCTACCTCCCAATAAGATGTCACTGTTTGGGTGCTTTCCTACAAAGTAACTTTACCTTCATTGTTTGGGATTAAAGGTGTGTATTAAGTGTGTGTTTGTATTCCAGACAGGGGAGCCATGTTGCTGCATTAAAATTCCTCTGCAAGCCTGCCTGACTTTCTTTACACACATATCATCTATGCCTAGCATTTTTAGAAGAAGTTATTATTTCCTGAACCACCAAGTCCCTCAAATTAACAAGTGTAAGCATTCTCACCCACTTCCTCTTCTGTTTTTCAAAGTGGTTTTCTCCAAATTCCACTCAGCACTTTTTATCACCCTAGTTGGCAGTGTGAATCTAGAAAAGCAAGGTCTAAATACAAGTGGGTTAAAGTCTCAAAGGATAACCAACCTTATTCAAAGCATCAATTAATACTCTGAGGGTTAAGAAGAGTCACTTGAGTAAGGTGCTCAATCACAAGACCAAGGCACATATCACAAAAACTTGATTTTTTTCATAGAAGCATATAAATAACAGCCGAAGCAAACTTACTCCTATCCAATATACCTGAGAGGAACATTTAAAGCACAGTTGAAACATTCAATGTTCTGAAGAAACCGAGGTAATAAGACTCTTGTCTTGTTTTCTTGGAGGTTTTCCTCAAACACTCAGAATTTTCACATGTATCCATTCTTGAACTGTGTTCAGATAGAAAACAAGCACCCAAGTTGATTTGCTCCATTGATGAAAAATCTTAGTTAAGTCTTCAATGGCACCTGCCAATCTTACACACTTTTACTATCCCAAATATCTGTTTTATAACTTTTATACTGTACTCAATATTCCTACATTACAAACTACTGCTGATTATTACTTCATTGTCTATCACAGAATAGAAAACCCTCAACTGATAACTTCTAGATGCAAGTTCATAAGCAAAATCCTCCAACTGATTGCTTATAGTTACAAGAGTTTAATGGGAATTATATTGCTGAGACATTTTGAGGTATGACCCAAGAAAATTTGAGATTTGAGTATTTCCAAAAGAAGCATATATCAAAGTGTTTAGAGTGTTTTTGCTTTTTCCTCCAAATTTCCCCTCTCTGAGATTTTTTTAAAAAAAATTAGTTAGTTGTGTGTGTGTGTGTGTGTGTGTGTGCATCTGTGTGTCTGAGTGTACACGAATTTACCTGCTATGATGTACATGTGTATGTAAGAAGACAACTTACAAGAGTTTTTTTTTCACCTTTTACCATGTACATTCCAATAATCAAACTCAGGAAGAAAAATTTTGAGGCAAGGGCCTTTACCCACTGTACCATATTGATAGCTCTTTCCTTATCTTTTACTATCAGTGTCATAAATCTTCTACCATTTTCTTACGTCTTAAATAATGAATGACATCAAACATTTCCCACAAAAATATAGAAAACTATTGTGCTGCTGTTTCTGCTGAGGTCCTGGAGGGAGACATAAGACTCAGGAGGGAAATGAAACTTAAAAGTCTTAGGAATACTAAACCATAAGAGACTTAAAGGGTCCACTTAAGTAATCTTATACTGCTGTTTTTATAAGTAAACTAATAAACACAAGGATTCACTAAACTACATATAGATGAAATAATTTCTTTCCTGTGTTATCACTGTCTTATATTAGATGAATGCATATTGTTTATGTCTCCTCAGGAAAAGTCACATGACCTGAGAACCAACAGAACCAAAGATAAACAGCAATTCTTTGAAGAGACATGCTACCAAGGTTAAGACATGTGAGCATTGAGTGTCCTCCAGGAAAATCCCTAAGGTAGTCATTTTCCTCCAAAGTGTGTGGATATGGGGACATGTCTCCTTTACGAATGGATGTCCATCACGTGAGGATTAATATGTCTCCCAAATGTCTAATAAATTAGATATTATACTGCAATCCTTTGAAAAAATTATGGGACACGATAGTGAAGTAACTGTGCCATAAGTTGTGTGGCCTTTGCTGTGGACCCTACGACATGCAACTGAGGCTGAGATGTCCATTCAGAAATAACTTTTCCATGTAAAAGAAAAAGTACAATGAAAAAGAGATATGTAGATACTTTACTATGCAGTACTCTCTGATTTTGCCTGAAAAATAAGAAAAGGTTATCTATGGAAAGTTCTGAAGGCAGTTTTTGCTTGTGGTTTAGAGTGTTTTTGCTTTTTCCTTCAAATTTCCCCTTTCTCTGAGATTTTTTTTTAAAATAGTTTGTGTGTGTGTGTGTGTGTGTGTTTATGTGTGCATCTGTGCATCTGAGTGTATACCAATTTACCTGCTATGATGTACATATGTAAGTAAGAAGACAACTTAGTTTGTTTTCATCTTTTACCATGTGCATTCCAGTAACCAAACGCAGGAAGAAAAGTTTTGAGAAACTTTTCTTTCTGAAAAGCAGAAAGAAAGCAGGCAAATGCAAATTACAACTGCAATGACCTGGCTTTGAGATTTTCCCTCTTCTCGCACTCACAGAAATTAGAACTCTGGGAAATGTCATCAGTGTCAGGAATATAGTCTACTCTGCTCAATACTAGTATGTGATTGGAGAGTTGCATAAGTGCTCTTCTGAAAAATCCTGCAATACTACCAAAGTGAATTGGATACAACCCTGCCAATGCAGGATTCCTTAATAGACATCCTGTGATGGAATATCCAGATATCTGGTAAAGTGTTTTCCTAGTTTGATTCTCCACCACTGTGATAAAACACGGAGCAAAGCAACTTGGGATGCAAAGAGCTTAGTTGGCCTACAGGTTTCAGTCTATCGTGCAAGGAAATCATGACATAAACTTGAAGGCAAGAACTGTAGCAGGAACCATGGAAGAATATGACTTACTGGCATACTTCCTGTAGCATCATTAGCTTGTTTTCTTATATGACTCCAAACTGCATGCATAGGGACAGTGCTGATCACAGAAATTTAGACCCTTATATGTCAATCATTAATAAATGAAATACCCCGCAGATATACCCCATGACCACTCTGGTAGAAAAAATTCTAGTAAGGGTCTAGTTGACAAAACTTAATTAACACAATTAATCCTTTGCCAACTTGACACACAAATATGTTCATTAATCTTTCCTTTCGTGTTTATGTCCAAGGCCACATGTTAATATCACAACACAAAACATAAGTCAAGTTTGGAAAGTCTCACTCTGTTTTGAATATTTAAATATTTCAGTCCAAGTTATCAGAGCAGAAGAGATTATTCAGCATTTAAAAATATCTATTGTTTGTCCAGAGGACCCAAGATCAGTTTCTAGACACAGATCAAGTGGGATACAAGCATCTGGAACTCCACCCCCAGAGCATATAACACCTCTAATCTTGGGCACATACAATCATGCATTCATAACTACTACTAGTTATGCAATGCATGCATGAATAAAATAATACAAATGAATCTTTAAAATCTCTAAATTCTTGTCTTAAATAATCCAAAGACTCATAACATTCGACACTTGTAAAATGAAAAATAATCTGAGTACTTTCTTACCACAAGAGAGAATAGCAAGTCACAATTACAGTTAGATAAAAGTAAAACCAAAATCTATCACATAAAAGGCCCTATGTCCAGAGTCTCACAGTCTTCTGGACTCCAAAGGAACAGTCCTGTTTCTCCCGCTCTGCCACCTGCAGCACACAGTATTTGTTTGTAGACTCAGTCATGTTCTACTCTACATCTGTTGCTGTTCTTAGTGGTCACCTACAGTTATGGATGACATTTACCGTAGGCAGAGGGCTCCACCTGGACTGAGGTTCCATGTTTTCCAATGCCCTCTCTTGTGCTCCTTTGGGACAGACTACAGCCCTAATACATAGTGCCAAGGCTCAGATGTACTGCACTATCTTTTCATCTTTCAAACCAGATACCATAGAGAAGACTCTTATATGTCATTATGTTCAGCTTGATGTGTACCCTTGGCCCACTCTGTGTGTTAACTCTGAGGAAATACTTTCTAGAAGATTCCATGTCAATTATGCTGCTATCTTATTAACCACAGCAGTTTCTGAACCTAGCTAACCAGCATGAGTTGCCCCAGTGAATGAACAAGAAAATTCACTTTCACAAATATGAAATTATACCTATAACTCTTTTTATTCCCCTTTAAATCTTACAAATCAGATCACTATCATCCACATTTCTACCAACATTCTTGTATTATTATTATTATTATTATTAATTTTTATTAATTATTTTATTTGTTTACATTTCAGATACCCCCCTTTCCCAGTGTCCCCTTCATGAGTCCCCCTACTCCATCCCCTCCCCTCACCTCTAAGATGTTGCTCCCCTACCTTCTCCCCACTCCTAACTCACCTCTATAGCATTCCCCTTCTCTAGGGCATCAAACCTCCACAGGACCAAGCACAACCCTTCCCACTGATGCCAGACAAGGAAGTCTCCTACTACATATGTAGCAGAGGACCACAGACCAGCCCATGCATGCTCTTTGGTTCGGGGCTCAGGATCTTGGAGTTCAAAGTGTTCCACTTAGTTGATACTGTTCTTCTTCCTATAAGGTATTAATACCCTTTAGCTCCTTCAGTTCTTCCCCTAAATTTTCTATTGGGATCCCTCTCAGAATATTGGAAATAGTTCTACCTGAAGACCCAGATATACCACTCCTGAGCATATACCCAAAAGATGCTCCACCATAGCACACGAACTATGTTCATAAGTCTCTCAACATTCTTGTCTTCCAAATTTACACTAACATTTCACTGAATTTTAAGTGTTCAACAATTTTTCTAACCCTAAATTCTGAAAATTTATACAATCTTTTCCAAAATCAACATGTTCATATCTAAGTAAGATCCTACTTCTTTTATACTTCCTTTTGTGTTACTGCAATACTCCATGATCAAAAGCAACTTTAAGAGGACGGGATTTATTTCAGCTTCTAAGTAATAGTCCATCATCATTGGAAGCTGTGGCAGGAATTCAGGGCCTGAACCTGGAGGCATTAACTAAAGTAAAAGAACAAAAATGCTAATGACTAGCTTGTCATTCACGACTTACTCGGCTTGCTTTCTTATAACCACCTGTCTATTGTCTGACCTTTTCAACTCAAGGTGGAAGGTAACATTTCTGAGGAGTAGCACAGTGGGTGTGCCCTTCTCCCAGCTGCATTAATCAAAAAGAAGAACAAAGAGGAGCAGGTGGAGGAGGAGGAGGAGGAGGAAAAGGAGGAAGAGAAGGAGAAGAGCAGGGAGAGGGAGAGGAATAAAAAGAAGGAGAAAAAGAAGTCCAACAGATATGCCCACAGGTTAATCTGAGTGTCCCTCATCTCAGGGAACTAGAGTTTGTGACAATATGAGAAAAACCAACCAGCATAAACATTATTTGTGTGATGATGTTTCTAGAAGACATTGACTGGTATTTAAATATAGAAAAAACAATTAGGAGTATCTTCTTCACTAGATGTAGGTGAGTATCACCCATTTGACTCTCAGAGACTTAAGCCACAGAAGAATATGAATTCCCTCTCTCATCTTCTCTATCTACTATCCTTTTCCTTCTTCTTCCTCACCCTTTTTTAATTGATTTTTTATACATTGGTATTTTGTCTGTGTACGTGTCTATGTGAGTGTGTCAGATCCCTTAGAATTGGAGTTACAGACCATTGTAAGCTACCATGTTAGTGCTGGGAATTGAACCTGGGTCCTCAGTGCTCTTAACTGTTGAGCATCTCTCCAATCCTCTCCTCGTCCTTCTGTCTCTTCCTTACTCTCCAAACCTTTCCCACTTTGTCTAAAGTTAGATACACTTATTATCCTGTACATAGGTATCAAAACTCCAAAGTACCCCACATTTTGGTCTAGGACATGAGTCTTTTGGTTGTCTAATCTTAGAATAAGAACCATGTTACACCCTCACATATGTTATGCACTCACTGATAAGTGGATATTAGCCCAAAAGCTCTGAATACCAAGATATAATTCACAGACCACATGAACCTCAAGAAGAAGGAAGACCAATGTGTGGGTGATTCAGTTCTTATGAGAAGGGGAACAAAAAACACAGAGGAGCAAATATGGAGATAAAGTGCAGAGCAGAGACTGAAAGAAAGGCCACCCAGAGACTGTCCCACCTGGGGATTCATCCCATATACAGTCACCAAACCCTGACACTATTGTGGATTCCAAGAAATGCTTGCAGAAAGGAGCCTGATATAGTTGTTTACTGAAAGGCCCTGCCAATGCCTTACAATGCCAACAAATGTATGATATATATTAAGTATATATTATATATAATCTGTATAAGATTATAATATATATATATTATATATCATATATAAGATTATTATATATAATCTTAAGGTGAGGCTATCTCCCACAGACTTATGTGCCTAAACTGCCTTTATGGCCTAAATGAAATTCGGATTTTAGAGATTGTTGGGGTTTAAAAGTTTTATGCATGACTGTTGGTGGACAAATACTGAGTTTAGGATTCTAAAACAATAGTACAGCTCGACTTTTGAATCCAAGTTTTCCTTTCTTGGTTTGAATCTGCCATGATGTGACCACCTACCTCACATTCCTGCCATTGCAGCCACCAGGCACTCACTCCCACCTTCATGACTTCTCTGCCATGTAGACCATGTCTTCTAAGCCATGAACCAAAGTAATAAATCGCTCTGCCAGTTACAGTCATAGCTATGTAAAAGTAATGGACCTATGTATACAGCCTATTCTTTTGTCTCCTTAGAGAACCATGGGTACACCAGTAAAGATGGCTCAGAGAATAAGAGTATTGCCGTGCATGCATGTAGACCTTAAATCAAATCCCCTGCAGTTACATATAAACACATGTTTAGCTATGGTGTATGCCCCTAAACCCAAGCAGTCCAAGAGCCAGTACCAAGTAAATCTCTGTGAGTTTGAAGCAGTGTGGTCTACATTGTAGTGACTTCTAACCCAGTCAGATCTATGCAGTAAGAAAGGTCTCAAATAGACAAATAAAACCAGTTGACTCTCATAATAGCAGTGCTACTGCGGACAGAGACAAGAGGGTTTCTGGGGCTTCCTAGTCTCCAACTTAGTTCTAGATTCAGAAGGAGATCATTTCTCAGGAATTAAGACAGAACACAGGTCACTCAGCATCCTCTGTTTGCCACATGCATACACATGGGGGCATGAACCAACACACCTCACACACACACATACACATGCAACACATGCCACACATGCATACACAAACGCACACATATCTATTCTGGGAAGTTTTTCATTACACATTTTTGTGGTTTGACAAAGTGGTTGTAGCATCATAATTTCCAATATGGTCTTTCCAACTATAAGCATTTTTAGACATTTAACATCTGAGTCATTTCTCTTTATTTAGTTTTAATTTTTCTTCTACTCACACGTGTGCACACATGTGCACTCTACATGCACTTGTATTATGTCTATATAGATCAAGCTCAGGTGAAGTTTTTCAGGTGCTGTCGACAAGTCTTATTTTGGAGCTAGTTTCCCACAAGCCTGGAGCTAACTGAGTAGGTTGGTTGGCTCGTCAGTGAGCCAC
The DNA here is from genome assembly GCF_947179515.1 of Apodemus sylvaticus. NCBI lineage: Eukaryota > Metazoa > Chordata > Mammalia > Rodentia > Muridae > Apodemus > Apodemus sylvaticus. Next base: position 72,683,169 of record NC_067486.1, on the reverse strand, counting down.
TGAAGTCAGCAAGTCTCTGTATCTCCCTACTGGGAGTAGGATTATGTATAAATGGTCAGGGTTTTGTTTGTTTTATTTTGTTTTATTTTATATTATGAATTTTAAGATCAAACACTTTTAATCCCAAATACTGGCTGAGTTATCTCCCTTATCTAGAGAAACCTCATTCTTTGAAGGTTACCACTCTTTATTAATCTTTCAGGATTAATATTCTATCTCACTGGTATTTATTTGTATTCTATATTCTGACATTTTCAGTACTAATTATTTTTATTTCTACTGTGATTCGTAAAAGTTCACTTTTTTTTTTTTTTACCACAAATCAAGACATCTTGTCAGAGTCCTAAGCCTTAGGATTACTGTGCACATCTCTTCCCTGACTGTATTGCTGAAAGCATTTCTTCTGCAGACTCGGGCTTCTTTGGCCTTAACTGCCTAATCTAATTCCTTATGTTTACTAAGGAGTTACAAAGCAGAAACCCTCACTCCCACTGCTATTTTTGCTGGGCCATTATTCTTTCTGAAATCTGTATGAGATCAATAGACCTCTCTGAAGGGCCATTCTTCTTGATTTGAAAACAAATGTGTCTCCCCTCCTCTTGAAAATGTGAGGATTTATCTATAGAAAGTCATCTGCCAATAGCATTTTAATGTGGTAGAGAGGCCTTCTAACTCAGAAATATTAGATTTTTGATTCCATATATTATTTGTTAAGGGAAGCGAATCAATAAAGACTTGGGAAGAAAAGAAGACAATCTGTGGTTGTGCAAAGTGCTTAATTCAGCTCAGAACCATAGATAAAGAGCAGGAAGATTTTTTTTTCAGAGTAGCCAGGCAGTACTAAAATGTTTTTTCCTTGTGATGAACCACAGTTTTTACATACGTTTATCCAGAGCCAATTTGTTTAAGTATGTTCCAAAGCATCAAAACAAACAAAGCCCATCCCCCTGTGTGAATATTTCTGGAATGCAGTGACATAGTGGGCCTGCTTTGGTAGCCTGTTCGACTTCCATGAACTGATGTGCACTGCAATTTTGCATTTCTAACGTCCTTCTCAAAGGAAGCCATGCTTCTCTATAGGAAATGTGAATTTCAAACACTGTTTTCCTATATGCCAAGCTCCCCAGACAGCACAGGCTGTTTTGTTACACCTGTGTCTTTCTTCTTTACCTCTAATCCCTGTGTGGTTGGATTCCTCTATCTGCACTATTACCCAAATTTGTTCTTCCTAATAAAAGAAAATTATGCTTCTCCTTTGTTCTTGCATCCACCTCCTGGTGTAATCACTGCCCTTTCTTTCCTGTGAGCTCTGTTTATACTCTACCTATGTGCTCATAAACTTACTTTTCGTGCTTCTGTAGACCACTGCTAGCTTTATAAATGTACAGAAACAGTGTCGATTTTACCCAACACACACTCCAATGTGACATCAATCATTTTTTCTCTCCTAAAAGGTACTTTGTGGTTTCAGTAACAGTTTTTTCCAGTTTCTTAATCAGTACTTCTCTCATTACTGCCTCTGGCAGGGTAAATGGTCTTCCTCTGTTACTAGTTATCTTCTTTAGGAACGTTTCCATTTCTTATATTCATTTATCTTCCACTTCACGATATTATAAAGGTAACAATGGAATTGGCACCTTCTTAGCCCCTGTAGAACTATCCTGATGTTTCTGTGAGCTCTGTATATACATTTTAATTACTATCGGCCATTTGTACCCAAGTTAGCCAAAAGCAAGTACTTTACAGGATGTTGGAGCTCTGTTTTTCTCTCCTAGCTCTCAAATATTGGTAACAATTCATAATATAAACCCTAAGCTTGGAAAGTACCTCTTTCTTAATCCTTCCTTGTCTCTCTGTATTGCTGTATCTCACTATTGACTGCTTGTATCACTATGTGTTTCTGCACTTATTTTCCTTGCATTTGATTCTCTCTGTGTGTCCGGAACAGTCTTAGTTCAGTTTCTTGATCCTATAGAAATTGACTTTAGCTTCTTCATTGTTTCTAGTAAACTGTAATACAGTCTGCATGCCTTTACTGCTGCACTGTAGCCTGCTGAGGTGCACTTCAAAGGTGACTTCCTAACTGTTCCTGAGCAGTTGGTTCCCAGATAATCCTTCTGTGCAAATGCTACTAAAGTCTTAGCATCTCATTAAGTGGATCTTCCTTTCTCACTGAAGTAACCATAACTTGAGTTCTACAGCATAAATTGCTAATATTAAAGAATGCAACCTGATACATGGCTACCAGATTAAAACAAACTTTATCAGATAATGCTGATTTCAACATTATATTGTATTAGTATTTGACTATTATTTATGTTGAGCTTATATTGGTTTGAAGGAATATAATGAAATTATATTCTGGAAGACCTTTTCTGCCTACTTAAGCAGGGGAACTCACCCTTACATCTTTCCATTCCTTGTAAGGTCCCTTCCACATGGGTGGCAGGGAGAGCTGCCACCCCTTACAAAAGACAAGCCTTCTCTTGTGCCTGTTCTTGGAAACAATGGGCTAGTGTTCTGACACAAGCAATCCCACACTATCATTTATTCAGGAAAATACTATCTGCAGCAGGAAGAAACTGTGTACAAAGAACTAATTACAGTTGTGAGGTTGCATTCTTGTGGCAATTAGCACATCACGGGGGTGTGTATTTTACAATAAATACCAGATGGTCTAAAGCGAGAAGCCTTGCAATTTGAGAAAATGGCAAAAGTCCTGAGTGAGAAGCTGATGCTTTAAAGGGCTTTTGTTTAACACAGTAAAGATTTACGAGAAAAAAAAGAAACACAAATTCAAAACCACAAAGCCTAATAAGATTTTTGTGCAGCAGTTAATGGGTAGTATGAAAATATATGAGTCTATGATGCCTGTGATTTTTCTATCCAGTTAGAGTGACACACTGTTGTGTCATAGTTCCAAACGTAAAAGCACTGTGACTTGTGGCATCAAAATTATCATACAAAACATTTTGACTTTTTTCTCATCATCCTCACAGTGAAAGTGTGGAACACCCTGATGTGTAATGCTCAAAGGGAGGAATACAGCTTCTGACAGCTGAATACTTGAAAATGGAGGGAAAACTTCATTTGAACTCTTCTGGCTCTAAATACTCAAGTCTTTGTTCTTACTGCTGAATGACAGTGTCAGAGTAACACATTTTGTTCTCCATGAAAATGAGAGTTTAGCCTCACAAATACTGCTCACTCAAAGGAACAGAAAGATCAGCTTGCTGTGCTCAGTTGATCTGGTCTGCGAGTATCCTGCCTCAGTGCTTCCAAAGCTACTATGTCCTACACATTACAGAGGGCCTCTGAGGAACCCATGTGTAGTCACAGAGGACACTTAAGCTCTTTGTAGTTCCTGTGCTTAATTATTTTCGCTAAGACAAAGCAGCATACTTTCTTCTGAATAATTCAATACCATTGGTTATCAGAAAGCAGCTCATGTATTGTTCTAGAAGTTTCACAACAACTGTTTCCTTTTCTTTTTAATAACTTTTAAAAATTGATACAATAATATAATTGCATCATTTCCCTTCCCTTTCCTCCCTGCAAACATCCCAAGTACCTACTCCATTTCAAATTCATGACCTCTTTTCTTTAATTGCTGTTTAAAAAGCTGTTAGACTCTTTGTCTCATCCCTCATGCGCACTCAAGTGGCTTTAGTGAATTTGATTTTCCTTTCAGCTGTTCTTCATGTCATTAGGATCAGATGCTAAAAAAAATGTTGTCAGTGACAATAAGTATATAAATAAATGAGATGATCTTTTTAATTTTACTAGCCATTTAGCCCCAGAAAAAATGAGGGCCAAAATTAAAGTGGGTTCACGGGAATGCTGAATAGGTATTTTTGTTTAGCTTTTTCTAGCTAAGATCTTCATATACATTTAAAGCTCACATTTTCATGGAAAACAAGCTAAGCTATTTACTGAGCTACTATTTTCTGCCTGAAACACAAGCTCTCTTACCCCTCCTATGAAATCTCTCATTAACTGTGTGTCTAGTATTGCATATAGTAGGGTTGGACATTATGGTGTGATGTTTTCCATAATATTTCTACCAGTGTTCATCAATTTTGCTGCCATGTTAATTGAACCACATTTTACCTTCTACAGTCATCAACCAATATCATGTAAACAGATGGCTTTCTGGAACAGTTATATGAAAAATGCAGAAGCAATGTCACCTTTAAAAAAGATGTGACTCTTGCCTTGAGTTTCAACTTGCCTATTGACTTATATTTTTAGAGGTGCAATCTATAAGGAATTAAAGAGAGTGATGAATGTGTACTTTCTTGTATGCTAATAATGGTGCTTTCCAGTCATAAAGCCTTGTTATTTGCATTTCCATTAGAGAAAAACCATATGTCTAGAAAGAAATACAAAGGAATCAAATGCACTTAACTGATGCTGGAGAGACAGCCTGTTCACCACACAACTCTCTGGCTGATACCTGTCCTCTCCTCCAGTTTACCATGAGACTCTCAAATTGATGACTTGTGTATGTCTTTAATTCTGGGTGTTTGTTTTCTCATTATACTTAGAGATTTTCTTTTCTACTTCAAGAACTAGCATATATGTTTCCTTGTTTGCTAAGCCCACTGTAATTTCCTAGAATTAAGGCATTTTTCTCAGTCTTTTTCTGCCTTTTATATGCTACTGAAGGTTAAATTTAGGGCCTCACATATACTGTCTTGCAATCTTTCTACTACTGAACTGTATACTGAGACTCCGATCTTCAAGGTCACTGTCAGGGGACACTGGACACCTCTATTATAAAGCAGTTCCTTTATATTTTGCTTTTGGTCTGGTTTTCCTATTTTCTTCCTTCGAATCCCTTTGGATTTATAATGAGTTTTCTTTCTCTCTTTATTGGCAGGCATTCCGTGGAACCAGAAACATAATAAATGCTCAGTAACTTCTTAATGAAGTAGACATTTTCTCATTAGCAGGTGCTATTCCACATCTCCATACTCAAAGCATCTTCTAGGCGCTGACAGAGGAAGAGCCATGCAAAAATCTCTCCTTAGACAACAAAGATGGGAGGAGCAATAAAGGAATCACAACAGGGACCTGTGCGCTACGTCCAAAGATGGGAGCTGTCATCAACAGAGTAATAGCAGCAGCAACTGGGACATGGTTGGGAAAGACAGGACCAGCAGAGGTAGGGGAACCAAAGGATGTCGCAGGACTCTGTGCTGAGATGAATTAAAGGCTAAGTCTGCTAAATGTAAATAAAATGTATAATGAATGAAAGAGGATTAGAATAGAGGCTAAGCTCTGAAAGCCCACATTCATTTGAGATCACCTTGCTGTGTGAAGATTTAGACAGTCTGTGAGGGAAAACCAAACACAATCCAACTGCCATGCTTTGTTCTCTCTTACTTAAAAACTAATTTATGTTGTGAATTTAATGTCATAATTAGACCTAAAACTAAATACCAGCGTTGGTAACACTGATGCTTGCGTGATTCATTGTTTAAATGGCACATAGCTCTGTGTAGAAGGGCCATGTTTTTTCCTTCCCCCGCTGTTTGATCTGGATTGAGAACCTCTGAAACAGACTTACCATAGAAGAGATGCATTGGAGAGCACAGACCAGGCTATGCTGGGCAAGAGTGTTGCTAACATGCTTCAAGACCCACCGGTCTGCACTGAGTCATTCTCCGCCCTCTCATCACCTTCAAAGATTTGCAGAGAGGTGGTGATGGCGCCGCTACTAACAGCTCATTTCTGTTACTTGGAGATTTCAAAGTAAGCAAGAGACATGGGGAGAGGTGAAGAAAAGAAAATCCCACCCATGAGCTTCTTTTTCCTGTTTGCGTGATTAAATAATTTGACAGAAGCACTTTAAGTGAAAAAAGGGAAAGGGTTTTGTTGTTGTTGTTGTTTATTTGTGTTTGTTTGGTTTTGCTCACATTTCACAGTGTCCTTCATGGTGGGGAAGGGTAAGCATGTGGAGCCTGGATTAACTGGTCACAGTGTATCCATAGTCAGGAAACACAGAAAGGAGGAATTCACGTAATCAACTCACTTCCTGGTTTTTGTACAGGTTCCCAACCATAGGAACAGGGGACAGAAACATCCTGAATATCTCCCTATGTCAATTAGTTTAAGGATTTAAGGAAATCCTCCAAAGACACACTCACAAACCCATTACTCTGGTGATTATCCTGTCAAGTGAATAATTAATGGGGTCATGATGGGTGGGTGGTGGGTGGGATAGCAGCCATGGATTGCCGACACATGCCACATTAGTGCCTGGCAGGACTATTGCTCAGTGACATGGCAATAACGTTGTACATAACTATCCAGGGTTTGGGGACAAGTGAGGAAGACAGGCAGGAGGAACGAACGACTGGTGCCCATGACATGCTAGGAAAGACTGGATCATTGCACAGAGTGGAAGAAAGACAAGTAAAAGCTGCTATCCTGGGGTCATATAGTAACCTGGCCCAACTATAGGGTTTAAGGACATGCTGCTACAAAGTATCATACTAAATTAGTCAACAAAAACCAGTCTGAAAATTACACCACTGAAAATTACCAAAGTAAAGATTTGCTTTGTATTCTAGTTTCTAGAGTGCAGCAGAGGCATCCAGTCTGTACCAGAAATGACGTCTGTTACCCTTGCTTCATCTAATCTCAAACTGAGATTGCTACATTGAGAATCAACTAAGAACTTGCTCCAGATGCAAATATTCACACAGACCTAGGGTATCACAAAACTCAGACTAGAAATATGTCTTCATAACTCTTCAAGTGGTTCTGGAGTGACCACAGTTTTTGAGAACCCAGATTTGTATCTAAGTCAACATTTATTACCTAGTAATTGTCCTTTTAAAATACTTGTATACCTATATAATTGTTTTGTGATTCCAACCCCCAAATTTAAACATGTGGCACTATGACTTTTATTTCTGTGAGAAAATGGCTCACATCCATACAGCATCCATTCTCCCCTGATAGACAAGATACAAGTCTGCTGTTCTCTTATGGGCTGAAGGAGGGGGGGGGGGGTGAGGGGAATGTAATGACAACTGTGGAGCTTTCATTTCTTTAAAACACACAGAAATAAGAATAGGTTTCTTTTTTAATGTCAGGTGTGGGATAGGGGACTGCTCCAGACTGTAGGCAGCAGCTGACTGATTTACTTTGTGCTCTGGCAGGGGTGTAGTTTTGCCAGCTATTTTCTGTGATTATATGACATACAGAATTCTGGGGACTTTATAGAGGGTACATGCATGCTTGGGTCCTGAGAGTCATGGTGGGTTTTGGTTGTTGTTGTTGGTTGTTATTGCTTTAGATTTGTTAAGTAGTCACATGCAAAGGAGAAACAAGAACAAATTAGATCTCCTTAGAATGAACATCAAAATTGCCCCAAGGGACTCAATACTCCTAATCAGCAGGAAGTAGTCTAATGATAATGTTGCCCCCTTTCTGAACCTTGACCTTATTCAGAGATCTCTTTCCTTTCCTATCTATTATTTTTTCTCTCTTACCAAGGATTAGCTGCTTAAAAGCATGGAAGAAAAGAGTAGGAGGAAAAGGAGGAGGAGGAAGAAGAGGAGGAGAAGGAGCGAGGAAGAAAGAAGAACTCACAAAATAGTCAAAGTACAGCTACAGAGGAGAGACATAGCAGCTGTGATTTTGTTGAAACATATCAATCATCCTTCTGAAAGGCAAGTTGCTACTCATAACTCTGATGACTAGAGGCCTAGATTTTATTGTTGGCTCTTAGGCCTGACTAAGGGATTGAAAACTGATATAGTCTCAGAAATACAGAGTTAAGGAATGAAAGCTATGGTCTCTTTAATGTCAAACTTCCAGTTAATTCACCCTAGGTTTCTGGATAGGCCAAGAATTACTCCAATTATAAAAATAATTTTATCCTGTGAAAAGAAGTGGGCAAGATCAGTTTGGTGAGGAAAATTGAAAAATGTTATGTCTTAAGAAATCAACCTACAGTACAACTGTGTCTCTCTAAGCAGGAACAGCAAACACACTTGCAATGCCATAAAGGTTTCCTGTGGGTCTTCTGTGCTAAATGAAGTCAAAGGCCAAATGAATCTAGTCCCTGAGAGTTTCACATAACCAAAGAGCCTGCAGTGCATCAATGCAGAGAGGAAATGGGGATTTTTTTACATTTGCCTATTCAAACTCTTCCCACTGAGTATAGAGATCCCATTAACATCCATGGACGGTGCGCATGCCCTCTATGGGAGACAGGCAGCCCCCCACGCTCCTTCTAATGAACTCTGGCTCGGCAGGTAGGGCCTGATAATTACAAGACAGAGTCTGTACTCCATTGCTTTCTCAGTGGCTGATGACAAAATGACAGTGCCACACAGTGCACACCTTCTGTCTGAACAGAAAAGCAAAGAGTTTTTTTTTCAGGGTGAAATTTAAACATAGATTGCCTAGGCACTTATGGTAATAGAATATCAGCATATAATTATTTCAAAAGTAAAATTAGTTGAGTAACTAACACTAACCAAAACTTGAAAGGCAATGATCTCTTTTTATCAACAGGAAATAATGAGTGTTGCAAATGCAGGTAACTATAAGGATAGGTTTACATTTTCTCTACGTGAGTTAGAAATGTTGTGGCTTTTTTGTTGAAAATTAATGGAGAAATCACAAAAATACTTTTTTATTTTAAGCATTTCATCAACAGTAAACTATTAAATAATAATTTAAATATAAAACACATACAGATATGAGTTGTGGTTACTGCTTTGTTGCTGTTATTGTTATTGTTTTGTTTGGATTTTCTTTTTTTTCTTTTATTTTATTCGATATATTTTTTATTTACATTTCAAATGATTTCCCCTTTTCTGGTCCCCCACTCCCTGAAAGTCCCATAAGCCTCCTTCCCTCCCCCTGTTCTCCCATCCACCCCTTCCCTCTTCCCTGTTCTGGTTTTGCCCTATACTGCTTCACTGAGTATTTCCAGAACCAGGGGCCACTCCTCCGTTCTTCTTGTACCTCATTTGAAGTGTGGATTATGTTTTGGGTATTCCAGTTTTCTAGGTTAATATCCACTTATTGGTGAGTGCATACCATGATTGATATTTTGAGACTGGGTTACCTCACTTAGTATGGTGTTCTCCAGCTCCATCCATTTGTCTAAGAATTTCATGAATTCATTGTTTATAATGGCTGAATAGTACTCCATTGTGTATATATACCGCATTTTTTTGCATCTATTCTTCTGTTGAGGGATACCTGGGTTCTTTTCAGCTTCTAGCAATTATAAATAGGGCTGCTATGAACATAGTGAAGCATATTGTCTGAGCTCTCTAGGCTGGCCTCACACTTTCCATCCTCCTGCCTCAACTTCCAGAGGGATGACTTTCCAAGCATATGCCACCACACCGACCTTCGCCTTAGGTTCTTGATGGAGCCAGATTATTTTTTATTCTATATTTCTGGGGAAGTATAGAGAACTGAAGAGTCATGAGAGTAAAATAAAAGTGCAACTAATTCTCAAGATCACAGAATACATATGTAATGAGTGCTCTAGGAACCAGGACACTGTAAGAGCCCATCCATGAAGCTGCCAGCATTGTCCTCATTGACTATATTTGGCAAGGTTAACAGGAATCTCTTTTTCCAACACAAATTATGTTGGCCTTTTTTATATATAAATTTTATAAAACAAAGTTATAAACTTTTTACCCTAGCTTGTTTGGACGCATGTTTTATTTATGAGAGCTGTAAATTTTGTATGTTAATTGAGACTGGCAAATCCATACCTACTTAGTATTCCATTCCTGAATATACACCAGTATGATAGGTTGGGTTTGATCACTGCTGTATCGGGAATATTTCAAAGTTAGCATAAATATTAATCACAGAGAGAATTTCTGAATATATGGTAGAGGATTGAGTGAGAAATGTTCCCCATAGCTTCAAGTACTTCAATCCATGGTCCCCAGATTGTGATGCTACTTGGAGAGGATACAGGGATGTATAGCCTTCTTGGAGGAAGTATATCACTGAATGTTGGCCTTGAGAGTTTATAATCTTTTCCCACTTTCTGTTGGATCTCTGTACTTCGTGTTTGCTGTTAAAGATGTGATCTCTTGGCTGCCTCTTTCTACCACCATGCCTCCCTGCCATAAAGGACATTTACTGTTATGGAATCATAAGCCCAAATAAACCCTTTCAAAGGTTGCTTTTCATCATAGCCTTTTATTACATCATCAGAAAAACAGCCAACACAATGGGATGCACAACTCTCTGGGATAAATACTGTGCTTTTGTCTTTGTAGCCCTAGTCATTTTGGCAGTTGAGTCTAGTGTTTCATGTTGTTAAAACTTGCTTTTCCTTTATTACTAAATGCTGAGCACCTCTTCATTAGTGTGTCTTCTTTTGCAAAATCTTGTCCCTTTTATTCATTCATGTATCTCTTAGCTTGTTTGCCCATTACAGTAACATCATTTTGTTTTATGCGCATTCCATGTACATTAGACATCAGTGATGTATTTTATAGGAATACTTATTTTAATTTTTGGCTTCCTTTTTAAAATCTCTTAAAATAATATTTGATTAAACATATATTTATAAGTTTAATCCATCAAATTCATCTAGTGTTTTTATTTTGGGGAGGTACCAACTTTTTTATGTCTTAGGGATTAGAAACTTGACTCATCAATAAGGTTGGTTTCCTTTTTTTAATATTTTTATTTTCTATATTCCTTGTTTACATTCCAAATGATTTCCCCTTTCTCAGATTCCCCCCTCCCCATATGTCCCATAAACCTTCTCTCCATCCATTCTCCAATCACCGGTTTCCTTTTTTTTTTTTTTTAAAGCTTCTGTGCTTATATTTCTCATTTAAATTTATATTTTATCTATCAAAAGTTATGTTTGTACTGGATATATGCTGTCTAGTTGTACTATCTGCTTGCCCACACCCCACTGTAATCTTATCTTCCTGATCAATCCAACCAATATATATGAATGATTGCAGACCAGACTATTTATATTCTTGACTATACCTATTCTTGGGCTAATACAATGATCACACTTTTGCAAACAATACTGATACCTTTTTTATGTAATTCCTCCAAATATACTTCTTTTTAAAATACCTTACACATATTCACCATTTGGATTTACATATCAATGATGGAGTTAACTTCTGAAAATAAAAAGAAGCTGTTTGATAGGGTCTTGAGTTACAGTTTGGGGACTCTTATTTCAGTCTATTGAGGAATTTGCAGGTATTAGCATCAGAAGCTTTCTATAGCTAGCTTCTATTGTCCTGGCTATGAGACACATCATCTCTAGGAGATCATGTTGCTCGTATGTCCATTGCCATGACACTTATCACACATCCCTTTCTGCATGCATCAAATACATCATGGTGCAAATAAAAGATAGGTACCCCAACACATAACCCCTTCTTTCTCTTCTCCTTACTTCTGACCCCCTGTACCAATAACACCTCTCCTATGAGAGCTGTCATTGGCATGCTCTGTCCAGGACTGTGCAGCATATTTAAACATTCTAAATTGGTACAGAGACTCACTGGCAACCTCCACCGTGTAGGCCTAAGGCCTGAACCTCATCTGGACAAGTCCACAGGCTACCCCAGCTTACTTTTGCTGCATGCAAAAACCAGCAGATTGGTAAGCTTCCCATTCAGGTCCCCACACTAAGGGCCAACTTTATAGTCTAGGACCAGCCTTCCAGCTGACTCCTCAGTTTAGGACTTCGAACCCTAGTTTGAACCTATCTCCCTTGTTGTCCAGGAAGCAGTTCCTTCTTGATTTGTTTTCTCATACAACATTGCTGTTAAACCATTCTCCCTCAGGCTCTAGGCCTATAGCTCAGGCATTAGGCGCACAGATCTCAGCCACTACATTCGTCATGACAACCCATTAAGTCTAGACTTGGCTGCTTGCTCTATCATTATTAATTTGTTCTCAGGACACTCATAAGAATATTTTAATAATGTCTCTCACCCAATGGGCATCTCATCATCTTCAACCGTACCTCCAGGTTCACCATTGGGTTGTCTCCTGGAAAATCTCAAACTTCTGAAACTAATACCTAATTTAAGGGTATCCAAACTTTTACAATAAGTTTTTGTATGCCTTTGCAATAAGATCTGGCCTCAGTACCCATTAGATAATGACTCCAAGTGGTCACATAATGCATTTTTAATCCTACCATTCTAAGGGATTTTATGCATACTGCCAGAGGTCCAGTAAATGGATGGAGGTCCTCTATAGCTATGCTTTTACTTATCTTTGTCCTGAGCCCTCTCTTTGCTCTTCCGGCCTCCCAACCCAACACCTAGTTTTGAAACCTCAACCAGATGAAAGTTCTGCTTTTCTCAGTCCAGCTAATGCACCTCTCCCCTTACAGCTGCAGACCCACCTCTACAAGTCTCCTACTTTCCCAGCCTCCTGAGCTAACCAAACTTCCCCAGAGTCTCCTTGCTGGACGTCTCCAGACTCCTCCCCTCCTGTGGCAGCTACAGGCCACACCTGGCATTGGTGTTAGAAACTGCAGCACAGTGCTTTGGGGATTGCATAATTGGTTATGAATCCTGCTCGTATCACAGCTCTTCCAACTTAAGTACTGGCCAGATTCATCTATAAAGGATCTTGGTTCATATGCTTCCAGTTCAATACAGAGTAAAAATGAGTTTGTCTGTAAGACACAGTTACAAGATCCAAATTAACAACTATTAGCATAGAGGATTTATTTGCCAGATACTTAGCTTAATATGAATGCAGCCTACTCAAGTTTGAATTAAACAATATATAACAAGTTGTTTACTTCAAATCCTTTTCCCAAGACTATAAAAATTATTTAAAGTGATCTCAATGTATTTCTCTGGTCAGGTTTTGCTCTTTTTTCATTTTTTTCATTAATCATATTTCATTATTTCATTTTCATTCTTTTCTTTTCTTTTATTATGCCTCTGGAAAATTGGTGTAAGAACAGATATTCCATGTTAAATGCTTATTGTTTCCTGAGTTTTTGCCAAAACTAATACAGAATTTAAACAGGCTTCATTTTTTAAGACTAGACCTATGGAGTAGTAAATCAGTAAATATTTATTCTAGCTTTCAAGCTCACCTGAACTAGAAACATTCAGCTAAGAAGAATATGAAACAGACCATGGCCAAGTATACCCTAAGAGTCTATGGAGTCTTATTTATAGCACATGCTGATGTGTTCTGCAGCAATTTAATTTTTGTAATGCACTAAACAAGCTGTGGCATGATTGTCTCATAGCAATTTTGCTGAACTTTTCAATATGCTTACGGGTTGTGCAGGGCTAATAGCCCTGGAGATGCCTGCCTAGGAGAGTTTTGCTTGGCAGGCAGTGTGGGTATCCCTTGACAACCAGGCCCAGACACTGTCATTGTAAATATGGGAAGGTTTTTTGTTTAAATTTTTTTTGTACAGAATGCTCTAGGATTCATCTACATATTAAAAGGTACCTAATCACTGTATTGCCAACAAAGTTTCCCTTTTAAATAGTAATCTGATTATTTCAAAGTGAGTATAGACCAAATCCAAACATTATCAAGTAGGTTATTCTTTCTTAGTCCCATCTAAGTCTGAACCCAAGAGGGTTTTTCTTAGATGACTGACAGACTCATTCCTTTTGGTAGTTGATCTTCATTGTCCATTTGGCTGGATTTAGATTCACCTTGAAGGACACTAGCAGTGTGCCTAGGAGGAGGTTTCCAGAAAGCCTTAACAAAGGGGGAACCCACCTCAATGTGGGAGTCCTATTCCATGGGTTGGGGATCCTGAAATGAAAAACTTGATGGGCATGAGCATTTGTCTCTCTGCCTCCAGATTATTTTTGCAGTGTGACCACGTGCCTTTCACTGTCCTGTCTGCTCTCTTTTAAATTTTAATGCAAAATAATTATTTTTTTCTAAGTTGATTTATGTCAGTTACTGGGGTCATGATGATGAAGAAAGCCACTAAACCTATATGCTCCTTTGCTTGAGACATCCTCAGGCCAGTTGGCTAGCTCAATACAAAAGCTATGGGGTTAAATGATTATCTTACCCTTCTAATTCTGCTTTTGATCTTCTAGAGAAAAAATATTAAATTGTCTCACTGAAGTGGAAATTTTTATTAACCATAATCAGATTTGAAACTTTTGGAAAGGAAAGGGACTCATTCTCTAGACTGGATAAAGGGATCACTTGCCAAGTATGGTACAGATGGGCTGAGTGATGGAGGGACCAGCTTCAGGTGAGAAAGTGGGCATTCACCAGCCTTCCCTTCTTGGTGCATCCCTTGCCTTCAGGGTCCCTAAGAGAAAGAAGACCACTTTTGGATAAAAGAAGAAATGTAATACAAAGAATCAAAACCAAGACCTGGTTCTTTGAGAAAGTCAGCAAGATAGACAAACTCTTAGCCAAACTAACTGAAAGGCTCAGAGACAGTATCCAAAGTAACAAAATGAGAAAGGAAATGGAAGGAAACCTGACAACAGAAACTAAGGAAATTCACCAAATCATCTGGTCTTATTACAAAAGCTTATACTAGAGAAAACCGAAAAATCTGGACAAATGTGTGATTCTCTAGATAGACACCCCATACCAAAGTTAAATCAAGATGAGGTAAGTGGTCTTAACAGTCCCATAATCTCAAAGGATATAGAAACAATCATTTAAAGAGTCCCATCCAAAATAAGTCCAGGGTCAGACAGTTTTAGTGGGGAGTTCTGCCTGACCTTCAAAGAAGAGCTAATACCAATAACCTTCAAACTGTTCCACAAAATAGAAACAGAAGGAACACTACCTAATTCATTCTATTAGGTATCAGTTACCATGAAACCTAAACCACACAAGGACCCTAAGAAGTTTAACAAAAAGGAAGGCCCAAGTGAAGATGTTTAAATCCCACTTAGAAAGTGGAACAAAATAATGAAGGGAGGCAGAGGGAGCAAGGGACCTGGGTGGGAAATGGGGTAGGGATGGAGAGGGGGAAATAGAGCAGGATCAGGTATGGACGAGACAAGAGAGAGGCCCAGAGGGCCAGGAGAATTAATAAAAATATGTAGTGGCCTGAGTTGGGGAGCGGCTTTAGAAAGTCTGAGGGATCTGGAATAGGAGAAGCTTCGAGGATTCAATGTGGGTGACCTTAGCCAAATACACAACAATGGAGATACGGAACCTGAAGAGACCAAACTTCAGGAGTCAGAAGGGACTCCCAGTAGAGTGATGGGGGCATTCATCTACCTACAAAACTTTAGATCCTAAATTTCTCCCAAAAGAGCACACACGAGCTTGTCTAAGAACAAATTATGCTACACAGGCCTGTCTTGTCTGACCTTAGTGGGAGAGGATGTGCCTATTACTGTAGAGACTTGATGCCCTGCCAAGGAAAGGTATTGTGGGAGGGGGGGTTCACCCTCTAGGAGGCAAATGGGATGGGGATGGGAGGAAGAAATCTCTAAGGGCAGACATTTGCGATGTAAAGAAATAAAATAATTAATTAATAATTATAAATTATAACTATTCTGCTTCCCTTGGCCACGTTAAAATTGTGTGTTTATTTATTTTATGTATATTGGTGTTTTGGATAACACACTCTGTGAGTGTTCGGAATTGAATCTGTGTCCTCGCTATGATCAGCAGTGCTCTGAACTGATGGATCTTCTACCCAGATCTGTGTTTTCTACTCAAGTGTTAATATTCTGAGATATTTTTATCCTCTGGTTGATACTTACATTGAATTGCCTTGTTTCATTATCTATCACACCAATCCCGTGTATCTAGGATAAATTATATTACTTAATAGTTTGTTGGATTACAAATGTCTACAGTGAATTTAAGTGTTTACATTCCTAAGTGCTAAGCTCTGTCATTTTCTTTTATTAAGATATCTTACAATAGATTCCATTAATTTAAAAAAATTGTAGCTTAGCTTTTAAGTATCAAACAACCTTTTTTATAATAATGCAGTGTTTAATACAATAATCTGAATATTCTGCATAGCTTATATCATGTATCTTGACTGTAAATATTATTGCTATTATTTGATAATCAAAATCTTCATAATACCTCCCACCTTTACCTATAGCTATTGATCATTAGTTTGCAAGGTTTTTTATGGCTGACTCCATATTATAGACTTTTAATCATATATATATATATGATTTATATAACATATATATAAACAGTTGACTTGTTAGTAAGTTGATTGATTGTTGATTGTTGAGTTGTTAGATCATTTGACTGGCCAGTTGGTTTGTTTTATTGACTAGTTGGTGGTTTTGTTAATTGGTCATTTGGTGAGTTTGTTTGTGGTCAATTGCTTGACTGGTGATTTGCCATTTAATTGACATTCCTTGGGAAAAACATTATTTCAAATATTATTCCACAGTGCTTTTATTGAGCTGACTTTATTCAACTTATGCATAGTTAATAATACCTATAATTTGTTCATTAATAAACATGTAATAATCCATTATTTGAATCAAATATAAGAATATAAGAAATACCAAATATAAGAAATCACTTATATCATAATAATAGGCATCTATCCAAAAGTGATGATTTACAAATATTTCTTTACAATTACATATTAATTAACTTGGACATTAATAAACATGTAATAATCCATTATTTGAATCAAATATAAGAATATAAGAAAAACCAAATATAAGAAATCCCTTATATCATAATAATAGGCATCTATCCAAATGTGATGATTTACAAATATTTCTTTACAATTACATATAAAATATATATTTTTTGGATTTATCTAGAAAATTTAGAGGTGGAGAGTTATTTTGATTAAAATTCATAAGAAAATATTACAAAATATTGTACTCCTTTAGGATTGAGTGTATGCTGTGTTACTAATTTGTCCTAGTTTTGATGTGTCAGGTGTCTTCTTCCTAAATAAAATACTTAAGTTTTGTTCATGTAACATGTTCAAAAAGGAAAGTGAATTCTCTGGTATTGTGACATTATATTTTACAAACAAACTAAACTTTTGCATGCATCAGATGCACAGTTGAAAATAATTTACAGTTATTTGATAAAGTGGTTTATTAAGAGTAGTTATTGTAAACTGTAGTGAAATACTAGAACTATTGTGTATAATAATATTTATTAAATACTTAGTTTTACCAGACTTTATCTTTTTGTATTTCAGAATATATATATATATATTCAGAATATATATATGTGCTTAGGAAGTTCCTATATCAAAAATTCATTTGCATTTGAATATCCTTAAAACTAACATCTTGAGTTTTGTGTTTTTAGAGAAATATTTAAAATCATATACAAAAAGATAAAAGACATTTTTGAATGTTAGCATTAATAGTTTAAAAGCCTCATTAAACAAGCTACAACTCATTATTTTACAATATCATTAATGAAGTTTTCAGGAACAAAGTCATAGTATAATAATTCATACAATTTATTTCTACACAAAGATAAACAATATGGCTGAAGTTAATGAGATATTTCAGGTTTCACATTTCTTATAGGAATTACTCAGTGACTAGAGGTTAGTTACACTTTCATTTTACTAAAACAAACTGATAGTAGTATGAAAGTTTTAGTCCAAATTTTAATATAGTTTTTGTAATTTTCATTTTTATATAGATGTAAAGGAAAAAGCACATAAACTTTATAAAAACAATCATATTATAATGAGAACTTAACACAAAATTACATATACATATACTCAAAGTACTCTGAGCAGTAAGTTCTCTGGAAATCTGTTCTCATATGCTTCCCTCTTGCTATGATAATACACTGCACTGACCAAAACCTTTTTGAAGAATGGCTTTGTCTGCCAGATTTTAATCTAGAAAAACAAAGACAGGAACTCCAAATAGGAACTTGAAACAGATACCATGGAAGATAGCTGCTTGTTCTCTCTCTCTCTCTCTCTCTCTCTCTCTCTCTCTTTCTCTCTTTCTGTGTGTGTGTGTGTGTGTGTGTGTGTATGTGTGTGTGTGTGTGTGTGTGTGTGTTTGACTCTGTGTCTCTGGCTCTCTCTCTCTCTCGGTGTCTCTCTCTGACTCTGTCTCTCTGACTCTGTCTCTCTGGGTTTCTGTCTCTCTAGGTCTCTCTCTGTCTCTCTGTCTCTGTCTCTGTGTCTCTCTCTGACTCTGTCTCTCTGTTTCTCACTTTCTCCAAGTCTGTCTGCCTTGCAGCATTCTTATACAATCCATGATGTCCTCTTAAGAATGATACTAACCACGGCAGTCTGTGCCCTCTTATATTAACTAACAAATCAAGAAACTGCCACCGAAATACACCCATCAGTCAATCTGGTTAAAGTAATCCCTCAAGTGGGGTTCCATCTTTCCAAGTGAGTCAAGGTGACAATCAAAATTATTCATCACAGAAAGTAAGTGGCTCACTATGTTCCTAAGTTGTATTGACAAGGAAGGAATGAGACAATGCCAAATTAATGATCTGAATCTGTCATACTTTTTTACTGTTATGGTCTCACGGTGGGTTAGAAATATTTGGAAGTTGTTAAACTAGCTCTGTGGTCTTCAGGGCAGTACACAGCTTCCTCTTTGGAAACTGAAATGTGTATGGACACTGAAATTTCTTGTTGTCATGCAACATATGGAGCAATGCTGCTAAGTTTGCTTCAATGAGTACATTGTCTACCTCTTTAAGTAAGCAAAGTTTCCTCTGAATTATAATTTCACGTAGATATGCTTAACAAACTCAAGAAGATTATATACATTCTGCAGGACTAAGGAAAGAAAAAAAAAGAATCCTTTCTCCTTCAAATGACTTTAGATTTTTATGGACACTTGGTATGATTCACCAGATACTAGAGTTTAATTCTGAGAGAAGGACATTTCTATATCTTCAATTACATGTTTTAAAATGCTGGATTCTGAGAATATTTAACATGAAGATTTTCTTTCATTCAATGCTGTGCATAAAGTTGTTGTTTATCTACCTGAGTAATATGATTTAAAAATCTTAATACACAGAATTCAGGTAAAGATAACTCCCAGTCCATTGACATACACATGAAGAGAAGTCAATAAACAAAAGCATAGCTAGGTGTATTGTATATTAAGAAAATGAATATTGACTTAAAGTGTCCTTTGGACATGTTAAAATTACAAAATGAATTAGGTCACCAAGGTATTTGATAAAGCCGGAACCAAGAAGCCAGAGTCAACTCTGAATTCTTACATACAGTGTAGGGAAATCAGGAGTCCGGCCTCTCTCTGTTCCTCATTCTGCTTAGTCCATGCATAAACAGATCCATGCAAGGATCTTATTCCATGCATAAACAGGTCATCAGGTTTGTCTTTGCCTGGGGTAAGCTTAGTAAAGCCAGCATAAGACCTAAACAAAGGCATCCTCTCCTCCTCCATGTTTGATTTTGGGCAGTGCTTGATTTAGAAGCAAACCTAATTTCTCTAATGATAAAGCTCACAGAATGAAGATGATTGGTTCAGGAAGGGATTTTCCCTGACTTAAGGCTCCACCCTCTGATCTCTGTTTTTTATTTACACCTGTGTGATGACAATCCATCTTGCTCAATTGGCTCTGGACCCAGAAAGAAATGGGGGATAGTGTGTAACTTTTTGCAAACAACTGAAAGTCTAGGGTCTATTCTTTAGGATGTGCGACTGGGTATCAGCCTTCATTGGCCAAGCAGACAGTATTTAGCAATACTGCCTTAACCCAGCCTTTAACTCTGATATAAATGAACTCTGTTCTTACATGTGAGAGATGATGGATGATGTCTACAAACAACAACACTCTCCAGTTCAGGGCTGCCTCTTAGAAGTTGAGTGTTGTATGATGACAATAATAAAAAATTCCCTGTAGACTTATGGATGAGTCATCTGACTCAATCCAGACAAATGTACCTTTTATTTACTTGATATACATTGTCTAAATTACATCACAAAGCTTATTTCAAACAGACATGGAATATAGAAGCTCCTTAGACACACACAGTTGGATAATTTTTCTAATTTCATTGTGTTTCCCAGCACTCTCTAAAAGCAGCTACTTTAAAGTTCACACTATAATAATATATAACTAGAGATATATATAATATATAATATATATTATATATTATATATTATATAATCTAGTTATATAATATATAATATATATTACTAGAGAACACTGGTGTTTGGTTTTCCCCAAGTTGTTTTTAGTGGTTGATTAGTGGTCCTCAGTTATGTTACTGTCTATACTGTTTTTTACTGCTTTTCTTATCAAAGGCCTTGGAAGCAGCAGCCAAATGGTCCTTTGAGTAAAATGCTTCAGCTCTCTTCCAATAGGGCTTCTCTTGGATTCTTGCTTTTGTAGATCTGCAAACTTTGACTTGTCTTGACTTCATTGTTTGACGATCAGTGTTTAACATCGCTTCCTGAAAGGTGGCTTTTTAGAAATGAGTCAATCTGTAGCTGCATGGCAAATTTATGCTGGAGGCTATGGCATGAGTCATAACAGTAAATGACAGGGCCATATTACCAAGCTCACTCATTAGATAAAGCCATGCTCAACACAGAGACTAAAAGTTGAGAACCATGGCATGCCCAGCCACTTTTTTGAGAAAAAGGACAGTATGCACTGGTGGGTTTTCCCCACACTCCTGTAGAGTACACACATTATGCCAACAAGAGACTGTGGGTGCAAAAATCTTCCCTGTTTCATGGATGACTTGAAGGATTGGCATAGATAAGAAATGCTGAAATAATTTATTTTGGTCAATTATTCGTCCATGATTAATACTAAAGCTCTGATTGAATATTTGGCAAAATTACACAGTGAAATGACTTCTTGAAGAACCATTTAATTCTTATTCATCATTCTTAAGAATGATGCATTTTTTTCTGAATGTTCATGGGCACAGGGATGATAGTTAAAATGTTGTGTTTCCTCGATCTTCATTTTCCTTAGACTCAGGATATAGTAGCATGAACTTATGAGACTTTGCGGGTAAAAGTGATTATAACAGGAAGTGACCAGACTTTGACATAAAGGGAGAGTATGCTTTTGCAAACAATAGGAAGAAGATTCTAACCGACATATAACATGAAAGGGATTTTGAACGTTTTTTCCCCTCAGTTTTCTGTTTATTACGGAACAGTATTGTACTTTGTATCTTCTGTACTTTTAATCACTAATGTTGAATTTTTGTTTTAGGTATATTCTCTCTGGGGATTTAAAGCAGGGTTAGATTTGTGTTTCTAATTGAGACATCCCAATTGGTGCATACTTTTACAGCTTACTTTATCTGCAGCCTGGCATGTGACTGGTCAGGACTATAAAGATGGTGCCATCAGTAGCTTAAACCATGCTCCTTGGATCTTGCATAAACTCACACTCAGCTCCAGATAAACCACTGAGAACTCTTAAGCCAGATTACAGCTAGCACTAACCACCATTCCTAAGATAAACTGCCTTCACCCTGCTGCAGAGAAACACAAATCTCTTATAAATTAGAAAGAACCTAGTTATTGGCCTCTCTCTTGGGTTTTATGATCTTTATTCAGAGATGATAGAGTAACGTGCAAGATGGGTTAATTTAGCAAACCTATTTAGCAAGAAAGTAGCCTATCTCAGGAGTACAAATTTTACTTTGTTCTTAAAAAGCAAATTTATATT
This sequence comes from Apodemus sylvaticus, assembly GCF_947179515.1. Taxonomy (NCBI): domain Eukaryota; kingdom Metazoa; phylum Chordata; class Mammalia; order Rodentia; family Muridae; genus Apodemus; species Apodemus sylvaticus. Next base: position 72,661,542 of record NC_067486.1, on the reverse strand, counting down.
CTACCATATCCAGTTTATTTTAATAAAGCTGAGTTTATTCTTGATTATTATTATTATGATTTTGATTTATTCTTCATTGATTATAACATTAGTAAAGTCCACGGTAATCCTGAATAAACCCTCTAGCTTCACTTCCTTTATTATTTAAATTAATTTTTAAGAACTTTTTTGGTAAACTGTGAGGTGTTGCTAACTTTTAAACTTTCAAAGGCTTATGGTTGCACAGCTTAAACATTACATTCATGGTCTCTTGTTTGCTCCAGAGAACACCGCTGCTGAGTCGGTTAGGGTGACCAAATTGCCACAGTTACGTTACATTGACTGGAATGACTTTTGTGTTCCCTGGGACCCACCTGTCTCAGTGTTTGGTGGATGACCATTTGATGTTAGGAGTTCAAAATGTACTTCTTAGATCTTGCTTTCACCTACAGTATGAAGCGCCATACGCTTGTGCCTGTACAGCCCACAGATGACCTAATCACCAACCACTGAGCCATCCTCCAGACTCGGGCTTCCTTTTCCTGTAACTACCCCTACTGTATGCTCTTGGAGGGAGACTTCAGAGTTGACTGTTTTGAGAATAAACCTTTATTTTTTCTTCTTCCATAAATAAGAAACTATCTAACAGGCCCATTTTGGGAGCATTAACGAGACCATTTAGCTTTCACACCAGATCAAGTTTTTTAATCATTTGCAACAAAATATTCTCAATTAATAGAGAAGTTTTACAAAGTAAGGAAGAAAAAGCATTCTAAGATTTGGAATCTATTAAAGGAAAAGGACCTTAAAACCACTCGAGGGAAAATCATATTGGAAAAATTTAGCACATTAAAAGATGGCGAATAATCCCCAATTCAGGATTTGCTGAGGTCTGTGTTTCCTTGCCCATCCCACAAAGCCCCAGAGGGACAGGCTCCTAGGAAGCCCCTTCCCTGGACTGCATTGCTATTCTTCTGAGAGGCCATGTGCCTTCTGACCTGCCTTGAAGTGGAATTTGGAACCATACATCATCCTAGTGCCTGTTTTTACATATTCATTAAAGGTTTTAATTTGGGTGTACTTTTGGTCAGGTTAACATAGATCCTTTCTCAAGCTACTGTGAGAATCATTTCATCCAATGCCAAATAAAATTTTCTTGTGGAAAAAAAAAGATGAACTTATATAAGGTTTATTCATAAGTGGCAGAAACTTTTGCTTTAGCAAAAATCCCAGAACCCAAAGCCCATATGTCGTTTGTCCCAATACAGAGAGATAGACAGACAGATAGACACTATCGGAAATAATATGAGTTTGAATCTGAAATGTGTCCACAGGTGCACATGTGTTGAAGAATCAGTTTATAGCTGGTTGGAACTTTACATGGTGGGGCCAGACTATACTTCACTAAGGGAGTGTATGTGGACCTGTGTCTAGCTGGCAGTGAATTCCTGCATTTTTCATTACTTCGAGCTGCCATGATGGGAGCAGCCTTTGCCACATACTATCCCCACCCCTCCCCAGGATGTGTCATCTTGTCTTCAGCACCAAAGCAAAAGAGTCAGAGAAACACACAGTGAGACATCTCGGCCAATTGACCAAACTCACCCTTGGAAACTATTTATTTCAGTCATGTACCAAGTGAAGAAAACCTAACCAACACAGAAAATTATCTGAAGAATATTTCCTCAACACTTAAAAAACACATGTCATCCATCAGAGAAGTGAGATTATAAACTCCAAGAAGTCAAATGGAAAACTTCAAGTCTGGCTTCTGTCATATCTTGAATAATCAGTACTTTGCCTACTATGTTCTACCTTGATGATACATGCATAATTGTAGATTATTTCACCATGATGACATTCTTGTGTTCCTGAACATTCTGATAAAACCTCTCAAAAGTAAAGCATGAAAGCAATGAGGGATATTTGATCAATTCTTAGTGATGAATCTGAATGCAGCAGTACTTAGTGCTCTAGCACTAAACGCTAATCTATCAGATGATGTTGAAACATGGCCTTGCAAACTTGCCTTTATTATTTGTGGATTTAAATGGCATTGATTCTAGTGACAAAATAAGCCCTTCTTTATATTTGTCATTGTCTCTGTCTGTCTTTGTCATTTTTCTTTCCTTTTATTTACATAGAAATATGTGTGCACTTACACACTCTGGTTTTGTCTGTTTTCTCCTTTTGCACTCACATGCATACGCGCACACAGATATTTTGTATTACTGCTTCTGTTTCTTTTTCGCATTTTCACATGTATATGCAGGTGCACACACACTGCACAGTACTGAATATTTTTGCTTTTGGAAAATTCATGATTCCTCACATATTCATTTATTAATAAATGTACTTGTTTGAGAACTCTCCAGGACTTCGAGCAACAAGAACAAAATGCTATTTTCAAAATACTATTTTCAAGGTCAACCTTCTCTCTCTCTCTCTCTCTCTCTCTCTCTCTCTCTCTCTCTCTCTCTCCACACACACACATACACTATTGAATTTGATTACCACCTTAGACATCATGTGGAGTCCAAGCTACCCAAGATCCTTAAAGATCAAATTTATTTTTAAATAACGGAAAAGATTAGCACTTTCACAAAGGGAATACTAAGAGTGTGCTGTAGTCCCTGGGTGTGCTAAATGAGTGTGATGGTTAGCTTTAAATGTTAGCATGACACAACCTTAAATGAGTTTCAGTGGGTGATCATCTATATCAGAATGCCCTGTGGGCATGTGTGTGGGAGACTTTCTTGATAGCCACAATTAACGTGGGAAGACCTAGCCTGAATATGGAGGCATGGCATCATTCCCTGTCTTGTCTAAGAGTAAAGAAAGCTAGCTAGATAATGATCAGGCACAAATTTCTAGTATAAGCCCTTTCTCTGCTATTTTTTTGGCATTGTGTTTCATCACAGCAACAGAAATTAGAATGGAACAGTTTCCCTGCAGTCTATCCTCAAACCTTGGTTATCATATGCTTGTCATATATTCTAGATAAAACAGAATTATAAAAAAGATAAATAAAATTTATAAAATATATTTACTTTCTATTTAAAGGTCAAATTATAAAATTTATTTTTACACTATTTTGGACATGAAATGGGTCTTCTATACAATGAAATATAAGACTATGGTGCTTAAAGGATACTGCTTTAAATAAATATTTCTCCCTTTGATATTTAGTTAAATGTCATGTAGGTTTAACATACACATTGAGAAAATTACCACATAATCTTTATCATCCTTTTCTTGCCTTGCCTTTCCTTCCTCTTCTTTGTCTTTTTTTGCTTCGTTACAGGAGGCTTACAGAATTCCAAATAGATTGGACCAGAAAAGTAATTACTCCCTTCATATAATAGTTAAAACAGCAAAAGCAGAAAACAAAGAAAGAATATTAAAAGTAGTAAGGGAAAAATGTCAGATAACATATAAAGGCAGACTTATCAGAATTGCACCAGATTTCTGACCAGAGACTATGAAAGCTAGAAGATCCTGGGCAGATGTCTTACAGATCATAAAAGACCACAAAAGTCAGGCTACTATACCCAACAAAACTCTCAATTACCATAGATAGAGAAACCAAGACATTCCATGACAGAACCAAATTTACACAATATCTTTTCCATAAATCCAGCCCTATAATGGATAATAGATGGAAAACTCCAAAACAAGGAGAGAAAGTACAACCTAGAAAAACCAAGAAAGTGACCTTTCAACAAACCCAAAAGAAAATAGCCACACAAACATAAAAATAACATCAAAAATAAAGGAAATCAACAACACTATTCCTTAATATCTCTTAATATCAGTGTACTCAATTCCATAATGAAAAGACATAGACCAACAGACTGGATATGGAAAGGGTGCCACCTTTTTGCTGCATACAGGTAATACACCTCAAGGTCAAAGTCAGAAACTACCTCAGAATAAAGGGCTGGAAAACTATTTTCAAGCAAATGGTCCCAAGAAACAAGCTAGAATAGCCATTCAAATATAGAATAAAATCAACTTTCAATCAAAATTTATCAAAAAGGCATGAGAAAGGATACTTCATACTCATCAAAGAAAAAAAATATACCAAGAAGAACTCTCAATTCTGTATGCTCCAGATACAAGGGCAACCACATTCATAAAAGAAACTTTCCTAAAGGTCAAAACATTGCTTTTAATAGCTGAATAGTACTCCATTGTATATATATATATATATATATATATATATATATATAACACATTTTCTGTATCCATTCCTCTGTTGAGGGACATCTGGGTTCTTTCCAGCTTCTGGCTATTATAAATAAGGCAGCTGTGAACATAGTGGAGCATGTGTCCTTATTACATGTAGGAGCACTTTCTGGGTATATGCCCAAGAGTGGTATAGCTGGGTCCACAGGTAGTACTATGTCTAATTTTATGAGGAATCGCCAAACTGATTTCCAGAGTGGTTTTACCAGCTTGCAATCTCACCAACAATGGAGAAGTGTTCCTCTTTCCCCACATCCTCTCCAACATCTTCTGTCCCCTGAGTTTTTCATCTTAGCCATTCTGACTTGTGTAAGGTGGAATCTCGGTGTTGTTTTGATTTGAATTTCACTGATAACTAAGGATGCTGAACATTTCTTTTGGGGCTTTGGAGCCATTTAAGTTTCCTCAGTTGAGAATTCCCTGTTTAGCTCTGTACCCCATTTTTAATAGGGTTATTTAATTCTCTGGAGACTAACTTCTTGAGTTCTTTGTATACATTGGATATTAGCCCTCTATTGGATGTAGGGTTAGTATAGATCTTCTCCCAATTTGTTGGTTGCTGTTTTGTCCTATTGACTATGTCCTTTGCCCTACAGAAGCTTTGCAGTTTTATGAGGTCCAATTTGTTGATTCTTGTTCTTAGGGCATAAGCCATTGGTGTTCTGTTCAGAAACTTTTCACCTGTGCCCATGTGTTCAAGGTTTGTCCCCACTTTCTCCTCTATAAGGTTCAGTGTGTCTGATTTTATGTGTAGATCTTTGATCCACTATTTAGCTATTAAAAACAATGAATTCATGAAATTCTTAGGCAAATGAATGGAACTAGAAAGTGTCATCCTGAGCGAGGTAACCCAGTCACAAAAGAACGGCACATGGTATGCAGTCACTAATAAGCAGCTGCTAGTTCAAAAGCTCAAAATAAAAAAGTTACAATTCACCCAGCACAGGAAGCTCAAGAAGAATGAGGACTTAAGTGAGGGTGCTATGGTTCCTCTGAGAAAGGGAACAAAATGCTCACAGGAGCAACAGGGGAGGCAATGTGTGGAGCAGAGCCTGAAGTAAAGGCCACCCAGTGAGTGCCCTACCTGGGGATTAATCCTACAAATAGTCAGCAAACTTCTGGCACTATGGTGAGAAGCCTGTACCAAGAGGAGCACGCCATGGCTGTTTCCAGAGGGGCCCTGCCAGAGCCTTACAAATTCAGAGACAGAAACTAGCAACCAACTATTGGACTGAGCTTGGGGTCCCCAACGGAGGATCTGGAGGGTGGTCAGGAGTTGAAGGGGTTTATAGCCCCATGGGAAGAACAATGACTTCGGACACCCAGTCACCCCAAGACTCCCAGTGACTGAACCATCAACCAAGGGGAATACATGGTTCCAGCCAAAAATGTGGCAAAGGAATGCCTTTTTGGGCATCAGTAGGAGGAGTGGTCTTTTGTCAGGTAAAGGCTCAATAGAGACCACAACAAAGGGAAACAGATGGGGGAAAGTTGTGGGGAGGTGGGATTGTGTTGGGTAGAGGGACATATACATGGAGGCAGGAGGTGGGAGGAGGGGTAGGGAATTATTGGGGAGGGGAGCTTTTGGGAGGGGGGAATTGAGAAAGGTTTTACCATTGGAAATGTAAATGAAGATACTCAATTAAAAAAAAAAAACTAAAAACACACATTGCACCTCATACAATAATAATGGGAACCTTGACTTCAACACCCCACTCACATCAATGGACAGATAGATCATGGAAACACAAACTAAACAGAGACACACTAAAACTAACAGAAGTTATGAACCAAACGGATTTGATATATATCTATAGAACATTTCACCCCAAAACAGGAGAATATACCTTCTTCTCAACACCTCATGGTACCTTCTGCAAAATTAACCATTATAATTGGTCACAAAACAGACCTCCCTCAACAGATACAAGAAGACTGAAATAATCCTATGCATCCCAAGAGATCACCACAGACTAAAGCTGGTCTTCAATGGCAGCAAAAACAACAGAAAGCGCACATTCACATGGAAGCTGAACAATGCCCTACTCAATGATAACTTGGTCATGGAAAAAGTAAGGAAAAAAGTAAAGATTTTTAAGAATTTAATGAAAATGAAGGCACAACCTACCAAAATTTATGGGATACAATGAAAGCAGTACTAAGCAGTACTCATAGTTCTGAGTGCCTCCAAAGGAAACTTGAGAGATATTCACTAGCAGCTTAACAGCACACCTGATAGCTCTAGAACAAAAAGAAGCAAATACACCCAAGGGGAGTAGAAGGTAGGACTCAATCAAACTCAGGACTGAAACCAATCAAGTAGAAACAAAAGAACTAACTATACAAAGAATCGAAACCAGGAGCTGTTATTTTGAGAAATCAATAAGATAAATAATCCTTTAGCCAGACTAACCAGGGAGCACTGAGACAGTATCCAAATTAACAAAATCAGAAATGAAAAGGGAGATATAACAACAGAAACTGAGGAAATTCAAAAAATCATCAGATCCCACTACAAAAGCCTATGTTCAACAAAACTGGAAAATCTGGATGAAATGGACAATATTCTAGACAGATACCAGGTACCAAAATTAAATCAGGATCAGATAAACCATCTAAACAGTCCCATAACCCCTAACGAAATAGAGGCAGTCATTTAAAGTCTCCCAACAACAACTACAACAACAACAACAACAACAAAAAGCCCCAGATCAGATGGGCGTAGTGCAGAATTCTATCAGACCTTCAAAGAAGACCTAATAGCAATACTCTTCAAAATATTCCACAAAATAGAAAGAGAAGAAACACTATCCAATTCACTCTGTGAAGCCACAGTTATGATGCAAATTCTCCCCTGGAGATAGAATGGTTTCTGTCTAATCAGGAAATTGTCACAATTTCCTTTTATAGAGGACTGCATAAGACATTTTTTTTTTGTACGACTATCATGTTTAATGTTCCAAATAGATTTTAAAAACTGGTTGAGTGCATATTACTTTTAGCTTCACAAGATGTCATGTATAATTAAGGGACATTTCACTATTTAAATTATTTTGATGATTTAAAAAATGTCATTACTGAGTTGTATATTTTAAAATAAATTTTATTAGATTAATAAAAAAGAAAAAAACAAGAAAATGAAATAAGAAGTAACTTTCTAATCATCAATTTCCATAAAGCATCTACTTTGGAAATATAATTTAAGGTTGAAATAGTGAAATATTTTCTTTAAGATGCTCAATGTTTTGTGACTGATAAATATTATTACTATTGCATATTATATTCAAAGTAATACTTTCTTATGAACTAAGTGTTACTTATGGACTAAGTGTACCCTAAATAAATGTGTAGTATATAGATTTGAGAAAATAAAATAATAAAGTCATCATTTGATAAATCATACACATAAGTGATATGTCTATAATATATACTATATATGTATATAAAAATGTGATTTTTGGAAGAAAGAGAACTGAAATTTATAAGACAAAGACCAAAATAAATTTTTAATTGCATTTTTTCTTAGTCAATTATATATCTTTTTTAAATTTTTTTTATTTATTTTCTATATTCTTTGTTCACATTCTAGAAGCCTTCCCCTTTCCCATCCCCCCTATATGTTCCATAAATCCTCTTCTCTCCATCCATTCTCCTGTCTTTCCCCATCCCTTTTCTCTGTCCTGGTACTCCCCTACTATGCTGGATTAAGCCTTTCCAGGATTAGGGCCCTCTTCTTCCTTCTTCATGGGAATCATTTGATATGCTAATTGTATCTTCAGTATTCAGAGCTTCAGGGCTAATTAATATCCACTTATCAATGATTGCATTCTATGTGTATTCTTTTGTGATTGCGTTACCTCGCTTAGGATGATATTTTCCAGTTCCATCCATTTGCCTAAAAAATTCATGAATTCATTGTTTATAATTGCTGAATAGTACTCCATTGTGTATATATAGCACATTTTCTGTATCCATTCCTCCATTGAAGGATATCTGGGTTCTTTCCAGCTTCTGGCTATTATAAAAAAGGCTGCTATGAGCATAGTGGAGCATGGGTCCTTACTGCATGCTGGGGAATCCTCTGGGTATATGCCCAGGAGAGGTATAGCAGAGTCCTCTGGAAGTGTCATGCCCAGTTTTCTTAGGAACCGCCAGACTGATTTCCATAGTGGTTGTACCATCTTACAATCCCACCAGCAGTGAAGAAGTGTTCCTCTTTCTCCACATCCTCGCCAGTTTGCTTTTGAAGCTATTGCTATTTTTTATTACTTCTGAGGTAATTGAAGTTGCAGTGGGATAAGGCACTCTCATTTCCTTGTGGCTTGAGTTGTGCTTGCAGTGTGAATCCTCACCTTGACTCACACATACCATGATATTGGCCTTTAAGCCCACTTGTATTATTCTGCCCATGATGAACGATGATTGTCATGGAGGACAAAACTTAAGATGTTGATAAAGCAGATGTTACAAATTCTGAATCATTCTGGTGGAGCTCCTGTGAAAAATACATGGTTAATGTCAACATGGGGGGGAACCTTTGAGATATAGAACTGTACTAGCACCTCATACAACACTGTCAAGATGTCCTGTGTTTTTACCACAGCTGTACTAGCTGAGAAGGAAGTGGAAGCAGAAGGAAAAATGTGAGGAGCCAACGATGGCAGGAATGTTTTTACTTTGGGACTTATCTTTTTAGAACGTCTGGAGTATCTATCTTAAAAAGTAAAGAAGGAATATTACAATGTTTATTGAAGTATGATTTGTATGTGTTGAAACTTAGAAGAACTAATCCAAGCTAATGCACTGCTCTGTGCAGTCATATTGAATACTCCTAAGACAACAAAGGACAAGTACTTAAACTATGGACATTGGAGTCCCTTCCACACACCATTTACCTCTGCTTCCCATTAATAATGTGCATGTGCTACCTTCAAGAGAACAAATCCTTGTTCTACTACTGGGTGCCAGTAACTAGCATATTACTGCCTGGACTTCAGAAGTGTGCTCAAAGCCTATGTAACATCACTAGCCTGAAGAACATGTTCTTTACAATTCTTCCTCCACTACTGCTACTACTAATTATAATTGAGGAGTGACTACACTATGACACATAATGAGAATCATTGTCAACATCTTTTACCAAACTGTGCTCTTGTGATATATATTCAGAAGGAAGACTTATACTGAAAATGCTACATCATTAGAGCTAAAGAGACAACAGCTGTATACGCTGGCATCAGTGTAGAAGCACTGAGCCTATGGAGATGCATGAGAACAGGACATGAGATGATATGGCATGAGATGACATGTGAAAAACAGCATGATAACATATTAGCAACATCACAGTAAAGACTGCATGTAAAGCTTAAACATGTATCCTTAAAAATGATTCTAAGAAAAATCAATGGGATCTAATTGATGGCAGACATCCCAGTTAGATTGCAAAACAATTTCTAATGTTAAAGAGAAATTCAGTAAAATAAAGGGAGGGATCGTGAAAATGAATGAAATATAAATGACAGATTTAGTGGTTCAGAAAAATACCTAGTGAAAGCTTTCCTCATGGACTAGATCAAGGAATAGGAAGAATATCTGATTCTAGTGGGGTATTTGAAATACCTTAAAAATATAGCCTTAAGGCAGAAAAATCTCTGAGACGTATGGAACAACATTTTTAAAAGTTAATAAAACCTGGAATTTCTAAATACAAGGGACATGAAAAGAGCTAGAAACCTACTCAATTAAACATAGAAAAATTACCTTTAATCTATATGGACCTGCATGAGACATAAAAAAACATGCATGAGATCGAGGATCTTGCATAGATTTGATGGGACAAGTTCTTCACTAAGCACCATGTTACAGCCCAGCTTGTAAAAAATATACAGGAGGAAGAATCCTAAAATCATCAAGAGCCAAACCACAAGTAAATTTTAAAAATTTCCATTAGAATAACAGCAGATCTTTAGCAGCAACCTTGGATACAAGGGAACCATAAAATTGCAAATTCAACTTCTGAAAAGAAAAAATAACATACCAGATAAGAACACTGCAACCCAGAAAAATTAACCTTCAGAAATGAGAGATACAAAGCTACCATGATTCAAAGTGAAGAAAAATTCGCTGTTATTATATTAGCAGTACATGAAGTCTTCAGCACAGCCTCCCTTATGCTGCACCTCATTAATACAGCTCCTCATGCTGTGGTGAGGCCGTAAGTTTCTTTCCTTGCTACCTGATAACTGTAATTTTGGTACTGTTATGACTTATAATGTAAATGTCTGATATGCAGAATATCAGATAGGTAACACCTGTGAAAGTGTTATTTGACACCCAAAAGGGTTGCAACCCACAGGTTAAAAACTGTTGGCTTCAAGAAATACCTTATCTCAAGCCAAAAGATGCCAAATAAGTGGACAGAGATGCTCTGCATCTAAGAGTAACTTGGAAACCAGGACTTTAAGCAAACCTTACATAGGAAGCCTCAGAGGCACCATTGCTTCTGATATGTCTCTGTAAGAATGTATGTGCAGTTCATGATCTGTCCACCAATTTTCAGGACCTTATCCACTAGAACGGGGCCTCTTCTCTGTTCTCTCCTTGTCACTTGACTTCATGCATCACCTCAAGGGTACCCTCTGGGAGAGCCAGAGAGAAACCATTAAAGACTCTTGGACTCTAACACTCCCCAAAACCAGGGACTTCTCTCTCTTCTTCCCAGAGGAAAGATGCAAATAATAATACTCTTGCAACAGAACTGCTAAGTCATCCCATGAGATGCACAGAGAGCCATCAACATCTGTTCTGTCCCTGGCCTTCTGCTCACATCTGTGAAGCCCTTGCTTTCATTGTTTCAGGTTTCTCTTCTCTAAAATGAAAATAACCATCCCATCCTGACTGTCTCCAGAGGATCATCACTGCATCCAAATGTGAAAATGTGAGTTAAAGAGTTAAAGAGCTTGGAAAAGTATTAAGTGGTAGAGAACAGATGAGTCATGACTTTAAGTCACTGAAATTGACTGGACTAACACCTCTCCTCAAATCACTTTATCCTTTCCTTACCCTTACTGTGGAAACTAAGAGTAAAAATGCTAGAGGCTGGAGAGATGACTCCTTGGTTATGAGTACAAACTGACCTTTCAGAGGACCTCAGTTTCATTCCCTGCACCCATGTTGGGAAGGTCACAACTGTTTCAGGGGATTTAATGGTGTTGTCATTGGTAGCTCAGCACTTTTAGGCACAGATATACACTCACGTACATACACTTGGATATGTATATGTATAGTTATATGTTGCATATGAATATGAATATGACATATATGCACATGATGTACATTAATATGTGTGTGCATATGAAGTATATGTGTATGATGTACATACACATGTGCATGCATATCCTAATATCCAGAAGTTAGAATTAATTAAAAATCTCTTAACTAAAAGGAGCTGCAGGGCCAGATGGCTGTTGTTCAAATTTCAATCACAACTTCAAGGAAAAAAAAGTAACAACAGCACTTCTCAAATCATTCCCTAAATTAGAAAAGGAAGGAAAACATTGAAATTCATTTAGTGGAGTAATGAGTTTAAGAACTATTAGTGCCTTGACACTGAAACCAAAGATGCAACAATAACAAAAAGGAAACAATAACCCAAAATTTCTGATGAACAGAGATATAAAAATTATCCAAAATAATAAAATGTGATAATCATATAAAAATATTATTCATTATGATAAAGTAAACTTCATTCCAGAGATGCAGGAATGGCTTGACAAACAATATAATAAATGTAATCCACCACACTGAAAAATTCAAGGACAGAAAAGACACAGTAATTTCATTAGATGTAGGAAGTCCTCTAACAAATACAACATCCTTTCATGATAAAAAAAATTCTACAGAATAATAAGGATACAGGGAACCTAGCTCAGTGTAATATAGATAATATATATACCCCATGGCAATCACCATGCTAAATAGAGAAAGCTCAGCATTTCCACTAGAAAGGATAAATAGTATTTAGTATGACTCCCAACTTACTCATCCTACTTGATGAGACACTCAGTATTGATTATTATTGTCAAAATTACCGTCCTTGGTGACTATTTTAAACTGTATTAACTGTGTCAGTCAGCTCTTGAGTTGAGGATACTTCTGGAGTAACATGCCAGTAGTTATATTAGTAGAGATGCATGCCAGTAATATGAATGTATGTGTCTGCAACTGCTGTCTGACAAAGCCTCCTTAAGCTCACTGGCTCAAAACCAAACCCTTTAGTTTGTAGGGTGGACAGTTAAGGTAAGATTCAGTTCAGTAGTTATGTTTTCTGTCCCCTGTTACCTGTAGTCAGCAGTGAGCTTACCTATGCTGATTTTTTAATGAGATGCCCTTTTTTTTTTGAGACTGAGACTGGGATCCTTGCTTCAGTCCACAGTCTTAAATAACTAGGGTCTGATATGAACTTGCTGCAAACAGGTAGAGATCCAGACAGTAAGGAGAAGCTTCTCAGACATCTTAAGCCTAAGCATGAAAGGTTTCCAGATCACCTCTGATAAATTACTTTGTTCAAAACACATCAAGTTCAAGAAATAGGAAAGTGGACAGGATTAATTACAGTGAGATCAGGAAAGATGTGGATAAAGAATGTATATTTCTACAATATTTATCAAGCCATTGTCAGATCATACACATTTTTAAGTCTTAATTGAGTTTGAGCTGAGATTTTTATTATTGATCCATTCTTTTTTCAGTGCAATTTAAACAATAACACATAAAGGGACCATTTTTTATCTGATTTAAATATTAATTTCAGTGAAAAATTTATAATTGATGCAATTGATATTTCAAAGGCTCACCATTTACATTGTTCATGTTTGTTTCTAATGAGACTATTTTAAATTAAAGACTAGTCTCCATTAAAACCAATATACCACTTTAAGGCATTTCCTACAAAAAAGAGCCACAGTATACAATTTACCATCAAGACAAGTTCTATAAATATCGTAAAGGCAGAGAAAGTCAGCTTGATATCTCTCTAGATTTATAGTTGTATACTGTAAGGTGGAACCTATCAGATTGTCAGGTTAAAACAAGTTAAATTAAATTTCTACCTTTTCCTCAAATGTGTGTGTGTGTGTGTGTGTGTGTGTGAGAGAGAGAGAGAGAGAGAGAGAGAGAGAGAGAGAGAGAAATAGTTCTCTAATGTAATCTCCTGAAATCAAGATACCACCCTTGTGAAAGTATATCCACTAAATATAATTACAAAACTAAACAAAAATCCAAAGTCCCCAAATACCTCTCCCTTTTCAAAAGTATATGGATATTACTATTAATTACTCATGATGTTTCAAATCATCTATTTTAGAATTGTACTAAAATAATATGGAACCACATGACACGTTTGAAAACCTACTGTACACAGCCCAGGTGGAGAATTAGGTGCAGTATCTGTGAGCATGATGTAAAATAGAGCATTTTGTATTTTCTTCAAAATTCAATAAAGTGAATCACAGGACAAAAGCAGGAAGAACCATGTTCTGAAAATCTTATCTTTTCCCACACAAAATGCTCTCTTTTCATGTTTCTATCACAAGCTGACCTATTCTGACATTTTTTTCTGCATTCTATAATAGGTTCCCAGAGGCTGAAGGCCACCTGTACATTGCCAGAGATAGAAAGGACACTCTCAAGTCACTTAAAGGGTGAGCTAATGCAAGCCAATGGCTTTTCAGCTATAAATACAACTTCATTCATTTTTGCAAGCTGAAATAAGAAACTCTTCAGAAGAACCAAATCTGTCCATGTCGGAGCTCAAGGAACTTGTATTGCTGTTTATAAAGACTTCTAGAATTATTTAGGGAAATATACATCAGTGAGAAATTGATGAGTCATTTGGGAAATTTTCTAAAATGTTATAATTTCTCAATTCACCCAAGAGGGCACTAATTATGCAAATGTCTGTTAAAGGTCTCCTATGTACCAATAAGGAAGATGTGTAGGAAGATAAATTTGGCCTAGTCAATGCCGCTAGGGAACTTTCAGCCAAGCAGGGATAGGACTGAAGCAAAATATATTTACATAATTAACTACAACCCCACTCTTAAAAAGAAAGTGTACTACAAGAGAGATTTAAATATATGGTGTGCTTAGGTACAGGCACCATGCAGTTTCGTTAATAAGAAAGCTTCAGATTCCTGACATAGCTAAGCTCATTCCTAAATTTCTAGACATTAGGAAAGGAATTTGAGATGCTCTGGTATCCCTCACCAATGAGGTAAGGCCACTCTGCTCCAGATTTTTCTAAGGCAATGCTAAATCAGTACAAACTCTATTATTCATTGCATCACAAATGAATGTCAAGAACAGTAATACAACTTTAATAAGAGTAATGGTGACTAATATTTATTAATCTCTGTGATAATGAAGCACTGTGCAAAGTATTTTATGTTTCTTCTTTAATTCTCAAAATAGTCCATTGGTATACTTATTAATATTCATGAATCAGTCACTTGTCTTACAGAAAATAAAAGGAAACATAGGGCTATTAAGCCACTTTTACAAGAACCAAAGCCTTTATCAGGAAAGAACTCATAACCCTTCTCTCCCAGAATCTCCACTCCAATCCCAGTCAATGTTCTTCATTTTGCTGTCCAGTATGGCGGTCACATTAATGCTGGGAGCCCTTCTCCAGGCCTCCTTCCCTCATACTTTCTGAGTGTACATTCTTATACAAGCTGGTTTAAAGTATTGAAAAAAAAACTGTGGTTTTCAAGCATAGATGCATTTGAACATGATTTCTTGCTGTTTTAGACCTTCTTGTCATTTTGGCTTTATTTATTTATTTATTTATTATTTATTTATTTATTTATTTATTAACTTACTTATTGTTGGGGTGAATGATGAACACAGTCTTTTTTTTACACAATATTTTGAGGCTGACAGAACATAATTCCTAAAATGGAGCACTAATCAAATGATCGTGCCAGTTCTATTTTCTTAAATATTCGTAGAATTCTGAGAATCTAAGGATTTTCTTAAGTGATTTTATTCCCACAAAATGCTTCAAATTTAATAACTCCTCATGACATGCCTACCATGAATTATATATAGCTTTGAAAGTCCTAACATCCTACAGGTTCTAATGTATTTTAATGTGTGTGACCTTAAAGTTACCAGTTTCCTTTTGCCACTGAGAAATAGGTCTTCTCAAAACTGTTCATCAGAGCACCTTTCATAACCTACTCTGCGTGAATTATGAGCACACAGGGCCGAGGTCATCCATTTCTGTCCACTCTCCTAGACACCAGGATGAGATTGGTCGAGGACAGGTGCTTTATAAGCTTTAGTGAAGTGAGTTGTTTAGATAAAAGCCTTGTGAGCTGGGGTTCCTATGAATAAAACACACAAATTACTATGTTCTTATCCCTAAAGAGATGGTAACTGACAGAATCAATTCTTAGACGACAGCCTCTTCTTCTGCTGTCTCTCTTGCTTTGTTGACTTTAATAGTACAGAGTACACTGTCTGTATTACATTATTATCTGTCTTTTACACTGTCTGTAGTCTGTGGGGAGAAAAAGTAACAAGTTAACAACAAAACTGTTTACATTAAACAAGACAAAAACGTGCTCCTGCCTTCCATTCCCTCGTTAAACTGTCTCCCGCAGCTCTGCTGCCATTGCACAATATTTGATCATGCATCTACTTGACTTCATATTATAATTTCTGTTAACAATATTAATGAACAATACCACTAAATGTCTGCATTTAAGTGTCTCTGTATATATAACTTCAGGGTCCCAATGTTATGTCTGAGGACTTGTACATAAGACCTATGACATTTTTTTGGAACTACAATGGTATTGTAAAGGTTTTATGACTGACCAGGAATCATAAAGCAACTTACTTAAATGTCTGTAGAGAAAACAACACAATATCTAGAAATGTAATTTATTCCTCTGAGATCATCTGTGCTCTGACTTTATTTACATTTCTGGGTCTATTCCTTGGGTCCTCACATGAACCTCATATTTTAAGTGAATTGCAATATTGAATGCCAGTTGTACCACCTGCAGCCTTGGAATATTCTGCCTGAAATAACCATTGGCAACTGTCAAAAAATTGAAATTCCCCAGCCTTAGTCAGTTGATACCTCCTGAAAGGCACAGTAGCAAGTCCTACTTTGGTCTTAACTGGAGTAAATGAATTCCTCACAATAAGATTCTAATAACCACAATAATGATAATAAAAACATTGAGCATTTTAAATCAATTTCTCCTTTTTAATACTTATATCGCCACTTAAAAGGAATACACTACAATTCCGTCCATTTGCAAGAGGGCACTGAAACTGAGAGGCTAAGATAACTTCCCAAAGACACTCAAACTGCAATTGTCAGAGCTTGGATCTAAGCCCTGGCCATTTCCCTCTAGAGACTGAATTGCTATTAACAGCTTTGTTTTCCAGCACCCTTCATGTAACTATCGCTGCTTTCTTTCTTTATTTTCTTTTTCTTTTTCTTATATTTCATATGTTATCCCCTTTCCTGATTTCCCCTCCAGAACACGCCTCCAACTACCCCTGCTTTTATAAGGATGCTCCCCAGTCCCACCCACCCACAACCACTCTAAAAATCAGTATGGTGGTTCTTTAGAAAACTGGACATAGTACTACCTGAGGACCCAGCTATATCGCTCCTGGGCATATACCTAAAAGATGCTCCAGCATATAACAAGGACACATGCTCCACTATATCCATAGCAGCCTTATTTATAATATCCTGAAGCTGGAAAGAACCCAGATGCCCTTCAACAGAATGGATGCAGAAAATGTGGTACATTTGCACAATGGAGTACTACTCAGATATTAAGAACAAAGACTTCATGAAATTCTTGTCACTGTTTTCGTTATCCCTGGTGCTAGGCTCTGTGATTCTCTGAAAAACTTGTTTATTTATTATTTTAATATAAAGTAATTTGTGCCTTTAATTCACATCTGAGTAATCTGTGATGTCCATACCAAATTTTAAGAATTGTTTCTTGCTTCTGGGTGTTTTTAAGAGAATACAAACAATAAAATAAATCACTACTTAAATCAATTGTTCTAAGCCTTCTTAATGCTGTCCCTTTTATTCAATTACTCATGATGTGGTAACCCCCAACCACAAAGTTATTTTGTTGATTCAAAAATCTAATTTTGCTGCTGTTATGTATGAATCATAATGTAAAGATATGTGTTGCAATGATCTTAGGCAACACCTGTGAAAAAGGCATTCTACTTCCCAAAATGGTCATGACTATCAGCTGAAATTAAAAATAATGTTTAACAAAATTCGCCACTGTGAGTTATTTTCAGGTTTAACCACTATGTCCATAGTACCTGCTTTAGAACCACTTGGTCCTGTCTCACATCTACCCCAGAGGTTAACATTAAGTCCGTTTTCTTTAGTAGTGCATTCTGTGAATTAATCTGTTGTTAATGGATCAAAACCTACTGTGTTATTCAACACCTGCTTATGAATATTTGCTAATGTAAAACATTGACTGAAAGTCAGGACACTGCACTACACGAACCTCAGTGTGCACATCATTTCAGGGTAAAGAATGTAACAGCAAACACTTTCAGAATTATGACAAGAATACATAAACAGAGAGGAGGGGAGCCACATTTAATGCAATCTGTGAATGAGAGATATTTTCTGAGAGGTCCTGGGCTTTATTTTACAAAATTAGATTAGTCCAGAGTATAAAATCAAAAGTAAACTAACACATGCATATATGGAACTGCAAAATTTTTAGTGTGGCTGAAGTATATAATAATGGTAAAAGAATTTGTCAGAAATAAATTAGAATTTTTCTCAAAATTGAAAGGGATCAAATATTTAGAAACTCTTCTGGCTTCTTTTCTATACACTCTTAATTTTTAATTTACGCAAATTGTATTCTATCCTAAACCCATATTTATGTATATGGATACATTAATTTCTCATCTCATATTTTGGTAGGAGTTCTTCTGAGATCATCTAGCCATATTTTCCATTAAGAAAATTAGTCATTTAAAATTGTAAATAAATCAAATTTTGCATTTCTGTATTTGTAGTTAAAATATTTACTCTCAGGAACCAATTATGTAACTTACCCAATGACCAATGCCATTTAGCATGTAATAGTAAAGGCCTGATTTCCATGAAGAGGTGATAATAACTCTTTGGAAAAGTTTACCCAACTTCACAGGTTCCTTTTTCTGCAGAGATCACTAGAATATTCTGAGGATTCATTGAAATCAAAATATTTATTTCTATTGGTCATGTTGTTTATTAATTTATATTTTTTCAGCAAGCAGACATGATTTAAAAAATATAATCTGCAATTTCCTCCTTTCGCCCAAACAAGTATATCAGCATATTCTATTTTTTAAAGTAAACAAAATAATTTATAATAGTTAAAGGCCTCTTATTATACATGATATCTTCTGAAGCTAAAAGTAATATGTGCTCAACCGGTTTTTAAAATCTAATCAGACCATTAAACATGATGGAAGTAGAAAAAAATGTCTTATGAAGTCTTCTAAGAAAGGAAATGGAGAAAGTTCCTGATTAGACAAAAACCATTCCATCTCCAAGCGAGAATTCACAGCATAATTGTGGCTACATAGAATAAATTGGGTAGTGTTCCTTCAGTTTCTATTTTGTGGAATAGTTTGAAGACTATTGGTATTAGGTCTTCTTTGAAGGTCAGATAGAATTCTGCACTAAATTGGTTTGTTCCTGGACTTTTTTTGGTTGTGAGACTGTTAATGACTGCTGCTATTTCTTTAGGGGTTATGGGACTGTTTATATGGTTTATCTGATCCTGATTTAACTTCAGTGCATGGTATCTGTCTAGAAAATTGTTCCAGTTTAGTTGTATATAAGCTTTTATAATAGGATCTGATGATTTTTTAATTTCCTCAATTTCTGTTGTTATATCTGCGTTTTCATTTCTGATTTTGTCAATTTGGGTACTGTCTCTGTGCTCTCTGGTTAGGATGGCTAAGGGATTATCTATCTTGTTGATTTTCACAAAGAACCAACTCCTGGTTTTGTTGATTCTTTGCATAGTTCTTTTGTTTTTATTTGGTTGATTTCAGCCCTGAGTTTGGTTACTTACTACCATCTACTCCTCTTGTGTTTATTCGCTTTTCTGTTGTTGTTGTTGTTGTTGTTGTTGTTGTTGTTGTTGTTATAGATCTTTCAGGTGTGCTCTTAAGCTGCTAGTGAATGCTCTCTCCAGTTTCTTTTTGGAGGCACTCAGAACTATGAGTTTTCCTCTTAGCACTGCTTTCTTTGTGTCCCATAAGTTTGGGTATGTTGTTCCTTCATTTTCATTAAATGAAAAGTCTTTAACTTCTTTCTTTATTTCTTTTTTTGACCAAGATAGTACTGAGTAGGGCGTTCTTTAGCTTCCATGTGTATGTGGGCTTTCTCTTGTTTTGTTGCTGTTGGAAACCAGCCTTAATCCTTGGTGATCTCATAGGATACAGGGGATTATTTCAATCTTCTTATACTTGTTGAAGTTTGTTTTCTGACCAATTATATGGTCAATTTTGGAGAAGGTACCATGAGGTGCTGAGAAGAAGGTATATTCTTTTGTTTTAGGATGAAATGTTCTATAGGTATTTGTTAAATCCATTTGGGCCATGATTTCTGTTATTTTCAATATGTCTCTGTTTAGTTTGTGTTTTCATGATCTGTCCATTGATAAACGAGGGGTGTTGAAGTCTCCCATTATTATTGTATAAGGTAAAATGTGTGTTTTGAGCCTTAGTAAAGTTTCTTTTATGAATGTGGGTGCCCTTGCATTTGGAGCATAGATGTTCAGGATTGAGAGTTCTTGATAGATTTTTCCTTTGATGAGAATGAAGTGTCCTTCTTTATCCTTTTTGGTAACTTGTGATTGCAAGTTGATTTTTATTCTATATTAAAATGGCTACTCTTGCTTGTTTCTTAAAACCATTTGCTTGGAAAATAGTTTTCCAGCCTTTTAATCTGAGGTAGTGTCTGTCTTTGACACTAAAGTGCAGTTCCTGTATACAGCAAAAAGCTGGGTCCTCTTTACATATCCAGTCTGTTAGTCTATGTCTTTTATAGGAGAATTGATATTAAAGATATTAAGGAATAATGATTGTTGCTTCCTGTTATTTTTATGTTTGTGTGGCTACCTTCTTTTGAGTTTGTTTGAAGAAGATTACTTTCTTGTTTTTTCTAGAGTATAGTTTCTCTACTTGTGTTGGATTTTTCTATCCATTATCCTTTGTAGGGCTGAATTTGTGGAAAGATACTGTATAAATTTGGTTTTGTCATGGAATATCTTGGTTTCTCCATCTATGGTAATTGAGAGTTGTTGGGTATAATAGTCTGGGCTGGCATTTGTGGTCTCTTAGGTTCTGTAAGACATCTGCCCAGGATCTTCTAGCTTTCATAGTCTCTGGTGAGTAGTCAGGTGTAATTCTGATAGGTCTGCATTTTTATGCTACTTGACCTTTCTTCCTTAACTGCTTTTAATATTCTCGCTTTATTTTGTGCTTTTGCTATTTTGAGTATTATATGAGGGGAGGAATTTCTTTTCTGGTTCAATCTGATTGGAATTCTGTAAGCCTCTTATATGTTCATGGGCATCTCTTTCTATAGGTTGGTGAAGTATTCTTCTATAATTTTGTTGGAGATATTTACTGGCCCTTTAAGGTGGGAATCTTCACTCTCTTTATACCTATCATCCTTAGGTTTGGTCTTCTCATTGTGTCCCTGATTTCCTGGATGTTTTGGGTTAGGAGCATTTTGTATTTTGCATTTTCTTTGACTATTGTGTCAATGTTTTCTATGGTATGTACTTCACCTGAGATTCTCTCTTCTATCTCTTGAATTCTGTTGGTGATGCTTGCATCTATGACTCCTGATCTCTAGGTTTTCTATCTCCAGGGTTGTCTCCCTTTGTGAATTCTTTATTGTTTTTTAAATCTTGGATGGTTTTGTTCAATTCCTTCACCTGTGTGGTTGTGTTTTCCTCTAATACTTTAAGGATTTTGTGTTTCCTCTTTAAGGGCTTCTAACTGTTTATCTGTGTTCTCCTGCATTTTTTTAAAGGGAGTTATTATGTTCTTCTTAAAGTCCTCTATTATCATCATGAGATGTGACTTTAAATCACAGTCTTGCTTTTCTGGTGTGTTGGGTTATCCAGGTGTAAGTACTGGTTTCTCATGATGCTAAGCAGCCTTGGTTTCTGTTGCTTATGTTCTTGCCCTTGCCCTTGCCTCTGGTTATCTCTGGTTTGAGCTGGTCTTGCTCTCTCTGACTGTGCCTTGGTCCTCCTGATAGCCTATGTGTCAGTACTCCTGGGAGAACGGCTGTCTCCAGGAGGAATTTGGGTATGGAGAGCTGAAGCACAGGGTCAGCTTTAGGGTGCAGATGCTCTGAGGTACAGATGGGAACCAGAAGAATCCTGTCTCCAGCTCTTCCTTGGTTCCTGCATCCTGTTGGCTCTGTGTGGGTCCCTTTTGGGCCAGGAATTTAAACAAAAGTGGTTGTCTTACCTGTGCTCACAGGTGTGTTGGCACTCCTGGGAAACCAGCTCTCTCCTGGAGGTATTTGGGTATGGAATGCTCTGGCGCAGGATCAGCTCCAGGTGACTTGGCACAGGATCTGCTCCTGACTCAGAAGGAAAAAGGAAGGTTCCTGTCCCAGGCTGCTCCTTGTTTCCTGTGTCCTGAGGGTCCTGAATGGGTCCCTCAGAACTGAAGTGGTTGTCATACCTGTGCTCACAGATGTGTCCGCACCCCTGGGAGACCAGCTTTCTCCCAGGTATTTGGGTATGGAGCATTGTGGCATAGGGTCCTTCATGTTGTTTTTTAACTTCAGTCTTTCTTCTAGAATTTTATTGCTTACATCCTTATTAAAACATCTTTCAAATTATTTATAGCATTTTGTATATCATAAAAAATGTGACTCAGTCCACACTCAAACTTTGTGCAAAATATTATTTTGTGTTTTTCAGATAGAAAAGAAAACATATATACAAATGTACTTGATATCAGTACTCATTTGCATAATTTTATTTTAGAAAGATTTGCCTACTACAATCTAAATGCAGTTTTAAATTATTTTATGTCATTATCATTCTTTTAGGAAAAGCTAAGTAAATTTCTTTTTATCAATGATAAGTTATTTTTTTAAAGTAGTAAGGGTCTCAGCCTGTGGGTAGCTATCTCTTCAGTGTGTCAGGGGGCAGAGGGGAGAGTTTGACTGACCCTTTCACAGGGGTTACATATCATACATACTATCTATCAGATATTTACATTATTATTCATAACAGTATCAAAATTACAGATGTGAAGAAGCAACACAAATAATGCTATGGTTGGAGGTCACCACAACCTGAGAAATGGTAATGAAGTGTGGAAGCATTAGGAAAGGTTGAGAATCACTGGTCTAGTCCAGTCATCCAGCTAATGGATACAGCCATCAATAATTGCAACACTAGCAGTTTCTCTGAAATATGTAAAAGGAGACCTGTATAGAATCCTTGAGTCTACCCTAAAAACAAATGAACAAATGAAGGTGAAGAAATAAAGATTTATGTAAACAGACTTTAACAAACAAGCTTTGACTCCTGTCTCCCAGGCTATTATCTGTTATACAGTGCACGAAAAGCAAAGTAAGGGATGGGTAAAAAGACATTTCTGCAGTAAAATGCCTGGTTTTCCACTTAATTACATTCCTTTTTTCTTTTTCACTTTATTCTTAGAAGCGATTTGTCTATGCACCAAACTCTGAACTATCTATTTATTGTTTGTTATTCTCATTCCCAAGAATATGTGTCTCATCCCTTGCAGCCTCAATAGGAGTTCCTCATGCTTACTGGCCTCTGGTTAACTGTTCCAAGATGTTGAAGGACTGCTTGGACACACAGCAGAGGCTCCAAGAAATTTTTATGTTATCAGGACCTTGGGGTATACGACTTAGATATAAAGAGATGCTACTCAGACAGTGGTTCAATGAATGTACTTAGGTCTGATATTTTAAAATTTACACATTAAATGTAGTTGTAAAACAACAATAAAATTTTTACAAATCAAAATCCCTCTAAATACAATCATTCAAAATAATTGGTAAAATTCTATAGAAAAATTTTCAAGTACTTCATTATTTGTCCTTTAATCATATACAAATATAAATATTGTAACTTATATACTACTAGCAATTCAGTTGAGGTGTCATAGTGAACATAAAATTGTGGGTCAAGCATTTTATAATATAACTGTGTAAAGCTTATCTCAGCAAAGAAGGTATGTGTACATATGCCTAATAAAATAGGTTAAATGTAAATAAGCCTTACAAAGAAGAAAGAAAAGTTTCTAAGAGAGATGTCAGTTTACATAGAAAAAAGTTGATCCACTCTTTGTCACAACCCATGCTGCATGCATATTTGTTTCTTAAGTATCCTTCAATGGACCATGTGCTGACAGCTTGACTCACTGCTTGATTCAGTTGGAAGGTGATGGAACCTTTAGAAGTGAGAGTTAATGAGAGAACCTTAGGCATTAATGGAATTATGGAACCCCCCAGGACCCATGCCCATTGCTTTCCGTGTTTTGGTTCCCAACTATGAGAGGAGTGTCTGTCTGCCCACAGTGTGCTGCCATCCCATAATCTGAAAAAAGGGCACTGTGACACTTTAATGAGAAAGAAATCCAATCCATTTTCATCTTAGAAGTTAATTTGTATAGGGATAGAAATGTATTCATCAACGTGGTTGACAGGAGAATTTTAATCATTCTTTTCAAAATATAGTCCTAATGAATAATACGGGATCTTAAATACCAAGTGTTGGATATCCCTGGTCAAACCTAGCCCACATAAAGTCAGTGCTGTTCATAATGCATAAATCTTGACAATGTCTACTCCAATACTTCTCACCTACAAATAGTGTTTATGACTTTATTTATCTTTTACTTTTAATTGTTACTGCTTTCATTTATTTCCCAAACCACTTTCTAAAAAGCATAGTTCTCACCTGCTAAGGAATGGCAATAGTAATCTCTGCAGGCTTTTCCCTAAAATATGCAAATCATACCCAAAGCTACCTAATTTATATAATTTAAAGGTATTTAATTTGTGAGAATATTCTGAGCACCAGATGCTTATGAATATGATTAAGGGTAATAAATACCTCCATTATTCTTAATCTTATTGCGAGAAGCCTGAAAACAGTCTCTGTTCTCTCTGACACATCTGCATGTTCTCTGAAAGCACCTTGTCCTCTTCTCCCCACTCCCTCTGTTTCATATCTCATTACAAGTCCAGAGAAATAATGAAAGCCAGAGCTTTGTCTGTCACCTCAAAGTCAAGCCTTAACACTTCTTTGCTTCTATCCCTGAAGCAGCCTAAGAAACAGAAGAAACAGACAGGGAGAAGGGCTGTGCCCTCTTAAAATGTTCACACATGCCTCGGCAAAGATGCTCTGCAAATCAACATAGCACCAGGAACAGCTGAGAGATGTAGGAACCTTCACTCCCTTCCCCAAAACAAGTGTTTAAGGATTTCCAGAGTCTGGTGTGATACTCAGAGGAGGCTTTCCAGCCACTAACTGAAGCCTATAGCCAGGGATCAACTCTGGAGACCCACACTGAATGTTTTGCTTCAGCTAAAATCTTGTGGTTGGAATGCATAGCCGTGTTTATTTATACCTTGCCCATGAATATTTTGAGAGCTGTAGATTCAGCAGTGACATATGGTCTACTGAGGGCCTAAAAAAAAAATCTGTTTTTTAACAGACATGTTTCTTGGCTTCTTTTTGTCCCTTGCCGTTCATGTTACTAGAGGCTGCTGTGATAAGTCTATTTTTATAGGACCTCAAAAATAAAATCCTGATAAAATACTACACTGTTTAGAGGTTCCCATAATAACATAATCTGCCTACTACTTCCAGAAATATGACTCAAATAAAAATGCACATGGCTTGGTGATACCTACCCCTCCCAGATACATGTGCATGGCTTGGCTTATATTCACCCCGCCTAGATAAATGTGCATAGTTTTGTGTATTGCCAGATGGTTCAAAACTAGCAGCATTTGAATTCCGGGTTTTTTTGTTTTTTTTTTTTTTTTTTTGGTAGTGTTTTAAACTTCCACTCCTGGCTCTACTTCATTGTAGTAAGTAAATCACAGGGGCAGTAATTTTGAGGTAGTCATTTCGCTGAGGTCAGAGATTATCAGAGGGTCAAGCCTGCACTGCTGTTATACCATTAATCTTTCTCCCAGTGACAGCATTTCTTCCTGCAGAATCTGCGACCCACAGATTCTTTGTAATTCAATCATCCAACAGAAGTTTTAACTTTTAAAAATACATTTTTAATGCAATGGAAGAAAGTACTGGTAGTTTAGAGGGAAGAGAAGCAGGCCATTTTTTATAAGGTCATTTCAACAGAAATTCATACTGAAAGTGTGATCTCTTTGTGACTCCCGGAAACATCTTTATTGTTACGGGTGCAGAATCATAGCACACCTTTTAATTCATTTGACAAGTTTTAGTGCAATTATAAAAAGCAGCAAATCAACCTAAAACTGCATTACAGAAGGGCCTGGCTCTACGTTGAAACATTTAATTACCCTCAATGGTTTTCCTTTTTTCTGCTGCTGTGCTATTTTGTGGGTTGTTTTGCTTTAGATTGGTTATTATTCATTTCCTAACTTTGGATTAAAGACAACTTCTCAGAAAACTAGCATACCATTTGAGGACAGACTGTGAAATTCCCAGCCTGATGCACTTGACAAATTCTTCAAGCCAGTGTTACACAGTTTTAGAAAGTTATGCACCTGGTCTTACATCATTGGACCTTTTCAGTAAGGTAAGAAGGATCCATTGTGCTTAACAGTTCTAGGTGCTACAGAACATGGGGCCAGGAGCAGTAGCTGGATTCTCACATCTAATATACAGTCAAGATACAGAGATTGGTGCTTAGATTGCTTTGTTCTTTATATCCAAGCAGTGCGTTGCATGCTTAGGTCAAGTGTCTTCACATTAGTTAACCCAGTCTAGAAACTCCCTGTCAGATGCACACCAGGTTTATTTATCAGTTGATTCCAAAAATTCTCTAGTAGACAAGTAATATTAGCTGAAACAGCTAAGAATAATTGTCATTAGAAAGAATGAGAATAAAATAATCATTAAAGTAAAACAGCCCTAGATATTTCAGATAATATTGTAGGTTGGTGTTTTTTTTCATTCATCATCTAAATTTCTTGTGTTGCTCTGTTTTTGTTTCCTGTTTTATGTAATTTAAAATTTTAATATTTTGATAATTGTGTATACATCTAAACATATATGAAATATACATGTATATGCTATACATATGTGTGTATAAATAAATATATGCACATTTACATTGATGGCCAATTTGATATTGCTCATGTATATTTGGTGATGACCACTTTGGACTAGATCACCTATTGGTGTGGGTCCAGAGTCTGGATGGAGATCATTTCTCTCTAAGAAGATATTAATTGCTTGTAGCTCTTCATGTAGAGGTGGAAATTTACAAGATCTCCCCATCAACTTGATCCATGTGACATGTAAACTAATGTCCTTTTTTATCAGGCCCTTTGGCCCCACCTCTGTTAAGATTTCATGAGTTCATCTTCCCCACCAAACACACTGAGCATGATTTCTGGTCTATCTTCCTTGAACTTCAACTGGCTTTTGGCTATAGTATCTTGAAAAATGAAAGCAAGCTTCTCTGGCTTCCCTTTTCAGTGATGAAAGGACCAAGCTGTTTCACTAAGGACTGCGAGGAAGGACAACATCTGTGTTTCAACACTAATTCAGAAAAGAGCATGAAAAACAAAACCTTGGCAAGAACTGTGAAATCACAATGAATATCACTGCTCATTATATACAACCGGGTCTAAAAGAAGTGGAGCTGTACAGTGCCTTCTAACAATCTATATGAGAACAGTATCATTCTCATACAAAACTGTAAGATTACTATAGTTAATTTGAAAGTATTTGTAAAATTAAGTATATCTGAAATTCTAAGTCCCATATTTTGAAGTATGAATTACAATTTCATGTAATTTCCAGATTTCTTCTGTTACCTTCTATATTCATAAGACAATCTTTATTCTAATCTTTATTTACATGCCAACTGCTATACTACTGAGTTACAGGTAAATAAATAAAAAAAACAAGACACCTTAGAAGGTTAAAAAATATGTAATCTATGACTCTAGATCAGTGTTTCAAAACTTCTAGGTAACAACTATTCTGCCTGTTCACAGGGGTCACCTAAACTGATAAGAGCAGATACTACATTTGATCTTAGCCAAAAGACCAAGAAGCAATCAGGGGTTACCAAAGACCATCAGAAAAGACAGATATTTACATTATGATTCACAATAGTATCAAAATTACAGATATGAAGTAGCAGCAGAAATAATTTTATGGTTGGAGTTGTCCACAAGATGAGTAATCACATTAAAGGGTCACAACATTAGAAAGTTTGAGAACTACTGAGCTAGGTGAAACATTCTACTATCTTGAATAATGTGTTAAATACCAATACTGTTCACATGCAAAACAAACACATATACATCCTACATTTTTTCAAGATTTATTTCAATGAAAAATAATCTTTCCTCTTTGCCACTCCCTTTTCCTTCTGCACAAACTAGAAGGCATCAGGTAAGACATAAATATTTAGACTTCTTCTTTTAAGTTGGTCAGTTTGTTCCATTTCTGAGTTGATAGCAAAACTGATCAGAGAGCACAGATTTCCCCTCTACAGTCTGCTTTCTACTTACTCCACAGAACACAGAGCCTGACCTCAATATCCTCCACCACAGTGACATATATGTTGCAACAAACAAACCTGAATAGTCCCTTCCTAATCATCTAGAATCCATTGTTTGCTCACTCTCAGTCCACCTTTGTTATTCTATGGATTTTAACAAATGAGTATTGCCCTGTACTCAACATCCTTGTATCATGCAGAAGAGATCCACTGGCTCATATATCCCTGCTATCCTGGTTCAACCTACCTCTATTCTTCCCCCTGGAAGGTACATTTTTTGTTGTCTCCATGTGTTGCTGAAAATTTTAATCCCAATCTGGGGTTTCTATTCCATTCCACCTTGACCATTTAGTTCCTGAATAAAAAAATGCACACAACTTTTATATTTACAATATGCCTTAATCATCACCAGAGCTTTGCAGATATCTGCCTTCTGTGCTATTAAAATCTATTGTGTATCAATAACTCTGAGTTATTACTTACTATGTTTCATCTGGGCTATTGATAGAATATAGATTTTAATAGCATAGAGGGTAGATACATGGCTCGCTATTGGTTGCCAACATCTTTATTCACCAATCAAAATGATTTGGGTGCAAAGTCACATATCTCACTGGGGTCTACATGCAGCCTTTCTAGTCTCCTGGCAGACTAAGTCTTTGAGGCTGTACTTAACATTATAATACACACACAAAACATCAACACTATAATTTACTCTAATCCCTAATCTCATATAGCTGAAATTGTATAGGGTTTATCTTTTACATATTAACCTCTATTACTTTGTACTTGGATTTGCACTTGAAGGTCCTAAACTTCCTATGGCTCAGTAGCTCACTTCTTCTTCAAATGGGGTCTTATCATGTGGATAAACAGGTGTTTGTCTTCACCAACTGGGAGGCATCTGCATTATTTTCAAATTTTGTCAACTAGAAATAAGAATTCCTAGCAACATTCTGTTATACTCAAAGATCATAACTAGCCCAGTTAGCATCAGAGAGGCTTCACCCAGCAACCCAGCAAAGGAAACAGATACCCACAGTCAAACATCAGGTGGAAGTTGGAGGACCTTGCAGAAGAGGAGTCAGATGATGATGATTCCAGGACACCAGGAGAACATGGCCCACATAAACAACTAAGCATTGTCTCATAGGTGCTCACAGAGATTGATACAGCAGTCACAGAGCCTTTAAGAGTCTGTACAAGATCCTCTGAATATATGCTGTATTTGCTTAACTTGGAGTTTTTGGAGAACTGCTAACAGTGAGAGTGGCATGTCTCTGAATATTTTGCCAGTTTTTGGAATGCTTTTCCTACTACTGGGTTCTCTCATCCAGCCTTTATATAAGGGTCAATGTGTAGTTTTATTGCAACTTGATATGGCCATATTTAGTCTATATCCCTGAGATGAATGAGTCAGATTGATTTGTAGATGCACAGAATACCAATCCCCTTCATAAGTGTTCATTCTTATAATGGGGTGGATTGTAATAAGTGCAGTATTTTCTCTGTCAAAAACTTAGGATCTTCTTGAAAAAAGTGTATAATGTTATCATCAAATAACATTGTATTCTGATGCTGTGAAAAGATATTTGTGCTGAAAGATCATTGAAAATTGAAGCACTTATTTCTTTTTGTAGCTTAATTTGTAAGAGTCCCAGGATTGTTTCTAAGAATATCTATATGAAGCATATGATCCTTAAGGACTTGTGAGAATCTACTGAATTCAACATATATTTTGCACTTGTGAGAATCTACTAAATTCAAAATATATTTCACATCAGCAGTCTTACCCAGTTGTAAAATCTGATAGTAATCAGTACTGCCATGACAAGATATACTTACTAATATAATAGTGGTATCTATGTTATAGGACTATACAATGATTTTCTGATTGGATTTTGGATTTAAGGCATGATCCAGAAGTTAAAACTCATCTCTCATATCAGTATTTAAGCCAAAGGCCCATGGTTGAGTGGATTATAGACCCTAGAGCAATGCCTACTATTAATTGCTAAACATATGTAATACTAAACTGCTAAAAAATGTATACATCTGGTAAAGGCTTGTAATATTTTAACTTTTTCTTTTGCTGTCTATAAATATAAAATAATGCACAAAAATTTTCATAGAATAAGCCAGGGCATAAGATCTTCTCATGTCCTCCTGGAACCCATGAAGTGACGTTTTGATAATTATTTTCTCAGGTAGTACCCAGCAAAGGAATGCTCAGTGGTATAAACAAGGCTGATCACAGTCCCCCAAACATATTCTAATCCCAGTCATTCTTGTCTTGTTTACAATGCCAAACTCACATCAACTGGACAGTAAATCTGAAATTCTAATTTATGGATTTTAACTTTGGAAAACCCAAGGCTACAATTTCTCTACCGAGATTGTTCTGAGTGAACTGCTAACTGCCCAACCATTGAATCAGTACTTTAGCTTCAGGCTGACAGCTACATCTCACACTTTCAAACTCAGTCCATTTCCTCTGTGTTTTGAGGTCATCTTATAAAAAAAATCTTAACCAAGTAGGATGTAGTTATTGCTCAAGATCCTGCTGGAGCAGGTGGTCTCACTTATGCTGCTATTCGGATTTGTAAGCATTATGAATCTTCACATTTGCTTCTATTGAAAAGAGTGAGAAGTTTATCAAGATTAAAACTGACACCATGGTGGCATCATATTACTCCTACTTCCCATGGGAATGTTTACAACGTTACTTGATATTTGTGGTATTGCTCTTACACTATAATTTCTCCTTAGAGAAAACTATCTACAAGGAGAGATGTGTTTATACAGGAGGAGAGAGTGAGAAGAGAGGGGAGTAGCTATGATGCATTCTGTACATGTAAGAAATTTTAAAAAAACTTACCTTTAAAAAACACAATTTCAGTTATAAAGGAGTTGAAGTAATCAAACATACAACATGTGTGGAGATGCATGTGCTAAGTAAGTTGATTATGATCAATGTTTTCCAAATTGTTATATTTTATGTCACAAGTATGTATAACCCTTAAGTAAAATTATAGCCAGAAGATAGGGAAAGGAGCTACAAAACACTGTTTTGAAGCACTATGGGGATTGGTGACCCTGAGCTTATAGCAGCTATGTGTGTGGAAATGGGTTAGGAAGCTGGACCCTCCACATAGCTTTTAGGGCAGAAGGGACTCATTGAACCTATCATATAGAACTGATTTATTGGCAAGCAACTGATTCTAGAATAGACAGAGGCAGAGAATCCAGCATTTCGGTATTCTTAGGTGAGCTTACAGAACTCTTATGGGTAAGACCAAACTCACAATAGCAAAGATAGCTTCATTAAATAGTGTTGCACCAAATGAAAAGAAGAATTTGTCAGAAATTTCTGTATTTAACTTGAGGAAATGTATCATCATGGGAATAGAAAGATGATCTCAGCACTTAGCAACATTTGCTAGTTTTGAAGAGGACTAAAGGTTTGTTCTTAGCACCAATGTCAGACAGCTTTCAACTCCAGATCTAACTTCAGCTCAGGGCATCTGATGCTGTCTTCTGAATTCTGAGAGTACCTGCATTCATGGGTGCATAAACACAAATGCACAAGAGAATAAATATACTAGAGATGTTTGCATATGGAATTGATTATCCAGTGACTTAATTTCTCAGTCTTTACAGAATATTCATGTAGGCATTTAAGCTTTGTTTTTTTTTCTTTTTTACAATTCATATATTTAACTAGTATTTACTAAAGCAATATCACTAGTTTCTTACACATCCTACATACATGTTTGACTCTGATCTGTTATGGGGAACCTATGATTGCCCCTTCAGTGTCTGCTCACTAGCCTGAAGACTACATCAAGATTCCTAATACGTGAAGCTTTCATGTTGTCCTCCTGTTGTATAGTTCTTCACTGTTAGTCTGAACTAGATGATTCTTGACACATTCCTAGCCTTTCTCCTTCATGTGTCAGACTCCTACCCATCCTTGAAGATGAGTCCAAATGTCACCACCTGTATGCCACCATCACTTATCAGTCAAGCAGTACACACCAAGCCATTTATTCATAGTGCCTTTTCATTAGACTGTAAGATCTTTAAGGAGAACTCTGTGCGTAACGCACAAATCACACTGCCCTGTGCACAGTTTATACTGCTTTTGTCTTACAGTAACTAAATGCAAATTGGCATACAATAAAATAAGTTAAATATGTCAGGTTATTTGGCTCCCTCCAAAAGACTCTTTCTAAAGTGATGGATTAAGTTATTATGAAAATCTCACAAAAAGTGCAATTGATATCCAACTACACAGTACTAGCACCAGCACCCATTGTTGGGGAACCATATGAACAGGAAGGACATGCTGAGACATCTTTAGGAAAACACCATCCACATGTCCATGACATTTTTTTTGTCCTGTGGGAAAAGGAACAGCAAATTTCTTATGGCTCATTTTAAAACACTCATTGGAACCATGAAAACAAACCATCAGCATTCTGATTTTTCTACCGGTTTTATTACTAGAAAATTCAGGAGCTCATTTTCAAATATGTCCAATTGATTTCATCAGAAAATCTTAATTTTTATATGAAGAAATAGCATGGGATCAAGGAGGAAATGTGGCAACATTTTTAGTGAAAGAAACTATAGGAAAACTAAAATATTTATATTGAGTAAAGATTAAAATGAATGAAGTAATGTATTATACGTGATGAGTTTGTATTGAGCATTTTTCTTAATGGCTGAGAAAAGGGGTTTAAAGTGTTTGGTTAATGACTCCCTCATAGTAAAGAGCAGTAACTCTTTCTTTTCATTTAACTCCAGAACATTTCCTCTAGAGGGTTACAGTAATCCCTGAAATGCTGACATTTCAGTGACTCAACTTAAAATATTGTTTCTAATTAATGGTGTTTTAAAATATAGCAACACAGATAATATAAAGAACATATTTCTTGCAAACTAAGAGTTTTAATTTCTCATAAACTATTTGCAAGTTTTAATTTGGAGCTTTTGTAAGTGCATAAATGCCCTTTGTATAGTAATTTGCAGAATTAATTTAACGCAAAATTGCAAAAGTTGTTGCCCTCTATCCAAATAATCTCCTTGATAAAGCATGCAGCCTTTTGTTGTATTATTAATTCTAGTTATTATATGTCCAGTAGCATTACTTTGAGAAGAATGCCCAGCTCCTTCATTTGAAAGATTCTTTAAAACCGTACTTTTGACTTGGATTTAGTCAACATCAATACTATTCTGGGGAAAACTAATACTGAGTCTGAGCTTTGGAGGAGATATGAAGGGAGCAGACATGTCCTCTCAGATCTTCACACTCATTGCTTTCCTCTCAATCTTCTGTCTTCACATCTCAGACACTGTGCTTTTCTCTTCTTGGGATGTAAAAGAAGAGATCAGTGACCCAATAACATTTCTTGTCCTTAAACTATTTTAACTTCATACGTTTTTTTCCTTTTACTTACCTTTTATTTCTCAAAGCAGATTGAACAAATACAAGTGTCAAATGAATGTCAATTAATTATGTAAATTTGTCTGGAGCCCCAAAGCCAGATCTAATCTAATTTTGGAACTTTCCATATTTAGAATATCCCAGACACTTAGAGCAATCTGTGAATCTGTTCTCTGTATAGTTCAAAGCAGACAGGTTAACTAAGACGAAGTGTTACTACTCTCTCCATTCAAAGTGAACTAATTCTTTGCTGGCAAACTATTTTGATGTTAGGTATATTCTAAAATCAAGTAATTCTTTTTATTGTCAATGATTGTGACTGTTCTTCTTTCTCTTCAGCTTAATGGTACCATTAAGTTTTTCTTCAAGGGTATGGGCTTTGATATTTAATTATTCAAGTCACATATTGGAAAACTATTCAGCTACATATATGCAGATCCGAGATAATCTCTTTACTAATACTGTCTCTCTAGGTTCTTTTCTAATTAATCATTATATATTTCCTAGAAAATTACTTTTCCACACTAATACTCTGCAACAAATATGTTAGACAATTCTTAATGTATACAAAATCAAGCCCAAACATCTAAGCTTGTTTTGTGTCTTAGTCAACATTCCACTCCTGTGAACAGACACCATAACCATCCCAATGCCTATAAAAAAAAAAAAAAAACAAACAAACAAACATTTAATTGTATCTTTCTTACAGTTCCAGAAATTTAGTTCATTCTCACCATGGTACAAAGCATGGTAGCAGAGGGGCAAACATGATGCTGGAGAATCAGTTAAGAGTTCTATATCTAGATCTATAAACAATAGGAAGAAAGAAAGAGAATTGGAGACAGAGAGACACAGAGACAAAGAGAGAGAGAAAGTGAGTGAGCTTGGAGTGAGGATCTGAAACCTTAAAGCCCAATCCCAGTGACTTCATCCAACAAGGCCATACCTACACATCAGCAAAGCCATACCCTGATGACTATTGTATGAGACAGGGTTCTCTCTGTGTATAGGCAGTTGTGTCTTCCTGCCTCAAGACTCAGATCAAAGGAGTCTATCTTTCTACCATAAAGGTCCACATTGGAAGTAGATTCATCCACTTCAAGCAGGAGATCACTCACTCACTCACGTGATCTCTAGATTGTAGTTACTTCCAGATGTACTTAAATTGGCAACCAAGAACAGACATCACAAGTATGCATTAAAATAATTAACCTCATGGGGTCCATTCTTACTCAAACTACCACAGCTTGGTAGGGCCTGAAGTTCACATGTTCTCTAGCATATTGTTTCATTCTTATCACTATTCCTCATGAGTGGAATGACAAAAATAAATTATGGCATGTTGGTATGATTAAATTAAGAATGTAGACTACAGATTAAAAAAATGTTTCTTCTTTACTTCCAGATTCTTAGTGTGCATGGTATACAGAAAGAGGTTTTCTGGGAAGCAGTCCTACAATATCTTTTATTTGATGGTTGCATGTAATTAAAATTAATATCCAGTAAAAAAATGCAATGGGCATTAGCTATGATATTCACTCTAAAGTAATTAATGACAACAACTCTCTATTCCAGGTGCTTAGACCTGAGTATTCTTGAAAGTAAATTTTACAGCAAAGAAATGTTCAAGAATCCATGTTCCCTATGTAAAAATTTCAACATGCACTTCAAAAGTTTACTATGGTCACATAGTATTCTTTTTGTGTGTGGTATACAATGGGAATACATTCATATTTTCTCAGTCAATGTGACTTTCAACAAAATGATGTACCTCTCCCTAAAAGTCCACGTAGCGTGAAGTGCTTAATGCACATTCAGACTGAAGCATTTGGCTAACGCTAACAGTCACAGTACCATTATCGAAATTGCTGTTCGCTTATCCCATCAGTTACTGAGAAGATTGTACTAAATTCTCCTCTTAGGTTCCTTTTTGTGCTTTAATAATACAGTAGAATTTTTGATTATTTTGAGATTAAATTTGTGTGGTGATACCTTTCTAGTGAAGGTAGCCTTCATTACTATTAAGTTGTGATCCTTATATTTAAATAAATATTTTTTTTCATCAAAGGTCAATGTCTTTTTTGTGGGACAGTGAAAAGCAGCCTGTTTTCTGGTCGAGCTAGGTTTAAACCCCAAAGATCCAGCATGTGTTCCTGCAAGGGACAGAAGACCTGTTTGCCATGCTCCCAGAATCTAGTAGGCTCCTTAAATCTGTGGCCATCAGTCACATATGGCAATGCCCCAAGCTCATGGTATTCCGTCTGGACTCCACCCCCACAGTTACCTAGCAACAGCACATATGCTCTGCCCCACAGTTACCTGGCAACAGCTAGGTAGGCCTGGTCTACTATAAAAGGGGATGTTTGCCCCCCTCCTCCCTCTCTTACTCCTGCTTCCTGTTTGATTCTCTCTTGCCCCTTTGCTCCCCCTCTCTCAGCATTCCCTTCTCCCCTCTCTCCATGTGGCCAAGGCCAGACTCCAGTGGTGCCTGATGCCTTTAATCCCAGCACCTGGGAGGCAGAGGCAGGCGGATTTCTGAGGCCAGTCTGGTCTATGGAGTGAGTTCCAGGACAGCCAGGGCTATACAGAGAAACCCCTGTCTCCCCCGCCCCCCCAAAGAACAATAAAGGAAAAGAACACAAACAAACAAACAAACAAAAAACGCTTCTCTACAATAAACACTCTAAAACCATGGACTGCCTCTCCTCATCAGGATCTGCTGTGCTGGAGCAATGGAGCAGTTCTTCCCCTAAAGTGCCACACCTAGTCTCCCGCAGGAAATCTCTGTGTTGTTATGCTGCTAGACAGGGTTTCCACCAAGCCAAGCAGATGCCTGCACAAGCAAATCAAGGACTCTCTGTCTCTGTGGGTCCCAGGCAGGCCAGGGCTCTCCTCCCCTTCCCTTTTCCCTTTGCTTGAGGCTAGATCCAACCCATAGCCCCCCTACCCCCACCCTGTTCTCAGCTCTTCCCAGGCATCCAGCTGTGTCTGCAGTGCTCTAGAGTGAGAACCTGGTGCCCTTGGCTTCCAGGGACCCCAGAGCCTACTCTTCCAGGACACCCAGCAGTTTCTGAGAGTCCATGGCCAACTTGGGCAGTTCCTAGGCTTCCCCGCCCCTGGAGGAAGGTCCTTTGGCTTTCCATAGCCCTCTCACAGTCACACTTCCCACATCTGTCTCACACAGCAGCCCGAGCCCCGTGTCCCGGCCACCATTTTAACCCACAGTTTTTAATATGAAATCTATTATCTTTGCTTTTATTCACACTGAAAGATTTTTTTTAGATAATTCACTATTCTGTTGTGACCTTTTATTAAGCAGCATAAAGTGCATTTATTTTCATTTGTACTCTCTGGAATCCAACAACTGCTTAATTTTTAAAAACTACCTTTCTTCCATTTAATATTATATCTAGTGCATTTAGATTTATTATCACTGTTATTTTTTTATATCTCCACTCTCCTTTTTTGGTATTGTTACCATGTTTATGTCTTCTACATGGACCATTTTATCACTATTGTCGTCTGTTTTTCTTTAAACTAGTTTAGAATTTATGCACTCACTAATAACACAGTGGTACATTAAAAGTTATAACATGTAATTAACTTACCCATGTATGAAATTAATTTTCTCCGGTAGTGTGAGAACTAAGGGCATATTTAATGTGCTTTCTTTTACTCTTGACCTATTGTTGTATACTTGGCAATTTTAATTCCCAAATGAATGTTGTTTCAATGTAACCAATACACAGTTTTCTTCCTTGCCTGCTCTCTTCCTCTTATAGCTCATATCTGCTCTGTAAGACTATTTTATCTATAATATAATAATACAACTTTTATATAGAAAACATATTTTGTGATGAAAGACTGCAATATTTTTGAAAATGTACTTGTTTAACTTTTAAATGTGAAGATGATATTGTTTAGGTATTCAATTCCAATTTCACACTTACTGTTTTCTTACAATCTTAAATATTGTATTATACTCCATTGCAGCATCCAATTGCTTAGTATTTTGAAACAAGTCTTATGTGTAAATAAGGTTCCTTTAGAAAAACTCTAATGATGATCCAAGTGCTTTGTAAATTTTCAGTGTCTAGTATTCAAAACTGTCACTATCACCTATAGCTATATATTTCCTGGTGTCATTGAAAGATCTAAGAAGATTTAGTCATTCATTCTGGAAAACCCTTAGCTCTGTCTCTTAAAAAAAAAAAAGGAAACACACATACATACATGTGCATGCACACACACATGCATGCATATACACACTACAAGCACACACACACACACACACACACACACACACACCATCAGCATCACCATCAGCATCACCAACAAAACAGCATGAATCAACAATCGGTTGTCATTGATATCTCTCTATATCAATGGGCTCAATTTCCTTTAATAAAAGACACAGACTATCTTCATGAATGCAAAAACAGGATCCATTTTTTGGAACCATCCAAGAAGCATACATTACACTAAAGATAGGCATTATCTCAGAGTAAAGAGTTTTTAAAAAGTATTCCATGAAAATGGACCTAAGAAGCAAGCTGGTGTAGACATTTTAATATCTAAGAAATAGACTTCAAAGCAAACCAATTAGAAATGTTAGGGAAGAACTCTACATACTCATCAAATGAAAATTGCAAGAAGGTGACACTTTGATTTTTAGCATCTATGGCCTAAACATATGTGCACCCAATTTTGTAAGAGAAGCGTTATAAACACCTTCTCTCTGTTTCAGTAGCTACTTTATTCCTGTTGGAAGCCCAACAAACATATCTTCAGGCACTTTATTCTCAACACTTATGTCTTTCATTTTTGAGTTTATTCTAGACTAATGCATTATATATATATGTATATATACACATATATATACATATATATTCTGTATTCTACAGCTCACCAAAGCTCTCAGTGCCACAAGTGACATAATGATGTGAGTCGTTGCAGACTCTGTTTGTGCTTGATTCATTATGTTCTGTGACTTTTTTCCCATGTGTCATGTTTTGCTTGGTTATATTTACAGTACGGCCTACAAATTTTGGAAATTCTAGAAATGATAGAAATGATAGCTTTGCTTCTTCAAGTGATCTAGACCTGTTATCACTTCCTCCATCGTATTTTCCAGTTTGATTTTGACATTCTAGTAATGGGAGCTTGCATTACAGTTCAACTGATGTATACACACTGCTAAACATTAGTGTTTAACACCTTGTTCTGTTGAATACCAGGGCACCTGGGCTCATGGGAAGAGGGAGAGTTGACAATCATCATTACCTTTGAATTCTTGGCTTCCATTAAGTATAGTTAAATGGTTTCCATCTTGGCTATATACCAGAAAGATTAATTCTCACTTTTCAGTAAAAGCACTGAAAGGGAAATCATTTACCCAATCACCTCTCATTTATATCTGTTGTATTAGTTCCAATGATTATTAAACTGTCTTAGGATAGCTCTAATTGGTTTGTAAACCCACAATTAATCTTAACTCCACTTTTAAAAGTCAGGGGAAATGGTCTAAATATTGAAAAAGTCTTTGCAGTGATTTCAAAACTGAACAACTTGGTTTTTTTTTTGTTTGTTTGTTTGTTTGTTTGTTTTTACATTGTTTGATTTACAGACACTGAACTTGTCATTTCTCATGAACTTCATAAGGCAGGTAAAGGTCCAAATTTTTTTCTTTCATTTCTATTCTCATTAGTACTTTATTTGGTGTCTAGAATGTGCATTTTTTGGCATCCTGAGGTTTCTAAAGGTATGTTTTTATTTCATGAAAAATTAAGTAAATTTTAGAGGCACTTAGCTTTTAGTACACTTAACAAAAATGAATATATAAAAACACCTTGGGGGGCTAGAAAAGGGGAAATCATTTGAAATGTAAATAAATTATATGGAATAAAAAAATTAAAAAAAAAACACCTTAATCAGAAAATGTTACCCTATTACAATTTGTTTTAATTTTTCTCTAACACTTGGAAAGAATTCATCAGCATACCTCGACATTTTTATTTTGGTGGCATTGTCCTTCTAATTGGGACTCATAACAACCCTACTGTATAAAATATATATACAATCTTGGGCTATTTTCTGCTTAGTTTCAAGGAAATAATCCTATCTGGGTTAAATTTATTATTTTAAAGAACATGAATTCTTTAAAATTCCAGACCTGTAATGAGAAATAATGAAGATAAGAAAGCTAAAGTTTAAAATATAATTGCAGGATGTGTGTATCCTAAAATAAATGGCAAATTTGGGTATCTTAGAAGAGAATTGGATTAAAATATATATTTTATAACAGTGGGTAAACATTGAAAATATTTTGTGATTTAATACAACAGGAATGCTTAAAGAATATTTAGCAAAAGTTAAGTGATGTGCTCTAAGTTATTCACTACCCCTTCTCCTTAACCAATTTTGTGGCTTTAGTCTCCTAGCCAAAACAAATTATTTATTTATTTATTTATATTTGGATAACTGGCCTGCAGGTATACTCTTGTATAGGGAACACAGGATAAAATTTCTGGTGTGAATTGTACTTTCAGAATTCAAAAGTTAAGTATGACCTTTGTAGGATTTTGGGAAGAATGCACTACTTAGTTTAGCAAAAATCAATACCAAACTCTACTGTAGTCTCTCTTTCCCCAATGGTAGCCTGTTTCTAAATGAAAGAGAAGGATGGAGTGATATTCTTTCTCCAGTAATGGCAGTAATAGGAATCCTTGGAAAACACCTCAAATAATCTTTTACTTTGCTATAGGGCATTTTAATCTTCTATTATCAATCCAGAGTGGTTGAAAGCAGAGTCATGGAATGAAGCCTCTCAGTTTCTTGGCAACATGAAACTACTACTAAACTTTGTCTTTAAGAGAAGATCATATGCATCTCAGATGCTTGCTGATAGGGTTCTTATCTGGAGAAAGGAAGATGAACCTGTAATCTAACCAGAGCTCCTTGACATTCCACAGATATAAAGTATAGGCGCTGCAAGCTACCCAGACAAGGTCAGAAAAGGTGAAACCCTGCTGACCAAGGGAGTCCCCATTCTGGCCAAGCTCAGAGTCTGTCTGGACAGTGGTAGACATCAACCTTAATTAGCAGAGTAACAGTAGGGAGATTCAGTTGAAATAAACTTAGATTGGATTTAAATACACCAATGAGTTCTATCATTCTTTATATAAAAACTGTATTCTCTGGATTCAGAGAAGTAATAATAAAATGTCTGATAGTCCTACAGCTATAAAGACCTATCCACCTTCAGACAATGGATTAACCTGAATGATAATGCATAAAGTCATATGGTGGGTGAAAACTGAGGACTTGCATGTATCTCTCCCCCTGTATCTACCTCCTTCCCTCATTTTCTGCATTAGAAAAAATCCTTGAATTTTCAAGTTTCTCATTCAAGTAAACCAATTTTCTGAAGAAATTTGGTTAATTAAATGTCTGACTTTCTCACTGAAATTTCACAAGGCCACTTACACTGTTCTTACGAAATTAGAGATAAAGATCTACAGAGTTCTACTTCTTCATGAACTCAAACTACAAAGGAAAGAGAAAACATACAAACAGTACCAATAGTACTAGGCAGTGTGTGACAGTGATTACAGAGAGCTCCTGTAAATGTTTGACTTGATAGATGACAACTTGCATCTTGGGTACAACAGTATGATACTATATACATTAACAGATGAAAGAAATGATTGCTGTAGACTTTGATTAGGGTTCTTAAATACTTCCTTCTAGCCCACTGCCCAGAGTTATTGAAGAATAAGGATAACAGGAATAGTGACTGTGGACTTGTTTAAAAGCAGTTCTTTATTGGAATTCTACTCTTTGTTATAAGGGTACTGTAAGACCCCCCAAAACCGAGGGTACCCCAGCACCCCACACCTCAGAAAGCAACACCCAAATCACTCGCAAGAAACAGTCTCGATGCAATAGCAAGAGGATTTTTTTATTCCAGAATTCTGGGTTCTACAGCCGTACACCACATAGGGGTAGAGGACTGTGGACCCTGAGTGCAGAACCACGACAGCTTTATAACTTTACAACAAAGCCCACAAATCACAAACCAATCATTCCTTAGCATCGAGAGCCCATGTAGTGTGAACCAATCGATTTATACCACTCTATAGTTTTTAAGACAATCAGTTTAAATTATCGGAGCCCGCGCTCCGTGGACCAATTAGTTTCCTATTTTCTTGGAGGTCTATAGCTGTGTGAACTCTTGGATGTGGACAATGGAGTAAGCAGTTTACAGAAGCAAGATAAGCAAATAATTAGCTCATTTCCAGTTACCTTATAGGGCCAGGATCACCTATTCAAGACCTTTCTGCCTAGCTCTTAAAAAAGGGCAGTCTCTGGAATGTGACCTTTTACCTAGTTTCTAACAAAGAGCACAAAGAGCAGGCACTGGAATGTGAAGTGTTTGGGGCTCCTTAGAAGGCTGAAGTTAGAGCTTCTTTAGAGCGAGATAGCATTTTAAACTTCTGACTTCTTGGGGTTATTAGAGTTAGGCTGTATTTTCTATCCTTTCAGTACCAGCAGTCCAGTTCAATATCAAAGACAAAACATGAATCAGTAGTGGTAGCTGTTTCTAAGAGAAACAGAAAGGCTCTGTAGGATCAGCAGAACTCAGCAGAAGAAGACAGAATCAGCCAAAATATTACTAGTAGTTCTTTGGTGTATTTCTCTCAATGAAGTAAAGGCTAGCAATGACCAAGGAAGAATTGCACAGCATAGCAAAGCAATTGTGTCCTCCCTGTTTTAAAGGTTCTATTCATATTCATTGTAAACATCACATGCTCTTTCAAGTATCTGTTTTCAAAAAACATCACATGCCATATCACAAGACAGCTTCCAGAAAAACATCAGATAACACAATTGTTTTGTTAAAGAAAGCAGAAGTTTTCACTTCGGTGTGCTAAGGAGTTAGAATAAAGAACAAGGAAATTGGCCATTCTCTCCTGCTACTGAACTTGCAGGTACAGCTAGGAGAACAGGGATCACAGTAGCAGCAGAGCAGATGGGCCAGGGTCCATCAAGGCTTCACCTGCACGCAGGAGCTGGGCAGGTCTACAACACTCTGGGCCAGGGGAGAGCCAGTCACACAGGAGTGCTGAGAATCACTTGCTGGCACACAGGAGGGATGAACTCCAGCCAGAGACAGCAGGACCAACTAATACCAGAGATAACCAGATGGCAAAAGGCAAACACAAGAACTTTACCAACAGAAACCAAGGCGACATGGCATCAACCAAACCCAGTTCACCCACAAAAGCAAGTCCTGAATACCCTAACACACCAGAAAAACAAGATTTGGACTTAAAATCACAGCTCATGATGCTGATAGAGGACTTCAAGAAGAACACAAATAACTCCCTTAAAAAACCACAGGTAAACAGGTAGAAGCCCTTAAAGAACTATAGGAAAGCACAACAAAAACAGGTGAAGGATTTGAATAAAACCATCCAGGATATAAAAATAGAGGTAAAAACAATATACAAATCACAAAGGAAAACAATTCTAGACATAGAAAACCTAGGAAAGAAGTCAGGAGTTGTGGATACAAGTATTAGCAACAGAATACAAGATAGAGAGAATCTCAGATGTAGAAGATACCATAGAAAGCATTGAAACAATAGTCAAAGAAAATGAAAAATGCAAAAACACCTATCCCAAAACATCCAGGAAATCCAGGACAAAATGGGAAGACCAAACCTAAGGATTATAGGTATAGAAGAGAGTGAAGATTTCCAACTTAAAAGGTCAGTAAATGTCTTCAACAAAATTATAGAAGAAAACTTCCCTAACCTAAAGAAAGAGATGCCAATGAAAATATAAGAAATGTACAGAACTCCAAATAGATTGGACCAGAAAAGAAATTCTCCCATCACATAATCATTAGAACACCAAATGCACTAGAAAAGGATAGAATAGTAAAAGCAGTTAGGAAAAAAGATCAAGTAACATAAAGGTAGACCTATCAGAATTACACCAGACTTCTCACCAGGGACTATGAAAGCCAGAAGATCATTGGCAGATGTCTTACAGACTCTAAGGGAACACAAATGCCAGTTCAGGCTATTATGTCCAGCAAAACTCTCAACTACCATAGATGGAGAAACCAAGGTATTCCATGACAAAACCAAATTAACACAATATCTTTCCACAAATCCAGCACTTCAATGGATAATAAATGGAAAACACATACACACACACACTAAAAGGAGGGAAACTATACATTAGAAGAAGCAAGAAATTAATCTTCTTTTGACAAAACAAAAAGAAGAGAGACACACAAACATAAC
The DNA here is from genome assembly GCF_947179515.1 of Apodemus sylvaticus. NCBI lineage: Eukaryota > Metazoa > Chordata > Mammalia > Rodentia > Muridae > Apodemus > Apodemus sylvaticus. The sequence goes on along the minus strand of NC_067486.1, from coordinate 72,617,730 downwards.
TCAAACTCTAATAACAAAAATAACAGAAAGCAACAATCATTTCTCCCTAATAAATCTTAATACCAATGGACCCAATTCAATTCTCCAATAAAAAGATGTAGACTAACAGACTGGATATATAAGTAGGACCCAACATTTTGCTGTATACAGGAAACTTACCTCAGGCACAAAGACAGACATTACCTCAGAGTAAAAGGCTGGAAAACAATTTTCCAAGCAAATGGTCCCAAGAAACAAACTGGTGTAGCCATTCTAATATTGAATAAAATTGACTTTCAATCTTAAGTAATCAAAAAAAAAAAGATAAAGAAGGACACTTCATACACATCAAATGAAAAAGTCTACCAAGATGAACTCTCAATTCTGAGCATATATGCTCCAAATACAAGGGCACCCATATTCATAAAAGAAACTTTATTAAAGCTCAAAGCATACATTGCACTCCACAGAATAATAGTGGGAGACTTCGACACCTCACTCTCATCAACGGAAAGATCGGGGAAACATAAACTAGACAGAGAAACAGTGAAACTAGCAGAAGTTATGAACCAAATGGGTTTAACAGATATCTATAGAACATTTTATCCAAAAAAGAAAAGAATATATCTTCTTCTCAGCACTTAACGGTACCTTCTCCAAAACTGAGACCATAGACTCAGCAGATATAAGGTTGAAATAACCCCATGCACCCTATCAGATCAGCACAGACTAAGGCTGGTCTTCAATAACAACAAAACCAACAGAAATCCCACATAAACATGAAAACTGAACAACATTCTACTCAATGATAATTTGGTCAAGGAAGAAATAAAGAAATTAAAGACTTTTTAGAATTTAATGAAAACAACGATACAACATACCCAAATTTATGAGACATAGTGAATGCAGTGCTAAGAGAAAAACTCATAGCTCTGACTGCCTCCAAAAAGAAACTGGAAAGAGCACACACTAACGGCTTGACAGTAGAGCTGAAGGCTCTAAAACTAAAAGAAGCAAATACACCCAAGTGGAAGAGACAGAAGCAAATAATCAAATCCAGGGGATGAAACCAACCAAGTAGAAACAAAAGAACAAAGAATCAACAAAACCAGGAGCTGGTTCTTTGAAAAAAAAAAAAAAACCCAACAAGATAGATAGATTCATAGCCAAACTAACCAGAGGGCACAGAGACAGTATCCAAATCTGTAAAATCAGAAATGAAAAGGGAGGCATAACAACAGATACTGAGGAAATCCAAAAAAAAAAAAATCATCAGATCACACTCCAAAAGCCTATATTAAACAAAAGTAGAAAATCTACATGAAATAGACAATTTTCTAGACAGATACCAGGTATCAAAGTTAAATCAGGATCAGATAAATGATCTAAACAATCCCAGAATCCTTAAAGAAATAGAAGCAGTCATTAATAGTCTCTAAATCAAAAAGAGCCCAGGACCAGATGGGTTCAATGCAGAGTTCTATCAGACCTTCAAAGAAGGCCTAATACCAATACTCTTCAAACAATTCCACGAAATAGAAACAGATGGAACAATACCCTATCCATAAAAGGATAAAAATTCCTTTTATGAAGCCACAATTACTCTGAAACCTAAACCACACAATGAACCAACAAAGAACGAGAACTTTAGACCAATTTTCCTTATGAATATTGATGCAAAAATACTCAACAAAATACTTGCCAACTGAATCCAAGAACACAACAAAACAATCCTCCACCATGATCCAGTAGGCTTCATACTAGGGATGCAGGTATGGTTCAATATATGGGTCACTGGCAATCAACATTTTGAAGGATGCAAATTGACCCATATAAATCTCCCTGAACAAACTTCAAGTCCAAGTGGGTCAAAGCCTCCACATAAAACCAGATACACTAAATATAATAGAAGAGAAAGTGCAGAAGAACCTGGGGTGCATGGGCACAGGGGGAAATTTCCTGAATAGAAAGAACACTAGTAGCTTATGCTCTAAGATCAAGAATTGACAAACAGGACCTAATAAAATTGCAAAGCTTCTGTAAGGCAAAGGAAACTGTCAATAGGACAAAATGGCAACCAACAGTTTGGGAAAAGATTTTTACCAATCCTTCAACCAACAGAGGACTAGTATCCAATATATACAAAGAATTCAAGAAGTTAGACTGCAGAGAATCAAATAATCCTATTAAAAGTGGGGTACAGAGCTAAACAAAGAATTCTCACCTGAGAAATACTGGGTGGCTGAGAAACACCTAAAGAAATGTTCCACATTCTTAATCATCAGGGAAATGCAAATCAAAACAACCCTGATATTGTACTTCACACCTGTCAGAATGGCCAAGATAAAAAACTCAGGGGACAGCAAATGATGGAGAGGATGTGGAGAAAGAGGAACACTCCTCCATTTCTGGTGGGATTGTAAGTTGGTAAAACCACTCTAGAAATCAGTTTGAAAGTGCCTCAGAAAATTGGACATAGCACTACCTGAGGATCCAGCTATACCACTACTGAGCATATACCCAGAAGATGCTCCAACATGTAATAAGATCACATGCTCCACTATGTTCATAGCAGTCTTATTTATAATAACCAGAAGCTGGAAAGAACACAGATGTTCCTCAGTGGAGGAATGGATACAGAAATTGTGGTATATACAATGGAGTACTATTCAGCTATTAAAAACAGTGAATACATGAAATTCTTAGGCAAATTGATGGAGCTAGAAAATATCATCCTGAGTGAGGCAACCCAATCACAAAAGAAGACATGCAGTATGCACTCACTGATAAGTGGATATTAGCCCAAAAGTTTGACATACCCAATATAAAACTCATAGACCACATGAAGCTGACGAAGAAGGAAGACCAAACTGTGGATACTTTGATCCTTATTGGAAAGTGGAACAAAACACCCATGGCTCACAGTCAACCTATAGAATGAACATTAGGTTCCCTAATGGAGCAGCTGGAGAGAGAACCCAAGGAGCTGAAGAGGTTTGCAGTCCTTCAGGAGGAACAATAATATGTACCAACCAGTATCCCCAGAGCTCCCAGGGACTAAACCACCAACCAAAGACGACATGTGGAGAGGCTCAGGGCTCCAGCTACATATGTAGCAGAAGATGACCATTTCAGATATCAATGAGAGGAAAGGCCGTTGGTCCTGTGAAGGCACTATTCCTCAGGAATGCAAGTCAGAAAATTGGGTAGAGGGTGAGCAGGTAGAGGGGGATGGGATTGGAAGTTTTTAAGGGGTAAAGTGGAAGGGGATACCATTTGAAATATAAGTAAAGCAAATATATGAAAAAAAGAACGAGGAAATTTTCTTATTTAATAAAACTTAGTTTCTAAAGTCTGTGCATGTCCTGGGAGATAGTTCTGTCTAGTGAAAATAGTAAACTATTGGACCATGAAGAATAGTTTGTTAATGGCACTCTGATATTATTTATCTTCTCAATGTTAAATTTATTTCTTAGATTTTTTTAAGAAATTAAATCTCTCCCACTCCATCCCTTTACCTCACTGACCAACTTCCAAGGCAATCTCTCCCTGGAAACTCACTGGCTTTGCTGTCTGGGAAACCAAATGATTTTCACTGTTCTTCCCATCCTCCAATTGGAATTTTGCAGTCTTACCTACAGCTTTATAGCTGACCATCTAATGTCCTGAGAACTAAGTAGATCCTCCCATACAGTCTTCTTTTCTCACTCCATTCCTTTGTCTTGCTGCTACCACCTTATACACTCTCCCTGGAAACAGCTTTGTCATGGCAGCCAGGAAATAGGATCCTGCTAAAAAATATAAAACTAGTTTGCATATCCCTTCTGGACCCACTCAGCTCTCTGACCTTCAAGCCCTCTTTTCTCTATCCTTATGTGCTTGCTTTCACTACCTAAAAATAAGCTCTTCCTATAATTATCATGGGATCTCCACTGTTTGCACATAACAAGGACTCAGAAAAACTCCCTACTTGGTGAACCACAGACATCACCTGCTCCTAATGTTCAGAGTGGACAACAGAAACCAAAATATGGAAAACCCACACAACAAAGATACATAGAATTATGATCATCCCAACCACTGATGCCTAGGTGCCATCATTAAAATGATAATAGCCAAGAAAGTGTGTCTCCACTGGACACCCACAGCCCTATTACAGCAGGCCCAGAAGTACATGACATAACTGAAGCACAAAAAAAAAATTCAGAGATATTATGAATCTGATCAAAACTCTAAAGAATATATGAATAAATCCATAAATGAAATCTGTGGAAACACAAATAGAGGAATAAGAACTTTTCAAGACATAAAAGTAGAACTAGAATCAGTGAATAAAACAAGCTGAGGGAAAACTGAAAATTCAAAATTTAAGGACACCAATAGGAATAGTAGAAGTAAGCCTCAATAACAGAATAAAAGAGATGGAAGAGAGAATCTTGCGCATGGACAAAAAGATATAAGAAATGATACCTTGGTCAAAAAATGAGAATTGCACTGGATATCTTTAATATTCCACTATGGCCTATAAACAGATCATCTAGACAAAAACTAAATAGAGAAATGATAAGATAACAACATTGTAAACCAAATTGACCCAAAATATATTTACAGAACATTTCACCAAAACACAAAAGTATATGCCTTCTAACTAGCACCCCATGAAACCTTGTCCAGAATTTGCCACATACATAGACACAAATCAAGTCTCCTCAGACACAAAATAATTTAAATAAGAGCATGAATTATTTTTGACTTTGTAATTAAAGCTGAAAACCATATAAAAAGAAATCTTATAAACTGGTAGAAACTGAATAACTCACTACTGATTCAAAATGGAAAAAATTGTGGACATTTCTGAATTGAATGAAATTAACAGCAATGCAAAACCAAGTTCATGGGATATGATGAAGGTTGTTGGTTCTAAGAGGCAAGTTCAGAGTACTGTGTGTCTATATAAAATTATTGGATATTTCATACTAGCAACTTAGCCTGAAAGATCTGGAGCAAAAGAGGATATTCCATTTCAAAGGAGTGATGACAAGAAATAATACAACTTGGGACTGAAATAATAAAGAAACAAACTAACAAAACAAAACAACAAAATAGAAAGAATCAATGAAACAGAGAGTTAGTTCTTTGAGAAAACCAAAGATTGAAAAACTCAGCCAAGTTAACTATAAAACAAAGGGAGGAAATCCAAATTAACAAAATGAGAGGTAAAAGGAAGCATATAACAACAAACACCAAAAAAACTAATAGTATATCACATCTAATTGGAAAATTTAGCAGAAATTTTTCTTTAATAGATAATTTCTTTAATAGATACAACCTATCAAAGTTAAATCAATATCACATAAGCAATTCAAACAAACCTATAACAGCTACTGAAATGGAAGTAGTCACTAAAAATCTTCCAAACCTCCAAAATTCCAAAACAAACAAACAAAAAAACCAGAACAACAAAAATGAACGCAGATTGTTTTATCACAGAATTCCACAGATGGTCAAAGAATAATTAATGCCAATACTTCTCAAAATATTCTTCACAGAAACATAAAAATCCTTGCCTGATTTGTTTTATAAGATCCCACTTACTGTGATACCTAAGCCACATAAAGATACAAAAAAGAAACAATTACAAATCAATTTCACTTATGTACATATGTGCATAAATATGCAATTAAATACTTGCAAACCAATTCCAAGAAATACACTGTGATCAAATAGGCTTCATCTCAAGCTTCGGGATGGTTTAACACACATAAATGTAATCTGCTATATAAATAGAGTGAGAGACAAATATCACAGGATTATCTCATTAGATGCATAAAAGACCTTTGACAAAATTCTATACCCTTTATGATAAAAGTTCTCAAGAGACTAGGAACACAAGGGACGTACCTCAACATAGTAAAGTTGATTTACAGAAAGCCCACAGCCATCAACAACCTAAATGGGGAGAAACTCAAAACATTTCCATTAAAGTTAGAAACAAGGCAGAGTTATCTTTCTTGATACCTATTCAGTACAGTACTTTAACTAGAGTAATAAGACAGCTGCAAAAAACTGGCTTAATTTTTGTTTGCATCCAGAGACATTCTGAGAAGCCAAAGCATATAATTTCTATAAGAGGTAGAATTGTAGAGGCAAGGTATATATATAAAGCAAAGGGAAAATATAAAAAAATTTCAGATAGCCAGGAAGTTGTAATTCACAAACTTCACAGCTAATATAACTAAAATAGGGAGAAATAATTTGATGTTGAATGAAAATCAGCAGAATTCGAAAAATCAAGATGTAAATAACAATCTAACCTCAAATTTGGCTAAAAGACTGTCACTGTGTGAATTTGAGTTAATTCTGTGAGCCTCTCAGCTTCAATTGGAGACAATGGTTCCTATTTGGAGATTTTGTGAGAGCAAGTAAAGGTAGGTACTCCATATTGTTCGATGTCTATCCGTAGGAAGAGATGATAAATGTGTCACAGCTATCAGTGGAGTCTTGTTTATAAATGCAAAGGCCTCTTGCCATTTGTCTTTCTTGCATGTTTGTTATAACACCATCATCTTTTACCTTTCTCAACTCCAGTTCCTCATCTGAGAAACAAGAATGCATGATATGTCTCTCTGAGGTTATTGTGGGTACTATGTGAATTAGAAACTAAATGTACTTTTCACTAGTAGCATACAGTGAAACAGGTAAACCCTGTTTACCTGTACAGAGCCATATTGGGGCAGTCTTGCACTTGGTCAGAGTTTGACTTTGGTCAAGGTTAACTTCTCCCAGTTAGCCAGGATCCTGCTCCACCTAGGGTGGAGCGCACGTAGTAAAGGTTAAGTTCATTGTTCCTCCAGGTATAGGGATTCCTGAATTAAACAGGTGACCCACCCAGCTGCCGGAGCAGTCAAGACGAAGACCTCCAAGAGAAGCTAGACAACTTCCACCGGAACTCAGCCTGGAGTCTGGGGGGAGGGTTTGCCCTAACTGTTAAAAGGTCCGGCGCCATTAAAGTTTACGGCTTTGATCAGTGAACATTGACTTGGCCGCACGTTCTTTTCGCTTCTCTTCCCTATGACCCCAAAATTCTCTCAACAGGTAACCCGGTTTACATGTGGCTGCGGGCAGCTACATATTGGCGCCTGAACGTGGGAAGACCTGGCACGAGAGAATTTCTTGAGGTAGCCCTATCCAGCGAAGCTTCGCAGAAAAAGGTGAAAATTAATGGTATCTGCACGGTAAGCAACATAGAGGTTAAAACTAGCGCTAGTGAATTCGTGTCTATTGTTGTGAGTGCAGGAATGGATACAGTTTTTCAAGCATACTGTGTGGACCCAGCGCAGGACTGCTTGGGTTGATAAGATAGGGAAATATGGGGAAGGAATTTGGTAGGCATTTGCCCAAAGCTCGTAAGAGCTGATTTCGGCGAAAAGAAAGGGGTTTTTAAAAATAGGCATATGTCCACAGCTTCTAAGAGCTGTTTAAAGAGGAAAATGGATGCAATTGCTTAACAAGCACGCTTAACTTTCTGTATATCTTTCCGTGTTTGTCCCGGTGCACCGATTGTCTATGTGTATGTTTATGTCCTCTCTGTGTCTTTGTGTGAATGACTGTTTCATGTTAAAAAGAAAAAATTGGTAAAGATTACATCTGCTGGTAACCTCTTGAGCTAGCCACAGTTTGTGTGGGGATTGATTCAAAGCCACGCCGCGGCAGCGCAGCTCACTCAAGAGGCAAGCGTGGCTGGGGAAAAAGCCGCTCTTAAAGCCCAGAAACCTTGAGATTTGGGAAGACCTTGGTTTGGCTTGTGAAATTCATGTAGTCGCTTTATACATGTTTCTAATTGGTTTTAATGATATAAGGCTTTACATTTCTTGACTAAAGAGTTATAAATTAATTGGTTATTATGTAAAAGGTATAGTGTTATTAAGAAAAGGTTAGTTTAAAACTGGTGATTCAGTGTTAGAGCTATCTTAACTAACTACACGTGGCCTAACGCCACTCATGCCTTGTTCTTGTTTATAATTGGATTTAAAGGTATATTTTGCATGACTTGACTATAGAGTATTGGCTTAAGTCACTGGACATGATTTAAAAGGTATAATGTTATTAACAAATGTTAGGTGAAAGCTGGTAGTTTAGGGTAGTCGCCATTTTTAAACAAACACGTGGCATGACGATTAAGGCTGGTAGTTTAGGGTAGTCGCCATTTTGAACACCACGTGGCATGACGCAATCCAGGAAATACAGGCCTTTGGGACGCTCCTAAATTGGCATGGTGTTTCATGTGAATCTTGGCCTGGAGATTAGACTTAATGAAGATTAAGATTTAAAATATTGTCTCTTTAATAAGTTACACTGTTATACACTTGAACATAAGAACTGGCATACAAACCTTGTGCTGTAAATATGTGTTTGCCATTAATTTTAAAGAAAATAGATTGTTTAAAATTGAGATTTGCTTCCAAAATTACAATTGTGCTCTAATATTGCAAGAAAACATTGAGTTACAATAAAAATCAGTGTGTCATTGGCTACAGTTTTCAGCTTGCAGGCTCGTAATTGTTAACATTTTGTAATTATGATAATTTTGAGAGTGATACAGCTATGGGTTTTAGAGGCCCATTGCCACTTTTCCACAAGTTTATAGGCTACAATGGTAGGAGCAAAATTTAACCCTCCAAGATTAAAAAGGATATCTCTGTAGAAATGTATTTGATATCAAGTAGGTTCCTTTGACCATGAAATTACTGGTTTCTTTTGTGTAATCCTGAAAACGTCCTAGCAGGTTTGGGTCTGGTCTTAGTTAAAAGGCTCAGATCTAGTCCTTGCCAAGGACTAAAGGTGGATCCTAGGGCAGATAAAAAAAAAATGTGTTTTGTCTCTGTTTCAATACTAGAAGTTAAGATCTTAAAATTTTCAGTGTATAATGTTCATAGAATGTTTGTTACAGGCCCTTGCTCCTATAGACTTTTAGAATTTTTAGGTAAATGGCTTTCAAAAGTTGTTAGGATATATTAATTGGCTTTATCTTATTTACCTCATTTTAAGCTTGCCACAAAAGGTCTTAAACCTCTGTTTTCAAGGTAGGAAACGTTTGTTCCTTGCTTCAAGCAACAATCAAATTTATTATTAATGGTTGATCTATTACATGGCAAGCATTTTTAGGCAAAATTAATAATTGTTATCCAAAAGATAATTTGTACTATCAGATCACATGTTCCTTTAAGTTTCTCCCTGCTTCAACACAGATACCTGAATTGGGTGCTATAGCAGCTATTTTTAAGATGTTAAAGGTCAAGCTTTTAATAATAGTAGATATACAAAGCTCATGGTTTATAATTGCTTAAAATTGGTCCATTTTTAATACTGCTAATTCTTAATTTCTCCAGTTTATACAAATGTGATTCAAATTTCTAAGAACAAAGGATATGTTCTCTAAATGACTGTCCTTTAGGTATTTGAAATAATTTTATATTTTGTGCACATCAAATTATAAAGATTTGTTCTTGATGTCCTCAATTTCTACCTCTACCACGTAATGGTGTTAATCCTAGAGGACTTAGTTATTACAGATAAATGATATTCATATTTCTAATTTAAAAGATTAAAAAAAATATGTACATGTGACTAATGATTCATTTTTAGGCTGTCTAGTTGCAACTGCTCTAACAGAAAAAGCAACTATATTTTATATAATTACATAGTTATTGCCTATGTTATGGTTTATACTTTGTGTTCCAACTTAAATTAATAAAACAATATCTTCTTGGAAGAAAGAAAAGAGGGGAAATTGTGTCCCTGTGCATATAATTTAAATTATGCTTGCATGTTTAAAAAAAAAATTTTAAAATTTGGATGCCAAGAAACTCCTTGCTAAATGTATATGACATCTTGTAATTAGACATATTGATGTCTAGGTGAAATGAAGGAATTCACTTACTAACATATGCCATGATCCTGATTTAATATTGGGGGAGAAGGCATGTCCTCTGTTTTTTCCACAGAATGCTGCAGAAGATATGCTGACTGTGTGCTTGCTGAATGCCCAGACCATGGTAACATAAGAGCTATATTGGGTATATGTTCTTGACTTACCTCAATTGTTAAATGTCCCAGGTTAGATAAATTGCCTAGCTTCAAGCTTTTAGACTTTGTGGGACAGAACATGGAGACTGTTATGCTAGCTTAGGAAAAATTAATTAGAAGAGTTAAAATGACTCTTCTCCTTATTGTGCTCAGCTGACTCAACCATAGACTGGTCTAGAAATAATTCCAATATTGAAGATTCCAATTTTGAAGATGGCTAACAATCTTCAGCCAGCTGTGTTAATTTAACATATAGTCTCCACTTTTCCTGAGAAGTAACAGCTTAATTCTTGATTCACAAGGCTACCTCTCCCACCTCAGAGGCCAAGCTTTGGATCCTTAAAGTTGTTAATTTACAACTGAATTGGATACTTCTGGGACAAGTTAATCCTATTCCACCTTTAACTCTTGACCTTGTCTGTTAAGCAGACTGGCTGTCTCCACCCAGGCTCACCTGGATGGAGAGATTACATGTCTGTTAAAGACACTTGCAGACCCCCCTGGCTTCAAAACTTACACAAGTGGATCTCCAAAGAGGGAGCCACATAGAACTCAGATCTATGTGTGTTTGTTTATGAACAAACATGGGTACCAGCGAGACGTGCGAGGCAAAGCACTGCATGGGGAGGTGAATTTCTGCTTCTGAGTCCCCAGGAAGTACACCTAATTGCATAGGGGTTAACGTCGAGAGGCTGTCCTTAAAATAATAAGGGAGCCTATTACCCCTCCTCTGAAAAAGACGTTATACAATATTTAAGAGGAATTACGGTCAATGCTTCCCCTCCTGGTTAAGGCCCGCCTTCTTATGAAGGATATTTATCCACTTGTTTTCTACCTCCTCGTGTTCAAATTAATAAAAAAAAGGGAGGACATGTACAGAGCCATATTGGGGCAGTCTTGCACTTGGTCAGAGTTTGACTTTGGTCAAGGTTAACTTCTCCCAGTTAGCCAGGATCCTGCTCCACCTAGGGTGGAGCGCACGTAGTAAAGGTTAAGTTCATTGTTCCTCCAGGTATAGGGATTCCTGAATTAAACAGGTGACCCACCCAGCTGCCGGAGCAGTCAAGACGAAGACCTCCAAGAGAAGCTAGACATCTTCCACCGGAACTCAGCCTGGAGTCTGGGGGGAGGGTTTGCCCTAACTGTTAAAAGGTCCGGCGCCATTAAAGTTTACGGCTTTGATCAGTGAACATTGACTTGGCCGCACGTTCTTTTCGCTTCTCTTCCCTATGACCCCAAAATTCTCTCAACAGGTAACCCGGTTTACATGTGGCTGCGGGCAGCTACATTTACCTGTTGAATTAATAGTCTTATGAGAACATCACTTTAAAATATAAGTGCAATTTTTTGTATGTGAGAACTGGAGTATTTATCAAATGCTGATTTCCAGGAGTTAGCAGGAAACCCTAAGTCTGCTTTGCTAGGGTTCCTTGAAGCTAGGATCACAAGAATCTCTATTTTTATTTTTTTTTTAATTCATTAGGTAATTCTTATCTGCCAAAAACAAGCCTTGGCTTGGAAACGGGTTCTGGGGAAGGGGTGAAACTAACAACTCAAAGTCAAATCATGGGTCCAAGCTAATGGTGTATGTTCTGCTTGAGACAGATTTCTAGATGCTTTCTCTCTTCTCTACTTCCTCTGGGGATCTACAGATAACTCTCTGGATATTTTCTGCTGTTATGCCAGGAAGTGTTTATGAACTTCAAAAGACCACCAAGGAGCAATTTCTGATATAATTGCATTAGGATCTTTTTTGCAATAAGTTCAGGCTTGGGCTCTTGTTCGACACAAGCCTGACCCAGCAGGACAAGACGACAGAGCAGCCTCAAACACTCAACAAGACAAGTTTGATAGGAAATGCAAGCAAGTGATGAAGTGTCTATCCTGGCAGACATCTAATAGAATGAATATTGTAGGCAACAGGTAGATGTGCTGAAGCAAAATTATGAACAATCACTAATGGTCTGAACATTTATATAAAACAATCTTTGATTGACTGTTGCGAGGAAGAAGCTAGGGAGTAATTATGGGGTAAATGCCAAGGACAAGCCATGGAGTCCTTCCTTGTATTTTGATGTAGCTTGCATTTTGCTGCAGGTCAAATTTTCAGGCACATTTTCTTTCAAGATAGAGGCCAGATTCAAGATAGAATAGGTTTGGCCTCTCACTGTTCTCCAAGCAGTTCTCTCTTGCTGTTCTTAAAGAATTCTCTGGATATCCCATCTATTGCAGACCAAAAGCCCAGTCTCTTATATACATACCAATCCAGTCATTTACTCCAGGTTCCTTTTTGATTTTTCCATGAATCAGCATGCAATGATCCAAGTCCCTTGATTTTTAGGAACTACAAACCACACAGTTTTTTGTTTTTGTTGTTGTTTTTGTTTTTCCTAACATTACAAGAGAATTCAGAGAGTTGTCTGCCACTTGTAAAGCACTGATGATGAGTTAGCTGGTTGGGACCCTATACTGAAACCACCACTTTTACCATACCTGGGCCTGGACCTAAATTCCCTCTGCCCTAGGCTGACCCAAAACTCAGGAATCTGTCTGCCTCTTCAAGCATAAACAAAACACTGAGCTGTGTGGGATCTCCTTCAATCACCACTTCCTAATTCTCTTTATCTCCTTCCTTAGTATATTTCTGACAAGTTGTCTCATAGCACTGCTGCTTTGTTCTTTAAATTCATGAAGACCCTCATATAATTCAAATTGAATCCTTATATTTTGCACAATTGAGGAATTATATATTTCTCAACTCATGTTTTCAGAGTTCTTTCCCACAGACTTAAGGGCTGTGCTGAAGGTCTCAGAATTTACCATTTTGCTGAGACATTAGTCATACCACACCTGTTATGTGATCATAAAAAGAGAAAGAGGCAGGAGAATATGTTCTATGGCAGTGTGGGGGATAGGGGTGCTCCAACAGGCCCATGCCAAGGCATCCCTTCCTCTTGACGGACCAGACAAATGTAGGCATAGTATAGAATAGAGTTTATTTAGGGCATGGGGAGGGGAGGTAAGGGGGTAGTAGAGGCAGAGAAAGGAAGGGAGAGGGAGAGAGCAGAGAAGCAGAGGCAGGTCATGACCATTTGGAGAGAGGGGGGAGAGCTCAAGAGGGGACAAATAAGAGATGCAAGAGATGTAAGAGAGAGAGGCAGGGCTCTTTATAGTAGGCCATGCCTATCTGTTGCCAGGTAACTGGGAGGGGGCATACTTGGCTGTTGCCAGGAAACTGTGAGGTGGAGCTTAGACAGAATCCTAACAATACCTCCTGGACTCACTGTCTCTGATTACCATGGAGTCATTAACATGTACAAGGAGGACATTCACTGAAGGAGGAATGTGAAAATATGTGCATTATTATACAAACATGCATCATGCCCACAGCAGCTATCAATATTCATGAAGGCCCATACCTGCTGTCCCTGTTCTAGAAGCAGGAACCTTGCCATTCTGCCTCTAACAAAGCCATGTGGCCTAGTACTTATCCTCAGCAAAGATCTGAAGCAATCAATACTGAATCTACTTTGAACCTTTATCCCTTCATTATCCATGCTCCTTTCCTTGGATTACTATACCTTATCTAGGAGCAAAACATGACATACATTTAGTGACAACTGCACAAGCCAGAAAATGCAAATACATTGAGACAATTGATTGATCAGATTAATGTTTAAAACATTAAGATAATATACCACACATAGTTCTAAACACTTCTTATATCTTGCTTTATATTGTCATTTGTTCAATAACTTAGTCATGCTTTCAAGCACTAATTAATTAATCATAAAAAGGAAATTGAATCAGGACCACAGTTTCTTGGCTGTGGCTCAGTTGGGGTAATACCTACTGCACAAGCATAACAACCTGAGTTTCCATGTTCAGTAATCAAGCAAAATTTGAGAGCTATGGCTCATGTCTTCCTCTGTGGTTCTGAGAAAATGGAGGTGGAAGACCTTAGTAGCTCATTGGTCAGCCAGTTTAATCAATTGCTGAGCTCCTGGGTTAATGAGAATCTTAGCTCTGAGAAATGATGTGGTAAGTTCGCAAAGAAGACACCTGGCATCAAACTCTATTCTCTACATTCATGTGTTTCCCTACACACTTACCTATAGTTATAAGCACATAAACACGTGCACATACAAAATACACCTACATACAAAAACAACACAGGACCACATTTGTACTGGGGATATGTAAATGCCTCTTTAATTACCAGATATAATTGTCATTTCAAAGGGTTACTACTGAATAAAGTCACTCTTTCTAGTTCTTTCTGAACTCTGGCTGTCTGGTTCACCTCAGCTTTTCTGACTCAAACTTCTCTCTAATGACTGATTCAAAGTGGCTTCTCTTGGCTTCTTCCTAAATTGCTCTGTTTGGCTCCATCTAACTCTGGCAATCTGGCCTAATTTCTTTGGATCCTTCTTATTTTCTGTCTCTGTCTTGACCTGCAACATGTCTCTGTAAAACTGTCCCAGTGAAACTGCCTCCCTCCTCTGTCTCTCTGTCTCTCTGTCTTTCTGTCTCTCTGTCTCTCGGTCTCTATCTATCTATCTATCTATCTATCTATCTATCTATCTATCTATCTATCTATCTCTGCACTGCTCTCTTAGGTCACCTCTCTTTCCTGTACTCTTCTTTTGAGATTTCAGAGCATCCTATCTCTGACTCATTCTGTCAAATCTTTCTCTGATTTGTTACTTTACCCCTCAATTAGAAATCATTTTCAAATGTGGCTGCTTCCTTCTGTAAACTAACTTTACCTATATTATATGGGATTAAAGATGTGTACTAAGGGTGTATCTGTATTCCAGTAAGATCATACTGTAATCCAGGCCATATCTGCATTCCGGCCTTACCACATAGAACTGGAAGGTCTTTGGATGTGATCTCTAGCCAGAGGAGCTAGGTTGCTAGATTAAAATTCCTCTACAGGAATACAAAAGTGCAGAATAAGAGGCACATTTGAGTTAAGATTTAAAGATGCTATGAATAGGATAATGCAATGGTGTGCTGGAAACCGCCTTTCCATAAACTAACATCCTGATGTTCGACATTTGACAATTTCTGTAATGTGCACAATCTTCAAAATGCCAGTATAAATAAAAAATTTTTAGAAACCCCTGGATCAAAGTTCTGAATGTCTTACCATTGCCTCCCACTAGTCTGACTCTAGGCTTTTAAGATACCATGAATAACAATTCATGAATAAAAATCTCTCATAAATGAATTAAGAGCAGGGATGATTGTTACAGGGTCTGATAATAAACCACCAGGAGGATGTAGAACAGAATCAGTCCTTGTAACTGAAATGGACAATGGTTAGATGCTAAGGGTTTATGTCTGATACCTTTGTGCTGCGTTCTCAGTTTAATTTCCCTTCATGCATTTGCAAGTCATTGTCTTCCCCACAACCTCATCTACCTCTTAACTTTCTTGATTTGGGAGTTTATTTTTCCATTTTTGGAAGACAAGGGCTTTGAAATCAGTGACAACAAAAGCATATTCTAATTCAAGATTAGGGTACAAGCAACCAGTCTCTATTAAGAAACAATTCCATTAAATTTTTAGTGATGTTCATGGTGAATTTCTTTCATATGCAAATAGTCACAGAAGCACACATTCCATGAGTAACCATTTCTGCTTCAGAATACCAAAATACTTGGTATTCTCTCTGTTAGTATTCTGTCAAAGCTCCACTCCACACTTACCTGGCAACAGCCAGGTATGCCCGGCCCCATAGACCTGGCCCACTATAAAAGGGGCTACTTGCCCCTCCTCACTCTCTTTGCTCTCTCCCACCACACTCCCACCTCTCTGGCCCTCTTGGACTCTCCCTCTCTCCCCCTCTCTCCACGTGGTCATGGCCGGCCTCTACTCCTCCATTCCTCTACTCTCTCTCTCTCTCTCTGCCTCTCTAACTCCCATCCTCTATCCTGAATAAACTCTATTCTATACCATGCCTGTGTGAGTGTGGTCCCTCAGGGGGAAGAGGTGGTTGGGCATGGGCCTGTCTAAGCACCCCCTTCCCCCACACCGCCATGCCACATTCTCTAAACCACCCCATTCTCTCTTTGTAAGCCCCCTTCACTCTCTTTGATGCTAAACTCTTTGATGCTAAACTCTTTTTTTTTCTAAAAATAAAACAACATGCTTTTTACTAGTTCATACAAAAAGAATTCATGAAAGAGTTGTACAAGCCCTAAGACCAAGATACAGGATAAGGTTCTCAAGTTACTGAAATGTGGTAAGAATTCGAAACCTGGCTGTCTCTCCATTGAGTGCTAGATTTGTACAGGGCACTTTTGATGGATCTCATACATGAAGAATAAAGTGCATATTGTCTGATTTCCTAGCACCCACAAAACTGTTGCTTTTGCTCTGCTCTAGTTTGTTCTCAGTAGTTTTGGTTGGAAGGGAGAGTACTCTGCACTTAAACCAATCCCCAATTAGAATATTTGTTTGTTTTTCATCTTCAATCTGCAAACATGTGGATAAGTAGGAGGAAACACACAAACTTTCAGTTGTGTATTCTTTCAATCTTAAGCATCAATAAAGCAGTAAATTTTAAATCAGTGTTTCAGGCAAAATCTCTTTATGCTTTTATAACAAATATTTTGTATGTGGCCTTTGGAAAGCTTCCATCCATCTGTTTCTGCTCAGTTGTTATTGACCATGTTTTTCTATAATATATCACAAGCCTAATGTCTATCTAAAAAGAACATTTGGCATAAACACGACATAAATTAGAAATTAGTGGCTTCATCTGTCTTGATAGTTATTTAAAATCTCACTTACAGGTATATTCATAACTTGATAAATTCCTTTGTTAGATACCTGTTCTGCCAAGACAAAAGGTTTCAGCTAATAAGCTCATTTGGGGGGATGATTTGATAACCAACCCTGACCCTTTCAGGCTGATGTATGGATTCTTGCAACACCCCTCCTCAAAAGCAGGTGCATATAAACCAACTAGACCTGAGACCTGCTCTAAGACTTGACAGTTGTAATCAAAACAGTAAATGGAAACCCTTCTTCCTCTCTTTCTAATTAATCTAGATTCCCTTCCTTTCCTCTGTAAACTGCAATTGTCTCTCACATGGCTGACTGAGATTATATTCTAAACAGATTCTCTGTCTCTGGATCTCCTCCCTGTCAGCCCACACAGCATCCCCTGCTAGGA
Source organism: Apodemus sylvaticus (assembly GCF_947179515.1). Taxonomy (NCBI): domain Eukaryota; kingdom Metazoa; phylum Chordata; class Mammalia; order Rodentia; family Muridae; genus Apodemus; species Apodemus sylvaticus. The sequence goes on along the minus strand of NC_067486.1, from coordinate 72,600,476 downwards.
TAATCACCCTAAAAGACAGACTTTGCTCCTGTTTCCTAGGAACAAATGGCTCCAGAGTCTTCTGTTTGCCAGTTGCACAAAGTTCTGTCTCTATGGATTGGTATTAAATATTCTGCTTTGTTACAACAGGCTGGGCTACATAGCTTTGAAAACATCTCTTTTACTTAGAAAAAGACATTTGGGAGTGTCTCTGACATTTTTGCCGGTGCTGGTTCCCCTTTTCCTTGTCCAGCTGTCATGAAGGATTGTGGCCAATCTTACAGGCCATGTTTTGTACATGTTCCTGGAAGATTTCTCTCTCTCTCTCTCTCTCTCTCTCTCTCTCTCTCTCTCTCTCTCTCTCTCTCTCTCTCTCTAAGGTAAACCAAGAAGGAGTGGATCAGTGGATCTGGGAGAAAAGGGGAGAAAAAGAAACAATCATTTCTTTTTCCTTAATTGGACATACTTGCTACTGCCTCCCTTATCTCTTCTACTTCCCCATTTTTCATGGCCAAGCACTCCCTAATTATCAATATTTCATATCTATAAACATACTTAAGATACTTGTGGTTACCTACAACCTGTTATGGCATTTTTAACTTACACAAATTACTTCTATTTATCTCATGATATATGGACTGTATTACAGAGTAATTATTATGTAAACTATTATACTCTGAATGCAAGAATCTATGGTGTTTCTTAATGTAAAACACAATATTATGGGGCCTAAAATTCATTTATTGATATGTTTGCAAAAGCTGTGCTCAGAGCCTTTTTTGGAAGCTCTATTGCTAACTCAAAGAAATGAAAAGATTTTAAGAGAGAATAAGGGTAGGCAACCTGTGAAACAAGAACTCCTAGCCTCTGTGACCAGACCCACATTGAATACAATCCTAGTTTTCCTATTTGCCATTTGTTTTAGGGCTCTCACTTTGATGATGTTATGAGAAGGAACAACACTAATCTCAGAACGTCAGAATTTATTAAGATACTTAATTTAAAACTTCCAACAGATAGTAGCAGGCTGATAAATTTATTTCTTCATCCATTCTTTTCCCAACCTACTTTAACTACAAACAGTGTATCAGTGAAGACAAAGAGAAAGAGAAAGGCAGGAAACAAGATAATAACTCCCATAATAGACCCATTTACAAGGTGAGTGGAAATCAAATGAATAGATTTTTATCTTGGCATTGGGTTGTGAAAGTGTCTGTGCTCATTCAGCTATTTTCCCTGGGTAAAATTACCAGTGCCACCTTACAACAGGGTAGCTTTTCTGATTGTAGATCAAGGCCAAACATCTTCGTAAAAAAAAAATCAGCAGAATAGTACAGTTAAAATCCAGGTTTATGGAAACAACAATGTGGGCAGCTTGTCCTAGTAGAAGGAAGAGGGAGAATCAGGAGATTCAAGGAACCATCACATTTAATTTTGAATAGCTGAAATCATATGTTATTTAATGTCATTATCCCAAATACCAAATTTTATTAGTAGTTTGTAAGTTAATCAAAATATATGATTTATAAAAGAGAAGGCTCTCATTAAATGAAGATCACAAAGACAAACAAAATACATGAAAAAATGAGGGGTGCTTTTTTGGGAACAGTAGGGGTTTACCAGGTGTGGAAAAGAATCAAAGAGATTATTGAGGATGTATAAAATATAAAAATATATTTTATACATGCAAAAAATAAAGAAAATAACAAAGAAATAACTCCAAGTATTTTGAATGTTTAAAATATTTCATTGAGAACCTAGATCACGGTTTTAAGTTCTCTGCTTTCTTCCTCTCAAGGTGTCCAGACACCATTGCACACCTGGATGGAAGGATGAAGCAGAGTTGGGAACTGCAGGTCTGATTGGGAGCAAGTGCCACAGGAAGGAAGGAGAGAGAAGGCCTGCTCCGGTTATCTTAATGTTACAACTCCTTTAGGCAAAGGCCCTCTCCAACTATCTTCAATGAGGCAGTGCTCTTAGACAGTCTTAGCTTGTGCATATACATTTGTTCAGTGTGGGCTTGTCCTCATGCAGTTTATTCAGGGTAAACCAAGGGTTAAACAGCTTTGTGGAAGGATATTGAAAATATCACAGGTGAGACAAGGTCATTGGCTAAAAGCTAACCTCATTAGCATATGGAACCATTCCATTAATCTCAGGTGCAGTACTAAAAGACATTCCTCAGATAGTCTGTAGGGGCCATGGATCCCCTGGAGAAAAGGAAGCACCTCTGACAAAGGGGGTCTGCCATTATGCACTGAGCTCAGGACTGACCACTAATGTCAGAATTCAACCTTACCAGCAGGATTTCCCCATGCTACATACTCAAATGACAATTACCTAAAACTAAAGGCTTTATTTCTTAAAAACATGAATTTCACTGTCTCTGGAAAGTTTGCTACTACTTTATCACTTTGTTTTAGCTCCATTGATGTTAGGATAATTTTATTAAATTTTTTTTTGTTGGGTATCATACAAACCTTTTCTTCTTGGTTTCTTCTTTAGTCCATCAAATTAGCTCATTGTACTTTTTCATTTTCTGTCTCTGTCTTTCTGTCGTCTCTCTGTCTCTCTGTCCCCCACCCTCTTATATTTTTAACATGTGAAATCTGTCAAATTTTAGGTAACTATTTTTGAGAATGGTTTCTTATGGTTTTCAACTCTAATATTACCAAAGTAGTCTGACCTTTATCTCAGACAAATGAAAAATACACAGGCCTTTATTCAGGCTCTCCACTCTGATGCACAAGCCACATTATACACAGAGTAAATAGTAGCACCGTTGCTGAAATCAGGAAATATTTAGTCTGGATAACAATAAATCATGAGGAATCATAATCACCAAGTAACTAAAACTAGCGTATTCCTCTGATTATATAAAACACAGTCCAAGATGTTTGCTGTACTTGTATGGGTCAAACTCATGATGTCTCTTCTGAAGCAGGAAGATCTAGACATGTTTATAAAACCAATTTCTGACAGTAGCTTGTCAAGAATTCCTCCTGCTTTGCTCATCCTCCTACCTGAAAGACAGTTTATTTCATTGTTGATCCCAAGAAGATATGCTCCCTACCTACTTCCTGATTTTAAGAGTATATAACAATTTTGAGGGCCCACATCACTTCCATGTAGCTTGATTCCTACTGGATACAAGATTTTCTGCATGTGTTCCTGTGTTTCTTAATTCCTGTTCACTAGGTCAGGTCAAAGGCCACAGTCATCCAAGTTATGGCACTACCACACTTACGCTGATTTATCCTACCTCATTTCTTTTCTATAGATGGGATAGGTTCCAAGGTGACATCATTGAAAGGTAGCTTAACAAAAAAGTCAACCATTATATCACCCCATAGAAGCAACTAACTGGTTAAAGATCTGCAGTCATGAAACAAGAATGAATCAGACATACAAGGGAACAATGGAAACGCCCAGCTACGGTGTTCTTTCCCAGCCAGAAATTCTAGTTCTTACAATTTTTCACATAGAACTCAGAAAAGGAGAAGCTCTCCAATGTTATGGACAGTTCAGTTATTTGAAGGCATAAGGAGATATTGGTAATGGTCTGAATTGGCAAGGAATCTAGGCCCCAACCCATGGGAAATAGAGAGATATTTTGGCTGTCCATCCCTCAAAGAACTCCATCAAATAACAACTTATGTGCAGTGAGAAGTTCAGGAGAATAAAAAGGTACAAATAATCACAGAAAGTATAATGTGAAAAATTTCTCAAAATGTTTTGGATGTAACTTTCTTGTATCTAAAAGAATATCTAGCAGCAGAACCCCTGACCCTCTAGCTCTTACAAAATTTGGCCCATTTTTCTGTGATCCTCCTATGTCAAATGTCAAGAGTACCTAATATCCACAATCCCTAGCAATGGCTAAACAACATCCTCACAGTTGTCAATACTAGTTGACATGCCAACACAGATAGGTAAATTTCACAAGGTCTTACCTTTATATAAAGAACTAGAGGCAGTGAGTGTCTGTTTAGAAGCAGAATACATTTTTTTCAAAGACTAGCTCCCCAATAAGTCATTCAATCCCAAGTGGTCATCCCTAAACACATGCACATATGAGCAAGACATTAAATGGGCTCAGTAGCAGAAACATACATCTCTCTCTCTCTCTCTCTCTCTCTCTCTCTCTATCTATCTATCTATCTCTCTCTCTGTGTGTGTGTGTGTGTGTGTGTACATGAAAGGATTTAAAATGGGATAGATGGGAAGAAATGATATAGCATTACTCACATATAACTTTCTCAAAAAATAAAGGAAACTTTTACATTAGATGAAAAACATGCTTTTTATGTATAATAAGCATAACTAACTCCAAATAGGGTAAATGCAAAGATGCTCACACTATAACACATTTTAATACGTATTAGAGAACTTTGAAAAGTGCAGGTAGGAAGACATTCATCATATTCAAGGCAAATTATTTAAATACATGGACTTTTTATCACAAAGCTTAAGAACCCGAAAGGCATCTACACCTCCATGCCATAAACATGGCACAGATTTCCATTTACTTCTTGAGTTTTAGACATTACAGGTGTTATAATGTAAGATTAGTTTATTTTTACCCGTGGATTTTTTTTTTTATTTTACACTCTTAGAAGTGTCATTTTAGGCAATTTGCACCAGGGGACAGGTGACTTCACAGTCTTCTGTGCATAGCCCTCCAGGAGAAAGTGATCTCCTGGCAGAGCTTTCACTCCTGAGCACAGAGGTGAGATCTACATTTTCTCTCTGGAGGGGAACAGGTAGGAGCACACTGGGCATATGGTCAGTGGAGCAGCTGAGACAGAAGTCTTCCTGCTGCCATTTGTACCAGGGAGCCAGGTGGCTCCACAGCCTTCTGTGTACAAATCTTGGCATAAAAGAGTTGGTTTCCCAGGAGTACAGACACAGGATTTCAGGCCCACTGGAGGGACAAACTCCAGCCAGAGACAGCAAGACCAATTAACACCAGAGATAACAAGATGGCAAAAGGCAAGCACAAGAACCCTATCAACAGAAACCAAGGCTACTTGGCAACATCAGAACCCAGTTCTCCTACCACAGCAAGTCCAGATACCCCAACACACCAGAAAAGCAAGAGTTGGATTTAAAATCATATCTCATGATGCTGAAAGAGGGCTTCAAGAGGACTTAAAAAACTCCCTTAAAGAAATACAGGAAAACATGGGTCAACAAGTAAAAGCCCTTAAAGAGGAAGCACAAAAATCCCTTAAAGAATTACAGGAAAACACAAACAATCAAGTGAAGGGACTGAACAAAACCAACCAGGATCTAAAAGTGGATGTAGAAACAATAAAAAAAAAAAATCACAAAGTGAGACATTTCTGGAGGTAGAAAACCTTGGAAAGAATTTGGGAGTCATAAATGCAAGTATCAACAACAGAATACAAGAGATAGAAGAAAGACTCTCAGGTGCTGAGGATAGCATAGACAACATTGACTCACTCAACAGTCAAAGAAAATGCAAAATGCATAAAGCTTGTAACCCAGAAACATCCAGGAAATCCAGGACACAATCAGAAGAGCAAACCTAAGGATTATAGGTATAGAAGAGAGTGACAATTTCCAACGTAATGGGCCAGTAAATATCTTCAACAAAATTATAGAAGAAAACTTCCTGGGCTGGGCAGTGGTGGCGCATGCCTTTAATCCCAGCACTTGGAAGGCAGAGGCAGGCGGATTTCTGAGTTCAAGTCCAGCCTAGTCTACAGAGTGAGTTCCAGAACAGCCAGTCAACACAGAGAAACCCTGTCTCGAAAAACCACAAAAAAAGAAGAGGAGGAGGAGGAGGAGGAGGAGGAGGAGGAGGAGGAGGAGGAGGAGGAGGAGGAGGAGGAGGAGGAGGAGGAAAAAGAAGAAGAAGAAGAAGAAGAAGAAGAAGAAGAAGAAGAAGAAGAAGAAGAAGAAGAAGAAGAAGAAGAAGAAGAAGACTCCCCTAACCTAAAGAAAGAGATGCCCATGAAAATACAAGAAGCCTATAGAACTCCAAACAGACTGGACCAGACCAGAAAGTCCTCTGGCACAAAACACCAAATTCACTAAAGAAAGAAAGAATTTTAAAAGCAGTAAGAGAAACAAGGCAAATAACTTATAAAGGCAGATTTATCAAAATTGCACCAGATTTCTCACCAGAAACTATGAAAGCTAGAAGATACTGGGCAGATCTCATAGAGACCCTAAGAGACCACAAATGCCAGCCTAGACTACTATACCCAGCAAAACTCTCAATCACCATAGATGGAAAACCAAGATATTCCATGATTAAAACAAATTTACACAATATCTTCCAAAAAATCCAGCCCTACAAAGGATAGTTGATGGAAACTGCCAACACAAGGAGGGAAACTACACCCTAGAAAAAGCAAGAAAGTAATCTTATTCCAACAAACCCAAAAGAAGATATCCAAACAAACATAAAAATAACATCAAAAATAACAGGAAGCAACAATCACTATTCTTTAATATCTCTTAACGTCAATTGACTCAATTTCCCAATAAAAAGACATAGACTAACCGAAATATTTTTCATGTAAATCTTCAACTTTATCAGAAAATGTTTATAATTCCTCTTTCAACTAATTTAGTAATGTTTTCATGTTATCATTTTATCTGCATTATTTTTTCATGATAATCTTCAATTTTAACATGTTTTTCTATATATTTCTTCTATTTCATGAGAAATATTTTCCATGTAAATCTCTGATTTTAACACAAAATGTTTTTAATTCTACCTTCAATTAACTTAGAAATGTTTTTTATGTTTACCGTTTTATCTGTATAATTTTTCATGAAATAATCAATTTTAATGTGTTTTTCTTGAATTTTACCAGAAACATTTTCCATGTAAATCTGCAATTTTACCTGAAAATCTTTATAATTCCACTACCAATCAACTTAGAATTATTTCTATGTCTACCATTTTATCTGTATAATTTTCCATGAGTCTTCAATTTTAACATGTTTCTCTACATTTTTCTACACTTTTATCAGAAATATTTTCCACATAAATCTTCAATTTTATCATAAAATTTTCTACTTACTCTTTAAATTAATTTAGCAATGTTTTTTATGTCTACCACTTTTACTCTTTAATTTTCCATGAAAAGTGTCAATTTTAACGGTTTTTCTATATATCTCTTCTATTTGATCAGAAATATTTCCAAGTAAATCTTCAATTTTTTAAAGAAAGCGTTTTCATGTTTATTTATTTCAGTGAAAGCCAATTTGCGTTTTCCTTGTTTTTCTTTCTTTCTTTCTTTCTTTCTTTCTTTCTTTCTTTCTTTCTTTCTTTCTTTCTTTCTTTCTTTCTTTCTTTCCTTCTTTCTTTCTTTCTTTCCTTCTTTCTTTCTTTCTTTCCTTCTTTCTTTCTTTCTTTCTTTCTTTCTTTCTTTCTTTCTTTCTTTCTTTCTTTCTTTCTTTCTTTCTTTCTTTCTTTCTTTCTTGTTAGCTTTATTTTATGAATGTAAGTACACTGCCGATCTCTTCAAAGACACCACAAGAGGGCATCAAATCCCACTGCAGATGTTTGTGAGCCACCATGTGGTTGCTGGAAATTGAATTCAGGACCTCTGGAACAGCAGTCAGTGCTCTTAACCATTGAGCCATCTCTCCAAGAGTAAATCTTCAATTTTATTATAAAATGTCTTTACTTCTTTTTTCAATATAAGAGCATGGTTTTCAGAAAAAAAAAGAAGTTTCATTTTTATTGAATTGTTATTACAGAGTCATTTCATAATTTAATAGTATTTAATAATATTCAACTTAAAATATCTTTATTTTTAGTTTTATATATATATGGTTTAGCTCATTGCCATTGTACAGGTGCCTATCTTCATTTGATATTCATCTCTTCTCTTTATAGGCTGAGATTAAACATTTCATACAATGCCATGATTCTTGATCATAATTATCTTTAGCACCTATGTGTTGGAAATAGTTTCATAAGCTTTTTTTTCTGAAATATATTTTCATCTGGTAAAGAAGTATTGTTTAACTGTGGGATGCCAACCCTATACCTTCACTTGATGGATGTCTTTTTACTTGAGGTAGACTCTACATGTTCCCTCTCCCCAATGTTGGCCTGTTGGGTATTTCATCTAAGGTTTCTCTCTTTGAGTCCTGAGAGTCTATCACCTCCCAGGTCTCTGGTACATCTAGAGGGTCCCCCCTACCTCCCAACCCCGAGGTTGAATGTTTCCATCATTCTGCTGGCACTCGGGGCTTCTCTCCTGTCTCCCCTCCCATACCTGACTATGTTCCCCTTTCCCCATCTCCTCCCCTCTCCTACACAGATGTCTCCCTCCCTTTACCTCCTGTGATTGTTATCTTCTCTCCCAAGTGGGATTGAGGCATCCTCTCTTGTGCCCTTCGGCTTGTTAGCCTTGAGTACTATGGATTGTATCTTAGCTATTCTGTACTTTTTTAAGCTAATATCCACTTATTAGTGAGTACATACTATGCATGTCCTTTGGGGTATGAGTTATCTCACTCAGGATGATATTTTCTAGTTCTATCCATTTGCCAGCAAAACCCATGATGTCCTCATTCTTAATAGCTGAATAGTATTCCATTGTGCAAATGAACCACATTTCTGTATCCATTCTTCCCTTTTGAGACATCTAGGTTTTTTATAGATTCAGGCTATCATAGATAAGGCCTTTATCAACATAATGGGCCATGTGGTATGGAGGGCCATCTTTTGGGTACATGCCCAATAGTGGTATTGCTGGATCTTTTTTTCTATACTCTTTGTTTACATTCCAAATGATTTCCCCTTTCCTGGTTCCCCACTCCCAATAGATCCCAAAATCCCTCTTCTCTCCACCCATTCTCCAATCACCCCCCTCCCTTTTTTCTGTCCTGGTACTCCCTTACAATGCTGGATCAAGCCTTTCCAGGATTAGGGCTCTCTCCTTCCTTCTTCATAGGAATCATATGATATAATAATTGTGTCTTGAGTATTCAGAGCTTATGGGCTAATTAATATCCACTTATCAGTGATTGCATTCCAAGTGTATTCTTTTGTGAATGGGTTACCTCACTTAGGATGATATTTTCCAGGTCCAACCATTTGCCTAAAAATTTTATGAATTCATTGGTTTTAATTCCTGAGTAGTATTTCATTGTGTAAATATACCACATTTTCTGTATCAATTCCTCCATTCAGGGACATCTGGGTTCTTTCCAGCTTCTGGCTATTATAAATAAGGCTGCTACGAACATAGTGGAGCATGTGTCCTTACTGCATGCTGGATGATCCTCCGGGTATATGCCCAGGAGTGGTACAGCCGGGTCCTCCAGAAGTGTCATGCTCAGTTTTCTAAGGAACCATCAGACTGATTTCCAGAGTGGTTGTACCAATTTGCAACCCCACCAGCAGTGGAGGAGTGTTCCTCTTTCTCCACATCCTCTCCAACACCTGCTGTCTCCTGAATTTTTAATCTTAGTCATCCTGACTGGTGAGAGGTGAAATCTCAAGATTGTTTTGATTTGCATTTCCCTAATGACTAATGATGTTGAACATTTCTTAAGGTGCTTCTCAGCCATCCGAATTTCTTTCTTTTTTTTTCTTTTTCTTTTTCTTTTCTTTTTTTTTTTTATCTCTGTGGCCCATTTTTTAATAGGGTTTTTGGTTCCCTGGGGTCTAACTTCTTGAGTTCTTTGTATCTATTGGATATTAGCCCTCTGTCAGATGTAGGGTTGGTGAAGATCTTTTCCCAGTTTGTTAGTTGCCGTTTTGTCCTTTTGACAGTGCCCTTTGCCTTACAGAAACTTTGTAATTTTATGAGGTCCCATTTGTCAATTCTTCATCTTAGAGCAAAAGCTATTGGTGTTCTGTTTAGGAACTATTGCCCTGTGCCCATATCCTCAAGGGTCTTCCCCGGTTTCTTTTCTATTACTTTCAGTGTGTCTGGTTTTATGTGGAGGTCCTTGATCCACTTGGAGTTGAGCTTAGTGCAAGGAGATAAGAATGGATCAATTCACATTTTTCTGCATGCTGACCTCCAGTTGAACCAGCACCATTTGTTGAAAAGGCTATCTTTTTCCACTGGAAGTTTACAGCTCCTTTGTCGAAGATCAAGTGACCATAAGTGTGTGGGTTCATTTCTGGGTCTTCAATCCTATTCCATTGGTCCACGTGCCCTTCACTCTACCAATACCATGCAGTTTTTAACACTATTGCTCTGTAGTATTGCTTGAGGTCTGGGATACGGTTTCCCCCAGAAATTCTTTTATTGTTAGGAATAATTTTAGCTATCCTGGGGTTTTTGCTATTCCAGATGAATTTGAGAATTGATTTTTCTAACTATGAAGAAATGAGTTGGGATTTTGATGGGGATTGCATTGAATCTGTAGATTGCTTTTGGCAAGATGGCCATCTTAACTATATTAATCCTGCCAATCCATGAGCATGGAAGATTTTTCCATTTTCTGAGGTCTTTTTCGATTTCCTTCTTCAGAGACCTGAAGTTCTCATACAGATCTTTCACCTGTTTGGTTAGAGTCACCCCAAGATACTTAATATTGTTTGTGGCTATTGTGAAGGGTGTCATTTCCCTAATTTCTTTCTCAGCCTGCTTATCCTTTGTGTATTAGAAGGCTACTGATTTGCTTGAGTTGATTTTATTACCAGCCACTTTGCTGAAGTTGTTTATCAGCTGTAGGAATTCTCTGTTGGAATTTTTTGGGTCGCTTAAGTAGACTATCATATCATCTGCAAATAGTGGTAGTTTGACTTCTTCCTTTTGAATTTGTATGCCTTTGACCTCCTTATGTTGTCTAATTGCTCTAGCTAGAACTTCAATTACTGTATTAAAAAGATATGGAGAGAGGGGGCAGCCTTGTCTAGTCCCTGACTTTAGTAGGATTGCTTCAAGTTTCTCTCCATTTAGTTTGATGTTGGCTACCGATTTGCTATATATTGCTTTTACTATGTTTAGGTATGGACCTTGAATTCCTGTTCTTTCCAAGACTTTTAGCACGAAAGGATGCTAAAAGTCTTGAATTTTGTCAAATGCTTTTTCAGTATCTAATGAAATGACCATGTGGTTTTTTTTCGTTGAGTTTGTTTATGTAGTGGATTGCATTGATGGATTTCCATATATTGAACCATTCCTGCATCCCGGGATGAAGCCTACCTGATCATGGTGATTAATTGTGTTGATGAGTTCTTGGATTCAGTTGGCAAGAATTTTATTTAGTATTTTTGCATCGATATTCATAAGGGAAATTGGTTTAAAGTTCTCTTTCTTTATTGGATCTTTGTGTGGTTTTGGTATCAGTGTAATTGTAGCTTTGTAGAACAAGTTGGGTAGTGTTCCTTCTGTTTCTATTTTGTGGAATAGTTTGAAGAGTGTTGTTGCTTTTAGGTCTTCTTTGAATGTCTGATAGAATTCTGCACTAAAGCCACATGGTCCCATGCATTTTTTGGTTGGGAGACTTTCTATGACCCCTTTTATTTTTTTAGGGGTTAGGGGACTATTTAGATGATCTGTTGATCCTGATTTAATTTTGGTGTTTGGTATCTGTCTAGGAAATTGTCCATTTCCTCAAGATTATCCAGCTATGTTGAGTATAGGCTTTTGTAGTTAGATCTGATGATTTTTTGAATTGCCTCAGTTTCTGTTGTTATATCTCCCTTTTCATTTCTAATTTTGTTAATTTGGATATTGTCTCTGCGCCCTTTAATTAGTCTGGCTAAGGATTTATCTATCTTGTTGATTTTCTCAAGGAACCAGCTCCTGGTTTTGTTAATTCTTTGTATGGTTCTCTTTGTTTCTACTTGATTGATTTCAGGCCTGAGTTTGATGATTTACTATCTTCTACTCCTCCTGAGTGAATTAGCTTCTTTTTGTTTTAGGGCTTACAGGTATGCCATTAAGTTGTTTGTGTATGCTATCTGCAGTTTCTTTTTGGAGGCATTCAGGGCTATGAATTTTCCTCTTTAGCACTGCTTTCATTGTGTCCCATAGAATTGGTTATGTTGTGCCTTCATTTTCATTAAATTCTAAAAAGTTTTTGATTTCTTTCTTTATTTCTTCCTTAACCAAGGTATCATTGAGTAGAATATTGTTCAGTTTCCATGTGTATGTGAGCTTTCTGTTGTTTTTGTTGCTATTGAAGACCACTTTTACACCATACTGATCTGATAGGAGGCATGGGATTAGTTTGATCTTATATTTGTTGATGTCTGTCTTGTGACCAATTATATGATCGATTTTTGAGAAGGTACCATGAGGTGTTGAAAAAGAGTATATTCTTTTGCTTATGAATGAAATGCTTATATATATATATATATATATATATACTCTAATTGGTCCAAAGCTTCAATTAGTTTCACTGTGTCTCTGTTTAGTTTCTGTTTTCCTGATCGATCCATTGAGTAGAGTGGGTGTTGAAGTCACCCACAATTATTATGTTAGGTGCAATGTGTGCTTTGAGCTTTAGTAAAGTTTCTTTTATGAATGAGCATACCCTGGCATTTGGAGCATAGATGTTCAGGATTGAGAGTTCTTCTTGGTGTATTTTTCCTTTGACCTGCAAGAAGTGTCCTTCCATGTCTCTTTTGATGACTTTAGGTTGAAAGTCAACATTATCTGATATTAGAGTGGCTACTCTGGCTTGTTTCATGAGACCATTTGCTTGTAAAATTGTCTTCCAGCCTTTTACTCTAAGGTAATGTTTGTTTTTGACACTGACTTGTGTTTCTTGTATGCAGAAAAATATAGGGTCCTCTTTGTGTATCCAGTCTGTTAGTCCATGTCTTTTTTATTGGGGAATTGAGTCCATTGATATTAAGAGATATTAAGGAATAGTGATTATTACTTCCTGTCATTTTTGAAGTTATTTTTTATATTTTATTGGTTATCTTCTTTTGGGTTTGATGAAAGAAGGTTACTATCTTGCTTTTTCCAGGGTGTAGTTTCCCTCATTGTATTGGTGTTTTTCCTCTGTTATCCTTTGTAGGGCTGGATTTGTGGAAAGATATAGTGTAAATTTGGTTTTGTAATGGAATATCTTGGTTTCTCCATCTATGGTGATTGAGAGTTTTGCTGGGTACAGTAGTTTTTGCTGGTATTTATGTTCGCTTAGAGTCTGCATGAGATCTGCCCAGGATCTTCTAGCTTTCATGATCTCTGGTAAGAAGTCTGGTATAATTCTGATAGGTCTTCCTTTATATGTTACTTGGCCTTTTTCTCTTACTGCCTTTAATATTCTTTCTTTGTTTAGTACATTTGAGGTTTTGATTATTATGTGATGGGAGGTATTTCTGTTCTGTACCAGTCTGTTTGGAGTTCTGTAGGCTTCTTGCATATTCATGGGCATCTCTCTCTTTAGGTTAGGGAAGTTTTCTTCCATAATTTTATGGAAGATATTTGCTGGCCCTTTAAGTTGTAAATCTTCACTCTCATCTACGCCTATAATCCTTAGGTTTGGTCTTCTTATTGTGTTCTGGATTTCCTGTATGTTTTGGGTTACAAGCTTTTTGCATTTTGCATTTTCTTTGACTATTGAGTCCATGGTTTCTGTGGTATCTTCAGCATCTGGTATTCTTTCTTCTATCTCTTGTTTTTTGTTGTTGATATTTGCATCTCTGTGCCCTGATTTCTTCAAAGGTTTTCTATCTCCAAAGTTGTCTGCCTTTGCTATTTCTTAGTTGTTTCACTTCTGTTTTTATATCCTGGATGGTTTTGCTCAGTTCCTTCACTTGCTTGTTTGTGTTTTCCTGTAATTCTTTAAGAGATTTTTTTGTGTTTCCTCTTTCATGACTTCTGCCTGTTGACCTAAGTTTTCCTGTATTTCTTTAAGTGATTTTTGCATTTCCTCCTTATTGGCCCATATCTTTTGACCCATATTCTTCTGAATTTCTTTAAATCATTTTTGTGTTTCCCTTGTAAGGGCATCTAACTTTTGATCCATTTTCTCCTGAATTTCTTTAAGAGATTTATTTATGTCCTCTAACATATCCATTTAAGAGATAAATTTATGTCCATAAATTTATTTATGTCTTAAATAAATTTAAGAGATTTATTAAGTGTTCCTCTAACAGCATCATGACCAGTGGTTTTAAATCCAAATCTTGTTTTTCTGGTGTGTTGGGGTATCCAGGACTTGCTGTTTTTGAAAAATTGGGTTCAGATGCTGCCATATTGCCTTGACTTCTGTTGGTAACATTCCTACGTTTGCCTTTTGCCATCTGATTATCTCTGGCGTTAGGTTAATTGTTCCTGTTGTCACTGACTGGCGCTTGAACTTCCTGTGAGCCCATAAGGCTATTTCTGCACCACTGGATGACTGGGTTTCCACTGGCACAGATTGCTGATGTGCTGCCTTCCTCTTGGGTGCTGTTGGAGCTCTGGTGTGTCCTGCTCCAAGTAATGTTATACTTGGGTTGTCTGTGTAAACCAAACCTGGTGCTGCCCTTCTGCTCTGTCAGGGAGCGAAGATGGTGGTGGGGATACTTCAGGCACCCCACAGGGCACAGGTCCCAGGCTTGGCTGGCACACAAATGAACCACCAATCTGCCCAGGTCCTGGGCACAGGTGGCAGCCCACAGCTCGGTGGTCTGTGTCCCCAGAGATCTTAGACTCTGGATATCTTGGTACTTGGCGTGGCCCATCCTATCAAAACGGGAGAGAAGATGGTGGCTGCTGACAACCCCACAGGATACAGGACCCACACCTGGCTGACACACAGATGAACCACCGATCTGCCCAGGTCTCATGTGCAGTCGGCAGCCCACATCTCAGTGGCCTGTGTCCCCAGAGAACCTAAACTCAGTATATCTCCATACCTGGGGTCTCCTGTCCTATCCAACTGTGAATGACACAGGGCACAGGACCCACGCTTAGCTGGCACACAGATCAATTGCTGATCTGCCCAGGTCCCAGAAGCAGGCAGCAGCTCGCGGAGATCCTAGACTAGGGATATTTCCATACCTGGGGTCGCCTGTCCTCTTGCTGGGTCTTCAGGAAGATTTATTTCCAGTTTTCCAAAGAACCGCCAGATTGATTTCTAGAGTGGCTTTACAGGTTGTAATCCCACCATCAATGGAAGAGTGTTTCTCTTTCTCCAAATCCTCTCCAACATGTGCTCCCACCTGAGTTTTTGATATTAGCTATTATTATTGGTATAAGGTGGAATCTATGGGTCATTTTGATTTGCATTTCACTGATCACTAAGGTCTTTAAAGATTTCTCTAACTGTTTCTGAGCCATTCAAGATTTCTTTATTGTGAATTCTCTGTTTAGTTATATACCCCATTTTTTATTGGGTTGTTTGGTGGTTTGGAGGTTAACTTCTTGAGTTCTTTATATATTTTGGATGTTAGCCCTCTGTTAGATTTGGGGTTAGTGAAGACTTTTTTCCCCCAATCTGTTTCTTGACAATTTGTCTATAGGCTTTTCAGTTTCATGAGGTGCCATTTATCAGTTCTTGATCATAGAGCCTGAGCCATTGGAGTTCTGTTAGGAAATTTCCTCCCATGCCAATGAGTTTGAGGCTCTTTGCCATTTTCTATTAGATTCAGTGTATCTGGTTATATGTTGAGGTCCTTCATCCACTTGGACTTGAGTTTTGTGCAAGGAGACAAATATGGTTCTATTTTCATTTTTCTACATACCAACTGCCAATTAGACCAGCACCATTTATTATAGATCCTCTCTTTTTTTTTTCATTGTATATTTTTGGCTTCTATAGATCTATACTATCTAAATATCTATTAGTGTGTGGTTTTATTTCTGGGTCTTCAGTTCTATTCCACTGATCAACCTGCCTGTCTTTATACCAATACTGTGTAGTTAATATTACTATTGCTCTCAAGTACAACTTGAAGTCAGGGATGATGATTTCCCAAGAAGTATTTTTATTGTTAAGAATTTTTTTCACTATCTTATGTTTTTTGTTTTTCCATTTGAAATTGAGAATTGCTCTTTCCATGTGCTTGAAGAATTGTGTTGGAATTTTTATGGGGATTGCACTGAATCTGTAGGTTGCTTTTGGTAAGATGGCCATTTTTACTAGGTTAATCCTATCAAAGCATGAGCATTTGTCTGAAGTTCTCTTTCTTTGTTAGATCCTTGTATGGATTAGGTATCAGGGTAATTGTGACTTCATAGAATGAATTATGTAGTGATCCTTCTGTTTCTCTTTTATGGAAATAGATTAAGGAGTGTTGGTATTAGGTCTTCTTAGAAAGTCTATTAGAATTCTGCACTATCCTCTCTCCAAATAGCTTCATTTTTTAATGTTTTTGTTTGTTTGCTTTAATGAACTTTTTACAGAAAGGTACTCAATGCATTTGAATGCTATGATTCTTTTACAATTTTTAGAGTATTTTGTTACACTTCCCCTTTCACTCTCCTTTTAATTGTGGTCATACATTCTTTCTTTATCTTTATTATTTTAACTATCTATATAATTTTCATGTGTCTCCATGTTTTTGTAGTTAAGAGAGTAATTGAGTTAAGATTGTTATTATTATATATTTTGGAGAGAGTGGGGGTTGCCTGGAGGGAGTTGGGGAATAGGATAAAATGTGTTTCTGTCGTTCCTCACTTCAAACATTCTCTGATTAGCTTTAATAAGAATCTGATGTCCAAGTAGCTGGACAGAAAGTAGAAGGCAGTTCTGCCTGGGATGTAGAAAGGAACTCTGAGAAGAAAGAGGAAGGTCTTTTCACTAAGAGATATGAGAGGAGATGGGTGTGAACTAGGGGCCAGGAAGGTATAGCTAGCCACACGGCTGGATGGGGCTAGATGCTTGGGTTAACTTAGATGACCTAGCTAAAGCCTAAGCTTTGAAATAGTAAAGGATATCTGCGTGGTTATCTGGGGAACAAGCTGATTAGAAATAACTGCCACCATACAAAGATTCAGTATTAATTCTTACTACACTTTCAAACAGTATTATTTTCTTACCAATAGAATAAAGGGGTAGACAGAATATCATGTAGATGAATTGTAATATTTTGACAATGGAAAATATAAATTAATTATAAATTCTACAAGTAGAACATATGAGATCTATGAAACACCACTAAAAGGTCAAATCTATGAATTATAGGAACAGGCAAAGAAAGTATTTTAAACAGAATCATCACAGAAAAATGTGCCAAATTTGAGACTCAGAGATCTCCCTGTCTCTGCCTTCTGAGTATGTATCATCATGCCCTGATGAACCATCAATTTGTAGATAATAAGGAGCACACTTTACTGGCAAACATAAGCACAGCTTTAGGGTGAAAATGTGTTCCAGGCAAATGGAAATAGGAAACAGCAGCTGTTTTGATGAAATAGACTTTAGACTGAAATTAGTCTGAAGCAATAAAGAATGTCACTTCACATTGATTAAGAGAACAATCAGTAAAGAATATATTATAATTCTGAATGCATCTGCATTGAATATAAGCACTTCATATCTTATAGAACAAACACTATTGGATGCAAGCATAGTCTGACCTCAGCACAATATGAGTGGAAATTTTCAACACATGACTAACCAATAGATATGGCATCTAGAAAAATAAACCAAAATGAATTGGGATCAAATGAGAGAACAAATTAAATATACTCAACATACATCTATGGAATATATATATATATATATATATATATATATATATATATATAATTATTGATATATATCAATAATAATTTTCTAAAAATGATAAAATATTAAAATAGTTTTAAAAGCATCAACATAAAAATAAGTTTCAACATTGTATGTTCCCAACAATGCTATATTATTAGAATAAGATCATTAGGTTGTACTGTGCAACAGATTATATTGTAGAAAATATACACTAAGGTAAAACTGACATATTACAGGCCTGCTATGTTTTACCTATACAATTTTGAGCAGTGTATATACCCAAAATTATATTCATGACCCTTGAATGCTTCTTTGATTTGATTCTTGAAGTATATATAAGTGGATTAATAGTCTCAACACTTTTTGGTTAGTGTGGTCACCTTTTTTCATTCTTATTTTAATCAACAGTTCATTTTCTTTAATTTCAAGTAACATTCCATTACACTGATATGCTACTTGTATATGACTTTTGTAAATAATGAGAAGGTAATATCAATAGTAAATTACATTATTTTTGTGAATGAATATTTCTTTCCTCACTTGGACCAGAGATGCACAAAGGATTCCGCTGGGTGAATGAGTGAAATGGAATAGCTTCATGCACTGGTAGAATTTAAAGTTTTGAATTTTTAAAAGAAGTAAATCACATATCCAAATAGACAGATATGCAAATGCTCACTGTCGCTTCATTAGCATGAAACTGTAGTCAACATTATTGCCTATGAATGAGAAGAACAGCCGCACTGTGGTCTGGATTATATTCACACTTCTAAGACTCTAACAGACTGGTTTTAAAGTAATTGCAGCATTTTATGTCTTTACCAGCAGTGTGGAAGACTACCAGCCTGATTGCCTCCTAACATTTGCTGTGATCAATGACTTTAATTTCCACTATTTTAATAGGTGTTTAGTGGTATCTCATTGTGGTTTTCATTTACATCCCTTAGTGACTAATGATTTTGAATATTTTTTCATTTGCTTATGTGCCATCTGCAAATACTCCTTGGTAAAGAATACATTAATCCTCTTTCCTGTGGATTCCAGCTGGGTCAGATCTGGATGAGTTTTTAATGATTGATTTTTCTCCTCATTGGGGGCTGCATTTTTCTGCCTTTTGTATTGTGATAAATTTAATGGATATCAGATTGTGACATTTATGATTTTAGCCATGGTCGTTTTCTGTTCTTAAAAATGCTCTTAGGCATTATTCAGAATGGTGCTAGTACCCTTAGAAATATTATAATCCTTTAGGGTTTTGAATTTGTAATTTATTATCTACCAAGCATATAATACACTGCGCATATCTAAAGGACCGATTGAAGGACTCTTTTCTCCAAGAAAGTCAAAACTTGCTCTTTATTTAGAACTTTTTTCATATAATATACTTTGATCGTGTTTTGCCCTTCCTCCAGATCTTCCCTATCTCGCTACCTACACAATTTCAAACCAAGATCTCTTCTCCAAGAATATACACATAATATTACAAAGACATTTAAACAAATATAACCACTATCTCACATTAAAATGATGAGTAAAGCACAAGTATGATATTCTTGTTAGGCTGTGAACAATGTACATCATTATGAACCCAGGGTAGCAGATACTACACTTAACGGATAAGTGAAAAGACACTGAAAGCTGGCCCTCTCACACTAGAGCAACTGGCAACAGGACAGATGAGTGCTGTGCCCAGAAAGATCAGAGAACTGCCATCGGTGTCTATCAATAATTCATTTTTAAAACTGAGATATACTTACAGTTCACAAGGTTCCCAATTAACCTGTTGACAAAGTGATCCTTGATAAATTTAAATTTTAAAATCAAGCTGAATACATGAAATCAAATAGGTAGTGTTTTTTTTTCCCAACATTAAGAAACATATTTCAAGCCGTAATATGGTGCGCCACCATATTACGTGGTGGCGCACACCTGTAATCTCAGCACTCTGGGAGGCAGAGGCAGGTGGATTTCTGAGTTCAAGGCCAGCCTGGTCTACAGAGTGAGTTCCAGGACAGCCAGGGCTATACAGAGAAACCCTGTCTCGAAAAAACCAAATCCAGAAAAAAAAAGAAAGAGAAAGAAAGAAAGAAAGAAAGAAAGAAAGAAAGAAAGAAAGAAAGAAAGAAAGAAAGAAAGAAAGAAAGAAAGAAAGAAAGAAAGAAACATATTTCAAATGTCACATTAAGGGTAGAAGCCACCAAGGATAAGATTCATATACTTTGTTATAAAAATCAGAAAACTCTTTCTATAAATAAAAAAACCTGAATAGGCAAGTGTCTAAATCAGGCCACAAACTCTAAAACATACATCAGGGAAAGGATCACTGGGGATTAGAGACTGCAACTATTCCTTTATATCAATAGAAATGCATGTGTATTTAGTTTTAAAAATTAATTATACACACATACACAAACATATATATGTGAAAATAAATAGTAAGCAAAGTCATAAAAATTTTAAATGCTTCATGAGTTTCTTAGTAAATATTTAATCAAACATGCAAATTACAAATGTATATTATTAGTGTAACACACATTTTATACTGATATTTTTACAGCAGGTATTGTAATAATATTTGCATGCAACATACAAATAAACTCCAATATGCCATTAAATACTTATAATATCCTTATGAAATTGGTATTTATTTATGTCACTTTGCAAAAGTGTATTAATAGGAGACATAGAACCACTTAAATCTTACCCATGCATACTGTCACAAAGGTAATCTGTAGCTGGAACTCATATGGTCTGACTAGGCATTCTAACCACTTAACCTAAGCAGCACTGAGATGGGAATCAGTTCAGACTGGCCCAGTAAGATATTTGTGCTTTTGGGATAAGCATTTGAGCAACAGCTAACCCATTTCACAATCGCACACCAGAACTTCTTAATTGAACTAACTATAACTTAGGACCCATTGATCAGCATCCACTCACACTCCCAAGTCTTTACAAATCACCATTTACCTTTCCAATTTTTAACTGGATTTCTTTTCAGCTTCCACATAAAGGAGATTATATAATTCTTGCATTACTCTATTGGGCTTCTTTTTCTAAACAGAATGATTCTTCATTGTCAATCATGTTGCATAAATTACAGAATTTTGTCTTTTTATCATTAAGTAGTATTCTGTTATACACACAAACACATACACACACACTTACATACAACACAAACATACATACACCATATCACATCTCCTATTTGATTACTTTTAATTAATAATTAATTAATTATTAGCAATTTTATTCCGCATTTCACCTCATTATTTTTGTGTAATGGTGACTTGTCTGTTATTATAAACTATAAAAGGCTGAACATTGCACATATATGCAAGACTAGAATCTAAAACAAAAAGAAAAGCTTAAGTAATGGAAAAATTGCTGGAGACATGTAGCTTACGTTCACTATGATCAGTTAACTCAATCCAATGGAAAATAAGATTTTTTTATTACTTTTATGTTTATATTACAAGATCCTTTGTCAAATATATATATATATATCAATATATATATATATATATATATATATATATATATATATATATATATATATCACTTTGAAAAGGTGTAACATAATTTCTATTTAATGAGTTTTCACTCAGTGATTTTCACCTTCTTTATTCATTGTTCTTCTGACCTTTGCTCAAACATATCACTTTATTTCACAGAAACACAACTGTACAAATATGTGCTTTAGACAAAATAGTTTCAAGTTTGATTTTACCAAGAAAAGAGTAATCAAGTATTAACATTTTTAGAAGACTACTTAAATTAACCAACCTGAATGTCTTAATATTATTTATTCTATTCTATACAAACAGCAATACAAGATATATCTCTCAGTGTATATAACCTACCATCAATTCCCTATGACATTATACTCACCCTTGAATTAGAATATCTTAACCTAACAATTTTATAATAACAATTTCTATAAAATGGTGATTCACTAAAAAATCTAATGCATTTTACCATATTAAAAACGAATTATTTGCCTAGAATTGTGCCTTAATCCTTAATTACATCAAATCATTTAATCCATAGATATACATACAATTTGTTAAAAATTATAATTAGCACAATATAAATCAAACTAGTGTTCCAAACCTTGACTTCTTGTAGAGGGGAACTACACAGGAACTGCACAGAAGTACTTTTTGTGCAATGTACAATTATATTCAGGAAATAGCGTAGAGTACAGACATTAACAAAATGCATGCTTGGAGAAAAAGGTGAACTGCTACAGAAAAAAGAATCAAAATGTTTTTATTTGATTATTGGATCCTTCACCTATGTACATGAAATAAAAAATAGAGAAAAATATGAAGTTGTAATTACTGTTATACTATAAAGAAACAAAGTAATTAAGATTTATTAGCCATCAGCAAGAGTACAACAAAGACAATGCTGTTAAAAGAAAAAAATTGTGAGAGAGCTATGATAAAAGAGCATGTGTACAACTACAGAAAAATACATGTATATCAATGGAATAGAATAAAGAGCCCAGACATAAGTCCCTGTAGCTAAAATCCACTCATCTTTGGCAAAGATGCCAAAAAATGTATACTGGAGAAAAGATAGCTTCCTCAACAGATGGTTCTTGAAAAAAAAAAAAAAAAGATGCCTAGTGAAATGCATCCTTCTTTCTTTCCTTACACCAGAATCAAGGATCTCAGTGTAAACATGATACTGCTAGAGGAAAAATTAGGGACTATATAACAATAAATACCCTAGATAAGGAGTCTCAGTGGAGGGCTCCATTCCCTCAGGAAATAAAGCTATCTGTTAACAAATAAAACTTTATGAAAGTAGAATATTAGTGTGCTATAAAAGATGCTATCATTAGGGAGAAGATCCCACAAAATGGGAGAAAATATTTTCCATCTATACATTGACACAAGATAAATATCTATAGGATACGAACAGTTAAAAAGACATAAAGAAAATGAACAACACAACCTAAAACGGATGATGAAACTAAACAGACTGTTCAGGAGAAAAATATAGAATGGAAATAAACAGTTTCTGAAGTGTTCAACATCATCAGACACCAGGGAAATGCACATTAAAATCTTTTTGAGATTTCATCTCACTTCAGTCAGGATGACTTTTTATCACAAAATCAAATGACAAAATATTTTGGCAAGTTCGTTGAGTATGGGGAACACTCATGCTGTCAGTGGGAATGCAGGCTGGTGCAACCAACATGGAGCTGTGCTGGAAACTTCCTTCCTGCTGGGTAATGTTCATAGAATTAGCAGATCTAGGCAGGTTGCTCGGGGAGAACATCACCAATAATATAACCCAACAGTGGATGATGCTTGCTACATTACTAACCTACCAGCCAAGATGTGGCCAGAGGAGAAATAATAGTATATTTCTCAGGGCAGCTAACCATTCTCTGATTAGATCCTAGGCTTCCTTCAGGGGCGGGGGGAGGTAAAACGAGACTAGTATTGGAAACCTGGTCAAAGGAGTAAAGACCCTATGGGAGAAATCTACTAGCGATATTTTGGAATAATCACATGCAGTTCAACTGTATTCTAAACATTACATTTATACTCATCGCTTGATACAATAATCAGCATTTGTCAGGAAAGTGGCTCTCAGCAGACAGAAACAGTCAAAGCAGAGACTCACAACTGATCAAGGTTTTAAGAACAGGAGACTTCAGGAATTTTCACACATTCAGTAGTGATCACTCCTAAATGAGACATCTATTCTAAATCACCTACTCTGAGGTCCAAAAATTGTGAAGGAACATTGTAAGGATCTGATTATGGAGAGGTGTGTCTTCTTGATATGCTATAGCTATTGCATTCATATACATATAGCAGCTGGAACCACTGCAAAAGACTTAGAGATATGCTATGGCCATTGCAATCCTGAATACACAGCAGTTAGACCATTGCAAAAGACCTAGACAGAATAGATGCAAAATAAATGGGAGTAGGAGATGGACTCAGGTACTAGTATGTCATATGTCTGCAGGGGTCTGCGGTGACTAGAAGATAATGGGAAAAATACAACCATAACAAACATGAATGTAGGACTGTGAAGAATTAAAAGGTATTTAATAGCTAAAAAGTTGTTAAAATGTGCATCACATCTTTCATTTTAGCAAAGTATGTTCTCTCATAGAATGGGACATAACCAGACTTCTTTCTATTGCAATAAAGAAAATAAGTCCCTTATTTGAATATTGTGGCTGAAAAAGCGTTTGTAATGGCAATTTTACTAGCCTGTCCCATGGTAATCCTGGAAAACCTTTATAGGTTCTAAGGCTGATATGAACCATAATTCATTTTTTAGGATAATGGACATTCTAATAACAGCAAACAACAAATATAAATGTATAAGACAAACACAAAATATGATTGATTAATATCCTACCAACATCAGATACAATCAATGTCAGTGCTGTTCACTCTTCTAGGATAAGGTGTTAGTTGAACTCTTAACTCTCAATTGCTGCTGAGAGTGGCGGCAGCGGTGGCAGCAGTGCAGCAGTGGCTGGTCCAGCTGAAGGGCTATCAGCAGTAGAACCAAGGCGACACAGGGTCCAGTTAGGCCCTGCGCCCACGACCACTGACCTACGTTGACCAGCCAGGCTGCAAGCAGCTGCGGATTTGCAGCGCCTTTCGCTGCACGGAAGCCACTTCAGAACTCGGCCTCCCGCCAGTCAGGAGAGGCTCACCTCCATCTTGGTTTCGGACTCCAGAGAGATCAGACAGACTGAGGTACACAAACATAACCCGAGGCCAACACCGCGGTGGTCTGAGCCCGACGGGCGTTGGCCTGCACCCAGGCCCTGGGCTATTCGGGGGGCCATCGCGGGGCCATCGGGGGGCCAACCCAGCCAGGAGGTTTTTTTGCCCTGGCCGGCGTGCGCGCCGCCATTTTGCCTACAGGACGCCAGAGAGCTCTGGCGGGCAGAGCCGGCTAACAGGCATAGCCTGAGGCTAACAAAGCGGGGGTCTAGGCCCGAACAGGCGTGGACTGACCCCAATAACTAGGCGGCTTGGTGGGCCATCTGTGTGTCAACCCACCCAGGAGGTTGTTAGCACAGCAGACTCTCCCTGCGCATTCGGGGAGCGCAAGCACGCATGCCCGCCATCTTGGTCACCTGGCTGACCCAGTTGACAGTCATAGCCCGAGGGGAACTTTGATCGGACCTTGGGCTCCCAGGCTTTTGCCTGGATCCAGGGCCTGGGCGGCCAGGCTAACGTTGTGTGCGCCAGCCCGGTTGGGGGATCGGCTGCCCAGCGGAGTGATTAGCACACAGAGGAGGTCCCGGCAGCATACACCATCGGCGCTCCCTGGGGGTTCACACGGGCTACATCTGGTCCACAGACACAATCTGGGGCAAAGCACACTAGACCTGCAAGGGCACCCAAGAGGAGGACAGCATAGCAGCAATCTGCAACAGGGGAAACCCAGCCATATAGTGATGCAATAATAGCCCCAGAGCTCCTCAGGAGGCCCAAACACCAGCCAGGGACAAGACCAACTAACTCCAGAGAACAAGATGGCAAAGGGCAAATGCAGGAACGCTACTAACAGAAATCTAGGCAATATGGCAGCATCTGAACCAAACTCTCCAACATTAGCAAGTCCTGGTTATACCAACACACCAGAGAAACAAGATTTGGATTTAAAATCACTGATCATGATGCTGCTAGAAGAACACAAAAAGGACATAAATGAATCTCTTAAAGAAATACAGGGGAACATGAATAAGCTAGAAACCCGTATAATGGAAACAGAAAAATCACTTAAAGAAATGCAGGAGAATAAGGCTCAAGAGATAGAAGCCAATAAAGAAGAAAGGCAATAAAAACTTAAAGAAATGCAGGAGAACTTGAGTCAAGAGGCAGAAGTCATGAAAGAGGTAACACAAAAATCTCTTAGAGAATTACAGGAAAAGACAAACAAACAAATGATGGAACTGAGCAAAACCATCCTGGATCTAAAAACAGAAGGAGAAACAACTAAGAAATCACAAAGGGAGACAACTTTGGAGATAGAAAACATTGAGAAGAAATCAGGGGCCATAGATGCAAATATAAACAACAGAATACAAGAGATGGAAGAGAGAATTTCGGATGCCGAAGATACCATAGAAACCATTGACTCAACAGTCAAAGAAAATGCAAAATGCAAAAAGCTTGTATCCCAGAACAATCCAGGATACAATGAGAAGACCAAACCTAAGGCTTATAGGTATAGATGAGAGTGAAGATTTGCAACTGAAAGGGCCAGCAAATATCTTTAACAAAATTATGGAAGAAAACTTTCCCAACTTAAAGAGAGAGATGCCTATGAATATACAAGAAGCCTACAGAACTCCAAACACACTGGATCTGAGCAGAAATACCTCTCGCAACGTAATAATTAAAACCCCAAATACACTAAACAAAGAAAGAATATTAAAGGCAGTAAGAGAAAAAGGCCAAGTAACATATAAAGGAAGACCTATCAGAATCACACCAGACTTCTCACCAGAGACCATGAAAGCTAGAAGATCCTGGGCAGATCTCATGCACACTCTAAGAGAACACAAATGTCAGCCAAGACTACTATACCCAGTAAAACTCTCAATCACCATAGATGGAGAAACCAAGACATTCCATGACAAAACCAAATTTACACAATATCTTTCCACAAACCCAGCTCTACAAAGAATAATAGGAGGAAAACTCCAATACAAGGAGGGAAACTACACCCTGGAAAAAGTAAGATAGTTACCTTCCTTCATCAAACCCAAAAGAAGATAACCACTCAAATATAAAAATGACATCAAAAATGACAGGAAGTAATAATCTCTTTTCCTTAATATCTCTTAACATCAATGGACTCAATTCCCCAATAAAAAGACATAGACTAACTGACTGGATAAGGAAACAAGACCCTACATTTTGCTGCATACAGTAAACACACCTAAATGTCAAAGACAAAAACTACCTTAGAGTAAAAGGCTGGAAGACAACTTTACAAGCCAATGGTCTCGGGAAATGAGCTGGAGTAGCCATTCTAATATCAGATAAAATTGACTTTCAACCTAAAGTCATCAAAAGAAACACTGAGGGACACTTCTTGCTGGTCAAAGGAAAAATCCACCAAGAAGAACTTTCAATTCTGAACATCTATGTGCCAAATGCAAGGGCACCCTCATTCGTAAAAGAAACTTTACTAAAGCTCAAAGCACACATTGCACCTAACACAATAATTGTGGGTGACTTCAACACTCCACTCTCCTCAATGGACCGATCAGGAAAACAGAAACTAAACAGGGACACAGTAAAACTAATTGAAGCTTTGGACCAATTGGATTTGATTGATATCTATAGAATATTTCACCCTAAAGCAAAAGAATATACCTTTTTCTCAGCACCTCACGGTACCTTCTCCAAAATCGACCATATAATTGGTCACAACACAGACCTCAACAAATACAAGAAGATCAAACTACTCCTATGCCTCCTATCAGATCACTATGGTGTAAGAGTGGTTGTCAATAGCAACAAAAACAACAGAAAGCCCACATACATATGGAGGCTGAACAATACTCTACTCAATGACACCTTGGTCAAAGAAGAAATAAAGAAATCAGAGACTTTTTAGAATTTAATGAAAATGAAGGCACAACATACCAAAATCTTTGGGACACAATGAAAGCAGTGCTAAGAGGAAAACTCAGCCCTGAGTGCCTCCAAAAAGAAAATGGAGAGAGCATATACCAGCAGCTTAATGACACACCTGAAAGCCCTGGAACAAAAAGAAGCTATTTCAACCAGGAGGAGTAGAAGACAGGAAATCATCAAACTCAGGGCTGAAATCAATCAAGTGGAAACAAAGAGAACCATACAAAGAATCAACGAGTCCAGGAGCTGGTTCTTTGAGAAAATCAACAAGATAGATAAACCCTTAGCCAGACTGACCAAAGGGCACAGAGAAAGTATCCAAATTAACAAAATTAGAAATGAAAAGGGAGATATTACCACAGAAACTGAGGAAATCCAAAAAATCATCAGATCCTACTACAAAAGCCTATACACAACACAACTGGAGAATCTGGAGGAAATGGACAATTTCCTAGATAGATACCAAATACCAAAATTAAATCAGGACCAAATCGATCATCTAAACAGTCCCATAACCCCTAAAGAAATAGAAGGGTTCATAGAAAGTCTTCCAACCAAAAAAAGCACAGGACCAGATGGTTTCAGTGCAGAATTCTATCAGACCTTCAAAGAAGACCTAACACAAATACTCTTCAAACTATTCCACAAAATAGAAACAGAAGGAACCCTACCCAATTCCTTCTATGAAGCCACAATTATGCTGATACCAAAACCACACAAAGATCCAACAAAGAAAGAAAACTTCAGACCAATCTCCCTTATGAACATCGATGCAAAAATACTCAATAAAATTCTTGCCAACCGAATCCAAGAACACATCAAAACGATCATCCACCATGATCAAGTAGGCTTTATCCCAGGGATGCAGGGTTGGTTCAATATACGGAAATCCATCAATGCAATCCACTACATAAACAAACTCAAAGAAAATAACCACATGGTCATTTCATTGGATGCTGAAAAGGCATTTGACAAAATTCAGCATCCTTTCATGCTTAAAGTCTTAGAAAGAACAGGATTTCAAGACCCATACCTAAACATCGTTAAAGCAATATACAGCAAACCGGTAGCCAGCATCAAACTAAATGGAGAGAAACTTGAAGCAATCCCACTAAAATCAGGGACTAGACAGGGCTGCCTCATTTCTCCTTATCTTTTCAATATTGTACTTGAGGTACCAGCTCGGGCAATTCGACAACATAAGGAGGTCAAAGGGATACAAATTGGAAAGGAAGAAGTCAAACTATCATGATTTGCAGATGACATGATAGTCTACCTAAGTGACCCAAAAAACTCCACTAGAGAACTCCTACAGCTGATAAACAACTTCAGCAAAGTAGCAGGTTATAAAATCAACTCAAGCAAATCAGTGGCCTTCCTATACTCAAAGGATAAGCAGGCTGAGAAAGAAATTAGGGAAATGACCCCCTTCACAATAGCCACAAACAGTATAAAGTACCTTGGGGTGACTCTTACCAAACATGTGAAAGATCTGTATGACAAGAACTTCAAGACTCTGAAGAAGGAAATGGAAGAAGACCTCAAAAAATGGGAAAACCTCCCATGCTCATGGATCGGCAGGATCAATATAGTTGAAATGGCCATTTTGCCAAAAGCAATATACAGATTCAATGCAATACCCATCAAAATCCCAACTCAATTCTTCACAGAGTTAGAAAGAGCAATTCTCAAATTCATCTGGAATAACAAAAAACCCAGGATAGCTAAAACTATTCTCAGCAACAAAAGAAATTCTGGGGGAATCAGTATCCCTGACCTCAAGCAATACTACAGAGCAATAGTGCTAAAAACTGCATGGTATTGGTACAGTGACAGGCAGGAGGATCAATGGAACAGGATTGAAGATCCAGAAATGAACCCACACACCTATGGCCACTTGATCCTCGACAAAGGGGCTGAAAACATCCAATGGAAAAAAGATGGCCTTTTCTTTTTTTTTTATTCGATATATTTTTTATTTACATTTCAAATGTTTTCCCCTTTCCTAGCCCCCCCACTCTCAGAAAGTCCCGTAAGCCCCCTTCTCTCCCCCTGTCCTCCCACCCACCCCTTCCCATTTCCCCGTTCTGGTTTTGCTGAATACTGCTTCACTGAGTCTTTCATGAAAAAGGGGCGACTCTTCCTTTCTTCTTGTACCTCATTTGATGTGTAGATTATGTTTTGGGTATTCCAGGTTTCTAGGTTAATATCCACTTATTAGTGAGTGCATACCATGATTCACCTTTTGAGTCTGGGTTACCTCACTTAGTATGATGTTCTCTATCTCCATCCATTTGCCTAAGAATTTCATGAATTCATTGTTTCCAATGGCTGAATAGTACTCCATTGTGTAGATATACCACATTCTTTGCATCCACTCTTCTGTTGAGGGATACCTGGGTTCTTTCCAGCATCTGGCAATTATAAATAGGGCTGCTATGAACATAGTAGAGCATGTATCCTTATTACATGGTGGGGAATCCTCTGGGTATATGCTCAGGAGTGGTATAGCAGGATCTTCTGGAAGTGAGGTGCCCAGTTTTCAGAGGAACCACCAGACTAATTTCTAGAGTGGTTGTACCAATTTGCAACCCCACCAGCAGTGGAGGAGTGTTCCTCTTTCTCCACACCCTCTCCAACACCTGCTATCTCCTGAATTTTTAATCTTAGCCATTCTGACTGGTGTAAGGTGAAATCTCAGGGTTGTTTTGATTTGCATTTTTCTAATGACTAATGAAGTTGAGCATTTTTTAAGATGCTTCTCTGCCATCCGAACTTCTTCAGGTGAAAAGATGGCCTTTTCAACAAATGGTGCTGGTTCAACTGGAGGTCAGCATGCAGAAGAATGCGAATTGATCCATCCTTGTCTCCTTGTACTAAGCTCAAATCCAAATGGATCAAGGACCTCCACTTAAAGCCAGATACTCTGAAGCTAATAGAAAAGAAACTGGGGAAGACCCTTGAGGACATCGGTATAGGGAGAAAGTTTCTGAACAGAACACCAATAGCATATGCTCTAAGATCAAGAATTGACAAATGGGACCTCATAAAATTACAAAGTTTCTGTACGGCAAAGGACACCATCAAAAGGACAAATCGGCAAGCAACAAATTGGGAAAAGATCTTCACCAATCCTACAACAGATAGAGGGCTAATATCCAATGTATATAAAGAACTCAAGAAGTTAGACTCCAGAAAACCAAACAACCCTATTAAAAAATGGGGTACAGAGTTAAACAAAGAATTCTCACCTGAAGAACTTCGGATGGCAGAGAAACACCTTAAAAAATGCTCAACTTCATTAGACATTAGGGAAATGCAAATCAAAACAACCCTGAGATTTCACCTTATACCAGTCAGAATGGCTAAGATTAAAAATTCAGGAGACAGCAGGTGTTGGCAAGGATGTGGAGAAAGAGGAACACTCCTCCACTGCTGGTGGGGTTGCAAATTGTTACAACCACTCTGGAAAGCAGTCTGGCGGTTCCTCCGAAAACTGGGCACCTCACTTTCAGAAGATCCTGCTATACCACTCCTGGGCATATACCCAGAGGATTCTCCACCATGTAATTAGGATACATGCTCTACTATGTTCATAGCAGCCCGGTTTATAATTGCCAGATGCTGGAAAGAACCCAGGTATCCCTCAACAGAAGAGTGGATGCAAAAAATGTGGTATATCTACACAATGGAGTACTATTCAGCCATTAGAAACAATGAATTCATGAAGTTCTTAGGCAAATGGATGGAGCTAGAGAACATCATACTAAGTGAGGTAACCCAGACTCAAAAGATGAATCATGGTATGCACTCACTAATAAGTGGATATTAACCTAGAAAACTGGAATACCCCAAATAATCCACACATCAAATGAGGTACAAGAAGAACGGAGGAGTGGTCCCTTGTTCTGAAAAGACTCAGTGAAGCAGTATATAGCAAAATCAGAACTGGGAAGTGGGAAAGGTTGGGTGGGAAAACAGGGGGAGGCAAGGGGACTGATGGGACTTTCAGGGAGTGGGGGTCAAGAAAAGGGGAAATCATTTGAAATGTAAATAAATATATCAATAAATTCTCTCGATTGCTTGACACACTCTCTTGTATTCATCATAGCCACATTCTTAACCAACAGACCTTGTTTTTTAGCAATAAGGGAGCCCTTTTAGGCTACGTCCACATGGAGCTTCTGGATAAGTGAAAAGTCATGACCCTTTCACAGGGGCTGTTTAAGACCATCAGAAAACACAGATATTTACAGTTCAAATTATAACAGTAGCAAAATTACAGTTATGAAGTAGCAATACAAATAATTTTATAGCTAGGGGTTACATGACATGAGGAACTGTATTAAAGTTAAAACACTAGGAAGATTGAGAACCACTGTTTTGAAGAAAGACCTAACATCTCCATACATCCTCTATGTGTGGAACTGCTTCTCTGTTCTCAGAAATCAGAAGTACATATTGTTGCCATACCACCTCCAGCTCAACAGCCCCATATGTATCCATATGCATCCAGCAGTAGTGGATTCTCCAATAAGGCTCTGGAGAATCTATATCCAGACCAATCCAAATCCTTGTCTCTGCTGTTCCATCAACATCACTAGCTGCTATCCTTCCAATTTATTTTTCTCATCTTACCACAAAGTTTCAATGCCATCCTTAAAATGTGAGTACCCAGCCCAAAGGTCTACAGAAGGATCAAATGTAGATCAATCACATATTTGCTTGCCAAGTTTTGCTTTCATTATGCTTTAAGAACAGTCATTGGCATCCATCTGTGCCACACAGGATATTTAGTAGGGTGTTCTAAGTTGGCAGCCTCCTGATTAATAGCTCTTCTCCTCCTTTGTAGGTGAAGGACTAGCAGTGAGATGGATTCCTAGTGTGAAGCCATGGCTGAAGGCAAGGTTGAGTTGCTCTGGATCATAAAATCCATTACCTACATCTGTCAGGATTAATCTGTTCTCACAAGAAACTGAATTTTGTGGTAAGAAGAGAAAACAAAACCCAAGATATACCCGTTTTGAGGAGCCCATATGGGACAAAGAATCATATTTTCTTGACAACATCTATATATCACAGCATCCACAGAGTCTGATCAACTAAAAAAAAATACTGTCAAAATTTGCTTTGGTTCTCACCATACTCAAAATCTTCAAAAGATGAAATAAATTTTTTCTAAAATATGACATCAAGTCAGTCCTACTTTTTAAATCCTAATGTTGTTTACATTAACTGAATTATGAAAAACTATATTTTTGTCTTTTCTTACATTTTTATTTTCTTATTAGAAAACCTGAAAGAACTAAACAGGGTTACTTGAAATCCATATTTCTTTAGATGTACATCACCACTAAACGATTCCTCATGTATACACTCCCTTCTCCAAGGCTGGCTACAGAAGAAGCCCACTTTATAGAAACCCATTTATCCATTGTCCATCAGCGCAGGGTAAATAAATGTTTAAATTAAACACAGTGTAAGAAGCCAACTTCCTATAACTGGGTTAAATTTCAGACAGCAGACATTAAGCAAAATTATTAAGCTACATCTATTGATTCCATTGTCCTATTTAACATTTCGTTCAAGTAGTTTCATTTCAAGTAAACAAGACTAATTTGAATGAGGATGTAGGTCAGTGGATATTTAGCATCTGTGAAGCCATGAGTTTAATCTTTGGTACACTTGGGAGAAGTAAGTCTATCCTGGTTAATCTCCATAAACCCTATTTTCTGCAAGTCTTTTAATAACTATCTCTCTTTTCATACAGTTTCTTTACTGATCCTTGTCATATTTTCTGAACTGTTCCCATCAGTCTCTATATCTTTTCTAACACAAAGCTTATATTGTTACATAAATTTCAACTTCTTTTACTTCTACACATAACATTATTCAAATTTCTTAGTTAGGCATAGCAATAGCTACTTTTTAATCCCATTATTTTGGCATAGCAATAGATACTTTTAATCCTATTATTTGGGAGACTAAAGCAGGAAGTTTCAGGGTTCAAGACAAAAATCGGATACAATGAGTTCCAGGCTAGTCTACCTCCAAAAACCAAACCAAACTAAATCCAGATGACTTGATTAGAACAATTATGATTCTACTCATGTCTTAAGCTGATCACCAGACAAAGAAAGTGCTGTCTATGATTTTTTTTGTGTGATCACAGAAAAACAACTTAGACTCACCCCCTTTTTCTTTTGTACCTCCTTCCATTTTTTGAAAGACCAATTTTATTTTTAAATGAGAAATGGATGGGTAAAAGGAAGATTTAGAAAGAAATAAGTATGGAATAGGTAGGAGTAGATGTGCTTTACAAGAGTGAGAAGAAACTGACCATGACAATTTAGAGGAAAGAAAGAATGGATCTGGGTGAGAATGGATCCTATGAGAGTCTCTAGCAGACTCTTGCAGATTATGGGATATGTCATAACATTTCATTTCATATGTCAGGGTTCAACAAGTGACTGGATAGGATTTTTTCTGGGTCAACAGACACCTTGCAATTACTAACCCATCCCTCAATAAGGGCAAGGAACTAGTACTCTGTAAGGTCAGGGTCCCAGCTACTAGGTTTTAAAGAGTGATTGAAAAGACAAATACTATTTTATAAACTCCCACAACAAACTCTGAGGAGAAGGTAAGCTGTTCTGAATTTTTTAAATACAGCTATTTAAGTTGAAAAGGCGAACTTGAGAAACTATTAGTGGTTAGATAAGTGGGTGGAACTTTAACACCATAGCCTATTGCAAATTCCAACCCCCATCTATCAGAATATTTTTCTCTATTCTAAACTCTTCTCTTAGTTAAAACCTTAAAAGATAAGCTTGTGTATCCTAGCTGCCACCACTCTCTTAAAGAGTTGTGATGCCCAGATTAACCTAAGTAGTAATTCACTTAACAGTCATAAAACAGAAGAGAAAGACTTGCAGTAGCTGAAGACAAGGAATAGGAAGCATAATATATTAATCCTAGTATGGTCTCTCACTTCATACTTAGTTCCAAATGGGTGATAGCCTGGCCCTTCTTGGATTTCAGACAGATGTAGTGAGCTATGTTCTTCTCTGGCTTCTCTTCAGCTTAATCATTCTTGAGTTGCAAGGCCTGCCAGTTCTCGGGACACCTGCAAGAATCTATAATTATAGGTTAGCAGCTTCCATCCATTGGTTGATTTCTGCTTTGAGTGGCATGTGGAGCTTTTAATTGTGAACAGTGTTTGCTTCCTGATCCACTGGGTTGCCCAAGGCCATATTCCACCCATTTGTGAAAATTTTCTTTCTTTCATTGCACAGTCACAAACATGAACTTCAGGTTCCTACTGGAGTCTTCTAATGTGATCATGAGTATAGCCTCCCTCAGTCCATGCCCTCCATATAGAAGCTATTACACATAGAGTTGTGGTAGATCATGGTACAATCAGATCCAACCTAAGGTGACTCATGGTACTGCTTGCTAGTTAAAAAGGTTGTGCTGTTATACAAATACTCTCCATGTACACTTTAAGGTGCTGAAGCCCAGAATGGTGGCGGCACATGCCTATAATCTCAGCACTGCAGATGCAAAAATCTGTCTGAGTTAGAGACCAGCCTGGTCTACAAAATGAATTCCAGGATAGACAAAGCTACATAGTAAAACTCTGTCTTGAAAAGAGCAAAACAAACCAAACAAAATACCGATAAACCAGGTCACAACTGAAGAAACATTTTACATGTTCTGGCATGTGTTATGTCTATTGTAGATGGGTAGATGGCCATGCCAAGGACATGGCTACTAGATGGAGATCAACCCCCAGCTACATAAGACATATGTTGCCTGCTAGAGGAATAACTTGCTGAGGGCAACAGAGTATGTGCGTGAGGCAGACTTGGACATTCCGCAGTTCAGGAAGTTCAGAAGGATATTGTGGCTGCCCAGGTGAGTTCTAGGGGAAGAGAACAAAGAGAAA
Source organism: Apodemus sylvaticus (assembly GCF_947179515.1). Lineage (NCBI taxonomy): Eukaryota > Metazoa > Chordata > Mammalia > Rodentia > Muridae > Apodemus > Apodemus sylvaticus. The sequence goes on along the minus strand of NC_067486.1, from coordinate 72,565,286 downwards.
AGGGAAAGAAAGTAGCTACTGCATGAGCCAATGGTGTGGAAGCCTCTGTTACAGTATCCTCCATTACAGGAACTGCTGATACTTGGCGGCTTTCTTCAGGGTATTCTAACCAATTTTCACCATCTTCTTGGGACCGTCACAGCTCTTTCATGGATTTGTATGACAGCCAGGTGGCCAGCATAATGTTTTGAGGAAGCTGTTTGAGTAAGTCTGAGTTTCCATTGACCTGGAAAAGTAGGTTGCTCTTAGGTGACAGTCTTAAGTAGGAGTTCCAGGGCAGAAGATAAGGAGACAGAAAAGCTGGGACCAGGAAGTCTTGTATAAGCTGATGACTTATGCCAAGCAAGTTTATTAAAAATGACAGTTTCTCATATACTATACACACAAGGAGAATGGACCAAGGTCAGCAGAAAGCTCAGTCAGTCAATGTTGACAAAGAGAACACAGGACACCTAGGGTACTGCTGCCTTAGGACTTATGACAACCAAAGCCCATCAGGGGAGAAAGCTGAGAGTTCCCAGGAACTGAAACTCTAAGCCCCACAAGGCTCAGAACCCAGCCCATACTGGAACCTTCCAAGTATGTCCCTGGCAACGCAACGGCATATAGTAGTTTTCCTTTTATCATTTCATCAGGGTCTGTGAGAAAGCCTTGGATCCAGGCTGAGATCTGACTGGGACTTTTCCATGGCAAAACCCAGGAAGTCAGAGAGGTGGGTAGCTGTTCTTCCAGGAGTCTGTCACTTTCCAGGAAAATATGTCCTGACTAGCACACAGATGTACTTTGCTCACAGCAGCTATCTACACCAAAGCTGTTTGCTATGAACCCTAGAATCTTATTTATAAAAAGAATCTGACTTTCCTTCCAGAGGATAATTGTTGTAATTAAAAGTCAAACCTTCTAGACCATGCTATATGTAAATACTAGATGCTATTATGGTACTAAAGAAGTGTATATAGCTCAAATGCATAGAGATTGACTATACTTGAGAATGACTGCAAGATTCTGACTTACAACTCATTATATTTAAGTTGCATGAGGTTGGTGTTAAAGGGAAAATTTTAAATTATTACATTTTTTGACCATGCTATAAATCCCTTGTTACACTAACTTTTCAATTTTGCTTTTACTTTTAACAGAAAAGTAAGACAGAAAGTGAAAAATTATGAAACATCAGCATTTATAAAGTACACATTATAGGGTTCACAGAGACTTTGAAGTTAATACTTCTCTTAAGATGACTCTGTATGGAGCCTTGAGCATTCACACATGAGCGGGATGAATAATAATATTCTCTAATTGCATAATGCTTTTTCTCCAGGAGCTTAAAGTGCCTTACATATTACAAAATCATGCAAATTTATACCTTTATATAAAGTCAGAAGCTAAATATGCTCCAGCCAAAAATGTTAACTTAGAAAAGAAAGTGGGGCTGACAAAATATTGTGCACTTTTCAGTGATAATGATATCAAATATTTATAAAGTCACCACTGGAAGCCATGGATTAGTGTGTGTGTGTGTGTGTGTGTGTGTGTGTGTGTAAGAGAGAGAGAGAGAGAGAGAGAGAGAGAGAGAGAGAGAGAGAGAGAGAGAGAGAGAGAGAGAGAGAGAGGCTAGAGGAGGCAGAGATTTTCCCATGCAAGGTAATGGTCAACATACTTATTATTCCCACTCATAAATGAATAGGCTAAGAACCTTGAAGGTTGTGTAGTATGCACAGAGCTTTCAGTTATTATATAATAATCCTAGGGCTCATGTCCATAGCCCTTCTGATCTCTAATCATACCTGCAGTTTTCAAAGTTCTCCCTAGAGTGTACCCACATGTCTTTTAGCTTTGTAACTACAGTAATGGAAATGTTAGCTACATTTAGGTAAATATTCAATATATCAGACAAAAAGGGAGTCAGACACTAGAAAACAAAAAAGGAAGAGAACATCAAACACCAAGTTCACAAAACAAGCACTAGAACGAAAGAACTTTGAATCCCTTACCCAGTGTTTTTTTTGTTGTTGTTGTTTTTTTTTGTTGTTGTTGTTGTTGTTTTTCAGCGTTCTGGGAGAAAAAGACATTTCCACCCAGATACTTATATTCAAGTATAACTTACATATTGTTAGGATAAAACAACTAACATGAAGTCGCACTGAGGCTGGTAGAGGGCAACATGCTGACCAAAAAAGGACCTTGGGCTCTGGCATTGCTTTATTAAGTAGGGAAAGAAGCTTGGAGGCAGAAGTAAAATAGAGTGGTGTGGAAGGAGGGAGAGGAGGGAAGGAGGAAAAGATGAGAAAAAGGAGAGTATTTCAAAAATAACTTTATTTTACAATAACCTCCTAATATATTGTCTACAGTGGCAGGTCTGGGAAAAGAAAAATTAGCTTCCTAGAAGCCATTGCCAACCTTTAGCAAAACATGCACACAGACACAGACACACACACACACACACACAAACACACACACACACACACACAGAGAGAGAGAAAGAGAGAGAGAGAGAGAGAGAGAGAGAGAGAGAGAGAGAGAGAGAGAGAAGAACAGAGACAGACAGAGACAGAGAGGGAGGGAGAGATAGAAACTGCTGAAGGTCCTGAAATTGACTAGCAGATTTGCATTTGAAGGGAAAACATCTGCATTTTTAACATTTGTACAGATTATGAAGCTGCTACTAAGAAAAAGATTTATAGAAATATAACTGATGAAGTTTCATATTTGAACCAGAAAAAATTACTGAAGAATTTTGTGTAAGTTTTACAAAACTACATTGATAATTCTCTATAACTAATATATTACTTACAAATGTTAACTAGGCCCATATGGAATCCTGTATTAAATAAAGGGAGTGAAACAGAAATGTAAACAGAGAACCAAAGAACGTGCACCATACGTTGATACAGCTGCATATATATGCTTAACTGCTTTAAAATTGTTGATAGTCCAGTCCTTGCTCTTGACCAATCCTTTATTTAGCAATTCCTTTAGGTTTTTAAGGAAAAACATTGGAACAGGAAGCTTTTTTTTTTTATTCTAAACCATGGTATCTAGATAAAGCAGCTTTTAGCACCTACAATCCAACCCCAAGCTGGGTTATCTAGGAGCAGATGCTGTGAGAGTTTGAGGTGCAAGATGTTCTAAAGATCAACAGCTGTGGCAGAAGGTGATGGGAGCAGGCTGAGGCAAAAGAAGTTGCACTGAGCGACTTATGAAGGCCCAGACAGTCATGTGGGGGGCACTGCAGAAAGTGGAGCTCTTTCATTTCCTTTGAGTCATGGGGCTGGGCCATTCTAACTTCATCTACATTGTATATGGGGAACCAGGATGCAAGGAGTCTGAGGAAAGGCATAAATCACAGCAAAATAGATGCTGAAGTAATAGCTGACCATTTCCATCAAATGTGCTCCTGAAGGACCCTGAATTATCACAAAGAGCAATGATAGAGCCCGTGTCAGAAACAGACATCTTCGTTTGTATCTCAAATTGATTTTGATATTAATATTTATGCATTATACATGCAGTATGATTATTTTTGATATTTCAATGGATGAATTGTTCAATTGCTAAGGAATTTTGTAGGAGGAACACTTTAAATTTTATAAAAATTATTTCTTGGCCACATGTTTTAAGAGCAGAAAAGAACTGCTTATCATTTTTTATGAAGCCCCCTTTTATCACTTTTTATGGCACATTTTACTCAAGGAGCTATCAGTCCTATGGGTATAGGATATGGAGGATTATAATAAAACGTATGTAGAAGAGAAAACAAAAGACTACCTTCCTGTCCAATTTCTTTTTTTCCTTTTTCTTTTACATTTTCTTATATATTCGATGTACGTGTGCTTAGTGTGTGTGTGTGTGTGTATGTGTATGTGTGTCCACAGACTGAATGTGGAGTCCATAATTAAACTCACCAGAATCAGTTCTCTCTGGTGACCTCATAGGACCCGGGGATTAAATACAGGAAGTATTCCTACCTACTTCATCTCCCTCAAGCTCAGTTTGTAGCTACTTAAAATAAGACTTTCAGTTACTGCATGGAGCTCTTATAATACATATGCCCTTAATAAGTCCTAGCACTTGACGTGTGTTTGTGTGTGCACGCGCGCGCACGCGCACGTGTGTGTGTGTGTGTGTATGTGTGTGTGTATGTGTGTGTGTGTGTGTGTGTGTGTATGTGTGTGTATGTGTGTGTAATATACCATATGGCTTTAACCTTGCAGGTCTTTGAGAGGTATAACTGGCCACATGACATCTACCATACAAATGAGAATCAGAGAAAATAACCAATCTACCTTCTAGCAGCTCACAATGTGAAAGCAGAAAGTATTGAGTTTTCATGCACCATTTGTCCAAAGCCATTTTTCCCTTCTTATATTTTCTCCAATGTCACAAGAAACTTAGCACACCATTACAAAGCATGTGGTGGGCACTTTTCCTATAACGATGAATATATGTTCAACATAAAATAGTTTTTAAATACTTCATGATCCAGAATTCTTTGTAAAAAAAAAAAAATCTTAGATTTTTTTCACTTATATCCTAGTCTTGAGGATCAACTGGCAGAAAATGCTTAGAGACAGAAAAATATATAACCTAAACTAAGAAAAACCGTAAGTATATAAAAAGAAGCAGTAAAGCAGAAGAGATATGCTTAAGAAATGTTGGAGAAGGGCTCTATTGAGCCTACAGAACAAAGTGGGACAGTGTTGCCCAACTTTTATCTCCTGATCAAAACATTGAAGGAGAGAGTTGTGTCATAGATTCTGAGGGGATGGTGAGATCTAAAGAGACCATGGAATTAGACCCAGCTACCACAAGCACACCCAGATAAATGCAATCGTATGGTTACCTATGAGGCAGATGGTAGAAAGACTTTTTGGCTTTCTGTAGCACTAGCTCAGGTTTCACATGAACATTCTCAATTCCTAGGAGACTCTCCAGGTTCCACTTATTTAAATGACTTAGTCATTCTATTTCCTAAGCTGTCTTCAGTGTCTGTAGAGAAGACTCTATGAACCCTTGGCCACCTGCAAATATATCTTAGCAGGTTTGATAGAATGTTTTTGCTTTCATGAGGTATATCAGAATGCAGTCAGAATGAGAAAAGCTTGTTGTAATGTAGAGTCTAGCTCATACATTCTAACAGCAGGTTCCCTGGAAGGAAAGATGGGTATAGGAATGGGAACAAGAGAAAACATATGGAGAGACACAAAAACACAGAGCTTCTGGTTCAAGTCTCCATCTTTAATGCCTCTCTCCCAAGATACAAAGGCAGGCCAAGCCCTTCCCCTGAAGATTGGAAACTGGTTCTTCTTGTTCTTCAATGAGGCGGGTGGATCAGGTTGCTGGCTGCTATTCTTTTAGAACAGTGGGCATGAAGAGGTCACAATTCCTCTCTTTTTATTAATTTTAAGAAAAACCAGTGGATAAATATATCGTCAAAAGACGATGGGCATTGACCAGTGAGGGAAAGCATTGGCCTCGACCCCCTGAAATATTAATTGTCGTCCTTTTCAGGGGAGGGGAAATAGACTGCCTTATTATTTTAAAGGACAGTCTCTCAACATAGACCCCTATGCAGCCAGGCTTATTTTCAGGGAAACTCAGAAGCAGGACATTTCCTTTTTCCCTTGCAGTGCCTCGCCTCATACCTCATAACTGATGCCCATGTTTGTTTAATTAGCAAACATGCATAGATCTGAGTTCTATTTAGCCCCATCTTTGGGGATCCACTGGTAAAGTAAATGTCCTGTGAGTGTGGGAGTGTGGCCTGGCAGGCCTGCACAGCCTCCCCCCACCACCCCGGGGCCTGGAAGCCATTGCTGTAGCAGCACACCTTCGAGTGCTATATCTGAGAGAAACCTGCTTGAAACACAAAATAAAAGACTAAAAGGAAAAACTGCTTAGACTGTTTCTCTGGAGGGCCCATGGTATTTAATTTGGTTGTAAATTAGTAGCTCAGGAATAAAACCTGGCTTTCAATTTAATGGCTAGAGGAAAAGCAGCCTACCTCCCCAATATGGGAGAAGCAGCTTTAAGAACAACATTATTGAATGAGTCATACTTACCAGCTGATTGTAAATGGATTAAAAGTGTTATTTATAGGTTGAAAAACATTTAATGCCATTGTCAGCTCTGCTAACTGAGCTGAGCCCAGGTGTTTTTATAACCACCTGTTGATTATAAATAAGATATCTAGCTTTTCCTTCAGAAGAGCCATCTATGAAAATTAAAAGAGTATTATTATATAGAGGCTGCAAGCTTTTAAATATCTAAAGGACAGTCATTTAGAGAACATACCCTTTGAAATTTGAGTTATATTTGTATAAACAATTGTAAAAATTAAGAATTAGCAGTATTAAAAATGGAATAATTTTAAGCAATTGTAAACCATGAGATATATACATATATATTTTAATTATTAAAAGCTTGATTTTTAACATCTTGAAAATAGCTGTTATAGCACCCAAGTGCTGAAGCAGAGAAAATTTAAAGGAATAGACATGTGATCTAATTATATAAACTTTACTCCCATAGTTGATATAATCTTTATGGGATGTATGTATAGAAATATAAAGTAAATTGCAACAACCTATTTTTGGATAACAATTATTAATTTTGCCTAAAAAGGCTTGCCAAATAATAGATCAACCATTAATAATAATTAATTTGATTGCTGCTTGAAGCAAGGAACAGATGTTTTATTAGGCTCTTAAAAGATTTTTTAAAATATCTCTATAACATTTTAACAGCATATCAATATCTTTATTGAAGGATGTAAAAAACTTTATTTCGAGAGCGAAAAATGTGATTCTATATTAATGTTAATTTTGCCAAGGAATGGCAGTGAACATATATCATAAGTAGCTGATTATAGCAGCGTTTATCTATAAAATTATCTATTCTTTGCCAGTTGATTTAAATCTACCTTGAAAACAGAGGTTTAAGTTCTTTTGTGGCAAGCTTAAAGAGATGTCTTAGCCAATTAACTTATTTTAATAACCTCTGAAAATAATTTATTTAAAAATTTTACAAAACCTATAAGCAAAGGCCTGTTTCTTTCTATAAACAAAACATTTTTATAAACATTTTTATAAAACAAAAGAAATTTCTATAAATAAAATATATTAAAAAATCTAAGATCTCAGCTTCTTGTACTGAAGCAGAGACAAAACACTCCTTCTCATGTAAGTTGGCTGCTAGGTGTCTCTTGAAAAATCCTTGGCCCCGGGCGCAGTGTGCAGGGAGGAAGCCGTGGGGGAGACCTGCTATTTGGGCACCTTGTGCCACATGTGTGTGGCCCACAGAGTTCCAGATATCTAAGAGTTAATTTAAAGGCTGGAGGCTAGTGGACCTTTAAGAAAAAAAAAGTTGAGAGCAGCTGGTCCAGACTAAGGGCCATCAGCAGTGGAACCAAGGTGACAAGGTCCAGGCAAGCCCTGTGCCACTACCACTGACCATCACTGGCCAGCCGGGCTGCAAGCTGTGGCAGATTTACAGTGTTTTTCACCACACAGAAGCCAAAAAAAAAAAAAAATCTGCCTCCCGCCAGTCAGTTACGACAGACTCGCCTCCATCTTGTTTCTCAGATGCCAGAGAGATTAGACAGCCTGAGGTACACAAATATAACCCGAGGCCAACATCACGGGGCTCTAAGCCCGACAGGCATTGGCCTGCACCCAGGCCTTGGGCTGTTCAGGGGGACATCAGTGTGCCAACCCGGCCAGAAGGTTGTTTGCCCGGCCCAGTGCACGCGCCACCATTTTGGCTACAGGACGACAGAGAGTTCTAGCAGGCAAAGCTGGCTAACAGACATAGCCCGAGGCTAACATAGCAGGGGGTCTAGGCCCGACAGGCCCTGGACTGACCCCAGGCCATTGGCTTCTCTGAGGGCCATCTGTGTGCCAACCCAGCCAGGAGGGTGTTAGCCCAGCAGACTCTCCCAGCACTTTCAGGGAGTGCACACCACCATCCTGGCCACCTAACAGAACCAGTTAACAGTCATAGCCCGAGGGGAACTTTCCTCGGACCTTGGCCTGCCAGGCTTTTGACTAGACTCAGACCTGAACAGCTAGGCTAGCCTTGTGTGCACCAACCTGGTTGGGAGATCGGCTGCCCAGCAGAGTGATCAGCACTCGGAAAAGGTCCCGCAGCATATACCATCAGCACTCCCTGAAGGAGCATACAGGCACCATCTGGTTCACAGACACAATCTGGGGCAAGGCACACTAGGGCTGCAAGGGCACCCAAGAGGAGGACAGCACATCAGCAATCTGTGACAGGGGAAACCCAGCCATCTAGTGTTGCGGAAATAGCCCTAGAGCCTCACAGGAGGCTCAAACACCATCCAGAGACAAGACCAACTAACGCCAGAGAACAAGATGGCAAAGGGCAAACGTAGGAACACTACTAACAGAAATTTAGGCAATATGGCAGCTTCTGAACCAAGCTCTCCAACATTAGCAAGTCCTATACCAACACACCAGAAAAACAAGATTTGGATTTAAAATCACTGGTCATGATGCTGCTAGAAGAACACACAAAGGACATAAATGAATCTCTTAAAGAACAGGGGAACATGAATAAGCTAGAAACCTGTATAATGGAAACACAAAAAATCACTTAAAGAAATTCAGGACAATAAGGCTCAAGAGATAGAAGCCAATAAAGAAGAAACAACAACAACAACAAAAAAAAAACAACAACAAAAACTTAAAGAAATGCAGGAGAACTTGAGTCAACAGACAGAAGTCATGAAAGAGGAAACACAAAAATCTCCTAAATAATTAAAGGAAAAAACAAACAAACAAATGATGGAACTGACCAAAACCATCCTGGATCTAAAAATAGAAGCAGAAACAACTAAGAAATCACAAAGGGAGACAACTTTGGAGATAGAAAACCTTGAGAAGAAATCAGGGGCCATAGATGCAAATATCAACAACAAAAAACAAGAGATAGAAGAAAGAATCTCATATGCCAAAGATACCATAGAAACCATTGACTCAACAGTCAAAGGAAATGCAAAATGCAAAAAGCTTGTATCCCAGAACATCCAGGAAATCCAGGACGCAATGAGAAGACCAAACCTAAGGATTATAGGTATAGATGAGAGTGAAGATTTACAACAGAAAGGGCCAGCAAATATCTTCCACAAAATTATGGAAGAAAACTTTTCCAACGTACAGAGAGTTACCCATGAATATACAAGAAGCCTACAGAACTCCAAACAAACTGGACCTGAGCAGAAATACCTCTGGTCACATAATAATCAAAACCCCAAATGTACTAAACAAAGAAAGAATATTAAAGGCAGTAAGAGAAAAAGGCCAAGTAACATATAAAGGAAGTCTTATCAGAATCACACCAGACTTCTCACCAGAGACCATGAAAGCTAGAAGAGACCATGAAAGCTAGAAGATCCTGGGCAGATCTCATGCAGACTCTAAGAGAACACAAATGTCAGCCAAGACTACTATACCCAGCAAAACTCTCAATCACCATAGATGGAGAAACCAAGATATTCTTTGACAAAACCAAAACCAAATTTACATAATATCTTTCCACAAACCTAGCTCTGCAAAGAACAATAGGAGGAAAACCTCAATACAAGGAGGGAAACTACACCCTGGAAAAAGCAAGACAGTTACCTTCTTTCATCAAACCCAAAAGAAGATAACCACTCAAATATAAAAATAGCATCAAAAATGACAGGAAGTAATAATCACTATCCCTTAATACCTCTTAAAATCAATGGACTCAATTTCCCAATAAAAAGACATAGACTAACAGACTGGATAAGGAAACAGGACCCTACATTTTGCTGCATACAGGAGACACCTCAGTGTCAAAGACAAAAACTACCTCAGAGTAAAAGGCTGGAAGACAATTTTACAAGCCAATGGCCTCAGGAAATGAGCCGGAGTAGCCATTCTAATATCAGATAAAATTGACTTTCAACCTAAAGTCATCAAAAGAGACACAAAAGGACATGTCTTGCTGGTCAAAGGAAAAATCCACCAAGAAGAACTTTCAATTCTGAACACCTAAGTGCCAAATGCAAGGGCACCCTCATTCATAAAAGAAACTTTACTAAAGCTCAAAGCACACATTGCACCTAACACAATAATTGTGGGTGACTTCAACACTCTACTCTTCCTCAATGGACCGATCAGGAAAAGAGAAACTAAACAGGGACACAGTAAAACTAATTGAAGCTTTGGACCAATTGGATTTGACTGATATTTATAGAACATTTCACCCTAAATCAAAAGAATATACCTTTTTCTCAGAACCTCATGGTACCTTCACCAAAATTGACCATATAATTGGTCACAAGACAGACCTCAACAAATACAAGAAGATCGAACTAATCCCATGCCTCCTATCAGATCACTATGGAGTAAGAGAGGTTTTCAATAGCAACAAAAAGAACAGAAAGTCCACATACACATGGACTCTACTCAATGACACCTTGGCCAAAGAAGAAATAAAGAAAGAAATCAGAGACTTTTTTAGAATTTAATGAAAATGAAGGCACAACATACCCAGAACTTTGGGACACAATGAAAGCAGTGCTAAGAGGAAAACTCATAGCCCTGAGTGCCTCCAAAAAGAAAATGGAGAGAGCATACATTAGCAGTTTAATGACACACCTGAAAGCCCTGGAACAAAAAGAAGCCAATACACCCAGGAGGTGAAATCAATCAAGTGGAAACAAAGAGAACCATACAAAGAATCAAGGAATCCAGGAGCTGGTTCTTTGAGAAAATCAACAAGATAGATAAACCCTTAGCCAGCCTGACTAAAGGGCACAGAGAAAATATCCAAATTAACAAAATTAGAAATGAAACAGGGGGTAAAACAACTGAAACTGAGGAAATTCAAAAAATCATCAGATCCTACTACAAAAGCCTATACTCAACACAACTGGAGAATCTGGAGGAAATGGACAATTTCCTAGACAGATACTAAATTCCAAAACTAAATCGGGACCAAATCGATCATCTAAACAGTCCCATAACCCCTAAAGAAATAAAAAGGGTCATAGAAAGTCTCCTAACCAAAAAAAGCACACGACCAGATGGTTTCAGTGAAGAATTCTATCAGCCATTCAAAGAAGACCTAACACCAATACTCTTCACACTATTCCACAAAATAGAAACAGAAGGAACACTACCCAATTCCTTCTATGAAATCACAATTATGCTGATACCAAAACCACACAAAGATCCAACAAAGAAAGAGAACTTCAGACCAATTTCCCTTATGAACATTGATGCAAAAATACTCAATAAAATTCTTGCCCACAAAATCCAAGAACACATAAAAATGATCATCCACCATGATCAAGTAAGCTTCATCTCAGTGATGCAGGGTTGGTTCAATATACAGAAATCCATCAATGCAATCCACTACATAAACTCAAAGAAAAAAAAACCACATGGTCATTTCATTGGATGCTGAAAAAGCATTTGACAAAATTCAACATCCTTTCATGCTTAAAGTCTTGGAAAGAAGAGGAATTCAAGACCCATACCTAAACATAGTAAAAGCAATATACAGCAAACCGGTAGCCAGCATCAAACTAAATGGAGAGAAACTTGAAGCAATCCCACTAAAATCCGGGACTAGACAGGGCTGCCCCCTTTCTCCTTATCTTTTCAATATTGCACTTGAGGTACTAGCTCAGGCAATTAGACAACATAAGGATGTCAAAGGGATACAAATTGGAAAGGAAGAAGTCAAACTATCATTATTTGCAGAAGATATGATAGTCTAACTAAGTGACCCAAAAAACTCCACTAGAGAACTCCTACAGCTGATAAACAACTTCAACAAAGTGGCAGGTTATAAAATCAATTCAAGCAAATCAGTAGCCTTCCTATACTCAAAGGAAAAGCAGGCTGAGAAAGAAATTAGGGAAATGACACCCTTCACAATAGCCACAAACAGTATAAAGTACCTTGGGGTGACTCTTACCAAACATGTGAAAGATCTGTATGACAAGAACTTCAAGACTCTGAAGAAGGAAATATAAGAAGACCTCAAAAAATGGAAAAACCTCCCATGCTTATGGTTTGGCAGAATTAATATAGTTAAAATGGCCATTTTGCCAATAGCAATATACAGATTCAACCCAATACCCATCAAAATCCCAACTCAATTCTTCATAGTGGTAGAAAGAGCAATTCTCAAATTCATCTGGAATAACAAAAACCCAGGACAGCTAAAACTCTTCTCAACAGCAAAAGAAATTCTGGGGGAATCAGTATCCCTGACCCCAAGCAATACTACAGAGCAATAGTGTTAAAAACTGCATGGTAATGATACAGTGACAGGCAGGCAGATCAATGGAATAGGATTGAAGATCTAGAAATGAACCCACACACCTATGGCCACTTGATCCTCAACAAAGGGGCTGAAAACATCCAATAGAAAAAAGATAGCCTTTTCAGCAAATGGTGCTAGTTCAACTGGAGGTCAGCATGCAGAAGAATGCAAATAGATCCATCCTTGTCTCCTTGTACTAAGCTCAACTCCAAATGGATCAAGGACCTCCACATAAAGTCAGATACTCTGAAGCTAATAGAAAAGAAACTGGGGAAGACCCTTGAGGACATAGGTACAGGGGGAAAGTTTCTGAGCATATCACCAATAGCGTATGCTCTAAGATCAAGAATTGACAAATGGGACCTCATAAAATTACAAAGTTTCTGTAAGGCAAAGGACACCATCAAAAGGACAAATCGGCAACCAACAAATTGGGAAAAGATCTTCACCAACCCTACATCAGGTAGAGGGCTAATATCCAATATATTCAAAGAACTTAAGAAGTTAGACTCTAGAAAACCAAATAACCCTATTAAAAATGGGGTACAGAGTTAAACAGAGAATTTTCACCTGAAGAACTACAGATGGCGGAGAAGCATCTTAAAAAATGCTCACCTTTATTAGTCATTAGGGAAATGCAAATCAAAACAACCCTGGGATTTCACCTTACACCAGTCAGAATGGCTAAGATTAAAAACTCAGGAGACAGCAAGTGTTGGCTTTATATCAGCCTGCGGCCAGCTCAAGAGGCCCCAGCAAAAATTTTTACCGATTTTTATTTTTTCAACTTGAAACAAACAGTCATTCATACAAAACACGCACATGTGGACAGGCAATCGGTGCATCGAAGACATAGAAACTGAAGCGCGCCTGTAATGCTATGCTGAAGACAGGACCCCTCATAAAGAGATAGAGGACATTGCACAGAGCAGGTGGAAGTGGTCCAGCAGCCAGAGCCCCGTCAGCATCAGGCTCTTAGAGAAGGTGAATGTTAAAGAATTAACAAATCGACTGAATTTTGGGTAGTATCAAAAGATCACTGATTTTAAGGCTTAATATTTGTAGAAAAGATACCTTAAAATGTTTTATATATGGAAATGTATAAAGTAACTAGAGCTAAAAATGCACTGTTGTTAATAACCATTAAAAACTAGCACAGCATAGAAGGTGATGTCAACTTGGCAACTGGTAATAATTATTAAAATGAATGTGGTTAGTAGTGAGAATTCGATTTAGGTTTTTCTTAACCTTGAAAGTATGTTGGAGAGACTAAGTCGTGGAGAATATGGGAAAGAATTTCCCTGTTTGTATGTGTGCTTTGTCACCAGCAAGTAGTCAAAGGCTCTTGAGAAAAATTATGATGTCGTTCACACAAAGAGACAGGTGCTTTTTTTCTGGAATCCATGTGAGTTTTGAAACAGCATTACTGAAAATGACAGTGGAGATTCATACACTACTAGCAGACATGCAGATAACCCCTATCACTTCCATGGAGCAGCAAAAGGAGCTTCTGTTCAGCTCCTCTATGCTTCCGTCTTCAGCATTCTCAGCCCTCTCCAGGCACTAGAAATAACTTAATAGTGAGACTTTCCCTTAGGATTTCAAACTGAAGAAGTTAAAAACTTAACCTAGTCCTTCTATTCCTAAGCAACACCCCTTGTACCTTGTTAGAGTGTGCGTTAACTGACTAGCAACATGCTTGAAACACTGAGTTCTTGAAAGTCCTAAAGATGTTTTTGTTTGTAACGTGAGCTATTGGTCACTGACAAACATTTCAGATATAATTTAAATGGAGAGTGGTTTATGGCTTATGGTTTTGATCCAAGTACTGCTGGGTACAACCCTTCCATCCTTATGTAAGATAGAATATCCATGGAAAGAGACAGAGGCAAAAGTTCTTCACTTCATAGTGGCCAGAGTACAGCAAGGCAAAGACAGTTGATAAAACACTATGAACACACATTTCGAGTGACACACTGGACCCAAACACCAAAACCTCCATTTCATACCAACAATTCTGTCAAATCAACTGCATTTTAAAATGACAGTTTTCTAGCAATACACCGAACACATAGTATGTCCATCCACATAGTATTGAAATACAGTAGCAGAAGCCAAGGCATGCAGGCCCTTTCATATCCTCTTTAATTTTACATTATACATTGAACCAAATGTTGTTTAACAGTCCCTTCTCCCTTTTAATTATACTACACAGACAGGAAACTTCTACATAAACCTCCCAGAAAGCTTGATAAGCATTGCATTACTGATCCTTGCTTCTTCTGTCTTATACAAGAATAAGAGCAGTCCCATCTCAGATGAACTTAATGACAATGTTGAAAATGATTCCTCCTGGTCCCAACAACTATCTCATTATAAAATGGAAAACCCAAGTTTTTCTGTATGTCTGTATATTTTTAGAAAGGCTGGATTGTGCTGAAGAGGCAACTGACTGCCAGATAAAGTTAGATTAGAACAACATAGATATCCTCAATTCACATTTCATGGGAGGAAAGTCAACTGCACACTTTGCTGTCTGTAGAGTAAGCAGATTTTTGCTTTGGAATGTGCCTGGAGATGATGACAACGGGGGGGGGGGGGGAGGTCTTAACAAACTGCACACTGCAATGCTCATATCACATAGAACGTTTGCTTATGAGTTTCATTGCCAGGTGGAGTGACTCTTCAAACAATCTCTGAGTGAGAGACTAGGAAAGATGAATAGTGCAGTGCTGCTATTTGTTTGGAAGGAGAGAACCTTAGTATTGTATAGATGTGTGCTCCACCGTAGATGCTTCCAAGGGCGGACCAGGCTTGTTGGGTTTATCTCTTTAGCATCCAGTTTTCAATGCTATTCTAATTAGAATAAGGTATGGGTGATGGATGTTTAGTCATCATTGAGGAAAAAGGAGCTAATGAACATAAGCCTGCCAGCCAACGCTGAAGCATTGTCTATTTTTAATAAAGATTTATTAGGGCATACATGTTCATTCATTTATTTGTTTTCTTTGGTGACTTTCACACTATGAGGGAAGAGTTGAGTAGTAGCAATGTTAAGGTACACAAACCTTATCATATTTACTCTATTCTTTTATAGGAATGTGTCTTCTTTTATATGGAGATTTCTAGAACAGGATAATAAAACTTTAAATAGTATCCTTTATGTCCTACACACTATATATAGTATTTTTAAAGGCTTGTTTTAGGTGGGGGAGGGAAAGTAACTATTAAGCTATTTATCTAAGCTAGGGAAATAGAGCCAAATCATAATAGCCAAACACTTTGAAACTGATAAATCATCTTAAAAATATCCCATGTTGCATATAAACAGTATCCAAATGTTAAAATGGACTTACAGCAAACCCTTTTAGTTGGGAGAATCATCCCTATACTATGGGACAAAGCCCAAATCAGAAGAGCATTTAGATGCATTGCAAAAATGTTATAAAATGCATCATTGTGTTGAAGAAGTTATAAATAAAATCAAAAGAAAATAATAAATATGATAACATTGTGGGAAGCTGGTACTTTAAATTTTGACTGAAAGCATCAGTTAAAAGTACAAAAACAAAAAATAACATCGATTGTGGACATTAGAAAGTGCAACGGTTGGAGAATTTATTACATAGAAAGAAGGCACACTCATGCTGTGTTTACTTTATGCCAGAGTCCTTTAGTAACTGTTTATTTAATTTAAAAAAGGATGGAGGCAGAAATGTATGTTACCAGAAAATCCAGAGAGAGAGGCTAGGGAAGACTAGAGTATAGCGACAAATTCAGACAGCTGACAGGTCTGGAAACTGCAGGTAACAGTGGCTGCTTACAGAGAGGATCTCCTGGTCACCTTTCATGTGGTGGTAGGAAGAATCAATTTAGGATTATTTGCTAAGAGGAAAAGGAAGAAAATAGGAGAGAGGGAGAGTAAGAAGGGAGAAGAGAGAAAGAAAGCAAAACAGAAACAGAGCAAAACTAGAAGGCTTCTGCTTTGTTTTAATTCTCAGCTTCCACGCTTCCTCTTTTGTCTTCCATCTCTTGTGTCCTACTTCCCTTATTAGATGCTCACACACCTTTTTCTTAAGGGCATGTTGTCTTCACTTCTAATGAATGTCTTAAACAGATTTGTGTAGTCCATGTCCAGGATTTGTGCTTTTCCTTTGTACCTCCTTGATATTGATCTTATCCCTAACTTCTAGGATTTTATTTAATGTGTAGATTTTGAACCTTTTCCCCCCTATTTGTTTTCAAAATAGGAAGCAGGAGAGAAAGAGAGCAAGGAGAATGGAGGAAGAAACAAGGTCTTGACACTTAGTAAACCTAAAGACTTCTCTGTTCATTCTAAGTGCACACTCACACATCCAAATCAACTAACTGCAGTCACCAGCTCGTGAAGTAAACAACTAATTTAAGGTTATGAATAAAAACTACCTGAAACAGCAGACCAGAGCCAACTTTAAGTCATAACAGTTTTCCTAACCCATGTTCCACTTTACCTTAAGATTACCCAGGAAAGCCAATTATATGCTTTCGGGTTCCTCGGATCTTTACAAGAGCAGAAGAGATCGCTGTGTGCACTCCCGAGATTCCCAGACAGACATTCGCCCTGTGGATTATAGCATTATAGAGGCTTTGCCTCTTCCTAGTTCAACCTTCAGTCCTTTACAGAGATAGATCACATATCAACAATACATTTGTTGTCCGTCATGGCTACTTGGGACTGCCCATTTCTGTTGACTTCCATTAATACATTTTTGAGGATTATCAGTTCTTTTGCAAATTCTAAAGAGTCATAGCAAACAGAGTATGAAAATATCTTGGGCAGCTACATAAAAATTATACTATATAAAAAGAAGATCCAGACTACAACCTGCACACATCCAAATCAACTGTCTTCAGTCAGCAACTCATGATATCAACTAACCCAAGACATTGAGTAAAAATACCTTCAGCAGTAGACCAGAGCAAACTGAAACTCATAACAGATTTCCTAACTTTTGGTCCACTTTACTTTAGGACCACCTAGGTAAGCCAAAGGCAAGCCCTAAATAATCACACAGGAAACTCTGACTCCACTTAGCCTGTTTACAATGTTCTCATAGTATTACAGCTATGGCTTTCCATGACTGCTCTGCAAAGTGCGGGCACTCCAGTGATTGCCATAGAGGCACAAATGATGCTGGCTGATTCTCTTTCTGTAGTATACTTTGGATAAATAGCCTCCCCATATCCCCTTTGGGTGATCTTCACTTATTTCACATTGAATTCCAAGCCAAATCGCCTCCTCCTTGATGTAGATGTCTCCATTTATAGTTGGAAGAACCATGCATCTTAAGCAAAGCAGCAGAAACTACAAACTAAAATCTGATAGCTTCTTTTTTGCATTAACTGGGGTCCACCTCTGAATTACATATTATTATTGCTTTTGCTTTCTAATCTTCTAAAATTTATAAGGCATTTTAATTAAAGTTTATACAAAGGAAAATTATATATTGACTTTATTTTTCTGGACATTATTCAGAAATATTTTTTCACATATTCAAGCTTAATGATGTGGTCCCAGTGAAGAAAATGTTATTAACATACAAATACTCACACATAGTTCTTATGATATTATTATGATGATGATGTGTTTGATTGTCTAGATTTTTTTGCCATCAAATGTACCCACATTTTAGATCATGGTACTATTATTCTGGAAGTAACTATGAGCTAATTTAGTGAACCACTCAGCTGTCTAATAAATGTTCTAATTAATGGGGTACTTTTCAATTAAAAAATGCTTCTTGGTTATGTTCCTAATGTCTTTGTGGCTTGATCAAATAATGTGAAGACCCAGCACTCACACATACTCTTACCAGAAGAAAGGAATCAGGCTGCTTAACAGCAAGAAAAGGCTCTTTTGAGCTTTGTTAGCCAAGAAAAGTGGTCTTCACAACTGCAGTTGCTGTGTGAGTAGTCTGATTTTCTTCTATGTGCTTTTCACCTCTGCATACACACTGTGTCCTTGAGACACAGAGTAATTTAAAGTGGCTCTTTGCTATGCCTCGTAATGCAGCCTTTTTTTTTCCCTCCACTGTGCACTCCAAGGCTCAGTGTGAAAGAAACATTTATCCTACTTAATCATGACACTGTGGATGCCAGGGGAGATGAGTGATGTGACAATGGGGAGAGCATCCTGGCTCCTGTCTTCCTACTAGTAACTACACTAGAATGTACTCTTCCCCAAATCTTAAGTGTGTGTGTGTGTGTGTGTGTGTGTACAGTATAGCCACGGATGATCAATTTGCTTCTGTTCCCATCCAAATTTGCAACCCCATAGCACAAATTTATTACATAACCTGAAGTTAATGAAATAATCTGTCTTCAAACCCTAAAGATGAATTCTGTGCTCTTTATTTCTGTCTGCTTAATGATGTCACTCTTTTCTGTGAGGCCTTTAGCTTAGTGAATTTCAAGAATATTAGCCTTAATTGAGCAGAATTCCACATTTACTCAGAGAACTGATTCTTGAAAACAGAACTAAGCTGAAGCCATTAAGCATCACGATCGACCCTCTGTCATTTGATTCCCCTCTATTTTGATTTCAGTCCCTAAGTATGTATTTTATTAAACAGAAATAGTTGAATCACTTGAGTGCTCTTAATCAATAATAATTAATGATATCTGAGATGTAATGGTAATTACTGATACATACTTGTTATGTGCTCTGCAGTGTGCTAGAGAGCTACAGTTCAGAGTAATCTCAAGAAGGAGATACCATGATTGTATCAACTTAACACACAGAAATAAAACTGGCCCTGAAAACAGGATTTTGCTTTCTCAAGGCCCATAGTCTTCCATTCTTGGTCTTCTTCAAATGTATATCATTTTGTTAGTTCTTAAACAATTCCACAACTGCTATGGAACATGTTCTCTGAACCCCATTATCCTATAACCAGAGAACACATGCTTATCTATAGGAGGCCCTCAACAAACTGGAGCCTACTGACTACTACTCATAGGTTTGTCTGCAGAGGCCCCATCTAGCTAACCTTTGCCTGAGAACCAAACCCCACTCTGTCTCCAACTGTATGGAATTCCACCACCAAAGAACACATTTTGGAAAGTCCAGGAATACAGAAGTAGTGAGAGATTAATTGAAGATAAGATTAGGTGAAGCTCTATGTGAGAATTTCGGGTGATCCAGCTGTAGCAGGTAAGAAACACAGCTGTATGTAACATTCCATCAATACTTATGTACGTAAGATCTATGAATGCATTACTTTTTTTTTTCTTTTTTTCATTCTTTTTTTTTATTCGATATAATTTATTTACATTTCAAATGATTTCCCCTTTTCTAGCCCGCCCCCCCACTCCCCGAAAGTCCCGTAAGCCCCCTTCTCTTCCCCTGTCCTCCCTCCCACCCCTTCCCCGTTCCCCGTTCTGGTTTTGCCAAATACTGTTTCACTGAGTCTTTCCAGAACCAGGGACCACTCCTGCTTTCTTCTTGTATCTCATTTGATGTGTGGATTATGTTTTGGGTATTCCAGTTTTCTAGGTTAATAACCTAGTGAGTGCATACCATGATTCATCTTTTGAGTCTGGGTTACCTCACTTAGTATGATGTTCTCTAGCTCCATCCATTTGCCTAAGAATTTCATGAATTCATTGTTTCTAATGGCTGAATAGTACTCCATTGTGTAGATATACCACATTTTTTTGTATCCACTCTTCTGTTGAGGGATACCTGGGTTCTTTCCAGCATCTGGCAATTATAAATAGGGCTTCTATGAACATAGTAGAGCATGTATCCTTATTACATGGTGGGGAATCCTCTGGGTATATGCCCAGGAGTGGTATAGCAGGATCTTCTGGAAGTGAGGTGCCCAGTTTTCGGAGGAACCGCCAGACTGCTTTCCAGAGTGGTTGTACCAATTTGCAACCCCACCAACAGTGGAGGAGTGTTCCTCTTTCTCCGCACCCTCTCCAACATCTGCTGTCTCCTGAATTTTTAATCTTAGCCATTCTGACTGTTGTAAGATGAAATCTTAGGGTTGTTTTGATTTGCATTTCCCTAATGACTAATGAAGTCGAGCATTTTTTAAGATGCTTCTCCGCCATCCGAAGTTCTTCAGGTGAGAATTCTTTGTTTAACTCTGTACCCCATTTTTTAATAGGGTTGTTCGGTTTTCTGGAGTCTAACTTCTTGAGTTCTTTATATATATTGGATATTAGCCCTCTATCTGATGTAGGATTGGTGAAGATCTTTTCCCAATTTGTTGGTTGCCGATCTGTCCTCTTGATGGTGTCCTTTGCCTTACAGAAACTCTGTAACCTTATGAGGTCCCATTTGTCAATTCTTGCTCTTAGAGCATACGCTATTGGTGTTCTGTTCAGAAACTTTCTCCCTGTACCGATGTCCTCAAGGGTCTTCCCCAGTTTCTTTTCTATTAGCTTCAGAGTGTCTGGCTTTATGTGGAGGTCCTTGATCCATTTGGAGTTGAGCTTAGTACAAGGAGACAAGGATGGATCAATTCGCATATGAATGCATTACTTAACAGAGCTAGACACCTGGTTCTGCTGTCTTAGTTAACGTGCCTTTGAGAGCCCCGAGAAAAGTATATAAAACAACTAACAAAAGAAAGCACTCTTAAATGAATAAATGTAAAAGCTTTATTACATAGGGTTCTTAAGAACAAGGTGGAGACATACAAGCAGAGAGAGCACATACTGTAAAGAAGCCCTTCTTTTAGGCCATTTTTAGAGAGAAGTTCTCATATATTCTAGGCTCTTTTGAACTCGCTGTGTAGCCTAAGAAGACCTTGAATTCCTGATCCTCCTGCTTCCATTCCCAGTGCCTGGCATATAGGAGTGTACCACACTGCCCACTTGGTTTACACTGCATGGATGGGAACAAGAGATTGGGACAGGCTAAGTAAGACAGGGATTCCAAAGTTCCAGCCTTGGGCATGGTCTTCCTGGATGACAGGATTGCCAAAGGAGTTCCTGTTTCTTTGTTGTCGCCTAAAAGCTTTGTGTGCCTAGTCAAGGAAGCTCAGAGCCAACCAAGTATAGGGTAAACTCTCATCTGTCCTTCCATACCTCATCTCAGCTTTTGACATAAATCCTTTAAAAAAAGTCTCTTGTGTGACTAGCCCCTGGGATTCCTCCAACTATAAGGAAACTCAGTTTCTAATTCTCTCTCTCTCTCTCCCCCCATTTTTGCCCTCTAGTTCTCTCCCTCCTTCTTTTATTTCCTTCCTTCCTATTATCTTTTTTATGTTTCCACCTGTAAACCTATTCTAAACATCTCAGTAAACCTCACCCTTCTTAGACCCTGAATTTCATTCTTTGAATTTACAAAAGTCCCAAAGCCACTAGTTTAAGGCAACTTAGGGAACTAATTGGGTTTGGGGGGACACTAGCTCCCCACTGCAGGTCTTATGACTCTCAATTATTCTCAGAGACAGCCAGATATTCACATATCAGTATTAGGAATTAAACACAAGGCTTCCAGAGTGCTAGGCAAGCCTTCTGCCATCAAAGCTACACTGCTAGCTCCTTAAATAATCTTTTCTTCAAAGTTTGACATTTATCCATGGCAAAAAGTAATAGATACCCTGAACACTGTTTCACAATTCAAATTTAGCCACTGCCAGAACACTTCCAACACTCCTGCCTCTGCCTCCTAGGTGCTTGGATTACATGTGTTTCTAAGAAGTTATCTGCCTCTTTGCTTGCCCCTCCCCCACCCTTCTCTTTCTCTGTCTCAACAGTCTTCAGGGGTTCTATTGTCTCTTTTTTCATAATAAAACTGTAGCTTTTTACTTTTCACTTCCAGAAATAAATTCCTTACATTCCTACAGACCAGATTCCTTCATGTGTTAAATGAAAATATTTTAGTGTTGCCATGGAGATAATGGTTCTAAAATGGTCAGCAAAGTGTCCAACACCCACTTAATCTTCCAAAGCTACTAGTTACCAGCTATGGATTTGCTCCTATGGTCACTCCATTTCTTTCATTTCTTTGCTGTGATTTTTCCTCTATCACATCACTTACCTGTATCCATATACAGTATGACATCCTATGAAGAATTCTGAGATGTGGTAAATAAGATCTACTACACGTCAGGATTTTACATATACATCATGGCACTGGTATTAAGCTTCCTTAAGAGCTATAATTGACTATGTGAAAAACAAGACAGATTCAGTGAGCTCACAAACAAAATCAGCAACTAAGACTAATCACTGAGTCTGCCAAAATTCTTGAGATACTAGGCATAAGTTGAGGATCCTTTGACCATCTGCACTAAGCAACTGGCTAGAAATCTAAAGTCTCTTGGTTTGGTAATATAACTAGATTCTCAGAATCCAGGAAAGCAGTATTTGTGTTGTTTCAGTTTTATTATATCTAAAAGGATACATATTAGTATCAGTCAAAGAGCAACATACCTCAAGGTCTGGAATGTTCTCAAATGCAAAGTGGCATTATCTCCATATATATGAAGACACACTGGCAACCTGAGACACTCATCCTAACCTCAGCACCTATCAGTCTATGGAATTTGTTGCGTACCTCTGACCCAATCACAGTCTACTGGTAGACCCTGTTCTAGTTTTTCATCCACTGGGGCATATCAGATGAAGCTATAATGGAGATAACCAATATCTAGGATCCATCTGTTAGCTAGGAGATAACCGAGCTGTGAAAAAAGTGAAAGTAATAACCTTAGGCCCCATGGCTAAGAGTCTCCTAACTAGATTCAGGGTCCAGTCAGGTCTTCCTCTCAGTTCTACAGGTCCTATGTATGTATCCACCTTCCTGTACCCTTCCATTTCTCTTCATAGTATCTTCTGAGATGCAGAAGCCACCCTCTTGGGAAGCCTGTTTTCACTGCCCTAATATGAAAAATCCTTGATCATTCTACTGTGGCCTCACTCTAAACCATTCCTTTAGCATAAACTATCTAGGGCCCCTGGAGAGATGTCTAATTACAATGTACTATCTGAAGAGCCCTTAGGGGGTACATGAATCAGAATCTGAAAGATAGGGAAATATCAAATATTTAGTGGGAAAAAAGGCTGATAGGTAAGGAATTCTCTCTTATCTACTGATAAGATAATCTCTAGTAAGTCTGATCCCTAGGAACACCCCAACTCCATTTCCTAACACACTCATTGAAGGGGTCTCTGAGTCAGCATAGAACATACCCAGAGACCAAATTCTCAGCACAAAAGGGATTTATTATCCTGGAACTAGAATTAGGGCTGCCTCTGGAATGGACAAAGAAAGCAGCAGGTGTGTATTTTGAAAAAAGAGAGATGTCTGTACTAGGATGAATTGTTAAGCCCTAATTGGACATGTTAGCCTATACAGTCAAATAATGAATTTTGATTGCCAGGCGTTAGTTCTTTGATAGTTACGCCTGAATGATCAGTCTCAGGAATGAGTTGGGCACAAGATCATGACCAAATAAGGGAAAGGACATTGATGGCTAGCTTTAGGAATGTAATCTAATGGTTTAGCAAAGGAGAGGTAAGGAGAAAGGGCAAGATGTGATTGTATCCTATTTGTAATGCTTGGGCCCTTCAGTAATTTCCCTAAAGTACTGAGTCCAGGTGGAAGTAATAAACAGCAGAAAAAGCAAAGGTTGTGCATCTGCAGAGAACATGTATTCAGAATTATCTTTCACAAAGATCACACAGAGGAAAAATGCCCATGGCACCAGAAAAAAACTGATGAAACTAGAGAAGGTGGCTTTAAAACAATGTGCCTAGGAGCTCAGCCATCTCCTACCTAAAGCTTCAGCTATATGGATTTCAGAAACAGATCAGCTGCCAGACAGATGCTTTCCAAAAATATCTTGGAGACAGGAAACTGGTAAAGGAAATGGGTTTATTTAGTTTTTGGCCTGTACTAGGAAAGGAAAAATTCTCAGCTTCTCATCCCTTGCCCTGTAGCACTGCTACAATTTATAGAAAGGAGGCAACAAAAGCAAGGAACTGTCAGTTTAGCTGGGAGGTAACTATCAGATTCCTCCCTAAGTGGGTTGATATAGCAACCATTATAAGAAGTGTCAAAGGATAAAATTAAAACAATATACAGTTCTCAATTGGAGTTACCTAGCACCACTTGATTCCGTCAAATAGAATAAGTGTTCCCAGGAGCCAAAGAGACAAGATTGGTTTGTTTAGAACATAATAGCATTCATTTTAACATTGGAGGATGGTGTGAAAGGAAAAATGGATTGATTAACATCATGCTGCTTCTTGATACCTAGTTTGAATGAGGATAAGACAGAGGGCCATTCAAAGTGTCTTTTGGTGAAATGTACCTGCTATCTCTTTAATCCTAATTGCTCGGGCTACCTTAGTTACTTTTCTGTTGCTATAATAAAACACCAGAACCAAAGGCAACTTGTAGAAAATTTTATTTTTAGTTTACAGTTCCAGAGGGATAAGAGTTTGCCAGGGCAGGGAAGCACCAGCAAGGGGTAGGCATGGAAACCAAGCAGGAAGTGAGAGCTCAGTCATACCCTCTACCCCAAGCAGGAGGCAGGGAAAGAAAGTGGCAAAAACTAGGGTTTAACTATAAACACACTCAAATCCCAGCCCCAGGAATGCTTTCTTCAGCAAGGCTTTACCTCCCATTATTTCCCTGTTGTAGTGCTGCTCTATTGCTGTGAAGAGACACCATGAATAAGACAACTTTTGTAAAGGAAAGCACTTAATTCAGGGCTTATGTTAGTACCACAGATCTAAGGTGAAAGACTACCTCCTCCAACCAGTATGGCCAAATTAATTAAAGCAAGCTGTTTTGTATGTGCCTGTGTGTGTGTGTGTGTGTGTGTGTGTGTGTGTGTGTGTGTGTGTGTGTGTTTACATGGATTGTCAATGGGCAAGATAAGTGTTTTTATAGTTCAGGAGTAGACGGTTTCCAAATGGGAGATTTGGCAGACAAATAGGGAAGGTTATAGAAGCAGAGATTAAGTGTAACAAGTTGGTCAAAGTAACATCCTAAAACAAAGATATTGTTGCAGGGTGGTCATAGCAAGGTAGTAACAAGGTGGTCATAGCAAGATGGTCATAACAAGTTGGTAATAATAACCTTTTGAAGCAAAGGCATGATTGCCATTTCCTGGGACAGGTGGTATAGGACCATTTGCAGTGTAAAGGTTACAGATAGTCATTGCCCAATCCTTGAGAAATTAATTTATTCTTAAACAGGAATGAACCTTACACACATGATAGAGATGTGACACAGAGAGGTCTGAGAGTACTGCATACACTGCAAGATTTATTCATCTCACTGCTGCCAGAAAGTCTTGCACAAAAGTCTTTGATATGAACTAGGAAGGATGAGGAATAGCTGTGCAGGAAAAGTTAGGTGATGCTGACGAAGGGATTCTCAGTGAAATTTAGCTACTGAACATAATCATATGAGATAAAAGAATGAACTTCCCTACCCTGCCATACAGTAAATGGGCATTCATTTTATAGAATCAGAATTTATGGTAGGTTGAGTTGAGCACAGGCAGAGGGAAGAAGAGAACCAGCATAGAGGGGCTTGTGATAAAGGTGAATCTCTGTGAATGATCAGCTGTAAGATAAAGAGCAGGATTGCTCTGTGCTACAACATCCGTTTGCAGAGTTTTACAGTTTGCCTGTGGGGCACAGCCAGCATACCCCATCCTCACAAATCTCAAGTATTAACAGCTTGATCCTTGATCAAGGCAATATTCAGAAAAAGGGTTTGGGTAACTGTTTGGATCATGAGGGTTTTTCTTTCATTGATTTATTAATCCATCGCTGTATTGAAAATCAAATTAGACTATTGGGAGGGGATATAAATGTGGAAGGTAGGGCTTTGGAATTGTCCTTTGAAAGATATATCTTGTCCTAGCTCTGCTCTCTCCTCTTTTCTCTTCTTTCCTTCTCTCTCTTCTCTTTCCCTCCCCCTCTTCCCTTCTCTCCTCTCCCCTCTTTGCCCATTCACTCTTCTTGTCTCTCCTCTTCTTTTCCCTCCCACCCACTTCCTGCCTATGATATAGTGAGAAACTTTTCCTTCATAACACCTCCATAATGTTCTGCTTCACTACAAGGCAGGAGTACAAAATCAAGTGAACATGGCGCTACTGAAGCTTCAGCACCTGCAGCCCTAGCAAGCTAGGATTGGCCAGTCATCTTCAACAAGCCAATTAAACAGGAAAGTGAAAAATAAGATAGTCAATGCCCTCACACTGGGAAAAGGGGTAGAGGTCCTCAAATTCTCTTCCAGCATCTAAAATGAGGTTCAGATTTAAATCGAAGTCAGGAGGCATGTATAGCCACCCAATCATTGTTAAAGTGGAATCTGACCACCATTGCTGTCTCAGCTCCACTCTCCCCTCCAAGGTGGTCAGACTGACTTATTGTCAGAACTGGAAGAAAGCCACCATATCTTTCTTGTTGGCTGGACCTCAGTTTTTCTGTCTTCCAGAAAGTGACTCCTGTGGAAAATTTCACTATTTCAGAGGTCATTGTTTCACTATTTAATTTCAAGAGATAATGTGAGGTAGGGAAAGAAGTGTCCTTTTGAATATTTTTCCATAACTTATTTTTTTATTCATATTGCATCCTAATCACACTGCCATCCCTCCTCTCCTCCCAGTCCCACCCTTGCAAATCTCTCTCCCATTAAAGCCTCCCCTCAGCCTTGTGAACTACTCCACCATAGGACATCTAGTCCCTAAAGAACTAAGCACTGCCTCTCCACTGAGGCCTAAGCAGGCAGTCCAATGGCAGAGAACAGAGTTCGAGACAGCTCCCACTCCCATTGTTAGGACACTCATATCAATATTTTGATTTCTCCTAGGGAAGTTATAATGGGAAAGTTATAAATCACTGGAAACTATGAGCCCACATAATTTCTTTTCCTTAAGTTGCCCACACAAGTATGAGAGGAGAAATCACCAAGAAGGTTTAAGATCTGTTGTGAGCCACGTCCTGCATTACATGTCTGAGATCTAGAATTGTTATGCATCATCTGTAGCTGTAAATAGTTAATCCTCTCTGAGCTCCTGGCAGGTTGCTCTGGATTCATGAATAGAAGACACAAGGATGCAATGTTTATGTTTTTTATTAGATATATTCTTTATTTAGATTTCAAATGTTGTCCTCTTTCCTGCTTCCCCACCCCCCAAAATCCCTAACCCATCTCCCCTCTCCCTGCTCACCAATCCACCCACTCCTGCTTCCCTGTTCTGGCATTCCCCTATACTGAGGCATGAAGCCTTCACAGGACCAAGGGCCTCTCCTCCCTTTGATGTTCAACAAGGCCATCCTCTGCTGCATATGCATCTGGAGCCATGGGTCCCTCCATGTGTACTCTTTGGTTGGTAGTTTAGTCCCTGGGAGCTCTGGGGTTACTGGGTGGTTCAAATTATTGTTCTTCCTATGGCATTGCAAACCCCTTCAACTCCTTGGGTCCTTTCTCTAGCTCCTCCTTTGTGGACCCTGTGCTCAGTTCAATGGTTGGCTGAGAGTGTCTCCTTCTGTGTTTGTCATGCACTGGCAAAGTCTCCCAGGTGATAGCTTTATCAGGCTCCTGTCAGCAAGCACTTGTTGGTATCCACAAAAGTGCCTGAGTTTTGTAACTGTTTATGGGATGGATCCCTAGGAAGGTCAGTCTCTGGATGGTCTTTCCCTCTGTCTCTGCTCCACATTTTGTCTCTGTATCTCTTCTTGTGGGCATTTTGTTCCCCCACAAAGGGACCAGAGTATCCATATTTTGTTCTTCCTTCTTCTTGAGCTTTATTTGGTAAGTGAATTGTATCTAGCCCAATGGTTGGGCACTTCTAAACCTCCCCATAGCTAGCACACATTCCCCTATAGTATTGTTGAATTAGCACTTGCTAAATCAATATTTTATTTGTATTTATATCAAATTTATAAGTTATCTCTGCTACCTCATCACAATCGGGAGAAAGGCCCCTTGAGGTCACTTTCCCAAATTCATACATGTCAACAGGCTTATGATATCTGACCTCTCTGCTTCCCTGTCATGGCAATTCGTCCTATGCCCCTCTCATGGTGAAATTCCTTGTTCTCCCCTTTTCCCTTGTCTGGGAAATCTAAAAATCCTGCCTTTTTCCCTCAGCTCAGCCACTGGCTGCTGGCTCTTTTTTGATCAATCAAAACCCACCTGGGTACAGGGACCCTCAGTGACTTGTAGATTCTGATGTGACCTTGGGAGCCCAGTTAAGACAAAGCATTAGAACTAATCCCCAACAATCATTAATTTCACTTTATCGACAGAGATATGAAAGAGCACAAACATAAAGGCTGACCTTCTACCTTTCCATTCGAGCCTGTCTCCATCCCTGGGGATTTACTTTCTTTGTCTAGAGTCTTAATTTGAACACCTTGTTTCCAGTCATAATTCCTAACAAGCCTGTGCTTCTCATCTGTGGTCTCGGGGTCATCTCCTTTAAAACATTTCAAAACATTTTATCTCAGATTAATTTATGTGAGCTCACCGTTTCCAGTGTTTTATCCCATTATAACTGTCCTGACAGAAATTAAAATATTTAAAGGGACTCTTAGCTCCCTACTTTGTTCTTTGACAGAACAGATATTGGCTTATGTATAGATTTCAAAGGTCAGATTTTGTGTGAACACCATGTCAGAGGGAGTATGCATTTTCCCATACACAATGACCCTGTCAGGAGAATCACCATGTTTGGATTCACAATGGTCCCAGAAAAATGCCTGGTGCATAAAGGATAATGTCAATAAGGATGAAATTTTTTTTACCATGGAATATTTTTATTAAAATTGTCAAATATGAAATCAGGCAGGTCTCTACAATAATTTGAATTTTATGCAAATAAGAATCTTATAATATATATTAAACTTTATTCTCTGACTTTACTCAAAATAGTAATACACTGCCAGGTGTGCAGAAAACATTCAGGTAAAAACTTATCTTTTGAGACACTTCCAAATGTAAATTAATTTTCTATTACCAATGTCCTAAACTATATTCTCGGCTAACTCATCTAACCAGTTTTGCTGTATAATTTTATACTCCCTTTGTTGATGTTCCCAGATAAGTTATGGCTTTATGAGCTATGGCCTATTAGCAGCATTTATATTATGCAAGTTATTTTGCATAAAACATTCCTGAGGAAATATGAATGCTGCAACCTACCACAGTACCAAGGAAATGTGCTGCTGGTTGAGAAAAGAAAATCCTTTGCTCACCCACAACCTTTTTTTCCTAGCCACTGATGTTTTTTATCTCAATAATAGCTTGTCTCTAGCAAATTGTTTCCCCTCTTTTTTGCCCTTTTATCAGATTTAAGTTGAAATTTCTATAATGGTAGTATACTGTTTCTCATTTCATAGTATAAAGTTCAAGGGGAAAATCTGATTTTTCAGACTCCAGTCCCCATAGTTAATAGTAGTTAAAAGGACAATGTATTACCTTACTACTATTACCTTACTAGTTGGCTCAAGGAGTGAGCTAAAAATCAAAATAAGTGCACAATTGAAATGAGAATTGAAGAGCCCCTTCCAATCAACAGGAAGAGCTTTAATTCTAAGAGTTAGAATTTCAGCTTCCAATAGCAGCTCATAAGAATTCCCTAATATAAGGGTGTGGCCAAGAAACAAGAGAGCTTCCTGCTTTGATTTAGGACTAACATGCATCAAATTAATTTCACTTTCTTTAATACGTATCTCAGATGAAGTAAGACCTTATATTTAGGGATCTTTTCTATCAGAATACACTGTAATTTTAGGATATATTTCATTTTTAATATACTTTAAATTAATTCTGCTACCTTAACCTTGTTCCCAAGTATCTACCTGATTCTCTGTAATTCCCCCAGAAATTATTTGATAATTTTGTACAGCTGGGAATCTAAATTTATTAGAAGAGCTAGATAGTAGTGTCATATATTATGGGCATGATTTGGTGTTCAGATCCTCTGCTCTGTTTGATCTAGAATGAAGAATAATGTTCTATAAGACAGAAATCCAAATAGGAGCTAGAGATAAAATGGATACTCCTTTATCTTCTGTTCTCCTCAAATAAAGAATCTAATAAACTTCAACCCTTTTTAAAACAATTAGTAGTAGCTTTTAAATTTCCATTTAAATATATTTTTAAATACCCCAAAT
This sequence comes from Apodemus sylvaticus, assembly GCF_947179515.1. NCBI lineage: Eukaryota > Metazoa > Chordata > Mammalia > Rodentia > Muridae > Apodemus > Apodemus sylvaticus. The sequence continues at coordinate 72,534,815 of NC_067486.1, read as the reverse complement.
ATCCACTTGTGTCTCTACTGAGTGCCTCTATGTACACTGAAGCTGTTAAGCAACACTGGCAAGACTCACCTGCTTATGTATATTAGTGAATCTTTAGTGAATTGGTGGATTAGGAAATCAACAATCCTAGCTTTTTTCTACACCCACCCTTTCTATCTGTCTTGACCCCTTTCTTGTATTGTCTAAAAGAGCTACACTCATTTGTGGTGTTCATTCCACTAAGCAAAACTTACTTGAGTGCCTCTTAGGTTTGTTTAGAGGAATAAAGGTACAGCTCCTTTAGAAACTACAAGGGTTAATGCAGACAGAAAGGGTAGGTATAGAAAAAGCCTTGGGCTATTGATCCCCAATCCACTAATTCACTAAAGATTCATTAATACACACAAGCAGATGAGTCCTGGCAATGTTGCTTAACAATTTCAGTGCACATAGAGACACTCAAGACTCATTTGGCCATAGATAGGATTTTATGTTAAAGAAAACAACTTAGAAATATGTGAACAATTGGTTACTGGCACTATAAAGTATATAAACCACCAGTCTACACTTAGTGCATTCTGACATCAGCTACTAAAGCAACTGCTAATAGAAACTAATAATGCCTATTGTCAATGACTAAATGCTTCCTAACCACTCATTAGAGACCATAGGTTTTAGATAATGAGAGAAAGGGATTTAAGGTAAGAAGATAAATTTCCAAGTGCTTTCTGAAATGAGGTTACTAATTCAATATTTTTGTAGACTGCTCTCAAGATTATGTGAGCAAATGCCTCATAAAAGACCAGCGAATATACAATGTTGGATAGTAAAAGAAACTTAGAGGATTTAGAAAAATTGGACTCAGAAATCTAATTATGAATTTATAAAAACAATGACTGAAAAAGAAGTTTGGAAAATGTGTTTAAATACAAGTTTTGTAGAGACTTGGAGGTCAGCGTAAAGTACTTGAGGTATGCTATCTAAATGAAATAGAAACCTTTGGGAGCTCTGAAAGAAATGAGAAAGGCTGTCAGAGGATGCTGTCAGGAATGCTGACAGATCAACAGAGTAGCCTAAAAGGGGATTAGATTTCGAGCAGCCTGAAGAAATGGGAATCTGAATGGCACTCCTTACAATCACTCAAGGAAGCAAAAATGGCATCACCATTACAGTAATAGCCATGAAAATGTGACAGAGTGATAAAACTCCTTTTCTGGCAGTTCTGTTGGCTGAAGCAATGGCATTGGCCACTGGTTCTAGAAGATGCAAGAAAGATCACACTGGCATTTCAAAAACCCATGACGGAAATGGAGGGCTGACTCCAGTTTATGTCCAGCTCATTATAATCTCATAGTGAGCTGGAAGTGTGATTTCCAAGGAACTAAATGAAATGTCTACTGCATGGTCACCTTGACTATTTATTTGCAAGGCATTTGCTCACATAAATCTGTGTGGCAGTTTTTGAGCACATCATCTTCCAGTGATATTAACCAAAGATATAAATACAACTGTTGAAGTACATGTTATAATTGTAGCTAATAACGTCTTGGTGATTCCCAGCAGCCAAAAATAGTACTATATCAGCATTTTACTTTCTAAACTATTTATACTGTCTTGTGTGTGTGTGTGTGTGTGTGTGTGTGTGTGCTTGGATGTATATGTATATGACACATATCTATTAATGAGAAATATGAAAGACTTTGTAACATCACTTAAAGCAGCATCTTCCAGATTACTAAAGCACAATATTTACAAGTTATTTTTCTAATAACACATATTTCCTTAACACTACAATCGGGAGAAGCTGCCTTTGGCACAGAACTAGCTCATGATGAATATTATTCTTGCTTTTGTCTCTTATCATTTGCAAACTGAATGAATTAAAGAGTCAAACATAAGAGACAAAAACAGAAGTGCTTTGGGGAAGTTATGAGTGGCCATTTCTTATAGAATCATTTCCCTTAAGAAGTATATTTTCAAGCTCTATTGTGGTAGGATGAAGACCACAAACTTGCAGATATTTTCAGAACTAGACAAATGCTACAGACTGCTATAGCCGGGTATGGGAGTCCCTGGGATAAGGGTCCCCGACGTCCAAGTGGGTAAGGATTTGGCAGTGACAAACAGAAACAAACACAGAGGCACTTTGAATCTGAATGTATTTTGTAGCTCTAAAGCAGGGGATTTTATACATTGAAAGCCAAACATAGCAACTCTTAGAAACCATATCCAATGAAACAATCAGAAATACCAACAAAAATCATTTGGCATGGTAAAATATAAAATTCATCTGAGCATTACAACTCAGAAACTACATGTTCAGTGAACCACACACAGAACAGGTAACATCATTATTAATAATATAAAACATCAAAAAATAGCAATTCTAAAAGAATATATTTTCAATAGCACAGTCATTTAAGGCTAGTAGCCCATTCCCAAGAACAGGTTAACAAATCTTTATGGACAGTGCTCTTAACCACTGAGCGAACTTTCCAGCCCCATATGGTTAATTATTATTTAACATCTAATGCCTAATTTTTTATAAATCTTCAATGCATAAATTTAAACTATTTTAATTCTTTCTAATTAAGGCTTTCTGTACAATATACCAAAACCCACCTCTGATGACACAGGTGCAGCCATATGAAATTTTATTGCTGGGAAAGTTTCTATCAACCATAATAATTCAGTAAATGATTTGAAAAGTAAAGGGTTGGTTTCCCTAGAGATAAGGTTGTATTAGTGACCCCAACTCTGGGGATGGTTTCATCCCCATTATTTTGCTTAAGATCATGGTCTAGGCTACCAAGAACCTGAAACTAAGAAAAGGAATGAAAGAGAACAAACCATAAAAATTGCCATGAGAACTACTGCTCAATGTGTTTGCTCCAGCCGAGGGTTCCACAACTGGTTCCAGGAGACCTCCTTCTTTTGAAGTCTAATGCCTCAGTCTGTGGAACTTGCCACATAGATTCTACTGGGGTTGGTGTGGCAGAAGATCACACTTGGAAACATTATTAGAATTATCCAAAAACTGAAGAGCAATAATAATGAGAAAGATAATGACAAAATAATCTGAGAAAAAATTAAGAACATCTCAGAAGTTTCTAATTTACAATTCACACAGCAGCTGCTAATGTGTATAGAAGTATCAGCACAAAGTATTTCCATAGGAAGTCAGCTACCATAGCCACAATGTCTGATGTTGGAGAAGTTATTTCCTCTTAAGAATATCAGGCTTTCAAAACATACCCATGAAAGCAATTAATATAATAGTAACGACTTCAAGTGAAATCGTTAAAAGATCTAGAATAAAATTTCAAAAGCATTCCAAACAGGGAAAGCATTTGCCTAGTTTCTCTAAAGAATGAAAGGTAGACAAGATAGTAAAGGAAGTTACACACATTCAGGCCTGCACACATGTGCTTATGCATAAAAACATATGCTACATGTGTTTCTTCTCTACCAAAAGTAGTAATTACCAGCCATTTAAATATATGTGATTGCAATAAGATGTCATCAGGAAAAGAGTAAAAAGACAGAATTTGGAAAATAGACTTGGTACTATGAAGCTCAGTGGCAGGCTGACTCTAACCACGTGTAAAGAGCCACTTTAAAAGCACTGTGTGTACAATAAGCAATCTGATTCATAAAGTTCACAGAGATTCTGCATAACAACTTTGAAAATATTCAAGAAATCATCAAGTATATAAAGGAATATTTAACATTATTAATCGCTAGTATGAGATTATTGATCAATGATGTGAGAAATGCAAATTTTAGTTATTATGAGTTACTAATGACTGTCAGCAAAAATGATAAAGTTTGCTATGAACAGAAAGCATTGCTTATTATGAATGGGAACTTGAATTTTCTTACATTTTTGACATGTTAGAGAATTAGTAGTATTGACTAAAACTAATTAGAGGCCAAAAGGTTGAGGTAATTTGAGATAGGCTTCCAGAACAAATATAACATATTAAAAACCATAAAAAGCCCTTAACTGGAAATCTTTTTTTTATTCGATATATTTTTTTTTTACATTTCAAATGATTTCCCCTTTTCTGGCCCCCCACTCCCCAAAAGTCACTTAAGCCCCCTTTCCTCCCCCTGTTCTCCCATCCATCCCTTCCCACTTCCCTGTTATAATTTTGCTCTATACTGCTACACTGAGTCTTTCCAGAACCAAGGGCCACTCCTCTGTTCTTCTTGTACCTCATTTGATGTGTGGATTATGTTTTGAGAATTCCAATTTTCTAGGCTAATATCCACTTATTAGTGAGTGCATACCATGATTGATCTTTTGAGACGGGGTTACCTCACTTAGTATGATGTTCTCTAGCTCCATCTATTTGCCTAAGAATTTCATGAATTCATTGTTTCTAATGGATAAATAGTACTCCATTGTGTATATATACCACATTTTTTTGCATCCATTCTTCCTTTGAGGGATGCCTGGGTTCTTTCCAGCTTCTGACTATTATAAATAGGGCTGCTATGAACATAGTGGAGCATGTATCCTTATTACATGCTGGGGAATCCTCTGGGTATATGCCCAGGAGTTGTATAGCAGGATCCTCCGGAAGTGACGTGCCCAGTTGTCTGAGGAACCGCCAGACTGATTTCCAGAGTGGTTGTACCAATTTGCAACTCCACCAGCAGTGGAGGAGTGTTCCTCTTTCTCCACATCCTCACTGTCTCCTGAGTTTTTAATCTTAGTCATTTTGACTGGTGTAAGGTGAAATCTCAGGGTTGTTTTGGAAATCTTATTCATAATTTACCCACTTGCCAAACAAAGAAGGAAAAAAAAAGTAAAAGAAATCATGAGCAAAATGGATGCATCTTTCATTAAAATACTTCAAAGGAATCAAAGAATGCAAATACTGCTACATGAAACAGATAGATTAATCTTCTTCAATAAAAATGAGAAAATGAAACCGAACATAAATTACAACATTATATAAATTTCCAATTGTATGAAGTTCAAAGACCACCAAACTGAGAAGGGAATTGACATTCGCGACTGCCTTCGAAGTCAGACATCATGAACCAGTTAGTGGAGCCATAGATCACAGCATCGATTAAAGCCCACAGGAGAACAGGAAACAAGTCTGCGAACATCTGTGACCCTCCCCACACTCCAGTCTTAAGTAATGAGTTTTGTTTGCTGAGGGCTGAGAGTGGAGGTAAGGTCTAAGACAAACTTCTATGAGACAGTATTCTCCCGTGAAGGGAAATCAGCTAGCTGAAGTACAAGCAAACCAGGCAAGCTGAAGGATAGTTCTGAAAGAAACTGAGAGTGTTCAGTCTGCAGTACTGCTAATCTACAAGGTCTGAAACATGGCGGCAGACCAGAGAAATCTATGAGCCACATCGGACATTTTTGAGTGCATAAAGTGGCCCTCTGAAGCTGGGTAGAAAATCAACAGAGACCAGAGATGCAAAGGTCCAGAACATAAATGGAAACCAAAGAGAAGGGTACAGACTCCAGGAGTGGCACACAACCTTTTCAGCAGGAAAAGCCGTGAGGATGTAATGTAAAGGAACGAAAGACCTAGACTTTCACCAGCGCTACATTCTATCTGTGGTGAATGTAAAGTCCTGATGTTCAACAGTTCTTAAAGAGTGGCAAACTAGAGAGACAGAGAGGGAGGGAGGGAGCAGGGAAGAAGGAGGGGGGCAAGGGAGGGAGGAAAAAGAGAGAGAGGGGGGGGGAGAGAGGGAGACGGAGAGGGAGAGGGAGAGGGAGAGGGAGAGGGAGAGGGAGAGGGAAAGGGAGAGGGAGAGGGAGAGGGAGAGGGAGAGGGAGAGAGAGAGAGAGAGAGAGAGAGAGAGAGAGAGAGTCCACACAGCAGACTGACACAGCTTGACCTTAGACAAAGGAGCAACAAAACTCAGAGGTTGTTATTGTAAACGTCTTATTGAACTTCTCTCATAAAATGGACAACTTAAAGTGTAAAAGGACAAGAACACAGAGAAGAAAAGAAATCTGCTCATGGTTAAGAGGAGAAACAGCCAATTAATAAAACCCCCAAAGTGCTTCAGAAATCAAATGAGGAACAGCAGCTGGCAGCTTCCAAGAGACAGAAACTAAACCACGTCCAAGTTGAAAATGAGGCTCAAAGACCAAACCAAACCCTGTTCTCATTCTCTCTCCTCCCGACCTTGGTCTCTGCCTGCTTTCCTTTATCACCCAAATGACAAAATCACCAAACAGTTGTTTTCTAGCAGAAAGGTGAGTCCGAGAACATTGGGGTACCTACATCGATTCTCAGATTAAATAATTACTAGGAAGTTGAACGGAACTCATCATGCGCTCTTGGGTGTGAATTAGTATAGCAACTTTCAAACACATACTAACAATGGAAAAAAGATGTAAGGCGAGCTAAAGGAGCCCAGATGTAGCTTGCAAGAGTCCCTCCCACTAGACATGCACAGGATGCATTTTTTTCCTCCAGCAACAAATTCTGGCAACACATTTAAAACATTGTATGTCAGAGATTGTCTTCAGAGACTCAGTGGTTTCTTGTTGGAAGCTGATCTCATACATATGTTTCATGTAGCTCTTTAGAACATCCAAGGTGTCTAAAAATAAAAGTGATATTGAACATGGGGCATATCACGTCATAAATAGTTTAAGCATAGCCAAATATCACAGAATGATGAGGTGCCTCCTGGGATCAAGTTTTCAAATACCAGTCATTGATGATCCTTGTAAAAAGATCTTTCTAAAGACAGCATTCTCAGTTTGTTTTGTTTGTTTGTTTGTTTGTACTGTTTTTCCTTGAACACTCAGAAATGGAAAGTGTGAAGGCTATTTAGGACAGAGCATATTTGACAAACAACCACATAGAATCTTTTATACCTTTTTTCCTGACTTGCACATGCGAGGATCAAATCAAGGACTTTAAGATATGATCTAATCCACAACCATACAATTTTAGGAGGAATATAAGTAGAGCAAATTAGAGCAAAAGTGTTTAAAAAATAAAGCTACAGGGAACTAAATAGACATTGAATTTATTCTCTAGGAGTGAGTTCACATTATTATTGATTAGCCTGCCCATAACTCACACTCTTGCTTCAGCCTCTGAATATCTGAGATTATAGGTATATGCCATTATGTATAACATTCATATATTTTTAGATGAACCCTTTGAGTCCTTAAATATCTGAGTAAATCTGTATCTAGAAAGTACACTCGAATTACAATTTCAGTGTAGTTCTAAGTTTGAAATCTTTTGCTTATTCATAACATTAAATTTTATTTTAATATAATGTTTATTCTGTGAGATTTCTTTAATGTATACTATTGGGAACAAGCAAAAGAAAGTTATTCTTAGTACTACCATTTTGTTTTTAGACTCTATTTAATCATAGGGAGAACTAAATTTAAGGTCCCAGGCCCTAGGAAAGCTGAGGACTTTCCTGTAGCTGAATAGCTTCTGTTGTAAACAATTGTCTGAGCCCAGACATCTCATGGACAACTTTTAAGGAGAGTTGTATGAGTCCAGTCATCTCAAGGACAACTTCAGAGTCAAAGAAGTTCATGTTCCCAGGCCTATAAACCAATGTCTATCCAATTTCTCCAAATGTTTATTTAATTCTTTGTTTATAGGTAAAGAATATCAACACTACTGCTGTCTAAACAAAGGTACATAGTCATAAAAATATATAACCAATTGCCTGTTATGGTCTAATTGAGTACATGTAGCCGTCCTGTTCCTTTGTCCCCATATCAGCTCTGGACTTAATGTCTATAGGAGGATTAAGGACTATTATGCCAGGTGCCCTAGATATGGCCCAGTCTCCAATGAGTACTCCCTTTTTAATTCAATAATTTCAAAATACAATTTAATAATGCTACAGCTAACCCCGGTTACCCCCTTGGTCTGTTTTCCCAGCCTTTGAGAAAAAAATCTCTCTTTTGGAAAAAGGTTCAGATCCCAAACTGGCTGGCTCCATGAGCACTCAGAAAATAAAACTTTGAGTTTTTAGCTTCTGTATCTGAAGTGAGTTTTTTCAACTTCCACCCTGAACACCACAATACAGTATATTTTGATCCCATTTCCAGAGTGCTTAAAAGAAACTCATCAGGCCAGCAAGATGGCTCAGTGGGGAAAAACTCTTGCCACCTAGCCCCATGACCTGAATTTGATCCCCAGATACCTATATTACAGAAAGAAGTAACGCCCAACATGTTGACCCCACCCCAGATCTGCACCTGCAACCTTGGTGCTCATGTGCCTTACCCATATCCATACACACATAAGATAAACACAGTAAAAGTAATTTTCTAAAAGGAAATTCATAATAACATGTTTGAGCACTAGAATATTTATTTTATTCACATAGACTTACATACACAGTTTCACTCGGCAGGAATGAAAAGTAAAAGGAAGACAGAAAATAGTAAAGGAATCTGTGTCAGCATTTTCCACTGCTGGCTAAGAAAGAATGGATCTTAGCACATGAGTTTGATTGCACACTCCCAGGACATGCTACAGACACCATAGCACAAAGTCTGCAATCCAAGCACCCTCTTGCATAAATCCCATGTCTCCAAAGTAGTACCACAGGCAACTACTCCCCTAGTCCAAAATTGTCAAGTGTATAAATGTAACTGTGAAAAACTGGAATTTTACTAAGCAAAGATACAGTGGAACAAAACCTGTATGTTGTCTGCAGAATTAGAAATTTGCTGAGCTTCCTCATCTCTGATATCTTCTTATGCTTTCTCTAAATCGAGAGTTTCATTGCCCATTTTGGGTTTTGAATTTCACAATATTTCTTTGGGATAGGAAAGGCTAAGACTCTCAAATTATCCCCACTGGCAAGAAAAACGCATGAGGACACAAATAAGTAATTTGACCAAAATTACAACTTAACATATATTCAAATCCATGATCATGAATTTCTGGTTTGAAATTCTTCCCTCAAGTGCCCAGGAAAGAATGGCTCCACAAATCCCACATGCACTGCAACTAGGAGCAGGAGTCATCAAACAAAAGACTTCAGACATTCCAATGACCTCTCAAATTTCTCTGTGGCCATAGTAAACCTAAAATGACTTTTCTCCTTTTCTAGCCTAAAAATGCGCAGGTGCATTTCACTGTGTCAGCAAAGAACTAAGACATGCTCAGATTTTAGCTCTGATGTGTGCAGCCTGGGGCTTGTTGTACCTGAGCACCAGAAATGAAGCTCTGCTTTGAAACAAAACAGCAGGCACTATCTTTCATCTCAGTCAGCTCATGCAGAAGTATGGGAGCTGGAGCTGGAGAATAAAGAGTCAGTGCAATGTATTCTCTCCCTCTTTGCTCTTACCACCGAGGTAGTTTTATGATTCATCTCAACCTCTTTGAGGTCCATAAAGGAAACTTGAACAAGACATACAATATTGGTAGGGGAGCAGCTGGCACTTTTAAGCTTTATGATTTGTGCTGGTTTGGCATTTTACACAGGTGTTCCTCAGGGATCAAAATATTAGCCATAAAGTCTACACACTCCCCAGGGAAATCTGATGACTGGGCAAAGTCATTTTAAAGGCTCTTAGTATCACTTTGGGAAAATCAAAGTTGTTTTTTCCACATAACTTTAAGTCAGGGGTTTAGCACCTTTGACAGGTCATCTCAGGCCTGGATAGCAACTGCAGGCCCTCTGGTTTCTAGTGTTGAATATTCCCGGGTCAAAGAAAGTATATCCAACAACTGGAGGGCAGCAGCTGTGAGACTGGAACTTTGGAAAGATTGCTCCCTTTTCAATCATAAGACCACCACTCCTAATTCAGGAAATTCATGTGTGGAATATAATCAAAAGGGAACACCTTTAATATTTAAAATGGACTGAATTAAAGAGAATACAACTAACATTGATAGACAAATTACATTTTAAGGTAAATTTACCTTAAGGCAATGACTTCTTGATCATAAAGTTATAGATCTTTATTGGATTAAAATATCAATCTTTCCTGAACTTAAAAACTATACTTAAAACCAGTTTGGTCTTAGTCTAAAGTTTTGGAATAGCTCTTTCAAGATCTCTAATGTAATAATAAATATTAAAGTCTTCAATACTGAGAAGTGCTGTGTCAGTGTGTGGAATATCTACTTACTGCTTTAACAGCCCAGGACATGAATACTTACAACCGAAATGGCTAAAGGAGGAGGAAGAAGGCACAATGGAATTTCTAGATAATGGTAATCAGGATTCCTAACGTCAGGATATAAACAGCATGGCATGGGATATCTCCTGCAGCACAGATGCAATGCTAAGGGAAATAGAATAGCAAACAAATGTTGACTCAGATTTGGCAAAGACCCCAAGACTGTGTTACTCACCCCTTCCCTGTTAATCCCTGGGAACACTCCGAAATTCAAGATATTTGCTCTTGTGACAACAGGTTCATCAAATCACATTGCTCAAGAAATCAGCTCAATTCTAGTCCATTCTATGCTGTTTGAATGGCATTGTTCATGTGAATAAAAGAAACCTACAGGTATAGGTTCTCATATAATCTAATGCAAAAACATGATTTACTGACTGACATATAATTCAGTGTAGTCATAGTGGAAACAATGCAGACTAAAAATAATAACTAGGGTTTCTGTCTGTGCCCAGAGCTTATCCTGAGTCACAGTGCCCAGAGCTGATTCTGTGCCACAGTGGTCCATACACAAATACCACCACCTGGAGGAAGTGCATCTCCCAGGAGTAATGAGGAGCCTGAGAGTCCAGGTAAGTTCACCACTTCTGCTCAAATTCCTAGCTCAAGAGGTGCCTGCCCAGAGCCAGCAAGACACAGGAACCAAGGAACAGCCAGGAACAGGATCCTTCCAGTTTGCATCTGCACCTCTAGGCTGACCCGGTGCCAAAGGTGTTTATATCAAAATTCCTTCCAGAGAGAACTAGTATCCTGGGAGTAATGACACACAGGTTTACAGGAGGGACAAGCCACGGACAGAGACGTTAAGATGAACTAACACCAGGGATAACCAGATGGCAAGAGGCAAGGGCAAGAAATTAAGCAACTGAAGCCAAGGATACATAGAACCACCAGAAAGCAGTTCTCTCACAAAAGCAATACCTGGATACCCCAAGATACCAGAAAAACAAGACTGACTTAAAGTCACTTCTCATGATGATGATCGAGGATACTAAGAAGGACATAAATAACTTCCTTTAAAAAATGCAGGAGAATACAGGTAAACAGCTAAAAACCGTAAATGAGGAAACACAGAAACCCCTTAAATTATTATAGGAAAACGACAACCAAACAGGTGAAGTAATTGAACAAACCATCCAGGATCTAAAAATGGAAATAGAAACGATAAAGATATCACGAAGAGAGACAATTATGGATATAGAAAACCTAGAAAAGAAATCAGGATTCATCGATGCAAGCATCACTAACAAAATACAAGAGATAGAACAGAGAATATCAGGTACAGATGATACCATAGAGAACACTGACGTAACAATCAAAGAAAATGCAAAATGCAAAAGATTCCTATGCTGAAACATCCAGGAAATTCAGGACACAATGAGAAGACCAAATCTAAGGATAATAGATATATAAGAGAGCAACGATTCCCAAATTAAAAGGCCAGCACATATCTTCAATAACATTATAGAAGAAAGCTCCCCTAACCTAAAAAAAGAGATGTCCATAAACATAAAAGTGGCCTACAGAACTCCAAATATATTGGACCAGAAAAGAAATTCCTCAGTGTCAAAGATAGACACTACCTCAGAGTAAAGGGCTAGAAAACAATTTTCCAAGCAAATGGTCTGAAGAAACAAATTGGAGTAGCCATTCTAATATCAAATAAAATCAACACTCAACCTAAAGTTATCAAAAAGGATAAGGAAGGACACTTCATACTCATCAAAGAAAAAAATCTACCAAGAAGAACTCTCAGTTTTGAACATCTATTCTTCAGATGCAAGGACAGCCACATTCATAAAAGAAAATTTACCTAAGCTCAAAGCACACATTGCACCTCACACAATAATAGTGGGAGACTTCAACACCCTATTCTCATCAATGGACAGATCATGGAAACAAAAACTAAACAGAGACACATTGAAACTAGCAGAAGTTATAGACCAAATGAACTTTTTAGATATCTATAGAACATTTCATCCTAAAACAAAGGAATATACTTTCTTCTCAGCACCTCATGGTACCTTCTCCAAAACTGACCATATAATCAGTCACAGAACAGACCTTAATAGATGCAAGAAGATTGAAATAATCCCATGCATCCTATGAGATTATCATGGACTAAGGTTGGTCTTCACTCTCAACAAAAACAACTGAAACCCCACATTCACATGAAGCTGAACAATGCCCTACTCAATGATAACTTGGTCAAGGAAGAAATAAAGAAAGAAATTAAAGACTTTGTAGAATCAGGAGACAGCAGGTGTTGGAGAGGATGTGGAGAAAGAGGAACACTCCTCCACTGCTGGTGGGGTTGCAAATTGGTACAACCACTCTGGAAAGCAGTCTGGCGGTTCCTCCGAAAACTGGGCACCTCACTTCCAGAAGATCCTGCTATACCACTCCTGGGCATATACCCAGAGGATTCCCCACCATGTAATAAGGATACATGCTCTACTATGTTCATAGCAGCCCTATTTATAATTGCCAGATGCTGGAAAGAACCCAGGTATCCCTCAACAGAAGAGTGGATGCAAAAAATGTGGTATATCTACACAATGGAGTACTATTCAGCCATTAGAAACAATGAATTCATGAAATTCTCAGGCAAATGGATGGAGCTAGAGAACATCATACTAAGTGAGGTAACCCAGACTCAAAAGGTGACTCATGGCATGCACTCACTAATAAGTGGATATTAACCTAGAAAACTGGAATACCCAAAACATAATCCACACATCAAATGAGATACAAGAAGAAAGGAGGAGTGGCCCCTGGTTCTGGAAAGACTCAGTGAAACAGTATTCGGCAAAACCAGAACGGGGAAGTGGGAAGGGGTGGGAGGGAGGACAGGGGAAGAGAAGGGGGCTTGCGGGACTTTCGGGGAGTGGGGGGGCTAGACAAGGGGAAATCATTTGAAATGTAAATAAGTTATATCGAATAAAAAAATTTACATCAAAAAAAAGAAGAATTTAATGAAAATGAAGGCACAACATACCCAAACATATGGGACACAATGAAAGCAGTGCTAAGAGGAAAACTCACTTCTGAGTGCCTCCAAAATAGAAACTGGGGAGAGCATACACTAGTAGCCTAACAGCAGACCTGAAAGCTCGAAAACAAAAAGAAGTAAATATACCCAAGTGGAGTAGATGGCAGGAAATAATAAAACTCAAGCCTGAAAGCAACCAAGTAGAAACAAAAAGAACTATATAAAGAATCAACAAAACCAGCAGCAGGTTCTTTTAGAAAATCAACAAGCTAGATGAACCCTTAGCCAGATTAATCAGAGGTCACAGAGACAGTATTCAAATTAATAAAATCAGAAATCAAAAGGGAGATATAAGAACAGAAACTGAGGAAATTCAAAGATTCATCAGATCCTACTATAAACGGCTATATTAAACAAAAATGGAAAATCTGGAAGAAATGGACAATTTTCTAGACAGATACCAAATACCCAAGTTAAATCAGTATCAGATAAATCATCTACCCAGTCCCATTAAACCCTAAAGAAATAGAAGCAGTCATTAACAGTTATTAAAAGTCTTGCAACCAAAAATAATCCCAGAACCAAATGGTTTTAGTGTAGAATTCTATCAGACCTTCAAAGAATACCTAAACTGTTCCACAAAATAGAAATAGAAGGAACAACAACCAATTCATTCTATGAAGCCATAGCTGCAATGTGTATTCTCTGGTGGAAATGGAACAGTTTCTGTTTAATCCGGAACCTGTCACAATTTCCTTTCATAGAAGACTTCATAAGAGATTTTTTTTTCTATTTCTATCATGTTTAATGTTCCAAATAGACCTTAAAAACTGGTTGAGTGAATATTACTTTTAGCTTCAGAATACATCATGTATATTTAAGAGGCGTTTACCTATTATAAATTATTTTGATGACTTTAAAATGTTAATACTGTGTTTTAAAATAAATTTCATTAGCTTAATAAAAAAGAAATTACAAATAATAACTAAAATGCATCAGTCTAAATTTTCACTAATTGAAACAGTGGTAACAAATTTTAAAAAGAGCAAGGAGGGAAATCTGGAAGAGTTTGGAAGGAGAAATGAGATGCAAGAAATGATGGAATTATATTATAATCTCAACGAGTAAATAATTAATAATTTAAAACATTTACATGTCATGGTTGGGGATTCAGCTCAGTGGTACAATACCTGCTTATCATACAGTAGTCCCTGGATTTAAAATTCTAGCCTCACAAATAAGGCAGAAGTAATGAAAGATAGTAGGGAGAAAAAAGAGAAAGAAGAAGGAAGGAATGAAGAGAGGATGGAGAGAGAGAGAAAGAGATAGAAGGAGGATGAAGGAAAAAGAGGTGGACTAAATGGGGATGAGAAAGGGTGAGAGATGAATGGAGGAAATGAGGGAGGAAGGGAAGGAGGAAGAGAGGGAGGGAAGGAGGGAGGGAGGGATGGAGGGAGGGAGGGAGGAACAGAGGAAGGAATGAGGGAGGAAATGAGGGAGGTAGGGTGGGAGAAAATGAGGGAGGGAGGGATGGAGGGAGGGAGGGAGAAAACATGAGGGAGGGAGGAAGGGAGGGAAGGAGGGGGAAGGGAAGGAAGGAGGGAGGAAGGGAGGGAAGGAGGGAGGAAGGGAGGGAGGGAGGAAGGGAGGGAGGGAAGAAGGGAGGGAAGGGGGAAGGAGGGAGGGAGGAAAGATGAGGGAGGAAATGAGGGAGGGAGGGAGGAAGGGAGGGAGGAAACATGAGGGAGGGAGGGAGGAAATGAAGGAGGGAGGGAGGAAGGGAGGCAGGGAGGGAAGATACGAGAGAGGCAGGGAGGGAGAGATTTTTCTGTCAAAATAGTTCTGTAAAATTTTACAATGTAGCATGAATATTTGTTTAGGTATATAAAACTAGGACATCTTCTCAGGAGAGTAAAATATTATATCTATAGAAAATACTAATATTTAAGATTAATAATTAATAAATGAATGTTAATGCATTTAAAATACAGATTATTTCTTACAAATACCTGTTATGCTATTCTAAATTATGTTTTTTTCTCTTTATTGTCTCTTTATTATTATTTTTTTAAATATTTTTATTTTCTATATTCTTTGTTTACATTCCAAATGATTTCCCCTTTCCCGGATCCCCCCTCCCCATATGCCCCATAAACCTTCTTCTCTCCATCCATTCTCCAATCACCTCCCTCCTTTTTCTCTGTCCTTATATTCCCCTCCAATGCTAGATCAATCCTTTCCAGGATCAGGACCCTCTCCATACTTCTTCATGGGAGTCATTTGTTATGCGATTTGTGCTGTGGGTATTCAGGGCTTCTGGGCAAATGGTTTTATCCGGAAAATATCATCCTAAGTGAGGTGACCCAATCACAAAAGAATACACATGGAATGAAATCTCTAAATTATCTTATTTAGCAAGACTTGTAACTCATATGGCAGGATTCATGAAGACCCATTACAAAGTTTTCAACATGAAAAGCAAACTGTCCTTTCAAAAAAACCACAATTATTTGGTAGATAAAATAGTAGTTGGAGAAAGCACTGAAGGAGCTGAGGGGGTTTGCAGCCCCATGAGGGGAGCAACAGCATCAATCAGCCAGACCCCCTGGAACTCCCAGGGAGTGGACCACCAACCAAAGAGTACACATGATGGGACCCATGGCTCTGGCCACATATGTGGCAGAGAGTGGCCTTGTTGGGCATCAGTGGCAGGAGTGGTCCTTGGGCCTAAGGGTGTTTGATGCCCCAGTTAGGGGAATGCCAGGGTGAGAAGGCTTGAGTGCACAGGTGGGTGGGTGGATAGGTGGGTGGGGGAGCACCTTCATAGAGGCAGGGGAAAGAGGAATCAATCAGATAGGGGGTTTCAGGAGGATAGACCTGGAAATGGGATAACATTTGAAATGTAAATTAAAAAACTCCAATAAAAGAAAGATAAAATAATGATGTAAGGGGAAGATAATGGTATATAAAGTGAACAAATAACTTACAAAATATTTAAAAGAAAAAATCTTAGTTTGTTTCTTTAAATATAGTACACAATGGTTTTCCTTCTACTACATAACATTCGCGTGTACTTTCAGAAAACTTATTTGCATATAAAAGCATTGAAAGTTTGAGTAAGAAGAATTGTCAGCTATGGTGATGGTCACTGCAGAATAAAATGTGTTAAGGAGCATACGCTGACCCAGTATGCCCTCACCAGCTGGTTTCTGACCCCTCTAATTCTGAGAAGATTCTTACTGACTCACATTACTTTATGTGGTTACCAAGGTCAACTCCCTAATAATTGCAGCATTTCAACCTCCTGATGTTTTTAGGGTTCAGTATGGCATGTGGTATCTGGGAGGCCCCAGTAAAAGAAAGAGGGACTCCTATGGTGGATCTTTCTTCATTCCAGAATCGGTTCTTGTTTGCAATCGCTGCTCATTCCTGAAGTAGAATTATGGGATTTCACCAAAACAAGAGACCTAGTCTTTGGTCTTCTATTTGCCTAGGAGAGAAGACACTAGTCATTAATGGATGCTGGCAATATCTAGCACAATGTCCAACACACTCTTTCCTTTCCCGATGTCTCCCTGGTTATTTTTGTTTCCAATTACTTCTGCAAAACAGTATTCTCTTCCTACAAGATGGGAGAACAAGAAAATGAGAGAGTTTTGTTTTCTTTGTTTGCTAGGGTGCCCCTTCCTATCCCTTCTGAGTGTGCCTCCTGGGTGCATTTCTCCTAGAACTTTAGCATCCTGTTCTTGAGCAACAGAGGCTTTCTTGTACTAAATAACAGACTGCTAAAACTAAGGAAGTGCACTCTGGGATTTGCAACTAAGAATCCTCAATGATAAATGTTGCAAATAATTAGCCGTCATACACAGTGAAGATAAATGGAAAAGGTGAATTTCTGAGCAGTCAAATTTTCTATAAATTTTTAATTAAACTCAAATTCAATGGAATTTAAAACTGAGCTATCAAACTGAATAAAAAGAGGGCTGAGATAAAAAATTACTGTCTTTCAAGAAAGTATCGTGTGAGAGAGAAGGTGTCTTCTTTCTTTATATATGCCAGATGTATTCCTTTGGGAAAATTTGAAAATAACCTCTGATAATTATTAATTCTATTTGCTCTCTTCCAGGTTGCTTTCCTTATGTATAAAATCAGCTTCCTTTTTACCTCTATTTTCCTTTTTTGTCATAATCCATTTATTATGGATATCGTACCTGTCAAGTATAATTTTCTAGTTTGGTTTTTTTTTGTTGTTGTTGTTTATGTAAAGCCACTGCTAAGAAGAACTTCAGTTCCTAATCCAACTTTTGAAGTTCACCGATACTGAAAGGATGTGCACTAGCACTGGTTATCAGTGTTTGGGGGAGCTTGACTCAACGCCTTGTTTTCTGATTCTTATGTTTTCCATGCCTTCCTAAGGCAGAGGTTTCAATATGCATTTCTCTGAATTTACCGAGCCATGTATATTATATTATAATCTGTATACTCTAAAATATACAGAACCTAACATTAGTAATAATGCCAGGTTCAACTCAGTGTTTATATTGAAGCCTTATATTGAAGAGCTGCTTAACTCTAGCTTCCTGGAAAGCTCTTCATTATTTGGGCATGACTTTTAATCATGGGAACTTTCGTGCTGAAGTAATTACTTGCCGTAATATGTCTTTTGAAACAATTAACTTTTCCTTGGAGTGACTACAGTTCTATTTGGCTTATAGGCATCAATGTCTACCCTGCATAGTAAATCCTAGAAATTATTAATTATCTCACTTAAATAGTATACCCAGACACTTGAGTATGCCTCACCTTAGAAGATTGCTGTTTTCATAGAATCTATTGCTTATTGTGCTTTTCTTAGAGTAGAAAACCTTGCCCTGGCCACATGCAGGGTCAACCAAATGATACAATAAGTCCATATTCACTGTGAATCAATTCATTGAGGTATTCCCTCTCAAGTAGTTAAAGGCCTTTGGCATAATGAAAGCCAAATCACAGACAGATATATTATTAACAAAAATAGCATTCTGTCTAGACATCACTGACCTGCACCCCATTCTCATACATGTTCTTTGTCCTCAAGGTGCTTTATTTATGGACTCACACACACACACACACACTCACACACACACACAGAGCTTCTTTCAAATGAAAACTAACGGCAGACAATGGCAAGAGAAACAGTGAAGGCAGGACTCCCCTGCACGTGTCTGCTTGCCCTAGATCTGACCTACCTTCCATGTGTGAGCAGGGCCTTTCCTGGTGTTGAGAGTAACACAGATGAATCCATGACACAAATATGAACATGTAAAACTTAAGGCTGGAGGGCAGCTCGGGAAAATCTGGCTAGATACATACAGTAAGTTCAGAGTGTCATTCTACTGTCGGAATAGTAGACAGTGGCCAAGGACAAACCCACAGTTATCACTGTCCACTAGTACTCCCCTTGACATTTAAGGCTTGTCCTCATAACATGCTCCAGGCTAATTGGTTTTAATTTATGCTATACCAATATTTGGTGTTTGTGTTCAAAGAGTTTTAATATTCCTCTTCTAAGCAGTTATCGAGAAATAGAGTGAAACATGGAATATGCAAACCACGCCCTCTCATCCTTCCTTGCCCAGATCCTCTCCGCCTCCACCCAGGGCCCTTGCTCCCCCAAGCAGTCTGAGGTCAGTAGCTTCCTACAGCTTCAGGGCTTGCTTCTTAGGTTTCCATCCTTTCGAGAGTTGGCAACTCTGTGTCTGATTAAATTTCTGTTTATTCAATCCTTCCCTAACAAATTACTCATTTAGTTTTTGTCTGCTTTACCGACCCTAACACACCCTCTTTTCTAAGATTGTCCTGTTAGCCACATTTCCAAAAAGGACTCCAAATGCTTCTTGCTAACATCTCTAAATGCTAAACAGGTGCCACGAAAGCACGCACTTGCTCTCTGCATGTGCCTTATCTTCCAAGAGAACTCATTTCCCTGGTTTCTGATATTGTCTTAGAATAGATTCATTATGCCTCCTTACTTAAAGTAAGAATTTTCCCTGTTTTTAATCTCTTTCTTCTTTTCTTCTTCCTTCATTTAGTGATCTAATTATCTACTCACTTGTCCATCCTTCTATAGTTCACCACTTTTGCAAATATCTCTCAGCTAGCATAATATCTTCTCATCCCAAATATTTCTACTTATATAAGTGTATATATGAATTTATAACACCATATATTGCATAAATTATAATATATTCATATATCAATAATGTAAAAACAAGTGGAGTTACAGGTTCAAAACAAGTAATTTTATCAATTGTTATCTATGGGAACCACTAATCCAAAACAACCTAAATGTTTAATATTTGATTGATGCTATTTATTCATAATAAAGAATAATATACATGTAATGAAAATGTTGCAAAAATTTTAAAGACATGAAAAATTATTATAGACTTAATATTAAATGAATAAATAAAGATATAAATGCCACCATGCTGAGAGATCTCAACTGCATTCAAATACATAAAAATGACAAGAAAAGAAAAATTTATTTAATAAAAGAGGAAAGCAGAGAGTAATAACTTTTGTTTAGTTATCCTCAGAGGCCACTGTAATTTTTCTACTTCCTCCAATTGTGTCACATGGTCACTGGAAAGGAACATTTTATAAGACACAAAAAGCAGTCAAATTATTTCATGTTGGCCTCTGAATATGGTAGTGTCAGCAAATGCAGACAGATAAAGTCATCTCTTTAACAGTAAATTGCTGATTTACATATAATTTTCAATGTGAATTCATCAATGTAAGGTAATAAACCATGTATTTGCATCATGAAGCTTAGGCTTTTGTTTCAGGTCTGACCTGTTCAAATAATGAGCTTTAAGCATATTATTTCTACTGTCTGATCTGTATTTTCTCATTTATAAATATATATTTTCAATACCCCATAGGATTGATTTTAAGAAAGGATAGCTTTCATTGCTAAAGAAACATTATACAGGTAGTACAGGTTGTATTTAGAAATATATATGTATACCATGTCTATATATGGATATAATAACAATTGGTGAAGAATGTTGCTTTGAATTTCAAAGAGGAGGGCTATGCATGAGGGTTTGGAGGGACAATAAGAAGGGGAGAAATGCAATTATATTATAATCTCAAAAGTAAATTTTAAAATTCTGTATAAATTGGAAAGGCTATATAAAATGCTTTCTTGTTAAATTACTTTTGCTCCTAGGACACCATTGTCACAAATAGTTAAAAAATCACTTTTCAAGCTTCTACATGATGATAAGTTGTTTCTTTTGGGGTAAATAAATATTACAACTCTACATTTTAAACTTGAATAAATGGAATTGTCTACAAGGAGTAGTTAGTCTCAAGATTCCCTCCCTCAATACCTTGCTCCTTCTCTCCCTACCTCCTCTCCCTTCCTCCTTCCTTCTCTCCCTTCCTCTTCTAAACCCACACGTTAACATTTGTGACCACAGACAAAGCATTAATTTAAGATTAAGAGTTGTGTCCTACAAATACACATTCTAGAAGCAAGTTAGCTAAGGTCTATATTGCTATAATACATCTTAATTGATCACTGTCAACATTAGTCTTTTTAATGGCCTCATTATTCTAACCTTTCCCTGTTTGGGATTCTGAATTCTAAGAAGAACATATTTCACAAAGCAGTTTCACAAACATGTCAGTATTAGGGCAGATGTTTGGCTCCATTTGCGATCAGTTCTATGTTTATATAGACATTGCCTAATTCAAAGACCATTTACTATAGTTTAAATCATAAATCCTGATAATTAGATTTAAATATTCAATAATTTTACAAACTCTACCTGCAATTAAATTTTCATAATTATTTTGATAGTATGACAATCTTTAGAGAATACATAATCTCTTGAGCTCTTTATAGACCTAAGGCCAGGAGGATATGTTAACTCATTAGTATTACCAAACCAAACTGGACACTTTATAGGAAAAATCATTTTTCCTTAGCTGAAGTTTTTGGAGGCTAGTTGCAATAACTTTTCTATTGCTGTGATTAAGATACTTTGAATAATACAACTTATAGAAGAAAGAGTATATTTGTAACTTATAGTTTTAGAGGTAAGAGTCCATGACTTTCATGGCAGGAGCATGGCAGCAGGTGGTATGGTGTACTGCAGTCAAAGTTGAGAGCTCACATCTTAAGATAGAACTATCAGATAAAGAAAGACTTGCAGTGAGTCTTTGAAATCTTAATGACCTTCCCCAATTGAAACCTCTTTCAACAACATCACATGACCTACAGCTCTTTCAGCTGGGAACCCAGTACTTAAGTACAGGAGCCTGTATTCTCATTCAAACCACCACAAGCCTGAAATGCCCAATTTCATGAGGACTTGGTAGCACAACATACCTGCTCAATGAAATGACAGAGGAGAAGCACACCAAATACTGGCTTGTCACACATAAGAAGCAGGGCAGGAATCTAGAGTAGACAGCTCATTATATATGTAAACCACTTTCATAAAATCTACTCCAGTCCATTGAAATGGGCTTTAGTTTCTGCTAAGGACAACCTGTGCTTTATTTATGTTCTATAAGAACCCCTCTTCTTAAAAATTTCACCACATCATAATACTGTTACATTGTATATTGAACTTTGAGCACATGAAATATGGAGGTGATTAAGGCAAACCACATCCAAAATATATTCATAGCAAAAACTGAATAATGCATTTCTACTTTCCCAAATTTGTCCTATACCAACAAAAGCACCAAGTTCTGATGGTCCTGGTTGGTCATAAATTTATTTTAGATTTCCTCCCAGTGTGGAAATACCTCTAATAGAATCTCAGGCTGGACAGTAACTAACTTAACTTTTTAAATACTCCTTGGAAGAGAGTATACAAGTACAGCAAGCTATTCTGTTGTTTTATATATAGATCTGATTTACTCATTCAAGTGTTGAGTATCCTTTAATAGAATGCTTGGAAGACAAACATATTGTAGAAGTCAAAGCATTTTCTCTCCATATAGTGCCAAAAAAGCACTTGGTACTTGCTGCCTTCTAAAGACCTGACCCACTTTATTAAGCATATGGTGTCAAGCCTTTGCTTTAGATAGAGAATGAATTCCATGAGAGATGAGCCCACATTTTGTTGCTTTTTATACCCAGCTATGCATTATGTTAGGGAGCAAATGAATAATAAATAGGAAAATAATGTTTCTTTTATATAGAAGGAAAATAAATGAGTCTGTAACTTGCACATACTGAAAGAGAATTGCATTCTGCAGTAACCAAGATAAAACGTTTTGCATCTTGCCAAGGTCAGCGCAGCCATTGCAAGCAGCTTGGGTATACCCCCTTCAAGCTCAACACTGCAGGCCTTTCCTTCCCCTGCACTTCATAACCAACTGATACTTCACCAAAAAAGTTACTAGGATAGGGTTATGTATCACAAAATCAAATAGAAATATTTCTGTCTTATTGTCCAACTCAAATATGTATTCTCTATGGGAAAATAGGATCACAATAGAAAATATAAGAAGTCACAATTAGGGAAGATAATGTAAGCTGGAAAATTTTCTGTTGATTTTCACTTGGTCCCTTACATGTTTGGCAGAATTTGTGTTGGTTTTTACTTGGCTTTTGTCCCTCATGTTTGCCTTTCTAGACCATGTAATCTGCATCTTAGAGATGGGTTTTCCCCCATTTAAGCATGAAAACATTACTTACCTTGATTTGGTTTCTATCAATATATTTATTTGAGATTCTTAGCCTCAGGTTCCAATAACTTATAGTAACACAGTTCATCTCCACTAACACTTTTTTTTTTTGGAGTAGAGAATATTATGGGATTTCAACATAAAATCCTCGTAAAACAGTGGCATGTGTTATTATTTCTGTGGATATACAAATAAATGGTTAGTAAATGCATGCCATCTAAGACTGATGGAGGTATAGCATGAAACTTAATGTCATAAATCAAATAAGACATAGAAACAATCATTTAATTTTTCATCCTATAGTTACACATTTTTCTATACTGAGCAATCATTTTAGTTTATTAAATACATTTCCCTTTAAAGTCTCATCTTTACTCACCTTTTGCATAGCCTGTCCATAAGATAAATTATCAAGCTAAATATGAGATATAATAACTAAATAGTCACCGTTTTCTGAAGGATTTTACTTTCATTTTTGCAATAAAAGTGGGGAAATTTAATCCATTATTTGTATGCTCCTGCAAGAAAAAATGTATACATGTACAAACAATCAATGTTTATAGCTTCGGAAAAATAGTAATCAATTAGTAACATAGAATTCATTTTTGGTTTTTTTTTGTGGCAAATTTTATTATTGAGTCCATAATTTCTCAATGTGTCCCTGCTGTTGAAGGGAAGCTAGGAGGATAAAATAGACTGGGTTATTTATTTTATACCATAGCTCTGAAAGGTGATAAGTGATTGTGTTTTCAATATCCATTATTGATAAAAAGAAGCACTGCTTTATAATTAATGTTCTATTCATTCATACTGCTTTACACTCCTGGATGTGACAGTAAGTAATCAATGTAAAAAAATGATAAATCTTATTCAAGAAACATATGTGTGATTTTTCTGAAGGTAGAAATCTGGAATAGGAGATCATTGCTATCATGACTAAGAACAAGCGTGAGTAACCACAGAAGGGAAAATAAAAGAGAAGAAAAGAGAAGAGAAGAGAAGAGAAGAGAAGAGAAGAGAAGAGAAGAGGAGGAGAAGAGAAGCTTAGGAAGATGATAAGTAAGCTTTTCCATCATTTCCCAAATAAAGAAAACAGATCAGTTAGGGATTTCAAGTGCCAACTTTTAAATGCAAATGGCTGATCCAGTGTGTCTCATCCTTTTTATTTGAGAAATATTAAACACCAGATTCAGAAGCAAAACAGATTCTGAAGGTACACATTCATCCTGAGGATGAGTCAGTAGATAGATCACCAGGCTCCACTGTCTCATTCTACTCTTCCTCTTGGATTACTTTTGATCACTATTAAAATTAATACAATCTAATGTGTCTATTTTATATGACTGGTAAAATCCGTGTTAATAGCAGTTTGTTTCACAGAAGTTCTATTATTCCCTGCTAACATTTGTTTTAATTGAAACAGGGTAAGGGTCATTCCCTATGGCTGGTAGTAGGTAACAAAATACTTTGCCTCCTTTTTCCAATGTCTGAATAAAGGATCCCATTAATCCTCTCCACATTATCTACCTATAAATCACTAAAGAGTTGAAGAATGCTAATTTAGGAGTTTCTGAAGAACAAATGTCTCAATGATGGAGAGGTGGTTAGAGAGAGCTGTTAGAACAATTAATTACCAGAAACTTATTAATTACCTCCTTTTATTCCACTAAAGTCCAATTAATATGTCACAAACATTAAAATACTCATGTCTGTTTATTGAAGGATTGTTCGGTGTGCATGAATTTATTCTCATATTTATTCAACTGTAGAAGGGGCTACAGCTTTGGCTCGGTGATTCATCTAGTAAGTGGAGATGGAATCAGCTTAGATTAACCTATCAGGGCTGTGTTAATTGTTGGTTTTTTTACAGATTCTTATTATTATTGATAATACTAATGCTTTTATTTATACTTGGGATCATGTCCATGGCTTGCTCACATGTGTTAGGGAAAGGTGTTAACACGAATTTAGGCCCTTAACCAAGCCTTTATTGTATTGCCTGTTTGTTATTTCCATTTTTTTTAATTACATTCTTGTGTGTGTGTTTGTGTGCATTTGTGTGTGTGTGTGAGTGTGTGTGTGTGTATTCCCACACCGTATAAGTGTGAAGTTCAGGTGTCAGTTCTTTCCTTCCTCTGTTGGGGCTTCAGGATCAAACACTGGCTCTTAGGCCAGGGGACAAATCACTTTACCTGGTGAGCCCTTTCATCTTCCCCATTTTGCTTTTTTGAGACAGGGTCACTTGCAGCACTGAGTGGCTTCATACTCACTGTGTATCCAGGATGTCCTTGAATTTCTGATCTTCCTGCTTATACTTCTCAAATACTAGAATTATAGCCACATATCTTTATGCAAAATTCAAACTTTTGTTGCCTTGAGAGATTTCTTCTATACTTATTTTGAGAGTTTTTAATTATAAATAGTCTTTGGATTTTGACAGTTACATTTTTTATGTAATGAGATAAATACACAGGATTTTGCTCTTTTACACTATTACTATGACATTGGATATTGATACATGTGCAGGTGTTGAAGCGTCTCTGCAAGCCAGCATGAAGTCTGGGTAGTCATTCTGTATGATTCTTTCAATGTGCTCTTCAATTTGGTTTTCACTAGGTCCTTATTTCATATCCCATATAAAATCAATTCAAAATATGTTTAAAATGGAAAGCAAAGAACTGAGGTAAAATAAATGCTATAAGAAATCAGAGAAAGAGTGTTTCTTCACATTATTTGGGTGAGTTGTTCTAGATACGACACTAAGTGAATAATAACTGGTAGCAATAATAAATAATAAACATATGGTATTGTACCAAGCTAATATATCTCCAAAATACGCACACACACAGACACACACACACACACACACACACACACACACGGGGGGGGGGAGAGAGAGAGAGAGAGAGAGAGAGAGAGAGATGAAAAACAACTTATGGGTGTCAAGAATACTTACAATAGTGTTAATATCCAAAAAGAAACTTAAACAGCACAACAATAACAACAACAAAAAATGTAAAAGAACAACAACACAGGAGGTGAATAGCTGCATTTAAATGGACAGAAGATCTAAACAGAGGTATCTTTAAAGATACAAGTAAATGATCAACAGGCATATGAAAAGTTCAACATTACCAATCAGATAACAAATTCAAACTGTTGTGAAATATCACCTCACATCTGTTAGAATGGCTATTTTCAGAAAGGCAAATGATAGTTGTATTAGTCAAGGTTTTCTTGAGTCACAAATCTTTAGAGTGAATTTCTCTATATACATAAAATAAAAAGAGAATTTATTGGAATGGCATACATCCACAGTCCAACAAATTTAACAATGGCTGGCTGTGAACAGAAAGTCCACAATCTAGTAGTTAGTCACTCAGACCCACAAGGCTAGAATCTCAGCTGGTTTTCCATATGTGCTGGGATTGTGAAGAAATAGACTCCAAAGACGGTGAAGAAATGGATGTGCTAGCAAGGTAAGTGCAAAGCAGGAAAAGAACAAAGCTTCCTTCTTCTATGTCCTTATATAAGTTTCCAGCAAAAGGTGTGGTCCAGATTAAAGGTATATCTTCCTTCAAAATATGTGTTAAAGGTGTTTGTCTTCCTGCCACAAGATCCAGATCAAAAGCAAAGGCTTTTCAAAGCTTGTAGAATTTTAACATTTGTTTAATAGCAACTAAGGTCGAATTATGGTTACCAATATCTGAGAGTAAGGGGAAAAATCAATTTAGGGGCTGTTCATCATTATTTTGGGACACTAATGCAAAGTTTAGTGACGATAGTGGTAATCTTTTGTCCATGTCAAAACATTCTAGAAGAAAACATTTTAATGCTTTCATCATAGAAATGCTAAGTAATTAGGAAGATATGCATACCATTCATAAACATTTTATACTATATATGTGCATCAAAACAGTGCAGGGTAATTATATACTATACATATGTGTCACTTAGATATATAGGCATGTATGGTGACAAATTCTATAATACCAGCACTTGCCAGTTAGTCATGAGGATTGTGAATTTGTGTCCAGATTGATCTATTTGACAAGATCCTTGTCCTATTAAACTAAAAATTATTAACTATTAAAATAAATTTCAAGACACTGCACAGGTTGGGAAAGCTGCCCAGAAAACTGCCTGCCACTTTGATGAGCAGTAGACACGCAGAGATCTGCCTGCTACTATACCATGTGAGCAGGCCTGGGGAGGCATCCACAGACCCATTGGCTTGCTTGCCGCTGTGCCACAGGAGCAGATCTTTGACACCTAGACATCTGTCTACTGGCCTCCACACCACAGGGTGCAGAGTGGAGGTCATCCAGAGTCTCACGAGTCATATGGCTCACCTACAGCAGGAGAGAGGCACTACAATGTGCAAGTATGTGGTGGACAGATGGGAGAGAAAGAGAAGTGAAATACTGTCATTCAGGCTCTGTTTCCCTGTCTGTAGCAGCATAACTGCCCTGCAGTCCCAACTGGTGAAATCTGATGAGGGAAACAAGACAGGGACTACTAGAGGATAGAGACTTCAGGTGATGAGTGACAAGAACAAACTCTCAGGAGACAGGTTTAAATGAGACATCTCTTTTTAATGGGGGTGGGGTGGGAACAAAACCTATTTAAGTCATTGGGGAGTGAGTAGGGAAGAACTTAGTGAGTGCCCTATTTTTGGCCCAGGCCAGAGTGCTGGGGATGCCTCATTTGCATTAAGAGGAATCCCAGGTGCTGCTGAACATGACCTTATAAGGGGGAGAGAAAGTTTAACCTGGTTACCAGAATATGTGACATTCTCTGGTGGGGCAAAGGTGAGGACTGCATGCGCTAGGAAACTCAATCCCAGCACACAGTGGGGAGGCAGAGGTTGGTGTCCATGTCTGTGACTCATATTACCACTAGAGATAAGGGGGATCTCCCTTGTCTAGACAGCCACCTGGGACCACATGAATGTTCAGGGGCTGTGCATAACAGGCCCCACCCTTCACCTGCTTCTGCTCTCTAGAGAGCTGGTCCTGCCCTTCACCAGCTACTTGGGAGAGCTGGGTCTGTACCTCCCCTGGACAGCACAGTAGAGCTGGCCCTGATGGAGGGGCACAGGTGAGCCAGCCCCAATGACCAGAGTGATGGAGAGCTGTCCCTACCAATCTGTCTGCTGGGAGGTGGCTTGGGTATGAGAGGGATGCTTTTCACCCTTTCTCCTCTCACAGCAACCTGCAGCAAAGAGCTGGTCCCAGGGTCATGAGAGCAGGAGATCTATCCCTGCCCCTCACTGGCTATAGCACTTGGGAGAGCAGGTCCTGTACCTCACCTGGACAACATAGGGAACTGGCCCTGATGGCAAAGGCGCACAGGTGAGCTATCCCCACGGGTGTGAGAATAGGAGAACTGATACTTCCTCTTGCCAGATGCAGTTCTCAAGAGAGAGGGCCCTGCACCATACCTAGGCAGCACAGTAGAGTTGCCCCTGGTGTAGAGGGTGCAGGTGAACCAACCGCATAGATGTGAGTTTGGGCTAGCAGGGCCCCACCACTCATTTGCTGTGAGGTGGCTTGAGTGAGGGACTGCTGCCCGTTCCCCTTCACCTCTTGCAGCAACTTGCAGAAGTCAGAAGACCTGGCAGCACTAA
This sequence comes from Apodemus sylvaticus, assembly GCF_947179515.1. NCBI lineage: Eukaryota > Metazoa > Chordata > Mammalia > Rodentia > Muridae > Apodemus > Apodemus sylvaticus. The sequence continues at coordinate 72,506,354 of NC_067486.1, read as the reverse complement.
TTGGACTTAGTGGTTATAAATAAAACTAATGTGAAGATGATGTTGAGAGAATTACTTTGAGGACATCTGGGAGGAGCTGGAGGTAGTTAGTGCTGGCAAAATGGCTGCCTTCATTATTTATTTCACTACATGTATGCACCTCCAAAATATTTAAACACAAAAAAAATTACAGTTTTTACAAATAATTCAATAAAACTGAGAGGAAAAAATACTAAATTTTTTAAACAGGCATATCCACCCTCTGAGAGTGGTGATCTCATCTCCATATCTCACAGCTTAAGACAGGAGCTGGCAGATACAGGGACCCACATTCATCTTTAAAGCAGAATTCATGTCCTGCTAATGTGATTAATAGCACTTCTCCCCACAGACGTTAACTGAGAATTGCAGTTATAGGACTGGGCAGTACACATCAGTCATTGTTGACTGATGCTTCTTTCTTTGATTAAAGCATTATGCTTTCCTCTTGGGGGATTGCCTCAACCACACCGAATGCAACTTGGTGGTAGCATCAGCAAACAAACCTCCAGTCTAGGGAAGGATCATCTGACAAATGGACTATTCCTCAGAGATATTCACTCGACTTATATTTCTTCTTTATATATGTTTCTCAAGGTTTCCTCAACTCTTTAACAGCTGGCCAGAAAAATTACAAACAGATTTTGTTCATTCTAAATTAGCTGAAGTATGTTCCCGTTTCATGCAATCAAGTAGCTACACTAAGCTGTCAATAATAAGTGACACATAATTGATTGCCTTAGAAAAGTTGTCCAATGAGTCACAAGCAAGTTAACGATTATCAGTCACAGTCCAAGTAGATAACATTGTGTAGTTCAGCAACATTGACAGAAAATAAGGTCACAAGATCTGTTATAAATTCCTCTCATAAAACCTCATTTGAATAGCATCTGTATTCATTTTTAGAAACACAAGAATATAAACAAAGAAAAAGGGAACTACACTGTTTTCCAAAAAATATAGAAAATGCCTGTCACAGAACTGATCATAACTCTTTCTAGGCTTAGCCTAGAGAAGAGTTCCCTGCTGCATTGGCCATGAATCATTCTAAAAATTAATAAATCATTTTCTGGTAATATATTAAAATGATAGTGTTTCTCAAATCTAGAAATACAACTTGTAATCATTACCAGTAGAAAAACAAGCATACACATCACAAGAGTATTGTCATGATTTGACTACGCTTGGCCCAGGAAATGGTACTATTTGAAGGTGTGGTCTTGTTGGAATAGGTGTGTCACTGTGTCAATGAGCTGTTACACCCTAGTCCTAGCTACCTGGAAGTCAGTCTTCCACTAGCAGCCTTCAGATGAAGATGTAGAACTCTCAGCTCTGCCTGCATATTGCCTGCCTAGATGCTGCCCTGTTCTCACTTTCATTATGACAGACTGAATCTCTGAACCTGTAAGCCTCCCCAATTAAATGATTTCCTTGATAAGACTTATCTTCATCATGGTGTTTGTTCACAGTAGTAATACCGTAAGGCAAGTACATAGTTATAACAATTGCAGCTTTTGTTGAATTTACACTAAAAGCAGAGATTACACTTGAGGATTAGGTATGCTTTTTCTCTTCCAGTTGAAGAAGCACAAGAACAAATGAAGGCCTTAAGCAATACAGAGCCACTTTGATCAAGTTCCATTCTGCACTACCAGGTCCCGTGGAAAGAAAGTTCAAGACTCCATTTTCCACAAGGACTGGGAGAAACTGCTCCCTAAGAACCTTTCTATAATTATTTCTCAAAAACTGCTTTCTAAAGAATCCAGAGCCTTTCACATTGTGGCCTTCAGGAATTAGAGATCTTCTGAGTTGTCCTGAATATGGTTTTACCTGATACTCACAAATGTAAAGAGGTAAGCTGATATATAGGTCAACCCTTTTAACATATATACAGTTCTAGACAATGTGTCTGTAGTAGGTCACCTTTTCCTCTTCCTCAAACATTTTGAGGTGCTTTAAGATCCAATCTCATCAATGCTTTCCTTATTTGAACAACCATGGAGGCACCATTGGGCATATTTGAATGATTCTAGAATCATTCCTTAAGTACTTGTGGTTTTAGAGAATGAAAAGAAACCTTGAGCACTAGTGTCCTTGAGAATTAGAGGTTGAGTATGCATTTTCTTTATTCTTGTTTTCCTCATGTTGCTATCTTAGCGATCTTTGGATGTCTTTGTTCTGTGCACTGTGTCCCTACATGAGCCCCTAAGTACATAGTTCCAATGGTGATTGTAATCAATACTGACATATATTTGAACTACTAGCTCATCTTCCTAAAATTACAGTCAGATAAGACCTTGAGCAGATACCTGAATAATACCAGGGATTTTATTAAATACCCCTTAGACAATTTCCCAGAGATGCTATGGCTTTCTGAACTTTCTCCCAATCATCTCTTACAAAGTCATTTAGGTTCATCTTTCTACATTTGTCAGTTAGTAACAATGTGTATGACCTTGACCACAATAGCCTTCACTATGACTTCAGTGTTGCCAGGACTGGGAAAATAATTGACAGTGCATAGTCCATTGAAGCTGAAGGAGCAGTGTCATTTCTCTCTGTGAAGCCAGACACATAAAGTGTAAAGGCTAATCCATGGGCTCACAGAGCCCCACTAATCCCTGAAACCATAAGCAGCTTTGCAAATTTTATCATGAACTTGCAAAGCTTGTTTGCAACTCTCTAAAAAAAAAATCACAGAAGCCCTGAAATGTTTGCTTGGAGGACCCGGTAAGGTCATCACTAGCAGCCTTCATCAACCTCTCTCCAGCCAGCTTTTCTTAAAGCACTTCTGAGAAAGGATTCTGCTAAAGTTCCTCTGAAGAGGCACACTGTCCAGAGACTTTTCCTCTGCAAAAACTTCCAACATATATTTTTTCATATAATTTGGTTATACTTTCATTAATAAACAAACGTCTTAAAATACAATAGACGCAAGCAGAATCAAATAAAAGAATCCTATAAAGAAAACTAATAAAATGTATCAAGCCACGTATGTCAGGTTTTTCTAAACTCTTATTTTAAACCTATGAAAATGTACTTGTATGTTATACTTTTATCCACATAGCGTATAAAATGATTCATCATTTGGTCCATGCTAGTGCTTTCAGCTGTGTCTACTATAAACCTATTTTTTTAATTGTTCAATTTCAGATACCCAACATATGTTGTATCTATAGTACCTAAAATTACTGTTTTTATTTTCACAATACATAATTTCAGCATCATTCTTTAATGTACAATCTCTTGTGAGACTTACCTAAGTACACAGCAATATTCCTTAACTAACTCATCTCAAAATGCAGTTCTTTTATATATTACTGAAATATATAACTTCAAACTGAGAACAAGTCATCATTTATGTTCATTCTGAATGGTTTGGAGGTCACTTTTACTAAATAACGTTTGCTAAATCGCATATGAGTTGTGGGATTTTCAGTTATGAAGACATAAAGGAAGGTATTTTTAGTTTGATATGTGATAAACATTCTTCCAAGAAATTTACATACTATGCAATTTCTTTAATTCATTGAGGATTGAGGTTGATGTCATAATAACAAATATATAACAAAGGAAATAGACTATGAGTAAAGGAACTGTTAATGATATCTTCCATTAGTATACAAAAAAATGAAAAGAGAGATAGAAATAAGACTCAACATTAAGTGATTAAAATTATTAAAGGTTAAAATTATTAGCAATTAACTATGACATATAATAGCTAGAGAAAACTTTTTTACTATATATATTTTATTAATTATAAGTCTAAAAGGTTATGGAAGTTAATTACCTTTTCAAAGACTCAAGCATGGATAAAATAACTTGAATAAGTGTGACCTGGGTACATTGATTCATAATATATATATATTCCTATTTTCAAAATATCTAACACAGATAATATTCAGGGGAATGTGTCCATACAAGTCACTATGAAGATACCATGTGTGGCATGATGATTTTACTGGATGACTAATAGTCCAGATTTCAGTAATTTCTGATAAATAAAGAACTGATGATAGCATTTTTGAGTTTGCAAATGTTAAGATTATAAAAATATCAACTTCAATACTGAATAAATACAGGTAGATAACAGTTTATACATTCTATTGATTTTAACCAAAGTGAGTTAGTTTATAAATTTTATTTTAGGCAATAAGGAGTCTAGGCAAGAATGGGTAAATTTATAGAATGAATCTTAAGCAGAGGTTGTGAAGCTTGCTTACAGTATATACATGTCGTGAATAGTATTGAGCTTTGGAATTATGTCTCCTAACACAGTGCCAAGTGTCATTCAACCACATATCATACCTACCACTATAGTCAAGATATAATTTCAACAAACATAAATGAATTCATATTTATCACAATAAGATTAACTAATGCATTTCTGAGCTATTTTGATAACTGAAGCCAAAAGAAATCATTCACAATATGTGATAATATAGAGAGAAGAGAGCAAAATGCAATTACATAAAACAAAAGTCAGTGAACATATGAACTGGTTGGAATAGTAAAGGATAATCGTGGTGTATTGCTGAAGATAAATTCAGACTAATTTAAGTGTGAGAAATTGTTCATTGTGTACCAATATCCTAGTAATGGTCTTATACTGTTGTAGACTGTGTATAACAAGTCAGCTACAGGTATAAAATTACCCACAGATAACTGAACGTTGAGGATCCTGCTAGTGGGATTGCACTGGCAGGTTGTACCTTTACAAGATGTAACCTAGTTGAAGGACAGAGGTTGTGGTGGGCTGGCTTTAACCTTTATAGCTAAGGCCTACACCCAGAGCCATCCCTGCTATTGTGCCTTCTCCACCTTATGAACAACTTATAGGCTCAATGAACTAAAATCAACCTCCACCCTGCCACGTATTCTTTGGGATTTAGTCAGATCCACAGAAATAAAATATTGATACTGAGAAATAGCACCATTGCTGTTGTCTTAGTCAAGGTTTCTATTTCTGCACAAACATCATGACCAAGAAGTGAGTTGGGAAGGAAAGGGTTTATTCAGCTTGCATTTCCACATTGCTGTTCCACATTCCAGGGACGGCATCACCCACAATGGGCCCTCCCCCCTTGATCACCAACTGAGAAAATGCCTTACAGCTGCTTCTCATAGAGGCATTTGCTCACATGAAGCTCCTTTCTGTGATAACTCCATGGTTTCACGTTGACACAAAACTACCCAACACAGCTATAATGGACCTGAATGTATAATTCATAATTTTTGGAAATAAAATAAAGTCTGGAAGATATAAGAGATGTGGGTTAGAGAAGCCTAGAGTGGTATGAGTGATTCTGGTAGATAAATGGTTGAGTGTTTCTGGTAGATAAATGGATGGTGGGAATTATTATTAAAAATGAGGACCATAGAGGCCATATTCATGAAGTTTCAGTATGGAAATAGAGACTTCCAGGTATTTGACTGAAGGACATTTTGTTATGTTCTGAGAAGGCATCAAGCTGTATTCTCCTTGTTTCCTGATAATTAGAATAAGACTTACTTCAAATGAAATGTCTTCAGTTGCTTGGCAGAGAAAATTCAAGACAGCATGTCATACAGGTTGTGGCATTGTTAATGTTTACAGCACCAACAAAATGGACAAATGTGGGGGTGTACACTTTGATAAAGAATAGCATGAGCATAACCAAAGTTGAATATGTATCATGAAAGAACAGATTAACAGACTTAAAAAAAAAAAAAAAACAAGCATCTTAGGGTTTTACTGCTGTGAATAGATACCATGACCAAGGCAACTCTAATAAGAACAACATTTAATTAGGACTGGCTTGCAGGTTCAGAGGTTCAGTCCATTATCATCAAAGCAGGAATATGGCAGCATCCAAGCATAAATGGTGCAGGAAGATCTGCATCTTCATCTGAAGAAGGAAAACTGACTAGAAGACTGACTTTTAGGCAACTGAACAAGAATCTTACAGCACATGCCCATACACATCTTCCAACAAGGTCACACCTACTCCAACAAGGCCATGCCTCCTAATAATGCAAATCCCTGGGCCAACCATATTCAAATCACCACAATAGGAAATATTTCCTCTGCTTGGTCTTTCCCTCAGACTCTGTTCCATACTTTGTCTCTGCATCTCCTTCTGTGGGCATTTTGTTCCCCTGCTAAGAAGGAACAGAGTATACATACTTTGTTCTTCCTTCTTCTTGGTCATCATTTGAAATGTGAATTGTGTCTTGGGTATTCCAAACTTCTGGGCTAATATCCACTTATCATTGAGTGCATGGTAATGTGTGTTCTTTTGTGATTGGGTTACCTCACTTCGGATGATATTTTCCAGTTCCACCCATTTGCCTAATTTCAGCGGTGTGTGTGTGTGTGTGTGTGTGTGTTCCTGTGTTCCTCTTTCCCCACATCCTTGCCAGCACCTGCTGTCTCCTGAGTTTTCTTTTTTTTTTCTTTTTTTTTTTTTTTTTTAGCAATGAAATAATTTTATTGTTAGGGCATTGGCACAGAACGAGGAACTATATTAAAAGGTTGTAAAATTAGAAAGGTTGAGAACCACTGTCCAGGGGTGCATAAGTTACAAGCTCAGGAGTTACATAAGATGTCCTCAGATATCTGCCCACATCTATTAAAACCTATGCCTCCTACATGTCAGATTTCAGAGTCCATCACTTAACTCCTGCAATACAGTCTCCTGAGTTTTTGATCTTAGCCATTCTGACTGGAGTGACAAGAAATCTCAGGATTGGTTTTGATTTGCATTTCCCTGATGACTACAGATGTTGTACATTTCTTTAGGTGCTTCTCAGCCTCTATTCCTCAGGTGAAAATTATTTGTTTGGCTCTGTACCCCATTTTTAATAGGGTTATTTGGCTCTATGGAGTCTACCTTCTTGAGTTATTTGTATATCTTGGATATTAGCCCTCTGTAGGATGTAGGGTTGGTAAAGATCTTTTCCCAATTTGTTGATTGCTATTTTGTCCTACTGACAGTGTCCTTTGCCTTACAGAAACTTTGTTGTTCCAGATGAATTTGATAATTGCTCTTTCTAACTCTGTGAAGAATTGAGTTGGGATTTTGATGGGTATTGCATTGAATCTGTATAGTACTTTAGGCAAAATGGCCATTTTAACTATATTGATTCTACCGATCCATGAGCATGGGAGGTTTTCCCATTTTTTGAGGTCTTCTTCCATTTCCTTCTTCAGAGTCTTGAAGTTCTTGTCATACAGATCTTTCACATGTTTGGTAAGAGTCACCCCAAGATACTTTATACTGTTTGTGGCTATTGTGAAGGGGGTCATTTCCCTAATTTCTTTCTCAGCCTGCTTATCCTTTGAGTATAGGAAGGCCACTGATTTGCTTGAGTTGACTTTATAACCTGCCACTTTGCTGAAGTTGTTTATCAGCTGTAGGAGCTCTCTAGTGGAGTTCTTTGGGTCACTTAGGTAGACGATCATGTCGTCTGCAAATAATGATAGTTTGACTTCTTCCTTTCCAATTTGTATCCCTTTGATCTCCTTATGTTGTCGAATTGCCCGAGCTAGTACCTCAAGTACAATATTGAAAAGATAAGGAGAAAGGGGGCAGCCTTGTCTGGTCCCTGATTTCAGTGGGATTGCTTCAAGTTTCTCTCCATTTAGTTTGATGCTGGCTACCGGTTTGCTGTATATTGCTTTTACTATGTTTAGGTATGGGCCTTGAATTCCTGTTCTCTCCAAGACTTTAAGCATGAAGGGATGCTGAATTTTGTCAAATGCTTTTTCAGCATCCAATGAAATGACCATGTGGTTTTGTTCTTTGAGTTTGTTTATGTAGTGGATTGTATTGATGGATTTCCGTATATTGAACCAACCCTGCATTCCCGGGATAAAGCCTACTTGATCATGGTGGATGATCGTTTTGATGTGTTCTTTGATTCGGTTGGCAAGAATTTTATTGAGTATTTTTGCATCGATGTTCATAAGGGAAATTGGTCTGAAGTTCTCTTTCTTTGTTGGATCTTTGTGTGGCTTTGGTATCAGCGTAATTGTGGCTTCGTAGAAGGAATTGGGTAGTGTTCCTTCTGTTTCTATTTTGTGGAATAGTTTGAAGAGTATTTTATGAGGTACCATTTGTTAATTCTTGATCTTAGAGCATTAGCTATTGGTGTTCTTTTCAGGAAATTTTACTCTGTGGCCATATCCTCAAGGCTCTTCCCAGTTTCTTTTCTATTCATCTCAGTGTGTCTGGTTTTATGCGAAGGTCTTTAATCCACTTGGACTTGAACTTAGTACAAAGAGATAAGAATGGATTGATTTGCATTCTTCTGAATGCTAGCCACCAGTTGAGCCAGCACCATTTGTTGAAAAGGCTATCTTTTTTCCACTGGATGATTTTAGATCTTTTGTCAAAAATCAAGTGACCATAGGTGTGTGGGTTCATTTCTGGGTCTTCAATTCTGTTCCATTGATCTACCTGCCTGTCACTGTACCAATACCTTATAGTTTTTAATACTATTGCTCTGTGTCCCCCAGAAGTTCTGATTCCCCAGAAGTTCTTTTACTGTTGAGAATAGTTTCAGCAATCCTGGGTTTTTTGTTATTCCAGATGAATTTCAGAATTGCTCTTTCTAACTCTATAAAGAATTAAGTTGGGATTTTGATGGGGATTGCATTAAATCTGTATATTGTTTTTGGCAAGATGGCCATTTTTACTATATTAATCCTGCCAATCCATGAGCATGGTAGATCTTTCCATCTTCTGAGGTCTTCATTGGCTTCTTTCTTCAGAGACTTGAAGGTACCCTACCTAGTGATCCACCCCATATACAGTTACAAAACCCAGACACTATTACTGATGCCTACAAGTACTTGCTGACTGGAGGTGGATATAGCTGTCACCTGGGAGGCTCTGCTAGTGCATGGCAAATACAGAGGGGGACACACTCAGCCAGCCATTAAAATGATCACAGGTTTCTCAATGGGGGAGCTAGAGAAAGGACCCAAGGAACTGAAGGGGTTTGCAGTCCCATAGGAGGAACAATGATATGATCTCCTCAGTATGTCCAGAGCTCCCAGGGACAAAAACATCTATCAGATAGTACACATGGTGTTTCCTATGGCTCCAGACTCATAGGCAGCAGAGGATGGCCTTGTTGGACATCAAAGGGAAGAGAGGCCCCTGGTCCTGGAAAGGCTCAATGCAGCAGTGTAGGGGAGTACCAGGACAAGGAAGCAGGAAGGGGTTGAATCGGGAACAGGGAAAGGGGAGATAGCTTATGAGATTTCTGAGGGGGGAGTACCAGGAAAGGGAAAATCATTTGAAATGCAAATAAAGAATATATCTAATAAAAAATGAAAAAAAAAAAAGGAAACATTTCCTCAGAAGACCTGGACTCATTGACTACCCCAGCTTATACAAATATAAATAATTTGAGAGTCTAGGTTGAGAATACCACCTATTGGTTCCCTGTTCAAAACACTCATATGAGGAAGTATTTTTCCCCAGGGTTAATATGAAAAACATTACAGCTATAATAGAATAAGCTTGCGGGAAGCACCAAGTTTTTTGCTAATATGCAAGGTACATGAGTCACTATTTTCCAGAGGCCAACTCTCCATAAAACTGTCAAGGTCATGACATGTGTGGCTGTTTCAGAGAATCAACAAAGAGGCCTGGGGAAGGTTTTTCAAAAGCCTTAGAGACAAATACTACGTTTCACTGGTGATCCCAGGATATTGGAGATGACGGAAATGTAGAAAATATATTTAAGAAAACTGTAGGCACCAAGTAGAGAGACAGTACAAGAGAGGCCATTCATGCCAAGGACAAAATGCTGGAAGAGGTAATGCTTCTTGGACCATTGGATCATACATGATGCTGTAAGGAAGCCCAGAAACCAGATACATAACTGGGATAGGATGTTTTATTCTTGCTTTAGTCTAATATTTTCCATGATATGCCACTATTTTCTCTTTAAGAATGTAAATATTTGTTCTAGGCCATAATGTATTCTAAGTATGTAACTTTTTTACTTTTACAGGTCAACTGAGTCTTAAAACAGATTTTGAACTCAGTGATTTTGAACAATGATCAAACTGTTAGAAACCTTTGAAATTGAACTGAATTTATTGTGCTTTACGAGAAGGCTATGTGCCTTTGGAAGAAAATAATTATGATTTAGAGGTAAAATTCTTTCACAGGCAAATGTAATCAAAACACATAGTCCTTAGAAGGTAGCACTGTACTGAGAGATTACAGAAGTTTAAATAAGTAGGTCAGATCTCACTAAAGGAAACTGGTTTCTGAGACTAAGTCATGAGGTTTATAGAATGGATGCATTTCTTGTTCGTTCTATGTCTGTTTCTTGATGCTCCCAGATGTAAGCAAGCAACCCCACTGTCTTATTGCCATAGTGGGGTGCCACTCTTTGTGTCTATGTCTTCCCCACAGAGTGAACTATATTAAAAAGTAAGACAAAATAAAACTCTCCAACCTTACATTTCTTCTTCTAAGGATTTGGTCACATTAATGAGAAAAGGAAACAATGTATATAAATATATATTTTTCCTGAGTTTTACCTTTGAGATACCCTGAAAAGAATCATAGCGTAAGCTAAGAGACTTCACATGTCAGCTCTGGAAGAGGAAGAAGGAAGCCAGAGTCCTGAAATATGCATAAAGGCAGTTCCATAGTAATATTTTACTCTCCAGTAGATTTTACCAGATCCCCCATGGAAGACTGAAGATAATATATCATAATTTCCTGTCTTTCTGCCTTCCTCTTTCATGAGGGATGTGTAAAATATATTGTAAAGGTCACACTTTAGAGATATAGACTCAGTAAGAGACTTGCTCAAAAGGCTACAGAATATCTGCCCTTTTGTTCACAGATGTTCAGCTTATAATGTCCTTATGCTACCATTAAATCCATCACTCCTTGCAAATATCAAGCATTGAAAATGCAGTAATTATACCTAGTGTGGTAGTTTAGGAACACAAAGCACTGTAGTATTAGTGTCATTCCCTATAACATGATTAGGACTCATGAAGAGTCAGTCTCCCATATTATCAAGAGAAAATGTTATAACGTATACCACTAAGCTGGGAAACAAATAATATTCAATTTTGACATACATTTTCCATGGAAAAATATTGTTTTATATAATGATAATAATAATAATAATAATAATAATAATAATAATTGTTATCATTTAAGTCAAGGGTAGTCTGAACTCAATACTAAATTATCAAGGCTCCAATAAAACAATTACATGGTTATAGTAGTTGAGCTCAAAACACAGATTGGTTTAGTAAGGAGGTTTTTAAGGACATCTAAATGCGATAAAAAGAGATGAAAACAAGGACACTAAAGAAGATGGAAACTACTGACACCTACTACTACAACAAATATTAAATACAGTCCAACTACTAGCCAACAAGGGTAAGACTTCAAACTGAAGGCCAATTTAGAAAGTCTCCTATCTACCATAGAATCCATCATGTTTAAGTTTCATAAATGTTGCAAAGAATGGAGAAGGCATTGTCTGTGGATGTAATTCAATCAACAGAGCATACTTCAGATACAACACAGGTCCTGCATTTTAATGCTTCTCCTTATTAACTCAATAAATTTAGTAAGTATTGGAGGTATTAATAGAAATGGTACATTATATATTTATGGTATTCAAATAAGTGATGTCATCTATCACAAGGCTTGAGAAACTAAAAACCACTGGGTGTGAAGTAATTTCTTCACATGCTTATATGTGGTAGCATGTTTTACATGTGGTAGCATGCTTCTGTAATCCTAATGTTTCTATAAGCATATGTGAAACAGAGGCAGAAGAATATCCAAAAGCTTACATGCCAACTAGTATAGTATACAGATCAGTAATCAAGGATAGCATATAACTATTTCAGACAAATTCCAATTCAGCTTAAAAGAAATAGGAATAATGTAGTGCATTGAATAAAGATAAAAGTGTGTCAATTCTCCAGAGTTTAACAACCATTGCCAGATGAAATATAAATATGTAGATCCATGTGATAGAACATCAAACTATTTAAGCGAAACACTAACAAAAATCCAAGCCAAAATAGACAAATTCAATATTACAGCATGGGATTTTCAACATACTTCTACTAGGAAGTGATAGATTCCTGGGACCATTTGCAGGAAAATAACTGAACTGAGCAGCACTGTGTATTAACCCCATCCAAATGATATTTACAGAGACAAATTGTCTATAATCATAATAGATGAAGGAGTCTGTTTTACCTCCTATCCACTTCTCTTCACCATATGAGGGCATATGAAGTGTGTGCCTGGCCTACAAGAAATATTTTTTTTAAAAAAATATGTCTTGAGTGGATCTTTACATGTCTTAAAATATTGCAATGCCTAATCTATATTTATTGCTGAGAAGCTTCTCCATCCACTCTATATAACCTGAAATAGTAACCCTACATATTGGCCTGTTTTCTAGTGTTCTACTATTTTCTGGAAGAACTCTATTTGTATGCATGGAATTAAAACAAAACAAAAAACTCTCATTTAACATTCAAGATTGAGCAAGTCCACTTGCACTATGGACATATACACCTGTTGTCTTAGTTACTGTTATATTACTATGAAAAGGCAGCATGACCAAGGCAGCATTTATGAAAGAATTTACTAAAGGGTTTCCTTACAGTTTACATGGTCATCATGGTGGAATGCAGACAAATATGATTCTGGAACAGTAGCTAAGAGCATTACATCCTGATCTTTAGGGACAGAGAGGAGGGGTGAGGATGAGGGAGAAGAAGGGGAGGGGAGGGGGATAGGGGAGAGAGGGAGAGAGAGGGAGAGAGAGAGAGAGAGAGAGAGAGAGAGAGAGAGAGAGAGAGAGAGAGAGAGAGAGAGAGAGAGAGAGAGCATGGACTTTTGAAACCTTAAGGTCTATTCTACAGCAACACACTTCGTCTAACAAGGTCACACCACCTAATCCTTCTCAAACCTTGCAGTTATTCACAGCTGTGCAAAGAAACCATCCTCACCCTGGTCCAGAATGAGTGCCCCGTTCCAGGCTTTCACCTGGCACTGAATATGGTATCTAAGGCTTCTGCATTTCATTTTGATATCTTATATTTCACAATGTTATTTTATAACAATTAAAATAGATAAGATTGAAAACACACAAAAAATGAGCATAACTTCCTGATTATCATGTTGTAAGGAAACTATGTGGTATAATACTTTTAGAAAACACATTCGGCCACGATGAGATATGAACTATCTGACTGGATTTAAGGCCCAGTCCAGGAGATAGAATTTATGCCTGATACTGCTGCGGTCATCAAAAACCTGAGACTACATACGCCATGGACCTAGAAGAAAACCAAACATTAATGCTCTATTGAAGAATCATAGCAAGAAAAATGACCCCTGAAGACATTCTGCTGTATTCATAGGTAAGGGTTTTGCTCAGCCATCACCAGAGAAGCTTCCTCCTGCAGTAAATGGAAATTAATACAGAAACCCAAGAATAGAAAATGTGCATAGAGTAAAGACCTTGGAACAGAGTCCTGAAAATGTCATGGGATATCTTCATGAAACCCTTCCTCTCAAAACTCATGATATCTTTCAGAAAAATCCATGATCTTGCCAAGGCTATAGGTTGCTATCACAAACTAGTGGCAATACTTACATACTTCTTAGAACGCAGAGAATTTGAATGGGTTCCTAACTATAGCCTTCACCCCTACTGAGTAGTGTTCTGGGTACCAGCAGGTACTCTTCATGCCATCAGAGGAGAAATGGAAAGGTTTGTCACATGGCCAGAAATGATGACCTGCCTACATAATACAGCAGAACACTGGTGGCACAAATATTGTAGGAATGATGCACTACTATTAGATAATTTTCCTCTTATTTCCTTAACAAAATGTGAATCATGAGAACCATGTGTATGAATTCTGAAATAAGAGAAACTATATATCGTTGTCTATCTCACACATAAACTAATAACTAAAACCAGTAATAATGTAGGTGCTAATGAAAAGTGAATGAATGTCACTTAGTGTATGACACACAGTGAATAACCACTCAACAGATGGTAACTATCTCACCAATTCTTAGAATGTGGTTATTTCAATATGCTTAGCCCAGGGAATGGCATTATTAAGAGGTGTAGCTTTGTTGGAGCAGGTGTGACCTCACTGGAGGAAATGTGTCACGGTGAAGGTGGGCTTTGAGCTCCTCTTAGTCATGTGGGAGAGAGTCTGCTCCTGGCTTCCTTTGGATAAAGATGTGAAACTCTCAGCTCCCCCCACATCATGCCTGACTAGAAGATGCCATGCTTCTGCCTTGATGATAATGGACTGAACCTCTGAACTTGCAAGCAAGCCCCAATTTAATATTGTTTTTATAAGAGTTGCCTTGGTCATGGTGTCTATTCACAGTGGTAAAACCCTAAGACATAGAAGAGCAAAGTTAAGGTTAGAACCCATATGGTGTTTTTTCCCTATAAACTCTGTGCAAAGATCACTAACACTGCCAATCACATTATTTCTTTTTGCCAACTGTATTCAGCAGGCTTAGAGATATGAATCCCGCCACAGTGTCTGCTCATGCACTCCCCAAATCCCTGCAGGAATAGCAGCACCATTAAGTTCCACCACTACACATTATATTTCTAGAGTCTAAACTGGAAAACAGCTTAGATTATTTAGATTACTTAGATTACTAAGATTACTTAGCTAAGCTACCCATGCTTGCTTCTTCATGGGAACAAGTCTTGCTTTTCACTGAAGGGTATGAAGCCTTTGTTAGAAAAAAAAAACAAGTATTTTCACATGAATCTTATCTTCCTTTCTATCAGAGCCTAACATTTGTCCACACACACACACACACACACACACACACACACACACACACAAATGGCATAATCCTTTGTTTATCTGGAAGGAATAAAGGAAACCATCACTTAGAGTTTCTTACCTATGTAGGATCTAAGAGAAGGCCATTTCTACAATCATTAAATTCAAGGTTATCTGTAGCTCCCATACAGCTTGATCTTACATACCAAAGGCCTTTTAAGTCTGAAGCTCTGCATATCAGAATTAATGTGCACTGTTTGTTTAAATATTTTCAGGATTCCCACCCACTATGTGTGAGGTCCAGGGAGTGTTCAGTTGATAACTGCTTACATCTAACTGAGCTGTGTTACCACTACCACACTCGGGTATCTATGTTATTTCTCTGTTATACAAGATAATGGCAAGTGCTGTAAGGGATGTAGGAATTGACTCCCAAGCAAGCCTATGTTAACACCTCAGTTCCAACCCTGTGTTAGTTGTGATTTTCTTATTGCCACCTTTTGTAAAGATCATTTCACAGCTCTCTATCTATAGAATTCTCTAGTGCATCCAAGGGTACTTTTTTTTCAGAACTTCCTATGAGATTAATATTGCTCTAGACTCCACTTAAGGGCTAGCAACCTTCCTAACACCAGAAGAAGCAAGAGCATTATTTTTCAAGTATAGAATGTTATATCTGGAAACCAGAAGGATTTATAAAGAACTACTATCTGGTAAAAGTTGCAATATATATTAATTTACCCTTCATCTCTGTGGAGGGAGTAAATAACCTATTGTTTCCTTAATACCTGCTAGTGATGAATCTAGATTGATGCTAGGATTATGGTAAAGTTTTGCTTTACAACAGTCTATGTTTATATATAGATAGATTATATATGGCTATATTTTTGCCACAGTAGTGAAATTGGTAGTTTTGATAGATGCTGTTTAGTCTGCAATGGAATTTTTTTTTAGTATTTGGCTCTGCAAAAGCAGTCTGCCAACTGCCATCTTAAATCTCAACATATTTGATTGCTTCTCCAATGTGTCAGAAATTTAAATCTTGGTAGCATTTGTGCCTTACCATTGGATGCCATATATTTTACTACATTTGTCTATTATTGCCAGAGCCAGCTTGGTTGTTACACTGAAACAGGTTTACAAACTGATCCAGGTATCCACTGACTTTTAATTTCAAATTAATCAATGATTAATCATATGTATCCTCCCATTGTCTTTCTCCAGTGTATCAATAGTCAACAAGATCTACATGATTCAGAATTCATTTTCTTCATCCTCTATTGTTTGTTTATGTTATGGATAACTCTATGGAAGTCTCATACAGGCAGAGATCTAGCAATGAAACTCACATATTACATTGCTATAGCTACATAAAGGCTCAGTCATTCCATAGCAAGAGATGTATGGTGTAACTTTAAGTCACACATGAATGTCTCTCTGATTGACAACTATCATGAGTCCATCCTTATTTATTCTTTATCCATGTGCCCACCAAGAATGCTATATTTAAATAATAAATTTCTGAAGTGGAGTCTTTAAGTGTTCTTTGTAAAGTCTGTTGTGTTAGATGCTTTTACTGGAGCAAACAATGAAGGAAGGTTTTATTAAAGTAGACACAGGTGTAAAATGCTGAGGCAGACTTGTGATGGGATGTTTCTCTGAAGCAGACACAGGAGAGAGGATGTTCTGTTAAAACAAACACATTAAAGGACACATGAAGAAAAATTCTTTGCTAACAACACAATGCATTGCTCTGCCTTACATTGTGTAGTTGAGCTACATGGGTTGAGACACCATAGACAGAAACACATCAAAAAACTTATGGTGGTGTGCTGCAGTTTCTTGCTGCTTCTGTGGACTCAGGCTCATTGGCATAGTGATGTCAGCTGAGAACGGTGAATGTGCTGAGACAAGACACATACTAGGACAAGACCTGTAGAGGCTTGTGATGTTTGAAGTGTATAAATAGGACTTGAAGGACAGTGATGAAGGTGAGCCAGGCTTATTTATAGAGCTGTGTAAAGTTAATGGGATGATAGTCGCTTCCCTGAGAGAGGCACAGCAGAGAACTTTTATTGGTATCCTCTTGTCCCTCCTGATAATTGGTGCTGAGGCTGAAGCCTGGCCATCTTTGCTAGGTAGTACTCCCACTGCTGATTCATGTCTGATATCCTGACTCTAGAAAGCTAAACGGTTGGTGTATTCCTAAATGTTTACAAGTGAATGAAGCAGCCATGCTAGCCTGTGAAGTGAACTGCCAATTTCCAGACAACAGGTAGGAACTGCTCCAAAGAACCTTTCTAAACAGGTCCACTTTCCTCCATCTCTTCTTTTCTACTACCAAAAGTGAGCTGTGGACTAAAGGAAAGTTAAAGCATTTAAGAACTGTCATTAAAAATAGGGCTTGAAAATATTAAAGTTATCAATTTCCTTTGAAAGTAAAGAGGGAGACAGACAACTTGGTATGTACAGATCTCACAATGATGCCTACTAAAAATAACTCCCAGAAGTGAATGAGTCAGGAGTGTGAAGAGAGATGGGGGAATTTGTGATGCAGTCACAACAGAGGCCTAAGTAACCCCTGGGGAACTCTGTAGATGAGCAGGTTGGAGCTTCAGAGATATCCCAGTTTGTAATGCCCATAGAACTGTTTTTACCCTCATACCAACCAGTTGGATACAAGGGTGCAGTCCACATAAAGCAGCCATCTGTAGTCCCTAACAAATCCTGAAGAGTGTTGTGTGGATGAGCTGTTAACAGGTACGATCTTCAACAATTGATACAGCGAAAGAATGGGTTCCATCCTTCCATTGTCAGATAGGATATTATGGGCAATAGAACTCTATATGGGGAAAATTCCAGTTGCCTGGTAGTGTCATTTGTGAGATAGTTCAAATATCTGGAAAAGAGTAGGAAAAGTTGCACTTCAACATTCTTGGACTTGGCTCTCTGGAAGTAGAGACAGTGTCACAGCAAGCTCCCTTATCCTCTCTGGCTCTTACAATCTTTTACTCCCTCTTCTGTAATGGTCCCTGCGCCTTAGGTTCTGAAGTATTTTGAAATGGGCTCAAAATTCTAAATGTTGATTAGTGGAGAACTGAAAAAGAATGACAGCAATGAACACACCAAACTGGACAGGCAAAAGCCCACGAGACTTCAACCCTATACAATATGCTATGGGCTATTGAGGAAGGCTGGGTATGGGAGAGGTGATCCTCCCCCGGAAGGAACACACCAATTGGTTGCCTACTGCCAAACAGTTATTCCTGGAAACATAATACAAGTAACATTGTATGGACTCAGGAGGCTATTTTTAAGAATATATAAGTATATACAAATACACATATGTATGCAAAAACAATTAGTGGAAAAGAAAATCATGAATTTGAAGAAGAGCAGAGTGGGCTGTGCAGAAGGGTTTGGAGGGAGGGAAAAATAGAGGGATTTGTAGTTAAATTAAAATCTCAAAAAAAGATGAACATATTTGTAATTATTGTATGATTCAGGCACTCAGCTCTAGGCAATATATTTGAAACAGATGGAATTATATGTCAATTCAAAACTGTATATGAAATATATTCAATGACTTTACTTATAAAAGCTATAAAGCAGGCCAACCTCTGATGGATGAATGGTTAAACAAACAAGAGCACATTCACACTGTGAAATAGTACTTAGCAATTAAAATGAAATAAAATATTGAGCACTAATAACCTAGATGAATCACCAGGCTCAATGACAATTACCAATCCAAATGATTGCTCACTGCCTGCTATATGGTTCCATTTATATTGTATCATTCATATGACAAAACTAAAGAGATAAAAAACAGATTAATTATTTCCAGAGATGAAATGTTGCAAGAAATCAGAGAAGAAAGGAGATTTAGGGAGATGTAAAAGGACAACAATGGAAACCTGTAGAACTCTGTGTTTTGACAACAATAGGACTCATAAATAGAAATGAGCCTATGCAAAGGTGATGTTGTCTGAGAAGGTGACAGGATTGTGTCTGTTCTAGTTGTGTAACTACTATAGTGCAATAAAATAACCACTATTATTGAATGAAACAGGTTGAAGCACATATAAGAATTATCTGTACTGTTTAATGCTTAGAATTAATGTATATAGGTTGACAAATACCTCAAGATGGAAAACTTAAAGGTCCATTTGTGAAATGTTTGCATCAGAGAAAATACTCAAATAGAAAATACTGCAAAACCATAGTTTACTTGAAGTTTGCAGCTGTGGTACAAGTAGCAGCATTTGTGTGTCTGAACAGTTATCTTAGCTCAGAAGAAGGATTGAAAGTTCTCTATGTAGAATTCAGAGGTAAGCAACAGAAGAGCAATAAATCCCTGTAGCCTTGGTTTCTTTACTTTTGATTATTTGTTTCAAGTAAAATTAGACCCTTTAAAAATACATATATTCAGTTCTCAAGTTAGAAACATTACTTTAGAAGCATACATAACATGGTCTTCCAGAATAGCACATAGCATTTCAACCAATAGTGTTTGGGTATAAGTATTGGAATGTGCGCATATGGTCTGTATTTATCTTGCAAAACAAAATTCTTTAAGATGAGAGCATCACATTACTTTTATATTGTTTTCAATACTCACAGGTTCAGAATTGCACCTCCATTAAAAAATTATCAGAGTCTGTCAGATCAACACAGAAAGAAAAAAGGATTAATTCTGGTACTGCCTGATAATAGCATACGCTACCTGAGAGCATTACATGTTTTCCCATTTTCAGGTAGATCCAAGCAGAGACGGGTGGCTGTCAGGGAAGCAGATGTGCTGTTTTATTTAATAACCTAAGTTTCCTTACTACTTGTGGTGATTTGGGTAAGAGCGGCTGCCATAGGCTCTCCTGTGTGAATGCTTGGCACACAGGAAGTAGCACCATTATGAAGTAAATCCTTGTTGGAGTAGGTTTGGGCTTGTTGGAAGAAGTATGTACTATGGAGGTAGGCTATGAGGTCTCCTAGGCTCACAGTGTATTCAGTGTGGTACACAGTCTTCTGCTGCCTGCAGATCAAGACATAGAATCTCAGTTACTGCTCCAGCACCATGTCTACCTACACGCTGCCATGCTTCTTGGTAAGATAATAAGGGACTAAACTTTTGAAACTGCAAGGCAGTTATAATTAAATGTTTTCCTTTATAAAAGTTGCAGTAGTCACAATTTTTCTTCCCAACAATAGAAACCCTTAGACACTACATGAGTTTCTATGAAAACAAATTTTACATCATTCTTAATAATAAAGAGAAAATTTTAATGAGAAAAATCTTTGTCTTGATTAGCTAAAATTAAATTTTGGCACAAATTTCAGCAAATACCATTAAATCTAATGCCAGAGGCTGGTGACCCACCTCATTAACTAACAGAATATTTCATTTTTCATATGTCTGGTGATGAGGTGTGGTTTGTTGCTATGTATTGTAAATGCTAAATTTGCCTGAGGAGTGAGCGAAACCTCATGTATACCAAGTGTTGGAATGTGAACGCCACAGCCTATAGCTGGGCAGAAAACAGGTTGGTGAGGTTTCAGTTCCTGGGCTTCAGGTCAGAGGAGAACCACGAGGAGAGGAGAGAGGGAGAAGGTTGAGAGAGGAGTGGAAGTCATGGGGTAGGTGAGTCATGAAATCATGGCCATGAGGGCTGGACAACTGGAGTTATGAGTGACCCAGTTGGAACATTGCAGGCTATAACTCAGGGTTATTGATAGGGAACTAAATACTAATAGCATAGAAGGGAGATATCTATCCATCTCTAGTGCTGTTTAAAGGCTTATTATAAATAAAAAGATTATGTGTCTTTTAACTTCGTTCTGAATGATCTAAGGAGAAGTAAATTGAGATTTGAAAATGGCAACAACAGTCTTAAGTTCCATTCTGGCTCCCACAGTAGGTGGTGCACAACTGCTTGTAAGTCCACCTACAGGGTTTCTGAACTATACCCATGAACAGATGCATCTGCATATGCATGTACACAAACACCAGCAAACTATTTTAAAAAACTTTCAACCTAATGCACAAGAAGATAGACAACCTGCCTTGTTGTTTAATAGTGTCTTTCAAACAAAGTAAATCACGTGGGACTCATAATTCAGTTTTTTTGTATTGAATTAAATTTTTTCTTCAAGGATTGAAAGAATGCTTCTGTCATTCATAATTTCAATTTAGAATGATAATGTCACTCTCTTTCCTCTTCTCATTCCCCACAGAACTATAGCGCTAGCCTTCACATCAGTGTGTGTTGACCTCATTATCAGCTCAACATTGACCTCTCCCATAGATTTTTAAAAAGACTGTTTACTTTCTTGCTGATTCATGATAAGTGGTTCAGGAAAAGTAAATTCATATTCTGCTTTTGAAATTACTTTCCAATAATGATAAATTGGCCATGAAAATGTGACGTGAGAGAAACCACGGCAGAGAAACGTTATTTTGTGCTACTATTAGTAGAGAAAGTTGTTTTATATAATACATACTAGTCTTTGCTTTATTTTTCTTGAGTTAATGAGTACCAGGAAGAAGAGAAAGCCAATGTGGCTGATGGCATAGCAGAGCCTTGCCTGATGAATGATATTGATTGAAATCCGTTTAGATTTATATAATGCCACATCTTTAATTACCCATTCAGTAATTATTTTCAATGCACTAACTCCCACAAACCAACTTAAGAAACAAACTGCTATTAAGCTAAGTGCAGGTTGCATATAACCTTGTTGCTCCTCTCACTTAGAGCCATTGCCATGAGTTCCATGTTTATAGTATCCACACATGTCCTACTATTTCATTCCAAGTGTTTTGGGAACTTCTATGCATATATAAGGATTGCAGTTCAAACTAAGTAAGTTAACATGAGGTGTTTGCTATTCAACAAGAGACAGCAGCTGTGCTCTGCAATAGAAAATGCCTATTTGAATGCAAGATGATTTACTCCTGATCTGACATCACCTATTTAATCACAAGAAGCTCCTGTTTCCTTGGTGGTTAGAGTGGAGTTGTTTTATTAGTGACTCTCAGCTTTTCATAACAACATGTTCTTTTTAGTGTTTGTTCTTCAATTGGACTTGCAGGGTTTGTAAAAGTACTTGGCCTACCCTCCTGATTCATAATGCCACAGGATGCCATCACCTAATTTCCTGATATGCGCAAGGCACTCAGTGTTGTCCTATTAAATAAACTTAATTCTAATCAAGATGAGTGCCATCTTGTGAAATGTCATTTTAATACTAGCATAGATTTTTGTGCATATACTCTCTAATCAGATGTGCATATTTATTTGTGCATTTTAGGTAATATTGATGCACATTTTAAGAATGTAAAGGAAATTGAATCAAAAATAGATTTTTAACCCAAATGCTAATTTAGATGCTTAAAAAGAAAAGTTCTCTTTAAAGTTATTAGGGCCTTTGTCATCAATCATATTTTGTCAGTTCATAGGAAGGCCTTATTCTCAGTCTGAGAGAATGACAGATAAGTGCCTGGTTATAACCAAAATGCAGACTTGCATTAAATTTATCTATATTTAATGTTTGGCTCTAAAGAGCCATTGTCTGCATAATAAGGAGTTCTTCTGCAGACATATTTTGAAATGTTGACCTTTATATTAAATAACTCAAGTGTCCAAGTAGTTCAGATAATAAAATATATGTTGAGCATACATGCTAGAAAATATCTAGCAACACATAAGATGATTGCTTCAATTCAAATTTTAAAGAAATTATTTGACATAATAGAGTGTAAAGATCTTGGCAAGAAAGAAAGAAACTACACTGAAAACTGTTTCTGATGAGCTCTCTGGATGATTCTTCTGTCTTACAAGCTTACTTAGCACAAGAGCCCAGTTTTTCTAGTTTGTCATTCCCCTGGGATATGTTCCAATGTCAGAACAATAACAAAAACGATAAGATAATTTTATAATTTAGATCTGTGTGAACTCATGGCTCTTTGTCAGGAATGGATCTAATGTGTGCTCTCAAGGACTCCACATTTGCAAAGGGGCATGTGTACTAATGGGAGTCCAGGAATCCCAGTGTAGGCTCACCAGTGTAATCACAGCAAAGATTTGATGGTAATTCTTAGTTGCACACACAATTTTTATCTTCGAGAACAGAATATAATTACTGAACTGAAGGCATAAAACCTCCTACCAGATGCAAAGCATCAATTTTCTTGCTCTTGGCAACATCCTGCCTTTGCATTTCCACTTTATGTCTGAGAGAAGTTTCTATGTGGAGTGGGGGCAGGGACTCAAATGCAACTTTCTGCTTGGTGCTTAGGGGAAGAGAGCAGCTGTTTAAATTAATAGGCGAGTCATAAATGTGGAGCCTGACATAAATTAGACCTAGGAAGTAGAAATGTTAATGGAAATAGAAAGAAATTCCCATAGCACCTATTCTGGGCTTCCCCTAACAGCAAGGCTCCCAGCTGCATCAATATGACGTCTGTCAAAAGCATGAACATAGCATTCAGAAACCTTTTGTAGGAAGAGGGAAGAAGGAAATTAAGGCCATGTGTTCTATTTTCACTCTATTTACAGGAAACCAAAATAGTTAATCAGTTTTGATTTAAAGAATAGAATTACACAGAAAATAATGCAACCAAACCTATTGAAATGTGAATGTAGGGGGAAAATATTGTGAAGCTGAGGTAAAGTCATTCTGAATGTTTACATTTTCGCAAATGTTTGCTCACAGATAAAGAGCATGTCAATGGAAAACTTAGGATAAAATTTAAGTTGAGCCACGATGATTGTGCCTATGTGCTAGAGAAAGACTCTGTAAGAGTGACCTTCTAGAGTAGTGGAGTCCCACAGACACCATGGCCCTGGTGCTCACCGTGGTACTTTCTGCTACAGTACCATGCTCTCCTGGGAATTTGTTAGAAATGAGAAATTCTGGAGTCCATCCTAGACGTGCTGAAACCAAATCTAAATCTTAAGAAACTAGCAAACGCTTCCAACGGTGTTTGTATTTTAGAAGCATCAACCTAAACTTTTAACTAAGCTGGTTCTTTCCTATTGGTTTGGAAATAGTATTCTAAAGTTAAAATTCATGTTTTGCTAAACCCCTTTATGTGAAATGATTTCAGAGTGGAAAGCATCTGTGAAGTAATATCTTACAATGTTTTAATAGATGAGGAATGTAGGGGCTCAAAGATGGGAATGACAAGCTCAAAGTCCCACAGCTATTTCAGAACAGAGCTAAAATGCAGGCTCAGATGCATCTGCCTCCAAACATGGAAGGAAAACAAGCTTCAACCGAATACATGAAAATTAGTGTAACATCCATGTTTCCATCAGAAAAATCCATGCTATTATTTACTTATGCAATTTGTACAACTTCAAGAAAAACATGTATCATTGGTGCCTAAAACTGGCTCTAAAATTAAATTACTTTTACTCTAGGAATGGTCATTTACTCCACCATTAGATCAAATATGTTTTGATACATCAGTCCTTTGATACCAGCATATGTATCTCTTATGCTGGCTAAGCTGAGTAAAGCTATATGCCACTGGCAAATTAGGCTTCAGTTTGGACAAAACTGGGTGACCAGGAAACCAAGGGAGGCTGTTGACAAAATAGGTGAGCACCAGAGGGCAAAGACTTCAATTTTCTTTTGCAGCACAGGGAAACTAAACATTTAACTTTGCTGAGTCAATGGCAAGTCAATGAGCTCTGCACATCCACACAGTCAAAGCTTGGCTCTTTGGAGAGAGGATAACTTCAGCATCACAGGATTTTAGTGAGTGAGTGATGCAGCCAGATCATGGCTACTCTATGCAAACATTGTTGCTGATTATCTTTGTAAAATATTGATCCACCATTAGAAGTAGTAGAGCTTTCAAGATAAAGAAAAATTAGAGAGAGGCGTATTGAGAAGTTTAAACCAAATGCCTCTGTCACAGTATCTGAAGAAGAGCTGGGGTGTAGCTCAGTTTATATAGTCCTTCCTCCCATGTGAAAGCACTGACTTTGATGTCACCATACCATAAACTTGTTATGGTGGTACATGTCTGCAGATCTCTATCTCAAAAAGCCAAACAAAGCTATTTGACATTTGCGGACATTAAAAGTAGATAAAACTTAAAAACTTCTCAAAGTCTAGAATGTAGCAATTCAGTATTTTCTGCAAGCAATGCTTCCTAATGCTGTAAACCTTTAATACAGTGCCTCATGTTGTGGTGACCTCTCTCCCAGCCATACAATTTTTATTGTTACTTCATTACTATAATTTTGTTATTGTTATGAATCAGATTGTGAATATCTGATTTATAAGCTATCAGATGTATGAACTCCAGGTTGAGAACCATTGCTTTAAAACATATAAATTAGTGTTAGAAGCAAGTTATGTGCTTAGTGATAGAGATGATGAAGTAGGTCCTTGATTTCTGAAAGAGCAGCACAGACAATCCTAGGACAAGTTTTCCTGTGGTCGACTTAACTATCTTAAATTTGGGGGGAGGTATTGGTATTGAGGAATACAGAGTTGAAGTAGGAAAACAGAGATGAGTTTGGGATTATAAAATGAAATACAGAGAATATAGCCTGATAAATACATATGAAATAACAAACATGATAAAATTATACATTTTAATTTGATCCACTTCTACAATTGAATTTTTTATGTGTGTGTCATATATAGTACATTTTCTGAATGATTTCTCAGTAGTCTATTCCATTGAGATCACAGCAGTAATAGCTAAAATTAACATTTTATATAATTGCTGCAAATTAGGAAAGGATTCAGCACGATAGCATATGTAATACTAAATACTATTCATTGGTACTTGGGCCTTGGTGTGCAGTATACAAATATCATATTGTCAGTTCTCATTGGGCTGGGTCATTGAAGAGCCCCATTGGAAATCTCCTTGTGTATCCCTGGCTTTCTCTGTCTGCACTAACAATCAGAAAGTTGCATGAATTCCTTTTTCACTCTACCTCACTTAAATTATTCCTTTTTCTCCCCACTTTCTAGCTAGACACACATGCAAATGTGTACTATTTGACTTTAAACCTTTAATTCCCTAACACTGTATTCAGTTCCTGAACAAATTTCCGTGTCTACCTTAGCTTAAATGTCCCTCCTAAATATGTCTACTCCATAATTCCCTACACCTTTATTTTTATTCACATGGTAAAAGGGACTCTCCAATGTTAATTAATCCAGAAATATCAAGATGGGTAGGATATCCTTGATTGCCCAGTTCTTTATAAGAGGGAGACATGAGGGACAAGCCAGAAAAAGATACAGGAGACTAGGAGCTAAGTTTTATGATACTACCACAGAGTAAGCAGCAAGGTCCCCTCTAGCAGTTCACTTTCCCCAGAGCCTTCAAAATATCATACCCAGGATGAACATTTTAATCTTCTAACCTCTAGATCTGAAAGTTAGCAAATTAGTTTGTCTTGAAGGCACTGAATTTGCAGTAATTTTTAAATGGATATTAAAAGTGCCTAATATCCTAATATCCAGAACCTAAGATTAGCTGAATAAAAGGAAAGTACAAAGAAACAGAAAAAAAATCATGTGATTTTTAAAGCTATTGTAGCCACAGTATATACAATCTGCAACGCAGAACTGTGTAGTTCAGTTTATTACCTACAGTGACATATGGTTACTAAGCTCTTGTAATGTGGCTGCCTCCAATTGAAATAGATAGACTTTGTTTAAATAAGTGTTGATCATAGAAAATTTACTAGGGAAAAATATAAATATTTAAGCGATCATTTTAAAGTAAGTTGTAGTGACTTGGATGATCATGTCCTCTGTAGGCTCATATATTTGAACTGTTAGCCCCACTTTGCTGAATTTTGAGGGAAGGATTGGAAGTATGGCCTTGTTGAAGAGGATGTGACACTGGAAGCAGGCTTTGAAGTTTCTAAAGCCCTTGGCATTCCCACTTAAATTTCTAATTGTGTGCTTGTGGCTCAAGATATGGGCGCTCACCCACTGTTCCAGGAACATACCTTCCTGACTGATAGCATGCTCCCAAACATGATTGCCATGTACTCTAACCTTCTGGAATCATGAGCCCCAAATTTAGTGTTTTCTTACATAAGTTACTTTGGTCATGGTGTTTTCTCATGGCAATGGAAAAGTAACTAAGACATAAGTGTATGTCAGAATCTCAATGGTTCACATTGAGTTAAACACACATTATCATTAAAGTGTGTGGCATCCATGTATTTTTTTTCTTTTAGCACAGCTATGAGAACATGCATGATAAGCTTTATCATTCTACATGTGGTACTTATACAGATGATTTACAGTGTTTCAATCTGAGTTTGTCTCCATGCATTCTGAAATTCTACATACCCTTACCTCAACTCAAAATAAGATATGGTAGGCTCTCTAAGTGTTATTATATAAATCAGCTTAGTGGCTAGAAAGGTGGCTCATTCAGCAGTTACGAGAATTACTGTTCTTCCAGGAGACCCAATTTAGTAGCAGTTGCTCTAGGGAATTTGACCCCTTTTCTGGCTTCTCCATCAGTGAGTTCATGTGTACATATCCACTGTCTTAGTGATTATTCTACTGTTAGGCAGAGATACAATAACCAATGCTACATTAACAAAAGAAATCCCTTAGTTAGAGGCTTTCTAATAGTTTCAGAAGGTAAGTCCATTATCACCATGGTAGGAAGCAAAGAGACATGTCCCAGGAGTGTTGGCTGAGAGCTATATCTTAATCCACCAGCACCAGGCTATGGAAGGATATAGGTGCTGAGCCTAGCAAGGGTTGTTGAAACATCAAAGCTCACTTTCAGTGACACATGCGTTCCCTCAAAGCCATGTCTTCTACTTCCTTCTCAAGCATTCCAATACCCTGATGACCAACGAGGCAAAAACATAAGCCAGGGTGGGGGCCAACCCTCATTCAAACCATCACACCCATACAAACATGCACATACATATATAGTTCCTACAAATTAAGCCTTTAAAAGTGACTTTACATATGATGTATATGTAGCTGTGCCTCTTGATATATTTGCAGCTATTTTGCACATATATTAAAATCACTCAAGTAGCCTGCTCTGTGATCTTACTGTCAGTATGAATTTGGATGTTTAATGTTCTTTGAAATTATGTCATGAAGCATGGCTTTCAATCATATATTTGATTGTCTAGAGGAGACACTATTTTTAATCTTTCCTAAGCTAAACAAATATGTTTGGGATTAGAATAATGTGTCAGAGAGAATAAAGAATGGCTCTAGTTATTGTGCCAAGTATTTGCATCGATTCAATCACATTCTCTGTTGCATATAAGACAAAAGAATAAATGGGATGCTATGCAAATCAATGTAATAAATCTGTTAATGGAACATTAGAAATATTACTAGAAATTTTACCAACTCCTTTAAAATTCCAAGTAGTTGTAGAGCCCCAGTCCATTGAAATATTTCCAAAGATGTATTTTATAATTTGTTAAACCTTTTTTTAAAACAGGCAAATTTTTCCCTCTGTGCTTAGGAAATTCTGCTTTTTCCTTAATTAAGTGAAATATAAATGCCCACTGATAAGCTACCATGCAGCATTACTATTGTACTATTACTACATAAGTTTACAGTGTAAATCATAAAGAAGAAATAAAAAAGTAGGAGAGATGGTACAATAAATTATACTTGGCATCAGATCTTTCTTTTAACCTTGAATAAATGAGAGGTGGGGTTGAAAGTCATTTCCACAGCAGCCCATTTGTCAATTAAAATTATCTCAGTCTGGAAATACAAAGCTTCATTGTAACTGTTCACTCATTGTGTAAGAATGTGTTCCAAGTGCCACATCTGTCTTCCTTCTAGTCATAACTCTGTTCATCTAAAGAGTGATTATTCTTTAAGGAGAACTTAACAGTCGGATCCAAAACCCCTTAATTTCATTTGGGAAATGAGGTAAAGAATTCAAAAACCTTTGGCCCATACCATAAATTCAAGAAAGATTCTTGTTCTGTATTTAAAATGAATGAATCTTAATTGAAATTATTACAAAACTTGCTGAAGTGTGAATAAAGAAAATCACTTTCATCTCTGCTGAAGGCCCCTGTGCTCCAGCTGCCTTGATCATAACCACTAGTCATACACTACAGACGAAATCTGCTTCTCAGACCAAAGGAAGTTAAAAAAATCACAGTAAGTTTGCTTCTGGCTTTTTGTTTTCATTAGGCAAATAATTTCCTGTAGGCAAACAAGTTGCAACTGTCTTATACTACATCCTGTGAATAATAGCAAATTAATGTAGGCTGATAAAATAAATATCAGGTAAGGATGATAAAAAGCTGAAATATTAAAGGACATTATGGTTTTCGTTACAGGAAAAAAAGAAGCTCATAGAAGAAAATAATAATATTTTTAAAGCATCCCAAGAGGAACTGGAGAACAGGCTCAAAGCTTCGGAGCAATTGATGCTCTTGGTGAGTATTAGCACCCACCCCTGGCTCACAATCCATACCTCTAGGTCTAGGGAACCCTAAGTCCTAGAGATTTCTATGAGTAGTAGCAGTAAGTGTGGTGCACATGCACAAGTAAGCAATATATATATAATAAGTAAATCTAAGAAAATAATAAACTATCCAAAGGTACAGGAAGTATTCCTGGAAAAGGTGTCTTGTGGATGTGAAAGAAGATTTGGAAATTTGAGTCAAATCTATCCAGGCATCAAGGAAGATAAAACTCAAAAGGTCTTGTCACTCAGAAATATAAAAGTCTTAGAGGGAACAATTTTTAATTGACTTATAAAAAAATACCATAAGACATTGATTAAGAAATATAGAATTGTACCAAATTTCAAGGAGATTCATTTATCTAGTACATGTCTATTTATATAAAATTTCTTATGCTAATGTCCAAGATTCAAAATAATTATGTTTCTATTTCATTTTCTGTTCCCCCCCCCCCCAGTTTTTCTTATAGAATTTATTTTGAAAAAATGCCAAGGAGCAAGTATCTAATTGATACTGAAACCACTGAGAAACACACCAGTCCTTTTACTTATTATGATCTGTTTTAGACTATTCTTCTCCCTTTTTTCTTCACCAATGTGACAGACTGAATAGATATGGGCCCCATAAATTCAGGTATTTGAATGCTTGACCCCCAAGGCATGCCTCTATTTTGGAAGAAGTGTGTCACTATGAGTGTGGGCTTGGATGTCTCCTGTGCTTAACTCTGCCCAGTGTGGAATTCCAGTCCCTTCCTGACTGTCTTCCAATAAACATGTAGAATTCTCAGTTCAATCCTCGCCATGTCTCCCTGGTTGCCGCCATGCTTCCCACCATGATGCTAATGGACTAAACCTCTGGAACTGCAAGCCAAACCCAATCAAATGTTTTCCTTTATAAAAGTTGCCTTGGTCCTAGTGTCTCTTAACAGCAATCAAACCCATCTCAAACATGGGGAGAAATGCCACCTGATTTTATGAGAAAATGAAGATAAAAACACCACTAGATGGAAGGCTGAAAATTCTAAGCTCAATGACATTTTCAGCAACTTTATGAAAATAATAATAAACCCTTGATTTAAAAATCCAACTGGAAATATCATTTAAACCTCATTCTGTTTATACAAAATGCTGTATCATTTAGAAAAATCTCTAATCAAAAACATCAGTAACAATGAGCAGATTCTGAGATAGGTCTTTGCTATTAAACATTACTCTTTATGCAAAAGAATAGGAAATCTTAAAGAAATTATACCTGGTCAGGCAATTTTAAAAAAACTCTTTTTAAAATTATACCTGTTGCAAACTAGGGCACATTGAAGAAATACAAAAGTCGTCTCTAGGAAAACTTTGTGAGCACTTTGGAAGAAATCAATATTAGTCTATTTGATACTGAAAACACTGAGGACAATAAAATACTTGCAAACAAAATAAAGCATACATTAATAAGATCATCAACCATGATCAACTAGGCTTTATCCAAGAGCTGCAGGGATGATTCCAATATATGTAAATTTATAAATATGATCATATACGCCATATAAACAAAAGAAAAAGAATCACATCGTTATCTCATTAGATCCATAAAAGTCCTTTGACAAAATTCATGATAAAACTCCTGGGGAAACAAGAAATACAAGGTTATACCCAAACATAATAAAGGTAATTACAGCAAACCAACATTAATTTAAATGGAAGCACAAAGAATTTCCGCTAAAACCAGGAAGAAGAAAACAATGCCCTTCTTTCCCTATCTATTTAATACAGTAGTTGAGGTCTTAGCAATAGCAATAAAACAACTGAAGGAGAAGGAGTTCAAGAGAATACATATAGAATAAAACTAAAATTGTCTTTATTGTGGATGATATGATTGTATAAATAAAATTTCCCGAAAAACTAAACCAGATATCTTCTACAGCTGATAAAAACTTACAACAAAGTAGCAGAATACAAAATTAATTCTCTCTCCCTCCCCAAACCTCTCTCTCTCTCTCTCTCTCTCTCTCTCTCTCTCTCACACACACACACACACACACACACACACACACCTACAGATTTCCTGTATACAAATGACAAATGGACTGATAAAGAAATCAGGAAAATAACACCTTTCATCAAAACTTCAAATAATATAAAATATCTTGGGTGTAACTCTACCCAAGCAAGTTAAAGACTTGTATAATCAAGCAGTGATCAGACCAACTTGGGATCCATCCCATGGGCAGGCACTAGACCCTGACAATATTACTGATGTTTTGTTGTGCTTGCAGATAGGTGCCTAACATAACTGCCCTCTGAGAGACTCAACCAGCAGCTGTCTGAGACAGATGCTGATACTCACAGTCAAGCATTGAACTGAGCCAAGCATTTCCCCCTATGAAAGAGTTGGGGGAAGTATCAAAGGAATTGAACAGGATAGCAACCCCATAGGAATACCAATGGTGTCAACTAACCTGGATCCTTGGGAGGTCTGAAACTGAACAACTGACCAAAGAGCATGCATGGCCTGGTATGAGGCCCCAGGTACACATGTAGCAGAAGACTGACTGCCTGGCCTGGCCTCAGTGGGAGAGGAAGTGCCTAATTCTGTAGAGACTTGATGCTCCAATGAGGGGAGATGCCCATGGGTGGGGGGCTGAAAAATTCTCAGCTTCATAGAGAAACACACACACACACACACACACACACAGCTAAACACAATTCTGAATATTAGAAGAACTTCTGGAGATGTCACTATTCCCAATCTCATATTGTGCTACAGAATTATAGTAATAAAACCAGCGTGGCATTGGCACAAAATCAGAGATGTTCATCAGTGGAATCTTCCATCAAATGGAAGAATCAGACATGGGTCTACACATATATGAACCCTTTATTATTTTTTAACAAGAATGCAGAAATCCATACTGAAAAAAAGACGGAATCTTCAGCAATGGTGCTAGTTAAAATAGATGGCTGTATGTAGGAAAATGTAAATAGACCCATATTTATCCCCCTGAAGAAAACTCAACTCATAATTAATCAGGAACTTCAACATAAACCAGTTACATTTAACATGATAGAAGGGAAAGTAAGAAGTAATTTTGAACTCATTTGCTCAGGAAAAGACTTTCTGATGAACAGGACAAGAACAGCAGAGACACTAGGCCAACAGTTAACAAATGGGATCTTATAAAACTGAAAAGCTTCTGTATGGCGAGCATTTATTCAGAATAATAGGCAGGCTACAGAATGGAAAAAGATCTTTACTAATTATAAATCTGATAAATGGCTTGGATATAAGATATATGAAAAACTAAAAAAAAAAAAAAAAAAACTGGACATCAAGAAAACAAATGACCCAATTAAAGAATGGAAAATAGCACTGAATAGAAAGAACCTCCAGATTGCTTTTGGTCAGATGAAATACAAATGCACTTAAAGAAATGTTCAGCATCTTTAGTGATCAGAAAAACCGAAAAGTACTTGGGCATTTTCTTATACTAGTCAGAATAGCTAAGATTAATGAAACACATGACAGCTCATGCTAGCAAGAGCTCACTCATTGCTGGCGGGAGTACAAAATTGTTCAACCCATGGAAATCAACATGGTGGTGCTCAAGAAGCTAGAAAGAGACAGACCCATACAGATATCCAGTAATACCACTCTTTGGAACATAACCACAGGAATCTGCATCCAAGTACAGATAATTGCTCATCCATGCTCATTAATTCTCTATTCAGAGTAGCCAGGAATTGGAAACAGCTTAGATGTCCATCAGCAGATGACTGAATAGAGAGAATGTAGTACATTTACACAATAGAATATTATTCAGAAATTTTAAAAATTAAGATTATAAAATTTGCAAGGCCATAGAGAGAGCTAGAAAAAACAACCATCCTGGGAGCAGTAAACAAAACCTCAAGGAACACATGTAGTATGAATTCTCTAAAATTGGAAGTCAGTTGTTAAGTCTTCAATAGGCATGCTACTACTTGTATAATAACAGAGATTAGACATAGAGAAAATGACTAGGAGAGATAGAAAAAATTCTTATGGTAGGAGAAAACAGAAAATAGAGTTATGGAGAGACAGGACAATGAGACCAAATGAGCAGATTAAATGGAGAGCTGAGGAAAAATAGGGTAAGAGAGGAAATGTGTTTACGGACAGCTAATACTAAGGACCATTTGAGGGGTCGCATGGAAACTGACTTGAGCAGAATCGTGCGTGTGTGTGTGTGTGTGTGTGTGTGTGTGTGTGTGTGTGTTTGGTGTAAATTATATCACCAAATACTGTCTCAGAGCCCTAACTATGCCTCTCTCAACACCAAATGAAGCCTCTGAGGACAGGAATAGATTATATTTAATTGAGCGGGTATCCAAAGTGTCCTATGTAGACCTACAAACAACTCAAACTATTTCTAAGACTATTGTTTTCTCTCTACATACTGATGGCAAGGCCTTGTTGCTGAAGACAATACCTGCATAACTCATTGAATACAGAGAGGTTGCTGAGTTTTTGTCTACCTAGAGCCTTTACCCATACTGAGTATTATTAATGATACTAAAACTTATTCTACAAGCTACCAAAGGATAAAAGTTAACACTAATCCATATACAAATTATTTGATCTACAGTTGGGACATATCTGCATGATATAATGTTATAATAGTGACATAGAAATAGTGGGAGTATCCAACCTTTATGTGATTACAATTGAGGCCCAGTCCATTAAACAGAACCCATACTCAACATTTGTTGCCCTGAGACTACATAGCTGGTGAACCTAGGAGAAAACCAAATATTACTGTTTTGCTAAAGGGAGATGAAGGGATTCCTAATAGTATTCTGCTGTGCTAATAGATCAGAGTCTTACTCTACCATCATCCAAGAAGTATCCTCCTGCCACTGATGGAAAAAAATATGGAGACCCACAAATAAAAATATGTTCATAACACACTGTTTTAAATGGAATGCCTTCCACAAACCCTTTCTCTCACAGCTGAAGAAACTATGTATAAAAAGAAGAGAAAAATTGTAGGAGCCAGTAGGGATTGAGGACACTAAGGAAAAAAGGCCTTCTAAAAAGAATGATACATATCACCTCCAAGAGACTGTGGAAGCAAGTGCAGGACTTTCATAGTTCCAAACCGATGGAATCAGTATTGAAAAAGGAAGTGGAACACATAGAGCAGAAAAACCCTATGACTATCAGCAATGTTCTGAAGCCCTTCTATATCACAGTCATCTTCAAATCAATAAAAGAGAATGTACTATATAAAAATCCTCTGAATGACTAACATGGTAAATAAAGCCTTTGTACAAAAGAGTCATCTCCTAACACAAAAGAATACACACTGAATAAAAACCCTATGGATATAAGCAATATGGTAAACCTTTTGCAAGTTACAGTACCCACCAAGTAAATAAAAGAAGACACATTCAAGAGAAACCCTATGAATGTCATCAATGTGGCACAGTCTTTGTACATTGAAATCACCTTCAAATGCATGAAAGAATACCTATAGGTGAGAAACCCTGTGAATGTAATATTGTGAAGACTTTTCAAATTTCCCAACTCTTCATCATCATGAAAGAGAATCCCTATGAGTGCATTCAATATGGGAAAGCCTTTGCACATTTTCACAATCTTCATCATTATGAAAGTAATCATACTGGAGAAAAAGCCTATGAGTGGGAACAATGCGGTAGAGCTTTTCTTGTATGAGCTCATCTCTGAACCAATGCAACCCAAACTCAGGTAATACAAATGACAGGAGTTTATGGTAATAAAGCTGCTGCTGGATCATGAGTAGAGAGCTTACTCAGAGCCTGATGTGTCACCTGTAACACACACACCTCCCCTCTGTGAGCCAGCATCTTATAGAGCTGCCATCCTACAGTCAAAAACTCTTACCTAGAATTAATCCTGTCTGAAAGAACTGCAGGAATAAAAATGGAGAAGAGCCTGAGCAAGAGAAGATCCAGTGACATGCCCAAATTAAGATCCCGCTCAGTGGGTGGCCCAAGGTCTGACACGATTACTGATGTTATAGAGCGCTTAAAAACAGGTGCCTATCTTGACTGCCCACTGAAAAGCCCAATAAGCAGTCTGAAACAGTCAGATGCAGATATTTATACCCAACCAATAGACAGGAACTTGTGACCACTGTGGTTGAATTAGGAAAAAGTTGGAAGAAGTTGAGGAGGAGGGTGACACTATAGGAAGACCAGCAGTCTGAACTAACCTGGACACCCAGGATCTCTCAGACACTGAATGAACAATCACTTAGCATAAAACAACTGCTACATAGCAGAAGATTGCTCAGTCTGGACCCAGAGAAGATGCACCTAACCCTCAAGAAACTTGAGGCCCGGAGAGTGGGGAGGTCTGGTGGGATGCGGGGTATGCATAGGGACATCTTTGAGACTTGGGTAGGAGATGTGAAATGTGGAACAGTTGGAGGGTAGACCAGGAGGGGTATAAAGTCTGGATTGTAAAAAAAGATTAAACAAGGAATTAACAAAATATTTTTTAAAAGACCAAAGAAAGAGGAAGTAGACATAAACTCCCATCCCTAACTCAGAATCTATATCCAATAACCCAGAAGCTATCTCCAATTGACAACTACTTACAAATGGAAAGTTACTTTCTCCAGTGGGGTCTTACTGGTATACCAATAACACTTAAGGAAGGCTCCATGCCCAGCAGTAGATGGCCAACACATAGTGAATTCAGTTATATTTTGCTTTGTTTCATAATGCTTTGTCTGAGCGTTTCTACCTTACTCTTCTCTTGCTTCTCTATTTTGAATCTAAATTTGTGTTTTTATCCTGTGTGTGTGTGTGTTTTCTTTGATTTTTTTCTTTTTCTTTTCTCTGTTTGACTGTTTATTTTATTCCATTATTCTCCCTTTAAATTGTTTTCTAAATGAGGAGAAAAAGAAATTGTGTTATTAGATTAGTGGGAATGTGGGGAGGATCTGCAAGAGAGTGGAGAAGCCATGATCAGAATATACTGTATTATAAAATTGCTTTCAAAAATTTTTAAGATATATAAGGGAAAATAATGGCTTGAGAAATGGTTAAGAAAATAGGAAAAAATAGGAAACTATTAGACTTCTATGAGGTTAACTATATGAATACTTTGAAAATTGATCAAAAATAAAAGCATTTAACTTTACTACATGAGAAACCAAAGTCCTTGTCACTTATTAAAAAAGATTTTAATAAAAGATTTCTAGTAGGTATATACTATGCATAATTTCTCATTTAAGAATCAAATATTATTTGATAATAAGCTTCTACACTATACTGATATCAAATAATACAGGGAATATTTGTTCTATTTTAACTGCACTTTAAAAACTAGATTAAGAAGAGTTGGGCTATCATAAAGATATTTCATACTTTCTTAATATTGTCTAATTCTACCTCCCATTTAGGAGGAGTACCTGCCTACCATCTTCCCTTCTCCCATACCATCCACATTTGAAACTCTCCACTAGTAATTCCCCTCTATTCTTTTATGTTACTTACTGTCTTTCTTCCAAGAAACTCCCTATGTCCCTTTCCTATTCTTTTGCCTTCTACAGATGCTCTGAAGTGAATATAAAGCCTTAGTATTTGACTTTTGGATCCATATATGGAAAAGAGCTTGTGAGATTTATCTTTTTGCACATTGGTTACTCAATATACTTCTCCCATTTAATTACCCGTATATTTCATAATTTTATTTTTCTTTCAGCTGAATAGAATTCCATTGTGTATATATCATATTTACATTGTTCATTCTTTTGTTTATG
This sequence comes from Apodemus sylvaticus, assembly GCF_947179515.1. Classification (NCBI taxonomy): domain Eukaryota; kingdom Metazoa; phylum Chordata; class Mammalia; order Rodentia; family Muridae; genus Apodemus; species Apodemus sylvaticus. The sequence goes on along the minus strand of NC_067486.1, from coordinate 72,469,264 downwards.
GCTATCTTGGCTGATTCCATTTCCAGGCTACTATTCGTAGAGCAGCAATAAATATATATGCACAGATATCTCTGAAGAAGAAAATATATACAACCCTTTCAATATATATCAAGGAGTGATGCAGCTGGGTAATAATGTATATCTACTTCATCATTATGAGGAATCTACACACTAATTTTTGTCCTGGATATAGCAATTTACTCTCCTTGGTAAGGAGTATAAATAAAGTTTCCCTTTTCCTTCTATCTTCATGGTATCTGATGGCATATGACTTTCTTCATAATAGCTACCGTGAAAGGCATGAGAAGGAATTTCACAGTAGTTTAAATTTGTATTTTGTGGGTGGTTATGATGGCTAGTCTTGGTTATTAATTTGACCATTTCTGGAATTAACTAAAAACCAAGCCCACTGGGCACACCTGTGAAGGATTCTTTATTTGATCATTTGAAGTGGAAAAACTTACACTAAGTCTGTATCATTTAAAGTCAGAACAAACACCCTAAATTTGGACCACACTTTCTGATGACAAAAAAGACATAGAAAAGGAATTTTTTTTGCCTGCTTGCCCACATTCTCACTCCACTGCTGAGACATTTCTTAGTGGTGTTAGAATCTGTATCTTTGCTATTCCAACATATACTGAAGACCAGTTGACATAGCAAGTCTTGTAGACTGAATAACTATCAGGTTATTGGTCTTTCTGTTTAGAGACAGCCATTGTTAGGCTTACAAGACCACTGTCTGTAAATACATATTATATATATATATATATATATACATATATATATATATATATATGTATATATATATATATTTGCTGTCTGTAAATATATATTTACCATAAATATATAAATATTTACAGACAGTAAATATATTATATGTATTATATATATATAGTAAATATATATATATATATAAAGAGAGAGAGGGAGGGAGGGAGGCAAGAAGGGAAGAAGGGAGGAAGGGAGGGAGCGAGGGAGGGAGAGAGGGTGAGAGGGAAGGAGGGAGGGAGGGAGAGAGATACAAGTTTCAACTGAACTGCTGAACTGGAAACTTCTCCGTGAAGGTTAACAGGTTAACACTTTAGGCCCATAACAAGGCATGCACATGCACATTGTTGAGTGAGATTAGGCTTCAATGGTATTACAAAGCTGTAAGCCAAGTGACCTACAACAAAGACCTCAGCAACATATTCCTATTGATACATTAGCAGCACAAGTGTTATGGGAGTAACCAGTTGCTCTCAGCTTTGATTTGATTCCTCTTCCTCATAAGAGAATACATGCCTGACATAGTAAACCTGGAATAGAAACAGAAATCATTGAAATCATTGTTGTTGAGTCACAGTGATGTTTGCAATAGTTTTCTATATGTGCGCAATGCTTTCCGTAGGTTCACAAATTTTGATATAAAATGAGAAAAATTAATTTCAAACAATTATTAGCAAACAAATCTCTCTCTCTCTCTTTCTCTCTCTCTTTCTCTCTCTCTCTCTCTCTCTCTCTCTCTCTCTCTCTCTCTCTCTCTCTCTCTCTCTCTCTCTCTCTCTCTCTCTCTCTGTGACCAGTTATCTTCAACTCTGTAGATGAATATGAATTTCTGATCCTTCATTCTAACACATAATTACCTGTGTTCTTCCACTGCTCAGATGATGAGAATTCGCTATTTTATTTGTTCATGTCAAAAATATAGAAAACATCACTAAAACGCTCTCTTCTCTGTTCTCTCACACTACTTTTCTAATGCATGAGAAAATCATGTCACTTTTAAAATCAAAATATATTCATAATTACATTGCTCTACTCCTGTCCAAACCATCTTACACTAATACTTACATTTCTGTCATGTCCTGTTTCCATCTTTGCTAATTTATACTCTATTCTCAGACCAGTACTCAGGGTCATCCAAGATAAGGTTCAGTAGCCCAGGAGAGGCAGGGTATGTCCACCACCCTTCACAATAATTGCACATTTTATAAATTTATAGAAAATAATGGAGAAAAATCCATTAAAAGCACCTCTTAGGAGAACATCTGAAGGTTGCATATATTACTTGTTCCCATACACTATCAGCCAATATTTTCATTAACTCACACCTACCGATTAGGATGAATAGTGAAACCATATACATTTCTTGTTGATAAAGAATCCAGTTAAACTTACTCTAGTAAGTTTCTAGAAGTCTTTCTAAAAGAGGACAGAAAAGCAAACAAACAAACAAACAAACAAAAAGGAGTAACAAAAGCAAACATATGATGAGCAACTCCAGTCTTCCAATTCTTTACTCTTGTCATGTAAGCCTTCACGTATTTACTTCATCCAGGCCCTATTTCCATAATTCTGTGATATGCTTCCACTTCTATTGTATATGAATTTGGTTGTTCAGAGGCAAGACCTTTTAAGTAAGTGTGGTGATATTTGATTTCCCCCCCATCCTAATGTTTAAATAATTGGAATAATATAATCATAAGAAATAGGCATCAGGAAATGGACAGCAGGGAACCATAGAGTCCTGCAGTGGAGAGTAGCTATAAAAGCCTGGCTGCTTACATCACAGAGGCATCTCCAACTGCTGGCTAAGTTTCTTGCTTTACTCAGTTGGGTCTCCCAGTTTGTGCATTCTGATGTAACTCCATGGATGTTCCTCATGGCTCCCATTTTACTACTTTGGTCATCCTTGCACTTTGTCTTATGTGACCAAACCAGAGGATGAGTTGCAGCATGTTCAACCTTTGCATCAAGACAGTCTTCTCAGCTTCTTTGGTTCAGTGAAGGATTGAGGGTCAACAGTTGCTCAGTAATCATGGTCTGTAGTAGGAGAAATCCTTCTTCATTGTCATTCTTTCAGTGTCCTCTATGTGAAGACTGGCCAATTTTGTGTGTTTTAGATTTACTTTTCCTGATGTGTCCTATGTATATGTATTTCGCTATGTGTGTCATATGTGTGCACTTTCCTGCAGTGTCAAAAGAAGCTGTTGGATCCTGCAGAGCTAGAGTTACAGGAAATTGTGAACTGTCTGATATGGGTGCTCAGAAAAGAACCAAGGTCTTCTGAAAGAACAGCAAGCTCTTGCTGCATTTGTCTTCCTCCTGTGCTTGCTTACTGAAGTTGAGAAGCAGCCACCACGGAATCATTTCGAGTTTCGTTAACTGAGTTTTCAGAAGCACAGGCTGAGAAGCACATTGCTTGCCTTCTGAGCTATGGCACAGCACAATTTCTGAACATTTTGCCACAGCTTAAATGACATTTGTCAGTTTCCCAACTCACAATATTTATGAATTTCTCCATCTGCTACTTTGTCCATGTTACATATAATCCCATTTTTTTTTCACAAATCATCCCACTTACAGACACCATCTTTACTTTCCAAAAGGAAAAATTTAACATGTGAGATCTAAAATAGATATAAAATTCTGTCTGGATAGATTTCCAATCCTCAATTGTAACCATTTACCCAAGTGGCAGAGAGGAGAAATGAGTCTGGGCAAGTTAAAGATCTCTATTCATGCTTACAAAGCGTCACAGAGCTCTGGTCAACTACACATCTTCAAGTTTACTCACAGTAACTACAAAAGAATGAGCTTCAGTATGCTCACACAGTCACCCAAACTTCTACATTCTGTTAGTAAGAGTACTGAAGGGATTATCTTTACCACAGTTGCCTTTCTAATCATAGCTCTACCAGATAGAGATATTATCTGTTAATATTTAGCAGCATATTATGTTTATTTCTATAGATTTTTAGGAACTACCTGTGTTCAACATTTATGAAAAGTATTCTCTGGTGAAGTTATTGCCAGCCTTGCAAAGAGAGAAGGATAAAAGACTCCAGTAAATATGTTTTGAGCAAAATGTATAAACAAACAAAATAACACTAAAAGAGGAATATACGAATATAAAAGATATCTGAGTGGAAAATAAACACATGAAGAATTGTTCGCTATCACCAAGTACCATGAAATTGCATTTCAAGGCCAGAATGATACTATCTCTCACCCGTTAGATTGACTATTAAAATCAAATATAGCAAGGCATGATGAAAATACAGGGAACTCATACACTCATGGTGAGAGTATCAATTAGTGCAACTAATATAGAAGGGGTTTGCAAATACTACCATATCTCCAAAAGAAATAAAAATGTTCTATCAACATAATAATTAAACACTTTGAGTTTATATCAGTACTCTTAATAATGGCTAAAACACAGAAACAATCCAAACTTCTATCAGTGAGTGGATGGGTGAGTAAAAAGAATGCTCTATCTATCTATCTATCTATCTATCTATCTATCTATCTATCTATCTATCTTATCTGTCTCTGTATCTATCTCTGTATCTATTTCTTACACACACACACACACGCACACACACACACACACACACACACACACACACACACACACTTGTTATATGGTGTTCATCAGTAATCAGGATGAAGTGCTGTCATGTGCAGCAGCACAGATGGAACAAGAAATCACTGTTAAGCAACATAAGCCAGAAACAGAAAGCGAAATATCATATGCATTCATTTACTGAAGAATCAAAAAATCAGTCTTATGGTTGAGTGGAGTATAACAGTGGTCATAAGAAGCTGAGATGTAGTGAAGAGAAGGAACAGAATGCATAATATAGGAGGATCACCAAAACACAGGTAGAAACTGCAAATTAGATCTGGTTCCCAGTAAATAGTCAATTCAAGCAATCTTATGTTTTCAGAAATACCTAGAAAACAAGGGTCCACTTTCTCAGTACATGAGATGATGAATATTTGAGGAGACAGACTTATTACCTTGCCTTGATCACTTTACCAGACTATAATTATGTATCCCACAAAATTACAAATATTACATTACAGTGGAAATTGTAATGGAAACTATTTGAAACACATTTTCAACATCAAAGGAGGTAAAGTAGCCCAGGAATCCATTGGTAGATGGAGTCAGACTTAAATTTCCTGTAGCCCTGTACTATGCTGTTTTTCTACTCGTTTCTATATTGTTAGTTTTTAAGTTCATGGCTCACAAAAATCACCTTGTGTCTGTCAAATACCATAGATCTATTTTATGTTTAATCATATTGTCATATAAAAATAATTAGTAAAATGTGGGCCATACATCTTTGCATAATTCTCCTGTGTATAGACTTTTACTTTATTTATAATATTTATCTTATAAATATTAGTTATTTAATTTCATGTAGAAAGATATTTCATCCTACAATTTTCACATGTATTGGTATATATATATATATACATGCATATGTGTCTGCCTGTGGATAGTAATATGTGCATTTTCATGTGTGTATGTGTGTGTATATGCATGTATGTATGTATGAAGATATGTGTGTATATCTGTTAATATCTCTGTATATGTAAATGTATGTGTATGTATATGTGTATGTGTATGTGTATATGTGTGTATATGTATATATGTATGTATGTGGATATATGTGTATATATGTGAGTGTGTGTCCATGTATGCATATATGCATGTATGCATGTGTGTATATTTATACATATGTGTATGCATGCATGTATGAGCATGTATATCCTTGTGTGTATTCATAGGCATGTATATGTATGTATATGTGTGTTAGGGTATGTGTATGTATATTTGTTTAAGTGTGTGTACATGTGTGCATATACATATATGTGTTTGCTCAAATGTGTATGTGTATGTTTGCAACCATGTGTGTACATGGGTATGTGTGTTAGTATATGCATATATGTATAAGTGTGTATATGTGTGTGCATTTCCAAGTCTTAGCACATCCTTGCTACAGTCTTTGTGGAGGTCTAAATCATTACCTATTTCATGTTGGTTTATTCATTTATTTATTTTTGTATTTTTGATACAGGGTCTCTCCATGTACACATGGCTGTCTTGAGTTTTCTAGGTAAACAAGGCTGTCCTCAAACTCATAGGGACCCACCTCCCTAGGCTTGCCTAGTGCTGGGATTACAGGTGTGCTCCACCATGCCCTACTATTATTACGTATATTCAAGAAAACTTTCCAGTCTTTAACTTTGTCACAAAGTGTTTAAATATCTTGCATAATGTCCCAGCTTCTTGAATGAATGAACAACTTGTTTCGTAGTTCTGCAGCAAGCTATGAAATTCTTCAATCTGGAGAATTGGATGGAAGTCCAGGACTTTTACGGAAGAGTTAGGGGAAAGATTGAAGGAAATGAAGGAGATGGCAACCCCATAGAAAGACCAACAGTGTCAAATAATCTAGACCCCTGGCAGCTCCCCAGAGACTGAGCCACCAACCAAAGAGCATACATGAGCTCATTCAAGGCCCATGGCACATATGTAGCAGAGGGATGCCTTGTCTGGTCTCAGTGGGCGAGAATGTGCCAAATCCTGTAGAGACTTGATGTCCCAGGGGGAGAGAATATAGGAGGTGAAGTATTGGAGAAGAACTTTCCTAGAGGAGACCCAGAATGGGGGGGGGGGGAGTCAACATTTGGAATGTGAATAAATAAGATAATTATTTATGTGTAGAGTCTGCTCTTATATGTCACAGTTCACAGAACTCACATTCATGACTCTATTTTACATTTGTTTCTATTCAAAGACACTTTAATCACTTTATTAGTGATTTGGTTCTATCACACTCAAGCACAATGGCATGCTTCCATGAAGCTTATCTGACAGACAGGAGCTGTTAGAGGATGCCAAACCTTCTTGCACTGAAGAACACTAGACAGCATCCTTCACCATGGCATAGGGGAATGATGTTAAGTGGTAAATACTACGAGTAGGAAAGGCTCAATGAAGAGTCCAAAGTAAGGCCACCTATCTCTCCAATCCACAGTACCAATCTCTTGGCCCCATTCTTCAACTGTATGAAGGATTTTGTTGCTATGGATTGGTTTTTGTGATTGAATGGTCACTGTTGCTCTATAAACTTTCTCCTATAGAAAACCTCACTGTTAATTTACTAACAGTTCTTCTACATTTTTTCAAAGCCTTTTTGAGGAATATCTGCTCCTTCTATAGCTGAGCATTTTCTTCTTAATTAACACAAGTCTAGAGGATATAATTTACCTCCCTTCCATAAAGGTAATACCAAATTTCCAAAAATTTTACAAATCCTGTTACTTGTCAAAAGAAAGATGATTTATTCTCTTTTTATAAGCTATATGCTAACAATAAGTGGAATCTTTGGTTGCTTTCCCCCCCCTTTATTTCAGGGTCTTGATGGAAAGAGAAGACCAGTTGCTCCCACAGACTAACCACTCATATCTAATGGATTAGAAAAGAGCCTTCCAGTTTTCTGAGGAACCACCAGACTTATTTCCATAGTGTTTGTACCATCTTGCAATCCCAGCAGCAGTGGAGGAGTGTTCTTCTTTCTCCACATCCTCTCCAATACCTGCTGTCTCCTGAGTTTTTAACCTTAGCCATTCTGACTGGTGTGAGGAGAAATCTCAGGGTTGTTTTGATTCGCATTTCCCTAATGACTAATGATGTTTAGTATTTCTTAAGGTGCTTCTCAGCCATCTGAATTTCTTCAAGTGAAAATTCTTTGTTTAGATCTGTAACCCATTACTTCCGGAGGACCCTGCTATACTTCTCCTGGGCATATACCCAAAGGATTCCCCAGCATGCAATAAGGACACATGCTCCATTATGTTCATAGCAGCCTTATTTATAATAGCCAGAAGCTGGAAAGAACCCAGATGTCCCTCAATGGAAGAATGGATACAGAGAATGTGGTATATTTACACAATGGAATGCTACTCAGCAATTTAAAAAAATGAATTCATGAAATTTTCAGGAAAATGGTTGGATCTGAAAAATATCAACCTAAGTGAGGTAACCCAATCACAAAAGAATACACATGGAATGCAATCTCTGATAAGTGGATATTAATTAGCCCAGAAGCTCTGAATACCCAAGGCACAATTAGCATAGCAAATGACTCCTATGAAGAAGTAAGGAGAGGGTCCTGATCCTGGAAAGGCTTGATCTAGCATTGTTGGGGAGTACCAGGACAGAGAAAAAGGAAGGAGGTGATTGGAGAATGGGTGGAGAGAACAAGGCTTATGGGACATATGGGGAGGGGGGAACTGGGAAAGGGGAAATCATCTGGAATGTAAACAAAGAATATAGAAAATAAAAAATATATATGTTAAAAAAATAAAGAAAAAGAAAAGAGCTTTCCCCCATGTTCTTCCTGGATTCTCCTGTTTCGTACCTAACTTCACAGAGCAAAAGCCCATGTGCTATTAACCAGATGCTCTGCAGAGAATTAGGAAGCCTGAAGTAATGCACAGCCATGCCCCTTGGAAGTATGCATCAATGCAGACTGATTTGCTGTCTGCTTTAAATCTCAGTTGGTAATTTACAGCCTGTCATTTCCTCCCTGAGTGGGAGGAATTCTTCACATGTTATCAATGAAAGCGCAATATAATTTAAAAATGTTCTGCTCTCCCGACCTCTGGTTTCAGTTTCTTCTGAAGGAAAAGTCTGATGCCTAAGTAAACTGCCATAAAATAGATTCCACATAAATGATAGCAAAGATGATAGGAAAGAAATGGGGAGAAGAGTGATGGAATGCGAGAAGACAGAGAACAGAAAGGGCGTGGGCCCTTTCAAGTTCACCTGAGAAGAATAACGCACGCCAGTATGGCCATCAGGTTACTCCCAAGCCAGGAGTAGCAGGACTTAGAGGTTGTCTCCAGATGACAACGTGTTTCAATAGAGATAGGAAGCCGAGGCAGATGTCTGATTTTGTGGTTACCTCAAATTCCATTACATGAAAATCCCCCTAAAATAGCAAGTAATAATAAAGGAATAATTTTATAAAACTCTGCAAAATCAAATCATAGCTGATAATTACAAAGCTTTGAGTGAGTAACAGAGACTACACTGAGTGGAGAAAACTGCATGGATCAGCACCAAGAAGGGCAAATCTAACGAATAGGATGAGCAGACTCAGGGACTCACCAGCTTACGGAACAGAGTTATCATGGCTATTATGCAAGTGAGTATGTGCTCACTTCTGTTACAGTCCTGACAAAATAACCTTGTACAGGCAATGTAAGGCAAGAAGGGTTCCTCCTCACTCGCAGGTTGAGTTTTGACTCATGTGTTGCAGTTATAATCCATCATGGCGGGAAAGGCAGGGCATCGGGAGTGCGAATCAGGAGTGCGAATCAATTATTCATGTCGCATCCACAGTCACAAAACTGAAATAAAGGCTGGTGCTCAGCTCACTTTCTCCGTTTTGTTCAATGTACAGTACATGTCCATGCAATAGTGTGATGTATATTTAAGGTGCATCTTCGCATCTCAATTAAGCTTTATGGAAACACCCTCAAAGATTTCAGTTATATTACTATCATGCTTTTAAAGCCAGTGAAATCGACAATAAAGATTAACCATCTTAAGCCCAACCCTTATCAACTTGACAGTTAAACCCATTGCTGCAAAACATTGCATCCTACTCCTTACCATCCCCATGTCCTGTTTTCTCCTCATAATTCAAAATGCATTTATTCAGTCTTCAAAATTCTCCATAGGCTTTGGTCATTGTCAAAAGATCAGTAAGAACAAAAAACAAAAAACAAAACAAAAGAAAAGATTTGGTCATAGTGTTCAAATGATCATAAGTCTCTGAATACAAACTCCTAAGTCTGAGACTTTTTGAAAATTTTCAAAATAAAGTGCAACAGATTAAACATAGTGGTATTAAATATTATGTGGTTTCCAATGACCAGAGACATCCCCACTTCTCAAGCTGTGCTGCCTCCAGCACTCAGAAACTGGTTCTACTACATACCTGAAAGCAGTCCCTGGAAGGTGTCACATGGTTTTGTCATCTCCAATATGCTAGTATCTCTGTCATAACTTAGTCTACAATGTCCTGTCTTCTTAGAGCTTCCTTTCAGAGAATCTGACCCTATCAAACATAGCCCAACTCAGCAGTACTCTAGGACATGTGCCCATGGCTGCACGGACCCTTTAAGATTGTGTTCTCCTTAATGGTGCTAATATTTTTTAACTGCAATTGTGTCTTCTGTACCCCATTTTAAATTTTTATTTAGTAAATGTACTTAAATTTATTGAAACACAATTTCAAGTTTCCTTATACCCCTCCCCTTGCTAAATTTGACTTTCCCTCAATGGCTCTCTAGAACTCACTGTTATGTTACTCACTAGAGATCTGCATAAGAGGGATGAGCAGTAACCTTTCCACAAGCTAAATGCTATCCTGCCTTGAACATTTTTCTGCCAAAATAAAAAGGGTTGTTACTTTTGTATTTAGTCTCCCTGAAGCTCCCAGGACTGTAATTCAGGCCCTTGAACCCACATCAGGCAATTCAAAATGTCGGTAACTCCATTTCTGGGAGATCCAATAGGCTCTGCTGACATCCGCTACACTGGGCATGTAAGGGGTACACATATATACAAAGAGGCAACTAATACATACACATAATGTAAAATAAATAACATTGTTGTAAAAGTTTTTAAGCTCAAAGCAGTGACCAGGTCACAATGAAGCAGACATTGTTTTGACTGAATCTGATGTAAATTAGAAAGGCTGTGGGAAAGAATCCAAAAGGAGTGGAGGAAATGCTGAAGTGTAAGGGAAAGTTAAAAGATTGACTGACTTGAGAGGCCAAGGCTCATAATAGAGCCCATCTTTGTGAAAAAATGAGAGACGCAATCTCCTTAGAAAGAAGGGCAGAGGAGTCAAAGGGCATCTTACCATGTAGGAGCACTTGTGCCAATGCCAGGGAGGGCTCACAGGCTGTGCCATAGCAGCCCTGTCATGAGGCTCAGAATTATCTGCATCCTTCTTCATGTCTTTATCTTGACATAGACATACAAATTTCAATTTCTCATATAAGTCACTTATATAAAATAAATATGGGAATGAGACAGCACTCAGGAGGCAGACACAGGTGGATCTCTGTTAGTTCAAGGTCAACCTAGTCTGCAGAGCAAGTTACAGAGCAGACATAGAGAAACCCTGTCTTGAGAGCTTGCTGACAGGAACCTAATATAGCTATCTCCGGAAAGGCTCTGCCAGAGCCTGACAAACAGAGGCAGATGCTTGCATCCAACCATAGGACTGAGCCCAGAGACCCAATGGAGGAGTTAGAGAAAGGATTTAAGGAGCTGAAGGGGTTTGCAACCCCTCAGGAAGAACAACAATATAAAGCAAACCCCCAGAGCTCCCAGGGACTAAACCACCAAGCAAGGAGTACAGGTACCTGTGGCTCCAGCTGCATATGTAGCAGAGGATGACCCTGTTTGGCATCAATGGGAGAAGAGGCCCTTGGTCCTGTGAAGGCTTGATGTCACAGTGTAGAAGAATGCCAGGTTGGTGAGGTGGGAGTGGGTGGTTGAGTCGGGGAGCACCCTCATAGAATCAGGGGAAGGGGGGATGGGATAGGAGTTTCTGGAGGGGAAATCTGGAGAGGGGAAAACATTTGAAATGTAAATAAAGAAAATATGCAATAAAACAAAAAAAGACACTCTGTTTTGGAAATTAATTAATTGATTAATTAATAAAAAATATGTGAACATACTCAATTCATTCTTTCATCTATTTGTAAATCTAGATGTAAGTTGAAAATATTCACTGTTCAATATTATAACTGGAAGAAATTATTTTGAGAAAGCCAATCAAGAGTTAATTGACTACAAGTGAAGCTTTTGGATTTTTACTTGGTAATTACATTCATATCTATTAATCTTCAGTCTTAATCAGACTGGAGAAATCATCAATAGGAAAGCAGAACAGAGATAGTCAAATCTATGCATTTCAGAAAGGTTCTCTAATTTAACAAAATGTCTTAGGATGTAAAAATGAACATTGAAGATGTCATTATTTGAAATGCTAATTTTAAATTTTCTGCTTTTAACAACCCACTTGAGTTCTTAAAAAAGCCATTTACTAAGAAAGAAAACCTTGTGCACTCCTTGAAGTAAATGTTTATGGATTATGCCTATGAATTATGCTAGCTGCATATCCATTTATACCTGAATGCAAAGCAAATGTGAACAATCTTATGAACATGGCAGGATTCCCATAAACCCCAGAAACCACATTAGCCAAGCAGCAAGAACACACTAAATAGGCTTCCTAACAGGACAGTTAGTCTCAAGGAAGGTCAGAGTGACCTTGTCAATTGCTAAGTCTGTAAACAGCTAATTACTGAATTTACAAAGCAAAGGGACTCCTCCATCTGCCTGACTCAGAAGTGTATTAGCACAAAGGAAAATGTGTTCCTTTCCCACATGGTCATTCCCTGCAGTCTCCACTCCTGGAGCTATCAACATCTTAAGTGACAGCCAGAGAAAAAGGATCGCCCCTGCTAGATACCTCCTAGTGACATTTTTCAGATCTAATTACAGAGCCTGGTGTCTCATCAATACTAAATACAGTGGGGATTCCTGCCAGACAGAAATTACTAAGGACCATTTTAATTAATGTGTGTGACTCTAACAGGGATTAACTGCATGATTCTCTCAGAACTCTGCATTGAGAATAGTTGGAACAATGAGAAGGTCACACATCCAAATCCCAGAGAGAGTTGTGCCCCAGAAAGAGGTGAGTTCTTTCTTGACAGAGGCTTCCCTCCACCTCAGCTAGCTCTGTAGAAAAGAAGGGATAAATATCTAGAACTAGATCCTCCGTGAGTTCCACCTATGGGAGGAATGACACTAAACACACACCTACTGATGTGTTTAGTTTCGATGGCTAAAAACAAAAAGCAACATAGAGAAAGTAATGGAGACAAGAGATACATAATACTCTAAGAAGCAAAGACTAGGATCTGGGAGACGTGGCTTGGTCAATAGAGTGTTTGCCTAGCATGCATGAAGCCCTGGGTTTGATTCCCAGTTCTTCCTTAACCAGGTGTGGTGATACACATGGGAATAAGAGAACGTGGGATAGGAAATTCTGGGCTAATATCTGCTACAAGGTGACATGAGGACAACCTGAGACACATGAGACCAGAATCAAAAGCAAGGAAAGGAAAGGGGGAGGGAGCAGGGCAGGGGAGAGGAGAGATGGGAGCAAAGCAAAGGAAGAATTAGACATGAGTGTAAGTCTATTTTTTTTCAAAACCTATTTTCAATGAAGGTTGTTAAATATTTTAAACTCCCATGTGGCCCACCACCCAGCAGAGGTAGTAGAAATGAAAGGATATGGTGCAAGTAGACCTGTTTAGAAAGATTATTTATAGCAGCTCCCATCTGTGTTGTCTGGAAATCAGCAGTTCAGTTCACAGGTTAGCAGCAGCAGCTTGATCTACTTGCAAACACTCCATGCATACACAAGCAGTCCAGTTAGGTAGAGTCCAGATAGCACACATGAATCAGTAGTGGTGGCAAGACCTAGCAGAGACAGCCATGCCTCAGCTAAGGTTCGACTCAGCAGGAGGGACCAGAAGGAACACCAGAAGAAGTTCTTGGCTGTGCCTTTCTCAGGGAATTGAAGATCAGTGAAGATGAGATGCCAACAGGAATTGCACAGCTAACTCTATAAGTATGCCCATCTCAGTTTCCATTATGGTCCATTCAATCCTTTTTATGCCCTCCAAACATCACGTGTCCTCCACGGCTCTAGCCTCAGTACATGTGTCTGTCTCAGCTGATATCACTCTACCAATAAGCCCGAGTCTAAGGAAGCAGCAAGAAACTGCAGCACATCACCGAATGGTTTTCATGTTTTTCTTTCTCTCTATGGAGTCCCAACAAATGCAGCTCAACTATGCAATGTAAGGCAGACCAATACATGGGTGTTGTTGAGAGACCCCCAACTCGAAATTTTTAGACCCCTAGTAATTAGCCTAACACAGAGCAACTTGTTTTTTCTGCTCTCAGCCTGGAAAACCATTAACCTTAAGGTAGCACTCCCTGCTCCAGGAACTCCCTGCTCCAAAAGCTAAATCCCCACATTCCTGAGATATCTAGCACTTTGCTCAAAGTAACTATGTTTGCCTAAAATAACCTGTAACCTTCTGCTGAGCCAGGAATTGTCGCTTGATCTCCCCATTCCTTATGACATAGATCACTGCCTAAACCTCCCCCTTTCTTTGTAGTTTTCTTCTTTAAAAACCCCTGACTGCAGCTGTGCCTGCATGGAGTCAAACTCCTCTGCCCCTGCGCGGTACATGAGCTCGGCCCCCAGTGCACTGGCTCTCTGAATAAACCTCGTGTGTTTGCATCAAGAACGGTCTCTTGTGAATTTTGGGGGGCATTGCCTTGTCCTGAGACTTCAGCGAGGGTCTCCTCCATTCAGGAGTCTTTCATTGTTAGCACAGAACCCATCACATGTCCTTTCACATGGTTGCTTTAGCAGAGCATTCTTTCTCCTGTGTCTTTTTCAGCTAAACGTACTTTCATGAATTTGCCTTAGTCTTTTATCTGTGTCTACTTCAGGTAAACGTTCCTTCATGTCTTTGCCCCAGCAAAACACCATCTAACCAACTTTCCAAAGAACCCTTAAGTTTCCACTACACATCAGAGTGGATTTTTTTAAAATTAAAATAACCTTAAAAGCAACCAATTGATACTAACAGGGAAAAATAAAGCCTAACAAAATGCTGCTCCACACTTAATAAAATTATTTGTTCAGATTAATAATGAAATGAGCTTTTTAGAGAACTGGCATATGCTTCTGGTAGATGCGAATTAGTGAGATGAAAAAGAAAATTTCAAGAAGTGGATAATTCATATGGATTTACAGATTAATAACTTAAAATAAATAAATAAAAATAATACTGAATTTTAACTTTTATTCATCAAAATTACTTTGAGGTAATCACTGAAAGCAAAAACTACAATGATATGCTTTGTTTCTATAATCTGTGCAAAAGTAAAAACATAACAAACTAAAATAAATGTGAGTTACAGTGTGACAATCAATGACAAAGTGTGAAAAAAACAGAAGACTGTTTTAAGACAGGTCTGGAATTAAACACATATTGTCACCCTTAAAACACCCACTACAAAATGTTATTAAAAATTATAAATAATAGAAATGGGACAGATAAAATATAATTATGATACAGCCAACTAATCCAAAGAAGGTACAGAAAAAAATAAGACACACAAAACAGAAATAGAAAACCTAATGCAAATCCAACATCATTCAGTTCTATTAGTAATCCCATCAAATAAGTATCTTGTAAACACTCCAGTTAAAAGATGTGGGTGACTGACCAGACATTGTGTTAAGTAGTGTAATCCCAGCACAAAAGGTTGCAATAAGAGGATCATTACTTCAAAGGCAGCTATTGCTACCTAGCCAAAGTCTGTCTCAAAATTAACAAACAGCAAATATGAACTAGAGAATAAAATGAAACAGTAATATCAAACTCTTCTATTTACATGCCACCTTTTTTTTATTTTATTTATATTCCAGTCGTTGTTTCCCTCTTGGTACCTCCTCCCACAGTTCTTCATCCCACTCCTTCTCTCTCTTGCCTCCAAGAGCGTGTACCCCCCACTAAGTTCCTCTGGACCCTGGGGCCTCAAGTCTCTCTCTGATTAAGTTCATCTTCTCCCACTAAGGCCTGACCAGGCAGACCTCTTCTATATTTGTGCATAGCACCAGACTGGCCTGTTTATGCTCCTGGTTGATGGGTCAGTCTCTTGGAGCTCCCTGGGGTCAGAATAAGTTGTGGTTGTTGGCTTTCTATGGGGTCACTTTCCCCTTTAGCTACTTCAATCCTTCCCCTAATTTGACCATAGAGGTTCCTGATGTCAGTTCAATGGTTGAGTGTAAGTATCTGTTTCTGTCTCAGTCAGCTGCTAGCAGGACCTTCCAGAGGACAGCCATGCTAGGCTCCCATCTGCAAGCACATCATAGCATCAGTAATACTGTCAGTCCTTGGTGCCCTCCCATAAGGTAGAACCCAAGTTGGGCCTGTCATTGGACCTCTTTTCATTCAGTCTCTTCTCCATTTTCCCCTGCATTTCTTTTAGACAGGAGCAGTTCTGGGTCAGAAATTTTGACTGTGGGTTAGTCCCTCCACTTGAGGCCCTATCTGTCTACTGGAGGTGTACTCGTCAAGTTTTCTCCCCAATGTGGGAATTTTGACTAAGGTTACTCCCTTTGAGTCCTTAGAGTCTCTTACCTGCTGGGGCTCTGGTACAAGAGGGTCCCCCTCACATATCAACCTCCCTCCAAATGCTGTTTACCTCCATTCATTCTCTTGGGCCTCTGAGTTTCTCTCTGCCTCCCATCTAATCCTGTTTCCCATTCCCCCTCCCCGTCCCTTGTCTCGCTTAGTTCCCTCTCTCCTTCCCTCTGCCTACTATGATTATTTCCTTCCCCATTCTAAGTAGGATTGCAGCATCCTCACTTGGACCTTTTCACTTGTTCTTAAGGTCTGTGGGTTGTATGCTAGGTATTCTGTACTTTTGGCTAATACCCACTCATCAGTGAGTGCATACCATGTATGACCTTTAGGGTCTGAGTTACCTCAACCAGGATAATATTTTCTAGTTCTGTCCACAGTCCTGCAAAATTCATGATGTCCTCATTTTAATAGCTGAATAGTATCCCATCCTGAAAATGAACAGTGTCTGTATCCATTTTTCAGTTGAGGGACATCTGGGTTCTTTCCAGCTTCCAGCTATTACAAATAAGGCTGCTATGAACCTGGTGGGGCATGTGTCCTGGTGGTATGGTGGTATATTTTTTGGGTATATGCCCAAGAGTGGTATAACTATGTCATCAAGTAGAATTATTTCCAATTTTCTGAGGAAGTACCAGATTGATTTCTAAGGTGGTTATACCAGCTTGCAATCCTACCAGCGATGGAGGAGTGTTCCTTTCTTCACACCCTCGCCAGAATGTGCTGTCACTTCATTCTTTCATTTTAGCCATTCTGATTGGTAAGAGGTGGAATCTTGGGGTCATTTTGATTAGCATTTCCCTGATCACTAACGCCTTTGAAAATTTCTTTAAATGCTTCTTAGCAATTGACGATTCTTCTGTTGTGAATTCTCTGTTTAGCTCTGTACGCCATTCTTAAATTGGGTCATTTGGGGTTTTGGAGGTTAAATTCTTGAGTTCTTTATATATTTTGGATCTTAGTGCTCTGTTGGATATAATGAAGATTTGTTCCCAACCTGTAGTTTGCCAATTTGTCCTATTGGTTGGTTTATTTTGCGTTAAAGAAGCTTTTCAGTTTCATGAGGTCCCATTTATTGATGGTTGATCTTAGAGTCTGAGCCATTGGTGTTCTGTTCTGAAAATTTCCCCCAGTGCCAATGAGTTAAAGTCTCTTTCCAAATTTCTCTTCTATTTGATTCAGTGTACCTGGTTTTATGTTGAGGTCCTTGATCTACTTTGACTTGAGGTTTGTGTAGTGTGATAAATATGGATCTATTTTCATTTTTTCTACATACACACCACCAGCTAGACTAGTGCCATTTATTAAAGATGCTTTCTTTTTCCACATGATTTTGTCTTCTTTGTCACAGATCAAGTGTCAAAGATCAAGTAAATCCATAGGTGTGTGGGTTTACTTCTGGGTCTTTGGTTCTGGACTATTGATCAACTTGTCTGTTTCTGTACCAATACCATTTGGTTTTTATCACTATTTCTTTGTAGTACAACTTGAGGTCAGAGATGGTGATTCCTCAGAAAGTTGTTTATTGTTGAGAATTGTTTTGACTATCCTGGGACTTTTGTTTTTCCATATGAAGTTGAGAATTCCTCTTTCCATGTCCTTGAAGAATTGTGTTAGAAATTTTATGGGGATTGTATTGAATCTGTAGATTGTTTTTGGTAAGATGGCCATTTTCACTATGTTAATACAACCAATCTATGACCATGGGATATCTTTCCATCTTCTTAGGTCTTCCTTATTTTCTTTTTTTTTTGAGGGATTTGAAGTTCTTGTTATACAGATCTTTCATTTGCTTGGTTAGAGTTACACCAGGATATTTTAAATTATTTGTGGCTTTTGTGGAGGGCATTGTTTCCCTAACTTCTTTCTTACCCTGTTTATCATTTGTTAAAAATTAATTTTATATATTGCCACATTGCTGAAGTGCTTTACACTCTATAAGAATTCTCTGGAGGAATTTTGGAGGACAGTAATGAATACTATTAAGTCATCTGCAAATAATGTTATTTAACTTCTTCCTTTCTAATTTGTGTCCCCTTTATCTCATTTTACTGCCTAATTGCTCTAGCTAGGACTTCGATTACTATATTGAATAGATAGGGAGAAAATCGGCAACCTTGTCTTGTCCCAGGTCTTAGTGGGATCATATCTAGTTTCTCTCCATTTAATTTAATGGTGGCTGTTGGTTTGCTATATATTATTTTTTTTATTTTTAAGTATGAGTCAGGAATTCCTGATCTCTCCAACACAGGAAAGGGTGTTCTATTTTATCAAAGGCTTTTCCAGGATCTAATGAGATGATCATGTGGCTTTGTACCTTAAGTGTGTATTAAGTTGGTGGATTTTCATATATTAAAACATCTCTACATCCCTTGGATAAAGCCTACTTGTTTATAATGAAAGATGGTTTTGATGTGTTCTTGGATTAGGTTTGTGAGAATTTTATTGAGTATTGTTGCATTGATATTCATAAGCTAGATTGGTCTAATGTTCTCTTTGTTGGGTCTTTGCATGGTTTAGGTATCAGAGAAAGTATGGCTACATAGAATGAATTAGGTGGTGTTCCTTCTGTTTCTATTTCATGGAATAATTTGAGAAATATTGGTATTAACTCTTCTTTGAAGGTCTAGTAGAATTCTGCACTAAAACCATCTTGCCCTGCAATTTTTTCAGTTTGAAAGTTTTTGATGACTATTTCTATTTCCTTAGGGTTTATGGGATTGCTTAGATAGGTTAACTGATCCTGAATTAATTTTGGTATAGAGTTTCTGTCTAGATAATCATTCATTTCATCTTGATTTTCCAGTTTTGTAAAACACATGCTTTTGTAATAGGTTCTGATGATTTTTTTTAATTTCCTCAGTTTCTGTTGTCATGTCTCCCCTTTTATTTCTGATTTTGTAAGTTTGTATACTGTCTCAGCCCTTTAGATAGTTTGGCTAAATGTTTATCTATCTTGTTGATTTCCTCAAAGAAGCATGTCTTGGTTTTGTTAATTCTTTGTTAACTCTTTGTTTCTACCTGATTGATTTCAGCTCTGAGTTTGACTATTTCTTGCCTTCTATTTCTCTTGGGTATGTTTGCTTCTCTCTGTTTTAGAGCTTTCAGGTATACTGATAAATTGCTTGTATGGGATCTGTCGAATTCCTGTATGAAAGCTTTTAATGCTATGCATTTTCTCCTTAACACTGCTTTTTTTGCATCCCATAAGTTTGGGTATGATATGTTCTTATTTTTATTGAAATTTACAAAGTCCTCTGACCAAGTTATCATTGAGCAGAGAGTTGTTTAATTTCCATGAGTATGTGCACTTTCTGTTCTTCTTGTTCTTCTTGAAGTCTAGCCTTAGTCCTTAGTGATCTGATATAATACATGGGATTAGTTCAAACTTCTTGCATATGTTAAGGCTTGTTTTATGTATGATTATATGGTCAATTGTGAAGATTCCATGAAGTGCTGAGAAGAAAGTAATTCTTTTGTTTTGGGATTAAATGTTTTATATATATATATATATATATATATATATATATATATATATATATATCTTGAATCCATTTGGTAATAACTTCTATTAGCTTCACTGGGTCTTTGTTGAGTTCTGTTTCGATGACCTGAGTGTTGGTGAGAGTGGGACGTTAAAGTATCTCACTATTAATGTGCAATATTTAATATATATTTTGAGATTTAGTAACTTTGCTTTTGTGAATGTGGATGCCCTTGAATTTGGGACAGATATGTCAGAATTGAGACTTCCTCTTGGTGAAATTTTCCTTTTATGAGTATGAAGTGCCATTCCCCATCTCATTCAAAACTTTTGGTTGAAAATCTTTTTATTGGATATTAGAATGACAGTTAATGACAATTCCAGCTTGTTTCTTGATACTGTTTTCTTGGAAAACATTTGTTTTTCTAGCCTTTTACTCTGAGACAACATCTGTTGTTGCCACTGAGGTGGGTTTCTTGTAAGCAGCAAAATTCTAGATCCTGTTTATGTGTCCAGTCTGTTAGGCTGTGTCTTTTTGTTGGGGAATTGAGTCCACTAATGTTGAGAGATATTAAAAACAATGAATTCATGAAATTCTTAGGCAAATGGATGGAGCAAGAAAATATCATTCTGAGTAAGGTAACCCAATCAAAAAAGAACACACATGGTATGCACAGGCTGAGAAATGGATATTAGCGCCAAAGTTTGGAATACACAACATACAACTCAGACCACATGAAGCTCAAGAAGAAGGAAGATCAAAGTGTGGATAGTGATCCTTATTGGAAAGTGGATCAAAATACCCATGGCTCACAGCTAACCAATAGAATGAGCAGAGGGTGGCCAATGGAGCAGCTAGAGAAAGGACCCAAGGAGCTGAAAAGTTTTGCAGCCCTGCAGGAAGAACAATATGTACCAACCAGCAACCCCAGAGCTCCCAGGGATTAAACCACCAACCAAAGAGTACACATAGAGGGACCCATGGCTCCAGCTACATATGTAGCAGAAGATGACCATTTCAAACATCAATGAGAGGAGAGGCCATTGGTACTATGAAGGTCTGATTCCCCAGAATAGGGAATACAAGTCAGGAAATTAGGAGCAGGGGAAGTGGTGAGCAGGGGAGGTGGTGAGCAGGGGGAGGAGGAATGGGATAGGGGTTTTTAGACTGGTAATGCAGAAAGGGGATACCATTTGAAATGTAAATAAAGCAAATATCTAATTAAAAAAACGACTTAGGGGCTGGGGATAAGGCTTATTGGGTAAAAAACACACACACTTACACAGGAGAATAAGTAGAATTAGTGACCAGGTGCTCTAGTTGAGATGGTGCGCTCTAGACTTAATAAGAGATCCACTTTCTAGAGACAAAGTTGGAGACCGACACAGTAGGACAATCCTCCTCTTCTGTCCTCTGTGTATGCACACCATGTACATATAACAAACCTATTCAACACAAACACATTAAATTTTTTAAAATTCCAAATACATTGAGCAAGAACAGATAGAAATAAAATAAATATTTTCATGTCAAAATATCTGGCCTTAATACCTATGTCATACCTTTTAGAAAAACAGTAATTACAGGGTGATTATAAGCAATTCCAGGAACAAGCTTCAGCCCAATGTAGGAGATCTGAGGTAATCCAGTGTATGGCAACGTGCACATAGAGCATTTCACAATTCCTGGGAAAAAAAGTAATTGACCCAGGCAAGAGATTTCTGCTGGTCTAGGACAGTACTTAATGCTCAGGAGAAAATTAGAAATAGAGTGTCCAACTCTGAATAGCAGACACATAGAGAAAAAATATGAGATCTCAATCCTTTCATGACTTAGGCCTCTCCAACATTGTAAATGTCTCCAGGGAAAGAAGAAAGATGGCTTGAATTTAAAAATGTATGTTTATAAATACACATACATATATAATACATATAAATTTATATGTAATACATAGAAATATACATAATACATATAAATTACCTCACATATAAATGTTTTAAGTTCATGTGCATATATTATAAACACACACACACTATATATATATATATATATATATATGCTAGAAAAATATGTCTTAGCAGTTCTCAAGGCTTGCTAATCTTTCACAGTATACAAACTCAGTTTCTAGAAGCCAGGTAGAACAGCTCACAATCCACATAATACTAGCTCCAGGTGACCCAGTGCCCTCTTCTAGCCTCCAGAGTCATCTGAACACATATATATGCACACGCATGCAACCACACAGAGAGACTCTCTCACAAATAAACAAGTACATAAATAGATAAAATTTTATAAAATGAAACTACTCTCAAAGTGAAAAATTAATTTCAAGTGAATACCTCGTAGAAATACCAAACCAAGAGAATGTAGCACTTAGGACACAAAGCACAGGACTTGAAGATGAAGTACAGAAATTGTATAAAAATTATAAAAAGAAAAATATTTTATCAAAATTTTTTTGCATCTACTTTGTAGTATTTGCATTAAAAGTGAGTATCAGTATTTTCCTATATTTTCAGAACAGTTTTAAAGCCAATTAAGGAAAAGGATATCATTCTAAAACTCCTTTCAAAGAATAATGATAAATATAGCAAAGAATTTCCTATATTTTTTGTTATTATAAGTGACAAATATCACTGAACAGTCAATAAAAGTCAATATAAAAATATTCGTCAACTTGGGTCAGAGACTGAGCCACAAACCAAACAGTGAGCATGGGCTGGACCTAGGCCACAGCACATATGTAGCAGATGTGCAGCTTGGTCTTCGTGTGGGCCCCTAACAACTAGAGTGGACGCTGTCCCTAAATCAGTTGCCTGCTTGTGGATCCTGTTCACCTAACAGGGTCACCTAGTCTGGCCTCTGGGAGAGGCTGTGCCTCATCCTGCACTGAGTTGATGTGTGTGGAGGGTGGGGTGATACCCAGGAGATCTCCCCTTCTCAGATAAGAAGGGGACAAGGGAATAGAGGCAGGATATGTAAAGAGATAAAAATATAATTATTTTTGAAAACGGTGAAAAGAAAGTGTAATAATAACTGTTGTAAGTAATTGCATATAGGTAAAATATTTGTTTCTTCATGTATCATTCATCTTTTGAAAATTATTTAAATTGCTAATTGTCTATTAAAAGAAAGGAACGTAAAGCCATAAAGGAAAAAGTTATTTCTAAGTGACCCATATTCACTGGAGTTCAAGTTTGGTACATAAACATTTGCTTCCCTAAACATATGTTTGTTTGTTGTTTGTTTTCCCCAAAATGGTGAGGTCTACTTCCACATAGTATATGGACATTTGATTTCAACCACAAAAAACAACAAAATCCTAACCTGTTTATTTAAATTTATCATCAATACTGATTCTCTCTCTCTCTCTTTCTCTCTCTCTTTCTTTCTCTCTCTCTCTCTCTCTCTCTCTCTCTGTGTGTGTGTGTGTGCGCGTGTGTGTGCATATTTTCTCTTTGAAAAGCTCACTTCTTATTTGGACTATGAAAGATTTTGAAAAATGCCCATTCATAACCCGCACCTCACTTTTTTTCTACTTCTAGCAATTTGGCTTGAGCCCTGAGTTCAGTCCTTGAAACATCTTCATTTAAATTGCCTGTCACTTGGAAAATACAGGATGAGAGTTACAACAAGAAATGTTCAGGGTGAGGCCTTGGCTCTCTGATTGATTCACTCACCCAAGGACCTCACATCTAGTAACAGAGAAGAATATGTTATAAACATATAAGATAAACCCATATTCTTCCTATCCTCCTTCCCACATGACACACTATTATAACCCACACTGCTTAGGCTTGCCAAGGTTGCCCTGTAAGCGTGTTTGGGTTTAAAGAAATACATTAGCAATTTTACAGGAACAGCTTCAGAAAAGAATGCAGACACCTAGTTTCTCTGAGTCTCTGACTCTAAATTTCAGAGTCCAAAGCAATATTCTGCCAGTGTCACAGGCAATTTGCTATAAAATACACATCACCTATTGCCCCATACAAGGAACATTTTACCAGTCTACACTACTCCCTTGGTTTCTATGGCTGTGTGAGTTTATAACACATTATTTGATTTTCAGAAGTCAGGATTTCTTGCTGAGAAAAAAATGCCCTATGATCTCACAGAGGTAGGTGTGTGTTGGTGGGAGAAGGAAGAGATGAAAGCTAGTAATTAACATGCTGGTGATGATCTTAATGAGAGGGATGAGCAGAGAGCTAACTAAATCTGAGGGCCAAGATGTGCTAAGGGATTGTACTTAATAATTACATATTTTATACCACTTATTTACAAAGATATTAATCACAGATATTTTTTGCCTACTTTATAGAGGATTCAGGAAGACTAAGATGGTGGGAGGAGACAGCCAGTCCTGTTAAAGCTGATGGAAAGATAGCCATTCCTGATCTCTACATTATCATCCATTGACTTGTCACTGATATGGGAGATCTGATTTTGATGTCCATGCTGGGATAACTTCTCTGTTACAGAAATGAGGAGGCTGCTATATTGAGGTCATTTCATTTCCTTATGTATGCTTCTATTTTGAAAAGATTCGCACACTTCAACTTAAGCCTAAATATTGAGAAGCACTTGTATTTACAGGCATTTAAAACTAAAAGGAACTTAAATTTCATGTTTACTCATTTCCCAACTTTATAGTTTCCTTTGCTTAGTGTTAAGACCTACATAAAATATTAAGCCTTGTAATTCCTACTTGTCTAGCTTGCTACTCTGTGCTGTTACTAATGTCATTAGGAAGTGTTCTTATATGCTGTTACTAGGATGTATTCTATGCTTTGTTGTTCTTAGAAACTCATTACAATAGAAGTCAGTAAGAATTGCTTTGTATAGTTAGCTACAACAAGCTTGCACTTGACCCAACCACCCAGCATCACTTCCTTCACCTGTATATGAGCTTTTATGGTATTTGCCTTTATAAGCTATCTCTGGAGTGGACCCCACATTAAGAAAGACACAGCATCCATTTAGAGCTAGACATCCATTTTGGGTAGGGTTTGAATAAAAATTTATGTTCCCACAACTTCTGTGGGAATTGATATCCTACTTGGCAGAAACTAACAGATATCTGCCTACCTTTGCTTCCTTAGTTCTAGGCTTAAAAACTTATAACATGTCTATAAATGCTTACATTTATATCCATATATTTGTACTGCTTTCAACCTTACACAGAGAAGCTTCTTTTGCAAAGGGGTATAAACCCAGACATACATCTGTGGGTAGGATATCTATGTCAATCCCTCCCAATGCTCAGAAATAGCAACGAGTTGGAAAGAGCATATAAGAGGAGGAAGATGGCAAGGATCTCCTATGAAATGATGTCCTCTAGACAGTACATGGAAGTTTCTCACATGAATTCACAGCAGCTATGGTGATATCAATAAAATCTGCTCAAAAACATGCCAGTTAAATGTAATTCGGTTGTAGCTCCAAGGTCCTACTCAAAACTGAGAAACTGTTGGCAATTGATGGTTGCTATGGGAAAGAGAATCACTTCTCTTTAGGACTGTAATCACTGATAGGTTTAGAGGAATTTTAATCTAGCAACATGGCTGCTCTGTCAATGATCTGTATTGATTCAAAGATATGATCCAACCTGAATTCAAACATACCTTAGATTGCAGGATGATCAGGCAGGAATACACACACACACACACACACAACACACACACACACAACACACACACACACAACACACTGTCCATGCCTATAATCCATAACAATGAAGGTAAGGCTATTTTGTAGAAGGAATCAGACATGTTTGGAAGTCTAATTTAGGGGCAGACAAGGTGATGAAGTGAAAGACTTGACAGAATAAGTCAGAGATAAATTGCATTCACCGGAGATAAATTACATCGGACTCAAACCTGAGAACAGAAGAGGTATAAAGGTTACTTAGGAGCAGAACAGAGAGGGGGGAGGGAGGCAGGGAGGGAGGAAGGGAGGGTAAGAGAGAGAGAGGGAGGGAGGGAGAGGGAGAGGGAAAGGAAAGGGAGAGGGAGAAGAGGGAGAGGTGCTAGTGTGGTTTAAGATGTATGTGGCAGTTTTACCAGGAGGGACAGTTTTGCAGAGACAGGTTAATTAATTAATTTCTAATTAATTAATTAAAAAGTAAATATTGTAGACAGAGCAATTCAGTCAAAAGCCAAAGAAAGCCAGATTGAATCAGACGCTTTGAAAGTTAAGATTACACAGGGACTAGAAGCATCCAGGCCTAGGTCTAGGGATAGAGAAGAGAAAGATAAGCTCTGGGCTCAGCCCAAGTTTTGTATTTGCACAGATTGTGCAAATGCACAGTTTGGGTATGGCTTTCATCTCCTCTCTTCATCTGAGGAAATGAAAGGAACATTTAGAGGTAAGTTTTCCCATAACCCTGTCGATCGTCGCAAGCCCTTAGCATGTGAGCAACACTAATTAAATTCAATGGGATAAAAATAAATAAACAATTGAATAAGCAAACAAGTAAACAAATATAAAAGAATATGAACTTCGGAGGGAGTTATGATGGAAGGTCCTGGGACAATTTAAGTGGAGTATAAGGGTAGATATGCTCAAGGTACATCATATAAATTCATGGAGTTTTCTAAGGACTTTAAACTAGGGCCACTGTAGCTTTAGTAAAGTGGTATCTGAAAATGCTATTACTCAAGTCTTCAAAAGCTTAGAGCTTCAGAGCCATGAGGTAGAGGTAAGGAAGATAAATCATGGAAAAAATTGCTGCTCCTTTTTTTCTTGGGAGTGAGATTAAAGTTCAAGCTCATGTAGAAAATATATGATTATACATAGAATGTTCAGCCCCAGGCTAAAGTGACACATGACACTGTAGGCTTAGATATTTTTTTCAAAACCTACTTTAATAGTTCATTATTCCTTCCAGCCCACCTACCAGAGGTAGGGGGAAAGAAAGGTTAATAGGAAATGGGGATTGTAGACCTGGTTAGAAGTAGTTTTTTGGGGAGATCCCAATCTTTTTGTCATAATATCAGCAGTCCAGTTTAAACCCCCCAACATGAATCAGTAAATAGAGGTGGCTCAATCCAGAAAAAACATGAGGCTCTGCCAAATTGGCACTCATCTATAAGAGTCAAGAACAGCCAGAATATCATGAGACATTCTATTGGGAGTCGACCCCTATGAAGTCATGACAGGCAAGGATGAGCAATGCGGTGCAAGGCGAACCAATGCAAAAGCTTTGCCACTCTGTCCATGGGGTTATATTTATATTCGTTCTAAGCATCATGGGTTCTCTCATGTATTTGCTTCAGTAAAACACCTTAACTGAATCTCAAAACAAATCAAAATCTACCAAACACAGAGAAAACCAGAAATTTCCATTTCATGACACCAGTACTGAAGATAGAGGAAACAGTGTCCTGATCTAGTATCAACTAATCTCATCCACAGTCTAGCTGAAGATTCTTTTTAAAATGTTATAACTAAAATGTGATTCATCTCCTGCATGTCCAATGTTCTGTAAATATATGCCGCAGGACTTAGTGACAAGGGAAAGAAAACAATAGGAGGACAACTAGTCAGGTTAGTGTAGTTTGTGAAAGTTGATTACATGTGAAATGCAAGGCAATCAAGGCTGGTTATTACTGCTCTCTTAAAGGCAGATTAAACAAGCACACCCAATACACAAGATCGGAATCTGATGTCTTAAGTGACATCAAGTTGCATTATTAATTCTGCCTGTAAGTCCAGCCAAAGTTGAAATCTCTTAGACTCTGCAGATTCATAATACTGCAGAGACAGGAGGGGCTGAAGAGAGGTTCCACTTGGCACTTTCCATGCCAGACTGCAGAATGCAGTTTACATTGCTTCTGTCAGTCTGTGATCTGGCCTGTATGACTAACAGGTATTTATGAACCATCTCTGAATGTTATCATTTCTTTTGTTATCATGTTTCATGATTCTATTACCAAAAGCCAATAATCAGGTAAACTACTAGTAGTTCTGTTATAGCATGTCACTCAGAGGCCCAACAATCTGGGCCACTTTGAAAACTGTGTTTTGGTTTCATAAGTAAGTCTGTCCTGGCCAATTTTCCACCCCTTCTCTGGAGCATGCTGGGTCTTCTAAGGAAGCCCTTTGATGTGCCCAATTGAAGCCTGGATCATAGCAGGAGAGAAGTGTCTTGGTCACTCCTCTTGGCTCTGCTCCAGACAGCAAGGCTTCTTCATCACCCCTACGACTTCTTGGAAGCTGTAACAGGATTCTGGAAGCCAGTGGCAAACTGAAGTCTGGCTGTTTTGGTTTGCCACTAATGACAGCCCCAGCAGAATCATGACTCAATAACTGTGCCTTTCCTTCAAAGGGATTCAAGTGAGAGTCTACCTTCCACCTATACACTATTCTCCGGTAGTCCCCTGGAAGGAAGCCAACTGACAGTGCAAGGAAATTGATGGTGCTGCTACAGGAAAGTCAAAAATGCAGAAAAAAACCAACAGTTGCTTGCTAAGTTGCAATAATGACATGCATGCTACCTGGAAGTTTTAAGCTGAAGGGAGACCACGCTGGAACTGATCGCTGGGCACCACTGCGCTGCTCTGATTCCAGCCTCTGATCAGAGGTTGCTCAGTGAAGAATCTCTTTCTTCTAGCTCCTTTTCCAGCTGTGGCATCTTCCGGAACCCAGACTTGCACATGCACAGGAGTCCACAGGGATATGGAAGCAAATGAATGTAGTTCTGAGGCAGTCCCTGCTGGTTCTCAGCTGGGGCTCTCCAGGCTGAGAACCAGCAAAGGCACTAGGAGCAGCCAAATACCCCTGGGAGGTGGTGGAAGTGGGGGGCACCGAATGGGGATGGAGGAGAGAGAGCTCAGCAGTGCAGCTCTTCAGCAGTCACAGCCTCCTGAGTCCTCCTAGGGTTCTGGAGAACTTGATACTTTCTCACCACCTGTCATTACCGCTGATGTTTATTCTATAGTTTTAAGTCTTGCACTTTTTATCCCAAGGACATTTGCCTCTTTACTTTTTCCCCCTTCTTTTATATTTCTTTTCTCCTTATATTAGCCCAAACAATATACCCCCATCCTCCCTCTATCCTCCATCCCTGCTCCATAATCTGCACTATGGGCATTTTCTTTCTTCTTTTGTTCTCCCTTAGATGGTATTTGAATGATTTCCCCCCAGGCTTACAAGTATTCTTTGTAGCTAGGGTTTTGCTGTTGTCTCTAAAGTGAACACTCAACAAACGCCAGGTAGATTGAGAAACATAAAGAGCATCAGCAATTGCTCCACAGCCGTGAAAGACCAGGCTGCTGTTAATGAAAGCTTCAGTTCCGGCAGGGCTGCTGGTCTCCTTACCACTGCAGTCCCAATCTTTTCTGATAAGCATGCCTGGCAGGAGGATAAAAGAAATCAAAGGTTGTTTTTCAGCCTTGTGGTTTTGAAGTTAGCTAGTGCAGTTGCTGGAAGCTGCCATTTTCTCTCCTTTCTGGATGAAAAAGCCTTGGCCTCAAAAATCAAATGTTTCCTCATTATTCCCTCAGGCTCCCTTGTCAAACTTTCTAAGCACTAAAAACACCAAGCGTCACATTCTAAAACAAAACGTTTTAAACGTAGACGATCAATGGACATTTTACCTGGAGAACAAATGTGTTGTTGCAATTTGAACACCTAATGTAGCTGGTGCATGATTTCATTTCTTGTTTGAAGTGTGCTCCCTTCCTGTGGGTGATTGAATGAAAATGCACCCCCCCCCCATAGGCTCATATATCTGAATGCTGAGTTTCTAATTGGTGGAGCTGTTATGGAAGTATTTGGGGGATAGGGGATGTGCCACTGTCACTGGGACTGATCTTTGGGGTTTCAGATTGTCTCTCCATCTCTCCCTCTCTGTCTCATATTTGCACATAAAGATGTAAGCTCGAAGCTCCAAGCTCCAAGCTCCAGATCCAGATCCAGATCCAGATCCAGATCCAGTTCCTGATCCAGATTCAGATCCAGATCCAGATCCAGGTCTAACTCCAGCTCCATGCTTGCCTGCTGCCATACTGCCCACCTAGATGATCATGAGCTCTAACCCCCAGCCACTATGAGCCCAAATTAAACTTTTTCTTTTTTGAGTTTCCTTCATGATAGTGTTATATCACAGCAATAGGAAGGTAACTAAGACATCTTTCAACATTTGTGGATATATCAGTTTTTTGTCATTGGAATACAATATAACTGTAAAACACTACCCAAAGATGAAAGAGAGGTAGAGCCCCAGTTTAAATAGTATCACAAGCAAGTTGTTCTTTTAAAAGATGACCTCAATAATTTTCAGTCCATGCATCTTTATTTCTACCATGCAAATGGCCACAGAGATTTATTGGGGTTCTGAACTTGCTACAGCCTTACTAGTTGTTCTATTCGTTGGCATGGCCCATTGCCCTACATACCACAATGTTTTTAAATTTGTATGTGTGGGGGAGAAATCTGTCAACTTGGATTCAATTGAAAGCCAAAATAGCTTTTGAAAGTGAAGTAAATACACTTTTTAGGGAAACTGACTGAGATCATGTATTGCCTATAATCCAATGCTAGAAAAAAAATATTAAAGAACATTATCAAAGAAAAAATAATGACACGTGGAAATTCTTTTATCTATGCAGTTAATAAAGAATACAAGCAAATTATACTAATTTTATGTTCATTCAGCTCAAGTTAAAATCAGTTGAATGCAGGGACTCTCAATCAAGAAAATACCTCCATATGTTCAGGCTGTAAGCAAGCCTGGACAGTGTTTTCTTCATTAATGATTGACTCATGAGAGTACAGCCCATTGTGGGTGGAGCCACCCAGGTTCTGCTGGTCCTCAGTTCTATGAAGAAGCAGTCTGAGTAAGCCATGATGAATAAGCAAGTGAGCAGCACCCCTCCCTGGCCTCTGCATCAGCTCCTGATTTTAGGTGCCTGCTTCACTTGAGTTCCTGCCCTCACTGCTTTGGATGATGAACTGTTACTTAGAACTGTGAATGAAAGAACCTCCTCCCTTCCCAAGTTGGTTTTGGTCATGGTGTCTCATCACTGCAATAGGAACCCTGACTAAGACACAAATGGCATGCAGGGATGAATATAAAAAATAGGATTTTTTTTTGTATGAACGTTTCTTAGGTAGTGACAACTGTGTTCACAGTAAATAACATGAAATCCTAATCAGTAATTGAAAATCATTGAAATGGACAAAAGCGAAAGACGCAACTTGGTTCTTCCTATAAAATATTTCTATTATAAAAGTGTAGAAAATTAAAAGCAATAGGACGTGTAAATACAGCTTTCAAATGCTAATGAGATGGAAATAAGACTCAGTAATGACAGTCAGCATAGACATCAGAATAGGAAAGGATTAAACAGCTCTTACAGCCAACCAAACCAGTTTTCAGCACTCACTACTTCCTGTATATCCAGACTTTGGAGGTCTGATGCCGTTTGTTGGCCTCTGCAGGGCACGTGCACTCACAAATCGATACTCTCAGATAAATGTACGTGTCTGCAAAATTAAAAATAAAACAAATATTTTTAAAGTCCATGTGGCAGTTTGAATGAATTGTCCCCAATAAGTCTTTGTCATTTGAATACTTGGTCCCTATGTGGTAGCTATTTGGGGAGAATTGGGAGGAGTGACCTTGCTGAAGGAATTGGCTCACTGGGGGCCACTTTGCAGTTTCAAAAGACTCATTTCTATTCCAGTTTAACTGCTCTCCAGGCCTCTGGTTTTTCATTTGAGATTGTAGCTTTTACTTGTTCCTCTAACCTCTTTTTTATAAATACCTCTTGTTTTCTCTTTGGGAAATTTACAATTGTAAATTATGCCTTTGCTTCTTTGATATGTAAATCATCTCCCGCCCTTTTGCTTTCGAAGTGTAATTAACAAGAAAGATGGGTCTTGGTGCTAAATCAGAGCCCCAGTTCAATAAGCAATCAGCACAGAGAAGGCCTAAATCATATTGCCCAACCCTTTCAACAATACCATCGATTTCTTCCTTTTAAAAAAAATTAAATTATATCTGTTTATTGCGTGTATATGTTCATGTGTGTCATAACACCCGTGTAAAGGCCAGAGGACAAAGGGTAGGAGTCAGTTCTCTCCTTCTGTCATAATTGGTCTTGGAGATTGAATTTAGGTTGTCAGGCTTCCTGGCACAGTACCATTATCTGCTGATCCCTCTAGCTGGCCTAACACTATCTAATTCTTAAAGCTGTGTGTGGCGAATAATTTATGCAACCCAGTGCTAAAGAGGTTGAAACTCATGGGATCCTTGAGCCCAGGATATTAAAGCTAATCAGTCTAGGTGATATAGAGACACCTTGCCTCAGCTATTTAGATGATCCTATGAATTTTGCCTCTGAGTTGCTTTATGTGATATTACATTTATTGATTTGGATGCATTGAATCATCCTTGATTTTGTAAAAGAAGCCAATTTAATTATGGTATATTCTTTTTAAAAAATGTACTCTTGAATTCAATGACCACATTTTGAGAATTTTTGTACATATGTTCATTAAAATTTTCTTTTCAGTCGTTTTGTGTCTTCTGGTTTTGGTAATAGGGTAATGCTGACTTTGTAATTTGAGTGTGGTAGGTAGCATTGCTTCTTTTTCTGTTTTACAAAATGGTTTGAGAAGCATTGGGGTTAGTTTGTTTTAAGTCTCAGAGAATTCAGTCACGAATATATCTAGCCTGAACTTTTTCATTTGGAAGCTTGTTTTTATTTGTTATGTTTTGTTTTTTCCCATTATCATTATTCTGAGACAGGCTGACATCATGACAGGTTTCAAATTGCCAGTTCAGGAGACTAGGCCTTTATTTCTGTTTCCAAGGGCTGGACAAATTCAGGCAAGTCAGTTACAAAAAAATCCCCAGGCCTCAGGCAGCCAGTCAAAAAATGCCCGGCCATCACAAGCTGCCCCACCACTTGGCCAGAGGAAAGGGCAATGTGCTATCAACAGTTTCCATACTTCCTGCAATGGTTTCCAGTGCCCCCACAACCAGCAATGGTTCTGGAATGTCCCTAAAGATAGAGACAAGAGATTAAGAAAAAAATCACAGCATTCCCCCCACAAAATTCCCTTAATGTGCTTAAAACTGGGCCTGCAAGCTCACTCAGATGCCTCCATCTTGGTAAATGTTTGACCCTAGCATGCTGGACTTCTGCAGAATAAGATGCTCTTTTCTTTTGCACACAAAAAAATCTATAATTCTATCAATTTCATTGCTTTTAACAGATGTTTAATTGCTTATGTCATCTTGGTTAGATTTTGGTAGGTCATTTGCTTCTAGAAATTCATCCATTTCCAATTTAGTGGAATGTGTGTCCTCGTGGTTCCTGAAATTTCATCACTGTAATAAATATGCCATCAGAGGGGAATTTCAATTTCAAAATGGTGAGAGCAGATTTTATTGACCCAAGAGGCTGCAGCCACCAATCCCTGCAGAGTGGTGTCAGGGGTACAGGAGAGTTCCAAATGTGGAGTGTAGCAACAATAATGGCTTTTGTATTTGTGATTAGACATGGGAGAGGCCAAGACTTGAGGAGATACAGAAGCTCCATTTCAGGATCAACTGCTTTTTGAAACTGAAGGTGGGAAATAAGACAGGTTGACTTTCTTTACAAGCTCTGTCTGCCAGGTGCAAGTATAAGAAATATTAAATATAAGGCTTTTTCTATCAAATACTATACAACTTGTGTTTAGATGAGGAATTTGGAACTCCTGCTTAGCCTCACACTAGATAGAAAGAGCAGTCTGCCCTCCTTTCCTTCACAGCAAGTCACCCAAGAGTGCTCATTTAAAGTATCAGATTGTAACCATATTTGGGCAAAATCCTAGCTCCTAGCTGACACATCATCATCACCTCACCTAAGGTCTATAAAATCCCCTTGCCTTAGCCTGGGCACATGACTTCCCTGGCCCTGTTCTTTGGGACCAGTGAATCCCACTAGGAGCAAGGCTTATAAACACGGGCATTTATCAGTCTTTAATCTGGTCGGATCTAGCCTATATTTGTGCCACTTAATTTTGTCCCTGGGAGACATTTTAAGACTCTAGCTAAATTAGGTTTCTGCCTACTATAGCTTTGTTTTAAGTTTCTATTTACTATAAAACTTCAGATTTCATTTCTGATTTTGGTTGTGCCTTACCCCCATTACCACAGGATGGGCTGTAACAAATATTCCCAGAAAATACCTTGACTTCCTAATCTTGTTCAGTAACTACGCTTGCTTATAAATTTCCCCAATTTATGATTTTGCCCTATAAAAGAAGCTTGAGAAATTCTCTCAGGTCTCTGTCCCAAACTCTGTCTTAGGGAAAGAAAGCTGCCAATTAGGTTCTCTGATGTGCAAAATAAAACTTGCTTTAAATTGACCATAATTTGTAGTTGGTGGTCTTTTTCCTTGTGTCTATGAGATTAACACATGCTTCATTTCCCACTCATTGATTCTTTTCAGACTAGCCAATCACACAATACTGTGAGGTTTGATCTAGCCAATGGGGAAAGGCATAGGTACAATCTTCATTATACTAAAACCTAAGAGCACTTCCTGTCTCTGTGTGTTCAGGCTTCAGACCACACCCTTTTAATGAATGTAAAGTCAGCCTTGTCTGCTTCAGGTGCTTCAGATGGAGTGGTAGTTTCTTTTGTTTTGACTAAATTTATTTCTAACCCAAGTTAAGCCAATTGGTTGGTTTTGCAAACCTCTGGTCTTTAGAGAATATGGTGGCAGTTGGCTGGGTTTTGGAGTTTCATCGGCTGCAAGTTTATTGAAGCCATTGAGCTTCTTGTGTGGCCCTAGTTTTGGAGTAGTGAACTTCCCTTTCATTGGTATCTGTAGTAAATGCTAATATGTGTAGAGATGAGTTTGAAAAGCACCAGGTGAGAATTTGAGATTTTCATGTCAATTAGCACAGAGGCACATGGACTGTAACAGGAAAAGAAATAATTTATTAAAGAAGAAACAAATAAACTTGGGAATGTGCCATATCTGGATCTAGACTGCTCCTGCTCTAAAAGAAATATGTTTGAGACACATGTGCCCTATAATGAGCCATGTATCTATCATGCATTTCTACTACATGTGTTCTGTTCTCTTACTTGTACCCAACTGTGAGGACAGATTTAATTCTTCTCTTGTCCCTGATTTCTTTTATATGTTAATCTTGATGCTTCTGGACTCTGTTCCACCATCCAATTCTTCCACCTGCAATCTCTGCCTTTCATGTCTAATTGTATTATTTTCTCCTTTCTGTTGGCTAGTTTTGTTAACAAATTGTCAACCCTCATCTTAAAAATAAACAAGAAAGAAAAGAGAAGAAAGAACTATACACTTTAGTACAGATGTCCTTCACATATCAAGAAGTAATACATCATATATAATTTTATTTTAAATATTTAAACAGTGTATAGTCCTTCATTATATGAATGGAAATTTCTGAACAGAAGCTGTGTCTGGCTGTCTGCACAGAAAATATCTGGAAGGAGTTTCTGTGTCTAGAGAGACTGATAACCGATTGGAATTGTAGTACTATAGAAAGACTGGAGTTTTATAGTTCAGAAACTGCTCACTTTATCTCAGGCTACTTTTAGCCTTCTGAAACAGCCATTCCTTAAACCACTCTGTATTTGGACTAATACTTCAGGAAAGTAAATAAGCATAAACCTTTTAGAGGCTGTTGACTGAGAAGTACTACCATCTTGTGATAAATTCATAAAAAAGGAAGTTTAGAATCTACTGACATAATAGAACTCTAGCTTCGTCCCACCCCAGAGATAAGAATGTTATCAATGGCATCTTAGCCTAAGAAATACATCCCTTCACCACTATACCTACCTTTCTGGTGTACCCTCTAATGTGTTTTAAAGTTGCCTTGATTTATGACTTTGTTCTATAAAACTATAAAATCCCTATGAAATTGCTTTTGCATCAGAACATGGAATTTGATCTAGGTAAATTTGTGTTTCCAAGACATGGTCATTCAAAATGGATCCATAATAAACTACCTCTTAATCCCTTTAAGATGAGAGCTATGGGTATTTTAAATTATAGTTGTATAATAATTTTTCAATTATTTGAACAATAAGTTTTAAAAGATAAATTTTCTTCATTCTTATTTTTCTTGTTGAAACATCAAAGTAAAATTTGTTAAGACATGCTTTTCATAGACTTTGTAAATTTGGAAATAACTGATTGTGGAACTGCGGTGCATGGTTAGTGTTTTTCTTGCTTTCTATATACTGCCTGACTCTTAGTAATTATAACATCATCTGCCAGTTGTAAAGAGAACTAAGAGACAGACACCAAGAAAAGAAAAATGTAGGCTTTTTGATCATCATCTGTAATTAAGATGAGTGTGTCATATCTCTTCCTTCTGGCTTTGATGCTGGATTTTTATATGCTAGAATAATGGAAAGATAAAACCCAAATCTTCCTCTTATTAATTTGAATAGGATCCTGCAGAGAAAAGTACTAGAAATGGACTATTTGGGGAAAATGCAAAGGCATACAACTAATTAGATGCATAAAAAAACTAGACTGCCTTCAGGCATATTCCAAGAATTAAATATTCACTCTAATAAAGTATTCTCATTACTTGAGTATAACTGCAAGTATAGCTAAGTTCTACGGGTTTTTTATGATTTTGGATTTACTTTGCATAGACTTTGTCCACTACAGTCTTCTCTGAGATTCCTAAAGTCATAGGATCAATATAACCAAAGCATTTGTCGTTTGTCCTGTAGATGAGCAAATCTGTGTCACTCTTATTTCCTCAAATGAAGTAATGAAATGAGAGCCCTACCCAAGCTGTGCCAATACTGTACTGAGCCCAGAGCATTTCCTTCTTTGTTCTAACTAGTTCTACATACAGACTTGAAGACTTCTAGCCTACAATCTAATCTTCTAAAATCTCAGACCTTGAAGCCTTCAGATTCCAGCCTCCACCTGCTAACCTAGTACTAGAATGTTTCAGCCTCCAAAAATTACTGCTGAATCATCTTGCACTTTCTATCTCTTTCTGAACTCTGGCTGGCTAGTTCAACTCAGCTGTTCTGGCTCAAGTTTGTCTCCAACCTGATAATTAAATTTGCTTCTCACTGCTTCTGACTGAATTTCTCTGTTTGGTAAAAAAATGCTTCTGATCTCCAAGAACTCAACTGAACTCAGTTGAACTCCACTGCATTGCCTGAACTTAACTGAACTGCTCTCCCTCCTAATTTACTCTGTGCTCCTCTTAAGTATCTTCTCTTTCCTGTCTGTTCTCATGAGAGTTGGACATGTTCTATCTCTGATTCATTCTGTCAAATCTTTCTGTTAGTGCCTATCTAAAATATTAAGGCCTAGGTAAAATGTTAAGGCCTAGGTAACTGTTACCAGGATAGCCTGCCATTATAAGGAAACTTTCTCATATGTTTCTGCTGTTACTAGGAAACTTTCTAATGCCAAATTATATTTTTTTATGTTCTGTGCCCTTGGAAACCAGTCACAATAGAAGTCAGTAAAACTGTCTTGTGTAGTTAATCACAATAAACTTGGTCCTGGATCAAGTACCCAAAAGCACTTCCTGTACCTATCTTTAAGCTTTTATAGTATTTGCCTTTATAAGCTGCCCCTGGGATGAATCCCAACCTAGGAGAGACACCTGTACCAATATAAGCAACAAATTGGAATAAGACTTCCATTGTGAGTAGTCTAGTAAAGTTTAAGCTCCCAAGACCTCCCAAGGAACTAACATCCTACTTGGTAGAAAGAGACATGTACATGTGTAACTGACATCCTGACTGACAAGTTAAGACATGAATATTAGACAAATTGCATCCTGGTAAAAAAGTAATATGAATAGTAGACAGGGCAAGTTCCCTGGCACAGTTGAAGTGGGATAAATCAGTTGGAGTGGGATAAATGTGCAATAGGCATGTTCCTAAGGAAATCCCATATCCCTAAATCCTGATTGGTGAAATAACTAGGCACAGATGTTTTGGGATTTGAGACTTGAAAACCCTGTAGGATTTTAACTCAGAGTCATGGTTCAGTTCCTGAACCTGGCCCTGGTCAACCAGTCCTGGGGTGTATGTTCAATAAACTATCCCTGTCTGACAGAGATTAGTGTCCCTGTGGTTTGGGAGATGATTCCTGGACCCCAACACTTTCTTTGATTCATTATTTTGTCTGTCCCTCAAATAGAACTTAGTTTTAAGCATGGGTGCTTCCTTCTACAAATTACCTTTACCTTTATTGTTTTGGATTAAATGTGTGTACTAAGGGTGTGTGATGTGTCTGTATTTCAGCCATATCACACAAATCTGGAAGGTCTTTCTTTGGATGTGGTCTCCCTTACCAGAGCAGCCATGTTACTGGAATAAAATTCCTCTGCACAAAATCAGTTTCCAGAAACCTTTATACACAGAAGAATATATCTAGGAATTCTTTAATCACATCCAGCTATAACTGATGATACCGGCTATGTTAAACATTGTTTTGAAAGTCTAAAATGAAGATCAAGAAAAATAAATTACATTTTTACTTTAATATTACTTGGAATGTTATAACACAGAATCTTTTGAGAAGTCTGAGGAAGGAAGCATGGTTTAGCAGAGACACTAACGATTTTAACAAATAACAGTCCTTCGAAGAGTGTTACTCTTCTTATTTGTCTCTATTTTCCCAAATTGCATACCAAGGAGCCTCACATAAAGCCAACAAACTCTAAGTGTGGCCAGTGTTCTACAAGTTTTATAAACTTAGATTGTTTTTTATCTAAATACGAGTTTTTGAAATGCTGAATATTATCAGGTTATAAAATAAAAGTCCGCTTAATCCACATTAAAAAAAACTGTTATGCGATTTGTGCCTTGGGTATTCAGGGCTAATTAATATCCACTTATCAGAGATTGCATTCCATTTGTATTCTTTTGTGACTGGGTTACCTCACTTAGGATGATATTTTCCAGATCAAACCATTTGCCTAAAAGTTTTGTGAATTCATTGTTTCTAATTGCTGAGTAGTATGGAGAAGGTCCTGATCCTGGAAAGGATTGATCTAGCATTGGAGGGGAATATAAGGACAGAGAAAAAGGAGGGAGGTGATTGGAGAATGGATGGAGAGAAGAAGGTTTATGGGACATATGGGGAGGGGGGATCCGGGAAAGGGGAAATCATTTGGAATGTAAACAAAGAATATAGAAAATAAAAATATTAAAAAAAGAAAAAAACTGATCATTCACTTTACTGATCACTTCCATGTACCTTCATTAAAATCCTTTCTAGGTGCAGAAATCCTCACAGTAGCAGTGATGGGACAAATGTTTAGTTGCTGGTCTGGGTACCAGATGCTATCTGGGGAGATCTGTGGGGCTCCGGCCCTGTCTGTAGCAGCCAAAGTGTTGCTCTCTCAGAAGGGGAGAGGGATTTGGATTGAGGTGAGCTTCTGGGTCTCTTCTGCCACTGCTGCTGCTCTGCTGATCATCACAGCAGGTCAGGATGCTATACTAAACCAGGAGGGCAGAGCTGGGAGCAGGGGTGGGCATGGGGGTAATAGGAGCCTAGTTTGTCCCCAAGCAGGAAGTGACCACTGTAAGTTCAAGCAGTTTCCAGCTACTAAAGCTTTGGGAAAGAAATCTTTTCCCCAAAATTTTACAGTTTTATATAACAGACACTCTCAGAAAATCTTTGATGAAAAAACTCTCATGTGCTTTGCTCCTTGTGGACAGGGTCTTATATACCTTTTGGGGTTGGCCGGGGTCTAAAAGCAGATGCTTTCTCATAGCTTTGTCTGACATGATAGAGATCTGCATGTGGAGGGGCTTTGGGCACTGCACCTACATGACGGATTGTCATAATCCACAATCTGTAGGGTGTTGTGATTACGTGTGTTCCACAACAGGAACCTGGTCAGGAGTAGATGAAACAGCTAACATCCTCAGGTGTGAGGGCACCAGAGCTTCTGAATCCAGTCAACTTTACCAAGTTTTCTGTCTGATGGCATGATCCACTGTCCTACATTTAGTAGACATAGAGTTCCACCTACAGTAGTTACGTCAGTGTGTGATTCTCTACCTCAGCATCTCAAATGACAATAGCAAAGCTGAAACCCTAAGTAGCATTGCCAAGTAAGACAATGAAGAAGCAGAGTATAAAATCCTCGAAGTCATTCTTCCTAATTGAGGGCAGTGCCTCTGCTGCTCATGTTTACCAAGGATTACTTAACATTTCAGTGCTTTCAGAACCATAGAGATATCAGATGCATTTCTTATATATACATACTTACATATATATATATATATATATATATATATATATATATATATATATATATATAGAGAGAGAGAGAGAGAGAGAGAGATAGAGATATAGAGATATAGAGATATAGAGATATAGAGATATAGAGATATAGAGATGATATAGAGATATAGAGATATAGAGATATAGAGATGATATAGAGATATAGAGATATAGAGATATAGAGATATAGAGATATAGAGATATAGAGATAGAGATTCTATATTCTTTGTTTACAATCCAAAAGCTTCCCCTTTCCCAGTTCCCCCCTCCCCATATGTCCCATAAGTCCTCTTCTCTCCATCCATTCTATCTTTCCCCCTCCCTTTTCTCTGTCCTGGTACTCCCCTACAAGGATCAAACCTTTCCAGGGTTAGGGCCTTCTTCCTTCTTCATGGGAATCATTTGATATGCTAATTGTATTGTCAATAGTCATAGTTTCAGGGCTAATTAATATCCACTTATCAATGATTGCATTCCATGTGTATTCTTTTGTGATTGTGTTACCTCACTTAGGATGATATTTTCCAGTTCCAACCATTTGCCTAAAAAATTCATGAATTCATTGTTTTTAATTGCTAAATAGTACTCCATTGTGTATATATACCACATTTTCTGTATCCATTCCTCCATTGAGGGATATTTGGGTTCTTTCCAGCTTCTGGCTATTATTAATAAGGCTGCTATGAACATAGTAGAGCATGTGTCCTTATTGCATGCTGGGGAATTCTCTGGGTATATGCCCAGGAGAGGTATAGCAGGGTCCTCCGGAAGTGTCATGTCCAGTTTTCTTAGGAACTGTCAGATACATTTCTAATGCATAGATTTCTGGGAGCACAAAGAGGATAGAAAAGACACAGAGTCTCCTGTAGAATAGAAAGAAATTAATTTCTTCACCACTATACAATATGTATATGGAACTAGATGAGAGAAAGCCAGGACCATTTATTATTCACAAGACCTTTAGGCAAATCTCATTTTCTCTGACACTTATCATAAGAAAACCAAATGGCCCTCAAGTCAGTCAAGGAATCCATAAGAACCTTCAACAGTGGGCCAGTCAGCATTTCTTTTCTGCCTAGGATTTTAGAGCATGAAAACTATTTCAAAGAAAAGAAGCAAATGGAAAAGAAACTCCTATCTGAGTTAAGAGAGTTGAAGTAGAATGAAATAATTGTATAGGTTTTCATTTATAATTTTCTCTTCATGAGATATTAAAATGAAAATATAAGTACAGGTGAACATACTTGTGTTTTGATTAGGAAATAAACTGACAAGTACTAGAGTCATCTGTTCTTACTTTCTGTGAGACTCAACTTTGAAAATCATTTGGAGAAGTCCCAGCTCATGATGGACATCTGAGATGACACCTCCAAGCACACAAGCTTTGCTAACAATCTTTTCTTTTGCTGGGACAATTTATTCCACACAAACTGCCACATCCCACATCTCAAGAAAATGTAAGATGAAAAAGGTTTGACTATATTTTTAAACCATCACTTCTTTAGGAGAATAAACAATCCATTATTTAGAAAATACCAAGCTTATTATCATTCTCACATTGAATCACCATGATTAAAAAATAGGATAATGCTACCATGTAAGCTGTGTTTTCACAATTGACAATGAGAGAGAATCAGAGTATAAAATTACAGTTAAAATGCACAGATACCAAGTAAGCATGGAAAGACAGTGGGAGACTAGAATAGTGGTAACACTGCCGCATGTCAGTTCATATATTAGAGTTTGAGCTACAGAAACAACATTCACTTGATATTGTCAAGCCAGGAAAAGCAAGGCTGTTTTTATCAATGAGAAAACTTTAAGGCATTAAGA
This sequence comes from Apodemus sylvaticus, assembly GCF_947179515.1. NCBI lineage: Eukaryota > Metazoa > Chordata > Mammalia > Rodentia > Muridae > Apodemus > Apodemus sylvaticus. Next base: position 72,427,557 of record NC_067486.1, on the reverse strand, counting down.
TATTGTTTCTCATTCAGAGGTAGCCAGTACTGACTAAATCAGTCACAATGACTCATTTTATATTTTTCTTTTTAGCTTACAAAATTTAATTTAAAGGAATACACATGAAAAAACAAGCAAAAAAGCACAAAAAAAAATAGGCAATCATACTAACAGCAGCAACAATAACAAATGCCCTCAAGAACATTTATAGCGAACCTGACCCCTTTTTGGTAGACATGAGTTTATTCCATAGTGAAAGATGATATCATCTCAAGGTGGTCAATGCCATCCCTCTGAGGTCTTTATGACTTAATACAGTGCAAGTCTTGAGGAGAGAAGAGTGACCTTCCATGCATGGAGAAGAAGAATGACAAGAGGAAATGGAACAGAAATTATTTTATTGGCTTTGTGCTTCTTAAAAAGAGATTAAATTGTACATGTGCGAAAATTAGTATTTGCATTGAAAAAAATAGATGTAAGAAAAGATGCAATGGATTGGATCTTCAGCATATCCAGTCACTCCTAAAACATGTGGGTCTGAGCAAGTTCTCATGTTAAACCTGCTTGTCTTTCACAAAAGCCTTGAGAATATTTTCTTAGAATTTAATTTACAAGCAGCACAGGTCACCACACATGGATAGCCCAGAATATGTAAGATATAATTATCCTAAAAAGATTAACATAATAACATGTTAAACCAGGAAATGATCCGGTAAGTGAAATCTTATCATGGAAGGTCGGTAATATTCAATCCTCTGGATTGGTCCTGACTCCGACACATATTCTCCTTAGTAAGCCCCATGATTATTTCCCAATTAACTTCAACCAACGTACCAAGAAGAAAGAGCATGCTGGAAACATTCAACACACAGGGTTTATGACTTACATTTTTACCTGTCAGCATTTACAAATCATCTTCATAAATTCAAAGATTACTGTGGCATTAATACTGTAATATACTCAGTCTAGTTATTAGGCTTCCTCTCTCTTTCACCTGCTCTCTAGAGTTCTTTGATTCTAATGAGATATATAATGGGCTTCCATTAATGATATATCATTAGATATTAGATTAGAGATATCAATGAGACTTCCATGCTCTGAGTAACCTGAATCATGTGTTATCATCTTATGTAAAGACAGTGGCAGCAAGACAGAAACATAGTTTATTTCATTGTTACATATATATTATACAATTTTATATTATTGCATGCCCCATAGCTCAGAGCTATGGAGGTGAATGAGATAACCTGAACAAAGAAGATCATTTGTGTGCTGCTCAGTTGTTCACAGAAAACACTGTATGACCCCTCCCACTGTCTCTGATGACTTTTCTGCAGTTTTCATCATGAACAGTCAATTCTGCTAGACTCTATACTACCTGCGTATGAGTTGCCTCTAGTACTGCTTCTGAAATGTCTTCTGTTATAAGTGCTTTGATATCTAAGTTCATTGGTGGATTGTACCTGAATAATTTGAATATTTGGAAATTATGGGGAAAAGCATTGGTTTTATGTAACTGCCATACCCAAATAATATATATAGTGTGGTTTAAGACTATGGGAATTTATTCATTCATGGTTTGGGTTGCTAGATGTCTGGGGTCTAAGTTGTCAGAGCCAGGTTTTTGCCCTGAGATTATACAAGTAGTCTTCCTTGTCTCTCCCTGGCTTCTGGCAGTGTTGTGATTCTTGGCATTCCTCAGGAACAGTGGCATCCATCCAGCCGCTGCCAGATGTCACTTAGTGTCCTCCTAGTGTGTCTACCATCCCAAGACAATTTTTAGTCTTATAAACACTCGTTATATCACATAGAGTACACCCTAATGACCTGCTTTTAACCTTGTTGTGTGCATAAAGAATTCATTTTTAAATAAGACCACAGGGACTAGATGTTGGGATTCCCACAAGTTATCCACTGCAATAGAAATTAGCTCACAGCTCAAATTTTTTGTAAAATATAATAAAAAATACCCAGCATAATGGTTTCAATGTAGGAAAATGTTTGATGTGAATTTCATTGACTCTTGCTCCATGTTGACATAAGCCACTTTATGTTTACTTAATAACAGTGTAAAATAAACTTCTATATATTAGTTACTTTCTTGGTGCCATGATAAAAGCACATTGAGAAAGGCAATTTATGGGACAATGAGTTTATTTGGGCTTGCAGTTTTAGAGGACTAGAGTTCACATGGCATCAGGTAGCAAGTAAGCAAGCACAGCAGCTGGAGTAGCAAGCTGTGAGCTCACACTGTGAGCCAAAATCTCAAAGCAAAACAGCAACATGGACATAGCTCAAGTCTTAAAACTCGCAAAAGGCCACCTCTAATGGCCTATTTTCTCCAATATTGCCATATTTCATAAACATATCTAAGAAGCATCTGTAGTCAGGATGTTCAAATAGAAGAATCTAGAAGATAGGGTAGGGTAGTATTTTCAGTTCAAGCCACCATTCTAAGATTACACAACACCAGCAAGAATAAGCAACAACAGAAACTAAAAAGCAAAACTGGAATTAGTGATGACTTCAACTGTTTGAGTATAAGAAACAGTTCCCCCACACCTGGATCATTTCCTATTATATTATATGTAAACTGAGTGAGGGAGGTGCATGTGTGCACACTCATGCACTCGTACTCACACACACACACACATGGAGGTCAGAGGATAAGTTGCTGGTGTACATTTTGCCCTTCCACCATGTATGTTCTCTGTCATCAGTCTCAGGAACAAGTACCATTATCTCCTGAGACATTTCTCCAGCCCAAGAATATGTATTTCACCACTGGCTATATGTTCAAAAATCTTTACATTGTATAACCACAGGTATATGGTAAGACTCTCGGTATGATATTTACTTATGGTTTGGATGTAAATGTCACCATAAGTGTTTAATTCATTTAAACACTTGATTTGTTGATGGTGACATAACATTGGCATAGTCTGTAACCTTTATGAAGTAGGGTCTCAGTGCAAGAAATAAGTTGCTGGAGAATAGGCCCTATTAATTATATAGATAATCGTCCTGAATATTCCCTGATATCTCTGCTTCCTGATACCTCAAGATGAGGGCTCACTTTATCACAATCTTCTGCCATCTTAGACGATGTCATCTTCTACCACACTTTACCCACTGTGGTGAACCTCTGCACCATGGACCAAAATAAACCTCTCCTTTAAGTTGCTTTTGGCCACATAATTAACTACAGTGTTAACAAGAAAATAAAAAATAAATTGATTAATAGGCCCAAACTGGAAGTCTTTATATTTTCATGAAGGTGAAATGATAGCAGTAATTTTGATCATAGCTGTGCTCAATAACTAAAGACGTTTAATTTGATCTTAATGTTCAAGATGAAATTTGGGATTTCTGATTCTTGGATAGAGATTTTTAGATAAGGTTCCTGTCTGGTTAGGTTTTTTGGTTTTGGTGTTTTTGTTTTTCTTTTTCAAGTTGACAGAAGCTAATCTTATCTAAGACATAACCCCCAATTAAGCAATTATTTCTTTCACTCTCGCAAAAGTCTGTAGACACATCTGTGGGGAACTTTTTAAATTAATGATTGACATAGCAAGAGCCCATTGTAGATGATACCACCACTGGGCAAGTGGTCCTGGTTGTATAAAAAGCAGGCTGAGCAAGCCGAGAAAGCAAGATACTGAGCAGCATTTCTCAAATGCTTCCAGCTTTCAGGTCCCTAACTTGAGTTCCTGTCCTAACTTCCCATGATGATGGACTGATTGGAAAATATATACCAAGTAAATCCTTTCCTGCCTGGGGTTGCTTTTGGTCATAATATTTTTAACACAGTGCAAACTGGGACACTGGCACCTTGAGCCTCAATGATAATGGTCCTTATGAAGTCCATTCTTACTGCATCTCAGATGTATTTTGACCACACGTCTATTTGTAGAACCTACTTATCAGTCTGCCTGAATGTTCATCTAATGCATACAAGCACTTGCAAACTCTCTTCCAGTAACAGGAGTGTATAACCTTCATTGCATTCCAAAGCCATATTCACTGATTGCCTACAAGTTCTTCAAAGGGAGGCTCCTGACTTTTGTAAATTTTACTTAATAAACCAATTAAATTGTATCCATTATAATCCCTAAGGGTTATGCAAAACACAGTGCTCTTGCAATGAAGTTGTCTACCCGAAGTGTGTTTAATCTGCCTAAAATTGCCACTGAAGTGTTTTTTATTGGGGCCAGCAGAACTCAATGAGATTTGGATTCATCTCCGAACTTGAGAGACAGATGGTGGTAAAAAAAAAAAAGATACCGATGTAGCAGTTTCTATTGATTGTTAATATGCCCCTCTTTCTGTTGTCTTAAGCATTTTCTTCAGTCAATAAAATACTTGTTTTTCCAGAGTCAATGATTTGCATAATAACTTGGGAGAAAAAAATGAGGCAATAATGGAGAACTTTGGCTATCACTGCAATAAACAGAAGATGTTCCAAAAGAGGAATTCTTAATTTTAGAGAACCACGAATCTCTCATTACTCATTCATTCATATATTTACTTATCCAGTACTTTTGAGCACTCACTACTGCATATCCCAGTTAAACCACTTGGGAATAGGAATAAGCATAATTTAATTATGATCCATGCTCTTAAAAATTCTCTCAAGAGGAAATAAATAATGAATAAGAAAACGCTAAGTAAGTAAAATGATAAGATGTGCCATGAAAGATAAATTAATGTCAAATTGAAACCTGGGAAGATAGACTGAGCAGATTATTTCTGTAATAATACCATTTAAGTTGGAGTTTGAGTATTGGGGTGTTGTCTATAAATGAAAATGAAAAGATAGGTATACAGATCTGCACTGGAAAGATCAGTGAAAAAATGAAAGTGGTCTCAAGGAAAATGGAAGAAAAAGAAACTCTTTAGAGAGGTCAAAGATAAAACGGGAAAGATGCAGATTTTTGAACAAAATTAAGATGTTTTCTCTTAACTAACCAATAAGCAGCAATCAGCGTCATTTGAACAGAGGCTTGTTAAGCTTAATAAGAATTATTTGGTTATTTTTTAATAGAAAAGTTTAAAATGAAGAGACTGAAGTTATCTGATTCCTGAATTGTCTAGGACAGACAGAGTTGAAGACAAGCAAGGGTACAGTCAAGGGAACTTTCAAAGGGATAAAAAACGATTTGGAGGTTGACTAAAGACAAGGTTAAGATGATGGTGAAAAGCTATTGAGAGAATGTCTGAGAATAATTCAAAAGGAGACAGGAATTTCTGAAATTAAAATTCAGAAGAAAACAGGATTTGGAGAGATTTCTGAAAATACATGAGGTTCTTTGAAAAAAAAAAAAAACATGGTCCAGTCAAAATATGATGCAAGTTGATTTCAGTTTTAAGTTTTTCAAACCACGACTGTAAAAACATTTCGGGTGGGGGCTATGGAGATGGTTCAGTGGGTAAAGAGCTTGCTGTTCTAACATAGGGCTCTCACTTCAGATCCCCAGTACCCACAGAAAAAGTAAGGCACAGCACCAGGCATGGCATGGAACCACTTAGCAGTCCTGTGTATTTCCTCATTTCCAAATGTAGATTCGTACTTGGATCCATGATTGTGACATGGCTCCCTCTTCCTCCATGTTATAAGACCATGCCCTCCTGTTAGAGCTTTTCCACCTTCTACCACAATCTGCCACACAAGTACTCCCTGATTTTAGAAAGTTTTATCTGTATTTCCTCTCTAGAAGATAGATTTTCAAAAATAAATCTATTTCTCACATGCTTAGAAACATGAATGCACATAGTAAATGTTCTATACACATTTATCCAATCAAACTGATACTTATTCTCAGCTGAAGACAAATCCATTAAATGAAGCACAACTCCAGGCTTATAAAGATCCAGTGCGGTACAGAATTGTTCATTTTTTGTCTTTGAGCATATCCAAGGTCTTAGACTCTTGCTCATTCAACGATGATTGTGTCGAGAAGATAAAGTTAAGATCTTACTTTAAAGAATAGCAAAGCTTTCTATATACAAACTACCATCTTGAACTAAGTTCTGTACAGAATTTATGTATATACAACACTAGGCTAAAAATTAGATCAGAATGTTCACACCATGGCAAATTCTTCATTCAATAAGCTCCTCTCTGGAGCCAGAAGCCAGGTTTGCAAACATGAAGATAAAGTAAACAACAAAATGTCTATAACCTTAAAGGAACTCATATTCACAAAGATACTGGAGGAGATGATCCAATGGAAACTGCTACAGGAAGACATTAAGCCAAAAGAGAAAAATCAATAAAAATAGCAAATTTGAAAATTACATATCAAAGCTAAGTGTCTTAGAAAATTCCTGCACTGATTGGCAGTACATTAGTTTATTATACATTGAAAAAAGTGAATAGTAGGCAGGAAAAGGTCAATCATCCTGTAAATTAGATTTTTGGGTTGAGTGCTGCTGAGAAGCCTGGAACGGTGCATTATTAATCCTGCAGCAATTACCATGTGTGCCTATGGACAGTGCCTCTCCCTTTCTGGGTGGCTTCATCTCCACACAGAAGCCATTCTGTAGGCACCATGCTACTGTTATCAAAATGCTAATTGCTATCATAATAGCTGCACATAAAATACCCACAACAATAGTAACAGCAACAACAATATGCAGCTTACCAACCTGATTTTTCCTAAGTGGAAGGACAGTGTGTTCTGTTTCTGTACTTCCCAGCTCTCCAACATCCTCTGCATGCATTCCCCACCGTGTTCTATCCCCACTGTGAATTGATTCAGAGTTTTTGTGTTTAATTGTCTAAGTGAACATCCTGTTTCAGTAACACACACTATAATTCATATTCAAATATATGAAATGTACTTATATTCCTTTTTTAAACAGCAACTATTTTCTCAGGTTAAACCTACTCAATTACCACTATCTCTTTACTGATATAAATATTGCCAATTAATGTTATAAGTGTTTAATGCATTTATTGTCGACGTTCTTGTTACACGCGAGGAAAACATACAGAATGGTTCATGCTCTGCTGAAAATAAGCTATTCAAATCTATTTAGGAAGAAGTCAGTTTTAGAAAACAATAAAAACACTAATTTTCTGGAGGTACAATGGGTTTTATCAAACAGAACTTATCTTAAACAGAGCATAAAACACTGAACATGAAAGTAGAATTGAGGAAAAAAAGTTATTCAAATGACCTAAACAACTTACAACTTTTGACAGAATTACTCTCTTATTCATAATTATTTTCTGCATATTTTAGACCCATTGAAAGCTATTCTACCATGTTTCAAGAATTCTGTATCTCACCATTTCCCACTTTGTTATAGTTCATATATCCAGAATTTCACATTCACTTCAGATCAGCTTAATATGCAAAACAGTCATGTGTCTACCATGTCTTTTTCACCCTTCTCTCTGTGCTTGAATAAGCCCCCAAAAAGACACTGAAAAATAACTCCCACAAGGATGACAATTCTTCAACCACGTCTTAACGTTATCACCCATACTCATTGCTCAAAATCAGAATCATTTAACCTTTACATGATGATTCCAATCCCATCTTGAACCTTGCTCTCTATGATTTATAAATGTGAAAATGGTGTCTTACTTGATAGATATAAAATGAAGATGTCATACAAAATGAGAAAGAAGTAGATAGATGCACATTCACACACTGTAAAATGAAAATATGTGAGTATGAGCTGACAACACTTGAAGCCCAGGTACTATGACTGCAGACTCAGGTGTCTGGTAAAATCTGGACTGTTACTTGGTCTCTATACAGAGAATTTATGCACATGAGCAGCACACACACACATACACACACACACACACACACACGCACACACGCACGCACACACGCACACGCGCGCACACACACACACACGCACGCACACACACATGCACACACACACATGCACACACAGGCACGCGTGCACACACACACATGGACACACGCATGCACATGCACGCAGGCACACACACACACACACACATACTCCTTGCTTCTTGCAGAAGTTGAATAAAATTGGATGATTTTTCTGCAGTTTGGAACCATGAAAATAAGATCAGGAGACACATGTTCCTGCCTAGACTCTTTCAACTAGCTAGGTGTTGACAGTGCCCATAGTGTCTTCATTCTGTCACACATTTTGCACTCAACAAATGTGAGCATCTTCTATGTGCTATAGTCTACACCTTAGTCCTGGCAACACAATGGCCCTAATAAGCTATTTATATTTTAGTGTGAGATAAAGAATTATTGAAATTTTATAACAGGAAAGTAACATAAATTGGCTTATGATATGTAATGATTATACTTTATTTTTTAAATATAAAATGAGATATTGCAGATAAAATGAATGGAACCAATTCAGACACTTACACAAACATTATCACATTAGAAAATATAACTATAGTCAAGGAATGGTTGTCAGATGCACAGACATATTAAAGGAACTGTTACTACTAGAAAGAATGCCTGACTTATATATACTGATAAGTGACAGACGTGATAAAAGTAACTCAAGTAAAGGATTGTATAGGTTTATTTCAAGAGACAGCTACACATTCATTCAGTCACTGTGCTTATTAAGTTCTCTATGATTAGTAAGGCAAACATATTTAATGTTTTATTTCAGAAGAGTGACCGGGCTTACTGTTATTGGCTCAGATGCTACCATTTCCCAGTAGAGTTCCTCTCTGTAATCCTGAGCCACAACAATCCATTCCTACTTTAAGTTGTTTCTGTCAGGTATTTTGGTCACATTAACATAACACAGACTATGAACCATTGAACTAAACTTTCTCAATTTAATTTTGTCTTCTTGCTGTTCTTCCAAGACCATGTCGTTTAGCACTGAGTTTCTGCTGTAAGGGAAGTGCTTGAGTCATGTGTACCAGTGAGTGAATGGACTTAAAAGTGCAGGAAGTAGGTGCCCTGTTACTGTGGGCTGAACTGAACTGATTAAGCCACAGGAAAAAACAGGTCCTCCAAGGTCTTCATTGCTCCACTCTTAAATGTCACGTTAGACTTAGACAGCAATGATGATTCATGGCTTCTGAAAGACCATGTTTAAAATAAGCATCTGTTGCCTGGGAACAGAGAAAACATTACTGACGAAGTTTTGAGGATTATCTTATAAATTAGCCCATAATAGCAAGAAACTCTTATTTGTACAAAATAGAGAAATAGAGGAAAGGAAAGGAGACCACTGTGACCTTCACTATAATCATCAGGGTCATTTTTTTCAGATTTCTACCACTTCATGTGTTCTTTACCTCAGACTCATTCCAACCACTTGAGCTGCTGTTCTGACATGACACAGTGAAACTACAGGGTTCAGAGTAAGCCTCATGCTGCTCCTCTCTTCCTCCCTCCCTCCCTCCCTTCCTCTCATTGTTCTTTTCTTCAATATTCCATGTGTCTGCCTGACTGTCTTTCTGATGTCTGACAGAATGTGACGTGTGGCCCAAGAAGACTGGAAATTTAAGATCCTCCAGTCTCAACTTTCTGGGTACAGGGATCAAATGCTTGTGTCATCAAACCTGTCTGTCTTTCTGGTTTGCCTGTTTATCATCAGCCAGCGTTTGATGTATGCCCCAAGATTACTTGAACCTCCCAATTTTCCTGTCTCAGCCTCTTGGGCACTGAGATTAAAAGAGTGTGTCCCCTATCTTGTTCATCCATTCATAAGTGGACTCTCACCTTGTTTTCTTTAGTTTAGCAGTCTAGGTGTTGAAATATAGGCTTCTATAATAGCTCTACCACTGAGCTATATCCTCAGCTACTGACTTTTATATTAGCATGAAGAACACCAGTCTTAAACATGCATTATGACACTCTCCAATCACAACTACCTCTTCCTGTTGTTAAAATACTCATACTATATTGATTAATTTTCAAAATAATTATAAAATTATTTTAAACTCATTCTCTTTACATATATATTTCAACTCTACAGATAGATTGGCAGATCTCAGTGTATGGTGGATTTGGAGATGAGATGAAACATGCTTGAATGACACAAGAGTTATTCAAATATTTAATATATTACTATCTTACTTTTATTTCAAGCAAGTCAATAAAGAAAACTTATAGAATACTTCATATAGCATATGATTTTTTTCCTGCTGTGCTTCCTGTTGAAGCATAAAAGTCAAGGTTAGTATTCATGAAACTAAGTTTCTTCTAAGTCACACTATAGAAGACTCTTGAATCAAAGAATGCTCTGTTAACTGAAGGGAAAGTGCTCAGGAAAAAAGTGGTACTAGCTTTTCTTTATTACAATGTAGAATAAATTTTCTGAAAAGTACTTCATTATTGAGAGTTGATTCAAGAGCAGTAGGGCCACTAGAAGTATTGTGGGATGAGGGATTTGTGTTAGGGCTTGATTTCTATAACAATAAAGGAGCTAGAGAGAGGGCTTGGAATGGTGGGGTAAAGATTCAGACGTGAGTTGCCCTTCAGAAGCCTTAGCAATGATGGACAACGTGACATGTACATAGAAATTCTGGAACACAGGTGTCAACTATTCATATGTGATCACAACAGGGAGTTGATAGGAAGTCATATGGATTCAGTTCCCTTGGTATCTCCCAGTGAACATGGTTACCCACTAGCAACTCCCTGCCCATTAGTCAATCTACATCTTAGAAAATAAAATTCCTATCAAAACTACAAAGAGAGTTCAAGGTTTTTTTATACCAGTGTCTCAAAGCCGTTAAGTGGGTGGAATATATTCTCTAAAGGGTTTAAATCGATATTAAGAGGCAGATGTAATTGCAAGTCCAGGCAAACTTTATCAAGCATTGATTATAGTTGACAATCTTTAACAATTTCAGAAAGCATCTTGCATTTATATAAATATAACAAAAATCCATGATAATTAATACACAACAACAATAAAGATGATGTTTCGATTATTTATGTGTGTTCTTTATAGCATTAGAATAATCTTAATGACTTTTAATTTAACCAAAATCAAGAACCAACTGCCATTAAGTTTTTTAAATGTTTTTACCATGGAAACTAAAATCAAATTATCCCTAAAAATAGCCAGAATTACAAGATGAATGTTATCCAACAGCAGTAAATAGCAATGCTTGTTCATCTAGATTAATGCTACATACTAAGTCATTGTTTTTCTTTAACACTTTAGCTTAGACAGATTAAAATTCTATTTAAGCCAATCCCCAGGACACTGAATGTAAAAGCACTAGGTGGTTTTATTCAAGAGAATTCTCTTTCAACTAAAAGAAAGAAAGAAAGAAAGAAAGAAAGAAAGAAAGAAAGAAAGAAAGAAAGAAAGAAAGAAAGAAAGAAAGAAAGAAAGAGGGAGGGAGGGAGGGAGGGAGGGAGGGAAGGAAGGAAGGAAGGAAGGAAGGAAGGAAGGAAGGAAGGAAGGAAGAAAGAAAGAAAGAAAGAAAGAAAGAAAGAAAGAAAGAAAGAAAGAAAGAAAGAAAGAAAGAAAGAAAGAAAGGAAAGAAGGAAGGAGAGAGCGGGGATGAGGAGAGGGAATGCTATTTTTGGCTATACAAAAGAAAGATAGTAATAATTGTCATCTAAAAGGAATCAAAAGTAAATCAGAAGACCTCAACTTCACAAGGCTAACTAGAGAAGGCCTTAGCCACTATATAACAGCTGCCTCCCGCAATGTTCAGAAGTTATTTCTATGTCTATAATTTCCAGCTTCCTTTTTTATAATTTACTGTCTGGCTGAAATGTGTCTGTCAGTTAGTTGTAAAGAAGACAGCACATCCCATCACTGTTAGTAAAGCTGTCAGAGTCTCTTCTACATCACAGAAAGATGCATGTTGTTTGTTGACATCAATGTCCTTGCCGTGTTTGTTCTCTGCCTGTCTCTGTCCTAAATGCTGTGCTCCACAAACGTTCTGTCATAGCGAGGCCTCTTTTATCTTCTATACATTTATCCCAGCCTCTAGGATTGTACACGTGTTGTCCTTGATACTTTTTGTTTCTTAATTCAACATCACTCCTCCATTAAGATATTACAAATCTTTCTTGCAAAAAAGAATATACTCATAGTATGGATTTAAATTATTTCTGCCACAACAGAGTTACTTATTCATTTCGTATATACTTATTATCTTAATATATCCTTAATTTCTGCAATAAGAATTTTAGAATAAAAGTGAAGTAGTCTAAAATTTCACCTCTCAATAGTGAGAATCTACTGTGCAAACAACACTCACAGAGTCTAAATGGTATTTATTTGTTTTTACTTCCTTGCAGTCTGATTACTAGCTCAGTTTATTATACGAAAGGATAAATTTATGGTTAAAAAGAGTGAGGTCAAAATAACTATCTTATTTGTATGCAATTAGACCTGAACATTTTAGCCAGTGATAAAATCACTCATGTCTCTATGCCAGACTGATAGATTGCAGCATATGAGAACTATATTTACCCATCCTTACACACCCATCACCTAGGATATGACACGCTCAGTTTATTTAGTAAAACAAAAAATTCCTGAGGTATTTAATAAAACAGAATTGGGTTAAACACCTGAAGAAAAAGGTAAATGGGTTAATGAAGCCGGCAGAGCGGAGCTGAGGAGGATCAGAGAGAACGATGATTCTCAAGCCGTAGGTCAAGACTCTTGTGGATCAAACGACCCTTCTACAGTGGTCAGCTAAGGCCTTGAGAAAATACGTCATGACTCAAAACAGTAGCAAAATTACACTCATGAAGTAGCAATGAAAATAACTTATAATGGGCAGTCACCCCAACATGAAGGACTGAATTAAAGGATCACAGCTTTAGGAAGGTTAAGATCTCCCAAGCTAGAGAAAGCCCAAATATTTTGCTAAGGAATAATTTGGTCAAGTTGTCTGTCTTGACGGCAAAGTTGCTATGTCCACCAAACAGCTGCTTTGTAATCTAAGATGATCAGATGGTGGACGAGATGATGCAGCACACTTCAGTGCATTCCAAACAGCCCAACACCTGTTTATCTCTGAAAGGACGATTTTAAATTACTTAAAGATGGAAAATGAAGAGGAGCCAGATGTGGTAGTGTGGGTGATAGACAGGGAAGAAATTTGAAAAGGGAAATTAGAGAAGAGAGGTGAGAAAGAAAATAAAAGAGTGTGGAAAGAAGAAGGAAGGGAATGAAACATTTGTTTTCTTTTTTTTCTTATTTTCCACTTTGTTATACCCAATCTCTAGACATATCATTTTGATACATGTGCTATGTATCTTTATGCTTCTTTGAATTATGATTAGTTTATATTTGTCAATTTTTACATTAAATGAAAAAAACACTGCAATTGTTTGCTAACATAAACACCATAACTGTGAAAATAATCAAACATTTCTCTCAAGAATTTGCACCAGAATTTGAGAACTGCCTACAAAATGTGGCCTTATAGAACTACTGTAGGTCCAGGCCCTCACATATTGCTTTCTATAATAGTTTTACCAGCCTATATTCCCTCAAACATACATATTTCATTATCTAGAAACAGGGAGTCTGTGAGTCAAATTTCCTGGATGCTTGAGTATAACACTGTCCTTCATTCTGCAATGACTGTCCATTTAAAGATATCCTTTATATTTGAACTGTGCACGTTTAATTGGGCCCTTGTTTAGGACCTACAGCTGACCAGCTATCAGACTTTTACCAATGCACTCTCCGTTTTTTGCATAATTTTATATATTTAGCCAATTACGTCTTCATCTAGGCAAAATCAACTGTGCACCTACTAAGGAGCTGAAAACTGTGTTCTATGATACATATCACATCACTGCATAGACACTCTGCACAGTAAGTGCTCAGAAGACAGCAAGCAACATGGCCAATATCCTGAAGGATGCTGTCAGAGAACTTTTGAAAAATTGGGAAAGCTTTCCCTGGGAAATATACATGAATTTAAGATTTGAAAAATAATTTGATTATTCCAAAAAGCATAGAGGCTTGGGGGTTGAGAATATTAGCATGATCTGTGTTCCTTATAGATGGAAACAATACATACGACAAGCCTAAAGAAATACAACTACCAGCCCTAGAAGGGAAGAGCAGCCACATAATCAAAGGGGGAGAGGAATGTTAGCAGGAGCATCAGGAATGGGAAGATAGTGTCTAATCACAAACGGCATTGCAGACCATGAAAAACGTTTGGTTAGTGACAAAATATCAGATGTATAAAAAGCCAATGAAAACGTTAATGATCTCCTGACCATTAATTCCAGTTGATTCCTTGAAATCTATCTCTGAGGAGACAGCCACTAGCCATGTGTGGCTGCTGAATGCTCCCAATATGACTGACCTTAACTGAGACATACTGAGAAAATAAACATCAGGTGGCAAAGTCTTGCTATAAGAATCAGTATGAAGTATTGATTGCTCATTTCAGTTGAATTATTTGTTCAAATTATAACCTTTTGGATATATTGGACCGTATATATTATAGAAGGAAATTAATTTCACTTATTTCCTTTTTTGATTTGCCTGTTCTGTGTGACTGCTAGAAAACTAAAAATTATATGTATGGCTTGTCACCTATTTGTTGGACAAAGCGCATGTGTTTTCCAGGCAGCTACAGGATGCTAAAGATTCCTCAGAGTGAAGGTTTCTGGTGATCATCTTATTAATATGAATAGTATGAAGTGTTACATCAACACTCAGATGATTTCAAGTAGAATCCCAGGAGGAAAGCCACCTATGTCAATACCCACTACACAACCTTCCAAGAGAGCAGTTTAGAAGATTATGTGGGAGTTAAATATATGCACATATCCCATTATATATTAAGGAGATATGTGCTTTGTGAAGACTCCCACACACCACTTAGAATACTGGCTTCAATTTTTTCAACAGCAGAGCAACTCAGAATAAAGGAGAGGGAAAATCTAGCAGTAGTGGAGTGACAGTCACAAGCTCTAGCTAAATGGCAAAGACTTTTGTAAAGAATGAATTTTTCATGAGTGCTCTTTAAAAACTCTCTTGCCCAAGGTAATTTTCCCTTGATGTGGTCAACCCAAGAAGCCAATTATTTCTTACTGACATTTTCTGATTGATCTTCTTCACAATTGAAACAAGATTTAGTAAAACAGGGCTGGAAAGAGAGAATGGATGTTAAGAGCATAACCTACGCATGGACAGGACTCTTGTTTGGTTCCCAGAACTATTTTGTACTGTGCACAGCTGCATTAGCTCTAACTCCCAAAGATAGGATTCTCTTTTTTTTTCAATTTTTTTATTAATATATTCTTTATTTACATTTCAAATGATTTCCCCTTTCCTGGTTACCCCCTCTCCAAAAGTCCAATAAGCACTCTCCCTTCCCCTTGTTCCCCAATCATTCCCTTCCTGCTCTCCTGTCCTGGTATTCCCCTACACTGCTACATAGAGTCTTTCCAGGACCAGAGACCTCTCCTTCCTTCTTCTTGGGCATCGTTTGATATGTGAATTGTGTCTTGGGTATTCCCAGCTTCTGGGCTAATTTCCACTTCTCACTGAGTGCATACCATGTGTGTTCTTTTGTGATTGGGTTACCTAACTTAGGAGGCATTTTCCAGCTCCACCCACTTGCCTAAGAATTTCATGAATTCAATGTTTTTAATAGCTGAATAGTATTCCATAGTATAAATACACCAGATTTTCTGTATCCAATCCTCCATTGAAGGACATCTGGGTCCTTCCAGCTTCTGAATATTACAAAAAGGGCTGCTATGAACATAGAGGAGCATGTGTCCTTATTACATGTCAGGAAATCATTTGTGTATATGCCCAGGATTGGGATAATGGGGTTCCCCAGCAGTATCATGCCCAGTTTTCTGAGGAACCCCCAGACTGATTTCCAGAGTGGTTGTACCAGTTTGCAATCCTACCAGCAGTAGAGGAGTGTTCCTCTTTCTCCAATTCCTCACCAGCACTTGCTGTCTCCAGAGTTTTTGACCTTAGCCATTCTGACTGGTGTGAGGTGAAATCTCAGGGTTGTTTAGATTTGCATTTCCCTGATGACAAGCGATGTTGAACATTTCTTTAGGTGCTTCTCAACCATTCGATGTTTCTCAGGTGAAAATTCTTTATTTGCTTTGTACCCATTTTTTAATAAGATTATTTAGCATTCTGAAGTCTAACTTCTTGACTTCTTTGTATATATTGGATATTAACCCTCTGTTGGATGTATGGTTGGTAAAGATATTTTCCCAATTTGTTGGTTGCCATTTTGTCCTTTTGACAGTGTCCTTTGCCTTATGTCCCTTCCCCCACAGCATTGAGCTGGCTGGCAGCCCCCACTCTTCCACAGGTGTTATCTCCGGCCCTTATTCCTTGGGAACAATAAGGTGCTTTCACCTTGATGACCAAGGCTGCCTCAGGGCAGTCTCACCTGGAGACCAGCAGAGATCCACCAGACTTGAAGCAGGTGACCCACTGAGAAGTAGAGCCAAGGAGTTCTCGGCCTGCTCCTTGATGTGGGGGAGGGGGGGCAGGGTTGTTTTCTAAAGACTATGTATCTTGGCAAAATAATAGTAAAGTCAGTCTCTATCGGCAACTGACGGCTTGACTCAATTTCTCTTTCGCCCCCTTCCCGTTTACCCCCAGAATTCTCTTCCAGGTATCCGGTTCGCATGTGGCTGCGGGCAGCTACAGCCTTACATAAACTTTGTAGTTTTATGAGGTCCCATTTATCAATACTTGATCTTAGAGCATAAGCTATTGGTGTTCTGTTCAGGAAATTTTCTCCTGTGCCCATGTGCTCAAGGCTCTTCCCCAGTTTCCTTTCTAGTAGTTTAAGTGTGTCTGGTTTTATGTAGAGGTACTTGATCCACTTGGACTTGAGTTTAGTACAAGGAGATAAGAACGGATCAATTCGCATTTTTCTGCAACTGGTGTAGCCTCCAGTTGAACCAACACCATTTGTTAAAAAGGATATCTTTTTCCACTGAATGGTTTTAGCTCCTTTATCAAAGATCAAGTGACTACAAGTATGTGGGTTCATTTCTGGGTCTTCAATTCTATTCCATTGATTGATTTGCTTGTCACTGTACCAACACCATGCAATTTTGAACACTATTGTTCTGTAGTACTGCACTATTGTGGAGGGTATTGCTTGAGGTGGGGGATACTGATTCTCCCAGAAGTTATTTTACTATTGAGAATAGTTTTTGCTATCCTGGGTTTTTTTGTCATTCCAGATGAATTTGAGAATTGCTCTTTCTAACTCTATGAAGAATTAGTTGGAATTTTGATGGGGATTGTATTGAATCTGTAGATTGCTTTTGGCAAGATTGTCATTTTTACCATATTAATCTTGCCAATCCAAGAGCATGGAAGATTTTTCCATCTTTTGATGTCTTCTTGGATTTATTTCTTCAAAGACTTGACATTCCTGTCATACAGATCTTTCACCTGTTTGGCTAGAGTCACAACAAGATACTTTATATTGTTTATGGCTATTGTGAAGGGTATCATTTCCCTAATTTCTTTCTCAACCTGTTTATCCTTTGAGTATATAAAGGCTACTGATTTGCTTGAGTTGATTTTATATCTAGCCACTTTGCTTAAGTTGTTTATCACCTGTAGGAGTTCTCTGGTGGAGTTTTTTGGGTCGCTTAAATATATTATCATATCATTGGCAAATTTGACTTCTTCCTTTCCAATTTGTATCCCTTTGACCTCCTTATGTTTTCTAATTGCTCTAGCTAGAAATTCAAGTACTATATTGAATAAATATGGAGAAAGAGAGGGCAGCCTTGTCTAGTCGCTGATGTTAGTGGTATTGCTTCAAGTTTCTCTCCATTTAGTTTGATGTTGGCTACTGGTTTGCTGTATATTGCTTTTACTTGTTTAGGTATGGACCTTGAATTCCTGTTCTTTCCAAGACTTTTAGCAAGAAAGGATGCTGAATTTTGTCAAATGCTTTTTCAGAATCTAATGAAATGACCATGTGTGTTTTTTCTTTGAGTTTGTTTATGTAGTAGATTGCATTGATGGATTTCCATATATTGAGCCATGCCTGCATCCTGGGATGAAGCCTACTTGATCATGGTGAGTAATCATTTTGATGTGTTCTTAGATTAGGTTGGCAAGAATTTTATTGAGTATGTTTGCATTGATATTCATAAGGGAAATTGTTCTGAATTCTCTTTCTTTGTTGGATCTTTGTGTGGTTTTGGTATCAGCAAATTTGTGGCTTCATAGAACGAGTTGGGTGGTGTTCCTTCTGTTTCTATTTTGTGGAATAGTTTGAAGAATATTGGTGTTAGGTCTTCTTTGAAGATGTGAGAGAATTCTGCATTAAAACCGTCTGGTCCTGTGCTTTCTTTGGTTGGAAGATTGTCAATGACCACTTTTATTTCTTTAGGGGTTATGGGACAATTTAGGTCTCTCTGATCTTGATTTAACTTTGGTAGTTGGTCTCTGTCTAGGAAATTATCCATTTCATCCAGATTTTCCAGTTTTGTTAAGTATAGGCTTTTGTAGTAGAATCTGATGATTTTTTGAATTTCCTCAGTTTCTATTGTTATATCTCCATCTTTCTTTCTGATTTTGTTAATTTGGATACTGTCTTAGTGCCCTCTTGTTAGTCTGGCTAAAGGTTTATCTATCTTGCTGATTTTCTCAAAGAACCAGCTCCTGGTTTTGTTTATTCTTTGTATAGTTCTTTTTATTTCTACTTGGTTGATTTCAGTCCTAAGTTTGATGATTTCCTGTCTTCTACTCCTCTTGGCTCGATTAGCTTTTTTCTGTTCTAACGCTTTCAGGAGTGCTGTTAAGCTGTTATTGTATGTTCTCTCCAGCTTCTTTTTTGGAGACACTCAGAGCTATGAGTTTTCCTCTTAGCACTGCTTTCATTGTGTCACATATATTTGGGTATGTTGTACCTTCATTTTCATTAAATTCTAAAAAGGTTTTGATTTCTTTCCTTATTTCTTCCTTGACCAATGTATCATTGCATAGAGCATTGTTTGGCTTCCACATTTATGTGGGTTTTTTCTTGTTTTCATTGCTATTGAAGACCACCCTTACTCCATAGTGATCTGATAGGAGGCATGAGATTAGTTTGATCTTCTTATATCTGTTGAGGTCTGTTTTGTGACCAATTTTATGTTATGGTCAATTTTGGAGATGGTACCATGAGGTGCTGAGAAGAAAGTATATTTTTTTTATTTAGGATGAAATGTTCTATAGATATTTACTAAATCCATTTGGTCCAAAATTTCTGTTAGTTTCACTGTATCTCTATTTAGTTTGTGTTTCCATTGAGGAGAGTGGGGTGTTGAAGTCACCCACAATTATTGTGTAAGTTTCAATGTGTGCTTTGAGCTTTAGTAAAGTTTCTTTTATGAATGAGGGTTCCCTTGTATTTGGAGCATAGATGTTCAGAATTGAGAGTTCTTCTTGGTAGATTTTTCCTTTGATGAGTATAAAGTGTCCTTCTGTGCCTTTTATGATGATTTTGGTTGAAAGTCTATTTTATTGGATATTAGAATGGCTACTCCACTTTGTTTCCTGGGACCATTTGCTTGGAAAATTGTTTTCCAGCTTTTACCCTGATGTAGTGTTCGTCTGTGACAGTGAGATGTGTTTCCTGTATGCAGCAAAATGTTGGGTCCTCTTTACATATCTAGTCTGTTGGTCTTTTTATTGGGGAATTGAGTCCATTGATGTTAAGAGATATTAAGGAATAATGATTGTTATTTCCTGCTATTTTTGATGTAATTTTTATACTTGCGTGGTTATCTTCTTTTGAGTATGCTGAAAGAAGATTAATTTCTTGCTTTTTCTAGTCTGTAGTTTCCCTCCATTTTTTTTAGTGTTTTCTACTCATTATCCTTTGAAGGGCTGGATTTGTGGAAAGATATTGTGTAAATTTGTTTTTGTCATGGAATACATTGGTATCTCCAGCTATGATAATTGAGAGACTTGCTGGATATAGCAGTCTTGTTTGGCATTTATGTTCCCTTAGGGTCTGTTTGATATTTGCCCAGGCTCTTCTGGCTTTCATAGTCTCTGATGAGAAGTCTGGTATGATTCTGATAGGTCTACCTTTATATGTTACTTGACCTTTTCCCCTTACTGCTTTTAATATTCTTTCTTTGTTTAGTATATTTGGTGTTTTAATTATTATGTGACAGGAGGAATTTCTTTTCAGGTCATATCTATTTGGAGTTCTGTAGGCTTCTTGTATGTTTATAGGTATCTCTTTCTTTAGGTTAGGCAAGTTTTCTTCTATAACTTTCTTGCAGACATTTACTGGCCCTTTAAGTTGAAAATCTTCACTCTCTTCTATACCTATAATCCTTAGGTTTGGTATTCTCATTTTGTCCTGGATGTTTGGGATCAGGAGCTTTTTGGATTTTGCATATTCTTTGACTGTTATGTCAATGTGATCTATGGTATCTTCTGCATCTGAGATTCTCTCTATCTCTTGCATTCTGTTGTTGATGCTTGGATCCATGACTCCTGACTTCTTTCCTAGATTTTCTCTGTCCAGAGTTGTTTCCCTTTGTGATTTCTTTGTTTCTACCTCCATTTTTAGATCCTGGATGGTTTTGTTCAATTCCTTCACCTATTTTGTCGTGTTTTCCTATAGTTCTTTAAGGGCTTCTCCATGTTTACTTATGTTTTCCTGTATTTCTTTAAGGGAATTATTTATGTCTTTTTTGAAGCCTTCTATCAGCATCTAAAAGGTTCTTTTTAATCAGACCTGTTTAAATCCAAATCTTGCTTTTCTGGTGTGTTGCAGTATCCACGACTTGCTGTTGAGAGAGAGTTGGGTTCAAATGGCACCATATTGTCTTGATTTCTGTTAGTAATGTTCCTACATTTACCTTTTGCCATCTTGTTATTTCTGGTGTCAGTTGGTTCTGCTATCACTGGCTGGTGCTTGTCCCTCCTGTGTACCTGCAAGCCTATCTCAGCACCCCTGGGTGACCGGCTTTCCCCTGGCACAGAGTGCTGTGGGGATGTCCAGCTCCTGGGTGAAGATGGGACCCTGGCAGACAGAATCCCAAGTGATCTTACACTTACAGAGTGTTCTCTCCTTTTTTTTCTCTGTAATAGCCTGCTCAGTCACAGGAGTGAAGATGGTGGCCTTATCTCTAAACACAGGACTCCTTCTAACAGCAGGGCTTCCTGCAGGGCAGATGTCCCCTGGCAGGGCTGATGCACAGATGGCTGTGGTGCTGCCTAGCTCGTGGGTGCGGGTGATGCCCTGGCATGCTGTATTCTGAGTGATCTTACACTACTCTGTTCCCTGTGTACCTAGCTGCACCTGGCTGCTTAGTCACAGGAGTAAAGATTGCAGCCTCACCACTAACTGTGGGACTCCCTGGAGATAGGATTCTCTTGTCAGTAAGTGGCACTCCCACATACACATACCCACCCTATACACATACCCATCCACATATGCATGCATATCTACCCCCATATACATACCCACCCAACGTACATCCCCACCCCCACATACACATCCATACCTCATACCCATACACACCCACATACACATACCTACATTTACATACCCACATACCCATACTCACTCCATACACATACCCACTCATACTTGTACCCACCCCCCACATACATATACCTACCTCCATACACATACCCACCTCCATACACCTACCCACTCCATACATGTAGCCAACCACATACACATTCCCAAGCCCCACTTATGCATAATAAAATCAACTTTAAAAATCGTTAAAGAAATAGTAGGGAATGTATTATTTTCTGGTTTTGCCAATCAAACTGGTCAACCCTCATTTTTGGTGAGCTCAACTCAAGAGTAGAAACTGATATACATAAAAATGAAACAGTATGGAAAATTAACAGGTAATAATTACATCCCCAATACAAACATGACTCTTCCTGTGAGAAAATCTGGTACCTTTATTACTTGCCCTCTCTAATTTTTTTGCTTAAAAATCAGATGACTACACATAGTCCAGAAAAGCTTCAACTATATTTAAAAACTATGTCATATGCTCTAAATATAGGAAGGGCATTCTTATTCAATAAATGATGTTTAGAGAAATCTATCAGCATGAGAGTGTGCGAAGGTGCTCTTCTTATGATCAGATAACACATAATTATATAGGTATCAGACTGTTTCTTCAATAGCTTTAGCAGACTGATCCTATCTCTAGAGCTTTGACACAGTTGTGGAGCATGTTAGTCATTTGTGGACTAGAAGGCATTGCGGCCTCATTTCCTCTAAGAAATGTTATGGATTTTACTAGGGAAAGAGGACCAGTTATTTAATTCTTAGCATTTTGTATTGGTGGGGAGATTCTATATTTTATCTGAAGCACTAAGCTCTAGTTGTAGCTTATAATGTGACACTACACTCTTATTGCCTTTAAATCCACTTAGAGGTCTTTAGTTTTTGATAAATTTTAAATCCAAATCAGTAGGCTTAACAGAAACTCCAAATTAGCCATTCACAGCAGCATTACTCTCTCTCTCTCTCTCTCTCTCTCTCTCTCTCTCTCTCTCTCTCTCTCTCTGTGTGTGTGTGTGTGTGTGTGTATGTGTCTGTCTGTCTGTCTGACTGTCTCTGTCTCTGTCTTTCTCTCTGTGTGTCTCTGTATCTGTCTCTCTGTGTCTCTGTGTCTCTGTATCTGTGTCTCTGTGTCTCTGTGTCTCTGTCTCTCTGTCTCTCTCTCTGTCTCTCTCCCTCTCTCTCTCTCTCTCTCTCTCTCTCTCTCTCTCTCTCTCTCTCTCTGTGTGTGTGTGTGTGTGTGTCTGTCTGTCTGTCTCTGTCTCTGTCTTTCTCTCTGTCTCTCTCTGTCTCTCTCTCTCTGTCTCTCTCTCTCTCTCTCTCTCTCTCTCTCTCTCTCTCTCTCTCTCTCTCTCTCTGCCTGTCTCTCTGCATCTGTGTGTCCATACCTGTGCATGAGTCCAGGGAAGATTTGATTTGCAGGTGTCCTGTCCTGTCATTTATCACCATATTCCTTTTAGATATGTTTTTGTAGTGAGTCTGGAGCAAAGTAGGCAGCCTACAAGATCAAACAATCCTCCAGTCTCACAGTGTCCCCACAGTGTGGGATTACAAGTGTAGTACCTGGCTTCTCACATGTACACTGACTATTAAAATCCAAGTCTGCATCTTGTGTAGCAAGAACTGTGAGTACCTGAGCCATTTTCCCAGCCTCTGAATATTAGTTTAAAACACAGTCAAAACCTCGCAAACCAAAAACAAACAAACAAACAAAAAACCAACTCCTTAGCCCATGACATTTTATTTTCCCCTGAATCAAACAAGATTGGTGGAGTATTGGGATAGTATGCTTTTATCTATACTCCTCTTAGGCTTTATGCATATATGCAGTGAAAGGGGTCTTTGAAGGGAAGAAAAATGACTAAAAAGAAAGAGTAAAATAGAAATTAGAAAACATCGAATTTTAAGATTTTAAGAAACATAAGGATCCCTCTGTATGCTGTATACTAAATATATTTCCTTTCTTAGGGAGATCGATAGGATACAGATGGATACAGATCTTTAGGGATCCTGAAAAGTAGCTGTTGTGGATTCACTCACCATTAAGATAGTGGTGGCTTTACTATATTTTCTTCTGGTATCTTTCAGTAACAGAGCAGTAGACAAAGGAGTTGACAGAGTGCAGAAGAAACCCTCCAAAACCTGCCCTTAACAGGAAAGGATACATTATTCAGAGCAACATCAAAAATCAACATTGTGTTCCTTTCTTGTTGTCCCTTCCATTTCATAGCCAAATCCCAAATAACCTTGGGGTGCTGCAGTGTCTATAGGAGCCCAACCTCTGAGGGCTCTATGTTTTCACTCCCTTCAATGATATATTCTGATTCAGAAAGCAAGACTATCTTTATTTAGATTGTTTATTGCCCTACATGGCCTTTTATTCACATCCAATGTGGACATACCTCAGAAGTGCTCTGAATTATCACAATCTAACTTCCCAGTGCAAGGCAATATGAAAGGTTTCAAAGGACCTGAAGTGCAAGCAAGGGGAAACTTGAAAATTCATACTAAATAAGGGATTTATAAACTGTCCCACAGAATATGAACAACTGCTAAGACCAAGACTGGCCACTAGGTGGCTCAGAAACTGACCACCTTCGGAAGAGCCCCTCAAGGATTTCTCTGATGGGATCACATTATAAGCCCATTCATTTTATGTTGAAAATATCATAAATTGAAAACACACATTAAACACCTGGCATACCAAGTGCCATTACTTAAAAACATAATTCATAAGTAGCATTTGTTACTTGTGTTTGACAGGATCATATCACTGGCTCAGGAAAAGGGAGAAATTTTTGATATACTGCATGCTTATTCAGGCATTCTCAAAATCATAAAGCTGAAAACTGCCAAATTAACTCATTCATTGTAAATCAAGGATCATGTGAATCACTGGACCTGCTTTCACAGCTCTTCTTGTAAAGTAACCACATTATAGGAAAGACATCTGAGGAACCCATTTAGCTTACTGTTCGAAGAATCATTAACCTTCTGTTTTACATTTAAAGATAATACAGAGACCAATAAGACCATGTGGCATTCAAAATTTCCTGGAGACAATAAGAAACCATGTGGCTTAGAAGTTACGAAAAATACCAAATTGCTTAGGAAAAGCTAAAGGACACCACTATGGAATGAGGAAGAGGATGGAATTAATGTGACCCCTGAAAACAAAGGGACTGTGGAAAGTGGGCTAAGAAAGCAGAAAACCTAAGGGAATATGAAGTGGACAGTTGGAATTCTACTCACAAAAACATTAACAAAATTCTCCTCTGAGAGAATTAAGAGCAAAATGGAGCTGATGGAAGAAACAATAAGTGAGTTTGAAGATGTGAGCAGCAAAGAATGATTCAATCTAAACAATGGGTCAAAAACAGCAGTGAGAAGATGCATCAATCTGTAAGCCAACAGTGGAAAAGTCCAGTGTGTCTGTCATGAGATCCCTCGAGAGAAAAGTGCTAGGAAACAAAGAAACAAAGAAAAATGGCCACAACAAGCCAAAGTTAGCCACACAACAAGATAGATAAACTCAAACCCTTGGTGACTGTTCACGTAATAGCCACATGGAGACACATGACAATCAGACTGTGAAAACTGTAAGAGAAAAGAAAATTCAAATCCTTGTCATTGAAATGTGATATGTCCTCCTAAGTTTATGGGTTTGAATAGGGTCCCTAGCTGGTGGGACATTTAGGAGGGCAGAGAACCTTAGTAATTCGAAGCTCGGTAGTAGGTGTACTTCGCTGGCAGCAAGCCCTGAGGCTTATATCTCAGGTCTACTTTCTTTTTCTCTTAGCTTCCAGATTGTGGATGCAATGTGACAAGCCAGTCTCCTGCTGAAGCTTCTAGGCTTTTCTCTCTGGCTTTTATGTTCTCGCAGTGATGATGGCATGAGCCCTCCAAAGTATGAGCCAGAATAAACCCCTTCTTCCTTCAACTGGTTATTGTCAGGTATTTGGTTGTAGAAGTGTGAAAAAAAGTAATACAAACTCTGAAAGCACACAGAAAATAAATATATAATCAGGTAGCAGTCACTGAGAATTAAATGGCGGCATTTATAAAGTACTAGAAAAAAAAAGCACTACCATCCTGGTCAGCATATCTTCAGGAACGAAAAAAAAAATAAAACAGTTTTTGATTAAGGGTAAAGGAAGAGAATCCATTGCTAGCTAGCCACCCTGTCCTACACCTAGCATAACTGAAGAAACTTGTTGAGACCCAAGAGAAATGAAACCAGTAGAAAATCACAGTCTTCAGAAGTGAAGATCAGCAGCATGGAAATGATCTAAGTAAATAGATTCACTTCTTGAGTTTTAAAACCAGGAGTGAAAGCACAGAAGGGAAATCCAAACATCCATGAAATGCAATGTCCATAGATAATAGCAAGTGAGAGACTCGGCAGGCCCACATAGTGGTAGGCTTTCTACTTTCAACCCCAAGTGGTAAAATATTAATTCTAAGTACACTGGAAATTAAATATGTATATTGTCATCTCTAGATAAACTGACAGGCAACCAAAAAGGAGTCAGGTAAGAGAAAATGGGGAAAAGTAGGAAGAACATAGAGAAATAAAGAAAGAGAAACCAATGGGGGGAATAAACTCTGGAATATAAAAAATTAATTAATTAATTAAAACTAAGAAGAAAAATAAAAACAACATACAAAAGACAAAAACAATTTCTATTTCCATAGTTTATTTCCCGCATTCCCAACCACCCTCCAACTGTTCCACATCTATCTCTCCATCCCCCTGTCTCCATGTGAATGTCCCTACCCCTACCCCACCTGACCTCTAAATTCCCTGGGGCCTCCAGTCTCTTGAGGGTTAGGTGCATCATCTCTGAATGAACATAGACCCAGCAGTCATCTACTGTATGTGTGCTGGGAGCTTCATACCAGCTGGTGTATGCTGTCTGTTTGGAGGTCCAGTGTCTGAGAGATCTTGGGGGTCCAGATTAAAACTTCTGGTCCTCCTACAAGATGACTCTTCTCCTCAGCTTCTTTTGGCCTTCCCTAATTCAATCACAGGGGTCAGGTGCTTCTGTCCATTGCTTGGGTGCAAATATCTGCATCTGAGCCTTTCAGCAGCCTGTTGGGTCTTCTGGAGTGTGGTCATGCTAGGTCCCTTTTTGTGAGCATTCTATAGCCTCAGTAATAGTGTCAGACCTTGGGATGTCCCCTGGAGCTCAATTCCACTTTGGGACTATCGCTGGACATTCTTTTCCTCAGGCTTCTCTCCATTTCTATCCCTGTAATTCTTTCAGACAGGAACAATTATGGGTCAGAATTGTGACTGTGGGATGGCCCATTTCTTCCTCATTTGATGCCCTGTCTTCCTGCTGGAGGTGGGCTCTATATGTTCCCTCTCCCTACTGTCAGGCATTTAATCTAAGGTCCTTCCCTTTGAGTCCTGAGAGTCTTTCAGCTCCCAGGTCTCTGGTACGTTCTGGAGGGTTTCCCCAGCCTCCTAGCTCCTGAGGTTGGCTGTTTCCATTCTTTCTGCTGGCCCTTAGGGCTTCAGTCCCTTTCCAACACCCAATACCAGATCAGGTTCCCCACTACCCTCCACTCCATCCCTCCTCCACTTTTCCCTCCCAGGTCTTTCCCTACCTCCCCACTTGTGAACATGTGATTGCTTTGTTCTCCCTCCCTAGTGGGACTGAGACATCTTCACTTGGGTACTTCAGCTTGTTGACCTTTTTGAGTTCTTTTTGAGTTTGTATCTTGAGTTCTCTCTCTCTCTCTCTCTCTCTCTCTCTCTATATATATATATATATATATATAGATATAGATATAGATATAGATAGATATAGATATAGATATAGATATAGATATAGATATAGATATAGATATAGATATAGATATAGATAGATATAGATTTAGATATAGATATAGATATAGATATAGATATAGATATAGATATAGATATAGATATAGATATAGATATAGATATAGATATAGATATAGATATAGATATAGATATAGATATAGATATAGATATAACTTTGTGTGTGTGTGTGTGTGTGTGTTTTGGCTAACATCCCCTTATTAGTGAGTAAATACCATACATGTCCTTTTGGGTCTGTGTTATCTCACTCAGGATGATATGTTCAGGATGATAGTTCCATTCATTTTACTGCAAAACTCAGGATGCCCTCATTCTTAATAGTTGAGTAGAATTCCATGTGTTAATGAACCACATTTTCTGTATCCATTCTTCTGTCGTGCAACATCTGGGTTGTTTCCATCTTCTGGCTATCACAAATAAGACTGCTATGAACATAGTGGAATACATGTCCTTGTGGCATGGTCAGGCATATTTTGTGTATATTCCCAAGAGTGATATAGTTGGGTCTTCAGGTAGTTCTATTTCCAATTTTTTGAGGAACCTCCAGATTGATTTCCAGTGTGGTTGTACCAGTTTGCAATCACACCATCAATGGAGGAGTGTTCCTCTTTCTTCACATTCTCTCCAACATGTGTTGTTACCTGTGGTTTTGATCTTAGACATTCTGATTGGTGTAAGGTGGAATCTCAGAGATGTTTTGAATTGCATTTCTCTGATCACTAAAGAATTTGAATATTTCATTAGGTGCTTCTCAACCATTGAAGATTCCTCAGTTGCAAAAGCTCAGTTTAGTTTTATACCCCATTTTTTGACTGAGTTGTTTAGTTTTTTGCTGATTAGCTTCTTGAGTTCTTTATATATTTTGGATATTAGCCCTCTATCAGATGTGGGGGTCATGAAGATTTATCCCAATCTGTGGGTTGACAATTTGTCTTATTGACTATGTCCTTTGCCTTACAGAAGCTTTCCAGTTTCATGAGGCCCCATTTATTAATTCTTGATCTTAGAGCATGAACCCTTGGAGTTCTGTTTAGGAAATTTCCCCCTGTGCTAATGAACTCAAGACTTTTTCCCAGTTTCTCTTCTATTAGATTCAGTGTATCTGGTTTTATGTTAAGGTCCTTGATCCACTTGGACTTGAACTTTGTGCAAGGTGACATATATGGGTCTACTTTCATTTTTCTACATACAGACAGACAGTTAGACCAGCACTATTTGTTGAAGATTCTTTCATTTTTCATTGTATAGTTTTGGCTTCTTTGTCAAAGATCAAGTGTCCATAAGTGTGTGGTTTTATTTCTGAGTCTTCAGTTCTATTACATGTCTGTCTCTGCACCAATACCATGCAGTATTTATCACTATTACTCTGTAGTAAAGCTTGAGGTCAGGGATAGTGCTTCCCCTAGAAGTTCTTTTATTATTAAGAATTGTTTTCGCTATTCTGGGATTTTTGTCTTTCCTGATTAATTTGAAAATTTCCCTTTCCATGTCTTTAAAGAATTGTGTTGGGATTTTGATGGGGATTGCATTGAAACTATAAATAGCCATTGGAAGAATGGCCATTTTTACTATGTTAATTCTGCCAATCCATTTTCTGAGATCTTCTTTGATTTCTTTCTTGAGCGACTTGAAGTTATTGTTATATAGGTCTTTCACTTGTTTGTTTAGAGTAACCCCAAGATATTTTACATTCATTGTGGCTATTGTGAAGAGAGTTGTTTCCCTAATTTCTTTCTCAACCTGTTTATAATTTGTATGAAAGAGGGCTACTGATTTATTTGAGTTAATTTTATATCTGGCACCATTGCTGAAGTTGTTTATCAGCTGGAAAAGTTCTCTGGTAGACTTCTTGGAGTCACTTATGTATACTATCATCTGCGAATAATGATACTTTTATTTTTCTTTGCCAATTTTTATCCTGTTGATCTCTTTTTGTTGTCTTATTGTTCTAGCTAGCACTTCAAGTACTATATTTAATAGATAGGAGAAGAGTGGACATCCTTATCTTGTCCCCAATTTCAGTGGGATTGCTTCAAGTATGTCTCCATTTAATTTGATATTGGCTGTTGGTTTGTGGTATACTGCATTTTTATGTTTAGGGATGGGCCTTGAGTTCCTGATCTCTCCAATACTTTAAACATGAAGGGGTGTTATATTTTGTCAAATGCTTTTTCCACATGTAAGGAGATGATCATGTGATTTTTTTCTTTCAGTTTGTTTATATAGAGGATTATGTTAATGGATTTTCATATATTAAACCAACCTTACATCCCTGGGATGAAGTTTATTTGATTGTGGTGAATGATGGTTTTGATGTGTATTTGGATTCGGTTTGCAAGAATTTTGTTGAGTAGTTTTGCATCGATAGTCATAAGTGAGATTGGTCTGAAGTTCTCCTTTTCAGTTGGGTCCTTGTGTGATTTAGATATCAGAGTAATTGTAGTTTCATAGAAACATCTTCTAAGCAAATGGTTCCAAGAAACAAGCAGGAGTTGCCATCCTAATAGTCAATAAAATAGACTTTTAACCAGAAGTTATCAAGCAAGATCATATTCATTAAGGGGAAAATCCACCAAGAGAAAGTCTCAATTCTGAGTATCTATGGTATAAATGCAAGAGCATCCACATTCATAAAAGAAACTTTACTAAATCTCAAAACACACATTGAACCCCACACAATAATTATGGGAGAGATGAACAACCCACTCTCATCAATGGACATGTCATTGAAACAGAAACTAAACAGAGACACAGTGAAACTAAGACAGGTTATGAACCAAATGGATTTAACAGACATCTACAGAACATTTCATCCTATAACAAAAGAATACACCTTCTTCTCAGCACCTCATGGTACCTTCTCCAAAATCAATCATATAATTGTTCACAAAACAACCCTCAACTGATACAAGAAGATTGAAACAATACCATGCAGCCTATCATATTACCATAGCCTAAGGCTGGTCTTAAATAACAGCAAAAACTACAGAAAGCCCACATACACATGGAAATCGAACAGCTCTTTACTCAATGATAAGTTGGTCAGAGAAGAAATAAAGAAACAAATTAAAGACTTCCTGGAATTTAATGAAAATATTGACACATCATACACAACCTTATGGGACACAATAAAAGCAGTGCTAAGAGGAAAGTTTATAGCACTTAGTGTCCTGGTAAACAAACTGGAGAGATCTTACACTAACAACAGCACTCCTGAGAGCTCTACAACAAAAGGAACCAAACTTATCCAAGACAGTAGAAGGCAGGAAATAGTCATACTTGTTGCCAAATCAACCAAATAGAAACAAAGAAAATAATACAAAGAATCAACAAAACCAGAAGTTGGTTCTTTGAAAGAATCAGCAAGATAGATAAACCCCTATCAAACTAACTAAAGGACACAGAGGCAGTATCCAAATTAACAAAATCAGAAAAGAAAAGGGAGACATAATAACAGAAATGGAGGAAATTCAAAAATCATCAGATGCTGCTATAGAAGTCCATATTCAACAAAACTGGATGATCTAGATGAAATGGATGGGTTTCTAGACAGATACCATAGCACAAAGTTAAATCAAGAGCAGTTAAACTATCTAAACAGGCCCATATTGCACAAGGAAATAGAAGTCATTAAAAAACTCTCAAACAAGAAAAGCCCAGAGTCAGATGGATTTAGTACAGAATTCTACCAGACCTTCAAAGAAGACCGATACAAATTTTCCTCAAACTATTCCATAAAATAGAAAGAGAAGGAACACTATCTAACTCATTTTACGAAGCCACAATTACTTTCGTGGTTTTTTTCCTTTATTGAAAATAGATTTTTCAAAGTAAATAAAGAATATATCTAATAACCCTATTAAAAATGAGGTACAGAGTTAAACAAAGAAGAATATCGAATGGCTGAGAAGCACCTAAAGAAATGGGGAGCCAGGAAAGGGGAAATCATTTGAAATGTAAATAAAAATATATCAAATAAAAAAATAAAGCTGAAAAAAAGAAATGTTCAACATCTTTAGTCATCAGGGAAATGCAAATCAAAACAACCCTGAGATTTCACCTCACACCAGTCAGAATGACTAAGATCAAAAACTCAGGAAAAAGGCCAGACTTGGTGGCGCAGGCCTGTAATCCCAGCACTTGGGAAGCAGAGGCAGGTGAATTTCTGAGGTCGAGGCCAGCCTGTTCTACAGAGTGAGTTCCAGGACAGCCAGGACCACAAAGAGAAACCCTGTCTTGTAAAAACCAAATCCTCAGGAAAACACAGGTGCTGGCAAGGATGTGGAGAAAGAGGAATACTCCTCCACTGCTGGTGGGGTTGCAAGCTGGTACTACCACACTGGAAGTCAGTCTGGTGGTTCCTCAGAAAACTGGGAATGATACTTCCAGAGGACCCTCCTATCCCACTCCTGGGCATATACCCAGAGGATTCCCCAGCATGTAATAAGGACACATGCTATGTTCGTAGCAGCCCTATTCATAATAGCCAGAAGCTGAAAAGAACCCAGATGTCCTTCGATGTTGGAATGGATACAGAAAATGTAGTACATTTACACTATGGAACACTACTCAGCTATTAAGAACAATGAAATCATGAAATTCTTAGGCAAGTGGGTGGAAATGGAGAAAGTCATCCTGAGTGAGGTGACCCAATCACAAAAGAACACACATGGTATGCACTCACTGATTAGCAGATATTAGCCCAGAAGCTCTGAATACCCAAGAAACAATTCACATATCAAATGATGCCCAAGAAAGAGAAAGGAGTGGCCCCTGGTCCTGGAAAGGCTCAATGAAGCAGTGTTGGGGAATACCAGGACAAGGAAGCAGGAAGGGGTTGATTGGGGAATAGGGGGAGGAAAGAACGCTTATGGGACTTTCAGGGAGGGGAGATCCAGGAAAGCAGAAATCATTTGAAAAGTAAATAAAGAACATATCTAATAAAAAAAATTTAAAAAGAAGAAAATAGATTTTTTTCCTCAATATAATATGTCCCAATTGCAATTTTCCCTCTCAAAATATTTTCTCACATAGTCCCCTTCCATCTGGATCCAAACTCCCATTAGAAACTCCCATTAGAAAACACTAATAAGTGGATATTAGCCCAGAAACTCTGAATACCCAAGACACAATTAACATATCAAGTGATTCCCAGAAGAAGGAAGGAGAGGTCCTTGGTCCTGGAAAGGCTTGATCAAGCATTGTAGGGGAATACCAGGACAGAGAAATGGGAGGGGGGTGATTGGGGAATGGGTGGAGAGAAGAGGGCTTATGGGACTTATGGGGAGGGGGGAACTGGGAAAGGGGAAAACATTTGGAATGTAAACAAAGAATATATAAAAAAAAACAGACTTACTTAGAAGGGGGAACAAAGTAATCATGGGAGGTAGAGGGAGGGGGAGGGAAAAGAGGAGCAGGGTCTGGAGTGGAAGGAGACAGGGGGTGGGGTGAGGGGAGCAGTACAAAGAGGTTCAGGAAATTGAATGGAGGTACCTAGAAGTGGGGGATGGGGACCAGGGAGTAGCCACTAGAAAGTACCAGATGCCAGAAAAGCAAGAGGCTCCCAGGATCCAACAGGGATGGCATTAGCTGAAATACCCAACAAAGGGGAGAGAGAACCTAAAGAGGCCATATCCAGAAGTTAGGCATGGCCTCCCATTGAGGGATGGGGCTAGCCACCCATCTCAAAAATATTAACACAGAAATGTTCCTGTCTAAAGGAAATGCAGGGACAAAGAATTGACTGAAGAAAAGGCCAGAGACTGCCCCACCAAGGGATCCATCCCATCTGCAAATACCAAAACCGTACTCTATTGCTGAGGCCATGAAGCACTTGCTGATGACCACTACAGATGTGGATGTTTGCAGCCAACCATGAGACTGAGCACAGGAACCACACTGAAGGAGTTAGGAGGAGGACTGAAGAAGCTGAAGGGGTTTACAACCCCATAAGAAATACAACATCATCAACCAACCAGATGTTCCAGAGCTCCCAGGGACTAAGCCACCAATCAAAAGTGTACACATGGAGGGACTGATGACTCCAGCTGCTTAGGTAGCAGAGAGTTGCCTTATCTGGCATCAGTGGGAGGGGATTACCTTGGTCCTGTGGTGACTCAATGCCCCAACTTAGGAGGATGCTAGGGTAGTGAGGGGAGAATGGGTGGGTGGGTGGGGGAGCATCCTCATAGAAGCAGAATGGAGAACGGAATAAGGGGTTTGCAAATGGGAAACATGGAAGGGGGGATAACATTTGAAATGTAAATAAAATAACCAATTTTTTAAAAAAAACTTCTAAGGGATAATAATAAATAAAATATGATATAATAAGGCAAAAACAAAAACTAACACATCAGTCTAGGCCAAAACAAACATAAGGAAATAAGCCCAAGGAAAGGCCCAAGAAATAAATGTAGATGCAAAGACACAGTTGCTTACACACTCAGGAATCCCAGAAACATTCTCAGTGAGAAGCTATAAAATATATGCAATGGACCTGCATGGTAAAAATGAAAGACAAGAAAATAAATAAATGAAATGAAATAAAAAAATAAGATAATATTAAAATAATGAAACAATCCCGACATGACATTAGGAGATGGGAACCTCCAAAGCTGCTGCTGTGTTTGTTTTTGTTATCCATCTACTGCTGGGCATGAGGCCTGCCCTTAAGACTAGTTTGTTTCTCCAGCAAGACTCCCATGGAGAAAAGTAAATCTGTATTTGCAAGTGGTTATTAATTGGAGATGGCTTCTGAGTTAAAGATTAGGGCATGTGTTCACTCTTCCTTTTAGCTCTAGGATGCTACCTGTTGCAGACCCATGCAGGTCCTATGTATGCTGCCTCCATCTCTGTGAGTTCCTATGTGAATAAGCCTAGTTGACTGAGAAGGTCTTGTTTCCTTCAGGGTCTTCGTCTCCACTGGATCTCATACTCTTGTTGCATGCTCTTCTTCTGAATTCCTTGAGCCCTATGGGGAGAGATTTGGTGGAAGCATCCATTTAGAATTGATTGTTCCAAGATCTCCCACTTTCCACATATTGTCTGACTGTGGATCTCTGTATTTGTTCATCTATTAGAGGAAGAAGGTTCTCTAATGGTGCCTGTGGATGGCACCAATTTATGAGTATAACAACTGCCACTAGGAGTCATTTTATTGCTACTTTGTTTTAGCAAATAGCATTCTTTGATCTTACCATAGGTCCCTGGGATATCTAGCCACAGATCCTTAATCACCAAGCACTCTTGGGTAGGTGATCTGTCTCCTGGACAGGGTCTCAAGTCAAATCAGAGATTGGTTGGTTACTCCCACAGACTTTGTGACACCATTGCTCTAGCATATCTTCAGGCAGGACAGCATTGTAGATCAAAGGGTTTATAGCTGGGTTGGTGTTTATATTTCTCCTTTGATAGCATACAGAGTACTTCTTGTATAAAAGACTCTAGAACATAGGGTTGAAGGCTCTATGGAGATGCCAGAGCAACCTCTCCATATTCAATGACGCGAGTAGGTGCTGTCTTCTTTAATCGGGCTTTGTTGGAAGTTTGTGGAGAGAAATCTATAGTTTTGGCAAGAGCCAGAGTCATTTAGAGGGTCCCCCTTTGGCCAATAAATTTCATTAGATGTGATCCAGTCTCAGTTCTGGAAGATTCATTGGATGACAACAGGTATCCACTTGTGCCTCTTTCTTCCCCATTATTTGTCTATTTCATTTAGATTACCTTCATATATGTACATAATTTTGGAAATCTCTATTTTATTGGGTTTCCATTCTACCTTTAATTTTTGCTTTCTCAATGTATTCTCTATCTTATGCCCTTCTTCCCTTCTCCTCCTCATCTGATCCTCCCATTCTAGTCCACACCATCCATCCATACTTATTTTTCATCCCTTTCCTAGGGAGATGTATTTGTGACCCTAGTACCTTAGTCTATAACTAACCTCTGTGGTTCTATGGATTATGGCTTGGTTATCATTGACTTAACAGCTAATATCCACATATAAGCAAATGTATATCATATTTGTTTTGGGGGATCTGGGTTACCTTACTTGAGATGATTTTTTTCCTAGTTCCATCCATTTACCTATAATTTTCATGTTTTTTTAAATGGTGAGTGATACTCCATTGTATGAATGTACTACATTTTCTTTATCCCATAATCTACATTATTTCCAGTTTTTAGTTATAAAGAAACCAGTGATAAACATGGTTGACCAAGTGTCACTGTGGCAGAATGAAGTGTCCTTAGGTATATGTCTTAGTTAGGGCTTACAGCATGAGCTGTCATTTACTGTACAGATCTTAGCTCTTCTGACTGTTATAAAATAAAATCCCAAGTAGTTTGATTTGTATTTTCCTGATGGCTAAGGAGGTTGAACATTTATTTAAGTGTTTCTGAGCCATTTACATTTTCTCTTTTGAGAATTTTGTTTAGATGTGTACCCCATTTTTAAATTGGGTCATCTATTTTCAAGACATTTCTTTTACTGAATTCGTCAAATATTTTCAATACTAGCCTTCTATTAGATGTGTACTTGGGAGAATTATTTTCCCATTCTATACGCTGCTACATTTTTGAATGACTGTGTTCTTTATCAAATAGAATCTTTTCATGAGGTTCCATTCATTAATTGCTGGCTGTGCCAAGGTGTTCTATGCAGAAAGTCTTTTCCTGTGCCAATGAGCTCAAGGCTATTCCCCACTTTCTCTTATATTAGCTTCAGTGTATTTGGTTTTATATTGAACTTTTTGATCCATTTGGAGTTGGGTTTTGTGCAAGAGATTTTTAAAAATTGGGCAAAAGCATACCATTTATTGC
This sequence comes from Apodemus sylvaticus, assembly GCF_947179515.1. NCBI lineage: Eukaryota > Metazoa > Chordata > Mammalia > Rodentia > Muridae > Apodemus > Apodemus sylvaticus. The sequence goes on along the minus strand of NC_067486.1, from coordinate 72,391,435 downwards.
ATTTATATATTTTATATTTTGGGGAGGTGCTCACATGCCACAGTGGTTGTGGAGGTCATTAGACAACTGCAGTAGTTGGTTTTCTCATTCTGTCTACTATATGGGGTCTGAGAATGGAATTCAGGGTACCAGGATTGGCATCAAGTGCCTTTATCCACTGAGCCATTTCTCTGACCCCCAAACATACATTTTACAAGATAGATATTTTCAGGCTTGAAAAAGATTGTTAGACAATCAAAAGTGTTATGTAGTATAAATTTTTGTTTAATAATTAGGATACAAATTTATAGAATAACTAACTGATTAAGATGCAGCAACATCCATATTTAAAGAGGGATAATTCTAATGTCTTACCTAGTGTCCATAATATGTCATAAAATCAAACAGATAATAGGGTTAGTGAGGTAGCATTCTGTCATGGTACAACTCATAATTCAATGGCATGGGATTCTGATACAGTCAGGAAGACAGCATAACTAGGAAATCCATTAGAGAAACCAACAACTATATATAGAGAGCAAAAACCATAACTAAATGTCACCACACTTTATATTGAGATGAGTGTATTGCTCACAGCTGTTTAGAGAAAAATATACATTCATCCATATATATATATATATATATATATATATATATATATATATATATATATATATGTGTGTGTGTGTGTGTGTGTGTGTGTGTGTGTGTGTGTGTGGATGTGTGTGTATGTATATGTATATGTATATGTATATGTATATGATGTATATGCATGCATGCGTGTATACATGTGTGTATGTGTGAATATGTCTTTATGTGATAAACAGTATATAGTTCTAAAATGTCCTTCCAGTACCCATGTACTAAAACTTTTTTTCTAAGATTGGCATGATTGGGAAGTACTGTAACCTTCAAGAGGCAGGGAAGATTAAGAGATCTTCAGGCCCTGGTGACATAATATCCATCAGGAAACAGTGACAATCCAGGCTCTGGCTCTTACTCTCCGTCACTTCCTAGCCATAAGGTGAACAATTTGCTCTGGGCTGTGATATGAAGTCTCACTACAGACCCCCAAAACAACAGAGCAAATGGATGTCAATGTAACTTTCAAAACTGGGAGCCCAAATTAGCTTTTGCTAAATTGTTTATTCCAGATTTTTATTATACTGACTAAAAACTATTAAAATGGTCAAAATAAACAAAGAGCAGCAACAACAAAAACCTAACCAGTGCATCTTCCCTCACCTGTTAGGCGTATGTATATTTCCAGTACACTACATGATACCCATATGGAGGAGGATCATTAACACAACTGAGGTCATTGATGTGAAGGCTAACCTCATGTGGTGGTATCCTCATGTAGATACACCAAAATATTTATTTAATCTCTATCTTTTCTGATCAGTCTAATGCATTGAGTTGAAAGTTATGCTAGTTCTGATTAATTGTATCATTTCCTTTCAATGATACAGAAGGAGCCAAATTTCCTAAGAGAATTTTACCCACACCTGGGCATATTCTATTTTGATGTCTATTCACCGCATTGAGTTGGCAATGAACACTAAAAATCAGAACAATCTATAGTAAAGTTCTAACCTATCTCTGATCACTGGGACAAACCAAGAGTATGTTAGATACTCTGTGTTTTTGTTTTTAAAAAGATATGGCATATGAGATATGAATAGGCTTAAATGATTGACTACTGAAACATGGTACCAACGAGTTGCATAGTGTTCTGAAGCAGTCTTACATTTCTTTTCCCAGTTTCATTGAATCAATCAGGGTACATTGAAAGGAAGTGTCCTGTGTGTGTCTTGCTTTCTCTACTGTAGTGATAGGCAGAGAAGAAAATACCAAAGTGACAGTATTATTTAGAAGGAACTGTGTGCTTTTAGCAAGCGTAGAGAAAACAATTGTAACTTAATTCTGTCCTGACACTAGATGTTCAGATCCAAAAGAACAAATCAGACTGAACATAGGCTATACTGTGAGCAAAAAGTGAACTCTTTTGCAGCTGCCAGAGAAGCATTCTCTCAGCGTATTCATGCTAAATAAAGTAGTGAGGCCAATATTAGGAATAGAGGCAAGAAATAAAAGTTGGTTGCCTAGAAAGAACCAGATTCTAAATAAATCCTTGTAATTGTTTTTTGAGGCTAATATTTCAGGAATGCAGTCATGTATATTAACATCATGCAGGCACAAATATGTTATCTATAAATAAGCTCACAGTATGTTTGCTGGAAAAAGAAACAACAGATAAAAAAAACATTGTGGTTGAATAAACTTGAATATTGGAGCAAGACCTAAGTTCCACTATGAGCATTTCTTTTTTTTTTATTGATATATTTTTATATACATTTCAAATGATTTCCCCTTTTCTGGGTCCCCACTCCCCACAAGTCCCATAAACCCTCTTCCGTCCCCCTGTTCTTCCATCCACCCCTTCCCATTTCCCTGTTCTGGAATTCCCCTATACTCTTGCACTGAGTCTTTCCAGAACCAGGGGCCACTGATCCATTCTTTTTGGACATCATTTAATTTGTGGATTATGTGCTGGGTATTCAAAGTTTCTAGGCTAATATCCACTTATCAGTGAGTACATACCATGATTGATCTTTTGAGACTGGGTTACCTCACTTAGTATGATGTTCTCCAGCTTCATCCATTTGTCTAAGAATTTCATGAATTCATTGTTTCTAATGGCTGAATAGTACTCCATTTAATATACCACATTTTTTATATCCATTCCTCCGTTGAAGGACAACTAGGTTCTTTCCAGCTTCTGGCTACTACAAATAGGGCTGCTATGAACATAGTGGAGCATGTGTCCTTATTGAATGCTGAAGAATCCTCTGGATATATGCCCAGGAGTGGTATAACAGGGTCCTCAGGAAGTGACATGCCCAGTTTTCTGAGGAACCGCCATACTGATTTCCAAAGTGGTTGCACCATCTTGCAATCCCACCAGCAGTGGAGGAGTGTTCCTCTTTCTCCACATCCTCGCCAACACCTGCTGTCTCCTGAGTTTTTGACCTTAGCCATTCTGACTGGTGTGAGGTGAAATCTCAGGGTTGTTTTGATTTGCATTTCCCTAATGATTAATGATGTTGAACATTTCTTAAGGTGTTTCTCAGCTCTCCGAAGTTCTTCATGTGAAAATTCTTTGTTTAGCTCCATACCCCACTTTTTAATGGGGTTATTTGGTTCTCTGGGTTCTACTTCCTGAATAGAACACCAATAGCTTATGCTCTAAGATCAAGAATTGACAAATGGGACCTCATAAAACTACAAAGTTTCTGTAAGGCAAAGGACACCGTCAAAAGGACAAAACGTCAACCAACAGACTGGGAAAGGATCTTCACCAACCCTAAATCCGACAGAGGGCTAATATCTAATATATACCATGAGCATTTCTTTTGTGTGTGGGTTGTGGTGAATTTTTATTTGCCAGTCTCTGTTCACTTTTCTGCTTCACAAATATTTCTGTTTTATTCCTTTTCTCTGACTCTCTTCTTTTCCTGTCTCTTCCTACCCCCATCTACACACACAAACACAGACACACACACACACACACACACACACACAATTTACTTTTCTGTTTGGTCCTGTTACCCTTGGTGTTTATCTGGAAACTAGGTGTAGTCAAGGATTAGAAGTCTCTATTAAGCCCTGAATAACACAACACATAGTTCAAAACTGTAGGCAATGACTCTCTCTCTTTAAGAATCTATCAATTTTCCTTCATACAGAAGGTAGATGAGGGTCCCATGAGCCATCCCTAAAACATAATTGTTGCCTGTAGGCTTGGTCTCCAGTAGATCCAGACCAAAACATGGGTGCTTTAAGATCATGGTTGCAATGGCTGTGCTGTGCCTTGAAGACAATATTTTGCATCTTTTTGCCTTATCTTACATTTCTTCCTTTTTATCCATGATATTTCCTGAGGCTCAAAGAGGTGGTATAAATGTTCTGCTTAGGAATGAATGTTAAACCCTTTATTCTGAGTATCTTATACAGCCATAAATCTATGTATTCACCACTGTTGCAAGCAGAAAATTCTGATTAAGAATAATAACATTTGCCTATTTATACAAACATAAATATCTAGACTGCAGTTCTATGATGCAGTAATGTCAGTAAAGCTAAAAACATAATTGTGAAGTTTCTTCCATCTCAATACTATGAGTTTCCCAGGCATGTTTTGTTTGGTTTTGTTTGTTTGATCTTGCCATATTGACAATATTTGGCATGTATTCTCTCCTGTGCAGTGATCTCTATTTGATCTAAGAGAGGTTGGTTACCCTCATAACAGCCAAGTCATTATTGCACTAGTGGTACATCTTGTCTGACTGGTTGGCATCACAATTCTAGAATGCATTGATGTCTCAGCAGTATACAACCACCATCTGGCACTGTAAAAATTAGCCAATAAGGAGGAAGCTTCCAGGTTTCTTTCTCTATATTTTGCAACAAAAGTGTATTATGACTTTGAAATGGGGTTTATTCGCTAGTTAAGATGATGAATGAAGAGAAATAGCTATAGTGGGTGCTGTTTGGAATGCATCTATGATCCTTCTAACAATGAACACACAAGAAAGAACAGGATACTGTGCCACTGAGGTTTCTCTTTGATAAATAATGGCTTCTAAGATGAGCACTACCCATTCATGTTGGATAGCACCATAACTACTTCTTTAGTTTATATTTCAATGATATTTCAAAGCAGTGTGTTTCCATGGGCATTTTCATCCATTTTCCACAGTGGGTAGCCCTCCCTCCCCATGCCTCATTCTTCATTGTCATTCCTGCTTGATCAATTCTCCCAGTATTCTTATCACCAATGTCCCATCCTTTCTACTTTCATACCTCATGTGCTCTACCTGCCCCACTTTTCAGAGCCCGAAAGGTTTATTTCTAGCTTCTGGGATTCTACAGGTGTTTCAAGCTAAACATGTGAAGCTAAAGATTCACAGCTTATATCTACAAAAGCATGTGACATATGTCTCTCTGGATCTGTATTACATTACTCAGAATACTATTTTCCAGTTATGTCCCTTGCAATTGATCTATAAGAAGACTATTAAATTTTGTGTAATAATTGTATGTCTTGACACTTTGCTGAAAGCATTTAGCCTTAGGATTTCCGGATGGGATCCTGTTTTTAATGTATTGGGCCATGTCTCCTGGAAATAAGGATTTTTTTACTTCTCCCTTCCTATTTATACTACCCTCCTTTATCTTGTATTCTTTTCCTACCTAGCTACATTTCAAGCCATGTATTAGAAAGGAAAGAGTATACTTGTCTTGCTCCAGATTTTAATAGAAGCACATTGTCAACTATGGGTTTGGTGATGTTGCCTTTACTATATGAGATATACTCCTTGTGTTGTTAGTCTCCTCAAGACCTTTTTTAATTAAAGGGGGTTGGGTTCTGTCGAAAGCTTTTTTGCATATACAAAGATTATTTTTCATTTTATGTCCTTGAGTTAACTAATAATGTGGATTAATTTATTGACTTTTGTATGTTGCAACATCCCTACATCTTTGGAATACAACTGACTTGATTATGGTGGATAGTATTTTTGATGTGTTCTTGAATTCAGTTTATCAGACTTTTATTGACATTTATTTTGTGTCTATGTCCATCAGGAAGATAAGTTTAAACTTTCTTTTTAAACTATGTCTTCATCTGATTTAGCTATCTGGATAATTCTGGCTTCACAAAAATGTTTTGAAAGCATCCCTTCATTTCCATTTTATAGAATAATTTGAGAGGCATTGCTTTAGTCTTTCAAGATCTGGGAAAATTCTCTATTGAATCCATCTGGACCTACATATATTTTTGGTTTAAAGTTATTATTGTTGTATGTGTGTTTTAACTTTTATTTCAATCTTGTTGCTTGCTATTGTATTTTTTGCTTAAATTTGTTTTCTGTTCTATGCCTAATTTTGGTAGGATATGCATTTTGAAATTTGTTCAATTCTTTTAGATTTTTCCAATCTGGTAAAATATAGGTGTGCTTACTTCTGATTCTCCAGATTTCATTGGCATCTGCTCTAATTTCTTCATTCTTATAACTACTCTTTTGGTCTTTGGGGCATAATTTCGCTAAGTATTGATCAATTTTCTGTACTATGTCAAAAATTCAACTCTTCATTTCATTGATTTTCAAATTTTTTTCCATTTCTATCTTTTATTCTTTTCTGCTTTGATTCTTAAAATTACCTGGCCTCTATTCAATAACATATGACTTAGTCTCCAAAAATTAGTGTATTTTCTGTGGTTCTTCCCATTATTGATTGCTAGTTTTATACTATTATAGTCAGATAGAATGTGATGAGTTATTTCAATTTTCTTTTTTAGATTAACTTCATAACCTAAGGTTAATTTTAGAGTACATTACTCAAATTGCTGATAAGAATATATAATCTGTAGTATTTGAGTTGAATGTTCTGCTGATGGCTTCAAAGTCCATTTTTATATAATGTAATTTACCTTGAGTGTTTATCTATAGATTTTGCACCTGGATGATCTATGTATCAGGGAGAGTGGACAAATTGAGGTTACCCCACTGTTGCTGTGTTGGGATTAATATGTAACTTTATAGTCACTAGTGTATGTGTTATGTAATTAGGCACACCTATGTTTATGTGTATTTAAAATTCTAATGTACTCTTGATAGTTTATTACCTTAATTTGTGTAAAAGGATCTTCTTTATCTCTTCTTTCATGTGGTACTTTGGTATAATGGCTTGCCATATACAGTGACTCTTGTCGGCTGGTTCTATTTGTTTGGAACACCTTTGTTCATCCTTTTCAAGTTATTATCACTATTTGGAGTTGAGGTGTGTGTGTGTGTGTGTGTGTGTGTGTGTGTGTGTGGCACTGTTATGCCCTAATTTCTCCTGAAAGGAAACCTCCATCTTGGAGAGGAGCTCCTTGACACTCACCGTGTTCTAAAATGAGGTGAAACACACCATCTTTCAGGGTAGCTCCTAATATTCAGAAAGTAAATAAAACTCAAAGGCTTCATGCTTCAAGAGGGTCTCTGAAATGAGTGAGCAGAGACGTGATCACATCCTGCCCTGCCCCATTTTGTCCCAAGTGTCTATAAGTAGTGAAGACTGTTCAGAGACACTCTCTGGCCAAATGAAGTATGGAGAAGACTCTCAAAAAGATAAGCTTAGCTGCTTGGAAGAAGAAGGGATCAGCCAACCTGCTTGGAAAACGTTCCTCAACCCACTGAACTGCTTGCATGCCGTTTGATGAGCTCCAGGATGCCCACTTCACGGGCTGCCACTCATTGCTGGAGTGGGAGTGTGGTGATGCGGCTGGCTTTGAATCATTTCTAGGCTTCTAAATCATCCCATTCCCACATTCTTCTAACTAACCACAGTAAAATTCGCTGTTCCACCAAGTTGGATTCGGGTGGTATTCTTACTTTGTTCTACATTCAGTTCCCTATCTTGAGGGAGTAGACATGCATTCATGCGTCTGTTATACAACAGCAGGTTCTAGTTTTCTGACCCAGGCTGCCAGTCTATGTCTTTTAATTGGCAAGATCATTGACTCATAGTTATTACTGAAACATTTATCCAAAACTCACCAAATATGCTATCTTGAAGTTATTAAGCAAAACGATGGAATATTATTAGAAAATATACAAATTTTGTGTTTATACTGCCTGGTATTCGTCTTTTCTTTTCTATGTCAAAAAGGGAAGTCTTCTACTATATTTTTCAGAGATATTTAGAACTTATGAGAGCTCTGGAGATTAAACACAATGTAGGACTAGATAGGGACTTAATATTGTCCTAATTAATATTAAGAGGAGCCTGAGGATAAGAAGGTCCAGTGACAGGCCCAAAGTGGGATCCAGCTCAAGGAGAGGTCCCAAGGCCTGACAGTATTACTGAGGCTCTGGAGGAGCAAAAAGGGACCTATTATGACTGTCCTCTGAAAGACCCAACAAGCAGCTGAAAGAGTCAGATGCAGATATTTGCACCCAACCAATGGAATAAGCTGCTGACCTCTGTTGCTGAATTAGGGGAAAGCTAGAAGAAATCAAGGAGGAGGAGGAGGGTGACCCTGTAGGAGGACCAACAGTCTCAATTAATTTGGACCCCCAAGATCTCTCAGATACTGAACCACCAACCAGGCAGCATATAACAGCTGGTATGCGACCCCCAACACATATATAGCAGAGGACTGCTGGGTCTGGGTTCAGTCAGAGAAGATGTACCTAACCTTCAAGATACAGGAGACCCCAGGGAGTTTAGAGGTCAGGTAGGATGAGGAGGTGGATCGTGGGGACATCCATGTGGAGACAGGGGTGTGGGGAGGAGGTATGAGATGTGAAACAGTCGGAGGGTATACCAAGAGGGTAATAAAATCTGGAATGTAAGTAAGTAAGTAAGTAAATAAATAAATAAATAAATAATAGAGAAAAAAGAATAAAAATAAATCTATATGTCACCCATATATAAGGTATTAGATAAAAAATCACTTTTGATTGCTTTGAGGGGTAGAAAAGACAAGAAATAAAATAATCTCATAATTATGCACTAGTGGTTTTCCTCTTTGAGTGCTCTACCTCGAAAAAGAGATACATGGTGAGGGTCTCAGGAACAAATGAAGATCTAGGGAGAGTTTACTGTAATTAACGGTCTTTGCAGTTGAATTCTAGATGTGAACACCTTCTGCATTCTCTAAGCAGACAGGCACCTCAAATATACAGATAATTACGGTAGCTGTATGCTAATGGGTCATATTCACTTGTTTTGAGTCATAACAAAATTGGGGCCAAACATTTAATATGGAAAAGGGATTGGTCAAGCAGGTAAACATCACCCTAACCAGAGCGCATGCTGGGTGTGTGAATTGAGATCTGCCTATTCTGGCTGTTGCTAACCATGTGAGTGAAATTGTTTATTTGTGAAATGACTACATGTAAGTTTGATGGTGGCCTTTATCCTAGCTAGTACAACAGAACTATCAGACTCCAAAACGTGATCTAGCTCAGGTTTCTGGGTACTTTGAACAGAATAACAATCCTGTTTTGGCTTATATGACTACAAGATAAAAGTAGTGCCAATGTCTTCCTTATCAACTTTTGATAAGGGACACTCAAACAGGTTTTGCTTTATATGTAAAATAGAGACAAGAATGGTTCAATTTGTTGGAGAAGCCATTACTCTAAACTGAACCTTAGAGTGTGTTTGTGGCTGTGCACGGAAGTGTAAAGGATACAGTGTGTGTGTGTGTGTGTGTGTGTGTGTGTGTGTGTGTGTGTGTGTGTAAGCTGGAGGTATTGTTTCTTAGGAGTCATTCACCTTAAGTTGAAGAGAATTTCTTAATGGGGTCTCGGCCACCATTAGATTAGGAAGTCTAGCCAGTGATCATCTGGGATCCTCCTGTCTCTCCCTCTGCAACACTAGGATTATAAACACAGAGCATTATATCAAGGTTTGTATGAGGGTAATGAGCATCAGCTGAGGTCCTTGGGCTTGTGTACTAAGCACCTTACACACTGGGCTATTTCTTCAGCCCCTGAGAACTCTATCTCCATAGCCTTGTGCAGCAGGGAGTGCCTTTAGAAGCAGAATGTGCTCAGTGAAAACAAAATATGCTCGGTGCAAACCTCAAGGGCAGGCCAAATGTTATCACAGGGACCTCTAACTACTTACCCAGTATCAATATTGTTTTTTCCCTATTATACGAAGTTCCATGCTTTTCAATGAGACATAAACTAAGGGTTCTTGAGAAAGATGTTTTCCCGTTAGGGGAGGCATATTTTCCTATATCCCTGTGGCTTTTTTCTATGTATAAATGGGATTATGATACCCAGAACTAGACCAACCATTTGGAATTATTAAAGAAAAATCAATCATTGAAAAAGTACAAGTTATTGCAGACTTTGTTCCTGATATTTTTGATTGCTCCTAACAATATCTATCAAATATATTGACTTTATATTTAAAGGTCTCCTAATTTACTTACATGCTATTTTCGTGCTGGTTGTTGTTGTGTGCCAAGCATATTGAAAGTATAGAATTCTAAGATGAGTCTACATCACAGAAAATAATTACTCCAAATGATTTACCAAACATCTCATAAACTATATTAGAGCTAAGCCAGTTGACCAAGTACTGAGACAATGAGCAGAAATACTAGGCAAGAAATTAAAATGGTGCTGGCTGTGAGAAAGCAAAATATGAAAAGGTTGGTGTGATGGTCATACATTAAAGGCATCTTCTTAGAATGTACTGTGAACCTCCTTTGGGCAGGAACATACTTTTAGAAATAACAAAATATAAGGGTAGTCAGTACTAATACACATGGCTGAATATAATTGCCAAGCAATAACAACTAAAATATACTATATTTTAAATAAGCTTTCGAAAACTAGAAAGATATGTTAAAAATATTTTCCAACTTAAGAAAACTAATTGTGGAAGCATATTTTCTAATAGCGTGTATTAGCTCATCTGCAAAATGACAAAATTGAAAGCCAATGGAAACTCAAAAACATTTTTTTGAGAAAGTAGCTTAAAGGCCTGATGTTAATATAAAACACAAGACCAATACTATCATGATTGAAAGATGCAGCTTTGGAAACTTAGTACATTTACTCTTACCTGGAGTGCTGAAACATACACGATTTCAGAGATAAGGACAGCCATGAATGATGGCCCAAGGATTTCCAAGTTTCTAATAGCCTAGGGCTATGTAGAATCAGTGATGGGGATGATATTTTGTATTTAGGATGATACAAAGACCTAATAGAAGAAATATTTGGATAAATATTGACTGAGTTAGTATAGTACAAGGCACTGACAGAAGAATCAACTTGTGCCTTCCAGCTCCTTTGTGTGATGGTCAGGCATGTTGAAACATTGTCAAAAATGGCACTTGTCCACATTTTGGTCAAGAGCTCCCAAATCTTTCCCTTAGGATTTTAGCATGTTTTTCATCTTTATCACATTTCCATTTGTGGTTTATTGTTATTGTTGCCACCATCATCTTCATCATCATCATCATCATCATTACGAATCCATTTACTCATACATCTAAATTGGAAATTCTGTGTCCCAGGATATATGATTGGGTTTCTATCCATTCTATTGATTCTCCATTATGCAAGTGTTTTAACTGCACTGACTGACAAAAAATTACCAATTTTACTTAATATTATGCCAGTTTATTCTTTCGCCAGGGACAAATGATGTCTTCCCTACTATTTAATAATTATGAGAGATTATAAATATTTAGCTTAAAATATCAAATGCTCAAAACATCTCAGATTAGTATCCAAGGTTATTCTTTAGATTGCACACCGATGAAGCAGTGGTTTCCAGTGCACAGATACGGAGCACTAGAACATGAAGGGACTATTTTGCGGGGGATGTTATAGAAGATGTGAAGAAACCAAAGACAGCATATGTAGTGGCTATTCCTGGTTGTCAACTTGACTATATCTGGAATGAACTACAGTCTAGAATTGGAAGGCTCACCTATGATCCTAATTTGGAGGCTCAGAGATAAAAGTTTCTGACCTGGATCTTGGCATGGAGACCTTGAAGCATAGTGGCTTAGACAAGGAGATTTCTGAGTTCAAGATCATTTGGGATTAAAGGCATGGATGCACACACCTTTAATCTGGGCCACACCCTCTTCTGGAGACCTACAGCCTTTAATCTGGACTACACCCTCTGCTAGAGATATATAAGGACATTGGAAGAAGCAAGACTCTCTCTCTCTCTCTCTCTCTCTCTCTCTCACTCTTACTCTTCCTTGCCTGCTTGCCTCGTGGGACTGAGAAACTGCTAGATCCTTGGACTTCATCCACAGCTGCTGCTGATCATTGTTGGGGAGTTGGACTATAGACTGTAAGTCAATGACAAATCCCCTAACTATATAAAGACTATCCATACGTTCTGTGACTCTAGAGAACCCAAACTAATACAGAAGTTGGTACCAGGAATGGTTCTAGAGGAGCAGAAGTATAAGGATGAATGTTTCAAAATTTTGGAGTTGGTTGGTTGATCCAATAGCACCTTCAACTACTGAAACTTCTCTAGATTCTCTCCCTCCTGGGAACTCGGAGAATATTGAAGACCCGTGGATGAAACTATATCTCAAGCTTAAAGAAGCTAATACCTTTGATTATCTTGATGAATTTGGTGATTCGGTGGCATACAATACTTTCTCCAAGTTGGGGAAAAAATCAGAAAATGATTTTGCTGGCTGGTTGCTCTTAGCATCTCGGGAAAAAACAATGAAGGAAAGGAAGGAGTTGTGTGATAAAATTGAAGAGCTCCAGACTAAAGTAAACAGTCTAAAAGTTGCTAAGTGTGCCCTTGAAGAGAATCTACTCTCTAGCAGCCATAGAGCTCAAGTAGCAGAAAATCAAACTGAAGCCCTCATTATAAGGTTGGCTGAATTACAGCGAAAATTTAAGTCTCAACCTCAGAAGGTGTCAGCAGTTAAAGTAAGGGCATTAATTGGCAAAGAATGGGATCCTATAACTTGGGATGGGGATGTGTGGGAAGACCCTGTTGAAATTGAAAATTTTGAATCTTCAGATTTTCAAGAATTTGCTCCACCAGAAGAAGTAGTACCCTCAGCCCCACCCCTTGAAATAATGCCTTCTCCACCTGAGGAAATTAATCCCTCAAAGCCTGATAATCCAGCAGTGACTTTTGCTGACAATACTGATGTTTCTCAGGGCCTACCAATAGTTTCTTCTAGACCTATAACCAGACTCAAGGCAAAGCAGGCCCCTAATGGGGAGGTAGAAAGTGTAGTCCATGAGGAAATACACTATACTAATAAGGAGCTTAATGAGTTTGCTAATTCATTCAAGCAGAAGTCTGGGGAATATGTGTGGGAATGGATTTTAAGGGTGTGGGATAATGGTGGAAGGAACATAAAACTAGAGCAGGCTGAGTTTATTGGCATGGGCCCTCTGAGTGGAGATTCTAGGTTTAATATGGAAGCTCGCACAGTTCAAAAAGGTGTCAAAAGTTTGTTTGATTGGTTGACTGAAGTATTTATCAAAAGATGGCCTACTGAAAAGGAGTTGAAGATGCCTGATATCCCTTGGCTTAGTGTTGATGAAGGAATTTTACGGCTTAGGGAAATTGCAATGCTAGAGTGGATATGTTGTGTAAAACCTAATTCTCCACAGTGGGAAGGTCCAGAAGATATGCCCTTCACCAGTCCTATAAGACGCAAACTGGTGAGAGGGGAACCAGCACATTTAAAGAGTTTTGTTCTTGCCCTTTTCCTTGTGCCAGACCTTAGGGTTCGAGATGCTGCTGCTCAGTTAGATGAATTAAATTCAATGGGTGTAGCCGCCAGCAGCTACATGTAAACCAGGTTACCTGTTGAGAGAATTTTGGGGTCATAGGGAAGAGCGGCGAAAAGAAAGTACGGCTAAGTCAATGTTCACTGATCAAAGCCGTAAACTTTAATGGCGCCGGACCTTTTAACAGTTTGGGCAAACCCTCCCCCCAGACTCCAGGCTGAGTTCCGGTGGAAGTTGTCTAGCTTCTCTTGGAGGTCTTCGTCTTGACTGCTCCGGCAGCTGGGTGGGTCACCTGTTTAATTCAGGAATCCCTATACACGGAGGAACAATGAGCTTGACCTTTACTACGTGCACTCCACCCTAGGTGGAGCAGGATCCTGGCATTCTGGGAGAAGTTAACCTTGACCAAAGTCAAACTCTGACCAAGTGCAAGACTGCCCCAATATGGCTCTGTACATGTCCTCCCTTTTTTTATTAATTTGAACACGAGGAGGTAGAAAACAAGTGGATAAATATCCTTCATAAGAAGGCGGGCCTTAACCAGGAGGGGAAGCATTGACCGTAATTCCTCTTAAATATTGTATAACGTCTTTTTCAGAGGAGGGGTAATAGGCTCCCTTATTATTTTAAGGACAGTCTCTCGACGTTAACCCCTATGCAATTAGGTGTACTTCCTGGGGACTCAGAAGCAGAAATTCACCTCCCCATGCAGTGCTTTGCCTCGCACGTCTCGCTGGTACCCATGTTTGTTCAAAAACAAACACACATAGATCTGAGTTCTATGTGGCTCCCTCTTTGGAGATCCACTTGTGTAAGTTTTGAAGCCAGGGGGGTCTGCAAGTGTCTTTAACAGACATGTAATCTCTCCATCCAGGTGAGCCTGGGTGGAGACAGCCAGTCTGCTTAACAGACAAGGTCAAGAGTTAAAGGTGGAATAGGATTAACTTGTCCCAGAAGTATCCAATTCAGTTGTAAATTAACAACTTTAAGGATCCAAAGCTTGGCCTCTGAGGTGGGAGAGGTAGCCTTGTGAATCAAGAGATATGCTGTTACTTCTCAGGAAAAGTGGAGACTATATGTTAAATTAACACAGCTGGCTGAAGATTGTTAGCCATCTTCAAAATTGGAATCTTCAAAATTGGAATTATTTCTAGACCAGTCTATGGTTGAGTCAGCTGAGCACAATAAGGAGAAGAGTCATTTTAACTCTTCTAATTAATTTTTCCTAAGCTAGCATAACAGTCTCCATGTTCTGCCCCACAAAGTCTAAAAGCTTGAAGCTAGGCAATTTATCTAACCTGGGACATTTAACAATTGAGGTAAGTCAAGAACATATATCCAATATAGCTCTTATGTTACCATGGTCTGGGCATTCAGCAAGCACACAGTCAGCATATCTTCTGCAGCATTCTGTGGAAAAAACAGAGGACATGCCTTCTCCCCCAATATTAAATCAGGATCATGGCATATGTTAGTAAGTGAATTCCTTCATTTCACCTAGACATCAATATGTCTAATTACAAGATGTCATATACATTTAGCAAGGAGTTTCTTGGCATCTAAATTTTAAAATTTTCTTAAAAACATGCAAGCATAATATAAATGATATGTACAGGGACACGATTTCCCCTCTCTTCTTTCTTCCAAGATATTGTTTTATTAATTTAAGTTGGAACACAAGGTATAAACCATAACATAGGCAATAACTATGTAATTATATAAAATATAGTTGCTTTTTCTGTTAGAGCAGTTGCAACTAGACAGCCTAAAAATGAATCATTAGTCACATGTACATATTTTTTTTAATCTTTTAAATTAGAAATATGAATATCATTTATCTGTAATAACTAAGTCCTCTAGGATTAACACCATTACGTGGTAGAGGTAGAAATTGAGGACATCAAGAACAAATCTTTATAATTTGATGTGCACAAAATATAAAATTATTTCAAATACCTAAAGGACAGTCATTTAGAGAATATATCCTTTGTTCTTAGAAATTTGAATCACATTTGTATAAACTGTAGAAATTAAGAATTAGCAGTATTAAAAATGGACCAATTTTAAGCAATTATAAAACCATGAGCTATATATATATATATATCTACTATTATTAAAAGCTTGACCTTTAACATCTTAAAAATAGCTGCTATAGCACCCAATTCAGGTATCTGTGTTGAAGCAGGGAGAAACTTAAAGGAATAAACATGTGATCTGATAGTACAAATTATCTTTTGGATAACAATTATTAATTTTGCCTAAAAATGCTTACCATGTAATAGACCAACCATTAATAATAAATTTGATTGTTGCTTGAAGCAAGGAACAAACGTTTCCTACCTTGAAAACAGAGGTTTAAGACCTTCTGTGGCAAGCTTAAAATGAGGTAAATAAGATAAAGCCAATTAATATATCTTAACAACCTTTGAAAGCCATTTACCTAAAAATTCTAAAAGTCTATAGGAGCAAGGGCCTGTAACAAACATTCTATGAACATTATACACTGAAAATTTTAAGATCTTAACTTCTAGTATTGAAACAGAGACAAAACACTTTTTCTCACAAGACATAAGGCTGTTAGCCATTCCTTGAGGCAAAACTTTCTAATGAAATTGTTTTGTTGTCTCTTTAAAATTAGAAGCAAATGCTTTTATAATTATCAGAATGTAAAGCAAAAAACCAACCCTTTAAATTTACAATAATTTTATAGGGAGTAGACAGGCCAAATGTTAATGCTTTTATAGCCTCCTTGACCTTTCATAGATTTGAACTGCATTTTAACCCACACCTGGATAAGTCAAAAACCTTTTTTTTTTTTTTTTTTTTTTTTTTTTTTTTTTTTTAAAGCCAAACACTCCCTAGGTGGGGCCTGTAAGGCAGACACAACTTCTCAAAAGCTTTCTCACTAGCTTCCCCTGAGGCAGTTCTAAGCTTTGCATTAACTCAAATGTAAAAATTCTGCCCTAGGATCCACCCTGAGTCCTTGGCAAGGACATTGTATGAGATTCCTCAAATGTAAATATCTTCTAATCTGAGCCTTTTAACTAAGACCAGACCCAAACCTACAAGGACAATTTAAGGATTAAACAAAAGAAGCCTGTAATTTCATGGTCAAAGGAACCTACTTGATATCAAATACATTTCTACAGAGATCTCCTTTTTAATCTTGGAGGGTTAAATTTTGCTCCTACCATTGTAGCCTATAAACTTGTGGAAAAGAGGCAATGGGCCTCTAAAACCCATAGCTGCATCACTCTCAAAATTATCTTAATTACAAAGTGTTAACAATTACGAGCCTGCAAACTGAAAACTGTAGCCAATGACACACTGATTTTTATTGTAACTCAATGTTTTCTTGCAATATTAGAGCACAATTGTAATTTTGGAAGCAAATCTCAATTTTAAACAATCTATTTTCTTTAAAATTAATGGCAAACACATATTTACAGCACAAGGTTTGTATGCCAGTTCTTATGTTCAAGTGTATAACAGTGTAACTTATTAAAGAGACAATATTTTAGATCTTAATCTTCATTAAGTCTAATCTCCAGGCCAAGATTCACATGAAACACCATGCCAATTTAGGAGCGTCCCAAAGGCCTGTATTTCCTGGATTGCGTCATGCCATGTGGTGTTCAAAATGGCGACTACCCTAAACTACCAGCCTTAATCGTCATGCCACGTGTTCAAAATGGCGACTACCCTAAACTACCAGCCTTAACCTAACTTTTGTTAATAACATTATACCTTTTAAATCATGTGCAGTGACTTAAGCCAATACTCTATAGTCAAGACATGTAAAATATACCTTTAAATCCAATTATAAACAAGAACAAAGCATGAGTGGCGTTAGGCCACGTGTAGTTAGTTAAGATGGCTCTAACACTGAATTACCAGTTTTAAACTAACCTTTTCTTAATAACACTATACCTTTTACATAATAACCAATTAATTTATAACTCTTTAGTCAAGAAATGTAAAGCCTTATATCATTAAAACCAATTAAAAACAAGTATAAAGCGACTACATGAATTTCACAAGCCAAACCAAAGTCTTCCCAAATCTCGAGGTTTCTGGGCTTTTAAGAGCGGCTTTTTCCCCAGCCATGTTTCTGTCTTGGGTGAGTGAGCTACGCTGCTGCAGCGTGGCTTTGAATCAATCCCCACACAAACTGTGGCTAGCTCAAAAGGTTACCAGCAGATGTAATCTTTACCAATTTTTTCTTTTTAACATGAAACAGTCATTCACACAAAGACACAGAGAGGACATAAACATACACATAGACAGTCGGTGCACCGGGACAAACACGGAAAGATACACAGAAAGTTAAGCGTGCTTGTTAAGCAATTGCATCCATTTTCCTCTTTAAACAGCTCTTAGAAGCTGTGGACATATGCCTATTTTTAAAAACCCCTTTCTTTTCGCCGAAATCAGCTCTTACGAGCTTTGGGCAAATGCCTACCAAATTCCTTCCCCATATTTCCCTATCTTATCAACCCAAGCAGTCCTGCGCTGGGTCCACGCAGTATGCTTGAAAAACTGTATCCATTCCTGCACTCACAACCATAGACACGAATTCACTAGCGCTAGTTTTGCCCTCTATGTTGCTTACCGTGCGGACACCATTAATTTTCACCTTTTCCACGAAGCTTCGCTGGATAGGGCTACCTCAAGAAATTCTCTCGTGCCAGGTCTTCCCACGTTCAGGCGCCACTATGTAGCCGCCAGCAGCTACATGTAAACCAGGTTACCTGTTGAGAGAATTTTGGGGTCATAGGGAAGAGCGGCGAAAAGAAAGTACGGCTAAGTCAATGTTCACTGATCAAAGCCGTAAACTTTAATGGCGCCGGACCTTTTAACAGTTTGGGCAAACCCTCCCCCCAGACTCCAGGCTGAGTTCCGGTGGAAGTTGTCTAGCTTCTCTTGGAGGTCTTCGTCTTGACTGCTCCGGCAGCTGGGTGGGTCACCTGTTTAATTCAGGAATCCCTATACACGGAGGAACAATGAGCTTGACCTTTACTACGTGCACTCCACCCTAGGTGGAGCAGGATCCTGGCATTCTGGGAGAAGTTAACCTTGACCAAAGTCAAACTCTGACCAAGTGCAAGACTGCCCCAATATGGCTCTGTACAAATGGGTTTAATTGGGCCCCGAGTTAACAAGGGCCAGGTGGCAGCATTGAATTGCGAGAGACAAGGTGATCGTAGTTATTATAATGGACAGCGCAAACAAAACAATGTTTATAATAACGTACCCCATAATGGGCAGAGAGGTGGAATTTATAATGGTATGACTCGTTTGGACTTTTGGTGCTGGCTAATCGATCATGGTGTTTCCAGGGATGAAATACATAGGAAACCTACTGCATATCTGTTTGATCTGTATAAGCAGAAAAATCCTCAAACAAATGATAGGAAGGCTGCACTGGATCATGGCAAAAGGCAGTCTCGGCCAGTGAATCAATTTCCAGACTTGAGCCAGTTTACAGATCCAGAACCCCTTGAATGAAGAGGTGGCCGGGTTCCCCTGAGGAAGGATCTTGATAAGACACCTAAAAGTTTTGCTGTTAGTCTTTCTCCAATTCTTCCCCAGAGGGACCTACGGCCTTTTACAAGGGTAACTGTACACTGGGGGAAAGGAAATAATCAGACTTTCCGGGGGCTATTGGATATCGGTTCTGAATTGACACTGATTCCAGGAGATCCCAAAAAACATTGTGGCCCTCCAGTTAGAATAGGGGCTTATGGAGGACAGGTGATTAAAGGAGTTTTGACTGATGTGCGACTCACAGTAGGTCCAGTGGGTCCCCGAACACATCCTGTGGTCATTTCCCCAGTTCCAGAATGTATAATTGGGATAGATATACTCAGAAATTGGCAGAATTCTCATATTGGATCTCTGACCTGTGGAGTGAGGGCTATTGCAGAAATTGCTGCCACAATCAAGGACTTGAAAGATGGAGGGGTGATGGTTCCCACCACATCTCCCTTTAACTCTCCCATCTGGCCAGTGCAGAAGACAGATGGATCATGGAGGATGACAGTTGACTATCGAAAATTAAATCAGGTAGGAACTCCAATTGCAGCTGCTGCACCAGATGTACTTTCGTTACTTGAGCAAATTAACACATCTCCTGGAACCTGGTATGCAGCTATTGACCTGGCAAATGCCTTCTTCTCAGTACCTGTACATAAGGACCACCAGAAGCAATTTGCTTTCAGTTGGCAAGGCCAGCAGTATACCTTTACAGTTTTGCCTCAAGGATATATTAACTCTCCTGCCCTGTGTCGTAACTTAGTTAGAAGGGACCTTGATTGTTTGTCTCTTCCACACAATTTCACATTGGTGCACTATATTGATGATATTATGCTGATTGGACCAAGTGAGCAGGAAGTAGCAACCACTTTGGATTCATTGGTAACACATATGCGTATTAGAGGATGGGAAATAAATCCAACCAAGATTCAAGGACCATCTACTTCAGTGAAATTCTTAAGAGTACAGTGGTGTGGGGCATGCAGAGATATTCCTTCTAAGGTGAAAGATAAGTTATTGCACCTGGCCGCTCCCACCAGCAAGAAAGAAGCACAATGTTTAGTGGGTCTATTTGGATTCTGGAGACAGCACATTCCTCACTTAGGTGTGTTACTCAGGCCTATTTACCGAGTGACTCGGAAAGCTGCTAGCTTTGTGTGGGGCCCAGAACAGGAGAAGGCTCTTCAACAGGTCCAGGCTACTGTGCAGGCTGCGCTACCACTTGGACCATATGATCCAGCAGACCCAATGGTACTTGAGGTGTCAGTGGCAGATAGAGATGCTGTTTGGAGCCTCTGGCAGGCCCCTGTAGGTGAATCACAGAAGAGACCTTTGGGATTTTGGAGCAAAGCTCTACCGTCATCTGCAGACAACTACTCTCCCTTTGAAAAACAGCTCTTGGCTTGCTATTGGGCCTTAGTGGAAACTAAACATTTGACAATAGGACACCGAGTTACTATGCGACCTGAACTGCCCATCATGAGCTGGGTGTTATCAGACCCTCCAAGTCATAAAGTAGGGCATGCACAACAGCAGTCTATTATCAAATGGAAGTGGTATATACGTGATTGGGCCAGAGCAGGTCCTCAAGGCACAAGCAAGTTACATGAAAAAGTTGCTCAGATGCCTATGGTTTCTACTCCTGTTACAATGCCATCTGCTGCCAAGCATGCGCCTATAGCCTCATGGGGTGTTCTCTATGACCAGTTGACTGAAGAAGAGAAGACTAGAACCTGTTTTACTGATGGCTCTGCCCGTTATGCAGGCACCACCCAGAAGTGGACAGCTGCAGCATTACAACCCCTTTCTGGGACAAGCCTGAAAGATACAGGTGAAGGAAAATCTTCATAGTGGGCAGAACTTCGGGCAGTACACATGGTATTACAGTTTGTTTGGAAGAAGAAATGGCCAGATGTATGATTGTTCACTGACTCATGGGCTGTAGCCAATGGATTGGCTAGATGGTCAGGGACATGGAAAGATCACAATTGGAAAATTAGTGAGAAAGACATCTGGGGAAGAAGTATGTGGATAGATCTCTCCAAATGGGCAAAGGATGTGAAGATATTTGTGTCCCATGTAAATGCTCACAAAAAGGTGACTTAAGCTGAGGAGGAGTTCAATAATCAAGTGGATAAGATGACCCGTTTTGTGGACAGTCAGCCTCTTTCCCCAGCCATCCCAGTTATTGCCCAGTGGGCACATGAACAAAGTAGCTATGGTGGCCGAGATGGAGGTTATGCTTGGGCTCAGCAACACGGACTTCCATTCACCAAGGCTGACCTGGCTACAGCTGCTGCTGAATGCCAGATCTGCCAACAGCAGAAATCAACACTGAGTCCCAGATATGGCACATTCCTCGAGGTGACCAGCCAGCAACCTGGTGGCAGGTTGACTATATTGGACCACTTCCCCCGTGGAAAGGACAGCGTTTTGTTCTTACTGGAGTAGATACTTATTCTGGTTATGGATTTGCCTTTCCTGCACGTAATGCTTCTGCCAAAACCACCATCCGTGGACTCACAGAATGCCTTATCTATTGTCATGGTATTCCACACAGTATTGCTTCTGACCAAGGAACTCATTTCACAGCCAGAGAAGTGCGACAGTGGGCCCATGATTATGGAATTCACTGGTCTTACCATGTTCCCCATCATCCTGAAGCAGCTGGTCTGACAGAAAGATGGAATGGCCTTTTGAAGACACAGTTACGGCGCCAATTAGGTGGCAACAGCATGGAGGGCTGGGGCAGAGTTCTTCAGAAGGCAGTAAATGCTTTGAATCAGCGTTCAATATATGGTACAGTTTCTCCCATAGCCAGGATCCATGGGTCCAGGAATCAAGGCGTGGAAAAGGGAATAGTTCCACTCACTATCACTCCTAGTGACCTTCTAGGAAAATTTTTGCTTCCTGTCCCCACAAATTTAGGTTCTGCTGGCCTAGAAGTTTTGGTTCCAGAGGAGGGAGTGCTCCTACCAGGAGCCACAAGAAACATTCCATTGAACTGGAAGCTCAGACTTCCCCCTGGCCATTTTGGGCTTCTAATGCCCTTAAACCAACAGGCTAAGAAAGGAATAACAGTGTTAGGAGGGGTGATAGATCCAGATTATCATGGGGAAATTGGATTGCCTCTCCACAATGGAGGTAAGCAGGATTATGTCTGGAGTGCAGGAGATTCCCTAGGGCGTCTCTAAGTGCTACCATGTCCTGTGATTAAAGTCAATGGGAAACTACAACAGCCTAATCCAAGAAGGATGACAAAGGACACAGACCCATCAGGAATGAAGGTATGGGTCAGTCCTCCAGGAAAAGAGCCAAGACCTGCTGAAGTGCTTGCTGAAGGTGAAGGAAATACAGATTGGGTAGCAGAGGAATGTAGTTATAAATATCAGCTAAGGCCACGTAACCAGTTGCAGAAACGAGGATTATAAGTAATATGAATGCTTCTACCTTATTGTGTTGAAAATACATTTGTCTTTCTTCCAATCCCTTTAACATCAATTGGTATTGAAACACTAAAAGAATGTTCCCAAGGGACATTTCCCCATTGTAAATTTACAAATGTGTTTGCAATTGTATGAGGAATAGTTATATCATGTTAGGCGTATTCACAATCTTGTTATTGCTTCATGTGGGCATGAGATATTATTTGTGTCAAGTTGACAAGGGGTGGATTGTAGTGGCTATCCCTGGTTGTCAACTTGACCATATCTGGAATGAACTACAGTCTAGAATTGGAAGGCTCACCAATGATCCTAATTTGGAGGCTCAGAGATAAAAGTTTCTGACCTGGATCTTGGCATGGAGACCTTGAAGCATAGTGGCTAAGACAAGGAGATCTCTGAGTTCAAGATCATTTGGGATTAAAGGCATGGATGCACACACCTTTAATCTGGGCCACACTCTCTGCTGGAGACCTACAGCCTTTAATCTGGGCTACACCCTCTGCTGGAGATATATAAGGGCATTTGAAGAAGGAAGATTCTCTCTCACTCTCCCTTGCCTGCTTGCCTCGTGGGACTAAGAAACTGCTAGATCCTTGGACTTCCATCCACAGCTGCTGCTGATCATTGTTGGGGAGTTGGACTATAGACTGTAAGTCATCGACAAATTCCCTAACTATATAAAGACTATCCATACGTTCTGTGACTCTAGAGAAGCCAAACTAATACAGCATATTTGTCAATGGTGGTGCTGTGAACCGCTTCATGAATTGTCAGTTTGTTCAGGATTCTGCATGAACAACCAAAACCATCTTCACAGATATAAAGGATCAAACCCAGAGATTGCACTGATGACATTTTGAAAAACTTAATGTTTATTAAGCTCATCTCAGGCTTTTTCCAAACTCCTGTTCTGAGCATCTTCCTTGCTTTATTTCTAGGTAGTTCCCAAAGTTTGAATGTCTTTCAAATGATTTTCTATGTCAGACCATCCTGTTTCATCTTTGTTTCAATGGAGCAAGTTTCTTTTCTGATTTCTGAAATCCTTCCTTTCCTAGACTCTCCTTCTGCACCATTAATGCTGGTAAACTTTTAAATGCCGTGCCACTATAAGTGGCACTTATTTGGGAGGTATTTTATGATTTATGTGTCTGAAATTCTTGGATTTTAGAGAAGAAAATGTAGTTTACTATACTTAAATTCAACCAAGTGTCTAAGTAGAAACTAATGAATGAAGAAATAAAGGTTATATACTCTAGTTCCTAACCTAGAAAAAGCATGTAGTAGGTCACCACAGGTAGCTTTGCAATTAGAAAGTATTTGTTTTTGATGTCTGAATGAAATTTGATTTTTTTTTCCATCTAGAAAGCCAAATCTTTTTGTATAGGACACACTTTTTCAGTCACACATTTTATCATAGACACACT
Source organism: Apodemus sylvaticus (assembly GCF_947179515.1). Lineage (NCBI taxonomy): Eukaryota > Metazoa > Chordata > Mammalia > Rodentia > Muridae > Apodemus > Apodemus sylvaticus. Next base: position 72,367,741 of record NC_067486.1, on the reverse strand, counting down.
AAATGAAAAAGAGAGACTTCTCAGAGAAGTTTAATGTTTTTTTCTTAAAAAGTGCCAGTATTCTACATGCAAGAATATCTCAAGATTTTAAGTTCTTTTCACTTCAGGAATGTGGTGGTGTATAAACATTTTACAAAGCTGATCTCAAAAAAACAATGACTTGAATAATCTGTGCTTTAATGCAGAAACAAATATTAGTTTGCTCAATTTTTTCATATAACATGTTTATTAAACATTTTACTGTCAATTGTTTACTAAGATTATATAACACTTTACCTTAAAATGGAGCTAATAACAATTCTATTCATGGTTATATATTTTATGTTTTTAAATAACGTTGAGTAAAATGAAGGCTACTGTCATTAAATTGTGCTTGGAGCAAAGACAAAGAAATATCAGCTTATTGTTTCCACGAGTAAAACTAATGATGCAATGTTCATCACACTATTTTAATGCTGTTGTAATGTTAAGGATTCTCTTTGTCCTGCTATTATTTGTGAATGAAGCTCAGTATATTACCCCTGAACATTAGCAATCTTCTTTCGATTTGGACTTAAATCTTGATTTTTAAATATGGACTCCAAAATGTCCCCATAAAGATCAGCATTTCCCTTCCTTTGATTATCCCTCAGCTAGACTTTGAGCATCAGCTTGAAATTTCTACTGGGAATTATAGCCTTCTAAGAAACATTTTAGACATTGAAGCATTATCAGTGCATTAGAGGGGATTAAAAATCATCAACGTTCTGCAGTGGTGTGTGCTTTAGTATTGTTCCCACCTGTTTCATTTTTATTATAAAGTGGCAATTTGTACTATCATTAGAAATATACATTTATATATAAAGTTTCACATTCAAATCTCTTTATTTTTGGCTACCTAATGAAAGACCACAGAGCAAATAAAAAGGTTATATAATATATCCTCATTTCAGAAGCATATGTATATATACACATATATATTTGTAGAACAATCCACAGTTTTAAGTGTGATGCTGGCTTTAAAAAATGCTATTTACAGTCTATGACAGAGTAATAGCCTTAGCTTTTTATGGCATTAAAATGAGCAGGGTTTTTTAGGTTTGACTGTGTCTCACTGTGTGCAGAAGAAATCAACCTACTTCATGGAAAACCTTCTCAAAAGCAAGTCCTTGTATTCTAAGTCACAGATATAAGGAGAGATTTTCTAATTCTGGGTCTATGTTTTAAAACATAAATCAACATTGAAGTGATCATGTTTCTTCACTAAGCAACCGGGGGGGTCCCAGGTTGGGCCTGAGGACCATTTAATACATAACAAAGAAGCTGTACTCCATCCTTTCTCTTTTTTGACTCCCCTCAACATCTCCTTATGGCGATGACAGAATCACAAACAGAAAAAAAAATACCAAGCAACAGCATCACCATTTTCTTAGGTAGAAGAGTTATTCTGTATAAATGTCCAGATTGGATTGAGACCCATAATGAATCACAATAGGTTATTGTCTATTCTCCGTGGCTAAAAAAAATGTCTTATGAACTTCATATGTGTAATTCAAAACCAAAACTATCACTATGATCAAGAAAAGGATGGCTTAGTGTGTTTCAGTCTCCTGAGGCACACGGTCTCTAAGCTAGCAGATGAAACTTCAGCACCATTTGTTTCTAGACCTCAAACATCTAGCTAAAATATCAAGTAAAGAATATTGACCAGAGAGCTATTTTGTGAGACTCACAGAGGCTTTGTGATATCACGCCCATTTACTTAAAACCTAATAAGGGCTCCTATAGTTCTCTACCAGAGTCCTCTCCTGGGATTATCCCCCTGCATTGTTTTAGAAACAACAAAAAGAGAACCCTTATTACAATGAAAGAACAGGTGATAAAAGAGCTAGGCAACAGAACAAAGACTGTCACAGTGAAGAAATATTTTACTTGAAATAAAGCTGAAAAATAACCATTGAACCTGACCCATATTTCTTAAATGAAATTGAATGATTATATTTTTATATTTTTCATATATTTTAAAGTGAATACAGTGAATATCAGTTCTATTTATGATTTCAGTATACATCAGTGGCAACCAGAAATGAGCAAATGTCCACCTTGTGCTCTAAATAGCATTTTTTTCAGGTCTGTGATTAAAAAAGAATGTGAGGCCTTTGATTTGTTCTTGAAATCAGGTGCAAATGATAACAAAGCAGATTTCCAAAACACATCTACATTTCCTTACCATGATATGGAGGGCAAACTAGAGACAGACTGAGTATTTAGAAAGCTCCTTTTTAACTATTGATAGGATGGGGACAAAGGTGTCTGAATGATGAACAATGGACAACCACTGAAAATAGAGAAGGGATTTTTATTAGAGATTAATATCAGCATTGTATTTTCATAAATAATAAGGTTAAATTCCTATCATGAACTCCTCAGAGAGATGGGCAATTGTGATTTCCACCAATTACATTTCCTGTGGACACTCAGTTCATTATGGTTGAGTAAACATATCACCTTAAAAACTCCAGGCACTTCCCTTTAAATAAGCCCATGATCCATTTTGTTGAAGCCTATTTATTTATTTGTTTATTTATTTATCTATTTATTTATTTTTAAAGAAAATAAGGCTTTGTGCTTGGGGCTTGTTTGGTCCTGGGAGTGGCAGGTGTACTTATGATCAAGTTGCATCAACAGTGACAACGAATACAACTTCTGGATTTGTGTCTTTACATGGTTGTACTTTTCCTAAAAGATTTTACAAATAGAGCAACATTCCAGTATATATATATATATATATATATATATATATATATATATATATATATATATTTAAATATATATATAATGAATCTGTTACTTTACATATATTCTGATTTAAAATCTGTCCAAAAACTTTGTCTCTGTGCATAACATCTATTCTTCTAAGCCTTATGGTAAAATTCCCCTAGTACATTTTCTGCCACCCTCCAGAAAACATAAATAGATAATTTATAGGGCAAGAATCACACAAAAGAATGTTTGTGTAGAGGATAGACATTATGTTGACCTTAATAGAATACAGCAACCCATAGGAAGGTTTGAAGTGAGGGCTTAGATCTTCTGCAAAGTATGTATTTTAGGGAGTCATAGTTGGAATAATACATGCTGGACAGTAGAGATATAGGAGAAGTTACATGCTTAAGTCTTCTCATTATGGAATCCATAAAGCTGCAAACTTTTTTAACATTCTGGTTTGGTTTGTTTGAATTTGGATTTCTCTACCCCATTCCTGATATCCAGAGGGGAGTAGGTCTAGTAATTTCAATGTTGTGGTATAGCTTCATGTCTTTGTTAATGTTCTCTAGTATTTCAGAGTTTTAACAGTGTTCTTGCTTGCTCTTTTGTGGAGTTCTTTTTCATGACACAAACCTATCCACAAAATCCTGTCTAACGAAATCAAAGCTGTTGATTCCACAATTTTTCCTCTCTGTCCCTTGATAATTCTATGTTTAGCTAGTTATCTTCTGTTATTTAGAACACAGAATTATTGCAAACTAGACTTACAAATGTGGATAAATCCAACAAACATGCCATTGGCTTCATAGATGGTAAGGTAGAAATTTCACAGTCATACATCCTAATTTCTTCTAGAGTTTTTAAAAAAAAAAAAAACAACATACACACAAAACTCTGGCAATGAAAAAAGGCAAATAAATTTTGCTTTGAGACTATATCTCAGACTTATTTCCTTGTCTAAAACCCACATTACTTCTCTCCTGCTGCAAGATATGGTTAGAAAAAAAATCAACTTTCTATGACAGCTAGACATTCACATTCACACTCAAAGATACCCAGACTAAGACTAGATGGAAAATACAAGAAGCCTATGCTCCTTTACCAGATGCCAGGGAGTTCCCTAAGTGTCCTCAGGAATACATTAAAACCCTTTTCACTGAATGCCAAAAAAATAAATAAATAAATAAAATTCCAGATCAATACCTAGATAAAAATATAATATTCTTCTTAAAGAATTTGCAACTCTTTACAAAGTAATTAAATCAGCTAATATGATTAAATTCAACATAAGTGTTTCCTTTTCTAAATAAAAAAAATATTACTAACATAAAGAATAAATTTAAAACTTTTCTTCTTGCAAGTTGGTCCCTGGCTATATGTCTAACAGAGATTAGAAGAATTTAATTTTGACATGTTCAATTTTATGATTGAAAGACTATTCTGGAAACAGAATGTAATTGTGTATCACAGACAGAAAAGTGTAAAGAAAATACAAAGATGAAACAAAACTGCACATTTCCAAATGCACTAAAACTTAATAGGATTTGCAATTCAACATTTTAAGTGGCTTTCTCAAAACCTTTTACATCCATTCAATGACTGTGTATTGTCTGCATTACAGCCTGTCTTCATTACAATTAGCCCTCTGTTAATAACAACACAGTTAAATTTAATGTTTGTGGAGTCCGATTTATTTTTTTCCTTTGCTCTTATATGCAGTAATTGTTATGCATGTGAATTTTCTACCACATTGCAACAGGCAAGCTTTGGTTCAAATTTCTTGTCCTACACAAAGGAAGATTTTGAGTGCAGAATCTCAGCTACTAAGTCCTGTGATGCTGTTTTATTATTTTCTCTCTTGTTGGGCGGATTTACTGGAGAAAATGGGGAAAGGGAGGGAGAAGAAGGGAGAGGGAGGAGAGGGAAGGTCAGAAGAGTTCTTCGCTAGGCTATGTCGAATCTTGATTCACGACTTTGCCTCCATTCATGGTGGGTGTTCCCGAACTTTTCCTCGAGCGTCCTTGTTTTTCTCCAATTTCATGTAGTGATGGTTCTCTATACATACACACTGAAAGAAAAAATTCAAAAAAATACTTACTTATTATGATCAGTATAAATCTAGCTTCAATCAATTTCTCAAATTTGATTTTAAAATATTTTTCACTGACATCACCAGCTCTTCTCCCAAATGTTCTGTGGAAGTCAATGCTTGAATCTATATAGGCTCTTAAAAAATATAATACAACTCTTATTGAGAGGAGAAATTGGAAATACCCTATTTAAAATTACACAACTTTTGCTTCTAAATCCTTATGGTATAGCCTAGTTTCTGGAGGAGGATATTTCTTGACATGCTCCCAATCTTTACTCCATTGGAAGACTTATGACACTGCTGGAGCCATAAATTTTTAGCTCCAATTTTCACAACATCCTTCATGAGAGGTCATATTTGAATGAGGATTTAGAAGTAGAAAATTATCAATGCATTTCCTTAATTGGCCCAAACTTCCCTCACTCAAATCAAGAAGTCAAGCCTGCTCCTTAGCTCCTCTTCAACAGGAAGTATGGCTATTCAACTTATCATTAAGTCACATCCTCCCTTCTTTGCCTGGGCTAATGTTGCCATCTGTGAGCTATCATGACTGTTGCTCAATCATTGCTTAGAAGGGACAGGTTTTCCAATTCATAGCTATTCTTACAAGATAAATCACCATAGTGAGCCCTTTTGCTACACTGGGCCTATATTATAATAGAGACAAATGTATCTACATCGGCATATTTCACTTAAGCATCAGGAGTTTCTCTCTTGAAATGAGAACAAATAAGCATCTTTGTCTATTCTGTCTGTCATCACCACAATGATTCAGTAATGTGAATGCTGTTTCCAACATCAAGAAGTTTCCTTTGTTGGGTATGAATGGAGAGTACTATACATCTTTGGAAATTGTACTATTTGGTCCACAGACTGACTCAGCTGCTTATTGACAGTATCAACTCAGACTGAAAAAAGAAAAGACATTTTGATCTGCATAAACAGATAACAAATATTTAAAATGATCAAGAAAAAAATCAGACTGTTCACTAAAATCTTAGATAACATGTATTTTAGAAGACGCAGTATAAAGTGCTCTGGCAAGAGCCATTACACCACATCCAAAACCTAGACTAAAAAATACAAACACTAGTACAAGTTTCTTCTAGTGCATTTAGTAGCATGTAGTACTGTGCATTTATACTAAGTAGGGATATTGTTACTATGTGACTTGTGAGTCATTAGTTCCATGGTGGGTTTGAGATACATTTTTAGTAAGCTTACAGGTGTTGCTGATGTCAGTGAAATGCAATACACACTCTCTCAGTAGTACAGACTGTAGCTATGAAATATACTTATTCAATGTCCTCTGAAAGTAGTTTTCACATGTATTCTTCAAAGAAGTTTTAAAATATTTTTAATATTAAATATTGCCAGAGATTCTTCTAATATCTCCAAATGCCATTGGCTGAAACAGGACAATGTAACCTATAGTCAAGCTATGAACTACTAGCTCAGAGAATTAATTCTACTGCTTACTAATGGCTAGATCAATGTCCTATCTTTAACAAAAGCAACAAAAAGAATCTTGGAAAATTCTTATAGTGTATCCACATAGACTCTTAAAGTCCCTCAAGTTTACTACCTCTTAATTGTATTTCTGTTATGAGGAAACTAGAGCAATGCAAGAAATCTCAAAGGTAAAAGCAAACTTTTATTTGTGCATAATATATCCACTTACTGTGGCTGGCTAATGCACAAGGGAGCTCAAAGCTAATGAAGTGGTTCCATTAGAAAGCAATTCACAGGATGCCATGAAGCAGCTTTTAGAACTCCATCATGTAATCAGCAATGAAAACCTACAGTCTTCACTAAATTATAATCTTAATGGGGAAAAAAACAGAAAAAAAGTACAGGGACGCAGATTACTTCGACATCATCATTGGGTGATGTGTGATACTGACTGATTATCACTAAATAATGCATTTGTATTGCTGCATTTGCTAGAATTACAGTATCCCTTCTGGTCTCACTATATTGCTTCTACTCAAGTTATATATTTGGACTTTTATTTTTACATATTTCCTGTTTCTCACATATTTGTAAATTAATTCATATGTGAACATACAAATATTGGCACTAAAATGAATGATGCAGACAATTTTTCCAATAATTGACACCTACTGGCCATCCCTGAAAAATGAGTCTGCAAGGAGATAGCCAAACTGAGCTGTGGGATTTTGCAGTTTGTAAAAGTGAAGCTTAATAATGCCACAGCAGAAGATGCAATTTTCTTTTAGACTAACTCAATCACTATCCCCATTATATCCCATTAAACTGAATAATAAAGTTCAGTGTTTTAATAAACAAAATGATTAACAAGCCTGTTTTCCAGTTCATTGAAAGAAATTGTCTCTTTCCCTCAATGAGTGAAACAGGTATTCCAGTTTCTGCTTGCTGCTTACAAACTAAATTTGGATGCAGATTTACATGCAGGTGGAGAGCAAGGCATGCAGGAAAAGAGGAAGGATGGAAAGGAGAGGTAGGATGTGATGGTGGCCATCTCCAGTAGTCATGATAATTCTCTGTGAGTCCAGTTCTGAATACTTCAGGATAAATGTTGCAAGAATTTATAAAGAGACAGATTACAGGGTGCCCAACAAATATTTAAGTTGAAATGTAAATTGTTACCCACCACTTGAAGTTGATCTCATTTACTAGTTATTATAGTGCTGTGATCATCATAGATCAGAAACTATTATGGTCAATTTTAAATCATAATGCACCTGACCTCCCTGGTGTCAGAGAGCAAGCAGTGGCAAAGCCAGGATGCAACTGTCTAGATGCAAGTTTTGATCAAAGTAAGATACAACGGGTTAATATTAGACTATGTTTACATTATTATGGTGGCATATTATTTAATGTTTAACTTGGTCTTTCTTTTACTAAATATTGCTAGTGTGGTTAAGAAATGGGTCTGAAATCATATACCGTGTAGATATGCTAAAACAAGTAGGTGGGAACTAACAAGCGTGGACAGGTATGTAGAGACGTTGGAACCCTTATATATTGTTGCTCAGAATGAAAGATGGCACAGCCACTTTAATAAATGATGATTGTTAAGACAATTGCAAACAGGATTCCCAAGGCATCGAACAGCTGCAATTCTGGATATATAACAAAACAAAAAGGAAAACAAAAAGTCACTTGAACATATTTCACATACCCATAATTATGGGGAGGGATGCCGGTCATGGCTTCTAAAGGAAGGATAAATGTAACAGCACCAAAATGGTAAATTCTCTTTTTGTATTTTCTTGCAATTAAAAACATCCAAATTGCCCTGAATATAAGTAATAAGCAAAAGAAGTAACTATCTGGGTGGGGGAAATGGCTCAGCAGTTAAGAACACTTAATTGTTCTTGCAAGGGATTCTGGTTCAGTTCTGAGAACCCACGCAGTGGTTCAGAACCACACGGAATTGTAATTTCAGTGAATCTGATACTCTCTTCTGGCCTTCTCAGCCACCAGCATGCCCCCAGTGCAAGGCACTTAACACACATATAAGGAAACACTCAAACATGCAAAATAAATAGATTTCTTATTAGCCTCTGTAAATTCAACTTCTTCCTGGTAATAAGAAATATGTCACAGTGTTGACACGAAAGAGTGGGGAATTGAGATATAATCTAGATAATATACGCTTGGGAAGCAGATTCAAGTATTCAATGAGAAAAATCTATGGCTGCACTGCTTATTCCATTCAGTCATTTGATGCTATGAACAATTACAACCTTCCTTGGACATACTGTGAAGTTAAACATAAGTATGGGATAAAATAACACAGGGAAGTGGGAAGGGAGAAGTGACCTAGGGCTATGTAGCCTCAGACCTTATCAAATTCCATCCTGACAACTGGAAAGCTTGATCACTATATGTGAATATATGCCAGTCTAATTTTCATAGGATATGGAGAGTAAATAACATGTTCACACATCAAATACACAAATATCTAGAAAAAATAACTCAATCACTGCTATCAAAATTATTTACATGGCATGAATTTAGCCAGTCAGTTTAGACAAGAAAAATCTGAATCTCACAGCCCAGCTCTCAAACAAACAAACAAACAAACAAACAAAACAAACATATTTGAAAAGCTTCATCAATTGTTTAGTTCCCTGCAAATACAGAAGCAGATCTAGCTACGAATTTATTATGCATCTGAGATACATTTATATCTGCTGTGGCTATTCTAAGTTCCAAATCTGGCTGAAACTGCAATATGATTTTGTTTGTTTACTCAAGCTAGTTAATATATGCTTTCATTTGGAAGGATCTTAATTTAGACCTTAAGAAGCTAAGACAAACAATAACTGATAAATTCAGAATAATGAATTCCACATAGGAAATGACAATCGCATAGTCTATCATAAAAATTAATCATGATTTCATACAAGCATCAGAATTAAAATGTGGAGTTCTCTTGTTAATCTGTAACCATTAAAACTGCAGTAGGAAGCTCAAGGAGACATGTTCAGGGATCTGTCTAGACCTTATCTCTACTAGTGATATAAATTTCACAACTCCTGGGCACAGTTCAAAAACAGTTGGAGCACATGCCAGATAACAGCTTTTCTCTATTAGCCAGAAAGGAACTAGATCAGTTGTCACAGATCAAAGTACAATCATCGTTAAAGAGAGGGCTTTCTGTTACAGAGAGCTACTATTTCATCAAGAACAAATTTATTTTGTTTTACAAGTTCAAACACTATAATAATACATTCTCGTGGATATTTTTCCTGCACCCTTTGTGTAATGCATCTTGGCCTGTTTCGGGTATGAGGGTAAAGAGTGACATTCTCTTCTTTTTAACAAGAAAAAAAAATCCTAAACTGGAAAATGTGAAAACAAAATGAAACAATACTCTATCTTTCCTGTCTCCTGCATTTCACACACAGTTTCATAGAAGCCCAGATTCAGTGACCTCCCTTGTGACAATTTGAGATAATGTCAATGTAATGTGGAGTATAAGCAATTAACTGTCTTCATCCACATGCTGTGGATGACACTTCTAATACGCTTAAATATACTTATTTATCTATTTTATTGTATGAGCATTGGAGTTTTGCCTGCTTCAGTGTCTGTGTGAGAAAGGTGGATCCCCTGGAAACAGTGACAGTTGTGAGCTGCCATTTGGGTGCTGAGAATTGAACCCAGTCCTCTGGTAGAGCAGTCAGTGCTCTTAATCATGGAGCCATTGGCCCAGCCCCTAATAAACTTTATTTTCAATAGGAATGATTTTATATGTTTAATTGTAATTCTGTCCATACCTAACATATTTTGTCAATAGTTTCAATCCCCCAGTTTCAGGGTTGTTCAGAAATTGTTTTATTTTTTCTCCTTACATCTGGCACGGAATGCTGTCCTTGATCCTACAGCTTCCCTTCTTTCTGTTGAGTAATCAGGTTCAGAAAGTGGACTAAGAATCCTTTGGTTCCTTTTCACCCTCAGAATGTTTCTGTGATGGAATGTCAGTGTTCCCCTGCCATCCCTTCTGCTATGGTGATTTTTCAGTGAATTGTACAGAGACTAGCGTTGCAAGGGAGACATTTCTGTTTAGTTCATTAGCACCAAGTTCAAATCAAAGCATGTTTTATCTCAGCTCTTTCCTTCTCCCTGTCCCCCTGCTCCAATTTGTGCTTTAATTCCTCTCTTCTCATCTTGGCCTTTCTTTACATTAAAACACTGTACCTTTCTAACACAATAGCAGATTGAAGGGAGGGACTCTGGCTCCACTATATAAGTACGATGAGGTAGAGTTTTGGTGACAAAGCATTTGCCATCATATTTAGACACAATGACAGCATAGGTTCCTAAGAAAAATACTCACATCACAGACGAAATACACTAAGAATCACAAGTCTAACCCTTCAATGGGAACAAAATAAACTTGTAAGGTAGATGCTTGTAGCAAGGGTATTGACATCAGGTAGACATATTTGCTGCTTCCTGAGTGTGCTCTGACCACTGCAGGAACATCAATGATCATGGCAGCATGGAATGCTACAACATCTCGTTATAAGCCCTCTGTAAGCTACCAAGTTTGTGATATTATGTGCGGTGTATTTTCCTTTGTTTTTCCATGAAGGACTGCTCTCTTGAAGGCAAAATGTAACTAACACGTGCTACTGGGCCGTCCAATTTTATAACAGAGATCAACCAAGTGTCTTTGGGGTGTGTTTTCCATTCTCCCATGTTCTGTTCTATGGTGTCTGGTTTAAATGAAGCCATCAGAATATGCAGGGTTTCTATGCCACCATCATAGATCATGCTCCCTTAGTTGTCCTTGAAAACTAATATCAAACCAGTGACTTTCTTAAGCACATGAAAGGGTTGAAATGCAGGAGCTACTGTTATTTTGCAAAGGTGGCAATTATGCTTGGTGCCACCTCATGGGTTCCCTTCTGCTGTCGCGCTCATAATAATAAGCATTGGGTATTTCTATAAGCCTCTCTCTTTGTGTGTGTCTCTCTCTCACTCTGTGTGTGTGTGCGCGCGCGCACGCGCACATTCTTATACAAAACTTTAAGCAGGCAAAATTAACAGATGACAAAATAAAAACTTTAAAATGTTACCCGTTTGGAACTCTATACAATATTTATTTTGTATACATCCATATTTTGTATACATCCACACGTGCATGGATACCCACCCCTTCACATAATCACACACACACACACACACACACACACACACACACACATTCACATTTCTCAAATGAAATACTTCTGTTTTTTTTTCTCAGTTAAGAAACTAAGAACCAAAGAGGGTAGATTAATCCAGCATCCAGGGCAGAGTCAACATCAATCTATAAATGATGAACTCTTAACTCTTAAGCTCATGTGCAACCTGTTGAATTTGTTTGTAGTAGAAGGAAAGACAATGTTGAGAATTCTTGAATTGAAAACCTGATCCTCAAATTCACTCATGGGGGTCTTTTCTCTTCTTGCAGCGTTGGTGCATTCTCACTGCATTCCTCTCTTTCCTCCAGAGTGATAGGTCCTACACTATCTCTGTCTTCCTTTAAATTCCAAGAGCTACATTAACCCTTATCAGATAAGAATAAGCACGTACTGCAAGAGTGGTGTGTGTGTGTGTGTATGTGTGTGTGTGCGCGCGCGCGCGCCCGCATGCGTGGGCGTGCATGCGTGTGTGTGTGTGTGTGTGTGTGTGTGTGTGTGTGTGTGTGTGTATGTGTGTGTGTGCATGTGCATGTGCGTGCGCGCGCGTGTGTGTGTGTGTGTGTGTGTGCGTGTGCGTGTGCGTGTGCGTGCGTGTGCGTGTGCGTGTGCGTGTGTGTGTGTGTGTGTGTGTGTTTGTAAACCTGGTCTAACAGATCACACCATGTTTTAAACTGTCACCTAGAAACAGCTGGTATAAGGAGATACTGCACATTTGTACACATACTTGGTAAGTGGCACCCCTCTGTGGACTTCTTAAACATAGCTCAAGCCTATAACAGAAGAGGATGTGCTCTTTGTTAACTTTATTTTGACAGGAAAACCTATTCCTACTCTATTTCTCTTCATTTAATAATCACCGCCATCATTCACCAGTTGCATATGTTCCGAGACTGGAAATCATCATTGATTTCTTTCCATTTTTTTGAATATAACATCTTGGATCTGCAATAAATTCAAATGGATTACTAACTCTAACATAAAAAATAAATGCAGTCAGGATTTCTTTATGAAAAATAATCCAGAGTATGAACTACCTTCACCCTGGTAGAAGATGGTGTGTTTCTAATCCATTAATTTAATTAATGGATTAAAACCCCCTTTCTCCTCCCAGTCTCTCCCTCATATAGCTCCTCCCCCATCTTCCTCTCCCTTTATTTTCTGAGTAGGGGAGGCTGTCCCTGAGTACCTATCTACCCTGGCATATCATGTCACTGCAGTGTTAGGCATATCTTCTCCCACCAAGGCAGCCCAGTTAAAGGAACAGGACCTACAGTCAGAGAACAGAGTCCGGGACAGTGCCGACTCCAATTGTTGGGGGGCCTGCCTGAATATCAAACTGTGATTCTACTACATATGTGTGGGAGTCTAGGTCCAACACATGTATGTTCTTCTGTTGGTGGTTTAGACTCTAGGGGACACAAAATGTCCAGGTTAGTTGACTCAGTCTTCTTGTAGGGACCCAATCTCCTCTAATTCCCTTAACCCTTCCCTAACTCTTGCACAAGACTCTCCCCAATGCTTGGCTGTGGGTTTATGTATCTGTTTCTGTCAGTTGATGGGAGGGGCCTCTCAGGGTGCAATAATGCTAGGCTACTGTCTGCAAGCATAACAGAAATAGTGTCATTAATAGTTTCAGGGCTTGGATCTTGCCTCCCTCCATCTACCTCTTATGACTCTTTTATTTCCCCTTCAGAGTGAAATTCAATTATCCTCCCTGGTCTGTCTTTGTTATTTAGCTTTTTTGGGTTTGTGGATTATAAAGTGGGTATCCTGTAGTATGTGCAACAGAGCTTTATAGCTGAGGCTCATTTAATCCATTTACATCACTATAGAAGAGAAGAAGATGACTTCTAGTGGTGATGTGGGGGAGCTGTCATGAAGTAGATTGTTAGAAGGGCCACTGCATTTGCTGTTGACAGATTCTCTATTCAAATGGAGACAATAGATCCTCTGTTTTAGATGAAACTCATAACCCTTGTCTTCTATCAGTTTCAATGAAAGAAGAATGAAATGAGTAATTTATTTTATTACTAGCAATTTAATCAAATCTTCCTTGGCCTACTCTAATTTCCAAAAAATGGAAAGGTTAAATTGCTCTGTAAATTAATGTACCATTAAAAAAATATCTAACTGTCTTAATATCAGATTATAGAAGAGCTTGGGCAATTAGCATGAAGCAATTTCACACCATAATTAATGTCACATGGAATCTTTTTGGAAGTGTGAGAGCAGGTTAAATACTGGTTTGGAAGTACCAGGCCATAGAAAAGTTTCTGGTATACTGAAATGTTTGTTTCAAGGGTTGAGAAATCATGAGCAGGAGAAGATTTCTATTTTAACATGAAAAGATCACAGAAACAACATGCAACTGTAAATGAGGGACCGAAGTGGGAAGCACATGTCTTGGGAAGAGGTGAAGGTTTTTCGTTAAAGAGTGATTCCAGAGACCAGCAAAAAGATTCTGAGAAGAGTTTCAAGGGTTGCAGAGGGAAGGGAAACTCAAAATGAGGGAGGGAAGGAGACAAAGGGAGGAAGGGAGAGAGAGCCAAAGAGTAATTAATGTGAATATCCGTTCAACAATTAAAGCAAAATTCAACACTATACAAGTTTGGAGATCCATTTTTCTATATTTGTCTTTTAGTGCAGTTCACCACAAAAGAGACTCTTCACACATGCACCATCTAGTTCTTGTTCTGGACAATTTAAAATATTTATCAAAATAAGTTTGTAGTTTTCATCTTCCCAATTGGAGCTTTGCAGCCTTAGGAACCCGGAGCACCCTTCTCCCTTCTCTTTGGTGACCCAGTGTTTAGAAGTGGAAGGGAGTCTCTGCTCTACAAACCAGAGGGGAGATTTTTTTCATCTAAATGCTGTATCCCATAGCATTTTGTCAATACAGAAGAAGATATGGCAGTTCCCATTTTTCTAAATAAAAAAAGATAAAAATATTTTTCTTTTAATCTAGCAAAATTTGAGACACTGAAACTTATAAGCATGGCAAAGTAAATCTCAATTTACTTCTGTGAGGTTGGAAGAATTCATAATTGATTTCACTCTCAAAGATGCTCAAAACTAAAGCAGGTAATTATTTTCTCAATATTACTTAGCAAGCAATTGCCAAGAGTAATCAGAACTAGCCTGTTTCATTTTTTGTTATTTGGTACGTCTTAGGTTATACTTTGTGATCAAGTTTGTAAAATAATTGGAATTAAACCTGCCAACTACATATAGCACTTAACCTGGTGCTAAAACATGCCTATCTGAGTAGCAGTGCTGAATTTTACATTATAACATGATGTAGATATTTAAATTCATTGTGTCTATGAAGAAAAAGTTCCTGAAAGGAGCCAAACTTCACAAAACCTTTTATAAGACTGGCAAATAGCAGAATTTCAGTGAAAGAATGTTTCAGGTCCACAGCTAATTTCCTGGAGTGCATCTTTAGCCCCACTAATAGTCATTTTTTTTGCCCACTTCTATATTTGACCTGACATTCTCATGTCTAACAGGTAGAACCTTTTGGAAGGCATTAACTTATGAAACCCTTTAGCTTTTACTATAACAGAAGGCTGTGATGTCAGAGAACATCAGAGTCTGTAGCAGAGATGTTTTCCCCTATTTTATTCCACTTTATGTCTCCACCAACATATAGCTCCTTAGGTTACAACTTTCTTTGTTATTTTTAAAATTTCATCAAGGTCTTACCACATTGGAATAAACAGTTTAAGGTAACTTAGATCTGTGATATGTGACTATGGTCACACATATTTGATTCCACAGTGCACTCACCCTTATCCTTTTTGAGGTGAGAGTTGTGTTTGCCTGTCAGATGTAGACCTTACTCCATTCAATGCAATGATCACAATATTTTAAATAAACTTAAGGTTTCTATGACCAAACTGGGTCAAAAGCAGCTGACCAATTCAGCCCAACTCAGTCCAGAACACCAAGTCTCAAATTTGGTGACCATCAAAACCACATGGACAGCTTTAAAAGTTGCACATACTTAGGTCACACCCAACTTAAATCAGGTCACTTTGGAAAGTTTGTCAGTTTTGAGAACATCCACATGGTCATGTTACTGTTGTATAAGATACAACAATTGATGTAATTCTACGAGGATTTAAAATTGCATATCTAACAAAGAAAGTGGGTGACATGTAATTGCCCAACATTGGGGGGGAAAATTAATTATCTGTCTCCATTAAAAATGTGAGAAATGTATTCGCATCCTGAATTTAAAACTTAATACTTTAAAAGGGTGGCTTTCAATCGATAAATATCTTGGTAATGTTTTTCTTTCACCAATACGCTATCTTGAAAACTAATAGTTTTGGGGCAGTATACAGGTAGGTGTGTAGGTGTGTAGGTGTGCATGTGAACACACACACACACACACACACACCACAATCATGCACGCTTTATTTTTCATGGGGAATAGTTTGATGAAAATTACTCAACCATCTGGAAGAACTGAGTAGTGAGCTTTTGAAGGAGGAGGGAAGAGAAAATGAGCTGCTTGTATCTTGTTCTTTGTCAAAGAGTCTTTGACCCCCTTTGACTGAAGGGGGAGGTCACCCAAAGACAGTTTAAATCTGGGGTGTCATTTCTAAATGGCAGGAAAGTGTTCGGGCAGCCTCTGCTAATGTTGTAAATTCTAGAGAATACCCAAATAAGTAGAGGCTTATGTGCAGTGTACATAGTATCTGCTTAAATACCAAGTCAGTCCATCCAATAGATGTATCTACAACCACTCATTAACATGGTCATTATGTGGAACAACTGAGAGTGAGGACTGAGGGGAAATGAGCAAGTAGGTAGGCAATTATTATCATGTTATCTATGTAAGAATTACAGATCCTTTAGCTGGGGAACCTTAACTATAGGAATCTTGACATTCAAATGAAATCGACACAGGAATGGTATTAAAGGCAAAGATGTTTGAAGAAAACAAAAACAATCACAATGCTAAAATAACACACTTTGGCTTTCCACCACCTAGGGCTAATCTACTTTACAAAGAACAGCCCATTCATCATGCAGCACTGGGATCTGTCAGGGTGGTAATGGTATAAGCAGTGGGTTTAGAGATTTATAAAGATTTTCTGGAACATTAAAAATAATACACCCAACAACCACTTGTTTAGAAAGCTATATTCCTAATCACTTGCAAGGGTATTATTTCACATTTCTTTTCTAAAAGTACCTTCCAATTATATGCTTTATAATTAGACCATGGAGAGATTATTTAAAAAGTAAAACCCTTTCTTTCAAAATACAGTTTATGACAAAAATACTGTTGATGTTAGGTTTTGATTCAGAACAAGCAGATAACTAAATAACAAATTACCAATGATAGAAAGAACTTATAAAACTATATTTTATTCATTCACTAATTTAATAAAATAAATGTGTCTAGACTGTTTTATATGTAAATATATTGCAAGGTTCCACCAGAGTTTATGGTTATTCAGTGAGGTACTTATAAAAGTGCTGCACATCCTGTCAGAGGAGATGAAATAATACATACATCCCTACAGGATGTCTCTGATTATCTATCTATCTATCTATCTATCTATCTATCTATCTATCTATCTATCTATCTCTATCTATCTATCTCTATCTATCTATATCTATCTCTATCTATCTACCTATCTATCTATCTATCATCTATCTATATCTATCTATCTATCTATCTATCTATCTATCTATCTATATCTCTCTACCTATCATCTATGAATCTCTTCCCTCTCTCTCATCTAGATTAATTTTATTTATATAGTTGTTTTGCTTTCATGTCTGTCTATATGTATACTGCATGCATTCAGTGCCTCAGGAGGCAGAAGTGGATGTTAAGTCTCCTGGAACAGAAGTTACAGCTACTGTGAGCTGTCATGTAAATTGACATGGAAATTGGGTGCTGGAAATTGAACCTGGATCCTCTGGAAAAGCAACTAGTGTTCCTACCTGCAGAGTCATTTCTCAAGATCCTTCCATCATGTCCTTTTCCTTCATGTTAAGGTATTAACTGAAGCTAATATCTGAATGGAGAACAAATTATTGATGCTCTGAAAGGGTTTGAAGCACTTTCTATACAGTCTTAAATGAGTCTTTCTCTCCTGGAGTATAAATCCTGATTCTCTACTTTAGATTTTAACCAAAACCTCACCCTACAAGTTATTTATATCTTGATTTTTTTTGTGTGTTTGATGCACCCTACAGGTTATTTATATCTTGATTTTTTGTGTGTGTAATGCAAAGATGAATATATAAACAACTGTATAATATGGAGGTGTTTAGTTTATCAAATTAACAATATACCTATTAGACAGGTACTAAATAAGAACAAATATAAACATGTGTGTATGCATGTGTGTGTGTGTGTGTGTGTGTGTGTGTGTGTGTGTAGAAGGGGAAGATTATGCAATTTCATTGTTGAAAATTTCAGAAATCATACAGTCAAAATTATTTTGCATAGTGGGAAATTAAGAGCATTAAAAATAATAGGTACTATAGTTGTTATATTTCCTTGATGAATTGGTCTCTGTCTTTTTTTATATTTGATCTCAAAGTGTATTTTATCTGATGTAAGTATAGATGCAGCTGATGGCTACTGGTTTCAATTAGTGTGGAAGATCTTTTTTGTTTACTCACTGTGTACACTGCTGAAGGGAACTTCTTGTGGACAGCATACTGTTGGATTGGGTGACTCACTGAGTTATTTATTTCTACGATTATTGGACCTTCATGTTCTTTATTTTTTAAAAAACTATTCAGCCTATATCTTATTAGTTTTAAAATAAATTTCCTTTTATTTTTATTAACATATTAAAAAATAATACTCACCAAGGAGGCAATGCATGCTTAATTCTTTTTATCCCAGTTTGAACATGGCACTCCAGTAATAGTCCTTTGTAGTTATCTTCAGTATGCATCTTTATATCATTTCATAAACACTTGTCTTAATTCTGCTGGGTTTAAATTCAGGCTAGTAAGTGATTTTCACCACAGTCTATGACATGAATGAGATATATCCTCCAATTGTTTTGGGTATTTGAATACCTGGTCTGCAGTTGGTGATGGTGTTTGGTAAGGTTTAGGAGGTGTTTTCTTGTTGGTGTGAGAATGTGAATGGGGTTTGGTGGTCTCTGGGAGTTTAAGACCTTTTCCCACATGGGTTTCACTTTCTCTGCTTTCTGTGTGCATTTCAAGATGTGGGTCCTCAGCCTCCTCTTCCTGCTGCCTGCTGCCATGCTGCCACTACAATTAGAACTCAAACTGTAAATCAAAATAAAGTTTCTTCTGTAAATTGTCTTGCTTTTGGTGATTGATTACAACAGGAAAGTATATATGGTATATCATTTCTACATTGCCATCATTGAGTTCTCTGAGTAGCCAGATACTCATAGCATGTTTCCCATTGTAGGGCCATATAAAGTAGGCCTTTTAAGCACTGGCTTTCAGCTTCTTGGAATATAATTTCACTTTTGTCTTTTTTCTAGGCCTATGACCTTGAACAGATTACCTAACTGGTTTAAATCTTTGTCACCTCATTTGTAAAATGAGAATAGCCTAGGGCTATTGTGAATTTTTATAAAGACAATGTATACAACCTGCCTACAGAATACTAAATTGATAGACTACATATTGCAAGAAGAGTTTGGAAACCAAGCAGGAAGGAAGAACTTCATGTCCACAAAGAAGAAAAGACTGACATGACTTCAATTATTCTTCTTAGTTATAGAAAGCCAATGCTATAAAACAAAGCTACATGGGGAACTGATGGAAAAAGAGTTAAAATTTTGCACAATGGCAATTATAACATTATGAAGTATAAAAGACCTGCCTAATTTTTGTTTATCTGGTACTTTAGAGGAGCATGAATCTCTCTAAGGAGCTACAAAGACTATTATTTCTACAGCATGATATATTCCAGAAGAAGGAGAGTCAATCAGTAGTAGACACATGCCCAATAGCATTGAGTCCTCTTGCCTAGTAATTAGATTATATCCATATCATTTCTGACCTCAGACAAGCTCATGACCTCCAGGTCCAGGGAGGTACTGCACTTGACTGTTTGAGGCAGAGTGCTTTGGTTTTGAGCTCTAGTTCTGTTACTCACTGACTCTATGACTCGGAACTAATTATGCACTGACTTCTGTGCTTCCATTTCAAGGTTTGTGAAGTAAATTATACTAGAAGCTACCTCATAGAAATGAAATAAAAATGAGAAAACAGTTGAAGCACACTCTCAAACTCTACCTAGAAAAAGAAAGCATTATAAACCTTAACTAATATTGTTCAATTACTTAAACTTTATGGGTTTTTTGTTTAAAGAAAAATGCAAATAAAACCCTGTGGAATTAAAAGGACTTGGATGGAGAAAAGGCTAAGTTGCCATCTTCAGAGGTGAGTCACATTCTTTGCATTTCACACCTAAGAGTTTCTTCCGACAAATGAACCACACATAGAACCTTGTAACTAAACTCAAGTATTAGCTAATCTGATTTAAAACAGATGCTATTTCCTGCCATATACAGGAGAAATCCTTGTAATTAATCAGCAAAAGCAATCAAATGAAAACAGCTAAGAGATCCCAGTAAGAGAACCAAAGAAAATGGAAGCCAGAAGCAGAAACTGATGTCTCCACGTGCACTTCACCACCACCCTCTTAGACCTGGATATTCATTTGGTATGAAGCCATCCATTAAATGACTATATGTTCACCTCCTCTGCTCTTATGTATGGCTAGATGTCTAGTTGTTACCAGTGAGGTGTTAATATTGTATGGAAGCTGTTAGAGGCTATGCTGACATAAAAAAAAGTCCTGCCTAGATTTTCAATACCTTCTTCAAGCTATTCTTTTTCTATAATTATTGCAATGAAGCAAACAGGATGACATACAATACATGTAGTTTAGACGAGAGTGCAAGACACAGGTCTAGGCAAGCATTCCACATGGAGACATAATTTGTGCATCATTCCAGTTGCACTGTACAGATTTAAGGAATAACAGCAAAACATTAAGATAAAATATGTGAAAACTTCATGCAGCTAAGCTCCTCAAAACTGGGACACCACAATACCATCTCTGGAGAGTTCACCTCCAGATTTAGTTTCTGAGATAATTGGCATGACTAACCTGCAATTGACATGGGCTCTGTATTGTGTGAGGTCAATCTTAATTCTAGTTTACAGCCCTGTAGGAGTCTGCTTGTACCTTCCCTTATTTATACAAAATGCAGCAACAAGGAGAACACTGAAGAACATCTGGGACTGGGAACATAGTCATCCCACACATTTCTTTTGGAAATGTACAGAAGGCCATCTGACCCAAGAGGAAACTCGACTGAGCAGCATGCAGGAAGCAACTCTAATTAAGGAGACAGATTATAGATGTTTTCTTTGGGAGGAGGTATACTGGAGTAGGAGGGGTTCTGTCAGACTCCACTATTTATATAAAAAATAAATAAACTCTTAGCTTTATATATTTTTCTAGCTTTCCCAGGATATTTTAATGACCTTTTTCATTCCATTTGCAAAAATGAACACATCAGCTTAAGTATTAAAACAAAAGTGATATACAAGTTGAAAGTGTTATTTGCCAAAAAAAAAAATATTCCTGAGAACAAATATATTTCTTGTGGCAAAATTCAAAAGTATCTACTTCTTAGGAACTTTCTGCTCAGTCCTTACAAATCAGGCCAATTTCTGCCTTTAACTACAGTGAGCCTGTAATGGTTCTGTTTCAGTGATCCCTTCTTATCCATTTGTAAGACTTTGTCCTAGTCTTCAATGATATGAGAGTGCTTCTTCTAATTACCAATATTAATTCTATAACATGAAGCACACTTCCTTTTCTAATACACTGTTGCAATTAGTCACCATATTTCATATCTCTAAGAGTATGTCCGCTGGAAACTATAGTTCCTAGTCTTTTTATTTGCTTTGCTCATTTGCACATTCACTTGTTCAACGGACAACCAGCTGGATAAATTTCTCATTATGGCACACCAAGTAGTGGCCATGACAAAAGAAAATTGTGAGAAAAAATACAAAACATACTCTGTTGATTCAGAGAAAGAGTTGACCATAAGTGGTAGACAGTGGGACAAGAAATCTAGTACAATGTGATCAATGGAAAAATATAAAGAAGATACAAAAAATCCATAATTTTTCTGGTAAAGAAGTCAGAGAAAAATAAGAGACGTAGGAAGCATTGACTTCATCCTTTGCAAAGGTTAATCAGCAGATGAATAAATGAAAATCAGGGCAGGTAATACAGAAAGCATGAGGCCAAGGGCAGCACAAGTTTAATTTCAGATGACTAAAGACTTAGGGTGTGAGAAAAGACTTAGGAGACTGTCACCTTCTAGCATGCGTTTTGAATGTAGGATGATCTAGACTGCTTTTGAGTACTATGCTCAATGCACTGTAGGCTGTGCAGCTGGCATTGTGCAAGTCTCCATGCAACTACATCTATGACATTTGCAGGCCAGCAAGCCAAGCTAAGTCAAGGCTGCAGTGCACCATCTCTGTGTTTTTCATTCCCTCAGAAAGGAAACTGAGTCTCGGTTTAAGTTAACAAAATGTGCTGTTGATAAATATAAAGACCATAACTAATTCCTTGGTTCTCACTAGAAAGTTTAACAGCATGTAAACATGGTCGCTCAGCATCCCAAGTAGAGAACTTTTGATAGAAAATCATAGTTTCCTTCAAGAGGCTTATGTTCCTGTTCAATTTGAAAGAAGTCAACACTATTTTTTATTAATTTTTATTTACAGTTTTCTTTTCAGATCATATATATTTGCCTTTTATTAAAGTCAATATCATTTTAAGTGATGAAGGAAGGGCACGTTTTAGGTTTAAATGAGAAGAATAAATCTGCAGAGCAAATAAAACAGAACACTATTGTTCCTTACAAAAGATAAGAAAATTGTTACACAATGTTGTTATATTTGCTCAAAGGCATGTAGAGATCAGCATCAAATATATTTATAGAATTATTTGGAAAACTTTAAGCCCTCTAATAACACTATTGATTTTTTTCAGAGTGATTCTAAGAGATTGACTATTGTATTCAACAAAGAAAGAAATTACTTTCCAAATGGCAACTGACAGCAATTTCTATATTCAGGAAATTTCTAGCTTTGATATTCAAGCATATTTTTCTAAATACCGCATATTTGCAAAAATTCTCTGCTTTATTTTTTTTCTCTTTGTTGGGAAAGTTCCCATTGTTTTCTCCGAATTTTTCTTCCATCAGTTCACTTGAGGCAGAGCCTGAAGTCGCAGCAGACAGGAAGACCTGGTCCTAACACACAAATTCAGGGCCAAGCAAGAAAAGAAGTTACTTCCATACCTTCAATAGGTTTTGGTACAAAATGAGATGAGGGTTTGGTTTTCTTCACTCTGTTCCCCTTCATAATTTGACCTTCTTTATTGAGTCCTAGAAACCATGCACGGCCTGATTCCTGCTGGCGATACAGGGTTGAGGAATAGATCACATAGTAGTTTTCGAACACAGACTCCTTAAATTTGCATTCTGGGGTGAAAACATCCTGAAGAAATAAACACAGAAAAAGAGAAAGGAATTAGAAGTGAATCAGCAATGCTTGCATCAAGCCAGTATCAAATGTTTAACCAATGTTCAGAACAAGTCAGAGGGCATTGCACACAGTTTCAGTAAGCACCCGTTTATAAAGTTGTTGTACAAAGTCAAAAGGCAAGATTCTTTTTGCAGCCATTGTTAATCCAGAGAAAACAACTCCTCAGATACTGTCACTGATTGTAAGCTAAGGGATTGGATGATTCCAAACCTTATCTAGTACAATGTTTTATAAATCAAAGAGTTCTGTCAGTTCTCATTTTAAATGGCCCTTTGCGTGGAATTAAAACAGTAGAACTTATCCCTAGGAACCAAAATTAAAATGCAACCACAGACAACATAGGCTCTCCAGATGTTTTGGAGAGAATATGCAATATGCACAAAAATCTATTACTAAGCCAAAGCTCATCAGTATGTTACTACTTTGCTTGATGTCTATAATTTTTTTAATTGATTTAAAATGTGAGAAACTTAAATAATCAAAACTTGAGATATAACAGCCTTAGGATTAGGCAGTAGGAGAAAATACAACCATTGACAAACCCTTAATAAACCACAGAATGACACTTGTTATTCCAGTAAGAAATCTTAAGAACACCTACATCAGCCCCATCGTTCAAGTAAGAAAATCAAAACACTGAAAGGGTATGTAAAAGATACATGAAAGTAAAATTACAAGTCAATGGCAAAACTAACCCTTAATTGTATTAAAATCCCTACTTCTCAAACTGTCTCATTTTCTGATGATGTATTATACAACTTTGTGATCAATACAAGAAAATCATGTCTCAATTTGTCAAATAATGAAATGAATTTTTCTAAAGATAATTTGCCTTCTAAGATAAGCAAAAGAAAAACAACCGTGGAAGGATGTTAGCCAACAAGAAAAATCCCCCATGCCTAACTGCTTTGTGACATAGAGAGTGTTTGTCATTGCACACTGGGAAGTTTTCCATGTGAGGCCTCACAATTCAGTGCACTTACACAGAAGTGCACAGAAGTGATGACCACCCAGGAATAAAGCTAGCAGAAACCATTTCCTTATAGATGATGCTCCAGCTTTAGAGGAAGCTAAGAGACAAAGAAGCAGGAAGCCAGTGAAGGCAGTGTTAAAGATGCCAATGACCCTTTCTTTGCTTTAAAATGAGTCTCATATTACTGACCAAAAGAGGCAAATGCAGTAGTGATAGTAATACAACCTTAATGCTCTTTATATTAAAATGAAACATGAGAATTCTTGAAGTATTCTTTGTTTTATGAAAATTGTCCTAAGAATCTATCTAGGAAATCAATGACTATCAGCTACTGTTTCATACAGTGGCAACAGAAAGTTAAAGGTGTTGGGAAGAAACTTGTAGCTCTCACACATTGCTAATGGTGGGGAAATGGTGTAATTGCTGAGAAGATAGCCTGACTTTTTCCCAAAAGACTAAAAATACAGCCATTCTTCTTCTATCTATGCACCTATAGGAAGTGAAAACATATGCCCATAAAACTTTATATATATGAGCATTGAGAGTAGTATTGATTACAGAAATAGCTCCAGTACATATCAACTGATGCCTAGGAGAACAAAATGTGGCATATCTGTATAATGCATTACTGTTCACTGAGAAGAGCAATGGGAGACTGACTCATATGACGATATTAATGCGCCTTAATAACATTATTCTAAGTGAAACACAAAGCCTTTTGGCGATGTGATGAAAATGCTACATGCTATTTGATTCCATTTATATAAAGTATTACAGCAGGGTTTATAATATCGCATATAATAAGCAAACAATTTCAGAGATAGAAAGTAATGGATGTCAAGTGCTACCACGAAGTTGGAATAAAGCAGAGAATGGCTGCTTCCCCGGAGAGATGAAAATGAGACCGAATTAAATAGTTCTGATATTTGTGCAACTTTGTAGAAATTCTAAAATCCACTCAACTGCAAGTTTTAAATGTAGATTTTATTGTGTGTAAGTTCTATTTCAACAAAAACGCATCAGAGACACAAATTGGCTGGAGAAAATGAAAGGAGAGAATAAAACCATGTTCCTAATCTGACAGCAGTGCTCTCCAATATGCATGCTTTTTATGACATCATACCTGTATTACTAATAAAGAGCCAAGCCATTGCCAAGTATAGGCATTAGAGAAGTACATACTCAGTCACCTAAATACAGCATTATTACTCTTTCAGGTTTTAATACTGAACTCAGTCCTCGTATATTCTTGACAAGTGTTCTGCTCTGAACTACACCCTCAGTATTAGTCTGTTTTTCAAACCAATGAATCTCCAGAAGCAAGCTATGCCTGAAAGAAAAAGTAGCTTATTGGACTTGTGGCTATGGAGGCTGGAAAAGCCCTTGACAAATGGTAGAAAAGAAGATTGATGATTTTGGTTTTTTGTTTTGTTTTGTTTGTTGTTGTTGTTTTTGTGTTTTGTTTTGTTTTAAGACAGGGTTTCTCTGTGTAACAGAGCTTTGGTTTTCCTGAACTCAGGCTGCCTCAAATGCATAAAGATCCTCTTGGCCCTGCCTCCTGAGTACTGGGATCGATGTAGTGCACTGCCAAGCTCAGCAAAGGGAGAGTGATGGGGGAAAACAAACCAATTCTAATGAACATATGGAAAACCATCCTATCTGTTTTTCGGGGTGACTGCCTTGACATTCTCATCCCATCATCATGCCAGTTTCTCACCACTTTGCACCTCCTAACTGAGCCATGACCACAGCACTCTCTGAGCTTCTTTGCCCTACAGATCCACGAAAGATGCTCTTCACAGTAGCATTAGAGGGCGTTTCACTTTCTCACCTTTGGTTTCTCTAAGCAGTTTTATATTTCTCATAAGATTTAATGTGTTGTCTGTGTCATCACGGATTGTTCAGTTCAGGGAACATTGTTCCTTGTCACATTTAGTATGAATTTTACTCTTGTTGAAATAAACAGTAAGAATATTATAGGTCAGGGAAACAGTAACAATGATGTATAACAATATAGAAAAGTGATTGACAGGGCAGAATTAGTTGTATTATCTCATTTTATTCTTATTTTTCTAAAAGAAATCTTTGCTTACTTACAAAAGAAGAAAATAATTTTCATATTAAAATGTTATGAAATTAAGTCAAATATAAATGCTACTTCCTAAACTCTCCTTTCAAAATGAAGATTTTTTTCTTCTAACTTTACTAACAGAAGATGTCTGACAATTTTAATGTCCATAAGAGCCATAGGCTACAGGTAAATTTGATTCAAGGTGAAAATCTAACACTTGAAATCCACATAACACTTATAATTTTTGCTGTCTCCAGTTTACATATTATACTTATTGTTTTCTAGTCTCAGACACCATGTTTAACCTACTTTAAATGTTTTGTTTATAAAGTGCACAACAGTTAATAAATTAAAACTGTCAATTTATAATGTCTTGTAATAGTTGTATCAATCCATGAAATGAACAAAATATAAAGCGACACTTCCAAAACATTTGAGAAGTAAATAAATAATTTAATGAAAAAATCATTTGAACTCCTAAATTTGATATATTATGGAATGATAATTTTCCATCTGACCATTGGCAGATCAGTTAATCTCCCTAAATCACAAATGCCATGAACATAAACTGAAGATAAGACATCTAGACACAGAGGGGTTACAAAGATCACATTATATTAACACTTATCTTTTGAAATCTCTAAAACATGTGTGATTATTTGAAATTACTTCCCCTCCATCAAATAATATGATAACTTTAAAGGTTTCAATGCTATATTTATTGCATAAAGTGGCATTGAAAGTGTTGAAAGTAATTAATTTTTTTTTAATCAAAGCCAAATCTTCCCGTACTGATAGGAACGCAAGCCAAGCATATCCTAAGCAGGTTCTGTGTCACTGAACTACAGCACCTTTCTCACCATTACCTCTTTTGTCTCCCCTTGTTTTAACTGCAACATGCACACTTTTGAACTCAGGCAAGAATCTTGGAGGTGTGTGGCCCTGTGTAGTTAGCACAGTAAGATGGGTGCTGTAATGATGTCTTCTCTGCATTCTGCTTCCTTCATGCCCTCCTCCCTCTGACTAGCATGATCACAGACTGGCTGTGAAGCTGATGAACACACAAACCTTGCCTTCCTGCCTCTGGTTGAAACACAAGCAGCTCACCTAATTTCCCATCATCCCTGACAACCTTTTAATTTCTTACTCAATGCAGTCACTGCCTCGGGGAGACCTACCCTGCCACCTGATACAAGGTGGTATCTTCTCTAGTCACTTTTTAACTTTTAACTTAATATTTTGCTTTTCATGACATTGCCCAATGACATTGTGAAAGTGAACCTTTTAAAGCTTTACCATGGGGGCATCATGGTTGATATACTCTCTGTGTATTCTCAGTAAGTCTGGAAATAAAAACTATTTACTCAAAACTATGAATTGGCTGAGAAGATATCCTGAGCCCTGATGAACCCTTGCTATGCATGTATGAGTAATGTTCCCAGGGAGGGCACTTGTCTTCTCTGGAGCTCACTTTCCCTCAATGCAAAATATATCCGTTTGTCAAATTAATCAATCACAGATATTCCTTATGTCTTCAGCTCCTATAGGCTTTTGATTTTTTGAATGTAAAAGCTTCCTATAAAACATCATTTCAAAATAGTTTTTAACCTACTCAAGAATTATTAATACATTACTAAAATATGATAAGGAAGAATAGAACCAGAGAAAATTCACTTGGTGAGTATTGAAGGAGTTATAATATGTTTATGGTAATTTTTTGTAGAAATTACCTTCTTTTCAAAGGCTCTTTTAGTTTTTATTTTACGCTATTTTACTTTTCTAATCAAAATTCCCCAGATAAATGTTTAAACAACAAACAAACAAACAAACAAACAAACAAAATGTAACTCAGGCTGGTCTCAATTTCTTGATCTCAAATGATTCTGCTGACTTAACCTCCCAAGAGGGTGGGGATAGGAGCCATGCACCACCGTGCCTGACCTTAAATTCTTTGAATTTTTTCTTCTTTTTTTATCAAATGAAACTTCCTTGCCTTTTTGCTATGCAGCACTGTTTACTACAACAGGTGTAACAAACAAAAAGCAATTGCTGGGCATCCTTGAAAATTTGGTTTGTATCTAATGACTCTAGAGCAGGTTCCTTCTGCTGCCGTTTGAATATTTGGCTCTGGACCTTGTGCTCGCTTCCTTAATGGCCTTTAGATGCACAGGACTGGAAAACTTAAATGTATTAGAAGCTGCTGTGTCAACTGCATTGTCTGATATAATGATGTGAATTCAACTGAAGGAATCATTGTTTTCCCTCTGATGAGACAAAGAAATGTAGATTACATTATTTCAAACAAGGAGTACACACACACACACACACACACACACACCATGGTAGCTTTGACTACAAGTCTAATTTTATAACTTAAAGAAAGCCTGTACAAATATGGGAACTTCTGTCTAAACATTTTGAGACTTTTCTTTTTTACTGGAAAATTCCACTGAGAATGGAATCCTCTAAAAATGAAGATTCTTTGCAGTGTCTGATGACTTAGCAGAGGATGTACATAGCACATGAGCCAATGCTACCTGGGGTGCTGGAACTACAACTTCACAGGCATCAAAAGGTAAAGATTTAAGTACCCACTGTTATACCTTGATCGTGTTTCCTGACTTCTCTGACACTCTATTTTAACATCTGTAAGTCAGAGCTAAACATTACCTCCACTGTAAGGCTGCCATTGCTGTATAAGACAAGGCTAGTGTGTTAGGTCTGTTCTACAGGCTGCTTTGCTCTATACATCACCATGACAAGTTTTAGGCATTAAATGATATCACATTTGAGAATGAAGACAGAACAGGCAACAGGGAATCCAAACACTTTGCAGCACAAGTCATAAACTATCAAGGGCTGACAAAGGCTAGGTTGGACAAGGTTCCATATGGCCATCTATCTGTAGAGACCACAGAGAATCTCGGTGTCAGATTCTTGACACCTTCTACTGAAGAGTCATATCCTAAAGAAACATGATTTGCCCCCAGCAAGAAAACCCTAAGAAAAACAGAGGTGAGTGTGGATAGTGAGTGGAGCCCAGTAGGTGAGATGACATCATCTTAAATTTCACTGTTCTCAAACTTATTTCTGAAAATCTTAATGTTGTAGAGGCAATGTTTCTACAATGGAAACTGGGCAAACACAAAGCATCAAACTATCTGCATGTGGCTAAAGGGATGCTGGGAACAAACAAGAGTTAAGCTCTCACATTCCAGTGAACACTCCCTTTGACTCCCTTCTGAAAGTGTAGATAGATATGGAGGCATATGTGTAAATTAGAGTGTGCTGAGGATTTTATATTCATAGTAAAAATGTTGGAAATGTCTAACCACTAAAAACATTCTGTTTATTAAAGAGACAAATATCAGTGTTTTCCACATGTGATACTGTACAGTTCTTGATCACTCTACACTCTTCTTGAAAGATCTCCAAGACACATAATAAACACTTAAGAATCTATGTATAAATATTCAGGTGCTTGGACATACTCTATTTGTATTAAATACATACACACATGGTATAAAAATGTTTGGGCATTTCTGATAAATACACAGAGTAAAAGTACATAAACCCAAAGTGATTTTGGCTTGTAAATCTACTGAAGGATAGATAACCATGGATAAACTTTGTATGTTTGTCTTATGAGAAGAAATCTGTATGGTTAGAGAAGAGATAAAAGAAAGAAAATTATTTTGGTAAACATGTATACATTGTATACAGGTATATATAGCTACTTCAAATACCAAGTTAATGGGAAAAATCAGGAGCCAGGAAACATTAATGTTCTACACAGATATAGTCTCCAGACTCCTGTGAAGGATGCTGAGGTAGAAATTTGCTTCCCTAACCACATGCAGCCAATCAAATCATAGAGACTGCAAGCGTGTGCCAAGCCATTATCTGAATCCATATAAAGAAAGGAAACTGTCTTGTGAAAAATTATTGGAGAATTCCAGAACTCATAAAGCTGAAGGAGTAGGATGGCTGAGAGTCTGTAGGAGGTGGTTCTGATGCTCTGATCAGGAATCTGTATTTGAACTCTGAAGGTTCTGTTTCACAATTGATCAATTCTTGATCAATCAATAAAGATGCTAGCAGTCAATGACTGGGTATAAGAGGTGAGACTTCCAGGTTCCTGCAGGCAGGCTAAGAGACCCAGGAAGGTCAGGGCTGGTAGTGTGGTCTGCCCAGGACTTAAAGCGAGGTAGTAGAAACAACAAGCTACAAGAATCCATCACCACGGGAATGAATTATAACACCAAGCAACTCACTTCTTCAACCACAACGACTCCCTCCAGGGGCTTATTTCGCTCAGCAAGGAACCATACCTCCTAAACCTACCCCAACCATACCAACCGCTGGGAACCAAGTAGTCAGATGCCTGAGGACATGGGGCCAAGCCACTGAGACTGTCACAAATATGTCCTGTCATGGACCCAGCTCCAGCAGTTGGCGTGTTCACTCATTGTGTTTAAACAGTTTCCTCCAAGCAACTGCAATGCCAGGTGACTGTAGTGAGGGAAGAATTCAAGGAGTTGCTGTTGCTGCTGCTGCTGCTGCTGCTGCTGCTGCTGCTGCTGCTGCTGCTGCTGCTGCTGGAATGAGCACCTGAGATGTAGGCTGACTAAAAATGAAGCTATCAAGTACGGCAGACATCACAATTCCCCGCCACCTCTGAGCATTTGAAGGAAAGGTAAGATTACTAAAAAATAAAGCAAAGCAAAAGAATTCTGGGAAAGTGCAGTACTCAGCAGGTGTGAACAGACAGAGGCCTGACTTTATATCCCTAAGAGTTCTGTACACCTTACAGATGTGCTCTGAACTGGCGCAATCAAGCCTACATGTGCTGTCTCAATGGCTGCTTTCATCAGGAGCTTGAACAGAATCTGCTAGACAAATAATTCTGATGACACCGAAAAGCTAGAGATGTGTTTAAAAAGGAAAAGAAAAAATCTTGACTGTGACACTCCTTGCTGTGATGACAGGTCCTCTGAGCCAAAATTCAGAGTAAACACATTTACCTCCAAAAAGGAACTGGGGAGAAAGAAGCTTTGTGCTTTGTTTTCTCTGAAGTTCTAGGTAATGGAGTAGCATTTCCTTCCCTTGGTCTTTTGACGTGCTATTGTAAAGACTGAGATCACAAGCATATTTGTTTGATTTTTGTAAAACATACTAAACACAGAGGGAATTCTTAGATCTATCATTATAGTGAGTCAAAGAATCCTTAAACTTAAGAGCTGAAATTTTTAGAAACAAGGAAAAGCAAAGGCTGGGCATGTGAAAGAAATGGTCCAACCAGGACCACAGGGTTGGTTAAGTTAAGTGATGGAATCAGAGCCCAGTCCTCAGTCCAGAGATTTAACCTCAGCATACCACTCAGGTGCTTTCCATGAGTTTTCTTCTTGCACAGAAGAGCAATGGCTTGAACTTATAATTCTCTCTCTCTCTCTCTCTCTCTCTCTATATATATATATATATATATATATATATACACACACACACATATATATATATATACATATATATATATATACACACATATATATATATTTCCCACTAATTGGTTGATATTAACCAATGTACTTCAATTTGTGTATTAGCTGTTATTTTGATTAATCGCAACAATGGACACTTTGTTTCAGGACACTTATGTTGCACATAGCAAATATTTCCACGTATGGTTCTATAAAACAAGCATGCATGGAATAAGAAAATAGACAATGTAGCACGAGGCTGTCATTTTATGTAAATGAAGTAAAGATAGATCATCCACTAAGTGCATGTGTATGAAGAATGCTAATGATTCAACTATGAACACAGTGGTCTTCTTGTGAATCACTCAATACTACAATACACCATTTTTGTACACTGAAACATCTCTATGCCCCTACCACATTATATAAAGTATGACATAAAATGTCATTTGATAAATAGTGAACTATACATGGCTTATTCATACAGATGTTCAGCACATATTACACAGACTAGCATCAGGGCTATCAATTTGATTTTTTTTTCAAATGAGTTCATTCCACTGTAGTCATTTTGGAAAAATAAATGAATAAGTTATTTCCATTTTAGATTAAACACTATACAAACTACCAGTTTCCTTCTGATTTAGCATGTCTGTTTCAGGTTTTGAAAGAGAAAGAATTAGTCTCTTCCAGAGATGAACCTCCAAATTGTTTATCTAATACAAAGTAGTTAGCTAGTCCTGAAGCCGTGTACACACAAGCATAAAAATATACTGAGCATGTTTTATTAATATATTTATGAATATATGAAGCAACATAATATGAAGCAATTAAAAGAAGCAATTAATTTAAGATGTAGTGAGGGAGATGAGGGGCTGGAGGAAGAAAGAGAAATTGGGAAGTTATGTAATCAGATTCTAATTTTAAAAAGCAAAACAAAAATTCAAAGAGCTATCAGTTTGATGCTTCTGTAGAGTGCCACACTGTATGAGAAAGAAACAGTTTGTTTCATTTTCTGCATTAGTTTTGTTCTCTATAAAAATACAATGGTAAGTTAGATTGGTGGTTTGAAAACACTTGATAGAGCACTGTTTAAAATGAATCCTATCCTCCATTAACTCTGCATTCTTTTACTTGTCTCCAACTTCAGTTTCAAAGTTTGAGGTTCAGCCTTTGAAAATGACTTATGCCCTCAGCTGCTCCAGAAATATGCTCATGAGTTTAATCATAGCCCTTGCACTTCTCAGATAGGTTTCAATTTGATACATTAAATTTCTTTTCTCCTTTGTATATGTCTGGCTTAATAGAGATAATTGTGCTGAAAGAAAGTGCAGAGTTTTCTAAAGCAGACGCCATTATTCTGTAAAACAGAAAGATCCCACAATCAAAGTCAATTTCAATAGAGTGTTCTTCTAACAAGAAGTCAAAAGGCAATATGTCGCAGCATCTCACCAAATTAGCTTGTGCCCAGAGTGAGCAGGGTCTGACCATTCTCTCTAATCGAATCAGCATGCAAATTTCCAGCATTTGACTATTCAAAAGCTGCACTTAAAATTACTGTGTGGGAGAACAGAACAATATGTGGAGGAGATATTTTGTTAGATTCCACAAGTTTCTGGCACAGTCAGTGATACCGAAGCGAAGGCAAAATGTACATAGTATATCTGTTGAATTCTTATAACTGATCAAACTATAAGCAATGTATCTCTTTGTAGTCTAAATCTCCTTATACAGTTTACATGTAAAATACCTTCAGATAGATCAGGAAAACAGGGTTAGTGTGAAATAGACAAAGTAGGGCACATTGTATTTAGTTCCAGGATAATCATAGACAGAATCATGTAACTGATATATAGTATTTTAGTTAACATTTAATAATATATTTTAATAGGGAAGAGAAAAGAAAAGGATGGGGAATGGAAAGATTGGTAAATTTTTATCACCATTTCTAAGTAACTTGTATCTGATATCCAGGAAGTAAAGGGGAGCAGAGAGTAGGCATTAGAGCTGGAAGATCATGAGTTTGAGGTCAGTCTGGACTACATAACAAAACAGCTCAAACTAAGACAGTATAGCCATGAACTACAAGAAGAGAATGGGAAGACAGGTAGAGGGAAAGAGGGAGTGGGTTGAGAAAGTTTAACACATCCCTTTCCAAATTCAACTATGGAAGCATCCCCAGGAAGCTGAGAGCTAGAAGTTTCCCAAGTAGGGTAAAAATCTTGTTTGTTTAAGCTCACCATACAGTATTTTATTATACAATACTAAACTTATGATGTCCTAACAATCATAACATTCTATGAATGAAATCTAGAGTTTACTCCCCTAATGAGGGACCTTGACTTTAGAGGTAGGAGTTTTAGGCACAGGCTTTTTTTGTTCTGCATACCACACTATCTGGTTATGGAGGAGAGCATTATTCTGACCTTCCAAAGATCACTATGGCGTGAAGACTGAAACTAGTCAAGAGCTTTCATTTCAGTTTTTAAGTGTTTTCCTGAGGACCCTCTTAACCTCCAATTCCACCACTCTGCCACTAGGTGGGGTAGTGGTGACTTGGTTTCAGTGGGCTTCAGTTGGTATCGCAAAAGGCAGTTATGATTCCATAATTTTTCTCTTTCTTTTCAATTTTCTTTCAAAAACTGCAGTGGACAAATAAGCTCTACGCTCCCGGGATAAGATTTCAGAAGTAATTGTATGATACATGATTTCTGGATTAAAATACCTTCTCTGAGGGGTAGAAGAAAACAAAAAAGAGGCTGAGACTTCGATACAAAACAACAGGTTTTATGTCTGGCTGTGCCATTTGTTAGTTGGGTAAAACCAGGCTGCCTCCTGATTTCTATGAGTCAATGTTTTATCATATCAACACTTCAATCATCACACTCATTTACAAATTGTGTTGGAAGAAAAATGAAGCCATGTGTTGCAGCTTGATTTGGAAAGAACAATCGATAACCACCCAGATATATCACACTAATGTCTGAATTAATCCTAGCAGTAATTTCAAGTTCATAAGATTTCACATAGAAATCTGATTTCTCAGTTCTCATTAACAGTCTGAAGTTCAGGCAATATTAAATCCTCATTCTTCCAACCTAAGAATTAGCTGAAGTCTTCTGACGGTCCCTGCCCCCAGTCGTTGTGGGCATTAACGCTGACCAGGAAAAGCTCACCCAGGTCTTTGACACACTAATATCAATAAGGCTGCATCAGCACATTCACCTTAGCTGATAAGCCTTGGGCACAAGCACCCTGAGCCTTCATGCCTTGTTGAAACTGCCCAAGAAGATTCCAGATTCTCATTGCTTTTCCTGTTTGCACTTCTGCTGTGCTTCCACACTTAGCAGCATCCCAGGGAGAAAGAAAACAAAATGACATCACCTCTATAGGAATTGTGACACAGGGGGTATTTTCATTTCCAAAATTACAGAAAAACTGAAAGTGTTCAAACAATGATCACTCAGCCATTAGATCCATTTACTTAGCTCAGAATTATATTGAAAATGTACCTTTGGCACCTGTCTCCTCCTCCTCCCTATAATTTGGAAAGATCTATGCATAGAAGAAAAAAATTCTATGTTGACGCTGAATGTGACTGTATTTTTAAATGGGGACATTTTGAAAAACTGCCTGCACTGACATGAGACTGTTAAGGAGAATGTTGAACCTGACAGTGTTAGGGTTAATGTTAAACCCATATGACCAGTATGTTTTTAAAAAGAGGACATTTTAACATGCACACATGCACTGAGGGATCCAGGAAAGGAGGAGAAAGAGAATGGCCAGTTGGAAACCAGGAAAGGGAGTGGAAGAAGCAGTCCTTATAGCCACAGGATCTTGAACTTCAATGATCTCCAAAATGGTCATCAAACAAATTTCTGTTGCATGAATAATTAACTTAGGCTGTTATTGACCTGATAAAGGTTTTTGTGTTTGAAGGGTAGGAAAAGGAGAATGGGACTGGAGAAGACAAAACTCAGAAGGATAATGAGAAATGTGGATAAAAGGAAACAGAAACCCCTGAAATACACACTGTCAGTGAGACTAAGGAACAGGCTTTAAAATGCAGTCTAGAGAAAGAGAAATAATTTAGATTATTTGCATCATCTAAGCCTTGTGTTGTTATCCATATAGTTCTCCAGAATAAAATACAATGGCCATAGTGCTATAGCTGTTACACGAATAATACATATTTCAGTAACAACAACAAAAAAACCTGACATGTCTTTTACAAATTAAATCTGTAATAAAGTTCTATGCTCAAAGAATTTCCATGTTTCCATCAATAATTATTTTAAAGGAAAAATAATTTGTTACAATTTGTTTCAGTACCAACATTCAATCAGAAAGCAGTTGGTTACTCCAATAATGGCCAGGGCACTAGTGTACCAGACAGTACTTCTTGCCCAAGAAGTTGGTATAGTAGCTTGCAGGCCTTACAGATTGGAAAAAAATCATGATTTTCTTTTTCCAGCATCCTGAATAGCAATGTAAGAGCTAGTCAGCAAGGAGAAGGCTTCTGCCACACTTCCAGCTTGACTGCACTGTATTCTACAATGAATGGTTTCTTCAGCAACAAGTTTTCATCATCTAGTTCTAGTGACCATCCAAGAAGCATGGTAACAGTTCGCATTATTCTGGTGGCCTCTGGAGCCTCTCTAACCAACAACTCAAAACTAAGTAGACCGCATATAGCACTGAGATATTTGTTTAATAACCAACGGTTTCTAGGATCTGTATTACTACTCTCTTTATGTATGATTTTAAAATTGACTTACAAAATAGTAGGTGTCATATGACTTCTTTCATATACAGTTAGGTTTGAGAAACCCTCTCCCCAAAGACTCACCTCCCCCACCTGCATACTCACTGCCATTTAAACATTCTGATCCTCAGATATCCCTCACTCTGACTTTCACATGACATGTTTCAAGAAAAATGACTGTAACATCCTGGCAGGAATAAAGATTCTTTTTTTTAAATAGATACTTTCTTTTTTTTGTTTGTTTAAAAATTTTTTTATTCGATATATTTTTTATTTACATTTCAAATGATTTCCCCCTTTCTAGCCCCTCCACTCCCCGAAAGTCCCGTAAGCCCCCTTTTCTCCCCCTGACCTCCCACCCACCCCTTCCCACTTCCCCGTTCTGGTTTTGCCGAATACTGCTTCACTGAGTCTTTCCAGAACAAGGGGCTACTCTTCCTTTCTTCTTGTACCTCATTTGATGTGTAGATTATGTTTTGGGTATTTCAGTTTTCTAGGTTAATATCCACTTATTAGTGAGTGCATACCATGATTCACCTTTTGAGTCTGGGTTACCTCACTTAGTATGATATTCTCTAGCTCCATCCATTTGCCTAAGAATTTCGTGAATTCATTGTTTCTAATGGTTGAATAGTACTCCATTGTGTAGATATACCACATTTTTTGCATCCACTCTTCTGTTGAGGGATACCTGGGTTCTTTCCAGCATCTGGCAATTATACATAGGGCTGCTATGAACATAGTAAAGCATGTATCCTTATTACATGGTGGGGAATCCTCTGGGTATATGCCCAGGAGTGGTATAGCAGGATCTTCTGGAAGTGAGGTGCCCAGTTTTCGGAGGAACCGCCAGACTGATAGGAATAAAGATTCTAATGAGATAACTGTGCCTTGCATTTAGCTCTAAGCCAATACATTCTTAAGACTGGAGTTTCCTCAGGAACCTCCTGCTGTGGGAGGAAAAAACGTGGATCATGCTCCATCCAGAGGGAGAACTTGTCTCTGAAGAAGAGATTCATATATCCCAGACAATTTCTCATAGGTGGGAGGAGAAATGGGCTACAATAAAGATCAACAGGATTTGACCACTATTGCTGAGATGTGATTACATCTTGCCCCCACTCTATAAACCTAAACTTTTTGTCCAAGTTACAAAATTAGGAGCTTAGACTCCATTGACTGATATACTCAATGATCACATTGAGTCCCCTTTCTCTGCTTTCACCATTACTTTTTCCTCTTTAATTGGCACAGCAAGGGCGAATGGAGGAGCCCAGATTCTTGGGCTCAACCCTGTAGAATGATGACTGTTTCCAAATAACACTCACTCTCTTTGTCCATCTTTTTAGGCTATTGTAGACATATTCTCATAAGGAAGCAAAAATATATATTGTATAGTAAGTTACACAAGGTTACCATAATGATACCCATTATTTCTCCCCCAAGAAAATATTTTCCCATCAGTATTTCTAATATCGTTATCTACTTTAATATAAGATGCAGAAATATTTTTATAAGTAGCTTCAGAAAACCATGAAAACTATAGAACAATTAGTGATAGTCTTTTAGCTAGAAGACATGATCAAGAACAAGATATTTTAAGGTAATGTAAATACCAGCAATGAGTCTCCAATAATGGATTAAAGACATCAAATATTGGTCCAAGCCCAAAGAATGTACAACAGCAACAGCAAACTACTCACCTGTGATCATGATCAATGATGAAACAAGTCAGGTTATCAGCTCTGACAGATATCCCACTCTTATCGGGGATCTCGGTAATGGAAATGGTTGTCCAATTGTCTAAGCAGGGAATACTTGGGAACTTTCTACCTTCCTCAGAGGAGCAACTTTAAGCCTTATGCTTGGGGTAAACACAGCTACCATGACTGCCAATTACCTCAGTAGGTCACATATCATGACAGGACAGCAGTCTGTCTCTTTCTGAGGGTGATGAAGGACCCAAGACTCTATGACCACTCTTTTCCATTAAAGCAGATCTCTAGATCAACTTCCCTCACCATTAGTTCCAGCTTTGTTTCATCTGATTTCTTGCACCCTAGCTTTCTTCTCTTGAACAATGGGCTTCTTATTTATATCGGGATAACAGCTCAATAGTATATCTCATACTCAACATCATCTTCCATGTCAGCATATCTAAGTTGCAATTACAACTCTATATATTCTAGATATTTCTACATATTCTCTCAATTCATGTGGAAATACATTCAAATACCATAAAGGCCTTGGGTCTGATTCCTTAAAACCTTTAACCCTAATAGTTTGTATGTTACTGTGGCTCCCTGGAGGATAACTAGACCATCATAAAAAACTACTGTCCTTGCCTTGGCCTCCCAAGTCTGAGTTTAACTGTGAGTAAATAGCATCAGACTTTCTCTGGTTTTCTTTTCATGGAATGGTACCTGCTGGTCAAGGTGGGGAGGATGTAGGAAAAAAATTAAAGGCAGAGTCTTCCAGAAATCTTTATTCCCTCTAACTCACAACCTGCTCTATTTGTGTCTCTGACATAACTGTCCATAATATACATGGAAGGCTTTAGAAGTAGTTACAGTCTTTAAAAATGTGCAGCTTCTTCTTTCCTTAAGTTTATTAGTTGAGTGTGGGGCCAGATGCCTCTAGATCAGCACTTGGGAGAAAAAGTCAGGAAGATCTCCATGCTAATCAGGACACATGGCAAAATACTGTTAATAGATAGATAGGTAGATGGATAGATAGATAGATAGATAGATAGATAGATAGATAGATAGATAGATAGATGACAGAGAGACAGACAGACAGAGAGAGAGAGAGAGAGAGAGAGAAGACAGGCAGACAGATTAATAGAATCCAATTTAAGCTGAACATGGTGGCAAGTGCCCATAACCATTACACAAACAGGAGGATGGGTAGCCCATGGGATCAACTGCAGAAAGATTCTATCTTAATAAACAAACCAAAGCAAGAAGAGGCTGGTGTGCTCCACCAAGACTTTCAACTTTTGCTTTTAAAAATGCAAAGCTGTTTTAGTACACTGGTTCAAGTCCTCTCTGTCCTTACAGGGATAATACATGGCTAAATCCAATGCTAACTATGTGAACTGACCTGGCTGAGAACAGTAGAATCTGGATCTATTCCACTCTCCACGTTCAGAATTAAAGCCTGGTCAATACTGAAGCTGACTGGTATCAGCCCAGAGAGATGCATGTGCATTACTGGTAATGAAGTTTTGTCTTCACTGTTGTACTCATCGTGACATTTCGATATGTGCCCATTTTCATACATTGATATACAAAACACTCTACACATGAAGTGTTTCTTGCCACTGGGATTTTTCTCTTTCTACTCATGTATATCCATTAGTGTACCCTTTTGTGTGTCTTTTCCTAAAAGGTATATTTCCCTAAAACGTACCTTTATGAATAATTTGAAAATCAGTACTAAATTTGAAGCTTCAGAATCTCTATTATCTTACATTAAGCAATAATTTAAAATATTAAAGTATCACTTTATAGGAGCCTGATAATTTGTCTATGGCAGGTGTTTTATAGACTTCTCACCAAAATGAAATTAAAAATCTACCCAGTACAACAAACATTATTTTTCCAAGTGTATTCCTTGGTAATCTCATACAATGTGTTTAGATTATCTGTACCCCTACTTCCTACTTCTAATTTCTCTCAAACATTCTTCACATTCACCACACTACCTCATTTCTTCTTCTTTTTCCATATAGTTTTTGATTATTTAATCTCTATGGCTAGGACTTACAGAATGTCTGATTCGGATTAGCATATGTACAAAGATTAATGTTAAAAGAATACCAGCAACTGACTCTGCCCTCCTGCAGTTTAAAGCTAAATGGACAGAATCACCTACCAGACATTTTGTGACCCATCCAGCTAAGAACCAGAGCTAGGACAATATTGGAGTCCCCGCCTGTGGCCAGCAAGAACCACTGATAGATTTTATAATTTCAGCAAAGACAGCATTACTTTTATTTTGAAGCAACTTTCAAAAGTGATGAAATATTTTTTTTATTATTTTACTTAGTTTTAGGCTCCAACCCTTAACTTGAATAAAGGTCCAATGTCAATAAGAACCACGGAGGACATGAGCTAAAGTCTGTAATGATGCATACTGAATTTGTCAATCCAGAGATGTTCCTATAGCCCTGTGATTTCATTTACATTATTGAAGAAGTAGAGTAAGAAGAGCAGTATTGCTCATATTTGTTTTAGACAAGTGAGTGTTTTAGTCTAAAGGGAGCAGTGAGGCCAATAGAAAGAAAGAAATCTGGGATATGGAAAGTACAGCAACTGTTCAAAAGATGAGGAGTTCAGGATGCTCAGGATCTCCAGGTTTAGCATGACTTACATCAACACCAGGCTGGGTGGCCAGTCAGTGATGACGATGTTTGTGGAGCGGTGAATACAAGCAGCATGCTAGTGTCCCTGCCAAAGAGATGGCCTGCGCTACATTCAACCCATCTTTGGTGTATCCCCTGATATGGGTCATTTCCTAGATAAATTCTTCACTTCTGCTCAGTGGTTCATGCACAGCTTATGTAAGCTTTTCCTTCTGAAAACATTACAGATGTGGCCTTCAGCAGTTAACTGAAACTACAAGTTGAGTTGGCTTGTTTTAAGAGAGTTTGAAAAAGAGTCAAGTTACAAATAAGAACTAAAGTCAGTACTAGTACTAAAATTAGACATATTGACATATTCCTTTAATTAACTCTGTATTGTTTGTTTAATCTGTAGGATGAGAAGTAATATGATGGCCGGTGTGATCTGTTCTAATGGTAAATGTTTATGACCTTAAAATTAAAAGCTTAGGTGACCAAAAAGGAAGACTGAAGAGAGCATTGACCCTCGGTAGGCTTTGTTAGTCACCTACCAGATGAAATGCTTGCCACACCTGAAATCCCTTACCTTTTGAAGGGAAAGCTGAGAGGACAAGCTTAATTTCACTAACACACAAATGCAGAGCAAATGTATAGCTGCTGTCCTAAGAAAGCATGGCAGCACATGCAACAGGGCCACTTGTGAATGCTTTCTAAACCATAAGAGGGAATTTAGAAATCAAAGTAGATTTGACTTTTGGAGATAGGACAACACATTCAAGCAGCTACTTTAAGGTGCAATAACCAATATCCTTTATCAAACTGAAAAGGCAAAGATGCAAAATACAGTCTAGCTATGTGTGAACAGACACTGTCCACTGCTCCTCATTTTATGAAAAGACTCTGACTAAATAGTCGTATGAACTTTCATGTGAGGAAATATCAAAGATCACACTCTCAAAATCCATACAGAATAAAAGGCATTTCCTTGCCAATGACCACAAGGATATTTTTTTTGAGACAGGGTTTCTCTATATAGTCCCGGCTGTCCTGAAACTCACTCTGTAGATCAGGCTGGCCTTGAACTCAGAAATCCACCTGCCTCTACCTCCCAAGTGCTGGGATTAAAGGTATGCACCACCACTACCCAGCCTACCACAAGGATTCATAATGTCAAAAGCTTATCATATATTCATATTGGCTAAGGAATTATCATGATGTCAACCTATTAGTGACATCAAGTTTCTTTCCAGA
This sequence comes from Apodemus sylvaticus, assembly GCF_947179515.1. Classification (NCBI taxonomy): domain Eukaryota; kingdom Metazoa; phylum Chordata; class Mammalia; order Rodentia; family Muridae; genus Apodemus; species Apodemus sylvaticus. The sequence continues at coordinate 72,325,720 of NC_067486.1, read as the reverse complement.
TGGAATGAAAAAGACACCTGTGCTAAAGAGATCAATGAAAATCTAATAGAAATAACTCATGTTTGAGACCATAAAGTTATTTAAAGTCACAATGAAAATGAGAATGCCAATCAAACAGGAATAAAAAGAAAAACAATTTCTGTGTACAATTTTCTTTTTCTAGCTCAATCTGGAAAAATACTAAGTCCAAGGGATGGAGAGACATAAATCCACATACCTGTGGAAAATTGATTTTTGAAAAATAAGCCAGAAATGTACAGTGGTTAAAAGACAGCATCTTCAAGAAATAGTTCTCACCAAACTAGGTGTCTATATGTAGAAGAATTTTAAAAAGATCCAGATGGAAAGGGAGAGGAGCCTGAGGAAAAGAAGGTCCAATGACAGGTCCAAAGTGGGATCCAGATCAAGGGGAGGATCCAAGCCCTGACACTATTACTGAGGCCATGGAGCACTCACCAAGAGGGACCTAGCATGGCAACACTCCAAAAGACCCAACAAGCAGCTGAAAGAGTCAGATGCAAATATTTGCACCCAACCAATAGACAGAAGCTGCTGACCGCTGTGATTGAATTATGGAAAAGCTGGAAGAAGCTGATGGGTAGGTTGACCTTGTAGAAGGATCAGCAGTCTCAGTTAACCTGGACCCCCAAGATCTCACAAACACAGGACCATCAACTAGGCTGCATACAGCAGCTGATATGAGACCCCCAACACACTTATATTAGAGGACTGCTGGGTCTGGTTTTAGTCAGAAAAGATGGACCTAACCCTCAAGAGACTAGAGGACCCAGGGATTTTAGCGGTCTGGTGGAGTGGTTGGTGGAGAATTCCTTGTGAAGACAGGGGATAGGGAGGAGGTATGGGATGTAGAACAGTTAGAGGGTAGACTGGGAGGGCAATAAAATATGGAATGTGTGTGAATAAGTAAGTAAGTAAGTAAGTAAGTAAATAAATAAATAATTTTTTAAAAAGGATCCAGCCTCATTACCCTGCATGTAACTCAACTCCAAATAGATCAAAGACCTCAACAGACAACATAGGAGGAAATCTAAGAAGGGTTAATGAACACTAGGGACCACTTCTGGGAAATATACTACTGTAGATTCTTAAATTCTTCTTAATTTTTCTTAAAATGTATATATAAAAAATCTAAATGAAGTCACCAAGTAACAGGGGAAACAATGCCTCAACTTTTGCCACCAAGTGAAACCTTCTGTGCATCAATGGGCTATATCTGTTTGAATCATTGGCCAAAGGGGCCCTACTGAAACACCAAATATGTCAGGCTATGTCCAAGGCTATTAATTGTTCTCAATAAGCTGATATTCTGTCCTTGTTTTGGAAGACAACACTTACAGATCTAATTGGACATGAAAAAGTAGATATGGAGTCTAACCAAAGGTTAGGCTTTATCATTAAAGTGGTAAATGACCCCCCTACTGAGTAGTTTTCATGGTAATCTGCATATTATAGAGAAGGAAAGTAGCCACCAACCCATGTACAAACACTACAATCATCAACAGTAACCTGTCTGCATCTTATGCTGGTTTAATAGTGGCTTAGATGTTGTGAGAGTAACCAATGACTGGTTAGATTTAAGGCCCACTCCAAGAGACAGAACCCATGCTGACACTGTCTGGTTGGGCAAGGACCTGAGGCTGGATAAGTCTGGAGCCTAGGGGAAAACCAAATACTATTGTTCCATTAAAGCAACATTGAAAAAAATTGGCTCCTAAAGATATTCTGCTATACACATAGATCAGTGCCTTTCTCCATATCATCAGTGAGCCTTCATCTTGAAGTAAATGGGGACTAACACAGAGATACACAATTGCAAAATGTGCAGAGAATGAGAAATTTTGGAACATTCAGTCCTGAATGGAATGTAATCACCAAACCTCTCCCCCTTTGTGGAAGAGCAAGTGAAAAGAATGTGAGAATCAGAGCAGTTATAGAACTCTTAGGAAACTGCTTTACAGAAAGAACAGGACTGGCACACATATGAACTCACTGGGACTGTGGCAGCACACACAGCGCTTACACAGGTTTAAGGCAGATGGGGTCCCAATGCTGAGGGGGGAGAATGGAAAAAGTTCCCAGCAAGAAGCTATTTCCAATCGGCATCTGCCTTCAAAGGAAAAAACAGGTTTTTCCTATGGAGCTGAACTGAGTATATAGACCACACTTAAGGGTGGGCCACATGCCCAGCAGTAGATGTTCCAACAGAAAATAAACTCAGTGATATGTCTGCTGGCTTTGTTTCATATTGCTTTGTTTGAGCATTTCCTTCTTTTTCTTTTTTTCCTTTGTATATTTTGGTTTCTAGTTTTGTGTTTAACAGTATTTCTCCTCTCTCAGTCTCTTCCTCTTTCTCTTTGTGTGCGTGTGTGCGTGCACATATGATTTTACTCTGGTTGTCTTTATTTACAGAAAACGGGTTTGTTTTCTAAAGAGAAAGAAAAATAAAGAATGTGGAGTTAGACACATTGCTGAAGTTGCTCACACCAGTCAGAATGGCTAAGGTTAAAAACTCAGGAGACAGCAGGTGTTGGCAAGGATGCAGAGAAAGAGGAACACTCCTCCACTGCTGGTGGGATTGTAAGATAGTACAGCAACTCTGGAAATCAGTCTGGCAGTTCCTCAGAAAACTGGGCATGACACTTCTGGAGGACCCAGCTATACCATCCCTGGGTATATACCCAGAGGATTCCCCAGCATGCAATAAGGACACCTGCTCTACTATGTTCATAGCAGCATTATTTATAATAGCCAGAAGCTGGAAAGAACCCAGATGTCCCTCAATGGAAGAATGGATACAGAAAATGTGGTATATTTATACAATGGAATAGTACTCAGCAATTAAAAACAATGAATTCATGAATTTTTAGGCAAATGGTTGGAATTGGAAAATATCATCCTAAGTGAGATAACCCAATCACAAAAGAATACACATGGAATGCAAAAACTGATAAGTGGATATTTATTAGCCCAGAAGCTCTGAATACTGAAGACACAATTAGCATAACAAATGATTCTCGTGAAGAAGGAAGGAGAGGGCCCTGATCCTGGAAAGGCTTGATCAAGCATTGTAGGGTAGTACCTGGACAGAGAAATGGGAGGGGGGTGATAGGAGAATGGGTGGAGAGAAGAGGACTTATGGGACATATGGGGAGGGGGAAACTGGGAAAGAGGAGAGCATTTGGAATGTAAACAAATAATACAGAAAATTAAAAAAAAAAGTGATTGCTTCCACTGTCAGGACTGTTGCATCAAAATGAGTTTGCAGAAGTAGTAAAGAGCTATAGAATATCAAAGGAAGGAAAAGGAGAGAGCAGAGGACTAATATAAATAATTATTATCTGTCCTGTAGTCAAAGAGATTAAGCGCTCTTGTAGCCAGAGTTTCTTCACAGAATCTAAACTATATGTTCTACAGATGTATCAGGAACAAATGGAGTGGTTGGAGGGTGACAGCTATCACAAAACATTTTGTTTGGGTATAGGATGAAGTTCAGTAAGTAAAACATTTAATAGATAGGTAAAAAACATGAGGATTGATCTAGGGAAGGAGCCAGAGTGGGAGGGAACTAGAAGTCCATGCCTATGATGAGGCTTGTGGTTAAATATTTGTCTGGCCCTTGTCTCTAGGTAACATCTCAAAGAGGTTAGGGTTGATGAGTATGGGCTCAGCATTGTTGGAGTAGAGCACAAATCCCACCCTCAGCAGCAGTCAGATCTAGTCTTTTTTGAATTTGGAGTATTTTGGAGTTGGCCTGTCTCTGATGGATGTTGAGCTGACTGGTGCTGATGCTACAGAGGTTAGTTGATGCAAAGTGGTCCAGATGTTTCAGTTCTGAATCTCAAGAACAATAGCTAGAATAGCAAGAAGAAGGGTGAGATGGATGGCCCAGGACCCACTCATTAGTAACGTTTCAGAGGTCACCCACAGTGCTTTTAGGGGTCTTGGGAAACTCACATTTTATGTAATGGCTTTGTGGTTGACAAAAGGGCAAGAGAGGAACAGCAATACCTTGCCTTCTCCTCACTGGGATCCTTTCTGGAACACACCAGAAAAGTATTTCTCAACCTGTAGTTTGCAAGCTTGTGGGGGGTTAAATGGCCCCTTCACAGGGGTAGCATATCAGATAACCTGCATATTAGATATTTACATTATGATTTATAACAGTAGCAAAGTTAGTTATGAAGCAGTAATGAAATAATTCTATGGTTGGAGTAGCCACACCATAAGGAACTGTATTAAAAGGTTGCCACATTAAGAAGGTTGAGAACCACTGCTCCAGATCATCTAAGTTACTCTCAATGTCAGTGACCTCTGTGTCAATAATAAATGATTTACTTTACAAAGTTTTCTAAAGCTAGCTCCATTAACAGAACCTTATCAAGTTTCTCTGCAACTTTTACTCAACCTTATAAAAAATTCCTCATTTCATCCAATAGAAGAAAGAAGAAAGCAGTCAAGCCATGTCAAATCTGTCGCAAACAATTTTCATGTAATGTGAGCTGAATGAACAAACACTGAACCGACTCTATACTCCTCTTGTTGGTGGACAAATCTCTAGGTCACCACGTCCTGACAGCAGTAAGAGAGTTTCTTAACATAGACTGATAGTTTAGAGGCAAATTTTTTTAAACCAAGATGACCAAATTAGATGAGATTTAACAAATATTGGTTTTTGGAATTTCTTTTAAAAAATCCACACATCATTCTGAAAGACCTTATACACCTTGTAAGTTTTAAGTAAGAGTGCAGTCACTGGCCCCGGAACTCTCTCTGTGTTAAAACTAGATTATATTCTTAAAGCAATGCAAGTGAGAACCTCCCTCATCTAAGTCATCTCCTGCTGAAGAATCTATAAAGGCCTCACATACCACAAAATTATCTGTTGAGTCTAAAGATTCAAAATCAACTGTCAAAGACTTGGATACTCTGAATAACTTTCTAAAACTGTGAGTTTGATGACAGTATATCTTGCATCCTCCTGTAATGACTGAACTTGGGTGGTTAGGCTTCAGGCTATGAAATAAGATGTCAGTAAGAGGAAGACTTGAATGCCAGGGTAAGGGGCCCTGCCAATTGAACCAGCATTCCAGTGCCATACCAGTTGGTGGCAGAGTTAGGTACAAAGTGGGGTGCTCACAGCATTCTTGTAAGACTGCTGAGGAGACATTGAGAACATAGTAATTGCTATTTGCCTTTCTGTTATTTGAGGGATGTAGGATGTGTAAGAGAATCCATCCCTGTGTCATGTGAGACATGAGGAGTAATTTATCTTGTCTACAGATAAGAAGGATTTTTATTCTGGTTTGGCTATATTGTTAGAGCTGTCAGGTATAGGCAGCCAGAGGCAGATGCAGCAGACTTCTGACAGGTCGCATTGCCCACCCGTCCTTGTCCTGTAATGAGGCCAGCATGCTATTGATTCTGGTAGCAGGGTTCTGCAACCAGAACTGTGCTCCATCGAAGGGTATTAGTCGAGCCTAAGGAATTCTTGTCATGAAAGTGTGTTGTAAATTTAACCCATTTTACTCCAGTATCCAATTGTTTTAACCAATTTTTAAAATATACCTGATTTCCAATATTATTTTACATTAAGCAAATTTTAATTTAATATTCTATTGAATTACTTGCTTTAGGCTTAAATTTTAACAACAAATACAGAATACTATTTGGTGGGACATAAAAATTGGTCTCTTATTCTAAGCTTGTCTATATAAAAAATTACATTTGTAATTAGCATGACTGACCAATAACTTGTATATCTTAACAGTTTATAAGTTAGAATTATTATTTCAATTTTTCTTGTAGTGACATTGTTGAGAATTCTGGAATTTTTGATTTTTGAGGGTGTTTTTTTTTTTTTATTTGGTTTTTTTTTTTTTTTTTTTTTTTTTTTTTTTTTTTTTTTTGGAGACAGGGTTTCTCTGTATAGCCCTGGCTGTCCTGGAACTCACTCTGTAAACCAGGCTGGCCTCGAACTCAGAAATCCACCTGCCTCTGTCTCCCAAGTGCTGGGATTACAGGTGTGTGCCACCACCACCAGGCTTGGTATTTTTGTTTATTTTTAAAACATAGAAATGTTATAAGAACATGATTTCACTTTAATTCCAGATGTAGCAATACGGGCTGCTTCAGACGATCCAAAGCATCTGACTATGATTTGTCTTGTACTCTAAGAGAAGAATGGTTTTGCCAGCTGCAGATTATTTCTATGATTGCATGACATTTGGAACTCTGGAAACTTTTCAGAGTATACTTAAATGTTAGGGCCCTAGACACAAGTCATTGGCCTTTGGTCATTTAGGAGGTTGCTGTGGTTTGTTAGTGTGTATGATCCAAGACAAAGCAAAAGGAAAGAAATTAGTGTCAGGGATCTGTCTATTTGCTTGTCATTTGTCTCTGTCTCTCCATCTCGCTGTCTCTCACTGTCTCTCTCTGTCTTTGTATTTGTCTCTGTCTCTCTCTGTCTCTATCTCTCTCAGTCTCTGTCTCTCTTGGTCTCTGTCTCTCTCTGTTTCTCTCTCTCTCTGTCTCTCTGTCTCTCTCTCTCTCCTCCTTTTCCTCTCACTTTCCCTCTTTCTCCTCTATCCTCTCTTCTATTTAACATTAGGGACTGAAACCAGGGGGATATAGGGTAGAAAAAAGAACAACTCACAAACTAGCAGCAAAGAGCTTAACATCCTGTTAAGTTCGAGGCTTATCAATACATAATTCTAAAAGTAAAGATCCTTTAGTATCAAAAACTTTAAACCATAAATAAAGTCTACAAAACACTAGGGACCTCATATTTCCTCATCCTTTTATAGTATACTTATGAAACCCCACATATTTTTTTTGGTTTTTTTGGGGGGGGGGCATTTGGTTTTTTGAGACAGGGTTTCTCTGTATAGCCCTGGTTGTCCTGGAACTCACTCTGTAGACCAGGCTGGCCTCGAACTCAGAAATCCACCTGCCTCTGTCTCCCAGAGTGCTGGGATTACAGGCGTGCGCCACCAACGCCCAGCGCCACATATTTTTATATGACTCATCCTTAAATCAAACCACTTTGGAAGGCTGGCATTGCCTCCTTAATCTAAAAATTTGAATACAATGATAAACAGAAGATACCACATGATCACTTTGACTGAGATAGCCGTGAAGTCATGTGGCATGCTTTCATACTGATGAAGTTATCAGCCAAGATGACTACCAGCCACATAGTTACTAGGTCATCAACCAAGATGTTTCAAGCCACAAAGTTGTTATTTAACACAAGATAAATCTAGATCATCAGCCAAGATGGAAGCAAGCCACATAGAACTCTAAGGTGAGCCCATCAGGTCCACACCACTTACCTAAAAAAAACCAGAAGCCAAATTACATATATGGCATGCAGTAGGAAATTAATAATACTATTTATAAATAAGCTATAATTATAAACCCTTTTTATTACAGATTTTAAGCTAAGTTCTAATTTTATAGATCATGACATCACCTTCAATCAACTTACAAATCCTAAAACACAAAAATTAAAGCTTTAAAGATAGCAAACAAAACCAAAAAAGGGGGACAGTATTCAGAGAGTTAAGCACCTTCCCATTTGTAACTTTTATAGGAAATAGTTTATTTACTTGTTCTCTAGCACATTTTCTTTTCTTGAGCTGTTCTGTTTGGCTGTCGTTTCGATCACTGAGTCAGATGTCCAGACTAACCCAGAACAAAGCCTTGGAGGAAAGTTTTAAACAAACACATTTACTCTGAATCAGGCGAGCTGAAATCCAACCCCAGAGCCAGCCTTTTCCATAGAGTAGAACAGCATGAAACAATTTTTCAATATTATCCTTACCCAAAAGCGTTTGACTCTCTGTAGGACTAAACCCAGTGATCTACATATCCATAAACAGTTTGTGTGTCTTCAAATGGGACAGGCCATCTGACATGCTTTTACCTCCTAGCTGTTAAAGATGCAAGCAGGATATTCCAGGTTTGATATTCCAGGCAGAAACACAAGTGGAACAAATATACAAGGCAAAATGGTTCTGTGATATCAAACTTAGAAATAGGTATGAGTTTGGAGACCCAGCAGAAGTGAAGGTGGGCATTCCAACTCTGCGTGAGGTTGCAGGCCTGAGTCATGAAAGGGATGAAAGTCAGTTGTGAGTTATATGAGGGAGGAGCCACAGATCACGGGACCCTTTCTCCTTAGACAGCCATCTAAATCAGTTTAGTTATTAGAGATCAGAGTTTGGAATTTGGGCCACATGAATGGAATGTGCATTGAGAAATGTCCAATGTACATTGACTTAGACCAGGAGCTGAGTAAGGGAACTCAATATGAACTTCCCCAAATATATAGCTTTTTCAGTTACCCCGCAGTTAGGGTGACAGTGTATAAATTGGAATGGAGAATTTGGAAGCCACGGTGGCGTCCAAATAAACGAGGGTTAAAATACAGGTGCTTAGAGCATCCTTCAAGACTTAAAATGACCAAATGTGGCTAGAACATAAGTATTCGGGCAAGGGAGCGTCACCCAGGTGTGTAGATGACCAAAATGCCTACCAAAGAAGGGTGCAGCCCCTTATATGGACAGAATTGTTTTCAGTAATCTGTAAGGGAAGCTGGGAAGTATAGTATTTTAACAGGCAACCATCAGTTTTGACTAAATCTCAGACGGATTGTTACCAGAGGAGACAGGTATTCAGAAAGTATTAGAGAAGCATGCTAGAGTAGCCTTAAGACAGAATAAGCCAGGCTTATCCGATGATTGTGCTGAGGGATCAGATGGCCAGAATTCTCAAAGGAATTCTGAGAGTAAATATAAATGTTTCAGGCAGCAATACTGATTTTACTGAGAATTTGACTAGGGACCATTTATGTTATACTGTGGCAAGAAAGATGGCAATGATTTACCCTTGTCCTGAGATTTTCTGTGAGGCTGGATTTAAGAGACAAAGACTAAACTAAATTTTGTAAAGGAAATTCCAAGTTTTTGCAGCCTTCAGACTGTGGCATGGCTATTTCTAGCTGCTTTTAGCCAGGTTCACTTGAGAACTGAGTTGAAAGACAGAACAGAAAGGCTTGAAAAATATACAGTTTGACTAAGAAAAGGAGACATTTAGAGTTATGTACAAAAAGAGTATTATTGTTAAAATGATGACCATTATTTTAAAAAAAAAAATCAAGTACTTTGAACCAGGACAGCAGAGAAGATACCCCGTGTAGCTTTGGACAATTATGTTTGCAGAATAAAGAGCCCCAGGAGTCACACCTACCTACGACAGGCTTTCCCCATGTTCACCACTCAGACACTCAGAGGCCACTACAGCTATAGGTCAAGCTACTAGAAGAACTGGTGGCAAATTTTGGTCTTCTTGTGATGCTAGTTTTATCGGCATAAAAATTTCAAAGGTTTCTGGATCATGGCAGCTTCTACACAGATTCCAAGAGGAGGCAAAGAGGATAAGCAATGTATGACAGGCCCCTGGAAGGACAATGTATGAAGTTTTCATGGTGAACCAGGAGTTTCACTGAGAACTCTAAGATGATGCAGAGGCCAGAAATGTCTTCTAAGAATACTTGTAGCTTCAGTGGCAATTCTAAGATGACAGAGAAGGGGAGATGTCTCCCATGAGTAGCTGCAGACAGCAGGCAGATCTAGCCCAAGAAAATGAAAGTAGAGCTTGCAAAATGCAAAGCCTTAGATGTAGGGCTTCAGTGTGGCACATGTATCATAACAGGTGTCTTGAATGCAGATATGAAGCTATAGCAAGGGTAAATATTTCATTGTCCATATTCTCCAAGTCTGATTTTTTTTTCAGAAATATGTATCACTGCTAATGGTTTGATTCTGGTTTCAGAAGAGACTTTAAAGTTGGCCTTTGGACAGATTTAGAACTATGAAGACATTGGGGAGTCTAGAATATGGATTACACTTGTTTTTTATTATGACTTAATGGCGTGAGGTCAGGGAAACAATGTCATGGTTTGGATATGGCGTGACCCTCCCCAAAAGGCTCACATATTGATGGCTTGTTCCTTAGGTAGTAGTACTATTTCGGGGCACTTCATAAACTTTTGAAAATATAACTTGGCTGAAAGAAGCAGGTCCCTGGTATTCTCTCTCTAATTCCAGCTTCTGGTCCCTTAGGAGGTAAACTGACAATCCTCATCCAACCCCATATGATCTTGCAGTTATAATATTCTATCTCTGACCTATGAAACCCTGAGCCACAAGGTTAAAAAAAATCCCCTTAAGGTTTTATGTCACATATGTTACCACAGCAACTGTAAAACTGACTAATACAACCATTACACAGGCCTAGGGAAGGGAGTACTATGAGCAAATCTACATGCTCTATATCTCACTCCAGAACTTCATTGTCTTCTGTGAGCCTTCTGCCCTTTCTGTTACTTTACACTAACAAGTGGCACTCTCTTTTGCATCACATCAGAAGATTGTGCTCCCTCCTGAAGAACAACAAATTTCTGCTGTAGATAAACATAGATGAGCAGCCTACCTCAGTATGTTAAGGAATAGTGGAATATCTTACTTTTGACAACCAGATAAAAAGGCCAATGAAACTATCTTAAGTTTTTGCAGAAAGGGCTTAAGTTTCAGAAGACCTCAGACTAAGTGTACGCTCAGTATAAAAGGTCAAATCAAGAAGACTGCTATTGAACATCTGTTTACAAAATCATCTAGCTAACATCTGGACCCTTAAGAAATGAGATAAAAATCCTGAAATTTTTCTGTTGCTGTTTTGCCTGAATTCTTCACTGTTACTCTCTTTCTGAGAGCCATGTATTGATACAGATTATCAAAACATCCTGTGTATGCCTGTGTAGGTAGAAATGGAACACTACTCGAATGGCGATAAGTAGAGAGGGCAGGGGCACATATGTAAATGAAGGGATAGAAGAATATACCTAATCAAAAGATTAAGTTTCCATATATTTGAATGACATTCCACTTTAAGAAAATGTCTATATTTGTCATCTCTCTTGATCCTCACCAAACTCCCACAGGGTGAGTGGGGAGAATAAGGTTCCTTGAGTTGATAGAGCTCAGCCAGGCCATACATGTAGCAATCTGCAGAGCTGGGCCTGAGAGACAAGCTCATCTGCACCCACATATGGATACCACCATCATTGACCCATAAGTACTGAAATTCGATTAGCATAGGAACTCATTAAAATCATGTTTACCCTTTTATTAACTTAAAATCCTATTTATTTAATAGATGTCTCATTAGCCTATTGAAGTCATTACTGCCTGTCACTCAGAGAAAGCAAATGAATGAACACCCTTCACAACAGCGCAACCAGCAGGGCAGTAATTAATGACTGCTAATGGCAGCTTCGTGTTCATGCACATTGATTTTCAGATATGTAATACATATTTACGACTTCTGGGGAATAGTATTCTATTTTGCTCACCAAGAACACATCTACCAGTAATTATTAACAATATGACCTCTTCCTAATAACTTCTTCACGTGAAGGTTCCTTCAATGCCCATTGACTAATTGGAGTTGAATCATTTGATCAAATGCTTTGCATTGATCTCATTTAGATGACAACGGAAAATATATCAAAGATACATCCTATGTATAAATGCTCTAAGAGGAAGAAATACTTGAGTTCTCATGACAAGAAAGCAAATATCTAAACACTTAAGCCATATGTAACTGCTACAGATTTCAGTCTCACTTGTAGTTGGCATATGAACCTGTTCTATTTGATCACTGCCTTTAATATGTTTAGTAGTCCATCAATGAGGAAAATTGGGAATGAAAATCCAATGATTGATGGTAAAAATAAGTATGTTAACACATTGTACAGATTTGGTTATTTTTTAAAAGTTAGTATTCATATTAGGAGAAAAGAGTGGTTTGAACCTTTTAGATATTTACTACTTTAAAAATATTTTATGCTTGTGTGTGATAGTGTGTACACATGGATGAATGTGTGTGTTTGTGTGTGTGTATATGTGTGTGTGTGGTAAAATTAATATTTTCCCTTAACCTAAATGGCTGAGAAAATTAACTAGACAATGTGTTTCATAATAAGTTGTTACTTTTACATCCACTTGAGCTGTAACCTGTTCTTCACCTTGACCTACCATACCTTAATTAACTTACTGAACAAGGGTTTCTCTAGATAAAAGTAATTAGATTTATGTGAATTTACCTAATGAAGTACAGCTTCATTTTCATTCATATGCACACAGCTTTATTGAATAATGTCAACAAAATGTGATTTGGCCTGTATCAGGTCTTTTGTAAATATTGCATGCATGGGTGTTTAAGAAAACTTGTTTTTGAAATAGCTTAAGGATTTCAAATAAGGGAAAGGATACATCTGTAACTGTAATTTTCATCCTAGGAACTTCTGGGTCCCTCTTAAATACAAGATTACAATTTTTTTTTTTAAAGAATGTCCAGCATTTTGTGTCACTAAGAAAATTTAATCATGTTATTCAACTTATTTGATCATTTTACTGTACAATAAAAAGTAAATCTGTCCATTGAATTATTTATGATTGTTAAAAATATTCATTTTCAAGCCAAATGGGTTACACAAAGATTACTTAAAGGCTGACATGGAAATCAGTGAAGGTGTCATCTAAATAATGGGATCAGTCTGGCTTATCATAGCCCCCACAGTAAGCAAATTTGAGTGCTCAGATGGAAGAGAACCCCATCAACAGTATAACATGAATCTCAACCAGCAAAAGTGCCCACAATATAACATTCTGTAATTACAGAGCCTGCCTTTTTGCACACTGTCTAGTATAATAAAAGCATATCACATGACTGTGGACTACTATAACTCTGGAACTAAAATTGTTACATTTTTAGTAATCACACATGTGTAGGTCTAAAGCCTGCAGTATTTGGCAACAAATATACATGCATACACACACACACACACACACATACTTCGAGATGCAATGGGCTTAATCAGAGTCATTCTATGACCAGGTTTAGACATGTCCGTTGGATGCTGATGGGATTACCAGTGGCAATACAACTGATGTCAGTGACTTTTCAGTTCAGTTAAGGGTGTGTGTGTGTGTGTGTGTGTGTGTGTGTGTGTGCGCACGCGCTCCAAAGTCATGCCCCATCCATGATTAGTTGTTGACAGATGTATTAATATGCAGATTTGATGCAGTCCAGTGAACTGCATTGAGTTGATGATTGAAATGATTGCAGCATTCAGTAGCCCTTCTTTTGTGTTTCCCTCAGCTTTTATTCACTTTCATAATCTTCTTTAGCAATATTCCCTGATTCTTATAGTGGGTGATATTAATGTCTTATTTATGCGCAATATGTAATCTGGAAGTTCTCTTAGTACTTTGAGCAGTCATATGCCTGTATTAAACACCTTTCACTGAAAAAAAAACATAGCCTTCTCTGTTGAAGAGTATAGCATTTGGCCATAAATATAAGCATACATAATTAGAAGATGGCTGAATGCCATGTAAATTTCAGTAAACAACATTTGTAGATTCTTCTCTAGGGTCCAAAGACTCATCATATGAAAGTCCATACAATTTTAACCATCTGGTTTTAGACAAAAATGTCAAAAACACTAACAACAACAGCAACAATAAAAATGCTGGACTAAAGCCAAGAAGTGGGGGTGCACGCCTTTAGTCCCAGCCCTTGGAAGGAAGAGGCAGACGGATTACTGAGTTCAAGGCCAGCCTGGTCTACAGAGTGAGTTCCAGGACAACCATGGCTACACAGAGAAACCCTGTCTCAAAGAAAACAAAAAACAACAAAACCAAAAATATGCTGGAGTAAAGAAAACATCTTCAACAGATGTTGAGAAAATTGGATGTCTGTGTATAGAAAGAGAAATGAGACTCTCATGCCTCACTCTCTATAGAACTCAACTCCAAATATACCAAAGACCTCAATGTTAAATTTAAAACTGTGAACTTCTATGAGAAGAAGGAAGGACCTGTCTGCAACATACATGCATAGATCAGGATTCTCTAAATCTGACTTTCTTTCCCTAGGAAGTACAGCTCACAGTTGACATGGATTTCATGAGACTATGAAGCTTTACAGAAAAGTGAATCAAGTGAACCTCTTTACCTGAGGAATCCCACAGACTTGGAAAACTCCTCATCCACACATCTGATGGACGATTAATATGTTGTACATATAAAGAATATAGAGCAAGGCATCAAGAAGGCAAATCAATTTTAAAACCTGGGCTGTTGATATGAACACAGGGTTCTCAAAGGAAGAATTACAGATGGCTAAAAACATTTTAAATGCATTGAACATAATTAGTCATCAGGAAGGTTCAAAGGAAAAGCAATGGGAAACTATTGCTCAGCCAATCTCAGAATGGCTATCATAAAGAAAATGCGTGACAAAAAATACTGGAACGGATGTAGGGTAGTAAGAATGCTTGTTCACCATTGGGAGGGATACAAACTCGTGCTGCCACTGTAGAAAACAGTGTTCCACAAACTCTAGAAACTCTAGAAATAGAAACAACATATGACCCAATTATAAAATCCTTTAGGAAGTCTAATTAGAGTAATCATCAGAAAAATGACTAATTTAATCTAATTTAGAAATCCTCCAAGTGTAATGAATTTTTAAAATAGATTTTTTTGTGTGTGGTCAAATTGTAGCTAAATCTAAGATTTAAGTATTCATCATTAAGTACTTCACATTCTGAATTAGCTTCCTAGGACCAAAGCCATGTGCCTTTCATAGAGATTACTGAGAGCTAGGCTAATCCTCAGCTAGATTCCTGCCATTTATTTCTAAGCTAACTTGAAAAAAAGACTAGAGATAGAATAGGTAGGTCGAATCTAGTACCTTTATTGAATACAGTGATGAGAAATGATAGTAAGTTTCCTTCTGTCCTTCTGGATTAGGGGAATTGAAAATATTTTATTCTTTAAAACCAAATGAGGGTAGTTTTTTACAAGAAATATAATAAAACTTGAGTCTATGCCAAGAAGACTAGCATCTTCCATGACTACGTGCTTGCTGAATTGAGCACACCAGCATTGCTTTTCTGGTGATACAGGTTGAGTAGAGGTGATTGCAGAGCTTCTGTATGATTGTAACATGAGCCAGGTACAGTGTGGGACACAGAGAAAGTAGAAAATACTGTCCATCCTTAATTCAGGGACTTAGAAAGAAGGTTGCCTTCTGGAATTAGTCATGGATGTGGCGGTGTAATGGTAAGGTGCAGACATAGGAGAAACAGTAATAATCACTCCATTCTATGTCCTAGACCTTAGAAAACCAAAGCAAAAGTCCTTCATTATCCTCATGACTTTGTATACTGAAGGTATACTTGGATGTGTGGGGAAAGAAGAGGATGTTTTACTTAAGTTCAGTTTCAGAGGAAAGAGTAAGATATGATTTAAAAAAAAACAAAAAACAAACAAACAAAAAAACCAGGTAATTGGTTCAAGTCTTAACACTGTTCTATTAGTATGTTGCTCTTGATTAAGTACCTTACTTAGCACTTTTGAACATCCATACAGTCATTAACAGAATGCAAATGCTTCAGAATTTTAACAAAAGGAGTTAATGAAACATGTAAGGTATGTAGTACTGGGGCTTAGCAAATTCATAAATGTTATGCAACACAAGAAGGATTATGATATCGTGGTTCCTAAACTTAAAGACTATTTGTAAATATAAGCCTGAAGATAATGTACAGTGAAATGTAACGACCCCTCCCAGATATGTGCAGAATGCTAAGGGGATGCAGACATAGACAGCTGAATCCCCGAGGAGCTGGAATGGTGGTGTCTGAGCTGAAGCCTACAGCAGGTACAAAAGGTGGTGGGCACAGAGCAATCCAGGCGTAGCTAAAGGCAAATGCAGAGGAGTGTTTGCTATATTCGGATTGTGGCGAGAAGCGAAGTGTTGCTGGAACATATGGCATGTAGGGGGATGATCAGGAAATTCTGCTAGAAACATAGACAGGGTCAAAGCACGAAGGACCGGCAGGACTCCACTACGGGGCTTGGCTTCAATCCCACAAAGGATGTAAAACTGAGACAGGGTTCCAGCAGAGGTTTTCAGCAGGCAGAGAAAATGAGTGGAATTGTTTTTCAGGAAACATTATTTTGGCATTAGACTGACTGATGCACTCAATTCCAAAGAAAAGGGTTTAGGTACAGGACTAGCCTGGGCTCCCTGCCACCATTTTAGACCCACTAAGCCTTGGGTGACTGTGGAATATGCAGTGCAAACCAGTTCTTAAAGCTGACCAAAGGAAAATCCCACTTAATGCCGGCTAAATTACAGAGCAATTACTTCCACGGCAAAACATTCTTTGCTTCATAAGAGGATTCCTTAGAGGATCCCATGGTTCCCTTAAATAGCTCGTTACTCAGTGCATTTGGGCATCTTGCACAGCTCATTAGCCTCTTGGTAGAGGAGAGGAGAGCTGAGAAAACTTTAACGATACTCTTTTAAGCTTCTTATTGAGAATATTCATGGGAAGAAAATGACTCTCTTTTTGAATTTATCAATTATCAACGGACACAGAAATTAGATTTATAAAACCCTTGGTATATAATTTGCAGAAAAGAGGAGGAGAACATGGTATATAATTTACAGAAAAGAGGGAAAGAATTCCACAGAGTGCTTTCCCAAATTTCAACCACAAACCAAGCACCCTTGTGACAATATGAATAGTCAGGTTGATAGAAACAGAAACACAGAGGCTTGGCCTCTGACTAGGGAGTTCGATATCTCTAAGCTTGAATGGCTTGCATACACTTAGGTTAATTGCTTTTCTTTGTCATTAGACAAGATACACGTTGGTCATCAGACAAATGCTATTTGTGCATTGCTGCACAGATTAATAAAACATGTACTTTGAATTGAGAGAGAAGAGAGAGAGAGAGAGAGAGAGAGAGAGAGAGAGAGAGAGAGAGAGAGAGAGAGAGAGAGAGCGAGCTGTGTGTAACATTCAGGCACAACTAACAAATATAAATTTTATTAGTAATAGATTCATTTTTATTTCAACAGGGTCATTTCTAAGATGCATATAAATGTAGAAAGAATTCAGTGCTAAAACCAAATAAACCAAACAACACATTGGTTGTTTGTGAACCGTCTTTGAGGACAGCTTTCAAAGCCCTTTTGAGGTATCTTTCATGGAACCAAATCCTCTGTAGTGAATTTTGGAGGGCAGACAAGTTTCAGGTTGAGGCTAATGCTTATCAGATTCATGTGACAGGATTCTTAACTACTGCCAATGAATGTCTTTTTGTTAATAATTAAAATGTACAGGCTTAATAAAACGCTTCACATTCTACGAGGACAGAGAATTACTTGTTGGAAAAGGAAAAGCATGTGCTATGCACTGGCAATAGAAAGTTGGATTATAGCACTCAGGTTTTCAGATGTCTGCTAATAAAATGTTTTTATAGGTAAGAGGCAGGATTCCTTTCCTTATAGATATATGTGATCATCTCACAAAACTAGGATAAACATGGTATTAAGAAGTAAATATGGTAGAGTTTTCCAAAAGCCTGATTAAAATAAGTATATCTGGATTGAAGGTAAAACTTTGTTCCTTCCTGTTTTTTCCAGTGGCCACTGTCACTGTCATTGGATGACTACCATTTATCTTGAACCCAGAAGTGTGGAAAAGCAAAACAAATGAATGAATGGATGAATGCAAATATGCTCTGGGTGCCTGATGTCTTCTTAAATCATATTGCTAATATGGTAGCTTTGGACTTTTAAGCCCCTTGTCCATGAAAAAACGTCTGTCAGTACTTATATTTTAGATTTTTCTTATTGAAATAAAAACTTGATCAAAATGCTCACAGTTTATATTGAAAGAAAAATTGTTCATGTCTTCAGAAACCATCAGTATAAACACACAAAATGAATTAAAGAGAGTTCATAATTATTGTGAATTCTGTAGTTTGATAGATAACCATGATGCAAATAAAAAGATCTCCTCATGGAAGTGCTGGATTTTAGAAGCAGAAATTTATATCCCTGACCACATTTAATCCTTGATATAATTCTGTGATAAGCAGCAGAACTTTCTGTTCCCATGGAAACAGATGATGAACTTAAAGCTTGGAGTGACCTTCCCAAGGTCAGCCAACTCCAAATGGTAGAGACAAAACCCAAATCCTTTCCCTTAAATCTGTAGAAATTTTTGACTCCCTATAGGTGAAATTTAGACATGCTGTAACCTAACTCATTGATTTGCTTCTGTCTTGAAGGAAAGCAGATGGGCAGGCAGGCAGGCAGACAAGTATTTAGGAAGGAAGGCAGGGAGGAAAGAAATCAGACAGGAAGACAAGAAAGAAGGGGAAGAGGAAAGAGATAGGGAGGGAAAGAAGAAGCTAGGATGGGGAGGGAAGGAGGCAGGGAGGGTGGGGGAGGGATGGAGGGAGGGAGGGAAGGAGGCACAGTCAGAAATGTTAGCCAAGGTTTGGCTACAATAGACTTCCACTGAATTCCCTCCCTACTAACATTGAAATATGTGACTATCTTTACCTTCCCACTTTAAATAAGTGAGAATCATCTTCTCAATGTATATAGAAAGAACAGTGGCTTTCAGACAATGACAAATGTTAGTGAGCAACTGACAGTTGAAAGACTGGAAACAAACATGGAATGCTTGCCCAGGGAACAGCACAGAAAGGACCCAAGGACCCATCAGACTTGCTGATTCAACAAAACAGACACTGCAGTTTAGGGATTCAAGGTGGCAAGAGTTTGCATAGCAAAGTATGAAGTAGGAGAAACCTGACTTTAAATTTCTACATAATTATCTGGATGATAATTATGTAGAATTATTTGGAACATAAATTCTATTACTGACCCAGGTCCCGCATCATGCTGATTCTTCCTATGGCAAAAATATATGACAACCCTAGTACTCAGTCTTTCCCTCTGTACCCTCAGATGATCATTTTTAAATAAAAGAAGCAAAATGTGAGATGAGCAGAAGAAATTTCAATTGCTCCATAAGTATCTGGAGGAACATTAACTTAAAATACTTCTGGTAGGAGACCCATTCAAGGGTGAAGGCATAGATTATGGGAAAGCACTGGAAAATGGATAGCACTGATTCCTGGAGCTCATAAACACTGGAAGTAGGTCATGGGTCAATACAAGTTGAAAGAGCTAGTAATTTTGAAGAAGGGAATTTCAACTATAATCTCATACTAATCAAATCTGTCAAGGTAAACATTAGAGTCGGCATACATAGAATGAACAGCTGTTTTTGTTTGTTTTTAAGATGAAAATCAATTAATAATTGTAGTAATGATGACTGAGTTCAGTATCTGTGACAGAATTACCGGAAGTCATTCATTATCTCTGAGCTATGTGACTTTCTACATACAAGATATGACAAGAGAGATTCTATTACCTTGAGATATACTTGATACCCTAGCAGAGAGAAGGAAGGACACAATATAATAAGTATTATATTAGGATAAATAAGTGCTATTTAAAATTTAAATGGAAGATACTAAGTGCCTGGGTGGGGTTGAAGGAAACTTAAAAGGTTCATACATTCCTCAAGGCAGACAAGGCTAAAGAGCAGTGGAGGCCAAGGCTCTGAGAGGAAAGAACACATTGAGTAGAACAAGAGATGCGGCTCTGTCCAAACCAGTGGGTCAGATCCTGCAAGGCCAATATGAAGCCTTTGTTCTCTAGTGGAGATCAGAGAGAACACAAGGTTGGAAGGATGACCTGAGGTCACACACTCTGATAGGGCACTCTGACTGCTGAAAAGATTATTCTCCAAGGGACAATGGTAAGAACTGAAATGACAAGACAGGAAGCTATTCCTGTACTTCAGAAAAGTGACGTGTGTCTAGGAGTGAAACCGTGAACCTGTGAGAAATGGTAAGATTACACATAGGTCTGAAAAAAAAATAGAACTATGAGAATTGTGTAACAGATTACACTGAGGTAGCACTGTTAAAGAACAGAGGAGTCTGGAGCTTTTCTTGTGATTTACTCTTTTTCTTGTGAAGTGGAGCAGGAAGGGTAGACTTGCTAGTAACTAAAAAAGAAAAAAAGAACATTGTTTTCCATATTATTGGACATAGAAACTCACTGACAACTAAGTTATTAACACAAAATTTTCTGTAATAAAACCAGTAGCATGGAACAAAGTAATGACAAGGAATTTTCTTTTCCTTTCAAAGGAATAACCTCTACATAATTGGGACTCTTAGAGGAAGTAAGAAAACACCAAAGTTTAGGTCTTGCTACAAAGTGAAGCCTCTCTCATATTAAACATAGAAACATTAAACAGCCTACACGGTGCTTCTCCAAATAGCCCACTGTGAAACTTGAGCAGCATGTATTTGCAATTTAACTTCTGTTTTTGCTGAACTGGTTTTGTCAATGCAGTTCCTCTGTGTTGTGTCACCATCATTTTTACAGATGTGCACAGCAGGTCCCATCGTTAAACACTGAGAATGACAGAAGTAGATATTCTTTCTATTGCTTATTTGGCTGTGAGGCTCTCTATTGTTGTCACGATTAATAGTCATTCTATCATAGACAGTAAAAACAGGAGTATTATATGATCGAGATTTAGAATAGGAAATAAGTGCATCCAACTTACAGCCTGACAGTGTCATTTTACAAATGTGAAACTGAAGGAACATAACATGGATCATAAAATGTCAAGGTCCAACCAATAATTCATGGTGGAGAAATTGTATGTAAAGCCATTATGAAGAAATAACATAGAGAGAATGGTTAAGTTCAAGTATCTTGTTATATTGAAAACTGGTACGTGACCCAATTTAGCTTTCTGTTGATCTCTCCTATCCTCTCTACCCAGCTATTTGAAATTGCAGTAAACCAGGCCAATATTTACAGAACAGGTCTCACAGCCAAAATGAAGATTTCTTCCTGAGACTATTAAGCTCAAAGGTCATATTTAATACCAACCTTTTTTATCCTGCCCAGGCTCAAAGCAGTTTTAGGATTTGTCACATAAAAGTCATAAATAATGTGCTTCCTCTTTGTATGGTAATCTCACCACTCATATTTTGTCTCCAAAATCAAAATGCAAAGAAATTGAAAGGGTAAACAGAAACATGAAGGCAAATTGGTCATTCCCATTAATGATTTCAGATTCCCCCATGCCAAGATTTTGCTAAAGTACACAGCATCAATGTCATGTCACACAAAGGGAAATACACACAAATAATTGTCCTGTCTCAAGCATAAAAGTGCTTATCAGAGTTATCTATCAACTGCAGAACTGTAAAGCACCCCAGGGCTGCAGCTGTGTTCTACCTCTATCAGGGCCTGTCAGAATATGATGTGCCTATCTTTAATGAATGTCAAAAGTTTTGCACACAAAGATTCACACAGAATACTGTCATACTTCTAAGCAAGGAAAGGCTGGATTCTGTCACTCTATATCCTTCTAACAGGGACAACTGCCCCAGTGAGCCAGAACCAGAACCAGAACCAGAAGCTGAGGGACAACAGCTATCAATTTCTAGTTCCCAGTTATTGTAAGCCAGCCTCTCATTGCAGTCAGACAACTGGATAAACTGGCATAGGAGTTTCCCTTTAAAGGGGATAGTTAATAAATGCTCAAAACTCCACGCCCATAAGATCATCCATCAATGTAAATTAAGCTTACGTTTACAAAGAATATCCCATGTTTCATTCTCACTTATTTTGTACTAATCATGCTTCATATGCAAATTAACATCAGCATTTTGTTCTACTAATTCTTCCATGGGACAGTTTTCAAGAAGACGGATTACCCAAGATCTTCCCCAAGATGGCCAAGTGACCACAACCATTTGCTCACTCCTTTTTCTCTCCTACTGAGCTTCACTGTCTTACCTAAGGAAGTTACTGCATATATTGATTCCAGAATTTATGTTCCAAATAATCGACTTACCAAATATGAACAGAATTGCAGTGATTGTCTCTTATTGTGGCCTATGCATAGACAGTCAAACTCTCAGATCATGAGAGATGCAACCTGTTACCTACTTAATGTTGCTAAACACCTTGTTGGCATACATAGTCCACTTCATGTAGTGCTTTGCTTTGGGAATCGCAGTGGAAGTGGTGACCATGGGCTAACCTCTACATATAGACCTAAGGGTCAGTACTAGGGAGTGCCATGCTAAGGTCAAACCAAGTGAAGGAGAGGGTTTTGCCCCTATGTGACGGTGCTATTTATTAATTGACTGAGCCTCCTTGCTTTCACTAACTTCCTTCAACAGAGATGAGCATGTGGCTGGAGCGAACATCCACACAGCTGTGCATCATCATCTAGGGCTTCCTATTCTATTCCCATCTATTGCTCCACACAATC
This sequence comes from Apodemus sylvaticus, assembly GCF_947179515.1. NCBI lineage: Eukaryota > Metazoa > Chordata > Mammalia > Rodentia > Muridae > Apodemus > Apodemus sylvaticus. Next base: position 72,303,381 of record NC_067486.1, on the reverse strand, counting down.
CATGAGATCAAGGGACACCTCACAGAAAAGAAAAATAAGGTGTCAGAGACAGCAAGGCATTTTCCCAAAGTTTCATCTTTAATACATGAGAGAAGCCAGAACTGAAGCTAAAGAAGGAAGACGACAGTGAGATCCTAGTAAGCAATTGAAATTTCTCCTACTCATCGCCCATTGTGCTTCTTTTCTTTGAAAATGATCATCTGAAGGTACAGAGGGAAAGACTGAGTACTGGGGGTGTCATACATTTTTGCCTGGAAGAAACAGCATGATTCTGGGTCAGTACCAGCAGACACTCCACACTTGTCTGGACTGCTAGATGAAAAGGAGCTCTCATTACAGACTGTATGTCCATTTGTATCTCCCTGATTCCACACAGTTTTGGTGGCTGTGACTGGGCAACTTTCATCCATGTGGAAACCAATACAATGAAAGAGATTTGGCAATCAAACAGTTAAAACTTTTTAACGCGCCGAACATATGCATGTACAAGTTATCCATTTGGCAGCAAGGCCAAAGGCTAAAGGCCTTTGCATTAGATATCAACAGGAAAAAAAAAAACCTGACCAGTGTGGAGAGCTGCGATCACACACAAGCACACACACACACACACACAATGACAGCACTCCTTCTGGGCACCGTCATTTATAACACACACCCCTCCTCAGGAGTGGGGAACTCACTCCTAAGGTGCTGCAAACACAACTAGGAGAATTTCTTCATGTCTAAAGCTTCCCATAGGTCTGCTAAAGTCAGCTGCCTTTCGCAAGGTCAGGAGCTCTTGAGTACTAATATCTAATCCCTCTGGATGTCCAGTGACTCATCCTGCTAGCATGACACAAAAGAACTGGCTCTAGTTCTCATCTATCCTTTAGAACCCCTGAGGGGTGGAACAGTTGAGGCCTTCTATCCAAACCTATCTGCTCTCTCTCTCATCTTGGCCCTCATTTCGTAGCTTTCCACAAAAGTATGGGTAATACAGTTTCATCCTCTGATCATACCCTATCCCATCTCCAAGTCTGTTTGGCAGAGCCAGTTATGAAGAGGAGAAAAATATGTAAAACTCATACCCCAACTTAGAAGAAGTTGTGCCTAGCTGACTCTCCATCTCTCTACTTCTGCAGATCTCCAGGGTCTCAGGACCATCTCAGAGGACAGAGATTGTGTCAGGTGTTCCTTGGAGCAGTCACATAAAACAAGTTTATGTTTAAATATATATGTTAATGATTTGGCCACATAAACCCTTCCTAGTTTCCAAAAAGCCTAATGGAGCCTGCCTAGATATTTTTTTTTTAATCCATCACATCACATGATGGAATCTTAAAACTACCTTGAAAATGTTGCTGTCCCCATTTTCGTCTGCTTCCTTATCACAAGTTATAGTGCTGTCTACGGTGGTGATTAATCCATTGTATAGACATTCGGAGTTTCTACTAAGTACAAGGTACCTGTGTGCCTAGCAATGCAGTCCAAGGGAAGCTTATGTTCCACAGTAATTTGGAAAACTATATTTTTCCTCTATAACTAATTTCTAGACATCTGTTATCAAGACACTGCAGCATACTGTCCCAGTCTCTGATAGATAAGACTACTGTTGTTTCTACATAAAATCTGCAATTATTTTCTATTGATATTTCTCCAACTTATTAGTTCATTTCCTTTCAGGTACAAAGAACTGTTCCCAAATTACTCATAACCTGAGTCTCTTGTAAATGGAACAGTATTCCCATTTACATCCCATGATGTTAATCAACCACACACACTGATAATGGAGGTCAGACCCTTGCCAACCACCTGATCCTCCCTGGTTTGCACCCATTGTCTTGAACAATATGATGGAAATTGTTTCTCAACTTTTTAGTCTCAAATGTAAGACAAGAACCCCCACCCTCCACTTGCCTGAGACGTAAATGAAATTACACATTGTTCTCTGAAATGCAATTTTTATCACACGGTTTCCACATATTAAAATCCTTGCTTTCCCTTTAAATAAAAATATCTCCATATCCTACAGTACACAATACCTTTAAAATGCCAGACAATCAGAACCTTCTGCGAACAATTTCACATAAAAGAAGTAATCAACTTTTCCTAGGCAGTCAGGGTGGAAAACAATCTCCAGACAATTATCTTGTCCCTTTGTCATTTTTATCTTAGAAATCAAATTTAATTCTTAAGGTTGTTGAGCTTAAAACGAAATCTTCAGAACCATCATCTGAAAGGAAAGGAATTGGGGCCTAGGGAAATGCAGAGCAGACCTAACATACCCTCTGGTGTCCAACCCTGTGACTTCATTGTACAGTAATTTTGTTTTATTGCACTGAGTGATGAATCTCTTAATAATTGAATAGAAAGGGAGTGAGAAGATGAATTCACTGAAGCAGATAATTTGATATTTCCATTGTGTTTGCTTTGCTGGATTATCTGTATGGGGCGTGGAGAAAGCTCTGAGTGAATGTGTCCTGTGTGAATATGTGCTGTAGATATGGGCCTAGTCAGGTCAAGGACACCACAGCTTCAGACCCATGTAAAGAGGGCAAAGCCTTCGATGGATTATACCCAAGGAAATGGTGAAGCCTTCCAGTCTGGTATGTATGTGAATGCTGGCAGTACATGCAGAAAATATCTGATATAGTGTTCTCAGCTCCTATAAGTGAGGCCTAAAGGCTGCTCCCTTAAACGAGATTAACTATACCTGTCACCTTGATCCAGATATATGCAATGAAACCCAGTCTTGTTTATCTATGTGAAATAACGTCCTCAGTGTCGAATTGTATATGATGAACATGCAGGACTTCTTGGATGCAATGGTTTCTCCACTCAGAGCCCAGTCAATTGGACATCAGCAATTTCTCTCTGTGTTTTTGTCTTTCCTTCATTCTCTCAGTGCCCCAGGTCAGATCTTCCTCTGGGAACATGGTGGAACAAGCACCGAGGCAAAATGCTTACTGGGTGCCATATGCTACACACTAACTAGACAATAGGACAACGATCAAAAATGTGTTCTGTATCAGATTACGATAACCTCAAATGCATACTTTGCCATCTGCCCATTCTACTGGCCTCCTGCCTCTGGGCAAGGCATTCAGTTCTCTTGCCCTCAGTTTCCCTAAAAAGGGAGATGATGAAGTGGCACCCACACAGGCTTGCATTGACAATAAAATGAGTTACAAAGTGTGTGATCCTGTAACACATGCCAGAGCCGGAGCCCATAAGCATGGCTGCTATAGCTGACCTTATTTCTAAATTCAAGAATTATTTTTCTTCTATTTTTTTCAAGTTTATTTTTAATTGTCAACTTTTTCACCTACATCAAGCCAGGATGAGGAAATCCCATGCAGGGGAAGATTAGGTGGGTGGAACTGTCTCCATTACCACTGACAAACTGTCTCTCTTATGAAAAAGACACACACAGAGATCACACAAAGCTTTCTGAGCAGTACAGTATCTGTAGGCTTAATTATTACAAATTCCCTCACAACCATTTTTAAAATAGATTCTGGACAACTTAAAATGCTTAGCATTCTAATGAAATAATGGGAAAAATCAAATGTAAGGACTTTAACAATGCCTTCCTTTAAATAGCTTTCAAATTATATAACGTCTAGTTCTTTAAAACTCTTCATGTGCCCATTTCCATTAGAAAACACTATCCCCTGCCCCACCCCACAGCTTCCCCAGTGTACAAAGAGACACACTAACAAAATGAAAGTAACTTAGCAAGGCAATTTACTTTTGCAAAACAGTGTGCAAAGACCCAAACTGAGGTAGCAAGTTTACCAGCACAGGAAGGTCTCTTGGTTTTTATCTGATCCCAGTGTGGTGACTGTACCTCAGCCCACTGGTGTGAGCAGGACCTCTCATTCTGGTGTGTTTTGTTAATTCATAATCTGTATGAAGTGGGTGGTATGATAGACAAATCTTGGGTGTCAGGCCTCCAGGGTTTGGGTAAACACACACACACACAAACACACACACACACACACACAAGTTCCAAGGTGAGGGAGGTTGACAAAACGCTGCCCCTGGCAGGCTAGTCATCTTTGATAGAAAAAAACAAAACCAAAAGATTTTTCTCACATTGTTTCCATTAGCAATCTATAATGCATACTAAGGAGTTATTGTTAATAGTCAAGAAATCAAATTGTATTCATTAACTTTGAAAGGGGGAAATTTATATAAATTGGATATACTGAATGTGAATGCTCTTTGTGTGACCATTTGTGCCTCCTTTGAGGCTAAGTTCATCTGGAGGATATAGTTTATGGGTCTCTAATACAGGGCAGGAATTTTGACTAAAACTATATGTAGAAGAAAGGAAAAATTGTGCAAATGATTTTTCTGTTTCTACAATATCAGCTTCTGGTTAGCTCTTGTTGCAAGATTTGTTGAGCATTTGCTGAATTATAGTGCACACCTTGATCTATGGATACAACGCAGACCTCAGCCCCTGGTCCTGACCCTTTCAGCTGTCTCTTGCCTACCTAAGTTAGATTTTGTGGTTTATGTGAACAATGCAACGTTATAAACATTACATAAGCATCTACATGTGTAACTTAACCACCAGAAGCTCTGAGAATTGTTTTTCCATTTGGCTTCCCATGAGATAACACAAGGAAGTTTACAAAAATGAAAAGCTCTATCAAAACTATTTTGATATATATGGCTTTAGTGTCAATATTATGCCTTTAAGGGCTCAAGGGACATTTCCCTAGAGTAGAGTATTGGGGACCAATGAATGTGTAATCCCGCAAAGGGTGCCTGAGCCTACAAGCATTGCAGCAGCCGCGGTGGCTGCTGCTGCTGCTGCTGTTGCTACTGCTGCTGTCATTATTTCAAACTCAAGAATTACTTAAATTTAGAATAAGATTTTTTTAAAGCATGCAACTAACATTGTCCATGTCTCTTTTTAAAGCATTAGAAAACATGGATTATGAGGGGTACCCCACAAAACCCTCAGACTCAGAATTATTTGAGAAAATCTAGGAAAGGGATTCAAGGAACTATGTATTTTTCTAAGGATGGCTACATATATTTTGGAGACAAGTTCTAACTGTGGAGACTAGAATTATTTCTAGCTCAAGATGCCCCTGCCTCAGCTTCACCATTGATAGGATTTCAGCTGTGCAGAACAGCTTACTTCAAGCAGTATGACGCCTTGATGCATACTTAAATCATAGCCTAGTAAAATCAATCACCTAAGTTTTCCTATCATTTTTATGGCACATTTGAAATGACTGTTTTAAGGGTCAAAGTGTATAAGGCATCATTGTTGACTATAGTCAACTTTTAGGCTATTACGCTAAAAGAAATCATCAACGCACAAAAGGACAAACACAAATCTGCCCATATTATACACAAACTCGTGAAAAATTTAATTTCATGGAGATAGAGTATAGAGAGATGACTATAATAGACTGGGCTTAGGCTAAAGGTGAACGTGAGTAGAAGTTGTTGATCAAACAAAGTTACATACAAACAAGAGGAAAAAACCTTAAGGAATCAATGTGTTACTAATCAGCTCAAATTATTCTGATTTACAATCAATGTTGAGAACAACCCCACCTTGAATAGTACTGAAGAGCTTAAACAGGCATTGTAAATTGCTTCCACTCAATTAAATATCTACCTAGTACTTTAGGGTATGTGTGTAGACCCTAACTGATCTTATCTATATTCTTCCAAAGTCGATACTTTTCCTGAATTTCCTGGCTCTTGTGATAACAAGAAGATACAGACTAAGTTATAGGGTGTGTGTGTGTGTGTATGTGTGTGTGTGTGTGTTATATTTAATTTTGTTATGTTTTGGTTTTTTCCCAATGCTACTTAGAGTGACTGAAATTTAGGTTTCAGCTATTTACTATTCTTCTCATATTTATATTCATCTCATTTCTTCCAGAAGCCTTCCTTATCTATCAAATCGAATGTAATTTTATATGTGGTCTCTGCATTTACTTTTATTTCAACTTGTGTAGACCAGTCAGTCTACTGAGAAACATACATAAATACAGCATATTAATCATCAGGAAATATCATGAGTCAATGAATAAAAACAATTGCCTCCTGTGAGGGAAGTGTTATGCTAAATCCCATGTGACTCATGACTGTTGGTGTATGAATTAAAGGTCTTAATAACATAACACTGAATATATGCACAATGACATATGACTAATCACAGCAAATGGGACAGAGTTCAACATACTATTACTTTACTATATACCAAGTTAAAAGCCAACCTGGACTACATAATGCTTTATCTCTAAAATAAGCAAATATGAACAAAATAAAGAAAAAATGTATGGATAAGAATGTATTTTCAAAAAGTTAATATAAAGACTTAGAAATAACAAGAAACACGACTGGCCTTATAGAGACATGACTTGTCATTTACAGCAGAGAATTTTAAGTGATTTTTGCATTTCCTCCTTGTTGGATTTTATATTCTCTTGGATTTCTTTCAATGATTTTTGTGTTTCCCTTGCAAGGGCTTCTAACTTTTGATCCATTTTCTCCTGAATTTCTTTAAGTATGTCCTTCATGTGTTCTTGTACCAGCATCATGACCTGTGATTTTAAATCCAAATCTTGTTTTACTGGTGTGATGGGGTATCCAGGACATGCTGGTAGAGGAGAATTGGGTTCAGATGTTGCCATATTGCCTTGATTTCTGTTAGTGACGTTCCTGCGTTTGCCTTTTGCCATCTAGTTCTCACTGGTGTTACTTGGTCTTGTCAGTGCTGGACTCACCAGTGCAAGCTGCCCTTCCCCGTTGGCCTCTGGTGCACAGCTTACACCCTGCAGTGCCTGTAGACAGGGTGCTTACAGCAGAGAATTTTATGGGAACTTTCTTCTTTACATCTTCTTTGGTGATCTGATCTTTAATCTTTATTCTGATGAAATGAGAACACAGTAGTCCTCTAAACATGGGATGAACAAAGCATCCTGACAGCCATTGCTTCAATCATATAGAAGGCAAAGAAACAAACTAATATATTAATGTGATTCTATAAGAAGTCATTTTAAAGGGATAAGACTGAGTACCAGGCAGACAGTGGCTTAACCACAGCTGGTTATTATTAGAAGTTTTATCGGCAGCTCAAAACACTTTAACCACATCATCTCTTCCTTTCTTGTTCTGCCTCCAAACCTTCCCATATCCCCATCATTGCTCTTTTTAAAATTTATAGTAAGGCATCTTTTAAACACTAATGGTGTTGGAAGACAGGATAGGTAACAATAGACCAGGAACAAATGCCTTTATCCTTTAGAATGTCACAGAGTCCTATACATATTAACATTCAAAACTGAGTTTTGGAAAATGTGGCTTCAGTCTATTGATGAAAAAAGAGGTCATTAATTAGAAAAAGAGTTAGGAGGGAGAAGACTGAAGCCGAAAATTATGTAATTGTATTAGAATTCCTCCCCAAAGGGTTGACTGGAGGAACAAGAAAGGGAGAGATTCAAATAAAATATCAGCCTCAGAAAAGACTTACGGTAAGATCAGTATACATAGACTAGGGAACAGTTTCCAAAGACAATACAAAAAATATCATTAAAATCTTAGAAATGTGATTTCTAATGTAATTTTGAGATGGCCAAATACCTATTGATATATAAAATACAGAAAATAAGAACATCCAGATGTTTTCATCATCTTGCTTTACTGTCTAATGTACTGGGAGTTCACGTTATTACCACCATAACTAGCCTTTTAAAGTCAGCATTGCTCACAAAGGAATTTGAGCAGAGAAACTTATAGGAGCAAAGAGAGAGAAAATGTCAACTAATCCCATTCAGATTTCAACCATGAGTCCAGAAAGGAGAGATGCATGGCAGAAAATAGCAGACAAAGGGATTAGAAAACTTGACAGGGTCTCAGACACAGCTGTGAATGTAGGACTTAGATCTTGGTACTAATCAGATTAGTGAAGAAAATCCCCTACAGTCCATATTTCCTATCCTCTAATGTTTGAGAATAACCCACTATGTTACTCATCTGCATTGCAGGGAGATGGGCACAATGCCTTGCTGAGGTCACCTCACTACACATTCACAGAAAATTCAGTTCTCATTTCAGACACCTTTGCATTTAACTTGAAGGATTTGCTAGAATCCATGGATATGAATATTGGAGTTCAGATGTTCATCACTGAAAAGTGTCATATCCAGCGACTCAGAGGGGAAGAATCAATGATAGTGTAAGTTTTTGCCATCAGGTTTCAGCTGCTTCAATACAGGGTTCCCTGGGAGGAAGAATTGGCAGAGGCTAGCTAAATTGGGAAAATATATCCTTCTTAGAGACTCAAAAATAATAATATTGTATTGGAAAGAAGCCACGATGATTCATTATACACATACTGCAGATGAAATAGGGGAACTTTTGACATATCCATAAGCATAGATACCTACTAAGTAACCTCAGTACAATATTAGAAAGTGAAAAATCTATTCCATTTACTCATTTAATTGATATTTACATCAGAGAAACTTCTCGATCTGGCTCCTTGTGAACACATTTTCACTGGTTTTTTCTACTTTAAGAGCAAGAAAGATTCATGGATTCAGGAAAACAAACCTTAACTTGAAATTCAATCTCTCCATTTTGATGCTAGTGATAATATCTCTACATTTCATGTCCTTCCTGTTTGGCTGGATAGACATCTTTACTGCTTCTTTGCATTTTTTCCACTCTGCCTCTGTCCAGCCTCTATCATAGATTTATAGGGTATAATTTTATTGTCAATATTTTTATATCAAATCAGAATTTTTAAGACAAGACTAGTTCTTTTAGCTAAATACCTTGGACAGATTTTATTTATCAAAGACACGTGAACACTGAATATTACAGGTTACCTAGGAAACTCTTGAAGTGGCTACACTTAAAAACAACACAGAGTCTCCATGACTGAGGCTGAATGCCATTTTTAAAAACTCTATTTCGGGGATGGTAAAAGGGATAGTTACCACGTGGAGATCAGCACGCAGCTACTTCTTTATTTAGGCTTTGCTTCTCTTTATTATTCTTCACATCTTTGTCTGCTAGAGTTGCTGTTAAAAGAAGTAAAACCTATAACAACTGATCAAGAGGGAGAGATGTTCTTTATTAGCCATGACCCAGACCATAGGATGCAATAGTTTGGACTCTCCAAAGACATGAAAGGTAATTCCTAATTTTTAGATTGTTTGCATTTGCTAATGTGAAGAGACTGTATGGCTATAACAAAACACATGCCTGCATATATAGGCATGTAGTATCTACTGTTCCTTGTGATTTGAGCACATAATGGTGGTTGAGTACAGCAGGTTACTCATAGCAGAGTGTCCAGTGACAGAGAAGAACGATTCCAACATCATGTGGTTTTCTCTTATGTACCCTTGGCCCACGGGCTGGTCCCACCGACTCTGAAAGCACCCTCCACTGTCAATTCAGATGTGCTTTCCCAACCTCCGACATAATTCTCAATCCAGTCATGTGACAATCTTTTTTTTCATTGATGCATGTACATGTGTGTACATTCATGAGGTAATGTGTACCACGTGCACATAGATAACCAAGGAAGCATGATGAGGGCATCAGATAACTTAGAACCGGAATTACAGGCAGCTATGAATTATGTGCTGCAAATGGAACTCCTTGGTCCTGTGCAAAAGCAGTAAATGTTCTCAACCCTTGAGCCATCTCTCTAACTTTGACAGTCAATTTTGATTCAAGATAAACTTTCTCACTGACCATCTATCCTACTTGCCTAATTTAATCATAGTAGATGTTAGGGGAAAATAATGAATGGTTCACCATTTTACTTTCCAATGTTCTAGGCTTGAATATTTGTGTTAATTAAGTGTCCACTGCATACAAACTGTATTGAGGAATATAAGCTCGAGTTGGGATAATACCTGGAGACCTGAAAGAAGCACAGCTTAACTGACACACGCCAATTGCAGTGCGCAATTTGAATACTTCACAATATTTACTACTGAAATAATACAGTCCTGTTACATCATTCACTATCACAAAAATGACAAAAAATTTCCTTTCAAATTCTCCTTCTGATGTAATAAATTACACCAAAAAAGCACATCCCCCTGGCTCATAAAATGAAGAGATAACGTCCATGCAGAGTGAGATGTATTTCTGAAAGCCCATAGCATCTTATTAACTATGAGTCAAGGTCACCTTGGCAGCAGCTAGTCCTAGAAGCGCCACTGAGAAAATGCCTGAGGCTAGAACTTTGTCAGATAATCTGCGAGCTGTTGCAGTGTTTTCTGAAATCCAATTACCAAGTCCTTTATTACTACAGGCAAAGTGTGGAGCTTTTCTGTATCTAAAGGAGTCATAGAGCCATAGCTCTGTACAAAGACGCCTAGGAAGGGTGTCTGCTTGGTGATGCTGATGATAGACAGAGAGGCTGACAATGATGGCATCTCTCTAAACCCCACATTCCTGCTTGACTCACTTAAAAGCAGATGTGAAACATGCACAGGAGGAAGAGATTATTTTTTCCTTTCCTACTTGTTAGGTTTCAAACCTGGAACCAATAGATATGGGGCCTTTTTAACATATCAAAGCATACATGGCCAACTGGCTCTCCCAGAATTCCTATCTGTTGTAGGGCCCTCCTGACTAGTATACATTGACCCCGACCCTGAACTCTCTAGCCCAGAAGGCTGAGCTACCCTTTCCAATATTATCTAACCATATTGGTCATCCACCCCTTTTATCTTCTCCTTGGGCATCCTGGCTGCTGCATCAGGTTCCCTTCTTTCTCCTCTCCCCACCCTTCCTCCCTCCTCCTCTCTTCACACGGATCAAGGTCATGTCCACTCTGAACTGTCCCAGATGTGTCTGCCACTGGCTGTGCTCTCCCACAGATCTACAGTAGACTTCACCATATCTAGGAGCAGCTACCTTCTTTCTATTTTATTTCTTTTTGAAATCACTTCTTTCTTACCAACACTTTGTGCTATACAGTAAATAAAAACTATGCAAATATGATAAAGCAAGTAAAGAAGAGATTTAAGATGAAATCTCAAGCCTTCCATGTTTCCTCTGTATGTGTTTAAATCTCTAAGGCTTGATTGTCTTCCTTTTGTAGTGATTAGTTATAATTATAATTCTGCCTCAAAGATTCATTAAGTGGAAACGAGAGGGAAAAGGTGAAGTGCCTGACATGATGTCAATCAAATTTGAGTGTGAAGATGAATTCTGAGCAGTAGACAATGCTCAGGGTGGCCAAGGCTAGCACCCTCAGTGAAGCCCTTCTTTGCAATGTCTTTCTTTCCTCTGCAGTCTACTCCAACAGGTAAAGAAATCAGCAGACAACAAACAGATTCTCCAGTTCCACATTCTGAATTCTGATTTAAAGTGTGCTCAGCAGAAGGCCTGGGACTTCTCCTTTTTCACTGTCAGAGAGTGTGATGTTAGTAACCAATAAGTTGCTGATGTGATTGAAGGCTCAATCCATAGGAGTGACCTCATATATGAGAGCATGAACCTGGTCAAAATCCTACAGCTAGTGAGCTCATATTCCTAAAGAGGGAAACTGCTATTGATATTTTGTAAAGTGGGCAGAGCACAGCAAATTGCCTTCTAAATTCTAGTACCTATACCCATGAGTAAATGCAGCTCTCCCCTCTCACCAGAGAAGCTTCTCCTCATAGTGGATAATGGTTGGCTCAGACTTACACCTAGACTAGTGCAGAACATACGTGACTATGGGATGCTTAGCGACAAGTCAACATCTATAACACCATCATCCCCCAAAGGCCCTGAGAACACTGTGGAAGAAAGAGCAGAAGACTAATGATCTTCAGAGGTTAAGGAGTGCTTAGTAAAGAGTAGCTTCTGGATATGACAGGACCACAGCACTCATAAACTTGGGACAACTGTAAAGGGCAAAAGCTTCAGTGGGCTGTGGAACAGTCAATTTCCTCTTTTCACCCTCTGTGTTCTCTAGAAGTGCATATTCACAAAACTGTGTGTGTTTATTGAAAATACATTAGTAAAAATGATGGCAGGGAAGAGCAAGTGTCAGAAGAAGGGCACAAGTAAGTCCTTCAGTGATCAATGAAACAATGTTGTGTGGTAGTTGATCATGTTCCTTTCAAAATTGCTGAGAAAGCCCATTTTAACGGTTCTCCTTGCAAATTAATGATAGTTGTGCCAGCACAAGACCTGTATAAGATGAAACCTCCCAGAATAATGGATGGGCAAGGGGTTCATGAGGCCCTATTCCTAGTTGAGATCTATTAATAGTCAATGGCTGCAGGAGGGGGACTAATATGATTTCCTCAGAGGGTTGCATCTTAAATTTCTACACACAAATACACGTGTGTAGGTTGGATGCCCTCACACACATACACACATAAATGTAAGGGCAGTTATAATTGGACTCTGAAAGGAATAGGTTAAGAGCTTGGAAAAGGAGACAATGGGGATATGATCAAGATATATTTAGTACAATTATGAAACTGTCAAAGAGTAAATAGAGTATGACAGATTATATGTTTTCAATATTATTTAACTTTAAAAGAATCACATTGTACATAGTAAGTTTTATCTACTTATTAAAACAAAATAAAGAGATAAATGTAATTATATTTTCCTTCTATCGATCAGGTCAATATACTTAATGCATCTACTACCAGGAGGGTCCAGACAGTGAAACTGCAGCTTGAAGACTTGGGAACATAAGTCATTGCTTTATGACTTGTTATAGAGAACAAACCTCCCTCCCTCCCCCTCTCCCTCTTTTACTCTCTCTCTCTCTCCCTCTCCCTCCCTCCCCCTCTCTTTCCCATATGATAAACACAAAAAGAGACAGAATAAGGGAGAGACAACTTATGCTAGACAAATAATGAACAGCATTATGCAATGTCAAGTCTATTGTTTCCTCTTACCTGAGCCACACCGTATCTATTTTAGAAGCAATTTTAGAAACAGAAGTGATAGCCAGGAAACAGAACTCTGGCACCCCTATTCCAGTATTAACTAGTATTAACCCTTACTCCAGTCTTCTGTTTTAGCTGGTGAGGTTTTCTTTCCCCTGCTTATGACAATGGCTATTAAGCCTTCTTTCTGTACAATTAGACTATTAAGCAGTCAATAGAGTGCATATTGATTGTTTTCTAGTATTTGCCTTCATTTGTTTAGCAGAGTATGTTTAAGTAAGGGAAAAGTTTTCTTCTGCCTGGAAAGGCTGAAACCCCACTTCGTTTCTGCGCATAAAATGCCTGAATAGGGGAGTAGTAATTGTAGGAAACTAAGGAAGGATTGATTGTAAGTCAAGGGCAGTTCTAAGAAATCCTTATTGACAAATACAGGACAATGACTGCTCTCTGAAGACCAAGCTACACAGTTGTTACTTTCCAGTCTGGGCTGGAAATGGAGCACCTCAGAGCAGTTAGAAGTGAGCAACCCCAAAAGACAACTGGAAAGGACGAAAGCCCAAGCAACCTGTGGAACTGTCGAATTTCCCTTTTTAATCTCTGCGTTCTCTAGAAGTGCATATTCTCGAAGCAGTGCGTGTTCATTGAAAAGACATAAATACAAATGACGGCAGGGAAGAGCAAGTGTCAGAAGAAGGGCACAAGTAAGTGCTTCAGTGAGCGACAGCACAAAATGGTATGGTGCTTGATCACGGTCATCTCAAAATTGCTGAGAAAGCCCATTTTAAGGGTTCTCCCTGCAAATTAATGATAGTTCTGCTAGGTAACACCCATCTTAATGAGTCTGATTTAATCATTGCACAATGCATGCATATATCAAAACGTCACATTGTGCCCATAAATATATGCACTCAGTATTTGTCAATTAAGAAGAAAACTAAGACAAATGACTAGAGAAGATCTATCAAGGAAGCAGCTGCCCCTGTCTTTGAGGTCCAGCATCTTCCTCTGCTAAGCACATTACACCTAGGCATGCCAACTGCATTGCAGGCGCTGAGAATGCATAAAAGTTGGAACAGTCCCCACAGAACTAACTCTATTCCCATCGCAGCTTCACTGTGTCTGTGCAGCACGGTTCCAAAGCCAACCTGTCAAGGCTCATCACCTCCGTGCAGTGTTCTCTGACAAGACACTAAAAATGTTTGGAACTTAATCACAGACACCCTGCCTTCAGGGGTTCTCCCCTAAGAGTAAAAAATAAAAAATGACACAGTCTTGTAGTATTAAAGATAAAACAGAATTACCATCACTGTTTTAGGAAGGGAAATTGTATCAAGGAGTACATGCCGGATTACAAGGGAATCCATAATCCATGGGTTCTTGGGGCACTGTAACCAGCAGGACAACTTCTCTAAGTCCCTTCTATCTTTAGTTGCAAGGTTTCAGTGATTAGTTTTGTATAACTATAAAATTCTGTGTCAGGCAGGAAAGAAAGGATGAAAAAGAAGCAAGTTGAGCTCCGTGCCATCCCAGCCTCAGCTTTACCGGCTCCCTCCTCTAATTCTAGAAACTCCACAGACAGTGTCCCACAGACTCCATCCCAAAGCTGGTCCTTCAGTTTCAGGCTCTGTCGAGTGTGTTGCACTGTGAGAGTGAGATCTTTCTTATACCTCTTAGCTACTAGTGAATTGGAACATCCCAAACCAACCATTTGTAGTCCAGGATCTGAAATGTGGCTGACGCACAATAAATTTTATGTATCAAATGAATAGAATTATATAAAAGCTGAGCCCTTAGAGGGTCCAACCCAGAGAATTAATAAATGACTACTTAACATTTAAGCCATAAAATATTGTCGACTGAATGAGTTATGTTGGTAGAGTAATTAGTTATGTGATGGTATAATACAAATGTTGGTTAAAAAGGAAAGAAATTTTATTATGTTCTAATATTTTAGTAGGTGAAAGGGCAAACATCACTTTATGCTACATTACACAATGTAATGATTTGAAAATAAATGATAGGTTCTGGAGAGTACAAAAATCAGTTTTAAAGAACATAAAATGAACTAAAAGCAAATTCCTGTGATAATGAATATTACAAATAAATAAATGAACATAATGCAGCTAAAGTATGCACAGCCACAGAACATTGTGTAATGACAGAGTATTATTGAAGAAGCCCCAAGAACAAAGCCTTTGCACTCTATTTAATAATTATTAATTCCTACGTTTGAAAAGCTAGGAAAAGTCATTTCTAATTCACTTTTCTTATTGGCAAAATGATAAAATTTTCCATTACAAATTTTACCAACATGTAAAAATTGAATAATATGTTCAGTGAGACAAAAATTTTCAGAGGTCCCCACTGTAGCCCAAGCTGTTCTGTAATTTGACAGAGAAATACATTTTAATAATACTGTTAGGGCATGTTCACACAGAGATGGAAAGCAGCAACTAAAAGAAAAAACAAAAACAAAACCACTAATCTTAGGAAAACATAGATTCATATATTATATGATGAGTTATTTCAGTGGGTCAAGACTATAGAATCAGTGAAGCACCGCCTTGCCTCCATCTTATAGTAAAGGCAAACTAGATTCACTGCTGTTTATATTTAACGCTCTGCTATGTCCCACCGGTAACCTTAACTACAAATGTATCTGTATTGCCTGTTTCAGGAATGTCAAACACGCCTCTGTTTCAAGAGTTGCTCATACCCATCTTGCAACCCTACCTTTGATTCAAAGGCTTATATGACAGCCTAAGACTACCTTTTATTCCTACCTTGCAACCAAGTCTTTGTTTGAGGGAGACTAACTTATTATGCTTCTGTTCTGCTCCTGTAACCTTGCTTGTTTTGCCCATCAAATCCCCTATTTGGAAATGCCCTGCCCTGAGTTATAAAAGACTTGTCTTCCTCTTGTGCAATGCCAAACTCTGGAACCCCACCTCAGGGGGAGGCATCTGATGTACAGGATTGAAGAAGGTTGCTTTACTTTAATTAATTTGGCCATGATGATTTGGGTCAGTGGTCTTTCTCCTCCCTTCTTTAGGATTAATAATAGAAAACTGCTAAGACTCCTTCATCACACACATGCCCTAAATGTGTGTTTGATGCCCATATCTTTGTATCTTTCAGACGGAGCCTCACTGGAAGGGGTGATTACTCTCACATACACAGTTTGCTATGTGTCTAAGAGGCAAGTATATGAAGCTGACTCTGAAAAATGATATGACACTTAAATGTTAGCTGATTCGGGGGAAAAAAAAACACATCCAAGTCATCTCAGAATCAAGTTGCTCAGATTAGAAACAAACTATATTTTTCTTGAGAAATTGTGGTTAATTTTGATGAGAATTTATATAAGAGTGTCTTGGAATTTCACACAGAAAAACAATCATCATTGAATCACTGTATTTTTTATTGTCCTAATGGTAAAGTACTCCCTATGCAAAATATAAATTGGACAGCAAGAGTACTTGGAATATATGTAATAACAACTGAAAATAATTCAGTCTATCAGCTCAAATAACCTCTTAAGCTATGAAATGGGGTTGACAATATAGGAAGCAGACGTGGTCTCAGAGCTTTCAAAACAGGAATCAGTCTTCAATAGAGCTGAACACTGCAAGCAGGGAATGACCTACTTAAGGAAATCATTTACCTTTCTAATCTTTAAGCACCTCAATAAAGTACTTTAGACGTACATTCTCTAGACATTGCTAAATTTGATGAAATATGAAATGCTGAAAGCTCATCTGGAGTAATAGCTGAGATTAATTTTATCTGTAAAGGGGGAATCTATGTTATTCTCTGTGGCCTTTTATCTATGACAGAATTATAAATTCTGTAAGTAATGTTGATATGTTATTGATGCAGCTTTCAGTAACATTGAACAATCCTTGGAACACAAGAAAAATCTGAAAATGGCTATTTGGCCAGTGGCAGACTTATTTGTCACTAAATAAAGATTTAAAAGTTAGGATCCATAGAATTTGAATAAGAAGACAGGATTGGTGTTACTAGGTGTTTTATGCAACTCCAAAGAAATGCTTTAAATTTTTATTAGATTGAGAAGAGATTGTTGTGAAAGTTGTTAAGAACTATCCAACAACAACATAGTAATCCCTTCATACATCAGGACTGTTGAATAGCAGGAAACAAACATCAAATTTGATAGGTAGAACTCATGTTAGATGGAGCCTTCCATTTCTTCCACAGACTGATACCTAGATAATTATTTCTCAATAGATTATCAGAGTTAATTCTGGCAAACTCTCTATAATTTCCCCAGAGTGAAAGAGAGACAGACAGACGGGGTAGGAGAGATAAAGAGAGAAAAACACAGAGAGATATCATCAGCCACTGGCATACTTTGTACCTGTAAGATTCATGGTGGCTCCTCTTTCTTCCTACAATAGAAGATGAACAGACAGGGACTCAACTTTAGCTATTCAAGATTTGTCTCTTTTTCTCAACCTAACTACCTGTCACCTATAGTTAGTAATTTTCTTATTCTTAGTCTCAATATTGTTAAATATAAAATAAAATAGCTTAAGCAGAAAATAATTTCCATTATGAGGAAGACTTCAGTGATCTTACTTGACATCCATAATGAAAAACTGCAAATGAGGAGTTGAAACTGTGGCACCTATAGATGGAAAGTTGTCTCAGACAAATCCTAAGTATTTGTGTTACAAATAATATTTCACAATCCTTTCTTCTAACCTATGTTCAGGGGCTGCTTATAGACCCAATGTGCACTCTAACTCAAGGAAAATGAGTTACTTTAATCATTCCTCATCAGATCTTCTGAGAAAACATTAGTGGTAAGATGGCTAATATGGGTGAATGGCTAATCCTTCAATGAGACTAATTGTTATTCAGTTTTACTAGTCTTCATACTTACAAAATGATAGACTAACAAGTTAATACTATAAACATATCAGTTTCAGTGAGATAAATAAGACATTAGCTCTTTTCCAGTGCCTATTTGTCTTCTACACAATACCACAACTGTCATATTTTATTATATTACTCAGGGGTCATAATCAGAAAAATGCAAATGGATTCTGGGGTCTTTCATTATTCTGAACTACCAAGGAAGTAAGGACAAATTCCTGTTCTCTGAGACAGAATTTCAGGAAAGACAACAATTATGTAAAGTGTTTTATCTCATACTGCTTTTATAATAGCAATCTGGAATAAGATTGTTAATTGTGTGCTAGCTGCTTAATTCTGCTAAGGGTTCAACTCCAGCTACAAACCAAAGACAGAAAGTCAAAGTAAACATCCAATGGTTCAGTGGAAGTGGGAAAATAAAGGGTGTTAATTTATTGCACATTAGTATGGAGGGGTAGGGCTCAGATATGGGCTTTGTGATGACTATTCTTGATAATTGATTGACTGGTTTGAGAGACACCCAAGAGATGATTATCCAATCATACGCCTGTCTGTCACTGAGGGTGTGACTAGAGATGCACTGCATGTAGAACAGCAACGCAAGGGGAAAGACCTTCCCTAAACATAGGCAGCAGCTGTTATTGGGCCAGAACATGAGATGGAAGAACAGGAAGAACGAAAGAAGAAAGTCAGAGGGACCCAGCTCCATTCTTTCTGATGTGTCTGCTGCTGTTGCAACTACCTTAGGATAAGAATCCAGCATCTTCAGACTCTTGATGGGGATGCACTGATTCTTCTAGAGTCTTCCAGATCTCTACCTTCTGCCTGGCATAGTGCCACTGATCCCTCTTGTTCTGATTTTCCACTTTCCTGGACTGAGTAGCTGCTGTGCTTTCTGGCACAGTAACATCAAGGCAGTCATTGCTGTATGGTCCTATGGCAGCCTTGTCTGCCCTTCTAATAAGTCCCATCTAGAAAATCCTGTCTGTCTTTTATTGTCTTTTACTCAAGACCAGCCATGCCTTCCTGGTAGAATAAAACTCAGCAAGAATTTGAAATGTGAATTTGCCATTGGCCATTCTCAAGTTTAATATATATGTTTATAGGAATCTACTAGAACACTGAAGGTTCAAAGGGAAAAATAGGTTAATGCATTTTTTGTTTTTTTCTGGTGCTAGTTTTCAAAAGGTAGAAAATGAAAAAGTGAACCATCTAATTGCCATTTTAAGGTTGTAGTAATCCTTTTTCTTCCATTGTTGAGGCAAAGTCTCTCTTTGATCATACCACTTAAAAAGTAAAGGATTATTTTGACTAACAAGTCTAAGGTACATATATCGTGGCAGAGAAATCACAGTGGCAGGAAGTTGAGGCAGCTGATCAATATCACACTGCATCTGTGAGTGCGGTGGATTGAATGAGAATATTTCCCAAAGGGTCAGATATATGAACAGTTGGTTTCTGGCTGGTGATGCTGTTCAGGAGGATTAGCAGATGTCACTGAAGAATGCGCATCCTTGAAGGGAGGCTTTGAGAATTCGCAACCTCATGCCACTCCTCATTTGCTCCCTTTGCTTTGAGCTTTGTGTTGAGGGTGTGGGTTCCTGTTTCCTTTGTCTGCTGTCATGCCTGCTGCTTGCTGCTGTGTCATGATGGACTTTAACCTATCCAGAAATGTGAGCCCAAATAAACTCTACCTTTTATGTGCTGTTCTGGTTATGGTGTTTTATCACAGCAACAGAAAAGTAACTGAGACACAGAGAGTTGTGAATGCTTATGTTCCGGTTTGCTTTTTCCTTCTTTTTAAGTTTTGTACTTTTACCCACAGAATAGTGCTGTCCACTGGCAGAGCACACCTTCCCACCTCAATTAACCAGGTCTAGAAACTTCTTCACAAACATGACCAGACGTTTGTCTTGCAGGTGATAGGTGACACGGTGATTTCAAAATCAATATTAAGCACCACAAAACTCTTTTGGATTTTTCTTCCCAGCACTGAAAATAACCATCATTTTAAAAGGATGATAAGAGAGGCTTTGGGGAGATGAAGTATTTATCATGCAAGCATAAGGACCTGAAATTGAATCCTCAGCACCTACATAAACAGGGATGGTAGCATGACTATATTGTCAGTTGCAAGTACAGAGGGTTAGTGGGAGAATATAGGCTGGACTCTAGAATTCCCTGATCAGCTATTTTAGCTAAACTGTATACATGGTGAGAGGCCCTGTCTCAGAAAAGAAGATGACCAATGTTAAACTACTGCATCTGTGCATGCACAGATATGTATATCACACACATACACAAACACACACACACACACACACACACACAAAATAGATGACCAATTAACGTTATAAAAAGACATCATTACAATGACTTATCTGATTCTCCTTATTACCCTCATATCTTCTGGGAAATACTGACTTTTCAATGAATTTAATATGAGATCCCACTTGTAAAGCCATTCATATTCTAGAAACCAATTTTGATTTATTGATCTGCTGCAAATAAGGATGACAATGTTCATCAATGACTATTACCTTAGTTCTTATTATATGCAGAGGATTAAACTCCGAGATACAAAGCATGAAAGATACTGATTTGAATCTTCTCAAAGTCTAGTAAACTAGCTGATGGAGTACAATGACCACAGTATGCAATTTCTCCTTCCATTTACCCGAATTCTTTTCACCTTCAGTCTACAGCATCCTAATCTTTCAATACTCCATTTTACTCCTTTGAAAAAGCATAACATGATATTTCCAGAAACTATATTTGTCCTTCGTATTCTTAGAGCTATTTTCTCCAGTTTTATATTCCATATAATTTCTCATTTTGTTGTTATTGTTACTTTACTGTTGTTGTTTTTTTTTAAAAAAAAATGAAAAGATGTATTCTTCTCTGGGGAGATAGCTTAGCGGGTAAAGGCAAAAATCTAAGGATCATTCTGTGATTCCTGGGACACACATGGTGGAATGATAAAGCAGAAAAGCAACTTTTGAAAATTGTCCTCTGATCGCCACAAACAACAGGGCATACATCCGCCTTCCTCTCTACCAAATGGTAGACATGCCAAATGGTAGTTCATATGTATAGACATGCAAACACATAAACAGAAAAACAAAGAAATAAATTTAATAATTTATTTTAAAAATAACATTTATTCTTTAGGATATTCTTTTTCTCCAAGATAAAGAATAGAACACTTATGGTTTCCTGGAGATAAGAACAAATCAACCATGGGTATCTATGTATCAGCTTTCAATTTTGAAGGCAGTGAAGTAACTTCTCATTTACTAAAAGTATCACACAAATATGCATGCCCATGTGTACACACCAAGTAAGACAAAAAGAATACACAAGTTTTAAAGACAAAAAGTGTGTCAGGATATAGCATGCTAGTAATGAAGTCATCTGTATTAACCTTTTGGTCTGTGTCTTTCTTATTGTTATCATCATATCATTAAGATCTTAGAAATGCCTGACTATTGACTACATCAAATCATCTTTAAGAAAGCAAACATGTGTGTTTATATGTGTGTGTGTGTATATATATATAATAAGACCCCCTAGACTTTCATAATGTATTAAACCCCAAAACCAAATTTTAGAATATCTAGATGTTAACAATGAGAACACATCATATAAGAACCTATGGAATACAGCTGAATCGGTGCTCAGAGAAATCATCGCATTATGTATTCTTAAAGAATAACAGAGAAACTGAAAAAAAAGTGATAAGAATCCGTCTTTGGGAATTAAAAGATTAACAAATTTTAGGAAAGTAGAAGTAAGACTGTAGAGATGATTAAAACAAATTATTGAATTATAAAAAATATGGTAGGATTAGCAAGTAAATATAAAAACAGGTTCTTTTGAGAGATTAAATAATGGAGTATGCCTTTAGTTTCCTGCATGCCTGTAGCACTTCGGAGAGGCAGCTGTTTGCTGTGGATACCACTTTCCATTGAGTTGAGCATCATACCTGTCTCTCTACTGCTAGATGGCAGTAGTTCTACCCTAACTAATTGTAACAATGCAGATGTTTTTTAATTCATCAGTTTTCTTGGGGAGTCTAAATTGTCCCAGTTGAGAACCACTGAAGTAACTAATTCCATGTGAATGGAAGGGCTGGAGAGATGGCTTTGTGCTTAACAGTACCTCCTAGTCTTTCAGGGGACCAGAGTTTGTTTCTAACACTCAGGTTAGGTGGCTCACAGCTCCATCTTCTGAAGATCTGACACCCTCTTATAGACTCTGAGGGCACCTACATGCACATCCTGGCCCCTGCCCGACATGTGCTCTGCATGTAGATAAATAAACTACGCAACTAGAGTTATCAGGAAAGCGATAGTATTTAGAGCACCCACATCTACGTTCATTCTCTGGATCAAATGATGATTTTCATCATACAGAGTGAAATTCTATTCCAGCTAATGATTACGTCCCCCTTTAGAAGAGTTCAGTTCCTAGGTTGTGCTGTGACTGTGATACTCTTTGCCCCTAATTAAGAATGCTATCGTTTAGATTTGAAATGATATTTAATGACTCTTGTGGTGAAGGTTTATCTTCAGCTGTGTGCTATTTTGAGGTGGGAGAACCTTCAGGAGCTAAGGTCTCAGAACTGAAGAGATGGCTCAGTATTTAAGAGCACATACTGTTCTTGCAGGGGACACAAGCTGGGTTTCCAGAAACCAAATCAGGTAGCTAACAACTGCCTATGACTCCAGCTCCAGGAGCTCTAATACCCTTTTCTAACTTTCACAGGCAATGCTCTTGCATGGGACAAACCCAAACACATATACACATAACTGAAAGTAAAATTAAATTTTTGTAAACAGGTGCATGACTTAGGAAGTATTGTTCTCTGTGGTGTATGATCATCAACCCCTTTCTCTTCCTGTCTGCATATGACAGCAATGAGGTAAGTGGCTCTTTGTCCTTCATGAGCACACACACACAACTCCACACCAGACCCTAAACAAAGGGGCCAAGTGACCATTTGTTGAAAGTCACAAAAGTGCTGTGAGTCAAAATAAACTTCTCTTCTTTATATGTTGAAATCACAGGCGTTCAGCTCCAAAGCCTTGGAGAATCTTGGAAATATTTAATCAGGCAATAACTGTGCACTACTCTCCACTTACGAAGTGTTTACTGGGACTCAATCCCATGCCAGATGGCAGGTAAATAGCATAGAAAACTTCACTATCATGGCTCTGCTCTTGAGAGATCATACCGGAAGAGGAGGGTTTGGTAGAATGTGATGTGAGTCCTTTGGTTTAGACCAGTACCCATAAGAAACTGGGAGAGAAATGAAGGCTGAAGCAGCAAGAACCTTAGAGACTCAGAGGGCCTCACACACTAGCTGACACACACATGAGGACTCCTGGAGGTAATGGTAGCACAGAGGTCTTGCTTTGTTGCACTGTATACCAAAGTAGATTAGAAGTTGTGATGATTGAGCTAATTAAAGTTTGACTTCTCAGTTGAGATGCACATTGTGTATCCTCTTGGCTCATTGATTTCCAAAACGTTTGCTGGTGAAAGTGTTGTGTTTCTGTCAATTGTTTATGAGGCCAAATTATAAGTCCTTGGAGAAGATTCACATCTAAGGGGAAATTGCTAGTTATCACATCTCAGTATGAAATTCCATGTAAGTGACAACTTTAAAACATAGATATACTTTCAAAGCCAACATGGAAATGATAGATTTTGTTTTAAAATAATTCCTCCAAAGCCCATTTTTCCAATCAAAGGAAAACTGTTCATGAGTTAAATGTATCATTTTCAAAATAATCAAGTTCAAAAATTATTAGAGATTTAGCAGCATGAATTTTTAAAAGCATTTAAAAAACAGTTAAAAAAGAACTTGGGCTCTTTTGGTGACCTAGATGATCACTTAAAATAGGAAGAGGGAAAGAGTAACATCGCAAAGTATACTATAATTCGAAATGACTGAAACATATAAATGAAAGAAATCCTTTTCTACAATAGATCCTACAGTTGAACAAAATTATGGTAAATACAAATTATGTTGCATTCTGATATTTTATATTTATGTTGCTTTTCATATTTCCTAGATGGAGACATCTTTCCTATTACTCAAGTTTTAAGGACCGACACAAAATTTTAAGTATTGTGAAAAGCTACAGGTACACTAATCATGTTGAGAATTGGAGACTGGTGACCTGAGAAGCTGCTGAGATAGGCTTAGTGCATCCCTTACACTAAGGCAAACCTGCAGCTGGTTGGCAGGCTCGTCCCTACCACTAAAGAAGACTCACTAATTCAGTATACAGAAACCACCTCAGCATGCAGCAGTAGATTCTATATACTTTTCATTTTTTTTCCTACCAGACTACAATAACATTTGTTTGGAGTCTATTAGCTTAAAGGTCATTTTATTTTGTGCTTATTTATGCACACAATTAGATATGACTCAAAGGACTCCACTTATCTCTGAATTGTCTATTCAATATGATTTAAAGTACAGCTAACTTTCACTCTGTCTTAGCAGGCTACAGAAGGAATTTCAGAAGAATTATCTTGATGATAACATATACACAGCTGATCACTTTCCGAAACCTGTAGCTAGAGATTACTGGTAGAGTTTGACAGCTCAAGGTCAAGAATTTAATTGCTTTCTTACAGTTACCGAATTTCCCATAGTTATTGAGGAATGTAGCAAAAACTGAAATTCTTAAGTTTGGAAAGAATTTTTAATCTGTGTGGACTTAAGGAGAGAATAATAGAAAAATAGAGAGACATGTTAGGCTTCTAAATAAAAACCTACTGTTGAAATTTGTAAAAGGAAAAAAACCCTAGTTCCTTATAACAGATTGCTAGTGATGAACTTAAATAAGATGGTAAATTCGAATATTTATTGGAATTTAAACAATGCTTTGTAAACTGTGCTATCTGATCCTTCAAGTCTCTTTAACAGTCTGTGATCCATTGAGAATTTTAAAGAGAAAGGATAATTCATAAACATGATCTTTTTGTCACACATAATTGTCTAATAACAGTAGCAGCAACTAAGGCTATTTACTTTCTCTGGGAAAAAAATTCATCCATCCCTTAGACAGGATACATAGGTTCAAAGGTAGTTGACCACAAAAGTTATGAGTGGAAAAGGAGTATAATCGTCATCAATTTAGATTGTTTGAAGTATACGCTACCCCTAAAATTTTCCCATGAGTGGCAATCTTGACAGTCTGAAATTGCTCCACATCCACAAGTTTGGCCCAGGGTGGGACTTCTCGAGCCCTCTATCTTCTGCCCTTATTTCCACCTTTCATTATAGTGTTGTCTGAACATAGGAAGTCTCACTATCCACGCTGTGTAAGTAACACTGAATAACTTAACACATCTTCCAGATGTGGCATTTTGTTACTCTGTGTTGTAGATACTTAAACCTTTTATATGTTTTCCAAAGCAACTTATTATTCTTACAGGTTTCAGCACTAAAACCAATTTGCAACCTTAAGAAATTATTGATAATAATGATTTTTCTACCTACTTCTACCTACTTGGAAAGCCATATTATTACTTATACTCTTTTTTTTCAATAAAGTGAATGTTTTATTGAAAAAGAATCAACAAAATTGCACTGGATTTACTCTCTATATTCAGTAATGAATTTTATGTTTTGCTTATAAATATTTCCTTCATAATTCCATCTTATTTTTAAAATTCTGAATTAAATATGACTATATCATTACACTCTTCTTCCCTCTAAGCTACCCCAAATACTTCTCACCACTCTGTCTCAAAATCATGGCCTCTACTGTTTTTAGTTGTTATTGCTACACTACACTACACACACACACACACACACACACACACACACACACATACACACACACACACACAAACATATACACACACATGCACACACACACAAATATATGAATGCCTAAATACATAAATTTAACATGCTCAGTACGTTTAGTGTTACTTAACTTTTAAGTTTGTAAAATATTTTTATTAAAAGTTTACTGTAAATAATTTGCAAGTAAAACAATAGCTTCAGTGAATAGCAACACCAAGTGATGATCAAGTAATTCATGGACTAATAGGTACATCAGTTTTATTAATTATTTTTGGACTCCGGGATGTGGTTATGAAAAGGCTCTATCAACCATAACTGAAACTGGATAGTTTCAATCATTAAATAATGACTGTGATAGAACTTTTTATTATCATGTTCATATAAATGCAAGACACTATGACATTTTATTAAGAATCATCAGCTCTTTGTGGAAAAACTGTTCAATATAACTTCCATAAGAAATGTCTCTCACACAGCAGACTTTTTTTTTAACATGGATATTAGGTTAATAAAATACTATTATAATAGGACTAAGATGTTGTCTAGAACATTGTTTTAAAAGCTTGACCACCATTATTTATAGCAAAACATGCAGAATGTAGGCAGCAAAGCTTCCAATGTAAAACCATAAGGCTGCTCAGACATCTGCTTTAGTTAAATTTGTAGTAAATTGCAGATTTTGTTGTCCCTGAATACTTAAACTATGGTAATACATTAAGAAGGCTTATTTATCAGTCATGAAGAGAGAGAGGAGAGGGTATGTGTGGCTCATTGTCTTTGCAAACATGGGATCTAAAATACAGAAGAGTAACTTCTGTTCTCAACACAGAGTCTGGGTCTTTCACAATGCAAGTCCAGCTCTCTCATGTTAGAGAAATTTGCCTCCTTATTTTTGTTTATTCTGATAAGCTCATAATTTGGCATTTGACCCTTGGAATGTCATCCTTTGCCAAAGAGGCATTGATAGATTTGGGTATGTGTTATCATTTATGTTAATTATATAAGCTAAATCCAGGACAGAAACCCAGAGCTCATTATATTTTAAACACTATAAAAACATTTACACATTGTGTGATACTGTTCTCAAAACTTTCCAGATTTCAAGAGAAAAATCATTCTGCCATTTATTAGCATAAGTGATTGTGTTACACTATATTACATTTTACAAAAATGAATCATATTGCAATATTCAAATTCTGTTCATAAAATATATACCTAATTAAGAAGAATGATGTTCATTTCCTGGTAGCAATAACTCAATGATAAATATATAACATTAAGAACATTACTTTTCAAATATTTCATCAACTCTGAGGTAGCGAGCAAAGCCTATAGCCTTCATTTTAGTCAAATCCAAGCACAAGATGAAGTGGAAGCTCATGATGTCATGGGGAGTTCAATGAATTATGCAACAATTGCATTCATTTTTAAATAGGTTTTTAAATTTCTATAGACTACAAAGGAAGGATATGAGTTATAATTCTGTGCACTTAAAATTAAACATATGACATTAAATGTATGAGCTGAAATCCATGTAGCACTCATAAGTGTCAAAATTAGAGAGGACATGATTCATTGCCAGTGCTTGGACATTAATATCTGCAATGCGCAAAGGCAATTTCATCTGACACAAAACACACCAGTGTCCATAAAAATGGGCTTTAAACAAAGATAATTCAAAGTATTAACCTGATCGTGTAGAGTCAATAATGGAAAGCTACTGAGGGGAAAATCTGCATCTTCCACCATTCTCTCATGAAACCTTCTATCACACCAGTGGTCTAGGAAAAAAGGAACACAGCAAAGTACCACACAATTTATTTTCTGTTGCTGATCTAATATTACAGGTCTTTACGACTCCAGTAACACAATACAAACTTGTCCTAAAAAATTACACAGCTCTCCACAAATCAGGGAGTATGTGGTTAATGAGAACTTCCTCTCACTCTGCCAGAGAAGACTCTGTGATTTTTCTTCCCTTCTTCCTCTCTTTTGCCTCCCCAACAGCTTCTAGGCATCACCTGTAGATTTCATTGCTTATGACTTCATCAGTTTAAAGGATTCATATAATGATTGGACATACATTCATGAATACAATAGCAGTAACTGCATGTTTGAAAGAGAAGACACACACACACACACACACACAGAGAGAGAGAGAGAGAGAGAGAAACACAGATTTTGACAATTCTGTGACATCTTGGTCAGCCTGACTCATTCATGTGTTCTCTATAACTCTCACAATAACAGAAAGTAATTAGATAATGAATAAACCTTGTATTAATGCTTTTGTGAATTGAAAGCCTACAAATTTATTGTTATTATCTTATAACCAAAGCTAAGACTAAATTTTCCTTGATAAACTGTACTATAAACAATTAACTGGTTTTGATTCTTATCATAAACAAGTCCTGGGAGTTACCCTTTCTTTTATTTTATAGAACTGTAATGGTTGAACCTAGCCTCTCAAACACTCTACCATTGAGCCTTATTACCCTGCAGTAACTCCTTCTTAGTGGGAAAAGCAAGAAGACTTAACAAAAACACCTTACCACCCTTGTGAACAGCAACACAACACTCTTCAGAGTTGAAGCTGCAGAAGAATCCATTAGTCAGAAGATAAGTGCATCCTCAAAACCAAGAAGATAGTTCACAATGGGAATTCTGAGCAGTATCACCCATGCCCAAACAAAAGGAAGGCAGAGAAATTTTAATTTAATCCAAGGCAAGGATTTTTCTTTGCAGGACAATGAAATACCTTGGCTTAAGAACAAGACGACATCACTATGCCTAATTGATTGAGGAAAGGAAATGTGTTTCCTGTTGTTTTCTTCTAACTAGAATTAATGGCTCTGGCAGGTACTCCCCACTGCCAAGAGTTTCAACAAATAATCACCGTATTCAAATAATACAATAATCACCATCATTGGAGTAAGGGAAGCTATATACAAACTGTGATGGGATAGAAATTAAAAATTATTTGTTAACATATTACTTAATTCATGAGACATCTATCTCTGTGAAATGAAAAACCAAAGAGCCTCAAGAAAGATTGGTGCTAATAAGAAACTCTGTACAAAACATAATTTTCATTTTGCTGCATCTCTAAGCCTATTCTCACCACATCTTCCAGGAAATGATTTTGTCTTATTACAAAGGGAAATTAGAAAAGGGAAGTAACTCCTACTGACAGTTTACCTACTTAAAAGTAGAAAACACTATTCTTTGACAACATATTAATGATTAATGGGCCCACAGACATTTTCCACCAACAGAACATAAAACTTATTGACAAAATGGGATGGTAAGGGTCTTGCCAGGTAAGCATGAGGATTGGAGCCAGCACCCAGAACGCACATCAAAAAGCCAGGTGTAGCATTGAGCTACATACATTTTTAGCATATTTGATAGAAAAATCTCACAAGCAAAGTGATTTCCTGAGGTTCAAGTTTCCTTGGGTTTACAATATCTAATTTTCCTGACCCCTTTCCTCCCCCTTAGCTCCAGAGGCTAAGAAAAGAAGATCCCTGGAGCATGTTGGCCGGGAGTTTTGCTGAATCTCCCCCTAGCTCCAGGTTCAGTAAGAGACCAACTCTCAAAAAGTAAGGTGGACAGCACCAGAGGAAGACAGCCAATATTAATCTCTGG
The DNA here is from genome assembly GCF_947179515.1 of Apodemus sylvaticus. Lineage (NCBI taxonomy): Eukaryota > Metazoa > Chordata > Mammalia > Rodentia > Muridae > Apodemus > Apodemus sylvaticus. Next base: position 72,274,116 of record NC_067486.1, on the reverse strand, counting down.
CCTCAGTGCGCACATGGGCACCGACATATACCATATATACCTGTACACACACACACACACACACACACACACAAACACACACATGCACACATATACACATACACAGAGAGAGAGGGGGAGGGAGGGAGTAAGGGGGAAGGAGAAACAGAGAGAGAGACACAGAGAGAGACAGAGACAGAGAGAATTCTGTTATCTCTGTTTTCTCACTGAAGGAGAGATGTACTCTGGTTTTCAATGAGAAGCAGGAGGAGCCTGTGATCTGTGCACTTGGGACCTGAAGCTCCCTTCACACCTTGATTTATATTAGTCACTCAGTCACTTCCTTTCGGCCACCAGATGATAGTATTTCTGTGAGCAGAGAGATCACTTATTTGTTCTTAGACTTTGCCTCTAGATATGAAAATCGTTTATTTAAAGATGAGGGGATGGAAGGAGGTACTAAGAACATACCTGAGATTATATCTGATCTCAGAAGGAGAGTCTTGAATGCCACCCACAAACACATGTGCTCCAGAATGTGCAGCCAGGCGGACAGAAGAGGGTGGAGCAAGAAGGGATAGGAAAGCCAGGGAGGAGGAAAGGGGTCAGGAAAATTAGATATTGTAAACTCAAGGAAACTTGAACCTCAGGAAATCACTGTGCTTGTGAGATTTTTCTATAAAATATGCTAAAAATGTATGTATTAACCAAATATTGATATTACTTAAAAGAATTGAATACAATATGTAAAATGTGTCTCATGCCTGTAGTTTGACAATGTAGACATATTATCAGAATCATGCCTTGAATCCTGTTTCTCATAGTTCTGCAAGAAAACTGACCATGTCCCTGACACTTATGCATAAAACTTTTTTTCCAAAATGGACTCAGTTTATTAAACTTATTTACTTTCAGTTTAAAATAATTACAGAGAGTGAATCCTGTATTATTGCTACCAAATTACTGGTCATTAATGGTATATCTATCCAAAAGCAGATATCTGAGATGCCATCTTACTCTTTTTGATGAATTTATTTGAGGAATAAAATTACATCCTCCCAGGCATCAGAGAATAGGCAATAAAAATCCAGTGTGAGGAAAGGGTTACTTTTATGGATTAACTTGTTGGCTAGTGGAGTCCCATAGCTTTCCCAAATATTACAAGCTATTGCTAATAATATTGTTTGCTCTTCCGAACTTAACAGTGAGACCTTACCACTGAAGAATCACATAATTTAGTCATGAAAAAAGTGTTATGTACTGGTACTGACCTAAAAACTTCATCCCTACTGAGTGTGTGTGTGTGTGTGTGTGTGTGTGTGTGTGTGTGTGTTTACCTACTAGAGTGATATGTACACTACTAGAGCAGAAAGCAATCACAGGTCTCAAGCATCTGTGAACCCTGTGAGCCACAGTAATGACTGGCCTGGCAAGGCATGCCCACTGGTTCAATAGTAGAACAAACAACTATCAGTCTGAACTTAAGCCTCACAATACAAATGAAAAACACACCTGGCATTATTATTTGGACTAAGAAAAGATGACTAGACAGGTCATAGGCCTCAACTGGAGAACATACTGCTATTACTCTGCTAAATGGGCATAGTATTAAACCAGCTTCTAATGAATGATTGTTATACCCACAGATTAATGTGTGTCTCAACCATCATAAGAAAAACATATTTTTGAAGGTAATGATGATTGGCAAAAAGATCACTAGTCATGGTAGAGTGACTAAAATACTGTGAATACCCAGCCCAAATCATAGATCATATCTCCCTTCCTCACGTCTCAAGGGTCATTGGAAATGAAGGATTAGAAGGTAAAAGAGCCAGAGAGATGGATGGCTACAAGAAAACAGTATCTTCAGAAGGGTACAGAGAAACTGCACATACTATATAACAGTTGTTATAACTTGCACAAAATCTGTGCATGGTCAAGCCAGACCAAACTGCAGAGTAGAGAGGAGAACTACCATCCAGAGCCAAGGAGCCACTGGGCATTGCTAGTTGTTGGGGGAAAGAAGGTCATTTTACTTTATGGGCATAGCTCTAGGCAAATCTACCACACTCCTGTGGAAGGCTACAAATTCCGAATAGACACACAGCACAAATTGAATGGGATGGGTGTGAAAAACCATACTGAGCACAAACTGCATAGGAAGGGAAGCAGGGCAGCTCTGAAAAGAGTTGGAATGAATATGGTACAAGCACATATATAGAAGTTTCAAAGAACTAATAAATTTTTTTAAATAATTAGACAGATGGATGGATAGATGGATGGATGGATGGATGGATGGATGGATGGATGGATTGATAAACAGAGTGGACTAAAAATATAGCTCAGTGCTTCAGTGCTTGCATAGCACGTGTGAGGTCATGGGTTCAATCCTCAGCTCAATCCCAAAATGAACAGAAATAGAAAATGGCAAATGATTGCTGATGTAAAAATTAGGCTGAGTTTGTCTAATACTTTACAGCTTAACAATTCAATCAAAACAAGTTGCAAAAAGTTAAGTGTGCTTACATAAGAAATTGCCTTCATCTGATAACTTTGTTCATTGTGAACACTTATAAACTTCTCGAAATCATTTGGAAAGTTAGGTCACTGAACATTTTTGCTAAGATTCAAAAAAAACCTCCATTCTGTTGAATGAGCAATGCCCTGGAGATGGAGAGGTGGAGAGAAACAGTAAGCAGGGCTTAGCTCTAGGGGCAAACTGATTAACATATGAATGGCAAACCCATAGTTCAGTAAAAGTGAGATCTCAGAAAAAAAATCCCATATCTGTTCACACCTCCTCTTTCTTCTCTGGAAAAGAAAAAGAGTAAAGAAAGAGTAAAGACCATTCCTCCCAGGAAAGGCTATGGCAAGAACTGACAGAAATATTTCAGTCTGAGTACTCCATTATTAAATAGTGAAGAAAGAGTAGTTGTTAAATTAACTGTAAACTTAAACATTAGTACTAAGAATGTGAATATTAGTGATATTAGTAATGGCATCATTAATTATACAAACATTACTAATGCTAGTATTAATAATGTTAGTATTTATAAGTTATAAATTATTAATGGTGTTAATAGGAGTTTGTGAATTTCCCATTCTCATGAAGAAAAAGCCAATGACTAGATCTAAGAGAGAGGTTTGCACATTAAAACAGGACTCAATCTGCAGAGGGAAACCATTTCAGAATTGCACATTAGATACATCTAAGCTCATTTATAGAGAGAAGAATGCTATGTTGCTTACAATAGTCTGAATTTTCAGTTTTCAAGGCGCTATGGGAATCATGGTAATGTGCATAACAGCATAAATTTTAATAATGAATTGCCATGCATAGCATGATAAAAATTGCATCCAAGTCATATTCTGTTTTACATATCAAACATAAACACGACTTGATTCTCGGTTATTATTTCCACTTTTTCACTTACCACCTAGTCATAAAGGTAAATACATCATTATTGTTTAAAAGCAACCTTTGAAAATTATATTTGCCTAGAATGAAGTTTATGTGTTTTTCTTGGCTGACAGTCTCTTCAATATGAGAGAAATCTGTTACCTGAGCTGTAGACATAGCTTTTGCCAAGAGAATATATTTACCATATACATTTTCAAGAGGTATGTACATCATTAAGTTGGTGGAACACCTCCAATGGCCGTTAATGGCCTTCTTGAGGTAATACAGCAGCTAACGAGTATACCAGCCTGACAGAACTCTGGTTGGCATTTCACAGTAGTGAGGTGAAACACCTATTTAGCAAGATTTATACAGCTTTGTGGCAGCTTTGTGGTGTGGAGTGAAACTGCAAGTCATGCCTGTTATGGTTTGTATTGTCGCAGTATTGTAGATGATAAATTTATAGTCATACATACCACAGTTCACTGTGCACAATAGGGGACAAGGCCTCTGTCATGTCCACCTACCTCCACGACCATCCTCAGCAGGTTACAGGAAAAAGCATTCTTCCTGTGTGATGGAGCCATTTGTTTAGATTTTCCATTTTGATTTATAAAACTGCCTAACTCTATAATGGCTACATGAAATAAGACTTGGAATATTCTAAGCTGGTCCTTCTGCATTTTTCTCTTTAAAATGGAAATGTATGTAAGAAGAAGAAGAAAAAAAAACCTTAGGACATTTTTACAGTCATTTATCCTTTTATTGATTTCTATTCTTTGGGAGAACAACTGTTTCCTCCAGGCACGACATGGCTGTTGGCTGAGACAAAGCACCATTACTAGCATGGTCAACAAAGACCTTGCCCTGCCTCCAAGCCAGGAGCTGAACTGAGTTGAACAACACAGGGTAAGAGGGCCCTTGGGAACTGTAGTGAGACTGTTAGCATGGCTGCCTAGAGGTCCGAAGGGCCTAAAGGCCCTCACCTTAGATGCCAGGCCACACTCTCCCTCAGCAGCCATGACATTGAGAAATGTCAGAGAATATAGAAAGTTCCAGATTGGCCACCAGTTGAGGTTCTTTCCATGATGGTCTGGGACTTTTCCAGTGATGAAGCTGCCTTTGAATCAGCCTTGTTCCTTTAAATAACCCTAAAAAACTCACTGGTGTATCAAAGTGGAATTGATTGAAATCCTTCCTTTGACCTGTTGGTGAATCTCTAGTGTAAAAAGACAATTCTTTATATCTCTCCAGGAAGAACTATATGACAAACACCTCTGTTCAAATTATCTGCTGCTGACTTAAGAGCATACAGCTAATTTACACACACACACACACCAGATTTCTTAATGTATAGATTAGAATTTTATATTTACTTATAAATTTGTGCATGAGTGTGTGTGCACATGCATGCCCACACAATCATGTGTGTTTATTTGGGCCAAAATAGACATTATTTGGATGGGATATTTCAACTGATCTGAGGCACCACAATACTGTTAGACTGGTTGGCCAGCAGGCCCCTGGAATCCTCCTATCCTTCCTCATTGGTACTGAAGCTGTAGATGAAGTCATCTCACCATGATTGGCTTCTCCCTGTGGTATCTGGGAAGCACGTCTTCTCATACCTTGGAGGCAAGTTCTTTACTGAATCATCTTCACAAGCCTTGTTAAACTTGTCTTAAACATTCTTTAAATAAGACAGATAAATATTTTATACATGTCCTTTTTTTCTTAATTTTTACAAAATGACACATGCTAATTTTTATGCCTTCTGGTTTAGTAAGTAATATATATCCAATATATTTTGTGCCAAAATATATTTTGCCCTTTATATTTGCTCCCTGGGAAAAAAGGTGTTTTAAACTTTAACCTGACCCAATTAAATTAAAGCAAAATAATTAAATCAAAATAAATTCCTTGTGTAATCACATAAAAGTGGTAAAGTAGGTTATAAAAATCTTGCAGGAGAATAGTTTTATTTAAATGATTTGATGTATTTATTTATAGATGGATACAAAGAATAAAACTGTAGAAGAATAAATGAGCTAGTGAGATATCTCAGTGGTTCATCGCACTGACTGCTCTTCTAGAGGACCTGTGTTCAATTCCAAGGACCACATAGCAGCTCACAACTGATCCAAACCTAGTTCCAGGGGAACTAACACCATCTTCTGGCCTCCATGGGCACCAGACATGCATAATGGTGCACAGACATACATGTGGACAAACCCTATGTGCCTAAAACAATAATTTTTAAGAAGTCCAAATAGTAATGAAAATTCTTGAACTAAGGCAAATTGGATATTGACATTTTCATTTAATTAGCTTGGATATGTCTATAGCTCAACTGGAAGTTAATTTCTAGTTTTGCCATCTCTCTATTTCAAAGTTTGGATTCTCTACATTATGCCTCTCAAGGTAAAAACAACAACAACAACAACAACAAAAACCAAAAACCTTACCCATCAATTGCTATCTTCCATAAGCCTATAAAATTATATTCAGATACACCAAAGGATTGCCTAGTAGTTGATGCTTCTAAACTATTAGACAATATGCAAAAGTGCGTAAAATCATCCTCAAAATCTTGTCTGCACTGATATTGCAGAATGCCATTCCTCGCACCTATTATCATTATAATAATAATCTCATATTATTTTGGGGTAACCTTACTGATGTTACATTCCTGTCACAATTTCAGTATTAGCACTTGACAATAGGGTTGAGATTTTAAATTCACATCCCAGGATTCTAAGGTAGTAATTTAGCTTTGTATTCAACAACTATCAAAATGGAACCTGGCCATGATCTAAATGTCCTCTCCACAAATAATAAACAGCCAGCTGGTACCCTGACCCCTGTCAGCAGTACACATATTTCTTGTGGTCATGTGCATTTTCAACTCTTTAAACAATTTCTCTTAGATCTTGAACTTCATCAGGAGATTTCTGCTTTTAACATCTTAATTAAATACCTTTTTATATTCATACATCCAGGATCATAGGCAACTTGATTTCACCTTTAGAGCAATGATGTTTAAATACAGTGCATATGAATCATCTTTTAGTTCTGTTCTGCCAGTTGGTTGGGGAAATCAAAGGTTCTAATCATTGGATGCTTTACTTTTAAGGGAGAAAATACTACCTTACTAACAGTCTCCTTTAAGACATGTTTCATGCTGACAGAAAACAACTGCTGTCTAAAGTGCAGAAGAAAACCTGAAGAAAAAAAAATGCCTTGATTAAAAAAAAATTCTTTAAGTATTCCATGTTGTAATCAATGAAAGTATGTGTTTATACACTTATCCCTGAAAATATCTATCAATATTTCTTATATAACTGCAAGTTACATGGCTGATATATATACTACTAGGGGATTTTCTTGAAAAAAATCATTCTCTCAAGAATCTAATAAAATTACTTGGTCAGATTTAAGCATCAACCAGAACAGTTTTTCTTGTGTCAATTTATTCCAAGCTCAAGGGCGACTCCTCTATTTAGTTCTTTTTTCAAGGTCAGGGAACAGAGCTTGATTAATGTGGCTGCAAAACAGAATCAGACACAGGAAATATCAATCTCATATTGGAAAAGGCACTGCTATGAAACAGAATAGGGAAATCTTTACCATGAAAATATGGCATAATGAGTTAATAGTCCCGTTGTATTTTGTTATTTAGGGTGATGAGTAAGGAACATAAATAGATGCTGAGGCATGACTGCAGGGGAATCACACAAGTTATTAACATATGAGGCGCAGGCAACAATCATTTCCATAAACTACAAAAATGTGAGTGAACTGAACCCAATTGTGTTGTTACAACTGCTGAAACAAGGACATTCTAGGTGAGCAGATAAAATTCAATAAACTCCCTACACACTGTGTACAAATATACACGGAAACACTTGGTTTGCATCAGAAAGAAAAAAGAAGGAAATATTTAAATGTAATGGGGGCGGGATGTTTTATGCATTATTCTTTTTCAAGGAAATCTGTAGACTGAACATAGTTTTAATATATTTACTCAAAATATAAGTATTAAGGAACTCACTTGCACATGCAGGGTAATATAAATTCATACTTCCCACAAAAAGAACCATGGAAATGGATTAAGTCATAGTTGAAATGTTTGCTGTGACATCGGACATAACAAAAATAAATCAACAAAGGAACAAACAAAAATAGTTCAGAGTTTCCTGGCTGGTGACTGAAGTCTAAGGTTTCTGGTCTACTGTCAACATGCTATGCAATGAACCTGTCTGGAGGAGGAGATTTTATGTTCTTCTCATGCAAGTCCCTAATACCTGAAGGTCTTAATTGTTGATGCTCTCCTACTGATTCAGCCTGAGCTTATTATGCAGGTTATAACACATTCCAAGTTCATCTACAGCAGTAGTTTTCAACTTGTGCGTCTTGACTCCTTTAGTCATGTGAGAGGAAATGGCCCTTTCATGGAGGTCACCCAGGACCATCCTGAATATCAGATATTCACATTATGATCTATAACAGCAGAAAATTGCAGTTACAAAGTAGCAACAAAAATAATTCTATGATTGGGGGTCACCACAACATAGGGAACTGTATTAAAAGGTTGCAGCATTAGGAAGGTTTAGAACCACTGATCTACAGTCATGTTTCTCCAGATAAAGCCAACCTCTTTCCTGTGATACAGAAAGGCTTTTGATGTGTTATCTCTGCAAAACAGAGGACTGGGTTCTGATTAGCTTAATGAAGTTGAATTTTGTCAGGATTCAACCTCTGAAGAGGAAATAGCAAAGGCGAAAAGCTAGTGAACTGCTGTCACAGTAAACGACAGGGTGCAAATCTTGCCGTAACACAAGTCCCAAAGCTGAAAAAGCTGGGATGTCTGCAGGCTCCTCTGACAACCTGCAGGTCAAGAGGATGCAGGAAGCTAAGTGTAAACATTTGAAGGCTAAGCTTCTGGGTAGGTTTGTGTTTTAGAGGGGATAACTACAGTCAGGTGTACACCGCAGAGTATGGAGGGGTGTGTATGTGGGCAGGGTAACTACAGACAGTCAGCTGTACAACACAGAGAATGCAGGGGTCATGAGAGAATTACAAAGAAATATCCTGAAATAGAGACTATGGTTACAATACTGCATGTAAGAGAATTCAGCAAGGAATCTTTTTCATTTTTCCATGGAAACACTCTAACAAGGATAAGGCATCTATAATATTAACCTGATTTACCAAAAGGTTTTGACTAGAAGACTTGAGCCAAGGTCCAGAATTCATGAGTCTACCTAGACAAGCATGGCCTTACTGATCTGGTATCTTTCTTCCTTCAGTCTCCTTGTGGTGAGGCCAACACTGCACCTAAATAGAGAGTGATAGGGTAGGACAGTCTTTTTTTTTTCCCCTTGTTCCTCATTTACTGATTCATGCTTGCCTATGTGTAGCACAGATTGGCCTGGACTCACTATGTATCCCATGCTAACCTCAAACACATGGCAAGTCTCCTGCCCCCATTCTGCATGAATGCTGGAATTACAGGCATGAGGCACTCTGTTAAGTAAGATACTGCAAATGAGACAATGCAGCTCTGTGCTGAATTCTGCTGCAGGTTTCTATATTCATGTAAAGCTTGGGAGGTGTGTGTGTGTGTGTGTGTGTGTGTGTGTGTGTGTGTGTGTGTGTGTGTATGAGAGAGAGAGAGAGAGAGAGAGAGAGAGAGAGAGATCTAGGCAGAGGGAGGCATAATTTAATTAACACCTGGACATCTGGTTAGATTAATAGACTAAACTCAAATATAATTACGGATTTGATTCCATTTCCATGAGTGAGCCTGCATGCCTATGTATGTATGCAAGTGTGTATCTGTGTGTGTGTCTCTGTGTGTTTGTGTGTATGTGTGTGTATCTGTGTGTGTGTGTGTGTGTGTGTGTGTGTGTGTGTGCAAATACGAATACATGGGGAGGAGAGCACATTCAAAAACAAGTCTCCTGACACAATGTGAAGGCAAACAGGAAGAAAAGTCTGTTGTTCACCCTACAGCACATGTTTTGCTTTAGAGATTGCAGAAGATTGCAGAAAATTTATGAAATAAACTCTATCTACTCAGCAATTTTGTGTATTATACAATTTTACAAAGCACAAAGCCATTTCATTTCTCAGTCAACCTACAGAGAGCAACGAACTCTTTGTCCATAATAGGGAAAAGGGCTTGAAGAAACAACCATCAACAATGGTCTATGGAGATTTTGCCTTGGCATCCTTTCCTGTGAAAACACCTCCAAATTTTACTAGGATAGGGAGTAGCTGCCAAAAACAACAGGGGTACCTTGTTGGTGGTTCATTTTATGAGCATGTGTTCATAAAGAAAGAAAGGAGAAAGCAGGTTCCCAAAAAGGTCCCTAAATAGTATTGTTAAAATCCACACATTTGCTCAACATAAAAACCCAGCAATTAGCTAAAAAACCTTGGTGACAGACTGCTATTAATTTTGTGCTGACTCTGTACACGTAAATTAAAGCATTACAAGTTCCCCCACGTGCTACCTCTGACATTTGCTTTAAGCAAGGAAGCTGGCAACAGGGAGGCATAAACTTTGCTCTTAATTCTCTTGGCCCCTGAGCTGCTGATCACTTTGTTAATTCCTGGAAATATATTTAAAAAGACCTTTTGAAGGTAAGTATATAATACAATGTCTTCAGTTGCAATGTCAAGAACTAAAATTTACAGTGTTATAAGGAGTTTTCAAAGAACTTAGATCTGGCTACAGACACTTGAACAAGTAATATGCAATTGCACTATGTAATAAATAAAATATGAAATAATATATATTTTATGAAGTAACACAAATCTGATAATTTAATTTATCTTAGGGAGTGAGTACTTAAAAAGCTAAAACAGAAAGAACTACTTAATTTTCTACAAACAATAGGAATTGAGAAGAAACCAATTTTTTATGTTTAGAGAAATTTCCCAACAGTGATGAAAAGGAATTTATAAATTATTCACAAAACTCCACTGACTTAAAGTCATTTGGAGGTTAAAAGTTTTCATTGAGAAGGCTAAGTGATATACTCATATACCATATAAACACAGCTAAAGCATAGTGTTAGAAACAAGAGCCTGGCTAAGTAGAGAGAGCTTCTCCTGCACAAGAGTGAAGCCAGAGTTGGGATGCCCAGATCCAAAACAAAGACCAGGAAGGCTTAGCCTCAGTACTTGGGAGGCACAGCCAGGGGTCTCCAGGGTAGCTATCTAACCAGACTAGATGAATATGGGTTCAGCAAGAGACCCTCTCAGTAAATACAATAGAGAACACTTAAGTAAGACACCATAGGAACCCACACCTATTCATCTGCACTATTACAGATGTACACACACACACACATACACGCACACGCACACGCACACGCACATGTTCAAAATGAAAAAAAGCCAAGTTATTTTCAAGCCGGTTTAGATTTGGTTCCCTGATGTACAAGACATCAAGGATGATATCACCTCCCTGGCGTTGTGAGACCTGTTCCTTACTGTCTATATGTTGTGCTGAAATCACCCTCTGTTTCTGCTCCTCCAGTTTTCCTATAATGAAATTATCCTCATGTAAGGTGATCATTAGCTGTCTTCAGCATTGCTGTTAATTTCTTCACATTGACTGTCTCAAATCTCACACCCTGAAACAGTGGGTGGCAGATACATATCTATCACCCATCACTCAGAGGGCCAATAGTTTTCACCTTTCATTGCACTTGGGTCCCATCCTACTTTTGTTGAGTATATACATACATAATTAAAATAGGTGAAAACTCCTAAATCCATTCCCATGTGCATATGTATTCAATAGAGAGAGTGGAGTAATTTAGGCTTTAAGAACTTCCAATCTCAAAGAAAAGACTCAAAGAAATTGCATTAAGGTTGCAAATTTACATATAAAACAAAACATTTCCTTGTAAACTAACATTTTCCTTCGAGCTCTCTTCTCCTACCAAAAACATGTAAGCACAGGGTTTGTGGTCAACTCTAGATTCCCTGTGAGCCAGGCAAAGTAACTGGTCTGTGTAAACAAAGAACTGAATTAAGTAATTTGACTATAGGATTGTTTCATGTTTTTGATCATGAGATTGTTTTGAATGACTAATTAAACCAAAATGATTTGGCAGTTGTTGAGTTAAGGCATTTGGGGGCCAATACTAAGTTCAGTAGGTTTGTTTTTAATTTGGTAATGTATACAAATTGTAGCAAAGCAAAACTATATCTTAAAGTTATCTATATAGTGAATCCTAACGCATGAGTCAATCCAACACAATATAAACACACACGTGAGTCTGGAAGTCGCGGCATTCCTCTCCCTTACCTTTCCATGTAATTCTCATGTATACTGGCAAGCTGAGAAGCAAGTATTTAAATAAAAGAATTTACAGTCTCTTGAAAAATAACTTCTTGAAAAATAAATTGGTTGTCAATTTACAAAGAAATAAAATTACTAGCATAGTAAAGCCTTAGTAACCTGTGGTTTCAGGTCACAAAGGAGAAAAGTGTTGATCCAAATGCGTATTAATGCAGTCTCACGTAGCAAAGTGTTCCTATCCTTCAATAGGAATCTTCTCCAGCTTCGGCGTTCAAGGGGACGTGGGCGTGAAAGCGATCTCTGTGGACTTAAACCCAGCATTTCTGCTTCCTTAACAGGTAGGAAGCAAGAGCCAAGACTAAGAAAGCCATATTTCATCTTCAAAGCCTGAAAAACTGTTTACCCTTGTGGGAGATCAAATAATTCATTATTGCATCATGTAAACTAGTATCTCGGGTGAGCCTATATTCTTTCTAAGAATCTGGAGAAGGATACTCCTTTTTTTTTTTAAATCACCACAAACACACATAGATTCAGAGATCCAGAGAATGTGTAAGCCATTCTCCTCACACACAAAAACTAAACCAGTCTTGGATTTGGTGTTAACTGGCTCATCAGTAAAATGACTTTGAAAAGAAAGACTTTACTTGAGACAAAGAATACAAGTGACTTAATGTTTACACTTCTGCGACAAATATTTGCAGAACCAAAAAAATGAGACTGTTTGATCATACTCTGTGACTCCTAAAGAGCCAACATGAAAAAACTTGGGTTCAAAATAGACATATAAAGAAACCAGAAAACTCAAATTCTTTTTATTACATGGGTAAAAGTTAAAAGGTTTTGTGTGTAATTTAAGTAATTAAATTGACTCTCAGACTCATTTAATCATTATATAAACCCAAGAAAATGATTGCCGTATTCTGTACAAGAGAAACCAGATGCACAGGGGATAGATAAGTTATCAAGGCCATTTTTACATTTTATATTGTTGAATTTTAACAGTAAAGAAAAGGCTAGAGCCTTGGACATCTGTAGTATGAGTTATGTTATTGATAATATTTTTTAAAATTTTTATTGGATATATTCTTCATTTACATTTCAAATGTTATACCCTTTCCCAGTTACCCCTCCCAGGAAACCCCCAACTGATCCTCCCTCCCCTTGACTCCAAGATGATGCCCCTCCACCCAACTCACTCCCACCTATCCTCCCTTCAATTTCCCCACACTGGGGCATCTATCAAGCCTTCATAGAAGCAAGGACCTCGCCTCCCACTAATGCCCAACAAAGCATTCCTCTGTCACACTTGCAGCTGGAACCATGTGTACCCCTTGGTTGGTGCATTAGTCTCTGGAAGCCCTGGGGGGGGGGTCTGGTTGGCCAACATAGTCATTCTTCCCATGGGACTGCAAACCCCTTCAGCTCCTCCAGTCGTACCTCCAACTCTCCTCCATTGGGGACTTCCCCCTCCCCCTGCTCAGTCCACTGGTTGGCTGCTAGCATCTGCCTCTGTATCTGTAAGGCTCTGGCAGGGCCCTTCCAGAGATAACAGTACCAAGCTCCTTTCGACAAGCACTTCTTGTTATCTATGATATTGTCGGGCTTTGGTGACTGTTTATAGGATGAATCCCTAAGTGGGATAGTCTCTGGGTGGCGTTTTCTTCAGTCTCTGCCCCATACTTTGTCTCCTGTATTTTGTTTCATTTCTCAGAAAAACCAAAGTACCCACACTATGGTATTCCTTCTTCTTGAGCTTCCTGTGGTCTGTGAATTGTATTTTGTTTATTCTGAGATTTTGGGCTAATATCCACTTATCAATGAGTGTATACCATGTGTGTTCTTTTGTGATTGGATCACCTCACTCAGTATGACACTTTCTAGTTCCAACCATTTGCCTAAGAATTTCATTGTTTTTAATAGCTGAATAGGACACTATTATGTAAATATACAACATTTTCTGTATCCATTCTTCTGTTGAAGGACATCTGGGTTGTTTCCAGCTATAATAAATAAGGCTGCTATGAACACAGTGGAACATGTGTCCTTGTTACATGTTGGAGCACCTTCTGGGTATGTGCCCAGGATTGCTATAGCTGGGTCCTCAGGTACTACTATGCCTAAAATTTTTTGAGGAATCACTAAACTGATTTCCAGAGTGGTTTTCCTGACTTGCAATCCCACTAGCAATGGAAGAGAGTTCTTCTTTCTCCATAGACTTGCCAACATCTGCTGTGCCCCAAGTTTTTTATCTTAGCCATTCTGACTGGTATGAGGTGGATTCTCAGGGTTGTTTTGTTTGCATCTCCCTGATAATTAAGGATACTGAACATTTTTTTAGGTGCTTCACAGCCATTTGAGTTTCCTCAGTTGAGAATTCCCTATTTAGCTCTGTACCCCATTTTTTGACTCTCTGGAATCTAACTTCTTGAGTTCTTTGTATATTTTTGATATTAGCCCTCTATTGGATGTAGGATTGATAAATATCTTTTCCCAATATGTTGGTTGTCATTTTGTCCTATCGACCATGTCCTTTTCCTTACAGAAGCTTTGCAGTTTTATGAGGTCCCATTTGTTGATTCTTAAAGTATAAGCCATGGCTGTTCTGTTTAGGAAAATTTCCCCTGTGCCCATGTGCTCAAGGCTCTTTCCCATAAGCTTCTGTGTTTCTGGTTTTATGTGTAGGTCCTTGATCCACTTGGACTTGAACTTTGTACAAGAAGATAAGAATGGGTCAATTTGCATTTTTCTACATGTTGACCTCCAGTTGATCCAGAACCACTTGTTAAAAATGCTGTCTTTTTTCCACTGGATGTTTTTAGCTCCTTTGTCAAATAACAAGTGACTTTAAGTGTATGGGTTTATTTCTGGGTCTTCAATTCTACTCCATTGATCTTCCTGCCTGTTTCTGTACTATTGCCATATAGTTTTTATTACTATTGCTCTGTAGTAAAGCGTGAGGTCAGAGATTGTGATTCTGCCAGATGATCTTTTGTTGTAGAGAATAGTTTTCACTATCCTGGGTTTTTTGTTTTCCCAAATGAATTTGCAGATTGCTCTTTCTAGCTCTATTAAGAATTGATTTGGAATTTTGATGGGGATTGTACTGAATTTGTAGATTGCTTTAGGCAAGATGGCTATTTTTCCTATATTAACCCTGCCAATCCATCAGCATGGGAGATCTTTCCATCTTCTGAGATCTTAGATTGCTTTCTTCAGAGGCTTGAAGTTCTTGTCATACAGATCTTTCACTTGCTTGGATAGAGTCACACCAAGGTATGTAATATTATTTGTGACTATACTACAGTCTGCCCTTTTGCCTTTGTCTCCATAAGAGAGGGTCTGGATAGCCAGGAATATTTATCTTTCCAAGTATACGCATGTGTGATAGACATCTTATTTTCTTGGGATAACTTCAGATCTACATGGTGTTTACTTTGCAAGGAAGTCAAAATTCATGAATTTTTAAGCAATAGTGTGATAATTAAAGATAAAGGGGAAATATAAAGGTACCTTGTTCAAAATTTACAAAAAAAATGCAACTTTGCATTTTTTTCAAGAGCAAACCTGGAACACTGTTTAGTTTAACAACAAATTGAATTGTCATTCAGAAGACAGTCTTGCTAGATGTCCCTGGCTTGTCTGGAACTTACTAAGTACACTAGGCTGGCCTCCAATTTGTGATATTCCTCCTTAATACTGAGATTAAAGCATGTACCACCATACCTAGCTCAAAGTCTAATCTTAATTCAGTTGATTTCATAGTATTATTTTTATTAGACACACTTTTAAAAAAAAAATCGAACAGCATCCAGTATTATATGCTTCAGTGTTTGAGTTCAGGGCCATTGTTCCCCAAAACTCCAGAGTCCTCAGTGGTAAGTGGAGACATTCAAATAGAGTGGAAATCACATGAAGAACTCAAATGTTGTGTCCGTCAAATGTTGTGACAAAGCAACAGTTTCGTCAAATGGTATGGTTTCTTCATGCTCTTTAATTATTTTCCATGATAGACAAAGAAAGAACTTCTTTTTTATTATTAGATATTCTCTTTATTGACATTTAAATTGTTATTCCCTCTGCTTGTTTCTCCTCTGAAAACCCCTTATCCTTTCCCCCCTCCTCTACTCAGCAACCCTCCCAGTTCTGCTTCCCTGTCCTGGCATTCCCCTACAATGGAGTATCGAGCATTCATGCGACCAAGATGTCTCCTCTCCTTGATGTCTTCTGACAAGGCCATCCTCTGCTACATATATGACTGGAGCCATGGGTCCCTCCATATGTACTCTTTGGTTGATGGTTTAGTCCCTGGGAGCTTAGGGTGTACTGGTTGGTTCATACACCATTAGAACCCAGGAAACTACACACACTCAACAAATCTAGGCCAATTGCTTCATTTTGTAGAGCCAATATCAATATAAGATTATAATGTTTTTCATATTTCATAAAATGTAAAACAAATTAGGACAACTTCAATTTTATATATTCTTCCCAGCCATGACTTCTCACACACTTGAGCAACATGGCTTGTCTTTGAACTACAATGGCGAATGTAATTGTAACAAAGATTGTAGAGTGTACAATGGCTAGAATATTTACTCTCTGTTTCTTTAACAAAAATAGAAATAATTCCTGAAAATGCAGTGTTCCCTGTGGTCCATTAAGAAGCATTTGCCATCTGTTCTAAACTTCACAGACTCCAGCGGCTTTGCTTCTTTCCCTTTGAGCCTGGAATGCACTGAATCCTATTGCTTGCTCCATGTTGTGGGACAAGACTAGAAAATGGATCATTGAAAAAGGATTCATTAGCTCAGTATGTTGCACATAGAAATATTTCAATAAATTAATGTTCCTTTGGGATGTAAGTCCAAGAATCCTTTCCCCTTTCTGCCTATTAAAGTTCTATAAGTCTTTGCAAGCTGGGGAGAGCCTCAGACTCATAACAATCCTACTGCCTGAACCTCTTGAGATCTAGGATTATAGGCATTCACCACCATTCCTGGTGATATGGCAAACCTTAATAACTACAGACTATTTCTTTACTTCTATATATCTAAATTTATGTAATAGCTTTTCTTAACTGTTTAATATTTAAATCATTCTTACCTTAACTATTACTGATAATCCAACAAAGAATATCATCATCACCCAGCTATTTCCCAAGCATGTGAGAATGTAAGGGTAAATTTCCATGAGTTAGAAAATGGAGTCAAAGAGTTTGAATATTGTCACCAAACAGAAAAGAAAAGAAACTGTTAGCAGACCTTTGCAGTGATGAAAAATGGCATTACTTGAGTTAGGAACAATGCATTTCTTTTACTAAGGTTGATAATCTTGAACTATTACAGAGAAAAAGAGAATTTTTTATAGTTTTACAATTTCAATTTTGTGCCCCATACTTACCCACATCTCAAGGCTCAAGGTCAATGGAGTGAAGACAGGTTGGCTTATTTGGAGAAAGCCTTTCACAGTACAAAATTCAAAGCCCTTTTTCCAATGACCACAGAGCTCCTTTTTAGAGGAAAAGCTTTTCCTAGTGGTTTTGGAACAATTTCCCAAAGCTCATTGAAAAGTGAAAGTATTTTTCTTCTCTCCAAGGAGCCTCAGGCTACAAGTAACATAGGCTTAATTTCGGGCACCTTAGTTGGCAACAGTTAAGCCAATTCACAAGCAAGAAACCAGGCGATCTTCAAATTCTCTTCACCTGGCTCCCTAGCATCATAGCCATATTTCACAGAACATCTCTCCACCCTTCTACAGTGCGCCAAAATTAACTGAAAGGACAAAAGAAAATAAAAATCCAATCTAAATTCCTATAACGACAGCATAACCCATGAAGGAAAATAAAGACCTGTGTGCATTATAGGAACACACAGAGCCAAACTGAAAAGGCTTACAGGAATTAATACATCTCCCACTTTGTATATTAGTCTCACTCTCAGCAAAGATAATGGAAATGAAAAACACATTTCCATATTTATATAACCTACAAATCCTTCTATAATATGGAAAGGAACTATGTACTAAACTGAAATTTAACTGAGAAAAATGTAAGAGAATATAATAATCCAATAAGTATAATAACAGAGGAGGGGGTTGGTGTTGACAGGACATTATAATTCCTCTAATCATGTCTCAGATTCAGTTCAAGTTGAGTTGATGAATAGGTTTTCTTGCCATTCTGAGTTTCCCAGCTGGGATATTGGCAGACTATCTCATTCCACGCTGTGAGACTAGTTCTTTAGAAAACTGGACCATGAAGAATCAATTAGACAAGCAACAAATCTCTCTCCAAGTGTCATCTCAAAGTCATTAACTTTGGGGACAAAGCATGATGGATATTTTATAAGCAAGAGAGACATGTGCTATTCTGGATTACTAAGAAAGAATGACCCTCATGTTGAAACTGGCATAGCCACCTTTGTATTGATGCATTTAAAATCAATCTGATGGTTTTTTGAAGCAGACATTCACAGGCCCACTCTCTTCAGTGCATCTGTTTCACCTTTGTTTTCTATAGCATGTTCCAATTAAACTTTTCTGAAGGTTACACTGTTGAATGTTATTGTTACTCTTTCAACTATTGTGAATTACTGTGAATTATTGTGAATGCTGATTCCAGTTGCTGAAAACAGTAATGGCAATGCATATGAAATGTGGCAGCAAAGCAATTCTAAACTTCCCACTGTTTTTTCAGTTTTTCTTTACTGTTATAAAACAAATACTTGAGACCAGGTACTTATCAAAGAATAAGGTTCTTTATCTCCACAGTTTGGGGGTCTAAAAGTCTAAGATCTAAGGCTGGAGGGGGTGGTCTGGGCTCTGATAAGAGCTCTCTTATCTTCAGCATAACATGGAGAACACATCCTATGAGAAGAACGTTCAAGAGAACGTTCATGAGATAAGAGGAGGTAAGAGACTAGGCAGGGGAAAGATCACTCATTTACAACACCTAATCCTTGTAGGAAGTAATTCACTGTTGAAAGACCCAAAGCATTACTTTAGACAAGCATTAAAGTCTAGTGAATGCAATCCTGACCCAGTCATTTATCAACAGGTCTGATATAAAGTATCACCATTCAATATACAGAAGGAAAAGATTCTAGAACATTTATTCTTTTAAGAAACAAACTCTCAAAACTTATTTGACTTACAAACAAAAATCCTAGGTTACCATTTACCTCTTAATTTCTTTCCTGACTTACTTAAAATGTGTATCAACATTAATTAGCCAGTTTGTTCTTGAACCTTCAGCTATAACCCCAAACTCGGCTACCCTGGGAAGTCTCCTGACACTCATCTCCAAAGTACATCAGTACAGCCATATGTCAAATATGAATATGTTGGAAATAATCAATAACAATTTAGTATTTATTAGAATTACTTTCAATTATTTCTATAAAAGACACAAGGGAAGCTGAGGACATCCAGTTTTGAGGGTGAGAAGAATAAATATGAGCGATCACCTTCTCCAGGTAAGATTTATTGAAATCACTTTAAAAAATAGTCACTGGAGGGAGACTGAGTCCTAAAATCTGACCTACTCCTGTTTATCCACTTTTCCAGGTCTATGATATTCTGGGTAGAGAAAACAAAAAACAAAAAAAGGAAGAAAGCTTAACTTTCCTTCCAGCAATGTTAAAAATGATTCATAAAATGATAGCAAGTCTTGGAAAATTCAGAGTGCTGCAAAGGGGGAAATAAACTAATGTCCATGTTCCTTAGAGACATCTGAAAATGAAACAATTACCCAATGACAAATCCAAAATTAAAATTAAAACATTTCAGATAAACATGGTCTACTCCAGGAATTTTCAGTAACTGTTATTGCTGTGTTGAGGCCACTAAGCCTCACAGAAGGTGTACTTCATTCCAGGCCTTCCTTTATACTTTCACAGAAAGGAGTGTAAGGAGGGGTCTGGGTTATGTGTTCAACTTATTTGACTGGACTTGTTATGTCAAAATTTGCTCCTCAAAATTCTGATTCCAGAAGTAGGAGCTTGAACCTACTTGCCAGAAACCACGACACTAATTGTTATAAATCTCCAACTTTGGAAGACAGGCCTCCATGTTGATATGTATATAATATCCCTGCCATTCTTTCACATAATCTCTCCCTATTTCAGCAAAATAGAGAGGAAATTATATACATATACACAAGGCAGCATAATCCATGGATCATTTGTCAATAAGATCCATATTGCTCGACTGGTACCCTGAGAGGCAGGTCGTTATCACTTGGAGAGCCCAGGAGAAAGAAACTGGCTAACTGCCAGTTCTTCAGGGCAAAGGTTGGAAGATCTTTTCTCAGCTGGATGCCACTTGATTTGTGATCTGCTGAATTTGGCAAGTGCCCACTTTCATAAACTGCTTTAAAGGCAAAATTCTCCTAGATTTTAGGATGAAAACATCCACTCTAAATCTCTTTTGTAGCACTTTCCCAAGCAAGGATGAGGCAGTGAATACATTTTGGAAATCAGGTAAAAGACTGGATGTGAGGTAGAAGAAAGAGGAAATACAAAGTATAGGATACAAAACCAGGCTCTCCACAGACTGAAGAGTAAATCAAGCCAATGAAAGTGTGTTATGGAAGAACCTATTATTTTTCATGCATTTGTATATGTGGTGTATGTGAGTGTGTGTGTATGTATGTGTGTATGTGTGAGTGTGTGTGTGTGTGTATTTGCATGAGTGAATGCATGTTTGTATGGAGCACATGTGTGTGCATGCCTGTGTACAACAGCAATCTATTCCCAGTGAGGCAGTGCCGTCTTTCTCTCTCATAGCATTGCACATGTCATTAGTAAATGTTAAATCAATGAACGCATGGATCTCTGACACTGAGTATATCAAGAATCAGGAATATTCACTTCTGCTCTTATAAAACTTCTTTTTCAAAAATACTGGCAACAATAATAAACAGTAACGCAATCTCTAACTGCAACCTTGAGAGCAAGCTAGGAAATTGGTCCGTCCATCTCTGCCTGTGCCCTTCTTGGTCTGTGGTTTGCTTCAAGGATTTGAATCTTTGAGATGTAAAAGAAGCGATTAAAAAAAATCTATCCCTGAAAACAATGACAAATGCCTGTCATCAGCATCCTCATGATTGATCACCATCAGCCAGATAATTATACAGGCTGAAGAAGACTGTTGCAAACATTAGACCCAAAATAGATGCCTCAAGGTTAACACATCCTAATTACCTTCCGTGACAACCTATATAGTCTTTTAAAAGATAAGCCTGAAAAAAATAAAGGCAGGTAAAATTAATGTGGATCATTTCCTGTGTCCAGTGAGTCACTGAAATTGCAGGATAAATCTTGCCTTTACATTCTTACCTAGCAAGGCAGAGCAAGGTAAAAAAAAAAATTCTCCAATATAAAAGCTCCTAGACAATAACATCATTTATTCACTGTGGACAGTTGCTGAGTTTGTAGTGGAGAAGTCGGAGGCAAGTGTCTCTCTATAAACTGTGTGTAGTAAGACATAGCAAGAGTAAATAGCAGCAAAGCAAAGGAAGTGTCATGTTTACTAACTGCTTATACATTTTACAGTGAATTACCTGTTAAGCCACTTGAAAGAAGCTATTTAGTACTAAAAAATAACAAAGTGAGGGAAAAAACCTAATTCGATGAGTATTAAGGCACTCTGACCTTGTCTTCATGGTTAGACAGGGAAGCACAGACAAGAAAAGCCTGCCTTCTGCTTAGAGCTGCTTCCTAGATCTGGCTTCTCTGCAGCTCAGGTCCATAAAGCTCCTCAAGTATATGTGAGCGTTGGGTCCAAATGGTGTTAATGGTGTCAAGTTAGGAATATCACTGGGACATAGAGTGCCACCCCAATAACGTTACATAAAATATAAACCTTTCCCATATAAACTCCATTTCCTTCATAGTAGTCATCTTAGAAGCCTTCAGATTTTTCTTTCCAGTGAGGCTATCAGTACTAACTCCGGAGTTTAGACCTTTCTTTACAAAAGGATTTAGGGTCTAATATATATTTCTTTTCCTTATTCTTATGAGGAAAATACATCCTTAGAATAAGAAAACAGATAACAGGGTAATGAAGCGGAGTATTTGTGCTTTAATGATTTTTTTCAGTAACACTAAATGTGCCTGTAGCTCCCAGTACTGTGGGAATGGCAGCAGGAGAATAAAGAACTCAAAGATGGCCTCAGCTACACAGAGTTCCAGGGCAGAAACTCTGGGCTACGCTAGATTCTGTGTCCAATAAGCATGTCACTTATTTATTTTTCTGGGCAATATACCAGGCAAAGACCTGCCAGGAAGTTGTGGATTTTGTTTTATAGATGTATTTAAGAGAAACATGCATTAAGTCTACCTGTCTGGATTAGAAATAGCTAGTTAAGCGGATGTAGAAACAATACAGGAGAATAATAGAAAAGGGAGAATGAAACAGTATTTGAGTCTAAGGGAAAGGAATCATGAGTTAAAGGCACAAATCTGAGCTTGTCCTTAAAAACTGGGAAAGAAGGTGACAAAGCATTTTTCATTTTTTAGGGAAAGCTTGGAATAAGAAAAACAAATAGGACTTTACTTTGAGGATGATAACACCTAAAACCTGAACACCAAGCTAAAAGTTACAAGTCACTCCTTGTTTTCTAGGAACACACTACAGGTCAAAGATGATGAAGTTGACTTGGCTATATATCCTAGATAATTCAGTATTTTTTATTTATATTATTTTCTATATTCTTTGTTGTAATTCAGTTTTCCGACCCTGCTTACTGCCATTCAGTTGAGCTGGGATCTCTCTCTGGCTCAAATTTGATATTAACTGAAATCTCATTATTACAACTACCTTTTGTACTACAAACCTACAAAGCTGGTGTTGTGCAAAGGCGCTCACCACAACACAATGAAAGTCGTTCCTAATGACATGCTGCTATAGCCATAAATCAGCCCTCACTCAGCGCTCATCAGAGAAGCTGCTTCTTGAGTAGAGAAGCTGCTTCTTGAGTAGATAAAAGTTAACTCAGAGGCCCACAATTAGGCAATATGCAAACATTGAAGCACTCAACCCAAAATGAGGTGTTTCTATTAAACCCCTCCTCCTGAAAAGGAATCTATACAAAAACAAAAAACAAAAACCAGCAAAAAAAACCCAAAAAAACAAAAAACAAACAAACAAACAAAACAAAAAACAAAAAACCAAGGCAGAAAGATCACAGGAGCCAGAAGTGGTAGATGACTCCAAGGAAAGAACATTTTCCAAACACAACAGGGCTGATGCACATATGAACTTGCAGAGACTACGCCAAAAACAAAAACCTGCACAAATTCAAGCTAGACAAAATGGCAGCACATAGAAGGAACCTCAGTTGTCTTCAATGGAGTGTCACTGGGTATATCCATCTCACTGCAGGGCAAGCTGCATGCTCAGAATAGTTGGCAAAACAAGAAACAGTCTCCAAGGGTTCTTACATGCTTTTGTTATTGTCATATGTTTGCCTTATTTTGTTCTTGCTTTTGTCCTTTTGTTATTGTTTTTAAGTGTTTGTTTTTTAATTTGGAGATAGGAAGAACATGAAGTTGGGTGGGTAAGGAGGAAGAAAGGATCAGGGAGGATCAAGAAGAGGGCAAAGAGTATGTTCAAAATATATTTTATGAAAAATTTAAAGAGTAATAATAATGCATAAAACATTGTTTATGCATTAAACAAGAAGTTTAATGCTTAGCCAAATGAACAAGTCTTCTTACACTGTCATTCCGATCCAACTATAATACTGTGAATGTGGTCTGATAAAGCATGAGGTATGATTTATTTAAATTTTCTACTCTTTATATATAGCAAACACTTTGCATATATCATATTACCTGCATCCTTTCTATAATATGAATCATTTATGGTTTAAGGATTTTACTGAAGATATTCATTTTATATAGTGATGAGTTTATGGAGCCAATTTTCAAAGAGATATTTTATTTCATAAGTAAACTATTCTACAGCTTCCATTTTCTCCTCTTTGCCTCTTTCCCTATCCAACCCAGACATTCTTCCTCTGTTTTCCTTATACCCACACACACCCTCATACACACACACACACACACACACACACACACACACACACACACGAGGAAAGAAAGTGAGAGAGAGAGAGAGAGGAAGTGAATGCAGATGGCATTAAGATGAATAAATACCAATTCCCAAATGTGATATCAAGAATCAAAAAACTAAGGCAGTGTGCAAACAGACATGTAGAAACTTGTTCAAATGTTCTGCATTGCACAAAGGAGACACAGAAATGTGGGTGGTAGAATAAAAGTTGAATTTTTCATATCAACCCTTGGGAAAAGCTGCTTAGGAACTCTTGGAAGCCTTGATCTTCCCACTTAATTGTGCAATGTTAAAATACAGTCTCATCGAAGGTTAGGAAGCAAGAGGGAGGAGCCCATCCTGTGGCTGCATTTTCACTGACTAACACCTTCAGAGTTGGAGAAGGAGAGATCATGGGTTCTCAAGAATGCCGCAGGTTAAGATAAAACAGCCTAGAGTCATTGTAATTCCAATAGAAAACAACATGGTAGGAGGTAGAGGATCTCCAAGGAGAAAGTCTACAGAGTAGAAACTCAAACGTGTGAGCTGAAGGAAAGGTAGAGGGTTGGATCTACTACTAATCTAACACAGTTACACATGCACCATTCAGGAAGAGAACTCCCTAGAGAGCTCAAAGCCTACAGTGGGTATGAGAGTCCCCAAGATTCCTTACTTTCACTATAATTTAATTGCACATATTTATGTGGTGTAGCATGGTAACTTAATCCATATGTATGATGTGTGAGGATCAAAACAATAGCAATTAAGATTCTCATCTCAAGCATTTAAATAAAAAGTTGAGACCAGGGTCTCATGTTCTACAGCCAGCTTTGAACTTGCTATGCAGATGAGGAAGGCCAGCTCCTGTTTGAGATTTCCGCAGTGCAAAACAGTGTCCAACCCATTTTTAAATCATTTTAGTCGGCATGTACTCATTGCACACAAGTATCAGGTTCACATGTCCACATGGATCGAGTCAGGCTGATCAGCATTGTCCTCTTCACACCATCCCTTCCTGTTCGGAGCCTATGAGCTTCCTTCTGCCCCCTGTCCCACTCCCAGAGCCTGCTCTCTAGCACTGAGGACACACTAGAGCAGGATGAAAGGGGATAGGCAGGCAGGTGGAAATGCACACAGGTGGCCTTCCTGCAAGTGGGCCTGGCTGGGGTGAGAATGTGCAATAAATATCTTTTCAGAAAAGAAGAAAGTAATGGGATTAAATTGCACTGGTCTAGGAATTTGATCAGTAAATGTTTTGTTCTTGCTTGTTTATGAGCGGGACAGGGAACAGGAATGGGAGAAGGAGGTCTTCCTATGTAGTTCTGGCTAGCCACAAATTCATGATAATCCTCTTGCCTTACCTTTCTATGTACAGAGCTATAGCGTGTGCTATACTACCCAGCTCCAAGTTATTAAGTGCTTTAGTACTTTAGGAAAAATCAGAGGATTTTCCTTTATGCGGTATGCAACTTTAAAACATTAACAATTTAAGAAAGAAAGAGGCCAAAGAAAGAAAGAAGTTTTTTTTAAATTTATAAAGTATGATTGTTTAATGTATAGGTAGATGATTGATAGATAGATAGATAGATAGATAGATAGATAGATAGATAGATAGAAGATAGATGATAGACAGATAGATAGATAGATAGATAGATAGATAGATAGATAGATAGATGACAGATATGTCTATGTTGGGTCACGTGCATTCCATGGTGAGTGTTACTAATGCTTAGCAGTACCTCTGTCAATTTTGTATGTCTGTCATTTACAGCTGAGCAAACTAAGATTAACAACCCTGAGATTTCACCTCACACCAGTCAGAATGGCTAAGATTAAAAACTCAGGCGACAGCAGGTGCTGGTGAGGATGTGGAGAAAGAGGAACACTCCTCCACTGCTGGTGGGATTGTAAGATGGTGCAACCACTTTGGAAATCAGTCTGGCGGCTCCTCAGAAAACTGGGCATGGCACTTCCGGAGGACCCTGCTATACCACTCCTGGGCATATACCCAGAGGATTCCCCAGCATGTAATAAGGACACATGCTCCACTATGTTCACAGCAGCCCTATTTGTAGTAGCCAGAAGCTGGAAACAACCCAGGTGTCCCTCAGCAGAGGAATGGATACAAAAATGTGGTATATTTACACAATGGAGTACTATTCAGCCATTAGAAACAATGAATTCATAAAATTCGTAGACAAATGGATGGAGCTGGAGAACATCATACTAAGTGAGGTAACCCAGTCTCAAAAGATCAGTCATGGTATACACTCACTGATAAGTGGATAATAACCTAGAAACTTGGAATACCCAAGAAATAATCCACATATTAAATGATGTCCAAAAAGAACAGAGGAGTGGCCCCTGGTTCTGGAAAGACTCAATGCGACAGTATAGGGGAATACCAGAACAGGGAAGTGGGAAGGAGTTGATGGAGGAACAGGGGGAGGGAAGAGGGCTTATGGGACTTGCGGGGAGTGGGGACCCAGAAAATGGGAAATCATTTGAAATGTAAATAAAGAATACAACAAATAAAAAAAAGAAAAAAATAAACAAAAGCTTTGTTAATTCACCTGCCCCGAAGAGCCACACACAAAAGTTCTAAGCATTTTACACATTTAGGAACTTAACTAATTCTCCTAATAGGAGCATGAGAGAGTAATCATGTGCTACACATTTTACCTCAGAGAACACCTAGGCCTGAAAGACACAGCAGCGAGTGCCCTGTTAGCAAGCACACTCTGCCTGTCTCTGAAGCCCACAGCTCCATGAAACCAACATAAGCATCAGACGTAGCTGCACCGGCAATCAATGCCCAGGGGAGCTCCTCCATGAAACACGGAACAGTGGCTGAAGCAAAAAGACAGAAATAGAAAACAGAGCAGAAAACGGAGCAGACACTACTGCGCGGATGTCACTACTTCATCCTGTGAAACGGAGTAAATAGTTTCCCTTCTCAGGGCTTACATTCAGATGTCTGTTATGTTAGAGCACTACACTGGAATGCCTCCAGAAGCCTTTGCAGATTTGGATTTGCCTTCCAGCTCTAAAAGAATGCTTGTATGGTGGGCAGGTTATACATATTAATTTATGTAAATAATTCAGCTTAGCATCTGACTACATGGCTGATGAAGCAGTTACAAATTTACATAAGAGATACTCTTGAAAAATGTTAACATAACATGCAATCAACAGCATTTCCTATGACACGTAGACTGGATGAAAATCCAAGGCAATCTCAAAGATTTAAGACACCTTAGTGAGAAATTTAAGCACTTGTGTTGGGGTTAGACTTTGATTCACTATTAATAATTTTAGAACTGCATGGCCGTTTTGGCAGCTTATTTTGTGAATCCTGATTTGAAAATGTAATGAGAATTTTTTTCAAACAAATTTCGGTTAATAGTGCAGATAGCCCATTTATTTCCTTATTGTGTAATAACATTAAATAAAAATATGCTAAAACTCCAGAGTTCAAAATTTTGATCATTGCATTTGGTCTTTTTGCCTGCTTGTTGAAAAATAAGGCAATAACTCATTATTTTAATTTATTTCATTATGAATTATGATATTATCTTTGAAGAGGAGACATTGCTAAGAGTTTTAATACCCCCATGTAGCTCTCTGGGTGTTTAAAATCAACAGTTGTGACTTTTGAATACCTGTCCCAAACAAATCAGAGGCAGCTAACTAGAGATATATACTGGGTGGTTCTCCCACTACCTATGTGCTCAATTTTCTCTGAAAATTTTCAATTTATTTAGTTCTCACAGGCCTAGTACTAGAAACTACTGTTAGGTCCACTTGACAAATGCAGGAACTGAGGTAAAGTAATTTGACTAAACTTAGTCAAGTAATAGAGAGTTGACTAATTACAGAAAAGTCAGTCACCCAGACTGTTGATTAGTACAAAATCATTAGCAAAAGAAATCTGTATGCTGAGATACTCTACCTTTTGGGTTGAGGGTTTTTTGTTTTGTTTTTTAAGATTTATTTATTTATTATATGTAAGTACATTGTAGCTGCCCTCAGACACTCCAGAAGAGGGCATCAGCTCCCGTTACAGATGTTTGTGAGCCACCATGTGGTTGCTGGGATTTGAATTCAGGACCTTCGGAAGAGCAGTCAATGCTCTTAACATCTGAAACATCTCTTCACCTCCCTGGGTTGAAGGTTTTAAGTTGAGAAGTAATACATTTGGTTGACTGACACTCAAATTCTGTTTCACAAATAAAATGTATGCCTTTAGAGAAAAACAAAAGCATTCATTCTTATGACAGTGAAGACTTGGAAGGTCCTGCCTGTAAGAGAAGTCTTGGTTTTCTGTGTGTTTGCTGCATTGAGTGAAGAAGAGGCCCAGAGGTTTGGTAGCATGCTTCCTTCTAGGTTCTGGTTTCTCAGTAAGCATCAAAGGTGATTGATATCCCAGCATGGCAATCACGAATTACAAGAGCACTGGCTCTTTGAAATGTAGTAATAATTTCTCTTGTGGTTTTGAGGGATGGAAGGAAGGCCCAGCTTCCCTCCACATTCATTCTTCATGAAAGACTATTTCTCCTTTCAGCTCTTAGGGTTTTCTGACGATTGTAATGGTTCTTTACCTTGTACTTTAGCTGCACTGTCCAATAAACAGAGCTTCCCTGTGTTTTGGATCCTCCGCTATCCATATAAGGATTGAGAGCTCATCTTGAGATCTGAGACTTAAATAACTTTGACTGTAGAGACCTCACTTTAAAATGAAGTCACATTTTAGCTACGAGATTAACATCAATTTTGAGGGACAACTGAACCTACTTCAGGCAGGGGAGGAGATACTGCAGCCCACCCAAAACCCACCACCCCAGACACACCCAAACTCCTTCTACCAAACACAGGATGCATGCTGCTATGCATGCAGTAGTGAGACCTCAGCTTGGTCACTTAGCAACAGAGAAAAGCAGGTTTCAGTGACTCCCTTGGGACAGAGGTAATGGGATTGAGGGCAGTTCTCTGGGTGCAACATGCCTAAAACACAACAAATCCACTTCTTGAGCTTTTATCCAAACTTGCCTTATACAATCTTTATAGCAGCTCTGGCATGTAAGGGCTTCAAGGTTTCAGGTTCTCTGCCTTCAGTGATGGTGTCCTGATGACATCATAGATGTTGAATAGGAATGAGTATTCACTAATAGAGGATATACAGAATTGTTTCCTTAATTTACAATAATTGTAAAAAGCTAGAAAGAGGAAGCAGTGTTTACTCTTCTAAATGGAATGCCAGACAGCAAATATATGCTACCTGCCCTTTCTTCACCCACCCTAAAAGTTTTAATGAATGATTCAGGACACTATAAGAAAATGCAAATATATGAAATGTGCATTTGACATTATATTAAGAATCTACTTTCAGCATTTATATTTAGAGCAATAATATATATTTCTGGATAATCATTTTCTACACTGAAAATAAGCTTTATTGTTGTTAAGGGTATCTCTGATACCTTGATAAATGCCTGACATATGCGAGATGTTCAGCATATTTTTAAATGAATGAATGAATGGAAAAACTAAAACATAGAATGAAGATAGGGCACAATATTGTCAGATAAATAAAAAAAATTCTTCATTGTCATAATCAACAATTACTTGTATTAACGAAGTTATCCTTTTGTTGGAGACTGGTCATTCAGTGCCACTCCTCAATTTGAACTTTTTCATCACGTTTGAGTGGCTAAGTTTTCTATGCTAAAAATAAACAAGAAGAGGTGCATAAATGACTATTTTCTGGTGCTGGTTTTGGTTCTGGGTCAATTCAATGCTCCAAATGTGCAAGTACCAGCAATGTTGTGCTTAGAGACTCTTACACACCTAGTGTCTTTGTGTTTATACTATCTTCATTAAATTTTGGTCGTTTTAACATTTTACTTATGAATTGTGATATTTTAGCATTGCTCTCCATGACTCTGCTCAAATCCACTGTAGACTGAGTAAGAGAAAGCTTTTTAGAGAGAATCAAACTCCCAACATGCCTCAGAATATGAAGTTACTTTATCACTTTTGCCTCTTATACTAAAAGAAGTCATCCTATAGGAGAGTTGTGGGTTTACAGAGAACCTTCCCAGAAAGTGCACAGAATTTCCAAGTGATCACCCCTGTGCATGCAATCTCCCCTATATGGTCTTGCATTCATGTTGCAATTACTATAACTGATGAGACTGAAATCCATAAATTTAGTTTTAAAGACTGCTCAATACCATGTGTCTGCTCTTAAAGCCTCAATAAATAATAGCTTTGCTTTTCTGTGTCTCCCAATGCAAAACTTTAACCCCCACTTCCTGGCTCTCCTCCTGCTGTGGGAAATGGGGGATTTTCCTTCCTTCCTTCCTTCCTTCCTTCCTTCCTTCCTTCCTTCCTTCCTTCCTTCCTTCCTTTCTTCCTTCCTTCCTTCCTTCCATCCATCCTTCCTTCCTGCCTTCCTTCCTTCCTGCTCCTTTTCCTTCTTTTTCTTTTTTTCTCTTTACATTTTTGCACTCATCCTACTCATTTCTAATGCTGAGTTTCTCAAGCTTTTCCTATCTTTTCCTGCTCTAGAATGTAATAGAACTACAGACTATAGAGTATTTCATACTGCCTTCTTTAACTAAGCAATAGGTATTTATGTTTTTTCCAAGTCTTTCTGGGGCTCAGTTGTTTTTATATTAGAATCACATTTCAGCTCATAGATGGTCCTCACCATAATCCATGTATGTAATAAGTAATGGATGTAATAAGTAATGATGGTGTAATGGTTTATTTATCTTTACATGCATCTAATAACACATCTATCCACTCAAAAGTTTTTGGCAAATGTGAATGAAGTTTACATAAGCATTTATTTATAGTTTCTTGTATAACTGTTAAGTTTTCAGGTCATTTTGGTAACTAGATGTGGCCAATTGCTGCGTCACATCTAAGTTTAGCCAGGCAGTGAAGTACAAAACCATCTTCCAAAGTGGATTGAGCATTTTCCATTTACAGCAGCAACAAATGAGTTCTTGGTTCTGCACATCTCACAAGCATTTTGCAATGCCATTGTTTATGTATGTAATAATATCTCATATGATAATTTGCAATTTCTTATGACTTCTTAGCATATGATGCTGAACATCACATATGCTAATTTGATATCAGTATCAATTAGTGAGGTAGACAGTCCAATTATTTTCCCACTATTTAAATGGATAGTGATTTTTCTCATTCCTGCATTTTAGATTTTTTTGTATATTTGAGATACATTTTTCAGATATGTGGCTTAAAAATATTTTCTATAACTTAGTTTTTCATTCTCTTAATGACTGTTTTAGAGCAGACGTGCTCATTTTAATAATGTATGGCTTATTTCTCTCTTTCATGGTTCAAACCTTTTGCTTTATATCAAAAACCAATACTACACTCAAGGTCATCTTGGGTTTTATTTTATTTTATTATATCGGAATTTTACAAATTTATACCTCATGTTTACATCTATAATCTGTGTTGAACTGATTATTGTAAAAGGTAAAAGTGAGAATTTTTTTTTATTTTCTATATTCTTTGTTTACAATCCAAAAGCTTTCCCCTTTCCCAGTTCCCCCCTCCCCATATGTCCCATAAGACCTCTTCTCTCCATCCATTCTGCTATCTTTCCCCCTCCCTTTTCTGTGTCCTGGTACTCTCCTACAACACTGGATCAAGCCTTTCCAGGATTAGGGCCCTCTTCTTCCTTCTTCATGGGAATCATTTGGTGTGCTAATTGTATCTTCAGTCTTCAGAGTTTCAGGGCTAATTAATATCCACTTATCAATGATTCCATTCCATGTGTATTCTTTTGTGATTGGGTTACCTCGCTTAGGATGATATTATCCAGTTCCAACCATTTGCCTAAAAAATTCATGAATTCATTGTTTTTAATTGCTGAAGGCTCGTGTGTAACCATGTGGTTAGATCACTGTTTGTTGAAGAAATACTCTTGCTCAATTGACTTATTTGCCCTTACTCCTTAAACAAAAGGTATGTTGCTGTTGGCATACTTATGAGCTTTGTAGTCTAGTCCACAGATATATTTCCTTGTCTGTCATTAAAAACACACTATTATTAATTCTTTGACTTTACACTTGGACAATGGTAAATTTCAAACTTCTGCTTCATAGCAATGTTGGCTACTCTGGATATTTTGACAAGAGCTTAGGGTGAATTATTCAAATCTACAAATGATTTCCCATGATGTCGATTATGAATTCATTCAGCATAAAGAAAAACATTGATGGAAATCACATAACAATAATAATATATCATCTATCTATGAATCTGATTAATTTATAACTGTTTTTCTGAATTAAGATTTTGTCATTTTTTGTATGAGG
The DNA here is from genome assembly GCF_947179515.1 of Apodemus sylvaticus. NCBI lineage: Eukaryota > Metazoa > Chordata > Mammalia > Rodentia > Muridae > Apodemus > Apodemus sylvaticus. The sequence continues at coordinate 72,242,000 of NC_067486.1, read as the reverse complement.
CTATTACAAAAATATCCATAGAGAAATACTTGAATTTATGCTAATTTAAATAGTATTTTGTTTTTAAATTTCAAATTCCAAGCATTCATTCTAGTATAAAGGACAGAAATTAACATTAGAGTATTAAACTTATATCCTATAACTCTGCTATAATTAGTTACTAGTTCCAGAAGTTTATTCTTTTAAATATTCCACATAGTTAGTTATTTCATTTATTGATAGTGAAAGTATTATTTCTTTTCTGAGAGATTATTTTTTTGGTGTGTATGATGGTATGCCTGAATGTATCTGGATACCATGTACTTGCAATGCTTGAGAAAGCCAAGAACACATGTGACCAGATTTACAGATGATTTTCAGCCTCCATGTGATTGAGTGGAATTGAATCCAGGTCCTCTGGAGGAACAATCAATGCTCTTATCTGCCAAGCCATCTCTCTACCCTAAAAGTGTTATTTGTTTTAAAAGTGTTATTCTTTTCTCATTACATTTGCTAGAACTTTCCCAATGTTGTTGGATAGGAAAAATGGGTGGAAACATCTTTTCTAAAGTAAATGTTTTAGCGTTTCTTGTCTGAGTGCAATACTTTTTTTATTCGATATATTCTTTATTTACATTTCAAATGATTTCCCCTTTCCTGGATCCCCCCTCCCCTAAAGTCCAATAAGTCCTCTTCTCCTCCCCTGTTCCCCAATCAACCCCTTCCTGCTTCCCTGTCCTAGTATTCCCCTACACTGCTGCACTGAGCCTTTCCAGGACCACCGGCCTCTCTTTCCTTCTTCTTGGGTATCATTTGATATGTGAATTGTTTCTTGGGTGTTCCGAGCTTCTAGGTTAATATCCATTTATCAGTGAGTGCATACCATGTGTGTTCTTTTGTGATTGGGTCACCTCACTCAGGATGACATTCTCCAGTTCCACCCACTTGCCTAAGAATTTCATGAATTCATTGTTTGTAATAGCTGAGTAGTATTCCATAGTGCAAATATACCACATTTTCTGTATCCATTCCTCCGTTGAGGGACATCTGGGTTTTTTCCAGCTTCTGGCTATTATAAATAGGGCTTCTATGAACAGAATACCAATAGCTTATGCTCTAAGATCAAGAATTGACAAATGAGACCTCATAAAATTACAAAGGTCCTGTAAGGCAAAGGACATTGTTAAAAGGACAAAATGGCAACCAACCAATTGGGAAAAGATATTTACCAATCCTACATTTGACAGAGGGCTTATATCCAAGATATACAAAGAACTCAAGAAGGTAGACTTCAGAGAGCCAAATACCCCTATTAAAAATGGGGTACAGAGCTAAACAAAGAATTTTCACCTGAGGAATATCGAATGGCAGAGAAGCACCTAAAGAAATGTCCAACATCCTTAGTCATCAGGGAAATGCAAATCAAAACAACCCTGAGATTTCACTTCATACCAGTCAGAATGGCTAAGATCAAAAACTCAGGAGAAAACAGGCACTGGAGAGGATGTGGAGAAAGGGGAATACTCCTCCACTGCTGGTGGGGTTGCAAGCTGGTCTAACCACTCTACAAATCAGTCTGGTGCTTCCTCAGAAATCTGGGCATGATACTACCAAAGGACCCTGCTATAACACTCCTGGGGATATACTCAAAGATTCTCCAGCATGTCTGAGTGCAATACTAATAGAAGAAATTTCTTTATAAATTCTGTAACTGGTTGAGGAAATTTTTAAATGCCCAGAGACTTTATCCATACTATGGTTTTAATTATGGCATTTTCTGCATTATATCATTATAATAATATATAAATATTTATACATAATATATAATATAATATGTATTATATATAATAATATACAGTTGGTAGTTTCCAAACAGTTGGTACAGTTGTAGTCATAATGTTCTCTTATTTTTTGATACCCACAGAATCATCACAGACTCACTTTAGATCTGATATTAGTAATCATAATCATTTTCACTTTTTCCTGCATAGCTGGGCTTAAGATCCATTGATTTCACTAATATTTTTGAAAAACAAGATTTTGGTTTTGTTGATTCTGCTTTTGATGTCAATTGATTTCTGCACACATTTTTAGCATTTTTTAATCACTTTGAACTTACGTTACTCCTTTATTTCTAGATTCATAAAGTGGTAACAAACATCTGTCCTTACATCTTTCTTCATCCTAATATGGGTAGCCAGTGCTATAAACAGCTAAGAACTGCTTTTATTGTATTCTAAAACTTTTTGTTTTATATTATTACAGTTTTAAAACATTGTACTTTGCACATGTTCTGGGATGAATACAGGTAGAAAAACATTTACTACTGTAAGTAATTTAACACACTAATCATACCATCTCACTACTTCTTTACCTTGTTTTAAAGCCAAAACCAATACAATTTTCTTATTCAGCAGGAATGATGTACAGTAAAATTCACTAACTATGGTCATCATGATGTGCATTGGCTCTGTAGATTTCACATCTTGCACGGTTGTTATGCTATGGCCTCTCTGAAACCTTCCTATTTTTCTCTTACCAGCTTTACTTCCATTCCTGAAAAATCAGATTGCATTTTCTACCACTTTATACCTAATTTGTATTCAATTATGCATTGAGATTATGCTTTATCTTTCTTTGCTTTGTTAAAAAAATGGTTTTTTCAACTTCAGTTTCCTGTGTTCAGTATACTGATTTATGTGCAAACATGTGGCAGTTCTCCGAACTATATTCCACTTATTTCTAATTTCATTCCCTGGGGGTCTGGTTGCTTCCATTCTACAGTTTCTATTGTTTTAATTCATTAAAATGTAATTCATGTCCCTGAGTGCTTTCTGTTTTGATGACTCTTGAATATGGCTTGAGATGAAATGTATATCATGCTGTTGTTGAATGAAACAGTGTATGTATACACTAGATATATGCAAAGTAGATATAGTTGATTGATGATTATATACACTTCAACATTATCCTTCCTGCCTTTCTGCCAACTGGTTCTGTCCATTACTGATTGAAGGGTGATAATAACTAGAATAATGGATCTGTTTGTTTCTTCCTGCAGCTCTGTAAGTACTTGTCCCAGGCATTTTGATGCAGCGGCATTGAGAACATAAACCATAAAAACTGTTATGATTTTTCAGGGAGTTAGTTTTCTCACATTGGATATTATTTTCTTGTGATCTGAAGTCTATTTTGAGATGAAAATGATTACCCCAGCCATTTGTGGATGGATGTTGGCACAGTGTGTCTGTCTCTATCCTTTTACTCTAAGTCTCTCTATGTGGGTTCTTTTCAAAGTGGAACTTTTTTAGACAACGCATTACCAGATCACTTATTTTTCATGCTCTCTGACCATTTCCCTATTAATTTCTACAGCTACTCTACAGTGAAAGTAATTATTCCCATCATTAGAGTAAATCAGCCACATTTGAGACTCTTTTGCCTTTCTGTTCTCTTCCTCCTCCCACTCCAGTTTCTCTTGGCTTCCCCTCTGTGCATTCTTTAATTTGAACATTTTATGATCAAATTTTGTAGCCTCTGTTAGCATGAAATATTTTTCTCTTTTTATAATTTTTAAAGTATTTTCCAAAATGTGGAAAAATACTTTTATGAGTAAATGTCATTTAATAAATCTTGAACTCCATACACAATTCCACTCACAAGTTGTTTAAGTACTTTAGAAATGAAACCTTCCCAATTACCTCCTTCTGGTCTTGATGTTATATCTAATTGTGTTTGATGGGCTCCACTTCTATTAGAGCAGCTAACACATTAGTAACAATGCCTGTCAAATTCCTGTTCCATTTTTCAATAGCTGCCATCATTGGAGTCTGGCTTTTGTGATTGCCTTTTCTCTTCACACTCTGTTCTTGCCGTTAAGTACATCTTGTACTTCTGAAAGCCAGATGTGGTGTTGCATTGAATATTAGGCATTGTGTTGCATAAAAGGAAGTGAGGTAAAAAGTTCTACAGTGTGATGCTTTGTATGTGTTTATCCAGAAGGCAGGCTGTTTACCATCCAATATAGCTGTTGGGTCAGACCTAACACCTCCTCTACAGTCCTTGATATGTCACCTGCAGCCTTTACACTTTCTCAACAACCTCTTCATATATGTGCCTTGTAATGGTGTTCAGCTGTAATTTTCCAATTTCACCCAGAAGTTCAGTTCGTAAGGAAACATTTTTTATCCTTACCACTAAGGCTGAGCCTTTTCTTGAGCCAGTGCTCCTGAAATACCATCTTTCCAGTTTCTTTTTATATGTCCACTACTTCATCTCTCTTATATGAGATGAGAACAGTTGAATGGACTGGAGCCACACATTTCTTTTAGCTCATCCTGGTTGATTCTCTGTAAAATCCCAAGACAGGCTCTAATAAAACTTGTTTGGGTATTGGTTAGGGATAACAATGGTCCAATTCTATCCCAAAACAGTTATGTTCCCTCCCTACTAGGTGTGATAGATACCTTTCTTTAGTCTTCAGTTTTAAAACCTAGTGGGAACGCTGAAGGAAAATTCATAAAAACATGCATGCATTTGGCCCACAGGCATTACTATCTCTCAAATTAGTTCAAATTCAGTGCTGATGAATGAGTCAATTTGTCTTCAGATGTTTTTACTAGGCGCAAGCTACAGCTTCTGTGAGTGTAAGCTGGGGTTCTCCATGTTTTCCTATTTCCTGCTTTCCTTATGATCTCAATTTTCTGAGGACAAGGTTTTAGCTTGATTTGTTCATTCCCTTCCTCCTAGTCCTCCTCTTGCTCCTCCCCCTCTGCCTCCTCTTGCCTCCCTTTCTTCCTCCTCCTTTTTGGGAAGATGGTAGTGGTGATGTCCAAGTTCTGTCTACAGGTCTAATTGGAAGCCAGAAGTCCACTTCCCATTGGACATGCCACACATTGCCTATTTGTCTCCTTTATATGCACTGTTGCCTCTGTCTGGAATCTCTTTCTTTCTTTCCCCAAACAACAACCCCAGTGTCTCACAATATCTCCTTCCTTTCTGAAGCCTTTAACTATCAAGATTTATTCCCTCATGGACTCATAGGTTCATAGTATAAGCATACTATAAATATACTAAAAATGGCTGTACTACATAACTTACAGTCTAACATGCAAGAACATATTGTGGACAGTGAAATTCACAAACCTAGAAAGTAGAACATCAGTACATTAATATACTTGTTTATGAACCTCAGATCTGTCTTTTTCAGTCTCTGGCAGTTCTCCAGTCACTTCCTTCTTCAGCATGCTACATCAGAGATTCTCTGTGATGGTGTTTTTCTCAATTCTTTGGATTTGTAATCACTCTAGGAATGAAGATATTCTAAAGACAAACATGTGCACTCCCTTCAGCTGTCAGACTAGCCAAACTGCGGTCCTCAAGAAATTAAAATTTGTTCAGCTATCTAATGCTCAAAGAAGGTTAACCTGCTAGTCATAGAAATATTTGTCTCATATGAAGAGATTTCACATAGTTCTGGCAACTCATTAAATCACACAGCAGGGAAGGGTAGAACTGACATAACAATAGCTACCCCAACCCATTTCTTTGCCTTAGTAGGACTTTTACTGATACAGATCTATCACCCTCTAAACATAAACTCCCCACACCAAAACTCTGAAGATGGACTCCAGGTGACCACATTGAATTCACCTCCCTTTCTCTGTTTTCAATTGTCACTAGTTAATGTTCTTGAACTGGCCTAGGCATTAGAACTCCTAGCAACTATGGTAACAATTTTAGTCTTTCAAGTTTATTTTTATTTTAAATTAATTATATCTAAATAATCTCCCCTTCTTCATGCAACCCCTACTAATCACACTTACTGCCATTCATATTCATTATTTTCTTTAAAAATTATTCTATATCCTATAGGAGTTATGCTGATGCTAAGGTCCTGTTTCCCGATTGGTTCTTGATCTATCAGTAAAGAATCCCTGAGCCAATTGCTGGGCTGAAGGAATAGGTGGGACTTCCAGGCCCCTGCAGAAGCTAGGATATACAAAGAGAGAAAAGAGTGTTCACCATATTTCTGAGGGACTAAAGGTGATGAATAATGTGAGATATTGGACAGAGGAGCCATAGGCCACTACAGGTGGGCAGCTGAGGCCGTTGAACTGGGACTAGATGTAATGGAACAGCTAAATGTGAAGGCAGGTAAAAAGGTGTGGAGCCAAGAGTGTTGATAAGGACACATTTCTTCAGGTGGGATACAAGTAGCATCCAGAAATTGTGCCAAAAAGGCAAGTTGAAATGTAACAACTGTTTGTGTCTGTTTTTAATTCATGGATTCAATATTCTTTCAGTGGGGACTGGTAGCATGGTCTGTTCCAGGACCTTAGATAAGGTAGCAAAAGCTACGTTCAACAATATCCAAATACATATATAAATAAAAATTAGTGAATTTAATTAGTGTTTCTTATATGTATAATTTTTGTGAAGGTGGCAGCAAACAAATACACTAGTTCCGTGGATGTAAATTAGTATTGAATTCTCATGAAATTCTGAAGACTGATTACTACTTCCCTGGAATAATTAAGTTGCTTGATAAAGGGCTTAGTGATTAAGAATACAGTAATGATACAAACATTGTGAGAGAAAACAAATACTCTCTGGTTGGATTTAAGCCCTACTCTTTGAGATGGAACCCATGCATACCACTGAGATATGCCAAAAACTTTTAACCGGATAGGTCAATGGTCTAGGGAAAACAAAATGATAATTGGTTAGTCTAAAGGACAATAGTAAATAAATTCTTCCCTTGACATTCTTCTATATCCTTACATTAGTGTCTTATTTTGCCATCGTCAGAGAAGCTTCCTCTTGAAATAGGTTGGAATTTACATAGAGGCTCACAACTAGACAGTGTACAGAGAGTGAGAGATTTGGGGCACCCAGTTTTAAATGGGATGTCTTCATCAATCCCCTGTCTCAGAGCTGAGGGACTTATGCAGAAGAGAAGGTGGAAAGATTGTAAGAATGAGAGGTGATAAATAACTTCAAGAAAACAGTGTCTTCCAGACACGACAGGACAGATGTATATATAAACTCAGAGAGACAGTGGCTGCCAGCAGAGGACCTCCACAGATTCAAACAAGTCAGGGTCCCCTCTCTGAGAGGAGGAAACAGACATGGGCTCCTATGCCTAACTAAGAAGGTATCTGCAACTGGTACCTGGTAGCAAAGGAGTCTTCTCCAATAGAGTTTTACTGATAGACCTAATGCCCAGCAGTCAATGGCCAACACAGAAGAAATAATCTTTGTGGATTTTTTTTGTCTCATATGGTTTGGTGGGTTCTTTTTCCTGTTTATTTTTCTTTTGTTTATATTTTTATTTCTGATTTTGCATTTGTATTGGGTTCGTGTGAATGTGTAGGTGCATTGGTTTTTTTCTTTCTTTTTTGTTTTTGAAGATATAGAGAAAAGGGAAAAAAATGTCATCAAAGACGCTTCCTTCGGTAGCTGATGAAAGCATATCCAGAGACTCACAGCCAAACCTTACACAGAGCCCAGGGAACTCTTGGGAAGAGTGGGAAAAATTATAGTAGGAGCAAGAGTATGGTGGATACCACAAGAATATGACCCACAGAATCAACTAAGCAGAGCTCGTAGGAAGTCACAGAGACTAAAAGGGCAATCACTGAGTCTGCATGTGTCTGTACTAGGACCTTTACATACATGCTATGGTTTCTTAGTAGTATTTCTGTGGGACTCCTAACAGTGACAATGGGAGTATCTCTCAATCTTTTGCCTGCCCTTGGGACCCTTCTCCTCCTACTGGGTTGCCACACCTAGGTTTGATATGAGTGTTTCTGCCAAGTCTTATTGCATCTTGTTATGCCATGTTTGGTTGGTATCACTTGGAGGTGTGGTATTTTTTAAAGGAAAATATAGGAGTGGATCTGGGGAAGAGGGGAGGTCGAGGTATGCTGTGGAGTGCAGGGAGAGAGGCTGCAGCAGTAGTGTTTCATATGAGAGAAGAATAAATAAAAAGAAACAAGAAAAATGGCCTAGATCTGTGTGAGTGGGGAGGCAAAGAGAATCTGGGGGGATCTGAGGGAAAAGGAAATTGTAAGCAAAATATACTATATTTTAAAAGTCTTTTTCAATAAACAAAAGGCAGAAATGTTGCAGATTGAAAAAAAGAGCAGATGAAACTCTTGACAAAATGGGTCAAAGCCTTTCAATATTTTCGGGCAGGGAATAATCTCTGAATAGAACATTAACAGCATAGAAATTAACTCTAACTATAAACATATAGGTTTACATGAAAATAAAATACTTCTGCCTGAAAGTTATTGATGACAGTAACAATGGAAGCTATTAGCAGAGTGCACACACAACCCACAGAATGGAGAAAATCTTTACCAGTTACACTTCAGACAAAGTACTAACATGCTGAATATACAAGGAAATAGAAAATTAAATGCCAAAAAGTAAAATTGTTAACAGACAAATTGGCAAATGAACTAATTAAATAATTTTCAAAAATCCACAAATAGCCAAAATATGTAACAAAATGTTCAATGTCTCTGGCCATTAGGAAAATATACATTTATTGTGTTTGGATACTGCCTTACCTCAGTTATAAATTTATAAATCTAATGACAAATGTTAGAGAGAATGTAGAGAGAAAAAAACCTTATTCATTGTAGACAGGGGCACAAATTAATACATTGGGCAAGTCAGTTTAATTTCTTTAAAAATTATAAACATAACTACCCTATAACCGTGCAACTTCACTCCTGACTGTATAAACCCAAGAACTCATACTCTACCATAGGAATATGTGCAGTCCCATGTTTATTGTTGCTTTATTCACTCCAGCAGGGAGTTTAACCAAAATGAAGGGTGCCTGAATAAACTACATAGAAAATTATGTTCTTTCAAACCAAAAAATGGATTCTAAGATGGAGACCAAAAGGACTGGAGATAATGTTCAATCACAAGTACAACTCAATATACAAGAGTTAAATGCTTCAAGAAGTTCACTTTAGTTGCTATTTGAGACCATGTTATAGTCGTATTTTATTAGGACTGGTTGCTCACCTCCCTCTGTGCTACAACAATATGTCTATTGTTTTATTCCAAAAGAAAAGTAAGTAGGTAATCTTTAGCAAATCTGATTTTTATTGGGCCATGGAAAAATGCAAAAAGGGTTCTTTTGGTTCAAACATATGGAGAGAGTACTAGTTTATCCCACTGTGTGTTTTGTGGACACTGAGGACAATATATTGTCAGAGTCCCAAAACAGAAACAGATTTTCTCATCCAAGGACACAGATGCCCAGCAAGGTTTGTCTATCAGAGAATTTCTAAGACATCAACTATCTAAAAACGCTTTGGAGCATTTATTGGCCCAGTTTTTTCTCCAAGTGGTCCCTGCTGAAAACATTCAGGAACAACCAAGTGCTTTTGTCCCCAATCAATACTAAAAGCTTCATTCAACACTACTAGAAACTTGTCACAAATAATAAAACTCAGACAAAAGTCTCTACATGTATTCTTGTCCCTGTTTTCAACAGGCTAAAACCTAGAAAAGAAGAAGCAGAAGTTAATACTTCATTTCATCATCTTTTCTAACCTGAACATTCTTTCATTTTTGAAGACCCATGCATCTTTATTTTACATGTATGAGTGTCTTTCCTGCATGTATGTCTGTGCCTCATGTATGTGCAATATACACAGAAGCCAGAGGATCTGTCAGTACTCCTAGAACTAGAGTTACAAATGATTGTGAGCCTTCATGTGGGTGCTGCTCTTAACTGCTGAGCCACCTTGCCAGGTCCCATACCTGAAAGTTCTTGATGACAGTAACAACAAGGACATTCCTCTAATATTGCTAAGTAGACACCTGGGTAATCAAACATTCTAAAATATGCTCAATTATAGCTGTCACCTACCATGCCCTTCAAGTCATTTTTAATCAGACATTTTCAACCCAGTTGTAAAAATGCAATATCAATATATACAAAGAACTCAAGAAGTTAGACCCCAGGGAACCAAATAACCCTATTATAAAATGGGGTACAGATCTAAACAAAGAATTTTCACCTGAAGAAATTCAGATGGCCGAGAGGCACCTTAAGAAGTGCTCAACATCATTAGTCATTAGGGAAATGCAAATCAAAACAACCCTGAGATTTCACCTTACACCAGTCAGAATGGCTAAGGTCAAAAACTCAGGAGACAGTAAGTGTTGGCGAGGATGTGGAGAAAGAGGATCACTCCTCCACTGCTGGTGGGGCTGTAAGATGGTACAACCACTTTGGAAATCAGTCTGGCGGTTCCTCAGAAAACTGGACATGACACTTCCGGAGGACCCCACTATACCTCTCCTGGGCATATACCCAAAGGATTCCCCGGCATGCAATAAAGACACATACTCCATTATGTTCATAGCAGCCTTATTTATAATAGCCAGAAGCTGGAAAGAACCCAGATGCCCCTCAAAGGAGGAATGGATACAGAAAATGTGGTATATTTACACAATGGAATACTACTCAGCAATTAGAAACAATGAATTCACAAAAATTTTAGGCAAATGGTTTGATCTGGAAAATATCATCCTAAGTGAGGTAACCCAGTCACAAAAGAATACACATGGAATTCAATCTCTGATAAGTGGATATTAATTAGCCCAGAAGCCCTGAATACCCAAGGCACAAATCGCATAACAAATGACTCCCATGAAGAAGTATGGAGAAGGTCCTGATCTTGGAAAGGATTGATCTAGCACTGGAGGGGAATATAAGGATAGAGAAAAAAAGGAGGGAGTGATTGGAGAATGGATGGAGAGAAGAAGGTTTATGGGACATATGGGGAGAGCGGATCCGGGAAAGGAGAAATCATTTGGAATGTAAACAAAGAATATAGAAAATAAAAATATTTTAAAAAAATGCAGTATCAGCTCTGCAGTTCAGCTATCTAATGCTATGAATCCTCCTAGCTACACAAGGTAGAATGAGGATGAGTAAGGAAGTAAGAAAGAAAGTTGTAAACATATTGATCTATTTGAGTGTGTGACAAGCAGCACACAATGCAAAACTTCATTTTTATCTTTAATTCCACAGGGAGAAAATGATGTTTGGCATGATTCTCAAGTCAAACCAATACAATTGAGGAGGAAAAAACAAACAAATAAACAAAAAAGAATAGGACTCCAAATTTCAAGATTACCAGTAACTCAAAAAGCAATGAACTTTTTACTAGCTCATAGGACCATCAGGCTAACACCCTTAAAATGAGTTGCTGGAGAAAGCAAGCCTTTAATTCGTTGATCTCTTCTGTTATTTACTGAGTACAAGGCTCTGAACAGATTGCTGATGACACCAAAGTCGTGTACGTCACTAGGACTTTTATTCAACAAATGTAATGGTTGGATGGGGAGCTTCCCAAATTAGGAGGCACAAGTGAGAGAGTAGAGAAAGCAAACATTATTGAGGGGTATATTGTAGTTGTGAAATGAGCTGTTCTAGTGTATAGATTATAATTTAGCTTTAACATGAGCTGGCAAATGAAATTATCCAGTATTAAAATATACATTGTTGCTATAACAACAAATAAAATAGTAATAAGTCATCTTATTTATTGATCACAATCAATTGCAAATGAAAAGCAGAATCCATTATCTCCATTCTATAGATGAACCATCTGAACCTCAAACAAATAGAAGAATGTGACCATAGCCATATGCTTTGTATTGTACTCTCTTTGAAATCACATGTTCTCTTTATTGCAATTTTAAACACATCAAGAACTATTTTCTACATCAATTATTTAAGATCAAACCTACAATAGGGAAGAAAATACTCATAATCTATCCGTTCTATTTTCACTCTGTTGCTCTGACAAATACCATGACTAAAAGTAACTTATAGAAGGAAAGAGCTTACTTAATCTTGCAATCTATCTTTGTGCAAAGTTTGGGCAGGAACTCAAGGCAGGGAACAAAGAGGCAGGACTGATTGCTTGTCCATGTATCACTAACCTCTTATCAAAGAATTCACCCATGGCCAAGGAAGTAGAGCAGAAACCATAGAGGAATTTTACTTGGTGGCTTGTTTGTTTGGGTTCATGCTTGGCTAGTGTTCTTATCTAGCTGAGGGACACCTGCCCAGGAAATGGTACCACTTGCAGCAGGCTAGGCATCTACCAACAATAACAACAGTATTCCCCACAGACATGACTACAAGTCAATATGATTTGAGCAACTCTTTTCTCAAGTGACTATGTCAAGCGGCTATGTCAATTGGATACTTAAAGCTAAATCAGGGCACTGACATCTCAAGAGAACGCAATATTAGGGATATATAAGAAACTAAAAAACTAAAACCACAATAGCAAAAAGAATATGTCATCCCATTTAAAAATAGGTACAGACCCTTGGACCTGGGAAGGCTCATTGCCCCCGGAGTAAGGGAATGCCAGGTCAGGGAAGCGGGAGTGGGTGGTTTAATAAACAGGGGGAAGGGATGGGATAGAGAGTTTTGGAAGAAAAATGAGGAAAGGGGATAGCATTTGAAGTGTAAATAGAGAAAATATTTAATAAGAAATGTAAAAAAAAAATAGGCACAAGATGGAAACAGACATTTCTCTAAAGAAAACATACAAATGGTTTTAAGGTATAAGTTAAAATTCTCCATATTGCAAATAATGAAGAAAACGCAAATAAAATCGACAATAAGTTATCTTCTCACTCCAACTTATATGGCTACTATGAAATGAGAAAAGACAATAGATGATGTAAGAGAAGTAAACTCATTCACATCATTAGTGGAATATGAATTAGTACATGTCATGGAGAGTATGAGTGTTCTTAAAAAAAAGATCACACACACTCAACTTCTCTATGATTCAGTATCATATAGCTGAGGGTTACAGAACTACATATTATAGACAAGAAATTGTAATGATTTCAATATCCATCAACTGGTAAATGGGCAGAGAAAATGTGGTATATACACTCAACAGAAAAATCACTCTTTCCTTAAAAAGTTGAATCAATAATAATGTGGAAATCGTGATGTACTATTGCACAGTAGGATAACTTCAGATAATACATTTGAAAAGCTAGAAATGGGACTCAGGATATAATTCAGTTAGTAAAGTGTTTGCTGTGCAAACTAGGACCAGACTTCAAGTCCCCAGCACCCACACAAAAAGCCAGGCACAGCAGCACTGGGGAGGTAGAGACAGGAAGATCCCTGGAGGTTGTTGGGATCAATGTGCTTTGGGTTCAGTGAGAGACTTTCTCTAAAAAACAAAATTAAAAGGGATTGGATAAGATATTCAATGTTGACCTCAATGGACATGTATACATGTGCACCCACATACATATGCATGTGTGAGGGTACACACCCAAACACACACACACACACACATGCACACACACACATGCACACACACACAAGGCTTAATAAATGATTTTGAATGTTTAATGAGTTCATCATGCAGAAAAGATAAAAATACTTTGAGCCTGGACTACAAAATGAGATAGTTTTATTTTAAACAAATAATGATAAATATTTGAGGACATAAATATATGTTCTATGATGTAAACATTATGCAATGTATACATCTATAAAAATATCACATGGTGCCTCATAAATATGTGCAGAAAATGGAAAAAGAATATTAACATTTAAAATGGTTGATGTAAATAATTGAGCCTTTTCCTTTAAAACATATCACATAAGCATAGTTTTGTAAATCATTGCCTCATTATAAATTCTGAAGCTCTTGCTTTGATTCCTATCCCTACTAATGAAACTGAAATGCACAAATGCTTAATTATATACTTACCTTTGTGGTCCATGCTGTGAACCACTTTTTAGGTCAAACTAAAAAAAAAAATATGGAGGCTCTTACTAATTATGACTTCTTGCATGAAAGAAATGAAAATGTTGCCACCTCAAAAATACATCCTGTCATTAGAGTATTTCATGTAAGATTCTACACTATTTGAAGGTTATTTGGGGGGAGGAAAAAACAAAGATAATCCAAACGACAGAAAGTGTGCTGAGTGCCCATGGATATACATGCTTGTTCCTGGGTACTGGAGACATGGGACTTACTGCCACCTTTCCATGAGGACTCACAAGCCAAGGGAGAGAGACATAAGTCATTAAATTCGGAAATAATTTTCTTTTAAGCAGATGCACTGAGATTAAATGTATGCAACATTATGAGCACAGGAATGGCAGTTGTACAGAAGAAAAGGCACTTACTCTACTAAATCAAGTGAAGATTCCAAAAAGTGGTGATAATTGAGCCAAGGATTGAAGGATTCATTACTACTACAGCACTGAATTTGGGATGGGGAGAAAGGGATTAACTGAGTCCTGTGTGACCTGTCATTTCATGTTCGGTTGGATTTTTCATCCCATGAAGCTGTTAGAACCCATTGAAGAGAGATGAATTGTGTGAAATTTCTAATTATAATTTTTTTGTCCCTTCAGTAATCCTCCATAAAGTTCTTGCCAAATCATACAACCCTCCAAGTCAAACATACATCAATGGTAAACTCTGGTTGGAAACATTTCCTTTCTTAGTTGCTGGTGCTGAGCACTGGGGTGTTAGGGAAAATTTGAGGCACCCTGCAAATCTGTACTTTTCTGTTACTCACAACATTCTGCAAACTGACTGAAGTGACACACTGGATAGGCAGCACAATTTCTGTTGTTGTTGCTGCTGTTGTTGATGATGATGATGTTTTTTTTAAATTGTCCATATCAATATATATGGACATAGCAAATACACAGCTGTTCAACAATATCTTTAATGTCTCCAAAAAGGCATATAACATAAGATAGCATGAACTGTTCCATACAGGTAAGTGAAGACATTACTTAGACTACTACTTAAAAAGCTTTAGGATTGTTTTTTGTCTGTTTGTTTTTGGTGTTTTAGATATATCTGAGATTGATCTTTTAAATGTTGAATTCTGTTCAAGTGACAAAGTAACATATCTGCTTCATAACAGCTTAGGAGGAACTTGCCCAATAATGGGAAGCAGAGGCTAGAGATGTCATGGCTTGTCTGTCCTTTGCTTAACCTTCAAGTTTGGTATCTAGTCATGGAACTTGTCAGGGTAAGCACTGGTTCCCTGATTTGCTAATCCCCTTGTAGGTTTCCTTCGCCTCCACTGTGTAATACACTCCTGAATACATATTACTTCATTCATCAGTTGTGCTCACTTTTTGAGATACAAATTCATCGCGAATTGCGTCTTACTTTTTCTTTGTACCACCACAATGCTAAGCACTTAGCTTTATTGAAAATTTACAGCCCACATCCATGCAACTGACTTCAAGTGCTTAGTCATCTGGTCTACCATATCAAAGCAGGTTATAAAGAGCCACAGGGGCAAAGTTCTGAAAGACAGTCCAGGTGAGACTGGCATAATAGAGAAGAGTTTGCCACCACAACAAGGCCAGAAACCCTAAAATAAGCCAGGGCTATTCAGTAAAGAAGAATATTGTTGCAAAACCATAATTGTTCCTAAGGATGTAATAGAAAATGGTAAAACATTGGTTCAGATTCAAGTTCAGCAACAGCTTTATAATTATAACATACCAAGTGCTATGAAAGAATGTGATCCAACAAAGGCTTGTAGATGGTATCTG
Source organism: Apodemus sylvaticus (assembly GCF_947179515.1). NCBI lineage: Eukaryota > Metazoa > Chordata > Mammalia > Rodentia > Muridae > Apodemus > Apodemus sylvaticus. The sequence continues at coordinate 72,226,396 of NC_067486.1, read as the reverse complement.
GAACGTCTCACTACCTATTAGTAGACAGGGATGCAATTATACTGTACTGAAAACCAAGTGTTAACTGTTATGATAGACAAAAGCACCTTGTGGCAAGCAAAAGATGCTCTCAGGTTTTTCCTCAACCAAAAGACATTTTCTGCTCTGCTAACTTTCTTTGATGACTTCAGTCACCAAGAAGAATGTAAAGGAGATATTATCCAACATTCATTTTACATGACATTGTTGCCACTAGAAATAAGGTTAAAGACAGACATTACAAATGAAGGAGTTTTTAAAATACTTCAGGATTTGAGATTAATCTTCATTAGAAGCATAATTTTAGATAGATTACACAATTTTAGACACAATTTCAAGCACAATATGGACACCAAAAAATAAGTTTGTGAACTTCAGTATTACTCTGTGTGATGAAGATACATCACTAACAAAATGTAAAAATTACCCAACCGAAGAAAAAATATTTCACAGCAAGAAAATGAGCAATTTATTGCAATGAATGCAAATTATGCCTAGTTACCAAGAAATATTAGCCAAGCTTCAGAACAATTACATAGACCATCTGGGTATCATTTACAAGGGAAATCTATTCCCTAAGAGATCCATGAGACTTCATTCAAACATTAGATTTATACCTAAGATTAAAGTTTTAAAAAAGACAGTCTTACCTAAATTGTAGTGTGATCTCTTAATACCACTCATGTACAGATCTCATTTATGCTTAAATTCACAAAGAGACTTTTAGCCTGTTTGATGATTCCACATTTTTCACAACAGCCTGACAATTCAACCATGGTCGTCTTATTTCTTTTATCACCAATTCTACAGGGGTCATAATTTCTACTGTGGCTCTGATACATAGACTCAAGCAATCAGAAGGCTTTTCTTACTGAATTTGCAGCAACAATCAATTTTAGTCTATTCCCAAACTGACATGCCAGTTACCAAGGATGCTAGACCATTTTTATAAATTCACTGTTCAGCTTGAACATGGTCTTTAAAAATATTTCTACATTTTTAAAATTTTATTATATATAATATATATGCATATTTCTCCAGTTTTTAAATTTTATTAATTATACAAAATGATGGATTTAATTGGAATTTTTATACATGCACATGATGTACTTTGGTCATCTTCAGCCCCCATTGCTCTGGCCTGGTCCTCTTCCTCTGCTTGCTTTTCTTCCTCTGCTTCCAGCCCTCCGTTTATGTTCACGTATCACTTCTGTTGTTTCATTTTCTATTTATTTAATTATTACTATAAACTGATATTTTAAAGATTGGCTGTAGACTTTCAAAATATGAGCCCAATCTTTGCATTTTTAAGTGCCTTCCAAAGTTCTTAACTTTTCATATGTAGCGTGCTTCAAATGCTTAACTTTGTATCATGGTTAGGAATAACCATTCATGGTGCAAAATAAACCCAATCTATATTAGAGAGCTCTTGCTATCCTAGCCCAGATGCAATAACTCATCTGCAGTCATACCTTCCAGAGCCATACAATTTTTGCCAAAATTTAAACTTTTTAGGAAAAGCACTGAAAATCATCCAGAAAATTGAAGATGACATTAAAAATTACTTACTCAACCTCAACCTATAAAATTAAATTTGAGAGATAGCTCAAAATCATCCATCCATCCATTCATTTATTAGCCATATATTTTATGATTTTTCATCCATCCATACTCTAAGGATTGGGATACAGGGGCCAAAAGAATAGATGAATGTTTTGGTTCCATGGCTCTATAGTCTATAACACAGAGATTAATACACCAGAATTTCAAATGCTATAAAGAAACCAAACAATGCAAATTTATTTATAAATTATGGTGGTACATTCTTACAATCCCAGCACTTGGGGAGGCGAAGGTGGGAGGGCCAGTCTGGCTATATGCATACATACCCATGCTGTCTCAGAAGAGTAAGGGAAAGGAAGGAGGTAAGCAGACCAGTGGTTAGGACAGGGGAATTTCTGGGCCAGAAGAAAAGAAAGAAGACAAAACAAGTAGGAGCAGGAAAATAGAGGAAGACAATTCCTGTTGCCAGGCAACACATGTGAGAGGAGGATTGGAGCCATTAGGGATGCTGCAGAGATCTGGTTTGAGCCTGAGTGAGGGAAGGTCTGGGCTGATTCCATCTCTTACTATTCTCTTAGGAGGGGAAATTAGCTCTTGTCAAATATCTGTTTACTTGCTACACACTGAGTTTATAGCACTTAACTTCTATTTTTGTTAGTAGTAAATGACATGAATAAAGTACTTCACAGACACTAAGTGTTCAGCAAATACCAGTTTTCTCTTCACTGAGGGGAATAGGTGAATTTACTTGGTGACTCCGTAGGTGAAGCACCTGCCACATAAGTGTGAGGATTGAGGTTTAGCTCCCTATCAACCACATAAATTCCAGGTGCATCTGGAAGCCTTCCCATAATCCCACAGCTCAAAATAGAGATAGGGATGCCCAGGACCAGCTGGCTCACAGAATCAGCCAATTCAGTGAGTTCTGGGTTCAGCAAGACACTGTCTCTGTAAACAAAGTGGCAAGCGATTGATATTTGACAACCTCTGGCCTCAACATCACACACATGCACACATATCTGCATATCCATACACACAAAGTCCCCAAGACTTTAGTTTGCACTAAAGTATTCATCATATCTGTTTATCTTATTATATAATAGCATTCAAATACCACATTTTCTGTATCCATTCCTCCATTGAGGGACATCTGGGTTCTTTCCAGCTTCTGGCTGTTATAAATAGGGCTGCTATGAACATAGTGGAGCATGTATCCTTATTACATGTTGGGGAATCCTCTGGGTATATGCCCAGGAGTAGTATAGTGGGGTCCTCTGGAAGTATCATTCTCAGGTTTCTGAGGAACCGCCAGACTGACTTCCAGAGTGGTAGTACCAGCTTGCAACCCCACCAGCAGTGGAAGAGTGTTCCTCTTTCTCCACATCCTCGCCAGCACTTGTTTTCTCCTGACTTTTGGATCTTAGCCATTCTGATGTGGTATATATACACAATGGAATACTATTCAGCCATTAGAAACAATGAATTCATGAAATTCTTAGACAAATGGATGGAACTGGAGAACATCATACTAAGTGAGGTAACCCAGTCTCAAAAGAACGCACATGGTATGCACTCACTGGTAAATGGATATTAGCCTAGAAGCTTGGAATACCCAAGACACAATGCATATATCAAATGATGCCCAAGAAGAAGGAAGGAGTGGCCCCCGGTCCTGAAAAAGCTCAGTGCAGCAGTGTAGGGGAATACCAGGACAGGGAAGTGGTAAGGGGTGGATTGGGGAGCAGGGGAAGGGAAAGGGGCTTATGGGACTTTCAGGGAGGGGGATGCAGGAAATGGAAAATCACTTGAAATGTAAATAAAGAATATATAGAATAAAGAAAATTTAATAAAATAAAATAAAATAAATATATAATAGTATTAGGTTTAACCAAGAACAACAAAATAAGTGCTTCTTACACAACAATGAGTCATCTAGGAACTACATATGTGTATAGATAATAAAGTGTAGGCACAATGGTGGAGAATAAGCCTTCTGAAGCCAGATAAGCTTAGAACTGTGATATACTCTTACTAATTAGTCTGCCTCCCTAGATAAACTTCTTGACAATTCAGTTTGTCCTCTGTCAATACTCATAGAATTAACGTTATTTACCAAGACCTAAAATACTTAACACACAGCTTGGCAAATATCAAGGACTCAATAATTGGCAACTATAATTATTACAATGCCATTTCTCATTTGATAAAACATTCCATTGGTTTTTTTTTTAATTTTTTTTATTCCATTGGTTTTAAATGCTAACTCTAAATGAGAATATCACAAACCATTACCTCATGAAGGTAAACATAGCTGGTAACCCAGTGTCCTGATTTTTTTTAAGGATTACATTAGCATTTTCTAATTCTTAACACAAATAAGGATGTAAAGAATACATAGGCTTGCAGTTGATGGCTCATATAGGAAAGAACAATATGATTTGATAAGCAAATGACAGACAAGAAAATAATACCACTGCCTCTTGAATAATGCTATAGCCAAACCACAAGATGAATACACTAGCATCAGTCACTACTTTAGCAATCATGAGGTATTTTATATAAGTTCTTATAAAAGAATATTTATTGATAATGTCCTAGGCTCTTTGCCAAAATGGGTGCTTTGGGGGAATCCCTCCTCAGTTCTGAATATGTTCCAAAAAGTATCAAAATCTTCCATTTTCATATATAGTCTACCATTTCTGTACTTCTCCAGTCAGTGGTCAAGCCATCATTTATTTGTCAGTAGGATTAAATCATACTTGATGCTTACCACAACCCAATGAGGTGGCATTAGTATCAGAATTTAATAGCGTCGCTCTTCAGAGATAGATCTGCACCTGGGTCTAGACCCTCAGCCTACAGCACATCATGAAGCATTTGTTCTTATGAGAAAAACTAAGAAACAATGCCAGCTATTCAACAAAGACACTGCATTTTACTAAAATTACCATGTATTTAAAATAAGAGTATAGCACTTAGGACTGGTGCATCCTTATTAACATTGTTAACAATTTTGGTAAATCATAACTAATCCTGGTATGGTAAACTATAGCATTATTTGTTTTCCAGATATGTGGGGTGGTGAGATAGTTTAGTAGGTAAAGTGTTTGCCATAAAAGCTTCACAGTCTAATTTCAACCCCTAGAAATCTAGCAAGTGTAGGAAAGAATCAACTCTGCAAGGCTGTCCTCTGAACTCATTGCACACGCAGATACAAACACAAACACAAACACACACACATACACACAAGTAAATGTACATATGAAAATATGCAATACATGTAGATATACAGACAAACCTACACACTTGTGCCATGTATATTCACCTCTGTATGCTACTCAGTCATTAGACGTTGTTAAATAGCATTATATTATTATGCCCCTTCATAAGAGTTTTAATAGTCATTGGATAATTTGAGTCAGTTGACTAGAAGTGATTCTTAGTACAAAAGAACCATATGGATAGCTATAAATATGTAGATATGAATATAAAAATAATCTTATTTATGGACTACTTTCAATTTATTAATTATCTTGTAGATTATAAATTCAGAAGGGTTTTTGAAACTATAGCCAAAGGGATATTTCAAGGTATCACTCGAAAAGCTTAACCTTTTCCCCAAATAATTGGCTTGCGAAGTAAAGTCTTATTAAGACAGATCAAAAGGCATATGATAGGTATAAATTATGAGAAACGTATAGAATTAAATAAAGGAAAACAAGTGTTTGAGGGTAAACTATCCATAGGAATTCATTTATTCCAAGGTTTACAGCAAAATACTAAAATTATCTGACCTTTGGCAATAAGCTCCTGGCATAACAGATTGTGAATCTTAAGTAGAAGAAACAAAAAGTATTTCCCCAAAGTCCTGATACAAGCAAAGCATGCTATTGTTGGCAATATTTCTCTCAAATTAGCATTAGAACCATGTGTCTAATCCAGCTCAAATGCTGCTTAAGTGCAAATAGAAAGGCAACTGAAAATAATTTCACGGTCAGACCTCAAATTGTGTGCATGACACATACAATGAAAGTATGCTAGTGTTAAAATTCAAACAGGAGGCCAGTTTGGCCCATGCTAAGTTTAAAGTCCATCACTGTCAGGCTTGGAAACAGAAGCCTTCTCAGCATGAAGGATGTGACTGGTTGGGGGCTTCACCCAGATCCATCCAACTGGCTTCAGCTAGACCCTCAGGCCTGTTCTTACCGTTGGGTTGGGCCAAGTATCTATTTTATTTCTTGGTAGTCACACATCCTTCTGGTATCATGTTTTGAGACAGAAAACAATATGTTCCATCAATCAACATCTTTCACTTCTAATTTTGTGAAGAAAAAAATAAGAACAAGTTTACTGTAAAACAACAAGCATATGTGTAAATGGCTTTGATTACTTTTAAATCACTTTCATTGCTACTTTATTGCCTTAATAAATGAAATGGAGCCTTTAGGTTGTTCTGTCCTCTTGACTTTTTTTTTTCATTTAAGAATCATTTTATCAGTGTTTAATAGAAAAACCCAGATGCAGGCAAACTATAAATCTCAGCAGCTGTCAGGAGGAGGCAGGTAAAGCCGAACAAGCAACAAAAGCATTCCACTCAAGTTAAATCACTGTGGAGGTCAGCCCACATGGTGGACAGGGAGCCTCAGAGACAGAATGAAGCCAGCACTGCATGGATGTGGCTATGTACGCTAGAGTTCTAGGATGGTCTGGGATAGAAAAGTACACTATCTCTTTAAAGGGATAATTATTCCTCCTTTCTCTTGAGAATGGTTTATGATGGATCCACCTTCCTGAGGGTTCTTCCTACCTTTCTAAGTGGTGGTCCCTAAACTAGGTGAATAATCCACTCAACTAGGATGGTAGGACTCTTGACATTATATTCATTTAAAAAGAAACGAGTGAACGTTTAATAAAATAATTATTCACTGAATTATGATTTAATTGCTTTCATATCTATAGTACTGAGAAACATAAAAAATTACTTTAAAATTATAAACTAAAAACATTCTGGCTTATCAAATCAATCTTTTCTCTGAAAAGTTCACTATCTAATCAAAAACATGTCTCTTATCTGCACACACATGCATAGACACCAATAACATTTATTTTCATGTATTAAAAGGCTATGTGTGATAAATTGATATCACACACAGTCTGTCATGGTCAAACAGACATTTTAGCATTTCCATACCGACCTCTATCTCTTCTACCCACTGAGAATTTTGGAAATCTTCTCAGTTGACTTTATGAGAAGTGATTTTCACCACATATGCTCTCAGAATTTCATTTAAGTTTCTTCCCCAGGAAGATAAGGGAAGAAGTATGGGGAGAGAAACTTGGTTTAAGTCAGTCACAGATTTCATGAGCAAATCTAATCCTAGATTTTTGTATTTCTGAAGAAAACCGAAGAGCAAAGTGTGGAAGAAGAAGAAAACCACTTTCTGTTGAAAAATAAAATTATTTTTCAAAACTGGCTTGTTACTGCTTTTAACGGGTGAGACAATGAAGCCTTAGTATCAAGGGACTTCCACTGATGAGCTCTAACCTAATCTCTATAAGGATTTCTAAAATAAAACTCAGCGTAGTGTTCCACCACCACATCGCATCCCAAGCCAAGTTGATTTGGGAATTATTCTAATGCTCTGATTTCACATTGGTTTGAACTGTTTGGTATTTTAAAAGAAAATGATGTGCCAATTTTGTGAATTCAGTAGAGAAGAAAGTAGAGGTACAATGACTCAGTAGCCTGTACATCTCAAGACCAACACACTAGACTGTCACTCATGATTAGTTAGAGAGGTGGAGATGCTGTCCATGTCTGGCTTTGCTTATTCTGTAGGAAGGAGCCAAAGTGCATATTTAATACGTCCCTGACTTTGCTTTTTCTCAGGGACTTCCTTCTCTCTCCTCATCCCCCTTCACTCTCTTAGCAATGCTTTCCCAAGAATGTACAGAATGAATGGTTGCTAAATAAACACAATTTTACATTTCACGTTTCCAAGACTTGGAAGCCCATGAGGATGAGGTCACAATAATTTGTGGATTCGTGAGCGCTCAATCTGATTCATAGTTGGGTTTCTCAACTGATGGGCAGGCACAGCTATGTCTCTGAGGTCTCCTCAGGAAGAGATCCCATCCTACTCATGAGAGCCCTCCACACATAATTATTAACCAGTGGCCTCCTGTTAGAAACTCAGCACCTGGCACATTAGCATTTCAGCAACTGAACGTGCACTGCTCACAAACTCTTTCTTCTATCTCCTTTAAATGTGCAGCATCCGATTTCACTAGACAAGGAAAGAACAAAGTTTGGCCTCTGGAATCAGCTCAGAAGTCAGCTGAATAATGTGTTCACTTACAAATTAGAGTCTATGAGATTCTAATTTTAAAAAGACATTGTAATATCTTTAGTGTTTTTATATTTGTTTTCTTTCTTCTTGGTCTTTCTACTATATTTTAGTGTGAAGTAAATAACCAACTACAGGATCAAAAGTTTCATAATTATCACAAAACAGAGTGTGCAATGGCAATCTATAAATCAGTAAGAGCAGGGTATGTAATCTAACTGGTTAACCATGACACTTAAAATATTTCAAAAGACATACTACTTACCAGGAAGATGACTTCCTCAGACACAGAGACTATGGAAATAATCAAGAAATTTAGTGTCTTGGGACAAAGAAGTCCACATATTGGCCCTGGATTTTATCTTTAAATAATATAAACTGATACCTTCTTCATTGGCGAAGGGACACAAAGACAAAGGTACATTGTATTGCATGGCACGAAATCTGAGGGTGTAAGGCTGAGTGTACCATAGGAGAAAAGCCAGAACTCTGTCTGTCTCAGTCCATCACACTTTTGCCTCCTCCAGGTTACCAGGACAGACCTTTCCTGCTGTTTGGATGTCTTGGTTCTTCCTGGAAATGTTCTGTGTACTTTTGCACAGGCCAACGGTAATGATGGAACAGAACACTATAAAACAATGTGGTAATTCTGGCAACATTTTTACTTCCTAAATCCCCAGAACCCATTGCAGAGCAAGCATCTCCTCAGGTTTTGCCCATCTGTGATAACCACTCTGTGGAGGAACAAAGTTCACGTGTCAATTCTCCCGAACTGCTGCTCAACAGACGCAAGACCTCAAAATTAGTATGTGTATTACATTTAAGAATGATCCAAACACAGACTATTCAAGTGTGGAGATAGCTGATTAACACCTACATTTCTCTCCCAATTTTCTGTCCAGCTAAGAGGAGCAGGATATAATCCCAGCAGGACAGTATTGATTAAATGCTAATGAAGTGTTTCCACTGGAAACTACAGAAAAACTATGCCAACCTAGATTGTTTCCTTTAAGAGACAAATCTGGATTTGCTTTTTGAGAAACAAACCTATGAAATCAAATAAGTCTTCCCTTAAAATATTTGTCAAAGTCAAGCCTGTAGAGGGATTATTTTTATCACAAACACTCTCATCTTTGACAACTATTTCAACATAATTCTGATTTTAAAACATTGCAATAGTGATATTTCATTTTACTTTTAAATCACAGCTTCAAAATTTGCAATAACTTGTTAAGAAATAGAAAGTCTCAAAATATGACACTAGTATATACCTAAATTAAAAATTCTACTGCTTTATTAACTTTTTAAAAGAACCATTTGAAGTCTTCGCAGCAAATGAAACAATTGCCTTTCTTTAAATTTAGAATGTATATGTAATCTAAAATTCTCGTATCAAGGTTTTATAATTCCTTAGATAATGTCATGAGAAAATGATGTTTTGAAACTTTAAAACCAAGGAAGTTTACAGTCTATACTTCATATTTTCCGAAAATAAGAGGAAATATTGATTGTGTGTAGTCTAATCCTCTTATCTCATTTCAGTGATGTTATCATTCATGAACACCTTTAGCCCAAACCCAGAGAATCTAGGCTTACAAATACATCTACACAAAGAAGAAAATTGAAGTGGTCAGCAAAATGCTCCTAACTGGGATAACCTGGCTATTTCCAAACAGCTTTGTGTAAGTTTATTATCCAGACTTCTTTGGGCACTGCAATGATATTGCTAGCATTTTCCTGCAGTCTATGGCATATTTCCTATATCCAGGTCACATGTGCTGTCAAGAAAAAGTATTAGTCTCAAAGAATAGGTATGACTGCTTTAATTTTAAAAAAAATAAAAAAGGGACACTATCAAGGAAAAGTACTAAACTCAAAGAATAGGTATAACTGCTTTAATATTTAAAAAAATCAAAAAAAGAGATTTGACTAGAAGTGTACACACTGAGTCACAGCCCTCAAAGAGGGTTGATTCATTCACTAGCCTAAAAATATGTTATAAACCAAAGTGTTAAAAGGGAGTAGCCATATTTAGATTGCCACACTGGTGCAGATGTAATACTTTGACGAGAGAATCACATACTCTGGAACAACTGGCATTCAAAGGCCACATTCTCTGTTCTTCAATGCCAATTGCTTGATCGACATCACAAGGAATACCTCAATGTAATTATTTTTAATTGCCAATTCACAAAATTTACATAAAGGACTATATAGGGATTCCTGGAGTACTTTACGACAGCAAGGAATTAATACATCAAAGCAGGCATTAGAAAATCGCATCTTTGTCAATACAATTACAGACAAAATACAATTACAGACAAAACCCACAGCATAACACTACCACTCAGAGTCTATATATGTCTTTATATATACTAATCTTTACAACCTTTCCTTGAGTAATGAAATAGAAATTAAAAGCTTCAAGCAGCATGTGATTTGGATAAGACAAAAATGACAGAAGCCAATGTTTTGAGAAGACAGAAATAGACTCGTTAGCATTGCTGAAATGAACAGTGTTGCTTTGACATGACTCACGGTCTAGTCTTTGGGAACTGATAGCAAATCACACTGCTTGTTTGTAATAGTCACATAAAGCTCACTCCTATGTCACAGAGTGTTGGACATGTAAGAGCCATAGATTTTTCTACACATTCTCAAAAACAGTAGAATTCTAACTTTTCAGGGAATCTATGCTTTAGCAAAAAAAAGAAGGAGGAAGAAGAAAAGAAGAAAAAGAAGAGTACAATTGTTAAGTTAGATGATGAGTGAGTAAGTTCAACACATTGCTGGACACACAACATATGACCAGCCTTCATACCTAACATCATCAATAAAGAATCCAAGTTCTCCTTGCTTAATTCCTTCCTTCATTTATTCAACCAATCATCATTTGCTAAATTCTCTTCACAAGGCACTTCTTTATTTAGGAAGAAGAAAGCAAATATCTGTATCTTGCATAGTTTATAATGAACTAAAAACAGGTAAGTAAGAATTGAAAATGAGGTAGACAGAGAGGTTGAGGGACAAGGACAAATCAAGGGTGACACATAAATCTCCCTTAAAAGGAGAAATAGATGTTGAGGGTGGACTGGGAGTATAGGAACAGAAGGGATCCTCTCAGGATGGAGATAGTACAGGAGAGATGTCTCTAATTAGGAGCATTTGGAATAGTGCAATGTAGAAATTTAGTGCAGTAGAAACTATCTGGAGGGGGGGCCCTAGCAAAGATACCTGGAAATAGAGGTTACAGAGCCTGAATCATGCATTTTCTGGAACAAGGCAAGGCTTCCAGTAGTGGGACTGGAACACTAACACAACCACAAAACCTTCCATCTACAACCTGTCCTGTCTGCAAGATGTGCTTAGGTCCTCAGGACCAATGGGAGTGGCCGTCCAATGACTGATCTAACTAGAGACCTACACCGTTAGAGGCAGCCCATGCCTGGCACTGCCTGGATAGAAGGCCGAGATCCAGAAGCTGGATGGCCCACGGACTTAGGATCTGTGTTTAGCCCAATCATCATCAGTGAGGCTTCCTCCAACAGCCAGTGAGAGCACACACACAGAGATCCACACCTAAGTATTAAATGGGGCTTGGGCAAATGTTAAATGGTGCTCAGGCAACTCTGTGAAAGAGGAGGAGGAAGAATCATAGGAGCCAAAGGGGTAGAAGACACCAGAAGAACACAGCCCACAGAATCAACTAAGTAGTGTTCGTAGGGCCTCACCGAGACAGAAGCAGCAATCAGAGAGTCTGCATGGGTCTGCACTAGGTAGGTAGGTAGGTAGGTAGGTAGGTAGATAGATAGATAGATAGATAGATAGATAGATAGATAGATAGATAGATAGATAGAATTCAGAACACTTCCCAATAGAGGCAAGTTTCATTTGATTTGCATGAGCATGACCTTGACAGGGAGAATAGCTGAGAGAAAGTACCAAAGATCGAGTGATGTCCAAGATGTAGGACAGCTCTCCTCTCTTCACCAATTTGCACTAATCTCTGTAGCTAGAATTGTATCACTTCAACTACATCCCACTGATTCAAACTCCATTCCTCAATGGAAATTCTGGATGACAAAAGCTTGTGATTATCATACAGATTGGTTGTATGTAAATGTGTGCTTCTGCAGCAGTTACAGACACAGCTTCATCATGGTTTTGGACATAGCTTATTCATCCATATGTTTTAAATATCCCAAAGCTTGTTTCCTCTCCTAATAGTGGATTCACAAAGTGAAAAAATTTAAGTTTCTCTTAGAGTAGAGCTGAAACGTTGGCCATACTACATCATAAATACTTATACAGGAACATCATTACTCTACAGGAATACACACCTTTGAGGGTAGGGGGACAGGAAAAGTAAAAATGGACTCTCTGAGATGGTTGCATGCTGCTCCCAGAAGACACGGTGATAACAAAAACAAGAAGACCAGGGGCTGGTGTCTAAACAAGATAAACAGTTGAAGGAGAAAGATCCAGGAGTCCTATAAAACACCAAATCTAGAATCCCTGTCTAGTCTATTCCAGCCTTAGTCCCCTCCCACTCTGAAGGGATATTTGCCTATGTTCTTCTGTCTTTCTTAGTCCATTCCAGGCAAAGAGCTCCAGAGGCCCCTGGATAACCACCAGCACTCCCTCTACCGCAACCTTACCTGAACTTTTTTTTTCTAGGCATCAAAAAAGATAGTAGGATAAAAAAAATGGTTCTTAAAAATGTCTTAACAGACCTGACTCAATGAATCTTGCTGGCATTAAACATTTCCTCGTGATTTCCAGAGAGAGAAATGATGACAGGCTATAAGGGAAATGAGTGGATGATTTCGAAATCATCCTCAATACAACCTGCAAGAAACAAAGCCTAAACCAGCAAGTAAGTATATACCTCCCAGCTCGAAGCCCAGCAGATTTTAATGAACATTTATTTCGTTGGAAGGACTTATCTCAGAATCAGAATCACAAAGCTATCCCAGTTGTTTATGTTCTTTTCTCTTTCACCTAGAGCTCACTGCTCCACCCATGGGGCTTCTATTTCTCTATGGATTTTGTTCCTCCCTACAAAGCCAAACTGGAACTTACGCAAAGCCTTAGAGAACACCAGAAGCTCCTTCAGCATTCTAGTGCTAGCCGATAGTTTCTGGGAAAGAAAATCATTCTTTTTGGTTGTGAGCCTAGCCTTTAAAGTCTGAGCCATCTCTCCAGTCCTAGAATCACTCCTTTTTGAGTATGGCTAATAATTATATGTAAAGTACTGTACCTAGGAGCAGCTGAAGACTCAATGCCTTAGTTAGAGTTATCATGCCCTTATCTGTAACAAAACAACCCTTCCCTAGCACTGGCCATTAGTTACTTCTCAAACTATATTGATTCATCTTAATGTCAGCAAATGCAAGTGTAACTGATCTTTTAACAGATTTGGACATTAGATGAATCAGATCTCTGACTGGGATTGTTCACTAACGCTGATCTAAAGTTTATCAAGAGAATTATTTGGAAAGGATCTTAATATTTTCACTCAAAGGTAACAAACTAAGTCACTAATAACCAGTCTACTGACTTACAACTGTCTGAAGATAGGCCCTGAAAGAGAGGTAGAAAGAGCCAATTTTGGTAAACCAAGGTCTTTCTGAAAGGCAGTCCTGAGAACTGTCAATTTCTCAATAAATTGTACAATGAATTGTATAAGTTTCATTATAATTAATTCTAATTTCCTTCCGATACATATTTGTTTTATATATTAAATGTCATTATTTTTGAAAGGAGAATTAAGGACTTCCCTAGACTAGTAAGGTGACCATGGTAAAATAAAGGTGAAATGGTAAGAATCTCTGAAGGCAGTCCAGAAATTGGTTAATGTGGGATCATAGCAAATGCACTGGTCCCAAAAGAGACATCACAACCCGTGAGGGCGAGGTGCGATGCTCAAAGTTCAAGGAAATAAAGACGGAAATAAAGTACTTAGAGGAAAAGACACAATAGAGATGACTTTAGGAAATGTAAAAGACAGTTCCTAGAGTCAAATCATTCTATGATGATCCCAACAGATCTAAAACTTCCTTCATCTTGCAATACAGTCATGCAAAATATGAGTCCCATTAAATATTTGCTTGGTAAAGGTGGAAATCGTTACTAATTCATGCTGATTTTTAACATCAACCCAGTGTCTTAGGGTTCTACTGCTGTGAACAGACACCATGACCAAGGCAATTCTTATAAAGGACATTTAATTGAGGCTGCCTTACAGGTTAAGAGATTCAGTCCATTATCATGAAGACATGGCAGCATCCAGGCAGGCATGATGCAGGAGAAGAGAGCTCTATATCTTCATCTGAAGGGTACTCAGAGAAGACTGGCTATGACGTGGTTAGGAGGAGGGTCTCATTGCCCACACCCACACTGACACACTTAGTCCAACAGGGTCACACCTACTCCACAAGGCCACACCTCCTAAAATTGCCACTCCCTGCGCTAAACATATTTAAATCATCATGCTTAATAAGCGAAATTTACTGAATAATGTCAGTTATAATATAAAGGCAATGAGTGGCATGAAACATTACAAATCCACTCTGATGGTGGAAAATGCAATCAGCAAAAATACAAGATTCACAAATTATATTAATACTGTGGAAAAAAGGAATAATATATATGGCATGTGGTATATGTTTGTGTGTGTGTGTGTGTGTGTGTGTGTGTGTGTGAAAACAACAATAATTGGAGGAAAGGGGACTGAATTTAAGAGGGGAAGGAAGGAGGGATTAGAGAGAGAGGACAAGGGGAGAGAGATAAAAGGACAAAAAGAAAGGGGAAAGACTATGTGATTATATTTTACTTAAAATTTAAAAATGAATATATTAAAAAAAAGAAAGAAATAGAAGCCAGGCCTTGAAGGGAGAAGTAACTTCAGTTGGAAGACACAGAAAAGCCAAACTCAAACTAATGAGGAAACTTTCTCTCTGCTTTCAAGTTTTTGAGGTGCTAGAAAATGATATGCAGACTGTTAGGAGAAAAAAACACATCAATGATGTCACTAAGAATTCAACCTCTTATGCTGCAAACCTCACCTGCTAAACAAAATATCCTCATAGGTGCCATAGTGGCACAGTTGCTATAACAAGTGCTTTCTGCCTACATCTCAGGCAGGCTAGATAAGATGGGATTCTATGTCTGGTACTGTAGGACTAGTCAGAAGCCCATGGCTTGGATATTAAAGACCCTAGGCTAGAATCTCTGACTATTATTTTAGTAAATGGTCTTGCTGCCAAACTGCCTTCTATACATGTTTCTGCCCATAGATTTGGGCTTCTCTCGAGCTTTCTCAGAGAAGCTTTCTTTTGTAGTAGATAGCAGTTAGTGCAGAGACTCACAACTACTCAAAGTACTCAGAGTTAGAGACCGAGTGCTCACTTCTAAATGGGACATCTATGTGAAACCCTTCACAACTGAGGATCATGAAACATATGCAAGAGGAGGAAGAAAGAATGTAAGAGCCTGTGTATAGGCAAGAGTGTGTGAAATGCTGTCTTCTGGGTAGGCTGTGGCCATTTCACTCTTGAATGCACAGCTTTTGAATTACCTGCACCAGGTCAAGCCACACAAATTTCTGGCCTAGATGAGACTCGAGGTCCTACCCCTTTCTTAGGAAGTTCTGGATGGCTGATATTTCCTGGAAAAGAGAATCACTCATTTTTGAGTATGTAACCATTAGCTTACCCCACACCTGTGCATGTACTATCTGTATTCAGTGGGTTACGAGTGGGTATTTGGAGAGAGGATGTGTTGAGGACAATATGCAAAAAGTTGGAGGAAGAAAATATGTCCATACTTGGTTGTATGCAAGTATTAAATGTTCAATAATATAGGAAAATATTAAAGGAGGGGAGGGGGAAATACAGTAGGATATTCATGTGGTGATTATCAAGTGTGCATTCCCATGATCAGCTTCTATTTGCAAACAGCATGACTGGGATTCCAGAGTCTGTAAAAGAGGCAGGTGCTGCTTTGATCTGAAACTGGTTAGAGCTTATAACACTCCAGATGAAAGCAGGTGGATTCTTCACCTTGAGAAGAGGTTTATAGAGTTGAGGATATAGGGGGATGGTGATAGAGAGAGACAGGAGGGACATGGCTGAGGAGCCTTAGCATCTTAATTCTGGAGGGGTTCAGCAGCCTTTTCTTTCTCCGGGTGTCTGGGACAGATGGTTGTGCTCTTCAATCCCCTTTGTAAGGAAAAGAATGAGGTGAAAAGAGGGAGAGAAAACCAATTTTATCTCAATATTTACTCAGCAACAAAATGCACAGTTATGAAAACTTTATGGAGAACACAAAATTGAGCACAATGCTTACCTAGGAGAGAAAGTTCAAGTGGGAGGGGAAAAGAACTCTAAGAGAAAGCCGTGTAGGGGTCAAGTAGAGTTCAGTCACCTGCCCTCAGGGTGGCTTCAGGTCTATCAAGTCCCCTCTAGAATCACTCTTTTCAGAACTGTCAAAGAGCCTGTGCCTTTCAACTGTTTGACCTCCAATCTACATTAAACACTAAGCTACATGTACCACACACCATAATTAGAAACTGCTCAAATATCTCCAAGTGTGAATGGATCAGATGCAGTTAGCATCTTCCAGCATCCGCAGCTATATTTACAGCTCTGTTATGGTGATTTATTTATTCCATTTTTTACTTTTAAGCCTGGCCTTTGAGACATCTGAGACTCAAATGAGCTGTTTAAAGATGTAGAAAAAATTTGTTACATTTATGAACTTGTGAACTCACAAACCAGTTCAGGACTATTGTGCAGGGTATTGGGGGCATTAAGAAATGGTGTCCACTAGGAACCAGCTGTAGTTCTAAGTGCTAGGAATTCAAACTGCATCAAACATGACCCCTTGGATCTTAGGCATTCAACCAATGAAAATTAGAAATGGCCAAAGGAAGCATCAACTATAATGGAGGGTTACTATTCAAAGTTCCAGAATAGGAGCATCCGTGGGGGATATTGCCAGAAGTCCTGTCCATGAACCTCACTTGAATGAGGAAAAATGAGTTAAGCACCCAGAGTGAAGAACATCCCAGATAGAGAGGACACTAAAGGAGAGGATAAATAGGATGCTGTTCCTTCCCCGACACTGTATCAGTCACAGTGCAGATAAACAGAATTTTAAACATGAGAAGCCACCCCAAATGAACAATTCTCATTCTTTTATCACAATCCTAAGGAAACATTTTTAAATCTCTTTTGTAACTGCCAGGAAAATAATGTGTACCCAGTGTTCTTCTTCTTCTTTTTTTAATAGCCTTTACTTCTTTTAACCAACAATTACTTTCCCACTAATAATGAAACCAAAATCTGTATTTCAGATGCTAATTGGAAATTACTTATTCTTTTGTAAGGTGTGTCAGCAATTGAACAAACCTAAGTAAGGAGAAAGAAAAAAAGAGGAGAAGGAGGAGGAGGAGGAGGAGGAGGAGGAGGAGGAGGAGGAGGAGGAGGAGGAGGAGGAGGAGAAGGAAGGGGAAGGGGAAGGGGAAGGGGAAGGGGAAGGGGAAGGGAAAGGAGAAGGGGAAGGGAAAGGGGAAGGGGAAGGGGAAGGGGAAGGGGAAGGGGAAGGGGAAGGGGAAGGGGAAGGGGAAGGGGAAGGGGAAGGGGAAGGGGAAGGGGAAGAAGAAGAAGGGGAAGAAGAAGAAGAAGAAGAAGAAGAAGAAGAAGAAGAAGAAGAAGAAGAAGAAGAAGAAGAAGAAGAAGAAGAAGAAGAAGAAGAAGAAGAAGAAGAAGAAGAAGAAGAAGAAGAAGAAGAAGAAGAAAACAGACTTCATAAAAAGCAATGAAATGTATCAACATCAGGGATTCTCTCAGCCCAGCTAAGAGAAAAATAAAATAAAAATCACTGGCTGAAAGAATGTCCTTGCCAGGTAAGGACACATTCGTTTTCTAGCTACTGTCAACCTCGACTCCACTAAGAAATGAATGCATGGCTGGCAGCTGCTGAGAAGCCACAACTTCTCCTAGCAACAGATGGAGCCAATCAAAAGGCAGCAGCAGTGCAGCGCTCGCTGTTCAGTGCACTGACATCTCATTTATCTGGCACTCTAGTGAAGTCTGCAATGTGTGAGATAATTACCAAGGCACTAAAATGTATGGCCCCAACTTCCAAAAACTGTTCGATTTTTACCCAATTGGATTAGAGAATTGCCTAAACTAGTTATGTCTATGCAGGTTTAAGTTATAAAGCGACACCAGGATGCAGTGGGCTGACTTCCAGACAATGTAGAGTCAGAAAATTGACTCACCTTTAGCACTTACTATTTAGAGGACACTTCAACGTGTCTTCCTGAGTTTTAATGCCTTAATCTTTAAAGAGACAAATAAATTTACATGACTTAGCATATTTCACAGGGGTGTACTGATCATTAATTTTAGATGTTATAAAAGAAATCTTTTTAAATGGGCAAACACAAAAACTCAGATTTTCTTATTATTAGATCAACAGTATTTAATATAGCTAATAGTTACAGTTCTCATCCATTTGAAGTATACTTTACTTTTCTTCCTCATACATACTCATAGAAGACAATATTAGGACATACTTTAGGGAGTCACTGTGGTAATTGAATAAATAAACCAATCGGATCTAGCATAGTGGGCAGTCAAGTCTCTTAACTAGCGCAATTATACCTCTATCACTTCATCACTTGACACAGTGACAGCCTGGAGCATTCTTAAGTCAGACAGAGCCATATCAAAATATCCTAAAGCAGTGAGCTCTGGGATTCAAACACATGTGGAAAGGATTGTACATAATCCCCTCAGCCCTCAGAGGCTTTCTGAAACAGTCCTGCAAGCTGAAGGTTACCCTCAAGATTCACACTGTCTCTGTAGAGACTGACACTGACTATACACTCACTTTTCTCTTCCATCTTTCTTGAAATTACCTTCTCCCCACAAAACTATACACTTATGTTTATCAGTAGAGTAATCAATCCATTCAAGCACATAGTTACTATGGTCCTGGGAATGAGAACTTTCAGTTCCTATCACTACTGATTTACTTCTTGGATAGAGGGGAGGAGATTTTCTATTAAGGCACCCACAGTAGGCAACTTATTGTTTCTCATGAACTCTATTTGTTTGTTGTAATGTTTGATATTAAAATGAATATTACATTGTCGCATAATCCATAACAGAATATGGAATGATAATAGAATCTATAATTCATTTAACTGCAGGTTTTTTTTCTTCCTTGACCTCAAACCACAGGGTTATATTCATAAATTAAAACCCTTCTGTTCCATAAGGCTTCCTCCACACTCAGAACTTGGGCAGAGCCTTCTTTCAATACCTTTACTTTCCACTCTCTCCCTGTCCCCTCCCCCCAATGGACTGTTGGCTCCTGGAAGAGTAGTTTGCTTGCATTGTACACATACCAGAAAAGGCGGAACAGAAGGCAGGATTGAGAGAAAGATGAAGGATTAGAAAGGTAGAGAATAAACACAAAGAGAGGAGGAAGAGAAAGTAAAGTTAGAAGGAAAATAAGCACAGAAAGAAACATTCAAGAACTATATAAACACACTAAACTTAGGCATGGATCACAAGTAGCTCAAATGACTAACTTCAAAGTAAACGCCTGAGTTATTGTTTGATGGGAAAGGGCCCTCACAAGATCATGAGATAACGCTGAGACTCAGCAGGTATTTTGGATAGTAATAGAAACTTTCATAGACAGATTTAGCTGGTCTACCAAGTCCTATAGGGATAAAGGGTTCTTGGTGGCTTGTGGTTGGAGGTCTACCCTTTTCAGTGGCCACAGATAGGACTCATTCTACTGCCATGAGTGTCACCTTGTTTACCTCCTTCCCATCCCCCCATCAGGCCTTCTCTGGTATGGAATGGCAATGGCAAGCTAAAATAAACCTCTTGCCCAGTAACAGACTTTCTTTCAAGTATCTGGTCACAGCAACCGCATTGATACCCTCATGTGTTAGTTTTCAAAGTAGAACCTCGGCTCCTACTGCCACATATTGCACTACTTCCAATAGTACCATTAGAAAAAAAAGGGGGGTGTGGACTTTTAACTGGCTTTATTTCTACAAAAAGTAAAATAATCTAAGTGTCAAATTGTCTTAGGCAAAAATGGAAATCATCTGTTTGTTTTTCCTTCCTTCCAGGAACATGGGTCCATGTGCCTTTGTCCTTGACCAACACTGCCTCCGGGCCAAACTCCACCCTCAGTCTGCTGTCACCTGCTGTCCGTCTGGCTTCAAAGCACAGGCAGAGTTCTTCTGGATACACAACTCAGCCAGTATTCTGGCACCAAAGGGAAAATTATCTTAGAAACTCTAGTAGGTGATAGAATGGTTATTTTTCTCTTAAGGGAGATAAATGAAGCTTAAGTATGAATTATAAAAATCTCATCTCAAAGTGGTCTTCAGACATAATGCTGTAGAAGTGACTCACTTGTGGGAAACTCAATCTATATTCGCTATAGTAATTATTATACTATTCTGAAAAAAAATCCAAGATTTGATTGGATCCAGTGTCTTTCTGAACACAAAAACTCCTAGAGCATAAATAATATAATGTACATAAAATTGCTCAGACATTTTAAATGTGTATGTTTGATACAAAGAAGAACAAAATTCCTTGGAAATGTTTTTACGTCATCTACTACAGAAGCCTCAATTTACCAGTCTTCCTCTTGATCAGGGATGTGGCCAAACTTAGTTCACAGCTCAGATGAGTCAGAGGCTACAATTCTGAAGTACTGATAAAAGATCAAATGGACACTATTATTTTGAGAGTCATCATGATGACCATCAAAATTTAGCCAAGGAAATAACTTCCATAGCTGGAAATGGAGTGCTTTAGGAGCAAGGCTTTCTCTGGATATGCGGACGGACTGACATAGACTGCAGGAACCATGGGGAGCACAGTGGGAAAACAGCAATGTAAAAGGATCATCAGCAGGCAGTGTGAAAATCTATAGGGGCTTTCTCAGCGACCTTGAGAGGACTGTTCTGCAAGGGTGGTTATTCACAGTACAGGGGAGCTTTAGGACCTGGGTTCTAGCTGAGGAAAACCCCCAAATACATAGAAATCATGGCTCCAATGGAGTAGTGCTAAGATACAGATGCCATCCAGCGTAGAAGTCGGCCTGATGAGATCTCTTCTGATAATAGGAAAGAGCAAGAGAAAAAAGCAAATGGGGAGAATGACTATGATCAAAGATGGTAGGGCTTTTGTTTGTTTGTTTGTTTTTACTTTTTCTTTTCATTTTTATTCATTTTCTACAGACTCAACAGCATCTATAGCTATCTACACGAAAGTAAAGGTGAGAAGGTCCAGCCTGCTTAAATCTCTGGAACAGGAGAAGCGAAGAAAGACACAAACAAAACTACAGGGTTGAGCTATGGATAGGAAATACTGTTTTCCTATGAAATTAACCAGCATACTTAAAATTATGAGACTAAATAAATAATAATAAACTCTAGTTCTCTGGTTTGGCACTACTCACCCGCTATGAAAGGTTTGCTCACAGCCCCGGAGAAGAGCAGAGTGAGCTGATGGTGTACAAACTGGTTTGTCATTTGCATAAATGATACAACCGGATATTTCTCAACAGCAGACAGAGCAGTGAGCTCTAGATAAAGAAAAGACAATTCAAGCGCAGGCTCTAGATTTCACTTTAAAAATAGGGCAGGGATTGAAAGAAATGGATTGTTTCCTTCCGCTTCCAGAATTTAATGCTTCTATTCATGAATCATTCACTTATTTATTGAAAACCCATTAATTTAAAAATGAAAACAAGTCATTTTTTTAAACTAGATTTGGTTAATATTCTCATCAAGTCCATAATCACATTTGATAGTATTTTGGTCTGTTCAACAAATAACTGAATTTTGTAAATACCCTTTAAATTTTGTCCACTAATCATCACTTACTAGGACAGATGATACATGCATATGGGCAGATATGGATATGAACAACCACAATATCATTTTAGAATGGATATAAAGATGGAGAAGTCTATCTTACACAATGACAAAAGCTTAAATATGCCACCCACATACAAAGAACATGATAAATTGTATGTATGTGATTCCATACAATATAACCAAGAGCAAAGAGGAACAATTATCCTACATGACTACTTTAGGTAATAAAGGTCTTAATATCAGAGATTATTCTGTACAAACCTGATTAGAGTATAAGATAAGCATCCTTTAATCAAATTTCTTGAGACTAGAAGTACTTTGTATAGTTCACTGTTTGGATTTTTGGAACATTTCTGAATATCCATGAGTTCTTCAGGATGACACCCAAGTGAAACTACAAAGTCCATTTCTGGTATATCTCTGCCCGTTTTCACAGAGTAGATAGAACTGTGGAAAACAGTTTCAGTGTGCCTGAGATGTGACTGATATCCCTTACTGGTTGTCAAGTGGAGAATCATCTATGGTGGCATGATGCTCACACTCAGAAAGTTCTAGATTTTGAAGCATTTTAGGATTGATTTTAATGCTCACTTTGTATCAAAAAATGCCACTGACTTGATTTGCTTTTATTTGCTAACTCTATAAAAAATGAGGCCAGGGCAACAATGACATTAGAGGGCAGACACATGAATGGTAGATGTACAGATCGTTCACTGTAACAAGCAGTGCTCAAATACAAGCTGTCAGAGGATGTGCTTGGGCAGGGCCTGCTGGGTTTCTGAGAGGCTGAATTACAGGATCAGGCACAGTAGAGTACCAAGGAACAAACCTACAATACTGCTCAAAGAGTTTTCTTTCCTGTTGCCTAAGATGAATGTGTGCTTCCTTGGGAAATGCTTTTTCCCCCCAACATTTCATTTTTCCATTTTGGACTACTGGCTTGGGCTTTCAAGCTTGTGGAATGCAGCCAAACCCATTCTGAATTTTTTCATGTGAGACTTTGGCTGGATAACTCTATTTTAAATTGTCACATGGTATATCTTAGACACTGCTGATGCTCCCTATGTCTCTTCATTTGTGAAGAAAAAGATGCCTAAAACTGTCTACTTATATGGTGAGATTTGAGAATAAGAATCAGGAAATGCACATAAGAGATCATAAGCAATGGAACACACAGTCTGCTGCAGCTTGCTTCATACTTCCTTTGAGATCTCAGCCCAGGAGTGGTATAGCAGGGTCCTCTGGTAGTGTCACGTTCAGTTTTATGAGGAACCTCCAGACTGATTTCCAGAGTGGTTGTACCTTCTTGCAATCCCACCATCAGTGGAGCAGTGTTCCTCTTTCTCCACATCCTCGCCAGCACCTGTTGTCTCCTGAGTTTTTAACATTAGCCATTCTGAGTGATGTGAGGTGAAATTTTAGTATTGTTTTGATTTGCATTTCCCTAATGACTAATGATGTTGAGCATTTCTTAGGTGCTTCTCAGCCATCCGAATTTCTTCAGGTGAAAATTCTTTGTTTAGGTCTGCACCCCATTTTTAATAGGGTTATTTGGTTCCCTGGGGTCTAACTTCTTGAGTTCCTTGTATATATTGGATATTAGCCCTCTATCAGATGTAGGGTTGGTGAAGACCTTTTCCCAGTTTGTTGGTTGCCATTTTGTCCTTTTGACAGTGTCCTTTGCCTTACAGAAACTTTGCAATTTTATGAGGTCCCATTTGTCAATTCTTGATCTTAGAGTATAAGCTATGGGTGTTCTGTTCAGGAACTTTTCCCCTGTGTCCATGTCCTCAAGGGTTTTCCCCAGTTTCTTTTCTATTAGTTTCAGTGCGTCTGGTTTTATGTGGAGATCCTTGATCCACTTGGAGTTGAGCTTAGTACAAGGAGACAAGGATGGATCAATTCGCAATCTTCTGCATGCTGACCTCCAGTTGAACCAGCACCATTTGTTAAAAAGACTATCTATCTTTTTTACACTGGATGTTTTCTGCTCCTTTGTCGAAGATCAAGTGACCATAGGTGTGTGGATTCATTTCTGGGTCTTAAATTCTATTCCATTGGTCCACTTGTCTGTTGCTGTGCCAATACCATGCAGTTTTTAACACTATTGCTCTGTAGAATTGCTTGAGGTCTGGGATACTGATTCCCCCAGAAGCTCTTTTACTGTTGAGAATAGTTTTAGCTATCCTGGGTTTTTTATAATTCCAGATGAATTTGAGAATTGCTTTTGCTAACTCTAAGAACTGAGTTGGGATTTTAATGGGGATTGCATTGAATCTGTATATTGCTTTTGGCAAGATGGCCATTTTAACTATATTAATCCTGCCAATCCAAGAGCATGGCAGATTTTTCCACTTTCTGAGGTCTTCTTCAATTTCCTTCTTCAGAGACCTTAAGTTCTTCTCATACAGATCTTTTATATGTTTGGTTAGAGTCACACCAAGATACTTTATATTGTTTGTGGCTATTGTGAAGGGTGTCATTTCCCTAACTTCTTTCTCAGCCTGTTTATTCTTTGAGTATAGGAAGGCTACTGATTTGCTTGAGTTGATTTTATAACCAGCCACTCTACTATGTTCATAGCAGCCTTATTTATAATAGCCAGAAGCTGGAAAGAACCCAGATGTCCCTCAATGGAGGAATAGATACAGAAAATATGGTATATTTACACAATGGAATACTACTCAGCAATGAAAAACAATGAATTCATGAAATTTGTAGGCAAATGGTTGGAACTGGAAAATATCATCCTAAGTGAGGTAACCCAATCACAAAAGAATATACATGGAATGCAATCACTGATAAGTGGATATTAACTAGCCCTGAAGCTCTGAATTCCCAAGACACAAGTAGCATATCAAATGACTCCCATGAAGAAGTAAGGAGAGGGCCCTGATCCTGGAAAGGCCTGATCCAGCATTGTAGGGGAGTACCAGGACAGAGAAAAAGGAAGGAGGTGATTGGAATATGGGTGTAGAGAAGGCTTATGGGACATATGGGGAGGGGAGAACTGGGAAAGGGGAAAGCATTTTTGGAATGTAAACAAAGAATTTAGAAAATAAAAAAAGCGATCTTAGTCACATATTAAGTCACTATCAAAGTGACAGATCCCTTAAAATTTTAAGAATATAAATCGCATTCCAACAATGTGTTGCAGCACAAAAATTAAGCAGGAGAGGGTGAAGGATAGTCAATAGCTAATATTGTTTGCTGTTCTTCCAAAGAACTGGAGTTTGGTTCCCAGTTCTTAGGTCTGGCAGCTCACAACCACCAATAACCAATCTAGAGAATCTAGTATCTACCTCTGACTTCAGGGCACCCACACACATATAGTACACACTCACAGAGATAGAGACATACATCCTAAATTAAAAATAAGATTAAAAATGTTTTATACCACTGGGCATTAAAAGAACAAGGGTAAAATTTAAGATAAAACTGAATACTTAGTTTGAACTATTCCAGTCACTGAGACAATCAAAATATGATCTCTGGATATAATGGTCAAAACAAGCTACTTCGAATGATAGGCAGAAGGTCCCCAAACAAAAGCCTTTAAACTGCTACACTGCAAACTTACTTGATGAAATATTAGAAGAAACACAGATGTTTAATTTAAGGTATTGGATTATGTGAACTTCAAGTATACTAGCATTATACAACACAAAGTACCTTAGAGCAAACACTGAAATTTAATTCCAGAACTGGAATGTCAACTTTCCTGTCCTACTTCACTGACAGAGGGAATTAAATGAAATAATGGAAACATGCGAGCTTTGCTAACAGAAAAAAAAAATACTGTAATATAAATGTGATTTTCTTTGTAGAAATATTATTTGTTTTTGTTTTTTTCTAAACTGAAGAATCACCCTTGATCCATCTCATGGGAACAACTGAATTTAATTTTTCTTTCTATTTTGAAGCAGAGTAGGAAAGTGGGCTCTGGACAAAGCAATAAAGTCTGGTGGCTGATACAAACTTGGCTTCTGCTTGGATGGATAACAGGTGAACAGAAAGGAAGCCACACCTTGCATCATTTAACACTAGACAATTAGGAGGAACACCATAGATCCAAGGGGTCCAGGATGGAGGTTTAGGAGAATGAGGGAAGTTTGGAGAAAGGAGAGAATGGCTACCTCCCTACCCACATAGGCCAAGAAGAGCATTTTCAAATGCAAAGTGCATGGAATGCATTGAGATATTTGTGTCTTGTCGAGGGCCTTAACAACTTTAGGACGCATAAAAAAAAAAGAAAACAAAAACAAAAAACAAACAATAAAACACTACATTCCCTAGGTATCATGGCTCTGAGTATGTTAATAATTCTTTTATCATTATAGTTCTAAATTTTTCTAGCAAGCCCACAGACTAAATATGCCATATTCACTTTTCAAACAATCAAGAGGAACTAGGAGACAATATGTAGGTAAATCACTCCAATTCCATCAGCAACGGCAGTACAGTGAATTGACTATTCTCTGTACTATTGACTCTTCCACAGAGGCCATAAAACCTGGCAGGTTCCAGGCCACTGCCCTTGTGCAGACCTCCGTTCCTGAAGCAAAGACTGCTGGATCCGAAGCATCCCTGAGCTAAATTGTATGGAAAGTCTTCTAACGTCCTTGAAATGCTGCAGTTTCCCATAATTTTCATAGTAGTCCCTATCTTCCTTTATACTGTCCAAAATCAGTGTTAACTAGGTATGGAATATTTACAACAGTAACATTTCTGAGAATGCACACCATCCAAATGATGACCCACCACCAGCCTTGAGATATGGACATTTTGAGGTCTAAGATGAACATAAGAAAGTGATGGTGGAACAACTGTCATAATGTCACAGATAAATACTTCACTAACTAGGCTGCCCTTGTGGCTTGACGTGCTTGGTATGTGCATCGGTGAAGATCAAACCAACTATGATGAGTGGCAAAGAGACAGGCTGGCTCTCAGGTGTGTGCCGATGTTCATTCTTAGAGATGATCCTAAGTTATGTGGCACTTTGTAACAACCGTAATAAACAAGTATATGAAGTATACGTTCATGTAGCTTTCTATAAGTACACCAGTGCTTTAGACTTCATTTAAAGCCTGCATAAAACATTCAAATTCACAACTAAAGTGTAACTTGTAATTTCGAAACATTAACTAATGCTTTTGGTTGCTAGGCACTAGAACGGTTGTTCCCATCCTTCTAACACCGAGACCCTTTAATACAGTTTCTCATGTTGTGGTGACTTCCTAAACTTATTTTTGTTCCTCCTTCATAACTATAATTTGGTTCCATTACAAGTCATAATTTAAATATATGAGATGTAGGATATCTGAAACAGAACCTCTGTGAAAGGGTCATTGGTCCCCAAAGGGTCACAACCACAGGATGAGAACTGCACTAGTGTGTAACTAGATACACACATTCACATCTGCTTTCTTGTTGAATAGCCCTAAGATAAGTTTTGCCATGATACTATAAAATGTCTCGTAGTAAAATTTAAAGTTAAGCTAAAGAGAATCATATCATCTTGCTGACACATTTGTTGTGTACACAGCTCTAAAGCCTAGACAATAACAATTTGACAGCTCACACTTATTAAAAATACTGGTGTTAAGGAATATGAATCTCATTACAGAAGAGTGGCACGCACAGCCAGTAGTATCTTGTCAAATTATTAGAGTTTATGTTTGTAAAAAATAAAAATAACCTAAAACCAGGATCACTATGGCTACAGGGACTCTACAGTTTCCACTCCTTTTCCCACATTTTACTCTAACAAAAGAGTGCTAAAACTTTGTCTCACTTCTCCAATGTGATAAAATTCACATCTTTTCACTACCTTAAACAAACAAAGCATGCAACCCAATTGGGTTGTATTGACTGCAGTAAGAAAAATGTTGAATTTACTCTAAAATATCTATTAAATCATTGATAAAATTGACTTTTAAAGTCACCATCTTATTGATTTATAATTCATGTGCTTCTACTGCTTACCTACTCAAAATATACAAAGTGTAGTACTTTTTAGTGTAATCCCACAATTGTAAGGATCAGGATCAATTTTAGAGGTGGTCATGACCCTGGGAAGCACTCTGTACCATTTGGCTGGAAGCCCCTCTCTTCCCTCTCCCGTATGTGCTTTCTGACATTCTGTTGTACATGATTCTCACCATCGGTCTGCTTTTATGAGATGGAGAAGCCTGCTCTGAACATTTTCTATAAACGAAAATACCTTTGTTTCTTTTTATTGTATTTGTTTTTGCTTTTTAAAAATAGCAACTTCCTGTAACATGTTTTCACAGTTAATTTATTTTTCAGTATGTGTTGATGGCTTTTATAGCCACCCACATATATTCTACTATGCGGATATATAAAACTTTAATTATCCATTAGTTGAACATTTGAGTGCTTCCATTTTGGGACTGCAGTTAATTATGCTACCATGACTACTCAGAGTTTTATGTAGAAATACATGCATTTCTTTGCAGTAAATACTTGATAGTACAATTGTTGATCATTTAAAAATAAAAGTGTCTGACCATCTGAGGAAGCACCAAGGCTGTTTTCCAAAATGTATACAACGCTCTACATTCCCAATAGCAAAGTATAAATAATTCATTTCTCACCTACAAGTGTTACCTAAACTTTTAAATATAACCTTAGTGTGTATGAGGCAGTATCTCTGTGTGATTTGAATTTACATCTTCTTGTTGACTGACGGTGTGAAGCATCTTTTCATGTAGCTATTGGCTGTTTTTAGTTTGTGTGTTTGGGATATATTAGGTATGTCGACTTCTGGTGTTCTCTGCACCCATTTTGTTTCATTGCCTATGGTGGGTAAGAGCTCCATCACTACACTACTCTCAGGTTTCTGGACACTTCACTGTGCCCTCTTATTACTCAGTTGTGCTGGTAATTTATACAGTCCAGATATGAGTTCCCACTTGGAAAGGTGACTTTCAATTTTTTTCTTCCACTCTATAAATTGAGTTTTCACTTGATCATATCTTTTGAAGCACAAAAGATTTTAATTATGATAAAATCCAGTTTATTTGGTTTTTATTGATTGGACTTTGGTGTCATTTCTATGAAACTATTGCTTATTGTGAGGTCATGAAGACCTATTTTTATGCTTACTTCAAAGTTGTATCTCTTAAAGTTATTCAGGTCTGTTATGTATTGTGAAATTCTTTTTCATGTGTGCTACAAAAATTGTCTTAAATATAGTAATTAGGGTTGGAGGACATGTGCTGCCAATCAGACCTCTCAAGTAATTAAGATAATGCCAAAATGCCAATAAGTATGTTTTTACTGAAAATAACCAGAAATGGTCGTGCAAATCCTAAAACCAAACTGGCAACTTTCAAATGTCTTCAAGTATGTAATACACACAAATGTTAAAGCTATAGATCTTGTTATACATGCTAAAGAATGTAAACAGAGAGTCAAAATGCATAGAGAGATATTACAAAGGACAGAAACTGCCTCTGGGTAAATTAGTGAATGTTTGAATCTTCATGCTAAAAGCCAGACAAAGAAGATTTATCTTGATCTCTCTGATAGCACTATCACATATGGGAAATGTTCCTATTTATTTTTTTAATATTGGAGTCTCCCACTATAATAAAAGTGGTTTTTATCTTACTTCTAACATTGAAAAGAATGGTTCCCATCCTGCTCATCCAATTAAATATAGTTCCTAATGCTGTGGTGACCCCAACTGTAAAATTATTTTTATTGTTACTTCAAACTGTAATTTTGCTACTGTTATAAATCATAATGTAAATGCATAATATACAGGATATCTGATATGTAACCCCCAAGGGGTTCCAAGCCACAGGTTGAGAACCACTAATCTATGATAATGTGTGTACACTGCAAACTAGAAATATGCAGGTAGCAAGTGATTGGAGGGACAGGAGAACGGGAAGCTTCACTATCTCTGAATATTCATGAGCAGAGTACTGCTACCAGTCAAGGATGCCTGCACAGAAACACTGCTAGACACTGCTCTATGGTACCTTTCAGTTTCCTCATGACATATTGAGTGACTAAGAGTTATCTGTCACAGTTCCCAGAAAGAGCCTTTCCTATCTAGTGAAGTATTACTGTTAAATAGCAATGCTTATTCATCCTTGCCCTTGCTATATATAGTGAGACATTTCAAAGGAAATACCCTGAAATCTAATTTGAAACTTCAATCAGCAAAATGCTTCTGTTCAAATTCCAGGGAAACCCTAATCTGTGTGATTCTAAATAAGATTAGAGGTAATCTTTTTTTCCCTATAGCCTCTAGTGGAAGTTCATAAGCTTGATGGCTAATTCTATTTAAATATTATTATTGATTACAAATATTAAACAACTTAATAAAAAGACTACATCTATGATCTGTATTTCAATCTGCTCATGTGTCTATCTCTTTTGTGTCCTAAACTATTACATTACATATATATTTACACATGAAAAAGTAGTACAGAAGCCAGGTAGCTTATTTTCTCATGTTTTATCCCTTGTGTGTGTGGGAGGAGCACATTCATGTAAGTGTGTGTGGTGGTACATGCACACATATGGAGACAAGAGGACATCTTACGTTGTCATTCTTGTCACATTGTTTTAGGAGACAGGGGCTCCAACTGATCTGGAGAAACATCTCTCAGCCTATTGGTTGCAACCTCTTTGGCAAACCTCTCTTTCCAAAAGCACTAGCAATTCATAATGGTAGCAAAATTACACTTAGTAGTAACAAAAATAATTTTATGATTGGGGTTAATGTAAACACAGAAAACTGTATTAAAGGGTCACAGCATTAGGAAAGTTGAGAACCACTGCTCTAGAACTTGCTAAATTGACTAGACTGGCTGTCTCACAAGCCATAGGGATTTGCTTGTGTCTCTACTGCACCACTGTATGAACCACCAGCCTTGGATTTTAAAATATGTGATCTGATGTACTTGTGTAACAAACAATATAAGCCACTGAATTATCCTCCCATCACCAGGTCTCTTCTTCAGTCCTTTGCTAAGCATTAAATACCTATATTTCTTTCAAACTCATGTTGAGTCCATGTTGTTATTTGGAAGGTTCCTTTGAGATGAAAATGCATCGCGAGGATAGGGCCCTGATCGTGGGATTAGCGCCATTCTATGAACAAACAGGAAAGATCCTGCTTCTCCTCTCTCTCTCTCTCTCTCTCTCTCTCTCTCTCTCTCTCTCTCTCTCTCTCTCTCTCTCCTCTCTCTCCCTCTCTCTCTCTCTCTCTCTCTCTCTCTCTCTCTCTCTCTCTCTCTCTCTCTCTCTCTCTCTCTCTCTCTCCCTTTCACCTCCAGAGCTGTGAGAATTAAACCTGTTATTTAAATTACCTAGTTATGGCAATTTGCTCTGGATGCTGAATTTCACTAAGAAAACTACATTCTCGATGAAAATGGTAAAGTCTAATGCTTAAAATTAAAAATAAAACATAAATAAAACTAGGCATTACTCTGATCCATTTGCACCAAGAAGTGACCACATGGTATCCGTATCTACAAATTTGTAAGTAGAGATCAGTTAGACATCTGAGAAGGGTAGAGATTTCTTGATCACATTACCATTTCAACTCCTATGCACCTTTCCCCTGCCTAGAATGTATACTTACTTGGTGGGAATGCAGGAGCCATCTTCTACCAGGATGTCGACTGGATGAACCATCCATCCAACATCAATAACAGCTTACTTCAAGAATTCTGCTTCCATGGAAAACCTTAAGCCTGTGATCGCTTATAGCATTTTTTACAGCTTCTCTTTGACTCATGGCCAAATCTATTTCAGAGATGATACAGAGAAGTGGGATTACAAAAGTAAAACTCGGCCACCTGGGACATCTCACTTAGGGCTAAGACAAGAGGACCCTGAGATGGGCTCAAGCAGAATAATGAGGCTCTGTCTCAATAAACCAAAAACAAATCTTGGTCCTGGAAAAGAAAACTAGAAAAGCTACAAGCTAGCCACAAAGCTCTGAGTATGACTGACACCACAGTCTACCACTGACACTGACACCTAAGTCTACCACTAACTCCCATCTATGGATGTGCATAAGGCAGCTACACAATCATTGTCCAAATCACAAATTCAGGACACCTCTGAGAGTTCATTCATGTCTATCAAAAATTTCACTAAGAAATCAGTACAAACTAGAACCATTTGGAATAAACCAGGGCAAGTACATTCCCCATGGGAGGCTTATGTGCTCTGTGAACTCAAAATAATAAAACCCTTCCCACTTCAGCTGAGTGAAATATACAGTGCTTGTATTTGATATGTGCAATTAAGTTCCCATTGCAATGACTAGGTTTTGATTTAAAGTACAGAGATAATATTTTGGTGCTTATATATGATGAATGAAAAGAACACTGAATTAGTGGCCTCCTTTTCTCTACTACTGTTCTGACTGAGTCACCTATTACATCTTTTTTATTTGCTTCATTCATGCTATTTTGCTACCTAACCAGCTAACTCTTCTACAGATGTGGTTTCACGATGTCTCACCTCTTGTTTCTCTCCTTTACTTTATCTCTATTCCATTTACATTTCAATTAAACAATAATGACAACAAAATATCAGCTGCAAGTTGAAAACCTGTTGTTTCCTTTAGTATAATTTTGCTTATAACATCCTTCTCTTTTCCTCTCTGATGGGAAGCCATGGGTGGCAGACTTATTTCATATAGTATGCTCCCCTTCAAGTGGCATATATAGAGACATTTCAAAAATGAGAGGTCCCCAACATTGAAAAATGGGTCATGCTGGAGGGAGCAAAAGGAAGAATAATTAGGTTTTGTGTTTTCTTGTTCAAGAGCCAGAGAGAATTGGAGAGCAAACCTATTAATGTTTAAGGTGGTATGGGTGGAGACTGGATGTGATCGATGTGTAGTTGCTCTAGCTTCATCCCAGACCTGCTGTCCTCTGAACCATGCAACATTTCAGACCTTTGTGGGGATAAAAGGTCCATGCTCTCACCTCCATATGCTATGGGTTTTTGTTTTCTGTTTGTTTTTGTTGTAATTTTTCATTCTTTTAAGACATCATTTATTAGCACTGTATTTACATCCTTTCAATCCCTCTCCCTCCAGTTCCTCCCATGTCTAACTTCCTCTCAAATTCATGATCACCAATCTTTAATCACTATTGTTCTACATATGTAAAATGTATAAATACATGTATGCACATACATGCATATAAACACAGCCTGATGAGTCCATTTTGTGTTGCTTGGATGATTGTGTATTAAGCATTTAACCCTTGGAATTATATAACCTATTGGATGAGGCCCAATCTCTGTTTTACTTTTAAAGTCAACTTCTGTTCAGATGAAGTCCAGTCTTGGGACTGAAGCTAATTTCCCCTACTTAGATGATGAGTATTTTGTAAAAACTCACCCAGGGACCAAGGGAGCTAAACATATCAGATTAGGTGAGGTAGTTACATGTGTGGATGCAAAGAACTAACAGTTCTTAGTGCCTTCTTAGATATGTCTCTGGCTGGCATGTGTGGTAGCTCATATCTATAATCCCAGCATCCTAGAAGCGGAGACACATCTTCTGTCAATCCCAAGCAAACATGGGCCACAGGTTATCCTGAACTACAAGGGTGACTTTGTATTGAAAACAAAATAAAACATAAATAAGTAATATAAATTTATGTACATACATATACATGTATATTCATTGCAGCAACTAACATTGTTGTAGCTAATGTTGAACATATATGCTACACACTGTACTTAAGTCAGAAAGGAAAAATTAAAAATGTGCATGATTTTAAATTATTCAAGCCCAGGTCTTCATTCATGCTGTTCTGAGGAACTGTCTTCTTTTTCTTCTTCAATAGAAACCATCAGTAGAAACACATATGCTAATTTTTACCGTGTAGGCCAGCTTTAGGGCTAAAGTAAGAATGTTTTCTGGAAGTTACAAACTGTCATGAATATGACCAACATAATCTGCTACTGTACAGTAAGCAGCTGCCAGAGTCTATTTAAAGGTAAATCATTAACTGCATTGGAAAGTCCACAGTTTGGAAAATTCTTGTATAGACTGTTAAGACCAGACAGACAAGAGTTATCACAACAGCTAAGCTCAAGGGTTCTCTATTGACCTGTCAACAAGATTAAAGTCTTCACGCTGGAGCGGCATGCAGCTTCCAGTGTAAAATAAACTATGTGGACTCTCTAACATCAAAGAACATGTGGTGTGGCAGGATAGTCAGGTATACAAAGCATCCTACATGGCGAGTGGTGCTTACAATCACTTAACCCAGTGGAGATAAAACTGATGTTTAATTCTTCCACCAAAAAATAGACAGAAAAACCCGATGAGAATTTATGTCACATGTTTGCAAGTAGTGAACTGCCAGATTCCCATGCTGTCAAGATTCCATTTTTTTCTCTTAATTCAACATCCCAGTCCAGCTCACTCATACATATGGGATAAAAACAAAATAGGCAAAACAAGTTATTTGGGGAACAGATGCTGTGGACAAAAAAAGAATAAGATGAAAAGAAATGATTCAAAATTCAAAAATATCATAAATTAATGAAGAGGAAAAATCTACATTTATGACCTAGATTAAATATATAAATTTTTTTTGACTTTTCAAGACAGAGTTTCTCTGTGTAGTTTTGGCTGTCCTGGAACTCACTCTGGCCTCGAACAGGCTGGCCTCAAACTCAAATCTGTCAGCCTCTGCCTCCCAAGTGCTAGGATTAAAAGCATGTGCCACCACTGCCTGGTGTCCTGGATTATATTTTTAACAATATAATTGTTTAGAAAGCTTCTGACTTTAACTTTATTTTTTCAGGTGATTTTAAAAGTCCAGGATTCATTTGATATTAATGACAAAGCCCCACCCATTTCTCCTTCCCCTCTGCTTTATTCTCTTTCTTCTCCCTTCTAGAAGAGTATGTTTCCTAAGAGGCAACCAATTTCAGATGTTTCCAGGCAGAAGTAAGCTGATAAGGGAATTTAAATTGAACTGGAAGAGTTGGGGAGATGGCCAAGTGGGTAAAATACTTGGAATGCAGCCATGAGAATGAGAGATCAGATGCCCTGGCACTCATGTAAAAGCCAAGCACAGTGGTACATGTCTGTAATCCCAGTACTACACAGGTGAAAATAAAAATATCCTTGGGTCTCACAGGATAGCCAACACTGCCAGTCGGTGATTTCCAAGTCAGTAAGAGACCTTATTCTAAACATAAGGTGGAGAGAGATGAAGGAAGATTCTGCAGTTAATCTATGATCTCAACATGTGTACAAACATGTATTCATACATGAGCCCATGAACACATACATATGCTGATATCACAAATACACACAAAGATGAATGAGTGAATGAACAAATTAATGAAATGAATACTCTGTAAGGAATAGCTTTATGTCTCTGTTTTAATACACTCTGTTTTTAAGAACACTACATTTTAGTGTAAGGCCATTTTTCACTGAGATGAAGGGAAGTAGGTGGCTTCCCAGAAGGTACTATGGCTATTCTTTAAATTCCATACCTCTTTGATAAAGCATTTCTTTACTACAGAAAGAAAAGTATGGGAAATTCAGGCTTTTAAAGCTATAACTTTGATCAGTATCAACACAAGAGTTGCACGACTAACAAAATTTGCGCGCACACACACACACACACACACACACACACACACGAGCCAGGTTAAGGAAAACTGAAATGCAGAGTGTGGACTGGAATGTCCCAATCAAAAGCATGATTACAAATATAACTACCAAACAGCCAATTAATTATTGCCAGAATTGGGCTGCACGATGTTACCATCAACCAACTCAGCAAGGTTTTGGCAGATGTCTTCATCTGGAGACTTCAGCTTTCATCTCTGTGAGAAGAATCCATACTTCCCACAATGGGAAGGTGTCATTACATAGAAGTCCAAGGACAGAATCACATTATGAAAATCTTACAGGTTTTCAGTTCAGACCTAGATCTATAGTCTGGTCCCGTTTCTAAGATCTGCTTAGTTAGATCAACTA
Organism: Apodemus sylvaticus; assembly: GCF_947179515.1. Classification (NCBI taxonomy): domain Eukaryota; kingdom Metazoa; phylum Chordata; class Mammalia; order Rodentia; family Muridae; genus Apodemus; species Apodemus sylvaticus. Next base: position 72,190,518 of record NC_067486.1, on the reverse strand, counting down.
CCTGTCTAAGCGACAGCTCTTTATCAATAGCTAAAAACTAACTTCTGACCTCTTTCCCAGTATTGCTTTGAAACCTGAATACAAATCTAAAAGCATTTTTTAAATTGTTAAACAACCAAAAATTTATTATTTGCACAAACATAGCCATTAATAGTGCTGTGCTGGCAGTTCTTACAGCTGCTGTCATGAAAATTTACTACTCACTAGAACATAGACAGACTTATAGAAGCAAATTTACCACTGCCATAGATTCACATATAATTGGTACAGGTTCAGGCAGTGTTAAAGAAATAGTACTGTTAATGTAATTTTAACTGATCTTTCTGTTAAAGAAAACGATCATCAGTTTATAAACTACCTAATTCATATTTGGGAGATAACTACTTAAAGCTTATAAAATAAACAATGATTACAATAAAAAATGGAGCTTTCCCAAACATATTAATCATTATTAATCAATGAAATGTCAGTGACATGTATGCTAAGTACATCAAACTTCATTAAAATGCAAATTACTCAAATTGCCTTTTAAGTATAATTTTCCAGATGCAAATGTCAAGGCGCCCGAGTTGTCCAAATCATTCACTTAAGATTTTACTTTCCAAATGCTGACATGCCAAAGGAGAAACTTTCTTTTTCCATTGTTTTCTTCTTTCATGTTGGGACACACACACACACTGTAGGAAAAGGGGGCATTTTAGTTGGTTGACACTGGAGCTGGGCTACAAGAGGATTGTAAATATCACAGCTTCAAAACAGTGAAGGCAAATACGATTGTGGGGGTGGAGCCAAGTTAACACGGTGTGCTATAACATCCATTTCTGTTGGGTGATTTTGTAGCACATCAGGAATTTAACTTTATCCCTAAACACCAGGAGGCAACCTCTTTGTCTGAACGACATGTCCTAGTCAAAGAATGACAACTGTAATTCAAGCTAGGAGCTTTGTGTCATTCATTCAGAGCTAGAGAGGCATCTGGCCCATTTTATCATGCCTACAAACTACTGGAGCCCTAGTGAAATCTCTTAACCCAGAGGCTCTGAAGAGCTTCTAGGTCAGTAATACTCTATCACCATTGCTCACTGAAGCAAAAGATTGGCACATTCTTACTCCACAGAAAGGTGAACAGGAGTTGTGTATTTGGTGCTCCTGCAGAATTTAACCCGCTTGCCCTTCAGCTGTTTTATTTTGTTGTCTTAACAATGGATTGAACGCAAGGCCTCATGGTGCTTGACAAGGTTCTACCTCTCAGCTCTATGCCTAGTCCTACCTTGGCCAATTTAACTTATATCTCTTCTCTAACATAACTCATAACTAGGAGTAAAACAATATATTTATAGGAATTCTGTTTGTTTCTAAAAATTCATCAAGCAAGAGAACAATTTTGTGGCTCTTCTGAACTTTGTGTTAGTGTCATGAACTTTGACTGGGTGTCAGAAGTGCAGGTGGGCACTGGGATGTCTAAATTTTATGTGGTGCAAGCTCCTAACAACAGTTACCTACAACAATCTGTATAATCTTTAAAAGGATAAGGAGTTTTTCATCATTAATGCCTTTGTATGTTCAGTGTCTAATACAGTGTCTGGAATGTGAAATAGCACCAATCAATGTACACTGGATAAGATTTAGGCATAAACTAACATTGGCTGAAACATCACACAGACTTTTCCCAAACTAATGATAGCTAATTTTTAGGAAAATTTTCTTTTATTACTTAGAATATACAATGCATTTAAACTTGGCAAGGTTTTAGTGAAAGACTACATATATAAGAGAATATGCTCATTAAAACATCTATCTTGGTCATCAACGATGTATTCAAAGCTTACCTACCAGCAAATCAGCAGCTAACTGCTGGCATCTTAATGTGAAAGAGGCATTTTATTTCCTCTTCAATGGTGATTTCTTTTTTTTTTAATTTTTTTTTATTCGATATAATTTATTTACATTTCAAATGATTTCCCCTTTTCTAGCCCCCCCCACTCCCCGAAAGTCCCATAAGCCCCCTTCTCTTCCCCTGTCCTCCCTCCCACCCCTTCCCAGTTCCCCGTTCTGGTTTTGCCAAATACTGTTTCACTGAGTCTTTCCAGAACCAGGGACCACTCCTCCTTTCTTCTTGTATCTCATTTGATGTGTGGATTATGTTTTGGGTATTCCAGTTTTCTATTTCTAAAGGAAATTCCTGCTGACACTGTAGCTGGGCTGCTAGAAGAATTGTGATTATCACAGATTCAGAAGAGAGAACTCTATCTTCAATCAATCTGCAGAACCATCCTCAAATATTCATAGCAATGTATATCATAATTACTAAAAACTGCATTACCAATTTCCTAGGCACAATATAAAAATGACCTAGACTTACAGTATAGGCTCAATGATATTACTCTGCAATTCAGTCATGTATACAAGCTGCAGTTCAAATTAATCAGTATAAAAATGTTGATCTGACTAAATTTATAGATAACATAGACTTTAAGCTCTGCTCTCTTTTGTGTGTAATGAAAATATTACCTTCTTCTTTTGACTCCCACCTAAATGTATACATTTAAGAAACTCTAGGTGGTCTTATAGGCATTTCAAAACATAAAACTCAAAGAGAATAAAGCTTAAAAGTAAGACAAATTAAACATCAAAGCAGAGCAAGTTAAACCACAAAAAATTAAATCATAGACACAATCTATATGCATATAATGTAATTTATATATAATGAAAATTTACATAAAATGTCTGTTTCAGTTGGCTTTTTCTCAGGCCATGAAAGAGTGTTCATTTACTCTACTTTAAAAAAAAGTGTTATTTAATTACATTAAGATTGTTTTAAACTCCTTTCAAAAAGGCACAGTGAATTTAAATTTAATCAAAGAAGTTAAAACTAATGCACTTAAAAACTTTGCTATAAAAAACTGTCAGAAGATACAAATGAATAATAAGGCATCCCAAGCTCATATAAAAGAATGCTTAAATTGCTTAAATATCCAAATAACCTAAAACATTCTATATATTCAATATCATTTTTAGCAAATCTCAATGTCGTTTCCTGTAGAATAAAAATAATGCACATTAAAAGTCAAAACAAAGTCCAAAACAAATGGAAAAATAAAGCAATTATCCTGAGAGTTTCTGACTTAAAACATATATAATCAAACACATTTTTAATGCTTATACTGGGAAAACTTCATAACCTTAAAACATACTTCTTTTTAAAATTAACTCAACATAGATTAAAGCATCAAATGTGAAGGCTGAAATCAAAGTTTCTAGAAAACAAGAATCACAATTTCAAGGCAATGAATTTGCCAAGAACCCCCTCCCTATAGGACACCAAGAGGAACAGGAACAGGAACAAAGGGGAAAGGCTTGGGGAATTTCACCAACTAGAAGTTCTTCACAAAAAACAACCAAGAAAGTAAAACAGGCCACCTGTAGTGTGAAAATAAATATCTGTGAGTAGGACCTGATAAAAGAGTAAATATCTATCATATATAAGCAAGCTCCACCTGAGCAACAAAGAGATAAAACAAGCAAGCAAATGAAAACTGCAGAAGGAACAAAATGTGTTAGTCTCACAAGACTATGAAGAAGACATCATAAGTGATGCACAGAATGTCAGCGAGCTTTGGCACCTTGAAAATTAAACCTTGATTCAAACTGTACTTGGGCTGATCATATGAGATGAGATGACCATTGTCAAAAGCAAAACAATGAATTCAGAAAGTATCAAGTGTTGGCTGAGAAAGCGGCATTTGAACAATTCTGCATTGTTGGTAGCAACACAAAACAGTGCTGATGCATGGAAGACAGTCTGGAGTTCTCCAAAAGAATTAAAATAGACTTGTATGATCTAGTAACTTCATCTTTAGGCATATATGCAGAGACATGTGATTTTGTAGACATATTTGTATCTTTATGTGCAGTGCATTAATCCCATAACCAATTAGTAGAAGGAACGTAAATGCTTCACAATAAATGAATGAACAAGAAAATACACACAGTGGAATTGTACTAAGCTTTCAAAACAAATACTGCATGCTATAACATGGATGAAAATGAAAACATTTTGCTAAGTGAAATAAGCTATTGGAAGGATAAATGGGGAAATGTTTTTAATGGCCATATGTCTTTGGTTTTTGCAATTAAAAGAGTTCTAGAGATCTGTTGCCCAAACTGTAGATATGACTAACAGCAAAATGTGTGCAAAAATATTAAGATGGAAAATTGCTTTATGCCCTTTAAACCAGAAAGGGTGGAGAGAGAGAAAGAGAGAGAGAGAGAGAGAGAGAGAGAGACAGAGACAGAGACAGAGAAAGAGAGAGAGATGCTTACAGTATCATGTACCCTGTCATTCCAAATAAAGGTCAACACAAATGAAAAAAAAAAACACTCAAGGCTCGCGACATTGCCAGAATCAACACTGTCAAAGCAACCACAAACTTCCATGGAATAGAGATGGCATCAAACCAGCTGCAGCTTCTGGCCGGCCTGACTTCACATCCTATAGAAAGCTATTTAGCCCAGAGTTCTCTCAACTCAGCTGATGTAACTAAAATTCTTGAGTACAAATCAAGGACCAGAGACTGGCTACCTGCTAATAGAGTGAGCTTCACTGAGCTATCACACAGTGAAATAATGATATGCCTACCTTAAAGCACAGTGCAGTCCATGACCTCAAAATCAACTAGACAAAACCACCCCTCACCCCAGGCTCCACTTTTGCCCTAGGATAAGAGCTTGGGGATGCCTTAAAACTATTCTAAACTTGAGATGTTGGAGGCTCAATAGAAGCTACCAAAGAATTGTTTCAGTTTAGCAGCAAACTTCACAGGAAGAACTATCAAAAGAGAAAGACGTGCCCCAAAGCCAAAAATCTGAACACTTAACGAATTGATTCTAAAAATCTAACCCAAATGTGATTATAAAATGTCACTTGGGAAAATTAATGCTTAAAATATGAATTTATAACTATGGAAAATACTGACCAATTATGTTAGAAATGTTTGGAAAGATAAGTTAATGACTTTCTGTAAAGAGTGAAAAAACTACACAATAAAAAAAACAGGAAGAAATAAATCAAGAACAGGAGGATATTAATAGAAGCCATTTAACATTCAGAAACAAAAAACACCATGACTGAAATCACAAAACTGCATAAAATTTGAACACAATGAGTTTGATTGTTCTTAGCTTACATCATAAGAATAGCACAAAAGACATGACAGGAATATGGGATACAAGTTAAAATGTCTTTGCCTTGGAGAATTATAACTCTTTGGATTATAGGCCCATTATAAATTTCTAACAGGTAGAGACAGTTTAAGAACAGGAAATATAAAATGAAAATATTATTTAGGTTTCTATAGAGATTACGTAAAAGGAAATATTAAATTGACCACAAAGTCCTACATTCAACAACAGATGCCAGAAACCAATGCAATATCATCTGAGGGATGCCTGGGGAAATGCTGGTCCAGTGAGACACGCACAAGTTCCTGTACTGTGGTCAAAGGGAGAAACCAAAGGAAGCATGTGTTCATGAGGCAGGAAATTCCCAGTTACACAGAGTTCTCACACAAAATCTAAGAAGTCACTACACATGGACCCTTACACAGAAAATCATGAAATATTTCATGTAGGTTATAGAAACAGTAAACACAGCAAAACTAAATTTAACCCTTGTATGCATAGGGTTATGCAACACACATATGCAAACTACTCAGAGATTATTTTCAAAGGCTGGTAAAATCTAAGCTATCGACAAATAATTCATTTTAAAGTACAGGTAATCAGATGGAGCCATTGTATTTAATAGCCAAGAAAATATCCCATAGCACATGAGCCTTTTTGAAGACAGGAGTACAAAACAGTGTGTGTGTGTGTGTGTGTGTGTGTGTGTGTGTGTGTGTAAACTGAAAACTAGAGGCAACCACTAAAAGACCAGAAGTGCAGCTCAAGTTTCCATGAGTAAAAGAAAGAGAAAGTTTCAGTAATGCGAGAGAGTTTAAAAAGATAAAAAAACAAAATAGGTTTAAACATGTAAAATGCAATGATTATGTATCGATACAGATACAGATAATATATAGTGAGACATAGATATAGATAGATACAGATATAGGTTATCTATAGATCTGGATATAGACATAGGTATCTATAGAGAAAGAGATAGAGATAGAAATCGATATAATATAGATGATATAAATACACATATAGATTATTGCTTCGGACAGTATCCCTTCCTGCTCCATGCTACAGCAATCAGCCCACTTCACTGCTCATCTTCCCTCCTGCTTCTGAGTGAATGAAGAGCACTCAAAGGTAACAATGTACCTGCAGCTTAGACCTCAACAGAAAGCAGCAAAAGATAGCATGGAAAAGATAACACCCAGGGATTCCTCTTGGACTCTGCTTCCCTAGGACTTTCTGCGGTTTGAGCAGCCACTGCCCCTCCTTCCACGTGTCTCTTGATGGCTCTCAGTGATGTGCACTAATGCACAGGTCACAGGGAACTGAAAGCTGCTCTTCAAAGAACTTCAAGCCTTGGCACTTGGCAAACACTTCAGGAAAGCTGAAGTTAGCAACTGCCTTTGAACTCACCACAAGGTCTCTGCACCCATCTCTCATTGCAGGACACAAGACAGAGGAATTCAGTACAGAGAATGGAGAGGCCATACACTCTGATCTCTGATATTTGGCTCTTTAGTCCCATTACAGGCTGTTTTAAACCTGTATTCACCATATCTGTCTGGGCCAGAGGCAGGTGTTTTGAGAGAACCAGATGACCTGTGCCAGAGATGATCTGCTTAAATATAGGATACTTGACCTTGGCATCCTATCAAAGAAACACTATGATTCTATAAGCAATCTTATAAGCAACTAATAAAAGCAATCTTCAATGGCAGAGTATCTAATTCAGTATGTGATTGATGGCTTTACAAAAGTAATGAGTCTATTTCAGAATTCCAAGTGCAATCAATTCCAACCGTAAGTTTCTTTGGAACATTTCCCTCCTACAGACCCCCAAACCCATCTACTTAGTCTCATTTATAAATAAAAAATATAGAAAGAATATAACTTTGAAAACAGCTATAAGGGAGGAATCTTCACCCCACTCTGCCTCACCCATTAACACCAACCACTGGCCAACAAAAATCTACTCTAGCTTAGTGACAGATGCCCTGTAGCTTCTGCAGTGTTGCACCCTAAGCTGTTACATATCTTGTGAAGTCTGGGATGTCATCCTCAGGTATTCTCCACATTTTAGTTTTTATCCCAAGCAAAGTTTTTGTTGCTGTTGTTTAGCCAACTAGAATAATTCAACAAAGTGCCTTTCTTTAGGCTTGTTTTAATTTTTCTATTTTGAGTGACTTTGTGAGGGTTTGGAGCTATAGTATAGTGGTGGAGCTCTTGCATAGCACACGTGAGTCCCTAGGTCAATCTCTGGTGATGAAAAATATTAAAGAAAATCTTAAAAGGTCTTCCTGATGATGTTCCATTAAGAGCTGTCAGTGCATATACCATGAAGCATGAAAAAATGAATGCCTGCTACTTTGCCTGAAAAAGTTTTCATCTTTAAATATGATTTTGATCAACTTGAAACGTGTGTGCATGTATGGCGTATACATGTGATCAATATAAATGGAAAGTTATGTAAATTATAAATATAAATTCAGATCTGAATATGCTCAGAAATAGATTGTCACCTTTAATCTCTTAAAATTATCTTGTGTTTTAACTCACTCATTAATTATACATATTTATGGGGCAGAGTGTGTCACAGCAATAAAGGCAATCAACATGCAATGATCACCTCAGAGAAGCTGGCCTACCTGCTACATGATATTTATCATAGGTGGTTGGAAACATTCAGACGATAGCAGCTTAAACGTAATATGATTACAGAGGCATTACTAATAAGCATGTATCATATATGAGAGACACAGTAAATAGTTACTTGAAGTATACTAACACTATTCAGTGTTTACCACACAGCTGAGAATCACAGATGGACTTCCTAGACAGTCTATGCAATGACCAAGATTACAGAGAGGGTAGAAACTTTTAGCTGTGATTTTTCAAGGGACATTGTTTTTATGAGTCACAAACAACTAATTCTGGTATGAAAAACAGAAATTATTCAAAACAGCTACTTTTTTTCAGGTTATGGATTTAAAATCATGAGAAAGAACAACCAGGATAGTATTAACTTAAAAATATGTTTTAAATACTTAAAAATGTATCAGCTACTAGTGCTATACCATTTGTCACTTGTAGATCCAGAGAGATGTTATACATAGAAGGACTAACACCATCACTTCAAAGGTCCAAAAACTAAGATAAAATGAAAAAGTGATGTACACACACACACACACACACACACACACACACACACACACGCGCGCGCGCGCGTGTGCTATGTTCATGTGAGTATAATATGTGGTTGTCATTGCTCCTGATCCACAGCTCATTCTATAAACTTTCATTCTTTAAATTAGATAATTCTTTTAATTAGAGAATATGATGTATTAGGGTGCATCTATGGAAAGTTCTTTCTCTATAATAATATAAAAGAAGATCCTCTATAAGTCATCTGCTATCCCCAAAGGAGAGTTAACAAAGGAAAATATCTTACTCTTGGAACTGACCAGAAGAATAAGTTCCAAACTGCACTATCTAGAAGTTTAAACTAGATGTAAAAACATATATATCACAGAAAATGGTTGGTTCATTCTCATTCCCTGGGGCAAGACCTTTAACATCCAAATGGTAAAATTCTTACAACAGTCCTCAAAATTGATTTGAAATTATAAGGTGACATCAGTTCCTTTAAATGATTGCTTCACTAACACACACACACACACACACACACACACACACAGGACTGAACTTACTGAGCTGTAGAGATAGCCTTCTCCATTCATGGCCACATAAAGGCTGGCTTTTACTCCTTGGATGGCCACCACACGCAGTCCCACAGGAATTAGATTGAAGAGGGCTAGAAGGAAAAAAAGAAAAAAAAGAAAGAAAAAGATTACTGAGCATGTGAATAAATCCCTTTGATTTTTACAATGGACTTAAATTTTGGATATTAAAATTTTATTAATTGGAAATAGTATGAAGATATTTCTGGAAAGGGAGATGGATGAGAAGAGAGAAAGAAGAAGACAGAGAGGGAGGGGGAAAATTAATACTACAAGGAGAGCCACACTGCCTTGGTGCACCTCTGCAATAGTATTACTTACTCAAAAAAGCACCAGTGAGTTAAATGACTCACCTGTAAAAAACATGCTAGGCTAGGAGGACTGTAAGAGTCTACATGGATTGAAATTTCTTGGGTCCCTGCTCCTCCAAATAAACACATGAAGTATAAGGATATATGTCTAACAAACAATCTGCAACAATAATCTCTCAATAGCAGAAAGAAACGTAAAAATGTAATTTTTAAAACATGACAGAACCTGTTTCAGTTTTCTTACTGTGACTCGCTTGTCGGGTTTGAGCGCAATAGTAGACACGATCATGCGCTGACACTGAGCAACAGCGGAGAGATCTCTTCTGTTTTATAGAAATATGAAACAGTCTACTTAAGGAGACAAAGCTGAGACATATGGAGTAACCTAATACGCTGTATAATTTATTTCTACAATTAAATGTAATATGTGCTTCTCTATATATAGTTTGTTGTGGAAATGAGGAACAAATTGAGGAAGATTTTGAACCTTGGGATATAAATGAAGATATGTTAATAAGTGACAAGGTGGTTTGAATACAAATGGCCCCCATAAGCACATATTACTTGTGCAATTTATCTCTAGTAGGTGGTCTGACTCTGTGGGGAAGACTGAAGGAGGAGTATTACGTCATTGGTTCTAAAAGCCCATGCCAGACCCAGTCTCACTGTTTCTTGCTGAAGCATTAGACGGGAGGTCTCAGCTACTGCACAGTGCCATGTCTACCTTCTTGCTGCTCTGTCCCCTGCCACTATGGTCATGGACCTACCCTCTGAAAGTGGGAACAACGTTGCAGTTAAATGCTTTCTTTTTGAATCACCTTGGCCTTGTTGTCTCTGCACAGCAACAGAACACTAAGACAAATAGACGGGCAATTTACAGATAGTTCGAGCTACAACAGATATATGTCATAGCTAAAGAAAAATATACTATATAAAACATTAAAAATTAAGTTGGCGAGTTGATGTAAACAATGTAAAATCAAACAGGAATGTTGCGGTCTTTATGTGTTCAAGTTGCCTGTGGCTCAAAATACTAAGCCAATGCGGCCACTCAGAGAAAAACAAAATGCATGGACCAGGAAGGACAAAGATGGTACCCTATGCTCCTTCTAGCAACATCTTGGGCATAAAATGTGGCCCTGGAAATAATTGCATCATGCACAGAAAGAACACAACCACCTAGTTACACATTCTAGGTGGCATTGTAGAGAGGGATTAAATTTCTCATGACTTCATTTGGTTTTTTGTGTTTTGTAATTTTTTTACAGATGTAGCAGATTTTGTTATTGAGAATTTCATACATTCACACCATGTGTTTTGACCAAGTCCACCCCTATACCTTTCCATCCAGCATTTTCCCATATTCCCCCCAATTTGCCCTCCCTACTTCATGTTCTGTGTTTTTCAAAACACAGAGCCCACCTAGTGCTGACAATATATTCATGGGTATGGGGTCATCTGCTGGAGCGTGGGTAACTTCCTCTTTTTTTATTTGATATATTCTTTATTTACATTTCAAATCATTTCCCCTTTCCTGGATCCCCCTTCCCCAAAAGTTCCATAAGCCCTCTCCCTTCCCCCTGTTCCCCAGTCACCCCATTCCTATTTCCCTATCCTGGTATTCCCCTACACTGCAGCTTCTGGGTTAATATCATGAATACATTTGTAAAAGAATTCCTTGCAGTTCTCTTTAATAAACCTGACTAACAGACCTCATCTACCCTCTCTACGGATAAAATTCCATCCAGTCTGATCCTGCCAAACTTTGTTTGAGGTAGACCCATAAATTAACCCAAGACCTTCCAGCTGGCTTTTCTCAACCTGAGACAGTGAGCTGCATGCACACAGCACAAACAAGAGCAGGTACTGTGTCTGGATTATCAGTCCATTGTTCAGGTGACTCTTATAAAAGATAAACTTGTAGATTTCAGGTTTCCTGTGGCAGGATTAGGTTCCTAGTTGATGACGCTGGCTAAGACTCTGCCTCTTTGAACCTGTTCGCTGGTTTGTCATGGAAGTTTGGACTATGCTGTAAGGAGACAAAGCAAAGGCATATGGAGTAATGTAGCATGCTGTATAATTTATTTCTATAATTAAATGTAATATGTGCTTATATATATATATATATTATATTATATATTATATATATAGCTTGTTTGTTGTGGAAGATCAGGAAAAAAACATGGAAGAGTTCTGTGGCCTGAGACATCCAGGAAATGTTTCACACAGAACATGAGACAGAAGCTGGCATTTAGGAAAAGAGAAGGTTAAACTCATTCTTGTGAGGAAGGGGAAAGCACAGCATGTAAGTAAACAAGGATTCTTCTAATCAGACAGATTGAGACTTTACCAAATGGACACAAGAAGACCAGAGCAGCATCACAGATTAAAGGATGGAGAGTTTTCATGTGGATGATTCTAGGCAACCACCCAGAGTCACATGACTTTGAGCGGCATGCACTCTATTATGTCATTAGTTTCCTCTCTGTAAGGCAGGCATGTAAGGGAAGAGTAACAATGTACGCCACCTGTCTGTACCAAAAGAATTTAGAAAAGCCACTATGCCCTCTAAAATGTTTCAGAAATAGTTATTTAACACTAGCAGTAAATATTCCTTTCCGTGTATATGGATGATGTACATGACAGCACACACAGCACAGTGCACATGTGTAGGCTAAAATGCACCCTCGGGTGTATGTATTCTCTCTCCTTCCATCTTCTTTTGAAGCACAGTCTCTGACTTGTTCCCAGGTATGTGTGCTAGGCTATCTGGCCCACAAGCTTACAGGTATTTTCTCTCCATCTCTCATCTCACCGTAGGAGCAGTGGGATTCCCAGTGCTTTATCGTGCTCAGCCATATAAGGCTTCCAAGGGTTCAAACCCAGGACCTCCCATTTGTACCCCAAGCACTTAACTCACTGAGCCATATCCCTAGCCTAATATTTAATATTTCTAGCTAATAAGTTATGATCAACATATGTAAAATATGCACATTCCCTTATGATATTTTTTAGTTTATACTCATCAACTCGTTTAATGCTTAAAGAAGATAACATTTCATAACTGTGCATTTATAAGGTGCTTATAAACTCATCAATCGCATTTGGTCCTAATCCATAAATGCCATTAAGAATTTCTGGCAAAATGAGGATTAAATCAATTTTTAAGACAAACAAATTGAGAGGGGTAACTGAGGCTAAAGTTACTCTAAACTAAGGATTTCTAGCTCAGTAGCATAGTTATCTGACAAAAAAAATCCTATATCTCATTTTTGTAGCATTAGAACTTTAATTTCCAAAAATATTTGTTTTTATCTTGTTACAAAGAAATATATAGCTTAGCTGATTTTCCCACACATGCTATGGCTAGAGATAGCTCTTACAGACTCACTATTTGCCACAGACACACAGGTCTTCATATGCTTAAAGAGCCCTTCCTAAAGTCAATGTTCCTTCACTTCCTCTTCTCAACATTTTGTCTTATTGCTATTTCAATGGAGGTGTGACCCCTGCATCATTCCAGACTTGAAAACAATGGCTACTCCCAAGCAGATGATAGCAGACCAGTGAAAGAAGAACATTCCTAATGGGACTGTGGCAGCAGCCCAGCACTCAATTACTAAACCTGATTTTGGAGGGAGAAAATGACCCTTATTGGTTAAGTCTATGTAATCTTCATAGAACGTGCTAATGAAAGCAGAATTTGTGTGCAAAGAAGAGATTAAATTAAATGCAAAGCAATTGTGCATTGTAAATAAAAGCATCTACTAGAAAATATCAGATTTTAATGAAGATTGTTGTGAGAAAAAAACGAAGGGAGTAAAAAAAAAATTCTGAGAACACCATCTCCCAAGAAGAGACTATTCCGTCAGAATTGGAGCCTTGCTGAGGCAGCTGAAGCAGAAGAGAGAAGCCATTCGAAGGCTATCCTTCTGTGAGGGCCTTAAGGAACACAGATATACTAGTGGGTAACTAACTCAAACAGAGAACATCCTCTAAAAACCACAAGTGATCATGGCTTTCAAATAAAATGCTTACAGAGACTTAGCTTGTACCTCAAGGATTCAGCAAACAACTTTAAATAGACTTTTCAGTGGTAGGAACTAAAAGCCTGCTCATTTGGGCTCAGAGGACTGGCTCAGCTGTTAAGTTCTTCCAAGGGACTCAGGAGTTAGGCTCCCAGCATCAATGCCAGGCAATACAAAACCACCTTTTAACCTTAGCTCAGAGGACTCAATGCCTTTGCCTGCACACATATTCATGCATACACACACACACCTTCACATGCACATAGTCATACATACACACATGCAATCACATATGCACAGGTACACACACACACACCCCTTCACATGCACATAGTCATACATACACACATGCATACACATATATACAGGTATATAAACACACACACACACACACCTTCACATGCACATAGTCATACATACACACATGCATACACATATATACAGGTATACACACACACACACACACACACACGTTTGAGAGCACAGACTCTCTTATGAAAGATCTTCATCTTGCCTTCTAAATAGCCTTCTGCCTCATCTAGAGGCCACTCTAGCTTACAGAACCTGGCTGAGAATTTCTACTAAATGTGAGCTTCATCCTTAAGCCCCTCAGGAACAAGAATACTGGACTCCACGCCATTCTTCAGGTTTGTAGCATCTGCTCCTGCCATTTGCTTGCTAGGCTGTCTCCATCTCTTACAACCTGACACCATCCTACATTTATAACTTCTTATCTATAAGTGGATACCCACTGCATCCACGACAATTAGCAGAATATAGCTTTTTTTCCATTTCCTAACTTCCTCTTGGCTTCTCGATAGAATTGGTCATTGCAGATAATTCTTTTCATCTGGCTTTCAAAGGTGTGTGTAGGAGAAGATGTCTGTATCTTGGTGAATACTCACCATGTGTGTGTAAGTTCCCACAGAAGCCCAAAAGAAAATGGTAGATCTAGAGTTACCAATAGCAGTGAATTGTACCAATTGGGTGCTAGGAACTTAGCTTGGGTCCTCTGGAAGAGCAGAAACTACTCTTTTTTTTTTAATTTTTTTTATTTGATATAATTTATTTACATTTCAAATGATTTCCCTTTTCTAGCCCCCCCACTCCCCGAAAGTCCCGTAAGCCCCCTTCTCTTCCCCTGTCCTCCCACCCACCTCTTCCCACTTCCCCGTTCTGGTTTTGCCGAATACTGCTTCACTGAGTCTTTCCAGAACCAGGGGCCACTCCTCCTTTCTTCTTGTACCTCATTTGATGTGTGGATTATGTTTTGGGTATTCCAGTTTTCTAGGTTAATATCCACTTATTAGTGAGTGCATACCATGATTCAACTTTTGAGTCTGGGTTACCTCACTTAGTATGATATTCTCTAGCTCCATCCATTTGCCTAAGAATTTCATGAATTCATTGTTTCTAATGGCTGAATAGTACTCCATTGTGTAGATATACCACATTTTTTGTATCCACTCTTCTGTTGAGGGATACCTGGGTTCTTTCCAGCATCTGGCAATTATAAATAGGGCTGCTATGAACATAGTAGAGCATGTATCCTTATTACATGGTGGGGAGTCTTCTGGGTATATGCCCAGGAGTGGTATAGCAGGATCTTCTGGAAGTGAGGTGCCCAGTTTTCGGAGGAACCGCCAGACTGATTTCCAGAGTGGTTGTACCAATCTGCAACCCCACCAGCAGTTGAAGAGTGTTCCTCTTTCTCCACACCCTCTCCAACACCTGCTGTCTCCTGAATTTTTAATCTTAGCCATTCTGACTGGTGTAAGATGAAATCTTAGGGTTGTTTTGATTTGCATTTCCCTAATGACTAATGAAGTTGAGCATTTTTTAAGGTGCTTCTCCGCCATCCGAAGTTCTTCAGGTGAGAATTCTTTGTTTAACTCTGTACCCCATTTTTTAATAGGGTTGTTCGGTTTTCTGGAGTCTAGCTTCTTGAGTTCTTTATATATATTGGATATTAGCCCTCTATCTGATGTAGGATTGGTGAAGATCTTTTCCCAATTTGTTGGTTGCCGATTTGTCCTCTTGATGGTGTCCTTTGCCTTACAGAAACTTTGTAATTTTATGAGGTCCCATTTGTCAATTCTTGCTCTTAGGGCATACGCTATTGGTGTTCTGTTTAGAAACTTTCTCCCTGTACTGATGTCCTCAAGGGTCTTCCCCAGTTTCTTTTCTATTAGCTTCAGAGTGTCTGGATTTATATGGAGGTCCTTGATCCATTTGGATTTGAGCTTAGTACAAGGAGACAAGGATGGGTCAATTCGCATTCTTCTGCATGCTGACCTCCAGTTGAACCAGCACCATTTGTTGAAAAGGCTATCTTTTTTTCCATTGGATGTTTTCAGCCTCTTTGTCGAGGATCAAGTGGCCATAGGTGTGTGGGTTCATTTCTGGATCTTCAATCCTGTTCCATTGATCCTCCTGCCTGTCACTGTACCAATACCATGCAGTTTTTAACACTATTGCTCTGTAGTATTGCTTGAGGTCAGGGATACTGATTCCCCCAGATTTTCTTTTGTTGCTAAGAATAGTTTTAGCTATCCTGGGTTTTTTGTTGTTCCAGATGAATTTGATAATTGCTCTTTCTAACTCTGTGAAGAATTGAGTTGGGATTTTGATGGGTATTGCATTGAATCTGTATAGTGCTTTAGGCAAAATGGCCATTTTAACTATATTGATTCTACCGATCCATGAGCATGGGAGGTTTTCCCATTTTTTGAGGTCTTCTTCCATTTCCTTCTTCCGAGTCTTGAAGTTCTTGTCATACAGATCTTTCACATGTTTGGTAAGAGTCACCCCAAGATACTTTATACTGTTTGTGGCTATTGTGAAGGGGGTCATTTCCCTAATTTCTTTCTCAGCCTGCTTATCCTTTGAGTATAGGAAGGCCACTGATTTACTTGAGTTGATTTTATAACCTGCCACTTTGCTGAAGTTGTTTATCAGCTGTAGGAGCTCTCTAGTGGAGTTCTTTGGGTCACTTAGGTAGACGATCATGTCATCTGCAAATAATGATAGTTTGACTTCTTCCTTTCCAATTTGTATCCCTTTGACCTCCTTATGTTGTCGAATTGCCCAAGCTAGTACCTCAAGTACAATATTGAAAAGATAAGGAGAAAGGGGGCAGCCTTGTCTGGTCCCTGATTTCAGTGGGATTGCTTCAAGTTTCTCTCCATTTAGTTTGATGCTGGCTACCGGTTTGCTGTATATTGCTTTTACTATGTTTAGGTATGAGCCTTGAATTCCTGTTCTCTCCAAGACTTTAAGCATGAAAGGATGCTGAATTTTGTCAAATGCTTTTTCAGCATCCAATGAAATGACCATGTGGTTTTGTTCTTTGATTTTGTTTATGTAGTGGATTGTATTGATGGATTTCCGTATATTGAACCAACCCTGCATTCCCGGGATAAAGCCTACTTGATCATGGTGGATGATCGTTTTGATGTGTTCTTGGATTCGGTTGGCAAGAATTTTATTGAGTATTTTTGCATCGATGTTCATAAGGGAAACTGGTCTGAAGTTCTCTTTCTTTGTTGGATCTTTTTGTGGCTTTGGTATCAGCGTAATTGTGGCTTCGTAGAAGGAATTGGGTAGTGTTCCTTCTGTTTTTATTTTGTGGAATAGTTTGAAGAGTATTGGTGTTAACTCTTCTTTGAAGGTCTGGTAGAATTCTGCACTGAAGCCATCTGGTCCTGTGCTTTTTTTGGTTGGAAGACTTTCTATGACTCCTTCTATTTCTTTAGGCATTATGGGACTGTTTAGATGGTCTAGTTGGTCCTGATTTAATTTTGGTATTTGATATCTGTCAAGGAAATTGTCCATTTCCTCCAGATTCTCCAGTTGTGTTGAGTACAGGCTCTTGTAGTAGGATCTGATGATTTTTTGGATTTCCTCAGTTTCCGTTGTTATATCTCCCTTTTCATTTCTAAGTTTGTTAATTTGGATACTTTCTCTGTGCCCTTTGGTCAGTCTGGCTAAGGGTTTATCTTTCTTGTTGATTTTCTCAAAGAACCAGCTCCTGGTTTTGTTGATTTTTTGTATGGTTCTTTTTGTTTCTACTTGATTGATTTCGGCCCTGAGTTTGATGATTTCCTGCCTTCTACTCCTCCTGGGCGAAATAGCTTCTTTTTGTTCTAGGGCTTTCAGGTGTGTCATTAAGCTGGTAATGTATGCTCTCTCCATTTTCTTTTTGGAGGCATTCAGGGCTATGAGTTTTCCTCTTAGTACTGCTCAGAAAGTACTCTTAACACTAATCCATCCCTCCAGCCCCATCTTTCTATTTTTCAAACTCTAATTTATTCAACAATCCTCTGAGTTTTGCAGAAGCCCATCAGAGATAGTAGGTGCCTTCCTATAGTTATCTTATTGATGAATGCTGGAAATGAGACTAAGAATTATTTATTTACCTATCTATCATCATTCCTAAGTGTAAATCTCTTAAGACACCTCTGTAATGTCTTGCTGGGTAACATGGTCACAGTTTGTGTTCTTTATATGTCATTTAAATATAAGTCTACAGAACATTTAATTACATACAAAATATGCCTTATTTAGAAACACATCACTTTCATAAAGATCTATCGACTGTGCACTTACAATATGTCAAATGCCCTGGATGTTCAAGGGAAGATTAGTGGCTCTAACAGACACAACCTGCAGTGAATACATCTTCCTCTGGGGGTTCTTCTTAGGCTTTGACTTGAAGGCACTGGACCTAACATGGCCTTGATCTAAGAAGCTGTTACTTAACAAAGACTGAATAATAAATAAATGCATCAAAATTCTCTGTCTTGCTTAATCATATCTTTTCTAGGTCACATTTCCATAATTGACTATTTGAGAAAATTTAAGTTAATATTTACTGCACACAAAATACATTTGAATATGGAATCTCACAGAAGAGAGAAAGTCCCTATATTCTGAGAAGTGAAACACGGAATGCAGGGGCTTATATGAGAGAGCGACTGTGTGCTGTTTGTCAGGATACAGGGAGATGAAAGGTGGCAAAAAGGGGGAGAGTTTGTAGAATCCACTGTAATAAAAACAGAGCAGGTTGTTGTGAATGTGAACTTGCCACAAATAATATCACCTAAATGGAGAGCCTCAACTGCGAAAATGTCCCAGTTTTTTTGGACTGGTGGTCCCTGGATTGTGGGCTGTGCCTTCTCTAAGAGCTCAGATAAATGGGCATAGCAGGAGGATGCTCTGTCCTTTGCTTGCTGAACATTCCTTCTTGCCTGTTGCTGCAGCTGATTCCTTCTCTGATATCAGAAGCACTTCATTTCCAAGCTTTCATGGTAGGTTAAAGATCAGCATCTCCGCAGGAATCTTCTGGGCTTTTTGCACAAGATTGGGACTGCTGAGACCCCCACCCCCAGCCTGTGAACTGAGCAACTGTGGGTTGTTACTCCCTACTGAGAGCTATTGTGGAACTACTATCATCGCTGAGGTACCCAGCCTCAAGGAACACATAGCTACAGAGGCTATGCACTTAGGTATGCCTCTTCTGTGGTTACTACTTTAAAGTTAATTTAATTTAACACACACATCCATTCATCCTTGGAGTTCTGTTCTGTGATAATACCCAGACTAATATGCACATCTTTCAAAATGATGTTGGAATAGAAAGATACCGTTTCATGAAATGCTATGCTATTCTCAAATTAATTTCCAGCTGCTTATTATATGCCTCAAGTGACAAGGATATAGCAGCACATCCATATATCCCAAAGAAGGAAGGCAAGTGGGTAAGTGAAGAGAAGAAATGAGAAGAGAAAAGGGCCCCTGCAAAATCACCTCTGAAAGATACAAACTCAGTGTTCTCACGAATAGCATTTTAAATTTCATCTTAGTCATATTTTGTATGTTCACACTACTTGTATGGAGGAGTGCAGGTGCAGGCTCGCATATGGAGGTTAGAAGGTAACTCACAGGAACCATGCTCTCCTTCCCCCATGCGACTCTTAGAAATGTAACTCAGTTTTCAGGCTTGTTAGCTGGCATTTTTACCCTCTGAGCCATCTCACTGGCCCCATAAGTAACTTATAAGGACAAGTTTCCTGTTTCTTGTAATAATGAACAGGTATAAAAAAAAATCACAGTTGTATTTCAAACTAATGGTTGAGGTTTTGAGGACCAATGAGGGGGAAAGATCTTATGACCCAATAGAAACTAAATGTAAGATACTGAGAGAATGGAGATATTTAAAAATATTTTTTTTAGATTTCAAGATGTTCTCAACAAAGACATTTTGTTAATGTATGAATAAAATCCTCTATAATACAAAGCCTTAACCTAAAGCAAACAGATATCCAGTTGTTTTCTCCTATAATCCTAAAGCCTATTGAAATATTTATAATTGTAATATTTAAAATAATATTTAAGGCACTCCACTGGTATCTATTTGTCATGAAATTAATATTTGTCTTTATTACTTATTTTATTTATCACTCTCTAATGCCAATTCTGCAACCTTTCTGTTCTCAACAACAAAATGTCATGGTTAAATGTTCAGCAAAATGAAACATGGACTAAGCTCTTGTATCCTTTAATAATACAAAGGATATTATTATATAAATTATGGGAGAGTTAGACTTGCTTACTCATTTAAACTCATTATTCATTCCTCATCTCCATCCTACACTGCACACAGCACCCTAACTCTGCACACAGTACCTATTTCACAATTTTTCATGCTTGTGTATATGCATGTGTCTTTGTAAGCTTGCTATTTTCAAATATCTTGGTATCTATTAAATACATCATTTACTTGGCAATGACCTTTAAGAATACCTGCCTGCTAAACTACTCTAACCATGGTTAATACAAATGTGTGTGCATGATGCTTTACTGTATGCATAAATGGTGAACTTGATTTCTTGGTTTTTTTTTTCATGGTATAGAGTAGAGTTTATTCAGGGCAGAGGATGGGAGTTAATGTGGTAGTGGAGGCAGAGAGAGAGAGAGAGAGCAGAGAGAGAGAGAGAGAGAGAGAGAGAGAGCAGAGGGAGAGAGAGAAGTGGAGGAGAGAGAGAAGTGGAGGAGAGAGAGGAGTGGAGGAGAGAGAGAAGTAGAGGAGAGAGAGAAGTGGAGGAGAGAGAGAGAGAGAGAGGAAGAGGGAGAGAGAGAGAAGTGGAGGAGAGAGAGAAGTGGAGGAGAGAGAGAAGTGGAGGAGAGAGAGAGAGAGAGAGAGAGAAGGAGTGAGTGGAGGCTGGCCATGACCACAAGGAGAGAAGGGGGGAGGAGAGCCCAAGAGGGGCAAATAGGTGAGAGTGCCAAGAGGCAAGAATGATGAGAGACAGGTGAACTTGATTTCTGAAATTAAACTGTTTTAGTAATTTCTTTGAAAAACTATTAAATGCTGAAATTTTTTACTTACTCATTTTGTAGTATCAAGAGTGCCTTGCACAATCAAAACCTAAATAATTCTTTCACTTTTTCTTACGGAAATGAAGAGACAAATAAGATTGGTCTATTCCTTTAGTTTTCATGTGAGGATCACAAGATCAGAATGAGGCTCAGTCCATGTTGAGACATCGCCCCTCTACTTAACAGATTTAAGACCTTGGTGATAAAGATTCTTTGCTCTTTCTATATAGTTCATTGAGTGTTTATGAAGATATAATAAGATAATAAAATAGAAAGAAATCAAATCTAAATTTATCAAGGCAAAACACAAAACATCATTAGCATGTTGGTTGGGTTTGTGTTGGGACAACTTCTTGTGCATGGTGTAAAAGCATCAGCTGTTAATAAAGAGTTGAACAGTCAATAGCAAGGCAGGAGAGAACAGATGGGAGTTCCGGGAAGAGATAGGAATTCTGGGAAAGACTCAGAGGCAGGAAATTTGCCACCAAGATGTGGAGGAATTCAGATGTAAGACATTGAGAAGCGGTAACCATACACATGACATATATAGAATAGTATAAGCAGGTTAGTTGAGCAATGAGATAGTTAGGGAACAAGCTTAGCTTAAGTCCTAGGCATAAATTCATAAATAAATAAGCCTCCATGTAATTATTCTGGAACTGGGCAGACATAGAAAAGCCAAAAGGTTCCAAGTTTGTTGTTTTTCTGTCTCTAAATCTGGAACTTAGGGGTAGGAGGGCTGCATGATCTCCATTCCATGTTTTAATTTGGCTTTCTTAAACTACCCTGGGATAAGGAAAGCTTTGGGTTTCACCTTACCCAAATGCAAATCCAGGAAGTCCAAACAACATATACTTTAAATAACATCCTATGTAAGACTGGAGAGTCAACATACTTTAGACTGTGCTGACTCAATGCATCCAGTCTGGTGCCCTGCTTTATAAACAACTGGCCAAATAATCAAACTAGCTGATTTAGTTTCCCTGATGAATCTGTTGACTTATGGAAGTGATTAGTGGTCTGGGGCTTAGAGACTGAGATTTCTCTTCTAATCCATTGCCTGACAACAAAGATTGTGGATTTCCAGCTTGGTGAGAATGAGCAACGTGGCAGTGTCTTTTTTTTTTTTTTTTTTTTTTTTTTACAAAATCAAAAAACAAACAAAGAAAAAACTAGCAAACATGTACATACCTGAGCACTAAGAATGGGCCTGCCTTTGGTTTTGTAATGATGAGGCTACCATATCATGCTCTCCCTGAGACTCCATAGATGTTGGAAAAAACCTGCATAATTAAGTCAATACAATGTGAATCTTTTTCCCCCCTTTTAGGATGAAAAATGAAGCACTTCACTATCGATAATGGAAGCAAATGTCTGTCATCACTCTTTCTCAGCAGCCAATTTGTCTTACACAGAAGACATGTCTCCCAGCCCGTTCGGAGAATTCAGTGAATAGCACAGGTTGTCAGTCCACAAGATCAATGGGCGAGGCAAAGCATGCAAGAATCTTTCCATGCTTTAGAGCTTTCACAATTACGTCTCCCACAAATCTGCCACTCCATGCTGCAGCCATATTGAAATTATTTTCTGTTAGGTTTACTCATTAATGCGGTGTGTATATTCCAGGCACTGAGCAACTGAGGACAGAGTGATGGAAAAGACAGGTGTTACCCTTGGTATTGTGGTAGTCAGTTTGAAACATTATATTAATATCATGTATTAATTCCATGTGTGTCCTGTGCATCCATCTTTACAAGCCAGAAAGAAAGTTGAGGTGTACATTTGCATATTTCCCGGGATCATCAAGGCAGCAAACAAATAAGCTGACTTGAGATCTAAATCCTACATGTGATACTGTTGTTCTTAAATAAGAGACACGTTAAGCATTTAAAATCCAGTTATAAAAATAATGAGAAAACAGACCAATGGAGAGCAAAATTGCAAGTGTGAGGCAGAAATACTCCTGAAATATTCTACCTACTCAAAATATGAAACTTCATTTCTTATGTACAATTGCACAGAAAAAGTACAAAACACCTTATTTGAGCAAACTAGTTAACACTCTCTAGAACTAGACTGTGAGCCTCACTAACACAAGTTACCATGCAAAAAAAAAAAAAAGTCTGACTCACACTGGAGCTATAAGGAGTGCCACAGAAATAAATACAATGCGATAATTTTTTTTAGAAATTGTGGGATTAAAAGTGATTTAAAAACAAAATGCTGATTTTTTCCTTTTATCATTCTCTAGCTAAAAGCTTTGTTTTGACTCCTCTCTAGCATAAAAGATGACTGGAAGGTTTCCAAAGCCCTGGGCCCTGCTCCCACCCACCTGAAATTACCCTGATTCTGTTTCCCCCAACAGCAACATGACTCCCCTCAATGTCTGAAACATGACTCGACACTTCTTCCACTCAATCTCTTTCCAAACTAGTCAACTCATTTTTCTCCAACATGCCAGGAGCTTTCTCCACCAAGTGATTTCCTGATTCCTTATCTGAAACTTGATTTTTCTAATCTTAGCTTATATGTCCTGTTCCTATTCTTCAAGATTCAATTTAAAACTAACCTCATCTGAGTCCATGGCTTTGGGGAAATCTCTGATCTCTAAAACCTCATGATTTGCCTGATCACTCCATAGTACCAGAAGTATATTATATCAAGTTTTATTTTTAAAGGTAAGTCCAAACTCCTTTACTGCTCTGAGTATTGGAAGGAGCTATATCCAATCTTTTTTGTGAACCTCCATGACCAGAAGGCTGCCAGTCCTCAGTCTGTTGGTATGGATAAAAATGGGTGCCCACATGATGGCCATGGTAACAACCACTGGAGGAAGGTGTCTGAATTCAGGCAAAATGAAGGTTGTGTGAACTTAGTGGCACCTGTTAGGCACACAGGAAAATCACTTGTTCTACAAACCTGTCATTACCAGCTTCATAACCTATTTCTAAAATAAAATATTGCTAAAATTTCCAGGAAAGATTGTGATGGTATTTCTGTACTATTAGCTAATTAAAATTTTGGATGAAGTTGTACAATAAAATAATGCAAATTTGAAATGCAAACCTCAAAAGTGACATGCCAAAGATAAGTATAGCTCATTGGTTCACAAACTGTTGCACATCACAGCATTCTAGGGAGGGTTTGGTGGGTGTTGTTATTGTTGTTTAAATTCTGATGCCTACATCATCGGCATATAAAAATCTCTGTGATAGAAAAGAAAATCAATACTCTTTAACTACAGAGTTAGTTAAATACAGGTGATTCTATTGTGCAGCAATATTAAAAATCAAGAGAGTTGGAATATATGACAGGACAGGAACTATGTTCTTTTGCACTGGAAACATTGGTATTTCCCTGCCCAAATTATTAATCGTCAGGGACCAGGAAGTGATAATTCTAATTTCCCATAAAGGAGATGCCCCCAGATTGCAGCAAAGTTTCACATTCCATTGATTTCATACATTTTTCCCAAACTGAACAACACCCAACACACACACACACACACACACACACACACACACACACACATACACACCTAGAGAAAGTAATTGTAAGACTGGAGAAGCTCAGAAAGCCACAGATCCACAAGTTTGTGCCACAAAGTTATGTATTCAGTAATAGATTACTGATACTAGTGAGAGAATATTCTTTAGTGGAGATGCCTACAAATGATCCAGGAGCTTCCCAGATATACACTACACATGCAAAAACTTTGGCTTCATGGTGCTAACCTTTCCAAGTTCATGACACTGGTAAATGGTATCCATGATTGCCACTGAGTCCTCTGCTTTTTCTCCTATGCTGTGATTGGAATATGGAAAATGAGCATAAACACATTCAAGAGAAACAGTAAGAGCAACGGTTCCTGTGATTCCTAAAGAAGATGTGGCAGTTAGAAGTCATCTAGAACATTCTGAAAGATTCTGCTGACACCCTGTGAAGTGGGTTCAATAATGCTGTGCAGATATGTGGTGATAGACAGGGATGTTTCAAACCTCATCTCTGGTTCAGAGGGAGTAGTTTATGAAGAGCAACCACACTAGAACTTGACTGAATGTCAGCCAAGGACCACTCTATATGGGATGTTGGAAAATAAGTGAAAATGTATGCACACGCAAACATATACAGCCCACCCACATCAAACTTCCCAAGTCAGATAAAATGAAACAGGAAAGAAGATCCAATGTCTTGAAAATTACTGTATAATGGTTTACTACTTTCAAGCAACATTTTAATTAACCATCAAACATACTGAAGAAAAATTCTCAAGTTTAATGTTTACCCTGTTTAAAAACAATGCATATTGATCAGTCAGTTATATTCCTGTCTTAATGTTTGTGAAGTGCTGTCAGAGGTATGCACACACATAATGTAAGGAAATGTTTGCTATGAATGGAGGAATATTCACCAGGAATGAGACCCTGGGGCTACAGTGTAGACTGGATCAAGAACTCAGGAGTTGAATTCACTGAGTCCTAGTCATAAGCCTAATATTTAATATATGTATAGTCATGGGGTAACTATTTAACTTTCCCATGTCTCAATGCACTCATACTCAAAACAGGAAGAGTTTCTGTGGGTACATATTTGTACATATGCAAAATTTGTAAATATTTTCAAAAATGTACTAGACACTTAGAAAATGCTCAGTAAACATTAACTATTATGATAGACATATCCCAAAACTATATGCCAAAAAAACTAAAACTAAATAATAGGTTCTTAGGGTCAGGGAGATACTGTAGTGGGAAGAGGCACTTGCTGTGTCTGATGACCGGAAGTCAATATCTGGAACCCTTATGGTAGAAAGAGAGAGCCATCTCCCAATGAAAAAGGAGTCCTTGTTCCTCTACATGAGCTTCCTAGCACGACCATATTCACATAAACAAATGTAAAAATATCAATTAAATTATGTTTGGCACATAGCCATTTTATTTTCCTGACTCCCCTCATTGAAGATATATAATATGTCCTTTAAATTTCATGGTAATATGCCCTGAAATCACCAGTCCATATGAGTATGCACTTAGGATTTGCCCCCATTTCCTTACTTACTTTGCAACTATGACTAAGTAATTTAACTACCTGCTTATAATTAAACCCCACTGCCATGAACTGACCACGTGGCAGATCCATACTAATTGCCAAGGTACAGAGAGAAATCCAGGTAATACCCTGAGAGTAGGTAGAAGGTTGCCCGTAAATAAATACACAACTGTATAAATAAGATATACAGACTGTCTGGAAGGGAATGCAGGTCTTACAGATAAAGAAACCTTCAAAGGGGCAATTGCAAAAACAAAAGACCAACAGCCTTGTCTTTAGAGATGTTATACACTGAAAGGAATTAGGTGTGTGGAGTGGGTGGTATTGATATCAAATTTCCACTCATAGTATTGACTGATAAAAAAATGTGTCGTCTATATAGAAATGCTTTACTGGTTCTATGGGACAGTAAAATCATTTTATTAAATAAATAGTATTAAGAAATGTGAAAAAAGCATCAGGTATCCAAGAGAGACTGTTAATCACAGAGATTGAAGTTTATCTGCATTGAAATTTAACTAGAAAAACAAAAATAGAGTGAAATATACAAAAGATTAGAAAGAAGGATGTTAAGCACACGGAGCAGTGCTGATTCTGGTGCCCTGACGTGGAACAGACCGGATGTGTCTGAGGAACAGTGAGGTCAACTTTAAGTAGATAACGTGGAGGAAGCCCTAAAGTAGGAGGTTGGCGTATATCAAATCTTACCAAATGTGTGCTTTCTTCTTAGAGCTTGGGGGGGGGGGGGAATTGAACAGTGCAGTGAGTTTCTCTCCTATTTTGTCTTTACCAGGTCTCTGACCAAGGAGGATGGGTGAGGCTGAAACCTTGGGTAAAAAGACTAGCTGGGAAACACCAGGGGACTTCAAGGACAAGAGGTGCCCGCTTCAGCTCTGTGTATTGGTTGAAGGTTGAAGGGACTTTCACCACTGTTCTTACATTCAGTACTAAACCTCCTGTGCTGCTGCATCTTACACCTTTGCCTTTTTTACAGTCTTTTTAAAGTTGAAAATAATCTTTGCCAACTTACAAACTTAAAAAGTTTCCGTTTTTAAGCATGTCTTTTACAAACACATGATTTTACAGACAAGGAAATGTTAAGGATTAAGCAGGGGAAAGCCAAGTGATCTGACCCTCTTTTCAAGCTGCCATGTCTTTCCACAGGTGATGGAGAGCAGGTGTAAGTAGTTCCTTATTGTTGTATATGTCTATTTTACAAACGCTGAAAGAAAGCCACAGATCTAGACTTGAAGGTCTTTGAGACTCCAGGAGCTGGAAGGAGGATAAGGAAAAGTAGATGTGTCGTTGGCTGAAATCTGTTCCGTTCAACTGTCTTTACTTGACATAAGTCAATGAAAGCCAGCACATGTGCCCCTGAGTTTGGGATCTTGGAACATGTTTCACTGCTTGCTACAACCAATAAGGAAGTAGTTCTCAAACATGGAAATGCAGATGCAGGTAGCCCTTGAGCATAATGTGATCCGTGCAGCTATAAATGGATGCATAGGGCTCGCAGGCAGCAGAGTGAAGTAAGAATTTTGTGACAGAGAACAGTTGCTGAGCAGGTGTGGAGGCAGCCTACCAAAGCAGTGTAAGGGCTGAGATGTTCTGCTGTGATTAGGGTGACTCATTGGATGCTTTCCTTACTTTAATGTTGCTGTGACAGAGCACCTTGAAAAAAAGCAATTTAAGGAAGAAACAGCTTACTCTGATGCACAGTTTAAAGGGTCCGTCATGACAGGGATATCAAAGCAGCCAGAGCTTAAAAGCAGCTGGTCATATCACATGCATCATCAGGAAGTAGCAAGGGCTGAATGCGAGCTGCTGCTCCATTTCCTTCTTCCATTTACAGTTTAAGAGCTTAGCCAGGGGAATGATGCCACCCATGGTGGGTAGGTCGTCTTACCTCCATTAACATAATCAAGATAATTAATTTCCCAGGTGCATGGTCAGAGGCCCATCTCCTGGGTAATTATAGATCCTTTCAAGTAGATACAACTAACCATTCTACCAGGTGAATAAGATTCATGATTTTTTAAGAAAACAGAATTAGTGTGTAAAAACTCAAAAGCATAAGACTGTGTTGTGTAGTATATAGTTTTTCTTGCACTAAGTCCTTTGTTATTTTTCCAAATTATGTTTGATTGCATATCTGTCTAGAGATGAGCTGGAAGATATATGCTTCTACAAAGACCTCACATGATGCTGACGATCTACATTTTCTGAACTATTAGAATATTATTCTATACCCTCCTGTGTAAACACTTCAAACTGTTTCATACAACATCAACCACTGTGAAGAATTCTACTTCTCCTAAATTACCATGATCTATGAGCTGCTTATAATCGCTCCCCCAAAACAGTCAAACAAAACAGGCTCTCTAGCTCTAATAGCAATGTAACAATAATAAATTGGCTTTATTAAGAACCACTGTGTTCTAGGTACTATATGAAACACTTTTCATATGTCACTTAATTGATGCAAAATCCCTGAAAACTAAGTGCTAACATATTCTCATTTAATGAGCAGATGAACTAAATGCATAGAGAAGTTAACCCTAGATCCTGGGTGCAAATCACAGCTCCATGACATGCAGGGGTCATTATACATGTCTTGACAATACAAAGCATTGATTTACCAATTAATGACTTCATATTTACTTCTCAGACAAAAAAGGGGGGAGTGATAAAAAAATTACTTAGCACACATTTATTTCTGCACCAAAAGGAAAGAAAAGAGCATAAAGACTTTATGGAATTATTTGCCCCTCTCATCTGGTACAACTGAGCTCATATAAATGGGAGAGAGTTCATGTTACTAACCCAAGGCCAACTATCAGTTACCTCATGGAGCCAGGAAAGGATTAAAGACAACTCAGGCCTCACCAGCTTTTAGGAATTCACTCGGTTAAATAGTTTTTAAAAGATTCTAAACCAGTGTATCCACCTATTAATACACAAATAAACAAGAGCACAATTTCACTGTTTCATGTTTTGCTTTTTCTGAATAGTTTCCTTGGAGCAAGAGTCTCCCCACTATAAAAGAAATATTCTGTCAAGAATAAAGTGACAGATCCAGGTTAAAGGAGCCAGGGGAGTTATTCCTTGTGATATATGTAAGGAGCTAAACTATTCAAGGGAATACATGGGTCTTGTTCTAGCTTTCCACAAATATTATATTGAGGCAATGTCATTAACAACAAAACTACACATTTTTAATAAATACCAGAACTAGCCTCTTAATCTTCAAATCAGATTGCAAAGTTCTTTCTTTTCTTAAAATAAAAAAAAAAATGTAATGAAATACATGAATTAACAAGCTAAGGGTCACAGCTAACTGTGCTACAAAGAAGTAACAGTCCCAGAAGAGTGACAGCCCTGCCCGTGCCATAGTGCCACCTAGAGGGATAAAAGCTTTGCTGGGGATCCCTGCAAGGATAATGCACCCACTTATTTCCTGTTCAACTTAACCTACAGGTATAATTTCACAAGAAATGACGACATAGTCCTCCAACACAGATGGCTTTAGAAAACAAAATTAGATGTGCCATAGCTTTTTATTGTCAAGAGCTGTAGCAAGTGCACTCCAGCAGGTGAATGAGGAAGGTCTGGGCCAAGAAGACCTATCATTAGGGACTGGGAATGTCTTCCCGGCCTTAGAGGCATCTTAGAGCCTTATAACTAGATGCATGAGGTTCCCTTGACAGTTTTCCCCTGAGCAACCATTTGGTTCGGGTTTCTGTTCATAGTTGAGCAGGATGAGCTCCTGCTGGCTTTGGCTATGTCTACACGCTTGTGACTGGTGGTATCAAAACATCATATGCTTGGTATTGTATAGAAAACATAACCATGACTAACATTTTACATTTACAATTAGATTTCTAAAAAAAAAAAATTCAGATATAGGCTGTTCTGAATTATGTTTCTTTACAAGAAAATTATCATAATGAAGTTAAATTTTTCATAAGATCTAAAAGCTATCATTGTATTTATGACAGAGAAATATAAAATGTTAAAAAACAGAATTAAGGGATGCAAATTAATTATATGTTAGCTGTAAAAAAAAACCCTGAAATTATTAAAACAAACAAAATAACTGATTTTTCAGTCTAGGGATCATGTGTGTGACTGTGTACGTGTATGTGTGTGTGTGTGTGTGTGTGTTGTGTGTGTGACAGAGTGTATGCATCTGTGTGAGTGTGTATGAATGTGTATGTGAGTTTGTATGAATGTATGTGTATATGTACATGTGTGTTTGTAAGCATGTATGTGTGCATGTATGCATGTCTATGTGAATTTGTATGTATGTGTGTAATGAATGTATATATACATGTGTGTATGTGTGTGTGTGTGTGTGTGTGAAAGAGAGAGAGAGAGAGAGAGAGAGAGAGAGAGAGAGAGAGAGATCTGGGCCCAGGGCCTCTGACATGCTAATCAACTCCTCTAAAATCTTCCCCTTCTTCAGCTCTCTTTAATTTCATGTTTCATTGTTTGTTTCATTGAATTGCCCAGGTTGATCTTAAATTTAGTAGCTCAGACAGGCCTTAAAATTATGATTCCTCTGCTCCATCTTTCCTAGTATAGGTCTTTGTCACTAAGCTTAGCAGGAATGAATAGGTTAAAAAAAATAGGAAAGAAAGGGAATAAAGCCATGTTTAAAGTAGAAGAGGAAAGACAAAAATGTTCAAAGACAACAAAATGAGCAAAAACGTTGTACAACACAAATAGCAAAGATGGTACTATGTAAATTTATATAAAATACAAATAATAATGTCTGCTTCAAAGAATAGCATAAAGAGATGTAACAGAAGTAACACAAGGTTTATATGACACATAAGGAAGTATTCAACATAATTCATAACGATAATGTTTCTATATTTAAGTGGACATAGCACATAGACACATATAAGGCTAGTCAGATGTGTGCAAATGCTGTTACTTCCCACGTGTTGTTCATGGAGTTCTGAGGATGGAAACAGGTCCTCAGTCTTTCACAACAAATGCTCCATCTATTAAGGCAATTCTGTTTTGTTCTGTTTGAGACAGGATTTGTCTTTGTAGCCTTGACTGTCCAAGAACTAGCTCTGTAGAC
Organism: Apodemus sylvaticus; assembly: GCF_947179515.1. Taxonomy (NCBI): domain Eukaryota; kingdom Metazoa; phylum Chordata; class Mammalia; order Rodentia; family Muridae; genus Apodemus; species Apodemus sylvaticus. The sequence continues at coordinate 72,159,746 of NC_067486.1, read as the reverse complement.
TAGGCTGGCTTTGAATTCACAGAGATGGACAGGGATTAAAGGTGTGTGCCACCACCACCTGCCTGGATGGGCCAGTTCTTTAGCCCACAAATTAGGTATCTAAATTATTCCAATGAAATTTGTATTGATATGAAAAATAATATGTCAAACATATATTCTGAATTTTAAAAGATGATAAGGTAGTGAGTGAACAGAGAAGCGATGAGGAACAGCCAGAGAGAACACCAGGAACAGCAGGGGAAAATACCAAGATTGTGGCCAGTCAGAGGAGAGTGGACTGCAAGGAACACCTGTCAATACCTTCCCTTCAAGGTATATCAGAAACACATCCATGTTTTAACAAATTTGAGTTTAACAAATCTATAGCAAGTACCAAAGATATGTACCATGACAGAACTTCTGTGTCTGACCAAGAAGAAAATACAAAATGGAGTTTGTTTGTGGTAAGTGACTTGGGAAGGGTTCAGAGAACTGGATTTCCCTCAACCTGAGTGCTGTAAAGTGGGGGAAGAGGAGGGGGAGTGAGATTGAGTCTAGTGTCATCTTTACAAGTCTTATGTAGAAGGCTTTGCTTGATAAAACAGCAGTGACACTCACCAGCAGGAACTGAAAAGTGGCAATTCTCTCCTTTCTACCACAACCTTGTTTGTTTCGTCCATGGTCAGACATGAATCCTGAGTGGGTTCGTTTTTATCTTCAATGACCTATCCAGGGGCTTTGCACGATTATACCTGTGGAATGGTTCACATCCCACCTGAAACCATGCAGCAAGGCCATCTAGATGTAGGGCTAGTCCTGCTGCTCCTGGGACGATTTGACAGTTTCTCTCCAACTGCTCCTGTGCCTTTATATTGTTGTCCCTCACACTTGTATTTCCTTCCCACGATGATGCTGGAAAGAAAGGACCTAAGGATAGCCCAGATGCCTCACTCCGAAACTATTTTGAGTGCTTGCTTCTCCCTGCCACATCAAAGGCTTCCCATCACCCTCTCCCTCTCTCCAGGTGGGTGAGCATGACCCCACTCTCCCTCATAACAATGACACCAGCTTAGCATGCTGCCCACTCCACAGTCAGAGGGTACATTGTGTGTTTTTCAGCAAACTAAGAACAATGCCTCTGGTTACAATATTATCATTATTTTCTTCCCAGCATTTTAACCTTTTCAAATTCATCTCCTATGATAACTTATGGAACAGAATAATGGGCCTTTAAATTCTATGTAAAATATTCCTATTAATACCCTCCAAGCTGCAATTGTCTCTTTTTTTTTTTTTTGTAGCAGTGTTCCAACACAGCCTTGCATTTTTGTTATCATTACATTTGTAGTGATTCTTATCTGCTACTGCAGTTAAAAAAAAATAAACCATTTGCTTTGTACTCAATTATATATAATTAGTCTTTTCCCCATGAACAAAAGAGCAGGTGTCCATCAGTTCTCTGAAGATGGACTGGTAAAGTTGGTTTGGACCTAATGATGTCTATGAACCAAACAAAACACTTCTGGCAGATGCTAATAGTAACAAGATTTTTTTTTCAAACAATCAACTCACTTTAGTCCTCCCCTACACAGAGTAGAGAAAGAAAAGACATGTTAGCAACTTAAAGACTTATCTTTTTTGTTTCTATTAATAACCATGAGTAGAATTGAAATATCTCTCAGGTACTATTTAACCTTAACCTCCACTTATAAAAAAGATATAAAATTATTATTTCATTTGAAATGTTTCATTAAAATATGTGGAAGGAGAAGCTCAGGAAAAAGTTTATTAGTGGCAAAGTGAATTTATATAAACATTGTAACCCAGTAAACAGTACTGCAAGGGTGTCTATTTTTCTGGCTGTGTTAATTGCTCTGCTGCTATATGAACCTTTGCTATTAGAGACAGTGGTGCACAGGTGCTTGCTACACTACTTGAATTTTTCTAAAGTCTAAAATTATTTTTTAAAAATCAAAGGCAGAGCTGGACCAATAGCTCAGCAGTTAAGAACACTGCTCTTCCAGAGGACATGCATGCTGTTCCCAGGACCCAGCTATCTGTAACTGAAATCCCAGGGATTCACCACCCTCTTCTGGCTTCTGGGGACAGTATATGCATGAAGAACACAGACATACATGTAGCCGAAGCACTCATACATGCAAAATAATAGAATAAAATTTTAAAGAAATAAGAGGAAAGCCTCAATGGAAGAAGTATTCAGCCAATCAGAGGAAAACCTATTTACAAGGAGACCATCAACTATCCACCTATTCATCCATCTATTCACTTATACATACATACATACATACATACATACATCAGCCAGGCACCTAGCCTCCAATCCATCCATCCATTCATCCATCCATCCACTCAACCAACTGTCCAACTCTCAACCCACCCACCCACCCACCCATCCATCCAGTTCCCAGTGAATGTCTACTATGCATAACAGATCACTGTAAATAAATTAAGGAGTATTTCTTGGTACATAAGATAAAAAATAATGAAATGACAACATATATGCTACATAGCCATGGAATGTAAGATTAGAAGTAAAATGGATTCTTGTTATAACCCCAAAATAACCCCAAAAGACTCATGTGTTTAAGGCAAGATCCACATCGTGGCACTACAGAGCACATTAATACACACATGGCTTAAATAAAGTATATTACTTATAAAAGCCTCATAAACATAATAAAGTTGATAACAGAATATAAAATGTATATGACAATGCTCTCACTTTTTAAAAGCTTACTACATGTCAATATGGAGAGTGGTGTAAACCTACAGCTAAACAGGAAAAAAGCTATTTTTTTAAACTGTGTGCGCAATATTCTCTAGGTTAGTTTGAATGCACTGAGAAGCTAGTTCTGGAAGTGAAATTGTTCCTCAGTTTCAGAGCCCAAGCATGTTTGTCTCAAAGCCTCTCCAAGGCCCCCTTGGTGGCATGGACTGCACCCTCTCAACCCTGTGAGGGGAAGAGATCAAATGAGACAGCCGGAAAGCATGAGCATCTTGTCCCTGGGAGTAGCTACAAGGTGATCCATCTCCAATAGATGTTGCTATCCCACAATGTAAAAGATCCTGCAGAGGTTATGGAAAACTGGAGTTCAGTATTGTACATTCATCCATGGAATGAAAACTCAAGAATCTAAGTTGACTGTCACAATGTTCCAGTTTCTGTGGGATATTGTGACTTCTGACTTGATGGTATTATGTCTATATATTGCTATTTGTTTTTTTTTAAGTTTTATTATTATTTTTTATTCGATATATTCCTTATTTACATTTTAAATGATTTCCCCTTTCCTGGATACACCCTCCCCAAAAGTCCCATAAGCCCTCTTCCCTCGCCCTGTTTCCCAATCACACCTTCCTGCTTCCCTGTCATGATATTCCCCTACACTGCTGCACTGAGCCTTTCTAGGACCAGCGGCCTCTCCTTCCTTCTTCTTGGGCTTTATTTGATATGTGAATTGTGTCTTGGGTATACCAAGTTTCTAGGCTAATATCCACTTATCAGTGAGTGCATACCATGAGGGTTCTTTTGTGAATGGGTTACCTCACTTAGGATAATGTTCTCCAGTTCCATCCATTTGTCTAAGAATTTCATGAATTCATTGTTGGTAATGGCTGACTAGTACTCCATTGTGTATATATACCACATTTTCTGTATCCCTTCCTCCATTGAGGGACATCTAGGTTCTTTCCAGCTTCTGACTATTATAAACAGGGCTGCGATGAACATAGAATATCATGTATCCTTATTACATGCTGGGGAATACTCTGGGTATATACCCAGGAGTGGTATAGCAGGGTCCTCTGGTAGTATCATGCCCAGTTTTCTAAGGAACCACCAGACTGATTTCCAGAGTCCAGACTGATTGTGCCAGCTTGCAACCCCACCAGCAGTGGAGGAGTATTCCTCTTTCTCCACATCCTCTCCAGCACCTGTTTTCTCCTGAGTTTTTGATCTTAGCCATTCTGACTGGTGTGAAGTGAAATCTCAGGATTGTTTTGATATTCGTTTCCCTGATGACTAAGGATGTTGAACATTTCTTTAGGTGCTTCTCCATCATTCGATATTCCTCAGGTGAAAATTCTTTGTTTAGCTCTGTACCCCATTTTGAATGGGGTCATTTGGCTCTCTGGAGGCTACCTTCTTGAGTTTTGTATATCTTGGATATAAGCACTCTGTCCGATGTAGGATTGGTAAAGATCTTTTCCCAATTGGTTGGTTGCCATTTTGTTCTTTTGACAATGTCCTTTGCCTTACAGAAACTCAGTAATTTTATGAGGTCTCATGTTTTGTTCAAGAAATTTTCTCCTATGCCCATGTCCTCAAGGGTCTTCCCTAGTTTCTTTTCTATTAGTTTCAGTGTGTCTGGCTTTATGTGGAGGTCCTTGATCCACTTAGACTTGAGCTTAGTACAAGGAGATAAGAATGGATCAATTTGCATTCTTCTGCATGCTGACCTCCAGTTGAACCAGCACCATTTATTGAAAAGGCTATCTTTTTTCCACTGGTTGGTTGTAGCTGCTTTGTCAAAGACCAAATGACCATAGGTGTGTGGGTTCATTTCTGGGTCTTCAATTCTATTCCATTGATCTACTTGCATGTCACTGTACCAATACCATGCAGTTTTTAACACCATTGCTCTGTAGTAATGCTTAAGGTTGAGGATATTGATTTCTACAGAAGTTATTTTATTGTTGAGAATAGTTTTAGCTATCCTGGGGTTTTTGTTATTCCAGATGAATTTGAGAATTGCTCTTTCTAGCTTTATGAAGAACTGAGTTGGGATTTTGATGGGGATTGCATTGAATCTGTACATTTCTTTTGACAAGATAGCCATCTTTACTATATTAATCCTGCCAATCCACGAGCATGGAAGATTTTTCCATCTTCTGAGGTCTTCTTGGATTTCTTTCTTCAAAGACTTGAAGTTCTTGTCATTCAGAACTTCACTTGTTTGGTTAGAGTTACACCAAGATACTTTATATTGTTTGTGGCTATTGTGAAGGGTGTCATTTCCCTAATTTCTTTCTCAGCCTGTTCATCCTTTGAGTATAGGAAGGTTACTGATTTGCTTGCATTAATTTTATATCCAGCTACTTGGCTGAAGTTGTTTAACAGCTGTAGAAGTTGTCTGGTGGAGTTTTTTGGGTCAGTTAAGTATACTATCATATCATCTGCAAATAGTGATAATTTGGATTTTTGGGTTGTTTTTTTTTTCTGAGACAGGGTTTCTCTATATAGCCCTGGCTGTCCTGGAACTTACTTTGTAGACCAGGCTGGCCTCGAACTCAGAAATCCACCTGCCTATGCCTTCCAGAGTGCTGGGATTACAGGCGTGCACCACCGCTGCCCAGCAAATAGTGTTAGTTTGACTTCTTCCTTTCCAATTTGTGTCCCTTTGACCTCTTCATTTTTTCTAATTTCTCTAGCTAGAACTTCAAGCACTATATTGAATAAATATGGAGAGATAGGGGACAGCCTTGTCTAGTCCTTGATGTTAGTGGGATTGCTTAAAGTTTCTTTCCATTTAGTTTGATGTTGGCTACTCGTTTGCTGTATATTGCTTTTACTGTGTTTAGGTATGGGCCTTGATTTCCTGTTCTTTCCAAGACTTTTTAACATGAAAGGATGCTGAATTTTGTCAAATGCTTTTTCAGCATCTAATGAAATGACCATGTGGTTTTTTTTTCTTTGAATTTGTTTATGAAATGGATTACGTTGATGGATTTCCGTATATTGAACCATCCCTGCATCCCTGGGATGAAGCCTACTTGATCATGGTGAATGATCGTTTTGAAGTTTTCTTGGATTCTGTTGGCAATAATTTAATTGCGTAGTTTTGCACCGCTATTCATAAGGGAAATTGATCTAAGGTTCTCTTTTGGTTTTTGGCTCTTTCCTGGTTGATTTCTGCTTGGTGTTTCCCTGATGTTTTGCTACCTATATGACCTTTGTGTGGTTTTAGTATCAGCAAAATTGTGGCTTCATAGAATGAGTTGGGTAATGTTCCTTCTGTTTCTATTTTGTGGAATAGTTTGAAAAGTATTGGTATTAGGTCTCCTTTGAAGGTCAGATAGAATTCTGCACTAAAACCATCATGTCCTTGCTAGTTGGTATCTGTCTAGGAAATTGTCCATTTTATCCAGATACTCCAGTTGTGCTGAGTATAGGCTTTTGTAGTAGGATATGATATTTTTTTTAATTTCCTCAGTTTCTGTCTTTATTTCTCCATTTTCATTTCTAATTTTGTTAATTTGGATACTATCTCTGCGTCCTCTGGTTAGTCTGGCTAAAGGTTTATCATCTATCTTATTGATTTTCTCAAAGACACATGTCCTGGTTTTGTTGATTCTTTATATAGTTCTTTTTGTTTTTACTTGGTTGATTTCAGCCCTGAGTTTCATGATTTCCTGTCTTCTACTCCTCTTGGGTGTATTAGCTTCTTTTTGTTCTAAAGCTTTCAGGTGTGCTGTTAAGCTGCTAGTGTACATTCTCTTGCTATTTGTGATTATCTGTTCTTTTTAGGGTTTTTTCCCTGATTCTTACTCTTGAAAATTTGATACAGGACTGTTCTATATGCCTAACCCCATATATCAAACCCCAAATCTCTCCCCTACCACTCCTAAATCTCCATTTTCCAAAATGAATCCCCACTCAAACTTTTTCCCCTTCATTTGGAAGCCCCACCCAAGGGGACCCTCTGCTCTCTCAGAAACACTCTCCCTAGAACCTTAACTGGTTACCTCAGTGGGGCCTTCCTGGTTGATTGGCTTGTTGTTTCCCTAATGTTTTGCTACCTATATGTCTGTCTGTTTGTATATCTATATAACTATCTCTCTATCACTAGCTATTTATTCTATTATTCTGGTTTATTATATACCAAATAAGCTTGCTCATTCAAAACCTAATGTGTGTTTACAGTACATCATTTCTAAATAAGCAATGTCAAATTGGGAGACATTATTATGCCTGATAATCAAGGAAAGCAGAATTTCTTCTTGAACAAGTGGTTGAAATATATTGAATTTTCAAATTGACCTTTATACTGATATCCAAATGAATTTATAGTAATCTTTAGATTTTATACTCCTAAATTATCTTTATATTAATTTGTCAAAACATATGCACCATAAGTCATCTAACTTAAAAACAATGGTATGTATTCATGAGGTTAAATTACTTCTATAATCATTTGATAGAACACATAATTAGTTATCCTCTATGTGTGCAGTGTGTATGTATCAGGAATTTTGGTGATACATGTTTTTATTGTATGCCTGAATTATATTGATTAAATGTAGGTGTGGATAGATAATAGATAGATAGATAGATAGATAGATAGATAGATAGATAGATAGATAGATAGTGTCTCTTTTGTGGTCATAGATGCTGAGTATTCATGTTTATCATGGCCATGTCTCATCTAGAAGACTGTATTTTAAAGTACTCCTTTACCTCTCTCAGTCTTGTCACCACCTCTTCCAAAATGCCCCCAGGGTAGGTGACATAAATGGTCCTGTTTTCCATTTTTAAAATGTCCTTTGGGTGGTGTTAACAGTAGATGCTGCTGCTATTGTCCTCTCTAGTCACCTCTTGTGAAAAGTGAGGTCTAGAGGTAGCTCATAATTAATGTGTGTATCACAGCTATGCACTTCCCTGACTCTGTTGTCAGTGTTGTCCCCCAATCAGACATTGAAGTGCAGATGCAATATATGACGGTCAAATTCAGGGGGGTATGGGCTCTTCATTCTTCTTGCCTGAATTGAAAACTTGAACCACTTAGAGAATGCATTCACAGAAGTACAAATTAACAGTACAGTCCACAATAAAGTAATCAGCTCCTTTGCAAAGAAGAGAGAGAAAGTGGAATGAGATTCTTGATAATAAGGTCTTTCTTTATTGTAATTCATATTTTGTAGCATACAATATTAAGTAAACAAAGAAAATTCAAAATGGGTGGACAGGAGCGTCTCAGTGATTTTAGGAGTGAATTTTGCCTCAAATGTTATTGTTAATTTAAGAGTTACAGCACTATATTTCCTAAATTACCTATTGAAGTGTGAGAAAATTTCAATCTGACTAAATCAAAAACCACTGGATGGATATTTAACAGGCATTCACTGCATCTCTGATTCTTTTCTTTCTATTTTGAGGAAAAGTCTCCCATTGTCCAGGGTGCTCTTAAAATGCTCTTAAATCCTGACCATTCTGCCCTTTCTCTCTAAAGCTCAGTTGCATTCATGCACCTACCACACTGGGCTCATTCACTATATGTCTAAAACTACAGACCTAGTAATAAGTGTAGACAAAACTGTAAAAAAAACAATATGGCACCCTATACAACTGTAGAACACTAGGAATTTACCCTGAGGCACCTGTATGATTGTGGAGAAGTTGGAAATTATGAGAGCTATAATTCTCACCTATGAAACATTTGTTATGTTTCCAAACATACAAATATAATCTCTCATGTTTTGATGAACTATATTTGCTTTTGAACTTGTCAACTCTACTGCTTAAGAGTTATTTCTGGGAGATTGTAAAATAATCTTTAATATTTGTAACCTTTATTTCAAGACTGTTTTTAAAGTACATATTCTATCTACCAGTCTTTATAAACTTCTTGCTATTAGATAGATAGATAGATAGATAGATAGATAGATAGATAGATAGATAGATAGATATTGTGATTCATCATTGTTGAATTGAATTTTATTTTCAAAATTGTTATATTGAAATTTGTCCTTAACCTAATGAAATAGGCTATGTGTTCAGTGTTTGCCTGTAGAAGTAATGATTTCCACCAAAAACTGGGGCTCTGAGAATTATAATTTGTTTATCACTTGAGTCCAAGATTTAAATGCCACCTTGTGTAGGAATATCTGTATTATTTCTGAGCATTTATCACCCCGACAAGAGACAGTCCAGTGAGAAAGCTTTTTCATCTACTGACTACTGGACATCCTTCCAGGCTCCTCCCTTCTCTGGAGTGAATAGTCTCTCTGATATAGTGCTTTTTATTCTGTATAGTAACCAAGAATGAAGTTATGAGAAGGGTAAAGGGGGAAAGCCTAATTCACTGATGATCAAAAAGTCCAAACAGCAGCATGGCTGCGCTGGGCCATGAATTCTATTTGCTCTGCATTGCCAGTAGCTGGCGTTCCTTACTGTAGTCGCTGTTTTCGTCCTTGGTCCCATCAATGGTACCATCTGGATGCATCTGCAGGAAATATCCCTGCTGGCTGAATAACCTTGTCACAATCCCTTTCAGCTGGGGTTCTGTAAGACAAGATGAAATAATTATTTGCTTTTTTAAATTTTGTTTATAAAAGTGCACACTTGCAAGTTGTTAAATACATTCTGTAACTAAATGCATAAATGCTTGTGTCATAAATATTGAAATTAGCATTTTAGTGTAATAGATGTGCTTTTCTCCTTCCTACACACAGAACTGTAATACTTTGAAAAATTGCATCACATATAAGTAAATATTAAAGCTAATTATAGTTAGAAATACAGACATGTTAAAAAGTGAATTATTGCCCCCTATTCTACATATGGTATCTTCCTGCAAGATGAACCCGAGTTTATGGTTATATTTCAGCATCACTGAAAAGGCAAAAATATCATCATAACCCTCAGCTTCCTGGTGTCATAATTGGGGCCTCAGAGATTTTCATTTCTGCTGGATCCCAAGGCACCTGTCAGAAACTCTTAGTTTTTTAAAAACTCTGATCAACCAGAAAGACCTACAAATAAAACAAAAACTGTGAGGGGGTGAGATGCTCAGTTACTAGCCCTTCACCACAGAGGGGCCAGCCAAACTCTCTTCATCCCAGAGATGCCTGGCCAAACTCACTTTGCCAATACAAAGCAAAAGAAAACAACAAAACAAAGGAAAATGCATAATCACCATTTCCTGTAAAAAAAAAATACATAAATGGTCCTCACTTTTAAGCGTTTTATACAAGTAAAGTGAAATACTTTCTATAGCACATGTATAGTTATGTATATCAGCTAATACAAATATTTACAGCTTTCTTAAAGCTGTAAATTGTGGTGGTCCCTACAGCAATAACCTGCTTTCTATGAGCTCACCATCATTCCGTCTCTAGTGCTGGATGAAAATTATCTTAAGATATATACACCTCTAATTGTTTCATAAAACATGCATGTAGTAAGTTAGTCTGAGGCTGTTTATATTGGAAATGTTGGCCCCTATGACATGATTGACCCCAGAGACAAAAGAGTCCACACATAGATTCATGTGATGCTATGTGACCTTGTCCCCAAGTTATTCCTGAATGGTGAATAATAAAGACACCTACAGCCTATAGCTGGGCGAAATTGAGATAGATGGGGCTTAGTGTTCTCAGCCTTGGGGTCTGAAGAGAATGTGAGGGAGAGAGAAGAAGGGGGGAGAAAGGAGAAGCCACCATGGGGTAAGAACCACACATAATGACCTTGTGGTTTGGCTAACTGGAGTTAAGAGCAGCGCAGATGACATGTGGCCAATCATATAGTGGGATTATTAGCTGGAAAATAGACATGATAACATAGAGGATAGATATCATCCCAGCTCTAGTGCTGTTTAAGGCTTATTAAAAATTAAATATCCAGAACCAGGGGCCACTCTGGTTCTGGAAAGACTCAGTGAAACAGTATTCGGCAAAACCAGAACGGGGAAGTGGGAAGGGGTGGGTGGGAGGACAGGGGAAGAGAAGGGGGCTTACGGGACTTTCGGGGAGTGGGGGGGCTAGAAAAGGGAAATCATTTTAAATGTAAATAAATTATATCGAATAAAAAAAATTTAAAAAAAATTAAATATCACATGTGTCTTTTATCTGGGAACTGAATAACCAAAGGCAGAATAGAAACCCCAGATTGAGATTAAGCAGAACCACAACACATAAGAAAAAATGTCAATTGCTCTCTCTGCTGTTATAAACTGAGGCAAATGATAGAAACCATAGAATTGTTTTGAAGTCAAGGATGGTGTCTATGGAAGGACAATCACTGAATTTATGCCTATCAGCTGAAGTTTTTGTACTTATTCAATCAATGTCAGCTAACAATTTCCTTTTTTCGAGTTCTGAGAATACACCAGGCAAACTGAATGCTTCATTGATGTTTAGTTCTAACAGGAATCCACTATGTGACGTGATGGTCATAACTGAAAACACAGGGTAATGGGGTGACATCAAGGTGTCCAAAGGAACAAAAATGATACAAAGAAAATCAGAAATGAGCAACACAGGATAAATACAGAGCTGAATTTGAAAGAGGCATTCTGGATAATAGTTACCTATCCTCTTGTAGTAAGTTAAATGTTTTTAATTTGTAGATCTAAATTTCCTTATCAATACAATATGGAAGTCAAAGTGAACCTTGGTTCCCTTCCATGTCCCATTAGTGACAGGATTTGTCATCAATGCTTATCCTCCATGAATACACTGAGCCCTAAATGCATACCAAGGCTATGTCAGAGACAAACACAGCTATGTAACAAATGACTACACCCATCTGTGATGAGGCAGCATGGTTGGGAAGGGACTTCTGGTATGATCCACTCATCTCTAGGTCTGAATGGGGACATGGGACCCATCCGAAAGCTCCAGCTTTCCAGAAGTCCTAAAGAAACAATAAGTCACCTGAGTCTCTGTTTCTCACCTGGATTTAAAAAAAAAAATGAATTACTAAGGCTATAATCCCAGAGAATGTCAAATGGATAACAAGGTAACAGTATGAACTAGAAAACTCCATAAACCTATAAATCCTAATTAACACATAAAGTTTCAACTCTGACAACCAAGGAAGCCACAAGGGTGAAGACAGCACTCTGAGAGCAGACTCCAGGCCTCCTGGGTCTGTTCTGGTGAAACTCTGGCTGAACTTGGGAAGGTACAATGTAAACGTAAACGACAGGCTGAGAATAAACAGAAAGAAAATGACAGAGGGAATGTGACAGCGATCTCTCAGTCCATGTCTTTTTGATAAGCTTAAGGTCACTTTGCGAGGTCTAGGCTTCTTTGGTAAGGAGATGCATGGCATCTTACTCATTAAAGCCTGCAAATTATTGTTTGTTTTCTTCATGCTCCTCTTTCTCCATCTGCAATTAAACACGGCTTTTGCCATGGTGACGTTATCCCCCTGTTGGGACTCTGGGAGTTCAGGTTGGTAACTCTTGTTCAGAATAATGAGCACCAGACCTTTCTGCCACTTCCCTGTGCCAAGAGCAGTGAGGACATAGACATGAATCTGAGGTTTAATTATATGATGATCTAGAAACGCAAATGCCCTGCACTACAGAGATTTCATAGGAGACCAGCACATCTATTGAACATGCCCAAAGCCCATCACAGACCATTGCAAGCTGTACAGACCACCTGAAAAGCACTACCCCATTCTGTTATCTCAATCCCCACCAGCCCTTCTATGCTCCAGCCCTTCTATGCTCCAGCCAAAAATAGCCCCTCTAGAAAGGCAAAAGCGAGGGGCTTGTGGGGGAAGGGGGTATCTTACTATACTTGACAGAAATACTAAATACTTAAGCACTCGTTTCAGGATATAATGCATTCTGTGCAGATTTACAAGCATGTTCTTTGTCAGTCTCAAGGTTGCTTAGGAACCTAAGAGATGGGGGTGGGGTTTTGCCTAGTCTATCTCTCAGGGAGTTCCTAGCCTAATGGATAAAACATCCAATGCAGTAATGTTGGTAGAGAGATATTAGATGAATGAAGTAATGTGGCATGATGACCCCTGAAGCATGGACTAATTTTGTCTATGTTAGGCATATATAATACTGCCACTTGAGGAATGAGTAGGCTGTCCTCTCCAGAGTGTGTATGTATTCATATGTCTAGGAATGTATGCATATATGTGTACATATGTTCCCAAGTATGTGTTGAGAGAGGGTGGAATGATAGATGATAGATAGATAGATAGATAGATAGATAGATAGATAGATAGATACATACATACATACATACATACATACATACATGCATGCATACATACATACATAATACGTAGATACATAGCTACATAGATATGTAGATACATAGATACATAGATAGATAGATAGATAGATAGATAGATAGATAGATAGATGGATAGATAGATAGACAGATAGATTGATTCAGGGGTTAGTGAGGAGGTCCAAGAACAACTTCAGTATTGTTACTCAGGCACCACTGCCTTCTTCTTTTCTTGAAACAGAGACTCTTACAGGCCCAGGCCTGCTACATAGTCTATGCTGGCCAGCCAATGAGCTCCAGAAATCCCCTTCTGTCCACCTCTTCAGCGCTAAGGTCGTGAGAGCATGCCACCAAGCTCAGGGTTCTCTACTTGAACTCTGGGGCTAAGCAATCACCACAGCCTAGGAGTGGAGAATTTTCATCTGAAAAAAAAAAGCAAAAACAAAAAACAAAAAGCAGAAAACAAAACCAAATATGAACTGAGGCATTCCAAATAGAAAACACAGAGAGCCAACTCTGCCAATGATACAGTACAGATAAAACAGAGTGTAAGTTCACAAATGCAGCCATACAAATGAGTGTGCCCAGCAAATGTTTATGGATCAAGAGTAAATTTAACAAAATTGAGAAATTTAATAAGTCATCACAATGAATATTAATGAATTCTTTACAGTTTAACAATGTTTAGATAAAGAAGTATGTTATTCCATTATTTTTTCTGTCCTTTAATAAACTGATGGCTGAATTCTCTAATAGCAGCAGAGGAGTTAGTCTGTTGCCTTTTATACTCTGGAGTGGAAGAGGCAATACCTCTAGCATTTCGCTGAAATCCATTTCCTCCTTTTCCTGGGCACCCAGCTCGACCATATGTCCTAGCCTGCCTTGCAATTAGGCTTGGCAGATGAGAGAGTGTCATATGGAATGTAAGTGGAAGTGATATGTGCCATTTCCAGGCCAAAGCTCTCAAAAGCAAACATCCTCTGCCACCCTCTCTCTGGATTAAGACGGCTAAGCCCTAGGGGGATGCTGGAGCAATGGAATGGAAGAACGCTGTGCCCTGAATAACCAATAGAGAAAATCAGACAGCTATCAGACATACCCACCTTGGGCAATGGCGTAAATAACAAACAAATTTCCACCGGTTCTGTGTGGTGGCTTTCTTCTAATGAGAACAGGATGGAAAGGAAGGGAGGGGTGATTTTACTGAAACACAACAAAGTTCTGCCTCAGCCAGGTGACCAAAGATAACAACAACTAGAATGAGCCGTGGTGGGAGCTTGTGTTGCTGGTGATGAACAGAGATGGCACTTCACCTCTGTGACTTTTTATCAAAAATGTATAACCTCTAACTATGAGAGAAACACAGGGCAGACTGCAATCAATGGGCACTGAACTCTTGACTCAAACCTCTCAAAAGCCTTAAGGCCATCAAGGAAAAGGAAACAGAAAATGTCATAAACAAGACTAGAGAGGGAATAAAAGAGGGCATGACAATTAAATGTAATGTAGTATTTCGGAGCTAAAAATATTAGTGGGCTTAAAATGAAGGAAGCTAAGAGGCATGATGGCACATGCCTGTGGTAGCAGAGCTTGGTAGGCTGTGGCAGGAGCAAGTGTTGGGTGACTCTGCCAAATGGACAGACAGACAGACAGACAGACAGAGAAGTAAAGAGAAGTGAAAGGATGGGAGAGAGAGGAAGATCTGAATAAAGTTTAGATTTCAGTACATCATAATGCATCAAAATTAACTCTTAATTGTGATAAATGTCTCAGAACGATGAAAGGCATTAATAAGGAAAATAGATGTTAATCATACGGGAACTATATTACTGTAACTTTTCAATCAAAAACCATTATAAAAATAGTCAAGTTAGGGATGCATATCTATAATTCCAGTGATTGGGAGGTGGAATCTAAAGGATGAGGAGTTCAAGGCCAACCTTATAACAAATTCAAAATCATCCTGAGCTATGTCAGACTCTGCCAAAAAAGGGAAAAATCCTATTAACAAACACACAAAAGGGTTATCACAGTTGAAATTATAGAAATATCTTTCTCTGAATCCTATAAGAGGCTAGGTAAGGACAGAGGTAAAGGGCCTATAAGATCCCATGCCTAACAGGTCAGTTTCAAGAGAACGTTTGAATTCAGGGATATTCTGAAAACGTGATACCAGAGAAAGCTTTCTAGATATTCCTGATGGCTTGACTAGCAATGCCTGTCAGCAGCTACGTAGGAGCATGATGGAAACTGGAGCAGAGATTGATCCTGGGGACATGGTCCCCTAGCTTGGGATGAATAGCAAACTGCAGGATAGAGAGTGTATCTTAGAAATGGGAAGAATGTGACATCCGATGCTTTCTTCATTGCTTCATCCTGTTTTGTTCTTAGTTCTTGGAGCAGGATTTGTACTGGTGCAGCCCGGTCTAGATAGCCAAGCTGCTCTCAAACTCAAGCAATAAGCCTGTCTCAGTTTCCATAGTGATAGGCTTACAGGTGTGAGTCCCCACAGGCAGATCTTACATCATTTTCAAGATAGAAGCTAATTAAGCAATAAACAAACTGAGGCTCAAAGGTCAGAAAACGGATTTTCACTACAGTCACCTAACTTCCCCACAGAGGCGTGACCATAAAGAAAAATGCACTTTCTATATAAATAGCATCCTCTTCTTTCCAAAGAGCAGACAAGACATATTCCTTATCTTGAGTATGCAGTAGCCATGAAAAAAGAGAAAGGTGAGGGAGAAGAGTCTGGAAGGCAGGGCAAGGTGGAACTATCTTGCTGTGAATTAGTTACTGGAGTCCCAGTTTGTCACTGAAAAGTAAGGGCAAAAAATATTTGACTCACAGAGCAGAAAATTGTATAAGTGTAGTTTGGTTTGGTATGACTTGGCTTTATAGCTCTAATACATCTTATTCCATCAACTGTATTTTATTTATTTCACTGTTCATCTGTGGCAATTTGTAGAGAACAGCTACTTGTATGTAAGCATTTGTGAATGGTGTAGGAAGGGGAGGATAAAGAAAGAAGAGGGGAAAAAAACCTCTGTGTACTCTGAGAATACATGTTTTTGTACTAAAATTAGGTTGTATTCAGATAGGACAAACTTATCAATATTTGTCCCCCAAATTAGCAGATATGCGTCCATGTAAACTCTACTCTAAAATTAAAAGGAAACACCACTTGGATCAAGATGTAACTGGAAGGCCGATTAGATTAGCTGTTCTTGTTCCATTAAGTAGCTATGTGCTGAGCCCATTTCCCTCCTCATAGCATGCACTCCTCTGCACTGTCCTGGTGAGCCCATGAAGCCTATATTTACTGCTAATAACAAGTACCACTTATTCTCACCTCATTTTACAAGCAAGATTACTGACCCCCCCACACACACACTAAAGATATATTTCTTCCACCCAGGTCCCAAAGCTCTAAAGGATGAAGTGGGGTAGACTCGTGCACCTAGGGTACCATCACTCTCCAGCACTGTTGAGTCAGTTATTTTAAAAAGGGCCACAGGAGAAAAAGACCATGTCCAGAAGAAAGCAAGCAAAAGTAAGGAGGGTTCAAAGGACTAGTGTGTGAAGACTGGCTGAGTGCGCGGTCTTTGTGTATCCTTAAGAACCAGGGAATTGCAGGATGCCTAGACTGCCTTCATATGCTGGAAAGGGGAAACAAATGATGAGCATCCAATTGGGTGAGCACTTCCATAGGATGAGCACCAGGGCCAATGAGTGGAAGCTACAGCAAAGCAGATCCAAAAGATGCTCTGAAAAGGGTCATCAAAGAGGACAGGTTGCCTGGGAAAAGAATGCTTTCTCCCAATGGGCAGGAAGACTCCAGGTCAGAGCACAGTAAAGGACATGGGCATTCTCAAAGGATGAGCAACTTGAATGATGGTCCTTCCGGATCCTGATGTAACCAGGAAGTTTGGGGTGAACCAATGACTGCTAAATACAACTTCCCTTTTCTGGTCCCTTAGCCTATGCTTTCAAGAGTGAACTGAAAAAAAAAAAAACTGCTTACCAATACAAAGTTCTTCAGTAAGGTTAACACACACACACACACACACACACACATACACACACTCAATCTATAATTTATGAGTGGGTCTTCTGTGTTATGGTTTAGCACCTCCCACTTAAAACAACTGACATTGTAGAGACTATTGAATGAGTTTTGTCAAGTGCTTCTGGAGTCTTCTATCACTGTAGATTTGAAAAGTAGAGTATTGGAGTTGGAGATTATTCATTACAATAGTGTGACCAATCATACCTAAAGGGTACAGATGAGGATATATTAGCAAATCATAAATCAGAAATGAAAGATAATACAACACTTGAAAATGACTAGAACTCATCTGCACCTTGGGCAAAGCACAAAAATCACAGCCTTAATGAGCTACGGTTATTCATTAAAAATGCATGCTCTTTAGTTAAAGGAGAAACAGCCTGGAGGCCCCTCATTCACCACACAGTACACTGTAGACTAAAGGAGCACCTTCACGAACTGAAGCATGAGGCTGAGGATGCGTCATTGGAGCCTGACAGGATCTGCTCCAAAGTTTATAGAGAGCTACTTCCTGTCAGGAGTCCTAGTGTCTGCATCAGAAAAACAAGATGCAGAACACCAGCAGCAGTTACCCACCTAAGGAATGTGGATGTCCTTACTAAGCATGAGTTATTAAAAGTATATTCAAAATCTGTGTATAAATATGTTCTCTCCTTGAGCTGGTACTAATGGTTCAATTTAAACACACACACACACACACACAAGCCTTGACTTCCATGAGGTTGATTCCTGGTTCAAAAAAATTCCCAATATGGCTAATTTCACACAGTTACTTGACATGATAAAACATGAAATTGGAGCTAAGAAGACACCATCTCAACTGACCTGACTGAATCAAACAGAGGCCAAAAAAAAAACAAACCAAAACCCCAATAACAAAAAAACCAAACCATGAAGCATAAAGCTTAGTAAGAAATAGAATAAAGAAACCGATAAATAGATAAATCCTTAATCAGGACTTGCTAAAGCACTGTAATTGAAAATAAAGGCAATGGAGAAAAACTTCACATACCAGAGAGGAGTGTGCTGTGGAGATCAGTTAAGAAACGGACTCCTACAGCCCCATGTCAAGAGCCAGAGAAAGCTACTATGAAATATCCCAGGAATTAGAGAGTAAGTGCGAAGTGTTTCTAAACTTGAGGAAATTGGTGCAGATCAGGTCAGATTAGAGCCTCACTGAGGAGTCAGCCTTCCTCCATGGTAAGAGTGCACAAAGCACAGGCCTGTCGCTGTTAATTTCAGTAATACATGACACACAGCTATGTCTGGTCATCATTTTCCATGACTGCTTCTATACTACAACCAAGGATGCACACTTGCAACAGTGGAGCCGAGCATATTTACCTATGGGACTCTACACAGAGAGTTTGTCAACCCTTACTTCACAACCCTTGTTTCTAGAATTCCTTTTGTTCTAAATCCACAGCCTCGGCCTTCCTCTTAACCCAGGACTCCACATCAGGTAGATCACCTGTGGGATCTTACCAGATACCGGAAGTAAAATTCATCTTCTGCCTCAGCATTTGCTCATACACAGGTTAACAGAGGAGTCATGGTTACAGCTGCTTGATAACCTCTCTCTCTCCTCTCCTGCTCCCTCTCTCTTTCTCCTCTCTCTCTGTCTTTCCCTGTCCCTATCTCTCAGTCTCTCTCTCTCCATCTTTCTTTCCCTCTGCCTTTCTCCATCTGTCCCTCTGTCTCTTGTATCTTTCTGTCTTTCTGTCTCTGTGTCTCTTTCTCTATGCCTCTGTCTCTCTCTGTCTCACTTGCCCCTCTGTCTCTGTTTATCTTGCTCAATCTCTCTTCCTCTATCTTTCCTTCCATCTCTCTCCCTCTGTCTCTCTCTGTATATCTTTCTGTCTCTGTGTCTCCCCCCTCTTTCTCCCTGTCTGTCTGTCTCTGTCTGTCTCTGTCTCCCTTTGTGTCTCTGTCATCTGTCTCTGTCTGTTTCTGTCTCTCTGTCTGTCTCTGTCTCTTTGTCTATGTCTCTCTCTGTCTCTGTGTCTCTGTCTCTGTGTCTGTCTCTCTCTCTCTCTCTCTCTCTCTCTATATATATATATATATATATATATATATATATATATATATCTGAACTATGATCATCTCAAGGCAGGAACTTTAAATCATTTAGTAGTCTTGTTGGCTTTCATCACAGTACCAGGCCCTGGGAGAGTGGCTAGTGTTCAAACATCCAAACATGGAATGAGTAAGTTATAGCTGGCATTTTCCATTGTCACCTGTGACTTTCAGAGAAGCTCATTAATAAGAAAGAGCCATTCACAGCCCTTTAATGCTATGCCTGCAGCCTTCACGGGGCAGCATCTGACGGGCACAGCAGCAGCCTCCATAATCTGTGCCTCCAAAGCATGGAGCTGCCTCGCTCTTCAAGAGGAATCAAGTGACCTTGAGACAGGCAATCCATAACCTTCATGCTGCCTCAAAGCTAAATGGAAAGAAACATACATCTTTTCAGGAGTGTCCTCTTCCTGAGGATGACAGCAAGGTAGAAAATTGACCTAAGACATAAAGCTCCAATAGGGATGAGATTTTTGTAGTGAGCCAGCTTCATTCCTCATAACATAGCCCCCTTCCCTTCATTGTGCTCATGAAAGTTTAAAATAACTCAAACACCACTTACTGACTTCCGACATGCGTGAGGTGTCGGTACACAGATGAGCAAGAGGCACTTCCTGCCTGGAAGGCACCCACGGCTCATCAGGGAGGCTCACACACAACCAATCATTCCACTAGCAAACATGAAAAGTGCTGTCATACGTAACAAATAAAATGCCACAGATTCACAGAGCGCGGAGGCTAATTTTACCCGGGGATGGCAGGTTGTGAGACAAAAGGCAGTCAAGAAAGAATTTGACAAGGAAATCCCATTTTAGATAGCCTTGAGGAGGCAAGAGAATTTTTGCTTCTGGCAGAAGCAACCATGCATTTAATATGTTCAGAGGCTCTGAAGACACATGGTGGTCAGCGTGTGGGGAGATAATTTTAGGGTGCAAATGTCACTGGAGCGGACAGTGGAAAGAACCCAGGAACATCTGGAGGACTGTACACAAATACAATGCTTTAAGCAAATAAGTTTTATTTCATCCTTTACACATGAGATCTACATCATTTTTACTATGTGTCCTATATGTTCAAAAACTTAATCTACTTCTATATATGTGTACTTTTTATAGCCCTATGCATGTATGTCTATCCAAACTGTGTATATGTGATGAGTCAAAGAACACATTTTAAAATACATCAGTACTAGTCATAAAAACAACATCTTTCCATATACAGAAGGGCTATCCTGGCTGAAACTCTTCAAGGAAGATGTCTTCTGGCAACAGAGAAAACATAAGAGTTTTGTTTTAGTTTTTTAAAAGACAGTGGAACAAAATGATGAAGACTTTGAAGGCTTTTGTTTATGCTTTTCAGAAGGCTGCATTGTATGTTGTGCTATCATTGTGTGCTGTGCTATCATTGTGCTGCACTGTGTGCTGTGCTATGGGCCCAAAGGTAAAGATGTCCACAAAGACCTAGTCTTCCTGGGAATATCCTCTTTATGTTTAAGGAAATGAAGGCTGGTAGATGTGAGGTCTTTTTCAGCTGCTGAAAGATACCAAGCTTTTTCCTCCCCAAGCCCAAATCCACCTCTGCTTCTAAGTGAACCCCCGGGGTGAAGTACACTTTTATAAGGAGGCCATTTCCAGCATGAGAAATAATTTCTTGCTTCCTAGGAATCTCTGCTAAGACAGGGTAGTCTGGGTGTGTTGATCTCACTGGGTCACAGATCATTGCTGTACCAGCTGGTTTTGTGTCAATATGACACAAGCTAGAGTCATCAGAAAGGAAGAAGCCTCAGTTGAGGAAATGCCTCCGTGAGATACATCTGCAGGGCATTTTCTAAATCAGTGATCAATAAGGGCCCAGGCCCTTGTGGGTGGTACCATTCCTAAGTGGCCCTGGGTTCTATAAGAAAGCAGGCTGAGAAAGGCATGGGGAACGAGCCAGTACATCACACCCCCCTATGGCATCTGCATCAGCCCCCCCCTCCACCTCCAGGTACCTGCCCTGCTTGAGTTCCTGCCTTGACTTCCTTCAATGATGGACTACAATGTGGCAGAGTAAGCCATATAAACCCCTTTTCCCCCAACTTGCATTTTGGTTACTGTGTTTTATTGCAGCAATGGAAACTCTAACTAAGACACAGTTTTCTCAGATAACCCTCCAGAGAGACAAACCTGGGAAGAATATATAGCTTTGGGCAGAACATGAAATGCACAGTTCACAATTGGTATAGGGATTCTTGGGCACACACACCAAGAGATAATTCAAACCTGAAGATGACCTCAGACTTCAGAGTTAAGTTCTGGAAGAACTATTCAGTAAGATCTAATTCAAGTCTTCCTTTACAGGTGAATAAGGAAAATACCACAGAGAGGGGAAAGCGTGATGCTGCACTCCTTTAATCCCCCAAGTCAGAGATCTCTAATCCTCACCATGACCCTCTGTCTTCTACTCCTGGAAATGAAAAGCATTTTTCATATCTCCACAAAAAACCCTGGGCTTTTCTCAAACTGCCTGTGCAGAGTCCAGAAAGCTATTTCATTTCCTCAAGCACAAGGCATACTTTACTTCTTGTGTAACAGATGATCATCAGGCCCCGAATCTGAAAGCCTCCCTACAGATTTAAGAGCACACATTATAATACATAGCTAGGACACAGCCACAATTATAATGTAGACTATCAAGATGCAGTCCATACAGATAAACATATGGTTAGGACCCATAAAATTGGAAAGATAGCAAATGTCCCACTGACAGGACTTTATGTGAATTGCAACATTGTGTTCTTACAGAAATAATGACAAAAGGCAGGCACTAGCACTAGGTATATGAATGTCTGTATTTTTAAAGAAACTGGGGAAGAAAACAAGAAACTAGAGCTAAGCCACAGAGTTAATAACCACCAGACACAGGCTTGAAGGACGATATCTTGGCTGAACGTTCCCTACTAATCACAAAATGTTTTTCCAAGTATAATATGCAGGCTTAATCTCTCTTCTTCTTTAACTGCCATCAGTCCAGGAAAACGACGGAGGAAGAGGCAAGAAGAAAATGGCGACCATTTATCTGAAGCTGGAAACAGCTTTTGGCCTCCTGGCACAAACACAATAAAATGAAAAGAAAAAAGAGGAGGGAACATAGACACCTCTGGGCTCTGGGAAAGTGCTCTATAATTGGCCTGGAGAAAAATCTGTTACTTGTTACTCTTAAAGTTCTTTTTTTACAGATACATCTTCTAACACCAAAAAGAAATGAACAGTGTGCATTATCTGGGAGAGGTGACACTTGACAGCTGCCTGACATCACAGTTCATACAAATGTTGATTCTTTCCCAGACTGCCCTGCATTTCCAATGAGAAAGTCCAGGGAATTCCCTGATATTCCCCAGATCCAAATAACACATGTGTGAAATGAAATTGTGATAAAATATGATTTTCATTTATCATTTTTTTTACACCAAACTCTCTGTTGATTGGGCCAGTTGACTAATCATAATAACTTCTCGTATTATGCAGCACTGAGACCTAGCGGGTACCATCCATCAGTCAGGAGGGTGCAACCCTCAGGTTCCATGCTAGCAAGTTCAGAACAGGAAGTGTCCACTATGGATGTTCAGCTCACAGGTTTCCAGACATCCTAGCTGATCCCAAATGCCAACTCTGTCTAAAGCTACCACTGCTGTCCAGCCTATGACAGGATGCTGACTACCTCATTACCAACACTCTTTCCAAACAACACTGCAATTGAGGTAATATTTTACAATATAAATTGGCTTATGCCACTCTCCTGCTGAAGTCCTTTAACAGCTTCCTATTTCATTTATAATAAAACAGCAAACCCTTACCATAGCCTGGAGAGTTTTGTACCATCTGGCTCCTCCTGCTGTCCCATCGCATCTCAATTTACTCTGCCTGGCTCACTGGGCTCTAGGCACAAACCCTTCTCCCCATTCAGGTCCAGGGATATCTGTTCCTCTACTTCCTTATGCCCGCATTGTGCATTGACTTCTTGAGATAAGTAGCAGTCGTTTTACAGATCGGCTGCACAGGCCCCAGTCTAAAGTTACCTCTACATACATGTTAGTGCAGTTTCCCTTCTCTGCATGCATCCGGATTTATCAGTAAATAATTTCTATGCATTGTTCAACATCTATCTCTACATCTAGACAGTAGCATCTATAACAAAATGGCTGTCAACACAATTTAGTACTCAAAGTTCTTTAATAAACTGAGCTCATCTCTCTGGGCTTCAGGCTCCATCTATAGGATGACAGCCTTAGGAAAGTTCAGTAGCTATAGAGTCAGATCCAAGAAACCCAGAGAATTCTAAGGTAAAAACAGATGCGTGCAAGCTATTTACAGCAAGATGAAGAGTTTTTAAATAGATGAGAATTTCCCAGCACTGTACGTTGGGTAATATTTAAAACTTTTCAGTTAAATTATAAGTGTTATACACTGAGTGTGTGCAAACAATTGATTTCTTGATAATCTAGCACTCAGAAAGGAATTTAAAGTATTTATCAATATAAACAGCACACTTTGAGATGGAGACATGTGTGAGATGCTAGAGCCCATATACATTTGGAAAGCTCTCAGGACAAGTCCAGCACGAGTATGATGAACTGCCACACTGTGTGTGACTGCAGAACTATAAAGAAGGGAAAGGCGAGAATACGCTCCCAAGTAGCTGTTCTAGTTCCAGACAGTTTGAGACTAATAGCTCTCTTCTCTCATAGTAAACTGCTAGAAGCACACTTTAGGGTCGAAGACAGAAGTGATTGGTTGGACCACACTTTTGAATGTTCTCAACCCTGAGGTAGATGACAGTGCACCTTTAGTAGCCATAATCCATTTTAAAAATCACAAGCACTTTTACATTTATATGGTACATACCCCATTAAGAACCATAAACAGAAACTAGAGAGATGACTCTACAGTCACTGCAGAAGACCTGAATTCAGTTCCCAGTACCCACATGGCAGCTGAAAACCATCTGTAACTCCAGTTCCAGGGAATCTGATGCCTTCTTCTGGCCTCTGCAGTCTCCTGCACAAATGTGGAACCATATACACACCTCAGATACACACATACACTTAAAATAAATATTTTAAAAGAACAATAAACACTAAAATATAGGTAGAATTGTTCCGTTTCACAGAAACAAAACTAGAAGAAAGGGCATTTATTTGATGTTTTTGTCCCAGTCAAAAGAAAACTGGTTCAGTTTTAGAATGTTGGATCCTCTCCCCCTCAAAATAGAAAGCTTCTTATAAGTGTTTATCACACAATTGATTCTGCATATGGATCTTCCTTGTTGTCATAAATGGGAAATCAATTGGATAGGATGTTCTTGGAATCTTTCCTTTTAATTAGGATATTGACTGCCTAAGGAGTTCTTGATGTACCGTTGTATGTAGCAATTGGTTCTGTGGTTGTCATTTTTACTTTCATACAATAATTTTACCTAATCACCAGCCATTCCAAATATTTTATCGGCAAATATTCTGGGCATGGGAGAAGAATAAAACTCACAATGATGGGTGTCCTGAAGCTATCACTTTCCATAAGTAAAAGAACTCTAAGGATATGGGCTTCTTAGGTCCCCATGGTCTAGAGAGCAGGCCCAGCCCCACAGTCCAGAGAACAGACTCCCATCCACATTGACTCTCAGATATCCAACCACTCCACGCAAATCATCAAACACTAGCATGCTGTCCAATTGCATCGAACCATTTCCCAGAATCCAAACAGGACAGGCTTCCCTGCTAACGTCATTACTTCCCTAACTGGACCTGAACACACTTCTGAATTTGCAATGCAGACAGACTTCCAGTTCACAATTCTGTTGCCTTTCTCCTTCTATCCACAAAGCATGCCTAATGCAGTTTTGTCTGCTATACATCTCTGCATAAAAGGTACACATATCATTCAGTGACTTACTTAATTCAGTATTACATATCATTCAGTGCCTACTTCATTCAGTACTATATTGATAGATTTGGATTTTGAGTTTTCATCCGATCTGGAAATTCCTCCAACAGATGACCACAAGCATCGTGATGATCATTGTGATCTGACTGACTTGTTTCTGCCTTATCTCTCAGCTTCTGTTTTCTATTCCTCATGTGCTTCTTGACTTTATCATCCTTATATTTCCTCATTTTCATTATCTTCTCCTTACTCTTCCTCTAGTTTTTCCTTATCTTAATTTGGAATTTTCCTTATCTTAGTTTGGTTTCTGTATATTTCTCTGTGTCTGTCTTTCTGTTTCTGTGTGTGTCATTCTCTGTCTCTCTGTCTCTCTCACTTTCTCTCTGTCTCAGTCTTCGTCTCTCTGTCTGTCTCTTTCACTCTGTGTGTGTGTGTGTGTGTGTGTGTGTGTGTGTGTAACAGACTTGCACAGATTGGCCTCCAATTCACTATGTGGACAAAGAGGACCTTGAACTAAATACTGATCCTCCAACTTCTCTTCTTTTGCAGCACTGGGGTGACTGGTATGCACCACCCATGCTGGTTACCCTTTCATAAATTTACATGAATTTCTAGCTTATCACTTAGAAGTGCAGATGAGATCACTGAGTTCCTACCGAATAACAAAACATTTAAAATCAAGAATTCCACTACTGCAATCTCAGCTTCATTTGCTGTCTCTTTAAGGCCTAAATTTGTCATAAGATCTTTTTCAGTCTTTACCATAGTTTTACCAAAGTTCTTCCTACCTCGATATGCTGGGTTGCTCCCTTCAACCCCTTTCCCTAAAGTCAGTTTCCTCCTAGAGAATAGTAACAAAGGGCTAGAAACTCTCTCTCTCTCTCTCTCTCTCTCTCTCTCTCTCTCTCTCTCTCTCTCTCTCTCTCTCTCTCTCTCTTCCTCCCCTCCCATTCTTTTCCTTCTCTTTAACTATAGCTAACTGAATATGCAACCTCAAAAGAAAGGGTGCATTTGTTCTCTCAGAACCCTGAGAATAAGATCCCATTGTCTCCTAGCAGCTCTGATCTCTTAAGTCCTCAAAGACTCTATCTCTCATTTGTATAATTTGTCATTTCTTCTCCAGTTGTTTTTGAGATGGCTGTGCTTGTATCATGTGACTTTGTCATGGCATTTACACATCTGGATTTTCTTTAAAAGCTACACAACAGAAAGAGGACATATGAACTTTTGAGTTTTGCAACTTCCTTTTTAATTTCTTTGGTCATAGTTGATGTAGCACTGTGTCCCCTGGGGACCCGAGCTGCATGCAGGCAGGTCTGAGTTTTTCTTTCTATGCTCCATTTCCCTTTAAGTCTCTCTGTGTGTTTTCCCCTTCTGTGTTAATCTCTCAGGGAAGCACTCTGAGTGACTTTATCTGATTTCATTTCAAATTCAATCATTTTCCCCTTCTATTGTATATAGCCTGCTTTTGAATACATGCATAGATTTTCTCTCCTAATATAATTACCGCATGTTAATTCTTAGCACCTAGCTTTTTTTCCCCACACTGTCCTGTGATTTCTGCTTGCTTTGTGCCTTCTGCTTCTTTCAGTTAATGAACATTTCAAATATGCTTCTGGTAAATTTACATCATATTTGCCTAGTATCTAGAACTTAAGGATGTATTTGTTTCATGGTTTCACCATTATGATCACAATATTTTCTTAGTAGGGAGCTGTCTGCTTTGCCCTGCACTGGGAATTCCACACAATTTTCTTGCATGCTATACCTTATAGATTTCTCCAGCTGCAGAGAGAATTGTTTTATGCAACCTCTCTGAGTGGAACTCCAGTTGAAAAAGGAGAATATGAAAATAAACTTCAACTGGGTAGTGGTCCTGTGACCCAATGATCCAGCAACGCACCCTACCCTCTCTCCTAATGTCTCAAGCCCTTTCCAATCATATTTAGGAGGTGGAAATTTTTCCACACTCACCCTTTCCCAGGATGGACCAAAGTCTGGCAAATGCAGACCCAAGGGATTATGCCTACATAAGGATTTGTGACAAAATCCACGTCTTGATGTCTAAGTCTAAATCTGGCAACTCCCCATGAAGTGCACAGGTCACTTCCTGTTCATTTATGTACCTACACATTTGCTCTTCATTTTCCGCACCTGAAGACTTCCCCCATTTCATTTTGAGCTCCACTGTGCATTTTAATTGTTGTTGTTGTGATAGTCCTCCTACGGATGTATCTATTTTAAGTGAGAGGCAGAGGTCTTTTATAACAGCTCAGATTATAACAGTCAAAGTATCATCATTTCACCACCGTTTCATATACTTCCTGTTTCTAACAAACGGCACACTGTGAGACTAACGTAAAAAGGGGATGAAAAGGAAAGATGGCAAGAGGGACTGGGGCACAGGCATGCCTGTCTCATCCAAGTATTCAGCAACTGAGAGAATAGAGCCAATTTCTATGTGAGGATCTTGGGACACAGCAGGAAGCCCCTTAGTTATTTGTTCCTGAAGTTTAAATCTTAAAAGTATTTTCAATCATCTACTCTGTGGCTTAGGAAGATTCAGATTTAAACAGGTATTTTCCTAGAGGACTACAAACCATGTATCCGAAACCTACTGCTCTTCCATATCCTGATTTCACAAGTGAGGGCACGGAGCGCCTGCACGGAAGAAATGACTTCTGAGATGTATTTCAAGGTCACCAGCGGTCAATCAGACCCTCTTAACTACCACAGTACTTCTGCTTAAAATTCAAATATATAAGCTCAACTTTGTTTGCAGCCATAAATCTAAATAGTTAAACCTTAGGCTATTAGTTAACATAATTTAGTTTATTTACACTGAAGATTTAAATGACATCTCTCTTTTTTTTTTTTTTGGAAAGATTTTTTTTATTCGATATATTTTTATTTACATTTCAAATGATTTCCCCTTTTCTGGTCCCTCACTCCCCGAAAGTCACATAAGCCCCCTTCCCTCCCCCTGTTCTCCCACCCACCCCTTCCTACTTCCCTGTTCTGGTTTTGCCTTATACTGCTACACTGAGTCTTTCCAGAACCTAGGGCCACTCCTCCACTCTTCTTGTACCTCATTTGATGTGTGGATTATGTTTTGGGTATTCTAGTTTTCTAGGCTAATATCCACTTATTAGTGAGTGCATACCATGATTGATCTTTTGAGACTGGGTTACCTCACTTAGTATGATGTACTCCAGCTCCATCCATTTGCCTAAGAATTTCATGAATTCATTGTTTCTAATGGCTGAATAGTACTCCATTGTGTATATATACCACATTTTTTGCATCCATTATTCTGTTGAGGGATAACTGGGTTCTTTCCAGCTTCTGGCTATTATAAATAGGGCTGCTATGAACATAGTGGAGCATATATCCTTATTACATGCTGGGGAATCCTCTGGGTATATGCCCAGGAGTGGTATAGCAGGATCTTTAGGAAGTGACGTGCCCAGTTTTCTGAGGAACCGCCCGACTGATTTCCAGAGTGGTTGTACCAGTTTGCAACCCTACCAGCAGTGGAGGAGTGTTCCTCTTTTTCCACATTAAAGGACGCCTCTTATAAACACTATCTACTTGGGTTACATGGGTGATAGAATGAGAGTTAGTTTTCTATAGTAGAAATCTCTTTTAAAATACTTTCTAGTAAGTTTACACTTTGATTTAAGAAAACAACACTGATTTATGACATCAGACTTTAATCTTATTAATCCCAAAGCTATGGAATTAGGAGTATTTCCTATCCATCTTCAACAGTACATACCTGCTTGTCCAAAGAACCATGAGATTCACATCTACAGTACTTTCTAAAGATGTCAATGTATATAAAAGACAAGATATTTACAGGACTACCAAACAAAATGTCAGAATTGTCTCTTTGAGTGGGAGAGGATATATTGCAAATTTTCTGTATTTTCTACTCTGTTTTGGCATAAATCTCCAACTCCTCAGGAAGATGATACTACAAATACCTGTGTCTGCTCTGACACCGTGATAATAAAGGAAGAAATGTAAAGAACAAAACAGACACTTTCCAAGTTCCAAGTCCACTTAGAAATCAGCAAAGCTATGAAACTAATGAAACACTTGCCTTCTAGAATACATGGAAATCCCCCCTTAGTCTCTAAGTCTCTATCGCTGTCTCTCCGTCTCTGTCTGTCTCTCTCTCTCTCTCTCTCTCTCTCTCTCAAACACACACACACACACACATACACACACACACTATTAACTGTAGATTTCTCCACATCCTTATTACATGCTGGGGAATCCTCTGGGATTCACATACTTAGAAATGCTATCTTGTTAACCAGTCTCTCAGTATTAATTTCTGGTTGAGAAACTTCAATGCACATATAGTCTCACAAGAACTTAGTAGAAATATCTCTCCTCTGGGGGGGGGGAGGGAGGCGGTATAGAAAGTCTAATCTCTAAGTCTCAGCTCAGTTATTCTTTAGTCTGCTTCAAGAGTCAGTAACTTCATGTAAGATAAAAGAAGTCATACCATGGAGATTGCCTTTTACACCTTCATCCTATGATTTTTAAAACAACACTGGTATTAGTGATAAGACATTGACTTACTGTCTTATTATACATTATTAATTTGCTGCCATAAAATACGCAGATCAGAGGAGAATCAACTACCATAGTAGTGTATACCAAAGATATTTTATGTTTTAGTGCTATGGGTGGGGAAGGGATTTCCAGAAATTAACAAGACTTAAATTAAAGACTGTGCCAGAAATCTCAAAGAACTCTAAATCAGTTCCAAGCTTAAGCAATAATAATTAATATCCACTAATAATTAAGTGAGTGATGTGTAGCTTCAGTTCCTGGTGCCTAAGCTTCACTTTCTTGGCTCATTATTAAGAATTACAATTGGCTGTGCTGCAGACAATGCTTTGGGCAAAGCATATTTCATATTTGCCTAATGGACTGGCATCTTCTTGGAATTCAAAATTCTGGAACTTAGTATTGGAGGTAGGATAATTTATAATTGGTTTCAACATTCTTTTTCACATTGGAAAAAGGTTCAGAGTATTTCAAAGCTTCATATTCTCTCAATTCTCATGTGTGTTTGTGGGAAAACACCAACCTTCATTTAAGGATCTAGCATAGGAAATACAGATGGTGGCTATTAGCTGGTGGATAGTCACAAGAGAAAAAACATAATCTAAACCACGCATTATGAAAAGGGGGTAATGATGTTATTTGAAAAAACAGCATTCACATGGAAACATTCTACTTATGACAGATCATAAAACCAACTTAGGGAAAACAAGACCCTAGTTGATCCATGAACAGGAATGTTGAACATCTGAGGCTTTCCCACACAACAATGCTGACAGAAGATGAGGCTTCATTTTGTCACAACGGCTTTCCTCACTTTTGAGATCTAGTAGCAAGAGAAAGAATGTGACATTATTTTCTGAGGTCAGCGCCATCTTGGAAGGGCTGCAGTTCACTGCAACTAGGCAACATTAAATGGTTCAGGTAGTCACATTTAGAAAACAGATGCTAGGGAGGTGAAATCACTCAACAATATATTTTACTATAGCATATCCAAAACATACAGTGAAGATACTGTATGGTCATTTTCTTCACACTGTTATCAAAATCTACTCTGTAGATTACAATTATAGCCTACCTCACTTTGGACTAACCACTTTCAAATGCTCAAGAGCCACATGAAGCTAACGGCTACAACATTGAAAGGCACAGTCAGAGCTGGTTGAATGTTATGGCAGTCATATTTTTCCAAACAGCATTTAAATTATTGCTTCAAAAAGCAATACTTATCTCAGTGACTTATATGAATACTGAAAATATACAAGTCACCAACTGTCACATATCTTTTTAACAATGCGCATCAAAATAGCGTGCAAGACCAAAGCCACGTCCTGAGCAAGGCTGCTGGCATCCCTCCCACTCCTAGTCTGACCTTTCCTCACCCCAGAGTTCTGTCTTTGATCTTCTGCCAAGGTGTACATATCTAAATATGAGAGCCTTGGCCAGTGGCCTGCTGAAATTGACCCTCTAGTGGAAACCATAGAGTACAAATAAATAATTCTACAATTAATTAACTGTAAATTGGAGAATGGCTCTGAAAGAATGTTGGAACCTACCTCCTCTCTAAGAGGGAAAAATGGCTACTAGAACATACAATAAGACAAGTCCAGAAGAAAATGCAGAGACCAGTTCAGTGGAGTATGGATGGTTGAGAGAAGATGTGGGCGCTGGAGGAGACCATCCCATACAAGGTCAAAGACAAGAGAAGAGGTTCAAGAGCAGGAAGGGCTTGGTTGAGTTTAAACATTGAAAATGTGTCTGCAGGTTAGAGACTGGGAGTGACCAGTAACCCAAGATGATGAACAGTAAGAGGGAATGCCAAACTAAAGGTCTTCAGGGAAACACAGAATGGAAGAGGAGGAAGAACCAGGGACACAAAAATGAGAACTAAAACATCATTTTATTGCCCTAGCCCATCAGCCACACAACAGAGAGGTTCATCTACATCCAGGCTGCCTTATGGGTGCCAGTACTTGAAGTGCACAACTATAAAATCCCAAATACAGTCCTTGACTTCATCTATCATTTGTCCAAAACTAATAGCCTTCCTTTTCTTACCAATCATCACTGTGATCAATAACAAAATAAAGTTTAAAAGCCAGAAAGAAAGAAAGAAAGAAAGAAAGAAAGAAAGAAAGAAAGAAAGAAAGAAAGAAAGAAAGAAAGAAAGAAAGAAAGAAAGAAAGAAAGAAAGAGCAGGTAATTTAACCAGGCAATGGCAATCCTCCCTCCCTTTACTATTACTAATCTAAGGTCAGTGATTGACCTAAAGAGGTTGACTATAAATAAATTATATACACTTCTACTGTGGTGGTTTAAATGAGAATAGGAGCCATGGACTCATCAATTTGAATGCTTGATCACCAGTTAAATGTTTGAGGATGATTAGGAGATATAGCCTAACTAGAGGAAATATGTCACTGGTGGCAGACTTTGTGGCTTCAAAAGACTTAACAGCATTTTTAAATTAGATCTCTCTGCCTAACCTTTGTAGATCATGATGTTGAGCTTGCAACTGTTTCTGCCACCATAAACATGGCTCTAACCCTCTGAAACCATAGCTCCATCAAATCTTACCTTGGACATGGTAACGTGTCACACCAACTGAAAATTAACTAAGACACTACTACAATATTGGTATGTAGAGTCATAAAATATACTTAAATTATCTCTTTTAAATAGTAAAATATTTAATTATTAAGATAGCAAACATATATAACTATTAAACTTGGTTTTAAAATTATTTTAAAGCAAGAATATTTTACAGAATCTTTTGTGTGTGTGTGTGTGTGTGTGTGTGTGTGTGTGCAAAACAATAAAATGTCACAGAAAGGTTTTAGAATGAAAACATCCAACCTAGCCTGTATTTTAAAAGCCCCATAGAGAATTCTAGAGAGCCAAGTTGGCAGGATGGACAAGAAGACATGTAAGGAAGGAGTGACTTTAACACAGGTAAACCAATGGAAAGAAGACAGTGATGGGGCAAAGACATGGAGCTGGACATTAGTGTAGGGCATAGCATTGTCTTGACTTAATAACTTCATGTGGGCAGAGAGAAAATATGTGGGAGGAGAGTGAAAAAGAAGTGGGCATGAATAACCATGGCACAGCCATGGTTCCTTCAGAGAATAGGTCCCGACTTGCTCTATTTCACTTCAAATATGTATAGTCTCCCTATAAGGTAGGAAAGAAATGAATTTATACTTCACTAAGTCAAATAATAGCCCCCTCTGTTGAGATGTACTGACCAGGGAGCCTGGCAGTATGGCATGCATCTATGAAATGTTAGGGAGTTGCAACAACTCAATTGAGGAGATACATGCTAGTTTGTATACCTGTTATTGAGTGTTCCTTTACCACAGTTCCTATGTCAACATGCTAATAAACCACAGTAGTAAAAGGCAGTCTTAAAGCAACTCTGTGTGATTATTCTTGGCAGTGACCCCTTCTCCTCCAAAGTTGGAGTCTGGGATTACTAATTCAAACAGCAAAGGTTGTAATGAAACTTTGGGAAGTTCTTCTCCTCAAAGTAGGAAACAGCTTGTAGAAAATCCAGATGATTATTCCATGGTAGAAAGCAGAAGTAAAAATGAATACACAGGCAAGAGCTCAGAAGAGAGGCCTTGACTGAGAACATTAGTGCAGCCCTGCTTGGTATATGAGGTATATAAACTAGGTGCTAATTGTCCAGAGCAGAGCCTTCAAAATTCACAGATTTGGAAGAAGAGAGGGTACACTGACCAAGGACAACAAGGAGCATTCAGACAGGATTAAAAAATATTTTCAAAGGAAAGGACTAACCAGTCATGAAGGGGTCATGGGAAGGTACTTTGTTAATGTTTCATTAGGCTTAAAATATTCTTTTTTTTTATTCGATATAATTTAGAGGCAAGAACGGTTTTGTTAGTGCTGCCTGTAGATGCCATAGTAAAAACAAAAGAGTGGGGGATAAAGAAAAATGACAGTAGCTAGAGACAAGGTTGAATATCTACCAGAAGATGGACAGATCCCCTCATTCTTTCTCCCGTCCTCCCTCCCTCTCCTCCTCCTTTCCTCCCGTGCTCTCCCTCTCTTCTTCCTTCCTTCCCTCCTTCCTTCCCTCTGTCCCTCTTCATCTCCCTCTCTCTCTCTCTCTCCTCTCTCTCTCTCTCTCTCTCTCTCTCTCTCTCTCTCTCTCTCTCTCTCTCTCTCTCTCTCTCTCTCTTCCCTCCTTTATTCTCTCTTCCTGGACAAAGTGGACAAAGGTAAAGGATTATGAGTAGGCTACTTGGTGTTTTATAGATGAATGTGGAACATAGAACCCAAGGGAAAGGGGTGACAGGTATTACACAGTCCTGTGGAGTTGGGAGTGGAGGAAACAGAATAGAGGAGAGTAGTTTCTGCTAGAAGAAAACAACTTCATTGAGACAGAAGGAAAGAATGCTAGAACAGATGTCAATTTGCTTATTCAGTTGCAGAAGTGTCGAGGAGCTTCCAAATGTGGTGGCTCCTCTTTATAGCAAATAATTCTCACCCAAGAGTTCCAGTACATATGTGAGGATTCTAAAGGAGAAAAAAAAAATTCTCTCAGACTACACTGAGTATCTTCTGAGAATGTTTACTTTACTGAGACACCATGGATTTCCCTCTGCTGAGCTTCTGATCTTTACAGAAGATCATGTATGTGATGACAACCCAGACACACCCTTGTATTGGGCAGAGCATTGTTAAGCAATATCCTTTTGAATTAGTTACGAAGTGCTCCCTCCAGGAAGGTAGAAAAGAGTGAAAGAGTCTGTCTTAAGTACCATCCATTCTTGCCTCAATTCCTAACTCTGTCACTAGACTTTTAGTTGATTTACTTGCCTTCTCTGTGTTATAATGTCCTAATCTCTATGAAGAAACTATAGATAAATTATTCATAGATAGATAGATAGATAAGATACACATACATATATACATAGACAGACAGATAATAGATGATAATGACAGATAGATAGATAGATAGATAGATAGATAGATAGATAGATATGATAGATAGATATGATAGGCAGGCATATGGATAAGCAGGCACATCAATACACAAGCAAGTTTTTAAAAAAAAGATCTTCAGTACTGCAGTATGACTGTAACAATGAGCAATTGCAATGTCCTAAGCATGATGTACTGAAGTGTGTGCAAAATATCAACTATTTCATGACCTTTGAGCTCCTCCTGTTAAGGTGTATGTTTATACTATGATGTAATAATAATAATAATAATTTATCATACATTTATGCATGGTTTTTATAAATTAAATGCATCTTCACTTTCTCTTTCTTTCTCTCTTTCTTTTTTTTAAGGCTCCATAATTTATTTATTCTTTTTTTTTCATCTTTTTTTTATTGATATATTTTTTTATTTACATTTCAAATGATTTCCCCTTTTCTGGGTCCCCACTCTCCGCAAGTCCCATAAGCCCTCTTCCCTCCCCCTGTTCCTCCATCCACCCCTTCCCACTTGCCTGTTCTGGAATTCCCCTATACTCTTGCACTGAGTCTTTCCAGAACCAGGGGCCACTCCTCCATTCTCTTTGGACATCATTTAATTTGTGGATTATGTCTTGGGTATTCAAAGTTTCTAGGCTAATATCCACTTATCAGTGAGTGCATACCATGAGTGATCTTTTGAGACTGGGTTACCTCACTTAGTATGATGTTCTCCAGCTCCATCCATTTGTCTAAGAATTTCATGAATTCATTGTTTCTAATGGCTGAATAGTACTCCATTGTGTAAATATACCACATTCTTTGTATCCATTCCTCTGTTGAAGGACACCTAGGTTCTTTCCAGCTTCTGGCTACTACAAATTGGGCTGCTATGAACATAGTGGAGCATGTATCCTTACTGCATGCTGAAGAATTCTCTGGATATATGCCCAGGAGTGGTATAACAGGGTCCTCAGGAAGTGTCATGCCCAGTTTTCTGAGGAACCGCCAGACTGATTTCCAAAGTGGTTGCACCATCTTGCAATCCCACCAGCAGTGGAGGAGTGTTCCCCTTTCTCCACATCCTTGCCAACACCTGCTGTTTCCTGAGTTTTTGACCAGGAATGAGGGCAAAGGGTAGGGAGAAAAGAAAGAGAACCAAGGGTTTACCAAAGCTGCAGTTGTGAAAACGCTGTGTCAAAGCCTGCTATGATACGCTAATAAAAATACAAAATTAAACAATATGACTGAAAGTACCATATTCAAATAATGCTGTTCCTTAAAGTCATAGGTTATTAAACAAAATCCTAGTGCTGGGTGTGGGAAACTTTCTTATGAGTTGTTGGTCAGGGAGGAACCGGAGAACCACAAAACAATACAGGCTGTTGTCATTGCTAATGGTTGCCACCAGAACTGCCCAGGAACAACAGTTGAAGAAGGCAGCACACAGATTGGTTACAAGAAGAGAAGCTTGAAAGTCATGACTAAGTGAAGTTGAAATTACTGTAAGAACCCTTCCTGATTGCTAGCTTCAATAATGCTAGATGATACTATCCAAGCACTGTGGAATAAAATTAAACAATAGTCCCATCCAGGAGTAGATCCTGTATGGTCCACTACTGACCTACCAGGTAAGATATGCCTATTGGTACAATAGTGGTGCTAATGTTAAGGGGGTAACCAACTACTTTCCAATTTCTTTTGAGGCCCATTCCACAAGTACTATGAGTCACCTGGCACTTGACTTGGTACTATGAATCTAGTCAAAAGCCCATAGCAGGGAACTTGGTAAGCCTTGGTATGAACCTACTACCATGATTTTGTCCAAGAGATGTATTACCAAACTATCTTCTAAAGAGTTATGTTTATATGCACATAATCGTGTTACTCCCAACTTAAGTGAGAGGTCTTTTTCCTGCACTGGGCATAGTTAATCAAAAGCCCTATTATAAGCGAAGATACTGAGTATAAAGAGGGTGTTGGGGATTTTGCCTTTTCACGGTGCTTTACAATCTGTGCTTCCTTAGACTGAATATGAATATCACTGTAAGTGACCTCATAAATAACGATATGAATATGAGATGGGACAACTGTGGCAGGATCTGCATTGCAATCATGGAAGAGTACAGGGAAATGTTCATGATGTTCCTGTCCCCCGTGTGCTTACTGCAGCACTGCAAATCCTAGGACAAATCCTAATCAGATCTCATTATTATCAGTGAATCCCAGCATGCCCTGGCATGCCTGCCGATGGGATCACAGTGAAAAATCTGGTAAGTCATATACAGTATGGAAAAGACTAAATATAGATCTTTCACATTTCACTATGATTGTAAGCAATTTATTTTTTTCAGTTTGGAATACATCTTAGGTATAATAGAAGTAACAATATTCAATATTGCAAAACTTCTAATAAAGAAGAACGTACACAGACAAAAAAATATATTTTATAATGATTTTTGAAGGAAGAGCTGGAATGGTGTTTCCTAGTTAGCTCTTGAGTGACTTCACAGAATAGATGTGACAAACACAAAATCAATGGGACTCTGCAGAAGCTCAGACTCTGAAGGTATAAACCAAGGGTATATGGAAACATCTGGCTAGAAGACTGAGCATCCAAAGGTATATTCTTTTATGTTAAAAGAGGTAACATGAGTCATTAATATACTTATTAAGATCGTCAGGTTTCCCTAGATAATTGTCAATAATTTTTTTAAAAATAGATTTTATCTAATTTTAATTTTTCAATGAATTGGAAGTTATTATTAATAAGTAAAATAATAAAATTGAATGTAATTCTTCAAAGTACGATTATACTTTTTGTTATTTTATGTAATTGTGCATATGTAAATTCATGTTCATGGAAACAAACAAAGGAAAGCCACTTCAAATCAACACACTGAGATAGCAACTATCATAAACAAATCACTGGATGGAGGCACTGAGATTCACATTCCTTTTATTTAATAACTGTTGGGAGTACAGACACTGGTATGTATTAAAGCAGGGAGCTCTTCTTTTGTATCTGCATTTTTAATCTTTCTAAAAAATGTCTTCGCCTTTCTTTTAATGTTTGGTGTTTTGCTTACATGTATGTCTATGTGAGAGTGTCAGATCTTGGAGTGCAGACAGATGTGAGCTGTCATGTGGGTGTTGGGCTTTGAGCCTGAGTCCTCTAGAAAAGCAGCTAGTGCCCTTAACCACTGAGCCATCTCTCCCACCTTATCCTTCTTTAATTCATTATTTACAGATGCACAATCGTCTACCAGATACATGACCAGATGTGGAAACACGTTACAGTTGGAAACCAAATGTGAATCATGCCCCAGAGACTTCAGTCTAAGAGGACGAAGCACGAGCTAGAATCACGTAATTGTAAAACAAAAACAACTGGAATATGAGGTAGCAATAAAAAGTGTATAGAAGTAAGACAAATAAACCTTTAAATCAAATTGCCACAAGATATCATATTGAAGAATGTTACATGAACTATTTAAATTTTAAGTATTTTTCAAAAGAAGAGGCTCCTGTTTTCAAAACATGAAACATATGGAAAAGAATAGAACCAAAATGAGCCAAAACCACCACATCTGCCTTAGCACCTGCAAAACAGTGCCAAATGTTATCCCTAACTTGCTGATAGTAATGTTTGAGGGGATCTTGCACTGAACTCTGTTTGAATGGCTAATGCCTGTGAAAAGGCCTGAGACGCACATGCATCCATAACATTCCCATAAGACCCGAGAAAAGCAGGACTGAACGATTCTTCCAGGGAATGCTCCAGACTGCTTGCACAGACCATAATGATATCTCTGTCCAAAATGAACATACCTTTTTTACTCTTCTGGATTTTGAAAGGAATCGACGCACTTCCCGTCTTTAACAATGTCAAATCAAATGCAACAAAACTTTGTTCGAGTCCACATTAATTCTATTTAAAATCACTTTTGTCACCTTATTTCACGTATACACATACTATTTTTTTAATTATTCGGTAAATCCCCCCCTTCTTTCTGAATACATAATTTCTATGAAAGTTTCTAAACCAGAGGTATCAGGTGCAAGGAACAATTAGACTAGAGGATAGCTCAAGATTCAACCCAGGAACCAATTGTAAGGTACCATTATTTCTCATTAAGCCCATCATTGACAGAGACTGGGCTGCCAAAAGAATTTCTTTTATTTAAATATCATATTCTGAACTTCTGCTTTTGAAATGTAGACACTTAACTCTAAATGAAGAAAGGCCCTGCAATAATCCAGGTATCCCAAGGCAGAACTTGCCGAAGGCTGAGTCAGAGCTTCTGCCATTCGCATTTATGAAAAGCACACCAATCTACCAAGTTCAATTTTCCTAAATTAGACCACATCGGAAGCAGCTGCTTTGACTGAAAACCAGTGGGAAATATCAAAATGGG
This sequence comes from Apodemus sylvaticus, assembly GCF_947179515.1. NCBI lineage: Eukaryota > Metazoa > Chordata > Mammalia > Rodentia > Muridae > Apodemus > Apodemus sylvaticus. The sequence goes on along the minus strand of NC_067486.1, from coordinate 72,120,757 downwards.
GAGCCTAGGAAAAGCCCTTTTGTCATGTGTTTCTGAGTTTGGAGAAGTGCTAGGCTCTGTAGCTGAGAGGTTTCTTTACAGCTTGTTTAGTTGATCATGTATCTACCACCCATATTTGCTGCTGTATTAAAATTTTTCTTACCTTCCCTGGTCTGGCTCAAATGTCACATCAGCTGTAGGAGCTGTGGTTAAATAGATGAGAAAAAAGGCAAAGAGATTGGGTAAGAGAAAAGCTCAAGGAATCTAAAGCCATGATAAGGAGCCAGGCTTCTTTGCCAACATTTTTATAGGAGAGTAATGTGATATTAAATAAGTTTTTCTTTAAAATAATGATCAGATAATTGAGAGAAGCCACACCAAACAGAGGATTTCACAATTCTCTAAGTCATAACAAGCCCCTAAACTATGACAAGGGAAGTGAGAATTCAAGATAGTGGGTCATATGATAGCACTGAATTTTAACTTTTGAAAATTCCCCACACTGATTTCCATAGTGGCTGCATGAGCTTGCAGTCCCATGAATGTGACGTAAATAAGGGTCCCATTCCCCCACATATTCTCTAGCATTTTCTGTCATCTGCATTCTTGATCTTACTTATACTGACTTGGATATGATGAAAACTCAACCAAGTTTGAGATGGCATTTGCCTAATTGCTAAGGATATTGAGCACTTTTAAAGATATTTCCTAGTCATCTTAATTTTTTCCTTTGAGAACTCTCTGTTCAGATTCACAGCCCATTTTCATTTATTTTTTTACTCTCATTTTTTGAAATCTTTCTATAGTCTACATACTAATCCCGAATCTGTTTTATACCTGGCAAAGATTCTCCCACTCTGCTTCCCATGCTGTAAAGAGAAGCATTTTAGTTTTATGAGGTCCCATCTGTCAACTACTGACCTGAAATCTTCAGAAATTGGAGTCCTATTCCAGAACCCCTTTCCTACATCTATGTTTAGTAAGGTACAACACATGGTTTCTTCTAGTAGTTTCAGGATTTTGGGTTTCTTAATAGGAGAGGAGAGTTCATGCCTAGAACTGTAAAGCTATCCAGTTATTCCTGCTTGGGGGCTTATGGACCCTAGAAGATAACCTACCACTGCCACTGCTACTTTACCCAACCAAACAACCATACATACATACATACATACATACATACATGCATACAAACATACATAGCCACATATTCACAGGTAAATTTGGCTCTCATCCCTCATCCAAACAAAAAGTTTCTTTTTGCAACAAAGGGGAAGACTATCATAAAAATCCACAAGTGGTCAAAATGCAGAGAGCAAAGAGAACAATTGGCCATAGTAGTGCCCCTCCCCAGTGACACATCTCCAATATGGTTATGTTGTAACACTATGCCTGTGCCTTGGGGAACATCAAGGAAGGGTGGGCAGAACCACTGTAAGAGTCGGAGGACAAGTATTTCTGCTCTGAGCCAGTATCATCTATATATGACTGAAAGATGTATCCATGTAATCTTAGTGATACAGTCATCTAAAAGGGGCCTATAGAGTGACAGCATGAGTTGACATTCCACACCGAATGAAGAAGATCTAACATAAGAGCTACAGGCTGCTAAGAAAAAGAATGTCAATCTCCTCAAGAAATAAGCTCCCTTATGGGATATCCAAACCCAAAGTGGTCATCCCTAAACATATATACATAAAAGTAACAAAGTGGTCCCAGCAGGTTGTATGCATGTGTTTGTATATGTGGGTGTTTGTGTGTATTTATAGATGAGTAGGTAGATAGATAGATAGATAGATAGATAGATAGACAGACAGACAGACAGAAGCCATAGATAGTTTTCTATGGGTACAGATTAGATAGATACATAATCTCAATTAGAAGGAGGGTGTGACTTTAAAAGGAAGTTGGGGAAAAGGAAAAAGTTTGAGTGAGAAAAAGCATTGGGTAGAAATGTTGTAAACATAGAACTCATATAATTCACAAAAAGTATAAAAACATGTTTATAATATGATCAAAGGTAGTCAACTATGGTATAACGACTGTATCTGAATCACCTCACCATCCCCTGTAGTTTCTAGAGAACCGTTAGACCTGATGAATGAACAAAAGGGTAAGAGGCTGATGGATCAGGAAAAGCGGGACTCCCAATTTACCAGACACAAGGGTTCAGTGCCGGAAAATGACAAGTTTGCTAATGTCATTCATTAAAACAGAGAACTGAAAACACAAAATAGACTGGGACCTGGAGGAAAATTATGATTTCTGAGGCAAGCTGTACCTGAGTGGCTAATGGGAAAACTATAGAAAGTAATATGGGGAATAGTCAAATTTATATGAGAAGCTCAGACATTGACATTAATCAGAAGTAGACAGGAAACAAGTGAGCTAATGTCAAGAGAAACCACAGCAGACAAAAAGAAAAAAAATACACACAAAATCAGAAAATATATTTGACAAGACTATTATTCAAAACATATTAATATTCACAAAGACAACCCAGGTTTCATGGACCACTGTCAAGGAACTCAAAAACTCTGAGAAATAGCTAACTTAAAAAAAGAAGCACAAGAGAGCTAGTAAATGATTCTCAAAATAACTTAGAGAAGGTGAGGAACTCCCCTGGGAAGTGGGTCTGAATTATGAATAGGGGCTTGCAGGACCCCCAAGGAAGACAAAAAAAAGCTACCATTTGAGAATTAGCAGAACGTATATCTTTGCTTTACATCAATTCGCTGATGGCAAAGTACAATTGTGAACAATGCTATGCTGAGAACTCTTGAAAAAAAAACTGAACACAGCAAGGCCTTCAAGCACATAGCTCCCACGCTGTGAATTCTACCTGTGAAAGTGCCGGAATCAATTCAGATGAGGTCTAGACCAACTGGAGACCTAATTTAGAATGCCTGCAAAAACCTCTTATGAAAATCCAAAGAGTTTGGCTAACATTAAAAAATAATAAAATCCCTACTGTGAAATTATAAAGTTCTCTTCTCAAACCACATTATAAACAGCAGTTGCAAAGACAGCTAACCAAACATTACTGTAGAGTGGAATAGAGTGATCTCCTGAAGGCAACATAAAAATTCTAAATGCTGATCCCAACTGAAGATATTTTGAAGTTATCAGACCAACCATGGATTACCATATTTGGTGCCAAAGAGCACCCTTCATAATGGCTTTGTTAAGCTGGGAACTTTACATCCTGGTTGTTAACCAAGATCAAGGTCAATACAACTTCTGTATACAATTCAACCTCAAATAATTTATGTCCAGATTTAAAGTAGGTATCCCAATTCTCAGACTAGAAAACCAGGGATAAAATATACAACTATATTCTCTCTCTCTCTCTCTCTCTCTCTCTCTCTCTCTCTCTCTCTCTCTCTCTCTCTCTCTGTGTGTGTGTGTGTGTGTGTGGCTGGCTGGCTGGCTGGCTGGCTTTAAACTCCCTCTAAACAGGGACAGAGTCACAGTATAGGAAATAAGAGTTAGACTGGTGGCCATAAGGATAGAGAGTTCTGGGGTACATCATGATTTTTGTTTTAAGATACTAAATCCTTGACATTCAATGTTGTCCATGAACCATTTTAAAATCCAGACTGAGTTTCAGTGACTCTTAAATAGTCTTGGGGTATTCTTGAGGATAATGCAGAACGGTGCCAATGTTGACTGTCTTGTCACATTAAAGTTTGGACGACCAACTGGTATGGGCGGCAGGGGTGCTTTCCTATGAGGAAAACTATTTCTTCCACCTTAAACATTCCCTGGCTGTCTGTAGTTATTTGTCTAGGGTTGAGGTCCCATGAGATTCTCACCTTCCATGATAGCATGTCTATTGTTCAGATTTTGTTTAGGCAACCATGTTCATGAGATTTAATACTTCTTGCTTCCCAGCCCTGAAGTGTACATACTAGTAATATAGACTGAGAGGGACATGTGTGTATTGTACTTGTATGTGTGTGTGTGTGTGTGTGTGTAATAAATAATTGAGATAATGATATTGAATAACATTGATAGAGAGGGAGAGGGTACATGCATTGGAAGAGTTAGAGGGAGGAAGCAGAAGGGATGAATTGTGGTATAATTATATTTTAATTTAAAAAATATTAAAGAAAAAATTTTAAATCTGAAACCAGTGTTCTACAGAAGTATTAAACATAAAAATAAAATAAAAACAAACAGCAGTTTGCTGTCTAATTTTCCCCTCACAGTTAAGAAGTTCCCAAGAAAACCAGTTTGCATTAATGGTAGTAGTTAGGGATCCACAAGTTGAAAACATATGCAAACATATGCTATAGTTGCCCATTGGCCACAATAAGATTCCTGACGAACTATCAAATAGAATGTTGTGTCACAGATAATATCAGTGGTGTTGTAACTTAGTTCCTTAAGAAAAAATACACACACACACACACATACACACACACACACAACTCATGCTTTCTTCACTGATTAATTATAAACAGTAGATATTTGTCAAGTAACTGAGAGCTTACGTGAGTGAAAAGAGGTACAAATTCGAATCATAGAGGTACAAATTTGGAGGCAATCCTTTAAAGTCAAGTTATATCCCTAAGACTGAGGTCACATTAATGGCAGACAGTCTTGCTTTGAATTGCATCTTTGTTTTGGGGAAAAACTTGTTTAGAAAAGTTTAGCTCAAACTTCTCAAAGAACAGCAGCCTGGTTAAAGATGCTGCAGTGTTGTTGGGCATCTTCTCTGCCAGGGCTACTTAGATTTGTCTAGTTTTATTAGGCTTGTGCCATGTTCAGGATTATTTATTCAACAAATACATTTTCCACAACATCTATGTGTCAAGTACTATGTTATGGGTTGTCTTTTATTACAAAATAAAATAACCATGTTCTATTGATGGGTGCCATGATCTCATCAGACAATCACTCAGTGAACCACCCAGTGATGCAGACCAAGTTCTCCATTCACTCTACTATCTACACAGGAATCATACAAATTATTTTAAATGTTCCTTATAGTTGATGCACACTATGAAGCAGCCTCTGCCTCATAATATCATGAAAATCCATTCTAAACCAATAAGAGCCTTTCTCGAGGAATGGTTAAAGTAGACTTTTGCTAGACTTCAAGTTCAGAAAGTAGACTAAACATGTGTTTTAGAAATGTTGCATAGTATGGTCAGTGTCTCAGAAGAAAGGAAGAAAAAGTTCAAATACCAGTAACCAGTAACGCTGACAGGAACAGCTGGAAGAGGGTAATGTACATAAACTCAGAAACTAAATATCACTATAAAGCCTTATTTTAATTAAATTCTCTTCATTTCTAAATCCTCTCATAGAGAGGCCCAATTAATTTTTTTTTTTTTTTTGCCAACTGTCTAAAAACCTAGATGTGATGAAACTCAGAGGCTGCCAGGCTTGATATAGAGTAATTAAATGCTTTCTTTCCTTAACTTGTGGTGAGAAATGTGCCTAAGAGGAGATCCCAGAGCCTGGGAAATCTTGAGCTTTGAGTATTAAGGAATACGTTTTATCCTCACTACTCTTCCATTCCGTATGGGGTCTTGTACCTTGCCATATTTCCAACATCTAATTTAAACCGGTCTTAAATACGATATTCCTTGAGTGGGCGAGAGAGTGTTCAGCACGTAGGGTACTTAACACCAAGCTTCATTACCTGAGCCAAGCCCCGGAACCCACATGATGAAAGGCAAGAATGCCTGACTTATACGAGTTGTGACTCTGACCTGGGCACACTCATAGCCCTGCCCAACAGACACACACACACACAAAATAAATAAATAAATAAATAAATAAATAAATAAATAAATAAATAAATAAGCATTTATTTTAATGAAATATAACAATATTCAGATATTTTTTCACTCCATTGCATTAATGGTTATGTCTACTTTACTCTTAACATCTCATTGAGCTTCCACTGGTAAATAAATCAATGTATTTTGTGGAAAATTAAAAACTGCTTCCTGTTTCTATCATTCCAATTCTGAGATCCAAGCAAGTCTATCTGTCCATTTAGGATCCTCAAGATGAGCACTGAGTGTGTGAATCCCAAAAGAAAATTTTCAAAATGTAATCATTACATGATAAATTATAAATTAAATGTAGATAAGAAAAAATATAGATAAGAAAACAATTAACATATTTGCTAAATTTTGCTATTCCACTTAATATACATAGAACCATCCATAAAACTTTATGTCAAATCTATTGTTAAACTATTTTCTAACATATTTTTTTTCTCAACTCCAACATAGAGATATCTTAGAATCCTCCATGAATATTCTCCTCATTAGCTTTAGCTAGACACAGCCCAGAATTATCTCCTAGAGTTTCAAATGGGGGATTCCCATGATCAGGCTATTCTGTGGTGATATATTGAGACGTTTTATTGATAACTGTATAGGAAAGCTCAGCCCACTGTGAGTTATACCATCCCTAGGCAGTGGGTCCTGAGTTTTATAATAAAGATAACTTTGCAGAAAACAGGGCAAAGCGAGCAAGCATGAATTCCTTCCTAGTCTCTGCTTCACTTCCTATCTCCAGGTTCCTGCTTTGGCTTCCCTTGGTGAGCTACAAAATGTTAGCTGAAGTAACCCCTGCCCTACTAAAATTGGTTTGGGTCAGAATTTTATCACAGCAACATAAAAGTAAAGAAAAAATGCTTTAAGAGCAGCATTAATATACATCTAGGACAATAAAGCTGAATCTCAGAATCACCTTCATTCTAACCCAGAATACAGAACTACAGAAAACAAAAGGACAATGTCAACAGGGTGACAAAGTTAACAGGGTGACTTCTTGCTGCTGTGACTTAAGACCCAATCAAAACCTTCCATTCACATCTCCACAGGCAGTGACATAAATACAAAAGATTGTGGCGTATCAACAGCTTTAAAAAGAAGAGACCAGATAAGAAGAAAGCCAATGAAGGAATGAAGCATTGACAGAGAGCTATTTAATTAGCACTAATCAATATTTTATTCCCCCACCACTTACAGTTTCACCCAGTAAAGTGAGAACAGAGCAAATGGTTTTCCTCAGGAGTATTTAAGACCAAAATGGCTTGCTAGTCTCAAATGTAAATGTAAGGACCAGACATGAATACATTTGAAATCGATAACAAAGGCTATTCCTCATTAACCCAACATTAAGAAACCAAAGCCAGACAGAATTAAGATGGGCTTTTTTCTACACTGGCTACAGTAGTAGTCCCTCAGTTCCTGGGTCAAACACAAACAGTGTAAAGACATTCTTATTGTATCCCCAAAGATGCTGTCTTCTCCTGAAGTATTTACTCTTGATAAAAAGGAAGCTTGTGAAAGAAATGTAAAGTATAAATGAGGAGAGTAGTCACTAGGGTTGAGCTGAAGAAGAAGGGTAGACATAGGGCTCTAAGCATTATTTATTAGCTACATATCAAATTAAGAATGTATCAATGATATTTTGCTATTTTATAATAAATGAAGAAAAATTAATATTAGGCTAAAATGGTTATTTTCTTTCTTGCCCACAATTTCCCTGTTTATGAAAAAAATTCCTTAAAATTTAACTAGTACTAATTCTATGAGCACTTGAGTCGTTAATAGAGTCACTTTTGTTTGGAAAGGTATTTCTGACCACCGTCTAAGAAAGTTTGCTATGATAGAGTTCTTACCATCCAGGAATCCACACTCCAGAGGCAGAGGCAGTACTTACACAATAATTACAACCTAAGAAAAACTGATCTGCAAATCAGACAGGTACAAAGCCTTGGCAGGAAGTGATTCATTCCACCCGGGAGAAAGTCAGAAGATCTGGCGGAGAGACAGGAGTGGAGCTGAGCTCGGAATAGTGGCAGTGCAACAGCAGGGTGGATAAAAGAGAGAAAAGTGTCTGGATAAGTACGAGAAGGATACGGAGGTTAACTGGACCCCCACAGGGGTAGCAAGCAGCATAAATGGAAAGACTGAAACAGATGGATGAAAACATGTTTTTTGATAGTGAAGAAGATGCCGTTGGCTAAAGAGGTTCATGGCAAAGGTGGAGAACGACTTGATAATGCACATTGATAAAGCTGTATGCTCAGCTAGACATGTATTTTTAAAGGACAGATTCTACACATTAAATAATCACTTTTAAAACACAGGTATTCAAGAAGAAACTTTCTCAAAGAACACGGTGAAAGTGGACTTAGCATACGGGAATCCACATGCAGACAGAGTTAATGAATCTTAACCATATATTTCCTTGCTAGAAAAGACTTTATATTATACAGCACAAGGAAACTCAGCAAGCATCTAGCTACTAACTTGAACTCTTCAAGAACAGTTCTAACAAGTACATATAATTTACTACCATCATTAAGCAATGGCACCGGAGGTATCTGTGATATTGTAAGGAGGGATAGAATTTGAGTGAATTTAAATTCTTTCTCTGTCATTTCTCATTTGCATTTGTTAATTTACTCATGGTGCTCTAATGAGAGGACTGTGTTAACTGCAATAATTTCCAGTGTTTTACAATTTAAAGGCACAAGATCTTTAAATCCTATACCTGGCTAGTAGATATTCCAAGTCTTAGGCATCCTCAGTGATATAATGGATGTATCAGAGCCTGAGGCAAAAGTTCTAACTAAATTGCTATTTCCAAAAAGTGTTTTTTTTTTTTTTTTTTATCAGAATTTCAGATACCTGCCTGGAATCCAATAATGGAACATTCACTGCTCTCCAGGCCTCACAAGATATAAGCATCGGCTCAAGAGAAGCCAGCATCAAACTGTAGGGTGTGGAGGCAGATCTGGACACACATGCCTGTCAACTCTTTATCTGAGCAAAAGGTATAGAACATAATGGCCAGGACCTTACAAGAAAGGACAGAGGAGACCAGGAGGTATACAGTTGGAAATTCTTTCTACTTTAGAGTAATGACAGAGAAATGCCCAGAGAAATGGCCTGTGAAAATAGGGCTATCAACACAGTTTCCTGTCCTGGAATTTGAGGAGTCTGGACCATCAGCCACATACCATTTCCCCCTTCTTCACGACTGCACTTTGACCGCAAAGATCCAGCTCAGTCCTCTTGAACAACAAAACATGACAGTACTTCTATTTCTGTCCATAGGAGACTTGGGTTTCCTTAGAAGTGGAGGCTCTCTTTACCTCTTAACATTTTTTATTGTTATTTGGACATTAAAAAAAAACTTTCTTCCAACTCCCTGGGGTGACTTTTTGTGTTCTTTTTAAGAGTATGACATCACTGAATTGATACTCTGTATGTGTAACAGCTAGGGATATTTTTCCCTCAAATGGAATAAACTCCTGTTCTAACCAGGCAATTTGTACATAGGCCTGAGTTTGAATGCTTAAATTTTACTTCTCGATCCTCTGTTTGGTAAATAGATTCTGATCTGAAGCCACTGTAAGATTATCTTGTTCATCATCCAGATTCCCTGAATTAAGATACAATACGTAAACGACAAACACAATAAAATTAAGAACTTTTCTGGCTATTTTCATCTATCTTACCCTCTTTATAACAACTTATATGAAAACCCAGGAGTTCTGTACTTCATTTCAATCTCACTTGACCTTAGCTTATAAAACACAGCAGACACTATAGCACATAAAGTTTCATTCTAAATCCTCAGTAAGAGAAAATGGGCCGCAACTGAAATCCGAACAAATAAAGACTGATATTTTAGACAATGTTATCCCTGCTAGGAAATCATGGGTAATTAAAACAAGGTGGGCAGAAAACAGTACCCTAACAAAATAGCTTCTGTCCTTCCTAATAATCAGGGAGAAGACTCGTGGCTTACGGCTCTAGTCACGAGTGTTTTTTCTCCTGTGGAGAAAAGAGCTAGAGTTAATGCCTTTCCAGGCAAACAGATCTTTAGCTTTGCTTCTTGCTTTCGAAAAAAGAAAACCAAGGTTGATTTCCAGCATGCTCAGAGCAGAATGAAATCCAAATCTAGATTCTAACTAGTACTACAAAGTTGGAGGTACTGACCTGCAGGGCCTTGTTATCCTAATGTGGGAAGTGGGAACTCAGCCTTCCCTGAGCAGACTGGAGAGAAGGCTCAGGGGTTAAGAGAGCCATTTCTGCTCTTACAAAAACTCAGAGCTTGGTCCCAAGCACCCACATAGTGGCTTACAACCACCCTCATAATTCCAATTCCAAAGAATTCAAGTCCTCTCCTGACCTTCATAGGCTCTGGCACACATGGTACACTTTACAAACACACACACTCAGGCCACCCACATCCACTTAAAATAAATAAATACTTCAGAAAAACCAAAGAACTATACACACTTGAACTCCATCTAAGAGACGTTAACGTTAATGTGGCTTAGTATGGCTAAGAAGTTAGGAGTCTAAGGGACATATAAATACATATAAACCCACTGATTAATGACATGTGGCAGACTAACAGGTAGCCATTATAAAGAGCACCTTTTCAATGTTGTTTGACTCTGTATAGACCAATGAGGTTAGGCCAAACTCACTTATGTAACTCTATATTTTAAATTGTTAGGGAAAAGCATAATTTGTGAGCACATTGGAAATCACTCTAATGGAGGTAGCTTAATTCTCAAACCTCTGTTGAGCTCAGTTTCTTGCTGTATATTATTGAAGTTAAAAGTATATCAAGATAGGCTGTCCTTACTGAAACTCATGGCTGTAGCAGTAGAGTGTCATATGATTGGATACTTATTAAGTAGTCCCTTGAGAAAACCCTGGGAACATTCGGGACACAAAGACAAGAGAAAAATATGCAGCCCAGTGCATGTGCAAACATTTGCTTTTGTGGACTGGGAGATTTTATTTTTTAGACACCTACAGAGGTCCTCTACCATCATTTTCTGATAACTGCTGGCCTAGGCTCAAGTCCTCACTGCCTTCCTACTCATTGGCTTCCCTTCAAGATCCCATGTGTCCGTTCTCTTCTCCAAGACCAGAGTGCCCTGCTAATATGCAAATTACATAATCTTTGCTGGCTTTTCAGGGTCCTCTAGATCTGGGGGCCTCACTATACTTGCCGTACCAGCATCTCCTGGGATCTCACTGATCTCATCTTCTTCAGTTCTCCCAAGGAACCGAGGAAGCTGTTCTCCTCTGCCCTGAATGTTCTTAATGTTCTGCCCCTTTCTATTTGTCTCATCTTTTAGAACTCCACTTAAACAGTCCTAGAAACAGGAATGAAATGACTAAATACTAGAGAGGATATCTCCGTTTTACAGTTGGCAAACTGAGACTCAAAGGGATTAATAAGCAAGTATACTTAAGGGTCTTAAAATATCATATTTTATCACATTATTTAGTGCCCCGTGGTTCTGCTGTCCATTAAATGGTCACCTCAATGAGGAATGAGAAAAAAGACTAAGTAAATAATCCTGCGGGGCTCTGCTGAGCTCTGTGTCAACCACATGACTATGGAAAACATCTGAGAAACTTTTGAAGCAAGTGTTTATGTTTACACTCAAGAAGGTCTGTCTCCTGGGCCCAAGTCTCCCTCAGGATCCTCTGCTGCTCCCAAGGGTATAAGTTGATGTCTCAGAGGCTCCTGAGATGTAAAGGGAATCCCAGCCAGGAGCCTGGCCCAGAGCAAGACAGCCTTGGGATGCCTCCTCAGCACAGAAGATCCCCATCAGCTTTTCCACTTCACCCATCTTCCTTGGAGACTTTAGATCACACACAGGGCACAGAGCAAAGAAGCCACACAATCACACTCTACTCTTCTTGATCTCTTACTGAGGTTCTCCCCCACAGTAATTTTTCAACTCCAAAACAATTAAGTTATTCAGAACCAGAGCCTCTTAACCCAGTGGCGTAGCAGATGAAAAAGCAATATGGCTGATGGCTGACTGATGACTTAGTCATGTTCTGATTACAGTAGCTAGAACCCGTCTCTCTGGTACATTGAGAGTAGTGTTCTGTTTTCTACAATGAGAGAATACCTCAGTGGACTGCTAAAAATATTAGAATAACACTATCTCAAAGTCATTATTAAGTGTTTGCTATAGCGTCAGGCACAATGGTGTACCTCTAGCACTAGGAAGGCAGAGGCAGGCAGATTTATGTGAGTTTGAGGACAGCCAGAACTACATAGTAAGACCCCGTCTCAACAAAATGAAACAAAAATTTATTATATCTGGTTATTTTTAAAGGCATTTGACCACAAAGGTCCAGCTTCTCACAGGCTCTTGGGAGATGGCTTTGGAAACTGAGTCCTGTAGACGTGGTATTTGTTTTGGAAAAAACAGTTCCATAGATGCAGGGGCAAGCCTAGCTAAAGGAAAATGTGATGTAGTAAGGATAGTCACCTGTCTAAGAAGGCTGTGCTGGGGGGGGGGGGGCTCAAAGTAATAATCCCAAAGGGACAAACCAATAGCAAGAAACCCTTAACCTTAAGATAAAGCCCTGGAGGAACAGGCAAGAGCAATCGATTATGATTGACAAGACACAGGAACATAAATGCAACAAAGACATGTTTGCCAGAAACAGAACAATATAGCACTGTGCTATCAAGCCTAAGAGTATTTCTAAAACTCCAGATTTATAAGACAAAACCCTTGTTTCTAAAGATCCAAAAATATTCTTAGTGCTTTCTCAACTACAGAGACTGCCTCATTTCCTGCAAATTGTTTTTCCTAATTCTGTTCCAGAATATCAACTTCATTAAAACTTTAAAGGCTTAATCCTGTGTTAGGTCTTGATGAGATCTCTGTGGGATGAAAGAAATCAAGAGATCACAGAAGCTACTCTTTTACAATGTCCTTACACTTGGGGTATCAATCACTGGTGAGAATGCTCTGCCACAGAGAAGTGGGATTTAGAAAATCACTAAACATCGCATTTAAAATGCAAGATGTTTGCTAAAACAAAAATTTATCTCACTGTAGTTTGTGACTGGGCAGTAATATGATTTTTTTAATGACATCAAATTAAAGATCATCTGATTAGACTAATTTTGTATTTCAGACATAAGCCATGCAGAAGAAAGAATGCAGTAAAGATATTTGCTCTAAATGTAAAATCTCAAATGTCAGAGCAGAAGTTCTTCAATATGTAAACATCTACTTTCCCTTCTGTAGACCCCCAAAATAAGCATGCTTCCACCTTTGAGTACATATTTCTTCTTAAAGACTTTATTTTTTGGTGACACTTTCTTCCTTCGCATGAAAGGGTATTTTTAGGCATTTTGGCAAGTTTGATAGTAACATGTTGAATGAGTATGCTGTTACATACTATTTTAAACATCTGCCAAAGGGATCTGGAAGAACACTGAAATATTATAAACAGATATAATTGTATGAGAGAAACAAAGGCTTAGAGAAAATGAGAAAGAAAATCAACAAAACTTGGCAAAATTGCAATCTCCTCTCTGATTTATTTCATTGCAGATGAAATCATACTCTATCATTTTAAAAAGGGAAATGGTGGAGAAGGCAGAGTGATTCCATTAGGAAAACTTATTCCATGTATTTTAGGTAAAGGAATTTTCCTTATTGGTGGTTTTGTTTAATAGCTTAAGGGAAGGGACTAAATTATACAGAGAAGCATTAGCAATAGCAAAATGCACAGATTTGACTAAAATCATACAGATTTTAGGCCACTCTAGTTACTCTGTACATTACAGAGAGGCTCTCATTTGCAAAATGAGACTGACCCTAGATGAGTCCCATGCACCTTGTCCACTCTGACAGCAAATCTCTGTCAGCAATTCTCCCAGTACCTTTTTGTTTTCTCAGTGGGGGCTACTCACAGTGACTATGGAGTCACAGGAGAAATATTTGAGACTGAAAACAAAACAAATGTTGGGCATAATAGCGCATGTGTGTGGGTGGACTAAATGGCAGAGTGCAGTAAGTTAAGTACTCCCTCCATTTAAGTAAGTACTGTAACAAGTTTGGCTCATACAGGTACTTCACACAAAAGGAATGCCTCAAAGGATGGCCATCACGCTTCTCTATTAGAAAGTGAGAGAACAGAAATGTTCTAAAGGCCTTTTCATGGTTCAATGGCTTCAGATAGCATGTCAGTTTAGGAACTCCAACATTTCATTTTTCAAAGACTGCAACCCACACAGTGACTTAGATGTTAACAAGATCCGGGCGAGATACAGGATTTCACTATCACTTCTACTTTTGAGATGCAAGCTAGCAATAGGTTATGATATGTTCAGAGACTTAGTAAGAGTAACCCCTTCTACCCTAAGTGTTCTAATTGTAAAATAATAAGGGCAATCCCTCCAATACTACCAGTCTCTAACAGTTGAAAAATACAAAACTATTTCCATCAGTTGAGAGCAGGCACCCACTTCTTCTGCTACCTTTTTTTTCTATGTCATACTGCAAATAGAGCAAGCAAAGGGGTCGGGTGAATCTACTCCCAGTTTCAATTTTGTCATCCTTCAGTTGTGTAATATCACAGATACACCACACGTTGTCTGTAGTCCTTGTGTTTCTCATCTCTTCCAATCAAGGTTCTGCTGCGCCATCCCAGAGTTCACCAGCACATTGCAATGGAGAGATGGTTCACTCAAAGCACAGGTGCGCTCTATGGCCCTGGGATGTCCTGCCTCCTTGCCGGGTTCCCTTGGGTTCATTTTGCATTTCTGTGCTTTTGAAAGCAGAATTTTACACTGTGAGGATTCTGAGATCTGTAATGTGTTTATGAGGCTCTAGAACCTAGTGAACTAAGAAAAGAGACTGAGAGATGCTCGTTCTGTCTGCCCTGAAATCAGAACCACCTCCAAGACCTCTCCCATTAAATATCTAGTTTAGGCTCACTGCTTGAGAAGAACTCTCCTAGAAAGTCTGATTACTGGACTGTGTGTCTCAGAGGCGGAAATCCCTTACTAAGGCAAGTTATTCCCCTTCACCCCTTTCCCATTTATGGCTCAGTCTGCAGTTCTGAGGGCTATGGCTTAGAGCATGAATGGTTTTTGAAAAATAACTCAACTATTAGGTGACTATGAGATCAAAGCAATTACAAAACAGGAAACAGATCACCGCTTTTCGTGTTGAGCAACTTCCCCTCGATCCACTAAAGAATCCTCTGTGGAATTGAGATGTGGAGGGTGCTATCTCTCTATAAATAGTCTCGTATCATGCTATGTGAATCATGTTTGCTGACATAAAATCAACAGATTAATTATTTGGCTTTGTTAGTAACATTAATAGCACAACTATCATCTTCCCTAAAAGCTTTTTCATGCCCCACACCCCTGTTCATCAGAACTAAGTAAGCATTGGAACAGAAGGACGCCTTCCCATGTCTGAATTCACTCTTGGTGTCCTTGTACTAGGGATGCCTTAGCAATTCCTACTGTCTTTCTGTTTGGTTATCATGTGACACTTTAGCTAAAGGAAGTGACAATTTAGGATCCTGAAGAGGAGCACTGAGTGTGTGAACAAGAGAAACATATTAAATAATCACCAAGGGAAACAATAAACCCAGAGAATCCCCTATTTTCTAATAAGACACTAAGGAGACGGCCTCAGGTAACAATACACAATTCCTCCCTCCTGAGCTAAAAAGAAGTCATGTAAACTGCTCATATGCAAATCAGCTTCCACAAACATATGAGTTTATCTCATCCATTCAGAGTTAATACTTTTGCTGTCTTGTTATCTAAGACTGAGTAGGATCACCTCATAAATATCACATAATTATCCCAAACAGTGTAACAACTTCTCCAGGCACTATGTGAGTCACATTGGGTTTGGGGTCTTGGGAGTCCCTTGCAGACTGCATAAGCCCTGAGAGGAAGGTTCCAAAGGATCCCATGCAACCAAATGAGGAATTTATATTGCCCTTTAAAAAGAAATAGCATGCTGAGGTAATTCTTCTTTAGCTTCCATCTTCACTTTACCAGCCAGCCGTAAAGGCATATGAACTGGGTGTAAGTTATCAACAGCTTCTGAATCCAGATCCACATCCGTTTTGTTTACTCCTGGAATCTGCTGCTTTGCAGCCTTCAGAGACTATGAAAATGAGCCCCAAAGGGGGCAATGTGACAAATGCCATGAAAAATTAAGGAAAAATAAAGCAAAGCACCTTTCTGCCAAGGCTTACTCTCAGAATCATAACTTATTCTGAGTCCCACTTGAATCTAACCTACACACTTCAGCGTGTGGAACTCAAGAGAGCAGCAGAGTTGGAGTTGCCAACAGGCTTAAGGTAGTCAACTCTTCCCAGGAGAGGCTCCCTCTTCAGCCCACCTGTCCTTCAGCTATCAGGACTGAGGATGTCTCAGATTACAAGTGTCTAACAGCCACACCCAAAGGACCAAGGGCTTGAGGAAAGCAAGGATTTTGGTGATTTGCTTTTGTTTTCTCAAAGTGTAACAGTGGCCCAGCTTAAGGTGGGAACTGTCACCTTGACACTGAAGGCGCACAGTTTTCCTTCTGTAAATAGAGACGGACATACAATGAACCATTTGAACCCAAGGCTGCGGAAGCAGAATCGGTTTCAGAAAGGTTTTGACATAGAAAGTCCGATAAATCAAATTTTCTTTACACTCCAAACCACAGATACCATGGTGTTGACTTAATGTCTCAAAAGCTATAGTGTGCAGAGAATAGTAATTGGACAGTAAACTTTATAAGATGAGCCCATAGTAACTATCAACTGGTTGGAAAGGGGTCCTTTGTAGAAAGAAGTGGATGGACATGTGAGAGCATGCAAAGTTGGGAAATTGGGATGTCTTACAATGCAAAATACCATGTGCTTTATGGAAGCAGAGCAAATCAAAATAATATTAAGTTCATCTGGTATATATTATAATTCATAATCATCTGTCTTATGTGGTTATGAGGAATATAAAGACCTTTATTTTCATAGTCTTCGTAGGTAGTATTATTACTCTGTAGGTAGGTGGATAGATGGGTAGAACAATGGGTGGCGAATGAGTGGATGGATGGGTGAATGAATGAATGAATGAACGAACAACAAACAATCAAACTAGTCACTGTCCTCCAAGGCTTTACCAGATAAGGAAACCCAGATGCACCTATACAAGTGACCCTCATATTAGTCAGACTGTCGGTTCAGGAAAGCAGAAAGTGTTTTCCTGAATATGGGACAAGCCATGAACTGACACAGGGTTGTTGAAAGAAGGTGGGCCAGCATGGAAGAAAGGAATTCTGAGTCCCTTCCATGAGCAATTCCCAGAAGCTTTGAAGAAAGGGGATGGGGGCTTCAGGCTCTGGGGTGCCCACTGTTTTGACTGCTACTGACCTGGTCTCCGCCTCACTGGCCTCTTGCGGCCGCTGCAGAAGCGCACTTTGCTGAACACCCCGAGGACGTGCCTCTCGCACAGGGAGCGTCCGTCTTTGCTGGGGCTGGAGCGGCGCTTGGAGGCCGACACCCGGTCGCTGTTGGACTCCCTCGCCTGCCGCTTCTGCCGGATCAAGGAGCTGGCTATCGCCGCAGCCATGGCTGCTCAGCGCGGGCCCGAGGCCCCGGGCTCCACTGCGCCCTCGGGTTCCTGCTCCGCCGGGATGAGGGCAGGACCTCGGGGGCCTGGAGGAATAGGACAGGCGCGGGGAGGCAGTGCTAATATTTGAGGAGGTTGCAGTATCGAAAACCTGGAGCCCACAAGGTTAATCAGAGTCTGGGCAGTGGCAACAAAACGTGTGAAAATCCGGATGTAAACTTCCCCAACCACTGGCGGCGGGGGCGGGGCGGTCCCAGGCCTTCTTGCGAAGTAGACGTTTGTACCCCAAACTTGCACCCCCAAGGCGATCCACGTCCAAAGGGCAGTGGAGAGTTTGGTCACACTGCGTTCAAGGTACCAAGTGGAAAGGGGAAAAAGATGTCCAAAATAACAAGCTGTGCCCCGGTTGGAGAGGCGCAAGCGTTGTAAGGTGTCCAAAGTATACCTACACATATATACATAGAAACCCGTTTACAAGGCAGAGTCTGGACCGAGGTTAGAAGCGAGCCCCCGGCTTAAAAATATATATAGTAAAAAGTGAATAAAACGTTCCTTTAGAAAACGAACCACCAACCGCGACAGAGAAGAGGAAGGCAGCAATTTAACTCCCTGTGGCCCGCGGTTCTGAAGATTAGGAGGTCCGTCCCAGCTGGGTGAGGTCTACGGAATGCATCGCACCGGCTGCGGTTCTCCGGGGGCCGGCACCCCCACTTCCAGAATTCCAAAAGGCGAGAAGTGGGAGCGGTTAACCAGACTCGGGGTAGGGACGCGGGGCGGGGAGGGGGGGTGTGCAGCTGTTTCCAGCTGCGAAGAGCGCTCCTCTCCTCCAGCAGCACTGCAAAGAGAGCGGCAGACGAGGGAGGGGGAGGGACAGCAGGAGGGAGGGAGATCCTCGAGGGCCAAGCACCCCGGGGAACCGCGGGGTCCCGAAAGCGGGCGCTCCCGCTCTCACAGCCTGCGTTCCGGCACGAGACGGGCACAGTTGGTGATTATTTAGGAAATCCTAAATCTGGAATGACTCAGTAGTTTACAGAAGCCCCTCCAAAGGCAGAGCTGCCGAAGGTGTCCTCCCCAGCTCGGCGCCCACACGCCTTTCACCGGAGCTCCCCGCCACCGTGCACCGGAGCCACCGCACCGAGCCGGTCTCCGCACAGGCTCCGAGCGAACTGGGCAGCGAGGGACCGGCGCCCTGGCGGGCTTGGGATCAGGTCATCGCCGCGCCTCCAGGACCCCCAGGCTCGCACGCCCCGGCGGTCGGCAGCTCCCGGCCGCAGCTCAGATAGGGGTTACCCGGCCGCCGCTGGGCCGCTCGCTCGGTCCCGCGCCGCCCATCCCGGCCGTGGAAGGAAGTGACCGCGCGCTGCGAGCCCCCGCGCGTCCGCTCGGGTGGGGCGGGGGCTGGTGGAGGGCGACGTCGGTTCGCGGCGGCTGCGGCTCTGGGTCGCAGCTGCCCACCATGGTCTGGTGCCCGGGCGCAGGCAGGGTCCCTAGGCCGCCCTGGGCGACGGCGGGAGGTAGCCTCGCGAGCCACCTGCACTCCCCGGGCCGGGAGCGGACTCTGGGGCCGGGGACAGGAGGCAGGTGCCGGTGGCCACCAACTCGCCCAACTTGCTGCGCCGGTGGCGGCTGGAAGCCGCGGGATTGCGGGGCGCCCCCCGCCGCCTACCCTAGACCGGGAGGGGGCGCTCAGGGCGGAGTCCCATTCATGGGCAGAAGCTCCCGGGCGCCGCCGCGGGCAGTCTCCCCCAAAGCGCTAGCTCCGCAGGAAACTCCGGGCAGAGGTGACAGCAGCCTCTGAGAAGGCAAGTGGGACAGGGAGCAAGCAGCAGCTGGAGTTACTCTGGCTCCTAAGGAGCTATGAAGCTTTCCTGGTGGGACTGAATTGGGGGCTGGGCTTGCGGAGCGCTGGAAAGCACCGCTCTCAGATCCTGCTCCCTTTTCTCGCGCCCATGGCTCCCAGACTCTCTCCTTCCTCCCCCTACACCCTTCTCCCCCCTCTCTGTCTTCTGTCTCTCCCCTTTTCTCCTCTCTACGCAATCCTACGTGATTGAGGTTTGGATGAGAAATTCTCAGAGGCAGAGTGAGGGAACTGCAGCCTGGGTCTGCTCTGTCCAGTCCCTCCCCACCGCACCCCCCACCCCCCCCCCCCAAGAGAAAAACACATCCACTGGTTTGGTGAAGGACCCTGGGAGCACAGAGAAGATGATGGTGCAGGGAGCAGAGGTGCAGTCTGCCCTAGCCAGTGACCACAAGCATGTAACATTCTCCAGGAAGGATGTACACACTGGATAAAGTAGCAATGACCTCCTGGTCTCCCACATTGCACACACACACACACACACACACACACACACTTCCATCACATATATTTGGAACAGCAAAGTGTGTTTCCATCTCTTTGGAGCCTAGATTTCTTATTACTGTCTGCAAAGTGAGAAAGGAGACTCAGTGCCTGGAAAGGTCTAGTGTGCACCCTGCCTTGAGAGTGAGTGGAGATGGGTTACAGTGTTACAAGGACAGCTGAACTACAGCTTCGGAGCACACTCTTGTCTCCAGAAATGCTTTCCATGCTCCTGATAGAGACACAGGAGTCATCCAAGGAAAGACAGCATTAGAGATTCTGAAAAAACTATATTCTCCCTTGGTTCAAGCTATGGTCTGGAGTGGCCCTTAATCATGTTGGCATTTTTTCTTCAACTAGTCTTCAAATAGCACTGTGATTTCCAAGCAGAGACAGGTTATATACTAGACATTTCCTAAAAGGCTGGGGAAGATGCCAGCCTGCAGACTGCTAAAAGGGGGGGAGGGCAGAGTTGAGGGGACCCCAGGAATGTAGGTCTAAATGTGGGTACAAATTTGCTGGCCTACTTGAGATTTACTGGGCAGCAAGAAGGACAGAGGTGTGCATGTCTGACAACCCAACATTGCCCAGAATCAGGTGTCTTGCCTGACTACTGGCAAAGACTGGCAGACAGGGGCTGGTGTGACAGTTGAGGGGAGGGGGCTCCCAATGGCCAATGGGGGAGAACACAGGCCTTGCAGCTGCTCAGTCTGCCTGGATGGGGATAATGGACTCATTCCTGGAAACTGAACAACACAGATCAAGATGGGTGAGCAGGATGCACACTCCAGAGTACATCTGACAAAACAAAAGGGATTGCTTGAAATCAATTGGCAACACAGTAAATTAGGGAAGTGATCAATTTCCACAAACAAAATTATTATCCCTCCTTGGCTACAGGAAGACTCACCTCATTTTTTTTTTCAGCAAGGCAGGCACAAATAGTACTGGCTGGCTTGAGGGTTCAAGGGGGGGGGGCTGTCTTTTGCAAATCAACACCCAAACACAAACATACACACGAAAGGTCATCTAAGGGAAATCTCAAGAAGAGTGGAGAAGAGGGCGATTTATAACGAGACCCAAAGGAAATCAACTCAGCTTGGTCCCTTTCATCCCCACAATGAAGATAATTGTTCCCATCTACAGCCCAGAAGAGAATGTGCATATGTAAGCATTTTGACAACAGGAAAACACCAAATGAATGGAGGGGTGGATGGAGGTGTTTGAAAGTGTGTGATTCACCTGAGATGTTTGCTCTTAAAATGTGGATTCTCCATGAGAATCTCTGAGAATATGAAGCAGAAATCTCTATGACTGAGGCACATACATTGAAATCCTTAAAAACTTCTCTGAGACTCAAAATATGACCACTTACTGTATACACGTAATATGTACTAATAATACTGAGGAATAGAGCAAGATGCTCAAAATTGATTACATTCCTCTAGATTACACTCCTCGACCTCCCTCTCCTTTCAAACGGGACTTTAAAGAGGCATGTCTTCCCAAAGCTTTACTTTTTTATAAGCTGTGGGAAGTCAGGGTGCTTATTACAGAAGGGAACATGTACAGGAGCAAAGAAAACGTGTGGAAGATGAGGAAGAAGAGTTGACAAAACAGTTCTTTCTACTTGAAAGACATCGTGAAACATCATTATCAACTTTGACATGTACAAACTAACCAACACCAGGCTTCTGAGATGCACACTGGTTTAGTCTCAGATCTCTGTTAGAATGGGATGTTTAGGTTTTCATGAAAAGACAAAGACTTGACTTTTTCACCTTATGTTTCTGCTACTGTTGATACATTTTAGGTATCTGGTCCTTAAAATGTTTCATCCACACTACCATATGCTCCACTTCCTCAACAGAAAGAATGGATATACAGAAATCTTAAGAAAAACAAAATCTAGGTCCTAGGTTCATGAAGGTTAAACTCAGAAGATATATATATATATATATATATATATATATCAATTGGGTTTTCATGAATTAATTCAAAGCTTTCCTATCTGGTTCACTGAATTAAAATCTTCCCCCAGTGCTTCTGAGGATATGTTCAATAGCTCTCATCCATGGATGGGAAGATAAATCAATCTGCTAATGGTTGTGATATCTCAGACCTATGCAAATCTTGATTTTTCTGGTATCTTAGGATAAATGAAGAATGTCCCTTTCCAATTTTGAAGACATGAGTAGGAAAAGTTTCAGTTTGGAGTAAGTTGCCAAATACACATCAGAAGGGTTCTTATATAGCTATATTTATATCTCTTACCTCCAGTCAAACAAAATATAGACAGTATTAGTCATCTGCATATTTTAAAATTTAAAAAATGCAGATTTAATTGTCTTTGGCTTGCTCACAGGCCAAATCTTCCAACTCCCAAATCAAACTAGAATTACCTCACATGTCCATTTTAAACACTCTATTGAGTGCACCTGGTGTTCAGGATATGGTGTCAGTAACTGAGAACTGTACACCAGTCCTCAGTCTTTCTAAGGTTTCAACCCTTTAATACAGTTACTGATGTTGTGATGATCACCGCAACCATACATTTCTTGTTGCTACTTCACAACCGCCATTTTGCTATTGTTATGAATCATAATGTAAATGTCTGATATTCAGGATATCTGATATGTGACCCCTGTGAGGGGGTGTACCAACCCATCCAAGAGGTCATGACCCACAGGTTGGGAACCATCATTCTATACACTTTTACAATCTCCTTACTCTCGACTAGCCTAAAATCCATGCCACCCTGTCCATTTTGAGCTCTTCTCTTAATTATGCATTTGAAATAAGCTACTGGATGAATTAATCAACCTATTGGAACCACAGCTGCAGCACAGATAGATGAGATCAACACTTGAAATATTTAACCATGGTCGCAGAATACTACAGACTGGAAAATAATGTGCAGTGAGGGTGGGGTGAGAACTACCCTTTAGATGTCCATTTGAATCAAGACCCTGCTATAAAACACAGACTTCTCAGAACAAGAAATGGTACTTCGTGATCCACACATATCATCACTCACTCCCAGACAGAGAGTATTTAATGGAGACTGGAAATCTACCTGGAGCGAGTGATTAACCTTACAAGGACAGAGGTAATGTTCATCAGTAAAACCTGGCCAATGGCTTTTTCTGTTGGAAACACAAAGAGGCCCACCTCTGCACATCCGCCATCCTTCTGGGAGATCAGCCCTTTGACTCAGAGACCAGGAATATGGGCTAGCTGGACTAATCCACAGCAGGCTTGTTGGGTAACAGAGCTTGTCTCCAAGCACGGGTCTTGCACAGCCCCTGTTCTCAAAGCTCCTTTACTCTGTGAGATGGTCAATTAAAGTAAGCTGGCCAAGCAATATAAACAAGTACTTCCTAATAATTTGTGAACTTCTTTCTGTAGCAAGTTCGTTCTTGGTTCTTTATTCAACCATTCAACAATGGAGTTACACTTTGTATGTGAGTGTCTCTTTTAGACATTTCTCAAAATGAAAAAAAAAAGGATATATTTCGCTTCTCTTCAGGACAGAGGAAAAGAAATGTCTTTGAAGCTTATAAAGAAAAATGTTCCACTTCCAAAGCACGTCTCTTTTAATTATTAATATTAGTGGTAAGTTTCTTGAATACCCCCAAATGCATCACAGCTACAGACATATGATAGTTCTCTAAGGTGGCCTTGTCATAATGAAGAAACTGGACACAGAAAGATCAAGCTCTTAGGACACACACAGCCAAGAACTCTTAGAACACAAAGGTGTTCATTTTCAAAGGTTATTTTTTTACCATAATTTGATATTGTATACCAATAAAAATAGAATGTCATTAATAATTATAATCATGCAATGAATTTCAGAATTACAAATATAATTGCCACTTCTGTTACCCTTATAGATATTTCTTTCTTCTTTACTTCTTTTTCTTTGTTATTCTTTCTTTTACATTTTGTTTTTGCTTTTTTCTGAGACAAGATTTCTTTGTGTAGCCCTGGTTGCCCTGGAACTCACTCTGTAGACCAGGCTGCGCTCACAGTAAGAGAACCATCTGCCCCTGCCTCTTGAGTGCTGGGATTAAAGGCATTCAACAGCACACCCAGCTACCCTTGTTATGAAGTGTTAAACACTGTTCTTCAGTGTGTTCTCTCACTAAGACTGAAGAAACTTCTAGATGAAGTTAAGGAGGTAATCGTAACCTCATTTTGTAAGTGGACACTTAGTCCAAAGACTTCACTCTCACAAAATGAAAATCTAGGAATCACATTGTGGCCTGCTAACCTTAACATCTACATAAACCTCACTGAGACCACACACAGGGAATCTGAGAGCTCCTAATGCATTTGCATGCCCTGGCCTCTACTATAATCTTAGGAATAACTTTGAAGGGGTCACTCTATGGTAGACAGAGTAGGTTCAAACACTCTAATGACCTGTCCTTCAGTGGACATTACATCTTCAAATCCTCTGGATTGCAAAGCAAAAGTGATGGTTTGTTTTTGACAGTCTTGATTATGAAGTTTTCATTTCCTTCATTCCTCTTCCTAAATACTGCTCACTACTCGGGCACATACGTGATTGCCTTCCATCCCAGATGGAGTGAAGACCACACAGCACGAATGCTGGCGATGCCTTCACTACAAGGGAAGTTCCCTATTAGACAGTAAGACTCAGGATAGGGTTCTTCCAGAGAATAGCAAATAGCCACCAAACACCTGGAAAAGGCATTAATTCATCCATCCAACAGCTTTGTTTGTAGCTCAGTATAATAGCACATACTCAGGAGGCTTTAAACCTTAAGTTCACTCTCTGTTACTAATATAATAAAATGTATTCATCCCCTCATGTATCTTTTAAAGTCCAATAGATATGTAAGTCATCCCAAAGAGAAGTGTGGTATATTCATTCTTTGTAAAAAGAAAGGAACTCAAGGTTGCCTCTGTATTCTCAAATGTTTTATTTTGTTTCATCCACATACCTTAGAGAATTGTCTGCCTTGATTTGACGTATCATAAAATTTGGTAGCCTTGGAATGTATCTGTTCTCATATTTCTGATTTAACAATCTTTATACACAGGCTTGTCTTTTTCTGTTCTCTTTCTGTCTTTGTCTCTCTTTGTCTGTCTGTCTGTCTGTCTGTCTGTCTGTCTCTCTCTCTCTCTCTCTCTCTCTCTCTCTCTCTCTCTCTCTCTCTGTCTCTGGCCCTCCCTCCCTCCCTTCCTCTTCCTCTCCCTCAAACACACGTATACATTGGTGAACATGCTCACACCCGTATTCATGGGCAATGGGAAAGATTAATAAGACAGTGGCACAAAGATGTCAGATAAAATGATGAACCAATTTTGGAGGTCTCAATGCTATTAAACTGACCTTAAAATGGGTTGATAACTCTAATATTTATACTGACACCCATCCTCTCCAAGATGCTCTCTCCATAGGCCATTCCTGGTTGCTCTCATTTCTAATTTTAGTTTCCAAATTTCCAGGGAATGTACCTGGCCGAAAAAATATATGACTAACACTCAAAACATACTACAAAAAATCATATAAAATCATATTTTTGCCCTCTATGCTGCACACAGCACTGGGCACTGTAAAAATAGCAAACAATTACAGAAAGATCCTGCTACTCATTTACACATTATGCTTGATACAGAAAAAGATTTCATTTTAAATAACTGAAATATACAAATGGTTTAGGAAAACATGTCTGGAGATCTAATGACTATTTGGACAAAGTGACTGATAAAGCTATTCTTGGACCTAGGTTTTGAAAACTCTAAAAATAAAATGTAAGTTAAGATAAACATATCATTAGAGTAAATAATTATCTTCAAATAAAGCTAATTTAGTTGATCAAGCCTAAGTTTATTCTCTTATGAAATGACTCTTATGTAGAACTTTCACATGCTTGAAGCAGAATATTGAAGCTGAAGCACTTAAATTTAAAATCAGAAGATGTGTGAATAAAAGCCTGAGATAAGGAATGAGCAGGCGTGGAGGAGGTGCAGCCTCTTCTAGACAGCTCTAAGTCAGCCTGTGCAAACAAGTGAAATTATTCATCACAAAAATTAAAAAAAAATATTTGGAGAGCTTCCTTCATAATATGGCAAAAGCAAAGTAGAAAATGTTCACTAAGTCTAGGAGAGAAAAAAGAAATTATCTAGCAAAATTCCTATCCAGTTGCTCACCTGTCTGTTTAATACAGAAGCGTGCCCTCTGTGCCCACGTTCCTTGCCAACACAGAATGTTCAGAAGGACAACAGAGGACAACTGGATGTTTGGGAAACACAAAAGATAATGCCAAAAATGGTGGCATGATGGAGGATGCAAAGGTAGACACACATATCATGCTGGAATGTTTAGGAAGCATATGTGGTATGTGTGGAGGGAGGTAGGGATAAGATAATCATGGAAGAATATTTCATATCAGTCTAGTATTTAAAGAATAATCAATTAGTATTTAAAGAATAATCAACGTTTTTGCAAGATTTTGAATGGGATATTGATCTTTGAATTTGTTGAATCACCTAGTGGAGATCTAACAAGACCATCAACCCATTTTAAAGAGTGCATATATATTGTAGTCACTTATGGAAGACTTGAGACTTCATTACAAGTACACAAGCCAATTATCTCCCATTTGGTTGAGTATGTTAACCACTATGGCACTGGAAAAGTGCATTTCTTTTCTCTTTTTAGCAGTCCAATCTCATCTCTAAAAAGGGCAGAATAAGGAAATAGTAATAGCTGGCTTTTAAAGGAGAATTAATCAGAAACATCTTTTATTCACTAAGAACAAGAGTTGAAAGTTTGGATTCAGGAAAAATTGAATCCAATGCAGAAAAAAAAGTCTTAAATATGCTTTCTAGATAAGATAAGATTATATGTAGAATTTGGGAGCAAGAATCCGATGAATACGTCTGTCACTATAAACCCCTTATATAATATTTTGAGCATTTTGGGTACTTGGAAGAGTATTGAATAAAATGTGACTTAAAATAACGATTAAGATGAATAAGCGTGGTTTAAGTTTTATCCTAAATGAAACACCTAGACATGCTCTTACTAGCAGCAGTGTTGCCTGTGTCCTTCGATAGCATTGTTTAAGCTGTGGCTATAATAAGCAAGACTTGCACAGCTGATAAAGGTGGGAAAGAGTCTAAATCCAGGAAGATGTTTCCCTTATCTTCTGTCTTCTGATAATGCTATCTGAATAAACTCTAGACAAACTCCCACCACTCTAGGGAATGAAATGGTCGCTACCCATGTGAATGGAAGTCAGTTTCAGAAATCAGATAAAAAGGACTCTGTGTTTATGAAGATAAGCCAAAAATTCAAGGAAGTGGAGATTGGCATCTTCCCTAATACCTGGATTTTGATAGATTCTCCCACATTCAAAATTGTCTATCAAGGGAAGAGTCCTCTTCTAAGCACAATTGGGCAGGAATCATGAAGGGAGACAAATTATTTATTTGTTGCTTGCAAATTACTCTGTGCTATAATTACCTCTGCTGTACATCGGGCTTTAGAATGTCTTAGGGTAGCATTCCTGTTCATCTCACATTGTGTGCCAGTAATAAAGCCACATGCCAGTAGCAATACTTAGGCTGGGCTCCACATCACACTTGGAGCCATGGAAGTGTACAGTAAGCAGCCAAGGTGTAGCTCAGTGATGAGTTCATCCTCCCTAGGAAATACTACTCTGCAGACAGTTTACGAGGATAAAACTGTTTATCTCAAACTCACTGTGTTATACCCATGGGTCTTTATATAATTTCAGTAAAATCTTAGGTTTCCTAATTTGAACCACGTGAAAACATACCACATGAAGGCACGGTTCTTCCCATGCTGGGCATTTTCTTTTTACAAGAAGGCAGAAGTTTTGTCTTTAAAGGGAACCATTGGAACAGTCTTTGAAACTCGTCCAGGGCTCAGAAGACTCAGATCTCAGTCCCACAATCACACAAACTCACAGTTAATATAGAAATACATGCAGGCACTGTGGTCACAGAGGTTTGCTCAATACTAGGCTGACTTTGTCATGCACTTGATTGGAAAGGAAATGGTTCTCAACTAACAAAACAAACAATTAAACAAAAAATTGTTGATGTAACAGTGAAAGCTATGCCACCATCTTGGTACCAGAGAACTGGCTCCTCTAGCCAGAGCTGTGTAGCTATCTTGGTATAAGACCAAGATCGAATAACTAACCTTGTTTCTGAGAAACTTAGGGCATTAGAATTATCACTAGTGAAGAAGGCACTCACATTTCTGAGCAAAGTTTTGAAAAGTACCCCCATTTAAAATTGTAACTCAAGTCTACAGAAAAAAATTTAAAGAAGATGATATGATAGTATCAAACATTCCTGAAAAAAAGTTATATTCTCAGCCAATATTGCTTAGAATAGTGCCCATTTCTGCACCAATATACCCTGGAAAATACCGAATAAAGTTCTGTGTGATCAGAAACATGCATAAGTTTTCATCCATTGCTTTGAATAGCAACCTTGTGGGGAGTCAGTTGACCACTATATACAGACAAATTAATTTTAAATTTGTTCTGTACTATCGAATTTTATGTTTGTCCTTACACCATTGTCATTCTGTTTTAATACTGTAGCTTTGTCATACACTTTAATATCAGAATGATGCATCTAACTTTATTCTTTTTTAAAGTTATTTTGGTTATATGCAGTAATCTGCTGTTTCCTGCGATTCTGAAAGTTGTTCATTCTGCGTCTATAAAAATTACATGCAGATTTTGATGGCACTGCATTTCATGCATCCATTGTTTGGTAATACGAATTAGTTTATTTGCCTACAAAAAGCTATTCATTTTGATATCCTATAAATCTAATATATTTGAAAATATAAATATTGCTACTCTTTCAAATGCAGCCAATGTAATTTGAAATCCACTGTTGTTTGTTGATGATCATGATGATGATAATGACGATGACAATGACGATGATGAGTTTATGAAGTTGAGAATCTACCCTAGCATTCAAACATGCTCATCAAGGGTTTAGCAGCAGGAACTAGAATTATGGGTAGTTGTGAGGTGCCCAATATGGGTGTTGAGAACAACTCTGGTCCTCTGGGAAAGCAGCAGTCATTCTTTTTTTTTTGTATTGTGAAGTAATATTATTACAATGTAAGTTAACAAATGGTATACATCACTATTAGTTTATAACAAGGGTGATTAAAGCTGTTTCTGTTTTTGCAGGATGTAATATCAAAGAGAGAGTATTGTTTACAAACTCAGAACACAAAGATCATTATAGAACATTCTGAATAGCATCACATTTTAAGAAAACTTTAAATTTTTTCTGTTTATTGATATATTGTATTGATATATACATATATATATATATATATATATATATATATATATATATTCTAAATTTTTGTTTACAATCCAAAAACTTTCCTCTTTCTCAGTCCCCCCCCCCATATGTCCCATAAGTCCTTTTCTCTCCATCCATTCTCCTGTCTTTCCCCCTCCCTTTTCTCTGTCCTGGTGCTCCCCTACAATGCTGAATCAAGCCTTTCCAGGATTAGGGCCCTCTTCTTCCTTCTTCATGGGAATCATTTGATATGCTAATTGTATCTTCAGTATTCAGAGCTTCACGGCTAATTAATATCCACTTATCAATGATTGCATTCCATGTGTATTCTTTTCTGATTGCGTTACCTCGCTTAGGATGATATTTTCCAGTTCCATCCATTTGCCTAAAAAAATTCATGAATTCATTGTTTTTAATTGCTGAATAGTACTCCATTGTGTATATATACCACATTTTCTGTATCCATTCCTCCATTGAGGGATATCTGAGTTCTTCCCAGCTTCTGGCTATTATAAATAAGGCTGCTATGAACATAGAGGAGCATGTGTCCTTATTGCATGCTGGGGAATCCTCTGGGTATATGCCCAGGAGAGGTATAGCAGGGTCCTCCAGAAGTGTCATGTCCAGTTTTCTTAGGAACTGCCAGACTGATTTCCATACTGGTTTACTATCTTACAATCCCACCAGCAATATATATTGATATATATATCAATAAACAGAAAGTTCCTCTTTCTCCACATCCTCGCCAACACCTGCTGTCTCCTGAGTTTTTAACCTTAGCCATTCTGAGTGGTGTGAGGTGAAATCCCATGGTTGTTTTGATCTGAATTTTCCTAATAGCTAATGATGTTGAGCATTTCTTAAGGTGCTTCTCAGCCATCCGAATTTCTTCAGGTGAAAATTCTTTGTTTAGGTCTGTACCCCATTTTTTAATAGGGTTGTTTGGTTCCCTGGGGTCTAACTTCTTGAGTTCTTTGTATATATTGGATATTAGCCCTCTATCAGATGTAGGATTGGTGAAGATCTTTTCCCAATTTGTTGGTTGCCGTTTTGTCATTTTGACGGTGTCCTTTGCCTTACAGAAACTTTGTAATTTTATGAGATCCCATTTGTCAATTCTTGATCTTAGAGCATAAGCTATTGGTGTTCTGTTCAGGAACTTTACCCCTGTGCCTAGGTCCTCAAGGGTTTTCCCAAGTTTCCTTTCTATTAGTGTGTCTGGTTTTATGTGGAGGTCCTTGATCCACTTGGAGTTGAGCTTAGTACAAGGAGATAAGAATGGATCAATTAGCATTCTCCAGCATGCTGACCTCCAATTGAACCAGCACCATTTGTTGAAAAGGCTATCTTTTTTTCACTGGGTGTTTTCAGCTCCTTTGTCGAAGATCAAGTGACCATAGGTGTGTCAATTCATTTCTGGATCTTCAATTCTATTCCATTGGTCCACTTGTCTGTCACTGTGCCAATACCATGCAGTTTTTAACACTATTGCTCAGTAGACTCCACCAGAGAACTCCTACAGCTGATAAACAACTTCAGCAAAGTGGCAGGTTATAAAATCAACTCAAGCAAATCAGTTGCCTTTCTATACTCAAAGGATAAGCAGGCTGAGAAAGAAGTTAGGGAAATGACACCCTTCACAATAGCCACAAACAATATGAAGTATCTTGGTGTGACTCTAACCAAATAAGTGAAAGATCTATATGACAAGAACTTCAGGTCACTGAAGAAGGAAAATGAAGAAGACCTCAGAAAATGGAAAAATCTTCCATGCTCGTGGATTGGCAGAATTAATATAGTTAAAATGGTCATCTTGCCAAAAGCAATATACAGACTCAATGCAATCCCCATCAAAATCCCAACTCAGTTCTTCACAGAGTTAGAAAAAGCAATTCTCAAATTTATCTGGAATAACAAAAAACCCAGGATAGCTAAAACTATTCTCCACAGTAAAAGAACTTCTGGGGGAATCAGTATCCCAGACCTCAAGCAGCAGTTATTCTTAAGATTTGAATTGCATCTTCTTTCTTTTAGGAAGGAACACAAGCATACAATCTTATTTAAGAATCTTAAATTTTGTGATGTTTTTATTTTTTAATTTAAATTTTATGAGGTTTTCAGTTTTTAACTCATGTTTTTCACTCCACTGTTTTCATTAATGTTTGTCCTAATAAAATATGCTTATTTGATTGAAAAAGTCTCTGTGTTCCAAAAATGGGTTGGAAGTATTAGAAGGAATGAAAAGGTATCCAGGAGACAGGTAGAAATTAAGATCCGTGGAAGTACATGCAGCAGACACCGTGTTCTCTCACTTGCAGTTACTCTCCTGTCCTTATGAAGCCCACACTCTCACCCACGTGTTATAATGGGAAAACGGAAGCCAGAAAGATCACTTGTTTTAATTCTGGCCATGAAACTGTGTTATTTCCTACAAGACACGCCATCTATATTAACAATCACAGAAATCTAGAAACCTAATGCATGTTGGAAAAGAAAATTCTTAAATCTTTTATACACATTTATAACATGTAAATATGCTCTTGGAAGAAAGTCCTCACTGAATGGTGCAAGACACCCTCCACCATGCGCTCCTCTAGCTTCAGCCTCCTGGGCGCTTGATTAGCAATGTCTGATACTGTGGTTGACTCCTCTTACAGCTTTTACAGTAGTGTCCTGATTTCACACTTAGAAAAATAGATGAAAATCACAACTCTGAAAAGTTTAAAATCAATTTGAGAAAAGTGACTATAAACTGAGGAATAAAAACAAACCACAATGAGGAAACAAAGTGAGATTAGACTGAAAATGGATGTCACGTCTTTGGAATTAGGAATTTTGAATCATTCTATTCCTAGATTGACGTTACATAGATATTTATCCTAAAACTGGAGAGTAGCTGTGTGTCCTACCCCTACTAGGTAGCAAAGTTACATAAACATGGAATGGTCATTTGACCTTCCCCATATCACTTTCCTTGTTGATAAAAAAATTAATGTCAAATAACTGCTTGTCTTTATAGTTGAAGTCCTACCGATAAAGCAGTCTTAGGGCCAATGGCAATAGTTAGTTTGGGATTCCAAAGAACAAAAGGATGTGTATGCTAAGGTTCCCTGGTGATAATGGATGAATAAGAAATAATGAAATATTCTGTTCTCTTTGGAGACAGAACAAGACAGAATAATGCTGTTTCCACTATACCTATGGGGGGAGGGAATCAAATATTATTTTTTGTCTGGGATTTTAGTTACTGATTTTAAATGAATGATATATATATATATATATATATATATATATATATATATATATATATATATATATATACATCATTACATTGCCATTAATGATCAATTTCATAATAATTCAGATCCAAAGAAGGATCATTTTACAGTGAGGAAAGTCAACAGAAAGTAGATGATAATAGACTGACTCCCAGTTTTAGCTCAAAGTTCATTCAGACGCTGCCTAAATAAAAGCTTAGATAACATTTTCCTCTCTGTGGGATTCATTTTCTCAAACCCAAAATGAGTCCACCTTGCCGATTGCTAAGTGCTTCCAATCTAAGCTCCTGTGACCCAGAGGGATGTACCGCTCCCCAGCACTGCTTCCCTTAAGCAGAATGAACTGGAATGGATCCCTTTTCTTTCCCCAAACACCTATGGGATAGTAAATTAAATTGTTCTTTTCAGTATTTTGAGTTGGGAATTATTATTAGTGACTAAAGAAGGGGGTGGTGACTTAGGACCACAGGTGAGACAGTTAATAAAGGGAAGGGCCACAGTGAGAATGCAGAAGTCTGAGTCTTCCACAGTCTTTCTAATCCATCTCTACCTCCCAAGTCTTCTCATGCTGTCAGGGCAACAATGGCAGTGGCTGCAGCTCATGGGACTTTTATCCCTTTTCCTGTATGAAAATGAAAAGATGTAGCTAGGACAACCTAATGTAAAGAACCTTAACAAAGAGATCAGGAGGATAACTTATTTTTCCTGTTGTAGACTCATCGTTTTAGGTGAACCTCAATGCTACTACTCCGATGAGTTTCTATATTAACTGAGTCCTGTAATGCTACAGAATCTCACTTGAAATTGGGGACAAGACAGGCTTCAATGTGTGTTGTACTAAGTGTCTTCTTTGTCAGAGAGCCCCCTGTGACATGATCACTGTAACTGTGTACAGCTTTGCTAATCAATTCTCCCAGTCAGTAAAATATGAGTATTTTTTTTTTTAATTTTTACTGGCAGTATCCTTACGATGCCAATCTGTGATTTTCCAGTCGCAGTGCTCAATCCTGGGAAGCTACTGAATAAGGAGCCTAGGAGGGCGACTTAGCTCAGGAGTAAGCTCTGAGGGCTGGCATGTGGACACATAGCTGCTGTTCGCTTGTTGAGAACGCTTGGGCGGATGCTGAACTTCCTGCTCCTTAAGATCATTCAGAAAACAAATGCAGCCGATTTTTCACGACAGTGATTCAGACAGAAGCACCAAACGTAAGAACTGGAATTGAAAAAGCCCTAAGCATCATCTGGGCCAATGCCTTTCTTTCAAAGATACTGAAACTGATGACTGAGAAAAAGACACAGCCTACTTCCCAGTCAAGCAGCTCCTGATGGCAAGCAGAAATTCAGCTCAACTCTCTCATTCTGAGACCAGCGGTCTCTTCCATATAAAGTTAATTTATTACTTAATGGCCATGTCATTGGGTTTGCCTTACCAAGACTTTCAAAACTTATTATGTATGACATGTCACAGTTTAGAATGAGAGGGGACTTTTCTTTCAGTGCTCACAAATACGTGTAAGATATATACAGCCCTCTTAAATACCCAGCTTGCAAGCAAAAAGCCATGACAGCCAAAGAATAGGAAGCCGTACACTTTGCAGATGGTAACATGATCATCCCAATGGGATTTGCTTTCTTCCCTTTGAACCTTTTCTTCCCTCTGATCCTTTGAACTTTAGATGACCAAAGTAATTATGAAATCTTTGTAAATGTCTATAAATGCTTTCCTTAAAAGTCTACAATTGCCTTACAGGCTTTAAAAAAAATAAGTTATTTACTGGAATATCAGTAGATAAAAGGGTCAGGATTCTCCTTGTAACTGTAGAAATGCCATAAAATGGCAGAATTTTTCACACCACTCATGAGATGCTCCACTGAGCACCAGGCAGTGCTATTTGCAAACCATCAGGTCTTACAAGACAGCAGCCTTGACTCTGGACTTTCTTTACCTTGTGCTCCAAGACAGGAGCCATCTTTAATGTATGTCTTCTATGCTAAAACACCTGATAGTTGCATTAAAACTTCTTTTAATTAGTTCACCCTTTGGACTTTAGCATCAAGTAGTCAATTAGACAAAACTAGCAATTCCTTATGGAAATATTCCTTAAGCTGCACATTATCTTTAAAAGAAACTAGAGGAAAATATAATAAAGAAATGAATTTGCTTATCATATATATGTATATATAGATGTGTATATACACATGTGTATATGTATATATGTATATGCATACATATACATATAACTAAATATTGGGGAAATAAGTCAGTAAATGCTTATGTTTTTTTCTCTAAACATTTCACTTCAGATATTTATAGCCTGCTAAATTATTTGTAGACAATTATACATATATAATAAAATTTGATAACCCACCATATTTCTTCTGGCCCTTCACCAGTCTCCTTTCCTTGGCATTTAAAAATTGTGTGTTTGTTCTGAAAAGACTCAGTGAAGCAGTATAGAGCAAAATCAGAACAGGGAAGTGGAAAGGGTTGGGTGGGAAAACAGGGGGAGGGAAGGGGACTGATGGGACTTTCGGGGAGTGGGGGTCCAGAAAAGGGGAAATCATTTGAAATGTAAATAAATATATCAATAAATTTAAAAAAATAAAAAAATTGTGTGTAAAACAAGAACATAATGGCACAGTGACTCTGGAGGTGCAATGGTGCCTCCCAGCTACCAACAGTTCTCTAACTGGTCATAAGAAAGAAACCCAGCAAACTCCCCAAGGCTAGTGAACTCATAAATCTTAGAGAAGGATCTACAACCACCACATTACTAAGACATCATCATTCACAACTTTAAGTGTTTTTCCTTATACCCATACGTAAGTGAAGTCCTCACTCTTCATCAAAAAAAATTCTCTTTGACACAGGCATGGACCATTACAGAAAGCCACACCAATCAAGATACAGAGTTGTAGAGCTCAGTCCTAGCTGATGCATCTACATAGCGATTCCTGCACTCAAGGCTTAGGAATCACTTGTGAAGAGAGCAGAAAGCTTGCAAGAGCAAGAGGATCAGGGAGCTTGCTGTGAGACCGTGTCTTCTAAAAA
The DNA here is from genome assembly GCF_947179515.1 of Apodemus sylvaticus. NCBI lineage: Eukaryota > Metazoa > Chordata > Mammalia > Rodentia > Muridae > Apodemus > Apodemus sylvaticus. The sequence continues at coordinate 72,085,344 of NC_067486.1, read as the reverse complement.
CTTCAGGAGCACCACCCATGAAATATCGTCGACATGGCTGCTTAAACATGAGTTGAACCAGAATGGCATCAATTTACATGCTAACATGGAAATAGAAAGCTCAAGAAGCTGCAGACTTGGACAAAGAACCTCAGGTAACTAAGGAATGCTGAGAGCAAGATGAATGGTCTTCCTCAGGGAAAAGCACACCAATGGGTTATTCAGTATCAATCGGTCATCCCTGAAAACATGTACATGCAAGTTGCAAATACCAATATACATAAAATATTTATATATGTATGCCAGTATAATTATTCTCCTTAATTTTCCTATCAATCAAGTGGTGGATGTAAGTCTTGAAGGTGTGAGCACATCACTGGATTCTTAACATATGCCGAACTGTTTAGCAGGGAATAGGCATAAAGATATAAAATAGGATTTTTCTCCTCAAATAAGTTACCGTCTTGTGGGTGAGCTCGATTGCTTTAGGACTACTGAATGAGACACACACAGACAGGAGACAGGCTCATGCAGGGACATCAAGAAGGCTACTCTGCTCAGTTGAAGGGACCTTGCCAGGTTTTATCAGAAAGGAACATGAGCACTGTCCACTCAGGAATAAGTGGGATAGAGCCTTCCAGAATTAAGACTAAGAAAGGGCTTCTCAACAGTAGAGAAGAAGGAAGCACACAGGTTCCAAACACCAGGGTTGAGTCCTGCATTGCAAGGCCTGTATCTGGCACATTATTAAATTTCATGGGTCAAGGTCATGACTTATAGAATAAAGCTGCTGGAACAAAACAACCAAATGGATGTGTGGAGTAGGTAGAGCCAGGCTTGTGCTTGATCTTGCTTTCATTATGAACTTACTGAAAGACCCGAATCTTTTTGCCCTGTTCTGAGCCCATGGTCCTAACTGCAGTTCTGAGAGTTTGTGACTGTAGTGAGGTCGTTGAGGTCTCTGGAATGTGACCCTCATTCAAAGCCCACATCACCTTCCACATTTAGCTCAACAGACATCTAGGGTACATGTTCTGTACACAATATCTTCTAAGAGACAACTATGTTATGCCTTTCTTTACTTACCTAAAAATAAAGAAGGCTATAAAGTAAATAAATGAAGCAAGCAAGACACCTTATGATAAGTTTGAGAATATACTAAACACAAAACCTGAAAATTTGTGTTTTCTTTTGCTTAGCAAGTACCCCATCTCATTCTACAACAATCTTGGATGTAGAGTAATAGTCTTTGTTAACTTCCTAAGTGATGTGAGAATTCCAAGAGACAAAAAGCATGATGCAGAAAAATGTTAGCACCCCAGTAATTATAGTAAGACCAAGAGAAAGAGTCCATAATTCACTTTTACCCTTAGACATGTTTGGAAGACAGACATTTATGCAAGACATAGCAAGATTGAAAAGAACCAAATGTCTCAAGAACAGAAGAGTGATGCTAATCAAAAATCCCGAGATTAAATTGTGATTCTTGGACTAAGTAATGGTAGAACCCTAGATTATCTGCTAATTTATTGTCCCTTGATGGCCGTCAAAGTGAGAATAAAACTACTGACATAATTTTAAGAATAAGTGAGAAAATACATAAAATCTTGACCTCACATTCTGTATCATATAGCATATGCTGAGTAAGTAGAAGCTGTTTCTGCTACAATATTACAACTTGGAACTTTTCAGTAACATTCCCATTGGGCAAAAAGAGGAAGTAAAAGGAACCACGCTGCTTTTGCGGGGTGCATGTAGTGGGGCTTAACATAGTCTAAATTATCAGTAAATATAAAAATTTTAAATTGGTTTGGGACTTTCAATTTCTATCTGGACAGACAAAAATAGCACAATATATACAAAAGGATGTTCTAGATATTCGGGAAATAAATACAAACAGTTGTGCATTTGGAGTGCATGGTATGGCTGCAAGTAAAGAGATATAAGGAGAAACGTTACAGAGAATATGCTGAGTGTCTCCTGACATCCTCAAGACCTGACAGAGCGCAGCAGTGACCGAAACTCCTCCTCGGTAGGTTGCAGAATCCTTCTGTCTTCCCATCATGCACAGAGACAGCCTACCTACTGCATATGCCTGCAGAGGTGAGATCCAGGAGTTCTTCTCAAGCTTACTGACGTCTGAAAAGTAACTCTGTTTATTTCATGTTTGCTTAAATCAAGGGACAGACTCAGTTCTCCCACGTAACCAGACACAGAGAGTATCTTACACCTAAGTTTTCCTTTTGCACCCAAACCCAAAAACGTGTTAATGTTGTCCAAAGTAGTCAGACAGAAAACAAGACTTCCTCACTCAGGGCCCTCGGGATCTCTCCCAGGTGCTGCTTTCTTGTGGCTAACCAGATTTTATCTTCTGGATGACTAATGTCTGATTTGGATTTTTTCATGAGAAAAACAGCTTCGTACTTTGTATGAATTTGATTTGCATCTTAGTCATTTCCTCTTTCATCCACTAGGCTAGGAGTTCCTAGAAGGCAGGGACTCTCCCAAGCACATTCTGAAAGCTGTGTTCTAGAAACAGACATTATCAGCAAATGTGGGCTGGAAGAAAGGAGAAGGAAAGAAAGGAAGAAACCAAACTTAAAGTTCACATGTAAGAAAATCAAGAGTGTGACTGAAAATAATCTCTTTTCAGTACAACACTCTCCCTGGAATCACATACAGCACAGGACTCTCCTCTCCCATTTCATTACAGCCCATTCTCTTGGCTCTTTTACAAGACTGATGGAAGATGGTGCTAAAGAGCTTCAGGATTTAAAATGATCAGCCTCTGAGAACTGTTGCAGGCCAGGGTTCAATGTCTTATTCATGGAAGGTGAGCCTGAGATGAGCCATTGCCCATTTCTGCCAGTGAACTTAGAAATTTGTTTTACCTCACTATTAATCTAGAAATGCCACCTTTTTTTAATAGGTATCCTAATAAATTTTGGAGGGTGGACAGTGAAAGTGTGTTTTGCACTCAGAAGGAAATCAGATCTTGTTGGGAAAACCAACATGTATTATTTGTTGAATATCCAAGCGTTCCAGAGAGGCTAGAACGGCAATTAATGCAATAGAGATTCAGGTAGCTCAAGGTAGAAATTACATTTAACTTAGGTCAAACATGAGATTGCCATGTATAGATTCGAGGGTGGATAGCTAAATAAAGTCTTAATTTTAAAAATAAGTTTTTGTTTCTTTGTTTGTTTTACAATATTGGGATTCAAATTCAGAGCATTGCAAGCCCTGACCTTAACTGTTGACGTATACTCCCTATTCATTTATAACCATGCTGAGTCTGAAATAGTTAACTCTTAATCGTGCTTCAAATTCTTCCTGGAATTTGGAAAGATACACAAATATTGGCTACACATTTTTTCTCATGTGTTTTCTTGTTTAAACATCTGACATTGGTGCTTTGCCATTTAAACTTCCATTACCCACACTGCATTTACAAATATTGAGCTTTATTTCATATAAGATAATACTTCTGTATCTCTTATATGAAAAAGAAAAAGAATAAAATACTTTTCATAAATTATAATTTTTATACAGAAATCATTATCAAAGGCTAGCGCCAAAAGGCCTTATAGAACAGAGTCAAGAAAGAATGAGGTTTCACCAGGGTTGAGTCAAGAATCATGGTCTGTGGTACTTAGCATATATTTATTATCTGGCTTCTAAAGGGCCAATATTTCCAAATACTTGTGTTATATCTAATATCAGCTACTGGCTGGTAACACTTGCTACTTTTCAAAGAGCACCCAGGGATGTTTCATCGTCCCAAGCATCAGGTAGTATTCCACACAGATCTTACATGAGTTACTTGAGAATTCCAACATAAATGGCACCGGAACTGAGAACCTGCTCTTGACCCAGGTGAAGGCTGCCCCTGCCACCCACAGCAAACCTCAGATATAAGCTCGGTCTACCCGTAGAACTGGGTCTGAACAGAGGAAGTACAGGGGCACTAAGGAGCTATAGTAGGTGAAACCTTTCAATTTAAAGTTTATATCAGGTTGATTTTCTTAGAAGCCAAAATGGAAAGGTACTGATTTGGATCACTGCTAAGGGGGATTGACAGAATAGCAAGAGTTCCTGGCGGTCGAGCTGCATTAAAAACAAAACAATACAAAAACAAAAGAAAGCAAAACAAACATGATTTTAAAAGCCGAGGTGTGTTAATTCTGCTACCTCTGTTTCCAACATGGCCACCCACAGTGAAAATCCAACATCATTTTTTACACCATCTTTCTACCTTCTTTAATCAAAAATGACAGAAAAGTATGACAAACCAGCCACACACAAACCCTCTAAACACAAAACAGTACCGGAATACTAGCTAGATACCTGTGTAAACTGTGATCCCAGAACCTGGAGACTGAGACACACGGCTCAGGAGATCAAATAAAGAAACTAAAAGACCTCAGAATCCTGAGTTGAAGGCTGCAAAACCCACCTTCTGAAGTGGCAAGCATTCTTGAAAACCTTCAGCAATGACCAGTCCCAACCTCATTTCCTGACAGCTTTGACCCTAGAATTATTCCTCATCAAGAAGAGATCCATCTTTCAGGCCATATAATTCCACTGTTTGCTTCACTAGGAATTATTCTAGTTCCCCTTATGCAAGAAAGCATTTTAGATTTTTGCACAAAGCTTCTGTGTCTCCCCTTGCCTTTGTTAATAAAACAGCATTCCTTTAGCCAGTGCTCACAGAACTAGTCTCACCTCTTACACCTGAATGAGCCTAAGTTTTCAATTACTTAACAACAGCATCTTTGTCACCTTTAATATATTAGTTCACAGTCCTACTCAATGTTGAATGTATTCAAAAATTATTTGCTAGCCAATGAAATGGCTCAGCAGGTTTAGGTGCTTGGCAACATGAGTTTGAGCTTTAGAACCCACATGATAAAAGAAGAGACTTGACTCCTGAAAGCTGTCCTTTGACTTTCACAAGAGTAGACAGACAGACAGACAGACAGACAGACAGACACACACAGACACATACACACACACACCGACACACAGAAATATTTTAAATGATTTCAAAATTCTCAATTTAGTAAAAGCTACAAATTTCCATGTGTCTTGATATGTAACTATTTAAAATATAAAGTTAATAATTAAGCTTTCTAGCAGCCTTTCTTGACCTGCTGCTTCTAAGATAGGAGCCAACACCTCCCTCCAGCTGTTAGAAAGCACCGAGTGAGCCTCGCCATTGACTCTAATGTACCCTTTGTCTTTCAGCTATGTCTACACATCCTCACACACTCAGGTTTTTCAGGGTTGTCCCTACAGTGTTTGTTGTCTCTCTCCTGTTTCCACTGCCACTGTCTGGGCCATCAGTGACTACCTGGGCAGTACCTATCTAGGTACTGGATGTGCCTATCTAGGTTCCCTGTTAATTCCCAGTCCTTGGGGAACTGATTTCAACAGCCAGCTTTCAGTGTTCACTGCCACGAGTTATGTTCTAGGCACTGTCCCATGTGCTGACAGTTACAGAACAAATGTGTTTGCTTTCTGGCTGAGACTTTAATGGGGGTAACAGGATCTAACAAATAAGAGTCGAATAGTGCAGAATGAGCCAAGCACAGCCTTATGCTGTTGGAACCTTGGTTCCATTGGAGGCAGAAGAACAGTCAAGCTAGACCCGACAGAGTAAGAGATTCTAAGAGTTCACTCTCGGGTCTTTAACCGTGTTCACAAAAGGCGAAGTTGGACCTGGCTAAGCCAACTGAGGTCTGCCTGATGGTGAGAGGTGAGATGGGTTCACCCAGTAGAGAAGAGAAGTTGTGAAAAGACAACGTGGGTATTTACAAACCTACCGACAAAAGAAAACAAGGAACTATCTTTGAATCATGGTGTGAGACAAAGTCATGTTGGTAAACAGAACACAGGATTAAGAGGAAATATAAGATATAAGACTACATGAAATGTGTCACGCCATCTTTATATAAACTTACAAAGCTGAACTCCTCAGTGAACACCTGTAATCTCAGTACTCAGGAGTTCGAGGCAGGAAAACCAGTAGCTGGAGGCCAACCTGATCTACATAGAGAAACCATCAATGTAAGAGATTCTAAGAGTTCACTCTTAAGTCTTTATCCATGATCACAAAAGGCAAAGCCAGGCCTGGCTAAGCCAACTGAGGTCTGCCTGATAGGGGACCCAAAAGAGGGCAAATATCAAGTATGCAGTGTTATAAATTCTGAAGTATTTCTAAGCTATATTTTAATAATTCTTCCTTCTGGGTTTTTTTTTTTGTATGTTTACTGTGATGAAGGCTTACAATAGTGAAAGGGGGCTTACAATGCGAACTAGAAACTCTCTAGTATATGCTAATCTGAAGTAGATGAGGGAGTGACAATGGGAGGGGAGGTGCTGTCTCCTAGGAGATACCACACAGGCACTGTGTCCACAGCAGTGAGAGCACTGAGAGAAGCTCCCTTACCAATAAAGTTTTAATGCTTTGGTTGGCATGCTGAAGTTCCTTCATCAATCTTATTCATGCTCCTTTAACATGTCAATTCTAATCAAAACGTGAGAAGCCGGGATGTTAAGGAGAGAGTCAAGATATCTATCCCAGGACACACACCAGAGGCAAACATCTGCCTGGCAGCTTTTCAGTCCTTACAAATCCACAATTGGATGTTTGAAAGATGCACTTTATCTAAAAGCTCCTGGAAGGTCCCAACACAAGGGCAATCCTTGCTTCCTTCACACCCCTGTAGCGTTGTTTTTTTCCATAGCCCTGTGTAAATCTATAATCTGCAACTTATAGTGATTACTGCTAATAACATGATGTGTCGAGACCACATCACAAATCATCATGTGGTCTTCTGAAAGAAGTGTTGCAGACGGTCAGAAAGTCAGCATAAGAGCAGAAGGGAGGCATGGGCATTCTGGTCTCTACACTGCCAGGGTTTTGTTTAATCTACCATGAGGATTCTTAGTTTAAAAAAATTACCCATTGTTTCAATCACTACTTGATGAATTGTATTTCCTTCAGTGAATTTCAAGTGGACAGCTCTACAAATACTTGCAGAGTTCAACTTTACATTCAGAGTTGGACAACTCACTTTGCAGAGTGCGAAGGGTAAACTAAACTGTTATATGTGAGCTGTACCTAGACACTTGGTGTGCTCCCATTATATTTACAAGTCACTGGCCCCTAGGACAGGTAACACACATCATGGGCCCATCCAGTGTCTTTCTGTGTGATCCATCCTCCAGTTTCCAAGGCCACATCGTAGGCTTCAAACATCTCTGTAAAGTCAGACTGACATTTTATTTAAATCTAGGTGGTATATCTCCAGCTATTATCTTCTTTACATTACTGGAGATCAAACTGGAGTCCTTGCGCAAGCTAGGCAAGCATTGTTCCACTGAGATACATCCCCCCTCTCTCTAATTTTATTTTAGAACATGCTCTCACTAAATTGTCCAGGCTGAACTTGATCCCATTTCCCTTGGAATTTATATGATCCTCTCATCCCACTCTGGTGAGCAACGGAGATGACAGTCCTACAGCACAAGGTTTGACTAACATTTTGTAAAATGTGATTTCTCAATCTTGAAAAACCACAGGGCAATCCCAAGCCCCCAGAAAGCCAAGCTTAAGATATAATGACTATAAATAGTGTGCATATGGTTGGTGCTCAAATTGTATTGCCCTTTCCTCTCAAGGCAGGTCAGTACTCTAAGAAATCCCCAGTGTCTCTCTATTTGGCAAGCATGGCCTATGTAACCTGCTGCTTTTGAGTGGGAGTGGGAATCTGAATTAGATGAGACGGCAGCCTGGATTGGGTTATGCTATGTAAGACTCCTTCTTAGCAGCCCGGAGAGAGATTTTCCTGCTGATCTGGAGATGATCAAGCTGCCATGCTGTGAACTACCTATGGAGACAGCCACATGTCGATGCCTCAGAGCAGCCTGTAGGAGCCCAGAGTGGTCACAGCTAACAGCTAGAAGGAGGAAAAAAAAATACTACCTCCTAGCTTGACAAACACAAGGATAGAATTGCTGTGGGCAGCGTGAACGAACTTCAAAAGGAGTATTGGGAACTAAAACATGTCAAGCAATGTGCCTCCAGCATGGTGAACACCCCCCTCCCCCGAGTAGAGTAACTGGCTATGCTATACCCACCGATACCATGTGATCAGGAGCATCTGATGCTTTAGGCCATCTAACTCAAAATAATTGATTACACAGTATAAATAAAAATAAAATGAATGCAATCTCCCTGAATGAAATGTAGCAGCTGATTTGAAGGACCAACAAGGCCTTTGCTGAGATGGCCGCTTCATTTCAGCCATAGCTCTGACTATCCATATTGTTCCCAGAAGAATGCCATTCACATTATACAAGCACGCTACATCAGAGACGCTGATGGGCATCAATCCACCACACTCAGTCCAGACCCCAATACTGAGCGTGGAATTCCTACAAAGGAGTTGGTCTAACGTTCAGATGAATTATGTTCAAGGCAACGTAGGAATCATGGAATTCCTTTAAAAAGATTCCACGAGCATCACAGAGTTTTTTGGATGACTTGGAGTGATTTTTAGCTGCTTTTACTCTCCCGTCATGCAACAGCGATGTCATAATAGTTTTTAATAGGAAAGCTAGATGAGTCAGTGTTCCTTTAATTTCATGAACTGATTTCCTTTTGTGGAAAGTTAAGTGATGTTAAATTCAATCTTTACCAATCATTATTATTTATGCAAAGAAAATATTTATGTTGATTGACAAATTTGGTCTTAAAAGAAAATTGAATTATATTACATGGAGGCTAAAACTCAGAAGAATGTATTAGAGATTAATGTCTGTACTTTCCTCCTTCACGTGGTTGTGACACACCGCAATGCAGTCCCTTAGCCTGGGCTTGGTGTCATGCCCCCCACCAAGCCAGCACATGGGCAATTGGACTATTTTTGTCCATTTCAATTGGGGAGGGCTGGCATTGAGTTAACAGAAGTTGCTGTGGACATAAATGGTAATCCTTACAAACCCCAGCTGGTACTACTCCCAAATGGACCCTCTCTTATCCAGAAACTAAAAGGGCCGCTGACTAGTTTATCATCTTTTGATAGAGATGGCAATGCAGGGAACAGGATAGCAACTTCAATTTTAGTCGACGGATCTTGCTTTTGCAAATTTGCACAGACCATGTGGACATGTGAATGTGGTTCCCAAGGCCACAGCGGGGTCAGGGGAAGTATGGAACCCAGAAAGCTACGGCTGAATGAACCTTGGTTCAGAGGAAGAAAGACAGGGTTGTATGTTGAAAAACCCCGAGACAATGCTTGTGCTTTGAGAGAGGAACCTTCTCCACTAGGGGACAGTAGGCTCCTGAATTTGAATGCTCTGTCTCTCCTTGGTGGTACTGTTATGGGAGGTTATTGGGGCCTTTAGGAGGTGGAGCTTCCTAGAGGAAGTATGTTGGTGGATTCCGGCCCTTTACTCTTCTTCGCTTCCTGCAGGGGGCTGGAAAAAGTAAGCACCCAAGCTTATTGCTTCTGCTGCTTGCTGCCAAACCATGGCCACCATTACCGATCCTACCCCTCTGGAACCTTCCGTTAAAATAAACTCTTCCTTAGGTTACTCTTCAGTCATGATCTTTTATCATAACAACAGAAAAGTAAATAACACAGACCATTCATGAGACTCTCTTGGACAAAAGCAAAACAACCAAGCAGGGGACTGTGGTGTGCATATGTGGGTTTGGGTTTGATAGACCAGAAGAGAAGAAGGTCTCTGTGATTTGGTCTTACCGTGGCATTTTGTTTCCTCCATCTTTTGAGCACTTGTTTGTTCCCCCTTGATCACAGCAGGAGCCCATGGCAACAGAGAATTTGGGTTTGGGTTCTGTAACAAGTAATCCCAAACGTACTTAACCAAGATATGATCAGAGAACCAGACTCAAGGCTTCCTCTCAAATGTGGCTTCTCATGGTGAACCTTTTGGGCGGTGGTGGCGCATGCCTTTAATCCCAGCCCTTGGGAGGCAGAGGCAGGCAGATTTCTGAGTTCAAGACTAGCCTGGTCTACAGAGTGAGTTCCAGGATAGCCAGGGCTATACAGAGAAACCCTGTCTTGAAAAAACAAACAAATAATCAAACGGTGCTTCTCAACGTGGGGGTTGATGCCCCTTTCACAGAGATAACCTGAAACCACTAGAAAACACAGACACTTACATTACAATTCATAACAAAGGCAAAATTACTGTTCTGAAGTGTCAATAAGAATAATGCAGTGTCATCACATGAGGAGCTGCATTAAAGGGTCCCGGCACTAGGAAGGTTGAGAACCACTAGGCTAGAGCTATACACTACTTAAAACCAACATGATCAAGATGGAGTCTCCTTCCATCACCTGGGGAGGAAGGGAGAAGTTCTCATACTTCTATTTAGTGACGATGAGCACCTACCTTTCCAAGAGAAGACCCTCAGCCATGGAAAGGCTCCAAGGGCACTGAAGATGGAATCAGGAAACAGACTTCACTTTCTCACTTTTAACTAACTGCCAGTTGCAGTTTCCCCAACAGAATGACTGTCCAGCTGTCCCGATTTTCTACCAACCAAAAAGCATCAACTCCTCCCTTGTCTGTTTAAACCACAAATCAAAAGGCACAGCATTTGTGGGATATAAAGCAGAAGGACATTCTAAATCATCTCAGATCTCTTTCCCTTTTAGACCCACAAAAAAATAAAAACACACCTAACTTGATTTCCTTGAATGCTAAATAAGGTGCAGGTTTTTAATTATTGTTAAAGAAAATAGAGTGAAAATTCCAGTGCTGGAATAGGAAGCCTCTCAGTAGAGGAGGGAGGACTCAGCAGGCCCAAGAAAGAGCTCTGGCTGCCTGCCTGCCTCCGCCCTGCTCCTGTGATAATCCCTGGACCCAGAGAGGCCCTGGATTTGCAATGTCCAGGAAGTCCGTGACCCACTTTAGACAGGTGGTGCGAAGGAGGATGTCATGGTCACAGAGCAGTCCTGCCCAATGGCATGACTGTGGATGAGCCTGTAGAGCTTCCTTCCCTCAATTATGGAAGAAGTGTGTTTCCCTCTTCGAACCTCAAAACTCTGTGTTTTCTAAGATGTGTCTTACACTCAGGCCTGGAGCAAGCTCTCCCTGCTGCTGGCACAGAATTTCAAGCCATAACCACAAGAGGCCTTCCTTCTTCTTCTCTCTGAACTCTGGTAACACAATCTGCTTCGTGAGCATTCCCCAGGCCGAGCAGAATCTTATGTGTTTCCACGCTAACTCTTCCTTATCACATTTTCAGAAGCACAAATGGTAAATAGCATTTGCTTTAGCAAGCTTTGCAATCCCTTGCATTTGTGAAAGATTATTTTGAAAAAAATATTTTTAAAGCAGTAAATTTTAAGAGAAAGCATTATGTCATAGTGATAGCATCTGTTTCTTTGAATAAGACCAAGTAATCTTCAATTGCTCTCTTCTACCATTTACTAAAAGCATTCATTCCACTGCAGGCCCTGGGATAGGTTTGGAGGTTCTGGATGAGAAAGGATTGTGTTCCCAGGATGGCATAGGTCACAGCTTCAAGAGATTAACTCTAACTCCAGAGAGTGATTTCACTAGAACTGATATTTAGCAGGAGCTTCCCAAACTTGCAGTATCATTTGACTGTATTGATATGTCAGACATAAACTTCCTCTCTAGTGCCCAGACTTTCATCTGAGATCCAGAAATCCTGGAAATCAGAGGGGAGTGCTGGAAAACAGTGGTTCCCAAGCATGTGTGTGCACTGAACTCAAGTGGAAGACAGAATCATCAAAGATCATCTGGTCTCCTTCCCAGATTCCCACCTTGGAGGGGCTGGGTGAGGAGGAAAGTATGAAGGCTACCAGCTCCCACATCCTATTGATGGCCCTCCTAGGGGCCTCCAGCTTAGGGATGCTGGGTCAAAAGGGGGCATAATGAAAGCAGCTAATTAGCCTGAAATAAGGCTGACTTTGATAGGCTTACAAAGCTCCCCAGCTGTCTCTAATGAACATCCGGGCTGGAGAGCCACTGGTTTGCTTTTCAGTGTTGCTTTCCTTGCACGGTGCTTTGAAGATTATTTATGTTGCTGAACAACTTGTTTGGCAAATGTTTTCTTGCTCAGTAGGTTCAACTTATTTAGTGACGTTATACTTCAGGTGACATGTCCCAAGAGAACTAGAATGAAGCTGACTTCCTGTCTATTTACAAGTAAGTGCCTTCTGCACTAATATGGTACTAGGTGTCAGAAAGCAGGAGCGTTGCAAATTTACACCAAACTAGGTAAATGTTAAGGGATGCATGGATAGATGTAGTCAAAGTTATTCACTCAAAAATAGTCTTTGAGTGTTCAGACTAGGTTGTGTCCAATGGTTCATACTCTTGTCCATAAGAAGAACTTTTTTCTAAAAGGCTCACAAGCATATACCATAATGCCCAATTTGAGCCTCAGTTGAGATGCTAAGATGGGAGAATTACTGCAAGTTTGAGGCCAAGTTTGGATTGTATAGTGAATACCAGGCCATACATGCCAAGAGACCTGTCTTAATTAGGGTTCTACTGCTGTGAACAGACGACATGACCAAGGAAAGTCTTGTAAAGAACATTTAATTGGAGCTGGCTTACAGGTTCAGAGGTTCAGTCCATCATCATCAAGGCAGGAACATGGCAACATCCAGGCAGGCATGGTACAGGAAGAACTGTGAGTTCTACATCTTCATTCTGAAGGCTGCTAGGAGAAGACTGGCTTCCAGCCAGCTAGGATGAGGGTCTTAAGACATGAGGGTCTTAAGACCACACACTCACAGTGACACAACTATTCCAACAAGGGCACACCAACTTTAATAGGGTCACAACTTCTAATAGTGACACTCCCTGGGCCAACCATATACAAACCATAACAAGGCCCTAAACAAAAAAAAACCAACAAAACAGTGTTCTGCAAAACAGGCCAGTGTAAGCTGCACAACTGAGTTTAACCCACAAGATCCAAAGAAAGTATAGTAAACAGAAGTGACTCTACCAAGTTGTCCTGACCTCTACAGTTGAACTATGGCAAATGTGTGCCCCTTACTACCATCCTCACAACAACAACAACAACAATAATAATAATAATAATAATAATAATTTTAAAAGAACAAAATGTAAATGAATAAAGCTATGGAAGGCTTTTCAGGCTAAGCATGTCATAATCTAAATTGCTTCTTAGTATTGTGTGTGACTCACTACAAATTTCTCAAGACAGAGAAGTTAGGAGAAGTCATACTCAAGCAGAGAAAAGAGGGAGAATTTTTTAGGGACAATACAAAAAACAAAATTATGAAACAATGTCATGACTACAGGAAAAGCCTTGTAGTAATGGATCTTAAGAGAGTACAGGAAATCCCAGGATGCATTGCCAAGGAGAAATGCTATCAACGTTTTGAGAAGGTGCTCACAGAGTGCAAAGTTAACAAAGGAGGGAAAGATTGAAAGGGAAAAAGCAAGTTGGGGAACTACATCACTCTTTATCCAGAAGTTTTAAGGAGACTCGGGAGAATATGTAAGAACAGCCAGTGGATTGGTTTGCTACGAATCACCTGTCTCCAGTCCCAACTCTATTTCTTCAGCAACCCCAGAATTTGAGGACATAACCTCTCCTTCTCAAAAATCAGCTTTCCTTGGCTTGGGGATGCCTCCTACTCTTTGCCCACTCCTTCCTTTTTCCTCTGAATAAAAGTCTCAGAAGTCTGTTTTTCTTTAATAACCCTGTCTCCTTAAAAAAAGAAAACTCCTCTCTGTAGTGATGAACCCAACCTTTTCGACAAACACCTACAAAGATTCTGTGATTAAGCCTCTGACTTTCAGGTGCCCTAGAGATTATTTTTCAACATTCTGCACAAACACCTCCACTCCACAGGTCTTATTTTATTTGTACCACCCACTGGTGAGCACCGACCATTCTTTTAAAGGGCCTCAAACGTTCTCGTGGAAGGCATTTTAATGTACTGAATGGGATGCCAAACTTTGAACTTCCTGACCACTCTACTCCTACAAGTTACACACTTTATGCTCTATCTCTTTCCTGGTGTAAGAACTATGACCATAAAGAATTAGTAACATTTATCTTCATCTCTGCTACCCAACTCCAGGCTCTCACAGATTTCAAATTTTAGATCAAAGGTTACAAGTGCGACGAAGACCTAATTTTATGTCTTTCTGGGAATGTAGAAGGAATCTAAAAGAAACAATCTCTGGAAAAGGACAGTAGACTCAGATCTCCTTATCACTCTAGGGACACAAACAGGTATTCCTCAGCTTCCTATTTTCTGATGTTAATGGCTTTCTTGCTTCCTGCCCCAGCATCCAGAGTAGTGTCCTCAGAGACAAGGGCAGACTACACAGAGGAGAGAACACTGATGGGGACACGCACATAAAGGGAGATAACCTAGCAGAATCCCAATACAAAAATGCCCTACTTGGACAACACACCACTACCTGGCATCTGCAGTGTTACTGGGGAATTCAGTCCCAATGTCCTCAACACTGCCAAGCCTGTTCACCTCAGAATTCCTTAGGGAGGCTGATTTGAAAGCCACTGAACCAGGACTAAACAACAAATGCAAAACCACAGGACTGAATTGTCTTTGTCCTGAACCATGATGCTAAATGTCTAAGTCTGTTAATCAGAGGTACTACAGCTTTAGTCAGTGGGTCTGTAGGAACCATAAAAGAACCAATGTCAGCTAAGTGGGAGTGTCTGCCTTTCCTCACTCTCGTAGGGCAATTAGATTTGGGCTATAGATATTAGATCTAAAATTCAAGAAAGTTTTAGTTAACTGAAGGCATTCGTTGAATTGAGATTTTTGTTTGCTACAATAACCCCATTAGAAGTTCAATGATCCTCACTGAGTCTGACCTGTCTGCTTTCTTCAGTCAGATTTAGGCCTCTGCTGGTTAATTTCTCCTACCTCTCCCATGCCAACATTGCATATAGTTCTTTCACAAGTCCTTGGGGAAAAAAATTAACTTCGAACTTTCCTAGGGGTGATGCTCTTACTGTCAGGTTTCCTGTAAGCCATAGCTGGAATCTCTCCATCCTGGAGTCAGTCCACTTGCCTTCAGTCACTCATTCAACAAATGTTCAGTTTACTTCTAAAACACTAGGTATTGTGCTGTACTCAGGGTTTTCATGGAAAGGAAGCTGACCCAGTTCTTGCCATAACCCAGCTTAGAATCAATGGTGAGAGGAAGAGAGAGGAGTCATAGTCACTCAAGCTAACTGTAGATTTATATCTGTGAAAGAAGAGGGGAGGAAGCACAAGGTTGTGGAGGCTTATACAAGAGGAGGGCAGTTAGAGGGGGCTTCACAGAGAAACTAAATAGTGAGCTAAGATTCAAAAGCTGAGAATTGACATGCCTAAGCAAAGACTTGGTCAGATGGGGATCAGTCAAAGGGAAACTTTCAAAATCCTGACAAATGTTGTGTAAGCCACTGAAAATAAAGCATTGTTTTAAGAGCAAGGATAACCTATGGAATGGTTTGGAAGAGCTGTTGGGAGGAAATGAAAATATCTGTATTGTGGAAAAGTCACTGACTGTGGTCTTGGGATGGTCAAGTGGAGGGGACATTTCTTGGAGAAGGTAACCTGGCTAGTAATAATTTGCAAAAACCCAGGTGATGAAATAATGAAGTGGAGGCAACATCAATGGGGGTAAGTCAGGTGCACTCAGGCAGAAGCCACAGAACACGTCCAGGATGACCTCCAGGTCCTTAGGAAGGCAGGAGAGACGAAGTGCCAGTCTTCAAGCACCATAGACACTCTGACACCAGGCATCTGTCTGAACTGGGCTGTGTTAACTTTGAAGCTTTCTTTGATTGGTCCTCTTTTTATTACTCTAGTTTTTTGAGCATCTTTTAAATTTGTCACAAATTGGAGAGCATGCAAAGATCTCAGGCAGAATCTCTTGGCATTCAGCTCTGCAGATGGTAAGGGGTTGTCAAACATCTGCCATGCTTGACAGTTGAACTCTATTCTCTCTTCTAATGTATATTAATCACTCAACAGACTGAAAATAAAGCAAAGAATGTCTTCCCCACTGGCATGTGAGTTTTATCCACAATCCCTAGGAACATGAAGTATTAGGCTGAAGTAGTACCTTACCACATACAACTTTAAAGCCTAATCTGCTGATGACAATGACCCTTGGCTTTAAATGTTATTGTATATGAAAATTCCTTTAATTAAGGTGTGAAATCATCAATAGTAGGTACCACATTGTGTGTATATGTATGGGTCTGTGTCTCTGTCTGTCTGTTTCTGTCTCTCTCCATATCTCTGTCTTTCTGTCTCTCTGTCTCTCTGTCTTTGTTTCTTTGTCTCTATCTCTCATGTGTGTATTGTGTGTATGTGTATGTGTGTATATGTGTGTATGTGTGTGTATATATGTGTATATATGTATGTGTGTCTATATGTGTATATATATGTGTGTATATGTGTATGTGTGTATGTATATGTATGTGTATGTGTATGTATGTGTGTATGTGTGCATGTGTGCATGTATGCATGTGTGTATGTGCATATTCTGCCCATGCACACCAGTGGAAACAATAAAAGGATAGTTGGTGTCCTCCCTTGTCATTGTCCTCCTTATCCTTTTGAGGCAAGATCTCCTACTGAACTTGCAAGGCAGTTGGACAGCAAGTCCTACTGACACCCCTGTCTCCATCACCCACACAGAGCCAGAAGGATAGACACAAGTCCCTCAGTTTTCTATGCATGTGTTAAAGGCGTATTAGTTCCTCATGCTTGTGCAGCAAGCGTCTCACCCACCAATCTATCACTTCATTTCTAAGACACTATAGAAAATGCTCAAGAATATAATACCTCAACTTAAATATAATAAATTCGTGTGTTTCCTAATCTCTGGCATGGTGTTGATCGGTGGTAAAAATACCAGAGATGGTGGCACAACCCTGAGAAGCTTGTATCTTAAGACTGGAATTGCAATGGCACTATGGTGATTTGATCAGCTATATGACAGCAGATGCAGTCAGCCTTCAGAATTAACTAAGCAGGACTCACAGGGGCAATCGCAGACCCTACATGAGCCTGCGTTAGTTCCTCTGCACAAATGTTATGATTCTTAGCTTGGTGTTTTGGGTGAACTCTGGACAATGAGAGAAGGGATGACTCTGACTCCTGCCTGTTCTTGGGACCCCTTTCATCCTACTTGGTTGCCTTTCCCAGTCCTGATGTGAGGTTCTGTATGTGGTATTATTGTATCTTGTTGTGTGGTATTAGGTTGCTGCCCCTCCCTGGGAGGTGCAATGGGAAGTGGGTCTTCAGGAGGAGGGAATTGGGAGGAGGGAGTGGAAGCTGAGGTCAGAAGGTACTGTATGAGGAAAGGATAAGGTTTGGTTTTTTTTTTAAGTTAAGGTAGATGCATTATTGTGTTTCCTTGGGCTTCAATCAATTCAATTATACATATCAAAATTTCAGCTTTTAAAGCCAAACTGTCATGGACCACAGAACTACTTTCTTTATCTCTTAAAAAAAAGATTTATTTTAAAGTAGGTGTATGTATGTTTTGCTTGTAGATACATATGTGTACAATGTGCATGTCTGATTCCTAAGGATACCACAAGAAGATACTAGTTCCATGGAAACTGGAGTCACGGATCCATGGTAACATGGAGTGCACTGTCATGCAGATGCTGGAGATGAAGCTCAGATCCGCTACAGGAATGCCCTCAACTGCTGAGCCATCTCTCCAGCCACAGGCTTTATTTATTATTTATTTATTTATTTGTTTATTTACTTATTTATTTATTCAGACATACCAGAAAAGGGTATCAGATCCCATTACAGATGGTTGTGAGCTACCATGTGGTCTCTGGGAATTGAACCCAGGACCACTGAGTGCTCTTAACTGCTGAGCCATCTCTTCAGCCCCTTCTTTGCTTTTCTTGAATGCACAGGGAATAAATAAATAGTGGTATGTAGAGGTGATTATCTAACTGAGTGAATCTGAGATGCAATGGATGCAGCCTGTCAAAAGGTATTGTCTAGAAGCCAGGAGAACAAAGGTCTAGCCATGTTCAACCTCTTGCTTACTCCCTGATCCAAAGCCAACCTTTTCTCCCTGTGTGCCTCAGTTTCTCCCTTGTGACCCTTCTCTCAGTGACACTGAATTTTTTCTGATTTATCATCATTGTCTCTGCTCTAGAAAGTCACAAAGAAAAACCTCTTCACTCATTTCTATCCCTTTGAAACTGAAAAATGGACAAGAAATTGAATGCATGGGTCGTTGGCAGTTTGAAAAGACCTCTTCTAATGAAAAATGGCAGGACATAGGTTCTCCCTTAAGAGTATGTCTATATCATTTTCTTGCCTTTGTTTGAGAACCAGAAGCAGAAACTCTATATTAGGAGATGCAATTATTCAGGCCACAAGTCCTTAGAAATCCAAATGAAGAACCTGGTGGGTCAGAGATGGTCCGGTGCCCATCACCTCACAGACATCGCCCTGATGGTTGAACAACTTCAACCATTAGAAAAAGAATTGTATGTGACTCAAAGTCCACAGTGTATTGGGAAATGATTCTATAGGAAAGATCACCCAACAAAACATGTATTTCGGTTTTTTAAAAAAAATCTGTCTTTGCCACTTACCGGTTTTAAGCCCATCAACTAAACATATAAGTTAGAAGACTAATTTCTATCTCAATACACCATGTAAGTCAAAATTAGGCTATTATAGAAGGTTATCTTCATCTTCCTGTAGGGTCAATAAATACAGAGGAAACAAAACAAAGCAGCAAACAAACAATAAAACCTAACATTCACACTGAACTGCAAGAGGCCATGGTTCAGAGATGCCTACGACACAATCTGTGTATTTAAAATAGAGCAAACCCACAAACTCAGGTGTTCTGCTCATTCATTTGGATTGTGTGTCAGTGTTGCTTGTCACAGTGATTAGGCAGTAAAAACACTGTTACCCTGTACTTGGCATTGAATGAACAGAGTGGTTATTTATTGATAAAGCAATTAATTGAGATCATTCACATTATCAAAGAAAAGAGACCAGGTGCAGAAGAGATGGAGACACCAATAGACTTAATTGGGTGCAATGTCTGAGGAGCTAGGAAGAAAATCATCAGAGCTTGCCCAATAAACACAGAGATATATCCCATATTTAGTACAGAGCAGAGAAATGTTAGGATCAGACTGGTGGATTTTCTTTGAAAAGACAATAATCTCAGGCTTCTATAATAATTCAAAATAAGCCCTCAGTCAACCCCAAATCTTTACATACAAATGAATTCTTTTATTTGGATGGAACCAATACAGAGCTTTAGATCACTGTATGACCCTTGCCTAAAATTCCATCCTGATTCCAGAGAAAGGAGCTGAGGCTGCCACGCCCGTTCTCCATCTTTACTGTAGGTGAGGATGCATGAGGCTGCAAGAGGAACTTGATTCAGGAAGTCTGGCTCTCAGACAGACTCCTCACAGATCGATGCAGACACCTGCGAGGAGAGCCATCTTCCCAGCAAGGAGTGTAAACATCAGTTACTCGGGAATAACCTTGAGATCTCCCTGCTCGGTGACGCCCTCTCCAAAACAAGACTCCAGTCAAAACCCATGGCAAAGCAGAGAACAGTCTTTGCTTCTCACATGAAAACCAAACACGCAGGTGACCCTATGTACAGTACTTTATAAAAACATAAATGCAGATATTATAGAAAGTCACATTATAGAAAGACTAATGAATATTTTTGAACATCTGTTTTAGTAGCCATATTTTAGATTTCTGGAGATTTGGGGGGTAAATGTGAGATAACAGGCACACTAAGCATTAGTAAGCGCAGCTAATCTTTTTATTCTGGCTGAATATTTTATAGGAGACCTTGCCTGTACCTGAATTTCAGATGTGTTCTTCCTATAATGAAGATGGAAAGCAGGTGGCTCCTGTTCCTCCCCCTGGGAGGAGTTAAGCTTAATAGAAAAAAAAAAACACAAATAAAAGAAGCCATTTCTAGATCAGAAAAAATCAGCTCTATGGTTTAGACTTTTGCTTCATATAAACTATTGATAGAAAATCTCCCAGGTGAATTCTAAGTTCTCCTCACCATGCTGTGTTTCAAACCAGAAACAGAAGCAGCCAGAGAACAGGTAAGATCCTATATCACAGCTGAGAGACACTTGTGCTGTGTGCACAAGGCCAGCACAAGCCAGGTGTTAGGCTCAGCCCCTGGGATGAAGGAACACTCAATGGAGGAACCCTAGCATCCCACAATTCTAAAAGTTCCAGTAACGTCTTAGAAACTAGCAAGGCTGAATAAGCAGTGCCAAATGGACTCAAACGCTGTATATATGCTAATTCGTTTATATGCATCTATGTAGCAATAATAACTAAAGAAAAGGAAGCCACGAATTTGAGAGGGAATGGTGGGGGAGGCAAGGAGATTTAGAGGGAGGACAGAGGACAAGGATGCAAATACAAACATGTAGATGAAAACTTAAAAACTTGCATGAATGCTTAAAAAATGTCACAATCCAAAATAAATGCAACTAGTTAGGGTTTTCTGAATGCTAGGCATTCACATCACGTGTTGACTCTGAAGAAGTGTGAACTGGCCATCAGTCTGCAGCCTTGACTTCCAGGGACAACTTCTAAAACTACCGGCTATCATGTCAGAGCACATAACCTATTTTCTCTCCAGTCTGACCTTGAGAACTGACATTGGGAAAGTCAAAGAACCCGGAGTTCAGCATCTGCCAGGATTTATCTCCTCTTGGATCCTGTTGTTTCCTGTTCCGTGGGTTCCTAGAAGGGTCGTATGCTTTCATTTCTAGACCTTTCTCTCTCTCTCTCTTTTTTACCTTTTGTCTTTTTCTCCTTGCTGGTGTGGAAGGCTGCTTTGTTTCTGCTTCTTCTATAGAATCCATTGATCCTTACATTGTTTCTGGAACAGGATAATGTGACCTTCAGCGTTTAGACAAGCCAAAGCGAGTTGGTAAAGAGCAAAGAATATTGTCGTTCTGTGTTCTAAGAATAATTCAAACAAGGCCATTCCTTAAGGCTGACAGGATGACAGGAGCTCCCCAGATTCTCTGCTTTGGATACCTTCACAGCATCATTTCAGCGCTGCTTGATAGGCCAGAGATGGGGGAAGGGTGCCACCTAATGGTCAGCAGTGGGAAAGGCCTCACTCTGTGGTGCCGACAGGATTTTTAACTCTCAAATCACGTTGAAGAGAATTGTGTTTTTAAAAGGCTTGAACACCTTCCAGTCACTGAAGCGAAGCCTGATTTTATGAATTCTCCATCTTAGCACTTCTCTGAATAGTGGTAGAAATAGCAGTGTGATGAATTTCTTCTCAGGTAAGATTTGAGGTGAAGGACAATCTTCTATTCTCCAGATAAAGGATTTGGAATTTCAAAGAGGTAGGAGCACTAATTATGCATATTACATGAAAATTAAAATTTACATAGCACCTGAGCAATAAATTCCACCCATATTTTGAGGCAGAGAACTAATTACCTCTCTTGCATTAAATCTTCCCTGGAAAAAGCTGTTCTTACATCGCAAAAACGAGTTAGCTTTCCATATTTAACAGCAACAATTGTGAGAGCAGCAGTTTAGGGTCATTTGCATTGAAATCACCTATAATTTTACATTTTTTAAATGCACATCTTCTTGAACCCTGCTCAAGATCAACAGAATCAAAATTTCTGGGTCTGAAACTCATGGGTAGACACTTGCAGTTGTCACCCCTGTGGACCCTCCCTAGAGTAGGTCCATTTCCCTCTGCATATGATGCAGAAATAAAATGTTGTAGCAGATTTACCTTTATCCCCAAAAGTTTCCTCATCCTGCTTCCTACAAAGAGTAAGTACTTCACCCCAGCACTTTTCTCAGACCCTTTTCTTGAGTCCTTCACCACCATCATCATATTGTCCCACAAAAATTATAATCTCCTTTCCATTTCAGCTCATCATATACAGTTCACCTGTATCTTCATTGAGAAATTTGGGGAGGGCAGGATCTTGTGCATCTCTTTGTGGCTCCCCAATACAATTTTAGGGTCTCCTCCTGAACATAGGCAGAGATTACAGAATTCACTCCCAAACTCATGGGTTTTGGCTCTACAATCTCCTAGTTTAGAAGTAGTTAGATTAGTAAAACTAACCTTTAGGGAAGCTACTAGAAAACTAACTTCTCACCCAGCCTGAAAGAAAACCAATCACTTGCAGAAGAGAGTCACCCCCTTGCTCCACAGTCCAAATGCTCTGGTTGCAGTTGCCCAGAAATAATGACAATCGCGCTGTAACTACTTGGCTCTCTGCAGTGCCCCAGGAATTCTGAGCAACAAAGAAGACAGCCTCTGTTCCACAGACTAGCAATTGTGTCATTAAACAAATTGCTCCATAACGTCAAAAGAGGCACTCTTTGTGACAGCCAAGTGATATAATTTGTCTTGAGTCCAGACATTGGAGGCATCTGTCTGGAATTTGTGCATGTCATTTGATGTTGCGAGTCTATCTGTGGAAAAGTGAAACCACAGCCAGACAGTGGGGGGCAAGGCACAAACGTTAGGTGACTGCCTAAGAAGTCATCATTTTTACCTTTTAATATAAATACACTGAAACTGCACTGCTTAGAAGAAAGGAAGGAAGGAAGAAAGGAAGGAAGGAAGGAAGGAAGGAAGGAAGGAAGGAAGGAAGGAGAGAGAGAGAAAGAAAGAAAGAAAGAAAGAAAGAAAGAAAGAAAGAAAGAAAGAAAGAAAGAAAGAAAGAAAGAAAGAAAGAAAGGAGAGAAGGAGGGAGGGGGAGAGAGTGGGGATGGAGGGAGGGAGGAAGGAAGGAAGGAAGGAAGGAAGGAAGGAAGGAAGGAAGGAAGGAAGGAAGAATCACTGAAGGAGCCTACTTTTCAGAACGGTCAGATTAATTTGCTTGAACAGTAGTTCCTAGTTAAACTGGTGGCTCATTTAGCTTTATCTGACCATTTCTAACACTGATGTCTCCTGAACTATTAAACAATGTTAGCTGAATGTCAGCTCATGTGGTGGTATGGGCTAAAGGGGTACGGGCATGAGTGGACTTGTACAATTCAGTGATAGTGCCAACAAACTGCTATTTATGTGCCTGACAGCGTGCTGAGGCAGAGGAAAGAGCCAGGGCAGCAGCCGTAACAGTCACCCCTTCCTTTCTACTCCTCCCTTATCATGGTCTCAGTGAAGTTCATTCACATGCATTCTCCCGATGAAGTTGACTCACATGGCTGATGTTATGTCCGCCTGGGTTGAGAAAGGTCTGAGTGGGTATACCAGCATGGATTTACTGAGGAGGTAGGGAAGACCTGCTCTGGATGCAGAGCACCTAATCCCAAAGGCTCAGAGTCCTGCTGGAAGAAACAGAGAGAGCAAGCTCTGTGTAGGTAGGTATTCCTGTCTCCTTCTGACTGCAGTGATGTTAACTGGTGTCTTCCTAAGATTCCTGGACCGCCGTGGAAAGAGCCCTCTGAAACCATGAGCCAAATGAAACTTTCCTTCCTTAAGGGGTTGACGTCAGGCACTTGGTGGTAGTGCCAAGAGAAGTGACTGGACATCCACTGCTACCACCGCTCTTGAAGCCATGGCAGCCACGTTGAGATGCTCCTTAGATGATTTCCTCTACCCCACCTAGCAATCCACACCACGCCACACCAGAGCCTATGCCAACTCTGAGGTCACTCTCCAAAGCTCACCTCCTCCCAGCCTCTGTCTCTTCCTTAATCAAGACCCCAACAATTCCTCAGTGCTACAGTGTCTCCCTAACTGTCTATACAATGGCCAAGTATCATGCATCTGCAGGCAAAGTAGCTCCCTGAACATTCATCATCCCAGTAACTATTACAGGTAATTATTAAAATGATTATTATAAACTTATTGAAAACGACCTGAGAATTTTAATTTAGAGCAATAGAAAAGTTTAGGAAAAAAAAAAGAACTCATCATTTTCTTTTTTTCTTTCTTTTTTTTTTTTGTTTGTTTGTTTTTTGTTTTTTGGATTTGGTTTTTTCGAGACAGGGTTTCTCTGTGTAGCCCTGGCTGTCCTGGAACTCACTCTGTAGACAGAAATCTGCCTGCCTCTGCCTCCCAGAGTGCTAGGATTACAGGCGTGTGCCACCACTGTCTGACTGAAGCCATCATTTTCTAAACACTGATAAGATTTTATGGCTTTTTTTCTTATCATTTCTAGGTATTTGCTTTGCACAGTGGGCCATTTGGCACACTCAAATTTGGTTTGTTATTAAGAGGAAACAAAGTAACATCAGCATCCCTTTTCCATCATTGGCAAGCTAGAAAAATGTCCTGCAATAGCTACCTCACATTAAATTGTACTACTTGTGATTTTCCCATTCTTAGATATTTGTTTATTTATTTGTCTGTTTGTTTGTTTTGTGTATGTGAATACACTGACCAGAGGAGGGCATTGGATCCCATTACAGATGTTTGTGAACTACCATGCAGTTGCTGGGAATTGAGCTCAGAACCTCTGGAAGAGTAGTCAGTGCTCTTAACGGCTGAGCCATCTCTCCAACCCTATTTTCGCATTTTTCAAACTCAAGTTTTACCAGTTGTGGTCACTTATACTCAAATGTAGATTAGCTGATCTGAAATTTAGCTTTGCTGAAATGTGAGATTTACTTATAACTATTCCCCATGGCTGCTACTAAGTTCTTGACATTAGTAACAGCTCAATACCTTCTGTCTTCACCCCAAGGCAAACCCCTGAAAGGTAGCCTAGCCCTCATCCCAATGACTTAATGTGCCGTAAATTAAATGTTGCCTGGCTTTGAATCTCATAATATTTTCACCTGCTTAATAATATCAGTGAGATTTATCCATGCTACTCTTTCAGGTGTGGCAATGGCTCGTTCTTTGTCATTTAGTTAAAATGGCCACCCTGAGTATGTGGCTCAGTGGTAAAGCATTTGCAAGGCTTCGGTTTGATTCCCAGTACTGCAAATAAGTTTCATGTGTCTCTTATGTAAATGAATATACTTTTGTAACTGTTAGGAGTATTTATTTGGAGCTCAAGCACATGTTTTTCATCACTTGAAGTTCTTATAGTAATAGTTCAAATAACGTATGTCAGGGTCCACATCTATTTTCTATCAGAAGAAAGTTTACAAATATTGTTCTGATATAGCTGAGATACTTTTCAGTCTATGTAATGTTACTTGTGTGTGTATGTTTTCAAGGATGACTATTTGATACTGAATAACCAACTACTGGTGTTATCATACTTTCTTAATACCCTGTCAATGGAAATTTGGATAACTTGTGGGATGATATTGTGAGACATAAGCTCTCGTGATCAACTATTTTAACCCATTGTTCACATAAAGATTCTTCTTAATGAAGAGGCTCATGTCGCCCTGCTAACAAATCAGACGAACATTCCTTTGTCAGGATGTTCCAACTAGGAATCAGGGTTTACTTACCTGTTCTTTACAACTACCACCAAACGTGTGCAGTACTAAGTGCCCGAGTACAAAGGAAATAAATACCACTCAGAAACTGAGCAGCAGATAGACACCATTCCACACAGAGAAAGAACACCCAGATACTGAAGGTCCGGAGTGAAAATGATGAACCTCATAAATGAGCATATACACAGAAATTCTCAATAAATTCTGGTGATGCTATTTCAAGAAATGCATTACAAAGATCCAACACCATAACAAAGTTTGTTGGGTTCCAGGGTGCAGGATGTGTTCAACACAGTAACTGTAAGTCAACCCATAAATATATGTAAGAACAGAGATGACATGATCATCTCAGTTGACTGAGAAAAGAATTTTAAAGAAGTTCAACCCTATTTTCTGATAAAGGCTATGAAGAAAAGGAAAGTACTTAATTAAAATATAATTTAAAGGCTATGTATGGCAAGCCTGTGAAGAACATTGTAATGAAAGACCACTTTCTCTAGTCTTAGACAGAATAGTGTCAGAGTCTTACCTATGACCATAAGACAAAAGAAAAAATAAAAGAGACACAAGCAACAAAGAAGAAGTCAAATTATCTGTGTGGGCAAATGATAAGATCTTATATTTTAAAGACCCTAATGACTGCACCAGAAAAAAATCTAGACCTAATAAACACCGTGAACAAAGTAAGAGGAAACAAAATCAATGTACAAAACTTAATCGTTTTTCTACATACAATGAACTTTCTGCAAAAGAAAAGCATGGGAAAATTCCTTTCTCAATAGTTTAAAAATATACTTAGAAAACATCCAATGGAAAAAAGATAGCCATTTCAACAAATGGTGCTGGTTCAACTGGAGGTCAGCTTGCAGAAGAATGTGAATTGATCCATCCTTGTCTCCTCGTACTAAGCTCAACTCCAAATGGATCAAGGACCTCCATATAAAGCCAGACACTCTGAAGCTAATAGAAAAGAAACTGGGGAAGACCCTTGAGGACATCGGTACAGGGGGAGAGTTCCTGAACAGAACACCAATAACTTATGCTCTAAGATCAAGAATTGACAAATGGGGCTGGAGAGATGGCTCAGCGGTTAAGAGCACCGACTGCTCTTCCAAAGGTGCTGAATTCAAATCCCAGTAACCACATGGTGGCTCACAACCATCTGTAACGAGATCTGACACCCTCTTCTGGAGTGTTTGAAGACAGCTGTAGTGTACTTACATATAATAATAAATAAGTTTAAAAAAAAAGAATTGACAAATGGGACCTCATAAAATTACAAAGTTTCTGTAAAGCAAAGGACACCATCAAAAGGACAAATTGGCAACCAACAAATTGGGAAAAGATCTTCACCAACCCTACATCAGATAGAGGGTTACTATCCAATATATACAAAGAACTCAAGAAGTTAGACCCCAGAAAACCAAATAACCCTATTAAAAAATGGGGCACAGAGTTAAACAAAGAATTCTCACCTGAAGAACTTCGGATGGTGGAGAAACATCTTAAAAAATGCTCAACTTCACTAGTCATCAGGGAAATGCAAATCAAAACAACCCTGAGATTTCACCTTACACCAGTCAGAATGGCTAAGATTAAAAACTCAGGAGACAGCAGATGTTGGTGAGGATGTGGAGAAAGAGGAACACTCCTCCACTGCTGGTGGGGTTGCAAATTAGTACAACCACTCTGGAAATCAGTCTGGCAGTCCCTCAGAAAACTGGCCATGTCACTTCTGAAAGATCCTGCTATACCACTCCTGGGCATATACCCAGAGGATTCCCTGGCATGTAATAAGGATATATGTTCCACTATGTTCATAGCAGCCCTTTTTATAATAGCCAGAAGCTGGAAAGAACCCAGGTATCCCTCAACAGAAGAATGGATGCAAAAAAATGTGGTATATATACACAATGGAGTACTATTCAGCCATTAGAAACAATGAATTCATGAAATTCTTAGGCAAATGGATGGAGCTGGAGAACATCATACTAAGTGAGGTAACCCAGTCTCAAAAGATCAATCATGGTATGCACTCACTAATAAGTGGATATTAGCTTTGAAAACTGGGATATGCAAAACATAATCCACACTTCAAATGAGTACAAGAAGAACGGAGAAGTGGCCCTTAGTTCTGGAAAGACTCAGTGTAGCAGTATAAGACAAAACCAGAACAGTGAAGTGGGAAGGGATGGGTGGGAGAACAGAGGGAGGGAAGGGGGCTTATCTGACTTTCAGGGAGTGGGGAACCAGAAAAGGGGAAATCATTTGAAATGTAAATAAAAAATATATTGAATAAAATTTAAAAAAAAAAAAGAAATGAAACTAGCCAAGGAGGCAGGAGATCCCTAAAACAAAAACTTGAAGACAGTACAGAAAGGAATTTAAAAGGGCACTAGAAAAATGGAAAGATTTTCCTGAGTACAGACCCAAACATACTCAGCAGACCGCAGAAATCCATGCATGTCACACTAGCCAGGAAATGGGACCAGCTTGCATGCCTATCAACTAATGCTTGTATAAAGAAAAGCTGATGTGTATTCACAATGGATTTTCATGTATCGGTATAGAAATGAAATAACAACTGTCTTAGTTAACTTTTCTATTGCTGTAACAAAACACCCAGACGAGGGCAAATTAAAAAGGAAAGTACTTAATTAAACTATGGTTTCAGAGGGCTAGACTCCACAGTGGCATAGTCAAAGGTCTGGTGGCTAAAACAGTTGAAAACTTACTTCTTACTTTGCAAATAGTAGGCAGAGGGAGACCACTGAGCCCTCAAAGCCTGCCTTCAGTGACACATCTCCTCCAACAATATGCCTCTTAATCCTTCCCAAACAGGAAATTCATATTCAAGCAAACGAACCTATGGAGAGAGACCATGCTCATTCAGTTTGCAGGAACTGGAAATAATTATGCCAAGTCAAGTAAACAAGACCCAGAAATACAAATTGCATATATTTTCTCATGTTAACAGAATCTACATTTAAAAGTGGCGTGTGTGTGTGTGTGTGTGTGTGTGTGTGTGTGTGTGTGTGTGTGTAATAATGGGGAACATGAAGTGAAAAAGAGAATCATGACAGGTGAAGAAAAGTAAGTAGCCAAACATGATGACCTGGGGACTCAAATGTTGGAAGGAGAGAATAGACTCCAGCAAGCTATCCTTTGACCTCCATGCAAGTGTTGTAACATGTGCTCACATACACATATAACACAAAATGGGGGGATGGTAGGGGGAATCAGAGAATGGCAGTGAAGATAGTTCTATGAAACTAAATATGATGACATGACTTTGTATGATAACCTAAAATTTTATTTAATAATATTATTCTACCTTATTTAAAAATATCATCCATGGCTACCAACATGGAGTGTATTTTAGCTTAGGAGCTCAAACAAGCTTAAGTTCAGTTGAAAGCTACTCAAATAAAATCATGAGGCAACATCCCCAAAGGTGCTGACAGTTCATTTTCTTGGATTTAGTCAGTTCAACCCAGCTCTGGGATGCTACAGACTCATATCAGTTGGTGTTTAATTACACTAAGCCACATCTACAGCAACAGTGAATTTCTGTGCCCTGTCTCTGAGCTTTTAAACACAAAAGTAATTATAGCCTTCCAATTCCTCACAAACTTTAGTCTCTGATAGTTATTGATTTGTTATCCTTCAGCTTAAATCTACCCATTACTTCACACATATATCAATAGACTTAAATTCTAGAAATCTCTCTCCTCTTTGCACCAACCACGAGACATATTCTAAAGCTTTGTTGATATAGAGCTCTGTGATTTTTGTTTTGTTTTGTTTTGTTTTGTTTAGCTTTGTTCTGTTTTGTTTTCGGCTTCTGTACTACGTTACCATATTACTAGGGTTTTCTTGTTCCCACTGCATAACAGCCAAGTGGAAATTGGTTTTGAAGAATGCAAAGTTTCCATGATCCTGCCATATATCCAGAAAGAGCTGACCCTTGGTCAGCTTGTGACTCTGGTCTAGCCTGGTGACCACATGGCCATGGATCACCTAACGTGGATGCTGCATGTCCCCGGCCTCACGCTCCCTCATGCGAATGAGCATCTCCTTCCCTCTGTGCATCCACCAGGCCTCAGGTTCTGCATGGAGGGTCTGAGCTTTCTCCAGCATTAGGCTTCTGCATAGCCCAGTGTCTTCCAATGTCACATGCCCAGCCTTGGGTGCTGCAGCTTCTGCTGGCTGCCAGTGGCCAGCTGCGAGTGGTTTCCTGCCACACTGGCTCCAGTAAATCTACAGCGAATCTTGAGGAACAGTGAGTTACCTCAGATTGCTCCCTGAATACCCCACCATTCACGTTTGTAGCTGGTCCCAGGGAGAAGGCATTCTATGACTTGGGTTATATACTTTTTCCAAAGCCATCTGGAACTCCTCCCGGCGAGCAGTTGGAGCTGTTTCTTAGCACCCTGCCTTAGTCCTGTGACAGCAGCTGCTCCTCGTGTATGGTAGGCTGCTGTACAATTTCCTTCACTAGCCAAGTCTGTGACTTCAATCTGCATCATCATTACCATTTCTTATATTAAGCTTTCTATTTTCAAACTACTGTGTAGTTTCTGTCTCCAGATTTGACTGTGACTGATAACACCATTCACGCTAGACAAAGTCAGACACAAAGAAAGATCTTCTAAACCCCAAGGCTTGCCGATTTTCACTCCTTATAGATACCAAATTTCTAGTCCCACAAATGAAGGCCTATTGATGAAGAAGAGAATAAATATTTAATACAGTAAAATAATTAGCTTCATAATCACTTTACAGCATTCCCCTTCCAACTCATTTTCTTGGACATGGAGCCAAAAATGTCACACAATACAACATGCTGTGTACTTCCCACTACACAGAGAAGTGCTTGGGACCCTACTAAGAAAAAACATGGGGGGGAAAATAACAGTGCACATACCCAACTTTAATCAAAATTTGTCTAGAAACCATGGTCAGTACTCAACATAGATAAAACTGGACATAGGATACCAAGGAAAACTCAACAAGCATTAGTAAGTGAGCCCAGGATACTGGGTAGATTAACATCATAGTGTTCAGTGACATGACTACAAAGTTTGCACAGACACAGTCACTCAACCCTTCATTTATATTATTGCTCAATCCTATAAGCCAAACTGAGTGAAAGGCTTGCTTAATTCTTAATAACAACCATGAGCCAATAACTTGTATATAAAGAGGAATTGCATCCTAAAACCATAACATATGAAACGGTAACACTGTTTGATAGGTTATGCATTAGAATTATTATACCCAGGTCCTCTTTTTAATTAATCTCTAATAGTGAACAGAATGTTTAGAAAGGCTCCATAATGGCTTTGATTTCAGTTAAATTATTAAATACACTAATAGGGCTTGGTGGTGTGCCCCTATAACTGCAGAACTCATGTGATAAAGGTGGATTGGGTCATCCTCCACTTAGAGTGAATTTGAGGCCAGCCTGAGCTACATCAGAGTCTGTCTCAAAGACAAATAAGCAAAGCAAATAGAAAACAACCAAACTCTGATTCAACTCTGTCATTCTTTCAGGTTCTAGAACTCTTCTCCAAAGGTTTTTGTCCTGGATACAGTTTGACATATGCATTTATATGTATGCCTTTGTGTATTTTTGGTATCACTTCATCTTGAGATTTTTTGCTTATCTTTACCAGAAAAATAAACTGCAATTTCTCTATCATTGGTGCCCATGGAAAGATTTAGGCTTTTCTTGTCATTACCTGTGCTGATTTTATTTTATTTTATTTTATTTAGATTTATTTATTTATTTTATTTATATGAATACACTCTCATTGTCTTCAGACACACCAGAAGAGGGCATCAGATTCCATTACAGATGGTTGTGAGCCATTAGGTGGCTGCTGGGAATTGAACTTAGGACCTCTGGAGGAGCAGTCAGTGCTCTTAACCACTGAGCCATCTCTCTAGCCTATCCTGTGCTGATTTTTATGCCTGCCCTATATGTGCTTTCTTCTATCTCTCAGGTGGTCATAAGGTACTACCTCACAGGAAACAATTTTCCCACTGCGCACATTCATAATGCTCAATAAGAAGATGGAAGACTTCTCAAATTCACATAGTAGGTAAAGAGAATGACCAAGAATGGAATTCACGTCAAGAGGTGAGATGTAAAGGTTGAATCTTAAGGTTGTTGGGGTTGAGAGTGGAAGAACTGGAAGGACTATTAGGTACCAGTTTATAGCTGGATGTGCACTTGGAAGCAGAAATAAACAAACATTTGAAGCATGGTTATTGAACAAACTAAGAATTGACATCAGCATTAACTATCTGAAAAACCACTTGTGTCACATCATCTGCCGATTAAGCTGAACACTGGTGCATAGAAATAGGATTTGTCATTTAATTACGTTCCCAATAGAATGGAGATAAACCATGTGTGAAGCCGAGGAGACTGCTAAAGTTAAGAAGTTAAAATGAAAGCCAAATATGTCAAGATGGTATGCTATTCAAAAATTTAGCCCATTTTATGCAATATTTTGCAATTTGTTTTTTATTCAGAAATCTTATTTCTTCAACTACACTACAAAATAGACATGGTGGTAGTATATTTTCTGTGAATTTGTAACATCCCAGTGTGAACTTACTAACGGTCACTTTCTGTTCCATTGATAGTTTACATGGACTGTTTGCAGCTAGGTTACTTGGTGATGCTGTCGATCATGCATCTTAGTGACATGAGGCCTTCGTGTTGGGCATTGACCACAAAGAAGAGAAGGTTCTTGGGGAGGATTCACCTCTGTAGCACAGGTGCTCAATGTTCTCTCTCCCTGCCTTCTTTTACCAAAGATCTACCTCCATGACTACACTAGACCTAGTCGCTTGTGGCCTGTAAGCTTAGTAATGATTTCATAGATGTTCTTTGTGCACTGAAAAGGTTGCCAATATTTCATTGTGTTTGAAGAAAGTGTGCTCTGTTTTCTTAACATTTTCTCGGGATCTGCTGAGATGATCACGCTGAGAACAAACATTTAAAACTTTGTAGAAATCTACCTCGACGGATAAGTTTTAAATAAATCCAGAGCTTTCTCCAAGGCTAAACACTACTAACAACATACACACACTCTCTCTCTCTCACACACACACACACACAAACACATATTAATACACAAACATACACACATATGTATATTGTATATATGTATGATATGTATATGTGGATAAATGTGTACATAGATATATGAGTGCATATATATGTATGCATATACGTATATGTATGTATATGTACATTCCTTTTTAGTTATGTCTGGCATGATTCTAAATTCTCTATTGGCCTTTGTATTTCATTCCTTTAGTTTTTGAAGTTGTATTTGATTTTTGTTGGAAGTAATTTAGTCAAACTTGAAAATTCTTTTGTTTATTCTTTGTGTACAATCTTTAAAAATCATAATTAACTTTCTTTTGAGACAAGTTCTCAAGGCTAGACTGGAACTCACTCAGCTCCAAATGTAGTGGAGAATTCTGAAATTGAGCATTCTAATTCAGCACTTCTCAACCTGTGGGTCGAGACCCCTTTGAGATCACTTACGCTGGAAAACACGAGTATTTACATTGTGATTCATAACAGTAGCCAAATTAAAGCTATAAAGTAGGAACAGAAATAATTTTACCCTTTATGAGTGACCATAAATGAGGAACTATCTTAAAGGGCCATGGCCTATGGAAGACGGAGAACCACTGTTCTAATATATTAAGTTCTAGACGCCTGGAGCATGTGCTCTGTTTGGTTTCATAACCCAGCGACTCTGATGGGGAATCACCAGGAGATTTTTGTTGATAACTAACTTCAAGGTCATAACTAACTATACTTTGGTTATACTCCTAGAATTTTCTTACCCTCTCAGACACTAAACCCACAACTGTAACCAAAAGTCTCCTGAATCTTGACCGAATTATATAAAAATGATTTTTTATAAAAATGATTAGATGTGACAGTTTGGCTCAGATAGAAGTCTTTCCTGTTAGGATGTCACAGGTCTTGGGTCTGTGTGGCATGCAGGGTGACCCCCCTTGGCTGACGCTCAGCGCACCTACAAGAACACGTGGTACATGAGGTTAGGACCATCTCAAGCTCCACCGACCTTTGTTTTGACTAAACAGTTAACAGAATCCATGTGTGGGGGTCAAATGTGACTGCTTTAAATTCCATCTCTTTATCAGATCAGAGGGATTTTTTTCCCTAAAGTGACTCTCTATGTAAATAACTTATATTTAGAACAAAGCAGACTGCTTCTCTCTGTGTAATGATCGTGGTCTGTTATTCCCTTTTTAAGCAAGGTATGGTAGAAAGTTAATTAAGTACATACCCACAAGTTTCTTAACAAGACAGGCTGCACATTTTAGTTCTTACACAAAAGCAGGGAAGTTACAGGTTTATTAGCAAGTAAAATCCACACTGTGAGCTTTCAGCACAAATCAGTCTTTTATGCACCCAGGCAAAGATTCATAAAGGAAGGGAAATACTAGAATAGTAGCAAGAAAAGAAAAGGCAGCGCTTCGGTTACAAAAAGCGCACTTCGTAAGTTTGAAGTGAAATCTGACCACTGACCACAAAAATAGAGAATTGGTGGCTGTTTCAGAAATGCAGGAGAAACCGTAAGAACATAAAACAGTATGTCAGAGTTGGAGAGCCCACACTGCTCTTGCAGACTGTCGGGGTTTAGTTCCCAGCACCCTCCGCAGGTAATAGCCATTCACTCCAGTTCCAGGGGATCTAGTGCTCTCTTCCAGCCCCCAAGAGCACCTGCACTTAATTGCATGCAGGTAAAACACCCATAGACATAAAATAAAACAAAGCAACGAAGATAAAAACAACACAACATCAAAGATATTATCTGCAGACCGGATAAGCCCCTTCTATACTGGGAAAGAAAGTATGAGAAAATGATACAGGGTGAAGAACTACCAGGCAAGACGGCTCAGTTAAATAACATCGCTGGTGGTCCATGGTGTGGCTCCTGCTTTGTGCAGACAGAGTAGTTCACTATCCTGTCTAGAGAAAATTCTTACCTGCCCCGAAGGAGACCCTGAGCCACATTGCCAGCCTGTGGCTGAGCAGGCCTGCCTGTTCCTCAGTGCACACCATGGAAATACCCATGACATTTTAATTTCTTGTGGGAAATTTGAGATAGAACATTTGCAATTTAAACTTAAAACTAGAGGTGTGCAGTTCCATACCCTAAGCTGTATCTAGTTCTCAGAAATGAGCTTCTGCTCTACGGGGCTGCTTACTGAAGGAAACTGGCAGAATTTGCTTCTCAGTGAGTACGCTGACTGTGACTGGGGAAATCTCTCACCTAGAAGCCTCATTCTAAGCGGAAGTGGTGGATTGAGCCTTATTATAATTAGAAAGTTTTGAAATTTTCAATAAAAATATTTTCAGAAGAGAACCTTTTCATATTATAAAGGTGGCACGTGCTTATTGTAGAAAATGTCAGTAGATATATTGAAACTTCCCCATAGGGTTGACTAGTGTTAACCTGAATATTTTACGTATATATGCTATTTTATCAGCTGCTGATTTAACTATTCTTTCAACTCCTATTTTATTTCATATTTCCTATCTATTCTCTGTCTCTATCATCTATCTGTCTGTCTATCTACTCGTCCATCCATCTATCCATCTATCCATCAGCTATCTCCTAAATATTTTAATCAGCACCAGAGTTTTTCTTTACAAATAACCAGCTTGTTAGTGAACTATTTTGAATGTGAGTAGTTGCTCCCTAAACTTTTCACCTAACTTTTTCACCTAACTTTTCTTTTCTTCCACCCCCACAAACGCAGATGACATTCTCTTTCAGCACACACACACACACACACAGACACACACAGACACACACACACAGAGACACACACACATTCCTCAGTCCTAGTCTTCTTCAACTATGCCTGTCTGAGCCCTCTGTCTTTGATTGATACACAGCCTTAGAGCCCAGCCAGTAAAGAATCATGAAGCTCAGATGTTGGCTAATAGGCAGAGTTGCTTGGCTACAGGCTGGTGATGGGACCCAGTGTCTTCTCCAGATCTGGGAAGGATTTCTCTTCTAGATTCAGAAATACAACAATCTGTCTGTAAAAAATGAGCCTAGACAAAATAAGAGCAGGCTTGAGTCATAGAGGGGTTTTCTGGGTAAACCTTACTCATGTAGAAGCTAAAGCACCAGTGTGCTTGACCACCAAAGACCATTTAAGGAGGGGTATCCTTCACATTTCCAGGAGAATTTAACCTTTGATGCTAACTTTCAATTATCTATATGATGGCAGAGACAGTAATGCATATTTACCTAAACCAGATATAAGCTTTCCTTTGACCACATTGACCAGTGCTAATTGCACTGCAGCTACGGGTAACATCCCAGGGATGGACGTTTGGACGGGGAGTCAAATCACTTGGGGAATAAGTGTGCGTAGGCGGAGGAGCCACACACTTCCTGTTGTGCTGGGCCCGGTGTCTCCCTGGGCAGCCTGGTAGTTCTTGCATCATTCCCAGCATTTGTTTCCTCAGGTGGCAGTTTCTGAATACCATCGTCCCCAACGCCCCTGTCGAATGCCTTCTCCTCAGAAGAAGAAGCAGGTCCCCTTCCTTTCAATCTGTAGTCTGCAGTATCAGACACAGCTCTTCAGCAGAGTGGGTTGAGAAAACACACTTCAACAAGAAATTGCAAATTCCCCAACGAAGCAGTGACATATCTTTACAATGTGCGTTTCCCTACATTTTTATTTTGCTGGAGCAACCAAAATAGAAAGAATTTTAAGCTTGTTAGAAGTAGCCAGAGCTCTAAACATCCTTGTCCATCAGAGTAGTGGCCATGCGAGCTGGGCTGGGAAGGAGGGACATTTTCAAAGAGATAAGATTCTGCACTGGAAGAAAATAAACGACTTCCACATTAAAACCAATCCTATTACTCTGCTCATATGAGGTAACAAGCATGAAGTTTGCTCACTTAAAACATCATGTTGGGAAGAAAGGGCAATACAAGATTTGTAGAGATTGTGTCTTTGATACTCTCTCAAACAGGGTTTCTGTAAACTTACGGCCCACAGATCCCCAAGTACAATGCTCTGCAACTAGAAACACAGGCAAAGAAGCCCGTCTTATCCCCTCACCCTGATCCTCAGAATCACCCCAGCACTGTGCCCCAGAGCCCTTTGTTTTGAGTAAAAATATCAACTAACCACGGCACCTATCTTAGCGTCTCCTGACCTGTGTCATTCTTTAGTGACAGGTTTATGAGAAGGACTAGGAGATCAGAGATAAAGAAGGTAAGGACATTGGGGTCAGAAGGCTTTACGCAGGTTATGTCTATGCCAAGCAAGATTATTAAGAAGTACAGTATCATATAAACAGTTTGCAGGAGAAATAAACAGTATGCAAGGAGAAAATGGGACAGAGTCAGCAGGAAACCATCATGCCATGAGACAAAGAAAGGGAGTATCAAATCAAGCAGTGTTGTACATGGGGAACACAGGGTATCTCAGGCCTGTCACAGACAAAGCACGCAGCCCCCTTGAGACTGATTAATTCCATCTTCTTCAGAGGCAAAAGTTCCCAAGAATGGAAACTTTAACTCCTTATAGGTCCTAGGCCCAGGTCCAGATACCTTGCCAAGTTTGTTCCTGAGAAAGAACACAGAACTAGGGTGTATGGTGGTGGTGGTGGTGGTGGTGGTGGTGGTGGTGGTGGTGGTAGTGGTGACGGTCGTGTAGGTGGTGATGGAGATAGATGGTAGTGGTGGTGGTGGTGGTGGTGATGGTGGTGGTGGTGTTTTGATGTTATTGTTGTTGTTTGAGAAGTTGATTTTTTGTGGGTTTTGTTGTTGTTGTTGTTGTTGTGGTGGTGGTGGTGGTGGTGATGGTGGAGGTAATGGTGGTAGTGGTGGTGGTGTTTTGATGTTATTGTTGTTGTTTGAGGGGTTGTTTTGTGGGGTTGTTGTTGTTATGGTAGTGGTGGTGCTGGTGGTGGTGGTGTGTGTGTGTGTTGGGGGGATGATAGTGGTGGTAGTTGTAGTTTTGCCCCTGTCCTGTTATGAGGGCCTCTGGGAAGGCTTGGGCTGTAACACTCTCCCACAAGACACTCAGCTCGTGAATTAACGAGCTTCCAAAGAGAGTGATTTTCAAGGTCTGTGTTAATCTTGTCCATCAGTAACTGATATAATAATCACCTGTTAAAAATTGCTTTTTCCAACGGAGTGTCAGCGATTATAACAACCGCACCCCAGGCCACGCCTCATGCCAGGGAATAACTGGCCAAGACAAAATGGACTCCATTATTTTTTATGGTTTATTTTGTTGTTGTTTTGGGTGGATTGTTTTGGTTTGTGTGTGTTTGTGTGTTTGCTTGTTTGTTTGTTTTTGGTCTTATTTTCTTTTTATCTGCTTTGTTTCTGTTGTTTTTTCTGCTTTGGAGTTTGAGCACAATGGGAGGGGGCATCAAGTTGGATAGG
The DNA here is from genome assembly GCF_947179515.1 of Apodemus sylvaticus. Lineage (NCBI taxonomy): Eukaryota > Metazoa > Chordata > Mammalia > Rodentia > Muridae > Apodemus > Apodemus sylvaticus. The sequence goes on along the minus strand of NC_067486.1, from coordinate 72,047,405 downwards.
TATGGAGGTCAGAAGGAACTAGGAAGAGTAGGGCTTGGGAAACAATATGATAAAATATAATGTATACAATTTTAAATAAAACTGTAAAAGCTAAAAAATGTTTATTTCATTGTTGAAAAGCAGAAATTACTAGGGAAGAGTTTCCCTTTGTCTCCTGTGAAGGTGTGAAGGATACTAACACTCTTCATTTTTATAGATCATCTGTTGAAGTTTGGTCTGTTTGTCTGTATTATGTTAAGTTCTATACCAGATCATTTAGACCTATGAGTAACTTCCCAGGTTTACAAGGTTTTGTTGTGCAAACCTTGTTCCTTGATTTAAAACTATTGGTTAAATAAAACTGGCTACAGTCAATTACTGGAGAGATTAGAGGTAGGTGGGTTTGGAGTGATCTCATCGGAGGAGGAAAGATGAGAGAGGAGGGAGAAGGAGGAAGAAGCGGCCATGAGGGGAGATGGACCATCAGGAGAAACAGCAAGTATCTGGATTACACCTCTGGGGAGGAGGTAACCAAGCCTGCAATTAGAAGAATAGATTAGGGGTTAATCCCCTGTAATTGTCAAGCCAAATAAACTGTAGGCTGAGTCTCATTTGTTTGTAAGCTAATCAGGGATAAGCTTAAATTGGTTGTTCTACAAGCATCCTCCGTGCATACCTATAGACCTGCACAGGAAGTCTGAAGCTTCTTTCGACCTCCTGTTTGAGGTGCTTCCCTCAACTGTCCTTTGAACCAGTCAAGAAAAGGGCTGTAAGGCTCCAAGTAGTGTAACAGACTCCCAACAATCCACCACACTAAATGAGAACAAGAGGGATGCACGCTCAGTTCTGTATGTCCCATTGCATATGCTACTGCTACTCTTCCATCACAACCAAAGTGCTTATATTTACTGAGTATTTGGTATGCTTCCAAGTTTATGTTTAGTGGCAGGAAAAACTAATTGGCCAATCAGTGAGCCAATCTCTGCTTCAAGGGACTTAAGGGTTACTCAGAATGATAAAATACACAGAAGCTCACTGGAAAATACAAGTCTGTCAACACTGACTTTGAAGAATGTACATTGTGAGGCTGGAGAGATGGCTCTGTGGTTAAGAATGCTTGCTGGTGGTTTAGGATTGCCTGTATCTCCAGCTCCAGGAGAACATGACACCCTCTTCTGACCTCTGGTGGTCACTCCCACTCCCACTCCCACTCCCACCCCACCCCACCTCCCCACACACAAATGTACTTAAATGAAATGTTAAAAACAAAATTGTAAACCATGTTGTACTTTCAAATAACAAAGCAACTTGACTGAATTGGCAAGGAGGCTGAAAAGTTGCAGACATGTCATGTCACAGGTATGTCCCATGACCCACGTCCCACGTCCCATGTACATCTTCCCACCTCCCAAACTGCACACCTGAGTTAAACAATCCTTCAAAAGCACACTTGGCTAATCAATAATGACAATGTATGATATAAAAATAACCAGCTGTGACAACATATTTAAACTTTTAAATATCCTATAATAGAAGGAAAGAAGGAAGGAAGGAAGGAAGGAAGGAAGGAAGGAAGGAAGGAAGGAAGGAAGGAAGGAAGGAAGGAAGGAAAGAAGAAAGGAACAGGGAAGGAAAAGGGAAGGGAAGAAAAGGGAGGGGAAGGAAAGGGAAGGAAAGAGTATTCCCAGGGAATGTTAATCTGACTGGAATGTGTTTTGTTTATGATAAAAATCACTAATCTGTGTCTAACAATCCACAAGCTACCACATAACTTCTCTTTCCTAAGAAACCTTCTACTCTAAAGCCTGGACACAAAGCAACTGACAAGGCAATCGAATTCACTTTTCAACCACCTCACCTCAAGTGAAATGTGTTTCGGTGAGGGGAGGCCACTGTCAAAACCTTATTGTTTATAAAGTGTGATATGGTAAGGGACCAAAACTCATTAGTTTTGGAACACAGCTCAGGCACAGGTTGTGGCTGTGAGTTCCATTCCCAGCAAAAGATCAAGAAGAAAGAAGAGAAGACAAAATAAAACAAAAACAAATAAGTAAATTTAAAGATTAAATGAGGAAAATTGGAAGAAGGGACCCAAAGTTCATGCATGCATGGAATTATCTCATAATAAATATATCAGCTTTAATAATAAAAAGGTCATGGAGGAAATGCATTCAGTAGTGAATATTGACATTAACAGGAATGTTTACTGTCAATAGGCCAGTGAATGTGCAAGCTGCCTTGGGCAGGGATCTTGACCAAGGCTTTACAAACAATGGGTGCGGATGGGAGAACCTCAGATGTATGCCCTAGAACTCAGTTCACTGAGATGACACTAGGTCTCAAGCCACTGGTTTTGGGTTTAGAAAGAAATAGCTCCAAAGAAGAGAAACAAAGAGAACTTGACTTACAAAGCTGCACATAATGATAGGCATTGATTGTAAATATTTGCCATCACATCTTAGATAATTTAAATAAGTGGTCCTTCAGAGAGCCCACAGCTGTAATGACTTATGACAATCATTCGGGAACACCGAGAGGCAGGTTGAGGAGACAACTTTCACACTTAGGCTACTGCACCAAATGAAAAGAGCCAGCTGGGCTGTCGTACCTATTAGAGACTCCAGGTCTGTGGGGAGGGGCAAGCACAGTTTCCATGATGCTCCGCTCACTGGAAAGACTGATGGTTGTGTTTTACTTGAAGAATGAGTGACTCACATCACGTGGTCAATTGGGAAGGTAGCCACCATACACTTCAAAAGTTCTCCGTTTGATTCCTACTTGCTTGGGGCAAACAAGGTGGCTCTGAGCTAACGGCTATGGAAGACTGATCGCACTCAAGCTTACTTCAAAGTGATGGAAACTATGGATGTCAACGCACTCCTGAGAAGGTTTTAATTGTTTTTCTTAGGCTCCACTAAAAGTTTAACTTCTCAAAAAGGGGGGATGGGCGCTCAGCCAGGTCGCAGCGGCAAACTTAAATGTCTTCCAAAAATATCAAATTTTGAAACAGGCCAAACACAAATACAAATATACCAATAAAAAGCCAAGAGTGGACAAACACATCATCTGGATACGTGCAGATGCAGAGCTAAAAATTAGCTCATGCACCATATGAACAAATGAAGTCCTAGGTCAATATGATTATATGATGCCCAAGATTTATTCTGCACTTGGAGTCTATGGAAAACGGTCTTTATTAGGCTGTTTTAATTGGGAGCACTGCATGGGGAAATCTGACAAAGGAGGCCTGAGGCTGCTTCCGCCTGACAGCCTGGCCTTGGAAATGTGTTCTCTGTGTCACTGAGGTCCTCTCACTGTGCACACACTGTTTACATAGACAGGTGCTTTATGACACTGGCGTTTGCTAGGTGCTGGACAGGTAGTGCCTGGTATTTACTGTACTCACCTAGATACCTAGGAGCTGGATTCTCCTGGGCTTCCCGGACGATTGCTTCGATGGAGCTGCAGATTTTTCAGCTAGGGAAACATGCAAACTTCCTGTGTCTTGACAAAGGAGAGAGAGGTCTAGAAATTTATCAATGAGATCTATAGTTTCTCACACAAAGCCCAGGTTAATCCCATTTCGTTGATTTTTTTTTCCGGTAGTATACTTAGAGGATCTGGGCAGCTATATGATGAGTCCTGTGAGTCCCTCTATCCATCACACAATGGAAAACGTTGTTCAGGAACCTCTAAACAATTGTTTAAACATATACACACACCCTGAAACAGTTATACATGTGACACCACACATCTGATGGCTAGTCTCAGAAGACATTAAACCACAAACTTTCCTATAACCTAAGGCCAAACATATTTACTACGAACCCTTATCAAAAGATCTTTGTAGGCAGGCAAGGATTGCTGATCGCTCTCCAAGGGCTTTCCATGTTGTCAGAAGCTTGTTTAACTTAACTCACTTCAGGATCATAGAAACATGCACACCCGGTGAACTGCGTAATCTACAGACAGTTTTAAGTTCGTCTTCATGGCGAATTTACAATAATTAATGTTTACAAGAATCCCACGAGGGAGGAAGGCATTCTCTGGTGGAGGTGAGGAAATGCGGAGCAGGAGGAAGTCAGGGCTGTCTGTATTGTTCACGCATGCGCTCACGCTCACAGAATGGACAGGAGCCGGGATCAGACTCAGTTGTTCAAATGCTGGGTCTTCATTTACCAGCAGTGTCTAAAATCTGGTGTGTGATGGTCATTAAGCCATCACACGCTATTTAATTTAAAAGAAATTATTTAAAAATGCAGCATAAAAGTTGCTGTGCACTCAGTTGTGGTGACTCTTCTCCCCAGGCTAAAACAACAGGTTCTGTTAGAATCTTGTACAAGGTTCCGAACCCTTGTACAAGGGGCAGCTTCTGTTTATAACTTCTGGTTATTTCATTGTTTTTAAATGTATATATAAGAAAGCATAAAAATAAACATCTACATATACCTGATCTATAAATGCTCCCCACCCTCTGCAACCTTAAACACCACCGTCAACACCCCTTCTGCCTCCCTCCCCCGGCCAAATGTCAGTCTCCCAATCTTCCCCTCATGTCTGACAAATCAACTTCAACCACAGCTTCAGCTTCAACTGACCCTAGTCTCACTCCAGGTCTACATCAATCACCAAGTCGCGCAGGGAGTCACTATGGCCCTCTGAGAATCAGTTCCTTACTAAGGAAGGGGGTGATTTACATGAGTTCTGGAGTGTCTTCCATCTCTGAATTCTATATTGCTGTGTTTGGAGCTCTTAAATCCATGACCTGACTCTTCAGTACCTATTATTAGCCACACGGGGGCAGCACAATTCTACTTTATCCCGCCTGTAAATCCAGTAGCCGTCTGGATTGCTGTACTGAATAGGAAACTGGAAATAGCCACATAATTGATTGCCTTGCTTAAACAGAAAGCAGTTGCACATTAACTACCTCTGACACACAGGGTCAGAAAACACTAGTGCATCTACAGAGAAAACCTGTTTTCGAATTTAAGAGAACGTGAGGTTTCAAATCCATGGAAACTGAAGCTTCAGAGACCTGCTTGGAGAGTGTGCCACTCAGCGCTGAGAAACCAGGTCTTCTGGGTCTCAGATCAACATTCCGTACTGAACACAATGTCTTGGAAACTATATTTGTTCGGGTCGTGGGAAAGGTTCAGAAAGAAGCTGTGTTTCTCCATCTACCAGACTTTGGGGTACTAGGAATGCTGGCTCTTACTTTAAGGTTATTCCAGGCTTTCTACTAAGGCCCATTTTTTCATTCCTGCATTTTTTCTTTCCACTCTATGGGCCCTAGGTTGAACTCCAGTAAAATGTATCAGGCTTAGAGGCAAGTGCCTTTTCGTGCCGAGGTGACTCACCAGCCTCACTTCCTTTTATTTTTTTTCCTCCTTTCTTTCCTCCCTTTGACACTTCTGCAAATAACTGCTCAGTTACATTACCCGCTGCTCCACCATTTAAGATGGCTACAGATTCACATTAGATGGTGGACATGCCTTGTTTGGGGAAGAATGTTCCAGAACTCCTGCTACATCCTTCCTGGGTGCAATATCAGTCAGTGATGTCGTCAGTGTGTCGGATTACCAGTGACATTTGTCACAGAGTGGTCATCTGGTTTAAAATGACAATTGGCATTTTCAGTGGAAAATACCTTTACATCCATTTTGTAGGTGATGGGAAAAGGACCTGGCTATAACACATGTGTCACCCTCTCTCCAAACAGCTGTTCACAGATGTTAGCATCAAGAAGGCTCCTTAACCTGCACTTGCTATGACTACAAGCTTGGGTGTCTGTGATTTCTCTATTTCCCTATTTTCTCACACGGTTGGGATTCCTCTGCAACACGTGGCCCATTCTCTTCTACCACTTATTAAATCCTAGATTCACAGCAACATCCATGAATTTTATTATGTGAATTACCACTGTCCCTTGTTTTTGAACAAGACATTCCACCTTTACATTGTTTTAACATTCTTTTGACAAGCAGACAGCCTTTGAGCACTTCCATGTTTAGGATCCCTGGAAATAAAAACCATTTGCCTTCCAATGCCTTGGAATCAAGCATTTTTCCAAGGTGTCTTGAGTTTTTATTGGAGAAGTCTGATCAGAAGCCAAGCACCAGCTTCGAGTGTTCACGGCAGCTGGATACCTTCATTTCCAGTCTGCTTTGCCAACTGACCCCAAGACACATGCACTGCTCAGCCACGTCCACAGTTTCCATCTCTCTACTTATCAATCTGTCTCTCTACCCTACCAATTCATAAAATTACTCTCAAAACTAGTCAAACACCACAAGACTTTTCTTTATTAGCAACCTTTCCCCTATTTGTCCCCTGGGCTTGGATTTGCCCATCACCTACTTGACCCACTAAACACTTAATGAACACAACAATACTTGTGTTTAACAAACTGTGTAGAAATAACGTATTACCTAAAGAATCCATTCTGTCCCATCCCCAAGGCCTATAATAATGGTCCCCACGCCACCGTGTCAAGTTGCAGGAAATGAAACCAAACCTAGTTCTTCAACCCTGTGGGGGATGGGAAAGTGAAGAGAAAGAGATGTGTCTGGTGAGCAGCCATGCACTACTGAGCTAGACTGAAGCCCGGAACACAGGGCTGCGAGAAATCATATGATGAATGAGACCATTCACATTATTTCGTAGCACAGACCTTCATATGGTATGTTAATTAATGGAGACAGGTGGATTTTGGCACACCTCAGACTGTGCATATTATGGCAAGGAGGGGAATGGAAATGACAATCAGATGTCATGGAAAGAATACTGAAGAAAAAAATACAGTAAGGTACATTTAAACTGAACCAACGTGATTGTGTGTGATGAGTTAAAAATCGGGATTCAAGCTTCCTCACCCGGGTAGAAATAAAAAGTGAGCTTACATCTGGAGGTGGCAGGCCATTAACCTCAGCAGTGACAGCATTTTAATTTGAAATGGCCTGTTTAAACTGTGCAAACGCATGGTGATGCTTTGAAACCCCAGTGGAGTTCCGCTAATATGTTTGTTTTAATTTGGGGTACGGTGACCTTTGTAACATTCATTGCTACTCTCTGTGGTTTCAAAGGTTGCTTCGTTAAGAAGGGAAAAGAACTGGACTCAGTAGCAGAGAACTTGCCTGGCATGCAAAGACCTTGGCTTGATCCACAGTATCAGAGAGACAGAGGTAGAAGGAGAGAAGGAAGAAGAGAAGAAAGGAGAGAGGGGAAAGAGGAGAAAGAACACAGACAACAGAATCCTGTTCTACCAAGGCGTTTCTCCGTGGTCTGTGTGCAGGGACCTCTGTGACAGGACCACCCTGATTCCACGTAGTCACGGCATTGGTTCCCAGCAAGCAGTATTTCCCCAAGCATCTTGTCCAACTATCTCTCTTAAATATTTTCTTTGAATCATTCTTTTTTTAATTTGGTGTATTCTCTCTCACGAGGTGATATTTCACTCTTTCTCTAGTGGCTCTGAGCAGCGGGTATTCAACGCTTCCATTAGGCAAACTTCACCTGAAGATATGTACTCTGTGAAGGCTGCCTCCAGCCGACTCAGCCTTCATCCCAGGACAAAGGTGTTTCTGCACACCCACTTCTGTGTCCAGTTTAAGGAGCTAGGTAGTGATTCAGCTAGTTGATTTGACTCCAGTGAAGGTTTTTGCTGTTGAACACTCCTTTATTTGTGAAAGCATATTTTTAGAAACATTAATACAATAAATTACATAAAATAAAATCCTCCATATAATCAGGCCGCCAATAATGTGTCACAAATAAAATCACAAACTACAAAGTAGCATTGACATACTTTTTAAGGAAAGGAAAATAATGAATACCAGGGCTATCATTTACTTCACGGTGTTAATTCAAGTATGTATCTGCATTTGGTAGGTAAAGGCAGTCTCCTGGAGATTGTCACTCGGACAGCCTAGACAAATTAATAAACTTCAAATTGAGCAAGAACTCTATCTTAAAAGTGAGATGGAGAGTGATCTAGAACGCATCCCACACAAACCTAAGGCACATTCATGTACCTGCAGTGACACATGCATCCACAGACCCAAATGTTTGCATGCACTTTCCTACAAATTGACCTTTCCTTAATAATTTCCCTCTGCATGGTGTCAGACCCCATATTGTATCTTTGCCTTCTTTGGATTTCTAACGTGTCCTATAGACCAAGCATTATCTCAATATCATACACTAGGGCCTCTAAATAAAAGTTTGAAGGCTTAAAATCTCCTAGAAACTAGAGTGGCGAAGTCTAGCCACTGGCAGACAGAAGTCCTGAAGGCACGCAGCTGCTCTGAGGAGGAGAGAGACCAGAGAGATAACCAACACCTCCACTCCTGAAAATCCATCCTCTCTGCTCATGATCGACCCACTTGCTTCCCCAGGCCCTTCCCGTCACCTCCTTCCACTCTGAGTCCTTGTTTCCTATTAGAAGTATGAAAAAAATCAAAGCCCACGTCAGTGTGATTTTGAGTTCAAACTTGCTGTTTTCGTTGCACCGCATGGAGCCTTCTGGGACTACATGCATCTTCTGCTGTGATGCTTTGTGTTACTTATGCACTATTGCAGAATGTCTCTCCCAACCTGCTCCCCATGCAGGAGCTCCAGCACTCTTTCCTGCTACTATTGAACTAGAGGAATCATCTATTAATCTACAGGCCATTTGCTAATCTGTGGTTCCTTTCAGAGCAGGACCTCTGAATTCACTCATCTGTAATTTTAGCTTACTGAATGTTCAGTTCACAGATATACATTTGACAGAAGCAGGAAATCATGGCTCAGGGCATGGTTGTAGCCTACTGTAGCTAAGGAATAGAAAGAAGCTGTTAGCTACTCCTCATGTCTCCAGCCACGGAAGTACCTTAAGGAATGGCTGACGCTGACTTGTGTTTACAAGTAACTATCAAATAAATAAGCAGAAATTCAGCATTTCTTTGTAAGGTAGATCTTCAGTGGCAAAGGAATGGACCAAGTATAGAAAATTGTAAAGGCTGTTCATATCCTAGGGAAGTGTAGAGGATTAACATGTGGCTCCTTTGTGTATTGAATAACTGACTTAACAGCAACACAATATTCCAGAAGGTCACTACCTCCAACCCTAAAATCATGACGATAGACAAAAATCCTATAAAAAAGAAAATAGCCTGGGCAACTCAGTAAATAGTGTTTGTGTGCTGGACCATCACCCAAAAGGAGAAATTAAGTTACTTCATCTTCATGAGAGAGGTGGGCTCAGGTAAGTGATGCTCGATTGACTGGAACAAATCCACAGCCACTCAGATGGACACTAACCTCACATTTGTCCAGACCACTGTCTCCAGTAATGAGTTTTATATTTGAACATTTAAAAATAAAAGTGATCGCTAGAGTTTCAAAATGTTTTTCCTGTATCTATTTATCTCAGCACATTAACTATCTCATCCATCACCCCAAGGAGCCTGTGAGGAACATGTTATCTTTGGTTATAGATGAAAAAATAGAACTCGAAGGCATTCAACTCATGAGAATCCACTTGTGTGACCCCAAGACTTGACACTCCCTATTGACAAATGACCTGTAAGGAATTGCTCATCATCCCAGTACAAACATGCAGAAGTGCTCGGAAAGTATCTGATGAAGGATTGATAGGGAGGCCCACGTTCTCAGAGGCATCTATGAACCTATGGTTTTACTACTGTTGATTCTGATTGTGCCTTTTCACTACCATAGGTCCTACCATCACTATGTTAAAGTGCTAGAGAAAGCTTGAGAATTAGGGTCTGACTACAGGTCACCAAAGCGGCTTGCTCAAGATGATCTACCAAAGGACTGAGAAGTAACAGGTAGTGTTGTTTTGGTGGAATAGTGGGTAGCTAGACGAAAAGAATTGTAATTTAAAAATTAGAAATATTGATTTATTATAGGCTGATTTTGAAGGCTCAGAGGATCCTTCTCCGTATAGCAACAGAGAAACATCGAACAGGTCTCAAAGGGCGCATAGCATGATCTCAGCTACATGTAAGCAAGCATTCAATGCTTTCAAAAGACCTTGATACATATTAGAACCACACACACACACACATACACACATACACATGGATCATTTAAGGATGTTTTATTTACAAAAGAACTAATTACTGAAAAGAGAGCCAGATGTAGAGAAATATGCTGGATACCATGGGTGCTATCCCAGAGGTGGACCCCCATGCAATCATAAGGAGAGAAGGGACAACCAACACCAGGGGAAGGCAGTATTCTTCCCCTGCCAGTTCACACAGAAAACAGCAGAGATCCTCTCCCATGGGCAGCAGATACGGGCTTCATGAAGAAGGAATCAGAGGAATTAATATTCTGATCCCAAACTCTCTTTTCCACCTCCCACCAGAGTGTCTCATTGGACAAACCCACCTGGGGTACACAGAATAAGGTCTAGGTATTCACACGGATGGAGATTCAAGTAGACAATAGACACAGGAAATCATAGAAAGGACCTTGAGGGTCAGGTACAAGGCAACTGACTCATGGTCTTCCCCATAGTGAAGAAAATGTAGCGGCAGACAATTTTAGTTTCTTGCATGAACAGATAAAGAACAAGTACAGACACAGTTCAAATAGAGGAAACCATTGCCAGTATACAAGATTGATACAAGTATCAATTCCCAGTGATTGTGTAATAGGATTGTATTTGTTTTTAATAAGCAGAGCCATTTATAATAGGTTTCTGTAAGTATTCTCCCACTTAGGTAGAGTATGGAGTGAGGAGAGGAGAGAATCAAGAAGGGCTCCAAAGTTGGAACAGGGTAATTTGATCCACTGTGAACAGCTATCTGGGAGTTATTCACAGATTATTAAAAATTAACTTCTCTCTATATTAATAGTTTACCATGCTCTTTGATCAATTATGATGTTCAAGAAATGGCATAGTCAGGAGCTTTTAGAAGCATTATTGTAGGTGCTTCCTAGACAGAACTTTAGGGGCCATATTGTATAACATTGAATTGCTTGGTTCTGTTACTAGAATCCTGCTTTGTACATACATTGCGTTTCTGTACCAATGAATGAGGAAAAGTGAGCTGGCTTGTGAAAAACATAGACTCAAGTTCTCAGGTCTGCCAAGAATTGGTAAAACAGGAATATCAGAGATGGGGTCTCATTTCATCTTCTTTGTGTTGCCAACTCCTTTTACAGGGAATAGCTGTGCTCAACCGAACGTCTCACACACATTCATATCCAACAGTCATTCCTTTCTGGGCACTGTTTTATCTTCTCTGTTTATCACAACAAAGTAAGAAGCAGGTGAAGCATTTTCCACCATTTCATTTCGGAGAAGACTGAGTTAGATTGACAAAATAAGTTACTTATAGACTTAAGGGTAATAGGCCTGGCATTCAGTCTAGGTCTGGTCTGACCACAAACTAAGCAGTATAATAATTCCCCCCTATCCTGTAATAGTCCTTTGGGATTTGACTGAAAACAAATCATGTTAAAACACAGTATAAAGTGCTATAGCATTACGCTGATTTTGTCTCATAGATTCCAATATGCAGCATCACTCCCTACATACATCTTGTCAAACAGATTACTCTACTCACTCTTTGCATAGATATTTTATCATATGTTAATGATTTCCATTCTTCCTGTGATGGAGACATATTTTTCAAATACTAGATTTGGGGACAAGATATTTGAAGTTATTAGAAAGTTGAATACTCTTTGAAAGAAAAATGAATCTAGTAAAAAAAATTAAAAGCCCCTGTTTCATTATCACAGAATTTATCTGCGTGCACTTCAGAATGAAGTTCCCATTTCAGTGTGGCTACTGACTTACATAAACCCAAGGTGGTATTTAATATTCTGTTGAACATGCAACACGTTGCTGATGTTGTGCTGTGTACACTTTAATTCTAACTACAGATGTTCTTTGCTCAGAGCCTGCTTGGCCAGCCCACTTTTCTCCAGAAGATAAATTACTGAAGTAAATGAATATCTGTTCATGCATATGGTAAAAATACAGAGGCGCAAAAAGAAGCATATGTTTGAAAGACACTTTGAAACACCATGCAGATGTGTGTCCCCATGTAAAGCTCAGACTGTTCCTCCTTCCAATTCTCCTTGTGAGTGTAAGAACTGCAGCTCCTCCTAAACAAGCCATGGGTTGAGCCCTTAGTCACCCCAACCCCATCCCAGCATTTGCCCACAGGGAATCTTCCTCTCTCAAGTCTCTGCCAAGGTGACAGAAGCTACATCCGTGAAGTTCTGTTTAGAGTCTTCCAACATCTTCCAATGGGCAGCATCATGTATTTAAAGTGAGAACACTGGGATGGGTCCCCAGCAGATACCACCTGCCCAAAGTCCACAGCTACCCTCACTGAAATATGTCACCAAGTGAAGATCACATGGGCGCTTAGTAAAATAAATTTAGTCATTTTTCTTAAATCTCAGCTGCTAACTAAAGAAGTCTACAAACATCTTCCATAACTCAAAAGAGAGGAATATACTTTGTTCATGAATGGAAAAAAATTAATAAAATAGGAGAATAAATCGATTAACTGAGAAGAGTTAAATAATTCTACATTTTGGTCTCTTGGCATACTGTCATCAGGTCCATCCAATACCTTCTACTTTAGTATTTCCTAGGTACCTAGTCCTAGAAATGTGAAGGCACCAAAATTTAAATTACTTTGTGTAGCAACAAATCCATTGAAGTGCACAATGCTGATGACACTGAGAGAGGAAGAAGGTACAGGCTAGAGAATAAACGTTATGGATGCTAAAGACACTAGACATTTGGCAAATCATAGTATTGGGAGCTGGGAAGAATGCTCAGTGGGTAATGAGTCTGTTACGTAAGCCAAAAGACTCAAATTCAGATGCTTAGCACCAAGACAAAAGCCAAAGAGTGGTGCACATTCTGATACTTGTCTGGGGACAGGCTGGTCCTGAGGCCTTGAGGACCAGCCAGTCTAGTTGAAATTCTGAGCAAAGCAATAGAAGAAGACACCTGATGTTGACCCATGGTCCCCAAAGATGCCAACACAGGCAAATGAATACACACACATGCAAACAATATTAATAAACTAACAAATCTGAGTATTCAAGAGACTGCAGCACAGGCATAATGTTTATGCCCCGAGGTTGAAAGACAGAATAAGCTTTCGGAAAGAGAAGGAATTTCCAGGATGCCATGCAGGTGGGCAAAGCTGACAGAGACATCACTGTGCACTCACTCTAGTGAGCCAAGCAGAGATGAAGGAAGGGAACCAAGGGAGCAGCGATGAGCCAGCTGGAGTAATCAGGGTGGCTTTGCAGAGGAGTTATGCCATTCGCACCCGTGTCCACAAAATCTACTTCCTTCCTCTCATCACACCAGGGCCACGTGATTCTAGCGTTTCACTTAATATAATCGCCCTTAAGCATCAACATTAAATTTCTTCTGCTTCCTATATACATCCAAGATAATGAATATCAATATGAGCATGCGGAGTAGATTCCCAGTACCCCCTGAGCACAGAAGTTACATGACCAGTGGTAACAGAATATGTGATTATTAGAGAACATAGTTTTCTATCCAAAAGGAAGAAAAACAGTGCTGACATGTGCAGATAAAAAATTAGAGGACAAGATAGAAATAACTTTTGTGGTGCAAGGCCATTGCTAAGTGTAGAACCTAAGTATTGGAGCTAGGATATAACATGAAATGTCTTTCCACTCTCTGAACTCACACAACATAGACAGCACCTGCCCAAAGTCCCATTGACCCGAAATCTGAGGCATAGCAAGAGTCCCTCAGACTTCTGTGCCATAGAAAACATAGACGATTTTTAAAATAAGGAAGACTAATCCATGTGTTTTGAAGCTTAGAAGGGAACAGACAACAGCTTAACTGCATTACCTCATGACATTTCTCCATTACTACTGATTAATCAAAGTGTTTTCATCATCTACACACAGAGCAAATCCAGATTAATCACTCCAATACCTATTTAAGAATTAAATCAGAGGAGACGCTTTCATAATTGGCTGGCTCTAATCATGAAGGCAGAGAAGGGCATAGCAGTGTTCATGTCCCTGATGTTTCATTTATTTTCCTAATAGATGCTGAGTTTGAACTGTCCCCCAAATGAAAATACTACAAAACTAATAGATGAAGCAGTCTGTGTTCTGCATAGCTTGCTCAGAATGCTGCCTGTGATGGACCATTCACTTCAAAACTGAGATGTCCGAGCATAGTGAAGAATTGAGAAAAGTCATTGATATTAGTAGAAGCAAAACAGCTTGAATGACTTAAAAATAAAAAAAAAACTCATGTATGCAGAAGAGACCAGACACAGATTTCCTTTTCAGTACCCACTGCCTTGTGGGCATTCTGCTTGACTTGCTTGCAGCTAAGGGTAAGTCTTCATTAATCTAGATCCATGAAGATAACCCCACTCACCTGCAGGCAGAGGGTCTCTCTACTACTTAATGGGTGATATTTCTTTCACCACAGGTGTTTCTGGTGTTTTTCTTGATGTGTCCCCACCCTGCCCCCATGAATATCATCCTAGTTTGTATCAGGTATTCCCCTATCTGTGGTCAAGAGGATAACCAGCTAATAACACTGTAGATTTCAGAGGTTGAGGTGACAAAAATTAATTCTGTATGAGAGAGTTGTGCTACTTGGCCAACCAGCCTTGAAGTCTCCCCACAGGTAGGCTCTTCTGTAAAGTAAACAGAATAACCATCTCTGTGCTTAAGCTTGGTTGCATTTTATTTTGTGTCAACCTTCCTCAGAAGTTGCTTTTTCCCAGTGCGAAATATATAGCTCTGTATTTCACAGAGCCTAGCAGAGAATGAATGTGTGTCTATGTGAATATGAACATTGGTCACTTCAACTCCCAAAGGTTCACCCCGTCAGTGGTATCAGAAGAGGAAGCTAGGTCCAATGACTTAAAGCTATAATCCAGCTACAGGAGAGGCTAAGGTTTGAATCACAAACTTTCAAGGCCTGCTTGGATAGCTTGGCGAGATCCTGTCTCAAAAAGTAAAAAGCAGGCTGGAGCAGTAGAATAACATATGTCTGGAATGCATAAGGTCACAGGTTCAATTCCCAGTACCAGCAGAAAAATATGTATGATGTGAGGTGTGTGTGTGTGTGTGTGTGTAAAGTGTAAATAAGGATATAATCTCCATATATATTAAGACCTAATATGAAATGACATAATAATGCCTTTATAATTGTTCATATATGACATTTTCAAAAGGAATGGAATCTGCCTCTGGAGAGCATCCGTGCACATTGTATTCATATATGGAAATATCACAGTGAGCCCACTAATACGTACAATTACTATGTGTTAATTAAAATGGATATTTTCAAATACATGGTAAAACACTGATCTATTTCCATATTCAAAACTGTTAACTTCCTGTTCTTTCTTTCTTTCTTTTTTTGGGGGGGGCAGAAATTTGGTTTTTGTTGTTGCTGTTTTTGTTTGGTTTGGTTTGGTTTGGTTTGTTTTGTTTTGTTTTGTTTTGTTTTGTTTTGTTTTGTTTTTGGGAGACAGGGTATCTCTGTATAGCCCTGGCTATCCTGGAACTCACTCTGTAGACCAGGCTGGCCTCGAACTCAGAAATCCACCTGCCTCTGCCTCCCAGAGTGCTGGGATTACAGACATGTGCCACCACCGCCCAGCTTTCAATAATAAACCCCAAGCATTTAAAAACAGAAGATAGAGGTTCTATAGGCTGTGACATGGACCAACTTCCACCTCCAGCTATGTATCCTGAAGTTCACAACCTCCGGTACCAGGCAGCCTGCAGATGCGGAACCCAGACACACACTCTGCAACAGCTCTTCTGCTCCCTCCTCAGTCCTCCCCAACTGGTTCTTTCTTCCTCTCCACTTCCCTCTTGTCTTTATCTCAACTATTATTTACTTCTAAATTTACAACCAGAGTCTGAGATTTCATTTCAAATGCCACGTGCGTCCTTCTTACAGCAGGATTTGGGAGTAGTCTTTTGTGAAGTTTTCTAACCCTCCCACTTTTAACTTGTTTGCTTATGGAAGCAAAAGAAAACATTATATAATCATCTCATTAGAAAATGTCTTGTTTCTCTCACTAACTGTGAAACCCTTAGAAGAATTACGTCATATCTGGTTCTAGGGCCTTAAGATGCCAAGATGAGACCGCTCAGGAATAAACACCTTAGTAACTAACAATTCAATTAATGGCCACAAGAAACAGATGGAGAACATGGCTTAGAATACAGGATGGAGTCACATTATAGGCCATGTGTGAACGGTGGGAAGAACCAAAGCCAGAGAACAAGCACTCAAGTGTGAATGCCAGCAAAGGCAAGAGCAGTTAAGACACCGTTTGCAGGGTAGCAGTTGAACTAAATGAGAAGAATCACCCAGTACCCCCAGAGCTTCCAGGGAAGTAACCACCAACCAAAGAGTACATGTGGAGGGACCCATGGCTCCAGCCACATGTGTAGCAAAGGATGGCCTTTTCAGACATCAATGAGAGGAGAGGCTCTTGGTCCTGGGAAAGCTCATTGCCCCAGTGTAGGGGAATGCCAGGACAGGGAAGTAGGAGTAGGTGGGGTAGTGAGCGGGGGCAGAGGGGATTGGATGGGGGTTTTCAGAGGGGAATGAGTAAAGAAGGTAATATTTGAAATGTAAATAAAGAAAATATATAATTTAAGAGAGAGAGAGAGAGAGGAGAACCTCACAGGTATCAGAAAATAAATTGTACAAGCAGAAGCCTAGAGAGATCTATCACTTGTAGCCAAGTAATAGAAATAGCCTACATGTGATATTATAAAGTAAGATGCCATCCCCACCACGAGCTAATAGTGTACTTGAGCACTTGGTCACCAGATGGTAGTAAGGTCTGGGAAGACTGTGGTACAGTTGGCAGGTGACGTGTAGCTGGTGGAGATGGACCGTCTTTGGGACGGCTCTTTGGGTTATAGCTGCATCAGGTTGCAGCCTGCCGTTTCCTTTTTCTGGCCTGCCACTCTGATGAGCACCCTCCTGTATCTCCTCAGGTGGATGGCGCTGCTCCTGATGCCTGGCTTTCCTGGTTGTGATTACCTGAAACCTCTGAGACACCCTGAGCCAAAATAAACCTCTTCCTTCACGATGCTTATGTGAGCGTCTCATCAGAGCAAAAAGTTAGAGAAGAAATATGCCATCTAGCAATGCAATGTGGTGAACTAGACAACAGCAGAAAGTGGTTTTGTGAAAGACCAAAGAGGCTGAACGGTTTTTGTCCTTTATGCAACAGAAAAGAGATTATGTCCTTAAGGGGAAAAAAATCACTTTAGGGTAATATACATTCTAAGGGAAAATGTGTGAATTGCACATAACTTTTAATATCAAAGACAATTAAAATGATGTGTTAAAATAGTCTAAAAGTTTAAGCTAGAAATCTAGAAACTGACTCCTTACCAAAAGCAAGTGTACTCAAAGGGCCAGTTGTCCCCACACTGGAGCACCCAACCATCAGATGCTTCTTTCTCCTACAGTTGAGTGAAGATGGGGAATAACAACTACAGATAAATAGATTCTGAAATGACATTACCTCAGTCTACTGAGCCATGGGATATAATGATGTAGTGGTTTGAATATGCTCGGCTCAAGGAGTGGCACTGTTAGGAGCCATGGCCTTGTTGGAGGAAGTGTGTCACTATGCTGGTGGACAATGAGACCCTCCTCCTAACTACGTTAGAGCAAGGCTTCTCCTAGCAGTCTTCAGCTGAAGATGTAGAACTCTCAGCTCCTTCTGCACCCTGCCTGACTGGATGCTGCCATGTACCCCAGTTGGATGATAATGTACTGAAGCTCTGAACTTTGTAAGCCAGCTCCAATTAAATGTTGTATTTATAATAATTCCCTTAGTCATTGTGTCTGTTCACAACAGTAAAACCCTAACTAAGACAAACACTGACTAAGGACCTTGTTACTTAATGGTTAAAGTATTCCTATCCAGCAATTAAAAACAATGAATTCATGAAATTCTTAGGCAAATGCTTGGAACTGGAAAATATCATCCTAAGAGAGGTAACCCAATCACAAAAGAACACACATGGAATGCAGTCACTGATACGTGGATATTAGCCCAGAATCTCTGAATAACCAAGACACAATATACTTATCAAATGATTCCTAAGAAGAAGGAAGGAGAGGGCCCTGGTCCTGGAAAGCCTTGATGCAGGAATGTAGGAAATTATCAGAATAGAGAAGTGGGAGGGCTTGATTGGGGAACAACAGGGCAGAGGGAAGAGGGCTTATGGGACTTATGGGGAGGGGGAAACCGGGAAAGGGGAAATCATTTGGAATGTAAACAAAGAATATAGAAGATAAAGAAAAAAAAGGTTAAAGTATTCATCATGTACAAGATCCAATTGTTAGGAAGCAATGAAATCTCCTCTTTGTGAAGGGAACCCGCATTTAAACCATCACCACAGTGAGCGAATTGGTATGAGAAACAGAATGGATCAAACTTGGGTTGTGCTGATGGAAACAGAATGCAGTGGCCATGCAGGTAGACATATGCTATGCACTCTTCAGTCTGGATGGCCAGGATCACATTGCAACACTTCAGGGATCACATTGCAACACATTGTACGGTTCCTAGTGAATCTGCATTAGATAGCATGTCTTGAAGCACCATCCCTAAAATTATGGGAATGGTGTCTACAGAATCGCCTCATAAGCTGGCCTTTGTTTAGTCCTGAGTTCAGTTCAGAGGAAACAGGAGGAGGCAGAAGGCTTGCCTCTTCTTCATCTGTGTTTATTTTATGTGCACATCTCAGGGCTTGTCTTGAGACCTATTTTCTGAAGCCAGAGCCTAGGCAGCTGAGAGGAGAACACAGCACATCTTCTCATTCACCGTTCCTAAAATTAGGTCAGGAGAGAGATGGGAGTGTCTGTGGAGATATAAAACCACACCAGTATCCACATAATCCCCTACCCACACAGACTGAAGATACAAATGCATGTGTCCCCTGTTCATCCAACAGGCACACATTTTAGGTCACCAGATCAGTGACTTTAACCAGATGATGTGAAAACTGTTGAAACCAGTGCTCCAAGCTCTTCACCATGATTGCTTTACCTTAAGATTGAGTCATTAAGAGTGATTTGCGATTGTTCAATTGAAAAGTTAGAGAAATCATCTCACTTTCATGAACATAAAGGTATTCATGACTAAGCATCAAAGAGTCAATTCCCTTTAAGGATTGTGTTACTTCAGAAACCACAGCTATGTGTGTACCAGGGCCTTAACAACTGTTGCACACCATGAAGGATAATCAGCAAATATCTCCAAGTCTCCAACTAGTTCACAATTTAATGTAGTTTTCAAGAATGTTACCTTAATAGCTTTATTTTCAAGTTAAAAAATGTAGTGATAGAATTAAATATAATACAATATAATATAATTATAAAAATTTAATCAACTATGAGGTCTAATTATCATCAACTACCAAACAAAAATGAACAAAATATTAATGCATTTTCTCTACTATTCTTTGTGAATAAATACTCTGTTTCAGTATAATTTAAAGAAAGGCATGGAAATATTAATAAGAACTATATAAGTATGGGTTTTATAATTAAGCAATCTTGTTTGACTAAAATTATATGCATCTTTAAATAAATTTACTTGAACTGATCTACTTTTATGTAAATATATTTAAAACTTAATTTATAGCTTTATAATTTACTAAGTACTATAGATAAGATATTCTCTTATAATATAATATGTAATTCTGTATTATAATGTAATTTAATATAATATAAAATAATAGTAATATATTATATATACTATATATATTATTATATATAGTAATATACTATAATATAAAATTATAGTATAGTATAATTCTCTTTTTGGTTTTGGTTTTTTTTAATTTTCTATATTCTTTGTTTACATTCCAAATGATTTCCCCATATATATATATATATATATATATTCTCTCTTAAGGGAATTTTTTATCTATACTATAGCCTTATATACAGTACATAATAAGATAACTTTAATGTCTTTCTGTATAGATTTTAATTGATAAAGATGAGGGCCTTCCCTAAATGTGAAAAATACTGCTCTAGAAGGTCCAGGTCTGAAAAATGTATTAGCAAAGCACCAAAATAAGACACAAATCATCTATGACCTCTTCTTTAGAAATACATCCATTCGTCCATATTTATTAAGTGCCTACTAGTGTTGGGAATTGAAGTTATATCAGTAATGATTACAGGCATGATCCCCATCCACAGGCAGCTGATAACCAAAGGAGTGAGACAGATTCCTGGCATAGAAGAATTTTTTAATTCGATATACAGTTTTAATAAACAGAGTAACTGATCCTATCTGAGAATGGCTAGCAGCAGAGTTTCCTAGAAGGCACAGTGTACATGATAATCTCTTAAAGGGATAATTCTTCCCTAAAAAACAAAGAATTGACTTGGATGGTGAAGCTAGTGATTATGGAGGAAGGAAGGAATGTTAAAACCACCAGGCCTTAATGCAGAAGTCCAGTATAGCCTAGAAAATTAAGAAAACCAGTGTGGGTACAAGAGTGTCTCAGCTGAATATGCAGGTAGACAAAAGAGTTTTCAGAGGCTGGGTTGATTTACAAAGGGCTTACAATTTTACTCTGAGTAAATGGTACACCAGTGAGGGTTATAGCACACAGAGAAACAAAGATGTCAGCTAATTTATACTTAAAAATATCAAACTAAATGAGCTAGAGTGTTGAATGTACCACTGACATAAAAACACAGCAAACTCAGAGGTGGTCAGTAATACAGTCTCCTCTCCTGAGAGAAAGCTACAGAAAAGGGATTATTTACCTAAGGGCTTTATATTAGGCTTGTCTACCAAAGTTGAAAGACTTTACCTAAAATGTCCATATTATCGGAATCTCTGGAGACTAAAACAGAATTCTAGAAGATCCAGTGACACCGAACTTGCATTTCTGCCTAGAACCAAATGCCCAGAGCCAGGAGCACCTGCACCATTTCTCCATTTGGAAAACTCCATAATCATACATTTATCACAGCAACTGCCCCATGCCAAGGCACTAGTCTACTTCATTAACTGTTCTTGTTCCAAGGTGTGTGTGTGTGTGTGTGTGTGTGTGTGTGCACGCGTGTGCGCGTGTGGTATGGGTACGGGTATGGGTAGGGGTACAAGAACAGGTACAGGAACAGGTACAGGTATAGGTATATAATTTGTTGTTGCCACTTCTTGACAGGACTACACCAACCAACACACACAAGCCTTGGCTAACCATGTTTTTGTCCATACTTCATCTTAGTTTGCTTGACAAACTACCTGTTCCTTCATTCATTTCCCCCTTCTCTGACAAAAATCAATTCAACCAGTGTGTGTCTGTATCCTCATCCTTAGCTTTGGTTTCTGTGAGCCATTTTTTCACATCCTGAGCTCACATTTGACCAGGTCTCTTTACGACATGCACACCTGGACTCTGCACTGTCTAGATCTACTTTTAAAAGAGTTCCTGAGGCTTTCCACAATCAAGCCTTCTAAGGCAAACTACGTGCTGCTTAAATTATTTTCTAACTTAGTTATGAGCTTAAAAGGCAAAACATATATGATTCTTATTGCAAATGTGCAGCTCCTTTGGGGGAAATTAACTAAAGACTATTTCCAGAATTTTCCATTACTCTCATCATCCTTGAATTCTTAGACTTTTGCTAACTCATGAAAAATGCTTCTAAAAGACTAAACTACTTTAATTTTCTTATTCTGTTCAGCTAGTAGTACCTAGACCAGTTGTATGTGTTAGCTTTTCATTATGTTTTCTGCTGAACTTATGTGTGAATTCCAGGCCCCTGGACATACATCCCAGTGTCTTGCTTCTAACATATTAATCTATAAAAAAAAAAAGTATAAGGTACACTTGTGATGCATTCTTCAAAATAAAAAACACAGTCCATACCTTATTCTTCCTCCAATACCAGCACTGTCTTAACTGTAAGCGCTGCCTTCTGGCTCACATGTCTCTGTCCTAAGGCTATTTATATTCTGAAACTGTGACATCTCTCAGAATAATAAAATTTACCAAGTTAGCTAAGATTTCTCTTGGTCTCAGGCAAAGCTGCTCCGTGGACATCATCTTTATGAAATTCTGAAGCAGTCTGGAGAATGTTTCCTCCTTAGGGAACATCATGCTTATCATCATTAATCATTTATGCAAATAGGTTTTTCAAAATCTGCTATTGCGCCCAGGTCTGAACTGTGCTTTCTGAGAGTGCTCACGTTTCTTTCCTTGTCTCTCTGAGTAAATTTCTTGGACAGAGCATTGTTTGTCTTACTCATAATGAAACTGAAGTCTGTTATCTCTGCCTCTACTCATACTACATTAGAGACAACAGGGTCGTTGATTCTTCTTACCCTCTGTAGTCCCTTTAACACAGAAAAAATAACCCTGACAAGTTGATACTGCCCCACATACCCTAACACAACCTGAACACACAGCCATAGGGACACAAGTGTGTTCTGCGACTCCTCGCTGAATAAACCTCTTATCATTTTGCTTGTAAGAGACAGTCAAGGAAATAAATTCACAGACTGACCTCATTTCTCAGTCTTGCTGTATTCAAAAGAACCTCATCAGGCTATTTGCTTTTTGAGGACAGCACATACCAAGGTTTGAAATAATAGCAGAATGGATGCATTTCTCCTCTGTACTAAAACAACTGATTTACTGGCATATTGATTTGTAGAGACTCAACAAATTGAGGTTAGAAGGTAGAAGGGAAGTCACATGAACGACCAAATTGAGCTATTTTGGATCTGTTAGCCTTATGATGGGGTGTTTTAATTTATGCATCATAGAAGCCTCTTTACACCACTCTGCCTGTAATTGCAACAGCTCACGATGCTTGCCTGTTCTGTGGTTTTGTTTCTGTTCTGGAAAAGCTGGTAAAATGTCACTTTATGTAACAGCTGGTTTCCTGGTGCAAACGCATTTTAAAACAGATAACCTGTTTTGCCTTACAAGATAATTAATAATCTTGTAATGATGATAACAAAATGGTAACAGCCATTATTTAGATATTTTGGTAAGTGCTAGATCATCACCATCTAATAAAATAATGTGTTAATTGTCGATCTTTCCTAGTTTTCTGTGCGAGGTAAACTTGCTATTCTGTAAAGTCCCATCCTCGGGACAGCCATTCATTTGAGATCCTGTTATAGAAGGCTCATATAATTGTTTTTCTAATATATAGTTCTGTGGTGAAAATTCCCAGTTTTTCCCAGGACAACAATGCACTTTGTCTCAAGAAATAACTCTGAATCAGTAAACAGCAAACCCTCCTGAATTTTCATACTTTACTTCAAGCAATGAGACTGAAGAAGGAGGCTGTGAGGAATGATGGGGAACTTGTTGTCCTGGTGAAAGAAAAGTAGTGGAGCTGACATCACTAGCCATGCTCTTACAGGTTTCAATCTAAACTTGATTCTGGAGCCTTCTTTAAAGTTGCTCCACAAAGAGGTAGAAAAGATGTGAATGGCATTGTCATAAAGAAACCATGTTGGAATGCCAGATACTAGGTCCTGGGTGACTTTGTGGTGATCTCTATGAAAACCAGCAAAACGCTTACCCATAAATTCATAATGTGCAAAGAAACTCAGTCCCCATCTAAGATCTGTACTGAAGCATCTAGTATGCAACTGATTGGCTTTTCTGGATGATAGAATTGCCTTTTTCTATGATTCCTAAAACATCTCCGTTTTCCTAGTTCCACTCTACAAACATACCTTCAATTATAGCTCTTAAAGTGTTCATTCCTGATCTGTAGTTTTTCCTCACAAAGCCTTCCTAGGATGCATGAAGGGCCTTGACAAAGACTTCATACTTTCTCAGTTTTCTTCCATCTTTGTTTTTCTTTGTCAAATATTCTGGTAGCACAGGTGCATTGTATGACACAGAAAACACACTAACAATTCTTTCTACAATAGATGGTACAAGATTGTCGACAGGGCACCATTCATAATAACTCTAAAGTCAGAGAGGCACAAATAGTCATCAGAGGTCAAATTCATTATAGATACATATGTTTATATGTATATACATAATTTTGGTACAGGGAGCAGCACTATTTGGATGTTTGGTTTTGTTGGAGTAGGTGTGGCCTTGTTAGAATAGGTGTGTCCCAGTGGGCGTGGGCTTTAAGACCCTCATCCTAGCTGCCTGGAAACAGTAAAAATCAGTGTTCCTTTAGACTTTGTGGAGATCTAGGAAGATGGAGAGAAAGAAATGTCTCTTGTCTTGTGTGCATTGTTTGAGCAGAGAGTTCAGTGAGGTAGGTCATTTCTTCCATCTTTCCCAACGTACAAGATGAAAAATGATTCAAATAAAGCCTTTAAAAAACTATAATTTTTTTGTCCTGCTAAACCACTCCTGGAGCAGACTATATTGTTTTTTAAGTGCATTAATTAAAATAGTAGCTAATATGACTATGAGCATACAGATATAGTGAAAATATGCAGGTGTGTAGATCTCTCTAGGTTGGAGCTGCTTAGTGGAAACATTTGTACTTTTCTTTAGATATAATTTGCTGTGTGAAAAGTCTGTGTAATGTCCCTTCTCTTCTGGTAAATCTTCAAAGGCTATTCCATCTCACATTCACGATGATAGAGAAGTGAAATCCAAGACGAAAGCCCACCTACTTGGTATCTCAACAAGTAATGGTAGGAGTAATCAATTTAGGGGACCCATCAACATGCAGAGAATCACAGCATGCCTCAGAAGATGGTGGCAGAAGCTAGGTCTTGGCCTCAGTTTTGAGATAACATATCTTTTCACAGATCACATCCTTGAATATAGCTTGTTCATCAGTGAAAGCATCTACCCCTGGCATTCCTTACAGGGGACAAGATTTCCCAAAGTACAAGATGAAAAATGATTCAAATAAAGCCTTTAAAAAACTATAATTTTTTTGTCACCAGACAAGTTTACATCATGAGACTATAATTCACCAGACTTGATTTACATCATGAGAAAAGAGAACTAGGTAAGCATACAGAGAAACTGGTTGTAATCTATGTGGCCTATACATTAAATTTCAGCTTTTCTCTTCTCAATGTATCTACCTAAATATACTTGTTAAATATATCTAATTAAAAGTAGTTTTACAATTTTATAGTGAGTTTTCTTCCTTAAAGGCAAATGTAGAAAGACCTCAAATACTGCTGTGTATGTGTGTGTGTGTTGTGTGTGTGTTATTTAAAATCAAACCAAACTACATACCAGTAATAGTGTTGTGATCCTAGAGATCAAAACAGATTGACAGAACTGAGCCCAGAAGCTTATTCTAAGGCTTAAGAACTGAAATGTCAAGTTTTATGTTCTTACACACCCGAGTTGAACTTAAAGTCCTCCATAGTCCCCTGTGAAATATCGTATAATTTCAGTTTGTTTGCTCTCTATGAATCATGGTTCCAAATCCTGCTGAGATTTCCATTGCTGGACACCATCCCACCTCAGAACTAACATATCTTCCGTTCACACCTGCAAATGTTTTAGGGCATCATGGTCCAACTTGTGTTATTACTTCATTCCTTGTCTGCAGGGTGGAAATGGAAAGCTAGCTATTGTACACTCAGATACAGCAGTGGAACACTGGGGCTCTCATGTTTAATTAAAGCATGGGGAAAAAAACAACACATAATTCCCTAGTCTATTAGCCACAATCCAAAAATTATCCTAATCCCTGAAGAGACTCAGTGAGAATGATACTGAACAAGGAATGCTACATACCAGCAAATACATTTTGTTTACATGCTTGCATACACATATATGCATATACAAAATACCTATTCATTCACATGAAATCACCTTCACTAGATATTCCAAATACATGTATTTATTTATACATACAAACACAGACTGAGAGAGATGTAAGCTTTTCTCAACTTCCTCAACCTATTTGAATTTATAACAAGATGGAAACAAGGAATATATTTGCATACTCTGTCTCATGTAAAAACACAGAACTTGTAGAAGAATCACTCTGTAAGTTACAGAACCAAGATCCTTGAATTCCAAACCCAGTCTCCCTATACAATGTTATATTCCCTAAATAAGCAACCTTTTAAACATCTAGAGACATCTAAGACTCAGTTTATCAGTCTTATACTATAACTCTCAACTGTCCCCTTAACCCAGTTACTGGGATGTGTTCAAGCTGGATGTGGCAGTCTCATGGCTATTTCTGTCTATTTCTACAACACAGGAAGGCACATGATACTCACTTTTTAAATGGGAACCACTTGATTCAATTCCTGATCAAATTTTCCTAATTACAAACAGTGAGACACTTCCATAAATACTACCCCGGAGGGACACATGGATTCCCAAATTTGATCCAATTTGGGAACACTGAGAGATAAAATCAAACCCTCCCCAATGCATAGCGGTACATACAGGACTCAGTGTGCTTTCTTCTATAGGAATGAGGAGTGCCCTAGACCCTGGCACATGGTGCATAAGAGCAAATGGGGCTGTGCCCCAGGCCTTTCACTTATGTGTTTGCTTATTTATTTATTCCTTTGATGTTTTTACCTTAAGCAGGGTCTCACAAAGTTGTACAGGTTAACCTTGAACTTACTCTATGGCCCAGACAAGTCTTGAACTTTCATTTTCTGCCTAAGCCTCTCTAGTAAAAAGAATTATATGCCTATACCAGAAAGTCCAACCAAATACCAATCTAAACTTGTCATTACTTATTTTTAGTGTGTGTGAATGTGTACATGTGTATGTGTCTGTGTGTGTCTGTGTGTCTGTGTGTATATTGGGTGCATACATGTGCATTAGTATTGGATGTCAGAGGATAATCCTCCTCAGGAATATCCTCTCTTCTTCCATCCTCATGTTCCAGGAATCAAACTCAGGTCACCAGACTTGCCCAGCATCTCATCTGCCCCCAGCATCATTCTTAAGAGGGGAATTATAAAATTGAGAAAAGCCAAAGCAACAAGAATTAATATTTACAAAAAGTTCAGCTTTTGGTGACCTGACTCCAGTGGGTGCTTAGACCATCAACAGCACCTCATGTTGCTTAGAACAAGTCCACATATCTAGTCCCACTGATAGGACCAGGGGAGATTTCCCAATACATAAACATCCATTCTGACACGGGGCATCTTATGTAGAAAAAGGAAATTCCTTACCAAGCCTGATGCAACCGTGTTGTGACTATCCAAGCCTGGCCATTGGTAGTCATGGAGACCACTTGTATGTGCCACATATCCTCACTCCTCAACATCTGCTTCCCTTGGTCTAGTCAATCATTGTCATCAGTAATCAAATATGTTAAAATATTTTTACAAAATGATACTCTCTGGTCTCATATCCCCTCATTTCTCCATGAACTTTGCTGCAA
Organism: Apodemus sylvaticus; assembly: GCF_947179515.1. Lineage (NCBI taxonomy): Eukaryota > Metazoa > Chordata > Mammalia > Rodentia > Muridae > Apodemus > Apodemus sylvaticus. The sequence continues at coordinate 72,020,026 of NC_067486.1, read as the reverse complement.
AACTCCTAGGAGGTTCTTCTGTTCATTGTCTTTACTGTCTTGCTTTATAGTTTTCTTGTCCCCTCACACCCCAGGAGCCACTGAAACTGCTTACTGCTTACCCAGGTTACCAATGATATCCACACTTCCAAACCTGATAATTCAGTCTGGGTCTGCATATTATTGCTGTCTCAGTATCTTGTAAGCCAGTCAGTCATTCCTTCCTCACACTTCCTTCATGCGTCTAGTTTTCTCCATCCTTTAGTTACTCCCCTGTGTCTCTGTGTAAATATTTCATTTCTGCTGGTTCAATATAGGAGTACTAAAGTGTGTGCCCCATCAACTCTAACACCCACTGGATTAAGCATAGTGCTCTAGTCCAAATACTCCCTACATAATGATGAGCCACATGTTTATTTCCCTAGCTCCTTCTAAATTTCATAATTGAATCTTTTATTCAACATCTCTAGTGGTATCAAGTTCGTCACACTCAGAATAGACTATTCAAGTTGTTCTTGCATAATATCACCCTATTCTGTTTTCATTGTGATAAACAATGTCACTCCGGCTAATGCTCATCCCTAACTGCTTGGGTCATTTTTGTCCCTTCTCTACCTCTCAAGAACCATGGATAATCAGCTATCCAATTCTGTTAGTTCAGATTAAAGCACATCCTGACTGGGATCACATGTCACGACCTTACACAGTTTACTCTATCCTGGGGATTTCACCAAAGACTCTGTAATAGTGAAGAAAACCGTCCCTCTACCACTGTCTCATTTCAGACTACAGCCACAGAGAGCCATTGAAACTATGAATGACTTATTATCGCCTTATTCAAAACTTCCATGGTAAATGCTAGTACCACTCAATCCTCAAAATAAATCCCAAAGTGCTTTCTATGCACCACAAGGCCATAATTAATCTTTCTTCCTACCCCTCTTCCTTCCTTTGCTCAGCCATGTCACTTTGTGTCCCCCACCGCCCTGAAAATGCCCAGCTTTTCCCTTTCCTATTGCTCTTTGCATTGGGGGCAGGTTTCCTCCGCACATCTGAGGAAGGTTTGCTCCCAAACTCTCTTTAATCATTCCCCTAGAAAAGATTATGTATCTAGAAAGTTCTTCCTTCTGCTGATGATCCTTTAATGCATGTACTTCTTCTTAGAGCACTTAGTACCAACCAGACATTATCTTACATGCATAGAAGTTGTTTACTTATTTATTGCTTTACTTCTGCACTAGAAAGTAGGTTCTCAAAATAGACATCACTTTGCTCAATGCTGAATCCCTAACAATTAGAATAGTACCTGGGGGGGAAAGTAGGCCATCAATAAATGAATGAAGAAATGCATGAAAGAACAAGTAAATTATGAGCCTGCAGCACACACTCCTTGGCTCTGGCCCTGGTGCATATTTCCCCCTTTAAATAAAATGTATCATTTCTATGCCAGGTGGGTGACTATAAATTTTTTATGTAACTCAAGTGCCATCTGCCTTCAGTACTTGCCTTTTCTGAGCACACTCACACATGTGCACACACACACACACACACACACACACATGCACACAGTATTGCACATGCACACATGCAAGTGCTATCAACACCACCACTACCATTCAGAGGAACTCTCATTGTTCTTTGCCTCTGCAATAAGTTGCTCTTTAGTTTAGTACCTAAGATGTTTGTGTTGTGAGAGTTTTTAGTTTGGTTAGTTTGTTTTGCATATTGTCTTATTATGAAGTCCTTGAAACAGGTATCAATCCATTCCTATATGCCCAAATTCTAATATATAGTAAGAAACATATAGGTTTCTGTTAAATTGTTAAGATACATATGAGTTTTCACTAGTACTTTTTGTGTCTTGGTTGTTGTTGTTGTTGTTAGTTGTTGATATTCATCATTAATATGGTTAGTTTTCCTAAAAGGATTTCAAGTACTCAATGACATAAGTTGGTCTGGATATTAGAGTTTGTTTCCACATACACTGCAGTTCCTAGTTATCAATGCAAGAATTGAATGAGTTTGAATAAACAAAACTCCTTAATGTTTAGCCCATTATTCCACTTTGTGTCATAGAAGGAAAATGTTCTATTGTTGGATGGAAGAACCTTCTCTCCCAGCAGATTCACAGTAAGGTAGTAAGGTGGGATATTCTAATCTGTAGGCAACCAGATTATATTTAAAGCCTCTGTATATTAAGGAAGCCACTGTGGCTAGTTACTCACTCTATCAAGGCTTACTCTCTTCCATCCAACAGTAGAGCATCTCTTAGTTGCTCCTATAGTAGAGTTGGTATACTAAATCAACAGATTCATATCCATTCTAGAAAAAAGTCAAAACTCTATGCTCTATGCATTTAGTCAATAAATACAAGAGGGACACAAACTCATCACAGGAGTACTGTGTAAGGGGGATCAGTAATGTTTGAGTTCATTATCAAAATAAAAAGTTTATGGCATAAAGTTATCAATTTGTCAGTTCTGTTTGCCAGGGTACATTACATTATTCAGTGACCACATATTAAGCCTGGAAGTACTTTGTCACAAATCCCTTCAGCATTTTCCAGTACCATGCATGCCATTTCTTCTTGAGGTCATAGAATCTACAACATCGTATTTTGAAAAACACACTCATAGTGACAACTCCACTCAAGCTACTTAGCCTGATGTTAACTACTAGAATATTCTGGCGAGTGATAAAGAGTCAATCTGCTCAATTAACTGAGCACACATAAACACTCTCCACAGTCAGGGTAACTATCAAAGAAGACAACAAAACAGCAAAAGTATTGTGGAGAAGTTGTGCCTGCTATGTGCTTACCAGTTTCTCTTCTAGAATAAAGAGAATGTTGACTAAGACTAGCTTGTTTTTAAGTAAGAATCAGCTGCTCTAAATATATTTTCTAATTTAGCAAGATATAAGTCCTTTTAAAATGGGGTTAATGCAGGTCCACTATGCAGTATGTAGTATGTAGCACGGTGTAGGTCTTAATATTGACTCTGAAAGTACTAACGAATGTAGTACTATACTAAAATGGCTTTGTTTTTTCCACCACAATAACCAATGGGGTTAAGTGTCTTCTAACTTGATAAACATTCTTTGGTGGGTTGTAAGTTGCATGCCCTTGGGTAGATCCTAGAGCACTTACCTTGGGGTGAGCATTATTTTGTTTTAAGAGGGTCTCCCTTTTGGAAGCTTCATAACCACAGGAGTCAATTCCTTACTCTTTGTCTTTCGAGCTTCTGCTACTGCCAACTTTTAACTGATGCCTCCAAGATCTTAGACATTTTGTTTAATACTTGGAATTGAATGTATTCTGAGGTCAATCAAGTTTGTGAAAATGTAACAATTCCCACAAATACCATTCTATTTGAAAAAATAATCCTTATTTCTTATTCTTAGAAGACTCATAATTTTTGTCCTACAGGCTTGGGAGAAGATCATACTAAGAAGGCCATGGAACACAAGGCTTCTTTCTCTTTAGTCTCCTCAGAGAGGAAGAAGGTAGGAGGTGCTGTGCAACGTGGTGTACTTCTAGTATCTAGTATTTAAAATGGAACAGTGTGAGTATTCAGGAATGTGCTGTAATTACTATGATTGCTTTTCCTAGTTGGGTCATAGGAGGAGTGTGGATCGGACAACATAATGTTTTAGTCACACGTATCTACAACAAGGAAAACAATGACCCTTGAAACAGTAATAGGGATAACTTCTCTCAGGAGGTGGAATTTTGCCTAACTGCTGAAAGGGACCAATAATACTCACCATGCAGAGACAGCACAGCATTAAAGAACAGTAGCTAGAGATCTTGCCTCTGCTGGGCAAGCTTCTGATGGAGGCAAAAAGTCCTGCATGCACACTTCTGTTCTGAGCTTGTGATACAAAACCTTCCTCAGGATATTTAAAAAAAAAATTACTCCAAAAATACTTTCTGGCTTTTCTTGACATTGAAAGGGGATAAAAATAAAGTTCCTGGTGCTCAGTTGTTCAGAGTTATAGAGTTGATGGAGATGTCACAAATTCTGGTGAAAGTTTGCACTGTGTATGCCAGAAGAGTTCACTGACACACATCATGGAGTAGTAAGAAGTCAAGCATCAAGGAGCACTAACATTGCTATAAGACTAATTCCCCAAACTCCATTATGCAAAGTCACTTAAAGCCACTCAAAGTATCTGCTATAGATGAACTATTTTCCATTTTTAAATTTTATTTTCTTCTATTGTTGTCATTGTTGCTATTGTTGTTGTTGTTAAGATTGGACCACTAGAGTTGGAATTTATTCCACTGGTCCAAGAAGTCTGGAATTTATTAAATATACCAAGATGATTTCAATTTCATAACAATTCATTTGCCTTAGTCTGTGCACATCAGAATTATAGGCAAGAGCTACTATACCTGATCTTAATGCCATTTTACATCTGTCTCTACCAATAAAGCCAAATCTGTGATCTTTCTTTATTTTGTGACAATTGTGGGGATAATCTAATAGAGATAAACAGGAATTGTGACAAATTAAATTGGCTAAATGTAAGCAGCAGTAAGTTTTTATGAGAACAAAGCCCAATCTTCATATGACAAAGGTCAACATACAGGTTAAAATTATAAATATAATCAAAGATTTAATAGTGTTGTAGTTCTTTACTACAGTCAAGAGAAGGAATAATCCAGAATAAGTCAGAAACTTTTAGCATTCAACCAGTACCTTGTGACACTGAAAAGGGTACACAGAAAGAAAAATAGTAGCAGGAAAAATTCTGTAGGCCCTACTTCTTCATACAGAGGCTCAGAAATAACAAGCAACTTGCCAGAGTCACAGAGGCTGTGATAGCTGGACCAAAGCCTTTTCTTGAAGTACACAAAATTAGTCCTCCACTATCTTCCAATGTGTGTTTGAAAAACCACTTGGTGGCCTTGAGGTCACAGCATGTTGTGCATCACATTGGGTCAACTCAATTCCGAAATGTCAAGGAGTTCCATCTAACTTTTGCTCTTAGCCTTGACTCCTTATCCATGACTTTAGGTTAAGTCCATTACTTTCCATTCTCCCTCCTCTTCTTTGTAATCAGTACCTGAACAAGGCAACCCGCACTCCCTCGCCTCCTGCCATTTACACTACTTACAAAAGGTTGTCCTTATTCTGACCCCTTCTTAAATATAGGTCTTCTTCTTTGACTCCTCCAAATGCTTCTTGAAATGCCATTCACATTGACAGTTAAACACAAGAAAGAATCGATAACTAACAGTATCCCAACTAATAGTATCCTCCTTAGAAGTTAGAATCTGAAATTCTAATTATGCTTTACCTACCCCTCCTGGAACCTCTCTCCTACTTGCCTCTATTCTTTTGAATTCTACATGATCTCTGCTCTTTCTAGCCTCTCTCCATTCATATCCACAGTGTCTACGGAGCTTAGAGTACAGGAAGAGGACCGCAACCTCAAGCTTTTTTTTAAGCAACTGTCTTAGTTTACTATATGTCCTAAAAACAGAAATTTCAAATGTGCTCTACAGTTCTTTTAGCACTAGGAAGAATAAGAAAAATGATATAAACACAGTTCCTTTTACAGTGAGAGGTACTCTGGGCAAAGAACAGAAGCTAAAGGACAATCCCAAGAACCAATGGGAAAAGGTAAGGTAACTTGAGAGTTGATTCAGGTCAGAGGGAGCGTTGACTATCTACAAAGTACCTTCTCACCTCTTCTGAGACCATATGTAGAAAGCTGTTCATCCCAATTGTTGGGTACTTGCCACATCTTGTTACCAATATGTGAGGCATCAATGGGTGAAGTTGTAGCTTCAATAAATTTTTTCCTACAAAACAGTAATTTCTTTAATCCACAAGTATTTTTGTGCTCCTAATAAATGACAGAAACCATGTGGAATGCAGTGAAGGTATGTGAAGTTGTCACCATAAAGGATATAGATCAATAGATAGATGATAGACAGATAGGTCTATGATAAACAGATAGGTCTATGATAGATAGATAGATAGATAGATAGATAGATAGATAGATAGATAGATGATAAACAGATATGGACAGATAGATAAGATAGAATGCAGACTCACAGGCACAAACACTGAGACAGACAGACAGAGACAGAGATAGAGACAGAGACAGAGAGAGACAGAAAGACAGAGAGACAGAAAGATTTGTTAAACTGACTATGCTACCTAAATAAACACTGTGCACCTATTCAAAAGTATTTTAAGAGGCATTTTAATATGAAGCATACTGGTGATATAACATTATATTTTAAAAATTACAGAAGACCACACCTATACAATCCACTTAGCATGGAAAAGTTGAGCTGGTGCCTAAGCAGAAACTTCTCCCATACAGGTTCGTGATACTGGAAGGTATTCTGCATGCTTCCTAAGGAAAAAGTTAAACACTAACCCATCTATCAACCCTACAAACTGATCTATAACAATGATCTTCCTGTAAGATGTACCAGTATAATAGTGGCACAATGCTAATGGGAGTAACTAACTACTACATGATTGTATTTAAGATCCACTTCATGAGATGAAATCCATCCCCAACCCTGCTCAGTGGCCAAGAACCTGAGTTTAGTTAGGCCATGGATCTAGTGCAAAACCAAATTCTACCATTCTGCTAACGGAACATAACATTAAAATGACTCCTAAAGACTCAGATCAGTGCCTTGCTCAGCCACATCAGAGCAGCTTTCTCCTGTATAAGATGCAAACAAATACAGAGAACCACAACTAGACAATATGCAGAGAGAGGGAGGTCTTAAAATGCTAAATCCTAAATGCAATGCTTCCATCACAACCTTCCCTCAGGGCTCAGGGATATCTAAGGAAGAAGAGACAGAGTATAAGAATCCATTGGGATGAAAACCATCAAGAAAACAGGGCCTTCTAACCACAACAGGGCCAATGAATACGTGAAACCACAGAAACTGCGGCAGCACACACAGGGTGTGCACAGGTCTCTCCAGATTGAGTCCAAGTGTTGAGAGAAGTAGATACAGCCCCCATCCCTAGCCCAAAAGCTATCATCAACTGATAACCACTCATAAGAGAAAATTAGTTCTCCCCAACTGAGTCTCACTGGATATACAAACTAGTTTTAAGTAAGCTTCATGACCAATAGTAGATGACTCACACAAAAAAGAACACAGTGGAGTCTTTGGAAGTTTGTTGTTTTATCATGTTTAGTCATGGTATGTATTTATTTATGTTATATTAAATATACAAATAAATCATGTAATTATAGATACATAAGTTAATATTTATAAACTAATATATATTTTAAAATAACATAAATTATATGGATTTGTATATTAATTTATATAATGATATATATATCATAATTTTGCATATTTATTGTTAGCTTTCTGTCTAAACTCCACCCCACAGTTGCCTGGCAACAGCTATTTATGCTCCTCCCCACAGTTACCTGGCAACAGTCATGTAGGCCTGGCCCACTATAAAAGGGGATGCTTGGCCCCTCCTCTCTTTCTTACTCCCTTGTCCTGCTTGCTTCTTTCTTGCCCTCTTGGGCTCTTCTCCCCCCTTTCACTTTCCCCCTCTCTGGTCATGGCCGGCCTCTACTTCTCTACTCTCTCCTTCTCTCTGCCTTTCTCTGCCTCTACTTCTCTCTTAATGCCCCCCATGCTCTGAATAAACTCTATCCTATACTATACTGTCATGTAGCTGGTCCCACATGGGGTGAAGGGATGTCTTGACATGGGCCCGCTGGGGCACCCTCTTCCGGACACCTCACCACAACCCCATAGAACATATTTTTATATCCCTTTGTCTTTTTATAATCACAACATTTATTATACATATATATTTACATATTTATTTTATTATATATTTCATTTAATTAACATATTAATGAATGTATTTAGCTTTAATTCATATTATATTCTATATCCTATATCTATACATCTGTATATAATATAGATATTAACTTATATATTAATACATATTTACCTTATAGTTCATTTGTGGATGTATTATGGCTTCCTGTTTTGTGTTTTTATAGGATTTCAGGGTGTGCAAATGTGTGTGCTTCTGCATCTGTAGGTTTCTTGTGTTTTTCCTTTGGCTTTTTTCTGCTTATTTGTTTCTCTTTTTTTGACCTATTTTACTTTGGTTTTCTCTTATCTTGTTTTATTATTATTATTATTATTATTATTATTTAGAAGCTGGTTTGTTTTCTGGGAGACTTGAAATGTGTTGACTCTGTTAGAAGGGGATGTGGCAAGGATCTAGAAGAAGTTGTGGGAAGAGAAACTGTAATCAGAATATGTAGAGAGCCTTATTAGAGTGCCTTGCCACCTGGCAAGAACTTGACAACCACCAAGGTGAAGTTCCTCTCCCAGCCTTTGAACAGGAACTCCTGTGTTAGCCATAATCCTCTCCACCTGGGGTAGAGTGCTCAGACCAAGGTGAAGCCCATTGTTCTTCAAGGACCTGCAGTTTCCAGAGAGACACTAGCCACCTGCAGAGCAACCCAACCAGTTCTGCAGAGTTTTCAGCCTTTGGGGGAAGGGTTCTCCCCCACCTATATATTTGGAGTTCTCCATTAAACCTGGAGACCTTGAACAGCAACTGTTGTCTTGGTCTCGACCTCTTTTTGCTGCGTTCCCATACATTCCCAGCTTCCCTTCCAGGTAACCCAGTTAATGTAACTGCGGGCAGTTACAAGAATATATTATGGAAAAAAACTATGTTCAATAAAAGAAAACTAAAACAAGATTTAAAAGGTACAGAATACTATACAATGTGATACTACTTTTAAAAGGATAAAAGAATATTAATTAAAATAGCAATAAATTGGGATAAGATCATAGAAAATATTTTTATTTGTCTTGGTTGTCTGGATTTTTTAAGGTCTTTAAAATTAGAACTTAGAATTAAAATTAAAAATGTAAAGATTTAAGCAACTATCACACATGGATGAAAAGAAGAAGTCATGACATTCAGGCCTTTCTAACATTATAAGGAAAGCTTACCTCTATGGAATAACTTAAATTTAAAAAAAGAATAGATAAAGATGACTTTCCTGTTGTTTTCAAGTACTAGACTAGGAAGTTAGGCCAGCCTGGCGCCATCTCACAGCCTCCGCCATGAGCAAGACTGAGAGCTCTACTTTCTCAGCAACAAAAAAAAGATGGCTACAAGAAAGTTTCCCCCAAACTATCTAGGAAACAATAAAGTATCTAGTTGTGAATTGCATGCATGTTACAGAGCAGTCCCACAACAAATAACAAATTGAAAATTATATTTCTACACATATAGTAAGATGGACAAGAAATCGAAGTCAACCAATATTTTAAAATGGCATATATCTCACTTCTCACAGGGAACTATAAAGGGTATGTTTTTCCACCTAGTAAATATTTTTAAAACATATTAATATACATATATAGATAATTTAACATATCTCATATAATGTATTTATATGATTAATAATTTATATATTATTTATACATAATGCATATGTAAATTATTAATTATATAAATATATACCTATATATTATATAATATATGTAATATAATATATATTGTATATTCTAGAGAAAACACGACTAGTAGAAAAGCAAAAAGGAAAATGTTGAGTGACTGGCAAGAGTGGGCCAACCCCACGAAGACTATTAATGTATTAGAAAGTTACACACAGTAAATGCTAACATTCTCCCTCCCATATTCTCCATTCATATTTTTGTTTGAAAAACAAGGGCCTTTTCTGAAGTATGGGGAGAAGAAACAATGGTCCCTTGTCCATCTCATTCTTTTGCAAGGCAGGAAACTATCTGAATGTCCAGGAAGGGAGCAACAGAGCGAGTGGCATTCAGCCTGCTGTGGACGCCCTTCCTCTCTCTGAGGATCTTCCTGACTGGGGCTGCATACTCTCTGGACAGTTGAGTGGGCACCCACACATGCTTTTGCGGGTCTGTGTTCAGTTCAGAGTCTCCCTTACCCACTACTGAGACTCAAAAGACATGAGGCCTGGTCTCTTCTCTAAAACACGTGCGCTACAGTGAGTTTATGACACATCAAGAATTTCCTCAGGAAACAAAGCCCCTACATTTGTTTAACAATTCTCCAACGTCCTACTGTGGTTCAACAAGATGAGATGAATACACATAATAGCATCTGTTTCACAATTTTGTCATTAGTTGTTTTAAAATCAGAATTAAACATAGGGGAGAAGGAAAAGTTATTATGTGTATTCTTACCTCAGTCCATGGCACACAAAGATTTGTATGCAAACAATATTTATTGCAACAAAATAGAAAGTGGGTATTAGAGGAATACTCAGTAACAATTATTATAATAACAGACACCAGTGCTGTTATTCTGTTCAGCAATTTAAAGTGTTTAGGACAGTCCTATGACAATTACTAATCCATTAGGACTTTTAATATATTCATTTATTTTTAGTATGTGCATACTTTCAAAATTACAAATAACACATAACTTTTCATCTTGTTATAACCTAATTAATATCCTGATAAATCCCTATGCATATCTTTAGGAAAAGTCTAGAAATACAAAAAAAAAAAAAAAAAAAATCAAAAGGAGATGAGAAAGCCTCCTTTGCCATGACTTCCAAGAACTGCTATAAACATTTTTCTCTTCTTAGAAAACAATTCCAAATAATCAATGTGCATTAATTGGTACATTTGGCATAATTGTTGAACTTCATAAGAAAAACATGAATGTCATATCTACCACAACTTTTCTGCACTAATTTTTGTAAAGAGTCACACAGACAGATTGGAAGAGATTGTATAGGGGTCTTGATTTTTAAGAGACTTTAGTCCATGGACTCTTTGCCATATGACTAGGTTATAATTTTAAAGGAAACGCATTATAAAGTACAAAGCAACTCTTTGTGCTGTCTAGTCATTGTCCAAAGGTCACTGTCATTAGCAACATTGAATGAATCCCACCCACAAACACACACACCCTCATACACACATACACAGATGCTTATAAAGGCAAAGTTGGTCTAAAAGTTTAAATGTTGAAAAATAGAAATGTTTGATCATATCTGTAATCGAAGTATTAGGAAGGTTGAGGCAGGAAAGTTGCCATGGACCAAGGCTAGCTTTAAACCACTAAATATTGAATCCCAAGTTATCCTGGACTACAGAGTTAGGTCCTTCCTATCTCAAAATTAAAGTTTTTTGTTCAAGATGAAACAAAGAAGCCTACATAGATAAATAAAATTATAATAAGTAAGGATCAAATATCTGAGATTCACAAATTAAACAGCCATGGGGAGTGGTTACTGTTACTCAGTTTCCATACTGTAGCAGATTCGGAAAATGCAACACTATCATTTTGTTCTACTTTTCATCATTTCTATGATTTCCACACTGCTAGTAAATGTAGGAGTGATATCTGCTTAGTACAGACATTTACTGCCCCAAATCCCTGGTCCCAAATAATCTTCTGACCTCAGCCTGTGTGCAGCTGGAACAATCAGCACATCCATTGTCTTTAGTCAATGCGTTGCGTACAGAGCATTAGCTAAAGAGAATCTCTAAAACTTTCAGAATGGTTTCGTGTCTGTGACTATGCTCTTCACAGCCTAGGTCCTACGGTCAAGGTCAGCCATCAGGCTAATATAGAGATTCAGTTCTCAAGCTTCTCCAAGTTAAGCAAATAATTAGTGCTTTAGAAAACGATGCAGATAGCACCAACCCCTCTCCCCTCAAAAGGGAGACTCATTTTTGCACCGTTAAGTTTTATTTAAAGCCTATGCAATCGCATCCCAGCTGGCTTCATTGAAGCAACAACGTGGGCAATCAGGGACAGCAACTGCAATGCTATCGTTTCTATAAACAGTAATGAGTGGAGGGCGTGGGGTAGGACGAGAAGCTTATGTATAAACAAGAAAAATCATTTCGGCAAGAGAGATTGTCTCGGCAGATTCACAGCATCTTGACTGCCATCAGAGAAGACTGAAATGTCCGGTTTTTAATGGCATTAGAAGAGCCATTCTGATATGACATTCACAATACATTGAAATGAGAATAACGTGGTACAGATACAGCCATTGTATGCCCTGAGCTAAACAAAGCAAAAGAGTAAAACACTGTGTGCAACATTGCATGGAAATCAAGGGAGCAGATCTGCAAGTTACCGCCCCAGATGTTCCTTAGAGCTTTGGTATCACAGGTTTGAATTTGTACATCTGTCAGAAGCTGATGAAGTTTCTCTTGCTGGGAATAAATGGATATGTTGATATATGGCCAAAGCGAATCTACAATATACACAATTAGAGAAAATATCTGACCATGATCAATGCTAAGTAGACTTGAATTGAGGTATAGGTCAATTACTTTTATAAAAGTAATGCTCCTTAAAGTATTTTTATTCAAAAAATATTATTCCTAAGAAGGATATTGAAGTGTTATCCATCTCCCCTTGAATTACAGTTGTCACACTAACCCTAACCCTAACCCTAAAAAGAAAAAAAGAAGAATTACAGCTGTCATTTCCCATACCCCAACACTTTTTAAAAATCCCTATGTGCTTTACAAACTCAGGGAGATTAACATGAATCTTGAGCTAAGTGGATTATTCCTTTCATGATGGCATCCTCATCATTAAAGCTTGGTTGAAGTGAAACAGCAAAGTCTCACGAGCCTTCACTAGGGCCTTTATCTTATCCTGGCTGGCATCATACCCTTCATGTTCATGTATCCCTCCCCCTGCTGGGTCTCTATGAATGTCTCATATACTCTATCCTCAAGATTGTGTGCAGAATTGAAATATAAATCTCTGAAGGCACAACATATATAACTTTCTATTCTGTGAAAGAATGGCATGAAAGGGGGGTGGGTGTCCTTTGGAGAGAGAGATTGTCATGATCCAAGAGGCTTGCTTCCCTCATTAATTGTACTTAATCCAGATCCGGGCAAACACACTGCAGATCCACCATCTACAAGACAAGAGCGTCGACCCCGATTCCCTTCCTGATTTCCTTTACAACATAGTTTGAGTAAAGAAAATTACAGGGGAAACAAAGAGTTTATTTGCACTTTCCTTTGCCCACAATACTGCAAGAGTGGCATGTGCTATAACGCTATCAATGCTTTAAGCAACACAGTGAGTTCTTGCTTATCCAGATAGGATTGGGGGGCATCAGAATTTTACATTTCCAGGTAAATAAAAATATAGCAAATTAATCCCTCAAGACTTACAATGAAATCATAAGCATAAAAAGACAATTGCAAAGTGTTTGGGTAACACTGGTGGAAAATTGAACCAATGATAAAGGAACAATGTGTCACCGTGCTGAGAACACCTGCTAACTTACTGAAAGATAACAAAGCATAATACTGTGGCATAATGTGCTAATTATTTAAATATCATGAATGGAAGTCAACACATGTGCTCATTTAATACTACAGAAGGCATCAGAAGGTACCAGAAAGGTATGCATCTGTCATAAAAAGACAGGACACCATGACTTTGTCTTCCCCCCACCCCCCGCATGCTTTTCAGCATAATAACCTATAAGGATAAGCGTCTTCTAACTTGATAAACACATTCTGGTTAGTTGTAAGTCTTGTGGCCCTTGGCTAGAGATTAGAAAACTTACTACAGAGAGAAAGCAGTGTTTTTACCTGGAAAGAACCTTAAATATAACTCCCTAACATTACACTAAATATTATTTAAGTGTCACTGCTTTGTCCCATCAATCAGAATGAGGCAGATAGCAAAATACTCTTTACAGGAAATTTCTTATGAAAATAGCTTTAATTTCTCATTTCTGTTAAATGTCAATCATAGGTCATGTAGTGGGCTCTATCAACTACAGCCACTCAGGGACACAGGCTGATGGAGTAACCACCACCCTGAACACCATCACCAACCACCACCAGCAGTAGCAGCAGTGGCGGTGGCAGCGGCGTTGGCGGTAGTGGCGGCAGCAGCAGCAGGTCTGAAGCACGTTGTGCTCTGGGCTATTAGACCTCCTATGGACCAGTGTGTCACCTGCTCACATTTCATTTGCCAATATTAATCAAACAGCCAAATTTAACTTACTGGGAATGGGATGGGATGCTGCTATTTGAAGAGGTCTAAATGGTAAATATCCCCCATAGGACCTAGTATTTGAATATTTAGTTCCTGATGGGTAGTGCTGTTCAGAGTGGTTGACAAGTGTGGCCTTGCAGGCTGTCACTGGGGAAGGTCTTTGAGAGTTCGAAGCCTCCTGCTTGCCTTTGAGGCTGTGAGCTCTCTGCCTCATGCTCCCACTCCCATGCCTGCCACATGTTGTCATACGTTCCTACCATCGTGGACACTTATTCCTTGAGCAGTAGTTCTAACCCTTCCTAGTGCTTGAAACCCTTAATACTGTTAGTTTTTCATATTGTGGTGACACTCCCAACCATAAAATGAGTTCCATTGCTACTTCATAATTATAATTTTGTTACTGTCATCAACTATAATGTAAATATCTGATGTTCAGGATATCTGATATGTGTCCGCTGTGAACATGTGACCCACATGTTGAGAACCAAAGCTCTAAACCATGATCCCAAGTAAACTCTTCTGTAAACTGCTTTCAGTAATGGTTTCATATCACAACAACTATAGCTTATATGATCTGACAGTATTTCTGGAAGAGGACCCTAAAGAGTCAAGTGAAAGATGCTAAGGACAGCTCTACAGTGAGAGAAGAAACAATCCTGTTAATGAATCAGAAGGCATGAGGACATCTCAACGAAGCAAATATGCAAATGGCACACGGCATATGAAAAGATGTCTGAAAGATTTACTATTAGAGAACTTTGAGTCAAAGGAATATGACTGCACATCTATGAGACTGCCCCAAATCCAACAAATTGACAACAAATGCAGGCAAGTAAAAGATACACAAGTGTATCCATTCATTGCTAGCCAGAATGCAAAATGTCATGGCCACTGTTAAAGACACTTTGACATTTCCTTACGAAATCAAATTTCTTTTTACTACAGAATCCAAAAAAACTATGTCTATTGGCATTTGCCCAAATGAGTTGAAATTTTATGTCCACCTAAAAGCATGTGTGTTGATGCTCATAGCAACTTCATTTATTGTTTTTCAAACTTTAAATTACCAAAATATCCCTTGGCTACATGAATGAATAAGTAAACTGTCATACATGGAGACAGTGGAATATCTTTCAGAGTTAGGAAAAATAAGCCTGCAGGCATGAAATAAAAATGGAAAAAAACTTAAATGTTTATTAAATGAAAGAAGCTACTTTAAAAATACTACTTACTACATAATCACAACATTATGATATTCTAAAGAGGTAAAAACATAAAGACAGATTTTTAAAAGTAGTGCCCTTAACAGTTAGCGAAGTTGAATAGAAGATTTTGTGCGCAGTGAAATACTCTAAGGGATACTGGAATGGTAGGTATATGTCATTATCCAAATCTATGAAACATATAAAACCAGCAGAAAATACGCAGTGCCCATGCGACTTTATGCATTGCAACAGATGTGCTACTTGGCTGAGCAGGAGAAAGCAGGCTCTTGTGAGGGCTGGACTTTATAAAACACCTCTGTATCTTCCTTTCAATTTTGTTATGATCTACAACTACTCTGGAAAATTACATAAGACTCCCAATGATCCTGCAATTAATACATAGTAGTCAGTAGATTATCTAAAACAAGTTAACCAATAATAAGCAACATCTTCTTGAGTTTTATGACACTGATTTTGAAAATCGAATGTAAAATTTAAGCACTGATCCTACAAACAACCAATAATATGTCCTGAAAGGTAGATTTTGTCATTTCTTTTATTTTGGTAGTATCTTTTGCATGGTTTTGTGTGTGTGTGTGTGTGTGTGTGTGTGTGTGTGTGTTTATGTGTGTGTGTTTGTGAGTGTGTGTTTACTAGACATGGAATCCAGGACTGTATACTGCAGAGCAAGCACCTACCATTTAGCTATACTGCCAGCCCATTAGATTTACTGATATTTTTTTTAAAAACAAATTTAATTCAAGATACCATTAAGTATAAAATATTTTATTACCTTTAGTCCTCATGGTTGACATCTGTCACATTTACCTTTGAAGAAAAATTATCGTGCTTAAAAGCGACATAGACAGAGAAGGCTAGAATTCTCCATCGTGCTCTGATGCTGAACCTGGAAAGAAGGCTCAGTGGGTAAAACCACTTGCTACAAAAGCATGAGCATCTACATGCGAATCTCTAGAAGCCATGTAAAGCCTTGATATAGTGTATCTGCGGTCCTAGTGTTCCTATGGAGAGATAGGAGGCCGAGAAAGGAAAATCCCTGGAAGTTTGTGGGCTAGCTAGCCCATGGCACAACAATGGAAAAACAAGAAAAAGACCCCATCTAAAGCAAGGTGGAAACAAAGCAAGGGCAGACATGAGGTTATCTTCTGACCTTCAAAAACATGTCATGGCATAAGAATGACTACATTCACATGCACAAAAGTATGCTCATGACACATGAACATATATCATAAACATGCACACACAAAGCAACTATTTAATGTTTAGAATGAAGGTATCTTTCCAGGAAATAAGCTTTCTGAACAATGACCATATGGTAAACAAATATATTTTCTTGAATCATTTTATTGTCCTGTAGAAAAGTCTGAGCCTAAATATACAAAGCTGATACATTGTATCTAAGACAACTTGTCTGTATGTGGCTAGTCTTCATTTGGATGTTTTGGCTGTATTTGAAAACAGTGGCACTGTGAGTTCTAAGTATGCTTTTATAACACTTGATCAATGAGGGTTTTTTTTCCCCATAGTATTTGAATCCCGTGTCAAGGAAACTAGATGTGATTTCTGGGCTGTAACTCTAGATATCTGACAACTCTTTACACTGCCAGGCTAGAAAGCCCCTCCCTTACTGCATACAACAGAAGAAGCACAAGGATCACTACTGTGTGGATTTTCTGGAAGAACTTAGTGACAGCCAAAGCAAGCAAGCACACACACACACACACACACACACACACTCCTCCCATGAGGACCAACTTTCACAGGATCTGCCCTATCAGGAGCCTGGGTGTCAGGACAGGATTGGCTCCTCTACAACAATCAGGATGGTCCCTGCTGCTGCACTCAGAAGGTGCTGGCCCTGAGCTCAGGGTTGGGAGAGGGCCACTGCTTTCCCCTATTCTTCTGCAGAGGGAATGGGAGCAGGCAGGCAGGCGTGTAAGCCATTGTGTTGACCCACACTCTTCAGTGCCTGCTTCTTTGTGAAGGTCCCACCTCTTTACTTCACTCTATCTCTCTTTAAACTAAAAGCTTTTTATTTCAGCAGTTTAATAGAAATGTCATATTCTCTGAACAGGATTGTTTAGCATCCTAAACTTCTAATCTGCCTTTTAATAGATCAGCTCCATATGCTTAAAAATCACTTTGCTTTAATGAATGAGAAAAAGAACCAATACCATATTATTAAAAAAAAAAATCTGGGGATTCCACTATAAGCAACTGACTTTGCCATGTGTTAAGACTGCCTTCCAAGTGTTTCTGTCCCTCTGAAGTACTACATAGGACTTACACGGAGGTAGAATCGCTAAACTAGACATGAGATCAATGCTTAGTAATGCAGAAAAAGGCAATAGCAGTATTAACATGCAAATGACACTAAAAAGCTCAAGTCCGATGGCTAATGTAAATTTGGGCCCCATTTAGTTGATTAAATGTAAAGAAAAAGTGAAACATGATTTCAAACATGTTAGTAGAATCTCCCAATCTATTGTACTAACTCACATCCCTTGCCCCTCTGATCGGTACTCAGTACAACTGCAATGGAACTGTAGATACATACTGACATCATTTAAAACATTACCAAATTCCCTCCAGGCAAGATTTAAAAACATGCAGTGCTTTCATGGCTTTGGAGTTATACATTCTCTTCATGAAAAACTTCTGGTTTCTTTACGCCAACTTGCAAGAGAACATTGGGTATACCAAATTACTTGCAGAGCTGCTGTGAGGTTATGCTAATAGCATAAACCACAGAAATGATACTAATTTAAAATAAAAGATACTGACAATATCAAAACATTACAAGCTTGTTGTACATGAGGATGAAAAGTCTTTAGAATGGTAGCTGGTATATAAGAGTTCAATGAAATCTTCCGCTATTATGAAATAATTTCATTCCAACTACAATGTGTGCAATATGATCACAATAATTTAGATTTGAGTACAAATTATGAGGCCAGGTTATACTAGGTGCACACAATCATAAACTATAAAAAGTAATGATTTAAACAAAGATCTTATAATCCTAGAAACACTCTTCTGGCAAACAACTATATATCACATTCTGAATGACTAGAAAAGAGGTCTCATCTTTCTCATTTGGTCCTGTGACCTTTTACAAAAAATTTCTCTAGAGTGCTAGTCCCCCAAAATATTTACCCCACTAAGTAAAAACTACAGATATAAATAAGACACCACAGTTCTTACAGAATCACACATTCAAAGGAGGTGAGGTCACAACTAGAGGAACCAAGCAAGGCTAACAGCATTTCCAGTCTTTTCTTCTTTCATATGAAAGCCAAGAGTCTTTAAAGTACAGTGACTTATGGAAACTGGCTCATAACTGGATCTCTAGACTCGTAAGTCCCATGCTTGCAGCAGCCCACGCTACCCAATCACCCAGATCACTCTTTCTATTTTCAGCTGTTACTATTTGGGAAACTAGCTCTGCCTGTTAACTGGGAGATTTTACCTCATTTCATCTAAGGAAGTACCTTGTTTAGCTATACACCACACGTACCTTAACATTTCACACACGAGGGAAGCAAATTCCCTTGTGACAATCTATTCACATTCTATTTCATATAAACCAGAACTGAAAGGATGTTTTCATGCATCTCCAGAGGCTTCCTGGGTCACGAACTATTAAGGTGGAAGGCTTTACTATAACGCTTTTTTTTTTTAGTTGAAAATGTAGAGACATCTTTCAGTACTCACAAATACAGTAACAAAGCAAATCAACAGTCTAGGTAATCTTCTGAATTACCTAGAGGTAAAACATGAGACCACATTGCCAATTTCATTTTGTAGCCACGGTCACAAATTTCACATAATTTAATTTTCTAGTATCTTTAAAACTAGTTTCCAGGTTTATTTTTTGACTAGTGAGTAACTAGAAAGTCCAACTTTGGGAAAGGATGAATGAAATATATGTATTTCCAAATATAATTTTCTTAGTCCTAGAACAGAGTGAAAATAGGTGTCATTACCAAGTGAATCAGATCACCAAAAATAGCACACAAAGTTTCAAACACAATGGCTATTATAATGTTGTGTAATGTTGAATTTGTTAGTTATTTGGGGCTTATAGATCAAAAATATATTCTTTACAGAGACACTCATTTAGACATAATATGGTGCCTTTCCTGTCTCCTCACACCCCACCTCCGCTTTTGAGAAAGAAACCAAAGAGCACAGAAACTGAATTAGCGCTTGCAAGATTAATAGATGATTGATTTAAAGGGAACTTTCATCTTTCAAAAGACTCAAACAATAGAAGAGAATGCCACGAAACACCACATCATCTTGCAAGGCTTGTTCAGAACGGAATGCCTTCTTTGGTTTTAGTTTGGTGCTTTAAAAAAAAGTCATTAAGTATTGTAATGATTTTTCTCAATAGCACAGGTTAACTCCAAGGACCTGGTTTTCTTTCCTCTCCTGTAGAGAGCAGATTGGCTAAGACCCAGGCTACTTGGGAGCCTCCTGCTTCAGCACCAAGGACAGAGATCGCCCCATCTCCAGAGAAAGGGTAACCCATCTCATCACAACCAAAAGTCCACTTTCAGACAAAGCAAGAAAAATAAGATACCTGTCTGCCAGCCACCTGTTTAAAGTCCCCCTCTGCAGCGATTGCACCAGCAACTTCTCCGAGGAGACCCTGAACAACCGTGAGTCCCAGGCCGCCCTAGCAAGTCACAAGGGGCAGCGAGGCGCGAGGAAGTGTGGGAGCTGGTCCCTCCCGCTCCCCGCGTCCCGGACCCGCAGGCTCCAGCTCGGGTGCGGGACGACAGCGCGGGTGACTTTAGGGCTACACACACTCACACACACGCGCACTCGCGCACACACGCGCGCGCTCGAAAGCCTCGGGCCCTCTGGGCGCTGGGCTCCCGCGGTGGGCGGCCAGGGAGGGGACGTCGGCTCACCGCTTGGGCTGTCACTGGACCTCAGGCTCCTTCCACAGAGGCACTGCAGCATATGCACTCCTTTCTTCAGAGAAAGCGCAAGAATCTTCATGGAGAGACTCGCGCGGGGTCGGCCGGCTCCCCGCCCACCTCAGCTACTCCTGCGACCCGGCGATGGCCTGCGAGGGGCACCGGGGTCCCCAGCCCATGGCACGTCCCGGAGCCGTGCGACTCGTACGCCGGGCTGGGGCTCCGCCGGGGGCGGCCCTCCCGGGGGCCCCGGGCTCGGCCACGCCTCAGCCGGTTCCGCGCGACACTTTGGGACTTTCGGGAGGGCGGCCCCACTGCGGGCGGGAGCGCGGGCGCCGTAGCGCGGAGGACGTCACCGCGGGTCGCGCCTCCTTCGGGTCCGGCGAGCCGGGTCTCCGCTGCCTCGGGGTCTCCGCGGCTGATGGCTGGGGGCGTGGCGCGCGGCGTGGGAATCCGGCGGAAGGGAGCGCCCTCAGGAAGGGCTGGACCCAGGAGGCCGCCAAGCGTCAGAAGCGAGCCAGGGGACTGAAGGGCGGGGGACTAGGAAGCCAGCGTGGCGTGGAGAGAGCTTCGGGTGCAGGCGATGAGAAAGTGTACCTAAGAGGTCATTAGGTTCTGCTGTGGGAGCCCGGACTTCTGGATTTCTTGGCTAGGGCTGTGACCTTGGGTAAGTCTTTTGCCATCTTGGGCATCGCTCCATAAATCTGGACAGGGTAGAGTGTGAAATGGGGGTTGACAGCTTCTGATAGTTCTGTTGCTGGCTTTCCAGACTCGTGGATATGTTTAGCATGAGGGCAGTGGGAAGAAGGAGCTGACTAGAACAGAATAGGAATAGGAGACACGAGTGCAGCAGCATCAGATAGCACTCTCACTTTACTTGATGAAAGTATTCTGGTACCTCTGCCTCTGTCTGCCAGTCTGCTCAGTTGTCCAAGGGAGGTCTACTTGGTCTTAAAGGGCTCACATTTCTCTAGAACTGACACTTTGAGTTCCACCCCTCATTTCCCAAAGCTAATGTCAGAACTAAAATAATGATGTGTATGGGTTAGGGAGCTCCTCTATGTGAAATCCCTGTGCAGAGAGGAACCTTCAAGGACAGACATCTTTGAAAGCACAGATGCTGGAGACAGACTGAATTCAAGTCCTCCTTTGCTGTGTGATCTTCTTGGTGTCTCAAGGTTTTCATAGTCTTATCATTAATGACAGAGTGTCTCATGTAGCCCTTGCTGTGACCTAAGAATGCACTAGTTCTAAGTGCCATCATGTGAGCTGCCTCCTCTAGGGCTTTGGATCATTTTTACTTCCCAGAGAATGCCAGTATGCATACTAGTACCCGCACAATGCGGGTGGTAAGAAATTCCGTGGCTCCTCAAGTAATTCATGGTTAGAAGTTTGACCCTGACACTGAGTCACAAACCAGTTTGAACACTTTCCATTCTTTGTCTCCAGGGCATCTAACACTTCTTGACTTGTTTTTCCAGCAAGAAATTAAGACTAAATGGCTATCATCACTCCCTCCCTCTTTACCTCCTTTAAGTTACCCTCCACTGGTCTCCCTACGTCTTCCAAAAGTTGAGATGAAGGTTCAAGTTCTCTAGAACATCCCCTTTCCTTTCAAAGGTAGTAGAAGAAAGTCAGGACATCTGGAAGAGAACCTTGAGCCCACTGTCACTGCTGGCCCCATGCCATCTGCTTCTTTCAGAAATCAAGATTGTCTAAGGCACACAGAAGATATTTTCCAGTCTCCCACCAAGTCCTGTCTTAGTTTCATTGGTCCATGAGTCCAGCAGAGCTTTGCAGGTTTCAACGTCCTTGAAGACCTCGCTGAGCCCACTCCTTTGTCATCATGAAGAAAGTTATGAGAGCCCAAGGCAACAAACAGAGCCATGGCCTTCCTCTTTCCCATCTCTGCGGGAATTGTAAGAAAATTGGCTCATCTGGGATTCTACCCATCGAAATTCCCCAAGGAGGGAGAGACAATTAGCCAAAGGAAAACACCTAAATATAGCCCTTGGTGCTGTAGCAGAAGACAGCAGGTTTTCCGGTATTACCCTCCTGCTCCAGAACCCAAAGCCCAGAGCTCCTGCTTCACTTTGAGAGGAGTGGTATTGTCCAATAAGAAGCAATAGAATGAGACCTTGGTTCTCAAAGGAACTTGAACAGAGAGAGATGGTCCATATGTAAATTCAAAACACACCTACTGCACCTCTCCACCCACCTGACTGGGTGGCCACAAGGATTCAATGGGCTGGGACACATGAAAGTGCTTGAAGATTCTAATTGTTTTTGTAAGGTGAGGTGCCATTGTCAGCTTCTCTGGGTTCTAGGTCTAGTGTAGTGGCTTTGTTATTGATAACAGGAAGTGCTTAAGTGTGAATCTTCTGATTCCTCATTAAGCCTGCCCCCACCCTCAAAAGACACAGGAAGACAGTCACCTCCATCACAGTTAATATTCAGGTGGTTTACTCTCATGTTGACACCACCATGCCCATGATTCTTAGGACCAGGTATCCTCATCTCAAAGAGAAAGAAAGAAAGAAACTGAGGGATTACATTCACACCCTATCTTGGTACCAAACCACCAGATGTCCATTTAAATCAGACAGCACAGCATCTTTTAGTGTGACTTTTCTTTTCCTTAGATTATATGTTTCATTAAAGTGGCCCCCAAGGGGATTCAATTGCTAGACTGTTATTATTTAGATTGTTTTTAAAGTATTTTCTCACACCTCCATACGTCACTGACATCAGCAGCCATAGTTTAGCTTCTCTAACGGATCATATGCAGGACTTCAGAAGACTTTAATGGGGCTATGATATATAAAAAGAAAATAAATACTATAGAAGTCAGGAAAGTGGTTGACTAGTTTGGACAAAAAACTTTCAAGAGTTGTCTTGATGACTAAATATTAAATTATATTTTCTGTTTCTGGTTAGGGCTTTTTACAGTTTTCTTTGCTTTTATTTTCTAATCATAATAATACTTTGGACTAGTACAAACACATAACTTAGCAACATGGTTTAATGATGAAATAATTTGACACGATTTTAGAGAGATGAGGTCTTGTAAGAAAGACCAGGGTAGCTTAAAACTTGTGATCCTCCTGCCCCAGCATCCCTAGTGCTAGTATTAAAGAGTACAACATACAAGCCAAGTAGCATTTAATAAGAATTGAGTAGATTGGTTCATAAATAGATTTGTTTAAATTCTGAATACCTAATTTTCACTTTTAAAAAATTTCACTTTTAAAAAATATTACTTAATTAGGTATTCAGAATTTAAACAAATCTAAGTTTATATGAATTAGCAATTGTATGAAGGAGCAATGCCATTTTCAAATTTGGTTCATATGAAACACAGGAATTTATTCACTCTTGGCATGACCTGTGCAATTGATACATTTATATCCTTAGAACCCTACATTAAATGAATCATAATCCACTAAGATTTTTGTCGGGTCCCCACACTTCTACTGAGTATACAAATTACTTCTAAGTAGATAGCATCTTTCTTCCTACCAACAAGCACATGAGCTAAACCACTGTATCTGTATAGCACCCCAGGATATGTTTCTTTTGTCCCTTGTGGGGCTGCAAACTTGCCTGTATCTCATGTTTTAGAAGTCTCTTCAAAATAGAATATGATAGGCAACCATGCCAGTTTATTCAGACATGACAAAATCAGTCCTGAGAGGCTAGTTTATTAGTAACATATTAACCAAATTAGCTATTTTCCCAAAAAGTAAACACAGGTTTATATTCTTCTTGCTGTTCAATATTTACCAACTTCCTGTTTGTTTTTCTTCATCAAATTTTTGAGGTTTGGAATGAATTTCAAGTTATGGAAAAGTTGAGAGTGTTATGTACAACTTATCCAATTTCTGCAGATTTCTGCACCACTTATTAAACTGCTTTGCAAACATTAAGCTCAAGTTTATAGTAGCACCTGACGATTCTATAAACTCACAAACTTTGTCAACTTGCACAAGTTTTCTTCTTACTGCACATTTTTTTTTCTGTTTCAGGATTCATCTTTATACTTATGCGGTAATGTCCAGGTAGCTTTAGTCTCCTTCAATCTGGTGACAGACTCTCAGACTTTTCTTGTCTTTCAAAATCTTTACAGTCCAGAAACATTGGCCAAACACATTGTGAAACACGTTTGCCAGTTTCTGATTGTTAGTCTACAGTTATTCAGTTTGGAAAGACTGTCAGATTGACAAGGATGACCGTCTGACCTCATCAATCCATCACCACTAGGGAAATTCATGCTGTCAATCAGTGACATCGAAATTGCCTAGGCAGTTAAAGTAGTATCTACTAGTTTTACCTTATAAAGGTCTATTTTGAAATTTATTGTGAGCAATTATGCTACACCAGTCAATGGCCGATTGCTCCTGCAACTCTGACGTGCTGATTTCAGCATTTGAAGGCAGATCCTATGTGTGACCATTGTTACTGTATTGTGTGCCAAGCTGTGAGTTCAAATACCCTTGATTTCTTCTATAAAGTAGCAATTATTTTGAAAGACTATCCCCTCTCCACTTCCCTCTTTAGTCAGTTATTCATATACATGTAGCTCACAAAGGTTTTTTCTGGGGCTGTGGTTCCTTACCATTGTCCTGTGGCTGAGGTTGTTTTAGCTTTAGCATTGGGAAATGCTTTGATTGGCCCTGTGACCATTGGGCAGTTCCCTGTTTTTAAATCAGTTTCTTCATTTTCTGCCATCATATGATGCTCCAGCTTTATTTTTTTGTCTTTGTCTTCTATTTTTCTTTCTCTACCTCTTGAATCAATTAACTTTCCAGTGAGTCCTAATTTTTCATATAGGATGTCGTGGTACCTAAGGGTCTGGATCGGAATGCTGAGGCATTGTTTGCTGGGGCATTAACTGCTGCTGGATCCAATCAAGAGCTAGAAATTGGTGCCTACGTGAAAACCATATAACATGTATATCAGTTATTTTTATATTGTCTCTATCAAAAAGAGACTCTGGCAAATATACACAAGGTATGTAACTCAACGACTGAGAAGAAGATGGCCAATACCTGGATCCCTGTCTAATAGCACAGGTTTAGACTTATTCTTTGTTCTTGCCCTGTTTGTAACTTGTTTGTCTAAAAGTATCTTTTATTCTTTACACTCTCCTATCTATCTTGTCTTAACTATACTAGAGTAGCCTTAGAATTGCAAACCAATACTCTCATGAGAAACATACTTGCTACTGGGTTCCCACTGTGTTTAAGGGTTTTGGGCACTGGATTTGCAGAACTCTATCAAAGTATTATTTCCTTTTTATCTTTTGTTTTTTTCGAGACAGGGTTTCTCTGTGTAGCCCTGGCTGTCCTGGAACTCACTCTGTAGACCAGGCTGGCCTCAAACTCAGAAATCCGCCTACCTCTGCCTCCCAAGTGCTGGGATTAAAGGTGTGTGCCACCACCGCCTGGCTAAAGTGTAATTGCCTAAAAGTGTCTTGGGCTAACTCTGTATTTGTTCCTTCTCTTCAGTGTGCATAATACTCACTTGTAACTTAGTTAAATTTATTGATGACTTATGTTCCATGTTTGATGGTCTAAATTATTTTATTAAAGTTAATTAGCTTCATTTATTTAATGCCCCAGCATCTAAAACATCATTTGGCTGCTAAGCTTTATAAAATGTATCTCGTCTGAGGAATGACCCACCTTCTTTGTCTTTCCAGACTGGCACCACCCCACTCTTTCCCACCTCTTTCCTGAACACACCCTATGCATACAATGTTGCTGTCCAGCAAAGACATACTGGTAACAGACACTGATCAGAGTCAAGCTGAAGATTTGTTGAAGCTGTGGTAATCTGGTGAATGAATGATCTATCCTAAAGATGTTGCTTTATATGCTGGTCCATACACAGGTGTACACGTACATGCATCTTGGTTAAACACAGGTCAAAACCAAGTGTGGCAATTTGAGCTAACAGAAAAGAACTTCCTGTGTGGAATTCAAGGTTCATTCTCTCCTGCGCAGTCCTCTCTTTTCTCTTTCTTTCCTCCCACAAGTATGCAAACATCTTAGTGAGGGATCTAGATGTACTGTGTCTAGATTAGCAACTGCTATCCTTTCCTTAACTTGTTGAATGTTGCCTTTTGCCCACACAATCCCACCTCAAATTTTTCTTTTTTTAAAAAAAAAAAAATGTCATCATAAACTAGGCTATTCCAGGTTCAAGTGACACATTTTATCCTAAAGATACCAAAAGTTAAAGTTACTAGTAAAAGTTTTTTTATCCCAACTGGTTCCATTAAACTCTCCCTCTTTCCCTTCGGAAATACTTTTCACATTTGGTTTTCTTTTTGCTTCTCTATTAACAGCTTTGTTCTCCACATCCATCCTGTGAGCACCACAATTTTCTAAGACTGTTTCTTGGAGTCTTTTTATTTTCATTATTCCTGGGCATCCCCATTGACCTCTGATGATTTTGCTTTGTTATCTTTCATCAGTGCACAACGGTAACCCTCTTTATACACTGACTTATACAGTTTCATGACCATGTTGGTATTTGTTTGAATGAGATTTTTACTCTGCCTTGGTTCTTATGAACACACATACAACCTTTAAAACAAGCCCAGCCTCAACTCGCTGCCCCAGAAGCCTCCCTTGTGCAGATAGGTTCTATGTTCCTCTTTGAGGAATCACCTCTGCATATTTCTCATTTCACAACTGTCACTCAAAAATCTCTGATATATCTTGTTGACTTTAAGGCTATCTCATAACCAAAGAACCAAAACACTAGTTGGACGTCCATATAAGTAATCTATCAAACTAATGTACAGTTACAACTCTGATAGACGAATAAAAAGGTTCTGAAGAGGGGTTGAGGGATTTGGGTAGACTTTAGGACTTGGAAAGAGCTGAAAATCATTACAGACAATATCATTCATATCACATACTTTCCTTACCTCAAATGAACATACATACATGGATAACCCCTTGCCCACATAAAATTTTTATCTCTTTCTTAGGAAATATGAGGTTTACTCTTCATAAAATCTTACTAGCAGAGTATCCCCACAATACGGAGACTCAGAATATACTGAACAGTCAATAAATAATTTCTGAAATGAAATATAAGTCTCATCTGGAGCTCCAGGACAGTTCAGCATTTGGCTTTCTTTCAAGGTTGACTTAAGTATACACCCCATATGAAAATAAGGTCTTAATCAAATCAGCCATAATTTCACATTTCAATGGGATCAATCAAAATGGTTTATGTGGAAATAGGTCATTAGTGAGATGCTGAGATGTGGTGTGATTAAGGGGTTTGCACCTTACAACCTTACCTCTTACAAGTATGTGGATTCTATTTTATACCCCTAGTCCCTATTTTAAAAAGCCAGGTACAGTAGCACATATCAATCCCCACAGTGGGGAGGCAGAGATAGGGGCTCATTGGCCAGCCAGTTAAAACAAAACAAAACAAAACAAAACAAAAACACCAGAAAGCACTAAGTTCAGTAACAATCCCTGACTCAAATAATATTCAGGGTTATTGAGGAAGAAAATCAATGATTTCTGCCTCCCACCCACAGATGACATGCACATGCACACCTAAACATATACCCAGGTACACACTCAGTCACGTACACATACAAATGTAAAAATACACCCTTAAGGAAAGTTATAATAAGCTTACATTTCTATTACACACAAAAGCAGCATAGGTCATATTTTCTTTCCTGAAAGTCAATGGCATGCCACACCTACCAGACGGTTCTATGTGTAATCATCAAAATAAGGGAAGTCTTCACAGGAGCAAAGAGAAGCTTGGGGAAGAACAGCCTTTAAGCCTTTGAATTGATCCATCCAACAAGGAGGTCCGGAATACCAGTGGTCAGAGATGGTGCAGAAGTGTCTACGGTGTCAGTCTGAGAGGTCTAATACTTCCAGATACTGCAGGTGTTCCCTTCTGGCTTAATAGACTAATTATCATAGAATGAAATATGTCAGGGCCATAAAGATCCGGTTTCTCTAGTCTTGTGCTGGGTGCACATTTGTTAGCACAAAGATCGGTGACACAGGCGTCACTAGGACAATGCTTCCAGAGGGGAGCATTCTGGAGTGATCTTCGGCATCTTTGGCTTGTGTAATTAGCTGATTTGGATGCAAATACTATTCTCATCTGCGTCTCTGTGCTACCCTTTGGACTTCTTTTCTGCTTCTTCCTAGAGCTGTGGTTAAAGCTTGAGGTTGATGTTGATGAGCGGTGTGAAAACATCACCTGACAGTAAAGTGCTGAAGAGCCTAGAGTAAGTCAGGAGAGGAGAGGTGGGCCTTCTGGGAAGAGATGGGAATTCTGGAAAGGAACCAGGTGGGAGATTCACAGGCACTCATAAAACTGAAGAGAGGTAACCAGCTACGTGGCAGATATAGAGTAGTAAAAACAGGTTAATATAAGTTAAAAGCTAGCTGGGGAACAAGCGAACTCTAAGGCCAAAAGCATTGTAAATAAATATATAAACCTCTGTGTTGGGGTTGGCATAGAAAATCCCTAATGGTTCCAGCTTTCAAACTGGGCCTGGGATTGCTCAAATCTAACACTTAGACTTCAGGCTTCCGTTTAGTTTTTTGTTTGTTTGTTGGCTGGTTTTTGTTTTTTGTTTTATGTGGTACAACGTAATGAGTATTAATGAATATTTTACAAAATTACTGGCAGAGTCAGTCAAGAGAGACTCAGGGTTATTATTATTATTATTCAGATAATAAATGCCCAGTAAACATCAATGGAAAGTGGGTGCTTATGGGGAAATTTCCTAGGAACTTGGTATGCCTGTTCTTATTGGGGGAGGGGGGAAGCATAACCTATGCCTACTGTCTGACTGTTACAATCCCAAGAGGCAGAGGCAGGGGGATCTCCATGAGTTTCAGCCTAGTGTGATCAACAGCATTAGTTCTCAGGAAGCTTAGATAATAGTGACATCCTGGCTCAAAAACAAAATGAGAGGCAGAGCTAAGTCTCTTCTTTCTTTTTCCCAAAGATTTCCTTAACAATGACTAGCCACTCAGGGTTGTTTTGATTTGCATTTCCCTGATGACTAAGGATGCTGAACACTTGTTTAGGTGCTTCTCAGTCATTCGATATTCCTCAGGTGAAAATTCTTTGTTTAGCTCTGTACCCCATTTTTAAGGGGGATATTTGGCTCTCTGGAGTCTACCTTCTTGAGTTCTTTGTATATCTTGGATATAAGTCCTCTGTTGGATGTAGTGCTGATAAAGATCCATTCCCAATTTGTTGGTTGCTGTTTTGTCACCTCACACCAGTCAGAATGGCTAAGACCAAAAACTCAGGAGAAAGCAGGGGCTGGCGAGGATGTGGAGAAAGAGGAACACTCCTCCACTGCTGGTGGGGTTGCAAGCTGGTACAACCACTCTGCAAGTCAGTCTCACGGTTCCTCCGAAAACTGGGAATGATACTTCCAGAGGACCCCGCTATACCACTCCTGGGCATATACCCAGAGGATTCCCCAGCATGTAATAAGGATACATGCTCCACTATGTTCTTAGCAGCCCTATTTATAATAGCCAGAAGCTAAAAAGAACCCAGATGTCCCTCAGTGGATAAATGGATACAGAAAATGTGTTATATGTACACAATGGAGTAGTATTCAGCCATTAAAAACAATGAATTCATGAAATTCTTAGACAGATGCATGGAACTAGACAACATCATCCTAAGTGAGGTAACCCAGTCTCAAAAGAACACTCATGGTATGCACTCACTGATAAATGGCTATTAGCCTAGAAGCTTGGGATACCCAAGACACAATGCACATATCAAATGATGCCCAAGAAGGAAGGAGTGGCCCCTGGTCCTGGAAAAGCTCAGTGCAGCAGTGTAGGAGAATACCAGGACAGGGAAGTAGGAAGGGATGTATTGGGGAACAGGGGGAGGAAAGAGGGCTTATAGGACTTTCAGGGAGGGGAGATCCAGGAAAGGGAAAATCACTTGAAATGTAAATAAAGAATATATTGAATTAAAAAAAAACAATGACTAGTCACATATTTCCCTCATTTTCCTACAGCAGGCCTGACTCTATCACTCACACACACACACTCACACACACACACACACACACACACACACACACACAGCTGGAATGAAGCCCCTTCTGCCTCCGAGGTGACCTGAGGTCATGGTGACTAACTTGAAGACTATGTTTTTGTTTCTTAGTTTTCAACTTGAGTTTTTACCTAGACGATCAACAGCAGGCCTGCTTCCTGGCTCGGCATGAACCAAGATGACACTGATGTGCCAAGACGACTCGGATGCCATTTTATTAATCTTAGTAGATTCTGCCATCAAAACACCAGTGTGGAAGGTAAGTTTATAGCCGGCATCAGGATTTCACCTGTGCACTGAGTCTATGGACACCTGAAGAAATACTGAAAGTGAGTACACGGAAGCGCGCTGCCTGCCATCTCTCCGAGACCACTTGGTGCTTGATGTTGACTGAGGGGAAGCTTCTGAGTCTTCAGAGCATGACCTCTGGGCTCGCAGCTCAGGGCTTGGTATGAAGTGTATACTGCTTACCTCTCCAGCCCTCAGTTTTTATTTATATAAACTATGAACAACCGTCTATCACAGTGTATTCAGCTAGGCCAGTGTAGGTAAAACATGAAGCATGATGCTTATAGAATCATCAAGAAACCCAGTGATGCTCTTTTCACTAACTCTTTACTCGCCTTTCTGTAGCATCAAATTCATGGGAAAGAATTAGTTCATTAAGAAACAGCGCCATTTCATTTGCAGTCATGACTAATCTAAAGCTGTCACACCAGAGTGCGGGTCAATGTTAGAGTGCTTCTCAGCCGGGCAATGGTGGCACACGCCTGTAATCCCAGCACTTGGGAGGCAGAGGCAGATGGATTTCTATGTTCAAAGCCAGCCTGGTCTAAAGAATGAGTTCCAGGACAGCCAGGGCTACACAGGGAAATGCTGTCTCGAAAAACCAGAGTGCTTCCCTAGCCTGTAAAGTCCTGAATTTAATCCCCCAAGTACTGAAAAAGAAAATCAAACAACATTCAGAGGTTAACTCTTGAGATAATACTTTCAAACCCATCAAACAGTGTGCCCTTCATGGTCCACACTAAATGTTTTATCCTCGATCGTCTCCTGAGCCCAGGAAATGTTTGCAAGCACGCGACCACCACTCAATGCTTCTGAAGCCAAATACGGAAGCTTTTCAGAAAACCATACACCATGGACTGGGTGAACTTTCTCAGTCCCCTAAGAGGAATTTAAGGATTGAAATCTAGGAATCAGAAATAAGAACCACACTGAGGTGACTATGAGATGCTTGAAAAACATACCAGTGTGCTTTAGTCATAGGTGTCTGTCTCTGCCAACAGCCTCCTAAGCACTGTTTTTAAACTTTTAAATGAGATATACTTTTATTCCTGAGAACCAAAACCAGTTATTACACACAGGGGGGGAAGTGGAAATTGCATACACTATGCAGACAGTCTAACAGAGGAACAATAACACAGGCCCAGCAGGCTGCCTGCTTCTAAAGACAGTGCTCACAGACATAGAGAAAACACATACCACACTCAAGATCAACACTATCACTGCTCGACTAATGCTCTCCACCTCGTCAGAATGGAAGAGCCTTGATCGTGCTTTCAGCTGTCCTTAGTAAAAGAATGTGAACAAAAACTGAACGACAGTTCTGTTTTTGGCCTGATCCATTTTTTTTTTCCTTTCAAAAAAATCTATTTCTTCATTTTCAAAGAGAAGTCATCTGGGGACAACAAAGTCTGCCCATATTTATATGGTATGACTCTCAGCAAGCTGCAAATTCAGGCTGAAATTGTTTTCTCTCACCCTATTTCTCCCACACACCTTCCTCAGGAAAGAAATGATAGATGCAAATATCTACTTTCAAAAGCATGAGTATCTGACATCATTATCTTCCTCAGAGGAAACTATCACAATCTTTATAATTTGGGGTGGGGGTAAGAATTTTATGCCCAGTAATACAAATCAATTTTAACATATTATTTCACTAGCTTTTTCACAAGCCTATACATAAAGTGACACTAAATGGACTGAGCACATCACATTCATTAATTTAGGGGTGTGTGTCTGTGTGTGTGTGTGTGTGTGAGTGTGTGTGTGTGGTGTGTATGTGTGTATGGTGTGGTGTGTGTGTGGTGTGGTGTGGTGTGTGTGTGTGTGTGTGTGGTGTGGTATGGTATGGTGTGTATGTGTGTGTGTGGTGTGGTGTGTGTGTGTGGTGTGGTGTGTGTGTGTGTGGTGTGGTGTATGTGTGTGTGTGTGGTGTGGTGTATGTGTGTGTGTGTGGTGTGGTGTATGTGTGTGTGTGTATGTGTGTGTGTGTGTGTGTGTGTGGTGTGGTGTGTGTGTGTGTGGTGTGGTATGTGTGTGTGTATGGTGTGGTGTGTGTGTGTGTGTGTGTGTGTGTATGTGTGTGTGTGTGTGTGTGTGTGAAAAGACCATGAATTTGAGAGCAATCAAGGTGGGGCACATAGGAGGAACTGAAAG
Organism: Apodemus sylvaticus; assembly: GCF_947179515.1. NCBI lineage: Eukaryota > Metazoa > Chordata > Mammalia > Rodentia > Muridae > Apodemus > Apodemus sylvaticus. The sequence continues at coordinate 71,987,314 of NC_067486.1, read as the reverse complement.
GGGAAAGGCATGGGCCAAAAAAGATTTTTATATTTTACTTTAAAATAAAATTGTTTTTAAAGTGTATAATAATTTTAGTGTAGTCATTTTCAACCTTCCTAGTGCTGAGACCCTTTAATACAATTCATTGTGTTGTGGAAATCCACAGCCATAAAATTATTTTTTGTTGCTACTTCATAACTGTAAGGTTGCCACTGTTATGAATTGTGGCTTAACTATCTGTTATTTAAGATGTCTGATACGTGATCCTGTGAAAAGGTCATTAGACCCTTAAAAGCATCATGAGCCACAGGTTGAAAACCACAACTTTAGAGACTGAGATCAAATTTCTAACATTTAAAATTTGGCTTTCCATCTTAAAAAATGCTCAAGTTCATTAGTCATTAGGGAAATGCAAATCAAAACAACCCTGAGATTTCACCTTACACCAGTCAGAATGGCTAAGATTAAAAATTCAGGAGACAGCAGGTGTTGGCGAGGATGTGGAGAAAGAGGAACACTCCTCCACTGCTGGTGGGGTTGCAAATTGGTACAACCACTCTGGAAATCAGTCTGGTGGTTCCTCCGAAAACGGGACATGTCACTTCCGGAGGAGCCTGCTATACCACTCCTGGGCATATACCCAGAGGATTCCCCAGCATGTAATAAGGATATATGCTCCACTATGTTCATAGCAGTCCTATTTATAATAGCCAGAATCTGGAAAGAACCCAGGTATTCCTCACGGAAGAATGGATGCAAAAAATGTGGTATATCTACACAATGGAGTACTATTCAGCCTTTAGAAACAATGAATTCATGAAATTCTTAGACAAATGGATGGAGCTGGAGAACATCATAATAAGTGATGTAACCCAGTCTCAAAAGATCAATCATGGTATGCACTCATTAATAAGTGAATATTAGCCTAGAAAATTGGAATACCCAAAACATAATCCACACATCAAATGAGGTACAAGAAGAACGAAGGAGTGGCCCCTGGTTCTGGAAAGACTCAGTGTAGCAGTATAAGGCAAACCCAGAACAGGGAAGTGGGAAGGGGTGGGTGGGAGAACAGGGGGAGAGAAGGTGGCTTATGTGACTTTCAGGGAGTGGGGGACCAGAAACGGGGAAATCATTTGAAATGTAAATAAAAAATATATCAAATAAAAAATGGAAATAAAAAAAAATTGGTTTTCAAGGAACAGAGCATGTATGCCCTGATCTCTGGCTAATACTAATTATTTCAGGACAGTGGAGACTTACCACAAATAGTTGGAAACACATTGTTCTTTCCCTTTTACTTTTATTTATAAAGGCAAAATGATTAGTGAATAAGATGTTAGAAAACCCCTATATTTAGAACTATACCTATAATCAGACGCACTAATATTACTGCAATAAAATGTCTACATTGTCTTGTGTCTTAGTTTCTATTCCTGCACAAAACATCATGATCAAGAAGCAAGTTGGGGAGGAAAGGGTTTATTCACCTTACACTTCCACATTGCTGTTCATCACCAAAGGAAGTCAGGACTGGAACTCAAGTGGGTTAGGAAACAGGAGCTGATGCAGAGGCCAAGGAGGGATGTTCCTTACTGGCTTGTTTCTCCTGACTTGTTTGGTTTGCTTTCTTATAGAACCCAAGATTACCAGTCCATAAATGGCACCACCCACAATGGGTCCAACCCCCTTGATCACTAATTGAGAAAATGCCTTACAGCTGGATTTCATGTAGCTCTTTTTCTGTGATAATTCCAGCTTGTGTCAAGTTGACACACAAAACCAGCCAGTACATCTTGTAAGTGAGATGAGCAGAACTCATTGTGTCTCCAGATGAGTTGGTTATAAACCTAAGGAGTGGAGATGATTGTCAGGGCTTCTTGGATTTAGAAATTCCTAGTAAGTACTATAAGTCTCAGCTTACCTTTTCTGGACTTGGACTTCGGACATTGGGGCATTTAAGTTCTTTCTTAGACAAGAATATAGGTAAGAATCCTCTAGTTCAGTTCTAGTTCATTAAATTGTGTCATGGGATGGACAAAATATCAACTCTTTATTGATGCAAAGCTTTGTGTCAATAGCATGGTATCTTTCCAATGTTGTCTGTGTCTCTCCCACATGAGTAGCTTTGGGCCTGGCTAGCCCTCACACCTGTGGCTCCTGGGTATGCATTTTTCTCAACAGAATCAATGAGTGGAATACTACAAGCTAGCTTCAGGAAAGCACTATTGGCCACAAAACACTTATTCATGTGTCCTATGTACTGTCCACACATTTTTCAAAAGATTTATTTATTTTTATTTATGTGAGTACACTGTAGATGTCTTCCAACATATCAGTAGAGAGTATCAGATCCCATTACAGATGGTTGTGAGCCACCATGTGGCTGTTGGGAACTGAACTCAGGACCTCTGGAAGAGCAGTCAGTGCTCTTAACCACTGAACCACTTCTCCAGGCCCCTGTCTACACTCTTTGTGAATGTGAACAGGCTTGAGGGTTTTTTTTTTAACTACTATTATTAGGCTGGAGATATGGCTCAGCTGTTAAAGGTGATGCTCATAACCAAAAATATGAGATCGGTTCCCAGCACCCACGGCTGCGTTTCCAGCAACCATTTCTAACTTATACCACACCTGCACACACAGACTACTAATACAGATTAAAAACAACTTTTAAAAAACTATTATTTAAAATATGTCTTTTCTGGTCAAGTACTTTTTGGGATTCTAAGCAAGAGTTAATGTTCTTACTAGATTTCCTTCCATTTCAACACTAAGCTGACCTGAAAGAAACCAGTTTCTAGTTAGTGTCATGCTCAGGAATCATAAGTTGAAACACAGCTTTCTCATATGACACAATCATTTTTCTAGTCCTTTGATCGTGCTTCTATCATTTCTGGAAGCATGAGTTAAGTTATTCAGTGAATTAGAGTTGTACCTTCCTACTTCAAAATCTTGGCCGTGACATGATGCATATAGCATTAGCGCTCACACATCTATTGACTCACAGGTGTGTAGAGCATATACACACACCTTCAAAAGGATTTAAAAGAAATACATATGATATCTGTAAGTGAAACTGTGGCACCAACCTTCATGTATTTTTCTTCTAGACCATGTTAAATCCTTGCATAGTTCTATGTTCTTTACTACACACTACTGTACACAATTATGTTGCCACACTTGACAGGTTAAACAGGGACTGAAAGACTGAAGTCTACAGACCAAGCCTCCAGTTGCGTCAGTTCGTTTTCCAGGAACATGCCTCACCCCTGTAACATATCTGTAACCGTTTTGGACTACAGATGCTTTAGCTTAGCACTATAACCACTCTGGTCTGGTCTACACAGCCTGAGACACTCATGATCTGACCTTCCAAGGAACAGTGTACTGACTTCTGACTTAGAGGCAGAAACTAAAGGCAATAGATCAACACAGAAAAGAAGAAGGAGAAACAAAGTAATAAGAATCTCAAAAGTATGAGACATACCCTGAAAAGTCACAGAGTGGGGCCTTTTGACAGGGGACACACACTAGCGAGCCAGCCATGAACAGGGACTATGAATTTTCATAGTTAAATGTAACTATTAACACTGACTCAAAGGTAAAAAAAATATCACAGTCTTGCGAAGCTGAGTTCAGACTGCAGTATAAAAGGTTTGTAAGATGGATTTTCTTTTGTTGTTTTTAAATTTTTATGAGAAGCTTCATGCTGAAAGCAATCGGATTTATATCTAGAGCTTTTACTCACAGAAATTGTATTTTTTGCCTGAAAACTGTATTACAAGTTTAAATTAAAGTTCTCCAGGGCTGGGAAGAGGGCTCAGTGGGTCAACTGTGCTTTACAAGCACAATACCTGAGTCCACAGCCTCACTGTAAGAGCTGGGTACAGTGTGCACCTATAACCCAAAGCTGGCGGTCAGAAACTGACAAATGGCAGTGTCCAGGGACTTACTGTCAGGAAAATAATCTGTAACAACCAATAAAAGACCCTGTCTCAAAAAGAAAGCTAGCGTAACATCCCTAGTGTACACATGCATAAGTAGAATCAAGTACACATCCCACACACATGTACATACTGATGTCTCTCTCTCTCTCTCTCTCTCTCTCTCTCTCTCTCTCTCTCTCTCTCTCTCTCTTTCTCTCTCTCTTTCTCCCTCACTCACACACACACACACACGATATTGATAATAAATGTAAAAAGTGAAAGGTTCTATAAAAAATGTTATTAAAAGGTGCTAAACTTTATAGTGTAGGATTTTTTGGAGCTAGTTATAGACCTAGATTTATATACTCACACTTCAGGTAACCATTTGCTAATGTGTGCCACCGGCACAGAATCAGGGGACACTAAAAGACCCCCAGTCCCTTTCAGCTGAGGGATCAGGTTGTCTTTTAGATCAGATGTCTGCAATGAGACATCTATTGCAGAATGGTGACTGCAGCTACCTTAAAAGCTTCAATGTTCTTATTTCTCAAGAGGGCTCAAGGTAAGACCCAGACACAGAAGATGATCAAATGAGGAGGGTTTGAAACTTCATGCACGAAAGTGATCTCACTGGTAAACTGAGCCAGGACAAAGAGGACCGTATCCTGCTTCTCAACCTCATGGGAGCCCATGTTGATTAGGATGCTGCATCTTGAATTATACAGGAGGCCTGTGTCAAATACTGTAGCCCAAGTACTAACCTAACACTTGCTCTCAGGTCCTCACACCTGACTGTGTGTAAGTTCAATTACTTAGTCAAATGTATCACATTTTCCACAGCACTGACTTCCATTTCTCCTTGTGTACCCACAAAAATAGACAGCGAGCATCCTAAAGAACAGCCTTCAACTCCGATAGTCATAATAGTGAATTCTAACCTCTAGAGAAAGGAATCTTCCCTCTAGAAACATGGGTGTTTGTAATTCATAGGAAACCCTTCATGGGTGGGTGCTACATGGATGTTTAACTTCCAGGTGGGCAGGGAATTCTGTCTCATAGCTATCATTGCTTCAAGATGACTATTGTCCAGAGCAAAGTAGCCAGGAGTAGCCGGCATGATGGAAAGACTTGAATTGCAGAGGCTGGAGAAGCTAAGCTTTAGGAGAAAAGGGATTGGCCACAAAGCATTGAGAGGGTTCTTCTGTGGGTAAGATATCATCACTAGTGTCAAAGTCCACCAGCAAACTGAGGTCAATGGCTGGTACTAAAGAGGTATCCCTCAACACTACTTCAGAAAACTTTCTACCCTTCTAATCCCTCCACACAAGGAACTTCCTGCCTCTGCTCAACTGACCTTCTTGTCAGTTTTAGAAATGATTTCTAGCTTTGGGTAAAGAAATTTGAAACATGTGGCTACACTTTCTAAGACAAATTTAGGTTTGGAAATTTGAGAAGAAAAAATTACTTAGTTTGCCTGATGAAAGGCAGAGGAATCTCCATGTTCAGAGTACATTCTGCCCAAAAATATTAAAGAAGGAATCATTACATCTCTAACTCTGAGCTTGATTCAGATGTCTAGCTATAAATATTGACTTGAGAAAGACCTACTAACTGAGGTCAGAACTCCAGGGATAAAGATTTTGAGCCTCATTGAGTAGGATCCAAACCTCTTGTCACTTATCATCTGTTCTACTCTGGACAATGCTCTCTCTGCTTCTCAACAGATTATTTTAACTACTGGTAAGAATGAGTTCTTACACAGTACTTTAAGGGCCTATATGACATTATAAATGAACTATCTATTCCATGGTAGGCTAAGAAGAGCAAACTAAATATCTCAAACATATCATTTGGTTGCTCGTCATTCATACTTAAGGACCACATCTGTCACATGGGGAATGAATGGTTCTATCAACTCTGTCCCTTAATAACCAAGAATGTCTGTTGAAAGTAGCACAGGACAAACCACCCAGACTCAAGCTCAACGGTGACAATATGCCTCAGAAAATCCAAACTCTGTGTGCTAATTTCAAGTTTCATTTTGCTGACCACTTTCATTTCCATGAACTGTACTGGAATCCTTTCATGAAACACATGCTGGCTATTTCCAGTGACATTGGGACAGGAAGGAACTCCTCCCAGTGCACATGTTCCCTCTGACTTTTCTACTGGTTCCTTAAGTGGTTCAGAGTGAATGTGTCTCCCTATGGCCAGATACAGGAGAAAATCCCTATTCATACCACACTAAATTTCTTTATAACATTTCTGCCCCTCCATTAAACCCCAGTCTCTCTTATCATCACCTCCATCATATCTACTTATTTGAGGGGAAGTGGTCTATAGTCGTCATCTGTGCTTTGTAATGAGATGAAGTCTTTACAAGGGATGCCAGAGTCAATTTAGCTTTGATGCTTATACAAATTTAGATTACACCGTGGTAATAATTGTTCACATAAATGATACTAGATCCGGAACAGCCTTTCCGGAGGATGTAAAGTGGGATCCAAAAGTGATAGCAATTATTATACATCCAGTGAGTTCTTCAAAATACCTGACCTAGTCCACTAAAACTCCTATTCACGACCAACATGGCCAGGGCTACCTTAAGCCACGTGTGTAAAAACGAACACTTCTGCTCTGTAGCTCTCTCACATTTTCTTGATCTTGTGAAAAGAGATAATCCGTATTATTTTGAAAACTCTTCCTAAGGCATATGGTGCCATCAGCAATGGAGTCTAATCAACTGGCTCTTGCGGAAGAATGATAAAAGTCTGCACTCTTTGGGAGCCTCCATAAAGGGGATTAGAGACATTGGGGGTTGCAGTAAGTAGAATGCACATTATACATCCGTGGGATTGTCAAAGAACAAATACAATAAAACCATGTGAGAGAGAAGTCTTTTGAGTTATTGGTTTTAAATGTACTGAATGGCCCCTTTTAATAGGCAGATGATTAAAAGCATAACTGAAACGTTAAAATAGTGAGCCAAGGTAAGACATCTTGAAATGAGCACCCCCGCAGCTATGCTTCTGTGTGGGTCCTTTTGAATAAAACTTCAAAACATCCACATTTTCAGCCGGTTAAGTGTCAGGATATGCTGAGCGAGAGAATGGAGACTTGTGACATGCTGTTAGTCATTTCACCTAAACACCTTAATTTCAAAAATCTTGATTTACATGTTTAAAATATAAATGAGGGGCTGGAGAGATGGCCCAATGGCTAAGTACTTATTGCTCTTACAGAGGAGCAAAGTTCAGATTCCACCTACAGAGTGGCTCAAAACCACCTTGTAGCTCCAGTTTCTGTGAATCCAGTGCTGACCCCTATGGGTAACTGTATGCATATGGTATATTGAAACCCAGTCAGGAACATGCACACACACATGAACAAATAATGAATAGGTTAATACAAAATATAAAACATGAGCAGACTTTTAAAGTTCCAAATTCAACTTTTAAGGGTTGAAGCTTTCCAATGTGACCCAGTTATCGGATGGCCTCTGTTGAGCAAATTGAAAAGAAAGTGGACCACAGGGGACCGTTGGCCACGTGCATTGCTTACGATTCCATTGCTGTGAGAAAACACCATGGCCAAGGAAATGTACAGAAGCTAGGAATTACTTGGGTTTACAGTCTGAACATGCTAAGAGTCCATCACCATCACAGCTGGGAACCAAGGTAGCAGGCCGGCACGGCAGCAGAAGCAGCAAACTGAGAGTTCACAGCATCAGTCTCATGCGGAAAGAAGAGATTAAACTGGGAATATGTAGCATTTGAAACTTCAGAGGCCAGCCTTAGCGACTCACTTCATTCAGCAATGTCACACTTTCTAAACCTACCCAAACAGGGTACCAATGGAAGATCAAGTATTTAAATGCCCCCAAATTATGAGAGATATATCATACAAAACAGCAGATTCCACTCACTGTCCCTCCATAGGCTCCTCGCCATATTATAATACAAAATGCATTTAGCTCAACTCTAAAAGCCCAAATAATATATAAGTTTTATTACTACTTAAACATCCAAAATCTCTTTTGAGACTCAAACCAATCTCTGAATTATTGCTTGTTTGAAAAGACGAGTGAATTGTAGACTTCCCAATATACAGTGACACAGAGAATATATCATTATTCCACATAGCAGGCTGGAACACAACTGCAAAAGGTATTTAACCTCAGGCCTGCCCTGAGAAGTGGGGTATGGTTTTACTCATCCACTTTCAGAGGCACCTGGGTGTCCAAGAGGCTGAGAGCCCAATGGCCCAGGCCTCTTTACTGGCGCAGGGACCCGGAACCAGTTCTGGCTGTCCCATGCCTTGGACCATCCTCTGCAACCCCTCCAGTGAACTCCTATAGCTCCATGTCTGGTGTCAAAAGGCTTAGATGGTTCCAGCCTCCAGTTTTGCTTCCAAAGATATTCATCATAGTACTGGGTTTGCAGCTCTCCTTTGCAAACATCCCACCATTTTTCAGCACCTTCAACTTCTTGGGCTATCCAACACAATTCAGGTTTCATGCGATTGCTTTTCAAGACTTCTAGGCAGTGACTTCTCTGCCACATACCTGACTTCAATGGCTCTCTGAAACTGAGGAGAAATATTCCACAACTCAGTTACTCATGAATCTGTAATAACTCCGGTAGTATATCAACCACACTGTCAAGTTTGGCTGCAAATCTATGATGGGCCCTGACCTCTTGTATCACGCTTGTGACAATTTGATTTGCTGTTTGTTTCTGGGAGCAGACAACTCTTTAGGCGTTTTTCTTCCGTAGGTTATAAGGTTAGCTGGGTGAGGTGCTGCTGTGAGGGCAGCTTCCCCTTTATTCCAGTACAGATCAGGTCTCTCCTCAAAAATATTATGTCTTTCATCAGGACCCTGGACTCCCATGTGCTCTTTTTCTCTTCAAGCTATCCATTTTGAAAATTTTGTATTTTTTCTTTTGCATTTCTTTCTTTGTAGACCCACATAACTGTCATTAATAATAACCACAAAACAATTAATATTAGATGTAGGGTTGTAGGATCCTGTGTCTGCTCTGTCACAGGGCAGGATGTGGGGAGTGAGAAATGAGGTCTCTCATCTCAAATAGCAATGGGAAGCATAGAGCACACTAGGAATGGTGCATGACATTTCACACCTCGGTGCTAACTTAAATAATTCGCATCAAAAATATCTTTGAAGAGCTCAGCAGTTAAGAACACTTGCATTTTTCTTGCAGAGGACCCCGGATCCATTCCCAGAACCTACACGATGGCTCACAACCACCCTCCACTTCAGTTCCAGGGGATCTGGTGTTCTCTTCTGAATGCCATGGGTATCAAGAAATGCACATGTTACACATGAACTCATGTAGGCAGAATGCTAATACACATAAAATCAATCAATAAAACATCGTGAGTCATTTCCAGAAAAGCCTTTACATTATTTTATAAGAAAAACATCACTACTGCATTGGTCAATAGGCATTACAATGAGCATGACAGATCATGTTTCCTAAACTATATCATGCCAGCTACATGAATGGTTAGATAGTCTGAAAAACCTGCAATTTTCAACCATAAAATGTCATTGAAAGGCTTTAATTTGCTATATTCTCAATCAAATTTGTGATTCAAGAAAGTTACTTTGCATAGAAGGCTTCTGTGACAACCCCTTCCCTCACACATCTCCCCAAAAGTAGCAGTCTAAACAGGAAGCTATTGAAGAGAACAGCTAAAAGTTGTGGCCGATGCTAAAGTGTAGCTCTCCACAGCTGATGGCTTCTGACAGGGATGGAGGTGACAAAAGACTTTTCTTTAAGGGACAGGACACTTGGAGTTTGACCATACACCAGTGAGTATATGGGCAACAAAAATTGGACTTGCTTCTTCTTCTTCTTCTTCTTCTTCTTCTTCTTCTTCTTCTTCTTCTTCTTCTTCTTCTTCTTCTTCTTCTTCTTCTTCTTCTTCTTCCTCTTCTTCTTCTTCTTCTTCCTCTTCTTCTTCCTATTCCTCCTCCTCCTCTTCTTGTTCTTGTTCTCCTTCTCCTTTTGTCTTCTTCCTCTTCCTCCTTCTCTTCCTCCTAATTTTCTTCTTCTTCCTCCTAATTTTCTTCCTCCTCATCTTCCTCCTAATTTTCTCCCTCCTCTTTCTCCTCTTCCTCCTCCTCCTCTTTTTCTCTTCTCTCCTCCTCCTCCTCACCTCCTCCTCCTCCTTCTGAGGGTGTATACAGGGTTGGGGGCAGACCTGAGAAGACTGGGAACTGACTAGGATGAGATCAGGATGCATTATATTAAATTCCCAAATAATCAATAAAAAATATTATGTTGGAAAAAACAGTCACCCTGGTCCTAACTTGGTAGTAACAACTAGAAATCAAATGGTTCTGTGAACAGATTTAAGTTCTGTATTACCATAAACACAGATATTTAAGAATAACAGCATGGAATTTGATGCTTTGGGACATAGTGCGGATAGGATGTGGAAACTCACTGCCCAGGGGCAGTGATGACACTGTAGCCCCTGATGTTAGTTTACTGAGTATGAAGTAACATAAAATTAATAGGAGACCTAACTAAGCATTCAGCTGTGACAAAATAACAACTGTTTATGATACATTTGTGATGTACCACACACAGTGCTATGCTTTGCAGGTGAGCTCAGATTCACTGGAGCCATGAGAGAACAGGACTTGAGGTCCCAGTCACTACCGAGCTGAACTCTCTGCTTCTCACCTACTGATGCAACCGGAATATCAGTAAGCTCCTGCTACCATGGACCAAAATCCTACAGACAAACCTTCTCTGTCATGATATACACCCTAGACCCTGAGCTGTGAGAAAAACTAACCTCTCCTTTTTTGAGCTGCTTCTGTCAGGATATGTGTCATGATGAGATGAAGAGTAATAAATATTGGCCACAAAAAAATCAAGCTAAAAGTCACATTTGAACTACACATGAGTAAATTATGATAGTGTATCCTATGTGCAAGCCTTACTACGGGCCACAGAGTATCGCAGCATTTAACTAAACACTATTCCAGCTGGGTCTGTGATGATATTACTGAATGAGACTCATATGGGCATCAGTGGACTGAAGAAAGCAAGTGCTCTTTCTAGAGACCATGGCTTTTCCAGTCAACTGAAAGACTGGATGAGAGATCCCTCCCAGTAGGCTGCCCTAATCTGAGACATCCATCAGTCTTGGCCAGACTCCATACTGACACTAAAGCACCAACTCTTCTGGGGTCTGCGCTTGCCAACTTTATAACTATATCTTCTGTGATCAATAGTCCACAACTGCAATCAGACAAAGAGTAGAACTGCACACCTGCGCTCTTGAGCCTCTAGTCTCAGGCTACAGATACTGGGACTTTCCAACCTCCATGTTTTCAATTGCTAACTCTCCCCACACACACCCAATTCACTTTCTCTAAAAACCATGATTAATATAGAAATCAGTATTAAGGAATGAAGTTTATCAAGGTTGCTATACCCTAAATAAAGGTAAGTGTCATTTAAAATATACTAAAGAAGCAACTAGAACATCAAGTCAGACAAAGAAATATAGAAAGGCTGTTTGGAGCTACAAAATAATGGACTCCTAATATGTAGCTAGAGTTCAGAGATCACTTTAAAAAATTATTGTGCCTGTGGCCCAGACCAGTAATTCCAGCCACTGAGAAAGCTGGGACAAGAATATCACAAGCATAAAGACTGCCTGTGGTTCAAGGACAGCCTGAGCAAGGCAAAGAGGATTTGTCTCAAGACAAAGGTTTTTTAAAAAAGAATCTGAGTTATTTCTCAATGATAAAATGCATTTCTGGTATGCAAGAAACTCTAGATCCGACCCTAAGTACTACATATAAAGAACTAAAAAGTAAAGGAAAAAAGGCATCAAAAATTTGAAAGATATTTTTAAATGAAAATAACAAAACCTACTGCAAAGTATTTTATCCTTTAAATATTTCAAGTATTTTGAAGGAATAAAATACTTATTTTTCTCCCATAAAAAACAGAAAGAAAGCCTCCTCTTATTCTGTTCCCACTACTTGGAAGACGCACTACTGTCAGGTATAATGAATCAGTTATTGAGAAGACCTCGCAACCACAGAAAGACTTTTGCATGTAATGCTCAGTCCAACACAATGCAAAGTTCTCAACACAGTTCTACTCATGGCAAAGTAACTAGAATAATGTTTACCCTCCACCCATAAACAACTTAAAGCTTACAAAAACTATCTGGAAACATTAATTCTTCCCTACATGGATAGGATACCCTGCTTGAAGCAGATCTTCATGAGGAATGAAGACATGCGATGAGTTTAGACACTGACTCTAGCTTTCTTCCTGGGGCGCCTTTCTGGCAGTCAGGGTGAAAGATGAAGTCTGAAGGAAGATAACAGTCTCTGACAAGACTCCCATGGCAGTGGGAGCTCTGCTTGTAGCTCTGCTGCACAATAGGTAGGAAACAGAGAACTCGGGCTAGACATGACTGAGCTACTATGTTCAGTGTCTAGTATACAAGGTGTAGATTGGAATTTGAGGCTGTTAAGTTATTTGTAATTTGTGAGTCAAAATACCAAAGAGGGTGTGTGAATGAGCAAGTCTCTGATTCCTGTGCCATGTCTTAAGCTCTTTTTCCTTCTGTTTATTTTGTCCAATTCCAGTGTGGTAGGTTTCATTTAGTCTTATACTTTACTGCTGTCCATTAGAAGCCTGTTAGTTTTCTAATGAGAGACAGAAAGGGGATGGATCCAGATGGGAGAGGGTGTGGAGAGGAACCAGGAGTAGAGGGAGAGAAAACCATATTCCATATTCAGGATATATTAGTGAGAAAAGAATCTATTTTTCATAAAAGGTGGATGAACTATATGAAATTTGTGGTTATCTAGACTACTGGTTTAGGGCACTCTATTAAATTTTCCTTTTCCCCTGAAAAAACAAACAAAAACTACTGCACAATTTGAATTTTTGCTACCAATAAATCTTGACATTTATAAAAAGACAAAAAATGAAAAAGACAAAAAATCATGCTGGCATAATTTGAAGTAATGCTTTAAAACACTTAAATACAGTCAATCCAGTATTCCATAGTGAGGGGAAGCAATACTTAGAAAATTAGGATGAAACAAAGAATTTTGTGATCAACTATCCAAAAAGGTAAAAACATAATATTTATATGTGTTATGTATATCTAATGAACAAGTAACCAAATACCTAAAGTCATATTGATAGAAACATAAGGGAAATAATAACATATAAATAGGAGATTGCAGCTCCACACTTTCAATAATGGACAAATCACTCCAATGGAGATCAGTAAGGAGGCAATGGTGTTCAGCATAATCAAGTAGACATACAGGGAACCTTCATCCAAACCAGCAGGCTCTTCTCAAGATCACACAGAATCATATTAGGTCGTGAAAGCATCAAACAGCTTAAGAAGACTTAAGTCACACAAAATGTCTCTTCCCGTGCACTTATTGGCTGGTTTTATGTGTCAACTTGAAACAAACTAGAGTCCTTGTTAGGGATTTACTGCTGTGAATAAACAACACGACCAAGGCAATTATAAGAACATTTAATTGGGGCTGGTTTACAGGTTCAAAGGTTCAGTTCATTATCGAAGTGGGAACGTGGCAGCATTCAGGCAGACATGGTGCAGGAGGAACTGAGAGTTCTACATCTTCATCTGAAGGCTGCTAGCAGAATACTAACTTCCAGGCAGCTAGGGTGAGGGCCTTATATCCTACACCCACAGTGGCACACCTGCTCTAACAGGGCCACACCTTCTAAAAGTACCACTCCCTGGGCCGAGCATATGCAAACCATTGCGGTGTAGCAAAAGCCAGAGACCTTGAACCAGACCAATAATTCATTGCAATGAACATTTGCAAGTAACTGTGGACACACTGTGATACACTACAGCTACCATGATCAGATTTTCCTCCTTTGATGGGGCAGAAGGCAGGTATGATAGGACGGAGAGATGGGTGGGTATGATGGGACGGAGAGATAGGTAGGGTTGGGATGCATGAGGTGACATTTCCAAAGAATCAATTAAACATTAATTAAAAAATGAATGAATGAGTGATTGAATGAATGAGTGAAAGATGGAAAGGAAGGAAGGGAAGGAGGGAGAAAGAGAATAGGTAACACAAACAAACAAGCAGCCTGATCAAGGCACGAGCTGTAAACAGCACCACTCCACAGCCTCTGTATCAGCTCCTGCCTCCAGGAAACTTCCCTGATTGAATTCCTGCCCTGACTTTCTTCAGTGATGAGCAGCAATGCGGAAGTATAAGTTCAAGAAAGCCTTTCCTCTGCAACTTGCTTTTTGGTCACATGTTTTGCCAAAGCTAGAGATGTCTTAAGTAAGACAACCCACAACAATGGATTGACACTTGGAGTTAAAACAGAAGAAAAACAAAAAAGAAAGAAAAATTACAATTAAGGGGGAAAACAAACAATTTTTTAGCAAGTGAAATAACAATGTGTCTAAGGAGAAATAAAATAGAAAAATTAGAAATCACCTTCAGGGAAATATAAGTGAAAAAGAATGCAGCCATAGGAAGGGCATTAATAGCAGTCATAAAAAGAAGAAAAGCTTATGCACGTAACATGGGGGCATCCTTGAAAGGACTAGACAAGAAAACAAAGTAAGTCCAAAGTTACCAAAAGAAACTAATTACACAGGAAAGAGAAACTCGATAGGAGAGAAGTCAGCTCTTAATGTTGAGTTTTTTTTTTTTTTAAAAAAAAAATCTTATCAGGCAAATCTTTAGACAAGCTAAGGAAAAACCATGTAACTCTAAAACAAATGAGACAGGGGCATTGCCACCTGGGCCATAAAAGAAGGGATAACAAGAGACTGCTAGAGAAATGAAAGGGGGAGAGAGAAAGTGGAAGATGAGGAGGAGAGAGAGTGAGGGAGAGAGAGATCCCTAGAAATATTCAATCAACCAACACTGACAATAAACCAAGCAGCTGGTAGACGACGTCTGACCTGCAAGGAGTTGGTGCTGCTTCCCCAGGCTCCTGGTCCCTTCATAGTCACAACTCCCACGTGCTCCGTGTGCACGATGTCAGGATTTCATTCACCCAATCCTGATTTCCCCTCTCTTGTCTGCAGCAGCTGCTAGTGTTTTAAATGCAGCATCTGAGGAAGGCCTTATCACTCCCTAAGGAGGAAAGCTGTCACGGTAATGTCTAGGGATACCACCTGGACTAGGGAATGGACACGTGACAGTGTGAACCCAGCTACACCCAGAGCAGCCACAGGGTGCACACTGTCAGCAGGTGCATGTGGAGGCTGCTGAAACAGAAAGGACCCATGCCAACACTTAACTCTGCATCCATCAGTTGACACCAGGAAGCGTGCGTGCACGCCCATGCAGGGCAGCAGTTACGGCTTGAGCTCTGGAGGCAGGCTACTCAGGATACAACTCTCTGTGTCCCATTTTTTCCACAGATTGGTACATGAACTGACCTAATCTCAGAATGAAGGGCAGTGTGTGTGTGTGTGTGTGTGTGTGTGTGTGTGTGTGTGTAGCGTGCATGTACGCTTGTGGTCACTTTTGTTCTTTGAATCAGAGATTGATTGTGAAAATAAGGTCATGTGTTCCTATTAGGCACATAGAAGGGCAGGCTGCTGCTTCCGGGTTAAATGTTTCTAGCTCTTTGTGTTTCAGGGCCAGTACTGTTAAGAAGACTTTCCTGGCACGAGCCAGCAGCCAGGGAGAAGCGGATGCGTTGTGATAGTCCTCACAAAATGCTAATTGGAACGGAATCATTTTCTTACTGCAATAAGCTTAAAATACTTGGTCCTTGAGGTCTCCACACTTACAGCTATCCATATAAAACAGAAACCATTGTTCACAGTTCATTATCGCATAAAGTGCTGCTCCCAAGATAGGCTCGGGCACGTTAAGGCCTGATGCATCGTGAATACAGCCTTGAGCTTGGCACTCTGTGCCATACTGAGTTGCTATATATTTTTTGGGTTTTTCTTTTGATGTGCAGAAACCTCAAGCAGAACTGGAACCAAGCCTTAAAGGAGGCTGACTTACAGAGTGATTATCTCCTAGGAACATAAGCTCCAGAGACCACTGCTCTGACTCTATCCCAGTCCACACCATCCACTGTGGAACGCAGCTGTACCTCTGTTGAGTTAGTACTGACCTCTAAATTATGTGAGTGTTAAGTAGGGTCAGCCACACATAGTTTTCTTCCTAACAGATGCTCAGTGAATTGTGCTTGTTTATCATCTGCAACACACACACACACACACACACACACACACACACACCATGGCGTATCTTGATGATTTAATGAGAATTCCAAGAACCAACCTGAGTACACCCAGAAAAGATTAAAGACTCCCCATTTACGTGCCCAAAACGTTGTCAAATTGCTATAGTCTAAAAGTAATGTATGCAATTAAGGATATAGAGATTAAAAATAAAACCAACCTTATATTCAAAGGAACCCAATTCACCGAGGAGGACTTACAAGAGCAGATACATGTTTATGAAACCCTCCTATGTCCCCTGCTGCGCCTGTCACATGCATCAACATGCTGTATGTGACAGGTCAGTCACACAAACCCATGAGTAGGTATGACCTACAGTGCCTATACTGTAATCTCAAGTAAACTGAGCTATGGGGTATTTATGTGGCTTCCCAGCTCACCTCACTAGGAAACAAAATAGTAGATCTGAGACCCAACCCCAAGAAGTCTGTGCCCCAGATGTCAGTCATAATCCCTGGGTTATGAATACCTCATGCAAATCAATGCAACGTACAAAAGGAAAGGAGAGACATGGTGATGGAGACAGCCCAACTACTGCTGTGATGACAAAAGGTCACAAGGGACCTCAGAGTATAGCTATGACAACTGTGGTAAAAGAAAGGAAAGGTGGCAAGATATGAGAACTGTATGTGAGGAGCCCGGCAACGTGACATCACATGGATGCCCTCGGATAGGGCTGAGGTTCATTACTTAGAGCCTGTGCTAGCCCTCATGCTTTCAGGCTAGCCTGTGGTCACTCCTCTTTAAATTTATCTGCTGAAAAGCCAGTCATGGTGGTGCGTGCCTTTTAGTTTCAGCACCAGGGAGCATGTGGCAGTCGGATCTCTGTGTTCAGTGCCACCCTGGTCCACAGAGCGAGTGGACCTAGAGCCAAGTAGAAGTGTCTGATGGACGTGGAAGTGCTTTGCGCAAGTGTGGTCATCCTGCTGATTAATATGCACAAACTTCCCAGAAGTTCTTGGCTACTTGTCTTCCAGGACAGTCAGGGCTACATGAAGAAACCCTGTCTCAACAAACAAACAAACAAACAAACAAACAAACAAACATAACTGCTCTAATTCTTCAAATGGTATTTCCAATCCGAATGCAAAGTCACAACCCCAAAGCTGTGTTCCCCGACAAACACCAGAACACAGCTATGTGGACACCTTGATTTTCAGCAGGCTGTTCCAGAACATTAGTTGTGAGGCCGAAGGTTTGCATAACTTAGCTATAGCAAGACAGCGATGCAAATGTCAGCTCTGGGCTAAATGTGAGACTTGGGGTTATATTGCCAGTGTGGCTTTTTTTCTGTAAAGGATTTTCCTTTTTATAAATCTTTAAAGTGTATAAAGCATTGAGCAACAAAACCCAAAACACTGACAAGTACCAATGTGACCACACGATGGCAGCAAAGTACAGTTAAAGGCTGCCGGAGGCGCGGCTCTGGCTTCTCAGGAGCATAGCCACAAATTCCCAGTGTTTTCTGGGAAGTTCGTGCATATTAGTCAGCAGGATGACCACACTTCCGAACACACTTCCGCAAAGCACTTCCACGTCCATCAGACACTTCCTCCTCTGCTCTAGGTCACTTTTGTGAGTCCTGCAGTGTTAGAGCCTTCTGTAAGATAGGAACCCCAGTGTTACTCCAGGTACCAGGAGACCCCTGGGAGGCCCATGGCAAGGCAAAAATTACACATACATACATACATACATACAGAGAGAGAGAGAGAGAGAGAGAGAGAGAGAGAGAGATCACATCCCTCTATTACAGAAAGTTTTAAATAGAAAATAAACAAACAAACAAATAAATACATAAATACATAAATAAATGGAATATGCTCAGAAGAAACCTAATTCAACCTTGGGGTGACATTTGTATTGCTGTATGCCTATAGCTACCCGGTATGTAAACCTTCTGTCTCACAGGCCATGTTCTGAAGCAGTCTACTCAAAAATCAAGGAATCCACGGGGCTGTGTTCTCCAGGTGTTTGTGAGGGAACACAGCTTTGGAAAAGGTGTTTGACACTTGACTAGTATGTACCACTCAATTCTTTGCTTCCATCTTCACAGATAACCCTTCCATGTGTCTCTTCAAAAAGGTTCTTAATTTGACTTAGCATCTACCCAAATCTGCAGGAATGGTCTTACCCGGGGAGGGACATCTTCAAAGATCCTTTCCCAAGAATACCACATTCATGAGAGTCTGGGACTAGTATATGGACATTGGATATAATGTTTCAGGGTCTACCATACAACATTCCCATGACCCTCCTTCCTCCTGCCGGTGGGAAGTCCATAGATATGCACAGTACATCACCCCGACCCATCCCCTTCTCAAGCTGCCTCGTGTAGTAAGTTCTGATTTGGACTCCAGTCTGATAACCTTCCTGCTGTATTCATGTGTGGGTTTTCCTTAGGGTTGATCTCACATATAAAATTCGGCAGTTAGACAAGCCAGCTGTCACAAAATCAAAAGGGCACTGGAGCCAAAGGGAATAGTAAATGTGACTGCTTCAGTGAAGTCCCTTTCACCTGATGATGACTGCCAGCTGTCATACTGCCTGAGCTCTCTCTTGTTGGTCGCATTAAACCCTTGCCTTGTGTCAGACATTGCCCTGGATTGTAGGGATGCAATGATGGCCAAGAGACACCTCTTGGGGAACCCCGTCTCGGTCAGACAGTCAGAGCCGTGATCTAGTGTTCAAGGGCTAAGGAAAGGACAGGAAGGTGGAAGAAGCCCTCCACAGAGCTGCAGGTCCTCAGTGCAAGAGTAAGTATTATTAGAGCCACACGGGAGATGCAGAAAAGTGACAATGTTTAAAGATGCTCCAGTGGGAAACAGAGAAGAAATAGGTATCTCAGAATAAACAATGCCACTAAAGGGCAGCTAAGCAAGGCTCAGGGAAAGATGTGGTCCAGAATCCACGTAAAAGTCAGGGGTTGGGCTGGAGAGATGGCTCAGCGGGTTAAGAGCACTGACTGCTCTTCCAAAGGTCATGAGTTCGAATCCCAGCATCCACATGGTGGCTCACAACCATCCATAAAGAGATCTGACACCTACAGTGTACTTACATATAATAAATAAATAAATATTTAAAAAAAAAAAAAGTCAGGGGTTGAGAAACCGAGGTAAGTTTACCACAGGGCACACTTGTATCCTTTAAAATGTGGTAGTTACCCGAGGTCACGTGATGAGACAGTGACAGAATGAAGATTTGAGCTCAGGTCTGCCTGACTCGAAGCCATGAATACTAGGGAGAAACAAATGCACTTGGAAGTGAGTTGGGACTTTGCTTTGGAAAGTGTGCTAACTCATGTTAGTAATTTAGAAGTAATCATTGTGCATAAACAGTGATTGGAGAGAGGCAAGATATAAGATGTAAGAAGATTAGAGGTCTTAGAACAATGTTTAAGATTTGCTTATGATAATGTTTAAGCAAGGATTCTAACTTGGTCACTGGGCTGTGCCTGTGACCATTGTGCAGAGGCCCTGGGTCTAGAGGTTACTGCATAAATTTCTATACATAAATGGCTGTAAAAGAAAAAAAGAGAACGACAATATGATTTACAGGCTTGGAAGACAGAGTGAATCACGCCAATATCCCTTGTTTACAGTAGAGGACATCATAGCTGCTGCAGATTTACACGACAGATTTGAGCTGTTCGTGAAAATACAAGTATTTTTGGAGCAATTTACTGAAAGATGTATGTAGTTAGTCATCTGCACACAACGGGGTACAGCGAGCAAGTATTCAGGGCACATCTGCGTCACACATTTATCAAAGAGCCTTCAGTTATAGGTAAGTATTAATTGATGAAGTTTCCAGAAACGAAGAAACAAAGGAAAAGGGATAAGAGACAAGAAAGGAAGCTAACACAGTTCACCATGTGTCACAAGTTAGGAACTCTACAGTCACCTCTGGTCTCTTGGCCCAAGTAAGTACTGAACACAGTTTCTCAAAAACACACTCGTTTTCTACATCGTGACGTAGAACACATTCCACACTGTAAGAATCTGGTAACAAGGTTGAGACCTGTGTCTTCGCAGCACCACACTGTCCACTGTACATCTAGTGAGAAGCAGGTCCCCAAACTTCAGTGTCCTGGAAAACATGGTCTTTATGGTACCTTTTGAATAATGCTTGTAGTTTGACCTTACTGTAATCTGGACAGTACAGATAATCATAGCACTGCATGTGGGAAAGAAAGGAAAATGGCGCTCAGTCTTGGCAGCTCCCTTCTTAATAACCAATCTAAACCGGATTCTTTCTTTGGAATTCAGTTTTGGAGCACAAACAAATCAAATAATTGATGTAAGAATGGTGGGGGGCAGGGAGGCATGGCAGGGAGATCCACTCATTCATAGCTCCCGAGATACCATTATCCTCCAGATGTTTCATGGTGTCTCCACACCTTCCATTTTTACTTCTACCATTGGACAAAAATAATAGCATGTAGCTTATTAATTACACACAAGAATCTTCCATTAAGATTCTGGCTCTGAAGCCTCTGCCATTGTTAACATGGTTAACTGGCTTTAGGTGTCAAATGTGAAAACCCTGTCTCCCGGAGAGCCAACCACTCCGTGAAACTGTTTCTTTCTGTGCTCAAGCAGAGACTGAGGTATTCCGGAAAGTCACTCTTTCTGCAAACATCATGGCCTGTGAAATCTGCTCAAAAAAAGAGCTGATCATATGCCTGTTATCCCAAAATAGCACCTTCCTCCATTATGCTGAGATTCAGCGCAAAACTGACTCACGCAGCTCCGGGCCGCCTGCCAGGGCGGTGGAGAGCAGAGAGCTTCCTTAACAGTCCTGAGGAGCTCGCTCGGTCAGCCCCAAAAGGGCCTGCTCTGCCAGGGTCTGGCTTCCTTGCCCAACAGAGCCAGCCAAAGTTCAGTTTCATCTTACAATAAGGTGGGAAATGTATTGAGGTATCTGGCTTCATTAAAGACGCTATCATGTTGAAGGTCTGTTTGAGCTCCCTTGTTTCCCACGCACCAGTCTTAAAGCTGATGCAGCTCCTGCCCTTCTGTATGTGCTCTACCAATGCCAACGCTGCCTTTTGAGCAGCTACTTCTTCCACACCCAAAGGCGGACCACCCCCTTTCTGACCACAGCTGTAGTACGAATCTGGGCATCCCATGTTGTAAGCTCTCCCAGTGCCCACAGCTCCCAGGGTCTCAGAAGCCCCTTCCCCTCCCAGGAAAGTTCTGAATCCAGTGGACCCAGAATGATTTTAAAAACACTGTAGTTGTAATATATGGTTCTAGCTCTGGACATTCACAAGCTACTCGATGTGACTAGGATAAGTGGCAGAAAGTTTTAAGAGCAAATTATTGAATGGATGGGGTAGGTATCCAAAGTTCCTCATGAACATTCAGTGCTAGTGGAGATCCTGGTAGATGATGGATTCAATCACAAACATGGCTCCGGTTCCCTGCTTCCTTGTTCTAAATTCTTCTTTTAAAAGAGTTAGGCTGGGCACTAACTTAATCCCAGCACTCGGGAAGCAGAAGCAGGTAGATGTCTGTGAGTTCTAGGTCAGCCAGATCTACATAGTGAGTTGAACAGCCAGTACTACAAAGAAAGACCCTATCTCAAAACAAACAAACAAACAAACAAACAAACAAACAGAAAACAAAACAAGACAAAAAACCCCTAATTAACATGAGCTCTTTCATGTCAACTTTCTCTAAATGATTCTGGGTCTGAGTTCCCAGAATCTTCACCTTACAAACCTTTGCTTTGAGAGGAACGTGCACAATGAAAGGCCCATAATCAAGTTGCATGCGTGTGCCTCTACTGTTGTCTAAGGGTGAGCATGGAAGTGGTTAACGAGAAAACAAAGAGCCGTTAAAACAGATCCTTAAAAATACAGGAAGTGGAACCTGAGATGTGAAGGCAGCAAATGGCAAAATGGCAGACAGGGTCAAGCTGCAGCTCTGGGGATGAGGATTAATATTAAAGGACCGGGTACTTGATCCTGGGCCAGTGAGGGTCTGGAGCAATGGATGGAGGCCTGTACTCCTGAGCCTTTCTCTACATGTGTCGATCAGACGTAAGAAGAACACCTTTGGAAGGTGCTCCTTTTTCATAAGGTAAGATCTCAGGTGTACGTATGGAACACATATGTGAACTGACCTTAGACAGAACCTTGGGGAGAGTGATACATTATCCTGTAATTGAAAACAAAATCAAAATCCACAGACAACATATCTAAAGTGGATTCTTTTTCATTACATGATTGGCCATGAAGTGTTCATTTTCTGGGTTGTTGATGTCTGTGATCTTTTGGATGAGAGCAATCTTGAAATCACTAGAACTGATAGAACAGGTTGCCCTCTATGAATGGACCTTTGCCTTATCAGATAAAAGACGCAATAAAACAAATGGCCAATGAACAAGCTTCTCTGAGAAACATTAGCTTTTCCTGGACCTGCAGCCCATGAAAACAGGCAGTAGTTGAGCACATTTGGTGATAACCACACTCCAGAATCACAGAATCCAGCTTCTTACAATCCAGATAAATCGCCTCCTGGTTCTGTTCATCTGGAGGACCCCGGCTCATGATTCCGTTTGTAACATTCATTAGAAACTGGCTCTACCTTTTTCGTCATGCACCAAACACCCAGCTTGGATGTACAGCAAATAAATGGGGCAAGAGTTGTGAAATGCAGATAACCGGGGCACGAGGCCATTCAGAATTTACCCTGTGAAAAGCCCACACCGCTGTGTGTTAGCCGTAGCTGTCGGCCAGCATACCAGTCTCTCCCTCTCACATCTCCTCATGCTACTTCATCGTGTTGGACTAGAGACAAAAGGTACAATGACCAAGCAGGCCTTTTCCTTCTTCTCCCAGTCTCTCTACCCTGATGTGTCCCTGAAGTAAGGGCTGTATCTAGACATCACTAATGGAAGATCACAGGGAGGGGAGTGGGCTGTTCCTGTTGAGCATGGCCTTGGAGCCATGAAGCTAAGAGCAGTTTCATCATCCTGCCTTTAGTGGTGATTACATAGACTAGTCAGACACATGGGGGGACCCTTGCACTTTGATGACCCCTCTGAAATAAACAATTCTACCTTCCTATCATACGACCTAAAATCAAACCTCAAAGGGGGTACAAAGATTAGCCTGTCCGTGGTGCTTGCATTGCACATGAAGAAATCACATCTTTAAGATAAGAAGCATCCATTGTGTACTTCACAATAACCACTAACAGGTGTGTAAACCTAAATGTGATGAATGCCATGCCCTTAAGTCCCTAAGACACAGAGATTAAAGCACGGGATGCTTTTACACCACTCCACCAGGTCTGCCCTACTTCTATACAATAGACAAGTCCCTAAACTTGAACGCACAGTTATTTTGGTAGCCCTCCTTCCATTCGAAAATGGGTCACTTCTTGTCAATGAAAGCAAAGAGTTTAAATTGTCAGCATTCTCCATTCAAACAGTAATTCTCTTCACCTTACCACATATAGGAAATAAAATACATTCAAATGCCTAAGGCGGAATTTTAAGGCCTTAGAGCTTAACTCTAGCTCAGTTGTACTCAACCCTCCTAATCCCCTCACCCTTTAATACAATTCCTTATGTTGTGGTGACCCCCAACCACACAATTATTTCATTGCTACTTTATAACTCTAACTTTGTTTCCCTCATGAATCATAACGTACATATCTTATATGCAAAAGAATCATGACCCACGGGCTGAGAACCGCTGCTCTAGCCACATGAACTTGATGACCACCTACTATGCACTGAGGATCGTGTGTGTGCTGCTTCAGATATGAATTTCCTGTCCAACTCAACTTCCAGAGGATTGCAGATGCAGAAAAATCTGGCTGGCCTCCCAATGTCATGGAAAAATCTGAACCAGAGGCACTTAACCATGTTACCATCTCTCTTATAGAAATGGTTAGTGAGTGAATGAATACTTATTTTAAAAAGCTACAGTATGAAAAATCTGCTTCACAACAATGAAGAGCTTGTACAACCAGCAGGAGATGTACAGATAAACTAACTGGCATATCTAAATAATGAATTCAAACTAAGCGATGAAAAGAAGATCTATTGTAGACAGAAGGAAGAAAACCTACTGTACTACTAAATGTGGGAAACAGAGTCAGACCTGAGCTTGATCTCGGGAACCTACGTGGAGAAGGAGAACTGACTTCTGCATAGTGTCCTCTGACCTCCAAGTGAGGCTCACACATACGTGTGCACACAAAATAAAATAAAATGGTTCTGTTGTTTTTGTTGAAGTTCAGATAACCTTCTTTTTTAAATCACCAAACAAACCAGGTGGTTGAGGAAATGCAGTGAGTGAGGACTGTGTATTAACAAACTCTTAGGAGAACAATGTTTCTTATATTTTTGGTTGTGAGCCTAGCCTTTAACGGCTGAGCCATCTCTCCATCCTGAGACCGGTGTTTCTTACTAGCACTTTAATACAGCCAATTAGCTCCTCAAAAACACAGAACAAAACAAAAGAAACACAGAAGAATCAATATTGCCTTCCGGTTAAGAAAATGAACCACAAATAGAAAACAGCCTTTTGTCTTATAATTGGTAAGATAGCTTTTTGTCAACTATCCCATTTCTTCTTACCATAGGCAAGGGATAAACACTACCCAGGCTGCCAGTCTACCACTGACTCTAAACCTTGCACATTTCCCAACTCTAGCTACCCAGTGAAAAGACTGAGTAGAAAAGTATAGGAGACAAGTTCTGGGTGATATCAGAGCTGAGTGATGCCCCAGGTCCAGTGCTTCATTTGCAGTCTCTGATAAAATTATTATTATTATTATTATTAATGGTAATAATAATAATATAACAATTTTAATAGAACTTGGAAATCTCAATCAAATCTATCAGATATCTCCTTTAAGAACATTTCATGTCCTGGGAGAAATGCTTATAATTTAGTACGAACTTTGAAAAATAGATAAAGAACACGTCATTCTCAAGTCTGTTAGGCATCAGGGGAGGGGACATTAGCATATCAGCATACAATCACCACTATGTCCTTTCTGATTTTGATATCATAAATGATTTGAGGTTTCTTTATTCCTGACTTTACTTTTCCATTTTGAAACACAAGCGTGAAGTGTTGTGCTCTGCATAAGAAAAATAATTATTTTTCAACTATGCATGATGGCTCATGCCTGTAATCCCGACACTCAAGAGACTGAGCCACAAAAATTACTACGAGCCTAAGGCCATTCTGGCCTACAGAGAGAAACTTTGGAGAGGAGTGAGAGAGAAATAGAGAGACAGAGACAGAGAAAGAGGGTTTTTATAAATAGACACAAGGTTCTGACCATTACTGTGCAGGCAGTGATACTTGAGCATTCGGTCCCTGTATGCTGTGATCTTAGATTCAGGCAGCTAAACCTGCACAGGGGATTCTATAGCAGGATAGAAACATGATCTCGCCAGATTTACCTAAATGCTGCTACATTTTGGCGCTGTTGGAGATGAAGCTGGACTGGACCTGGAGAGAGGCTGGGATGGAGAACGTGGAAGAGGAGATTTGGCCATATATCACAGCGGAAGCCTTAGTGCTGACAGGGATAGAATGGAGGTCAGTAAAGAATGAGCAATGAGGCACGCGGTTCATGAAGTTACCTGTCACTACAGCTGCAAAGGTTCAAACCCCAAGGATGTCTACCTAATAATAACCACGCTGCTGTCTTTCACCAAACTAGGAGCACGGGCCTGGATGAAAGTGGACACTATCATCTGGGGTGAGCTTTTTCTACAGTCTCAAAACACTAATTTGCTATGGAAGCTAAACTATAAGGGTGTGCTTCTATTAAATGGGACTGAGGTTGTGGCTCAATGGTAGAACATGTGCCTAATGTATGAAGCCCTCGGCTCCATGCATAGCATTGAAAAGAAGTAGCCATGTTCTTATTACAGGTGGGTAATGTTGATAGCAAAAGAGAAGCATCAAGGTCTCTGGAAACACAGGATTGTGGCAGCCATATTTGAAAATGGCAATATTGTGCTTTCATCGCAATAGATATCCTTGTCCTCTACAGCAAGGAAAAATACGTTTGATACATTGCCTTAAGAAAAGAATCCTAACTGCAAGAGACCAATACCAAATAATAACCAAGGACAGTATTGTGTCTAAATAGAAGTTACAATGTGCCAGGAGATGTTCTAACATGTGAATAAGTAAGCAAATTCAATCTTCACAAACTCTGCCATCAGTAGGAATTGTTATTTTCCTTCATCCTCCCCCATTTATATACCAAAGCTCAGGAAGGTTAAGTCTTACCCAAAGTGACATAGCTAAGAAACAGTAGACAGGAGATTTGAAGTCAAGCCCTTAGGCTCTGCATTCTGCACCGAAACCTTCTACTGTGTTGTAAGGGCGAGCAAGAATACATGTAAGTATACATATTTTCAGTTTGCGGTGGTTGCTCTTACTCCTTAATACCCCAGAGGTTGGACAGTGATGGTAGATTTGCAATCATCAGCTTTCTGTTTACTTTTTGTACCCATGAACTCCATGACAGGCCTGTCTCCATCACGTAATCAATAATGTCCATGCCACCTGTCCAATCTTCATGACCCTGGAATTCAAATTGCCTTTGGAAATCTACCTCTTTCACCCAAATTGTCATCTGGAGAGAAAGAACAAGGCTCTGGGGAGTCGATAGGAAACTGAGGAGAAGTGGGTCACCATATGTGGAGTGCTGTAGGGATTTGATTTTAGCTTTCTTATCAGTGCAGAGTGAGTAAGCTCATATTATTCCCACCTGCAAAGGAACAGCCTTTGTGAACTACATTTTCATCGGATAGACACACACATCCACTTTCTATAAGAATGCTCAGCCCATCTGCTCCCATTTAAAAATATAAATTGAAAAGCCTCCCACACTGCCTTGGTTTGTAAAATGTCTATCACCAACTCCTCATTCCAGCAGTCTTCTCAGATGATGATTTATTTCCTTTCTCTTAATAATCTTCACTGGTTCTCCTCCAGTACATGCTCCTCACTACAGTTTTGTAGATACTGATCTTGAGAGTGCTAGGCTTCAGCCAAGGGTGTGGCTCAGAGGTGGAACATTTACTTGGTGTCCTTGAACTCAGTGCTAATTGAGAAAAATAAAGCAAAGGGTCTCATAATTATTTCCATCTATGACATGTCTTCATTTTGATTACAAGTTGCTGCTTTTTAGAAAAGGAAATGTCTCGGGCCAATATCGAGTCTGTTTCTGACAAGAGAGTTAGACCCTTTATCTCTTCTCAGTGGGAAAGACTTGATAATACCAACCACAAAAAGCAATTTGTAATATGTACAAAAAGGAAGTACACACACACACACACACACACACACACACACTTGTGCATAATTTTTGAGGTATCGTCACAGCAACATATTAATTTGCATTGCCCTAACAGTGGATAAGAGTTCCCATATGTCTTAGTTAGGGTTTTTATTGCTGTGAACAGACACCATGACCAAGGCAACTCTTATAAAGGAAAACATCTAATTGAATACAGTTCAGAGGTTTAGTCTTCTATCATCATGGCGAGAAGCATGGAGGCATGCAGGTGGACAAGGTGCTGAAGAGGAGCTGAGAGTTCTACAACTTGATTTGAAGGAAGCCAGGAGGAGACTCTCTCATTCTTGGTATAGCTTGAGCTTAGGAAACTTCAAACTCCCAACACTGACACACTTCCTTCCCCAAGGCGACACCTACTCTAACAAGGCCACAAGTACTCTAACAAGGCCATGTCTCCTAATTGTGCCACTCCCCGTGGGCTAAACACTCAAATACATGAGTCTATGGGGGCCAAACCTATTCAAACCACCACATCATATCCATGTCAACCCTGGTTAAGTTCCAATTTTTTTCTCTTCAGTAGCCATTCTAACTGGTGAGATAAGAACTCACTGGTTTTGATTTGAGCATTGCATATTAAACACATGTACCAACTTATTTTGCACTGTATCCTAGAAGTGCATGCAAAGATTCCAATTATAATTTTAAAAGCATTAAATGAAAATGAGAAATAAGTAAGTATTCAGGGATTAACCTTGAAAAAAAGACTCAAAGAAAGAAAGATTAAACTGGACAGCCAACTTCTATGTCCTTGTGCCAATACATCTACCGTGGCATGTAAGCATGCTTCATGGCATCTTTAACAGATGCGTGAGGTCCTTGGTAGTAGAGCAACTTCTCTCTCTCTTTCTAGAAATATCTCCTAAGCTGGGTGTATTCACCACCTACCTTGTGGATGATGTTCTGGGAACCCTTTGGTCATTAAATAGCCCAAAGATGACTGTCCACTCATTCATTCATTTATGCATCCACTCACTCGTTCAGAAATTTGACTTGACATGTGGGTACTCTCACAAAGGACAGAAATAACAGACATGGCCAAAGAATCTTACAGTCTAGGGATAGAGGAACAGTGGCGGTGAAGCTCCCAGTTTTCAATTCAGTGTTTTTGCCTTCCTTTCTCAAGAATCTAAAGCATTCAGTGATGTAGCCTTCCTGGGTATTTTCTTATTAACTTTTTGTAAGGTGCTTCTAAGAAGAATTATATAAAGAACCATTTAAGATTCCAAACTATGTTTCCTTCTAGCAGCATAGGTGTCTCCCTAAGTACAGGCATTTGTCCCCTGTCAAGACAGTTGGCTTTTGTTACTACAAATGATGTTCTTTGTTTTAAAATAAATAGAAGTAAAGACCAGGACAGTCTCCAGTTTCCCATAAATCCCAGCACAAGGATGTCTAGAAAACAACTGGTGATTGCCTATCAGGAAAATGTATCATGATATTCAAATGCTGTGTCTTAGGATGTGCTCCAAGCCAGTTTCAACTTGAAGTATTATTCTT
Source organism: Apodemus sylvaticus (assembly GCF_947179515.1). Taxonomy (NCBI): domain Eukaryota; kingdom Metazoa; phylum Chordata; class Mammalia; order Rodentia; family Muridae; genus Apodemus; species Apodemus sylvaticus. The sequence continues at coordinate 71,958,261 of NC_067486.1, read as the reverse complement.
TTCAAATATGCATCTCAATAAATATTTTGAAATGAAACTAATTTGCTCTGGCATTTAATTTAATGTAGGTTTGTTTGATTAATATATATATATATATATATATATATATATATATATATATATATATATAGTGTTACATTTTATATAGATTTTAAACAAAATAGGTATGTATGAAATTTTCATTAAATGTCTAACATTCATAATGGGAGAAATATTGAATACAGTGTATTTAGTAAAAGGGACTGGTGTCTATTAGATTAGTTGGCATATACATATATTGTCATGAATCATTATAGAATGGCCAAAAAACATAAAGTTTTTCTTAGTGAATACAAGCAATGGAAAATTACTTAATCCAAAATATAATAAAATATAAACCTCAATATATCTTTTTTCACATTTTATAATAGCAAATTTATTATCTAAGAGTTTACTATACAATTTTTAATTAGCTATTTGTTTTATTTACATTTCAAATGTTATCCCCTTTCCTTGCTACCCCTCTGAAAATCCCTTTTCCCATCTCCCTTCTCCCTGCTTACCACCCCCCTCCGACTTTCCTGACCTGGCATTCCTTTACACTGGGGCATAGTCCTTCACAGGACCAATGGCTTCTTATCTCAGTGATGTCTGACAAGGCCATACTCTGCTATATATGTATCTGTACATATGTATCTGGAGCCATGGGTCCCTCCATGTGTACTTTTTGGTTGATGGGTTAGTCCCTGGGAGCTCTGGAGGTACTAGGTGGTACATATTATTGTTCCTTCCGAAGGGCTGCAAACCTCTTCAGCTCCTTGGGTCCTTTCTCTAGCTGCTCCATTGGAGACCCTATGCTCAGTCCATTGGTTGGCTGTGAGCCATGGGTATTTTGTTCTAAGAAGGACCAAAGTATCCACACTTTGGTCTTCCTTCTTCTTGAGCTTCATGAATTGTATCTTGGGTATTCCAAGCTTTTGCACTAATATCCACTTATTAGCGACTGCATACTATGTGTCTTCTTTTGTCATTGGGTTACCTCACTCAGGATGGTATTTTCTCTTTAAAACTCCAGAAAACAGTGTGTATCAGAATGTAAAAAATATGAATTCAATTCATCTGATGTCCTAAAATATCTACTCGTCTGACGATAGAATGCCTAAGTTTTGTCATGCCATCTTTAATTGGGACCCTTTTCCTCCTCCTGACACATTCACTGACACTGCTCTTTCACAGCATGCTGTCTGGTTCACACATCCCTCACCTATCCACTTGGATTTCATCATTTGACCATTAGGACACACCTGGGGAAGGCCCTCTTGCACCCTGCCTATCCTGACACCTAGCACATTGTAGCTTGTCTTTTGCTACTCTATGGGTTCTTCTTTCTTCCACCTTTCTCCGCCCCTTTTATTCTACCCTTTCAACCTCCTAACACTAGATAAAAGAAAAGAAGAATAGAGGGGAAAGAGATCCTTAAATAAAGTCAGAGGTCGGAAAGTGGGCAACATTATATTTAGGCTGCAAGTTTGATCTTTGCTGTCAGGGTATCTAATTTCTTCTCATTGTTTCTTTTTTGTACATGACTACTATTTAACAAACCATAACCACCTACAAATAACAAACAAACAACAACAACCCACCAACCTCTCAGGGCTTTAGCATTTATATGCCATCTGAAAAGTTCCTAGAATTCCAAACATCACACAATCACAGAAACTATCTGTAGCTATCAAAATCACACCCTTGATAGTCAGCTACTGTAGATAGTCTGAAGGAGCCCCATATCCCACACCTGAGATGAAAACAAAAACACATTCCCATAATATTTCTGTGTTTTTCAAAGAAATCAAAACTTCAAAGTTGTCACTACATCACACATTTTGTTTTAATTGTAATTTCACTTCCCCAAGAGGTAACTAACCAAGCTCTTTGGAAGCCGTCAACATGGCTGTCACCATTTAATCTATGCTGCCCATGTCTAACACACTCTGGTGACACATGGTTTGTATGTAAAGAACAGTTTATGGGAAGAGTAAAATTTTTCTAGGCTGAACATATTTTTCTCAATAAACACGTATTTCTTTTGCAAGTCAAAAAAAATGAATGTTGTATGTTCTGCTCCTGCCTTAGAGAAGTTCTTTAAAATGTAAATGAAAACATTTTAGACGACTTCAGAGTTTTTCATCTTTCAGAACCCAAATGGCATGATGGCTTCTTAATCCATCTAAATTGAAAATTTCCCCCACATCTTTCAGAATTTAGATGGCTTGGTGAATTCTTAATCCATCAATGTAATGAGCACATTTACCTCTAAAATATCATTATGTTGAATTAGCTAAAAAAAATGTGAACAGATTTGAAAATGCCAAAACTATGAGGCCTTCTTCTCGTGGGGAATTCAAATATCCTGCTGGATCAATGTTGTGTTCATTGAGAATACTTTTACAATTTTGTATTCATTCAGGAGTTATGAGAAAAGCAAATGGTGCTAGTTTAGTGAAATAGGGTTCAAACTCTTGACTATTAGACAATTAGCTGTAACATCTATTGAGTTCAACACAATTTATCTTTGCATTAGGCTCTGCGAACTTATTTCAGAATTTCTGAAATTATCACAAATTTACAAATAGCTCTTGGCTTTTAAAAATAATTACGGTTATATATTTAGTCTCTGCAAAGCTATTTTTAGATATTTAGCAGACCTTCCATAAACTAGTTAGGTAGATTTTTAAAAAACCTCTATCGAAAGTACAAACTGTAAATAAAAATGATAGTCATTGGCCAATAAGGGGGGAGCATTCTCTTTTTCTGGGTTTTTAACTCTATCAAGCCTCATCTATTGCTATTTCTTGCCTACTTTTCCCTAGGATGATACACAATTTCACCAACTATTGGCTGACCTCTGACAATATGAAGCCTTCCTTTAACTGGGTGCTATGGAGTCCAGTTAGTTTTCAATCCTAAAGGTCTGGGGCTAGAAAATAATGAAGATGCCCAGTTGTTATGGCTGGTGACAAGATGGAGCAGGAAGGGCTTCCAGAGGTGGTGTGAGGAAAAGAAAGCTTTGGAAGACACTCACTGAGAATCAGTAAAAACCTAAGGAAGCTGATCAACTCTCTCCTTGACTACTGAGCTCTGCACTCTGCCATATTTCCCAGTAGAGCCCACTGGTCACATTCTCATTCCCCAACCTCAGCACAAATATGGACAGCACTTCACACTCCTGACTCTACAGTTTCCTCACTCTGTTGCACCCTGCCTCTCCCCTCAGCATAGGTAGCCTGGCCTAGATGTTATTTGATTCACTGCCCAGTCATTCCAAAGCCAGCCCGTCTCTCATAGTCTCATTTATTCCCTAGAATTAGTTCTTTTTTTTTTTAATTTTTATTTATTTATTGAAAAGTGAAGTAAATGGAAGTAAAAACACTTTATGATAAAATTAAAGATTTACATGGAAAATATTTCAGATAAACACGTTAAAATTGACAATTTTTATGGAAAATTAAGGAGTAAAGTGATAGACATGTAAAACATTGCTAAATTAATTGAAATATAGGATAGAAACATTTTATGATAGAATTGAAGATTTACATGGAAATTATTTTTGATAAAAATGTAGAAAAATGTAGAAAAACGTTAGAATTGAAGATTAGCATGAAAATTTTTATATAGATATAATAGTAGGCATAAATTTATTCCTAAGTTGATTAAAAGTGGAATTATAAACATTTTCTGATAAATTGGAAGATTTACATGGAAAATATTTCTGATAAAATTGTAGAAATATATAGAAAAATATGTTAAAATCAAAGATTATCATGGAAATTATATAGATAAAATGATAGGCATTAAGATAATTCTAAGTTGATTGAAGGTGGAATTATAAACATTTTCAGATAACATTGAAGATTTACATGGAAAATATTTCTGGTAAAATCCAAGAAAAATAGACAAACACGTTAAAGTTGACTATTTCATGGAAATTTTTACATAAAAATTGTAGATATAAAAAACTTTAAATTAATTGAAGGTGGAATTAGAAACATTTGTGATAAAATCAAAGATTTCCATTGAAAACATTTCTGATAAAATAGAGGAAGTATATAGAAAGACATGTTAAAATTGAAAATTATCATGAAAAATAATGCAGATAAAATGGTAGACATAAAAAATTACTAAATTAATTAAAAGGGGAATTACAAACATTTTCTGATAAAATTGAAGATTTACAAGAGAGATATTTCAATAGTCTATGTCTTTTTATTGGGGAGTTGAGTCCATTGTTAAGAGATATGAGGAAATAGTGCTTGTTGCTTCCTGTTATTTTTGATATTATTTTTATGCTTGTGTGGGTATCTTCTTTTGGATTTGTTGGAAGAAGATTACTTTCTTGCTTTTTCTAGGGTGTAGTTTCCTTTCTTGTGTTGGCATTTTCCATCAATTATCCTTTGTAGGGCTGGATTTGTGGACAGATATTTTGTAAATTTGGTTTTATCATGGAATATTTTGGTTTATCCATCTATGATGATTGAGAGTTTTGCTGGGTATAGTAGCCTAGGCTGGCATTTGTGTTTTCTTAGGGACTGTATGAGGTCTGCCCAGGATCTTCTAGCTTTCATCGTCTCTGGTGAGAAGTCTGGTGTGATTCTGAAAGGTCTGCCTTTATAAGTTACTGGACCTTTTTCCCTTACTGCTTTTAATATTCTTTCTTTGTTTAGTGAATTTGGTGTTTTGATTATTATGTGCCGGGAGGAGTTTCTGTTCTGGTCCAGTCTGTTTGGAGTTCTGAAGGCTTCTTGTATGTTCATGGGCATCTCTTTCTCTAGGTTAGGGAAGTTTTCTTCTATAATTTTGTTGAAGATATTTACTAGGCCTTTAAGATGTAAATGCTCCCTCTCCTCTATACCTATAATCCTTAGGTTTGGTCTTCTCATTGTGTCCTGGAATTCCTGGATGTTTTGAGTTGCCAGCTTTATTCATTTTGCATTTTCTTTGACTGTTGAGTCAATGTTTTCAATGGTATCTTCAGTACCTGAGATTCTCTCTTTTATCTCCTGTATTCTGTTGCTGATGCTTGCATCTATGACTCCTGAGTTCTTTCCAAGGTTTTCTATCTCCAGTGATGTCTCACTTTGTGATTTTTTTTTATTGTTTCTACTTCCAGTTTTAGATCTTGGATGGTTTTGTTCAGTTCCTTCACTTGATTGCTTGTGTTTTCCTGTAATTCTTTAAGGGATTTTTGTGTTCTTTAAGGGCTTCTGCCTGTTGACCCATGATCTCCTGTATTTCTTTAAGGAAGTTATTTAAGTCTTTCTTGAAGCCCTCTATCAGCATCATGAGATATGATTTTAAATCCAACTCTTGCTTTTCTGGTGTGTTGGGTTATCCGGGACTTGCTGTGGTGGGAGAACTGGGATCTGATGTTACCATGTGGTCTTGGTTTCTGTTGGTAGGGTTCTTGTGCTTGCCTTTCGCCATCTGTTGCTAGTTGGTATTGTTGTCTCTGGCTGGAGTTTGTTCCTCTTGTGGGCCTGTAAGTCTGTGTCCTTCCTTCTCTGAGCTCAAAAGTGAAAGCATTCTGGGAGATCTCTCTCTCTCCTGGTGGGCTATGCACAGAAGACTGTGGAGTTTCCCGGCTCCCCAGTGCAAATGGCAGAGGGCGGGAAGACTTCTGTCCCAGCTGCTCCACTGATCTTAGGCCCTGTGTGCTCTTAGCTAGGTATCCTCCAGAGAGAAGGTGGAGATTTCACCTCTGCACTCAAAAGTGAAAGCACTGCTGGGAGATCACTCCTTCCTGGCAGGCTATGCACAGAAGGCTGTGGAGTCTCCCAGCTCCCTGGTGCAAATGGCAGTGGGAAAACTTCTCTTCCAGCTGCTCCACTGATCACAGAATGTTGCGGGGTCTCCCAACTCCCTGGTGCAAATGGCAGAGGGAAGACTTCCATCCCAGCTGCTCCACTGATCTTAGGCCCTGTGTGCTCCTAGCTGGGTCCCCTCCAGAGAGAAGGTGAAGATCTCACCTCTGTGCTCAAAAGTGAAAGCGCTGCTGTTGGGAGATCACTCTTTCCTGGAGGGCTATGCACAGAAGGATGTGGAATCTCCCGGCTCCCTGATGCAAATGGCTGCAGGAAGACTTCCCTCCCAGCTGCTCCACTGATCAAAGAAGGCTCCTAGGGTTAGTTCTTTATCAGGTAAGCTCTTGTTTGTTTCTCCCACTTCCAAATCTTTATTTTCCATATTTGATACTTCATTTGTTAACTGATTATAGCCTGCCTCAAATAACCTATGCTTAAAGTTTCCCTGTGTCGAGTCTTTGCTCAATCTGACTCTCATCTTGCTTCTCTTGTTCTCAATAGGACCTAGTGGAATATGGAAATGCTGAAGGCACACAAGCTATCAAGCAGTAATCACTCACTGTTCTGTATTATTGTTATTGATAATAATTTATGTTTCTAGATAGTTTTAAAATATATGCTTACTTTTATTTTATGTCATGGGTATTTTGCCTGAATGAACGTATGCCTGTGCACCACATGCATGCAGTGCCCACGGAGGTCAGGAGAAAGCTTTATATCCCCAGAATGTTATTAGCCACCAGACAAATGCTAGGAATAAAAGTTGTGTTCTCTGGAAGAGCAGCCAGTGCTCTTATCAGATAAAGCAGCTCTCCAGTCTCTGTTTCTACATGCCATTACACTATGGTTTTCCTTTTCTAAGTCATTGGTTTTGAGGAGATAATTTTGGCAGTGAGTGAGAGTGTCTTTGATTTGCTTCAGTGATTTTTTCTTAGCTTTTCATAAATGGGAAGAAGAACAGTTTGGAAAAAATCAAACTTCGGTATAACATAAAACAGCAGAATAGAAAAAAGACCTACTTTCAAAAATTTCAAATTTTACTCTTTGTGAAATGGATCAAGGAAAGAAAATAAAGCAAACCAAGAGCTCCTGAAGCTTTCAGATACCTTGACCTCATCTTACCCATCACCACACAGCAGCAACCCACCGCCTTCACCATCGGGAGTCATCCCCTACTCTCCTGTACTCAAGCATCCTTTGCTGGATTCCTAGGTAGCCTGTTTTACAGGCATTGAAAAGCTGTGCTCCAGAAGCACCCTTTTATCCTTTTCCTTGGTAATTTAAATCCTAGGGGAACTTGGGTCTAACCACATCTGAAGCTGGTTGAGCTTCTCTGTAGAATAGGGTTCTGCTAATTCAAAAGAAAAAAAAAAACCTCTGAGCTCATAATCCTCTTTAGAGACACAGAGGAAGATCAGACTGCTCAAGTGTGGCGTGGCGTCATGGGATTGAACGACTCAGATGCTCTGAACCCATCTGAAACTATTTGTGGTATCTGGGACTTGCTTTGTTCCACACCCCACTTACCCTTACACTTCCCATGCTCTTTTTCACAGGAAGTATCAGAAATGGCAGAGTTGCCAGTAAGTTAGCCCTTCAAGTCAGTGGGCACTTTCTAAAAATTTCTCAGACTTGTATGTGTGTTCTAGCTTCCTTCCTGTCACTGTGATATACAAACTCTGGCCAAAAGCAACTTGAGGAAAAAAGGTGGTTTTATTTTTTTATTTTATTTTTTCCCTTAACATATCTAGATCATGGTCCATCATACAGAGAAGCAAAGGTAGGAATCAGGAGTCACGCCATGGCCTGAAGCACAGGCCACAAAGGAATACAGCTTCCTGCCTTCCTCTCCAGGGCTTACACAACTTGCCCAGGTTTCATTTTCTTATACAGTCAATGGGTGGCACTGCTCACAGTGTGTGTATCTCTCCCACCTCGATCATAAATAAAGTGCCTCACAGGCTTGCTGACAGCCAGTCAGAGGGAGGTATATTCTCCCTCTTGGTTCCTTCTGCCCAGATGACATGACTTATGTCAAGTTAACATAAAACTAACCAATACAGCAACATGATTATTCTCAATTCTCTTCAACCTCACATGAAACCATCCTGCTTTCTAAACAAACACTCTCATTTCTGTTCCCATTTTGTATATGTAAATATATACTTATAAGAATATTTCCACAGACTGCACACTAGGAATTTTGTTGGAAACAGAGGTCCCAAGAAGTCTAGAAACACACTGGGGTCTTTCCTCAAACAGATGCTCTCTGGTCACATCAACAGAATCGAAGTGTGGATTCAAAGCATGGGGTACTCTTTTATCTAATACGTGGCTATCAACCTGAGTCATTGCCCCCTTTGGGGGAGGGGTTGAACACCCCTTTCATGGGGGATGCCCAAGACTATCAGAAAACACAGATATTTACATTATCATCTATAACAGTGGCAAACTTACAGTTATGAAGTAGCAATGAAATAAATGTTATAGTTGGAGGTCACCACAACAAGGTGCACAGGGTTGCAACATTAGGAAGGTTGAGACCCACCGGCCTTATACATTGCTTAGATGCTGTCCCAGATTCTTCGAAAACAGTTTTACATGAGAGATTCAGCTGTCTTCAGTGGCATACCAACATGCCAGCCACATTTCTTACATTTAGTGAGCCACTGTTCTACCTCTTTTTTTTTTAATCACTGAGCTAGAAATGATGTAAGGGAGGCTGGAGGTAGAGTTTCATAGTAGATTTCTTGCCTAGTATCCATATGGTACTGTGTTCAATTCTCACTATCAGAAAACACTTAGGAAAAGGTGTTTCTTTTGGCTCATAATTTTGGGGCTCTTTTCTACCCAAATGGAGGAAGGATAGGTATGGGACCATTCCTGCTCATGTTGATAGGCATATGAAGCTGGTAATTAACATTGGGGGGGGGCAGGAAGCAGAGTTCAGGCTGGAATCAAGGCTCAGTCATAACCAACCCACAAGACCCTCCAGTGACCCATTCAAAGTCCCAGCTCCTCAAAGTTCCACAAAAAAGTTCAAAGTGTTGAGGGGGGGCGGGGACTAAGTGTTCAAACACGTGTGCTTACTTAAAGGAGAAATTTCATACTCAAACTGTAACATCATCTATCCCGGTAAATTTCATTAAAATTTGTTGAAAAACTCTGATCCTCATTCCCTGCATCCATCAGGGTTGTACCAGGCTGTCCTCACTGTCTGTTCCTCAAGCCTTATTCACTTCTTAGACTCTTTCCTTTCTTTGCATCCTCTGCTTAGCTGAGCCAAGTCGTCAGAAGCCTCTCTTGGGTAGTCACTCACTAATCCCCTTCCTCTATTGATGCATACCTGCAAAACTGTCATCCAAATTGCAGGTAGCTCTGCATAGGGCATATTCATATCAGTAGCTCACACCAATCCTTAGTTATGCACACGGTTGTAGCTAGGGGGTTGGTGAAAGACGACCCTCCAGTTATTTACAGATCATTTCCCCCTAAGTCAGGCTTATTCTGTTGGACTGAATGAGTGAGAAGAAGTCACTCTGCTTTCAACAAAGCAAGAGTGGCAGTAGCAGAAGCTGAGTCAATATGTGAGGAACAAACTGTGGGTCAACTTGACCCTTTTTCAGGTCAGACACTAAGTGAGGTAACCCAGACTCAAAAGATCAATCATGGCATGCACTCACTAATAAGTGAGAGTTAACCTAGAAAACTGGAATACCCAAAACATAATCCACACATCAAATGAGGTACAAGAAGAACGGAGGAGTGGCCCCTTGTTCTGGAAAGACTCAGTGAAGCAGTATAGGGCAAAACCAGAACAGGGAAGTGGGAAGGGTTGGGTGGGAAAACAGGGGGAGGGAAGGGGGCTGATGGGACTTTTGGGGAGTGGGGGGTCTAGAAAAGGGGAAATCATTTGAAATGTAAATAAAAAATATATCGAATAAAAAAATTTGTAAATAAATAAATAAATAAATATTTGTAGAATGCCTCCTGCATGCTGGGCCCTGTGTTTCCTGCCTGCTCGAGCTGACTTTGTTAACTTATTTTAGACCTCATAAAAAGCTTGGAAAGCAGAAGATAAAAACCTAAATACCTGGACCTGAATCTCCAGATTGTCGGCACAAGGCAATGGAGTCTCTCATTTTAGCCTTTTTCCAGTGCTGGGGGTGAGTGGGGGCACTTACAAGCCTTGGAATATACAATTAAATCCAACTGTGCTTGTGGTTTGGCACCACCTGGTGGCAATTTTCTGGCACCCATTTAAATACCCTCGAGGGACTCCTGACTGGTTGGGACTTGCAGACACGGGCAGCTATTCTTGTTCCTGTATCAGTTTGACCCAAGGAGATGGAGCCCGTGGAGGACCACAGGGGACCCCTGAACTTGTTATTGATCTTCATATTCTCTGTTTGCTGCCCATCTGGCTTCTGTTTCCTCAGTTCCCTGCTCCCAAGCCTCTGTAATCTCCCAAAGCAGCAGCAAAACAGCAATAACAAAAAGTACTGTGGTGGAAGCTTGAGGCCAGAAGTCAATTACCTTAGCTTAGCGTAGAGAGGAGATTAATCAAATCACAGAAATAAAGTCATGTTCGAGCCTCAGCATCATTCATGAATCTGCATGACTACTATACTTAGTTATTTATATTTACATATATTTAATTGAAATCTAGCAAGCAAAGAGATCCTTGGCAGAAATAATATGTGAAAACAATATTGTTCTGAGCTACATTATCATAACAAAGCAATTTATTATGGGAAAGTGAGGAAAGGTTTGTTAAGTTGTACACACAATTTTATCAAACACATGTGTGTAAAGACATCACAGGGTCATTGAAGAGAGACATAACCTGGTAATTAGGCAACTGCATGGAGAGGTAGAAGACTGTCTAATGAGACAGATACAGGTAATAAACAGATAAATAGCATGTAATATCACCTAACGCTGTCCATCCTCTAAGAATGGCACACAAGTGCATCATATATAACAAGCCCTAAGCTCAATTATCTGGACCAACTGGATGGTGACATAGGTGACAGGTTTCTGGCCATATTAAACCATGTTACTTTGTAGCTTTGGAAATTTAGAAAAATTCATGTTTCTGAATCACAACTTCCTCATCTAAATATCTGGAATAATACCATCAATCTCAATGGTTGTTATGAAGTTTATATGAAATGTGTAAATAAGGGTCTTGGATCAGTACGTAATACATATTCAATCCTTATTCACTCAGAATATTAACAATTAAATGATTAGCGGGTGTTTATTATCTTTATCCTTAATATTAATTTATTTAGGAATGGTACTTGTAATATTGATGTTACTATCACCAGAAAGAGCTTCATTGCCTCTCTGCTGTTCCAATATAACTTCACGTGAACCATATTGGAAGCAGAAAGCCAGAAGGAGGATTCCATTCTATTCCATCCAACTGATGATTTGACTGATGCCACTCCAGAACTGATAGTCACTATGCTGAGTTCCATCCTTACCTAATTATTGCACTGAGGCTTTGTGGGTAGTCAATGAGTAACGTTAGCATATGTGCAAGTCGAGATGAGACCACTGAGATGTTTTTGGTTCTGATAAAAGTGTGTGCTTGTATCTGGCTAAAAGCTGTATTGAACCCATTTCTGATTCTTTTTAAATCATACAAGTCTTGTTCCAGAATGATTTAATGTTTAAAAAAAAGTCTTTCTGTTAAATGGCTGACAATGGTATTTCTTGTTAGTGTGGTTTCTATGTGCACAAATCTCCCTCCTGTGACTCTATAAAACTCACACCTTATTTTAGGAAGAGTCATAAATGCAAGAGAACAAGTCTTATGCTTTCTAGAGTCTCTGACCCCTCAGAGCACTACATTAAAAGCTACAGTTCTAAGTCAGCTTCAGAACTGCATCAAGTCTTTTGGCTTAACATTTACAAGGTACTTGAAGGGAAGGCGTAGCTCACACCCTTTTGTCTGGCACTTCCGTTGATGGAAACAACACTGATAATCATGGAGCCACACACCTTCAATCCAAACTTAGATGAGGATGGGGTTCAGAAGGGTTATCCATCATTTCTGCATGGCACCCATCCACCAATCAATGGATGTCGCTGGTATTAAAAACAGCACCTGAGGTACCCACCTATTCTAGAAGTTAACTCAATTTCCAGACTATGGAGGTCAGACTTGGTAGAGGAGGAGGCAGGCCTGAACCAGAAGAGTACAGAAATGCTTCAGTATTACATAATCAGATCAGCAGTGTTGATAGGTACTTCTAATTGCCACATTTATACTGTACTCTTATATCCCAGCAATGATATCACTCTATGCTCAAAATCAATTATAAAGGCAAAGGAGAAATATTTTTAATACTAAAACCTTAAATACTGTCTTTATAAGACAATAAAAAAGGATATCTAATAAGAGTATTTCTCTCATTGTGTCAGTGATTCTTACAGATTTTTATTGGGCATCTATGTTTTATGGGATTTTATAACACTGTTTTAAAGTAATATGAATGCAAGCAAAAAAGCATTTGTAGTATATAGTAGCAATGAGAACAATAATATTCGTGATGTTGCGACAGACAAAAATAATAGTTCTTTTACAATAATGCCAACTTTTGTGCTTTAGAAATTTTAGTGTTAGTTTTCATATGGCAACTTTTGGAATCAATTTCATGTCCCAGAATACAAGATTTTTTTCCTTCTTTGTTCATGAAGATATTAAGGTTCTGAAGACAAACTCAAGGTTCCATAGCCAGGAGATGGAGACAACTCCCATACCCGGGTCTTCTGACCGAGGTTCCTTTCCACTGTGTTGGCACCTTCCAGAATCACAGAGGGTTTTGCTTTGTTTTGTTTTGTCTTTCCTTTATACAGACACATATTGTGATTTGACCCCCTCCTAGAGATTACAAGAATGAAGTGTATTATTTTACCTTGATAGCATCAGAATTATTTTAAATGCTTTTTAAGATCTGATTCCAGTAACCTTAGTACCCAAATACTGAGACTAACAATGTATGCTAGTGTGTGTGTGTGTGTGTGTGTGTGTGTGTGTGTGTGTTCTAGAAGCCCCTTAGGTTCTATATCAACCTGATTAAGGACTTCACATTTTAGTGGTTTCTCTTCAAAGTTTAGCCATAAACTATTTTGTTTAAAACACATGAAACATCTGTAGTAATTTTTGGCATTTATTGTTACAAAATAAGAAGACTGTTACTGGATTTTGTAGCAAACCATTACATAAGCAGGGTGTGCAGTTTTCAGAGGACACAAAACCCTCAGAGATTTGCAAACCATAACATTTTGGAAAAAAAAAAAAGCTAACTAACAATAAGAAAGACACCTTGAAGCAACCACAACTCCGCTAACTGGCTTCTCAGCTAAACACTTCTCAAATGGCCCTTGTGTTCCCACAGTGCTTACACCTTGGGAGTCATATTGCAAAGCTCCACCAGGATGCAGGTGTGATACCTGACTGACAGTAGCAGACAGAAGGCTCTCATAGGCACCTGTGATCTCTTTCCAGATACAGTGACACTAAAGGGACAGAAATCATTTCATCAAGGTCATACAACTGATGTAACCAGGATACTTTAGGAAAAGGTCTGCAGATTTATATACTCTACTATATGGGTGTGGTGGTTTGAGTAAGTATGGTCCCCATAGAGTCGTGTATTTGAATGCTTGGCCGAGTGTTACTTTCCAGCTTTGTATGCCTGCCAACATGGGTAGGAACAGTCCCATAACCATGTTTTCTCCACTTGGGTAGAAAAAAGGCCCAAAACTATGAGCCAAAAGAAACACATTTTCTTAAGTGTTTATGATAGTGAGAATTGAACCCAGCACCACATGGATACTAGGCAAGAAATTTACTAGAAACTCTACCTCTGGCCTTGTTGGAGGAAGGCCACTGTGTCACGGTCGGGGGCAGGCTTTGAGGTCTCCTATGCTCCAATTATGCTCAGTGTGTCTCATGATCTCCTTCTGGGGCCTGCAGATTGAGATGTAGAACTCTCAGATCCTTTTCCAGCACCGTATCTGACTGGATGCTGCCATTGTTCCCACCAAGATGATGATGAACTAAAACTGAAACTGTAAGCCAGCCCCAGGAAGTGCTTTCCGCTATAAGAGTTGCATTGGTCATGGCGTCTCTTCACAGCGATGAAACCCTAACTAAGACAATGAGGAAGAAAAGTGGCCTGGAAGAGCGGAGAAAAGCAAACATCGTAGCTTCTGCATAGCCCAGGTACACTGAGGAAAGAGCATATCTCTTCTCAATCAAGCTAGAGTTTAGTGGGTTTTTTTTTTATTACCACTCAAAACAGGAAAATAAATATCCTAAAATATATTTCTAAAATTTATGCACAGTAACTATACCTATGTATAGAGTGTAGTGAGCATTTCAGTATGTACATGCAGCACATACTAAGTATATGGGACATCTGGGGCCTCAAGCATGTTATTTCTTTGCAGAAATATTCAAATTTCAAAATTCAAACTATACAGGAACATTCAAATACCATTGTTGGTTAGCTGAAATAATTTGATAATTATTTCCAAAGGTTACAGGGCTCTATGCTAGGACTTAGGTGTGGAATGCCCTTTAGGGGATGCACTCACTTGTTGGAATACCTGGGTCCCAGCTGCTAATGCTGTCCCCAGAGGATATGGAACGTGAAGGATATTGGACCTCACTGGTGGAGAATGGCCACTGGGGAAAAGCTAGGCAGTTACATTTCCATTTCTCATTTACTCTTCCTGCTTCCTGAGCCAACAGTATGTGAAGAGCCACTGTCACACATGCATCTCAGACGCGCGCGCGTGCACAAACACACACACACACACACACACACACACACGTGTGCTATGAAGAGGTACTGTTACACACTTGTGGACTGACCAGTTCCAAGCTAACCAGCCTCCATTCTAGGATGGACTGTATCTCCTACACTAATAGCCCCCACTTACGTGTGTCTGTAACATCAAGGAGAGAAGGACCTGTTCTCCTCGCATCACTCCTCATCAACCTCACTGGATCTGATAATTACTGTTCTATAGATTATAGATATAGATAGATACATTCTAATTAATTTTATATATGTAGATTATATATATATCCAATGCCTATTATATATAATAGTTATACTAATTAACTATTTATTACTTATCTCTTTATAGATTCTGCATATACAATCCCACGCATATATATCTATAATATATTAGAGATATATATAATTCTATTTAGATTATATATACTGATATATATGTATATATGGATAATCACTATAAATCTAGACTCTATAATACAAACATACACTTATATATCACTAGAAATCTAGACAATATTCTTATATTATAAATAATATTCTTATGTTAATATCCTTATAATAATATTCTCATATTGTATAAATATATATACTAATAACTAGTGATGAGGAAACTTCTTTCTCTCTTTCTTGTTGAAAAAGGAAGTAAAAACATTTTATGATAAAATTGAAGATTTACATGGAAAATATTTTTGACAAAATTAAAGAAATATATAGAAAATCACATTAAAATTGAATCTCTCTATCTATGGTGATTGAGAGTTTTGTTGGGTATAGTAGTCTGGACTGGCATTTGTGTTCTCTTAGGGTCTGCATGAGATCTTCTAGCTTTCACTGTCTCAGGTGAGAAGTCTGGTGTGATTCTGATAGGTCTGCCTTTATATGTTACTTGACCTTTTTCCCTTACTGCTTTTTATATTCTTTATTTAGTGCATTTGGTGTTTTGATTATTATGTGCCAGGAGGACTTTCTGTTCTGGTCCAGTCTGTTTGGAATTTGGTAGGCTCCTTGTATGTTCATGGGCATCTCTTTCTTTAGGTTAGGGAAGTTTTTCTTCCATAATTTTGTTTAAGATATTTACAGGCCCTTTAAGCTGGAAATCCTCATTCTCTTCTGTACCCATTATCCTTAGGTTTGGTCTTCTCATTGTGTCCTGGAGTTCCTGGATGTTTTGGGTTAGGAGCTTTTTGCATTATACATTTTCTTTGACTGTTGAGTCAATGTTTTCTATGGTATCTTCATCACCTGAGATTCTTCTATCTCTTGTATTCTGATGTTGATGATCTATGACTCCTGATTTCTTTTTTTTTTTTTTGTTTTCTTTTGTTTTGTTTTGTCTTGTTTTGGTTTTGGTTTTGGTTTTGTTTTTCGAGACAGGGTTTCTCTGTGTAGCTCTGGCCATCCTGGAGCTCACTACATAGAACAGGCTGGCCTCAAACTCAGAAATCCACCTGCCTCTGCCTCCCAAGTGCTGGGATTAAATGAGTGTGCCACCACTGCCTGGCTCCTGATTTCTTTCCAAGGTTTTCTATCTATCTCCAGGGTTGTCTCCCTTTGTGATTTCTTCATTGTTTCTACTTCAATTTTTAGATCCTGGATGGTTTTGTTCAGTTCCTTCACTTGTTTTTTTCATGTTTTCTTGTAATTCTTTAAGGGATTTTTGTGTTTCCTCTTCAAGGGACTTTACCTGTTGACCCACGTTCTCCTGTATTTCTTTAAGAGAGTTATTTATGTCCTTCTTGAAGTCCTTTATCATCATCATGAGATGCAATTTAAAATCCAACTCTTGCTTTTTCTGGTGTGTGGTGTATCTAGGACTTGCTGTGGTGGGAGAACTTGGTTCTGAGGTTGCCAAATAGCCTTGGTTTCTGTTGGTAGGGTTCTTGTGCTTGCCTTTTGTCATCTGGTTATCTCTGGTGTTAGTTGGTTTTGCTGTCTCTGACTGGAGCTTGTCCCTTCTGTGGGCCTGTAAGCCTGTGTTCATATTTCTGAGAGACCAACTCTCTTCTGGCATGGTCTGTGCACAGAAGGCTATACATCTGCCTGGGTCCCTGGTATAAATGGTGCCTGGAAGGCTCCTGTCCTAGTTGCTCCACTGATTGTATGCCCTGTGCGCTCCTAGCTGTTCCCCTCCAGAGAGATATTGGAGAGAAGGTAGAGATCTCACCTCCACACTCAAAAGTGGAGGAATTGCTGGGAGATCCCCCCTCTCCTGGCAGGATATACACAGAAGGCTGTGGAGTTGCCTGGCTCCCTGGTACAAATGGCACCTAGAAGACTCCTGTCTCAGCAGCTCCATGGATCATATGCTCTGTGTGCTGCTATCTGTTGCCCTCCAGAGAGAAGGTCATGAGGAAACTTCTAAGGCCATTGTTTCTTCCTTGCTACTGATCAAAAATGTGAATTTTTCAATTCACATATAAATTATAGAGTCTAGATTTAAAAAAAAAAGAGTAAATCAGTATGTGATGAGCCAGGGAAATTCATAGAATTGAAATATAAATAAAGGAAGAACTCTGAATTGGTGAGCAAAAAACCATAAACTGCCTTTTGCATTGTTGGTATTTATAGTGAGCTAACTTATTTAGGAAAAAATATGGTTCTCAGGAAGTTCTTCAAATATAATTCACCCAATAATAAGAAGTTTTATGGGAAGCCAGACACTCTGAAGCTAATAGAAAAGAAACTGGGGCAGACCCTTGAGGACATCGGTACAGGGGGAACGTTCCTGAACAGAACACCAATAGCGTATGCTCTAAGAGCAAGAATTGACAAATGGGACCTCATAAAATTACAAAGTTTCTGTAAAGCAAAGGACTCGATCAAAAGGACAAATCGGCAACCAACAAATTGAGAAAAGATCTTCACCAACCCTACATCAGATAGAGGGCTAATATCCAATATATACAAAGAACTCAAGAAGTTAGACTTCAGAAAACCGAACAACCCTACTAAAAAATGGGGTACAGAGTTAAACAAAGAATTCTCACCTGAAGAACTTCGGAAGGTGGAGAAACATCTTAAAAAATGCTCAACTTCACTAGTCATCAGGGAAATGCAAATCAAAACAACCCTGAGATTTCACCTTATACCAGTCAGAATGGCTAAGATTAAAAACTCAGGAGACAGGAGGTGTTGGTGAGGATGTGGAGAAAGAGGAACATTCCTCCACTGCTGGTGGGGTTGCAAATTGGTACAACCACTCTGGAAATCAGTCTGGTGGTTCCTCAGAAAACTGAGCATGTCACTTCCGAAAGATCCTGCTATACCACTCCTGGGCATACCCAGAGGATTTCCCAGCATGTAATAAGGATATATGTTCCACTATGTTCATAGCAGTCCTATTTATAATAGCCAGAAGCTGCAAAGAACCCAGGTATCCCTCAACAGAAGAATGGATGCAAAAAAAATGTAGTATATATACACAATGGAGTACTATTCAGCCATTAGAAACAATGAATTCATGAAATTCTTAGGCAAATGGATGGAGCTGGAGAACATCATACTAAGTGAGGTAACCCAGTCTCAAAAGATCAATCATGGTATGCACTCACTAATAAGTGGATATTAGCCTGGAAAACTGGAATACCCAAAACATAATCCACACATCAAATGAGGTACAAGAAGAACAGAGGAGTGGCCCCTGTTTCTAGAAAGACTCAGTGTAGCAATATAAGGCAAAACCAGAACAGGGAAGTGGGAAGGTGTGAGTGGGAGAACAGGGGGAGGGAAGGGGGCTTATGTGACTTTCGGGGAGTGGGGGACCAGAAAAGGGGAAATCATTTGAAATGTAAATAAAAAAATATATCGAATAAAAAACAACAAAAAACAAAAAACAACAAAAAAAAGCAGTTTTATGGGTATATCAGTGGGAACTACAGATAGTTCAAGGTTTTCAAATATCAGAAGGTTTTTCTTTTTAGCAGAAAAATGTTTTTATGTCTATACAAAAAAAATAGAAAATGAATAATGCAGAAGTGTTTGTTCCAAAACAGGAAGCTCACAAAAGTTGAGTACTGCTGAAATTTCTCAAAAAACACAATCTTTCTTTTAAAACAAAGTACTTTCTGTTGCCACAGGAAAGGGCGGGGCCACACTCAGGCTCCATCCATTGCTTCCTTACTACCACATAAAAGCGCATACCTTGTCACATCCTCTTGAATTACTGACCTGTGGAATCACTGCTAATCCCAAGATTTTAAGCCCGCTTAAACATGGCATCATCTGCTTAAGGGTTTGACCTGATGAGGACCCTGGGCTCCAGCCACAGGACAGTTCAGAGCAGTTCCTGCATAGGCTGTGCTCTCCCTGCCCCTTTCCTCTCCCCGGCCCTTTCCAGCACTTCCTAGCTCAGAGATCCTCACCTCAACTTCCTCAACTTCTTTCTCCTCTCTCCCCTTCCTGGCAAAACATGGACTCGTCATTCTGTCTCTTCAGGGAGCTTACGTCCAATTGGTCACTTTTCTCCTCTATCTACACACAAGGTCTTGCCTTCCTAGCCTTACAAATGGAGGTGGACCTTAGTGGTCCACCTCCTGAGGAAGAGGGAAGCCAAAACTATAGAACCCGGCTCCTTCATGGATTCTGTGGTACTACTGTATGAAGTAGCTTCAATGTCTGTCCTCCTCTTGAGTGAAAACTGAGAATGGGGAGTCCTTAGCAGGCCCCTCTGATGTCTAGGTAGATCATATTCACACACGCTAAAACAACACAGATCACACTTGCCACCACTGGGCTGGGCATTCTTTAGCCTCTGGACAGATTCAGCTCCCAATTTTAATGCTTTAGAATAGCTTGGAGAGATGACTGAGGAATGCAAAGTCCAAAGTGATGTCTCCCTATCTTCTCCATGGACTAAAAAAAGAGAAGTTGCTAGGGTGAAATACTTACAAGATAAACTGATTATAGTTTCTATCTTGATTTGATTCCCAATAGGGTTCAGTCTTTGGTCAGTTCAGCTCCCTATCCCCAGCAAGGTCCTTCCTCCAGTGGCCTTGATCTATGGCACAGTCTCCAAATGTTATTCCCTGATGAGTTGAGAATTATTTGGTGCTGAGCAAGGCAAGTGCTGTGCCACCAGACACTCAGAGAGTGATGGAAACAGGGGCAGTGTGGCTGGCAATGCTTACATGGCTGTGCAAAGTCTATCAGGTTATGGCCAAAGAATTAGACTGCCTATGCTGAGCCCTTCATTTTGCAGATGGAAACTCAGATATTTTGAAAGAAGATGGGTGTTTGTGTGGGAGCGGAGAGGAAACTAAGTCCTGGCTACTCCTACAACAAATAAAGTTGGAAGGTATTAATAGTTTTAAATCTAATTTCGGTGGTTTTGTGTGTGTGTGTGTGTGTGCGTGTGCGTGTGTATGTGTGTGTGTATATATATATATATTCCTTTACTGAAGATGCCAACATTAAGAACAAGTCCTGGCTACTCCTACAACAAATACAGTTGGAAGGTATTAATAGTTTTAAATCTAATTTCAGTAGTTTTGTGTGTGTGTATGTATATATACACATACACATACACATACACATACACATATACATCTTCCTTTACAGAAGATGCCAACATTAAGAACAGGCAAAGGGAACAGTTCCATTGTCACAGATAACCCTGGGCACTTGAGTTTGTTCTCTGAGCTCCAGATACTAAAAATATAATTGACCCCCCCCCCTTTCAACTCATTCCTGATAGAGATTTTTGTCTGGAACTGCATTTCTGGTGTTTCTTACAGTTGTTTTCAAAACTCTGATATGTAAATTCTCCTGGGAAGAGAGGGTCTGTTTGTGGTATACCCAAAGGTATATCGACAAGTACACCCAGAGGGTATATTTCAAACTACAGGATCTTGGGTATTAGAATCTAACCCTTATATACCTGACAATACCAACCCCTTTGGCCCTACCTAGAACCTGTAAGCATGTCTTCGCAGAGCATCTTCTTTATCCTAACCACTGATCTTTCTAGTTAGATTTCTTTCTTTCTGATAACCATTTAACTTTGGTTTATGAAAGCATTTTCATTCTACATGCAGAATAGTAATCTCAGGAGAAATTGTTCTCTAGCCCATCATCCCCAGCTGACTCGCTAGCTTGGTGTTAGCCCTTTATCCCTAGGAAGCCACGGAGGATGTAGCACATTTCCACAAGACCTTTGTTTATGCTTGAGAGACAAAATAAATCTGTTTCAAAATCCCCTTTACTACATCAGTGGTCTGCACCATCCTGTGATGCCCAGAGCTCAGCCTGAAACAACAGTGAATGAGCGTGGACCATTTCTTATGGACTCAGTATGCCAACTCAAAGCACAGCTCCTCTAACTGCTCCTTCCCACTCACTCACCGTGATGAACCATGACGTTTCTTTGGTGTCATTACATGTTCATCACTACTGAAACCTCCAGGAGCCTGTAGTTCTTACCCCTCTGTTCTTATCATGGTGGCCTGAGCCCCCAGCACCTTTCCCTGTATTCCTGCTCTCGCTAGTCCCTCTGCTTTCTAGGTCTCTAAAGTCAATATATATCCAGGAGTCACCAGAAGCCATTTACAAGCAAGTTACACGAAACTACCCCCTGGTTCCCCTTCACTTTTAGTAAAACATAACATTCTGGCAAGATCCCATGTTGTGGATTTCATTGGGAATGTCCCCAACAGGCTCATGCGTTTATTACTCGTTCATCATTTCACAGTATTATTTTACAGGATGGGAGTGTGGGCCTGCAGAGTGAGAGCAGATGGGCCTTTGATGGTCACGTCCATCACTGGCTCTGATCTAGTTTCTTTGCTTCTTGGGCCACTGCCGTGGGAGAAGTCTTCAAGACACACTTCCCAGACAGAAGAAAGTCATCATGAAGGGCTGAGACTGAGAGCAGAATCCAAACCGAGTCTCTTGTACCCTGTTGTTCCCACTGGCTCTTCATTATAGCAATGTAAAAATACCTCATACAGCCTGGGCAGCTCTGTGTGTTCTCTCTGCAGCTCTACTTCAGGCCTGTTCAGGTCTCTGTGCTGGGAATCTAGGAGCCTGCACAGCTTTCCCTACACTGCTTCAGGTCTCATCAGTTGCCACACACCTTTGTTTTTTTCTTTCATGATTATGTACAATTACTAAACCTCTCTCTATAATTTTTCTGGAATCTGCCTGTCTCCTCTCTCTCTTTTTAATTCTGTCCCCCACCCTCCCATGGAGCTTGTCTTCATAATTATTTGTTTGTCTGCATATATACTTACTATTAATTCTATCTGTCAGAACTTGAATCCACGAGACCACCTTGCTCTGTTGGCTTCTGTATATCCAGTGCCTATTCATTATAGATCCATTATAGATTCCTAGTGAATGCTTGTAGCATGAGTGAAGGAGGGAACTCTGTAAATATTGACTCTTGATATGCAAAGTAAATCTGGAAGTAGCAGCTGATTTCACCAGAACTTGCATTGGGCTACAAGACAATTTTCTTTGCTTATACACATTTGGAGGTCTACTTTGCAACTGAGAGAACTGATTTCTTTTTACGGGTTGTATCTACCCTCTCCTGAGGGTTGGAGCATAACTATCTCAAAGGGTAGAAGATTCTGCAACAACAAGGGGGAATCAGGAAGAAAAGTCCTCTTGGTATAAAAACCCTCAGACTGCTCCGTCTACCTGAGACTACTGTGATACAGATTTCAGCTTCGGTCTCACTTCCCCTAAACACAGCTTTCATCTCAGGTTTGCCTCAAGTCCTTTAAATATTGATGGGGAAGTAGCTAGGCTTTTAAGTTAAGGTTATGCAAGCTAGCATGTCTGCTGACATTTTCTCTGAGAACGCAGGGGGGAGCTGAGTGTGGAAGTACCTGGTAAAGGCACGCGCACCAGACACTAGACTGTTAATTTTGCTTTCAGAAGTTGAATAGCGGGCTTTACTATCAAATGCTTCCCTGGGCATGGTGGAAAAAGTGAATAGCATGAGCTGCATCAAGTGGTAAATAGAATGCCTTCGGACTGTGAAAAATGAACTAGTGGTTGGTGTCTGGGATGCAAGGTAGCGGACCATCCTCCAGCACGCTTTATTTAGGCTGGAGTTAACAACATTTCTGTATGAACACTAATTGCAGTTTCCTTTTGAAAATGAAGGTTCTGTCTGTCATACTTCTTTGTTAAGGCGGAAAAAAAGTTCTACAAAGGCCTGGAGGCAGAGGTCTAAATACCCAAGGAGTCAGGGGGATGAGGCAGGAGGATTACAAGGTCATGGCCTGCCTGAGCCTACAGAATGAGTACAAGTCAAACACAGGAGACTTAGTAAGACCCTGTCTCAAAATATTTGAGTAGTAGAGTATATGCCTAGTATATGTCAACCATATCTTCAGTGCTCAGTCTCTCTCTCTCTCTCTCTCTTTCTCTCTCTCTCTCTCTCTCTCTCTCTCTCTCTCTCTCTCTCTCTCTCTCTCTCTCACACACACACACACACACAAACACACACACACACACACACACCCCAAACTTCAGGAATAAGGCAACAAATACTATTGCATGTCCCTTTAATTATAATGTAGCACTGTTTAATAAACCTGCTTAAGATATATTTAATTATATAGATCCTTAATTTCAGGTATACAATATTATTTTATTGCTTGATATTAATCAAGGGTCAAGACTCAATAATGGATGCTAATGTAGAGATGACTGATTGATTGCAAGTTATTTTTGTAGAGAGGAACAAACGACTTGTAGATAACATTTTCATTTCCCTCTATGATATTAATCAAATTTGTTACTTACTTCATCTTATTTCAGTATTCTTCCATCCGCTGGATAATGACATCCACCTCTCATTTTCCTTGAACAAGTCTTATGGTCTTTCTAATTTCTTACTCATGAGACAATCTTTAGAGTATGTTCCCTGCATATTTGTAAGCCAGTCCTGTGTTTAACCATTGGAGCATTGCCTTTGGAGGAGTTCCTCTCCCTAAATGACAAGTAGGGAGAGAATGACCAGCAGCAGTTGCTCTCTGCAGCTTAACACTGTCTCCTTCCTTAATTTTGACAGTATTACTGACTCTATTTCCTCATTCACAAGCACTCACACTAGAGTTGCCAGGAGAGTTCATTAAAACAAATGACAGAGCCCTACTGTGGTGGCTTGAATATTCATGGTCAAAGGAGTGGCATTCTTAGGAGGTGTGGCCTTGTTGGAGTAGGTATATCACTGTGGGTATGGGTTTTAAGACCCTCATCCAAAGAACTCAAGAAGGTAGAACCCAGAGAACTAAAATAACCCTATTAAAAGGTTCTGGAAAGACTCAGTGAAACAGTATTTGGCAAAACCAGAACGGGGAAGTGGGAAGGGGTGGGAGGGAGGACAGGGGAAGAGAAGGGGGCTTACGGGACTTTCGGGGAGTGGGGGGGGGGCTAGAAAAGGGGAAATCATTTGAAATGTAAATAAATTATATCGAATAAAAAAAAGAATGAAAAAAAAAGTGGGGTACAGAGCTAAACAAAGAATTTTCACATGAAGAACTTTGGATGGCTGAGAAGCACCTTAAGAAATGTTCAACAGCATTAATCATTAGGGAAAGGCAAATCAAAACAACCCTGAGATTTCACCTTACACCAGTCAGAATGGCTAAGGTCAAGAAATCAGGAGACAGCAGGTGTTGGTGAGGATGTGGAGAAAGAGGAACACTCCTCCACTGCTGATGGGATTGCAAGATGGTACAACCACTTTGGAAATCAGTCTGGCGGTTCCTCAGAAATCTGGGCATGACACTTCCGGAAGACCCTGCTATACCACTCCTGGGCATATACCCAGAGGATTCCCCGCCATGCAATAAGGACACATGCTCCACTATGTTCATAGCAGCCCTATTTGTAGTAGCCAGAAGACCCTCATCCTATCTGCCAAGAAATTGGTCTTCTAAGGACCTTAGGATAAAGATGTAGAACTCACAGTTCCTCCAGCCACCATGTCTGCCTGGACTTGGACTCAGCCATGTTCCCACCTTGATGATAATGGACTAAAACAGCTCCAGTTAAATGTCCTTATAGAGTTGCCTTGGTCGTGGTATTTGTTCACAACAGTAAAACCCTAAGACATCTGCCCTTAGCCTTTGACTTAGACCCATGTGAGACTTGTGAATTTGCATTTCAAAGGCTTTTAGAGTGAGCACTGCCACTGGAGAGTCACCACTGACTTCTGCTCAGTGTTGATCCACAAGATTACTTCCACTGTAACAATATGGCAAGTTGAAAAGATATAAGCAAGTAGGTTAACAAAAGAAGCATAGGTTGTAAAATTTCAGATGTCAGACAGGATATCTGAGATGCTTCCTACACTAACTCATCAACCACTAGTATAAAATGCCAAAGCATGAGGGGCTTTAAGATAAGACTGAGTAGAAGCTACCTGTGTGCAATCCGGTAAAAGGGTAAAGAGTTTTAAGAGAATTAGCTAAAAGAAAAAGAAATAAACCTGGGTGGGATTTTCTCGGGAAGATAGGAGAGTGGTACACCAACTCCTGCTCAGCTGCAACCCTATTGCTCACACAACATGGGGTAGAGAGAAGCTGCCAGGGAGGTGCTGCCCCCTGCTGGACACAGGTGTCCAAGAACAGTTTGGTGGTTTGAATAAGAATGGCTGACAAATACAGAGGGGGGCACTCTCAGTCTGCCATTGAAGTGAGCACAGGGTCCTCAACGGAGGAGCTAGAGAAAGGACCCAAGGAACTGAAGGGGTTTACAGCCCCACAGGAGGAACAACAATATGAACCAACAACTACCACAGAGCTCGCAGGCACTTAACCACCAACCAAAGAGTGTACTTGGAGGAACCCATGGCTCCAGCCACATGGGCAGCAAAAGACGGCCTGGTTGGACATCAATGAGAGAAAGGCTCTTGGACCAATGAAGGCTCATTGCCCCAGTGTAGGGGAACGCCAGGTCATGGAAGTGGGAGTGGGTGGGTTAGTGAGCAGGGGAAGGGGGTTTTCAGAGGGGGCACAAGGAAAAGGGATAACATTCGAAATGTAAATAAAGAAAATATTTAAAAAAAAGCAGGAAGGAAAGAAAAAAGAAAAGAAAAGAATGGCTCCTATAGATTCATATATTTGAATTCTCAGTCACCATGGAGTAAAACTCTTGGAAAGGATTGGAAGAATTAAGAGGTGTGGCCTTGTAGGAGGAAGTATGTCACTGGGGATGGACTTAGAGGCTTTAAAAGCCCACCCCAGGGCTACCCCTTTCCCCTGCCTGTGGTTCAGGATGCTGCTCTCAACTACTTCTTCAGTACTATGCCTGCCACGCCTGCCACTGTGCTCCCTGCCGTGGTGATCATGGACAAAACTTCTGAAACTGTAAGCAAACCCCGGATGAAAGGCTTGCTTTTGTAAGCATTTCTTCTGTCATGATGTCTCTTCACAGCAACAAAACAGTGACTATGACAAACAGTGGGCAGAAGAAAGACAATGGCTGTAGAGCCCTGACCAAGGGCCCTAAAGTTGGAGGCCGATTGTGGCCTGAAGCCACACTTGAAGCAGCAGCCTTCCCCCTACTGGTGGACTGCTGCAACTACTACATGACCTGGCAGCGTAACTCAAAATGAAAGCAGTCCAGATGACCAGTGACAGAAGAATCAGCAAGGTGAGAGTGAACCAGATACACAATGGAACTTTATTCAGCGTGAAAGAAAAACAAAACCAGGACATTTATGGAGAATGGGTGAAATTGAAAATCGCTGAGTAAACAAGACACAGAAAGACAAATGCTATTTTCTCTCATATGTGGGTTCTAGATTTTAATTTGTATATGTTTGCCAGCAGGGTAAAGTGAGGATGTGGGTCATGAATCTAGAAGGGGACCGTGAGAAGGAAGAAGAGATTTTTAGAGATTTATTTTATGTGTATTAGTGTCTGGTGGCATGTATGTATGTGCATTGCATGTTTGCTAATGCCTTTGAAAGCCAGAAGAGTATGCTGGATACCCTGGAAGTAGAGTTAATATTGTAGTAAGCCTCTTTCTGTGTCCTGGGAACCAAACCTGTGTCTCTGCAAAAGCATCCAGGGCTCATAACCACTGAGATATCTCTCCAACCCTAGAGAAGAAAAGGTTTTAAGACAAGGAGAAAGAAAAGATAGGAGAAGGTAATGGAATGTGTCTTAGCTAGGGTTTTGCTACTGTGAACAGACACCATGACCAAGATAACTCTTATAAAGGACAACATTAACAGGGGCTGGCTTACAGGTTCAGAGGGTCAGTCCATTATCATTATGATGGCAGCATGACAGTATCCAGGCAGATATGGGGCTGTGAGTTCTATCTCTTATTCCAAAGGTAGCAAACTGGCTTCCGGGCAGCTAGATAAGGGCCTCAAAGCCCACCCCCAATGACACACTTCCTTCAACAAGGCCACACCTACTCCAAGAAGGCCACACCTCCAAAAAGTACTACTCCTTGGACCAAACATGTACAAGGCATCACAGAAAGCA
The DNA here is from genome assembly GCF_947179515.1 of Apodemus sylvaticus. Taxonomy (NCBI): domain Eukaryota; kingdom Metazoa; phylum Chordata; class Mammalia; order Rodentia; family Muridae; genus Apodemus; species Apodemus sylvaticus. Next base: position 71,931,144 of record NC_067486.1, on the reverse strand, counting down.
GAAGGGGGTGGTTGGGGAAGACGACAATGAGCAGTGGTGGGGCAGAGACCGGAGAGGGGAGGAAAGTGTGCCCCAAGGTGTGCAAAGGAAATGCCTCAGCAAAACCCAGTACTCTGTAATTTAAAGGTTAAACCACCTTTAAATTAAAAGAAACTAGCAGAAGCCCACTAGTTAAAAAGGGACAATAAATAAATAAATAAATAAATGCCCAGCTCACTGACTGTAATATTCATTTCTCTACATTTTCAGCTGGTAAGGAAGAAAGTCCCTTTCATTATCAGCTCTGCATGAGCCTGGCAGATACCTACTGACTCTTTACAACACATCTCTATGGGGCCCTACAACTGCTATCTCCACCATCACTGGCCAGCAATGAAAACTTGGAAAAAGCCTCCTCCCTTCTATGAGTCCTGCCTTCCCTATAAAAGAATCATATACATTTTTAAAACCTAAGTCTTTTAAAGAATTAAGCAAAGAAAATAAAAAACCCATGAGTTCATAGGAAAGACAAAGGAATGAGCTGGCACTATGAAGATTTGAACACAAAGAAAGATGTTTGGCGACATTCCGTGTGCTCATCTCTACCAGCTTCTTAGAGTGTTGTAGGATTGTTGATGCAGTGAACCACAGCCCGTTCCAGAAAAAGCACATTGCAGCACCGATACAATTCCCCACTAACTGTTGTGCTGAGAAATCATCACTGCCTATCAGCACCTTAGCAGGTGATTTAAATGGATGTCAGGTGCAAGCTATTGTATTTCCATTCGATTGTTGTGGCCCGGGTAGGAATCAGTGAGGAAGAACAAGGCAGCAGCTTGGGTTACAATGGAGAAGAAGAGGAAACCGGGAATGAATTGCACCTATTCTCAATGCAGAGAATGCTGTGTGATTACAAACAGCATGAAAGGAAATACACATAATTATAGTCTGCATATAACTTTGGAACGAATGGGAAAGGAAGCGTGGCTATGGAGAGTGGGGGCTGGGGTAGGAAGAGAGATCTGAGAAACTGGTCTTTCAGCATTCCAGGCACAGGAAGATTTCCTCCTGGAACATCTTGCTAGCTGGACTTGCCAGTTAAACATATGACAAAGCACAAAACAAATGCTCTGATAAAGCCCTGAATTCATCCTCAGTGCTCAGGGGCAACTGGCTTCCGCATGCAGACCTTGCTGGGAGAGTTGAAGTACCTGGAGGAGCTGCATTTCCTTCCTGCCCTAAATACATGTTTGTAAATGGTTAAGTGAGTAATAAGGGTTGAGCTTGGGACAGAAATATTCTAAAGCAGACAACACGTTGTTCCCTAATGGAGGAAGGCAGCAGCCTCAAGTTTTGCTGAATCGACCACCCACAAGGTCCCTGGTAGAAATGCTGTAGTACTCCTGTGATTTGGAATCAAACATCAGCTTTCCCTGACAATGCATTATCATTATCACAGGATTACAGATGTGCTACCAACTGCATTCTGTTATGGAAATCTACCCACTACCGAAGGAAGGGCTGACATCCTGGATACCTGCCCTACTACTGAGTCACGGCAAGAGCAAGAACAACAACAATGAAAAACTCTGAATTTTCTATGCACTATTGAAAGAGAATATTTTATCCTGTGTGGGAGCTAGAGCCTGGCTTATTCACCCTCTGCTGCAGCCAGCCCAGTTTTTTTTTTCTGGCAGCTGCTTCATCTCTTCACAAATTTTTCAACGCTCAGATGCTGATCAGCAGAGTCTTGAGGAGAGCAGACCGTTGGCTGAGAGCAGCCAGGTTTAACATCCTAAAGCATGCAGCCAGCTGTAGGTTGGTGCTGCATGGTGTCAACCGGATAACAGGGAACAGTGTGGCAGGGGAACTTAACAGCTGTGTTCCAAATCCAAGGAGTAGAATGAGTAGCCATAATATTGCCTCTAATTCTAAACCAGTTAGAGAACTTCAGCTTGGGAATCCTAAGGGCCCGAATTTTCGGCTTAGCTGTGTGACCATGGATAATGTCTCTGAGCTTCACTCTCTGACCTGCATATTGGCTGTATTTCTTATACACTCCCTTTGTTACCTGTTAAAGTGGAACCTACCTCCACGCAGTCATGCTGGTCAGATTAAATAACCATGAGATGTGCTGTGTGGAGCATGGCATGTGCAAATAAAAAAAACAACAGCTAATAACTTCCTTGTCCCTTTTGGATCTCTAGACATTGGTTTTTAATGTTAGCAGAAGGATGCAAGCCATTTTTATGATTTATTCATTAACTAAATTCTCTGCCAGGCATAGCTGAGCCCTGAGGACTGGTACTGCTTTCATAAAGTGGGAGAAACAAACCAACCAACAGAAATTATATAAGGAAGAGTAAGCACTGTGGTGGTTGGAATGAGATGTCTCCCGTAACACTTGATCCCCAGCTGCTGTCCCCTTTGCCTGCTGCCCGCTATGGCCAGTCTGGACTCCAGCCCTATAGAACTGTAAGCCCAAAATAACTGCCTTCTTCTATAAGTTGCTTTGGTCGTGGTGTGTTATCACAGCAATAGAAAGATAACTAAGACAGAAGTTCGTTCCAGGAAGTGGACTATTTCTGTGAAGAACTTGAGCATGTTTTTTAGAGGAATATGGGAGACTGGGAGGTCTTGCAGTAGTAAAGAGGGTGACTGTTTTCAGCAGAGCTCAGTAGGTTACTAGGAACTTGGAGGACAGTAGTTCAGGAGAAAGGTGAACTCTGGAGATCTATGGGGATCTTGGAGGTTCAGTTCAAGAGGTTTCAGAGGAGACCAACATTAGCAAATGAGCTAGACACTATTCTAGTCATATATTATCAAACGATATGTCTGCTTTCTGTCTTTGTCCTAAGAATTTGCCTGACCTTGATGCTAAATTAAAAAGTAGTGGACTAATTCTTTTGTTGGAGGAGATTTCAAGAGAGCCTAATATTAACTCTAGTTATCACTTTTATGAAGGCTTAAGAAAAAAGAATTTTGGCAGAAAGAACTGTGAAAGTACAGTGGGAAGAGAATAATGACTCTAAGAAATGTAATTTTGGAGCCAAGGCTTGTGATTGAGGAGATGGATAGATTAAGGAGAGGCCTGGGTGACACTGAAGCAACAGAAGGAGTAGCTTCAGGGCAAGACCCTTACCCAGCTGAGTTTCTAATTTGTGAAGTAAGAAGAGGCCAAAGTCATTTTCTACACCTATAAAGGAACTATAAGAACTTCTAGAAATGGGACCAAGAGGGCCAGGGTTCACTCGGGCTGTCAGCTGAATCACAGTGCTGGCCACTGCTAGCTTTAGACCCATGGAGGATACACATGTAATGGCCTTGTGGAATCTTCCTCTGCAGTCCCAGAGAATCTCGGAGTTCATGGTCATGGCAACAGAATCCAGGCATGAAGGCCCTGAGGGCTCATTGTGCGAAACTGGGAGAATGAAGCTTGGTTTGCACTGGCTGGTCGAGGTGCCAGAGTCAGGAGAAATATGCCGAGTAGAGCTGCAAATAAGGAGTGGCACCCGCCCAGAAAAACAAAACTATGGGGATTACTTGTTACCAGAGGTGGTGGGGGAAGAGCAGTGATTTTGAGCAGACCAGTCAGGCTACCCTAAGGTACCGCAGTGAAACACATGTGGCAAAAGTTTACTGAACTCATAGAGTACCCTTCACTAACCCAAAGCCTTAGTGTACACTGTGCCCTTCAGTGAGATGCTGTGTGTGGTGTAGGCTCATTAACTTTCACAGACATGCCATTCTGGTGGGGAACATTGATGGTGGCAGAAAGCCATGCACACAGAGCAGGATACACTTGAACTCTCTGCTTAGTTCTGCTCTAAACATAAAGCTGCTCTAAAAAGTTAAGTACATTGTATATAAAAAACAAACAAACAAAAAAAGCCAAGGTAGGATAAAATAAAGGCGCACAGTGCAGGATAGAATGAGGCTATCTAGGATGAAATTATCAGGTAAATGCCCTGTGAGCAGAAGAGACCACTTATTTGTCCTTTTTCTTCACATTGGATGTTGGAAGCCATACCTGTTTTCAGAGTTGGGACATGAAGTTGAGTTAGATTGGAGACAGTAATCTGCTCTCTAGGTGGATTCATGGCCACGGAATGTGCGACTCAGTTTCAAAATGTTAGAAGCTTCTTCCTAAGGAGTTAGATCTGAGATGCCACTGCATGGTACGGGTGGGGTTTAGTGTCTGCATATTTGTGTTTCCGGTTAAATCTGTGCACCCTAAGAATCACCATTTGCATGGTAACAGGTTCCAGGAGTGCCATGCATGGGCCGCTGGTTATCTGGGTGATCATGACCAGGAACCCTATGTGCTAGCTTGATTATGTCAACTTGACACCGGCTAGGGTAATTCACCGGCTAGAGAATATCAATTGAGAAAATGGCCCTACCAGATTGGCCTATGGGCAAGCATACGTTACATTTTCATATAAGAAGGACTACCTCATTGTGGGATTGCCACCCCTGGGCTGGTGGTCCTGGCTGCTGTAAGAAAGCAGGGTAAGTAAGCCGTGAGGAAAAAGCCAGTAAGCAACACTGCTCCATGGCTTCCGTTTCAGCTCCTACCTCTGGGTTCCTGCCTTTGAGTTCCTTCTCAGACTTCCCTGGATGGTGGACTACAATCTGTAAGATGAAATAAATCCTTTACCCACCTCCCCCCCACCTCGCTTTAAGTCATGGTGATTTATCACAGTAATATAAACCCTAACTAAAATACCCTATAACACTGGTGTGGCCATTCTGTCTGTTATCCTAGAAGAAACAAGAGATGAGGTGAAATGCCCAAGCTCATAAGCTATTCAATTTTAGAAGCTGGGTGTGGTGGTGAATGTCTTTAATTGTTAGGTCCTTGTGAGACTGAAGTAGAGCGTTGCCATGATTATGAAGCCATCCTGGCCTGTTTAGAAAGTATCAAGTCATTCATGAATCCACAACAAGACCCCATTTGAGGTGGTTTAAATGAGATTGGCCCTCATAGGCTCGTATATTTGCCTACTGGTTCCTTCGTTACTGAACTTTTTGGAAGGACTTGGAAATGTGGTCTTGTTGGGGTAGGTATGCACGTGTTGGAGGAGGTATGTCCTTCGGGATGAGCTCATGTAGGACCGGTGTGTTTCTCTCTCTCTGCCTGCTGCCTACAGATCAGAATTTATCTCTCAGCTACTTCTCCAGCACCATACCTACTGTGTGCTGTCACCATGAGACTGAACTAACCCTCTGAAACTTTAAGCAAGCACCCGATCACGTTATTTTCAATAGAAGTGTTGCCTTGGTCATGGTGTCATTTCACAGTAATAGATAAATAGGTATGACACTGTCTCATAAGCTCACCCCACCTCCTGCACCATTGAATCCAGCCCTATGTTGCTTTGCCTTCAAGCTCACTCTGTCAGTGATCAGGGATCTTACCATGGAAACTTCAGTCTTCCCTCCAATCCAAGGGCATGCATCACCTCGTTCTGAACACCATAGTTTATTCTGCAATAACATCATCTCTGTGAGGTAAAACTTGTGAATATAAATGTTGACCATTGGAGCAGAGAACACAGAGGCACAGGTTGAGGAAACATATGCATGTGTGTTCACAATTTTACTGTGCCTCTTCTAACAGTTTCTCCAGACTTTCCAACATGTTCTCATTGTTGTAGGACTATAAAGTGAGTCACAGGACATTGACAGCTGGACAAGAGACCCCCTGCTTAGCTACTGTTGGAGAAAAACCCATACCAGGCTACCACATGTTGTCACAGTTCCTGCCCAATCCCTTTGTGTCCAGAAGACTCTATTAGGATATCAAGGGCAGTATCAGAAAAGCCAAAAAGCAAGCCAAGGCGTGAAGCAAGATAGAAGGGATTCTGTTGGGGATTAGTCGGAGAGGGAGTTCAGAGATGTCTGATTGTCTGATTTGTGTCTTTACCATGGTGCTCACTAAAGCTACTGCTCCTTGGAGCTTCTGCCTCTTTTACAGTGTGCAGATGACAGGGCCTGGGTGAAGCGAGGCTCAATGCCATCCCATTTGCCCAACACATAGCAAGCTTCCAGGAGAGGCCAAGTTCTTTGTTGGAGTAAAAAGGTTGTTTTTTGTTTGTTTGTTTGTTTGTTTTTTATCATTTTGAATTCTCTGTTTCAAAAACACACTGATGGCTGGTATTACACCACGGCAGGCTTCATTGATTTTATTTAAGATCACCGTCAATTTCAAACTGTCGATTCTGACAGTTATGTTTAAAGATAGAAAATTCCCGTGGGTGGAAATTTGGGGTCATGTCTTTCCATCTCACCACTGAGTGAGAACAGGAGTGGTTACCCTTGTCTATGCCCTTACTCCTGGCCAGGCTGACTCTGTCTCTCAGCACCACTGTGATGGGGTGTTGTTCCTACCCCACTGTACAGATGGGGGGAAAGTTATAACTTGCCCAAGTAGGTCTAGGCCAAAGCTCAGTTCAGAACATGGCCCTGTATTCCCATAGCTATGTTTTCCAGGCTAGAACTAAAGGAGTATGGCTCAAGTTTGACACCTTATGCGGAAGCATATACACAGCCTACTGTTTATGATTGTGTAGAATTTGCTTGTATGGCAGACTTCTTAAAAGGAGTGCATATTGTATAAGTCCCAGAACACCTGCAAATAAACAAGGCTGCAAATGCTCTCTGACTTTCTGAGAAGATGGTCTTAACACTGAGAGGCAGATAATTCTGTTACTTCTACTTCACTGTGCAACTTGGAATAGCTAACGATTAAATAATTCAGGCCTCTGGCAAAGCCCAGCTCAGACATTAACTTTTACCCTGATGCTGGCTTGATAGGCAGTGCAGACAGATCATAGCTTACTAATTTGTTCTAAATCTACCAGCTCTGAAAGAGTTAACGCAGAAGTCCATCTTAGCATGGTCAGTTCCTCATGTCCCAGCACTTAACCAGCTCAGTCAGGCAGCTTTGAAGAGGAGGATACTAAAAATGGCTTTTGGCTGAGCTATAACAGGCATCTCACTTGAGGGACAGAATCTGTAGTTAGCATCTGGAAATGCTGGGTTCCTGCTGGGTAAAGTTTGTGTCACTCCTCTCTGCCTCTAGATTCTTTTTAACAATTAGAGAACAGATAGGTCAAATAACCAGAATTTTGTAGCCTCTTATTACATGGCTGGCTCTGTTGATTCTAAACAGTAGAAGTAACTGTGATTCAGATAACAGTTTGGAGTACTAAGTGGGAACTGTATATCAAGGCCTTGAGTGCTCCAGTTCTGACCCACATAAGGAAGATCGGGATGAAGTCTGTGAAAGAGAGATTTTAGGACAACTTCCCATTCTCTCACGCTTTTGCCATAAGGTTACCAGATGACGTAGTTAAGGTTTCTATTCTTATGACAAACACTCTGGTCTGAAGCAACTTGGGAAGGAAAGGGTTTATTTCATTTTACAGCTTGCAGCCTGGTTCCCAACCTAGGGGAGTCAGGGTAGAAAATGAAAGAGCACAGAAACTAGGAGGCCAGAGCAGACACAGGAGGAGGAGGGCTGCTTGTGGGTTAATCCTCAAACGCTTCTCAGTCTGCCTTCTTATGGCACTCAGGCCCACCTGCCCATGGGAGGCACTGAGCACAGCGCGCTGAGGCCTCTCATACCAATCATCAATCAAGGTACCACAGGCTTGCCCACAGGTCAGTCTGGTAAGGGCAATTTCTCAATTGAGATTCCTTCTTCTAAAAGGACTCTATCTTGTGTCACATTGACATAAAAATAGCCACCACACTGGCTCTAATTGTGCCAGGAAGGCCTGAAGCCAAAAAAGAGAGATGAATTTAGAGGAAGACTATTCTCCTGTATGACTGGTTCCTGCGTTAGAGTTTAATGCCTACTTTGGGACCTTGCATTTCTCTTCCAAGGTGCTACAAAATATTATGAGATTAATGATATTTTCATATGTCCTATAGATCTGCCTAACTTCCCCTTTAAATACATTAATCTGAAGTTTGGGACACGGCACAGCTATATAGATGCAGGTAAGCATATTTGAAGGGCAAAAAAATTGTAAAAGATTAGTTGTGTTTCCCATGTCAGATTTCTCTGGATTCATTTTAAATGCAAAGTGCTCCCTTTCAAACTGGATTTAAAGCACTTGTAAGGCAATACCACATTTTACAATATTTCTTTACATTTGCTCTCAAAATGTCAGGTGCAGACTGGGTAAAACAATGCCTGTTTACTACCCTGGCTCAGTGGAGTTTATTAAATTTGGCAGGCTCTCTGACAGACTACATCAGTTAAGGTATGATTTAATGCACACCCATGCATAAGGATAATTTACAATCAGCCAGATAGATACATGGATACACCTGCTGTTTTTATAACTGACATCTATAAAGATGAATGTCTACACTGGACTAGTTGTCATACATGGCCATTAATATATGCTTGTAATATACTGTGACAATCGACGCTACTCTTGTGTATGAGATGATAGATTTTTCAGTCCTCATCTATGTATAATTTTTTTCATAATTACTACGTACTACATGATAGTGAGATCTCAATATTGGAACCTATTGCTCAAACATATCTATTGCCATTCTCTTCTGGGACAGGATTCTCTTTAATTATCCACAGTCTTTTCTGCCAGTATCTACGAAAAAAGAAGCTGGGGTGGGGGTGTATTCAGCAAGAATCACATTTTTCAGTTGTAAGTGGGCCACAAGAAGTTCTCATGGAGCTGCAAGACAACCTGAAGGTTAATGTTATTGCAATATACATTTGGGGAGGAAGTGGTGGTTTGTTTGTTTTTCAGTCATTGTGATATTATTCATAAATGTCCACTTCTTGTTAGTAATCCATGTCCAGATCACCAGTGTCCTTGTCTGTATCATTACTGTTGGTTCCTAAATGTTTGTTTTGCTTCTGCCTGTTACCCACCTGGCCACTTGGTAACAGAGTAATACAGTTACAGTGTCTTGCCAGATGACTTGTTAAAGCCCTTGGGGACATCCCATCTCTATAGGAGTGAAAGGCAGTGTGTGTCCTTACTACAGCATACAAAGGCCCACAGGGACTCTCCTCTGAATTGCTTGTTTGCCTCTCTCATCCAGAGTCATGTAGCTGGTCTTTGGTCACTTTGCATGTGCTCCTTCCTCCAAGCTTCTGTTCTCACTGGCCTCCCAGCTTCTTCTCCTAAGTAACCCTTCATCTCCTTCTGTCATTTCAAGCCACGTATCTTGAGGATGCTGGGGAAATAAAGCATGCCCATACAGAAGCCTCCACACCCCAGTTCTTTATGTATTTTCTACCTCATTTCCCCTGTGTTCTTTGTCTCTCTCTCTCTCTCTCTCTCTCTCTCTCACACACACACACACACACACATTATTTTTCCTAATTACATTCCAAAATATGTGAAGGCAAGGCAAGGACTTCTTCCTGTTGCATATTCTCAAAGCTTAGAACATCGTTTGCCTCATATAAGCTATAAGCACTCAACTGTCATTTACAAGGAAGATAAATGAAAAATAAAGAATGGAATATCAGCTCTGACAATTTTGGATTCCGATATTTAAAGAGGATCTGCTTTCTGTTTTGCTTGTGAAAAGAAATTAAGATTCATTAGACCTTGACTAAAAGCATGGCATCCTCAGGAAGTGTTAGTGGCTTCTTGTCACAATTACTTCTAGCTCTTAAAACGCACATAACCAACAGGAAGGAAGGAAGGAAGGAAGCCAATAGGCATCTGCTTTCACTTTCATCTTTAGCTTTTTGAATACTGTTTGCATTATAATGTTTTAGACCTACATTCATTCAACAGATGTTTATTGAAAACTTATTATCTGAAAGGTCCTTGAATTAGCCTTACGGGCTCGGAAGCTATATTGAAACCATTCCCCGAAGCACTGAAAGACAGCATGCAACAGCAGAGCCCAGGATAAGATGTAGAACTGCTTAGGAAGCTCAAAACTAAACCAGTTCCTGAGGCCTTGTTCCAGAAATCCGAAGAACAAGAAAATTATTTTCAATTTTTCCAGTAAGTTGAGTTCAGCATTTGTTCTCGATTTTATGACAGTTCTAACATAGAAAGGACAGATACTGATGAAGTGCCAGAGGTGGAAGAAGTTAGATAATATCTCTCTTACACTGTTTGTCTTTCTCTCTCTACCTCTCACATTATCTATCTCATGTGTGCACGATAGTCTGTAATTGAAATAAACTCAGGACCTATTCATTATTACTTTCCCCTTTGAAGATTCAACACCTTAGGGAATCTCTTTACTCGAGTTAGTTGAGAGAGCTGAGACAGAGACTCTAGGACTGTTATATGTTGCTTAAGACTATGTATAACAGCCACGCTGGGTCTTCAGACCCAGCACTTTTGGGTCTCAAGGAAGTATGTGTCACATATTTCTCTTGAGATGGCTCATTAGATAATATGTTGTTGTGTTCCAGTTTTATTGTGTCCCATATTTCTGTTGATACCTATTAATCTTTGAGATAATTGATAATAATTGAGAGAGCTTCAGTCAAAGCCAGTGCCTTGCCATAAAAACCAACCAAAATGGCCGGATTTTTAAAATGTGCTTAAAGTAACTGGATATCACGTGCTCCAGTTAGACTCGGGTAACCTTTTGCGTTTGACTCATGTTTTTCTATTTTACCGTATTTTTTATTGCTCCCCTAGTCTAATTCAGATATAATTGTAGCGGTGAGTTTGGGCTACACTGCTTTGTCTCCAGGAGGATTGTGCATGTACAGCCATCCAGGAGCTACCTAGATTCAAGAATGGAGCACACACACACACACACACACATACACACACACACACACACACACACACATACACACACACACATACACACACACATACACACACATACACACACACATACATACACACACACACACATACACACACACACATACACACACACACATACACACACACATACACACACACACATACACACACACACATGCACACACACACATATAAACACACACACACACACACATGCACACGCACAAGCTAATTTTAAAATGCCTTGGCTTCCTCAAAGGCTGGGCACTCCTAAATTTTCCCCTGCCACCCTAGACCCAATGGGGAAGAGGCCAGTAGCCACCTACCCGAATTCTCACATGGCTGGTTGACTTTCTTTCCTGCAGCTCCTGCATCCGTCCATCTCCCACCCCCTCCCCACTGTGTTCTAGCCCATGTAATGTTAAGGACCCCATCATGTGCACAGCCATTGGACATTGGCATCTTTATCGATCAATCAAAAACCAATTGGGAACAAGGTCATTTAGCATTTGGACATGAGGATCCTTGATTGAATCAATACAGTAGAACCAATCTCTAACATTTCCTTTGTCTGACTTTTGTAAGCAAATGAATAATTTGAGCAATAGAGGAATCAGTTTTACTTTATTATACTAAGGCATGGTCTATAGTGTATATAACTGGAATTATAAAAGGCTGTTTTTTCTTTTTTTGTTCTTTTTTTTTTTGGATTTTTTTTTTCCGAGACAGGGTTTCTCTGCATAGCCCTGGCTGTCCTGGAACTCACTCTGTAGACCAGGCTGGCCTTGAACTCAGAAATCCGCCTGCCTCTGCCTCCCAGAGTGCTGGGATTACAGGTGTGCACCACCACCGCCCGGCTAAAGGCTGTTTTTCTTGTATGACTTCTTACTTAATGGATATTTTCTTTATTAAAAATAAGTACATGAGGCCTGATGATGAGATGGCTCAGTGGATAAAGACATACACCACCATGCCTAACTACCTGAATTGCATCCCCAAACCCACATGGCAGAAAGCAACTAATACCTTTAAGCTGTTCTCTGGTCTTGACGTGAGCAACCAAGAGTGTCCCTTCCCCCACAGCATTGAGCTGGACTTCTCAGCCCATCCTATTCAAGCTGCGACATTCCTGGCCGGCAGCCTCCACCTTTCCGCTGGTGTTATCTCCGGCCCTTGTTCAGTTGAGAACAATACAGCCACTTTCACCTTAACAACCAAGGCTGCCTCAGAGCAGTCTCACCTGGAGACCAGCAGAGACCCGCTGAGAAGAAGAACCAAGGAATTTACGGCCATTGGGGAGGGCGGGGGGAGGAAGGGCTGTTTTCTAAAAACTATATATATTGGCTAAATAATAGTAAAGTCAGTCTTGATCGGCAAACTCTTGTCTTGACTCAATTCTCTTTCATTGCCTTCCCGTTTATCCCCAGAATTCTCTTCCAGGTCTCCAGTTCACAGGTGGCCGTGGGCGGCTACACAAGAGCATGAAAACATGAGCATATACACAATGTAAAATTAATTACTAAACAGAAGACTTATTAGAACTGAAGATGTAAATAGGATAATTGCTTGGGGAGCATCTAGAACTGGGTTTGATCCCCAGAAACAGGTAAGAACCATGGGTGGTAAGACATGCCTCTAATTCTAGCATTTGAGAGGTGAGTTAGGGAGGTCAGAAGTTCATGAATAGTCTTAGCTATATACTAAACTCAAGACCAGGGCCAGCTTGCCCTCCAAATGTGTTCTACCCCAAATACATAATTAAAATAAATAAATAAAAGAAAGCCCATTATATCATCTTTGATGTGTTTGGTGAAACATTTCAAAGAAAATATTCAGCATATATTAAAAAAGAATTGTGGAGGAATATTTAAAGCTCACCAAATATACAGAATATTAAAAAAAAGAACCCACTGGTTATGGCTATGTGTAAGATTAAAAAAACAATTTGTTTCTTCTGTCGCTTATTTTACATTTCACACATATTCTAAGCAGAACATAAAATAGGAGGAAACAGGAAAACTAAAGCTGATTATTTGTGAGGTTTTAAATGAAAATCAAATAAATAGGCATGTTTTTTTTTACCCTATCCTCCAAGAAATACACCACAAAGTGCCCACAATTTATTTGAAGACTTAAGTTGGCATAACTGTTTTAAGTCAAATGTTTCCAGATTTTTTAAGGGAAAAACTAATTAATGCTGATAAAATACTTCAGAGTCACAAACTGTGAGCTAGACAAATAATTCTGAAAACACAAGATGGTGACCTTTTCTTGTTCGTTTGCTGTGCTGGAAAAATGGAGGCATTCTTGTTTGCTGCTCTTTTTTTTTTTTTTTTTTTTTTTTGCTGAATTTACTCATTTTGCTTTGTTTTAGTTATTCTGACTTCAGAGCAAAAAAAAAAAATGCTGACCAGTAGAAAGCCTGTTCAAGTCAATTATTCCTTTAAGACTTTCTTTGCATGATTTCTTTCTTAAAAATCTTCTCAAAAGAGAGGAAGGTGTGTGTGTGTGTGTGTGTGTGTTTCAAGTCATATCAGTTGATGTGAAGTGTTTTCTCATACTTAGGGTATACTGTGGTATTTGGGTGTGGGTGCCTTTATTATATAATGGAGGAAGTAACAGAACCCACCAAGTCATAGCTTAGTTGCTTGCTTCTTTAATAGTTTGCAACACTGTGGTAATAAACTGCTGTATAAATATAACTCTGAAGGCTGAAGGGAAAGCCATACAGGTCCAGCTCCACTTCTGAGCTGAGCAGATGGCCATGTTTGGATTAGGGATACACATAATGACTAATTAATCAAGAAAAAGACCTTTCTATAAGAGTGCCTGTTCTCTGGTATTGTAGCTATTCAACATGTTTTCTAGAAATTGACCAATATTTGCAGATATTTATATCATGCTCAAAGACAAAGCAGGTATGAGCAAGTTCTTTGGTCTGAGAAATCCTCTAAGGTAATTGAAGAGTCACTACAAGTACACTAATGAAAAAGCTATAAACATAATCTGTGGATACTAATCAATGCATGGAATCTTCAATCAATAAGATTACATGTCTATACTGCCTTTAAAATGCAAGCTTTTTCTCAACAATTGTGAATAACAACTCAACCATAATTTAAAACCTTACAGTTATCATAAGGTCATCAAATGAAGGAGCAATCAATAGATATCTAATTTTGAATGACAAGCATAATCATAAACCTTGAAATAATGGCGGGTTATGTACTGGATAACTCATGGTGGCAGGAAATACGCTGCCATCTTACCATTTCCTGTCAGCACCCATTGTTTGCTGGAAACAATGGTATTCATCTCTTTCAAACATACAGGCTTTCTCCCAAGGATAATAATGCACATCCAATAAGTCACTCTATACATCCTTATTGTTAACTATTTTTCCTAAACATTCATTTCTTCATACTTCTTACTCTCTAGTTGCATTATAAGGATTTTCTCCCTAAAGGTCAATGTTCATTAAAATTAAAGTTAACACAATGTCCCTTACAGACTTCTTTTTGAAGGTATCTGGTGTATGAGTGTTTTGCTCATGTGTGTTTCTACGTCTAGATTAAGATTAAGGTATCTGGGGAATGTGGCAGGTCAAATGGCAGAACAGGAGTCTCCTCTGAGGGCTTTGTGAGAGAAGAATTAAGGCAACAATGGAAAAGCTATATTGTGAGGAGATGAGAGTACAAGAGATAGAAGACACACCCGCCCGCCCACAAGTGGTGATTAAAAGCTTAGAGAAGCAGAATGGAAATTCAGAGGGAAGCATCAAGCACTCACTCAGCCTTTCCACATCGGGTGTTCTGGGGAGATGGACAAGGAACAGATGCTATAGGCTACAAGGTAAGCCGGAAAGCACAGACAGCTTCAGTGATGGTCGCATACAGGCAGATCTAGCTACAGGAGAAACTATGGCTCTTAGAAGTAGTAAATAGGGAACTAGAATTTGGTCTGAAACATTTCCTCACCCAACACACACACACACACACACACACAAGCTTGATTTAGAGAAGAAATCTATTTTGTCACTTGCCATCCTTGAGTTTCATAAAGAGCAATCTCAAGAGGGACCTGTTAACAGGGACTGAACTAATTTAAGGTTCTGAAAAAATCATGTTTTTTGGCCATGACTGCCTATCAAAATCAGTTATGCAGCCAAGAAGTAGAGACACAAACTACTGAAACTTTGTAAACAACATAGATCTCCGACTACAGAGAGAACAGTGGTAGTAGGTAAGGTATAAAACCAGTCACATGGTTTAGCACAGAGGTCACAGCTGAGAGTACAGGGACAAAAATGAACCTATAACTTCATCCCCATAATACTCCTCAAGCCAAAATTTGAAAGGTCTATTTGGATCCTCCAATTTCTCAGACATTGGATGATATGCTCTACCATGGATATTTGCCACATCCTCTGGTGCTTGAACTGTGGCCCTCTGTAATGAGTCAGTGCCTGCTCAGCCTACATACTAACACACCTTTCAAAGGCTAGTTGTAGTTCTTGTGTTAAAGCAAAGAAAGAAAGAGAGGGTGGGGGGAGAAAGACCCAGATCTCTCAGATGTGAACACAGCATGAACAGCACACCCCTCTAACCATCCCATTAGGAGACCTAGGGTAGGGATCAGTCCACACTGAGCACCAGTCAACATGGTGGCACTTAGAGGAATCACAAGAGGTCTCAGCCAGAGCCTGCTACCCAACACCTGGGAGGGTCTAGCACTGGAGAAGCCTGAGAGGATCTTCTTAAGTTCAAGGACATCATCTTGGAAGGTCTTCACCCACTTTTCTTTTTAAATAACATTTCCCCTTTATTGGGTTTTATTTTCCCGTTTCTTGTCTTGATTTTTAGCACTCTTCGTTTTCTTATTCTTCCTCTCCCTGTCTTTTTTAATTTTCTCTCCCACATTTTAAGTTTTTTATTATTATTGACTACAATCTTGTTGATTTTAACATTGTTTAATGCTATATTATTTTATATCTTTCCATTCTTTTTTGAGTTAGCTATCTTTAATTTTTATTTTACTGAATTGCAGTCTATGTTTTGGTTTGTGCTGTTATTACTTAGGTTTATTTTCTTCTTTCTAAGCAATATTGAACACCAAATATTCAAATGATGGCTTCTCACTAGAGAGACTCTCACACAAAATTGTACAAGATAGCTATCCCCAAAGATGAAATGCTAGCATATAGAAACAAGGTGTGCATGTGTTGGTATGTGTACATGTGTTTTTATATATTCATTGTGTGTCTATCTGTATGTATGTGTGAGTGTATGCATGTGTCTCTGTCTGAGTGTATATGTGCATGCAGGCATCTATATGTGTGTATGTTTGTCTATGTGTACATGTGTGTATGTGTGTGTATGTATTTGTGAGTATATTTGTACTTGTGTCTATATGTCTATATCTATGTATGTGTATGTGTGTATGCGTGTATATTGGTGTGTATGTGTGAGTATATGTTTGTAGGTATGTGTGTATGTATATATATTTGTGCATGTGTGTGTATGTGTGTGTGTGTGTATATGTGTGTGTGAGAGAGAGAGAGAGAGAATATGATTCCACCAAAAGTTCCTCTTTTCCCAGTAACTGAATTAAAACATACCTAAGTGGACCAAATGACAAAGTATCTAGAAGATTAATTTTAACATGATCTACCTCTGTTATATAAGTAAACTTGGTCCTCGGATGTGACCTCTAACAAGAGGAGCAGGAGCTGTCTCTAACTCTATTGCCTGCCTTTGATTCCCTTTCCCCTAACTGGATAGCCTTGTCTAGTCTCAATAGAAGAAGATACACCCAGTCCTACTATAACTTGATGTAACAAGGCAGGTTGATATCCATGGGAGTTCTCCCCTTCTCTGCGGAGAAAGGGAAAGACTCAGGGGAGGAGGGACTGGCAGGACTGCAGGGACAGGAAGCTGCCATTAGGATGTAAAGTAAGTAGATAAATAAATTAATAAAAAATAAATAAAATAATCTACAAATTTTAAAATAATAAAAAAATAGCGTGATGAATTAAAGAAACCAATACAGAATATGAAAAAGAACCCAGTAAGGATGTAGAAGCTGAAAAAAATCAGAAATCTTAAAAAGTTCAATAACTCATAAATATTTAATTGAAAGCCTCCTTTGATAAAGAAGATGAAGTGAAGGAAAGTATTTGGGGGCTTCAGGGTAAGGCTGGGGACTTATCACATTCAGACAGCGACAAAGCGAGAAATAGGATCAGAGCACCAGGTCTGTGCGGCATGGTGAAAGGCCGAGATTGTGCATGACCACAGATGGAGGCAGAGGTACAATCAGAAATGTCAAAAACACAATGAGGAGAATAAGCACAGGTGATTCCCACAGCACGGAACGGTATGGACACCCTGGCTTGGGGGTTGAGCATTTAGAATGACAAATATTCATGATCAGAAAACATTTCATCTCCGCAAACCTGTCAGATTGACAGATGCAAGGAAACAAGATATAATGAAGTAGCAAAATACTAATATTCATAATTATAAACTAGAAGTACCAAGTCACTTACGCGGCACGCCAACTGGAGCAACAGACTTCTTCCCAGGAGCTCCGATGGTCTGAAAGTATTTCTGACTTGAGAAGGAATCGGCTGTCAATCTGGTTTACCACACAGGAGAATGCAGTTCCAAATCCAAAACAAGTTCAAGTAAATGGAATTCACGACCCCTGAGCAAGCATGCCAGAAAACACTTAAAGGGATCTTCTATACTGAGGAGAAAGAAATTCAAAGTCCATCAAGAAAGAAGAAATTGCACTGGAGAAGCATAGGTAAAGGAGGGTCAGGGAAGAGTCAAATGTGATTTGGTCAAAAATCAAATGTCTAACACGAACACAAGGGAAAGGAACAAACACAATGTGTTCCCAACAAGCAGAAGGAAACCAAGAAAATGGCACGGACGAGCACAAACGTCACAATAACAGGGTGTAATGTCAGCGGCCTCAGCTCCTCAAGCAAAAGATTCAGACTGGCTTATTTAAGAAAACAATACCAACCACTTGCTGCTTGTAAAACTCACCTCACTGGCAACCCAGTAAAAGTGAGAGGATTGATAATGATATCCCAAACAAGCAGAATCCAGAAACCAGTAGGAGAATCTATGCTTGTATCCAACAGGGCAGCTACAAGCCTGGGGTGTGAGACAGAAATGCTTACACACTGCTGAATGGGTTGTTATTGACTGTAAAGGGATATGCACTGGGTTGTGAAACACTACGCCCTTCACAACTGACCGTACAGAAAATCAAGAGAATTGGGTGCTCCTGAGATAATAATGGGTGACGCCCAAACCCTGACACTATTATGGACAACAAGAAGTGCATACCAAAAGGAGCATGCCATGGTTGTCTATGGAGGGGCCCTGCCAGAGCCTTACACATACAGAGGCAGATGCTAGCAGCCAACCATTGGACTGGGTGTGGAGTCCCCAATGGAGGAGTTGGAGTGTGGTCTGGAGGAGCTGAAGGTGTTTACAGCCCCATGGGAAGAACAAAGATGTCAGCCATCCAGATGCCCCAGGGCTCCCAGGGACTAAACCATCAACCAAGGGGTACACATGGTTCCAGCCACAAATGTGGCAGAGGAATGCCTTGTTGGGCATCAGTGGGAGGAGTGGTCCTTGGTCAGATGAAGGCTCAATAGATGCCCCAATAAAGGGAAATTGAGGGGGGTGGGAGTGGGTCAGGTGGAGGAGGGGTATATACTTGGAACCAGGGGGTGGGAGGAGGGGTTGGGGGGTTTCAGGGAGGGGGAAACCGGAAAAGGTTTTACCATTTGAAATGTAAATGAAGATTATATTCAATTAAAAAAACACTGAAAAAAATAATGGGTGACTCTTGCCTAGAGACAGAAAAATATATTTTAAAAAATCTAATTATAATATAGAAGATGTGGGCTTAATACACACATGTCAAGCTTTGAATACAAGGCATCCCCCACAGGCTCCTGTGCATGAATGGTTACTTGGTCCCCAGCTGTCAGTATTGCTTCGTGAAGCTATAGAACCTTTAGAAGAGGAGACCTTGCTGGTTGAGGTAGATCACAGAGGGCAGCCTTTAGAGCTGATAATGCAGCCTGGCGGCTGGCCTTATTCCTGGTTTCCTGGCTGCCACAATGTGGCCTGACACTTTGCATTTCTGCTGACATTGAACCCGCCACGCTGCTTCCACTTCTTCACTGTAATGGACTTGAATGTCCTTGAATCACGAGCCAGAACAAACATCTGCTCCCCTAACTTACATGTGTCAGATATTTTGTCACTATGACACGAAGGGTACAGAGCACAGCAGCTCCAGAACATTCTAAGTAGCGATTACACTTTTATCACCACTAGTAACTTTTTCTAAAACAACACACAGTTTAGGTCACAAAGGAAGTTTTGCTAAGTGCAGATCTTATTGTATCTTGCATCTCATAGCAGAATGAAAGTAAAAATAAAAATAAATACAAGAAACTAGAGGATTATAGAACTGCCTTCAAAATATTCACGCCCTTATCTGAACATTAGTGTTGTTCTTAGTCTTCCCCAGAGACTCTTCTTGCTGCTGCGCATGGCATTTATTGCAAAGACCCATTACTAGCCAAAGTGTCAGTAATTGGCTGTGCAGGGTTCAGCCCTGAGCTGGGCATCTATACCACACACACAGGTTTGGGGAACGCTGTGGGGGAAGGGTGGAAAGAATGCATGGAACCAAAGGAAATGAAGGCTATGCTGAGAAAACGAAACAAAACAAAGCCTCCGAAACAAAACCAAGTCAGTGGCCATGGGATTCTTGGCATCACTGCATCTGTAGTTACCTTTCTAAGATCCATACAGGGCGGCCAGTCATTATGCGTCTGGGAGAGGCTCCTGAGGCCCCATCCCTACCTGAGAGAATACTGGCAAACTAATGGCTTCTGAGGAGACAATGCCATTTTCTTCAGTGATGTAGCTATGGCAAAGTTGCCCATGTTCTAGTAAATGACTTCCCATTCATTACCTGCAAGCAACATTATTCCCATCCATGTTCATGCATGCAACAGCAATTACACTCAGTGTTACACATAGTTAAAGGAAGACATAAAAGAAGAAGGGGAATAACTCCAGTGAGGAAGGGAGAGCCTGAGCGAGGGTGAACATTGATGACATACACATGCAAAACACTCAAGAACTGAACAAATAAAAAATTTTAAATAACTAACAGTAAGAAATATTTAAGCACACGGAGATACATGATGTGAGAAAGACAGAACACATGATTATATTCATATTTATATTTGTGTTTAATTTTTTAAATGGAAAAATGCATACCAAAATATGATTTCTTTGGAAGCAGTATCATGATTGATGTTTCTAGCTTCTTTATGATTGCCTCCAATTAGAACATGGTTAAATCTTTAGAAAAGCTACACATTTTAAATATAAGACATACAGTTGGAAAATTAATATATTGACAATGTACTATATTTTATAGTCATCCCTGTGTTTTCTGTTCCAATAGAGCAAATTTTCATGATAAGTTTATATTTGAATATTTGAATCTAATAAATATTATATATTAATATCTAGTATATAATAATATATGGCTAATAAAAATGGCAACCACAATGTCATAACTTTAAAGGAGTTTCTTTGCTTTTGTTATTTCTAACGCTATAACCTTATAACCTTATAACGCTATAACGTTATTTCTAGCTTGTGAGCTATAACCACAAAGGAAAAGTAAACCTTTATGAGTCCTGCAGTTTGTGATGTTGGCGTCTATGTGGATTTGCACTTGTCATTAGGTGACAGCTTCAGACGTAGCGCTGGCTCCCATAGCAGGTCGATGCTCACCCTCAAGTTATCAGTTCTAGTATTTATGAACGTCAATAGCTGTAAACACATGCAGCCTCTGAGGCACGAACTTGCAGAATATTGTTTAAAGAAATCCTCGAGGAATCCCGTGAATAACCAAAAAAATAAACATTAAACATAAAATACATTAAATGAACCAATTGAAGAAGCAACACACCTGTACACATAGAGTTTGAGAATGGCTATCAAGAAATAGCTTATCAAGAAATAGCTTACTTGATGCCTGATACATGATAGTTCATTAAGCAATAGTATTATTTTCCATCTTGATAAGTCTGCCGATACATCACGAATGCCCCTCTTTATGGGCAGGATATTTTCTGTTGTCACGCTCTGCCTTCCCCTATGACCTGCTCAGGGTTTTTGGGTTACTTTGTGCTCAATGCCCACCAGTTTTTCTTAGAGCAATAAGCTAGATCCTATAAACTTCACTTAAAATTTATAAACTGTGAGAGAAATTAGACCACCCAGCAAATACACAAGGTTTGTAAGACAGGACATAGATGTTCCTCCAATACCTAAATGACATGCATGTGAAGGAGAGATTTAAAAAGTCTGTTATTCATCTCCTAAGAACAAAATAGAAAGCAGAGATACTTTTTGAAAGCATATGTAAGTTCAACACAAATGAATATAATGTAGTCTAGTTAAATTCAAAGGAAATCAAGAATTTAGGTGTGTGTGTGTGTGTGTGTGTGTGTGTGTGAGAGAGAGAGAGAGAGAGAGAGAGAGAGAGAGAGAGAGAGAGAGAGATGGTGTAATGTGCTATTGGGAACTGGTGAATTCATAAACTGATTTCTAGGTTATTGTTTTATTTTTAAAGGAGAAGGTATAAGAAGTATAAGGGAGATTTCAAAAAGTCATTGGAAGAACCTAGATGGTTAAAGACATCTTTCTCTGCTCTGCCTCAGGAGAAGGGGGCTGGGATGGTGAGAGTGAGTGCTGTGCATGCAGTTTTATGAAAAGATCCAGGGAAAGAGCAACTTGGCATATGGCGACCTAGAGAGCTTCACGGGTGACAAAAATGAGGCACGAAGTTAGAGGCCACAATTTGCGCAGAGCCATTCTCCCCCAGGGGTGTTCAGCAGCACGCCCTGTGACCCTGATGTTACCGATTACTTAAGGTCACTAGCAGGGATCTTTCAGCACATCCAAGTCCTCCTAAGCCTTTCAACCCTAAATACAACTCACCAGAGGCACTTGGTTGACCGTTGACCAGACAGTCTGAAGGGTCACCAGTGTTTCGTCATTTCGAATAAATGCTTAAGTGATGTTGAAGGTATTAGTCCACCAACCACCAACCGTTAGATGGTAAGATTTTATTAGAGATCTTTTGCAAAGAGAATTTTTTTAAAAAGCTGAGGAAGAACACAGATGTTGAACTATTTTCTGCAACTCACACAAAAGTGGTTCATAAATGCTCTAGATCTACCCTCCACTGAAGTCAAGGTGATCATGGAAATGCATGGAATTCTGCAGTCATATTAGGTGTTTCACACAGAGAACTGTAGGAAAGGATGAGGCGTTTGGGAGGATGACTGAAGTATCTATGGCTCAATCTGGGTGTTCAGGATATCAAAGAAAAATCACAGGTATGTACCACAGCTTTACCCTGATGTGGAAGAGCATGAATTGCTTGTTTTCAGAGTTCCAATTGAACCAGATAACCTCTTATTACAAGAAATATAAACGGATCCCTGGGATAACTACCAAGGTCCTGAGTATTCTACTCTTCCGATATTATGTTATAATCATTAAGGTTATATTGTCTTAGTCAGGGTTTCTATTCCTGCACAAATAATATGGCCAAGAAACACATTGGGGAGGAAAGGGATTATTCAGCTTATACTTCCACTTTCACACTGCTGTTCATCACCAAAGGAAGTCAGGACTGGGACTCAAGCAGGTCAGGAAGCGGTAGCTGATGCAGAAGCTATGGAGGGATGTTCCTTACTGGCTTGCTTCCCTGGCTTGCTCAACTTTCTTTCTTATAGAACTCAGGACCACCAGCCCAGGGATGGCATCACCTACAACGGGCCCTCCCTCCTTGATCACTAATTGAGAAAATGCCTTACAGCTGGATCTCATGGAGGCCTTTCCTCAAGGGAGGCTCCTTTCTCTGTGATAACTCTAGCTTGTGTCAAGTTGACACATAAATCCAGCCAGTACAGTTATATAGAATGCATTTTAAAAAGAGAATTCACATTGCAAACTCAAAGGAAAGAACCTAAAATGGTCCTAGTTATTCAGATGGTGTTATAAGGAAAGCAAGGCTCTAAGCTGATAGGAATCTCTATACTCGAGAGTATATTGCACAAACTCAGACCAACTCTATACAACTTTTGGCAGACTAATTCTATTTTCTCTAAGAGAAGATAATACATAGATGAATCTCTGAAAATTAATGACCATTTTGAGAAGAGAAAAGAAGGGGGAGGACAGGAGAAGAGGGGAACAGACAAGAGGAAAAAGAAGGGGGAAATAAATAAAAGATACAGGAAGAGGAGGGGCTAGAGACTTAAAAAATCTGAGATAAGATAGTACACACACACACATACACATACACACACACACAAACACAGGCAATGAAAAATATAAATTTGAATATACCCTTCACTAGAACTGGAGGCAAAAACATTCTCTCTAGCTTTTGGCCTGGAAACTGAATCAGATGTTGGTTCTATTTTCATTTGGAGCTAAGCCTTATAGATAATAATCACAGATAAAAGGGAAAAATAATAACCCTGTGCATCTTCTAATGCCTCTATATCACAGGTCAAAGATTGACTCACAGCCAGCTGGAACAAATGCTAAGCTCACCTCCTCCCTAGCTGAGGACAGTTTCAATAACGGCCTCAAATGAACAATTGTTTACTAAGTCTCTCGGAGGTATTAAATTCATCCTAGGGCCTTAGTATATGCAGATAAGAGTGGGTCTGCATTTTGATAGAGTCTAAAGGCAGATATTTAATTTAAAATATAATAGTAACTAAAATAGAACAAGGACTATCTTCAAATCCTAAATGAAGGATATATATAATCCCTTGTTCTTTCTGGGTATATATAAAAGAGAAATAATAAGTGATATTTTAGATAGACATCAAAGAAGAGACAGGCAGAAAAGAACATGTTCCTAGCAGAAAGAGGTAGGAATTCAGCAGGACCTGGGAACATGGCTAGGGTGCCTGGCATGGAGGTATACACCAAACCAGAGTGTGACTGGCCTTTACTGGGTCCCTATTAGATGTTTTTGCCCAGTTTCCTCTGAGCATTTCCTGCTGACAACTGTGAGGCATTTGCATCAGAGTCATCATCTTTATGTACCTTGGAGATGCCATTGGTAACGTTAGGCATGGTATAATTGCAGGTTGATGACCCACTATGCCACCCAGGAATGAGCAAGCGGAGGGGCATGAGTAGTGAACCCACTCCAGTGCCTCTCCATAGCAAGCCTTTTCCTTTTGTACACTTATTTTTCTTGTACTATGAGAAATTTGAGCTAAATTAGTCTAAACCTATACAGTCTTGCCATTTCCAAAAGAAATGGGAATATTGGCTAGAACTCCGCTTTAATTTGCTATATCCCTAATCAGAAAACCGTCTCCAGCTGGAAATTGTTGCAGCAAAAGTAAAGAAACAGAATTTAGCAACTTGGGATAATTGGGCCTCCAGCCACCAGGCGATGGTTTCTACCTAACTCTTGGGAATAGCTAATGAGGTGGACTCCAGGGAGAGAAATAATCGCCTGAGAAATCTATAGACCGTTTCAGAAGTGGCTTGTGTTCAGTGGGTGGAAAGAGCATGGGGCGTCTTTATTCTTACCCCTGCTGTCCACACCGTCACTCTCTGGCATCACTTCCTGCTCACGCTACATTTTTCCCTACTTAACCCCATCCCCCAGTTGATATAGACATGAAAATACATTCTAGCTTCAAATTCAGGAAAAACAAAACCTTGAGCCTTGCAGTGCAAGCACGTTCTCTCCTCTCTCTCTCCCTCTATTCCTCTCCCTCTCCCCCTCTCTCCTTTCTTTTCCCTCTCCCTCTCTCTGAAGAACATTTCTGGCTTCTATAAACTAAAAAAGTGCCCACTTTCTTCTTTTTTAAAAAAAGCACTCCTTGCAGAAAGGTTTCCAAGGTCCATATTTCATCTCCCCCAAATGGCTGTAATATACAAGAAATAATCTGCATCTTTCCCTGCTGAGAATCATTTGGTTCGTGTGTGCTCTGAATAAAAATGATACAGTAGGAAAAATGTCACCCTGCCTGCACTAGCCAGCAGGCCTCCAGCTTGCTGCCCAAGCTCTGCTCCCCACAAGCTGCTGACTGGAGAATCCATGTGGTTCAGCTTTGACAGGTTTGAATCCTGACACTAATGTCCTTCGCATAGGCAACACCCACTAAAAACATTAGACTGTAAGCCCCATTCTTTGCTTTTAATTTATGGTTGCTGAATATTCCCCTGCTACCTCTTTTTTCTTTTTTTTTATTCGATATATATATATTTTTTAAAAGGAATGCAATTCTATTTTTAATACTGGTTTTATATTATCAATTCATTGTAATAAATTAATCTCAAAGTTACGAAATTGTGATATTTCCCAACACAACATAGTTATTAATATGCAAAATTTTCCTATATCTGTAATCATTGAAGACTGACATTATTATTATTATTATTACTTAATATTTTTTTAACATTCCAGTCATTATCCCTCTTCCTGTCCACCCTCAGACAGTTCCTCATTCCGTTCCACCTCCCTTGTCTCCACGAAGATGTCCTCACACACCCCAGCCCACCAAATCTCCCCACTCCCTGGGGCCTCAAGTCTCTCAAGGATTAGGTGCATCTTCTCTCACTGAGGCCACACCAGGCAGTCCTCTGCTGCATATGTCTGGAGCCTCATATTAGCTGGTGTATACTGCCTGGTTGGTGGCTCAGTGTTTAAGAGATCCCGGGGCTCCAAGTTAATTGAGACTGCTGGTCTTCCTGTGGGATCACCCTCGCCCTCAGCTTCTTCCAGCTTCTTTTTTAATTCAACCACATGTGTCCCTGGCTTTTGTCCATTGGGTACTACTATCTTCATCTGACTCTTTCAGCTGCTGGTTGGGCCTCTCTGAGGGCAGCCATGCTAGGCTCCTGTCTGTAAGCACACCATGGCATCAGTAACAGTGCCAGACCTTGGAGCCTCTTCTTGAGCTGGATCCCAATTTGAGCCTGTCATTGTACCTCCTTTTCCTCAGTCTCTTCTCCATTTTTGTCCCTACAGTTCTTTTAGACAGGGACAAGTCTGGGTCAGAGAGTTTTCTGACTGCTGTATGGCATCCCCATTCTTCTGAGTCCACCACAAATAGAAAGACAGGGCAATTCTATGTTTTAATATTTTTCCTACCGATATATTTTTTATTTACATTTCAAATGATTTCCCCTTTCCTGGCTCCCAACTCCGCAAAAGTCCCATAAGCCCTCTTCCCTCCCCTTGTTCCCCCATCCACCCTTTCCCACTTTCCTGTTCTGGTATTGCCCTACACTACTGCACTGAGCCTTTCCAGAACCAGGGGCCACCCCTCTGTTCTTCTTGGACATCATTTGATATGTGGATTATGTCTTGGGTATTCCAAGTTTCTAGGCTAATATCTGTTTATCAGTGAGTGCATACCATGAGTGTTCTTTTGAGACTGGGTTACCTCACTTAGTATGATGTTCTCCAGCTCCATCCATTTGTCTAAGAATTTCATGAATTCATTGTTTCTAATGGCTGAATAGTACTCCATTGTGTATATATACCACATTTTTTTTTAATCCATTCCTCCATTGAGGGACATCTGGGTTCTTTACAGCTTCTGGCTATTATAAATAGGGCTGCTATGAACATAGTGGAGCATGTATCCTTACTGCATGCTGGGGAATCCTCTGGGTATGTGTCCAGGAGTGGTATACCCTGCTACTTCTTTAAGCTCAAATGTCTAAGCTGCAGGGCAGTCAGCTTTGTGCTCCATGTCAACACAGCGAGTGCTGAGTTCTCCTCTGAAGCACGCTAAATCCGCTGAGTGTCTATACCACCAACCAAGTGCATTCCACATTCCATAGACGACTACGATGCTCAGCTCTGAAGTACCAGGACAGGTACTGAGATCCTACCTCCCATTCACATCTGGAATGGGAGGCTGGACCATCTAATTCTCTCTTACATATAAGATCAAACATGACTTGAACCCTTAAAGCAGTCTCTTTCCCTAAAGCTTTGAACTTTAATTCAGCAATCTATTTGGTGCAGAAGTAATTCTATGGAGGGTTTCTCTCTTCTTCTTGCCTGTTTTGCTCTAAGAAAATGACAAACACTGTAGCTTGTTATTAAGCTCAGGGCACCATGCTGGATAGGTTCTGAGCTATAGAATCCTTCCATGCTCTTAAAACCCATAGAAAACGCCCTATTACTCGTCAAATTAGTGTCTCCTGGGAAGCACTGGCTGTAGTTGTCTGCCCTTAGGGTAATCTTCTCTTAGCCAGGTGCTCCTGGCTAATGGTGACCTCCTTGTCTTCTTGGTCCCTACCTGAGAGGCTCTACCTGATCTCAAGTCCTGCTTTCCTCTCTCCTGCCCAGTCACAGGCTCTAGCCTTTTATTAATGAATCAGAGATTATTAGGAAGCATTCTTTACAGCATGTTGGTCAATACAATTTCCATGTCCAGACTGCAACCTTTTCTTGGGTGCACAGACTCAGCATCTGACCATCCTCAGCATACTAGAGATTCTAAACTTAAAATTTTCTTTTTGCATTTCCACACTCAGCACCATGTATACTTTTCCTTCATATTTCTTGTCTGTATTTAACTAGTTAATTTTTCTAAAGAGAATTTTCTAAAAGTTTTTGCAGAATTTTTTCTTTTATTTATAGAGAAATTTCTTTCTGTCCACAATTTTGCACCACAGGAAACAGATCAGGTAAATATAAACTGTTTGGATTTGGAATGAATTTTTTATTCGGTAAAACTAGGGTTGTGTTTAGCTCAGCTATGTGGTGCTGCTTGCATGCAGGAAGTGTGGATCTTGAAACCTAGGAATGGGGTTGGAATTCAAGTTCTGCCACTGTGAATGTTTAGGAAGTGCTCAGAGGAGTCCAGGAGCAGAGGGGGGCATCAGCTCGTTCTCCTCATGAGACAGAATGAAAATAGGTCTTCCTGTACTTTCCCCACCATTTAAGGGAAATAGTTGCACCCTTCTGCAAGGTTATTTTAAAGACTGAAGACAGTTTGTGGAACAGAATACCACATACTGCATAGTTCTTTCCACAGTGAGGAAATTATGTCTCTGTGTTAGAGAAGTTGCAACATGAGTTTAAATAAGTAGACTCTTAAACACACACATGCATACACACATGCATACCACACATAAACACACAACTTCACATGGATTTATTTATAACATAGAATCACCTGCCTTCAGCCCAAAGAGCTACGATTCTCAAAAACAGAATGGGCAACAAGAAATTTGGAATGATTGGCAAAACTCCTTGGTACCTTGCTCAGCTGTCAATAGTAAAATTTTAGGTATGTGAACTCCTTAGAGCAAGATTGGAAATGGATCCATGCTTTGTACCCCCAAACACTTGCCCTGTATGAAGAGGAACCATATCTCCAACCTGAACACTCAAGTTTTTATTGTATGAACCCTCCCACGCCCAGCCTACACCCCCCCCCCCGAGTAAACATCCTTCATTCTAGTTCCTCTCTACATGCAAGCCAAATACTAAATCTTACTGTTGTCAAATGACATGGCTACAAATAAATATGCACAGCATGGCTTCTCTGTGCCAACTGGCACGTTGATGTAATCATTTTGCACAGCATGGCCTGCTTCAGCCCAGGGCACTAAGGAACATTCAGCAACCAAGAGACAGGAAGCATCAGGAGCAGACCAAAGAGAACCGAAGGGGCAGACTGGACCACGCCATCTAATCGCCTGCTCCTCTCAACCTCAGCATGGGCCACTCTCTCCTAAAGGACAAAACAACAGGTGAGCCCCAAGAGGATAAGAATCTGAGCAGAGAACATAGAGCTAGAAGTCACTGGGTCACTTGAAACACTCACGGGAGGCATCTTCCTGTTAAGGGAGAGTGCTGGCAAAGGTGAGAAGGGATGGGCAAATGTGGGGCTTGGACAAGGTCAAAGGTCAGTGGGAGATGTCATTCCCCCTTAGGAGTAAGAGTTACCAGAGAAAGCTAGTTTTGGTTCCATCCCTTACTAAGTAGGAAAACTCAGGAAAGTCACTTAGCTGATGCTCCAAAGGTTAATTTACTTAACTTTAAACTACAAGAAAAAAATTCTCATGTTGTATTATAAATATGATCATGAGAAAAACATAGATAAACTTGGAAATGGAAAGTTACCCATACATAAAAAGGGACCTCACTCTGTCCCACATCTTAGAAATCTCTCTCTCTCTCTCTCTCTCTCTCTCTCTCTCTCTCTCTCTCTCTCTCACACACACACACACACACACACACACACACATACACACACACATCATCATCATCATCATCATCATGATCCCCAAATGTTGGCAGGTGGAAAGAGCAACTTCTGCCCATTAATCCCAAGCACTAACTACTCTTTCTGGATCATGTTACTTAAAACAAGTCCTTGACATATTTGTACTACAGACAATTTATATCTCATATCTTGCTAATTCCTCTCTGCTAAGTCCTTTCACTTCACAATAGATAATGAAAACCTAACTCACCATTAAGCTCAACCAAAGAAATTGTAACTGTGGATCAACGACGCATCAGGTTCACTACGAGAGACCATGTTAGATAGAGAGGCACACACATTCCCTGCCTGAGTTTTGCTTGCCTTCTAGAAAAAGGAAAATATAAAAACAAGTGGTTACTGACCGAGGCAAAGGTGAGTCAGCCATGATGCAGGGATTGTGAATGTCAATGTACAGAGAGGGCTCTTCTTCCTTCTCCTCCTCTTCCTCCTTTTCCTCTGTCTCTGTCTCTCTCTGTCTCTGTCTCTCTCTGTTTCTGTTTCTCTGTCCCTGTCTCTGTCTCTGTCTGTCTCTGTTTCTCTCTGTCCCCCCCCCAACACACACAAAGCAAATATGTTTTTTCACAGTACTTCTGGATCAAGTTTCCAATCAGAAAAATCAACTTTCTAATTCTAATCTAATGTTTGTGGATATTATAATTAGATCCCTTTACTAATAAAATAACGTCAAGTATAAAAATGCTACAAATTCTGATTTGAGTGTGAAGCTGCAATGTCAATTTAATCCCCTCAGAACTGCTCTAATTATAACACCTCCTTCCAGACTGTTTATTTGTACAAAAGTGCCTGGTGTTTATTTTGCCTTGGAATATATATGATATATTATGTGTGGATTATATATGCTTTGGAATAAAAACACACACACACACACACACACACACACACACAAATGAAGTGGTACTTTATATGAAGAGCTTGCAGAACTCTTTCTGAATATGCAAGCCCATTATCATCACTTCCTTCTCAGTGTCTTCCCAAAGTAGCACATTGACCCTTAGGCATCACACTCAAGCTACTCATGGTGTATACTCAACACAAGCATGGAAGACAACAGAGAGAAGAGAAGCCAGAGAGGAGGAGGTCCACTGCTTTTCTCCCTGCTGCCCTCCACTCTTCCAGTTTTTCAGTGAAGAAGGGATCTAACCCATCCTCAGAAGCGCAACTCATTGGAGGCTGAGAATGTTGTGACAAGATGCCAAAACTGCATGTCTGAAAATGTAATTAGCTAAAATGGTCCCCCAAAACATATTGAAGGGTAGAGAATTTTAAGACCAGGTCATCATTGTATTGGACAGAGGTTGATAGAATCTGAAAACACAATTTCTCTTGGGGTGGCCTGAAACGGCATTATCAATCCAAGTACTTTAAGTTTCCTTGTCCTATTTCCTTGGGACATGATGCCAGGAATGTCTAAAATGAGCCAGCATTCTAAGAAGTCCATACAGAGACACTTCCCCTCAGCAAATGTAGAACAATTTCAATTCTATTCTTTAAAAAATCCCTAAATGAAACTAAATCAAGAACTAATGAATTCCTTACTCAAATAAGGTTGGCGTATTCAGAGACCATTACTTCTTCTACTTATGAGAGCAGAGAGCACTTTATTTAGATTAATATATGAATATTATTGCACAATAATTGCCTATGCACTCACATTTCATTGAATACATTTTAAAAATCATTCCAGTTTTAGTCAATGCCACAGAGAAATTAAAAAAAAAAAAAAAAAAAAAAAGGAAGGGTAGAAGAGGAGACCTCACACACAGAGGGTGCCTTCCGCACAGGAATCTGACATTCAGACGGGGCCTCACACGGGGGGGGGGGGGACTCACACACACACACAAAGGGACTCACACAAGGGGGAACCTCAGACACTTAACTATTCATTCTATTCCATACATGTGAATGCTAACCGAAGCAACACAATTATTTAAATGTGATTGTGCCCAATTCTTAACCTTCTAAAAGTTATTTCTCATCATTACTATAAAATAATTAGGTACTATCATTTTTGTCCAGAGGGAACATTAGGAGAAGATTAGCTGCAATGAAATCAAAGTCAATTTTAAACATTCTTATCTATTATATGTTTGTATAAAGTCATGATTACCTGTCATGTTAATTTCTTTTCTGATTACATAATATACTTTCATCATCTAAAACTCACAAGAGACTGATCTTTTTAAGGTTCCTCAATGCTATATTCTTTCCAGCTTCATCCTTTCATAGAACAGATCTTTTTCATGGTTCATGTTTGGGGTTTTTGGAGAAAGTTGTTTCAATTTTTTTTTTTAAATGAACTTAACTAATTGTTTGAGACAGAGTCTCACTGTGTGGTCCTGGCTTGCAGGCTGAGGTCAAACTCACAGAGATTGGCCTGCCTCTGCCTCCTAGGTGCTGGGGTTCATGACTTGTGACACCATGTCAGGCCATTGCCATGTTTTAAAGAATTATTTCATATATAGTTTATGACTGTTAAAGTAGACAGTTTTCAGATTGCCGTCACAGTCTGCACTTTTGCTCTGCTGACTTAACATTATTGCTTAATGAATGTTACATTTTGTATGCAATGCTGACTTGTGTTTTAGGTACAAGAAAAGCCATTTAATATAAGTTCTGCCATCCACATGACTAGTAACCACCTAGGTCGCAGCCAGTCATTTGCATTAGAGATTGAGGGGGCTGAATTACTTTACATATTTTCAACACAAACGCCTATGCATATATAGATGAAATTCCTAGATGTAGAACTCCTGGATCAGAATGTATGCAGTTATAAATGGACTGATAGATCCTAATTGCCTTTAATTAAGAGTATACCATTCTTAGATTGTTCTTTGTATAAATACCCATTTCTTCTGCAACCCAGTAAACCGTGTTATAAGATACTGTCACCTTTGAAGCTTTAAGAAGTTAAAAATGATAGACCAGGGCAAGGCAGCGTGCTGTGTAGCTGTAATTCCAGCACTGGAAAGGCTGCATCAGAAGGATCTAGAATTCACATTCAGCTTGGGATTCAGAGCAAGGCCTTGCTTCAAAAAAATTTTTAAGGGTAGATCAATGTCTTCTTAATTTGATTTTTTCCTTATTTAATTGTGGATGAGCACATTTCTGTAGGTCTAAGAGCTGTTAGACTTCCCTCTGTAATGATAACTTCACTGTATTAATAATAAAAATGGGAAGCTTCAAGGCAAAACAATTTTAATATCCTTTGTGTTGGTAATAAGCACTATAGCCGAGCACTGATGGTTTTCATAAAGGAGTAAAGATCTCAGAGCATGAATGACTAGCGAAGCAGGAATATAAACCTATAGAATCTCTATTTGAGGAAAATATACAGTCTTTTGAAAGTCATATTTTTCAAGCATTTTGTTACCAGGTGTCAGAAGAAAATTTCAGATCATAAAATATTTTTAAACCTCTGAAAAAGTTCAAACTCGCTAGAAATGCAAATCAAATCTACCCTGAAATTCCATGTCTCCACAGCCAGAGTGGGAGTCACTAAAAAACAACTAACGACATATGCTGGTATGCGTGTAGAGAAAACAAACCCTTATACACTGTTAAGTGAGAGTGAAAGCTAGGTTAGCTCTTGTGGCAATTAGTATGCAAGTTTCTCAAACACACAAACAACAACAACAAAACACAAACTTCTAAAAATCAAACTGCATATGAGCTAGCTATACTGCTTCTGGCTACTTACCCAGAGGGCTCCAAATCAACACATCATAGAGACACATTTGCACCAATGCTATCTGTGACTCTATACACAGAGGCTAAACCATGGGACCAGGCTAGGTATCTGTCAACAAAGTGGTGGATTAAAAACATACCATTTATATATTCACAGTGAGATTATTTCAAGCCATTAAAAAGATGTGAAGTTATGTTGTTTTCAGGAAACTTGATATGACTAGGAGAATCAAATTAAACAACTCCAGGAAGAAAAATATTACATGTTTTCTCTCATTTATAAGCCATAAACTTTATATGTATATATATATATATATACATATGTATATATATACATACATACACACACACACACAAACATCTAAGAAACAAAAAGGATAGAGAGAAAGAGGGTGTAATTAGCAAGGTGTGTGAGAGGAATACGTTCAAAGAACATTGTAAACACTTTCATAAACGTGTTTTTTCTAAGTGTAATGGAAGTAAATACTTGAAGAGCAAAGACATGTTAAAACATGAGTAAGAATGGGAATCAATCATGAGCAAAATGATGATTTTTTTCCTGAAATTTAGAAGCTACATGTCATGAGTCACATTTTCAGGAGCGTTTAGGATGAAATGTTAGAGATAGTCTGGTTGTAGCTTGTTGTATAAGCTGGATGAATTTCATTGGGTAAGACAGACGATTGAGATCCTGTTGGTTTCATTGTATAGTTTCTTCTTTCCCAATATCATCTTTTTCTCACAGTGCAAAGCCACAGGCCTACAAACTGTTCTGAAGGCTGGTAGTTCCCACTCTAAAGGCAAATGAGAAGGTCCCGAATGGTTAAGGAAATGTTTAAGTGCTTCCTAAAGTATCAGGCAATTGGTTTGTGTTCTTAATTCAAAAACCAATATCTCCTATCAGTGTATTTGAAGCGACTTGCATGTGTTGCTTATTCAATCGTCTCAATAATTCCCCAGCAAAGTATCCCTTGACTGCCAAAGTCAGCAGTATTTTTCAGCATTTTATTTTTATTCAGATAGATCATACCATATTATTTAACTGTAAGGTGAAAACTTGAATGCAGTTTAACACTCAGTTCAAAGACCCTATTGCCTAAAGGAATATCTAAGAATTCATCAGGCTGTAGAAGCTGATGATATTCTTTATCTATGGACTACCTGTAGGAGTTGTAGGCATTCATTGATGGAAATTAATACATAATGGCACAAAGAGTGAGAATACCTTCAATACTTCATATGTGTGTATACGCAATTTTCTTTAAAAACAAATTATCATATGTCTATGTTAAATGGGAAAGTTTCTTCAAAGAACTAAAAAGTACAAATAGTATTTTTTTACTATTACTATTAACATTAGTAATAGTATTAATATTAGTAATAGTACTAAGTACTACTACTGCCACACAAACACAACTGCTATTTTACACCAGTTTTAAATTTTACATGGTTAGAAGAGTTATAGCTATTTCAGTTTTATAAAGGATGACTGTTTCTACCAAATAGTTATTGTAAAAATAATGGCTTCAAAAAGGGATTTATCTCAAAACAACCCTAAGATTTCATCTTACACCAGTCAGAATGGCTAAGATTAAAAATTCAGGAGACAGCAGGTGTTGGAGAGGGTGTGGAGAAAGAGGAACACTCCTCCACTGCTGGTGGGGTTGCAAATTGGTACAACCACTCTGGAAATCAGTCTGGCGGTTCCTCCGAAAACTGGGCACCTTACTTCCAGAAGATCCTGCTATACCACTCCTGGGCATATACCCAGAAGACTCCCCACCATGTAATAAGGATACATGTTCTACTATGTTCATAGCAGCCCTATTTGTAATTGCCAGATGCTGGAAAGAACCCAGGTATCCCTCAACAGAAGAGTGGATGCAAAAAATGTGGTATATCTACACAATGGAGTACTATTCAGCCATTAGAAACAATGAATTCATGAAATTCTTAGGCAAATGGATGGAGCTAGAGAATATCATACTAAGTGAGGTAACCCAGACTCAAAAGGTGAATCATGGTATGCACTCACTAATAAGTGGATATTAACCTAGAAAACTGGAATACCCAAAACATAATCCACACATCAAATGAGGTACAAGAAGAAAGGAGGAGTGGCCCCTGGTTCTGGAAAGACTCAGTGAAACAGTATTCAGCAAAACCAGAACGGGGAAGTGGGAAGGGGTGGGTGGGAGGACAGGGGAAGAGAAGGGGGCTTGCGGGACTTTCGGGGAGTGGGGGGGCTAGAAAAGGGGAAATCATTTGAAATGTAAATAAATTATATCGAATAATAAAAAAAAAAAAAGGGATTTATCAACTTTCCCAACTGAGATATCTAGGATGCATAGGTTATCAGGGACCTATGATGGAATATAGTTCTGATATAATAAATCATGTCATTCTAACTCTTGTACTCAGCATTATGTCATGACCCACATCCATTAATAAATGTCTTTAAAATGTTACTATAATAAAGGATGTTGCACATTTTAGTGCAATCATAATAATATATTAGAAATACTTACCTAGGAAATGGATGTTTCATTTACTTCTTATTATTTTCCTGTATCTTTCACAGGTACAAAATGACCAGGTCAAATGATCTGAGTGTGTCCTGGGGGGATGGGTCAGCTACTGAAGTGCATGCTGTGTAAGCATGATGGTCGGAGTTAGCATCCTTAGTACCCCTGGGAAAAGCTCCGTGAAGTGGCAACTGTCAGCAATCTTAGCACCGCGAGGCTGAGAAAGGACCCCTGGGCATGCTGTCAGTGTAGACAAAGTGCTCCAGGAGACCCTATCCCAATGAATAAACAAACAAGCAAGCAAGCAATAGAGGAAGACAACCAAGATTGACTTGTCCACACACTTCACCGCACACAAGTGATAAAAGAATCTTAAATATATAGAATCATTTAAGTCTATTGCAATTTGGACTTCCTCAAGTACAGTGTAGAGGTCTTCTTTATTCTCCTCGACATTGTGTGGCAGCATCCAGTCATCCTCTCACCCAACCTGACATAAGAATGAATGCTGCGTTTGTAAAGCGAGCAGAAGTGTCCCTCCTCTAATTGAGAGGTTTACAGGATAATTATCAATTCTCATGACATCATGAGAAGTAATACAGAAAGGACTAGAATATACCACCAAATCACAAAGTGGAGGAGCTATTGTAGTGTACGTGATCCACTCTTTTCCTTCACTTGAGCTATGTGAAAACACACCCTGCTCAACTTTGCCCCAGGTAGAGGTTTATGTGGAATCACTATAGGCAAACTCTGGTCAGCTTTACTGTCATAAAAATTGCTTACGCTGACTGTCCTTGTCACAGTCATCCCTGTACCCTCACACCAATCTATCACTACTGCTGGGAAATAACTATAGTATCTCCACTTTAGAAAATATGCCATTTAAAAGATTATAGACATGGATCCATATCCTTTCAGGATTGGCATTTTTCACTCAGCACAGTTTCTTACAGATCCATGCAAGTAATGGCGTGTATTAACAGTTGGCTTACTTTTATTAGAGTCCTATGCGCTTCTGGCATCTGCGGAAGGGCATACAGGCTGCTACCCATGTGGCTTTTACAGATAAAGCTTCTGTAATCGTACACGCATTTTGTGTGAACATAGTTTGCATTTTTTCTGAAACTAAACTCCCTAATTCAATAGCAATGGCGTATGATCATTTAATGCTTTGTTTAATAACAAACTGTCAAGCTATAAAATAGCTGCACTATTTTTCTTTTCCACCAGAAAAAAATTTTGACAGAATTTATCCTACTTCTCTGCCTGCATGTTGTTTTGATAACTTTTTCATTTGCTCATTCTTATATGGGGTGAAGCAACTGATGTTCTGGGGACCAGAAGGTGCCCAGGCATTTGGATAAACATCACTAAGATATCTGTGAAATTATCACAGATGTGGAGTTGAGATTATCTTTGAATGGGGGGCACTTATTACCTTTCATAATGCATATTGGCTTCATCTAATCAGTCAAAGGCACAGAGCACAAAGAACACTCTGACCCATCATCAGAGGACCTCTGGTCCGGTTGCCTCACACTTGGGATTTTCTAGGCCTTCCCTTTCATATTGAAATGCAAACTCCAGTTTTTCCTGGCTCTCAGGATTGCTAGCATTTAAACTGAGGCTATACAACTGGGCTTTGAACTTGACTAAAGCTCTTGGTTTCCTACACCTTCCATACTGTCTGCCAATTTGGACTGTTTGTCAGTTTCCATATTCCTTTCTCTGTGTATTTCTGTCTCTCTGTCTCTGTCTCTCTGCCTCTAACACATATGCAGGCATGCGTGCATACACACCCACCCACACCCACACACACAGACACACACACAATGAGTTCTGTATCTTTGGAGAGCCCTTAAGGCCATGAATGAGAAGAATAGTCCTATTACCTTTATCAATCAGTCACTGCAGAACTAAGAACCAGAGGCTGAGATTTTCTTGACACTAATTTGATGAATGATCTCAAGTGAGTTATTTTATCCCTCTGGGGCACGGTTTCTATAAATCAGAAATGTTTTAATGATCCTTTTAATTTTAACTTTCTGAGAATATACAGACTTCCAAGGCTGATTAGGAAAATTTAGAACCTAAGCAGAGTTTATGAATTATTTCCAACAGAAAAGGAATTAATTTTCTCACTGAGTAAGTAAGATCTTGCTGGGGAGCTAGAAAAGCCCGTGAAAATACTATTTGCCAAAAAACATAACCTAATTTACACATCAAGTGGACTTGTTTAATCTAAAGTGAACTTCCAGGAAGTCTTCATAAACATACTTAATTTTTAATAAGTGTCTATGTGTGGATATGCACAGGAATGCAGAGGGCCACAGATCCCAAAGAGGGTGACAGATCCCCCCAAAATAGAGTTATAAGTGGGCGTGGCCACCCAACATGGGCACCAGGAACCAAATTTGGGTCCTCTGTAATTGCAGTATGAACTCTTCACCACTGAGCCACCTCTCCAGCCCCTTCAGGGAGTCTTCCTTTTGTCCTATAGGGTAGTAGAAATAACCTAAGCATCACAATGACTGCAGTACAAAACCTATGAGGCCACCTTTTCTCTAAAAGGTGTAATCCTATGTGTTGTCAATTAAGCTTCAAAAAAGTGTCATAGAACTTTGAAAAGCACACCAGTGGAACCAAAGAAAGCCAAACTTCACATGTGAGACCAGAGCGTGTATGATGCTTGCAGAGACTTTGAATGGTTCATGCTTCTAC
The DNA here is from genome assembly GCF_947179515.1 of Apodemus sylvaticus. Lineage (NCBI taxonomy): Eukaryota > Metazoa > Chordata > Mammalia > Rodentia > Muridae > Apodemus > Apodemus sylvaticus. The sequence continues at coordinate 71,893,018 of NC_067486.1, read as the reverse complement.
AGGGGCTGAGAAGACAGTAAGTGTAGGTTCTCTTCATCATTTGCTACTTTTTAAAGTCTTGTCTGGGAATGGTGTGCTGATAAACTTGTATTAGATCTCTGATAGCATCCTAGCTTATAAGCATGGAGGTTGCAAGAGCAAGTGACGGAGAGAAAGCAGCGAGTCCAGGAGGCTGAGGAAGCCCCAGGTCTCTAGTGTAATGATGTTCCATGTAGATTCCAAACCGAGAATGACACAGGTCCTGGATGGAAGGACGGATTTCCAAGATGCGTCCTTATTTCAAACACAGGCTTATAGGACAGGACCCAGGACCATGAATGTTCAAAAGCTCCCCAGGCAACATTTTACGAACAGTCCCGTGCCAGGCCGTGTCTGACATTTAGGAAATACTGATACAAAACAACATTGTATTCTAAGACACAAAAGGGTCAAAAATAAATTTCCAGAATATACCACTATCATGTGCCCAATAACCAACAACATCCCTTCCCAGTCTCCCAGAACTTAACCCTTTGTGAGCGAATGTCTGACACAAGGTTATTTTTCCTTAAAGAATTTGTGTAACGTCTAGATTGGTTCCAATCTTCTCTGTCCGTCTATTTTGCAGCAGAAGCCAGAGTTTGGTTTTATACCCACAGACTCATTTCCAATCCTTCCTTTTTCCAGCTTACTGAACTGCCTGCCATCCTGACTTCTGCGATATCCCTGGATTAAACCCTCGCAGTAATCCACCCCCTATCTCTCCATCACCTGGAACATTGCCACTCCCCCTCCCCAGTCACAAGACAGAGATCACTTTCTATCAATCCACCTCATCGTCCAATGTCCTCCATCCATTTTCTGCTCATGATTTATTTTCTGAACTCCATGTCTCAGTAAGGAAACCTCGAGCTTGCTAACCGGCTTTTGCTACCCTGATGCAACCATTCATATTTCTGACTTCATTCTACTCCAAAGCATGTATCATATTTCCACATGTATCCCAACCATAAGAGTATATATATAATCCCGCTTCAACCAGCATGCCCCTCCTGACTTCCCACAGCAACTGCCTAACTCTATGTGCTAATACCTTTGATGACCAGGCTGTGGCTTCACTATGCACCCATCCATGGACAATTTCCCTGACTCTTGTAATGTCTAGCATGAGGACACGTTAGTTTATTCACATCTTACTGAAACAAGTGGTTATAAGCAGCTAGACTGCGAGCTCTGACAAACTATACACTACTCTATCCACTGCACGTTCACTGAATCATGACCAGACACACCACACTGGTGACAAGGGACAGACTACATGCTACATTTATTTATCATGACATTTCCTGATGCAAGGTTACTACTACCTTGGATCAGGAGATCAGTTTCTCAGAAGAGAAACTGATCAATGCAGAATAGAAGGAGTTAAGATAAATTATGAAATGCAAGTCTACGACATAATTCCATGGATACAGAGCCGAGAAGACAGTTCAATGAGTAGACTGCTTCTATGTAAGCATAAGGACCTATCAGGACCTACTTTCAGAGGCTCAGTGCCCATGTAACACATCAGGCCTAGTGGCACATTCCTGTCACCCCAGTGCTGAGTATCAGGGACAAGTGGATCCCTGGGGACTGGCATGCTATAACACACTCATGCACACACACACACACACACACACACACACACACACACAGTGAGCAGAATCCTAACATCTCAGGAGTTCAGCCCCAATGGACATTTAATCCCTGTGCCGGCTTATTTTATAACCAGCCTGATCCATTTGGGCCTTGAAATTGTGAAAGAACACAACTCACAGTTCCCTCAGGAGAGCAATAGGAACAAATTAGCCAATATTTACCAAATCATCTGAAAGTGAGCAGAGTTGAGTGACTTCACACATCGATATCCGAGGGGACTCCAGGTCGCACTTACTACAAAGTCCAAGGCTCCCTTCTCCCAGAGAAGTTGTGATTTTTTTTTTTTACAGGGAAAGGCAAACAATAACAGAGAAGCAGCCCCTGCCTTCGAACTCCTCTTGGAGGCTTCCCTGAACACTCGTATTTTCCTTACTAAGACATCACAGTGAGCTTTCACTTGCCTGTGAGGGGGAAAGGATTCTGAATAATGGAAACGTCATCAGGAAGTTGGGCAAAGCACTCTCTGACCTCCAGTGAGTAAATGTGAGCTCACTTTGTTTCTCTTTTGTTTCAAGAATCAGACATTAGAATAAGATTAGACAGTTTCATTAATTCCCCCCATGGTGTTCTCCCAGGGCACGGCACGGCAGGCATAAGGAATGGAATGTTTTCCCTGGTGCCCAGTTAGCTCTCAGACTCTATTAGACTTTTCAGAACCCTAGGATGACCCTAGAGGCCATGAAGGGGACTCTGTTCAGTACCCAAGTTCTGGCTTCTGGACTTTTGTAGCCACCTTCTGGCTTCTGGAAATTGATCCCTTCCTGGTACCCTTGGCTTGCAGGGACATCACTCAAGTCTCTCTGTCTTCATCTTCACATCATGCTTTCTCTGCGTCCTTTGCTAACAAGTGCACCAGTCAATGAATTTAGAGCTAAGTTCAAACCACTGTGGTAAACCCTGATCCCAAATAAGTCATATGTTTAGGTTATGAGTGACTATGAGTTTTGTGAGGCCAAAACTCACTATTAGAGAAAGACATAAATTTCAAATTTTTTCATGGAATGATAAACCATGAAATGAAGACTCAAATTCAGACTTTTCTAACTCCCATCTAAATTATGTCGTAGGTTAGACCCTCTGAATACTCATCTGCCTCAACTTGGGAAAGAGTCCCTGTTTCATTCAACAGCTTCTAACTTAGAGCAATTAGCACAGAATGGAACATGATGGCTGTTGCTGGGGCAACAGGTGATGCTCATAATGAGTAGCTTCTCTCACATACCCGCTTCACTTCCTGCACCCAAATACGTGAGCAATATGGATTATGAATTCCTTTTCACCCATCTTAGAATAATTTGCATCCTTGTTTCTTAACCTACAGTGACTTTCCTTCAGTTCAGATATGCATGCTCAGAATTTAAGTGTAAATTCATGTCTAAAGGGCCAGGGCAGGTACAAATGCCAATCACCCCACTTCCTGTCCCACATTTTAAGCTGATTCTAATCAACATCTAGTTTTTGTCATAGTTCATTTTCTCCCATTTCCTCTTTCTTTCTCTTTTTCTATCTCCTTATCGTCCTCCCCATCCTCCTTTCCTTCTTTTATTCCATGAATTCACAAATAGATACATTTTTAATATTAGAAAAATGAGCCTGTAATAAACACACATGAGCTGTGTTTATTACACACATATATATAATCATTGTTCTCCAAACAATACAACAGAACTGTTTATATAATGTTTAGATTGCAGGAAGCATTGAGAGTAGTGTAAAGACACTAGGAAACACAGAACAGGAAAAGTGGCTTATTAAGTACAAACGCCATGCCACCTTGTATGAGGGATTTGAGTATCTAATGGTGTAGGGATCTGCAAACATCCTGGAACTGATGCCTCTCAAATGCTGGGAGCAACAGTATATTCAGGTGCTACATGATTAGATATATACATATGTATATACATACATCCATTCACATGCACACCCATGCATAACTTGCCACTTCTGAATGTCTATTACAGTCAATTTGATGGGAAAGATGTTTAATCAATCATTAGTAAAGGATGACATCCATTTAAATAAGTTGAGATTTAAAAAATAAATAAACAAACAAATAATAAAATACGTTGAGATTTCTTTGATATGGAGATATATTTACACAGAAAAGCAATATGAAGTTTTAAAGCAGTAACTGATCTTAAAGACAAACCCACAGTTAATCAAGGACTGTGTGTGGTATTGTGCGTGGGACCACGGGCTCCACATTGCGTGTGATCCTTCACCACTTCTCCTTACTCTATCTGAGTCGCTCTATCTTTAGAGCAGTGGTTCTAAAGCTTCCTAGTGCTATGACCCTTTTAGTACGGTCTCTCCCCTTGCTACTTCATAACTGTAATTTTGCTAATGTTATGAATCATAATGTAAATGTCTGTGTTTTCCCATAATCTTAGTTGATGCCTCTGAGAAGGACCTTTGCCCCCCACCCAAAAAACTGGTCATGACCTGTAAGTTGGAACCACTGCTGTAGACCTGGAGTTCATGGATTGGCTACATTGACTAGTCACATGTCCCAGGAATCCTCTGTCCCTGTCTCCTGAATGCTAGTCACATGTCCCAGGAATCCTCTGTCCCTGTCTCCTGAATGCTGGTGATAGACCGCTGCAAACATACAGATTTTACAATGGTTCTTGGATTTGCACACTGAATACTTTACTGATGGAGCTGTCTCCTCATACCTGAGCACTATTTCTCAAATGACATAATCCATTACTACAATCACAAATAATAACAAAATGTCCTCACAATTTAAAACAGCAGTCAGGTGGTTTGTTTTCATAAGATGCTAAAAAACCAACCACCTGGCCCGACGTTTCATTATGTAGGCTTAGAATTTTCTTTTCTTTGAGTTTGTTTATGTAGTGGATTGCATTGATGGATTTCTGTATATTGAACCAACCCTGCATCCCTGGGATAAAGCCTACTTAATCATGGTGGATGATCGTTTTGATGTGTTCTTGGATTCGGTTGGCAAGAATTTTATTGAGTATTTTTGCGTCGATGTTCATAAGGGAAATTGGTCTGAAGTTCTCCTTCTTTGTTGGATCTTTATGTGGTTTTGGTATCAACGTAATTGTGGCTTCATAGAAAGAATTGGGTAGTGTTCCTTCTGTTTCTATTTTGTGGAATAGTTTGAAGAGTATTGGTCTTAGGTCTTCTTTGAAGGTCTGATAGAATTCTGCACTGAAACCATCTGGTCCTGTGCTTTTTTTGGTTGGGAGACTTTCTATGACCCCTTCTATTTCTTTAGGGGTTATGGGACTGTTTAGATGATCTATTTGGTCCTGATTTAATTTTGGTATTTCGTATCTGTCTAGGAAATTGTCCATTTCCTCCAGATTCTCCAGTTGTGTTGAGTATAGGCTTCTGTAGTAGGATCTGATGATTTTTTGAATTTCCTCAGTTTCTGTTGCTATATCCCCCTTTTCATTTCTAATTTTGTTAATTTGGATACTTTCTCTGTGCCCTTTGGTCAGTCTAGCTAAGGATTTATCTATCTTGTTGATTTTCTCAAAGAACCAGCTCCTGGATTCGTTGATTCTTTGTATGGTTCTCTTTGTTTCCACTTGATTGATTTCAGCCCCGAGTTTGATGATTTCCTGTCTTCTACTCCTCCTGGGTGAATTGGCTTCTTTTTGTTCCAGGGCTTTCAGGTGTACTGTTAAGCTGCTAGTGTATGCTCTCTCCATTTTCTTTTTGGAGGCACTCATTGGATGCTGAAAAAGCATTCGACAAAATTCATCATCCTTTCATGCTTAAAGTCTTGGAAAGAACAGGAATTCAAGGCCCATACCTAAACATAGTAAAAGCAATATATAGCAAACCGGTAGCCAGCATCAAACTAAATGAAGAGAAAATTGAAGCAATCCCACTAAAATCAGGGACTAGACAGGGCTGCCCCTTTCTCCTTATCTTTTCAATATTGTACTTGAGGTGCTAGCTTGGGAATCAGACAACATAAGGAGGTCAAAGGGATACAAATTGGAAAGGAAGAAGTCAAACTATCATTATTTGCAGATGATATGATAGTCTACCCAAGTGACTCAAAAAACTCCACTAGAGAACTCCTACAGCTGATAAACAACTTCAGCAAAGTGGCATGTTACAAAAATCAACAAAAGCAAATCAATAGCCTTCCTATATTCAAAGGATAAGCAGGCTGAGAAAGAAATTAGGGAAATGACACCCTTCACAATAGCCATAAACAGTATAAAGTACCTTGGGATGACTCTTACCAAACATGTGACTTTCGGGGAATGGGGGGGCCAGAAAAGGGGAAATCATTTGAAATGTAAATAAAAAATATAATGAATAAAAAAAGAATTTTCTTGTAACTTGTCTCCTAAGTCTGCTCATTTTCTTTTTCTAAAACATTTTAATTTAATGAAAATATAATTATGACAGTTTCCTCCTTGCCCTTTCTCCCTCCAATCTTTCCTGTTCTTTCCCTGTCAAAGTAATGGATTATTATTATTATTATTATTATTATTATCATCATCATTATTATTATTGCGTGTGTATTTGAGCAGAAACATATAACATAACCTGATAAGTCTGTTTTTGTTTGTTTATGGTGAATATTTTCTCAATTCACTAAATCATTAAAATTCTCACAAAGATATATTCAAGTTTTATTATGTATGTATTAATACATTTGATACAGCATTACTTCTTATTTAAATACAACCTAATAAAGCCCTATTGGTTTTTTGACATGCAATTTTATAAACCTTTGTTACTTTGCATTGAATCCCTTATGTGTATAACCACCTAATATTACCAGACCTCAGTTTGTGGGCATACTAAGCAGCAAAAGAGAACAATGGATGTATTGTACAATCTGAGCAGATGAATTTATTCTATAAATTTTTGTTGCATATTGGGGTTTTTTTCCGGGTTTTTTAAAAAATGTACTATCAGCTTGTTCATTGCAAATAGAATACAATTCTTTCTCATATCTTGGTATTGAGTAGATTGCTTCTCTACTAAACTTGTGTAAATAAGTTTGGGTAAGATGGAGAAGTGACCCTGTTTTAATTGATGGCATCACACATTCTCACAGCAAGACCTTAAAGATCTAGTCTTCAAGTCTTAGATGTCATTGTTGACAGCAAAGTATACTATCCATTGGCCCTCAAGCGCCGGAGCACTAAACAAACGTCTCTGTGTTCATGAATTCATCCCAGTGATAATAGCTATGGGACAGTGCATTGTCAGATATTTTAAGACTGAGCCTGGGAGCTCAGGGATGAATAGCATCTACATTTCACATGTTCAAATGCCACAAGTAACCAGTGAGCACTATATTAGATAAAAAAGAAGCAGAAAATGTTCTCCCGGGCAGAATGGCTAGCAATTCAAATCAATATAAAGCTTCTCCATTTCATCATATTGAAATGTGCTAAGCGCTTAGCAAATGGGCTCATAAATATTACAGTGTGACACGCCACTTTTTACTTCTTCTGTCTCCCATGAATCAGGAACTGGTCTTCTATAAATACGTGCGGGTACATGGTGTTTGTCTGTATATGTGTATGTCTGTCTGTCTGTGTGTGTGTGTGAGAGAGAGAGAGAGAGAGAGAGAGAGAGAGAGAGGAGAGGAGAGAGAGACCGAGAAACAGAGACACAGAGACAGAGTGTGGAGATAGGCAGTGTGATAATCATTAGGTACTTTATCTGTTAACTCTTCCTCTGCCAAAATGTGACCTAGCCCTGTTGGTCAACATGGCGACTTCACAGGACTTGGTACTCATGGCTCAGGTGAAAAACAGAGCTGTAAAGATGTTCCCTACGACTCCTATTCTACAAGTCTACACTTGTGTAATTCCAAACTAAAAGCAGTAATGATAATTAAAACAAATCCAGGCTTGCTGTGGTGCTAGGGAGGAAAGCAAGGACAGTAGTGAAGAGAGGGTTACTGACTAGATCAGGGAAGGAAGGCAGAGGCTGACACCCCCACCATTGCACAGAATTACCTAGGCAACCACCTTTCACATGATTATCACCTGTGGTCAGCCCATCCAAGCAATGGATAACTAAGGTTGCTGTTGATAAATAGCTCTTCCCTATTGGATTTCTATTGTCTCCAATCCTCTGGAGAAGGTAATGGCTGTCCTGCTGCATGCTGACAAGGCTTTTACCAAGTTCCTACTGCTTTCTTCTGAGGATGTCTCTCCCTTGGTCACCAGGGCTCGGGCTGCCTGGTATTTCTCTTAACATTTTCGCTCCAATTTCTTTTTGGTTTAAATACAAGTGTGAGTGCTCCTATGAAGTCAGGAATGCTGTCATCATTTTCTCTGTGGCTTGTGATGGTTCCTATCATGGGACCCTGAATCTTTAGGTCTCATTATCCACACAAGGGCATTGCATTCTGGCTCTGAAATCTGGTTATCTGTTATACTTCCCCTGTGCAACTGTAGCTTGCTATCCCTACCCTCCAGGGAGTGGACATCCTTGGTCTATGTTGGTTTCCTTCTGCTCATAAATGGAGCTGATTGCATGCTTCTTAAACTCCTTTTAGCCTAGAGTCTAATGTAAGGTAAATATTCATGATATTTATAAAAATTTTTAGGAATGCTAAATAAACAGAGATTAAGGTTACATACTAAGGTTATCCTATTCTTGATGGTAGAAGTTTTAGAAATGAAAGAGAGACCTTAAGCAAGCATCCTAAACATCAGGACCTGAGATGCACATAGGAGACAGCTCTTGCCCACATTCTCAGGCTAGTAGGTGACAGGACTTGCAATGGACTTATTAGCAGACAGCTTTCCATTTCACTCCATGCTTTTCTAAGATGTTGTAATGCGTACAGCTGTTACCTTTGGGTGGTAGCCAACTGCCAGGCCAAGGATCCTCTTGATTATACCAACAACACCAAATCAAGCAGTAGATATGTTGGGTCCTGTCATTCTATCACTGGTAGTCCACAGCATGCTGGAAACCCTGCCTTTCAGATATGCATCTTCATATATCACACAGAGTATAAGGGATATTTTCATTTTTCAGAGTAGTAGATCTTTAGCATATTGAATAAATCCCATATTCTTACACAAGCAAATATTTTTCTCAAATTTTTTACTAATTGATTGTATAGATATGCTAACAAATATACTTTATCTGTCTCCATGTATGTATGTTATATATAAATAGATTGTATAGTACACTGCATATATTTTTTATTCTGTGTAGCACCTGAAAGTGCAAGCCTAGCTTTTAATACTTGCTTCTGAAATTCTTTCTGATGGCTCATAACTGAAATCAGGAAAAGAAATAAGCCCAGAAACTGGCATTTTCAAGCCTCTATCCTATGAACTAGAAAGTGCTCATACAGCCAGACACGTAAGTCCTGCTCTGCCTAGAGGCACTGCCAGGATCCTGTGTTCTCAGGTAGGTATTTCATAGCTCTTCTTAATTCATGCATATACACATGACTAGACAATCCCAGAGACACTGGCAGAAAAACCTGGTTACAGCTAGTACTTAGCAGAGAATAAAATACTGAGAAAATTTATAGCAGGTAACTTGCCAAGCACTCCAGCAGAAGCATCAAAGCATGCACCTTGCAAGTGCAATTTATTGACTGGTTCCTTTATTTTATTTAACAACACTTCTGTAGTCCAGAAGCATCATGAACAATACTTGTCCTAGAGTCTTCAAATAGAATCCTCAGAGGGTGTTTTTCATAAGGAAAGGTGTGGTGTGTGTGTGTGTGTGTGTGTGTGCGTGTGTATGTGTGTGTGTGTGTGTGAGAGAGAGAGAGAGAGAGAGACAGACAGACAGACAAACAGACAGAGACAGAGAGACAGGAGACAGACAAACAGAGAGAGACAAAGAGACAGACAGACAGAGACAGAGACAGAGATACAAAGAGAGAGACAGAGAGAGATACAAAGAGAGAGACAGAGAGACAGAAATGTCAGCTGCAATTGAGATACAAAATCATTGAATAACAGTACTAGGTTACTAGATGAAAAAAATTAAACTACACAACTCTTCAGATGCACATTTGAGAAGAATCTTGAAATGTGTAAGAAGAAGCAGTAATGGTCTGTAAGCACAATGTTACCATGATTATTAGAAAATAGTTGTTGGTGGAAATCTTGATGTATTTGTCATTAGCCTTAGATTCCAAGGAGCAGCATCTGAAAATCAACAATGTAATCATTTTTACCAGTGCCTGAGATTTGGTGAGGGAAGAAACTTACTATGAAAGAAAGAATTGAATTTCTAGAGAGGTTGCTTGCCTGCAATTCTGTGTCCTTTTTAGTATAACATACAGCATTCTTTCACATATTTGTAAATAGGAATTAAATAACTTCACATCTTACAATCATATGCCTTTCTGGGCTAAGTTGTATATTACGGTAGCAGGACTTAGGATCAGTACTCTACGCCTCTAACATATATCACAATGTTGACCAACATGAAAGGTCAACTAGAACCATGAAATATATTGTTTTTCATCCCATAAGACATCATCTAAAATCCTAAGGTTATCAACATTATTAAATCACCTTATGTTATCTGGAGAAACATGGCCTTATTCTTTTATACTTAGACAAAATCACTGTTAAATACTAATACATTGTGTGAGCCTTTAACAGAATAAGCAGCATCTCCATAACCAATGACCCTGGATGTGGGAGAGAGGAGGGGAGGGGTTCATTATAATGTTACCCATAGCTTCATGTGTCCTACAAATAAATTTAAATGCCAACTTCTTTCAGAATTACTGCCATTATAACCGAATAGGGAAATGCCTACTGGGAAATAATAGAGGAAATAATAAACAATAGCTCTTAGCATTGAATAATGCATTTTATTCACAGCTTTGAAAGTTCTCCAGAAGTATTCAATAATTAAGTTTAGCCACATGCCCACAAAGTAGGCATTAGGTTCCGTGTTTTATAGATGTGTTCATTTATTATGGTATGAGTTACAATCCACACTTGTGGGAATATTTGAATAAGAAAAATTACACTGAAATGCATCAATTTCAAACCCACCGGTAAGTACAGGGATAACATGATTCCTCTTAGGAGGTCCTGAAAAATTAATGCTCATTCAACATACCTAATTTAATACTAAGAAACTTAAGGATCAAGGAGAGTCTAACCCATAAAGATACAGACAACAGTCTTTGATCATCAATGTACTTAAACGTTCTATATGAAAGCAGAAGCAATAGTAAAATTTACATAAGATATAAGAAGCTACACTAAACTAGTATTTGCAAACAATGCATATGATGCAGGGCTAACATACAAAGTTTATAAAGTCAAAAAGGAAAAACAATTCACTTTAAAAAATGGGCAAAGAACCTAACTAGATTTTGTCTAAGGAGAATACACAAACAGCCAAGAGCTATGGGAAGAAGTGTCAAACATCAGAGAAAGGCAAGTCAAAGCCACAGTATGATATCACCTTCCATAAACTAAAAATTAGCAAAGGCTAGTAAATAATAAGTATTGTCAAGGGTGTGAAGAAAGGGAAACCTGAATAGCCTTCATGGTAAGGTGTATTGGCAAAGCCACTGCAGATAACAGCAAGGACTTCATAAGGAATTCAAAGCTGAATTGTCATAGCACCCTGCTTTTTGGACATATGCCCAAAGAGAATGCAATGTCTGTATTGTAAAGAAATCTGTATTCTCTTAAGGATTCAGTATTCACAATAACCAAGATATGGAAATAACTCACGTATCTGTTGGTAGATAAAGGGATGCAGAATTGCTACTTAGACCTTTCTGTAACAGTGTCATTCATTCTTTAAAAGGAGAGTCTGCATCTTGCTACAACCTAAATGGAAACCAAGAATAAGAAACTAGAGTAAGCTGAACACAGAAAGAACCATAGTGCATTTGGAATTATGTGGGACTGTTTATTTGTTTTCAAATGTTAATTATACAGAATCAGAAAATATGTGTGATCACCAAGTACAAGGAGGAAGAGTGGGATTTGGAAGGATGTAAGTCAAGAGTTATAAGGTAGTAGATAGAACAGTGAATAGAAAGAATAGTACATCTAGATATCTTAACAAAATTCTGTTGAGTCTGAGATGCTTGCTAAGTGAATAGATTTAGATGCTCACAATATTCTCAATTCAAAACTAACTGATGATAGGAAAAACTGTGAGATGATTGGCACATTGAATTTTAAACACTTTATTATGTATATGTAACCTATAATACTGTGTCTGTTTTAACTACACATAATAGAAATCCTCTTTGAAAATTTCACTGGCAGCAAGATGGCTCAGCAGATAAAGAGACAGTGCAGGCTCTATGAGATCATCAAGCCATTTCCCTTTATTCAGGAGGAACTAAGAAGGCAATAAGGCCCACTCGCCATCACAGGCAGGGTGACCCACTCACCTTCATAGTCAGGACAGTCTTATACAGAAGAGCTAGAAAACGTTGATAAACATAAGTTTTGGCTGGCAGAAGTTTGGTTTACCCTATAAAAATTTGATCTAAATTAATGACTCAAATCTAACCTGTAGCTTCATTTTATATGGTTTATATTGAAAGTGATTTTATAGGTTTAAATAATGGGGAAAATTATCAAAAGAATACTATTTGAGAGTAAGGGCAGGACAGGGCTCACCACATAGCTTGAGTTTGTCTGAAATATGCTATATAGCCCAGATTTACCTCAAATTCAACTTTCTTGTGCCTCATGTTCCCATGTAATAGGATTAAAGGTTTATGCTACCACATATGGTAACAATAGTATTTTTGATAATTGGAAATTATGTATTAATCAAATTTCAGTGCCAGTAGGTGGTTTTATTAAAATAAATGTCCATGTGTCTGCTATATCTGCCTTCAATAACTTTCATGCACAGTGAGACTGAACAATGAGTCAAAAGAGAGTGAGAGCCCCAAACCTTTTCTTTTGTTATCTGATTGCTTAGAAAGCCTACCAGATTAATCTCTGTGCATTTGTGAATACATTATTTTCTTCACAATTTGAATCATATCCACAACATTTATACATCTATGAGAGTATCAAATTGTGGCATCAATATATCAAATGTCCTAGAATTTTCATGACTGTTGAATAATTGATGTGTCTTTCACAAATCACATTTAAGCAGATACTTACTATTTAATGATATTTCAAAGCTATTGTTTCAGTAATCTCTCACAAAAGCCTTTTGGAATACAACTGAGAAGGTTCACTACAGAAAGAGAAACCTAGGCCCCGGGAATGTAAGGAATTTTCTAGGATCAGTGTTCCCTCGACAAGCCATTTCTCTCCCCCCAAATCTAGAAGTCAGATGGTCCTGAGAGAATTGTATTCTTCCTGAATGCTACGAAATGAGGAGATTAGTAAGTCCATATCACTCTAATATCAACATCAAGGAAAGACACAACAAAAAACAAAACTATGGGCCAATACTCCTAATTAACAGAGATGTAAAAATCCTCAATACCTGAAAAACAATACAGGCATATATTAAAAATGTCATTTGTCAAGATTAATTTGGCTCTCTCCCAGAGAGGCAGGGATGGTTCATCATGTGCAAATTATTCAGTGAATTAAATAATACAAATTGGTTTAAAAACAAAAGTGACATGACAAAATCCAACATGTCTTCATGATAAAAATCCTAGGGAGAACAGGGCTAGAAGAGATATACCTATCTGTACATAATAGAGGCTGTATGTGTCAATGCCACAACCACTGTTATCCCAAGGGGAGAAGAACTCAGAGTAACCCCTAAAATCGGGAGCAAATCATGGATGGCCACTATCCATACAGTGCTGGAAGCACTCTAGTTGGAGCAATACGGCAAGAGAAGGAAACTAAAAGAATGCAGATAGGAATTACCAGAAGTCAAGAGTCAACACTATTTACAGATTACATGATATTCTGAATGAGAAATCCAAAATAGCCTACCAGAAAACTTCTAGGAAAGACTGATAATTTTATCAAAGTGTTAGGAAACAAAGCCAATTTGCGAAAATCAGCAGCCTTTCTTTTCAACAAGCACACTGACAAAGAGCTCGCGTATAAAGTCAAAATCACAATAGCCCCAAAGGAAGGAAAATATTTTGGAGTAAGCATGACTATGGAGGTGAAAGACCTCTACACTGAAAACCTTTCAGGAAGAGAGATTGAAGAAGACATTAGTAAGTGGAAAGACCTCCCCAAGCTCATGGATTGGTAATTTAATGCTGGGAAAATGATTGCTCTACCAAAAGCTATTTATAGATTCAATGGAATTCCAATCAAAATCTCCACAACCTTCTTCACTGAAATAGTAATTTTAAAAATCACCAAATTTATATGGATTTGTAAGGCAAGTAGGAAGGTAGACGGAAACATGAACAGCAAAGCTGGGAGAACAGGAAGACTTGACCCATGTCAGGGTCAGTGAAATTATGAAACACATTCACAATCAGCTGTTACCTTGTGACCTATTAGACATGAAGGACTAAAGAAGAAAAAGAATGTGAGATTCTGCTCAGGTTTCTGCTTGGGTAACGAGAAAGGTTTTGGTGCCTTTTAACAGAGCAAGTAGAGGCAAGTTTACAAAGAGATGGTGATAAGGCCAGTTTTAGAACTGCTGACTCTGGTGTTCTGTGCAAACATTCAGATAGAGATGTCAAGACTACAATCCACACCAGAATGGAGTGTCATGTCTGCGAGGAAGATGTCGGGCAGGGAGCCATCAGAGAGCAGGTGGTAACTAAAGCCCATTGTTTATTTGACAAATATTTATTGAACACCTATAGTGTGCCAGAGATTTTTTTAGATGCTAGGGGTATGGCAAAAAACAAAATAGATTTTGAAAAATCCAATCCTTTCAGAGCTAACAATCTAGCAGAAGTTATATTCTAGCATGTACACATGAAGCCACAGTTACAGATTATGCCAGGGTCAGAGGGAAATAGCACCAATGACAGAGGACAGACATGACATTAGGGAGAGATGACGGGCGTCACAGAGGGATGCTGACAAGCTGAATTATCTGAAGAGCTCTCCAAAGGGAGACTGACTGGAAGGAGAAAGGGTTCCCTTCCCTGACCCTGAAAGGGGTCTTCACAGTTGGAACTTAATACATGAATCCTGCATGAGAGAAGGAAAGGTATGTTCAAGAACTTCGCATTCAGGAAAAGTCTAATGCAATAGCAATTCATCAGTCAGTCCTCAGCATGTGGACCACAGAAACCACCGATTTGTAAAAGGAATAGGGGGAAGAAAATCCACGTCCAGAACAATATAATGTGATGTATGGGCCTCTTCCTCTCCACCCAGGCAAAGGAAGTATTATTTGTGGCTAATTTATCCACCAGCAGTCACTCTTCAGGGAAAAAAGGAGGAGGTATATGGGGTTTGTTGTTGTGAATAAGGATTTTGTGGAAAGGGTTTACAGAATGAGGACACTGGAATGTCATTTAGACACAAGCAGAAGTTTGTGTGTAAAGACACATGTGTAGACTGCATCGTGGAGGGGTCAGAAGAACATGATCAGGAAAAGAAGCCATGTTCAAAGGTCACTTGCAGCTTTCCACCACTGGGAAGCTTCCGAGAGTGCAAAGATTAATGGTCCCAGGGACAGGAGTGGGTTGTGGTGAATGATGGTGGAATGGGTACAGTCTTCTTCTACAGTGTAGAAGACTGATCATTGCAATGGAACCAAAACTGTGAATATCCTAAAATTCACAGAAATGTTAATAAACATTTTAAAATATTTTTTATAGCATGGGCTACCTCTTCACTGGTCACAATAAGGAACAGTAATGAGAAGATAGATTTATGTGGTTTAATGGCATAACGTTTATATTCTAATGCTGGCATTTTCTTGGTTGACCTATAGATGGATGTGCTTTGCTGTAGTTAATAATGATTTTGGAAACTCAGTCCCATGAAGACAATTCTTGTATCTGGGAGGAAACCATTACACAAACACATGAACAGTTTGGTGTTTTATAGGTCTCAAGATTCAAATTTAACCCTGACCTCTGTCCTATAAAATATGCAGGGCACATATGTAACTCCATTTCACAGAGGGGCAAGATAAGACTGAGCAAAGGAGGCCATGCTGTGCAGATTCCCACTGCAGGTAACTTGTGTGTCTAGTTTTATAACGACTCAAGTCTCCTGACACCAAATCCAGAACTTTCTAATATGATACAGGTTACTTCACCTGGTTGTTGTTATTGCCCTAGGGGTGTTTTAAGCACAAGCATGAAACATATAGCAAATAGAAATAAATAATAAAATGTCTATTATAGAAAATTGATGGAGTCAAGTGATTTTGACTTTTTATATTGTTAATTTTATATTGTTAATAAAAGCCTAATTATAATTTCACCTCCTTTTTCTTCCCTTCAATGTCTTTCATGCCCCCAATCTCAAATTGATAGCTTCTTTTCCTTTGATTTTTATTGTTACATACATGTATATGCAGATGTACATGTATGCACAAATATATAAATTCAACCTACTGGGTTCATTTTTCTTGTTTGTATATATATATATATATATATATATATATATATATATATATATAGTTTCAGGGCTGACAACTTTGTGTTGGATAAACTATTAAAAGGCTTGACTCTGGATGAGGTCATAGAAGAAAGCTTCACCAAAATAAGGAAGGATATAGCTATACAAATACAAGAAGCACACAGAACTTCCACTAGACAATACTAAAAAAGAAACATCACAAATCATACCATAGTTAAACACTAAATATACAGAACAACAACCAGAAAAGTATTGATAATTACAAGAGAAAAATCACAAATCACATAAATGAAAACAATCAGAAAAGTGATTTATTTTGAAAAACACATTTGATTGTGTTTTTAATATAGATCATGTCTTTGCTTTTGAAAAAAGAAAAAAGAAAAGCAAGCTGTTAAGCTCCGTAGATTCATGAGATGAGTCTCTTACTCTGCAGTGAAATGTCAATTCTCCAGGTTCATGCAGGGACAATAATAACATGTAGGTATTCTTCTTTGCCTGTTTGTTTCAATAGACAGGTGACTGAACATAGAACACAATAGGATCTGTGCAACAAACTTTGTGTATGCCGGACAGGTGCTTGGCCACCAGTGTATAAGGCCTGCCCAGTACCTTTTTAACTATTTAAAAGTGAAATTTTTCATGTTAATGCACATTAAAAATTATCCAGTAGGTGGTAGCACATTCTTTATTCCCTGTACTCAGGAGGCAGGGGCCAACAGATTTCTGAGTTCTAGACCAGCCTGGCCTACAGGGAAAGTTTCAGGACAGCCAGCCCTACACAGAGAATCCTTGTCTTTAAAAGCAAAGAAAGACACAAAATTCACTCTATCCAAGGCTGGTGAGATGGTTTAGTGGGTAAAGTCCCTTGTCACCAAGCCTGTTGACATAAATTCAATTTCCAAATTCCCTATGGTAGAAATTAAGAACTAACTCCCATGTGTTGTCCTTTGACCACACTGCTGGTATCATGGTACACATGCATGCACATGCATACAAACAATATAAATAAATGTCAAAAATTAAATTAAGACTATCAAATTGTCAACTGTCATTGTTTACCCTTCTTCAAGTAGATAACCATCTAAGTGAGTTGAGATTAATTTAATTGAAATATTATTCACAAGCTGCTCTTTACTCCAAAATTTAGAAGAAATGTGAAGAATTCAAAATGACAGTATAAGAGAGTAATAGGGAAGAAAATTACAGGGAAAGGACTTCCCTAGAGGAAGGAAACTAGAACAATTTATCTTTACGATAGAGCTTAAGTTGAGTAAAAACTAGATTGGCATTAAAATTATAGTGTGAGGCAAAAAGTCCAATCAGACACAGTCGAACATGGGGGAGATTTGTCTGTAAAAAGGGCTTGGCTAGATAGATGGATGCTTTCTATTTATCTCCAGTTGCCTCTCTCTCTCTCTCTCTCTCTCTCTCTCTCTCTCTCTCTCTCTCTCTCTCTCTCTCTCTCTCAGGGTAAAATAGACATCCAGCACAGAGTGAGAGTTTCAATTCCCCAGGCATCACAATTTCAGGTTTAAAGAGAGCATAGCTAGCATGTCATAGCAGAGAAACAGTAAACCTACTTGTGGCCCCATCTGATTTAACCAAGCATCTCCTAGACAGTGAAAAATGTGTATTTGTGGCCCAGCAAGTGATCTCATCAATCACTTATCTGTCAGCAGGGGATTGACACCTAAAAGACAATGCTGCACTGCTCTGGACAATCATATGGGTTAATCAAGTGGCCATGTCTACGAGTGCCCAGGAGGGCGCACACCACTCACTGAGACATAGACCTCATCATTGACTAGCATCCCCATAAAGATCTCTGCTGTTCCATTAGCAATAATTTCAGTCACAATTCATAAAAAACTTTGGCAATCTAGTTTTCTCTTGCTTACTACAACCTTTTCTGATAACAAATGTCCTGGATTTTATGCATTATTAAAGTTTTATTTAATTTTTATTTTTAAACATCCACACTTATGAATACTTTCCACAGGACAATTTTAAAATTAAAATTAAAATTAGAATCTCTTTAAAAAGTGCATCTTAAGTCAAGCATGGTGGTGCATGCCTTCAGTCCCACCACTTGAGAGACAGAAGCAGGTAAATCTCTAGGAGTTCAAGGCCAGCCTGGTCTACAAAGTGAGTTCTAGTATAGCCAGGGCTGTTACATAGAGAAACACTGTCTTGAGAAATCAAAACAGAAAAAAAAGCAACTCAATGACCGAGGATGACAAGTGAACAAGGAGAGAACCAATAGACATGCCAGACCGAACAAGGAAACCACAAGAGGCCGCGACCTTGCACAAAGAACTGCACACAACTGAGTAGAGCCGAGAGCAGGAGAGGTGGCCCTGCCTAGAGAAAGCACACCAATTGGTTGTCAAATATCAAATTATCAGCCATGAAAACATATATACAAGTAACACTATATATACTAAACAGGTTATATTTAGTAATACATATACGCACACACACATATATGTATAATATATAATATATAATTATACAAATACATATATGCAATAACAACTGATGAAAAAAGAGACCATAACTTGAAGGAGAGTAGGGAGAAGTAGATGAGGGTTTAGAGGAAGAAGAGGGAAGCGAAAATTGTTACAATTAAAATATAATCTCAAAAGTAAACACAAAGCAATCAGCTAAACTGATCAACAGAATAGCTGAACAGATAAAGGGACTTGCAGGCAACTGAACTCTATCCCTGGGACCTACATGGCATGGTGGAAGGAGAGATCCAACTCCTTCAAGTCGTCTTCTGATTTTCACGCATGCACCACAGCACATGCATCTACACATAGTCACAATCTCACTCACAATCATTTAAATGATTAAAAAAATGATTTTATACTTCTTCAGGGACAGCTCACCTGTGCCCCCACCAGGAAGGTCTCACCACCTGTGGGAGGTAGAAGAGCAGACCCTTGACAACAGGAGAGCTAATCCTACCCCTTGCCAGTTGTAGCAGCCTGGGTGATGCTAGAGAGCTCATCCTGGCGAAGGTGGGGTGCGGGGGGGGGGGGGGGAGGGAATACCTGGTAGCTGATGAACTCAGCTACATCTCAGACCCAGATCCAGGGCTTTGAGTTGGCTCACCCCAACATCATCTTCATCTATGAACTGCTGGTGAAGGTGTCAGTCCCGCAAATCCAAAGCTGCCAGATCTCCATACACAGGGCACCAAGAGGAAATTCTAGAGGAGTCCCAATGGGGATTCATTATTGATAGTGTAGCAGAAGCCAGAGACCTCAAACCAGACCAATGACTCATTGCAATGAACATTTTCAAGTGCAGATATGTGGACAGAGGAGTATACTGTGGGACACACTATGACATACTACTGTCTCTACAATGAGCTGTTTTATTTAAATTCTTTTTTCTCTATTTTTCTTAAGGGGAGGGAGGTTGTAAGGGCAGAGAGGATGAGGAATAAGGAGATGAGTAGGATTGGGGTGCATGATGTGAAATTTATAAATAATCAATTAAAAGGCTTTTATTGCTTTTTACAATGCAACTCAAATTTGTACAGTTCTGTGTTCATCTGCTGTTGGGTTTCCCACTCACAGTTTGAGGTAAATACATACAAGAGTTTTGAAAGAAACCTATTTTCACTGATAAGTTAATAGTTGGCAAACTCGTTCCCTTTCTCATGTATCTCTCAAAGGAAATTGTTTCTTACTGCATTACAGACTACAAAGAAGAGGAACTGAATAGCCTTGCAGGAAACAACAAATATATATGTACAGAAAAGAAAGAGATAGAGCTATATATTTCTGTGTATGTATATATGTGTGTGTGTGTGTGTGTGTGTGTGTGTGTGTGTGTGTGTATCCTATGCAGCAGTGCAAATACTGCCAGGAGAGAGCTGGTCTCCCAGGCATGTGGACATGCCCATGAGCACAGGTAATACTACCACTTCTGCTCCTCAGGGCCCACCCCAGAGCCCTCAGGACATAGGAACCAAGGAACAACCTGGGACAGGATCCTTTCAGTTTCCTTCTGCACAGGGAGCTGATCCTGTGCCACAGCGCTCCATAGTCAGGTACCACTGGGAGAGAGCTGGACTCCCAGGAGTGCTGACTCATTTGTGAGCACAGGTAAGAACACTACTTCTGCACAAATTACTGGCCCAAGAGGGACCCGCCCAGAGCAATTAGGACACAAGAACCAAGGAACAGGCAGGGACAGAATCCTTCTGGTTTCTGCCTGTACCCTGGAGCTGACCCTATGCCACAGCTTTCCACACCCAAATTCCTCATGGAGAGAACTAGTCTCCGAGGAATACTGACACACAGGCTTGTAGGGGGACAGGCCACAGACAGAGACAGCAAAGCCAGCTAATGCCAGAGATGGCCAGATGTCAAGAGGCCAGGACAAGAGCATGAGCGACAGAAACCAAGGCTACTTGGTATCAACCCAGTTCTCCCACCACAACAGGCCCTGGATCCCCCAATACTTCACAGATGCAAGACTAATTTATAATCACATCTCATGATGATGATGGAGGACTTTAAAAGGACATAAATGGCTCCCTTAAAGAAATGCAGAAGGACACAGGTAAGCAACTGAAAGCCCTTAAAGAGGAAACACAAAATCCCTTAAAGAATTACAGGAAAACACAATCAAACAGGCAAAGGAAATGAAGAAAACCATCCAGGATCTAAAAATAAAACTAGAAACAATAAAGAAATCACAAAGGGAGATAACCCTGGAGATAGAAAATCTAAAAAAAAAAAAGTGATCTGGAGTCATAGATGTAAGTATCACCAGCAGAATACAAGAGATAGAAGAGAGAATTTCAGGTGCAGAAGATACCATAGAAAACATTGACTCAACAATCAAAGAAAATGCAAAATGCAAAAAGTTTGTAACCCAAAACATCCAGGAAACAATGGGAATACCAAAGCTAAGGATTATAGGTATAGAAGAGAGCGAAGATTTATAATTTAAACAGCCAGCAAATATCTTCAACAAAATTATAGAAGAAAACTTCCCTAACCTAAAGAAAGAGATGCCCACAAACATACAAGAAGCCTACAGAACTCCAAATAGATTGGACCAGAACAGAAAGTCCTCCCATCACATAATAATGAGAACACCAAACAAAGAACTAAATAAAGAATGTACTAAACTACCTATGTACTAAACAAAGAATATTAAAAGCAGTAAGGGGGAAAAGTCAATAACATATAAAGACAGACCTATCAGAATTACATCAGACTTGTCACAAGAGACTCTTAAGGCTAGAGGATCCTGGGAGGATGTTATATGGACACTGGGAGAATGCAGATGCCAACCCAGGCTACCATGCCCATCAGGACTCTTGATTTCCATGGATGAAGAAACCAAGGTATTCCATGACAAAATCAAATGTACACAGTATCATTCCACAAATCCAGCCCTACAAAGGATAATAGATGGAAAATGCCAACATAAGGAGGGAAACTACACCCTAGAAAAAGCAAGAAGGTGGTCTTCTTTCAACAATCCCAAAAGAAGATAGCATAAAAAAAAGAAGATACATAAAAACAGCATCAAAGGTAGCAGAAAGCAGCAACCACTATTCCTTAATGTCTTTTAACATTAATGGATTCAGTTCTCCAACAGGAAGACATGGACTAACTTGGATGCTTAAATAGGACCCAGAAAGCAGCAACCACTATTCCTTAATGTCTTTTAACATCAATGAATTCAGTTCTCCAACAGGAAGACATGGAGTAACATGGATGCTTAAATAGGACCCAGCATTTTGTGGCATACAGGAAATGCATATCAGTGTAAAGAACAGACACTGCCTTGTAGTTGGGGGCTGGAGGACAATTTTCCAAGAAACAAGTTGGAGCAGTCATCCTAGTATTGAATAGGGTCAATTTTCAACCAAAATTTATCAAAGAGAATAAGGAAGGACACTTTGTTCTCATCAGAGGAAAAATCTACAAGGAAGAACTCTGAATTTTGAACATCTATGTTCCAAATGAAAGGGCACCTGCATTCATGGAAGAAACTTTATTGAAGTTCAAAGAACATATTGCAGCTCACACAATAATAGTGGGAGACTTCAACTCCCTGCTCTCATTAATAGAGTGATAATGGAAACAGAAACTAAACAGAGACACTGTGAAAGTAACAGAAGTTATGGACCAAATGGATTTAGAAGATATCTATAGTACATTTCATGCTAAAACAGAAGAGTATACCTTCTCCGCACCTCACAATACCTTCTCCATAATTGATCATATGATCAGTCACAAAACAGTCCTCAACAGATGCAAGAAGATTGAAATAATCATATGCATGCTATCAGATCACCATGGACAATGGCTGGTCTTCAATAGCAACAAAAACAACAGAAAGCCCACATACATGTGGAAACTGAACAGAGCCCTTCTCAATGATTGCTTGGTCAAGGAAGAAATAAAGAAAGAAATGGCTTTTTAGAATTTAATGAAAATGAAGGCACAACATACCCAAACTTATGGGACACAATAAAAGCAGTGCTAAGAGGAAAACTCATACCTCTGAGTGCCTCCAAAAAGAAACTGGAGAGAGCAACACTACCAGCTTAATAGCACATCTGAAAGCTCTTGAACTAAAAGAAGCAAATACACCTAAGAGTAGTGGATGATAGGAAATAGTCAAACTCAGGGCTGAAATAAACCAAGTAGAAACAAAAAGAACTATACAAAGAATTAGCCAAACCAGGAACTGGTTCTTTGAGAAAATCACCAAGAGAATTAAACCCTTAACCAGACTAACCATAGAGCACGGAGACAGTATCCAAATTAACACGATCAGAAACGAAAGGGGATATATGACAACAAAAACTGAGGAAATCCAGGTGATCATCAGATCCTACCACAAAGGGTGATATTCAACAAAACTGAAACATCTGCATGAGATGGACAATTTTCTAGACAGATAACAAATGCCAAGGTTGAATCAGGATCATATGGACCATCTGAACAGTCCCATAACCCCTAGAGAGATGGAAGCAGTCACTAAAAGTCGCCCAACCAAAACCACTCCAGGACCAGATGGGTTTAGTGAATAATTCTATCAGACCTTCAAAGAAGACATAATACCAATACTCTTCAAATTATTTCACAGAAAATGAAATAGAAGGAACATTACCCAATTCATTCTATGAAGCCACAGTTATGCTGTGTATTCTCCTTCAGAGATGGTATATTGTCTGTCTAATCAGGAACTTGTCACAATTTCCTTTCATAGAGGACTTCATAAGAGATTTTTTTCTACTTCTATCATGTTTAATGTTCCAAATAGATTTTAAAAACTAGCTGAGCGCATATTACTTTTAGCTTCAGAAGATATTATGTAGATTTAAGAGCCATTTAACTATAATAAATTATTTTGATGACTTCAAATGTCAATACTGAGTGGTATATTTTAAAATAAATTTCATTAGTTTAATAAAACATAAAAATAAAAAAGATTTTATTGAACATATAGCATAGAACAAGAGTAATAGATAAGGATAAATGGAAATTTTAAAAACCATAAAATGATAAATATAAAGTAAAACATACTAGGAGTTCAGACTTTTAGACTATAAATTCCTGTATACAAAGTTAAGTGAAGGGGATATAAACTGCTAGAAAAAATTTATTAATAATTTTATCTTTTTAAAGAATATTTTGTAGCTAATAAACTTCAGTGCAGTAAATTAGTGTATATATATATACACACGCATTTGTATTATACTATATTATATTATATATAATGTGTGTATGTATGCATATGACATGTGTATGTGTATATGCATGCATGCATATACACATACATGAACACATCTCATATTTAAACCAAAGTCACATCCTCAAAACTCATTCTTTCCCATGAAAGTCAAACATTCCAGTGGTCCTTACAGCTTTTGAGAAAATGCTGTCCATCTGCCCATCTGTTTTCAGCTCAGCTTCTATTACTAGCCTGCACTATTCCTACATCCCAGACTTACAGCCCTTGAACATCCTACCCTGCTTCCTGACCCCTGCCTCCATATCTGCTACTTCCGCCACCAGAACTCAGTCCTTCCTGCTCGTTTCCTCTTCTGGCAAACTCCCACTCACAATGGAAGGCAGTTCCCATCTGCCTCAGCTTTCCTGGGCCACCCAAACAGCTGCCCACTCAGTCGTGCGTGTGCCAACTCTATACCTACTATTTAGCTCATTGGTGCTAAATGACTCCTCGCTGCCCTAACTCGTTTCTCTCATCAGGTATTGAGATTCTCCCAAAGACCACGCACCACTGTTCAGCTTTCTCTCATTAGTAATTAACACAATACCTGAGATGTACCAAATTGTGTCCTATAAAAGTTTCTGAATCAAGCTAGCCTATTTACGACCCAAAGAATGAAATGTCGTCATTGAAAGAATGGTTTGTAAACTCTACCGTAAAGTGTGACCTGTTAGCATGAGTCCAATAGGAAATTTGTGACTTTATTCTATCCTTTCTTGATTTTTAAATCTAGAAAACATGAATAATATGGATATGTGGAAGGACAGTACATTTCACTGGCAAACACCAAACCCTTCCGCAAAAGAAATTAAGTTCCTTTTTGCCCTAATTTCACAAGTTGCTAGAGAAATGCTGAAGACCTAGACTTCAAAAACTAGAGCTGTCAAGTTAAATCTGTATCTCTCTATCCATTACAGTCATAGGCATATACCTACTAGAGAGACAAAGGGACAAAATCAGGGGGAATCCTATAACACTTAAAACATCCAAATTACTTGGGTCAGTGGATCCCAAGAAGGCACAGTAAAGTAAAGGCACTTTTACTGTGCTGCACCCTCAAGTTCACTGATATTTTCACAGATCTCTGTGCCTTAAATTGCTATGTATTCGCTGTGTATAGGGATGGGTTTCCAATGATCCTTACAGGTGAGCCATGCTCATCTCTGCCGATCCATAGATGGAGATTAGGGGAGATGCGTTGTCTCTTCTCATCTAACCTGATTTTAGGCCAATTTGTGGTGCCAATCAGATGAACTTGAAGATATTCCTACTCGTGAATTCTGGGCCTTCCACTATAAGATGAAGTGTCTATATATGCCTATGACATTTTACATATAGAGGTATATGCATCTATGTACTGCATATAACACAGTATTTAATCTGATTTTGTCATTTTACAATATACATATATAATACTGCATACGACAAATACAATTTTTACCTCTCAGTTGTATTAGTAAATAATAAATTATGCAATAAAGAGTTGGGTTTTTTAATGATTTGGATCTTCTTACATTGGTAGATACCAGTTCTAACACCAAATCACCAAGACTTGCCTGAAGTCTGCAGGATAACTTTTTGAGGGGCTGGGGAGACAGAAGTAAAGGCTAGTTTATTAACAAAAAAATGTATAATTTATGAGAAAACTAGATTTCAGGACCACCTCATCTTTTTTGGTGATTTGAACAGACGCCACCTATGGTCCTATTCTCCCTAGATCAATCAGATTTCTTGGGCTAGAGTTTGTTTAGACATTCCATAATGTTATATGCCAAATAGCTCATATACAGACACTGTAATGTGTTCATTATAGAATTCCATGTTACATGCAAGTGTGACATCTACAGAAAAGAGATCTCTCAACCATCTTCTGGCTTGTCCTACAACCAGTCTCTTTTCAACTAGATAAATAAGCACAAACTTCTTTATGTTGTCATTATGACCAGGGTATGAGGTATAAGTTATGTACTTACAAATGCTTTCAAGGAGTTTGGTATAATTGCTTTGCAATACTGAAAAAAAAAATCCACCCAGCTTGCTCTGGTTTTGCTGATCCCTGCCTTAGAAATTCATCTCAGAGATGTTTCTCCAGTCTGTATCTGGTTTTGTTTCTCTTTGGAGGTTACTTTTGACAAGATCTCACTGTGTATCTAAACTGACCTTGAATTTACCACAAAGCCCACACAGGCACTCCTCCTGCCTCAGCTTCCTGAGTGCTAGGATTACTGTTCCACACTACCTATGCCTGTGAAAATTTGTTACGGTTAGACTCATAGTCTATGCTTGCTGAAACAGCTGTCATTTTATCATGGATAGTATTGACCAAAGCATTATTTCTCTCTTATGAAATTGTATGACCTTCCAGGAGTACAATACAGATCCTTATTATTAAAAATATTCTAATTAGTTCTTGTATGCCCTGCAAAAAAATCTGATGAAAATCATTCCTAATTAAGAAAAGGACAATGAATCAAATATTCATTAAGCCAAAAATAAATTATTAAAACACTGCATTCAATACACTTTCCTCATTGGATTTCTGCGAGTGACAGTCATGGTGTCATGTGAGCTTTATACAAATGACCTTGCCTAAGAAGTAGTTATAGACATTTAGGACTATACGAATACATAAAAAGATGAGGAATAATATATGTTACTGATGATTTGTCTTTAGGAAATCGACACCAGGAACCTTGTGTTTTGTGGAATTGTTCAAGGCCTAAGAATTGAAGGAAGGCTTTCTGGCTTGTGCTTCCTAAGTCCCCACTGATTAGTATTAGTGGATAATACATACTTGTAATATCACACAACAGAATCTTTCATGAGATAATTGGATGCTACTGGAATCTTTGAAAAACAGAAATTGTTTCCAAAATAGCAAAAACTTGGATCTGTATCAAAATAACAACAATAATAAAATTTACTCCAGCAACACAAGAGAATCTTGAATCCATGCAGGCTTTTCTATGGGATGTTTAATATAACATTCACAATCACTCTGTATTGTGTAGCTTGACAAAGTGCAACATTCAGTGATTCTTCAGAAAATAACCAAAGGAATGATAGCCAGCGAGGAATTATTAGTCGCACTTTATGGAGGGAAGAATGGAGCCTTAGCTTGGCAAAGTGAGAGTCTGAAAGTGTCGAGAAGAGAACAGAATCGGTTTCTGGAGTGAGCGCCCACCACCATGCCTCCACATTCACAACCCTGTACAGCACTCCTGTTCCTGCAAGTCAAACTGCTCATGGTTTTCATACAGACCCAAGAGTCCTCTTGATGCTTCCCTGATAAACATCAGCTGTACACGGAAAGGCATGGATAATCAGTGGAGAGAAAACAGTCAAGGTTTTCTCGGATGGAGTGAGCCCATCTCCCTTTGCAGAGGATTGTGGACAGTTTTCCACCTCAGTCCTTGCGGCAATGACAAGGAATGCTTTAAACTGTATCTTCATGTGCAAGGAACAAATGTTGGAGTAATAATTCAGTGTTAATGTAACAACCCTTTTCTAGACAGAATACAAAATAGCATACTGCAGTTCTATCTCATGCAGGGTACATAGAACATCAGTGACACAACTTTCTTAACAGGATTGTCAATGTGTAAAAGGTCACTGGCTGACAGAATTCTACTCTCACTTCTTCCTTATTAATACAATTGACATATTTTTGATATGATCAATGTGTCCAGACATGTATTACAGCCATCCTTAGAGATAGATATTAAAATTGAAACAAATTAATTTGAATTTGACAAGTTTACATAAAGTGGTCCATTGAAAATTAAACCTTTACCTTTCTCTGTGTCTCTCTGTCTCTTTGTATCTCTGTCCTTGTATATCTGATATCTCTCTCTCCTCTCCCTCTCCCTCTCCCTCTCCCTCTTCCTCTCCCCCTCCTCCCCTCTCTCTCTCTCTTTCTCCCACACACACACACACACACACACAAATACACACACACATGCGTGCACACGTGCGCGCGCGCGCGCGCACACACACACACACACACATCCTTTACCTAACAGTTATGCAATGGTTGGATCTGCAATAGACAGGCAAACATTTTGGTTAAATTAGGAATTGATGTTGCAGATTGAATGCAAATATTAGAGCAGGACAGAGGAAAACTTAGAAACTAATGACATCACAGCATCACATACCAATTTCTTGACTTCTATGTTAAGGGACAATTAATTCTATTTAGTTTGCCACTTTTATTTCTGTTGCTGGTGGATCCGTTTAATCATAACTATTGAGTTTCTGCAGACACAAGTGGAAGAAAAAGCCTATAACATTTTTACTTTTACCAAAATTTAAAATTAAAGACAGCTGGGTAATACACAGACAAGCATTCCACACTATTGTGGGATAAAAGAAGATAATTTTCCCCTAATGAGGCAATCAGAAATGGAACTTTATCGAGACTCTGACTCATGCCAGGAAGAAAGTGATGGTGCTTGGAACTCTGCATAGTGCTGTGGAGATGAAGCAGAGCGTGGGGGGGAACTCAAGCATGAGAAGTCTAGAGCAAAGAATCAGTGGAGCTACAAGGAAAGGCAGGCTGCCTGGGGATGGAGGGAGTGTACACCCAGCTAGCTGGGGATGGAGTGAGTGTACACCCAGCTAGCTGGGGATGGAGTGAGTGTACACCCAGCCAGCTGGGGATGGAGTGAGTGGTACACCCAGCTAGCTGGGGATGGAGTGAGTGTACACCCAGCTAGCTGGGGATGGAGGGAGTGTACACCCAGCTAGCTGGGGATGGAGTGAGTGTACACCCAGCCAGCTGGGGATGGAGTGAGTGTACACCCAGCCAGCTGGGGATGGAGTGAGTGGTACACCCAGCTAGCTGGGGATGGAGTGAGTGGTACACCCAGCTAGCTGGGGATGGAGTGAGTGATACACCCAGCTAGCTGGGGATGGAGTGAGTGGTACACCCAGCTAGCTGGGGATGGAGTGAGTGGTACACCCAGCTAACTGGGGATGGAGTGAGTGTACACCCAGCTAGCTGGGGATGGAGTGAGTGTACACCCAGCTAGCTGAGGATG
Source organism: Apodemus sylvaticus (assembly GCF_947179515.1). Taxonomy (NCBI): domain Eukaryota; kingdom Metazoa; phylum Chordata; class Mammalia; order Rodentia; family Muridae; genus Apodemus; species Apodemus sylvaticus. Next base: position 71,864,034 of record NC_067486.1, on the reverse strand, counting down.
GAGTGAGTAGTACACCCAGCTAGCTGGGGATGGATGGAGTGAGTGATACACCCAGCTAGCTCCTCAGAGACATGGAACCAAAGCAGAAACATGGCACAGAAGTGAATCCAACATCGTCTACTGTTTGAAAACCTCAGGTGGTCCAGAAAAGTATCTATAATTGTACATTTTTAATAGCACAGTTTTAAAGGATGCATGTTTAATAAATGTACATTGATTAACTTAAAGACCACAAACATAGGAAAGACTCATTTCTCAAAAGGCTGCATGAGACACACTGTTTCATTCCCATCTTTTCTGGGACTCTATCACCACATTGCAAGGGTTCCATTGCAGAGACAGCATTGTTTGCCATAAAGTGTGACATCAAAGCCTCCTGGAATAAGGGAAGGAGAATTTCAAAACACTTATCAGTAATTTATTAAAACAACTTTAAATTATATACTCCACATGTTTGCTGGTTTCCATAACAGTGGATTTTTTGTGGGAAAATTTTAAAAGCCCCAAGGGCATTTGACAATGTTGAAATCCATTTCTTGTTGTTACAATTGGAATTTGAAGAGATAGTATTGGCACTGAGTGTCCAGAAGTTCTGAATGCTGCTAAACATCCACTCACCAACACAGAGGATGCCCACCCACCCATCCATCCCACAAATCCAGATATTATCCCATATAACAGCCACTTGAAAGTTTTGGCAAATCTTTTGCTCATGTATTATTTTTAGAGTACCCACTGAAAGCACACGCCTAGCAGTATTAGATCATAAAATCATGAAGTGTGGTCCATGATTCTTGGCACTATGCACTTTCGAATGTATTTTCTTGTTCATATGATGCTTAAAATGAGTAATAGACATGCTTATGAAATACGTACTGCTTGGCAGGCACAATGTAAAAACTTGACAAAGACATTATTGAATCCACAGAAGACTTCTAAAGCGGGAGTGTCATGATCATTTTACAAAAATACCCTCTAAAGCTTTGATACATAAAGTTCCACGCCCAAGACCACAAAGGATTCTAGAGTATGCCAAATTCTAGAGCTTCACATGTATTCAAGAAACAGATATTATTCTACATATCTTTCTTCTCCAACAGATTTGAGATGGGACTGTTTTTTCTAAGTTCATAAAACACTAACTTTCCTGCACAAATTAGTTCCTGATAATTATATATATTTGTGTGTGTATGTGTGTTTGTGTGTGTTATTTGATATGCCATACTGAACACAATTTAACATTTCCTTAACACACAAGCATGACTGTAATGAATGTTCTTATCTCCATGTACCAAATGCTGTAAGACACACCAATGATTCTTGAAAATCAGAAAGCCCTAGTGAGCTGCTAAATAATCAATAAGCCCCTTGTTGTAAAGGTGTCTTTTGGATCAAATAAAACGTGCAAGGTGTCCTTCTCCAGACCGGATGGCTTCGGTGATTAACTTTTTATGTATTTTCTTCATTTTGTTTCACTGCCTTTTCTGGAAGAGTTAGGATTGTCTGAGCAAGTATGCCTCACTTCAGATGCTTCAGCTGTTAGATGGACTTGACAAAGTTTACCAGGACCATCAGAACTGAGCTGAGCATCCTGGAAGGCTTTTCCATGGAGTGAGGTGGGAAGCCTTATAATTTCATCTGCTTTGGGGTTCTATTTATTTGCAGCTAATTTCTGTGCAGCTAAGTTTGGTTGGATCTACCATTTTTGGAATAATGGACTATCATAATAATGAGCATTTCCATTAGCACAGTTTAGAAAGTCCTAATTTGTCTGTATCCTAATGATATATACATAATATAGTAGACTTCTCTGCAATTATATATACTGACTTATTTTTCCATTTTATTAGATATTTGCTTTATTTACATTTCAAATGGTATCCTTTTTCCTCATTACCCCTCCAAAACCCCCCTCTCTCTCCTCCCTCCCCCTGTTTACCAACCCCACCCCTACTTTTCTGACCTAGCATACCCCTATACTGGGGCATTGAGCCTTCCTAGGACCAATAGACTCTCCTCTCATTGATATCTGAAATGTCCATCTTCTGCTACATATGTAGCCATGAGTCCCTCCATGTGTACTCTTTTGTTGGTGGTTTAGTCCCTGGGAGCTCTGGGGGTACTGGTTGGTACATATTGTTCTTCCAGTGGAGCTGCAAACCTCTTCAGCTCCTTGGGTCCTTTCTCTAGCTACTCCATTAGGGACCCTATGCTCAGTCTATTTGTTGGCTGTGAGCCATGGGTATTTTGATCCCCCTTCTAAGAAGGACCAGAGTATCCACACTTTGGTCTTCCTTCTTCTTAAGCTTCATGTGGTCTGTGAGTTGTATCTTGGGTGTTCTGAGCTTTTGGGCTAATATCCACTTATCAGAGAGTGCATACTGTGTGTGTTCTTTTGTGATTGGGTTACCTTACTCAGGATGCTATTTTCAAGCTCCATCCATTTGCCTTAGAATTTCATGAGTTCATTGTTTTTAATAGCTGAGCAGTACTCCATTGTGTAAATGTACCATATTTTCTATATCCATTCCTCTGTTGAGGGACATCTGGGTTCTTTCCAGCTTCTGGCTATTAAAAATAAGGTTTCTATGAACATAGTGGTGCATGTGTCCTTATTACATGTTGGAGCATCTTCTGGGTATATGCCCAGGAGTTTTATAGCTGGGTCCTCAGGTAGTACTATGTCCAATTTTCTGAGGAACCTCCAAACTGATTTCCAGAGTGGTTTCACTAGCTTGCAATTCCACCAGCAATGGAAGAGTGTTCATCTTTCTCCACATCCTCACCAGCATCTGCTGTCTGACTTATTTTTTCAGTATCACATTTCCTATATTCATCCAAGCAATGATTTTAGTTTTCAATTATTTTTTCCGAGCAATAAGTGTTTGTCTCTTGTATATGAACATGCTATTATCAAATGAAAAATACACCTAGTATAGCCTTTGAAAAAGCAAACAATCAGGAAACCCAGAAGCAGAACTCCTCTTTTGACTCCTTCAGAAAGATGAGTTTGATAGGTTTCTTGGGTACATCTCAGAGTAGCTGTGTTGTAAGCAGTCTTCCCTTCCAATCCACCATTGTTTGACTAGTTGCTAAGTGCATGGCTTCGCAATTTCTGATTAGACAAAGTTTGAAATGTCAATAAAGCTCTTGAAAATCTTAATGTGGCAAGGCAATATGAAGACTCAAAGTTTCCATCACTTTGAAAAGATGGTGTTGCTCCAGGGAGGCCCTAGGGAATTTCTTTCCTACTCTGCTGTTGTTCCTTTGGAGAAAGGACTGTCCCCCTATCAGCACTGCACATTTGTGGTAGATGGAAGTACAAGAGGAGCCACACCAGTAGTTGATGAAAACCATAGAAAATTCACAATGTATTACTAAATAATCTCTTGGCCTATCGGTTTAGAAATTATTACATTTAAGGGCATGGTTTTATGGGCACATTTAGGTGATGACCTCTGCCCATGCCTTGAAAGCCTGAAAGCTGATCTCAAAGCTGCCAGTGGTCAGGTGGCCAGAACTTGGCGTGTTAAAGTGCTGCATTGCTTCTGTGGCTCACCGCTCCTGTCTTCCAACCAAGATCAGCTGCTGGGTTTCAAGACCTTGGGTTCCCTTGGGTACTTAACTGCTGCTAGCAGCAGTTTTATTGCGACCTGCCATGCTGTTGTGGAGCTGAGCAAGCTGCCATTATGGTTGTTACAGAAAGCAGAACAAAGCCCTCTGGGGGTGGGGAGGCATGGTTGGAGGAAATGTTCCATTGCAGAAGCTCAACCCTGGGACACAGGGGACTTGGCTCACTTGGAAAGTAGAGCTTGGCTTCAGAAGAGGATTTTCATGCTTTGTGGGGTTTTGGGGGTTGGTGGTGTGGGTTTCTCTGTGTAACCCTGGCTCTCCTGGAACTCACTTTGTTGAGACCTTGACCTCAGAGATGTGCCTGCCTCTGCCTCCTAAGAAGAGGTTGTTAAATGAATATATTATTTGACAATTCCATACATGTGTGTGTATAATACCCCATTATCTTCCTACTACTTCCCCTCCTCCCAACAAGTTCCTTCTGTTCTCTCATGATCATATCTTTTTATTTTGTGTTATGATCCACTGTCTTTAACCAGAGCAATCCATTTGAGCAATTATGCAGCTACTCACTGGAGCATGGGCAACACCCCAGTGGTTACACCACTGAAGGCAATGACTCTCCTCCCCCAGCAGCCACTGGAGAGCAATTGTTTAAAAGTTCTTTTCCTTTAAGTCAAAGTTTTATGTAGCCTGACTTCTCAAAGCAAATACTTTATTTTTCTCTTGGAAGATTCAATATGAAATCACTACTCCAGTTAAAATATAAGAGGAAAACAAAACATGAAACTATTTCCCGGATTTGGAGCTGAATCAGTGAATGAAATGAGAAGCAGGAGTGAAATCCCCATGAGGTCTACCTTTGCTCTGAGGAAAACACATTTTGATACATCTTGGAAGCCAGGCACTGAGCCCTTTGCACCATACTTAAGATGCAAAGTGCTTAAATCCGACAGAGTCCCAGTTAGAAGTGTAGTCAGGACACTGAGCTGCTTCTCCACAAGCCTCGAACAGACCATGGGACGAGGTGAATCAGAATGAAAAGCCATCACAAAACTGGTGGATGAGTTCAACAGTAATCTAGAAGCCAAATAACAGACACCTTCTTTCCTACAAGGAAGGACTATGGAAAATTGTAACTACTAAAGGTAAAGTGTGGTGACCTATAGATGTGGCATCCTAGAAAAGATGTTAGTATCCCTTAAGACTTTATTATCTTCCCCCCATACTTCTTTGATACACACACACTTGCACATGCACACACACACACACACACACACACACACACACACACACACTAAATTATTGATGTTCCAATACAACAGAACATAATAATATCTAGATCAGGCCCCCTTAAGAATGAGCATTTATTTGGTGACATGAGGAGGTGGCCTCAGCCGCAGCTGCTAGAGATACAGAGCTAGAAAGTGCCTCCTGCTGTGCAGCTTCCTCATGGAGATGCAAAACTCAGAGCCTGTTCTGCTACCTCTCTGGGCATGTGCACAGGGAAACACCTCAGAGAGCAAGCCCAGATGTTTCCCTCCTTTGTGGCATTTCTCTCTTCCCTAGTGTGCTCCCCCTGTTGGAAATAAGGAAACTGCAGTGCCTAATGGGGTGGAAATACCAATAATAAGGAACACAAGCCCAGTGGTAGATGGTGGAGCAAACAGAAAGTTCTTACAGAGGCTTGCTAAGAGTCTCGGGGGAAATAAGAACTAAAAATTATCTTAGATAAACAAGTGGGGGATGTATCTTTTTCACAGCCAAAGAGCTAGACATTGGCAGCAGAACATACCTCCTTATTTAGTTACAGACATGCTGATTGGCCAGCTCTATGTTAACAATGCTTTCCACAAAGCTGTTACACGCACATGAAAATCACTAGAGAATAAGAGGAAATGCAGAAGTCTGGCTCTGGAATACTCCAAAGAGACCCACCAGAGGTGAAACTCTTACCCCAAAGCCCAAGGAAGGCAGAGTTATGCTGAGATTGCACAGGAAATCATGGACATTTCTTAAAGGAGATTTAGCATGGAGACACAGAAATACTTAGTATGGGCTCTCAACTAAATGCAGCCACCAGTGGACATATTATGTAAGACATAACTAATGAGATACATATTTACTGATCTGTCATTTTACACCTCTAAAGAACCCAGCTGAGAATTAATAAAACCACTAAGGAACCCAGCTAGCGAAGTAACAAGACCCAAAGCCATTATATACCAGCAGCTGATAGATTAGAGCTGATGTGACAGAAAAGCTAAGTCATCGATGTAAAGAGATACCTCTCCAATCATGAGCATGAAGCTGGCAAACCTGCAGGATTATCTTTATCAGTAGTTTTTATCCTTGAAGATCATCCTTAACCCGTGGGAGAGAAGTAGCAATGCAGCAAACGCACCAATGACTTCCCCCAGTAATGAATGGCTCTGTGACCACCCAGCTCCAAGCAAATTTAATCCACAGAGAAAACAAGCCTTGAAACATTGTGGCTCAGCCCCTGCTTTGTCCAAGACGGTGAACACCACCAGATCAGGCAATTCCTTGAGTCGACCACATTCAAGACCTGAGCCAGTTCAAACCACAGCTCTGCTATTACCGGCTGTCTGGATATGAGCAGCCATCAACATATTCCTTGAGGAAGTTTGTCCACCTAGCATATCCCAGCCCCTAACAAAAAAAAAAAAATTCCTTTGGCCAATCTACTACATCTGGCTCAGTTTGACACCAGTTTCGACACTACAGACTATATTCACCAGGGTACACCCAGGAGAAGGAGGAGAATGAAAAAAAAAAAAAAACCAGACAAAGGAGAGACTAGCCTCAAGATAATCCCCCTGGGTCAGCAGCAACTGACCTCAAAAGGTCATGGCTAACTTTTAATAAAATTTCACACAAGAAACGCTGTATTCCCGCTTTAATGTTGATGTTTGTCTTATTTAATGCATATTTCCTAAGCATCTCCCCCTTGTTAACTTATTTCTATCACTCACTTTCCTTTTAAGTTCATTTTCATGAATTTGAATCAAGGCAAAATCCAAATTAATAGCCTCCGACACTGCCAACAGCTCTAACAGTCACCCCATTAACTAACCTTCTGCAATCATCCTCCCTCTGGACTTTAGAGTGTGTTGCCCAGGGTTAGAGGTGAGTCTCCAGTACTTCTGTTTCCACAGCAGTCTGCCTCCACTGCCCCTCTCTGTCTGGAATAAACTCACTTGCATCCCTGCAAACTGGAGCATGTGGATACCTTTGCTGATGCCCCAGACTCTGACACACACACACACACACACACACACACCCTTTCTACAGATTCAGGGCTGGCATCAAGGACTCTAACAAATGTAACGTTCACTAAGTCAAGCTTTAACTGCTGTGTCCCTCTGTCCCTGTTTCATTTTTATGCTTGATTAAGATCATGTCTCCCTCTACTAGTACCTCTCTTTTTCTCATTTTACTTTATTTTTTAAAATTATTATGGGTTCTGGGGATTTAATTCAGGTCACAAGACCAGTGGCAAGTGTCTTTACCACTGAAACACTTCACTATTCTTCCCTTTTCCATTTTATTATCAGAGCTTAGTGACCACATAGAGAAATAAATCAAACTTACAGCTTCGAATGCATATCTACATCCATATACACACAGAGATAGACATACATTGTATACTTAAACATATATATAACACATACACATATACTCTACATATGCAAACATTCATACACATAAGTATACATAGACAGATGCTATACATATACATCCACATATACCATAAACATGCATATACTATACATATACACATATACTATACATATGCAAACACACTCATATACATAAGTATACATACACATATGCTATGCATATACATCCACATATATTATAAACATACATATACTATAAATATACATATACTATACACATACATATCCATTAGTACATTTTGATTCTTAGGAAGCCTCACGCAGGCTGGCCTTGAAAATACAAAGACCAGGAAAAGTGGCAACCAAAGTAAAGATAATACATATGAAAATCATTGGTTACTGCAGCGTTGTTATTAACATTTTAAGCAGCTGGGGTGGGGGAGTCAGGAGGAAGGACGTTAAAATGTAAGGAGTGCTAACGTTATAATTAGAAGTCGTGAACATAAGGAAAAATCATGCCATCATTTGGAATATTGGGTTTCCACGCATATTACTAGAACAATGGTGTTCACCTTCACCTCACAGACTTGGACTGAGGGTTAAAGGTCAAAACATTACCTGAACATCTATTGCAGAGTGCATTGCATAGTATCCAGGGTCTGGAGAGTCAGCATCACATAGTAGGGCCAGAGAAATTCAGCTCATGGCTTGTAGGTGACATGCTCTGGTCTTCCTTGTGCCACAGAGCTAGCTTCCTCTACAGCTCATGCAGCCTGAGACAGATGAGCGCCCTCAGCAGAACACGAGCATCCCATCTCACTCATTCCTTCCAGGCCTCTCCCTGAGGGGGATCCTTGTAGCGATTTATAGCTTTCCTGATTTAGTGGGATCTCAGGCCAGAGAGGCAGCTTTGGGACTCAATTATCATTAAACATAAAGGCACAGTCAAGCTGCCTGATATTAAGCCGGCCCTGACTCCTATTCAACATTATTTTTTCTCTCAGAATGGTTCCCTTCCAGCTGCAATCAATATTCATTTTTGGCAGAAGAAATGTAAAAGAAATGAAAACCGTGCTGTTTGTTTCCAAGAATTTCACTTTCGCTATCCGTATGAGCAGATCCTGTAACAACAACAACATCCACCTGCTCTATGCTTTGCAATTAGGCTGCACTTTCTCGAGCATTTTATAATCCTGTCAAACTGACTAGCAGGTAACAATAGCCCTGCATTGCACAGAAAGCCCCTGTAGGTCAGGGTAGCCTCCTGAGAGTTCAGATTCTTGCCAATAATGAGCAAGAATGCTGATTCTGAGTCTATGGCCATGAAAACTAAAAATGCCATTCTCAAGTTATATTGGAAGAGAAAGAATGACTAGGGTTTTGAAGTAAATGCAATATACTCCTTAAACCATTCCCCTTTCTGACAACCAAGTAAATGCATTTTATGAGATAAAAACAAAAAGCAAAACAAAAACAAAAACAAACAAAAATACCCTGACATACTCATGAGAAGATAAAGCGATTTTAGAAGCCAATAAATTAGCACTCTGAATGTGATGAGTAGTAGCAACCAGACAGAGGCAGTACTGTGTGCGAGCATTCCTAATTCTCAGACAGCCACAGGAATGTCAAGAGGTTGAAGTCATTTCCGCACTTGTTCCAAACCACATAGCCATCACTGCTAAGTTTGAGTCTTAGGTCACAGCACTGAGACTCCATTTGTATTTCCTCCATAATTTATTAAAAAAAAAATACTTAAAAGTCATCCTTGCATAGTTTGTTTCCTTATTGTTATTTTTTTTTACCAGAGATAAACACTTCAGTGCAAAATTAAGTGGTGTGCCCTTTCTAGAGTAATATTTGGCTGGTTTTGTTTTGCAGTTAAGTGATAATTAAATACACAGAGAACTTGAAAAAAAAAAGCACAACGAAGCAAAAGGATTCATCTAGAAATGCCACCTGTCATTCACAGATACCTTTCATTGCCTTAACCCTAAAATGTATGGCAAACAGTTCGTTTCTGTGCTGAAAGAGCTTTGCAATGATTCTACAAATGCTCCCTGGATGTCTGCTGCATTCCGTTGTTGAAATGGGGTGGACCACTAAAAGTACATATAACACTTCAATGTTGACTAAGAATGGAAAGAATAGCTGATAAACGGAGAAGGAAATGAAGACTGAGCCACAGTTAAGTCAAAATAAGAGGTTAAATGACTAGCTCTTTCCAGAAGCCGATAACTCTAAAATCAATAAAGGCTCCTGCTTGCTTTGTCTAAGGTTTAAATTTGCTGAGGACAGGACATGAGGACACAATCAACAGCTAGGAACATTCAGTGTGATTAATCATGAAATAAGCCCTTTCATAGAAAAAACACTATCGGTGATGGTGATAATTAATTATTAAAGTTTATGGTGGGTTTTGTTCACTCCTTTTTTGTTGTTGTTTTGTTTTTTGTTTTTTTGTTTTTTTTGGTTTTGGGGTTTTTTGGTTGGAGTTCATTCACCAACTTTGAATTATCAGTAAAAAGTTATCTTTAATTCCTATATAATTAAACAAAGCCAATACAGGCTACAACTAAAAGGGAAGAGATGAAGAGTTTCATCTCTCAACTTGCCAAGAGTGAAATGAATATGAGTAAGCCTTGCAAGCACTATTAGCTACTAATTTGTTACTTAAATACATGCAGTTTGTGCAATTCTGGATGCAAACAGGCCATTGTGTATGCCAGGGAGGCCCTGTGTTGTTTAGGTGGTGCCCTAGCCCACTAAATATATGTTCCTTCCATTATTCATTAAAAGTCTGATAGCCGTGTCCATTTGCCACTGCATTGAAAGCAGCCTATCTCATTGTAAGAACTTATATTCACTGTATGAACTTTCTCTTGAAATCAGCAAAAAGCTTATCATCTTTTCTATCATTTTCAAAACATTAGAAATGTGGGCAGGCGTTTATTTGTCATCCAAATATTTGGAGAAGGGTTTACAAGCCTTCTCTCCAGTCACTTTTCCAGATATAAGTGGAATCATAAATCCAAGCATGATGACAACACTCCAAAAAGCATGTTACAAACAAATGTAATGAATCACGAGAGACACTCATATTTATGACTGAACAGGTGGTTTGGACACAGGGTTGCAGCTGATCGTGAGTAAGTAGACAAACTGAGAGAGCTAAAATTTACCATGAAGATCTGTCAGTCCAGTGCTTTTGCTTTATACCAGAGAAACTAAAAAAGAACCAGAGATTCACCTAAGGTATGTGATCACTGCAAATGTTCTAAAAGTCTAATGTATAGCATCCCACAGCAGACTCCATGGGAAGTTTTTGTCAACCTCAAAAATATTGTAATTGTTCCTAAGAGCCAATGATGATTGCTTAGAGCATACCAACACAACGGTTGTAATTACATTGATGCATTAGAAACAAAACAATAGCATATCTATTTAGATAGGTCAGTAGGTGGCAGGTAACTGACAGCACTTTCTGATACAAAGCCCGTGAATGTGAAAGCAAAAAAATATGTGCTTCATATGACACAACCCACAGTTCCATAACAGAGCCATTCACTTATTCGATATTGACTACCCACTATATATCACACAGTCCTTAAAGAAGCTGTCACTTACTGAGATTTAATACAGTATTAAGAATATTGAGAGATGGCTCAGCAGTTAAGAGCACTGACTGCTCTTCCAAAGGTCCTGAGTTCAAATCCCAGCAACCACATGGTGGCTCACAACCTCCCTTAATGAGATCTGATGCCCTACTCTGGGGTATCTGAAGACAACTACAGTGTACTTACATATAATAAATAAATAAATCTTTTTTAAAAAATAATATTATTTGAAATAAATTGAATAACTCCTCCATCTTCCGATTTTACATCTGTGTAGCTTGATTTATTAATTTACATTCACTAAAATAGTATTTGTCACAGATTGACCAGAGAAGCAGAGATGAGGCTCCAGCTGTCTTTGATTAAACCGACATCAACAGGAACTTGTAAAAATGGCAAACAATGCTACTCTTCCAACCTCCATTTTTTGTTTTGAAAAAGCTAGCGATTTTAATAAAATGTGATTTTTATGATAACTTTTTTAATGAATTAGGGACTTGTTTAATTTATGTTTGGAAAACATTAATAGTTACAACTCACATAAACACAAGCTTGTGGGAAGTTTCTGTACTGAAATTGCAAATCTGCTGAGACCAAAGGGTTGAAAACTATTAACATAGGGACAATCTTTAACAGCAACAATATTTTGTTCATGTTGATGAAATTGCAAATAGTATAACTGATAAACAACAAAAAATCATACTATGAATCCATTGGGTTCTATGCACAGTCAAATAAACAGCTCTGCAAATTATATGAGTCTTATAAATACACATGTGTGTCTGGGCAAAGGTTTGTTGGTTGTGTAGTATACAAACTGTAAAAGCACCAGCAAGCGTTATTTTGTAGCAGAACTTAAAGGTTTCTTCAGCCACATAACCTAATGGGAACGGTGAAAGCATTATCTGCCCCTTTATATAGTCACATGAAAAGCATGCTGGAGATTCTAAGGATGGTAAATGTTGACAGGAAGGTAGTGGGAAACCATCAAAAGAGTGGTATAAGTAACTGCTGCTTTTGAAAAGATAGCTTTAGTAGCTAATGTTACTCAAGGCAAAATAAACATCCAAAAACTGGGAGAATGTGAAGAAAGAGATTTAGGGATACATTCCATTAACAAAAATATCACCTATTAAATTCAAGAAGATAGTAGGAATTTCATTGGTGATTCCATAAATCTGCTAGGGTCTTTAACCATCAGTTTTCCATCAATCAAAAGTTAACCAGATGTGTAAGAGGAAGTACAAAGATGGGTAGGACAGATGAATAGAAATGGCCTTCACCTCTCAATAGCTAAGTACCCCTGGGCCAGTCTGAGGGCTTCAGAAATGACAGAAAGAGCTCCCATGAGAACCCACTTTATATAAAGCTCATATAAGACAGTGAGTGAGAAACCTTCTTGAAGCACTAGAAAAACTCCTCTCATTAGGCAAGATGAATGATGTTGGCCAACTACAACCAACCCCCATAAAATACCTAATATTATCTAATATATGAGAAGCTACCAAGCTTCTCTGTGCTCAATGCTAAAATCATGTGGTATTAATCTTAAAAGAATAAATGACTTTTCATTATCAAGCAGACTATACCTCAATTATCTGTCCTTTTGATCACAAGAGTGAGGAGCTCAAGCAAATTCTTTTATATTTCCAGTGAAGAAATAGCAGGAAGAGAGATCAACTCAAAACAGAGCTGATTCTTCCAGCCTCCAGCCAATGGTCTTCAACAAAAAAATGTCAGGGGCATGATAATGGCAGGAAACAAGGCAGGGGTCTTGTGTTCTACTGAGACATGAGAAGAGCCCAGAATAGGGTTAAAAGAGGTGATATAAAGAGACAAACCCTAAACTCTAAACTTCCTAGGATAAATGCCTTGAGGGTAACTTTAATGTTTTATAAATACGGTTTTAAAAAAAAAGCATCTCCTATCAAAAACAAATAAATCTTCCCAAGATAAGCATGTTCTCTCTATCTGTGTAGTGTAAGGTCTGCAAGCCTGAAATGTCTGACTTGGTGAACATGGACCAAAGTTGTTCTTATAAGTTGATGCCCATACATTCATCTCTATTTACCTCAGATTCCTGCACACACTGCCAAATGGCTTGGAAGGATGCATACAACTTTTCCCCATGACTAATCGTCATATTTACCACTGTAAGTCCAATGGGAAGAAATTAGCAAGAAGGCACAGTTATCTACAAAACTGTAAACATGATACCACAAACAGGCTTCTTCAGAAGAAAAAGAGCACAAGAGAACACTACCACTGCGTGGGCTTCCTAGAGTCCTCTCTGTTAACAAGCTTTCCATATTTCCACTGTAAAGCTTCCCTGCTTCAAGGAGCTCATCAGGGTCACAGAAACATTCTCTCAGCCCAGATACAAAGGAAACGACACTCTTGGCACTAACGAGAGGTTCTGGAAGCATTGTGCTAGGAGAAAAGGGCTTCCCCTTGACCTACTGGCTTTTCTCACCCTATCTCTGCTGCACAGTACAGCATTTCAATATACATTCCTACTGTGTGCCTTTCTGTGCAAGGCATTCTGGGATACACCAAATGAAGCACTTACTGGATTGCAGTACTAAAGGCAGTGAGAAGTATCCATCAGAGAGATGCACATGCTATATATCCTTTGGTCTGTGGATTTGCCAATCAATGACACTGTAAATACAAAAGTCTGATGCTAAAGTACAACCACTATAACCCACAGTAGAAAAATGCACTGTCTCTGTACTTATGTTTCATGGAATCTATTCAGCTCATCCAGAATCATCCACAGGTGAGCCCCTTTTATGTCCAATACATATGTCAAAAGAATAAACAAATGATTTGAATCTGTGGTCCTGGCACAAGGTCTTTCTTCTCTCACTTAAAATAATTACTAATCTGTGAGCATCCATTTCCTTCTTCTGTAAAGAAGAGATAGGCAAAGTAGAATCTGTGATGTCTGAATTAATTTTCACTCCTAAAATGTCTAATGATCAAGTAATAAATATAATATAAGGACAATGAATAAAAGTCACCATCGAAAGGATAGTCCCCAGTCTAGAAATCCTCAATGATACAACTGCTCATTCAAAGAGGTGAAAAGATGTAACTTACTATTCTGCCAGCTAAAGGACAAGATTTGAATGGAGATGTGTCTTTTTCCCAGAGGAAAAAGTAATGTCTAGTGAAGAGGAGAACAGAGAGATGTCAGCAGCTGGAGTAAAGGCAGAGGGCGGAGCACACTGCGATCTGTGGTCACTGTCACAGCAAGAATATAAGGAAGTTCGGAGCAAGGTCTTTGCAATAAGGTCCTTTAGGAAGCCACAATGCCTCTCTGTGCTTTTATTTATTCGTCACCATCTGTCCACCAGTGTGATCACGGGCTTTGTCCTCAAGATATAGAGGGCTTGAGTGCTTGTCATTGGGAGCAGAAAAGAAAAGAAAAAGCAGAAGTTGGCATTGCTCTGAAAATGGTTGTGGGGATAGAGTAGGTGGGAGGGACAGAATGGTAGGCTTTAGACAGAATTGGCTAATGCTGGGAGGGCTTATCACATGTCAGTCACACAAATGGGGATGGGCAGAGAGCTCATTGAAGTGCATATTCTACTGCTAGAAGGGAGCTAGTTCTTCGCCTCATATTAAGTGTGTTGCTCTGTATTTTTAACTCTTTCTTTCCTTCAAAGTCTGAAAGATATGTTGTGAAACAGATCTGATTATATAGTAGGTTTGCCTTCAAAGTGTCTGTGGTCCTGACCCAGCCTCACTGAAACTACAGGACTCCACCACCACCTCCTGCTCTTAAATGTATACTTAAATGAGAATATTTAAGAAAATATTTTTATTGCTTGGAAATTTTATACATCTACATCATAACTTTTAGCCATCTTTACCTCTCATCCATTTTCCGTTCCTCTCTCCATTTCTTCTCAACAAGCCCCCATCTGAAATTCTTGGTTTTGTTTTGTATATGGTCCATTAAGTTTAATTAGACTGTCTTGCCCAAGCACAGATGGGAAGTTTCTTAGTGTAACAAGGGAAACTTATCTGTGGCTACACCACTGAAGAAAATGACACATCTTCTTCTTCCTCCTCCTCCTTCTACCCCAATAACTATTAATTGTCAATAATTGCTCAGGAAGGTTGGGGCCTCATGAATTTCTTGACCATGCACAATGGCATGTTCAGAGACTTATACTGGTCTTCTATAATAAACACAGCTGCAAGGAATCCATGAATGAAATTACTGTATCGTGTCCAGAAGACATCTTTGCTGCAGATTTCCCCTTTTAAATTATTTTCATACCTTCTTCCATGACACACCATGACCCTAAACATGAATGATATAGCTGTCCCAGGAAATCTTCTCTTACCTATTCTTAGCACTGCCAGTTATGTGAGAAAATAGTATTTACGTTCCTCATCAGTGATAAATTAGGAACGCCTATATCAATAGATTTATAAGTTGAACATATAAATACATTATATTAAATCAGATGTTTTGGGGACAATAGGAGATACTATTATTACCTCCAGATGAATGATAAAGGGAACAAATGGTCTATGCATAAAGTCCTGTGACTGTCTTTCAACAGTTCACACAATCTCCTTGAGCCACCTAAGATGGAGGCAGGATAAAAAGTTTTCATAACTATTTTATAGGTGAAGAGTCTAATGCCTAGATATGTAGACAGTGAACTTACCATACTTGAAGCCTAAGGCTCCACATTTACTTAAACATGGGAC
Source organism: Apodemus sylvaticus (assembly GCF_947179515.1). Classification (NCBI taxonomy): domain Eukaryota; kingdom Metazoa; phylum Chordata; class Mammalia; order Rodentia; family Muridae; genus Apodemus; species Apodemus sylvaticus. The sequence goes on along the minus strand of NC_067486.1, from coordinate 71,848,469 downwards.
ATATTTAAACGCAGATAGAATGTATTAGGGAGATCGCCCGTAGGCTAAGAGCAGGAGTTGTTCAAGAAGAGGACCTGAGTTTTGCTCTAAGCACCTACATCACGCAGGTCACAACTGCCTATAACTCCAGATCTGGGGGACAGGATGCCTCTGGCTTTCAGAGGCACTGGCACTCATGAGTACATGCACACACAGAGATGTACACCCATATACACATAATAGATTGAAAGTCAATATGATCAGAGAGAATCAACATGCAATTGATGAAAGTCTCATAGTGATGCCTATCATAGTATAGCATTATACACAAAAACAAGGAGAAACTACAAGTAAGCTAGGGTCACATTCAATCACCAAAGCTAGAAGTATAGGTTAGTGGTAGACCAGCAATCATAGACTCTGGGTTAAATCCTCAGCACCACAGAGAAAAACATAAAGCAAAAGAAATAAAGCCAACCAAGAGCAAACAAACAAGTCTCAAGCATTGAACCTACTGTGTGTTCAAGTCAGTTTACACTCTGCCTGTATCACAAGACCATTAAAAGCAACTAGACATGAACACAATTAGGGGCTGCACCATGCAAATTTCACTAGTTATAACTAAACAAAGATGTATGCGCGAGAGCTTAGTGTAAAAGGGCTTGGTGCTAAGCCTGATGACATGAGTGAGATCTCCAGAAACCACATGGTGGAAGAAGGAAAGAACTGACTTCTACTGGTTATCTTCTGACCAAGACACACTGACATCAGACACACACACAGGGGTTGGGGGAGATGGAGACAGAGACAGAGAAGAGAAAGATTAAACAATTAATTGACTGACTAATTTTAAAACTGAGATCCACAAATATTGAAACTCCATAGGGTCCTAAGCTCAGATCATCGGGTTTATCAGGTTGACACATTCTAGGCAACGTTACAGCAGAGAGCCTAGACCTTTAGCAAACCTCCCAGTGTGGAGGATAAACATGAGAGTGAATACCCTTCTGAGAACCCATTAAATCCAATATTCCAGAAGAATTTCTCATGCCTCTGTTGTGTCAAGTACTCACAAAACTCTGTTGGAGCCTCTGGTGGCCCAACTCACATTACCACAAGGTGAAGACTACCATGATAGTATGTGATAGCATGAACCAAATGTGGATTTCCTAGACAGCACAAAAGAACTTTGGGTGGGGAGGGAGGGTATAATATCTTCAAAGATACAGTTGTATCTTCAGAGATTACAGTTGAAAGAAATCTGAGTCACCTTTTAATAGAATTAAACAGAGACTGAACTCTGTCCATGTTACATTGCAAATTAGAGTTAAACCAGACAGCACCTTTGGGTTTCTTGGTATATGGTCCACAGTGTACGATATCTGTCTCCAGGTGACAATGTATGAGATTAAATTAAACTGCATTTACTATAGGTGAGTTAAGAAACAAACAAAACAAAACACCCCCATGATGGCATCCTAGTCAGCAGTAAGTAAAAAATACAGTCCTACTTACAAATGGTATCTTTCCAAAAATAATGCAATTTATCATGGCAGGGCCAATTTCAATTTATTCAATTCTTTTTTTTTTCAATTTTGAAATACTTTTAAAGGGCCATATAGGGTATAAATATCCAAATGCACAGAAGGAGAAGTCTCTATGAAGGTAAAAGCACACAAGGGGAGAGAAAATATCAGAGGGGACAGACGAACCACCGGAAGTTTGGATTGAGCGACAGATTCTCCATTTTCTCTCATTGCCTTCAGGAGGAAGGAACCAACCCTGATGAATGCTTGACAAACACCATGACTTGAGACTTCCGAGTTCTGTGACCTTTCCACTGTTTTGTTTTCTTACAAGTATATGAGAACACCAAGGCAATGTCTGTAGTGTTGACACAGCTTTTCCTCCTGTCTTACATACAGCTCTTCCATCTGCAACCTGGACCTGCTCACTGCATGGTGTCAAGCCCTTCAGAGACATAAATTCATACCACAGAAATAGTTTGACTATGCATAATGTGAAATACCCATTAAGACCACCACGCTACTATGGGCAGCATTCAAATGGGCCTTACTCATTCACCTCGCAAACTATCAGCTTCTCCAAAACCCATTTCTTGCCCTCCACAGTGAGAGCTGGCAGAGCTTAGTGCTAGAGTTGAACCTGAGCCCAGAATTAATAATAACTGGTGAGCTTCAGGGTTGAGCTCCCTTGCCCTTCTTTGTCTCCCTTTGCAGATGGTTCAGCCCCAGAGAAATTGTGGGGGTTGGGTCTAGCAAAGTCTAGGGAGCACTGTCACACTCTGACCGATCCGGCCAGGTCATTGAACAAGGAGAGAATTCCCTTCCATTTGAGCCCTACTTTCGAGTGTTTCACTATGAATATGACCCTCTAATCATGGTACTACATAGTTTGATATGTTACCATTTTCTTCTAACATAAACAGATAAGCAACTCTAAGAAATAGGAAGCTCTATTAAAAAATAGATGTTGAAAAGTTACATATCTGCATCTAAGCAAAATGCATCAACAGATGTGTCATGGTTTCATTTATTTTAGTTATCAGGACAACCTTCCCACCCAAAACCTAGTGGGCAGTGAGAAAATCACTTCAGGGATGTGATCACCCCAGAGAGGCTCCCCTGATGTGCAATCCCTGACCAGAAGGCCTGAGTCATCAGTACTAACCCATAACTCTGGAGCCCTCTGAATGGAAGTGCATTTACTGAGAGAGGAAATTTCCAAATTTCCAAAGTTGTTTCCAAATTAAGTCTTCCTACTGTATTCCTGCCCAGCACAGAATGGGTCCACTAAGCCAAGCTGAACTCACTATCTAGACCCATTCTGTACCCATTCCATCATGAGCAAAATACTGTGAGAAGCATGATATTCAGCCAAGCACCTAGTTGCTAGCTTTCCAACAATATAGGATATTATAATGATTCAAAATGACAAAATAATAACAAATAGCTACTTACTTTGAACACTTCATAGGCCAAGCTAAGGACTTCATATACTTTTCATGTGTGTGAAAAAGCTCTGTAAGGTTATATCCCCATTTTAAAGATGATAAAATAGAGGTGGAAGAGAGGCAATTATTCAAATTCACATTGTAACTGCATTATAGTACATGAGGATCATCTGGCTTCAGTGACTGTTCTATTACCTATTATTGATACCCGCTTCCTGAAATGGCAGCCACCACTACTGTCGCATCTCCCATCTTCCACTGTGGCCTTTCCCGGTGTGAGGTTATTACCTTCTCAGTCTTCCAACTGTGTCCCCTGCATTTGAAAGTTGAATGACTTCTTGTGCCCTAACTATGAAACATCCTCGCTCTCTACTCAGTTTTCTAATCCTTGACAATTTCTGCCTCCTAGTAGCTAATGTCTCTTAAATCCCCCTTCTTCTGCTCCTTATCTATATGCATGCCAAATTCACGGTGGGCTCATGGCCCTGGGGGCCTACTGTTCTTTTCTCTTCTTTCTTTCCTTCTTCCTTCCTTCCTCCCTTCCTTCCTTCCTTCCTTCCTTCCTTCCTTCCTTCCTTCATTTTTTCTTTGTTCTTCTGTCAACCTAATACAAGTTAGAGTTAAATGGGAAGAACAGCTTCAACTGAGTAAGTGCCTCCATTATATCAGCCTATAGTCAAGTCTGTAGGGAGATTTCTTGACTGCTAGGTAACAGCAAATGGCCCAGTCTACCAGGGGCAGTAGCACTCACTGATAAGTGGTCCTGAGTAATATAAAATGTTGGTTGAGCAAGCTATAGCAAGCAAGCCTGTGAGAAACATTTTTCCATGGCCTCTGTTTCAGTTCCTGCCTCTAGGTTCCTGCCTGGAATCCCTTTCCTGACTTCCCTTCACAATGGATTATAAGCTATGAGCTGACATAAACCCTTTCCTCTCCAAGTTGCTTTTGATCATGCTATTTTATCACAACAACAGAAAAGAAACGAAGACATTCACCAGGTTCCCTTACACTGAGTAAGGCTTTTCTCCATAAATTTCTATAGGATGAACAAAAAGCAGGGCCAGTGCTATGACTTCATGCCCACTCTAGGGACTCCAGAAAGTCAGCACACGCCCACCTTATCTTGCACAAGACTCATTACAGCCTTTGAAGGTACTCACAGGGAACATAGAGGACTTGGAATTTGCTCTAAATCAGTGGTTATTGCAATATACAGTTCTTCAGCATCTTGTGAGCGTGTTCTAAAGCACAGAGTGTTAACCCTACCCAGAATTCCTTACTTGCAGTCTTTTCATTCTTACCAAAGTTTCATCCTCCTGCTGTAAGTACAAAACAATTTTGAAGCCCATTGCTCTACAGGAAAGATTTCAAGTATGAAAGAAATGCACAGATAAGTAGCAGTGCCCCAGTGGAGTGCAGAAAGGGAACATTGAGAGGAAGGGTCAGGGTTCTGTGGATAGGAGAAGCTGGGGAAGGCTGGAGTGTGATGTGTTCAGAGTGAGGTGAGGGAGGATTAGCACAGCATCTGGACTTGACTCAAAAGATAAGTAGCTTAGATTCATCCCCAAATCAAAGAGTGAATTGAATTCACCTCACCATACCAGGAGGTGTCAAAGCAACACCACCACACACGGATCACAGTGAAAGGTCAAACATTCTCGCTGTTTTAAAGCACCTCTGTCACCCTGGCTGCCTTGTGTGGCTTCTCTGGGCATGTGAGAGGAGCAAACATGTGGAGCTTTAGACATTCCAGCCTGAGCCATGACCTTTCAGAATGGCGGGGCACAGAGAGTTATTGTTCCTGAGCTAGATAAGCAAATGCTTCCTTCCCACTCTCTTTGCCACCAGGTATGCACAAGCTAGTAAATGTAACATTTAAAAAGAAAAAAAGCAAAAAAAAAAAAATCAACAACAACAACAACAATTAAAAAACACAAAGAAACCCAAAAAGTTTCTTTGAAAAAAATGGCGAGAGTTGGTTTTCCTCTTTACTAGATAAATAAATAAATAAATAAATCTTCCCCAATATACCTCATTCCCTCAATGATAAGAAACTAATTTTATAAAGGCAGAAGCCTATATACCAGTGACAAGGGAGAGATCTTTTTATACTCTTAGTAATAACTGGAAGTATTGCTACTCTGAACCTATTTTAAAAGGTTTAGAGAAAGCGGAGAGGCCCTAAAGAGCCATGGGCAGGGGCATGGATGCTGGGGGAAGACAGTTGTCAAAAAAGATGAGGCAAAGAGAATGAGGGGCAAGGCCCAGGCCCCAGGCTGAAAGAGCTGGAGCAACTTAGACCCTGAGGAACTGAGGCAGGAAAGCAGGCAGTGTCCTTTGTTTGGAAAACTGCAATAGGGATGAGGAAGAGGACAAGGAGAAAGAGGGGGAGAAAGAAGAGAAGAGGAAGAGAAGAAGGAGGAAGAGGAGGAGGAGGGAAGGAGAAGAAGAGGGGAAGAAGGAAGAGAAGTGGAGGAGAGGGAGGAGGAAGAGAGGGAGAAGAAGGAGGAGGAAGAGGAGGAGGAGGAAGAGGAAGAAGAAGAAGAGGAAGAAGAAGAGGAAGAAGAAGAGGAAGAGGAGGAAGAGGAAGAGGAAGGAGGAGGAGGTTTTTTTTATTTGATATAATTTATTTACATTTCAAATGATTTCCCCTTTTCTAGCCCCCCACTCCCCGAAAGTCCCGTAAGCCCCCTTCTCTTCCCCTGTCCTCCCATCCACCCCTTCCCACTTCCCCATTCTGGTTTTGCTGAATACTGTTTTACTGAGTCTTTCCAGAACCAGGGGCCACGAGGAGGGGTTTTTGTTGGAGCCATTTGGGTCACTCCATGCTGCAAATCAAAGGCATGGGAAGCCCAATGCAGTTAGGAGAAATCTCTCAGCAGAGACGGAGCGGGACATCACAGCCAGAAAGCCCATAGAGTGCAGGAGAGGCATGGGGACAAACAGGCTGAACAGGCTCTGTTTCCAAGGTGATTCTCTTCCTTTTTTTTTTTTTTACCACACACAGTGTCTTAATCCATAAATGAAAGGATCATCTTGCATTATCTCTGAGGATCCTTCTGTCATTCAAGTACATAAGGCATTGCGTTCCTGCATCCATTCACAAAGTCTTAAGCACCTACTATTTGATGGATAATTAAGCAATACACTCCAAATACATACATACATACATACATACATACATATAAACATATATACACATATCTCTCCCATCAAATACCAGGCCAATGAACTGCCCACCCCTCCAAAAAAAATTACCAGATGGGCTGTTTTTTAAAGCCTGATCTAAATGAAACTGGATGATTTATTGATGTAAAGATGTATAAGAAGGATCTGGTGCTGGGCTCAGGTCGTACAATGATGTAGTCAGCTACAGAACTCACTTGTGCACACTCACTGGTCCAAGAGCGATCCTGAATGCCAGCCACCTAACTCAGTAGAACAAAGTGCACAGAACTTATGTGGTGGGAGAAACAACGGAGGAGAGGAGAGACAAATCAGAGCATGAGTGACCAGCTAGACCGGGTCACAGAAGACAAGGGGGGAAGTGAGGAGAGACTGGAGCAAAGCGCCAGAGTGGGAGTGGGGGTGGGCAGTCTTTTGACATTCAGACGAGAGATGCTAGAAGGGAGGAGAGCAGAGGCCAGGCAAGCAGAGGGATGCCTTGGGCATGACTGGGCTGTATGCTCAGGGCCTCCGTGGTCTGCAGAGTCATTTGGCAACCTGAGAAAACATGGAGAGGATTATGGGGAAAAAAGGACTCAATTTGAGTCTAGGAAGTCTGAGTTTCTTTCAGTTTAAAGCTCAGCTGGACATTCTGGACTGGACACATGGGCAACAGGACTCTAAGAGGTCATTGGTGACCCATAATAGACAGTGGCTTCTTGCAAGATGTGTTTGCATCCTTGTCAAATATCCTAAGATCCCAGATTAAGAAATCTAACCTCATTTCAGTTGCACCTGCGCTGTTCACTGATCTGGGGAACAACTCCCTTTGCCTCTGGACATCACTTCTTCACCTGTCATGGGAAAGATTTTGACGAAGTGGTTTCTAAGATTTATTTCTCTTTCTTACATTCTATGTGTTTTTCTAATAACTACGATTTTTAATCTGAAATAAAACTTTCTAGAAACAAGAATAAATAATCCTTTCTATGTTCCTTATCCTGGTATCTAAAGGCACCAAACTCTGGGAATTTCTGCAAGAAAGTACCTGTCATTTGTGGGGATTCTTGAGTCACACCTGAGAACAAATGTCTGCACTTAGACTGGCCCTGACAGAAGCATCAATGAGGTGACTTTAGAGTTGAGGCATGGCACACGAGGAAGGGTTGGAAGCAGAGGTTCACTTCATTTAAGTGACAAATAATTCAGCAAATCACAATATAATGAATACCCAACAAAAGATATAATGAAACCCAAACAAAAGCTCTGGACCTCAGAGCTCAGGTGAGCTTCTTGATTGGAGAACACATCCATGTGCCAAAGGGATGATGTGTCTTCATTGAATGAGGAAAGGCCCAGGCATGCTATGATTGAAACCCTCCTAGATGTTCACCTACATGGTTCTTCACTGCTCTGGTCTTGAATTAAACCATTTATAATAATAGAATAATTCCATGTGTAGTACTTTTCTGAAATATGAGTTCTTTCTGAGAATTATCTATCCCAAAAATGTCATGGCACATGCATCCTTTGACAAACAAATGAGACCAGAACCAGCTTTGACAAGTGCTCTCTGGTTTCTAGCCAGTGGTATGTCTTGGCAGCCACGTGGGTGTCATGTGATTATAACAGATAAGCCAGCGACAGTATCTTTGAATCACACTTGTGCTGGTATGGTGATGAATGACACGAGGAACTCTTTGGAGATGTCAGAGGGGACAGAGTCGATTGCACCAGCACCCCCAACAAGGCTTCAAAAAAAGAAGAATGCTTCCCTGATATATTTAACAGCAGTTGCAAAGGTTGGAAAGATTGGGGACGGGAGGGAAGCTGTCATCGTTCAGGTGTTAACTAAAGCCTAGCCTAATATATCATCTCTAACCACTTCTTTTTATCACTCACAGGCAATTCAAATGCTGGTCATCCAGAAAACTCATTCCTTCGCTTTCTACAGGCGTATGGAACAGAACTGAAATTACTAATGCAAACTGAACCAAAGCGTACTTAGAAATATTTCTTGTTATGTCTCGAACTTAATCCCCTGTGCATTAATAAACAGAATTAACTGATATTAATTATCATAGGAAATGTACTGAAAGTGTCCCTGGCAGGTCAGATTAAGTACTATGTGACACTCTGAACAACTGACTGGCTTGTGGCATTTAGCCCCTGTGCTTCTAAAATTTGCCACAGTCCTTGGTCCAAAAGCAACTCTTTAAAATTCTCTCTCCGGAGATTCAGTTTCAGGTCTAAGTGCCCTGAAGAAACACTTACAGTTACTTCCTATTTGTCTCCCCTGTAGCCCATGGGGCCCTGTTAATGGAACACAGCTCCGCTGGAAGATCTGTGCTTCGTGTTAGCGAGTGGTGAATAATCACCACGGGCAATTGTTACAGGAACTGATCAAAAGCTCCGCGATGCTGAGCATGCCAATCAAGATCCAGGTTTAGGTTTTGCTTTGGAGAAAGGTCAAATCGCTTTCCATTATCTTCTTCCTCCCCAGGGCCATTTGAGGAAGTTCACCTCTTCTCAACGGCCGCTCTCAAGTCCAATTGATCCTACAGAAAAGTAGCTGTAGGGCCACACACCAGAGGTGACATAAGTTAAGCTGTATTCCAGTTTTGCTTTCCTCCAATGGAGGAGAAAACAAGAAAGCACACTTTCCGTATTTTAAGACCAAAGTGAGCTTTTTAACATTATCCATTTCCTTTCTATAAAGCCTTATTCTTATAATATTCTCATTTTAACATTATCATGATACATATTTATACAGTGCTTTTAGCAGAAATCTAGGGATTCATTCCCTTATTAGCTATTTTGTAGTTTATAAATTTGCCTTGCATCTACCATGCTGTTCAAAAAGTCCTGTGGTATACCACAGTGAATTCAAACATGAATAAAGGACAGAAAGTATGTTCAAATCCCAGCTCTACCATTTATTATTTACTCAAGCTAAGGGTGTGGCAAGCTTCACCTACCTGTGCCTCAGTTTTCTCATCTATAAAATGTACATAATAGTGCCTCCCCTATCATGAATTCTCATTCCTCCCTCTCCTCTCCTCTCCTCCCTTCCTCGCCCCTCTCCCCTCATTTTCTCTGTGTATGTGTAATATGTTTATAGCATGCACTTGTCGGGTGTACAAATGTCACAGCATCCATGTGAAGGTCATAGGATAATCTCAGGTTCACATCCACGTCTTATACCTTCTTTGAGACAGAGTCTTGAATTCGCTATTACATATGCCTGCTTAGCTAGACTGTGGGTAATTTCTTCTCTCTGCTTCCCGTCTATCTGATCTTGGAAGTGCTAGGATTTCAGAGGCACGTCTGAACTGTCCAGCTTAAATAGTAAGCACTATTTAAAAGCTTATCATACTAACTTTAACAAGCACTTGAATGCTCACATCTCAAGCTTTGTCAAGGCTGTGTAGAGATGAGCTCTTCGGAACACTGATCCTGTCCTCTAGGTTCCCTGAGAGCAGTGTGCAGAGGGCGGCAGAATACGTGTAAGAACTTATCAGGGGCTGAGAGAGAAGGAGGAGCACAGTGCATGGGGCGAGAGAGGAAGCAGGTGACAGTAGGTACCAATTTAGGGCAGAGTATTAAACAATGAGCAGGAATTCGCTAATAGTATTATACTGGATGGATACAAGAGGGAGGGAGTAGATTTTTGGGTCCAGGGTGCAGTATACATGAAGAAGAATATGTGCACAGCTTTACCATGCAGGATGGGCATGGACTGTGATAAAATTACCTACACTTTATCACATCCTGATGATAGTCTTGCAGACTCTTCTGCGCTGATACCACCTTAGAAATGAAGACCTGGTGACTTGGAAAGGCTTACAGTGTATTTCTCAAGGAGGGTGTACTGTGAGTGGCAGAGCCCATCTGTCTCCAAGACTAAAGCTCCACAGGCTGTTTCTTAGCCCTACAGGCAGAAACCAGTGTTGCCAAAAAGAATGTTTTAAACAATGGAGGTGTTTGTGGAAGGAGCTGGGGAGAGATGGAAGGTAAAGGAAGAGCTTACTGTCTGCAATTTTCTTTTCTTTTTTAAGATGGATTTTTTAATTTATTAATTAATTTTTTTTTTACACTCCATAGTTTATTCCCCCAAGTCCACCCTCCAACTGTTCCACATCCCATGCCTCTTCCCTACACCCTGTCTCCATGTGGATGTCCCCATGCCCCACACACCTGACCTCTAGACCCCCTGGGGCCTTCTTGAGGGTTAAACAGTCCTCATATCAGCTGGTGTATGCTGCTTGTTTGGTGGTCCAGTTTTTGAGAGATCTCGGGGGTCCATTAATTAAGACTGCTGGAAATGTCTGCTATTTTCTAAAGAGCAATAAGTATGCTGGTAACTGAAAAGCTAGAAAAATCCAAATATGAGGAATGTGTGTTGATGCTGATATTGATTCTGCAAGGAACCAGAGATGACAGGATCTGGGACAGACACGGGCAAACTTAAAACACAGGACAACTAACTCTACAAAATCTGGGATGAAGAACAAAACATAGAGATGAATCTCAGTGAATACAGTCTCTAATGAGCAGCCAAGGTCCCACTGTTCTCTCTCTCTCTGTAGAACATAGACAGCCTGAGCACACAGCACCATGCCTTCTCTTACTCTATCCCTGGGTTCTTCTGCATGTAGTGCAATTGTCTATTAGAATATTGACTTCAGGTTTCTTTATCTTTCTATTTGTATTTAAAGTAGATTTCACAAGGTAATGTCTCCAGTAGGAAAAGCAGAAGCGTTCTGAAGATCCTAGTGTTTAGGAAAGATGAATGACACTAAGGTGATGTCAAGGTTTAGGGATAAGGGAGATATATGGAAAAGAGACCGCTTATGACTAATGAGATGGAGGCACTTTCCTGAAGACCAGTGATTTTCAACCTATGGGTTGTGACTCCTTTGGGGCCGAATGACCCTTTCATAGGGGTTGCTAAGACCATCAGAAAACACAGATATACATAAAGATAGGGAACTTACAGTTATGAGGTAGTAACAAAAATAATTTTAAGGTTTGTGAATCACTATAACACGAGGAACCATATCAAAGGGTCACAGCATTAGGAAGGATGAGGGCCACTGCTGAAGACCAAAGGCATCTGGGGTGATCAGGTTGGAGACTGGCCACAATGCTGTGGCTTCAAATACTGCTAGGGAACTGGTCCTTTCTCCCTGGTTAATATCCCCCTCCTGTACCAATGTCACACATTCCTCTGTGGTGTTCAGTTCCCACAAATGTCCAGACAGAACTTTGGCTCACTCATTGGGAAAAAATAAAACCAACAAACTATTTCACTGTTGGTAAGGGAGACTCAGAGTCACATTTAAGGTGTTCTTGGTTAAAGGAAGTGCAAAGTAGCTGCTACTCTTCTCTGTGATCCAATCCAGAGACCTCACACCACTGGGCAGACTAACCCAAAAATCAGGCTAGTGCCTGCCATCAGTTCAGCACCTCAGGTCGCATGTGGCAAGCAGCTGGCTTTTTTCCCATCGCTATGCTTGTTCGTACCCCAATTTGGGTCCTTCGTCTGTGAGATACCCACAGCTCCAGGGGTTCGCTGTTCTTGGCCTTTGCTTGCCTCCAGAGTTGTGTGCATGCATCCTGTTAACACCCAATGCAACATTTGCACCCATAGTTGCCCCTGGACAATACCTATGCTCTCATGCGTATGCCTGCAGCTGGGCATGGCTGTCGTGCATCTGGCTACATCTGGCCTACATCTGGATACATCTGGCCTACATCTGGATACAGCAGCTGAACGTGTTACACCACTGACTTGCATGTCCATGCAGCCAGCCCCTCAGCTTTTTCCATCAATGGCAGTGCAGCTACCTATCCTATGGGGCACTGCCACCTCAGCTGGTAACATGCCAAACCACATTCCAGATGCAGAATGACTGTACAATGATAGTTTTAGTGAGCCACACTCCTACAGTTAACTGCTAGCATGCTTCCTGATGACCCCAACTACCTGAGTAAAGGTCTTCAAAAGCAACTCAGAATAACTTGGAAGAGATGTGGGTTTTTTTTTTTTAATGCATGAATACCTTTGCAAGGCAATCAGGATCATAAGCCATCCAGGAACATCGTCTCAAAGGAAGATGGTTTATTTCCAGTATCTCAGCTCCAAAAGTTAGAGTTCATCTCTTTCAAGGAACTTAAAATGGTCATTCTATAGCAGCTCAGTAAACTGTAATACGACGACAAAAAAAAAAAAAAAAAAACTAGAAAAGAAAAAAAAAGGAAAGAATGAAGCAGAAATGTTGGGGTGAAGAGAACAATGAATGAGCAGAAAATACAACAGAGAGCAGGTTAGACCACGCAGAAGAAAGAAGAAGCCATCTAGGGGGAAGGTCACTTGCAGCAGTGCATGGATTGGGGGATTGTGAAGAAAAAAACTATATATCTCTGGAATGTGAATTTAAAACAGTGTGTGTGTGTGTGTGAGAGAGAGAGAGAGAGAGAGAGAAATGAAAACATATTAAAGTAGTAACTGTCACCTCCCCAGCCATGACAAAGATGGGAATGCAGCAGTATAGTCTCAAATTGTCGGAATAAAAGACAAAGAAAGAATTTTGAAAGCAATCATAGGGAAGAGGCATATTTTTCTGTAAGCATGTTTTCTTGGGGAAAAGTCTTGCTACTTAGGAGAAAGTAGGACAGTACATTTGACATGCTACAAGAGGAAACACAGCAATATGAACCACCCAGACCCCACAGAGCTCCCAGGGACTAAACCACCAACCAAAGAGTACACATGGAGGGACCCATGGCTCCAGCCGCATATGTAGCGGAGGATGGCCTTATCTGGCGTCATTGGTCCGGTGAAGGCTCAATGCCCCAGTATAGAGAACGCTAGAGTGGTGAGATGGGAGTGGGTGGGTGGGTGGGAAAGCACCCTCATAGAAGCAAGGGGAGGATGGGATAGGGGGTTTGTGGAAGGGAAACCAGGAAGGGGGGGTGACATTTAAAATATAAGTAAAGAAAACAACCAATAACAAACTTAACAAAAAGAACAAATTCATTCAACCAATATTTCATTACCAGGCAGGAAAGCCAAGGAAGTAAAGATGGTAACAGGGCAAGTGGAGCAGAGAGAGTTGGTCTCCACCACACTTGCCTCAGGAAGTGGATGAAAAGAAATCTCCAGACTAAAAGAAATCTAACACACTCATAAAATAAAATGATATGAAAGTATAAAGCTCAGGATGAAAGGTAAATTCATAGTAAAATTCAGAACAATGCTGATGTTGCTGAATAAATCACTTAGCACTCTAGAACAAAAGTTAAAAGAAGAAAAGTATTGAAGTATCTAAAGCCACATTAACTTGTTAATGGATACAAGATGTGACGACAGAAACCGTTACCCAAAAATATAAAACATATGTGGTTATTGGCTCAAACTGTGGGGATTTTATATGCAACCAAATTTAAATTGTTATCAGCACAAAATAGACCAGCATAACTATAAGATGTTTTACATAAGTCTCATAGCAACCACAAAGCAAAATCCCGCAGAGGTTACACAAACGACAAGGATGAAGTAACCCATCAAATTCCAGAGCTGACAGGAGAGGAAGCAAGGAATAGCAGTTCCAGAAAATATCCAGAAAGGAGCACTCAACTGTGAATCCTGACTTATTATACATAAATGAAATGTGTGACTTTTTCCAATAAAAAGACAGAGTAGGTGAATAGATTAAGACCTTAAGGCCCACATACATGCTGCCTGGGAGCAACGCAATTCCTCTTTGACGAGACACATATAGAAGCTATAAGGAGAGTGAAAAAGTAATCACATGCAAATGAAAACCAAAAAGGAGCAGAGGTAGATATAATTATAGACAAGACAGAATTTAAGTCAAAAGACTGTCACAAGAAACAAAGGCAGCAATTATATATAGAGACATATATGGATGAAGAGATTAACTCATAAAGTCGATAAGATGGAATGACATAACAATTATAAATATAAAGCCTTCCAAATTTAAGATCCTTTAATGTAGAAAACAAGCAGTAACTGATCTGAAGGGAGCCACAGAACGCAATAGAATAATAGAAATATCAGTCTATATTTTCAACAGTGAATGGATTTTCTAACCAGAAGCACAACTAGGAAATAATGAGCTTGGACTCCATTTCAAGCAGAGAGAGCTAAGAGAAATCCATAAATCTATCAACAGAAGGATATATATTTTTCTCAAAACTATACAGCCTATTCTCTACCATAGATTATGTGTTAGGTAATATGTTAACACAATTCTGTTACAACTTAAGAAGGCTAAAATCATATCCGAAACCCTTTCCAACCACAGTAACATGAAATTAGAACTGTAAAGTAAGAGGAAAACTGGAGAATTCCCATTAAAGTATATTTATCTGAACAATAAAAGAAGCAAAGAATAAACAAAAAGGCAGCAACAAAATACCACAGAACATATAAAAATGTAAAAAGACATTTTGAGCAATGAATGCTTACATTATTTAAAATATCTAAAATATAACCCAACTGGTATATAACAAAAAAAACTTTAGCAATATGTAAGCAGAAATAAAACTCCAAAGAGTTAAACAGAACTATGTCAAATAAAGACTATGCAAAATGAATGATAAATAAAACTGAGTTGATATTTTAATAATAGTCTTTAATTTGTTCCTTAAATTTTTCATACATGTATACAATGAATCATGATATATTCATCCCAATTTCCTACCTCTAACTCCCCCTAGAATACCCTCAACAACCTTCCTCAACTTAATATCTTTTGTTGTATTTTAATTTTTACCTACTGAATTCACTTAGTACTGCCCATAGGGGCATGACTGTGGGGTCATCTACAGAGGCATGGGCAATCTGTCATTAATTTACCAGTAGACACATCTTGTCTGACAGGTCAAAATTGCAACATGCTGTGCCCAGGACTGGGTCTGACCAATGATATCTTTTCTCCCTTGAAACACGAATAGCACCTTTGAACACTACTAAAGCTTGCAATCTAGGAGGGAATGTCCTGGCTAATTAAAGCTTGACTTTTCTGTGGCCTACAACCAAAGACAATGATTTCTTTAGCTATCTTTAGATATCTTACCATCTAGTTATCATGGACAAACAAAAGCAAAGGCAATACCCTACAAAGGTTTGGATTCACCTGGGGATTCCTAATCCAATAACTAAAATAGACTGTGACTATTAAGTGAGTTGACTTAAAAATGAGTTGATTAAAAAAAAATCAAACTTGGTAAGCTATTAGCTTGCCAAGAACAAAAATAGAGAAGGCACAATTTTAAAAATCAAAATTAAAATTGAAAATATTACAATAGATGCCTCAGAAACAAAAAAAAATAATAGATCTTAATATGAGCAATTACATGAAACCAAATTGGAAAGCTCAAAGGAGATCTCAAATATGCATACCAGAATTGACCAAGAAGGCATGATAGAAAACCTAAACTGACAACCAACAGAGAGTAATGTGGAAATTTAACACCTGAATCAAAAAGTCTATGAGTGCATGAGTTCATAACTGACTTTCCCAAACATCCAAACAATTAGTGCAAACTCTTCTTGGTTTGTTCCAAAATAATTAAGATACAGGCAGAGTGAGCACCTGTAAATAGATTTGATGAAGACAGTCTGTGCACACTGTAAATCAAAAGATGTCACAAGAAAATTGTAGGTCAACATCTCTGGTCGATAAAAATCCACAAAAGCATACCAGAACACCAAACTTAATATCAGAAAAACGAAACAAAAAACTTCATCTTGACTTAGAGAGACTTACTCTGAGCATACAAGATTTCTTTAGTACAATCTATACACAGCATAGTAGACACAAGCTATATACAGTAATACAAGTATATACAGCTCACTAGCAAAATAAAATATTAAATCACCATTGCCATCTCAAAACACAACATTTAACAAAATTCACTATGTTTTTATAAAGAATATGACCAAAAGCAGCTTGGGGAAAAAAGAATTTATTTTAGCTCAGGGCTTGTAATCAAGGAAGCCATAGTAGGAACTCAGGACAAGAACTTGGAGGCAATAAAGGAATGCTACTTACTGACTCCTCGCCCTGTCCAGTATAACTTGCTTTCTTACACAATCCCACCAACACTGAGCTGAGGCCTCCCACATCAATCCTTAATCAAGAAAAATGCTTCAACAGTCTCCCCTACAGAGCACTTTGATAGAGCATCTTCTCTAGTGAAGTTTCCTCTTCACAGATGACCTAAGGTTGTGCCAAGACGAGCAAAAACGAACTAGTGCAATAATACAGGACATGTGTGAAAAGCTGACAGCCTAACATTGTAGTCAGTGGGGGGGAAGCTGGGAGCCTTTCCTAAGATCTGGCACAAGGCAAGGATACCCACTTTTACCACATCTGTTCATCACAGACTGGAAAAGTAGCAAAGGATAAAGTGAAGAGGTATATAAATCAGAAACCAAAATAGAACTCATTCTAGATTGTGGATTATATGATCCAATAACTAGGATATCATATAGACTCCATAACAGAACTACTAGAGCTTATGGGTGAATTTAGTAAAGTTAAAGAAAACAGAGTCAAAATACAAAATATCGGCTGCATTTCTGAACACTAATAATCACCTATCAATAAAGAAGAAAATAAGTCCATTTATAAAAGCATCATAAAGGATAAAATACTGAAGAACAAATTAATAAATTCAACCAAGGAAATGAACAATCTATATGTTGAAAAGTCCAGGACAATGGTGAAAACTAAAATGTTAAAGCCAGAGAAGGTCCTGAGTCACCAGAGCAAAACTGAGAAAGAAAGACCAAAGTTAGAGTTGTCTGAACTGAATTGAATTTCCCCAAGATACAATAATCTCAAGAGTATGGTACTGGAAAGGAAACAGACACAAAGACCAAAAGCACAGAATTCAGAGCTCAGATAGAAATCCATAAACCATGGTCAAAATTGAACAAGCAAGGTAAAGAATATTCTTTTTAACAAAGGGTACTAGGTCCATGGCTTCAAAGGTATCTCCATCCAAAACATAATAACAACGGTTGTTATACACTGAGCCTTGCTATTAGGTGTTCTCACAGAATGAAAGGACCAGAGCTTAACTCTGTGTGACAGTAGATGCCTAACTATAGTCTTCGTGTTACTGGATTAGATCTCAGCCATGTCCACCCTGCACAGCTGCATGAGTTTACTCTCTAACCTTAATTCCCTCATGTCTTTGCTTCCACATACACGAATTATAGATCCCACATACAAAAGAGAAAACGCAGTCTCTCCTCTTTATAGGCTTCTCTTATTTCACTTAACATGGTCATTGGCTTGACTATAGAATTCATTTTATTAAGTATATGTTAGGCCAGACACAATGTTCTATACCTTAAGTATATATAATACAAAGGATAAAAGAATATAACACCTACTACTCTTGTCTCAAAGCTTATAGATTACATGCCATGTCTAATGTCTTGCTGATTAATACAGGATTGCTGATTGCCATGCGTGCACCCTACATCACAACTTCTCTCCACAAGCTTCTCTACCTTGTAGACTCCGGATGCCACAACCTGAATTTATTCACTGAAAGGACTCAAATGCTCCATCCAGATGGTGTCTTCATTCCTCAGAGCAGGAGGTGGGAGAAGATGTCCCATCAAAGATTGTCTATGGACTTCCCACTGTAATCGACTTACACAAACCTGTTTTCTCCATTAAACACACTCTTAGAGAAAGTCTTACAGTCCCCTTTGACCATCTGGTTTTAATATTGTGAGTTTTGTGCACATACTTCACAGAAAATGTCTATGTCACTTTTCAACCAGAAACTAAAATGATTTATTGATGTTGAGAATCACAATTCAGGATCTAGGTCACATACTCAGTTCCATAAGAGTACTCTCATCCAAGTCGGATGTCCATGGATGAAGCATGCCTAACACAGTAGACTCTGTTTTAGCCACATAACAAGTGCATTAACCAGCAAGGACACGACTTCATCTCTCTGACATTTAAATGTTATCTAGACAAGGTTTCACATCCCATAGTGGGGCATGGAAATGCTTTTAGAACTGCATTAACCTATAGTGAAGAGCAGTCAGAGCATATGTGTACTGGCTTTCCTGTAAGGTTAAGTTAGGCATCATTGCTACTGCATTCTAAAACTCATCTGTCCTTTCCTGAGACCAGACAAGAAAAGGGAAGGGTTTTGTTCTAATTACCTTCCCTTCAGTTAAACCTGAAAGTTTTTGCAGAGAAGAGCAGAGCAAGTGGCTTTGACAAGCATTTATCAGATCCACTCACTGTGGTAGGCTCTACATGTGCAATGTTGCTGCGTTTCTCTCACTGTTTGCACATGTGACAGGAAGAGAACTGGGAGGAGATTAAGGGAGCGGTAAGCAAGAGTCTCGGTTCAGAGAAGGGTGTCTTTCTTTTAGAAGCCACAGCATGCAAGGAAAAGGGGTTGCGAAGAGACAAAAGCTGGAGCTGCAGGATTGGAAACAGAGAGGCTACAGAGGATGATGCTCAAGCTCACTGCTTGCAGAATATCGAGTGAGTGGCCTTGTCTCAGTCACCCAACCACGCTGACCTTGCATCTTAGATTACAAGGGGTCGGCCATGATGCATAGGGATATGTGTGTGTCATTTTGTGTTGTGTAGCGAGGTCATTTGGAAGTAAAGAGGAGACTGGATGAGGTAAGGGGTAGTAAAGTACTGAATCAATTGTGAGACATTACAGAAGTACACAAGCACACATACATGCACACAAGCACCCATACATGCACACGAATACACACACACACACAGTGATGTCATTTTCACACAGCACTTCCCATGATCTTCTGCCCAACCTTACACTGAAGTTCCAGGCTTTCCTATTGAGAGCTTTTATACCTCCCCACCAGTTGTCAGTGCACTTGGTTCCCCCCCACCCAATGGCTGGCTTTTGCGATCAGAATGTATGAGACTAGGCTTTTCCAGAAAGCAACAGGCAATTTAGCAATGGAATGAGTCCCCAAAGGTTCTTTGAAGGAAGGGGCCCTGATGAACTTTGCTGGGAAATATATGCACACACACACACACAAGCACACATGCATGCATACACCTGAACTATTGTGGTATGCATACAGATGTACACATTTTAGATTTTATTTTTACATTTTTCCGCTTTTTTAACTCACTTAACACCCCAGTATCAGCCCCCTCTCTTCCGTGTAGCCCCTCACACAGATCCTCCCATAACCCCTCCCCATCTCTTCAAAGAATGTGGATTCCCCTCCTCCCGGGTATCATCTCCCCACACTACCCCACACCAGATGTTCATATTTTCTAAGAGAAACTGATTGCTGCTGTCTCAAACTTCTCAGCTAGAAGACATGAAGAAGCTCAGCTCCCAGACCCAGAGCAGAATTTCAGAAACACTCTTCTTTACGCCTGGCAGAAGACACTATTTAAGATTCAAGGACAAAAAGCCTATATTGAAGAAAAAGCGGACTGACTATTCCAAGGAGTGTCCTTCTGAACACCCAAGATTTGCCCATGATAGAAACTATTAAGCAGGACATATGTGTGAAGAAGGACCATGCCGATCACACTCTAACATTTTCTATTAGTCAGGACATGAGGATGAGGAGGGACCATTCCTAACATACTCTGTTAGTCAAACATGTAGGTGAAGAGGGGCCATTCCTAAGATACTCACTACGCTGCCTTCAGTGGCCTTCTTGATGCTCAGCTAATATGCCAGGCACAGTCTCTGCATTACTGATCCTCCCACATGAAATGCTGTTCCCTGTACCGTCCATGCTTCCCCCATTATGCAAGCACTGTTTATACAAATGTCACCTTTAGAGAGGACTACAGTGGCCTTAGTGATGAAAGACCTGCATTAATGCCCCCGCCCCAGTGTCTCTTACCATACATTTCCATTTTTCTTCTTCTCTTTCTTCTTTTTTCTTCTTCTTCTTCTTCTTCTTCTTCTTCTTCTTCTTCTTCTTCTTCTTCTTCTTCTTCTTCTTCTTCTTCTTCTTCTTCTTCTTCTTCTTCTTCTTCTTCTTTTTCTTCTTCTTCTTCTGCTGCTGCTGCTGCTTTTTCTTCTTTTCTTCTTCTTTTCTTCTTCATTTTCTTCTTCTTCTTCTTCTTGATCTGATAGTTTTCCTTGTATAATTTTTAGATATACTTGTTTAATTTTTTCCTTCCTTACCTTTATCTGTTATTTGATAATTTGTTCAAATCATTTTGTTCATATTCACCCCCTTCTGCTTTCCAGTTCCTTCCCACTTCCCTACTTCCCCAACTTTGTACCTTCTATAAAAACAAAACAAAACAAACAAAAAGCAAGTACAGTTGATGATACCCATAAATGTGGTCTTTGACTAGAGCTTGGTCAAGGTCAACCCACTGGGGCCACACCCTTAAAAGAGACTGTCCCAATCCTAGCCACTACCCATTGTCAATAGCTCCTTAGCCAGGGCTAGCACTCTTCTCACCCTCTTTCTCTATGCTGAGATTCTGTCTGGCTTAAGATTGCACAGGTTATGAACATCCTATCAAAACTGCTATGAGTTTATGTGCAACCGCCTTTCTGTGTCTGGAAAACACTGACTCTTTGTATCCTTATAGTCATTCACCACCTCTGACTCTTACACTACTGCCGTGATTCATGAGCTTTGTGGGGGTGAGAGGAAGCTGTGAAAACAGACACTCTGCTCAGAGCTGAGCATTCTGCAGTTTCTTATTCTCTGCACCCTGTCCAGATGTGGGTCTCTGTGTTAAATGTCATCTCCTGACGGGAGTGGAGGTATTCTGAAGGGGACTGGGAGATGAACTGCTATGTGGGTATGTCATGATAAATCATTAGGACTTAGAGAAAAATACTTATAGTATTTGTAATATTTAATAATATTTAGAGAATAATAGTATCAAGTTCTCCTTTCCCAAGACCTGATAGCAATGGGTTCTGGGCTCCAAGATCAGTACCAGATGTGTTTCAATTTGTGGAGAGGGATGTTAAATCATATAACAAAACGGGTGATTGTGACAGAACTGTTTTACCCATGGAATAATTTCTTTCTGCAGAATATACTAAACTCTAATAGATTAGTACATTTTATCAGTTTCATTCGCCCTCTGATATAGATAGGTGCTAAGTATAAATACTGATCTCAGGAGTTTGTGAATGAATGAGTAAATCTTTTAATTCATTAGATAATTAAGAGTGGAGCTACCAGATTCAGAAATCTCAGATAACAGGACCGTTTGTAAAAAAAAAAAGTGTGTTCAGGAATCTCTTGACTAAAACTGTGTTTTCAAACAAGTAGCTGAAAGGCAAATAAAGCTGCTGTGGGAGAAGTTCTGTGTGTGAGCTGCACCTATGTAGCTAGCTGTATGGATTGAACCCTTTCCTAGCCAGTCTCTACTGCAGACTGTAGAAAGTCGAGCTAATTCCAAGCCTCTTCCACACACTAGTACTCATGCAGCACTAAAAATAGAATAGAGATAGCTTCAGACATAATGATAATATTTAAAGTAGTTATTGAGTAAGTAGGACTCAGCATTAAATGCTAAGGGGTCTATAAGCCAGGATGGTGATGGAACAGACTCCAAAAGACTTCCTGTCAACAGAGCAGAGAGAAAAGACAACACTTTATGGAAACTGAGCACCAATTCCAATTCTTGTGTTGAGCAGGAATGAGAGCTCTGAGTTCTGCCAGCTCAGGAATTGACCTTGGGCTCTCAGGGTTGGAATGAGAAGACACACGCCGGAGATGATCAAATTGCAATGGAGATTTTACTATTGATTTATTGTTTTCTGTTTTTTTTTTCAAAGCAAAATCACAGAAAACTGAATTACTGACAGCTCCTCTGCCTGTCAGGCTGCTCACCAAATGGTTCTCTTCTTTTGAAACTGCAGGGCAATAACATAAAATGGTTGTTTAATAATAAGCCTCAGAAATAGGAAACCACTGTATCCGAAGCTCAGACATTTGCTTTCTAAGCCAATTACTAATGTTTGTGGTTAAGTGAGATATAAAAAAAAGATTGCAAGTTTAATGAGGATTATAAAGAAAAGTAAAGGTGTAGACCCATTTGGTGACAGTGTATAGACTCGGTGAAAGATGATTATTGTGGCATTGCGCATCATAACAGTTGCTAGTTGGTCTGGATGCAAAACAGCAGCTTGTTGCCTGAGTTTTCAGTTTCAAGATCAATAAGGACACTGAACAGGACTATCAGCCATTTGTCTGTGTTCTACAATTTATCCCTTTCTTTGTCTCTTGAAATTTCTCTTTCGAGTACATTTTATTTATGCATTCTTGTGACTGCTTTCTCTCAGCCTAACATACATGATGTTAAAATGTTTTATTGTGGCAATATATATAGAGAGAAGAAGGCACAGTCTGAAGAACATTCGCAATCTGTTCACATCTGCAGCCAGCATCCAAATCACAAAGGAAATGCAATTCTCACTCCCATCCAGTCTCATCTTATCCAGGCATAGCTGCTGTTCTGCCTCTAAACAATGAGATTGCCTCTGTGTATCCATGCCCTGAACAACCGCACTCATGCAAAGTCATGTGCTTGACTTTGAAAATGTGGAAATTTGTCTTTCTAACCATTTATAAATGTTTATCTGTTTAAATAATTCAATCAGTTTAGAGTTTAATAAGTAAATGAGGGTAATGTTATACGCACACACATATATACATATATATGGTATATATGTATATTATATAGAGGTGTAAATATGTAGATATAAACTCAGTTCCTGCTAGAAAATTTATTTCCTGCTTGTGCTATGAAGAGAATGCTATGTCATGAAAACGATGCTTGCCTTTGTCTAAGAATATGTATGATAACGTTGTCTTATTCTCTAGAAAACTGCCATTGGGTCTGCTGATAAATTCAATGTGTCTGTAACTCTCCTTTTTCTTTCTCATATCTTGTCTGCAATCTTCATCTGCTATCCAATTCCAACCTTATCTTTTTCTGGTTTCAAGATTTGTATCTGCCAAATTGGAGATGGGGCAGACAAAACACCATTCCTGCTATTTAAAGCCATATCATTTTGTCATATATTAGCATTTGCCACAACCAGAAAATCAGTTTGGACCTATCTGCCTGACCCTTTCCTCTGCATGCTCAGTATATTCAAAAGGGATGAGTCAATGTTGGTCATGGCTCTCACAAAGCTCTACCTATGTGGATATTACCACTCCTGATGAGTGTGAAAAATTCATCCCAAGAACGTCTGTTCAATAAAGAAGGCTGCAAGACATTCTTCCACACATTTATTCCTGGCTCCTGGGAGCAGAGCAGAGTCATCTGAGATTCACTGTGGAATTCTGTAAGACTTAACCAACCGCTAGGGGACTTCCCTCACAGAATCTACTCTTCCTCAGCACCATGGGCAGAAGTGTGCTATTTAATGTATCTTGAGCTTGGCCTTCCATACCAATTTGGGCAGTGATGAGTCAAACCCACCATATATTTAAGCATCCAGTAAATCTTCAGGACAACAGAATAATGGAAAATTCCCAATGGGACACTTATGTCAGTCTCAGATGTGAGTTCTACAAATCCTTTGAGCTTACATCTGTCACAAAATACTCACATGCTCCTAGTCAGTTATTTTGATGTAAATAGATGCTTTCATTGAACCTCTCTTTCCAAAAGGAAATAAAGGTAACTGGAGGGAATGTTTTGTTCAGAGATATGAAAGTATAAAGTCTCAAACATCAACTATTCTCAAATAAAATTTTAGGAAGGAAATCATGGTCACCTATATGAGTCCCTGATATGTTCCATCCCCCTTTCAACAGGTCAGACCAAAATCTGCTTCTATATGTCCTTTTTCCAGAGGTTTCATCCCAAGAGTAATACTTAGCACATTTTTTGTGCTTTCTCTTTTCCATGTTAATCAACTTTGGTTTCTTAAACCTGTCATTAATAAACTCTCTCCATATGCACACCCAAACTTGACAAGGTTCTTTTAAACTCCAGAATCCCGAACTGGACATAAAGGTCTTAAAATAGATGAATAATATAGAATTTAACCAAAGACCACATATACATGAACCCGGAATATCATATATCTTAAAATAAAATTATATTGTAACCACAGTTATTGAAATTTAAGATTCACTACATTTAATGTGCTCAACTAAAACAAAATTGGAATTTTACTTGGTAATAAAACCCAAATAAAATCCATAACATTATAATAAAAAGATACATTTCAATTTTTAAGACATTGTCACTGGAAACAAAAGAGAAGCAGGACTTCTCACCACATTTCACTTTATGAATGAAAGTCTCACCATATCTCAATTTATGAATGGAAATCTCACCACATCTCAGTTTATGAATGGAAGTCTCACCACATCTCACTTTATGATTGGTAGTTTCAACATCTAAGAAAATATATTAAAAAAGAATCTGGGAGCACAAGAATCACACTCCCTTAAAATGCATTGGAATCATTTTCAACTTTGTACATGGCATTATTTTAGAAAGTGCTCATGTAAAAAATACTATACAAACAACACAGACGCCAAGCCAATCTTGGGACTCTTCATACCAAGTACCTACTTTCCACATTTTGCTCTGGTTGCCCAGGGATGGCAAGGAAACTGGCCCAGGAGATGTTCATCTTAGTCCTGGCTTGGTACTTCTAAAGACACTTCTTACATTGAAAACAACTTTTAAATGAAAAGATAAATCATATTCATTTTATATAAAGTTAAATAATTCCATTGTATGTGAAGGTATCGAATGCTTTAATGTACATACACAT
Organism: Apodemus sylvaticus; assembly: GCF_947179515.1. Taxonomy (NCBI): domain Eukaryota; kingdom Metazoa; phylum Chordata; class Mammalia; order Rodentia; family Muridae; genus Apodemus; species Apodemus sylvaticus. Next base: position 71,823,544 of record NC_067486.1, on the reverse strand, counting down.
AATGAAATTGCTACAGTGCCTAAGCCAATAAATATATCCATTTAAGTGCCTTTTTTGGGGGAAGAACACCCAAAGTCTGCTTCTAGCAAACTGCCAGTATACAATAGAATATTATAATTACCATCCATGTGCTTCACTGGAAATCTTTAATCTTATTCATCTGGCATAACTCTAAGTATTTATTCTTAAGCCTACTCATCTCCATCACTGCCTACCCCTACATACACCTCTGTTAAAGTGAAAGCACTATTGTGTCTATGTTGTTGTGTCCCTCACCTTCCCAAAACTCTACTGTGACAGAGACCACTGAGCCCTTGTCTTTATGTGCCTGCCTTACTCCACTTATCATGATGTTTTCGTCTTCATCCACCTTGTTGCAAATACCCATATCTCTTTAAGATTGACTATATGACATCATATATGATACTTATAATGATGCATACGTGCATAGAGGTACAGAAGACAATACTAAAAATACCTTATCATTTTCCCTTCTTCTGTCAAAGGTCATTCAGGTTGTTTTCTCTTCTTCTACTGTTAATAACACTAAGCTTTCTAATGTAAAGTCATAATCTCTCTCTAGCTTTTGATTAAAAGCCAATATGCTATAACTAAGATGAATTCACCTTTGAAATATTCATGCACATAAATACTTGCATCATCTAAGCTAAGAAAATTCTCTTAGCCATCTCATTTAAGGTGGTGCTATCTACTGAATATTATTCATAGATAATTATAGTCCAATTCACTTAGGGCAAAAACCTTCCTATTTGAAAGTTTTTCAAGTCACCTTAAATTTAAATTATAATAGAACATATCTATGTACTTGTCCACATTATCTTCTTCCAGAATTTTAACTTGATTCACAAAAGAGAGCATGTTTCTCTATGCTTATAATAATCTGCATAATACCTAAACAAGATTGTACATAGAAAAAAAGCTACAGTCTGCAGTGACTTCATGCTCCTTACTTCAAATAGTTTTCGATCTTTATCATTCTCATATAATGTTGTACTATTCTAGACTAACTCAATATTCCCTAAAATTAGAATCTTCTGACTTGCATGCATACAGCACCCAGCATAGTGCCTGAGTCAGAATAAATAATTTTCCACTGCTGGAGAATGAAAACAAGGAGGAGAAGGGAGAAGAGGAGGAAGAAAAAGAGGAAGAGGAGAAGAGGAGAGAAGGAGGAGGAGGAGAGGAAGAGGAGGAGAAGGAAGAGGAAGAAGGAGAAGGAGAAGAGGAGGAAGTAGAAGAGGAAGAGGAAGAAGCTTGGCTCAAGAAGCTAGGGAGAAGAGGGCAGCAAGCACACTTCAGGTGCTGTAGACATGAGGTGAATCCTCACATGGCATTTCCCCTGTTAATACACTGCCTCCCTTTGAATTCACATCCCTCCCAGATACAACAGAAATGTCGAGTGCGTAGACTCTACTGGTTCCTTTCCAGGATTCAAGAGATTAAGCTTTGGCATTTTCTTTTAAAAGAATCTCTTTAAATTATCGAAAGTGTATCTGGTGGGCCCAGGATTGGCAGGACATTTAGTCTAATATTTATACCTAATGATATCCTTAAATTAAAACGGAAAAATAAAAAAAGTCATCATCTAGACTAGAAAAACAAATCCTGGGCATTCTCATTTAGCTCACTTTGCATTCCTGCTGATCCCAGAGGGCATGTAAGGCAAAGTTAAGGTCATGTCCATTCCTTGGCTGAAGGCTAAAGACTCCAGGTTGGGTACAGATAGCCCAAGGCCAGCTAGGGACCATTCCCTTCCTCCATGTCTCTCTGATTTATTCATTCAGAAGTAACTAATGAAGCAGAAACAACAGGGAATGTATTTCCCTGTGTGTTTTCCACTATACCACAGAGATAAGAGACTGTTTATTGTACTCTGTTACCCTGACTCCTCTCCCTCACCCCAGAGGAAAGGTGGGTGCTTACCACCACTTTCAGTATGAAAATAGAGGAGACAGAACAAAGATCCCAGAGAGAAACGGGAATTCAGATGTTCTAACTACAACTCCAGATCTCTGTACATAAAGGTTTTACATAACTGATTACAGCAATTTTTATTCCAGATATTTAATCAATAAGGTTTTTTAAAAAATGTTTCTATTATATCTTCGTTTACCCGCCCCCCCCCCACGAAGCTCAGATCCAATGAGCCTCACCTAGTCACTTTGTGAATAGTCTGAAATGTACAGGCTGATTTTCCAAGAACTTTAAAGTTAGCTGCAGAAGTAACAGAGGAGTGATTAAGGGAAAGAGCTGAGTAGATAGATAGATAGATAGATAGATAGATAGATAGATAGATAGATATAGAGATAGATAGATAGATATAGATATAGATATAGATATAGATATAGATATAGATATAGATATAGATATAGATATAGATATAGATATAGATATAGATATAGATATAGATGAAAAGCAGGTCTAGTCCAGGGACTTGTGCACAAATGGTAAGAAGCCTTTACTTGTCTACTGATTTCATGTCCTAGTTGTGAACTGAGAACCAGAAAGGAGTCTATGGCACAGCCAACAGGAAATAGGCATCCTAGATTATCTCATGAAATGAATATAGGTTCCTGGCTCCAAGGAACAGGAATTGTCTTGGTTGGTGATGGTCAAAGGTCCTGACAATTTGTACTTTAGAGCCACTAAGTTTGAGGAATGTATTGAAAGGCAAAGCTGACCTCGATTTGCACAGTGATGTTCAGACCTGAGCTCAAGGAAACTGACACATTCAGCTCCTACCACAGGGAGTTGAAGCCACTGGGGAGCAGATGGAGGAGCCCAGGACAATGAAGAATGTTATTTCTCCTCATTATACAGGATTTGCATAAAGAAGAAGGGTCTTGCTGGGCAGTGGTGGCACACACATGCCTTTAATCCTAGCATTTGGGAGGCAGAGGCAGGTGGATTTCTGAGTTCGAGGCCAGCCTGGTCTACAGAGTGAGTTCCAGGACAGCCAGGGCTACACAGGGAAACCCTGTCTCGGGGAAAAAAAAAACGAAGAAGAAGAAGAAGAAGAAGAAGAAGAAGAAGAAGAAGAAGAAGAAGAAGAAGAAGAAGAAGAAGAAGAAGAAGAAGAAGAAGAAGAAGAAGAAGAAGTGTCTTTTTGTTTCTCATTTTTACATCTGCAGATAAATTACTATTACCTATATCCAGGAGAGATGTCATGCCTCACCTAATTTACTATATACAAGGATCGGAGGACAAAAAGAAATAAAAAGAAATAACAGGATACATTATATAAAGAGATGCAGCTCTTTAATTGAGGTTAAAAAAAATGACTCTCAAAAGAGAAAGGGGACATGGAAGCAAGTGAGTTACATGTGTGTCATCCTGAGTCTTAATGCCTACCACCTAATGAAGATCACTATGAAAATCAGCCACTTTGTTATATATAAAAAACGTGCTTTAACCTCTCCTATTAACTTTCTATTGAATGTTTAGTTTGTGCCAATTCACTGGGATACCAAAAGGGAAAGAAATAATGTTTGCCCTCATGAAGTGCATAGCTGAAGAAAGAAAGAGTGACCCAAGGGATTGGGGAATGATCTCTCAGTGTGAGAGAAATCAACAAAGCAGACAAGAATAAAGAAACACACTTTTGAGAAAAGGGCAACCTAAGTATTTGTGTCTATAAAGAATTCATATATCTTGGGGAGGTGTTGTAAGATTTCACTGGGGTTGTAGGACTTTGCTCATAATGCATAACTCAATATTAATGTTATGTCTCTGAAGAAGAAGTGGCCATTGGATGGTGTGCTTTTTATACAGCATTTGCTAACTATTAATGTAGTTGTGGAACCATAAATTCAACAGAGTACATCACACTCTTCAAAGGAGACATCTTTCTCTGCCTTGTTGTGGATATGTGTATGTGTACAATGTATATGTACATATGTGTATATATATACATGGCTACTGTGTCCTTTAAAGATACTGTAAACATGGAAACATCTGGAAAGGATGTTGTAGAGAGCCTCATCTGAACTTGTGGAAAACTGCCCCAGAATTTGCTGCACGGATTTAAGCTCAATCGACATGAACCCATACAAGACCGTGACCCTTTGATCTTTCCAAAGAAATAGTAATGTGGGCTTGCTGGTAGTCGTGAGCCATTCTCCTCTGATGTTGTGGGAGTTCGGATCTCTACACCTACATGCAAGAAACACACAGACTTCATCTAAAATGCCATTCTTTAATTTTCAGAGGTTCTTAAAATTAGTACTTCTGCGTTTCTGTGGCTCATAGTCATGAATTAGAATTTTTAATCATATTAATAGACAGCTGGGCATGAGGATGGAGGCTCGATATGCTTAGTGATAAGAAGGCTAGTATAGGAATTTAAAAATCTGAGTTCAGTCTTGACTTTGCCAAGACTTGGTCACACTTTACCCTTGCCTCAGATGGCTCAGGTAAAATATAAACTCTAAAATCACCCCAAAGTCTCTCCTGGTCATAAACAGTCTGACAATGCCAGGAAGTTAATAACTCAGCCGATTTCAAGTTGATAAGAAGGTTTTTATGGGAAAGGATAGCTCTAATGATGAGAGTGGAGACATATTTCCAAACATGAACTTTTAAGTCAGATTTAATCTCTGCCCCTTACACAACTTCTAATATGTGTTAACATTTTATGACAGTATTTGCTATAGTATATTATTTGCCAATGCCTAGCAGCATGTGTAGCTCAGGGTAGGTATTTTATTGTTGGCTGTCATGTAGAATGGATGAGTGTATCACATGCAACTTTAAAAACTTAGCTGGAGCCAGTGTGGTAGCTCAGACCAATAACTCCAATGGCACATAGGCTGGAGCAAGGCCAGCCTTAGCTACATAATGAATTCTGAGCTATCCTGGGATACAGTTGAGACCCTTCTGGGGAAAAAAAGGAGGTGGGGATGAGAAGTACCCTGAAATCCTGTTCCACATCACTAAATCATCAGGGAAATGCAAATAAAAACCGCAGTAAGATATTATCTCACCACAGTGGAAAGGCCTATTATGAAAAAGGCCAACAATAACAAGCTCCGATCAGGAAACTGAAATTAAAAAAAAAGCAATACAGTGTTAGTGACAATATGAATGAATATGCCCATTATGGAGTTGGCACTTCTTCAAAGACGTAAAAGTGAAATTACCATAAGACACTTCACTCTCATGACCGAGTAAACATCTAAAGAAAATTCAATCGGTGCATCTCAGGCCATCCACTCTGCCAAGTTCATTTTCACCCTGTTCATCACCAACAAGAAGAGTAAAGAGGGAAAAAAAGCAGCTGGGAATCCATCGACTGCTAGGTGAGAAAAAAAAGTGCCACCTATGCATGACAATAGCTCTCATACTATGAGAAAAAACTATGAAAGAAGGAGATCCTGACAATATGGAAGGATCTAGAAACCATGATGCTAAACACAGTAAGTCAGGCACATGTACCATGTGATTGTATCCATATGTGTACCATAAAGCATTGGTCTCATCAAAGATGAGAGTAGTGTGGTGGCTACCTTAGCCTGGGAAGAAAGGGCACAGGGAAAGGATGGGAGTCGGCTAATCATAGAGTACTAAGCCACAATTAGGAATACGAAGTCGCAGCATGTCTGTATGGCAGGACAGCTAGAGAAAGTACTGATATTCTGTAAATTTCAAACACTAGAAGGGTATTGGAACTCTTTGTCGTGTGGAAGTGATATTGGAAGACACAAATACACTTGACTTCATTTATATATTATACAAGGTTAAAAGTGTTTAAAAACATAATGTGGTACATCAGCAATCTATTAATTTATGCTTGAGCATAAGAGTTTAAATAAATTTTAAAAATTCAAAAGAAGCTTTGAGTAGTTTTTGAATACTACATGGAGATGATCTTGCAGACAGTTTTAAGCCAATAAGTCACATAAGCTTATTTTTCTCATGGAAGGATGAATAGCCATGATGCCTGACAATTTAGATTGCCTTATGAAGGAGCCATGCGGGACACAGCTAACTCCACCAAGTGGCACAAGCGGGATCTCTGAGCTGAGCTGAGCTGATCTTCCATGGCCTTAGTCGGTATCTTTTCAAAACTAAAGGAATTCTAAGTAAAGAGGAAGGGATGAGCACAGAGCTTTTGCCCACTGGACACACTGAACTACGTATAGTTCACAGGAACATGTTTAGTGGGGTGGGCAGGTGTGCTCATGTATGTATACACATACACACACAAACACATACTCACGCATATGTGGGTGCGCATGTGTGCGTTATAAAATTTTAGTGATAGCTCGAAAGGAGAAAGCCTGACAATAATAAAACAGAAGTGACTAAAAGCAGCTGACAGGGACAGGAAAGGCACAGCAGACCTCCCCGAGTCAACAGTGGCAAAAGCTTTCAGGCTCTGGATGGTGGAGGAATCTAGGAGTGAGGTGAAGGAGGAAAGGGTAAACCGCGCTGCGCTTGTGAAAACACTTGGTTTTAAGATGGTGAGAGAACATACAAAGCCCTCTGAGGCAATGTTGCCCTGGTGTAACCGGTTCCTGATCCCAGCAGGAGGGTAGGGGTTATTCTTCATGGTGGAGCAGAAGCTGTCTGTGTAGTGGGCAAAGTGAGCTGCTCAATGGAATCAAGGAGTCTAAGTGAGCACCTACATGGTGATTGCTGAAACCTGTGGGACCCGGCAGCATCCAGGCAGAGAGGTGGTCTTCGTGGGTGGTCTCTTAACCATTGTCCTACTACACACAGACATGGATAGATCACAGACTACACAGTAAACACCCCAGGAAGAGCACTTATAACTAGCACCATTGCTGACAATCCTCACTGTGCCCATAGAACTTTGAGATACCATTGTATCCCACAACCACTCATTAAACATGAGCAACCAACCACATATATAAAAAAAACAAACCACACCTGCAGAACATCTCTATCAAGAAAGATACAAATCAAAACAAATAAGCACTTAGTAGAAGTAGAGAAAGTGGAAGGATATGGAATGTACTAAAGAACATTTTCATGATTTCTCATTAAAGGCCTTTGAAATAAGATGGCCAGATACAAAATCCTCAGAGGATTAAAAACCTTAATCAAAGACAAAACCAAGAAGAATAAACCATGATATTGCAGATAAGTACGATTCTTACACCTTATCTAAGAAACTTCACTTTGCAACAGGCAGAGACCATTAGAAAAAAAACCTCAACCAATAGGTGCAATTAGGCCCAGTTCCCACCGACATATCCACAATACCTCCTATGTGTAATGTTCAGGGATGACTGGGGGAGAGAGAGTGGAATGGCTGTGAGAGTCAGAGCACCAGAAAGTCTGGTGGGTGATTGTGTGTCTTAGGAATATCAGAAGGTCTTGCCAACACAACTGCCCAAGCGTGAACAAGGACAACAGATATGCTAACATGGAAGGGTAAAACTTGGGGGGACCTCAACAGAGAACCACAGACAACTAAGGAATGCTGAGAGGAGAGAAATACTTTTCCCCTCAGAAATGTACACCAACTATTATCCAATACCAAATGGTCAGCCCTAAAATTATGCATTCAAGTGACCTTATACAGTCTAAGCAGGTGGTATTTATATATTTAGGAACACACACAATAATAACAATACCAAATATCCAATACCAAATGGTCAGCCCTAAAAACATACATGCAAGTGACATCATACAGACTAAGCAGGTTATATTTATGTATTTAGGAACAAACACATACACACAATATTAATAACAACAATTAAAGAAAAAAAGCCATGTATATGAAAGTGTCGAGGGTTGGGGGTGTTGGAGAAATTTGAAGGGAAAAAAGGGGAGGAAGAAATGACATGACTCTGTTATAATCTCGAAGAATAAAAAATTATATGAAAATAAATATGAATGCATCAATCCAGAATGTAAAAAAGTGAAGGAGACAGACAATGGAAGCTACGACATCTGTAACATCACGTGTTGATGAACAGGTTTGGAGATGGTGAAGACTTGGAAAAAAATCTCCTAGAATTAAACATGATTCCCCACCTTTAGAATCCAATATAATAGGGGAAAATAAAACCTCAAGAAAATGAATAGTAAAGTTTTCAGAATCTTGAGGATAAAGAAAGGAAAAATTGGGCTAGTCCAAAAAATGTGAAGAAATCAGAATCCCATAAGATTAGAAAACCAAACTAACAGAAAAAGGACAAGGTAGTTGTGCCACTTAAATTCTGAAGGCTAGGGTTCTACACCTGTCAGATGACCATCTGTATATGAGGGAAGAATGTGAATGTTTCCAGGTAGGTACTAACATATTTATTTACTATGGATCCTGTCTTCAGGAAGCTAGCAGACAACATGTCTCATGAAAGTTAAGGGAGTGATGCAATATAATCATACAGACGATACAGAGAAATAGTGTCCAGACAAAGGAACCTGCAGAGATGTCTCGGGGCACTAGTAAGGAAGCTCCCAGGGCCCAGGCAATGCACAGGGAACAGAAGGAAAGAATGCATGTGGAGAGAAGGTCTTGCAAGTGGGGCTCTCAGAGGATAAACTTGATCTGCATCTCAATGTCTGGAAGTGAGACTCAGACAACTGGCAGGAAATTAAATAGTGTGCTATACAAAGAATTTAGAGTCCACTGAAAACAAGTCAATTAGTAGAGTCATTAAAAAAAACTTAAGACAAACAGAAAAGTCATCATAATTCTATTTGTCTTAGTCATGAGAGAACTTACTTACATAATCATGAAACATTGCTTGTAAATGCCTACCTAGCCAAAATTACAGTGGAAGCCCTGAGAGATAAATGTATGGGCCCACTGCATTCTGGGATGGGAATGTGAAATGGGAGTGAGGCAAAATCGTTAGGAGCAAATATTGCTTACCTTACGGACATACACAAGAAATAGTTCGAAGTGATTAATCTCTACAAAGAAAACTGAGAGACGGGACAAAGAACTAAAGCCAGTGAGAAACATTCCCACTACAGCTGTGGCAAGAAGAGGGAGCAAATGAAGAAAAGTTCCACACACGGACCATTTCTACACTCACTCTGAAGGGCGAATGTCCCAGGAAGCTGCTGTATCTCCAGGACAGCCACCTTCTGTTCTCAGACTTGAATCAATGACCGATGGATATCAAAAGATGTTTGCTCAGAGAAAAGGTCAAGCTGTCCTTGCCACATGTCTAACCACCTCTTAGAGTTTCCAGATGAAGATCACCTGCTGACCTTCATTTGAAAAACTTTACTCATAAACCTTTCGCCAGCCAATCAGAGACTTCCTCCTTACAAGGCACTCTTCCGGGCCTCACCCACTGAAAGTGGCCATTCAGTTTGGCAGCGCAGGGTCTGTCTTCCTGGAGTGGATATATGACGTTGGTATGAAAGCCATACATTTGTAGAGTGGTTCGTGTTAACTTATGAAAGATGATGATTACTTGTTTGTGATTGGAGTTCACTGAAACAGCCAAGGTTGTGTGTGCTGCTTGGTGGTAGACTATAAGCCTAACATTGCTAAGGACTCTGGGCTCATCCACAGCACCACCAAAAAGATTTTAAATATTAAGCAAGTGTAAATTCATCAGATTTAACAAAAGGCCAAGGGTGTGACTTTGAACCAGAGGTTATGAATCTGTTTTGAGATATACAGTATTTAAAATAAACAATGATTTGTTGATTGACCATTATATAGGAATCAATATGCTAAGCACTTCCAATATCTGATTTAATCTTCAAAGCAGGTCAATAAATAGCCACTAATATTAACTTGTATTTTTATCTCCATTATATGGATAGGCAAATCTAAAACAGCAAGGTTAGGAATCTTAACCAATGTTGTCAGCTAGAATGTTAACATACAAAATCCAAGATTAGTCAGACTCAAAAATTGCTTTGTTAGTTTCTCTTCTTTAAATAAAGGTCTTGTGTATATCCGAACATACTTCTGTGCCTGAGACTGAACACAAACATATCCACAAAAATCTTCATATACTTAAGAACAGCAGAATGTGATGTAACAACTCTAACATCCAGAGATATTTGTCTTTACATAGCTTTAGCTCTGTGCTTAATCCTGAAACTTTCCTAATTATTCACAGATATTCAGAGAGAAGTATTTTAATCTTGATACATTCTGAAAGACTGTTCGGGCATTTTTCAATCATCACCACCACCATCCCCACTACCACCACCATCATTATCAGCAGCAGCCCATAAGTTTTCTTGCAAGTACTTCTAAAAGTCAAGAGTCAATAGTGCACAGAGGGGCAGCAGGAACATATCACAGCATTGATTAGTAGAACTTGCAGAGGGGAACAGTGGGTTGTAGCATTTCTGCAGGCCACGCTAGTGTACTCATAGATGTATGCTTTGCTTTGTGAAACAGAGGTGTTCTTTAAAAGCTACTGAATAATTGAAGCTTTATGATCTAAAATCCCCAGGGAATCTAATTTTCTTAAAGATGATTACATTAATTAATATTTTTGAAAGGTGAATGAAATCACCACTTGCATTACATAATTTGTAACAGACTTCCATAATTTCCCTCTGACCTTCATGACTCATTGTTCCCACATCCTGTTCCCATCTCCCTGTGCATCATGAAGGTAAGAAATCTACATTTTCACCACTGTGTTCAGCCCCTAGAAGAATACACAGAAACCAGCCCTGGTGTCTGACTGACAAATAAATCAGCCAGTCTTTTACATTTCTCTGGTTATTGTCAGCGCAGTTAAGACCCTTCTACCATTGTCTCTACTGCTCCTCCATCCTGGGATGTTCTTCCAATGTTCAAGTTCCATGCTTTCTATAAATGCCAACCTCTTTCTGTATTTGGACTTTTTCCTCTGTATTTGTACGTATTATATTTCTAATATGTGGTGCAATAACAGATGATACAACCTTTATTTTAGTCATTACTTCCAGAACAATCTATAGAGAAGCTATATTGGTTTAAAAAAAAAAAGTAAATTTAGAATTTAAATTTTCACATGCATCGCTAGCAGTCAGTTCTTGTGACTCTGTGTTTGCCCGTATCTTCCATTGCTGATTTGAAAGGGGTTTCTTGGATGAAACAATGTATTATCTTTCATTGATAGTCCCAATGATATCCAGAGCATATGGCAAAATGGTAGATAAGTGGCCATCAAGCCCACATCTTTTAATTCATTAATTAACTAATGCTTGTAGTTGTGGATTACTGTAGTTTATTTCCAAGGCGTTATGCCATTTACTCTTTTAAGCTATGTATGGCCTCCAGCATGAGAATGCTACCCCAATCCCGCATCCTTGAACAGTCAGAACAGTCAAAATTAAGCACTGGTCATCTATGTCTACAGTCAAAATCAAGCACTGGTCAATACTAGCATAGGTTTACTGCACCTAGGGTTCTTAGAAAGCAGTCTGAAAATTAACAGCAGAGTATACTCTGGGAAGTTCATGGAAGAGCATTCTCCAGGATCCACCACAGACCACCACGTAATCAGGCACTCTGGGTATGGAGCCCAGCAATTGTGCCCTTGACCTAACCAACAATATCTATGCTTTTGCTACAATAGTCAGGTTTGCTCTTCTGAAGAAGCTGAACTTCAGTTGGTCAGACAGTGAGAACAAGGTAATAAAATTCCAATCCAAATCTCATTTGTTTATCAACTAATGTCAGTACTGTTTGTTATTAAACTACACCCAACAGCTTCAACATACTCCAGTAGTCTTAACAAGAGGGAAGTTAGTGAAATGGAGCGAGGCAAGTTACTGACAAACACTAACAGAAACTGCAAGGATCAGTGGTCTAAAGAAAGGCATGGAGGAATGTAACCTAATTAGACCATTGCAGCTGGTACCTAGGCAGGGCTGAAGGTCACTGATAAGGGAAGGAAAATGGCATGGAGATTAACAAGGGCTCCAACTGCCAACATCAGGTGACAATCCCATCATGCATCAGCACTGTTCATCCACAGTGGTGCACGTGATACCAGGGGACAGAACCACTTCTATACTGAGGGGTTGCATGGTGGTGGGGATCTTTGGCCTTGAAGGAACAGATGATAGAAGTAACAGCAAGTGCATACCATTACTGAGTTCTTGTTTTAGCTTGGCTTTTAATGGCTTTTCCTCACTGGCCCCATTAATTTTGAAAGAAATCCCCAATGCAAATTAGAGAAGACATGGAAAAATATTTTGACCAGGTGAGAGAGCTTAAAAAGTTGCTAGTGGTATGTGTGGTTTCCAGTTCTGTGGCCTTCCTACCACACCAGTGACTTTTCCTGGTAGGCCAGGCAGCTATGTAGCATGAGGGTTAGAGGAAAGCTACAGCACCCTTGTAATTAAGCCACTGGAGTTGGCTTAATCTTAAGGTATATAAGAGCTCTAGGTCCCTTCCTGAACCCCAAACAGCCATCAGGAGCTCCCAATAACACTTCAAGTCTGGTTCTCCTTGGCTAGACCTTATGTGTAAATATAGCCATAAATGTTCTTTTTTCTTAGTTATTGTCATATAACCAGTACTTCTGATCATAATTCATGTTCATAAACATGCTAATGGCTATTGACTATCTTACTATCTTTTGCCCTTCTACCCAATGCCCTGGAAGTTAGGAAAATCTGTATGTACTCAGCTGGATTGATTTTTCTTTAATGTCATATCAGACTAGAGCAAAGTATGCCTAGGATTCAGTCATGTTTGAGATCACAGACTCTGAAGCTAGTCCACTACCCAGTTTCATCATGGGTAAACATGTAAGTTACTTACCATCGCTATGCCTGAGTTTCTCAGGCCCTAAATTATGATTGGCATGAGATCACCATGAGGATCAAATGGGATAGCAGGTAAATAAAGTACAGTGCCTAAAGCATAGTAAAAGCTATAGAACGCTCATTTCAAAAATATAGTTAGCTTTTCAAATGTCCTCTAGATGTCTGGCATGAACAGAGTATTAAGCCATGAGGACTGAAGAAAGAGATTTGGTAAAAATTTAAGTAAATCTATTCAACTGCTTATAACTGAGACTGATCTGATACTGACTGTACCATGCTTTGACTGCAGTAAATTATCTAGAATATCAGATTGCTGGAATATCTGGAGAATAAAAATCCGCTCACAGCTTTTGTTACTCTCCCAATCATTCTACCTTTTGCATATTTCGATGTGTTATTTGTCCAAGATGTACTTAACTGCTCATTATTAATATCCAAGCTTATGCCCACAAATACTGTTTCCATAGCCACCATTATATCACAAGTATTCCTGATCGTAACCCATATTTGAAACATGTTAAAGCTGTTAAATAGTTTGCCTTCATCTTTTACTTAACTAAGAAATCCAGCTTAACTATTAATCCATACTACCAGGTAAGATTCAACTGAAAAGAACAATAACTCTGTCCCAAAGGAGCAGCAAGAAAGCGGAGTGCCGCGAGAGATACCTACTGTTTTCAGATGAGGTAAAGGCAAAAGCACCGAGCATATTTGGTTTTGAATAATGTATTACTAATGACTGAAACTAAAGGAAAATCAAATCAATCTCCCATCTATAACACCAGTAAGACACTCAGCACAGGGAGTGCTTGGCATGGATGCTACTTCTGCCTTTTCTTGGTGGACTGCGCTTGTCAGAGCTGAAAGAGAGACGATATTATATCATCTTCACATATGAGTGATATATAAATAAACCAATCTTAATTGTAAAAGCGATACATATGAGGATGCAAAAAAAATAAAGATGTCATAGAGACATACTGAAGAAGCTGCTGAGCAAAAACTGCCCTCACATTAGCTAAAGTCAGGAAGGCGGGAGCCACCAACCATGATCATAAATCAAACATCTACTCTTCTCACGACTCTGCAAATGCTCATTCTCAGAATTCCTCAAATTCAAAGACTCCTGCCTCTCTCTTCCTTTGCTTCACAGAGGAAAAGTAAGGTGAAAGCAACAAATGACATCAAACTCACACAGCAAGTTGAGAAATGAATATGGATTCAGATCTAGACCTACAAATTGAAAGCTAGAATCATTCCCAGAGGTCTCCATCACTACCCCTCAAAGAAAGTGGACAGTCATACCACACATAAAGCTACATGCTATGACCCGAGAGGTAAGAGATGTCCCCAACAAGCTTGTGTCCTCAGTGGGTGGCACTATTTGAGATCTGTAGAGTCTGTAGGAGGTAGGATTTGCTGTGGGAGGTTACATCACTTGGATGGGTCTTTGAGGAGTGTAACTCTCCCTGGCTCCAGATGAAATCTCGCCTTCCTGAACTGTCTCTGACACCCACTGATCACATTCCTCCTGCCACAGATGATGTCACTGCTGTTCCATCATTCCTTCCTCATTATGACTGACAGATTCTTCTAAAACTGTGAGCAAAAATAATGCCTTCCTTGCAAAGGCTGTTTCTGTAAGATATTTTGTTCTCATCAATACAAAAATAAATAATACTCTAAAGGATAATTCCCCCAGGCTTAGTGCTTTCTTCCTTAGAACAATATCAATGGTTAACCCAGCTACATGCCCAAAAACTCAGTCTTGAAAATTAATACACTAAAAACAGGCCTAAGGCTAGGCACAGTGGCACATGCCTTTAATCTCACCACTCTGGAGGCAGCGACAAACAGATTTCTTGGCTTGCCTGACCTACACTGGAGTTCCAAGCCAACAGTGAGACCAGGCTTTAAGAAAACAAACAACAACAATAAAAGCTAGTTCAGCATTGCGTCTGTAAAATCAATGTGGTTATTTGGATTTTTCTCCACTATGCTTCATTTTCTATAGAAAGCAAGAATAGGGATCAAAACAGAACATTAGAAAGCTGACAACATAGCTTCTCTATAATATGAGAGTAAGGTGGGCAGAAAGAGAGGAAGAGAAGGAGAAGGAAGAAAAAAGGAAGAGGAAGAAGGAGGAAGTAAGGAAGGAAAGAAGAGAAAGGGGGTGGGATAGAGGAGAAAGCATGGAAAAAGTCATGAAAGTTGGTTCAGAACATTGAGATTTAAAAGAATTTTCCCCCAAGCATCATTTATAGGATAAGTAGAGGAAACAGAACTTGAGCGCAGGACTTTTTTCTTTCACTAGAACATAGCACATTTGTTCTTCACCCCCATGTACCAAAGTCAATATAAACCTTCAGCGTCCAACCAGTACGGATGGGCCAGTTTTCAAAGCTCGAACTCGGGATGTCTGACATGTCCGTCTGTTCGCAAAAGCACTGTGCACTGATTGAGTCAATCACCCACCACCTGACACTGAGAGGCATCAGCACTAAGTGCTGATGCTCCTAGAGTTGCCCTGTCTGCCTCCCCTCCTCTGGGGTTATCCAGAGCACTCATTTGTTTGCATCAGTGCTTGGCTTTTATATGCTGATGGGGATGCAAAGCCTGTAGGTGACCCCCACCCATCCATCCACCCACATCATCTTATTCCGAATGTACAGGCTCACAAATAAAGCCTGACTTGCAGAGTCTTTCTCCTTGATACACAACAAATATTTCTTCCTTTAATCCTAGAGAAAGATTAACACAGAACTGAACTAAATTCAGTTTCAAGTGTCCTAGAAATGGTGAAAATATTTTGGAATGCAGGAAGAGCCTTTGCAAAAATTTTTTTTTTATTTTCCATATTGTCCTTCTCAATTAGAGCAATCATATAAAAAATGTTTTGTAATTATTTACTTATGCAGTTTAGTATGTGAATGAAACTAAGAAAAACAAGCAAATAAAAACTTTTAATGTATTTGAGGTCAGAAACATGGCTACATTTTCCAGTATCCAAATAGTTGGAAGGAGATTTTCTCAGTTTGCCTTGTACTGAGGTCTGTTTAGTCAGTTTGAACATGGTGAGCATTTGAGGCCCTGATACCAACCTGACTGCTGCTCGTGGATGATAATATAGTCACAGGGGAGACCCCAGGGCTGCCTCTTCTTGCCTACTTACTAAAGAAAACTCATTTGCATTTGGTGATCCAGTGAATAGCCTGTGAAAGCTTCTGGGTTCTTTTTCCTGCTCTCCATACCATTGGGCTGTTTCTCTGACTAACAGAGAACAAACAGAATGGAAAATCAGCTCATTAACTCATGTCTGTAGCACAAGCCATAGGAATGTTAAGACAGGAACATCTTGAGTTTGAGGCCAGCCTAAGGGACAAAGAGCAGCTTTGTGTAAAGTCACTCTTGATGAAATGTGCTCTTGGAGTCCCCAGTGGTGGTAAACATGCAGGCAGGTTAAGTGCTGGTGGAAAGGGAAAAGATCTGTGTGAGAACAACAGTGGCTTTGAGATTTCAACCAAGGTACCAGCAATTTTATCACAGTGGTGAAGCAGCTTAACTTCTCTGAGTGAGAATCCCACTTTTTCAGGAAGAAGAAGGGGGCTGTAAGAGATGAGAAAACATCAAGGAGAGATGAGAAAACTCAAATGAATTGATAGGCATAGGTCCTCGAAAACCTATTCCATGACCTCCTGCAAGCAAAGAATGCTAATGAGTGACAAGTCTCTCAGATTCAGTTTCATTTATTTTACATATTTATTTTCTCTATCGAGCCTGTAGCAGAGGAATCAAATCTTTCCTTGATGGTCTTTAACACTAAAAGAATGATTTAAAAAAGAAACGAAGAAGAAGCCCTATAGTATTTCTGATTTAACACACAGTTAGTTACATGCTCTGGTGTCATAAGAGCCACCATGCATCTTACCTGTCACACACCTAATTTCCTAAACATTTCATTAATACCTGAGTGCCCTATACACCGGGTGCCCTGTGGCTCTAATTTGAGAAACGCTATTGATGAACAGAATTTATCCAGTTGCACATTGCTTCAAACCCATTCAATGCATACTTAACCTGATGTATCTCTACCTCCTACCAACCCATAAAACGGTGCATAATTACCTCACAACAAAATCTTGGCGTCAATAGTAACTCAGTAACAATGCAGTTATCAGAAAAGTTCCTGTTGGAAATGTAACAGGCTGTGACTCAGTGTTGGCACATACTTAATTAAAGTGAGGCCGTAGGTTCTATATAAACACATGGAGTTTGTTAAGTAAATAAGTAAATCAAGTAGAGTGTGCACAAAAGTAACCACTTGGCTAAAGTAAAGCCTTTGTGAATGTCAATGCAGATTGCTTGCTAAGTATCTGGTAGTTTGCTTGCTTCTACCTCTGCAAAGACAAATTGTATTTCATTATTCTGATATTGTGGTATGGAGGTGGGAATGAGTAGGAGGAGCCTTGGTTTATAGGGAAACAGCCTAATTTTCTGATACTCCATTTTTTCTATGAGATGAAGACAAAACATGTAATCATGGAGTTTTAAAGAAGATAGTATACAAAGACCTCTGTGAAACCACAAAATACCTCATGGTGTTATTTATAGTTGTTAATGTGCAGAACATTCAGAAACTGTCAGAAACAAATCTCATAGATCACTCTTGGTCACTTAGTGGGTGAAAAATGTCGATTTAAGGACAGAGAGATGCCTCAGAGGGTATAGGTACTTGCCACCAAGCCTGACAGGTTATCCTCTGACCTACAAACATACTGTAGCATACATGTGAATGCTCAAAACAAATAAATACACACATAATAATACCAATCTAATAATGTCAGTACTTCACAAACTTGAAAGAACAAAATGGCAAAGCTAAGAAAGTGGCCACCCCTGGACTCTTTGCTGAGGATAACAAGTCTGCTAATAACCACTTAAGTCAGACAATCCATTCCCAGCGAGGCAGCTGGTCAGCTGGAGCTGCTTTCAGAGGAGATGTATAGTTGGTGTTCACATGTTCTCCCACACAGTGATTTTTCTTTTGAATAAATCAAGGTAGAAACCAAAGAAAGGCCTTACTGCTGTAGAACATTCAGTCTTCTCTCGGGGTCTCTAATTACACTAGAATTCCATATTCTAGCCTCCTGGGTAACCTACAAGGACTTGGAGAGATGAATGGAACATGAGTGTTTCTAAAATAAACAACTCAGGGCCTGCATGTAGATCCTAGCTCCAGGTCTAGAGAATGGGAGTCAGGACACAAATCATCACCCTGCACTGAAGCGTATTCCTGGAGCAACATGATAATTCATCATGCATTTAAATCAGATGAGCCAAACCCTCTATAATGCTTAAAATTCTTGAGACCCAGAAGGGCAAAGAGAGCTGTTCAAAGTTAACACCATTAGAACTGGGCAAGAAGCTAAGTGTCCTACATCCAGTGCCCATTCCACCACGTTCCATATTAGATCTGACTTCTCCACTACTGTGGTCTCTCTGGTTGTTAGTGTTTTTTAACTAGGATGCAATTAAAATTACTTTTCAGTTCTATTAAGTTAACGACTACAAAAAACATTTTCTTACTTCTCCAGAGAGCACGAGTAAGTCTTTTTAGAGAACACAAGTTGGTTTCTGGCTTTCTCTGCCCTGGAATCAAACTGATATTTCTCAGTGCCTTTGTAATATGATGAGTTTTTCTCTCCTAGGTACTAATCATACCAACACATGAAAATGTAGCTAAAAACTATTGTCTATTCAACTCAGCATGTAAAATCAACTCAGCATGTAAAACTAGTGTACCTACTATGGAAAGTAACACATTTTTCCTAAGGTGGACTCCAGAGTACCTGCTGAATAGAGGCTCAAATTGTGCCCTCAAGAAGGTTCATCAATACAGTAACAAAGACACTGGGTAGGAGAGCAACATGGTTAAGATCAAGGATTACATCGTAGTTTTTATTACTAAAGCAGCGTCTCAAGTAGACCAGACTGGCCTCATACTAACTATATTTTAGAGACCATCCTCCTAATTCTCTGGGTGCTGAAGTTATGGCTGTGACCTACTACATTTTGCTTAGTTTTCTTACAGATTTTCAGAACTAGGAACATCGCTCACAAAGTTGGTTCTCATTACATATTTATTTAAATAAAGATCATTCTATTGACAGTGTAAGAAATACAACATACAAAAGACAAACAGGCATTTCAGCTGCATAGAACACGCTATTTAAATAGCTGTTAAACACAGAGGTCAGGAAAGACAGTGCAGAACACTGAACGAAAAGACAGTTCCGAGAGCTGAACAAAAATGCGATACAATGGAAGTGACCTGTGCTCTGCTAAGATGCATGCCAGCTTAAACAGTGGTTAACCATGAGCCAACCATGGGTTAACAGTGGTATCTTAATGGGAGTTCTCAATGAGCATAGAGAACACATGTTTAAAGATGATTAGGAGCTGAAAGTAAATGCATAACGTAAGAACGGGAGGAGTTCTTAAAAGCAAGTCTGTTTGGAGTTCTTAAAAGCAAGTCTGTTTGGAGTTCTTGAAAGCAAGTCTGTTTGGACTTCAAACAAGGCAGAGAGCTTCCTTTCCACTCTTTCCCCGAAACAACCCAGGTCTGGGACATGAACACACAGCTAAAACCTCCACTAAGAGCAGATGATCTCTGCCAAAGCTTTCCCACCACAGTGTCTTGCGTACGGTCCCTTTCAGTTACAGTTGACTGCCTACGATTTAGACAAGTGGTTCTGAGACTTTAACATGCATGCAAATGACCATGCAATTTTTCAGGAACACGGGTGTGAAGTAATAAATCTGGAGAGAGCCTGAGATTTGGCAAGCATCTTATAAAATCTCTGAGGTCATGCTCATGTTCCTGAAATATAGACCAACACAAGTGAGGTCTAGGATCAATGGTTATTGACTGGCTAGTAGCATCAATTGGAAGATGTGAGGGTTTGGATGAGAATGCCCCCCCCCATTGAGATATATATTTGAATGCTTGGTCCACAGCTGGTGGAACTATCTGGGAAGGATTAAGGGATGTGGTCTTGGAGGAGGTGTGTCACTAGGAATGTGGTGCTTTAAGGTTTCAAAAGCACATGCCATGCTCTCTGTGTCTCTGTCTGTCTGTCTGTCTCTGTCTGTCTCTTTCTCTGTCTCTGTCTCTCTCTCTCTCTTTCTCTCTCTCTCTCTCTCTCTCTCTCTCTCTCTCTCTCTCTCTCTCTCTCTCTCTCTCTCTCTCTCTCTGGAAAATGTAATCTATCTGCTCCTGCTCCTGCACCATTCCTGCCTGCCACCATGCTCCCTGCCCAGATAATCATGAACTCACACTCTGAAACCATAAGCATTCTCTTTTATAAGTTGTCTTAGCCTTGGTATCTTTTCACAAAAATAGAAAAGTAACTAAGACAGAGTAGGAATTTTGTTTTTGTTTTTGTTTTTTAAGAACTATACACAGATCTCTTCCTAAAACCAGGTAAACTCAAAGCTCAGAGGATACAGCCTAAACATCTCTATGTAGAAAAATCACTATAGGTGTTTATTTTTAATTGATAACATGCATGAAGTTGAGAATCTATGCAAAGCAAAGAATGATACAGTTAGGAGAGGGGGAAACAGAGAAGAGAAACGCAAGGTACCTTTAAATCATTGCTCCTCAAACGTTAGCCTGAATACAGATTACCTGGAGTTTTGTTGAAAATCAGTCTGTTTAGGGGGCTTGGGTAAAAATGAGCATCCTGTAGCTCTAAATGCATCTGCAAACCACAGCTTATCATCCAGTGCACAAATGAGGGGCTCTCAAATACATCGCACCCGAGACATTCAAAAAGTGTACACACTTTGTTCCTACCCAACATTCTAATTAAGTATCTTAGATATGATCCTTCGTGAGAATGTTTATGAAGCATGCCAAGTGATTCTAGAGTGCAGAAAACAGTCTCTCGTCCTTGTGATGTACAGGGCACAATTTCTGTCAAAGTTACTCCAAACACATCAAACTCCATCTTGGAGGCAAGGTAATTACCATGGTGCAGAGATCCTTGACACTGACTCAGAACTGAGCTGTTTTCCTCTTTATCTTCAATGGCAGGAAGTGATGTAAAGTAGTAAGAAAGCAAGCAGAACTCATCTTACTTGTGAGCATCGCAGTACTCACGGAGCTGGCTGGCCGTGCTGCTTTTCAAACAGTAAAGGTAATGTGAAGGCAGCCTGACGCTGGTTACAGGACTCACATCTACACAGAGGCTACTAGAACGCTCTCTTACAGTCAACTGAATCATGTGATGATTCTTTAACTCTATCTAAAATTCATTCCAATAGAGGAAATAATATGTAATGTACTTATTATTTGAGAATATCTTCCTATGATTACATTTGAATATATTGGGGGCAGAGCATAAAAATGAAATATGTTCCAATTAGAGTGGAATGCAGACACAAATGCCCCTTAACATACTCCTCCCCCCCCCCCGCCCTCTGGAATAAAAATTTAGAGTTGGCTGCAATTCTTACCATGCCATTTGCATTGACTTAGAAACTAAAAGTATTCGTGTCAGCATGGTTGCTAATTGGACAACTCAGCTTTGTAAAGTCAAGAAATTAAAATTCATCAAGACTTTCACTTGCTCCTTTCTTAGAAGTAAATTATGAGTCCTCTGAAAAATGGCCACAATATAGGCTTATAGCGAGTTCTCATTGCCTTTATATCGGAATTGTGATCCTTACTGTCTGACTTAACATAGAACTTTTGGCCCAGTTCCTCTCAGGTCTATTTCTGAAATTCCGTCTCCCTTCTGAACTCTCCAGACTGGCAGAATGGTTGGAACTCCATGTTATTATTAGGACTTATAAACCACCTGGAACTCTGAAAAGCAGACAGCATTCTTTATAGGCAATAAAAGAAAATACAAAATATTGCTCAGAGATATATCCTCATTTTATGATAGACCAATAATTGCTGTATAAATTCAAGGCAAATGTTACCAAGAACCACTGCCAAATAACCAGATTTAATGGCCAAATACCAGGTGTCGTCTAAGCAGAAAAACAGTTTTTCATAGTAAAATGATACTCTCTGTTGTTAACCTCATGTCCAAGAAATGTTTAACTAAAACATTAAATTAATTTATGATTTGAGAAAGATTGCATTTTCATTTTAAAGTGGATTCTGTAATACATTATGTATATTAAGAGACGTGGATTTTCTCTATATGTACATTATTGTCAGATGAAGTGGCCACCAAAATAATTTGCTCAATCTGAAAACTAACAACTATTCTTTCGGCACATCATTTGAGATCTTCCTTCGGTGCCAATGCTTACCTAGGTACAATTATAATAAACCTACTAATTAAATACTCAAAATAACCTTACTGAGCAGACGGCTGCTATCATCAACACTCTAGTTTTATTAATCATACCAGAAATAGGTAGCTCACCAACTCTCCCTGAGCCTTAAGTACATCGCCACAGTGACTGACATTCTGGTTAAAAATAAAACCTTGCTTCAAATATAGCTTCTTCCAGTTCTGGATAATGAATATAGTTTCATAAAAGTTGACATCATTTCTCTGATTTTACCAAAATTAAATGCATTCTATATTCCTCCTGGGTGTCTGGCCACACCGTCACTCAGGGTACTCACAACCTAGTGGGCATTTTAAGGAAGGGAAGAGACCTGTTCTTGTGGGATTAAGTCCAAATGACATCCAAACTTACAATTCTAATGGTTGCTTTGTTTATATGCGTTAGGTATGCCAACCAGAAGTTCATTCCCACAGTTCATGTAGCAGTTGGTGGGTGTAAATTTTTCAGATTTGCTTATGAGGAGAATTTAAATATGTATTATATCCAAAACTAGTGAATGCAACACACTCAGAGAACCAAGCAATACTTCTGTACCCTGATCTTCTTAGAGGTCAGTTCCTGTGCACGCTGTTTCAAAGAGATCCTATTTTTTTTTGTCTAATACCCATTCAAAATGCAGTCGGATGCCATACACACCCAGAAACACCATGTTTGTAGGGTGGGGTGGAGAAATTCAAACATTTTTAGCAATGCATTATTGGATATGAGCTATAAATATGCCTGTCAGCATATCCTAAAGCCAACAAAATATATGTATTTCAGTCCATCGTTACAGGAAAGAAATCGCTTTACCAACACATCTTTCCTGCCCCTCCATTTTGGGAGGGAGTCTTCACCACCCCCCTAAAAAAAAAAAAAACTCATCCTACTTCACTACGCAACTGATGGGAGTATTAAACACTGGCTTGCACGCTGTGGGAGTTAGTGGTCTTCTTGCCACATTCCTGCTGCTGCAACGGACATAGCATCTCCTCCTCCTATCGACCTAGTGTGATGCTCCTCCCGCTCCGGAGCACTGCAGTCCCCTAGCCGAGGGCTGCCCTGGCCACACGCACATGCAGTGAGAAGTGCCCCGGTGGGGACAGCCACATACCTTTGCTCTCCATTTCGGTCCCTTTAGAGTGCTGGGAAGTTCAATGGAAGTTGGCAGGAAGATGTGGGCCCGCTTCAGATCCCCAAATCTGGAAAGCCAATCTGATGCTTTCGCCTGTACTTCCTTCTTTCCCTTCAGGCTTCCTGAAAGATGGGATTTCTTAAACCTTGAAGCTGCGATCAGCCACCAAAGGACACTTAGCAGCAGCGGCAGCAGCAGATTTGCCTCTACAGGGGTTAGGTTGCGATGCATATCTGATACTGAAAAGCATGCACAGGCCCGCTCAGAATTGGTTTTTTGGTTTTTGGTTTTTTGTTTTTTACCTGAGTCTGGAAGCTGCAAGCAGGAGCTGTCCTCGGAGCGTGGTGCTGCAGGTGTAGTGACAGATCATCCCACTTTGCTCTGGATGTACAGCAGATTTGCATGGGCGCTGGCACGCATGCGCAGGGCGTCCCCCTCCCTTTTTCACCGCCTCCTGCTCCCCCGCCTTCCCTGGCTTCTCTCCCCAATACGGTCCTCCGTATCCCAGCCCGAAAGCGGTAGCATTCGGTCACAGGAAAGCGCTGCTAAAAATAAACGCTGGACCGGATTTTCCCCTGCAAACTAGAAAATGGATTGGACTGGAACGGCGCATCAGTCCCATCCGATTTTCCAGGATTGCTTACTGAAGCCCTCCAAGAGGCCAGGGTGTCTGAGCTGAGCGTGCTGCCTTCCCCTAGGCAGAGGGATTTACGAATCCTGCTTAGTGGACAGGATGTGCGCTCCTCGTGGTTGCCGCAGTAACTTCCCAGGTGTCTCTCCCCCCACCCCCCTTCTCTCCCTACAGACTTCCCAGGTCGACCCTCTCCATCCCTGTGCTTGTTTGTTGTGCTTTTCGGGTGGAGTGGCAGGAGTCAGGGGCTGTGGTACCTTAGCGCCCTCCCTTTTCTGTATATGCAGACTGGGTGTCCCCTTTGGCGTCCAACCCCAGCACTGTTCAGTACAGGCTCCACGGTTTCTGAAGTTCTTCAAACAAAGCGCCCGGCCTGGAGTGTTCAGAGGCACTGTTTGCCTTATTTCCAACATCTACGAAGAAGGAAAGTCCCTAAAGGTGGGAAGGCGCCTTATAGATATAACTATGTATTTCGAAATGGAGAAATGTGGTTCCGCCCTCTTTTAAAAAAAATTTAAGTGGCAAGGCAAGCATTTTTGTTTCAGGCTGTAGAGAAGGCTCAAAAAGACAAAACACCATGGAATGCTATCCTCAAGCCCATGCCGTATTTTGCTCATACACAAAATGTTTAATTGGAAAAATGTTATATATTTACTAGTTTTTAATTGTCCAGATTTCCCTAAGAAGATATTTTCTTCTCAAAACAGTAATATTTTTCTCAGGCATAAAAACCGAACACCGAAAACTCAGATACCTGGAAAAGCTAAGGAAAGAGATAGAGGGATCACTCCCACACACCAAGGAAGGGGAGACTCTTTCCACAGTAGATTTCCACCCCAACTTCCAAAACACGGAAATGAAATAAAATGCACTAGCGACAAGGAACACTGGACTGGTTATAATTTAACCTTCTAGTGATTCAAAAGGGGTGCTGGGGTTTGTTTGCCGCTGCTTTGTTTGATGACTACCGATTTTTATTATCACGTGACTCAACAAGACAGGGACTCTCATCAGTAGAGATGTCCTACCAGTAACTTCCTGGGCTGTAACAAACCTTAAAGGATGGGATCACAGAGCCTATAAACTATCTGCAGCTGATCTGCAGATTCTGAAGACGTGTCCAGCTAAGCCTTCCTCTGTTCTTTGCACTTGTTTTTATGCCCACACACACACACACAAAAATAGATAAATAAAAATAAAAATAAAAATAATGCTGTTTGGGGGATTTCCTTAGGGAAATTTGAGCAACTGAAAATTAGCAAATACTTTACATTTTTTTCCAATTACAAATTGGAGAATTTCAAAACGTAGGCATCGTTTCAACATTTTATGGGTGTAGGAAGTACTGTGACAGTAGCCTCATCCCATAAGAGCATGTTATACAGAGATAGATATCTCATGATGTATTTATTCCTTAAAGACATTTAGAGGTATTCTTTTTTATCAATGCATCCTGGTTAGATACTTATTCACACTCCTCCTTCTCTCTGTCCCTCTTCCCCTCCCCCCATGTCTCTTCTCCCCCTGAAAATAGTACCCATCCACTTTCTTGTCTTTTTTTTTTTTAAATCTAGATTCCAGATATAAGATTTCCTCTGTCTTATTTTATCTAATATCAGCCTTGGTTCTAAACATACGCATGTACACGTATCACTGTGCAACCGTCAGAGCACAAAACACCGACAGACGCTACCCAAAGCTTCCTGATTCAGGTTTGGCACTCCTATGTTTTCAGTTGCAGTTCTTGCATTGTTTATATGAGTTTTAATTATAGTAAACATAGACTTTTAATATTTGCCTATGATCATCTGTCAGTGTGCAAACATCAGATAAGTACATCTTCAGTTTGTACTATATGTTTTAATTAGTTCTAGAGATTGAATCTAGGCATCGATACTTGGGAGGTAAACATGCTACTCCTGAGCTATAGCCCCAGCCCCAGAGTGTTTAATTTTTTAAAAAATTAATATTTATGTTGATGAGTTGCATTTCACCTAAAAAATTAATTACATGAATTTTGTCTTGGGATAAAGGCAAAATCTCTAACAATGTCTGAACATACTTCTGTCATCTTGCATTAGGGATTTATACAAAGCAGCATCCTCAGGATCAGAAGATTGATTGACTCCAAAACTGTTGCAGATGCTCTGCATCCTCTGTCATTGATTCCTCAGCCAAGATTTAATTCTTTGTGTAAAAATAATAGGTCTAGCCATCACAGTGAGAATAGTATTCTTTGTCATTAAATAAATGAAAATAATTATTTTTAAACAAATTTCTTGATAGCTACCAAAACATGGGATTTGTATGCCTATCTTATTTGTATACCTGTCTTCATATAAAAAAAAATTGGGGGGGGGGGGCAAAAGAATTTGTATGTCAAAATTTTTAAGAATCCCTGACATAAGTCACATGCTCTTACCCATCCATCTTCTGATGGGCAGCAAGGCTCTTTCTGTAGCTTGATGGTTGTGAGCAATGCAGCAATAAACATGGTGGCGCAGATGTCTCTATGGCAGTGGCTCCCAACCTTCCTCATGCTGCGACCCCTTAATACAGTGCTTCATGTTGTGGGAACCCCCAACCATAAAGTTATTTCTGTTGCTACATCATAACTGTGAATTTCTACTGCTATGAATCCTAATGCAAATAACTGTATTTTCCAATGGTCTTAGGCAACCCTATGAAAGAGTCATTTGACCCAGAAGGATTATTTGACCCAAAAGGGTCATGACCCACAGATTGAGAGCTGATGCTCTTTATTTAGAATAATATTCTCCTGGGAGTATATGCAGAAATAGTTTGCCTAGATCATGTGGTAGTTCCATTTTTTACTCGTTTGGATATTGATCTCTATAGTGATTGGGTGAGTTCACATTCTCCCCAGTAGTGCCATATTTAGTGCTCTTAATGTTTATTATTTTGCAATAATAAACTGGGTGTTACTCAAATGGGTAGACTGGGTATGAGCTTCATTGTGAAACAAAACTAACCTTCAAGGTCCTGCCTTTAGGGCAGAGGCAACCCATCTCCAGGGACCACATTCATGCATCTCCCCATCTATAATGAACAAAATCAAGAGAGAGAGACAGAGAGAGAGAGAGAGAGAGAGAGAGAGAGAGAGAGAGAGAGCAGCCTTCTATTTTGTAAGCTCTCATTACTTTTATTAGCTAGTCTAAACACTAAGGTTCCCTATTAAACCTAAATAAATAAAACATAATGCAAAATCTGTGATCTAACATTAAGAAAACAGAAAATGTGGTATATTTACACAATGGAATACAACTCAGCAATTAAAAACAATGAATTCATGAAGTTCTTAGGCAAATGGTTGGAACTGGAAAATATCATCCTAAGTGAGGTAACCCAATCACAAAAGAACACATATGGAATGCACTCACTGATAAGTGGATATTAGCCCAGAAGCTCTGAATACCCAAGACAAAATTCGCATATCAAATGATTCCCAAGAAGAAGGAAGGAGAGGTCCCTGGTCTTGGAAAGGCTTGATCCAGCATTGTAGAGAATTACCAGGACAGAGAAGAAGGAGGGTGTTGATTGGGGAAATGGGGGGGGGGGGGGGCGAATGAGGGTTTATGGGACTTATGGGGAGGAGGGAACTGGGAAAGGGAAAATCATGTATACAAAGAATGTAAACAAAGAATATAGAAAACAAAATAAAAATAAAATTAAATTTAAAAAGGAGCTTCCTATTCTTCTCCAGGCTTAAGTTCTAAACATAATTGCCATGATCCTAAGCAAATCTTTAGAGGCCACTTTGTGTTACACAGTCATTGTTGGAATGCTTTCACCTCACCATAGCAACAAATCAAATACATACATATACATATATGCATTGTAGATTTTTCTGAAAACCTCGCTAAGATTTTACCCTATTCCTACAGCCTCGCTGATCCTCTCAGTATTAACATACTCTACTGAGAACAGCGAGTATTCTTTATCCTCTCTTGTTTTTTCTCGAGCATAATAATTATTTATGCATAAATCCTTTTTCTATTCCTTATTCTTACTAACCTTATTCTTGAATGGGCTCCTGAATCATCTTTGAAGCCAAAGGAGTTTCTTGACCCTAAGAACTCACTGGATTAATTAATGTTATTTGATACATAGGTCCTTGTGTGCTTTATTTTATGACATTGACTAAAACATGGTGGTTACAGATAATGATAATATTGAGCTAGTACTAAGGACCTACTATGTGCTGTGTACTTTAATATAGTCTGTAAATGCTTTGGTTAATGTTATCTTCACAAAACTCTCTGAAGTTAGTACTATGATTATTATATCTATCTTGAAGATGGGTAACCTGAGACACAGAGAATATAAGGCATGAATAAAGCATGACCTCTACCCTACAGAAACATGGCAATTGTGAAAGATGATAGAAACACAAATGATATTTAAAAGATATGGCAAGGTATAAAACAGGCTGTTACCAGGAACCCAGACTTAGCAAGCCAGGAGACCTAAGGTGTTAAGTAAGTTTCCTGGTGGAGACACACCATGCTAGTTAGTTTCTGAGGATCTAGCATCACAAAGCTAGGCTTGGGGCAGGGAAAACTGGGTTCACGTGAGATACCAAAAGTACTCTTGAATGTAAGAAGTTATTGTTTGCACATTTGTTCTGCAAGATGTGAATCACAATGAAAAAAGGGACATAGAAAGAGGCAGAGGGTAAAATAAATATGAATTTGTTCAACTACCAGTAATTCAACTAGATTTCACTTGTTGTGATATAGTAATGTGTTATTAGATTAGGTTAAAAATGCAAGGTTCAAAACCCTCAAGTCCACACCTCTCTTCTGGTAATATATATGAGAACATATTTTTAAAGAAAGAAATGCTTCCTGAAAGTGTTAATCTGAGGTCCTTTGATCTAGTTATGATGAACTTATAGATGAAGAACTGAAACATGAAAATGGACAGTAGCCTAGTCTTAGCTATTTCAAATGCCAAGACCTAAATTGTATTAGCACCACTGTTCTCAGAATGGCCTGACATCCTGGCATTCTCATTGTCCAAAATGTCCATTTTTATACCCATTTTCACAGTACAACTTTAAATTATTAATTTATTTACTTGATGGTTAGGTAGTTAGTTAGTTGGTTAATAAGTTGTTTGGTTAGCTATTAGAATAGTTGGTTAGTTCATTGGTTAATTGGTTGATGGTTGGTTAGTTGTTTGGTTAGATAATTGGCTCTTTGGTTAGTTAGCCAATTAGTTGGTTAGTTAGTCGGTTAGTTAGTTAGTTAGTTAGTTAGTTAGTTAGTTAGTTAGTT
Source organism: Apodemus sylvaticus (assembly GCF_947179515.1). NCBI lineage: Eukaryota > Metazoa > Chordata > Mammalia > Rodentia > Muridae > Apodemus > Apodemus sylvaticus. Next base: position 71,794,386 of record NC_067486.1, on the reverse strand, counting down.
AGTTAGTGTGTATTAGAAATTGACCTCAGGGCCTCCTACATGTTGGGCTAAGTTGCGCAGTCAGGTCTTGAAGCTGTAATCTTTCTCCCTGAGCCTGTAACATTACTGTGATTACAATGTTATTAGCTTTGTTTCCTGCTCAGGGTACACAAAAATAATACCCATGTTTGAAGTTCATTAACAGTAATATATTACCTCTAATTAATTTAAACTGTCATGCTAGTGTCAAATCAATTCCCAGCCACATCCATTTTTTATATATGCCCATTCAACTCTTCTGGAAGAGCTTAGTATGGATGGAAAGGATTAACAGCCTGGTCTTTGGGCTCAATCATTTCCTTACTTTTCATCTTCTATAATTGGATAATGCATTATAAACAACAGCTGGCCATCTGTAACTGAAGTATATTCTCCTCTATAGATGACTACTCACCATAAGGTATAAGAAGTATTCAATTCATTGTCTCCATTAAGTTTGATTTTATACATCACCGGCTTATAAGTTTCCTGAGATCAAAGAACATGGCCATTTGGCTCACTACTACATCTCCGGCTTCCAGAAGAGTGCGTTATACATGAGGTATGTTAGTTAGCTTTTTGCATGATACCTTCCAGAAATAATCTGACAGAGAAATGACTTATTTTAGCTCATTATTCCAGGGGTTTCGACTGATGGTTGCTCAGCCCTGTGAGCTTGGGCAGAAATTCATGGCAGGGAAAACTTGTGTTGAAGTAGTTCACATGTTCATGGTAGACGGGATGCACAGAGAGGGAAACTGGAAGAAGCAAGCAAAATTATATCTCGAAAAACCCTCTCCTAGTGATCCGCTTCCTCTATCTGGACTCTACTTGTTAATGTTTCCAGAATGTTGTAAAATAGCATAACTAGCGAAGGACGAATGTTTTAATACATGAGCCTGTGAGGGATCTTTCATATTCAAACAATAATATTGTCTTACTTAATGCCTCATGATTAAATTAATGAGTTTAATGAGATAATGCTTTCTAACGGCTATAAAGCCAATTTACTTGACAAATGGGAACCATCAATAACTAATCCTAATGACATAATCTAGGTCTTTAGTGACATGCCAGAGGCAGCAAGTGCACCATGAGGCAGAAGGACTGCTAGCTAATGTGCTCAGTGCTTACTCCAAGGAAAAGACCATAGATAATAAGACATAGGTCCATGTGTCTCTGAAACTGAATTCACATGTTCATTTTAAGCAGTCAGTGCACTCATAGACAGCCTAAGGCTAGGAGAAATTAGTCACAGCAGAGAAAAGAATAAGATAGATGAAAAAGGGTCAAAGGTCAAAATGATGTATCGGTGGGGGAGGGGCACCGTGTGTGTGTGTGTGTGTGTGTGTGTGTGTGTGTGTGTGTGTGTCTGTGTCTGTGTGTATGTCTGTGTGTGTATGTGTGTCTGTCTCTGTGTGTATGTCTATGTGTGTCTGTGTGTATGTCTATGTGTGTCTGTGTGTATGTCTATGTGTGTCTGTGTGTATGTGTCTCTCTCTCACACACACACAGAGAGAGAAGAGAGAGAAAGAGAGAGAGAGAGAGAGAGAGAGAGAGAGAGAGAGAGAGAGAGAGAGAATTCTGTGGACAGTGGGGATGACCTTTCAGAAAGGAAAAATAGTTTGATTATTCAGTATTTGCAAGGTTCCTACTTTCTTTCTTGGATGAAAATGAACGAGCGCTGTCCCTCAGAAAACGCTGAATGGTCGTTTCTGTAGAAATGGCTCAGGTTATAAGTAAAGGATAGTCTGTACAAGGTTGGCCAGGGCAGGAAAGCAAGTGTGTCATCCAGCCAGGTTTTACCTGTCTACATGGTTTAGCGGTGATTTCTCTGGAGACTGGTAAAGGTCTGAAGAGACTTATAAAACACTGCAGCAGGGTAATGATGCATGGGTAAGGCATCTGGAAACCAACTGACAAACATTTCTGACATTTCTTGTTAAGGACTATGTCCACTTGATAATATGAGAGAATTATACACAAGCCATCAACCAACAGTTTCAGGCTCCATCTGTTACCCTGGCATAATGCCCATTTAAAATGGGATCTGCCAATCTCATTAATGTTTAGGTCTCAAGTTTACATAGGTTGAAATAATCAATCTAAACATGATCCGGGAAAATTATATTTTCCAGTTTAGTGTCCCCATTCTACTGTGAGAATGAAAATTAAGCAGACAAAATAATATACAAAAGGCAATCTCTCAAATGTATTTGTAATTATTACAAAAACCAACTTCATTCTTAGTTTCTAGTGCTAATAAGAGAACAAAGGCATATCTGGATTAGCCTGAAGAATCCTATCAAATGTCTGGCTTCAAAAGAATGTAGATATTTGAGTGGAACTTGTTCTTCTTTCATTCAAAACTCAGGATAGAAACATGTTTACTACTTTTGTTTTATATATAATACACAATGAGTCTCAAAAAGCTAACAAACATAACAAATATCTGTCATTCATCCACTGAATAAATATTTATTAATAGCATACTTGTAGAACAATAGTAGATTGGTAGAATATATTATCAGTCTCTGGATTGATAGCGCTTAAATTGTAGTTCCCATGCTGGAAAACTTCCTATTAACAAACAGTGATGAGTGATGGAAAAAATGGGGTGAAAACACGTTTTCTCCGGTCAATGAAGCAGTTAGAACAAAGGAACACTTAGAAACAAGATGGGAAGTTTAGTTCACTGGCATCCTACTTCATTGCCTCTGTCGCCATAACGACATGTGTGTTTCTGTACATCCTCACATGGGAGGCTGTCTGTTTACACAACAATAACTGGTTTCAGAACTCAACTCCATCCACTTAGCAAACACAACCAGAAGTTCTAGTTAAGCGTTGGAAAGCAGTAACTACTAAGTATGTTGCCAACAACAAGCAATCTCTATGACGTCTTCTCCATGACGCCTTGCAGATATACACATGAGTGTTGTTCGTGTGGTGAACGATGACAAAGCTTTATCCATTCTTTTATTTCTTCTTTGGTGGGAATCCTCCTGGTTTTTATGTTCATGCTCAAGCCTCAATTCACACAGTGGCTGTGGCTACAAAGGCAAAGTAAAATGCTGAAATGGAACAATTAGCTTTGTTGCTGGTGCCAAAAAATAACCCAAAACTGCTATTAAAAGGGGAGGAAAAATTAGTGATTAATTTCAGGCAAGTGAAATTAAACAACAGCAGAAGCATACAAAAGCATAATGGATCTCAGAGCTGCATTAATGCAAAGACTTGGAAGCTCATGACCAATTGCATTATGATGGTACTGACATTCTACAACTGACCAAAAATAAAAAGACAATTATATTTTTATATTTACTATCTTTTATAAACATTTATATTTACTATCTTTTGTAAATATTTTATATTTATTATCTTTTTAAAGAACAGCTTCAAAAATGATTTCTAGCGCCCCCCCCCCTCTCTCTCTCATTCACTTAGTGAGATGAGCTTCTGTTGTGCTACCTGTCCAAAGACCCAGTTGGAGTTACAGATTGATCCAGACTGCTCCTTTGTACAGAAGTTTCTCTGATGTTTCGATCTCCAGGCCCTAAATCTTCATTCTGATGGTTCTAAGCCCTATTTACAACATCTAAAAATTATTTCAATTTTAAAACCCAAATGAAAACAGTTTTCCTTTGTGCAATAAACATGTTTCCTGCTTTCTGAAGAATCATAAGCAATAAACAATAAACAGCTATTACTAATGGTAGTTGGGAGGGTTAAGACTCTATTCCTACTTTTTCTTCTATAAGAAGAAGAAACTGGAACCAAAGTATTTTAAGGTGTCTTTTGTACTGTCATGATGGAGGCCTCCACTGAACCATAAAATCACTCCTTGGCAAACATTGAGGAATGCCACTTCCCTTGTGGCATCAATGTCAGAGTCAAGAAGGGCCCTAGATATCCTCCAGACCATTTCCCTCCCTTTACCTGAGATGCTTGCAGTTCAGATTGGTAATAACTTTTGTATCCGAGTTTGCAGGGGCACCACTCCAAACTCAGTATCCATAACTGTTAGCTTGTACTATGTCTTTATCACTTCATGTTCCCTGTATGGATGAAATACAAAGTAATTGGTCTGTTGTTGTAAACATTTCATCTCAATTAGGGTTTCTACCCCACCTTAGATATCCAGTTCCCTCTTAAGAGACACACAACTTTTATAGTTAAAATAAACCATTAATGCACTAGAGCTGGGCAGATAACTACCCTCTAAGCTTTTAGACTCCCATGAATAACCCCAAGTTATAACTTGCTGTGTTCCTTCTGGACAATTCTTAACTTCAGTTGCCAGCCCTCATCTCATGGCCATGTTTTCTTGATTCGCCTACCCCACGGTGTCTTCTCCTCTCTCCACCTTCCCTCCTTGTGGTGTCCTACCTGAGACCCGTGCCTGAGAACCGAACCTCCACCTATCTCTCTTCTGCCCAGCTATAGGCTGTCAGTATCTTCATTCAGCCAAGAATTTAAAAATAAGAAGCAAGGTCACATAACATCACTTTGTGTGTGTGATGACCCTCTCATCCCTGGGGTCAACCAGGCCTTGTGAGGCAGTATTTAACCTTGCAATACATAGCAAAAGAGCAAACCTCAACATTGATCAACAAATGAAGACAGACTGTTCCCCCTAGGCACCTTTAATGACATTCAACCTCTGAACTAAGAGATACAAACCCTGCCTTTCCCTGTAACACTCTCTTCTTTGAGTCTTTCACTGCTATCTTTTATTTTTACCTCCTAAGCCATGTCAGTGGGCCAAAGTGGCTGTGGTGACAAGGAAAAGACAGAGAGACGCTTTCATGGAGCCTCAGGTTTGCACAGACACTCTGGGATTCCCTCACATCCTTCCCCACAGCCACCTATGTAAGCCACCCTTACATATTTTTCTAAACCCAGGTAAAGCATTTCCTGGGAAACCCTCCTCAGTACTTTCTATTCATGTCTACCATACTTTTATGTATCTGCCCCTCAATGAAGGAAGTGCTATCAGTTGAAAACCTGTGGTCCCTCACATTCCCGTTGATATTAATCTTCAGTGTTGTGACATTTGCAAGTGGGGACTTTGAGGAGTGAGGAAGCCATCAGGGCAGAGCTCTTAGGAATGAGACAAGTGTTAGCATAAATGGGACCCTTGGGAGCCCCTTTGCTTCTTCATTCAAGTGAAATTCCATGAAGACATCTGTGCATAGTCCAGGATGGGGGGGGGGGGGTGTGGAGGAGGGGGGCTCAATAGACACCAACTCTACCAGCACCTAGGACTTCCCAGGTTCTAGGCCTGTGTGCAGTGCATTAATATTATTTATAAGCTATCCATTTTCTGTTCTAGGATAAATGTGATGTTCAGTCTTTCTACATATCATAGCGTCAACACAAAGTAGGCAGAGAATGAGCATATTCCAGATTCCCTCAGTGGGTCAGTGGGGACGTGCCTGAGTGAAGGAAGGTCTCTTTGATCGTGTACCTTAAAACTGTTTGATGTATCCATTTCTAACATGCTAGGGGCAGATGAGAAGGAACTGCAGCAGTAGATCTGCTGCTATGCTGGATATTTCCAAGGAGCCTCAGTGTTGCCCACTCCTCTTGTTCCTTTCTTACTGCACCTTCAAGTTGAAGAAATTGATCTTTGATGGTTTCTGGTTTTGACTGGAGCCTTTTCCCATCCTTCTCTTCCGTTCCTACGGGTCTCAGGACCCTGACTTTCTGAAATGCTCACTTCCCTACAGCCATCAGCAATATCTACACAGCCCTCACAGTCTCTCTGCTTCTCTCCATAGACCTCCAGAAACCAAACCATTTCCCAAGTGTTGGCAGAGAAAAAAAGAGCCATGTAAAAGTAAAGAAATTCACAAGTGATAGTCTGTTAATTTTTATGTTCAAATTCTGAGCTATATATATAGCTGAATATTCAGATTACCTAGTTTTTCTGTTTTGTCCAATTATCAGTTCCCTTTTATGTAGGAAACCTAACACACCTTATGGCTGGTTAGGGTTACTATAGTTGCAGTGAAACATGACAAAACAACTTGGGGAGGAATGGGCTTATTTTTACTCACACTTCCACATACGATTCATCACTGAAGGGAATCAGAGCAGGAACTCAAGCAAGGCAAGAATCTTGAGGCAGAAACTGATGCAGAGAACATGGATGTGTGCTGCTTGCTGGATTGCTCTTGAGGGCCCACTTAAACTGCTTTCTTACAGAACCCAAGACCACCAGTCCAGGGTCGGCACTATCAATAATGGACTGGGCTTTCCCACATAGATCGCTAAGTAAGAAACTGCCCTTCAGGCTTGCCTATAGCACAACCTTATAGAAGCATTTTCTCAGTCCAGAGGTGTCCTCCTCCCAGATGACTTTAGCTTTTATCAAGTTGGCATAAAACTAGACAGCATCCACCTCTAGTCTTTCTCTCCCATCCTGTAACACACTGATCCTCCTTTAAAGAAATGTTAGCTTAGATAGCTTATATAGTTTGCATAGCTAACTGTAGCAAGAACCCATAAGGTGTCCTCCTCGTTGAAGGAGAGGCACTTGGCCTTTCTAATAGAGATTGTGGGCGTTTCTCAGTTGAACAGAACTGTGTTTGAGAAGTGCATTGAGAAGGATGATGCATTCTGAGAGGATGCATTACTGTGCATTTGGAAACCCATTTCCACATCAATGCACACGCCAAATCATTTGCTGTGATTATATTCAGCATTATCTGCTCTGGATAATAGGGCCAAAAGACTAATGTCTTCGAATTCCAGTGGGAAGACATTCTGAGGGAGCGAAGACAAGTCTGGGGAGGTGCCTAGAGGAACAGTACCTTCTTACACTTGGGCTCTGTTTATATATGTGCATTTCTTAAATTGTTTTAAAATATGAAGAACAATTATTATTCAGGCCCTGAATGGATAATCACTAAATTGTGATTTCTGATAAGTTTGAAGAAAACAGAAGGGGGCAAGGGGATGATGTCAAAACTGAGGATTCAGAAAAGACAACTCTCAGAAAGTCGAATCAGCCTATGAAATTAAGCTGAACAACTTTCATCAGGAATTATTTACAGAATAAAATCAAAATGTCACCATTTTATCACTATAGTGATTAAAATAGTAAAACTGCCAAGATGATAGAAAGATTTGCTCTTGTATAGCCACAGAGAATTGATAAAAGGAACAGGGAGACGTTTTAAGAAACCACATTTTTTTCCTTAGATGAAGAACATAAAACTAGTTTTCACTCATAGTCATGATGTTATAAATTCCATATGCTAAATTAAATAAACAAAATATCTTAATTTTTATCCAATGTTAAATAGTTATTGCACATCCATTATCTTATTAATTCTTTCACAATAACATCTATAAGGAGCTGAGGCTCTGAGAAGCTGTGTCATTTGTGCAAAATACACAGCAAGTGGACTCTGTCTTAGAAGTAAAACTAATCATTTATAAATATAAGACTTCACCTTTGAATATGTTTCAAGAACATATATAATCAGGTGAATCATCTTACCTCCACCCCCACAGGGGCAGGTGGTAAGAGAGGGGGGAGAGAGAGAGGGAGAGAGAGAGAGAGAGAGAGAGAGAGAGAGAGAGAGAGAGAGAGAGAGAGAGAAAACACAATAGGACCAGGAAACAATGAATGATGGAGAGGTCTTTCCCAAGAAGGAAGAGCCTTTCTGACTGACACATCATCAACAACTGCTCCATGACAATGTGTGGGGACACTGGAGATGAGGTAGATAGTGCAGTGCTTCTACAGTAGAAAGAAGAGGAGCAGGAAATGATGTGAAGAGTAAATTGAGGATGCAACTCCTGGGAGTCTACTTGAGCTTAGACAGTACCATAGCTGAAGGGCCAATCCTAATTTCTGTCCCAATGGATTGACCCCTTAGAACCCTTGTGGTAACACCAGAGAAAGGGAGCTGCCAGGATAGAGTTGTCTTCCAAGGAAATTTGCAGCTGGTGACTTCCTTGACTTGCTTCTCCTTGGCTCAGTATTGACTATTTCTGCTCGATTCTTCTGTCAGATTTAACAGTTCCTTGGTTGTGGTCTTAGTGAGGATCACTATGGCTGTGGTAAACACCATGACATGGAAATGCCTTGTTTCACCTTACAGCTTACTGTCTGTCCACCACGAAGGAAAGTTGGAACAAGAACTCAAGGCAGGACCTCAGAAGCAGAGTCTGAAGCAGAGACCACAGAGGTGTGTTGCTTCCTATCTTGGCTGTCTTTGATTTGCTCAGTCAACTTTCCTGTATTACTGGGAACCACCTACCAAAGAATGGCACCAACCACAGGAGCCTGGCCTTTCACATCAATCATTACTCAAGAAAATGCCCCACAGATAGGCCAATCTGGGGGATGCCTTTTTTTCTCAATTGAAATTCTCTCTTCCCACATGACCCTAGCTTGCACCGAGTTGACCAAACACCAAGGACAACAGCTGTCGAGGCCAAATCTTGTGCTAAATCTTGCACGGTCTTTTGCCCAGACCTGCCTTTCTAAGCAGAATCTTGAGGATCTAACCTTGATTGTTTAAACTACTGAGGCTGCAGGAAAAAAACTGGACCAGCTGCAATTTTATCCCCCTCATGCTCCATCTCCTCCACTCAGCAATTCCGTGGGCTCCCTTCTACCTGCTTGTGCAGCTGACCTCCTTCTACCCCATCTCCCAACCTCCAGGCCAGGATCTGACCTCACCTGCCTTCCAGCTGTGCTTTTCTGCTCCACACACCTTAATTCTCTTAAATAACCTTGTAGAAAAGCGCTACTACCTCCTAGGTGCCTCTGTGTCCACAGACATCTCACCAGCTCACTGCCTGCCTCTATCCTGCTCTGAAGGATGTTCCAAAGCACCTGGCATAGAGCATGATAAGTAACCTGTACAGTTAATCAATAATGTCCCCTAGATGCTATGTACTGTATATGGATGTGCTTAAGATTGATTTATGTGTATGAAGGACTGTGCTACATATGTGGCGGTGCCCATGGACAATAGAAGAGAATGTTAGATATCCTGGTGCTAGAGTTACATGTAGTAGTGAGACACTCAATGTGGGTGTTAGCAACAAAACTCTGATTTTCCAGAAAAATAGCAAATGCACTTAACTGCTGAGACATCTCTCTAGCCCTTCATTTTGCATATATTATCTTCTAAATATTATTTCTAATTCCTAAGTCAAGTAAGAAGAGCCAATCAAATTTGTTAAGTTGAAGTTTGAAACAGACAATTCCTAAACAGATACCAAATACCTAAATTAAATCAGGACCAAATAGATCATCTAAATAGTCCCATAGCCTCTAAAGAAGTAGAAGTGATCATTGAAAGTCTTCCAACCAAAAAAAAAGCACAGGACCAGATGGTTTTTAGTGCAGAATTCTATCAGACCTTCAAAAAATATCTAACACCAATACTCTTCAAACTATTCCACAAAACAGAAACAAAAGGAACACTACCCAACTTGTTCTATGAAGCCACAATTATGCTGATACCAAAGCTACACAAAGATCCAACTTAGAGAACTTCAAACCAATTTCCCTTATGAATGTTGATGCAAAAATACTCCATAAAGTTCTTACCAACCGAATCCAAGAACACATCAAAACTATCATTAACCATGATCAAGTAGGCTTCAGACCAGGGATGCAGGGATGGGTTTAATATTCGGAAATCCATCAATGCAATCCACTACATAAACAAACTCAAAGAAAAAAACCACATGGTCATTTTATTGGATGATGAAAAAGCATTTGACAAAATTCAGCATCCTTTCATGCTAAAAGTCTTGGAAAGATCGGGAATCCAAAGCCCATAGCTAAACATAGTAAAAGCAATATACAGCAAATCGGTAGTCCACATCAAACTAAATTGAGAGAAACTTGAAGTATTCCCACTAAAATCAGGAACCAGATAAGACTGCCTTCTCTCTCCCTATCTATTCAATATAGTACTTGAAGTTCTACCTAAAGCAATTAGACAACACAAGGAGGTCAAAGTGATACAAATAGTAAAGGAAGAAGTCAAGTTATCACTATTTGCAGATGATTTGATAATATATGTAAGTGAACCAAAAAACTCCACTAGAGAATTCCTACAGCTGATAAACAACTTCAGCAAAGTGGCTGGATATAAAATTAATCAAGCAAATCGGTAGCCTTCTTATACTCAAAGAATAAACAGGCCAAGAAAGAAATTGGAGAAACAACTCCCTTCAAAATAGCCACAAACTATCTTGGGGTGACTCTAACAAAACAAGTGAAAGATCTGTATGACAAGAACTTCAAGTCTCTGAAGAAAGAAATTGAAGAAGACACCAGAAGATGGAAAGATCTCCCATGCTCATGGATTGGCAGGATTAATATAGTAAAATTGGCCATCATGCCAAAAGCAAAGGATACTGTCAACAGAACAAAAAGGCAACCAACAAATTTGTAAAAGATCTTTACCAAGCCTACATATGACAGAGGACTAATATCCAATATATACAAAGAACTCAAGAAGTTAGACTCCAGAGAACCAAGTAACCCTATTAAAAAATGGGGTACAGAGCTAAACAAAAAATTTTCACCTGAGAAATATCAAATGGCTGAGAAGCACCTAAAGAAATATTCAGCATCCTTAGTCATCAGGGAAATGCAAATCAAAACAATGCTGAGATTTTGCCTTATACCAGTCAGAATGGCTAAGATAAAGAACTCAGGAGACAGCAGGTGCTGGAGAAGTTGTGGAGAAACAGGAACATTCCTCCACTGCTGGTGGGATTGCAAGCTGGTAAAAACCACTCTGGAAATAAGTCTGGAGGTTCCTCAGATAACTGGTCATAATACTACTAGAGGACCCTGCTATACCACTCCTGGGAATATACCCAGAGGATTCTCCTGCATGTAATAAGGACACATGCTCCACTATGTTTTCAGCAGCCCTATTTATAATAGCCAGAAGCTGAAAAGAACCCAGATGTCCCTCAGTGGATGAATGGATACAGAAAATGTAGTATATGTACACAATGGAGTACTATTCATCCATTAAAAACAATGAATTGATGAAATCCTCAGACAAATGTGGAACTGGAGAATACCATCCTGAGTGAAGTAACCCAATCACAAAAGAACACTCATGGTATGCACTCACTGATAAGTGGATATTAGCCTAGAAGCTTGGAATACCCAAGACACAATTCACATATCAAATGATTCCCAAGAAGGAGGAAGAACAAAGTATGGATACTCTGGTCCTTCTTAGAAAGAGGAACAAAATGCCCACAGGAGCTACAGAGACAAAGTGTGGGGCAGAGTCTGAAGGAAAGACCACCCAGATACTACCCCACCTAGGAATCCATCCCATATACAATTACAAAACCCAGACACTATTGTGGATGCCCATAAGTACTTGCTGACAGGAGCCAGATATAGCTGTCACCTGGGAGGCTCTGCTAGTGCATGACAAATACAGAGGGGGAAACTCTCAGCCAGCCATTGAACTGAGCACAGGGTCCCCAACAGATGAGACAAACAAAGAGCCAAAGGAGCTGAAGGGGTTTGCAGTGCCATAGGAGGAACAACAATAGGAGTCACCAAGTATTCCCAGAGCCCCCAGGGACAAAACCATCAACCAAAGAGTACACTTGGCATTACCCATGGCCCCAGACACATCGGCAGCAGAGGATGATCTTGTTGGACACCAAATGGGGGAGAAGCCCTTGGTCCTGGAAAGACTTGATACCATAGTGTAGAAGAATACCGGGACAGGGAAACAGGGGTGGGTTGATTGAGGAAGGGGAGATAGTTTACTGGATTTTCGGGAGAGGGGACAAACAGGAAAGGGGACAACATTTGAGATCTGAATAAAGAATATACCTAATTAAAAAAGAAAAAATATGAATGGATTAAATAACCATTTATTGGACTCTGCTTTCAATTTTTAAACGTAAACCTTTCTTTCATTTGTTTTTCTCTTGGCTGTAATATGTTACAATGAACATTATAAGCCATTTCGATTTGAAAGCTCATGAAGTTGTAGCAAAAACCAGAGCACATTCTGAATATTTAAGCTCAGGAGCTAAAACAGGGTGAATGCTATAAATAAACTGTTATTATGAAAGGTATGTTAATAAATGGATTAATATCAAAGCACAATGGTGAATATTTACATGAACAATTGCAATGTTTTATATCACAGAAGATCATTTTCATGATTCATTGACTTAACTAGACACTGTTAATCAATTTTGGCTCAGTTATCAGGTTAATATTTGTTTAATGATGTACATTAGAAAAAAATGGTAAGAAGGAAGGCATTCTGCACTACTACTGTTTTTAAAACAAAATCCCAAATGAAGACTCTGGAGCTAGATACTGTGGTGAAAGCCTGCTAGCTCAGAGAGGCAGAGAAAGCACCCAGATGAACTTCCTACTCCACCAATGTCACAGAAGGAAAACATTCCTTCTTCTTCTCCACACTGTCTTAAATATTCTCCAACTCAGAGACCCTCCTTTCTCTTTCTTGGGATGTCTTATGTTCATTCCCTGTCAACTGGAGGCTTGCTCCACCTCTTTGCCTATCATTGACTCTGTTTAGCTCTTACTTAGAGAAATCTTTTGAATTAAAGGTGTGTGCTAGGGCTAAGCCACACCACAACTACTTTTTTTTACAATCTCTGGGTTCACAACGTCATCAAATACCCTTAAACCCAATACTTAAATTTTATCAGTCTTTGAAGTCTGTAAGTAGGGGCTGGAAGATGGCTCAGTGTTTAAGATCAATGGCTACTCTTCCAGAGGACCTGAGTTTCATGCTCAGCACCCACATGTTGCCTCACAACGATCTGTAATTCCAGTTCCAGGGGGCTCAAAGCCCTCTTTAGGCTGCCACAGGTACTACATATAACACACAAGGAGATACACACTCTCTCTCTCTCTCTCTCTCTTTCTCTCTCTCTCTCATGCACACACACACACACACACACACACACACAGGCAAAACACCCATACCCATAAAATAAAAATAAGTTGTAAAAGTATGCTTATCTTCTGTTTTATTTCCCTTTATTACACTATGATAGTTACATAAAACAGTAAACTTCATTATTATACTTTTACCCATATTTTTTAGCTACTGTCATTACTATCTTTACCTAAAAGGTCCTTCATAGTACTGATAACTCACAAATCCACACAGTAAATCTCCTCAAATGTATACCTTTCTCCCACACCCAGGCTCAGACTGTTCTTCATGTGCAGCAACCATGCCACAAGACTCTCCAGGCCTGCAAAAATATCTCCCCTCTTTTTCCAAACTCAAAATTTGCACGATTGTTTGTTTATCCAAGAAGCCTTTTATGTCCAAATTAATTAGTGTCATTTAATGGTCCTCATTTGGGGTCTGTGGTACTTTGAAAAGGAATGAACCGCATAAATTCATGTGTTTGAATGTTTGGCCATAGGGAGTAGCACTATTAGGAGGTGTGGCCTTGTTGGAGGAAGTGCATCACTGTATGGGCAATATTTGAGGTTGCCTATGATCAGGCTCTACCAAGTATGGAATTAGAGTCACCTCCTGGCTGCCTCTGAATCAAGATGTAGAACTCTCAGCTTCTTTAGCACCATGTCTGCCTGAGTGCTGCCATGCTTCCAACAATGATGATAATATGGTAAACCTCAGAAACTGTAAGCCAGCCCCAATTGAATGTTTGCTTTTGTGGTGGTTTGAACACATTTGACCCAGGAAGTGGCACTATTAGGAGATCTGACCTTATTGGAGAAGGTATGGTTTTGTTTTGTTTTGTTTTGTTTTGTTTTGTTTTGTTTTGTTTTGGAAGAAGTATGTCACTTTGGGGGTGGGCTTTTAGACCTTTATCCTAGTTACCTAGAAGTGAGTCTTCTCCTTGTTCCCTTTCAACAAAATAAAGAACTCTTAGCACAAACCCTAGTACCATGCCTGCCTGGTCGCTGCTATGCTTCCCACCTTGACAATAAGGGAATGAACCTCTGAAACTGAAAGCTAGCCCCAATTAAATGTTGTCCTTTATAAGAGTTGCCTTGGTCATGGTATCTCTTAACAGCAATGGAAACTCTAATTAAGATAGAAGTTGGTACCAGGAACTGGGATATTGCTATGATAGGCCTGACCATGTTTTGTTTGCAGGAATGTTGATTTGGGGAATTTAGATTTGAAAAGCCATGGAATGCTTTAAGTGGGACTTAATAGGTCATCCTAGTAGGGATATGGAAGACATTGGTGCTGAGGGTCATTTAAAATCTGGAGATCGTTCAGATCTCCATAAACTATAAAGTTTTAGTGCAGAATGCTGTTGCTTTTTGCCTTTTTTGAATAGTCTGCCTGAGGCTAAGGTGAAGAGATTTTGATTCATTGCATTGACAATGGAAGTCTCAGGAAAGACCAGCATAGACTTTGTCCTCTGGTTTACTCTCATGAAGAGTTTAGATCAAGCATAGCAAGTTTAGAAAGAAAAAATATATTTTGTTCAAGTAAATAAAGGGCACCAGGAAATGTAATGGAGCTAAATCCTGTGTTTAAGGAAATAATCAAACTAAGGGAGTAGTGAATTAAGGCAAGATCCCACCCAGGCTCAGACTGTTCTTCATGTGCAGCGACCATGCCACAAGACTCTCCAGGCCTGCAAAAATATCTCCCCTCTTTTTCCAAACTCAAAATTTGCACAATTGTTAGTTTATCCCAGAAACCTTTTATGTCCAAATTAATTAGTGTCATTTAATGGTCCTCATTTGGGGTCTGTGGTGGTTTGAAAAGGAATAAACCACTAGGCTTGTTAGCTCCTTCTCTGCCATTAAACTTGCTATTGAAGAAGGCACTATTCTTACTGGTTATTGTTTTCATTTGGACTTTTAGTCTGGAACAAACTACAATTCAGAAATGAAGGACACTGGATCTTGAGGAACATGTAAAATTTAGGAGCAGGCATGGTAGTACACACCTTTAACCCCAGGAGACAGAGCCAAACAGATCTCTGAGTTCAAGGCCAGCCTGGTGCAAAGCAAGATCCAAGTTGAGAAAAGCTTAGGTCCAGATGTGGTGATACAAGCCTTTAATCCCAGCATTCAGGAGACAAAGCCATGCAGATCTCTGAGTTCAAGGTCAATCTACAGAGCAAGTTCCATGACAATCAAGAGAAGGAGTTGGAAGTAGAGAGCAACTGGTGATCATGTAATAAAACAAGGTGGGACAAGGGATATTCCAGTCCCAACAAGCAGCAGAACTTGGCAGCTTCAGCCACATGGCTGTGGCTTTAGAGTCTAGAAGAAACTACTGGGACAATTGATGCTGGCTAGTTGGAGCTAAGAAATTAGGAGTTATTAAAAAGAGACCAGCAATACTGAGGTGAAATCCTTTGGGAAGTGTTTTCTAAGAGCACAGAGAGCCAGGTTCCAGAGATAGCCAAGCTTGTACCTCTTGCTGCATCTTGACTTGGTAATGTATAAGAATTACCCAGGTGGTACTGGCTTTGATGGCATGAATGCATCATGGAGAGCAGCTGAAACTTGGTACAATGAAAAGCCGGGGCAGGGAAAGACTCAGTTGCAGTTGAAGGCCCAGGACTGAAGGGATGATGCAAAGAAGTTGAGACTTGCCACTGTGGAAGGATCCTAATATTCACTAATAACCTCCTATGAGAGGCTATTGGTGAAAGTACATCCCAGTTACTGCAGAATATACCAACATTTTGGAGATGCCACTACCATGGATGATCACCAAGGATAGCATCAGCAGAAACTGCGTTCCAGAGCTGTGAAGGTGAAGCCTGAATTACTTTGGCAACCAAAAGAGTTTAGAGATGCCAGAGCTGTGGGATACCTGTTGAGGAAAGCTGCTAACAAGGAGTAGCACAAGCTCAAGAGAAAGAAATGTGTTATAGTCAACATGTGGAAGTAGTTGGACATCAGACACGGAGATGCAGAGCTTGGAGCTTGCCCAGATAGGTTTCGGTCTTTTTTTCTCACTATGATGTTCTAGAATGGCAATGTATATCCTATGAAGTTGGAAATATGTGATCAGCTTTTTTATTTTGATTGTAATAGGGGATTAGAGTTAAGAGATGGCAAGAATCTCAAAAGAGTCTTTGAATTTTCACTTTTAAATGTTGAGACTGTGATAGACTACGGGGGACTTTTGAAGTTGGACTAAATGCATTTTGCCTTAGGTTATGCCTATAGGGGCACAGGTAGTAGAATGTGGTGGTTTAAATAGGTTGGGCCTACAAAATTCATGTTTGAATGCTTGACCATAGGGAGTGGTACCGTTAGGAAATGTGGCCTTATTGGAGAAGGTATGGCCTTGTTGGACGAAGTGTACCACTGTATAGGTGGGCTTTGAGGGCTCCTATGTTCAGGCTCTTCCCCATGTGAAAGAGAACCTCCTCCTGGCTGCCTACAGAGGCAGGTGCTCTTCTGACGGCCTTCAGATTATGAACCATGATCCTTCAGCACCATGCCTGCCTGCTTTTAGCATGCTTCCTGCCATGATGATGATAGACTAAACCTCTGAAACTGTAAGCCAGCTCCAATTAAATGTTTATCTTTATAAGAGCTGCCTTGGTTATGGTGTGTTTGCATAGCAATAAAACCCTAAGATAGGATCTAAGGAACTCCCAAGAACATGTTTTGTGGCCTACATTAGAGCTTTGATCTGAAGCAGAGTGCCTACTGCCATATGTGTAGTATCTCTGAGGTTCAATAGCACCCAACAGAAAGTGAGTAGAGGGAAGGAAGGGAGAGAATTTTCTCAGTAGGGCACTCAAGTCCAAAACAGTTATGTGGCCTCCCTCCATTACAAAGCTGTTTGATGACTGAGTCCCTGTAATCTCTGTCCTTGATGTATTTTAAAGGACAGATCTGAAGACATGAACATAGATATGCACAAATCATCATGTTTAGATTCATGAATTTGCCCAAAAATATGAAAAAGAAACAGAGTGAAAACTCTATTTTGACAAATACTAGACAACTAGGCAAATGAAAAATGCTGAGAGTATTGTAGTCATAAATAAAGGCTACGGGGAATAACATGCAAAAATACAACGGTATTTGTAGTTAAACAAAGAAGACAAATATGGTTATGCTCCAAAGGTGTGTGATCAAAAAGAAGATAAGAAAGTTTTTGCTTTCCTTTCTGTTCTTACCTAAGCCAATAACTATATCATCTACAAAAATTTAACTGCTAAATAGACTTAATAAACTTATAGTTCACCTTTGTCAAAGCAAGAAAATTATTCATGATACTTACACCAAATCTCAAAAGTTTAAAAAAGGCCCTTCTGAAGAAGGTCTTTTGGAGAGTTCATTTATCAGGAAATTCAATGGCACTTATTATTTAATGAGAGACTGGATCTCCAGTTACCCCAGGAAATCTATCACACACAGGAAGCTAAGTAATTACAAACTAGTAATTATAGACTAAGGGCTTAGGTTATATTTGGCAATCACTACAAATAGCAGTGTCTTTCAGCTTTGCCTATACAATTACACACAAGTTAAGCTGGCTGTCAAGGTGACCCTCAGGAACTTCTTCAAGCAGTATGTGGATGTTGTACTCTCTGTTTATCTGCACAGGGCCATCCCTAATGCCCAAATCAGCTCTCATAGATCCTTCCAGAACATTGTTCACATCTGGAACACATTCTTCCTATCACCTCTTGTTGGGGTTGTCCCAAAATCACTCCTGGGTTTGCTACAAAACTATTTCAAATATCACATATAGAAATAAAGATTTCCTGGTTCTTCTAAACCCTTTTTACTTCTTAAAGAGTAATACCAGGGTAAACATTTCTGTCATGAACTGTGTGCTGAGCACATGTTCCCTTCTTGTTATTGTATGTTTCTCACCATCCAACAGTAAGCTTTTAGGAGATGACTTTGTTGTCTCTTTGTCTCAATGTCCATGCTCTCTCAAGAACTGTGACAAGTTGCCAACAATTCCATCAAAGTAATACATGAAACAGAAATTTTAAAAAATGCAATATGAAGAATCAATGAAACTAAAAGTTGGTTCCTGAAAAGATGATTGAAAAATTTACCAAAATTAACAAAAGAAAGAAAGAAGACCCAAATTAGTAAAACTAGAGATGAAAGAGAAAGATTTCAACAGGTGCTAAGAAAATTTAGATCATCACAAGGATATACTTTATAAACATGAGTTCCACTTCACTGGAAAATGGATGAATTTCTAGATATATGACCTACCAAATTTAATTAATATGAAAATCGATATTTTAAGTAAAATCAAAACCCCCAATGAGGTAGAATTGATAATTAAAAATCTCCCAACTAGGTGGTTGTAGGGAGCCCGGATCCAACTGATACATCTACAGCATAGTCCCTGAATGTAGACTCGAGAACCAACATAGAATAGTAAGTATAAAGACTGTAAGAGCCAGAGGACCAGGAAATATGCTGAGAGATTGTGTCTCCTAAAAATGTTAGGGATGCTTTACCCATGCTACCTCAACAATGTGGCTGCCCAAAGAAGACCTGTAGATATTGATAGGCATGTTAAAATGAAAGAGGGAAATCTCCCCATTCTCCCATCTATGGACAAAGAACTATATGCAATGCAGAGAGCAGGAGAGATAACCCTCCCTAGGGATGAATGCCCTAATTGGTTATCCAGTACCATGTGGTCAGTTCTGCAATCATATACATACATGTAACACTAAACAGACTGAAAAAGAACACAGTGGTATGTCTAGATACTCACATCATAAGTGTGACTACTTTAGGTCTTCCTTTTCAGAAAATTAGTTTGAGGGGCTGGAGAGATAGCACCAACGTTAAGAGCAAGTACTGTTCTTGCAGAGGATCCAAGTTCAGTGGTCAGAACCCTTGTCAAGGAGGCACACAACCACCTATAATTTCAGCTCCTAGCGATCTGACATCCCTGGGCTCTGTAGGCACCTGTACTCATCTGTACATGCTTGTACACCAGCAGACATACACATAACTAAAATAATAATAACTCTTTTTAAAAGAATAAGTTTCAAAGCTTCCACTGCTGCAAATGGAAACATACCTTGCACTCCCTACAGCTTTTGAAACAGCTCAGCACATCCCTGAAGCCTTCCTCCTTTCTGAGTCACAAGCACATGAAAGGGAATCTTTTATCTCAGAGCCTTAAAAATCCTCCACTTGGAAGAAAAAGGCAGTTGTCTCAAGAGGATGAAAGTGAAATTGTAGTGCTGGGAATATGTCTTCATGCAGGTGCAGGCTCTGCAGGTGTCATCTGGGGACAGGCACAAAACTCAATCTATAGCTAGATTTAAACTTTTCTTTCTCCAGCATCTGAGGAAGACTTCAGAAACATAACCCCTGCAACTCTGGCCATGCAATGTGCCTTTCTGCCTCTGACATAAGTTCTCATTAAGGGCATGTAATGGTAAAGGCCCAGTTTGAACCAGGTGAAGATAGATAAATATCTCTAAGCAGACGTTCTGGCTTCAGAGATCATAAAGCAACTATTTATAGCATAAAATAGGCCACTACCCATCCTAAGCCTCCACTGAGCACGCAGATTTAAGGAATTTCTTATTTTTCATGATGTAAGCAAGATGTGGACATTTGTCTGAACTACTGCCTGATGTACAATGGGCATACCGTAGCTATAGGAAGAGTGGTGTATCCTGCTTTAATAGCTGAGATCAAAGAAGAAGTATGTTCTCTAAATAAGGAGCTAGTGCTGTTAGCTTTGGTTGGCATGCCTCATCCTAAGTGTCTTAGTTTCGTTTCCTATTGCTGATATAAAATAGCCTTACAAAAGCAACTGAACATAGAAAGTGTTTATTTTAGGTCACAACTGCAGGTCACAGTCCCTCACAGCACAGATGAATGGATGGATGGATAGATAGATAGATAGATAGATAGATAGATAGATGATGGATGGATAGATGGGTGGATAGATGATAGATGATAAAAATAGAGACCAATAAATTAGGCATGCATGCTGTGTTCAGCTTGATTTCTTCATTCAGATACATCTTTTGCTTAGGGAATGGTGCCACCCACAGTGGGCAAGTCTTCTCCCATAGTCAGTGTAATGAAGATAATCCCACAGACATGCCAACAAGCCAATCGTATTCAACAGTGTCTCATGAAAACTCCTTTCCAGGTGATTCTAGATTGTATCAAGTTAACAAGTCAGACTAGCCATCATACTAGAGTTGCACTGAACTTGTAAACACAGTCTATATACTTAGCAGCACCCAAAGGAGCTGTATAGAATGCCTTCATATCCCGTGGAATGACTTGTAAAATAATAATACTGATAATAATAGTCTACATTATGCATGATGTTCTTTTCAGTTTACAGAACACTTCCAAGCCCATTATCACATCAACTCCACTTAACAGACACCATTATCTTCTGGCTGAAGAATGGAATGACTCGTCTACAGTGTCATGGTCAGTAGGAAGCACAACTGGATCTCAAAATTAACTCTAGCAGGAAAAAGTTCTCCAGGCAATACAACTTCTACAAATAGCATCTACCTTCAAAATAATCTATTTTTAAAAATGTATTTTAAAAATAAATGTATACCTTAACAGAATTGGTATATCACATCTTTAGTAATTTAAGTTACCAATTCTCAAATGGAGTACTTTTTAAAGAAACAATAATTCAGACAAAACTAAGCTTTGATTAGACAAATATCAATTAAAATTTTACTTACAAAATACAACTCCTAAATAGATTGTTAAATTTGTGTTTCAAGAAGTATTTTATTATTCTAAAATCACAGAGGTTTTAAACAACACATTAGATCGTGTTAATTCTTTGTTCAGGCATTCATAAAGCTCTTAATTCACCAGTTTTCATACTTGTGGAGGGGGAAAATATAGAGTGTATGTGCCATTAAAAATCCCAGGCAGAATATGAGAAAGAAGACATGTAGCAAGGAATAAGAGCATCAGGTCAATATATTCAGCATCATTCACAGGCTGAGATAATGACTTGCAGGTTCCACATGGGAACTTCATGGAAAAGTGTCATGGCATGTATGTTGACCATAAACAGTAGATGAATTGGAATTCTTAAGGCAAAAAGATAAATCAAAGAATGAGAATCATAAAAGCTGTAACAGAGTTGGATGGCCTCATAAACAAGAAAAAGAAACTGGGTTGGGAAAGTATAGAAAGAATCAATGCTGTGGAAAGTCACAAACAGGTCACAGAAAGTCTTGAATGCCAGCTTCATTCACTAAGGGAGAAACTGTGGCCAAGGTCCCTTTTATTCTTTGTGTGTCTGAAATTGAATCTGTGGTTCCTTCTTAGTTAATAGGGAAACCACTATTTTAATGAAGAAATGCTAAAACATTATTCCATTCTTTCTCAACAAATATAATAGAGTCAAAATGTACAAAGTATCTAGATCTAGTAACATGTGCCTATAGGCTTAGAAGCTGGCTAATGTTGGAGAATCACTTCATTTGAAGAGTTTGCAATCAGCCTGAGCAACATAATAAGACCTCTACTCAAAACAAAACAAAACAAAAACAAAAACAGTAGAGAAAATCCTGTTGAACCTGGGCTTGCACTAGGGTTAACATTGTGTTGGGCATGGTGCAACTCTCAATGTGTCTTCTCTGGGAATCACCAAGCAAAGAATCTCTGAAATGGCTAATACAGGAGGTAGACTAAAGAACTGGAGGTTGGGGACAGGAATTCAGAAGCTATAGCTTTGTCTTTCTTTGTTTTTGGCCTTAGTCAAGTAACTTCCCTTCTCTCTGTTTTTGTCCATTGTATATCACCAAGCTTCTAAATTCACAAGGGCTGAAAGTAATCTGTAACCCATAAATGGAAATCAATCCTGATCCAATTGATCTTACCATCTTGCTTTTAGTAGCTTCAGTATTAACCATAAAGGGAACCTTGGAGACCTCCAGTCCCAAATCTCTTGTCTAAATAAGGAACAGAACTAGAAAAGAAAGGTCATGTTCTCACTGTCACCCTGAACATTAATATAAAAGTTGAAAATAGAGCCATGATTCCCAGTTCCCAGCCCATTCGTCACTACTAGAACAAAAGGCTATGCTATTAAGAGTCCTTCCAAAAGAACCCAGATGTTCCTCAACAAAGGAATGGATACAGACACTGTGGTATATACACACAATGGAGAACTATTCAGCTATTAAAAACAATGAATTTATGAAATTCTTAGGCAAATGGAAGGAACTAGAAAGTGTCGTCCTGAGCAAGGCAACCCAATCACAAAAGATCAAACATGATATGCACTCACTAATAAGTGGAAGTTAGCTCCAAAGCTCAAAATAAACAAGTTACAATTCACCCAGCACAGGAAGCTAAAGAAGGAGAACTTAAGTAAGGGTGCTTTGGTTCCTCTAAGAAAGGGAACAAAATACTCACAGGAGCAATAAGGGAGACAATGTATCGAGCAGGGGCTGAAATAAAGGCCACCCAGAGACTGCCATACCTGGGGATTTATCCTATAAACAGCCAACAAACCCTGACACTACTAAGGATGACAAGAAGTCGAGCATGCAATAGTTGTCTCCAGAGGGGCCCTGCCAGAGACTTACAAATACAGAGGTAGATGCTAGCAACCAACTATTGGACTGGGCATGGGGTCCCCAATGGAGGAGCTGGCAGGTGGTCCAGAAGAGCTGAGGGGCTTACAGACCCATGGGAAGAACAATGATTTTGGCCACCCAGATGCCCCAAGACTCCCAGCGACTGAACCATCAACCAAGGGGTACACATGGTTCCAGCCAAAAATGTGGCAGAGGAAAGCCTTGTTGGGCATCAGTGGGAGAAATGGTCCTTGGTCAGGTAAAGGCTCAACAGAGGCCCCAACAAAGGGAAACTGAGGGGGCAAGGGGGAGTGTGTCATATGCATGGAGGCAGGGGGAGGGAAGAGGGGTTGAGAGTCTTTGGGGAGGGGGGAAATTGGGAAAGGTTTTACCATGGCAATGTAAATGAAGATGATGTTCAATAAAAAAAAAAAAAGAGTCCTTCTAAATAAGGCAGTGCAAGTGAGACTGAGAGGCCTGTCTAAATATCTGATGTATTGATTCAGAAAACCATAAGGGAAGTTACAACATGTGTCTTTAAATGGAGGGTGATTATTGAGAGATCATGGTATGTCCAACTTCCCACAAGAAGAGATGTTAAAGAAAGAAAAAGAAAAGTCAGCTACCTGAAAGAGGTCAACTTATTGGCTTGTGGAATTCCTAAAATGATTGGCCTCTGTTTTAAATCACAGAGGTTGTGCTCCTCAGAACCCTGCACAACACAGACCTAAAAGTGTCCTGTAATGAACGCCATGGCCCTGTGTGAGTAATTAAAGTAGAAGGGCCGTTCTGCACAGCTCAGCCACTCTCATCTATACACATTCTGATGGCCTCAACATCAGTTCATTTGCCTGTGGACAAGCCTGTGGGGCATTGTTCTCATAAATGATTGATGTCAGGAGCCTCGGCCACAATGATCAGTGCCATCCCTGACCTGGTCATCCTGGGGTAAGCATACCAGGAGGAGAAAGCCAGTAAGCAGGGTTCCTCCATGGTCTCTACTTCAGCTCCTGCCTTAAGTTCTTGCCCTGACTTCTCTCAAGTGATGGGGTCTGACTTAAGAGTTAAAATATAAAAGAAATGTCTTCCTCTCCAAGTTGGTTTTGGTCATAGTGATTTATCAAAGCAATAGAAACCCTAATAATACAGAGAAGCTTGAAGAAATGATCATGACTGTTAACATCCTGCTTCTGAGACCGGCTACATTTGTGTGCTTTATACATAGTTACATACTTGTTACATATTAATTCTGTTTGGAGTTCACAAAGCATAGTTACATACTTGTTACATATTAATTCTGTTTGGAGTTCACAAAGTAATGCCTTTACACTTAACTATCATGAATGGTGCATGACACTGAACATGTCAGTTTCTCTTTCTGAAGTAGACTCATAGACTCTCATAAATGTAGAATTATGGGCTATATAACTTCTTGTAGTGGCATTCTTAGGTGCTAAGAATTGACCACACCCACTTTCTATTTATCAGTAATGCTTTTTGGCAAAGTCAAGAAACAATACAGAAATAATTATGCCATACCTGCTCTAAATCCTACCTACTACACAATGTTTATAGCTTTCACACTTACCTCTGGAGTGATAGCAAAATCGATGGAACTGTTTGTGTTCCTCGGATGGAAAAGTTTTGCATAAGCATCCCTGCAGTTACATTGTGGTTAGAGCTGGTCTATGAATTGTTGATGGCTGGTGCTTCTGAAATGGCCTGCGGTAGATTAAAAAAAAAATCCACAGGATCAATGTTGAAGTAGGAAGTTACTCTTTCCACGAGTCTCCATCTAGCAACACAGTCAGGAGGCAAAAATCAGGTAACTATCATCCTCTGTATCTTTGAACTACCTCCCAATAGAAGTAAGTTAAGGAAAGGGGGGGGGGAAGCTTCATCTGTGGAAGAATATTTGTTGTTTTATTCTTGGCTTTGTTTCTTTTGTGTTTTTCCTCTCCTCTTGCTTCTGACCAGAGAAGCTATATAAATATCAATCTTCTAAACCAATATTTCTATGTAAAAAGTGGAAATAATGACATGACCATTTAGTGTACAGAAAAATTCCATGGTATACACACATATACATACACATACATTTTGACTTATTTATGAAGGTACTGATAATGATAAATACAGCCATAAATATTGACTATTAATTTGATGACATAAAAATACATGTCATAGCCAGGCATGGTGGCACACGCCTGTAATCCCAGCACTTGGGAGGCAGAGGCAGGTGGATTTCTGAGTTCGAGGCCAGCCTGGTCTACAGAGTGAGTTCCAGGACAGCCAGGACTACACAGAGAAACCCTGTCTCGAAAAACCAAAAAACAAAACAAAAAACAAAAAAAAACCAAAAAAAAACCAAAAAAAAACATGTCATGCCAGGTATATAAATACTACCTTTCTACATAAAGGAGATTTCTATAGAAAGACAAGTTAAATGAGCATATATACACAATAAACATTAGCTTCCTTATCTAAACCTACCTCTTAGAAAACAGCTTTCATTTGACTTTCTTAATATGTCAATGAAAGTTATGCTTTACTGAAAAATGTGTTATCCTTAATACTCTCCATATAACTTTACTTTAAGATATGGGTGATTCAATAGTGGCATCATGACTAAGGCCTTTTGAATATAACATATTTCATCCCCAAGAATGAAGTTTCCTGTGTTTACCACTGAGTTATTTCCTCAACCTGCCTCTGATATATTTTTAACTGCAAAAAAATAACTTAGACTAAAGGCAAAAAAGTAAATGGACAATTTTATTTAAAAATCCAGATGTGAGTGGAGATATGGTTACTAAAAAGACTGTGATTGGTCACCTTGCAAACATCCAGCAAAAATGGCAATTCTATATTGGTCTTAATTTGTGCCACTTGGCTTGATTAGTTTTTTTCTCCTTGAGGTCACCTTGTTTTCTTTCTCTTAGTCGCTTAAGACTTTTTCTTTCTAAAGTAGAGCTTTGATCCAAATCTTTCAACAAAATTAAGACATTCTGACATATGAACACTCATGTCATTGAAAATACATTGATATGAATATATGAATCATTACATTCAATTGAATCATAGAATATTAGAGTCATAATGAATTTGAGATATCACCCAGTACTGGTCATTTGGTTTACAAAGGGCATACTGGGACCCATATAGGAAAGGTCACAGCAAGTTATAATTCTTTCATCTACACAGAATCCCATAGATCTAGAATTCAAAAAACCAGAATAATATTATTGATAATTATAATCCTTTTTTTTTTACCTCAGTTCATTCATCTGAAGAAAAAAACCAGAAAAATTAGATAGGCTCAAAGATAACATTGCCTCTAATCTAATTATTTCCTGTTTATTTACCCTAAAGACATACATGAGTATTGCATATATAGTCATGCATTTTTGTCTTTATTTCTTCTATGCTTAAGTAATTGCATCCATATTTCAAGTTAACTTAATTTTTAAAAATTTTTGATAAATAAAGAATTCTTGTAGACAACTTTCTGTAAGTCTCATTCTTAAACTGAAGAGCATTCTGCAGAGACACTAGGACTTGAACAATGTTACCACCAGCATAGTATTCTACCCAATTAGACATTGTCAAAAGCCAGACATGGATCATGAAAGGAATATGGGTTGGTCAGGTTCTTTTTGAAATAGATGGCCAAATCCCAGTTATTGAATCAAAATAAGAACTCACTGAAGGAAAATAAATGTATTCTGGAACATAGTGCTGTAATATCACTGTTGCAAGCTTCACAAATAGCTGAAACCTGGGACCTGAGAGTCTCTAGGGTACCAGTGCTTTCTCAAAAGATTGGTGTGATGGAGACTTAGTAACATTTAGTTCAATGATAGGAGTGCTAACTTGACCAACGGGCTAGTACATTCATGACTTTGTGGCAGAATGGACTGAGACACAGTCCTAGTTGAAGGAAGTAGGCCGTGAATGATGTGCCTTTGAAGGATGTCTATTGTTTTTGCTTCTTCAGCCACCAAGGGTTAAGCATCTCTAGGACACCACTCATTTGTTACCATAGTGCCATGTATGGTCATAGTCCAGAGACAATGCAAATAGCTGAATATTAACTGAAAATTCTCAAACCATGAGCCAGTTTTATCAAGTATTTTGTCAAATTAATAAAACAGCTCACTAAACACATGGTGTTTCTAATACATGGAATTAATATATTTTCCAGAAAAGAGGACTTGGTGGTTATTAACTATATTGACATGTAAAATATGACTAGCAATGTGCTTTGTGTTGAACTTCCAAGGTTATTATCCTATTGTAGCATCATTCTATAAAAGTAACTTTTATTTGCCAGATGTAATTTTCATCATGGAGGAATACTGATGAATAACCTTTCTAGTCCTTTCTGAACTCTGACTGGCTCAAAACTCTCCAAACTGACTGATTCAAACTGGCTTCTCTTGGCTTCTCAATTGCTTGGCTTGGCTTCAAACTAACTCTGACAATTTGTTATAATCTTCAACTGCCTCTGCTGACGTTTGTGAACTTTCCTCCATTCCTGACTCACTCTGCACTACTTTTAAGTAGCCTCTTGTTCCTGTCTGTTGTTCTCCTAAAAGTTGAGTGCATGCTCTGATTCATTCTGTCATATCTTTCTCTGATTCATCATTTTGTCTACCCATCAACTAGATGTCACTTTCAAACAAGTCTGGTTCCTTTTAGAAACTAATTTAAACTTCATTATTGGGAATTAAAGGTATGTACTAAAGGCATGTCTGTATTCCAGCCAGATCATACTGTAACCCAGGGCATGTCTGCATTCTGGCCAGATCATATCTTTGGATGTGATCCCTTGCCAGAGCCGCCATGTTGCTGGATTAAAATTCCTCTACATGACCTTAACTTGATTGTTCTTTCAATTATTCTACCATTCTAGGGATTACATATTTCTACTTTGACTGTACAAATGGATCCCAGACTTTACTGATAAAATGAAAACCAAGAAGTATATTTTTAAGAACAGCATCCTTCTACTGCATCCTCCATCATTTTCCTTAGCAATAGAATCATTGCATTAGTGTTGCCTGATCCTAATCATTGACCCCAATTGTTTTGTTTCAGTTAGTCTCTTCTCTATGAGTTATTTGACCTTTAGCTAAGAATAGCATTACTGTCTTGGCTAAGAACAGCATTAGTGCCTTGTTAGTAGATTGTAAGTTCAGCATGTAAGTCCACATTGACATTTCCAGGCATGTTTTCCAACATGTAGAGAAAGATGGGATTTGGAAGAAATGAAAGAAGTCATTACTAACTAAAGAGAAGCAGAGGAGAAGTAGAGAGCACCCTGTAAACTCTCAGGTCTCTAGTTTTAGCTATTTGTGAAGCCTGCAACAGTGGTGTTATAGCACTATGTTCCAGAATACATTCATTTTTCTTCAGTGAGTTCTTGTTTTAATTCAATAACTAGGATTTGGTCATCTATGTAAAAAAGACCTTACCAACACATATTCCTTTCATGATCCATGTCTGGCTCTTAACAATGTCTAATTGGCTAGAATACTATGCTAGTGGTAACATTATTCAAGACCTAGTGTCTCTGCAGAATGCTCTTCAGTTTGAGAATGAGACTTACAGAAAGTTGTCTACAAGAATTCTTAATTTATCAAAAATTTTTAAAAATGAAAGTTAACTTGTAATATGAAAGCAATTACTTAAGCATGTAAGAAATAAAGATAAAAATACAAGATTAAATGTACAACACTTACGTATGTCTTTAGGATGAATAAAACAGGAAGTAACTAGATTAGAGGTAATGTTATCTTTGTGCCGCCATCATATGAATCTTTTGAGAAATCACTCTGATACAAACACAGCTATGCACCATAAATTCATCATGGTTCACAACTGGGGAATAATAGACTTGATTTGTTCAATTCATCAGCAATACTTTCAGATTTGTGAGGTGACAAATGTTTCTTTTAGTCTCAAAAATATAATAAGTAGGCTGGAGAGATGGCTCAGTGGTTAAGAGCACTGACTGCTCTTCCAGAAGTCCTGAGTTCAGTTCCCAGAAATCACACAGTGACTTACAATCATCTGTAATGGGATC
This sequence comes from Apodemus sylvaticus, assembly GCF_947179515.1. NCBI lineage: Eukaryota > Metazoa > Chordata > Mammalia > Rodentia > Muridae > Apodemus > Apodemus sylvaticus. The sequence goes on along the minus strand of NC_067486.1, from coordinate 71,765,726 downwards.
CGATGCCCTCTTCTGCTGTGTCTGAAGACAGTGACAGTGTACCCACACACATGAAATAAAAATAAATAAATCTTTAAAAAAATATAAGTAATGATATTTTTCCTGACTTCATGGGTTGCCCGAGTTTCCTTTGAGTTGTATGCTGTTGAAAGTATTTTCAGTTTCTTTAATCCTTTCCCATCTAGAAGTGAACTAACAACCCCTAACAGGAGGAAGTCCTGGGTTGCTGCTAGGACAGAAGCATTCTGCTTTCTGTCAACACATTCTTTCTTTCCCGAGGTATGTAAATTTGAGTAGCCTAGTTGGCGATGGTTTAAGGATGTCAAGAGACTAACACCATTTCCATGTCACCAAGATGATCAGTATATTTAGCTCCTAGGAGTAAAGTAAAAAAAAAAAAAAAAAAAAAATGAAGATCATACCAAGACTGTTAAGTGTTTCAAAATTATTTTTAATTAGATAAGAACAAACTTCTTTTTCACTTCTTTGTTTTTAATGGTGAAGGAGAAAGTTTCCTATAGATATGAAGGAAAGCAGAAACACCTGGGAGAATTCAGAGTGAACATGCTCCTGAGCCTGGCCATGTGGGAAGAGTGTGGAGGAGAGAGGGGAAAGCCAGCAGACCAAGAGGCCAGAAGGGTAAAAGGTAGAAAAAGGGGAAGGAGACCAAAATGTCTGGATTATATAGGGAAGAACACCTCGGATAAGGACAGCCCTGCCCCTGGGTAGGGGATGGAGTATGCTGGCTATACACTGTAACTGCTTCTAGGGATGCTAGTAAAATCTGGTAGCCAGGTCTTCTTTGACATGGAAAATAAGCACCTCAGTCAGTCATTTGTTCCAAGTTTGAAACATAGCACCCCACCTCTTGGGTGTTAATAAATAATAAGGGATGATGTAATCTTTTCTATGACTACTTCCTACTGATATTGGAGTATCATTGTTGGGGACCCAAGAAAGCTGGAATGCTAGCCAAGCCTGATGAGTAAGAGAGAGACAGACAGACAGACAGACAGACAGAGAGAGAGAGAGAGAGAGAGAGAGAGAGAGAGAGAGAGGAGTGAAAGCTATTTTGCTTGCTGTCCAGGCTCTGTGGGATTTTCTGGGGCTGGAGATGTTCCAGGCCCTGTTGGAGCTGCCTGGGAGGCTAGACCACCTGGGGCTAGCTGCTTTGGAACCATCTAGGATACAGAGGCTCAAGCTGGTTGGAAATTCCATCAGAAGCACCCAGGGCTGGTACGTTCATAGGAGTTTGAAATCTTTAGTTCATGGAAAACTGTCACAATATATATTATACATTATGTATATTATACACACACATGATATAGATAGATATAGATGTAGATATAGATATCATATTATCCTGTTGTTGGGTTACTTCCTGCCTTAGAGCATTTATGTTCCTGGATAAAAGATACACAAAGCCTTATGTTTTTAGATATGCCTTAGGCAACGGAACTGTTGAGCTGCCTACCCTCCATGTTAGAATCCACTTTCCTATTGATAACTCTAAGTTACTACTTACTACATTTTTATGTGCCGTCTAGTCTAGGCTGCTCTGACCTCCAGTTGCCCAGTCCACAGACCAGGTTTGTATGACTCAGCTATCCTATCACTGCTCTCCTTCCCCCTCCTGAACTTTCTTCTCTATCCCAGAGTGACTTCCTGCATTTGCCCTTCTTCCCTACTTGCTGAGATGTGGCTTTCCTCTCCCGGATCTTCTTGTGGTCCTTGCCCAGCTTTAGCCCAGTGATACCTACCTTGCTAGGGTGGATGCCCACATGGACAGCTGTGCCCTTAGGCTTTTTCTCGATAGATGTAGATGACATATTCCTTCCTGTACAGCTGGACTACTTTGCCAGTCTGTTGGCCTTTGAACCATCTAAACATCATCATCCTTTCCAATAGGCATAAACCAGACATTATACTTCTGTCTCAGCTCTTTGGAAAAAAGGGGAAGACATAAAACTTCCCCTCTGTTGACTAGCTTTCACATTCACAGTGCTAAAAGGGAGTTGGTCCCTGAATGTTACAATACTGACCTGTCAGGCAAGGTTTTCCTACTCATGCAATAGAGAAATGGCTGTTGTAGGGATAAGCAAGTACTTTCTGATTGGATTTGGGACCTGTTCCACAGGAAGAAACTCATGCCTGGTCCTAGAAACATGATCAAAATCTCCTAGCTATGGAGGACATAGGCCCTAGGAGGAACCTACTGTTGTTGTCTTGATAAGTAGATTATGTTACCAAACTGCATCTTAACTGTAGAGTTAACAGCTCATTAAGCTCTAAGCACTTTCAGCCAAAGTTCCAAATGTTTCCAAAATCTTCCCCACCTCACTCTCAAGCAAAATAATATGTTCATCACAGCAATATTCCATATTCCTGGTAAATTTCAAGTTTGCTTTCTTTTGCTGTAATATATACATGCATACATACATACATATACACACATCCATGGATAGATAGATAGATAGATAGATAGATAGACAGATAGACAGACAGATAGAATAAACTGACCAAAATTAAAATTAACTTGGGGTAGAATATCTAAGTGACAAGGGATAGTCCATTATGGAAAGAAGCCAAGATAAGAGCAGAAAGGCAAGAACTAAAGCAAAAACCATGGAAAATGCTGCCGGCATGCTTTTCATAACTTACTAAGCTTTCTTTCTTATCCAACCCATAGTAGGCTGGGCCCTGATACATCAATCATTAATCAAGAAAATGCCCCCATAAGTCATGCCACAGGCCAATCTGATGAAGACAATTTCTCAATCGAGGTTCCTTCTTCCCAGGTGACTCTAGCTTGTGTCAAGTTGACAAAATGTAGCTGGCACAGTACACCTTGTCTAAATTAAGTATAATCCATCTCTTTCATTTATCTGGGAAAGAACATTTTGAATGTTTTTTTTTAACTTTTAGATACATAAGACATTATGAACTACAACTATTGTCTCATGTTTTAACACTAAAAGTTGTCTCTTATTGCTGCCCATTGACCAGCGTCGCCCTTTTCTGGTTTACCACTTTTCTGTTCATACCTTGAGGACTGCCATAGATGAGAAGCAATTGACAAAAGCAGACAGAAAAGTTTTAAGATCATTGTTTCTCTATAACCATCGAAACATTTGAAACAGTTGAATTTAAAGTCCTAAACTTTCTTTTGTAACAACACAATTACAGGGATCCGTAGCTGGTCAAAATGAAGCCATCAGTGTCTAACCCCATTTATACATCTGAAATGGGACCCCTGCATCCAAGGCTCAAGCAAAACTGTAAAAGAGTTCTTGGAAAGATTGAAAGAGCTAGAAACCAGGAAGTCTGCTGTGGGGTAGTGTCTACTAGACATGAAAAGGGCAATGCCCCTGTGTGTGCTCACCAGCATGGCTGCCTAAACAAGACCAGCCTAATAACAACAGCAGTTACCATGCCAACCAAATAGAAAACTCCATGTGGTTTCACCTCTAAATGAAGAATTATAGGTAGTTCTTCATAGGCTGCTGAGAGAGAAAGAGCCTATTTCCTCCCAGGGCAAGCTCCCAAATTAGTTTTCTAATCCCAAGTGATCAGGCCTGCATATATATACATGATCTATATGTATCTCTATATGTATCTCTATATATAAAATATGTATGTGTGTGTAAATATATATGCATGAAATAATAATAATTAAAGGAGAGATCATGAATAGGGGCATGGGAAAAATTGGAAGGGGAAAGAAGTGGGAATGATGTGGACTCTGTTTATAAATAAAATTCTAAGAATATAAATAAACTAAAATTATAAAAAACATCAAGGACAAAAGATTATTTTCCTAATTTCTATTAAATTTACTGTAATTACAATACTTGAAGTCAAATTATAATTCAGAGCTATAATACTAAAACCAGAAGAGTATTAACACAAAAATATACAATAAAAAAATGAAAAAGAAGGGAGGATCTAGAGACCCACACATCTACAGCCACCTACAAATACACATTGTCAAAGCATACATTGCTGGGGGCAGGGAGCCCCTTCAACAAAAGGTACTAGGAAAAGTGGATGTCCACATATTAATGAGACTAGATGCATGTCTCTGAGTTATCATAAAAATCAATTCAAAATAGATTAAAGATTTTAATGTAATATATCTAACTCTGAAATTTCTAGAGGAAAGCATCAAGGACACATTTCAGGGTTCAGGCACAGATAAGGACTTTCTGAAAAGAACTCTAACCCTCAGGAAACAACTCCAAGAGTTAGCAAACAGAATTAGATTAAATTAACAAATTCTGTACAGCCAAGAAGATTATCAGCAATGTAAAAAGATGCCCATAGAATGGGGGGGAATTATTGTCAATTATACATAAGATGGGGGATTAGTATCCAGAATATATAAAGAACTAAATGTTTAGCTTCCAAAAAGAGTCATCTAATGATTTTAAATAGTCAAAGAAAGTGGAAACTTTTCCAAAGAATATATGCAAATAGCCAATCTGTAAAATCAGACTAGATCCCCACCAGTAGCTGACTAGAAACAGAAAATGTGTTCTACATACATAGTGGAGTTTGATTCCACCATAAAAAATGAAATCAATGAGGGAGGGAGAGTCTTTAAATCACTTGTAATTTTTCAGCCCCAACTAAACATCACCAACTGTTCCAGTAGAGCAGTGGCTCTCAGCCTTCCTAATGACGGAACTCTTTAACACAGTTCCTCATGTTGTGGTGACCCACAACCACCAATTTTTTTGCTCTTACTTCATAACTGTAATTTTGCTACTTTTTTCTTTTTTTTAATTGAATATCACCTTCATTTACATTGCCAATGGTAAAACCTTTCCCCCATATTCCCCATCCCCTAAGGCTACTCTTATAAATCATAATGTAAATATTTAATATGCAGGATAAATGATATGTGACCTCCCCCCAAAGGGATGGCAACCTATAGGTTGAGAACCACTGTAGTAGCACAAAGGATTCACTGTCAATGGTATGGGTCTCTTATTATTTATATCTGATTGGAATCATATAAACAACCCTGATAGTGTGTGCTTCCCTCTGAAGCTTCATAAGGCAGGGCTCCATGTCTGCACTCCTGGTACTTTAACCATTTTATGAGCTGTTTGACATTTTCCTGGAGCCTGAGCTGCCTTTATTCTGTAGTGGAGTTGCATCAGCAGAGAAAAATGTCTTCTTCAAGCTAAAGCATTCTTGTTGCTTTTGAAAGGAGTTTGTATAAATAAGTTTGCCTTGAGTTCAAATCTCACTGGCAAATCCCATGAAATTTGTTTTGAAAATTGTTATATGTAGTGCACAAAATAGAAGGTTCCATTATGATATCTGTCAAGAACATGTGCATTATTATACTTTGTGTTTTGCCTCCATTACTCCCCTATATCCATGCTCTGACCACTTACCTACTCGCCTTCCTCCTGTCTGATAGTTCTCTTTCTGTTTTCTTTCCTAATGGATGTGTAGACACACAGTACACACGCATCTAAGTGTAGATTCTCTATGTGAGGGAAAATGAAGCTTTATCAAGTCAGCTCAGTCAGTCAACAGGTTTTCCAGTGCAGGAGGATTAAAAACAACAACAACAGCCAGGCGGTGGTGGCGCACGGCTGTAATCCCAGCTCTCTGGGAGGCAGAAGCAGGCGGATTTCTGAGTTCAAGGCCAGCCTGGTCTACAGAATGAGTTCCAGGACAGCCAGGGCTATACAAAGAAGCCATGTCTCAACAAAACAAAACAACAACAACAACAAAAACTATTAGATAACATTGCAGCATGACCCCAGTCAGTTCTGAGTCTGAGAAGAGGTTTATTTTTTCCCAATACACTTTTATACCATTTTTATTACATGCAAGTATTAAGGGTGAGTGGCACAATGAGGAACAAACAAAGCAATAAATAAGCAAAGTCCCATGATTACTCTCTCTGGTCAGAAGGACCAAAATACCTGAGCCCACTTCCTGGTCCAAGCCCAAAATCCTTCTTGCCTGAAGCCCACTTCTTTTGTTCCACCCTAAGATTAAAATTCCTGCCTGAACCTGCTTCCCTATGATAGCCTAAAATTAGTTTCTTTCCAGAACTTACTTCCCTGTCCTGCCCTAGTGTCAGATTCCTGCCTGAAGCCCATTTCCTTGTCCTTGACCAATGTCAGATTCCTGCCTTTTGGTCGCTAAAGCTCTCCACAGAAGCTTGTTTCTTACCTTTCCTCTTTCCCTCCCCTGTCCCCTCCCTCCCTTTAGACCCCCCCCCAATCCTAACCCTTCTATTTTCATGTCCTCTAACATTTAAACATTTAAATATTAATTCTGGCCACTAAAGAGTGCAATACTTTTCTTCCTCAGTCTGACTTCTTTCCGCCTGCACAGATCTCCACTCGTGCCCATTTTCTTACAAACAACAAGAATTTTGGCTTCAATCAAATGATAACCTGCCGATTTTCTGCAAATCAAACAAGTCTTTGTTTTCTTAGGAAAGAA